>NC_134463.1:128005070-130598700 GCF_047948215.1 Lycorma delicatula | reverse complement strand
TGCCAAAGAAGATAAGCTTTTGCCATCAAATATACAACACCTAAATAAAAATAATCAAATATATATTAGAAGGATTTCACACACTCACTTTATTATTTTAATTTTACACAGCATCAACTACTATAACGTTAAGCATTAACACACTGTACGCATGGAAAACTGCAAATAGTATTTAAAGAACACATTTATTTAATGCAGTATTTAACTGGCTTTATATCCAACTTGAATAATAGATACATATTTGAGATCTAAGTCTTTAATAACTTTTTGATACATATAACAGAATATGTTTACCATTATTTTCTGACTAAAATGAGTAAAAATGACTAAAATATTATTATAAATTCAAGTATGAATTTGAATCTTTATTTAGGGATTTAAAACACAAAAAAGGATTTATTTTTGACCAAAACATGAGTTATTTTAAAATACAGACCCTTTTTGACTTACTGCTAATTTATTCTCAAGAGAGTACAAACATTATCTATCAGTAGTCGGCTGTTGGATCCGCTAGTGTAATCATAATGATGTTATCACTTCATATTACCAATTAACACATAAGAGTGCTGTGATGCAATAAAAAAATTAACTAATAGAAGTTTAATTTTACATATGTAAATTACAAGTGTTAGAAGTATTTTCAATATTAATTTTATAGATTTTCATAATTGAAGGCTACTATGAAGGGGGAATTGGAATTGAAGGAGGTCCAGATAAGATCGAACAATTGAATTTACTAGTTCCAAAAACAACGTTTTGAAAATGAGTGGCTACAATTTAAGAATATTTCTATTTCCATAACTTGAATGCAGGAAATAATGGATTTCAACCACAATTAAGGCATGAGTCAGCAATAGTATGTGATCTCTTTGAAATCATTGGTTTTTGAAGACATAGGTCGAAAATAAAGTTAAAATGCCACAAACGCTTTTTTTATGAAAATCATTTTGGAATGAACTTGAATACTCAGGCTCAAACTTTCAAAATTAAGAAAGGTTTTACTTTACCCGATGAACAAGACGTCTTAAAGGCCAAGAAAAAATGAACCTGTTGAACAATAAATCTCTCAGAAGGTGCAACACACTTTTAAACAAACAATGGCTCCAAATATATATGTTTTTGAAATCTGTACTGTTTGAAAAGCAAGAAGGATTGAGAACTTTCATTTTCTATAATTTTTTTTAATTTGCTTCTTAAACTAAAAATTACAGTGTGAATGCAACACTACTTCAATACTATAAGGACTAAACTTCAATATAAGGACACTACTTCAATATAAAGACTAAGCCCAGTACTGGGCAAGAAAACCTGACTTTTTGGACATAATTTTTTTTCTGAAGATATATACACTGTAAAAATTAATAGTTCAATCGTATCAATATTTTAATTTTTATTGATCGAGGGGTTAGAGTTCATTTATACTTTATGGAACCAAGAATTCTGAATCAGTAGTCAATTTTTTCTGAAAGTAGAAAATATTTTTAAGGACTGTTCAAACATCATCGATTTAAATTTTTGTAAAGTTATGAAAATTCTTTAGATGTCAATAAACATTATTTATAATATTACAGTGTTAAATTGTATTATACAGACAATAATTACTTAAAAACTGAATTAATAGTAATACTACTGCAAAAAATATAGGCTTAGGAGCACGCATGACATTATCTACAAAAATACATTGACTTTAATTATCTAGCTTTCAACTGACTAATTCATATAACACCTCAATTCAGAAAAAAGCTAAATTTACCTGGAGCTCCATGACACCAATGTACCAGTTCTTCACTTACAGGCCGTACTCTGTTTCCAACCTCATCCATCGCACAAGGAAAATTACCATCTGGAGTTTGCAATGATAACATAAAATCAACAGACTGTCTTATAGCATGTTCTGAATCAGGATACTGTTTAAGAAATTCAGGTACTGACATCAGCATTTGCAGTATAGTACTCAGTCCGTGAGCAGCTCCTTTAAAAGAGGTAAACAATAATTAGAACACTGAGTAAGAATGATTTGAATTCTAAAAATTAGTCGCTAATTTTTCATCTCTTTGTTGTATTTATAGATTTGCTCTACCGTTTGATAGGATAATAATTATTTTTTTCAATTCTACTTTAAATTTTCAACTTTTTGAATTCAGCAGCAAATTAAATCAAACTACAAAAAAAAATTATTAGCCCTTAATTTTATGTTGATTTCATAAAATGAAAATTTTAAAAACAGAAATAAAAAATGTTATTGTTTTACTTTTTAGTGTAATTTTCTGAAGTCTGTTTCAATTGCTCACATTTTATTTTAAATTTTTTTACTGTTTTATTACAAATTTGGACAGGCCTATAAAAATACTGTTTGCAAGGAACCTGCGCCTATAAAAATAATTAAAACAAATACTGAGAAACAATATAAAAAGACATTTGCTAAGTGTGAGTTAAGGGTATCTTCATATCTGTAATATGCGTTATTTTTTACCAAAGGTTTTTCAACTATCCTCTATATTAGCATGAAAAAAAATATAAATATACAGGGGGTGATTCAGGAGGATAAGGCAAATACTTTGACAACTCATTCTAGAGGCTAAAAATAAGAAAAAATTTCATATAAACATAGGTCCGAAAACGCTTCGTTAGCGAGTTATACAGGGTGAAAGATTTCGCCCTCGGGTGAAATTTCTGAAATTAAGAATTTCAGAAAGGCTTAATTTACCCGGAGGAACTGAAACTCGGGCGAAATCTTTCACTCTGTATAACTCGCTAACGAAGCGTTTTCGAACCTATGTATATATGAACTTTTTTCTTATTTTTAGCCTCTAGAATGAGTTGTCAAAGTATTGCTATATCCTCCTGAATCATCCTGTATATATATAGTATCATGCAAATTAATCCCAACACAGATGTTATTTAATAAAAATAACTTTTATTTATGATTTTGAAAAAATCATACTTATACATAATTTGTGAATATCTCGTAATTAACAGTTTCACATGCGCATGCGCGCACACACACTTACACACAGTTTGTATAGACAATGTAACACTTCATTTAATAGTTCCACTAGTTACCTTAAATTCATTTTTACATGACCACCAAAATAACTTCCTTAAAGTAAAAAAGAATCATCAAAGTCGTATTTGATGAAAAACAAGGCTGTATGCTGAATAGGAAAATACAGAAAAATTAAATTTAGCCTATAAAACACAGTCTCCTACCTAGTAACAATCTACTTTTCAATTGAAAAAGAAGACATAATGAAGTAGTTAACAGATTTATCCCCCAAATAAAATAACCCACTCCTAACACACAGACAATTTTTTCCATTGTTAAAATGGTTAGAATATGTTTAGCAGAATAACCTACAGAGACTGCAGCAAATTTGCTTTAATTTTTCCTACTATCTACAAACTGTATCCTTTCAAGATGGCCTTCATGTGAAGAATGAGAAAAGGTTTGTAGATGCCAAATGAGACAAATAGAAGACAGATATGAAATAACTGTTTTTTGTTTCATCGAAAACTCTGAATACATTCAACTATGTTTTTTTTCTACAATTCAGGCCTCTTCTTTTCTGTGCCTTCCTTCAATTTTATTTGCAAATAACGACTTTTTATTGAAATCAAATCGACATCACTTTCACATTTTATTGATTTTAAAATGCTCAATTTTATCAAAATTATAATAAATAATAATGCGTACTACTCATTTTCATTACATCAGAAAATCACCAAATGAGAAAAATCTCACTACACACTTCAAATCTGAAAATTAAACGATGCAACATGACATGGTACACAATATTATTTCTAAAGACTTAAATCAGTGCCACTGTCACTACCAGAATAGGAAGAATCAATTGACGCTAAAATTTTGGTCTCTTTTCAGACAAACACATACTTATAAACAGTTTACAGTAACACATACCTAAATATTCTGTATCATAATAAGAATACATCAACCGTGATGGACTATTGTGTCTTTTAGAGTACTCAATCCCAGACTCGTACACACATCTGCACACATCAATGATATCTTCAATAGGTAACACGTAAGTGCCAAACACTTTTTTTAACCACAATGCTCCACTTATGTATCCAGCTCGTCCTACTAACAGTTCATCACCACCATAAGGTAAAAAATGTATTTTTTTACACTTTACACCAGCAGCTGTATAACGTAATATACTATATTCCATGGCTTCCTTCTCACCTATAAAAAAAAAATATATATAAAACAAGATCCGAATTAAACAATACATAGAATCAGCATTAGAATTATAGTGATACAAACTCCACTACGATCAAATAAAATAAGAAATATATACAAAATAAAAAAATTTATTCAATTTGGCTCTCTGTACAATTTAACTGTTTAAAATTATCACAAAAATATATATTAAAAGCATTTTCTTTTAATGATTTGATCTGTCATTGTTATTTTTAGAATTTAAATCAATACTGACAATACCATCAACCGCACAAAGTCATCATGTGAGAGATATAGGTGTCATAGATCACCTGCAGGTGGCCAGACCGTGTTGCAAAATTATGGATCCAAAGTATGAACTACTACAGAAATAAATGAATAAACTTTCATTATATTGTTTCATACAGAAATGTTGTTCAATTTTTAATTTGTAAATTCAATTTTATATACAATACTTTTAAATAAAAAACTGTTATTATATACAGTATACTTTAACACAGTACAAGTGTAACTACAGTACACCAAAACATATACCGGATTTATACAGAGTAACCATGACATCAGATTAATCAGAAAATAATAATGTCTGACAGTTTCTCGACAATGTATTCATGTTTTACGACAATATTTTCAATATGTTAGACAACACTTTATGACATACAAACAAAGAGTAAAGATGGGATGTAGCAGGAATGTTTAAAATTAAAGTTTGATAAAGTAAGAAATGAAGAGGTTTTAAATTAAACTAGAAAATACAGAAGGTTTAGCAGAATCTTGCTAAGAGATTAAGGCTAGTGGGCTGTATATATATTACAGCAACCAGGGTTCTATAATGAAGTGTAAAAAGTAAAAACAATGAATGAAGACGCAGATTAGAATACTGAAACAGATAAACAAGGATAAAGGATGTAAGAGGTTTATCAAGACATAACAGAAAGGAATAGAGAAGTACATCAAATCCAAATAATGGAAAAAATTCATATAAACATATGTCCTAAAATGCTTCGTTAGTGAGTTATGTTTATTTTATTTTAATATTTAGGACTTTAATTAAGGTGTAGAATTAGTTATTTCTTATTGTTTTTGAATTGAAAAATTGAATAAAATAGGTCTCAAAACCACATGTGCAGTAGTTTTAAGAAATCTGGGATAAAAACCCCTGTTTTTATGTTTG
Organism: Lycorma delicatula; assembly: GCF_047948215.1. NCBI lineage: Eukaryota > Metazoa > Arthropoda > Insecta > Hemiptera > Fulgoridae > Lycorma > Lycorma delicatula. The sequence goes on along the minus strand of NC_134463.1, from coordinate 130,593,325 downwards.
ATATAAAATAACTCTATTAAATTGGTAATAAACATATATAACTTATAGAGAATTTAATTTTGAACAAAATGGTGTAAGGTAAATTGGATAAAACAAAGAAAAGTCAGAAAAATCCCAATTCTATTTAGAAACACTACACTAGACCAAAGTAGTACAGTAGCAGTACGTATCAGTTTATAATAAATGTTCAAAAATAAGCCTGCCATTTTCAACACATTTCTTGGAATGCTTCTGTATTGCTTTTGTTGCTCTTTTTAGTTCTTCAGGGATGCCCTTAAGTTGCTCAGCCGCATCCATAATGTGAACATTAAATTCTCACAAGAATGTATTTTTATTTTATATAAAATATTTTTCATCCATCCCCAGCAAAAATCTAAAGCTATTAGATCAGGCAATCTAGGTGGCCAAGAATGTGGACCTCCACAACCGATCCATTTCTCAGAGAAATGATGATTTAAGTGGATGGAAATGGCACAAGAGAATTGAAGTGTGTGATCGTCCTGGAAGTATAGTTTGCATCTCGATGCTAGATGAACATCTTTAAGCAGCTGCAGCAACAATTCTTGAAGAAACTGCTAGTAAACTGCCAGGTAATGTGAATGTTCAAACAGCTGATTGTGAAGAAGGGCACACACACCATGTTTTATTAGATAAAACATTATAAAACAACAGTTTTTATTATAAACTCATTTGCTCAAATCAGGTAATAAACAGCTGAGACAAGGCTTAAACTGTTAAAATGGAAATAATTATGCGGCCTGATAATCTTGTGCCCATTCCATTATTACAAATAGAAACTAATTTTAATTCATTTAGTGAAGAAAGTAAAAACATGCTCAAGATTAATTACAAAACAATCTAAAAATGTAAATACTGTATTTTCATTTAATATTTTATGGTAATTTCCAACACAACTGACCTAACTTCAACTGTGTAATTAAACTTTCAAATAATCATAATAAACTAATTTTTTTTTAATCTACTAATAAATTCATAACACCTAATCCAATTTCATTTTTAACTACATTTTTTTATAGGTTAATTAATACCTTATAAAGGTATAAGGTATGATGACCTTTAATAACAAAGGTCATATTTAATACTAACAAGCTTAATGCGATTATATTTATTCTGATCAATGGCTATAAAAAAATATTATAAACAGAGATTTCAGCATTATATTAATAGTGACGTAAGGCCACAACCCACTAAAAAACTTTGTACTTTTCTTAACAAATTGATTGCATTGCATGTCATACCAAAATATTACAATTAATGAAATGGTAAACGTGAAATCGATAAATGCAAATTACAGGTAACTGTTCTATTACATAACAATTGTTCTCCTGTGCTGTAATAGTTAAAAGGCAAAGTTAGAATGCAACTAATCTTTTTATCTACTACTTGACAATTGAATTAAAATACAAAGAAACTACTATAAAAAAATAATCGTAATGTAATATATTAAAATATTCATTTTATATAGAAGAAATTTTTAGAGAGAATTTGGAGGTCATTGGTAAAGACACAATACAAACAATTCTAACAGAAAAAATGAACCACCAAAAGGTGTGCTCTCATTTCATTCTACTTCTTGACTAAAGAACAAAAACAGATGCGTCTTTCTTCCACACAAGACTTCGTTGAAACTGTCGATAGTGACCTGAATTTTATGCAAACAATTGTAACTGGGGATGAAAGCAGGTGCTTCATGTATGATCCACAAACAAAGCGTCAATCCACTGCTTGATAAAAGTCAAGCAGTAAAAATCAAGGGTGAAAACTATATTGATTGCATTCTTCAACTCTAAGGTCCTGATTCAACATGAACTTGTCCCAACCGGTCAAACCGTGAGTTCTTAATTCTATTTGGAAATAATGAAATGCCTGATGCGTCGCATTTGTCGAATCCGGCCCGAGTACCAGGATCCAGGCAGTTGGACTCTCTTGCACAACAATGCCCTGGCACACATAGCAACATTTTTTAATACGTTATTACGCTGAAAATCAAATCACAGTCCTATCCACCCACCCTGTTCACGACTTGGCTCCAGCAGACAAATTTCTGTTCCTGAAACTCAAGTTGAAGATGAGGGGCAGCTTTTTCAACAACATTCTGACCATCCAAAGGGCTTGCACCAAGCAGTTGAAGACGATCCCACGAAGTGATTTCTCCAGAGCGTTTACGGGCTCTACCGGCGCTGCAACACATGAAATGTGTTGCAGCGCCGGTAGAGCGCCTTGGTATCCCAAAGATCCATAGCCATAAACCTTCCTTGCTGACAAATTTGGTGGGCTTTCTTTGACTTGCAAGGAGAACTGGTTTGGCCCCAATTCTACAATTCTCTTCAAAAAAACTTTTTCCTTCTGCATCGTAGTGTGAAAAGAGTCTAAGGCAGAGCCCAATCGTTTGGTTTGATGAATCTCTGTGAGCATTTTTGGAACCCATTGAGTACAGAACTTCCAGTAGCCTAATTTATCAGTGATAATCTTGTACAAAACCGTATGAGAAATTTGTGGGAACGATCAGCCCCTAAATAAATCACAGGTTAAAGTAAAAATGCCTAACTTGAAACATTATAGAAACATCCTTTTGAATTCAGTAAATAGTAAACTTCAAATTATGTAGCACTACTGTATTCATTCACAGTCACTTAGTATCAATTACTATTGAATGTTTCTACATAATACACAAGCAGAAATGTTATTAAATGAAAAATAATTGTAGTAATAATATAATTACTGGGCATAATGTTCAGAATCAGAATTTGTAACCTTTCTACAAAATAACAACTTTAACAAAAGTCTGACTGAGCTTCGACAAGGTGCGCCTAGATATATCCAGAAAAAATAGGAGAAATTTGTCCAGTGAACTGAATCTAAACAAACTTCACAGCATCATTTATATCAAATTACACCTCACTAGATCACATCTCTCTTTGGTTTAGCCTCCGGAACCACCATCAGATATTACACTTCAGAGGATGAATGGGGATGATATGTATGAATGTAAACGAAGTGCAGATATGTGGTTAATTGAAACCCAACCACCAAAGAACACCGGTATCCACAATCTAGTATTAAAATCCGTATAAACAACACCTTTACTAGGATTTAACCTTAGAACTTTTGACTTAGAAATCAGATGATTTACAATGATAAGTTCAACATTAGACCAACCCAGCGGGTACGATATTACAAGCTGTAAATCACAGATCAACTTGTAACTTGGGACCTAGTCCCACCAAAGATAACCCCTTGACAGTCAACCATGAAACGTCTTTTAAGGAATATTCCATCAGCTGAATCAAGCATCACCAGAGTTCAGAGAAGGCAGCATTCGGATATGGTGGGCTCCCGCTTATAAGATAACAAGTGATCGGAAGCACTGGAATGCTCCAATACTACACACACAAACAAGAAAAAAGTCCAAAATCAAAACAAAGCAAATCACCTACATTTCCACACATAATGTAAACTCGCTCATGCCGACTGGAAAACTAAAATTAACAATTAGCCTAATAGATAAACACAAAATTCAAATCACGGGTCTGCAGGAAATAACACACATCAACCAGGACGCCATGGAATCTCAAGGATATAGGCTCTACAAAGATATACCTGGGAAGTGATGGAAAATGTCCCAGTTCGAGTAGGTTTTTTAGTCAGCCTCAAAATAATAAACTCCATACAAGAATTCAAGTTACTCTCCAAGAATCTTAACACACCCTTAAAAGTATCTAATAAAAATCTACATTATAATAAATACCCATGTACCCACTAATAATAAAAATACCTTTCCAAAAGACTGTAAAGATACAGAAAAGGTTTGTTTCTGTTTTTTTTTTGGGGGGGATGGCAAAAAATGCTTTTGTATTATCGCCCAGAATAAAAAGTTTTTATAAAAAAAATAATAACTAACTACAAAGTCTAAAAATTTAAATAAAAAACTTACAACTCACAGATAAAAATTTCCTTAAAATATATTTAAAATTAATATCAGAGTTGTAAACATATAATTAAAATAAGCGGAAATATAATAAAATCTGAAAAGGACCCCTTCTCAGATAACAAAAAAATTAAAAACTAAAATAAAAACTTAAAACACAGATAAAAATTTCCTTAAAATATATTTAAAATTAATATCACAGTTGTAAACATATAATTAAAATAAGCGGAAATATAATAAAATCTGAAAAGGACCCCTTCTCAGATAACAAAAAAATTAAAAACTAAAATAAAAACTTAAAACTAATATCACTAAAAACTTACAATTATATCACAGTTGGAATCTTAAAAATACAATAAAATTATTTACAAGAAACATAAAAATGAACACAAAAAACAATAAAATTTACATAAACATTGAATTTAACAAAATCTGAGAGGGGTGTAAAGACCCCTTCTCGGATAACAGAATAAAAAACAAACATAAAACATAAAAATTAAATCAAAAATGGTCAATAAAAATTTTCAAATACAAAAGCTATATGCAACATCAAACTGTATGAAAGAGCAACACAATGTAAAAATATTAACATCCAGTCTAAACATTATTGCCATTGCCCAAGATTGACATATTTTTGGGCAATTTAAATTATGATGCAATGCCGTATAACATATGCAATCCATAAGTATGTGGTGCACAGTTAAGCGGCAGTTGCATTGTACACATAGTGGTGCATGTTCTTCTGACATGAGGTACTCGTGCATGACTCTGGTATGTCCTATCCACAATCAACACAAGAATCACTTCCTCACGACGAATTCTTCTGCTTTGAGGAGTTGCATGACAATGCAGAATCTTTAATGTGCCGGAGTTTGTTATCAATGGTAGCCTTACAGTCACCTTGCCACTTTGCATGAAGAGACTGTGTTTTACAGACGTTTTAGTCAATTACGAGTAGTGAAAGGAGGATGATTACTCATGTGTTTAGCAGCGGAATCCGCATGTTCATTACCTGGAATTCCTACATGGCTAGGAATTCAGCAGAAACTCACTTGTGTGTTGCAACGGTTCAACTCAGTGATTGCATTGTAAATTTCAATGATGATAGGATGTCTAGAATAAAAATTTTCTAAGGCTTGGAGAACACTACACGAGTCACTGCAAATAAGGATATTTCAGTATATTTCAGATTAATGATATTCAGAGCCTTATTTACAGCCTATAGTTCAGCAGTAAACACTCTAAACACTCATAACACCAGATAGACCAAGCATATAAGTTCTATAATTGACAACAAACATGCAACCAACAGTGTTTTAATCCATACTATTGTGTCTGGGTTTATCTTTGAGAGAATATAGTGAAACATTTGCTGGAAGACAGTAGTTGGTGTTGACTCTTTATTGTATATCATAAGGTCAAACAAAAAATTTATAAAATTTACTCCCCATGAAGGATATGAGAACAAATATGTTGGAAAAAATGAAGGTGTGTCAACATTTATGTGATGCAGTAGATGTCAGGCACAAACACCTACAGGTGTAATACGAGATGGTCCTCATACCTTCCTAAATTAGGATTCCTAATGACCGAGTCAAAAGCCGGATGATTTGGCTGTCCTTTGAGACGAACAATATAATATGCTAAAAGCTGGTCCTGTCTATCCCAAAGTGATGGCTCACTGCAGTCAACAAGGACACTTACTACAGAGCTTGATCTAAAGGCACTTGAGGCAAGCCAAAGCAAAGCATGATGTACAGCAAACAGCATTTTAAGTATGGTATGACACACTGAAGAGTAGGCGACACAACCATAATCTAAACAGAAACAAACTAAGGAGTAGTAAAAACATATACATGACCGATCGGCTTCCCAAATGGTGTTGTTAAGAACTCACAGCATATCTAAAAGTTTGGAACATTTTGTTTTTAATCCATCCACATAAGGCGGCTATCAATAAATAAACCTAAAAACTTGTTATCACGATGATAGCAATTTGCTCTCCATTGAAAGAAATTTGCAGAATGGAAGGGTCCCGCAGCCGAGAAATGACTACACATTTTGATTTTTGACAGGTGAGAAAGTGTAGCCAGTAACCCAGGACCAAGCTTCAAGGCGAGATATAGTGTTCTGTAGTACTCTCTGCTGTGGTTGTTGAACAGGACGTTAATATATATATATATATATATAGCAAAATCATCAACAAATAAAGAACATGAAACAGGTGGCTGTACACATTTAGTAACAAAGTTGATGGCTACAGAAAATAAGGTGGCACTTAATACACTACCATGATGATGCTCTCCAAGATGATGCTACCCGAGAGAAATGAACACAGAACTTTCAATGATCTAAGAAACCCCTAATAAAAGCAAGAATATTGCCCTTGATTCCCCATTCTTTGTGTTTAGAATACCACATCTCCAGGCCCTGTCGTATGCTTTTCTGATATCAAAGAAGATTGCGACGAGGTGTTGAAGTAAGAAAGCATTTAGAATAGCTGTTTCCAATGAGACTAAATGGTCAGTGGAAGATCGTTCTTGTCAGAAACCACACTGTTCTGGAGATATAGGCCATATCACAAGTACCATCCAAGTCTGCAGTACACCATTCTCTCCGTTACTTTGCATAAAATGCTTGTCACGGGGACAGGGCGGTAGCTTAAGGAGTTTGCTTTGTCTTTACCAGGTTTAAGTACTGATACAACAAAGTTTATAACTTGGACTTCTGTTCAAGTTATCATATGGGAAATCTCAGGAGCGGGCTGTATGTGAACCACTTGTCTTACCCATATGGGGTTGGAATGTACATGAACCACTGCAATTTGCACATTTTTCATCTACTTGGCAGTTAGTAGTATTGTGGCCTTCCTTAGCACATCGAGCACAGATCTCAGTTTTCGAGCAAGATGTTGTAGTGTGACCATACCCTTGGCATTTAAAACATCGTCGAGGGTTGGGAATGAAAGGTCATACTCAAACTGAAAGATAACAAATTTTTCTTTTTTCCAATGGGACTGGAAAGTTGAAAGTCAAATATAGGAGAAGGTGTTGGTTCTTCCATTCCGTTCTGCCTTTTCATTATACGCTTCACTTTTACATCTTGGGGATGAAGCTCATCATCTATTTCAATTACATCTATATCCATAAGGTCTCAGCAAAAAATTACTCGCCAACTCGTATTTAGTTTTGTGGCATTTTGTACTTAAACGTAAGATAGATTGACTCTGCTTATCATTAAATATTTTTATTTATTATATTTGCTTATATTTAAATATTTAGACTTGATTTGTCACCATTTAGATTAACATTATGGTCTAAATTGTTATCCTCATCAGACAATTCTTTTTTTGCCCCCTCCTGGCAACCGGTTCAGCAATTAAGCATACGCAGTCACCAGAGGGCGCCGTGGCAGCAGTCTCTGTCTCACCTTTTTTCAGCAAGCTCCTTCAGGTCTTGGACCTCCCCCTTCTTCAGCGCTGCCTGGATCGCGGCGAGGTCCGACCGTGCCGTCTGGGTATGCTTATTGTCCAGGTCCGCAGTTCCTTGAGTGCCCTGCATCGTCGTCGCAACCCTTTGCGCCTTTTCCATGACTCTGCCGGTCGTCTCCTTGAAAATGTCGCTCACTTCTGGGCTCGCCTCACATAGAAGCAGCAGGACCTGAATTTCTTCCAGAAGCGACTTCATGGTCGGGTGGTGGTCCACTTCCGCGTCTTCACTCACCTCCTTCCTGCGCTTCCGCGCCCTGAGCTCACCCAAAACCGTCTCGTCCGTTGCTTCCTCCTCTGACTGGTCGGTGGAGGAAGTCAGCGGGGGGCGCGGTGCGCGCAACATCTTCCTTGACCGTCGGAAGGCCCTCTCTTCCTCTGTCGTTGCTCCGCTACACCCCGCATCGCCGGCACTCATCAGCTCTTGCTCCATATCGTCTGCTCGCTCCATCAGCACTGGTTGGTACAGGGAAATCCCGCAGATACCACTTACTAGTCCTATACACTACACTTAATGTAGTCAGTTAATAAAATAATTAATAAAATAATTAACAAAATAACCTAAATAATGCAGGACTTACGCCCTAGAGTTTGCACCACTCAAAGATAACACACCAATTAAATAAGATTACGGTCCTAAAGTAATTATTTGTCTAGTTCACTTAAACGAGTCTTAACTGAATCACTAAGTAGGTTGGCACCACTGCTGCAACCTCTTTGTCTTTAACTTGTCCTAATTATGGCGGACAATGGCGGCTGATACAACTATACAGTATCCCGCCTGCTATGCTAGTATTTTCCCTCCACAAAGCACGTGGCGAGAATTCCATTTAGGTTACCTCCTAAAAACACTTATTATTTGATTAACACTATATCTATCTGTCATAAACTACTATTATCATCAACAAAATACACAAGGTTAATATTTTATCACTTAAAAAGTCACAACTAATGTATAAATTAACTTAAAGGGCTGGCGCTGAAGTGTCGCCACGTGGTCTCACATGGTGAAGGAAAAACGTTATCTCGGCTTCCCACGAACCGATTTCCACGGTTGATGTCTTAAAATGATCGTCTTGTCGAACACTAACACCTGCAAGCTATTCTACACTAATTGGCACTGTTTAAAATTTCACTTAATACGACCGCCTTACATGACCGCCATGCGGTCCATATTTAAACTAAAAATGCTTATATCTACTGTAATTTCCAACAGATTTGAACGTTTTATGCCTTAATCCACTCATCTAAACCTATATTTTATCACTAAACACTAATAACTACCGAAAACTATGAAAACCACTGATTATTATCACCCAGTGTAACCCCATCCTTGTCCCCAGTATCATTTTATCCCAACAGTAATCATCGCAATGCGATGGAATCCTGACAACCGCATCAAAATCACAAACATAAACATATAATTAAATGAAATTAATTCATAAACACAGAAGCCCCCGCCGGTGCGATCCACTGCAACAGGCCGTTTGTCATCTCAGTCTGTATGCAACACAAAAGGAGATATAAGTATACAGCACAGTTATAATGATACAATTAATTACAAATAAATAAATAAAAAAACTATTATACATAAAGAACATCAAGGAAGGGCAACAAAACAACCTGCCCTATCCCCTTGCAGGCCAATCAGCGCAGCCCAAGAAATACAAACAATTAAGTTCCGAACCGGAATATCACTGTCCCCGCCGCAGCGGGTTGCCGCCACAGCTACCCTGGCCTGTTCGGCCCACATACGATGCAGTTACAAATACTATTACACAATACAGTTACTAAGTTTATAAATACAATGATAGGATCAATACAAGCATAAATAAATAAAGCGGTTAAATACAATAAATAACTCAACCCACCCCGTTCGGCCCGATCTCCCCAAACAGAGAACAGCGCAATCCAACAATGAAATAACATTTAGTTCACCTAACAGAAACACAATTTCCCCTTATTTCATCGTACTGCCCCCACACCGACAGTCCCCCAGTGCAGTCACTACCTTGTAGCAGCTTTACCCAACCAACAATAAATACAATACAATAAGGGCACTAAAACAACAATATGGCTTAACCTACAACCCGATCTCCCAGAGCCTTGATGACGGCTCAGCCCAATGTTAACATATTACAATTAAACCCATTATGAACACAACAAAAAACAAAACACATTGAAGAAACAATCCAAACCTAGTTCATGCTACCCAATCTCCCCAAGTCCCAATAGGCAGCTTCCAATCAGTCCGCACTCCACTCAGCGTAACCTGCTCCTTTCTCTGAAGGACCCCCGCTGCTAGACCCATAACCGCCCTCCAGTTATTTGAGCTGCGGAGCATAAAAGCAACAAGCGTGTCCGGCGTAACCCCACCTAGACCAGCACGTCGCCGCACATCCTCCCATCTCGGACACTCAAAGAAGGTGTGCTCGGCCGTATCGACCTCCCCACAATAGAAGCAGTTTGGGAAGCCGCGCCGCTTGAATCTGTGAAGGTAACTACCGAATTCCCCATGGCCAGAGAGTAGTTGACATAGGTAATAGTCAACATCTCCGTGTCTCCTTCCCAGCCACTCGTTTAGCCTTGGGATCAGCCGCCTGGTCCATCCCCCTGTGTTTGCCCTCTCCCAACTCCCCTGCTAGTCCTGCATCATGAGGACCTTCGAGTCTCCAGCGCCTCACACCAGACCGGCACAGCATACAGCAACACCAATGTTGCAGCCGTCATCAGAAGTCTGCGCTTCGCCATCCGCGGCCCGTCCCTGGTACCCATCAGCATGCTCATGGAGGTAACCACCCGTTCCACCTCCGCCGTGCTTTCAGTAAGGTGTTTGTTGTACCTGCCGGACCTCTCCAGCCACACGCCTAAGTATTTCACTGCCGGAGACTCAGCCACACGAGTGCCCGGACATCAATCTTCCTCAAACGACGACGGCCAACCACCGCAACCAGTTGGGTCTTGTCGACCGCCAGCTCCAGTCCATGTGTTCGCAGCCACCCATCTATTTGAGCCACCGCCGTAGACGCGAGTGTCTCCACCTCCCTGTCTGAACGACCGCTCACCAACAGCGCCATCATCAGACAATTCTCGGCGAGGTTTTTTCAGATGGACCACCAACTATCATGGAGTTTACTTAAGGACTTGAAATTTTGGTCCGAGTACCGGCGATATAACTGACCACTCCAGCAGAGCACACACATACTGGAGCTAGAGCTAAATACAGCTGGGTTCGTCTGGTGCCCAGAGGACATCATTCAAGACTCACTTACGATTGCATTTCATAAGATGTCACAACACCACCGAGTGTAAATATAAGAAGAAAGACTGTAGGATGTTGTGTATGTGTATGAGTAAATGGCCCGCCCAAAAGAAAATAAACAAAAATGCACAGACTTGACGATCTCTACAGAAACCACAACCTAATCTTGAAATCCACATATTTCAAGAGAAACCTCAAAAACTGAAACCTGGAAACACGCTGACTCCACTAAAGGAGAGTAGCAACTAGACCTTGCCTTCATGGACAAACAGCAACACAAGGAGATCTACAACAACACAAGGAGATAAAAGTCCTCAGAGGAGTAGACACAGGCTCACATCATTATGTAGTCAAAATTAAAATTAAATTTACTCTCCAAAGAAAGCAAGAAAACCAAACCCCTAAAACTAAAATAAAAGTGGACCCTACCCAACTAATCAATTATCAAAAAACAACCAAAAAAATAACAATCACAGATAAACCAGAAGTGCTAGTCGAAAATCAGCACTTCACAAAACCTTCAAAAATCAGCACTAGAAATACAAACTCCCAACCCTACTAATAAAGAATGAATCTAAATATTTCAACAAACTTCTGAACTGCAATAAAGCGACAGAACTCCTAAACTTCAACACCAGTACCCCAATAACAACACCATCAGAAAACATCAACCCTCCCACAATAAAAGTCCACCTAGCACTGGGTGAGATGAAGAATTACAAAGCAGTAGGAGAAGATCAGACTTTTGTAGAGATCTAGATACATGCAGGAAGATCAGCAAAAATTGCCCATCGTTAACAACTTGTCAACATCTGGATCAAAGAAGAACTATCAGAACACTGGATGATAACAGCCCTCATAAAAAAGCCACTACACAAAAAAATGGAACAAAACATGCCCTAATAATTACAGGGGAATCTCACTCCTAGACACAACACACAAAAAAAAAATTTTTTCAAGAATCATCCTCAACAGGATCGATTCACAACTCAAGAAATAACTAGGAGAATACTAGGGAGGTTTCAGACCCTAGAGGAGCTGTCCAGGCCAGATCACGATTAACAAGCTAATAACAGATTATAACAGAAAAAGAAACAGAAACATGGTGATAACATTTGTAGATTTCAAGAAAGCTTATGACTACATCCACAGAGAATCCCTAGTAAAAATTCTAAGGCTCCACACACTTCATACAAAATTAATAAACATAATAAAACTGACCCTCACAAACACTACAAACAAAAGTAAATATTTGATTAGTATTTTTATCTCTTCTAGAATAACTTTCATAGAATGTAATAACATATTAAAAAACACATACATTCCTAAAATTAAATATGACACACATTGTGGAATCTAATAGAAAAAAAGTCATTGAATATTACTCAAGTTTTATTCAAAGTAAATCCCTTCAGGATCAGTATAATGAGCAACATGATTGATCTAACAATAACAAAAACCACCTCCATAGTCTTCTTTTGATACTATTTAATGATTAAGACTGTTAGATATCATTACTATCATTAATTGACACCCCAAGTTGACGATAAAATTCAGAGGCAAGCTCTCAAAAACCATTCGAGATCAAAACAGAACTGCGGTGATGGGCTCTCACCACTATTATTTAACTGCGCTCTAGAAATGGTAATGGGAGAATCGCTCAAAAAATACCCAAAAGTAAAAATGTGCTAAGAAATCAAAATAAACTGACATTGTTTTGTCAATGAATAAGCACTACTAGCAAATGACATCAACGAAGCTAAATCACAGATATTATAAACTTAAAAAAGTGCAAATAAAATCTGCCTCAAAAGATCATTCGAAAAGACAGAAATTATGTCCCAAAAACCAACAATATTAAAAGAAGTAAACATAAACGGCGATAAAATCAAAATTCTAACCCAATTTAAATACTTCAGAGAAATAATAACAAAAAACCTAAAGGCAAAACCTCGATCCAAATAAAAAAACAAACTAGCTAAAGCTCAAAAGTTAATCTGGTGCACTTACAATAAAAAATGTCTATCAATAAATGCAAAAATAAGACATTACAACAGTCATTAACCAGAAGCCACTTTTACGAAGCCTACTACAAAACCTTCAAAAATCAGCTCCAAAAATACAAACCCCCAACGATACCAATCACCTGAACAAACAATCTAAGACAAACTCGGAAAATCAAAAGGAGAATTTAAAGAACCTGCATCAATAAAATGTATCAGAAAGAGGGGTAGTGAGGTAGTGGTGTGTTTGTGCCCAACAAAGTCGTGTATAAAGAGTTAGAACCCATCACTGATACCCTCCATAAGAGACAAGGATTCTTTGAACATACCACAAGGATGCAAGATTCAAGACTTCTGACACAGTTAAGTATAGTACAATCTCAAAATGAAATTGCAAAGAAATGATGCAGATGGATCAGAGAAATAAGAGAGGATCTGAAGGACATTGACCTTACACCACAAGAAATCACAGATAAGATAAAATTAAACAAGAAAATCAAGAACAAAAACAATCGCATTATCATTTCATAAATATTATCAATAGATTTAATAATAATTCTTTATCCTAGTTTTAATTTTACAATTTCCTTTTCAATGTTATCAAATTTGCTTAAAATGAAATTAATTTCTTATAGACTAATAAACTTTTATTTACTTATCCCCCTCTTTCTTCCCTCCTGAACCAGACCTTGTTCTTGATGCAGTTTAAATTTCTGAATTATTAATTCAGAACTTATCAATTATTGTTATTGAATTATTAATTCAATAAAGAATTTTTAAATAAAAAATTAATTTTCAATAAATACAAATTGTGCAAAAAACAAAATTATAACCAGTTCCACCTCATAACTTGCAGAACAACCACCAATGAAATAACAAAAAAATAACATAGCTCCACAGACACTTCCACTCATTCTGACATTTGACTAATAATAATTAATGTTCTGCAAGTAACTGAAGATTTTGTCAAATTAATTTTTTTTTTTTAATAAATTTAGAAAAAAATATTGTTTGCTATTGTTACATTATGTATTTCCTAATTGTTATGTGTAATAAGCGTTGTTGAGAGGGTATGTAAAATAATTTTTATTGGCTGATCTCTTTTTTAGTTATTGTACTATCTTAAACATTGACTTACCTTTTATTCTGGAGGCCAGAAGTGGCAATGTTGGCGGGATATTTCTCTGAAATAAAATCTCATCTCAATGAACAAAGTGCCACAATAACTTTGCAAGGTACAAATTTATCATTCCTCTACCTCAGCATTTCTCAACCTGAAAGTTGTTGAGGTGATATGAAAGGAAGGGGGGTCGTGAAATTAGCCTACAACTTTACATGTTAACAAGTGAATCATTTCATAAGAAAAAAATAATTTATTATAAACATTTTACTTACATAAGTGCACATGAAAAGAAAATAAACTAATAAGATGGTTGTGTATTTTTTTATTTAAAATTTTCTCTACACATGAATTTATGTTGGAAATACACAAAAGCAAATTATTTTTAACTGATAAAAAACAACTTCTATATTTGGCTTTTAGTGCAACCATGGATGAAAAACCCTTTTCACATAGGTAAGACGTGGCTTACCTAATCCCATAATCCCATAAAAGGGATTAATATTTTCAATGCTTCTTTGACTAAATTTCTATATTCACTTCGATGTGATAGTCAAAACATATCTAAATCTTCAGATGTGAATTATAGTTGTAATGTTGCATCGGCAAACATTTTGATGAACCGGTCATGAATATCAACCGGTAAGTTAGCAGCTGCAACAACATTTTTGATAAATGGATTCAGTACCCGTCTCTTCAAGAAATCATTTTTGTCTTCCAGGAAATACTCTACCAACTAATTTTTTGCTCAAGCAAATGTATCTTAGGATGAGGCTAATTTGTTTAACAAACATTATGTGTTCATTTACAGCCATGTGCCTCAGTATTGGTCCACAAGTTGCAATAATTACAGGCCATATGAACCAAATGTAAAAGTCAATGTAAACATTTAGTTCTGGGTTTCATGACACAAACATAATTCACTTTTAATGGATTTCTCTATACCACCACCAAGCCATGGTCTCAGAGTAACACAATATTCTTAGCCTGTGGTTACTGCAATAGTCGTGATTTATGACTTCATAGATTTAGATTATATGTTTTTATAATTCTTATCGTAATAAAATTCCATTATATGATCATTTTCATTTATACCAATATTTCTAAGTGCATTTACTGGATATAATCAAATGTAATGTCATGCTACTACAGTCAGCTGATAAGTGCCAACATGTTGCACTCATATGTAAGGCAGTGGTGAGTTGTTTATTTTGGTAGTTTCGCTACTTAATATTGTATTTCTTTGTTTGGAACTTTACGTTTATTTAATAACTTTTAAGTGTTAGTATTTTTCATTTCTATAATAAATGGTATCTTAAAGTTTCCATACGGTTGCAAGGCTTAACCCAGCTTATTTCTAATGATAAGATTTTCATAACCTATAATACAACACGTAAAATATTTTGATAATAATGAAGAGGTGACTTGAGAATGACGAAATTCATTCAATATTAGATAATCTTAAATCAAGTTATGAAAGTATTTTCAGAGGTCACGATAGTGATGCTGACCCGATGAATGACGAAATTCATTCAATATTAGATAATCTTAAATCAAGTTATGAAAGTATTTTCAGAGGTCACTATAGTGATGCTGACCCGGTGTATGTATCTAACAGTGATGAGATTTCATCAGACAGTGAAAGTGGTATATCTGATACTCCTCATGAAAATTCTGCAGTTGGAGAAAGCAAAGGAAAACATAACAGATCCTGAAGCAGGTATTGGAATGCATTATTCAAAATACCACTTGAGAGGATTTTCAGCAAAACATTGCAGATCCTGGACCAGGCACAATTAATGCCACCAAAAAAAATGCTACTACAGGTAAAAAGAAAAACATTTTCTATACATCTGGGATCCTGTAGGGAATTTTACTGATTTGGAGTTAGTTTTTAATCCATCTGACAATCCTCCATGTTGTACAAATCGAGATTTTTTAGAAAGTATGCAACAGTGGAAACCTGTAGAGTTTTTGAAATTTTTGTAACCAATTAAGTGATACATCTTTTACTTTTTGAAACTAATCGATTTGCAAACAGTCGAAAAAATATTGTGGGCATTTCTTGACATGCCAGGAGAGTGATGCAGGTATCAAATGCTAAAGAAATTAAACATTTCTTAGCCATTATTTTGTGGGTGGGGATGATTGTATTAATATCTTTTGCACAATATCGGTGAAAAGAAGGTTTGTTTTGTATTTGTAATACAGTTCCCTTTTTCATGTCAAGAAATAGGTTTGAGCTACCGTTAACCACCAAACTAACATAAGTGTATCAGCTAATGTTGTGGAGTTGGCTAAAGATTACCTAGATTATGGTGTGACCATATTTGTTGATAATTGGTACCTTAGCGTATCACTTGCTCAGTAGTTATTAAAAAAAAGACTCGCATTGCATAATGACAGAAAATATTAAGAGAAGAGAGAAAGTGGCTAAAAAAATAATAAAAGAATTGTTTTAAAATAGAAAGATACAACAGACGTACTTATGCTCAAAACTAAAAATGTTGGTAACACAATATCATAACCGAAACGCAATAAAGAAATAACAAATCCATAGCAGTATTTGACTACAGTAAGAATATATCTTTTATAGATCTATACGACCAAATTAGTGCATATCATTCTGGCTGCCTTAAGCGCTCAGTCAAACTATATCAAAAGGGCACTATCATCAACTAATTCTAAATACAGCTGTTGTAAATGCTCTTTCACTGTACAAAGCAGTTACAAAAAAAAAACACAAGTTTTAGAGAAGTCATTGTAAATGGTCTATGAGGGGAAAAATGTTATCTATGAAAATCCTGCGAAGTCGGTCTACTACAATACACAAATTAGTGAAAATAGGAGACACAAGGCAAAGTATAGGAATATAGAACTATGGGATATAAAAAAGCCATTCTTAAAATTAAAACGGTACAAACCATGTGCAGCATTTGCCAAGAACATATATTCAGAGATTGTTGTTATTGAATCTTAATTCAACAAAACCATGAGTTTTTTCATAGTTTTTTTTTATTTTACAGAACAAAATGGAATAAAAAAAATTGTAATTTTATGTAACTTATTTTTATACATGTCAATTTACTTATTATAGGTACTGCTAATTTAATGTATGTTCTGACAATTATTTTGTTTTAGTTTGTTATAAGAAAAGTTTGTACTATTTTATTAGCTATTTTTCTTAAAGTAGATTGTTTTCAAAATGGAACTGTAATTATCTTGCAACCAGTATTATTCTTTTTCCATAAATTGTCACAGTCTTAAAATCACAATTGCAACAGTAGAGGCCACGTGACTCAGAAGTGGGTCCTCCTACTAATGTAAAAATTACAGATTAAAGTATATGTAAGATAAATATTTGATACAAGATAAAATCTGATGAAATAATGATTTCATCCAAAAAGTAATTCTGTGATCTCAGTGGACATGCTAGAAGAATCACGATGGCTCCAAAGGAGAATTCACCAGTGACCCACTTTTGGTTCACATGGGTTCTTACAGTAATGTGTGATCCAATAATGGGTCACATGGCAGCCAATGTGATAAATGTGAAAATACATCAGCTAAATAAGCCAACAGAAATATAAATTCATTATTCTGTAAAAACATTGTGAATGGCATTTGTATATCCTGTAAAAATATTACTAATTCATCTTGCGATTCCAATAACCTTTTTTTTTTGTCTTCAGTCATTTGACTGGTTTGATGCAGCTCTCCAAGATTCCCTATCTAGTGCTAGTCATTTCATTTCAGTATACCCTCTACATCCTACATCCCTAACAATTTCTTTTACATATTCCAAACGTGGCCTGCCTACACAATTTTTCCCTTCTACCTGTCCTTCCAATATTAAAGCGACTATTCTAGGATGCCTTAGTATGTGGCCTCTAAGTCTGTCTCTTCTTTTAACTATATTTTTCCAAATGCTTCTTTCTTCATCTATTTACATCCAATAACCAGGTTAACCATTTCCCCTGCTATAATCGATAACCATCTGACTTCTGTATTGAAAAGAAGAGATTTTTTTTATTTTCACCCGCTTCATTGCATACTTTAGCAAACACCCTATTCCATAATGGTTGACTTAATAAAATTAACCATTTTTTACAGATTTACAAAAAATTTGTTTAAGATTTTCCAGCATATTTTTTATGGCAAGAGCATGTCTATAAAGGAAGAATGTCCATTCCGCTCTTTTATTTTGTATAAGACGATCTTTTAATTTTTCAGAAATTCACTGTTCTTTCCAATAATCACAACTGCACAATCACTACATACTACAATATGTTTTGTCCAGTCTATGTTATAATTTTTAGTAGCTTCATAAACAACATCAAAAAGACATTGTCCTGTTGCATGATCAGGAATTGATTGGCAAAACAACATGTTTTCTTTGATTATCTATCATATCACATAAAACATTGCTGATTTGCAGTTGTATCTTACAAAACATAAGAGCTGAGAAAGGGTTTTTTCTGAATCTGTTGATTCATCATATTGAATAATAAAAAATTTACTGATGTTTGTGATCAGATAATTCAGCATCAGCAGCCCTGTCATCGATTCACCTTGATACTGTGTCATTAGAAAGTAGAAATTTTTTCAATTTTTTGCTTCTTCCACGCTTATTAAAATACTGGCCATATCAACTGCATCAGTCAATACAAAGTATTCTGCGATTGTATGGAATTTGGACATCTTGGCTACTCTCTTCATGCTACAAGATAAGATGCTTCAAATGTACTTTTATCAGTATGGCTTGACTTAGTATATGCATATTCGAAGAACATGATGCTGTCACAAAGAATATTACATGCAAGCTGACCAGATTACAAGGATCATGAACACATCAAGCTGGAACCTGTAAATTGCTCTTGTTTCATACATGCATGTTCATAACTGTCGCTATCAACACAGCTAAATAGTTTTAACCTCGTTTCATTAGAGTGGGTTGAGGGGGATTGTGAAATATTCTTTATATATTTTTTTTTTTACTTTTTGGGGATCATGAAGCTAAAAAGGTAGAGAATCACTGCTCTATCTAAGTAAGTATGGTAAGTAGTGTTTCACTACTTACCATGTATTATCTATAGTTTGTACAAACTCGTTTGTGAATCTAAAAAATGTTGCAAATGATTAACTGTTTGATGGACAGAGTTTTCTAGCAGGTTTGCAATTCTCCAATAAGGCCACCATTCATACAAAATAACTGTCAATGCCACTTTAATGCAAATTGTTATTAAAGGTATTAATTAAAGTTTATAAGTTTATGTCTGGTACTGTGACCAAAAACATTTCCTTACATTCTCCTCAGCAGTAACCATCGAAGACCCATTGCTGAGGCTTTTACAGCCAACATTGCGTTATTGTGTGAACATACTCTCATCCATTCATCTGCCACATCAGATCCACCAAACTGTGACAGAATTATTAATGGCATCCAAGTAGAAAACTCTCGTGTACAGTTACTCCAGTCCATAAAAGACATCGCTGTGGTTGATTTCTAACTTGTGTTCACAAAAATTTACTGATGCTAGGCCCTTTGCCCAAGCATAAATAAAGAATGCTATTTTCCAAAATGATAATTTAGAACCGGTAGGAAATGTATTTTGGTGCAACCGTTTAAATTCTGTACAGCCTTCCTTGTGATTCAGCACATCCATTCATAAAATCATGCTCTTCTCCCCCTCTTACTTCTACATGGATTGTGAAGAATGCAGTGTTCCTGGAAAAACAAAACTGGATCATTTCCATTTGTAACGCATTCAACTCAATGCACAAAATTTATAAAAATTTTGATCTTTTATTCTAGCCTCCAGGATAAAAGTCAATTTAAAATAATACAATTAACTAAAAAAAAGAGATCAGCCAAAAAAAAACATTATTTCAAATACCTTACCCATAACAACTGTTAAATATAACATACTTGGCAAACAATTTTTTTTAACTTACTTGCAATTTATTTTCAATTACTTGCAGAACATTATTCTATGAGCAATGACTTAAGATTAACCAATTGATACTGACATTAATGTTTCTTGACACATGATGGAAGATTACCCAAAAAACAATTTTGTGTGATGTCAAAACTATATACGATGTCAATACAGCTATAATTACATTTGCTGATATAAGCTAGCCACATATGGCACACTGTTGTTGTTTCCAAAACAATGTCATCACATTAAGGTACCACAATTTGGAACCACAAAAAGAACCTGTTCACCTGTCGTTGAACTTCACATTATATATTCTTCAGGTAAACAGTGATTCACCTTTTTCTACGAGTTCACTCGGACTTCCATTAACCACAGGAGACGCAACAATTTAGACTCACAAACCTCACATAAATAATATCTCTAGTCTACCATCATCACATTATGAGAGAAAAAAGTTCTCTTTCAAAGAATTTAATGATTATTAGTTTTAGCAAAATTAAAACTTGTACCTGGTATATAATTACATTAACCCTTAAAGCGTCAAAGTAACGATATACCGTACATGAGTGGTGCTTGTGCTAAAAGTCTCACCAGTACTACATATTGGTATGTAGTTTTTATGTTCATATATTTCTTTACGTTACTGCTAGATCGCTCATTTAGTATCTTTTCTTAAAGCTTACAATTCGTAGATATCGGTAGTGTAGGTTGTTTTCATTTTACAAAACGTATTTTAGAGAATAATCGATTTCAAAATTCCGATAATCTCTGATGTAAACAGAAGTTTGTTCTGTGCATTCATGGTTATGTTTTGGTTACTCCGTGCGTTTATAAGGGATTTTTTATAGGTATTATATTATTATTTTATGAAATTAGAGTTTCAATTATAGTGTTAGTTGTAGTTTAAGTTACTGTGATCCGTAAAATATTCAGATTTATTCGTTAGTTCGGTGTTTTTTTTTTACAATGTCCAGGCCTAGTAGGCGTCTTACTGATGCAGAAATTAATAACTTTTTTGTTGATGATACTGACAGCAATTTCAAATTATCTAGTGACAGTGGGACTGAAGAAGATGATGAATTAATCACAAGCAATAGTGATGGGGATTCCGAAGATGAGACATACAGAAACATCACAACCGGAATTTAATGTCCCTCTTCCGCATCAATTTTTGGAACTCCCCGGTCCAAAACATATGCCTAATCCAGGTTCCACACCTATAATTTATTTTTATTTATTATTTACACTTAATTTATTTGAACTGATGGTGAAAGAAACCAATAGATCAGCCAATCAACATTTAAATGCAAATAGAGATAGGCTGTCTGAACCATACCGAAAATGGAAAAATATTACTATTTCTGAAATGAAAGGTTTTATAGCTTGCATACTGAATAATTAGAAAACCTACTCTTAAGAGTTACTGGAGTACAGTATCATCACAGGCAACCCCTTGGTTTGGTAAAATGTTTTCAGCGCACCATTTTAGAATTATTTTGAAATTTCAAAGCATAAATATTACAAAAAATGGTAACACAAAAATTTCAATAACTCTGTAAATAATATGAATTTTTAAGTGAAATTTTTTAAAATAATTTTAGTTTTTAGATAAAGTGATAGATTAGATATAAATAGCAAGGATTTTTTTTCAAATAAAGAACAAATTCACTATTTTTTTTTTTTTTTAATAAAAAAAAGTTGAATTTTATTTTTTAAATAATTAATCAAGGGTGTAACACCATTTTGGATCGTAGCACCACAATCTATATAGTTTACTGAGTAATTACAATTTTTTTCATAATTTTATAGTGTATATTGTTATTTCTACCAAACATCTACTTTTTCTGAAAAATGTGCTTGAGGCTTTTTAACTAGTACTTACAAAATAGGTAATACATACTTAAAATAAACTAATTAAAAATTAATTTTACACATTAACTGCAGAGCAAACGCATTATTTTTCTCTAAATAAACTCTATTTTATCCATAATTCAGTATACTGTATAAAACTAGAAATATTTTGGCAAAAAAATAAATTATCGCTCAGGAATAAAATGGTACCTTTATGCGCCTTTTGCAAAAAGCATGCAAAAATGTCATTTTCTGAAGAATGTAATAAGACATATGAATATTTTATTAAACAAAGCAATACAGTTATAACTAATTTCACTAATACAAAATTCCACATTTCAACAAATCCTTACACTTCAATTAAACAAAACTAATATTTTAAATATATTACATTGGTATCACAAAGTAAACATGAATTCACTAACATATGAAATTGACTGAACACATAGTTGGAGAAACTCAACATTTTATAAAATAACGACTATAAAAATAGTAAAATCATAACAAAATTTGACTTTTAAAGAAAACAATGTATCAATGCGATAAAATGATAGACAAAACGAAAATTTAATGATTCTAAGAAAAAAAAATGGTAACATGGGATTGTTAAGTTATTATTTGTTGTGTAAGAATAACAAGTTACACGCCTAGTGTATGATTGATTCCTCACACAAGCTAAAGGTACGTCATCGCAACTTTAATTTTTAAAAACCAGTATTAACAGTTTTCAAAATAATTTACATGAATTGATGAATAAAAGCAACACTTAAATAGGCAAATAAAATAGAAATATTATTTTTAATAAGCATATTGTAATTATTATATACCAAGTATCTGATATGCATATAAACTTGCTAATTAAAAACTTATTACCACACCTAATAAAATCGTTAAAATAAAAAGGTTGAGATTAAAAAGAAAAAATGTTTACAAAACGGTTCATTTAAGTACCATTGGCTGTTAATTGGCTACGCAATTTCTACTTAAAATTTGTTTCTTCTAAGTTCTTTAAACTAAATATAAAAAAGCAGGCACCACTAAATTTTATTAATTCTACTGTCACAATAATATATTTAAACCAGACAGAAAAAACTACAAAACTGATTTAACAATCTAGGTATAAGGACAGTTTTATGAAAATTACTTTTCCACATTACTACATTTTTATTTTCTGCAATAGAAAATTACTTAGTAATTTAAGCATTTTAAATATTTTCATATAAGTACTAAATTATGAAACTATGCTACTCTACTGATTTCAAGTTTCATTAAATTTCTCTAAAGTCCACTAAGTATTGTGTAAAGAACACCAAATTTTTATTACAAATATTATTTCAAACTATATTAAAAGAAATAAAAAAATTGTAGGCTGAATAGCTAAAGAAATCCTGGGTAAAAGATTTTGAATTCCAAATTTATAATCAAAATAGCAAAGCAAAACAAATTAATTATTTTAACACTTTTTTGGGTTTTATGAGTTATATATATATTTATTTATTTGGTTATCGCATAACCAAACATAGACATATATTTTTAGTGGTGATTGTATAACCCACGAGACCCACTTTTTCTGCTTCTTTATAAATAAAGTAACTAAAATTTAATGTTACATGCTTGTACAAATATAAATCTATAATAGACTTCTTTCTTAAAATTAAACATACTAATTTGGCTAATTGATAATGAACACTCACCAGCAGACTTGTATAAACAAGCAGCAACAGCATGAACACCACTACCACCAAGTAAAAACCCAGTTTCATCAGCTGGATCCCGTATCGGTTTTCCACTCAAATATTTTTCTGCCTGTTTAATGTACTCAATACCTTTACTAAGAAATTGGACCTTTTGGTCTCGAAATGCTGGATGTTTATACAAATAATAATACATGTAAGCAATACCAGCAATGCCAACATAAAGTCCTCCATCACCAAATTTTTCCAACGCTGGTTGTCTAAGATTAATTTGGTTGACTAAATTCAATATTTCAATAGTTAACTTATCACCTTCCCACGGAGATATGCTCCCCGTTTCGTAATCCTGTAACTCATTAACAAAATACCTCTTAGGAGAATACATACTTCCGTCAATTTCGTTATCCACTCCTAAACTGAAATTGCAAATTTGATGTAAAAATGGGGGAAGTTTCCTACTTACACAAATCACTTCATACGGGGACGAAAAGTTTAATCTAAAACATTTCAAAAGAAAAAACATTAAACAATTAAACTCAGGTTCGCACCAAACCTAACGCCATGACAATCAGGATTGCAACCTAATGATTGAACAATCATATACATTTACTAATTTTATTTATTTTATCTTTAATATTATTATTTTATGCTTAATTTCATTAATCCATGACTAAACTTTGGTATAATGAAAAATCATTGAATTTGTTACGAACTAAGACAATGACACATTGAACGATTGTGTGACCATGACGACAATGATCTCACGTAAAAATAACAAAAATTGATTATATTTACGATGTACAAAACCAACATAAATAATATATATTTTTAAAGAATTTCAAAAACAGTAGGTTCTCAATTCAATAAGTTTTTTTTTCAGTTTAATAGGTAAGAAACCCGAAAACACTTAAAAATTATTTTAAATTGTAATTACTCTCAAAATAATGGATCTTGATCTTCCAAATGTCTTTTGGAGCTAAAACAACACCTGCTTGTGGAATTCCGTTGCCGTACTTTATGGCGCCATTCTTAAAAATGCAAGGAAATACTTTTGTACGTAGTTGAAATATATGTATATTTGATAAATGTTGTGTTCAATAGCTTGTTTTTGACATATTTATTGTATTTAAATTTCAAACGGTACAAGTTGAAATACTGGGTTAATATGATGCTTGTAAAATATTCGTTATTATTGACTTTAATATCTTACTAATATAAGGCAGTTACAATAATTATTTTCTTATTTTGTATATTACCGTCAAATCCGGATAATTGGCACACTGATTAATTGGGACAGCCGCTTTTTTGAGACAGCTCTTTAAAGAACAAACACAAAACGAAATTTTACATTGATAAGTACTTCGTTTATTCGGTTCATAATGCCGCTTATTGGGCCAATATCAGATGTATATTTCTTATTAAAATGTATATAGGCCAGCGGTGAAAAAAAAACTTTGTGGTCCTGAGAATTATGCGGCTAGATAATGGTGCGGGATAGAGACAGTAAACATTCCACAGATAAACTACATTAATGACGCTTCAGTCCATTAATCATTACAAATAACAAACATAATCATTCAAACGTTTTTAAAATGTGTCAATTTTTGTTTTTAATCTACCTGTTAACAGTTAATTAAAACTGTGAGTGAAAATGCCGCATAACGATATGACATTGGGTAAACGAATAAAGCTTCTTGACAAAATAAAAACGTATTCACCTATTTTAAGTCAGCGTAAACCATCGGAACTAACCGGTGTACGGAAAAGTGCGATAGTTCGTACGTAACGTGCTCCAAGAAGTTAAAATACACCAAGAATGAGCTTTAAAAGTCGTGGAACATTTCAGAAAAGAAAACGTGACGGAAAGGATCCACTTGTTGAGGAAGCTCTGAATGAATGGGTCACCACTGTAACTTAGCAAGGTGTTATTGTCACTGTTCCGATTCTTAAAGACAAGGTAGAAAATTTTACTAAAAAATTTAATCATAATGAATTTTAAGTAACGGATGGCTGGTCATCTTATTGGAAAACGAGAAATCATATAAAATTCAAGAGGCTCATGGTGAAAAAAAATTGAGTACAGAAAATGCTGCTTCATGAAAATCTACCAAACTGAAATTCTTCAGAATTTTTCTGCCGATGGAACAGGACGGTATTATCGTACTCCACCGATGGATCCTTGTGCTGCAAACATGAACTGTTGTCTGGATCTAAAAAATATACGAACCATACTACCGTGCTTTGTTGTGCTAATATGTCAGGAAGTGACAAAAGAAGACTAGTCGTAATTGAGAAGGTTGCCAAGCCTCGTTGTTTTAAGTGGCATACAGTAGACAGTTTGACGATACATTACGTCTCAAATAAAAATGCTTTGATGAGAAGTGCAATCTTTTCAGAATGCCGAGCAATTGGGATGTCGAGTTGCAGAAAAAATTAAGAATAATCGTACTATTGACTGAGAATTGTGCTGGTCATCCGCGACCCAATTATTTAAAAAACATTACTATTGAATTTTTATCGCCCAATACAAGCCTCATACAACCATTGGACATGGGAATTATAAAAAATATGAAGTTTATTTACCTCTATTTATGTGGTGAACCACATTTTTCTAGAAATAGAAGAAAATTTACTGAATTCGGACTCTACAGCTGGCGTAGTAAGTTAAAGAGTCAACTTATTGCAAGCAATTCAGTTTCGTAGCCGACAGCTGTGGAGAAGTAAGTAAAACGACAATAAAAAATTGTTTTGGCCATTGTGGTTTTTCTGATCCAGAAGAAGAGGCAGAAAATATGCAGGAACATGATAGTAACACAATACTGCAGCAAATTGAAAATTATCAATAATTTGTACAGATTGACGAAAATATTGAATGTGTACAAAATGAGGAATGTGACCCCACTGTTGTAGAAAAACTCCAGTCCACATGCAGCATAACGGATGAAGCCAGTAAGGTTGAAGATGAAACAGAAATACAAGTTACGATTCAAGATGCAAAAAGATTTATTCGTTTCGGACTTCAACGGTTTTTTATGCAGGAAGAAAGTGATGGCAGTTCTCAATTGGAGTTGAAAATCTGTGCGAATTTCGTTGACCTTATGTCATTAAAACAAAAACACCACTGGAGGTTGGATGAATTTTTTCAAAGAAAATAATCAGGCGAGACTTTTATGTTGTATATGCATGGCTACCCTCTTTATATGCAGACTTCTATGGGCCAGCGACTCTTCTGGTGCCTTTGCTACCACCTTCGTCAGGTAGCTGAGGGAGACGTTTTCCAGATCACCGAGACGCTCTTTTACCAACTTCTTGAGTCTGACTCTCTTTCGAGCATAGTTTCCTGGTGTCAGCCGCCACCCTACAAAACCCGCTATCCCTGACCTCGAACCAAATAAAGAGATGGTTGCTCAAAAACTCCTCTTCCGTGAGCACCTCCCACCACCGCGTCTTCTCCGCCAACCCTGGTGAGGCAAGCGTGACGTCCACGAACGAACATCCATTGTCTCTCACCAGGGTAGGCTCTGTTCCATTACTGAGCACCACCAGACCCAACTCGGGTATGTACTCCTCCAGGAACCGCACGCTATGATCCGTAACATGGCCTCTCCATGTCATGTTCTTTGATTTTAAATTCCCGCCTACGACGTCTTTACGGAGGGAATGAATTACACTGGCCAGATCCTCCAGGCACTGTTCATATTTGTCCAAGCCAGAGTTTGGATAATGTACACGGAGAAGACCACAACTTCTGGGAGCTCAACCCATACGAACCCCTTCCTCTCGCCCGTGGTTAGGATCGGCATACCACCACCGCAGATCGCCGCACTCCAAAGCCTGTCCACTGCCCAGCCATCTTCATCCACCTTCCTCAGGTTAGGCTCGGACACCTGCAGAAGGTCTGTGCCCTTCCTCCTTCCCACTTCCAGAAGCGTGTCATGTGATGCCACACTCCTGTTGTATTTAACTATATGAATCTAGGCATTTCTCTTGTTGCAAAGGGCGCTACCAGTCCAATGCCCAACTCCACCACACCGCAAACATTTCTCCATGGCCTTGCAAACTTTGGTCTGGTATCCCTCCTCACCACAATTATGACACATGGCCGACCTGCCAGAGCCACCGCATCTGGCTGCCATGTGCCCCAACTCAAAGCACCTGCAGCACCGTGGCCCCTTTGTGCTCAGGGTCACCTTGCAGTGGATCCATTCCACCCAGATTCTCCTCCTAGCCGCTAACACCACCCCCGACGATGCTGTTATCGCGACTGTGGTTTTCTTCGTGCTACCAAGGCCAGGCGTATAGAGGTTACCCTCAAAAACTCAATTTTTCCACTGTCCCAGATGGCCTCACTGATGAAGTATAGGAGCTCCACCTCTGCCACTTCCTACTCAAGATCCTTAATGATAATAAGGCCTCTCCTGCGCGACCCACTTGTGATACACCCTCCAGTTTTCTCAACATTTTCTTCTGGACCTCTACACCCTCTTCTTTGTTAGCCATTACTTTCATGTGCAGGGATTCCCCTCCGCCTCTCCTGATGGACAGTATTTTCATTATCTCCTCCTTGTTCACACTGTTCTTGACTTTTGTGAGGAGGTCGCTCCATGTGGTCCCTCAAACTTAACACTATTATGCTGATGGGCTCCATCAACTGCTGCACCTGTTTGCTTGTCGCTCCATCCACTTTCACCTCTTCCAGGTACACCACTCTGTTATCTCCACTACTTCTACCCTGGTACTCTAAGGTTTTTTTAAGAAGTACGCTTACCTTGTTCACCACTGAGACATATTTGACATCGGCCTGTAGCTCCTGCATTTTCTTTACTGCTCTGTGTAAATCCTCTGCGACTACTATCTTCCCAGCCTTAGTGTCTGCTGCCATGATGTACAACTTACCCTGGATATTC
Source organism: Lycorma delicatula (assembly GCF_047948215.1). Lineage (NCBI taxonomy): Eukaryota > Metazoa > Arthropoda > Insecta > Hemiptera > Fulgoridae > Lycorma > Lycorma delicatula. The sequence goes on along the minus strand of NC_134463.1, from coordinate 130,565,110 downwards.
TCTTCGATGTCATCTATCAGCAATTCTGCTAGGCCTTGTTCTACTACTAGCTGACTCCTCTTCAGCTTAGATTGCCTCACCAGCCTACACATGGTGGTGACCCTATCCAGTAGTTTCCTACCACGGCTCTTCCTGCCATCCTCTGCTACGTCATATGTGACTAGAATGTCACCACTAGCATCAAAGATAGACCCCTTGACCGCCTCAGAATTTTGACAACATTCCTCCCAGCGACCTTCTGAGAACTAACTTCGGGATTTCCTCATCTAAAATACCCTCCTCTATCTGAGCCAACAGCTCTCTGTTGACAAATCTCTTCGTTTGTGTGGCCGCATCTATCATCAATCCACCACTACTGTGCCCCTGTAAGCGTGAGATGTGACAATTTTTTCAACTCTTCATCACGATTTACACATCCTTACTCTTTCACTGACCAGAACCGCGCACTCCTTAATCTCTTTTTTTGTGTTTACATGCCGGCGGCAAAGGTCCCCCAGTTTATGAATGGTGCATCCAGGAGGTGGTCCATATCTGTCCCCTCTACTCTATCAGATCCCCATAACTGTAACTTAATGGCGACCGCCTTCCTCTTAGGAGCCCTTTTTACTGCGTCCTCACTCTTCTAAGTGTTAGGTCCATCATACTAGACGCCAGTGTCAACGTAGCCGTCTTTTGGATTCGTTGGTTAGGAAACTTAGTATCCACTCCTTCTTCTTTTGACAAACTTGATTTAGATATCAATATCTAGAATGCCTTCTGCTCCTAATTACAAATTCACAGAGAACCCACACACCCCAAAATAAGGGTCTAATTGGGGGGGTTCAGGAGGAGTAAAATAAATGTATTATTCCAAAAAAGGGGTCGAAAATTTTGGATGGATCAATTTTAGGAGAGCAATGGCAAGGAAAACCGCAAACTCATGCAGAACCAAACCGTTCCTGGTTTGGGTCCACAGAAGCGTTGTTATTAACCAAAGAAGAACTCCCTTATGATTTCTTCAATGACTTAGACAAATTTACAGGTGCCTCTCAATAAAAACGATAAATTTTCTAAGTTATTGTTTACGACTTGTGGTGACTTAACAATGACGTCACTCACCTGAACCAGCCTGCTCGCAGGACTTGGAATAATTTCATCAACCACTATTACAGGTTATGTTAACTCAAGTATGTATATAAAAAAATACATACAATATCACACTTACTTAGGCCTTAACAATTTTGTCACAATAAGTACTGTTACCCACAAAAAAAAAACACTACAACAGCTGCAGTGAGTCCAAAAGACTATAATGTTTACTGTGAACATGCCCTCAGCAGTCACACCACTAATATTTTCATAACACTGTTCTAACTATGTAAAACAGTGAGTATTTTTACTAACTCAGTGATATTTACTCATTTATTATTTTTTTTATACTCAGTGTTTATTTATTGTTTGTTGTTTTTATATTTGCATTAATGAACATATTTAAAATATTATTTTATTTTACCTAATGTACAATCATATACAAAATCATCATTTTAAGCAAATTCTAATATTTATAATTAACAATAAGGAATGCATTACACAATGTTATTAATAACATCAGTCAAAATAATTTTAATAATTCAGCGAGATGATGTAGCAGTAGTGATACTCTCCTGCAAAGGAGAGTAAATTAGATGATAAGATCCTAAATATCTTATGTGAAATTTCAGATTTTTATAGTATGCCATTTATAACATAATCTTCAATTTAGAAAAATTCTTCATGTATGGTGTACCAGCTGACAGCATGTTCGCAATATATATTACAGTTATAATAACGTAACCCTTTAAAGAAAAAATTCTGAAAACTGAATGTTTATACTACGCGAGAAGATTAGATATGTTGTGTTGGGTAAATGCATCAATTTTAGTTAGTCTGAAAATATTTGAAAAGTGTTTATCTACATAAACACATCCAAATAAAGTGTTTATTTGGATGTGGTGATTTGGAGGAAGTTAAATGATTTGCTGCTTACACTTTCTTCAGTAAATGTGCAATTTATTAATAGAGATGTAAAAATGTGTGACTTTATGTTATATTTTTAGTAGTTATCAACATAGAAATGCCAGTATAATAAAGAGTGTACAACAAAAAATAATATTTAAATTTTAAAGTTATTTCAGTTATCTCTTAAGTTTGACTTACAGTAAAGAATCACAAATAAAATGAGAGAGTATTTTTCACAGTTTTTCCTTACAAGTGTTGAATATGAACACATTTTGTCAAGTACATACATATAACTGAAAGGCGAGTTCATACCTACTTTAACCAACATGTCTGGAGTAATGGAAGTGACAGCTATTTCAATCCTGTACCTCAAATCAGGTACATCAGTAGGTACCAAAGGCATACATTCAAGATCTTTCATAAAATCCCAAAATAAAAAATCACATGAGGTCAGATCGGGTGGCCTTGTAGGTCCACCAAAAACAAGCTCTATCAGTGGGTCTGTCCAGATCGATCTTGTGGTTATGCAAAGAGTAAACTGCACCACCTAAACTGCCAAATAAATGTCTCTGGTCCATCTTGGAGCTGGGAAAAGAGCCATACATACTTAAAAAAAAGCCCATAAAAAAATATTCAATTTTGAGGAGTCCCTTTTGCATTGTAACAGTTAATTGGGATTTTCTGACCCCAGATATAGACATTATATATGTTAATTTTAACATTAAGATTAAATGTTGACTCATCACTAAACACAATACGATCAAGAATCATTTTCATGCTGTAATATTTTGATCACAAAATTGGCATGCATAATGTTGGTAGGTTCACATGGTTCCCACAGGCAGGAAAAGTAGGAAAATATAAACTTAGTCAGAAAAAGTCAGGAATTTTTGGAAGAAATCAGGAAAAATTTCAGAGAATTGCATTTTCAGTAACAAATGTCTTTTCCATTAACAAATCTCTTGAGGAGAATTTGCACAAAGACAATAATTTATCAATGAAAAGATTTTGTGCAATTGAAGATGCTGGGGCAAGGAGAATGTTTTCATTACCAAAAAAATGATCACAGTAGTGAGAAGTTCTAGATATGAAGAACGTCTTGTAGAAAAAAGTAAAAGTTTCTCTCAAGAAGAACAGAATAGAGCCCTGAAAATGAAAATGCAAGCAGAAATTAAAAAACTTAAGGAAGAAAGGAAAACATTGAGGGCTACAATCTTGGCAGAAGAAGAACAGATAGACACCAAAATTAAACTTTTAGAAAAGGGAAAATTATTAGAAACCTAAAGATATTGAAGAAAAATTGCCTTCAGTTTTATACATACATAATAATACGTGTATAATGAGATCTCATATTATTATTTTTTTAAATTTTTTGGTGTATGTTAGAACAATGACAAAATATTTTTCAAGTAAATGTTAATAATGTTTGTTTTTTTGTACAAAATAAGGTATTCTGTTCTAGTTTTCTTATCTTTATTGATTTAGTAACAGTGATTTTAGTTTTCTTTTAAGTTGTCATTGTAGATATATTCTTTGTTAAATTGAAATCTGTGTTTATTAACATTTTTATTTTAAAAATCATAATAGAAGAATATACACATGGAAAAAGCCAGGTGATACTGCAAGGTATCAGATAGATTATATCATGGTTAAGCAAACATTTAGAAATCAACTCGTCGACTGCAAAACTTACCCTAGAGCAGACATATATAGTGACCATAATTTAGTGTTAATGAAATGTAGATGGGGTTTAAAAACCTGAAGAAAAGGTGTCAGATGAATCGGTGGAATTTAGATAAGCTTGAGGAAGAGTAGGTAAAGAAGATTTTTGAGGAGGACATCGCAAGAGGTCTGAGTAAAAAAGAAAAGGTAGAAAATATAGAAGAAGAATGGGAGAATGTTAAAAAGGAAATTCTTAAATCAGCAGAAGTGAACTTAGGCGGAACAAATAGAACTGGTAGAAAATCTTGGATTTCAGACTACATATTGCAGCTGATGGATGAAAATATAAGAATGCTAGTGATATAAACACGAAGTGCAAACTAGCGAAACAAGCGTGGATTAAAGAAAAATGTTCAGAAGTGAAAAGAGAAATGAACATTGGTAAGATTGACGGAGCATACAGGAAAATTAAGGAAAATTTTGAGGTAAATAAATTAAAATCTAATAACGTGTTAAACAAAGACACCGATATATAATACAAAACGCAAAGTCGATAGGTTGGTGAAATATATTGAAGAGTTATATGGAGGAAATGCATTAGAAAATGGTGTAAATGGTGCTCCTGGAATAGATGGAATACTGGTAGAATTACTGCGGAGTGCAGGTGAGGAAGTGATTAATAGATTATACAAACTGGTGCGTAATATTTATGAAAAATGGGAAGTTCTGTCAGACTTCAAAAAGTGTTATAGTCATGATACCAAAGAAAGCAGGAGCAGATAAATGTGAAGAATACAGAACAATTAGCTTAACTGCCATGTATCAAAAATCTTAACTAGAATTCTGTACAGAAGAATTGAGAGGAGAGTGGAAGAAGTGTTAGGAGAAGACCAATTTGGTTTCAGAAAAAGTATAGGGACAAGGGAGCAATTTTAGCGCTCAGATTAATAGTAGGAGGAAGATTAAAGAAAAACAAACCAACATACTTGGCATTTATAGAGCTAGAAAAGGCATTCGATAACGTTGACTGGAATAAAATGTTCAGCATTTTAAAAAATTAGGGTTCAAGTACAGAAATAGAAGAATAATTGCTAACATTTACAGGAACCAAACAGCAACAGTGACAATTGAAGAACATAAGAAAGAAACCGTGATAAGAAAAGGAGTCTGACATGGATGTTCCCTATCTTCGTTTTTTTTTTTATCTTTACACAGAACTAGCAGTTAATGATGTTAAAGAACAATTTAGATCCAGAGTAACAGTACAAGGTGAAAAGATAAAGTTGCTACGATTTGCTGATGATATAGTAATTCTACCCAAGAGTAAAAAGCATTTAGAAGGAACAATGAACTACGTAAGAACTATAGCATGAAAATAAACAAGAACAAAACGAAAGTAATGAAATGTAGTAAAAATAACGAAGATGGACCACTGAATGTAAAAATAGGAACAGAAAAGATTACGGAGGTAGAAGAATTTTGTTATTTGGGAAGTAGAATTACTAAAGATGGACAAAGCAGGAGCGATATAAAATGCTAAATAGCACAGGTAAAATGAGCCTTCAGTCAGAAATATAATTTGTTTACATTAAAAATTAATTTAAACGTCAAGAAAAGATTTTTGAATGTATATGTTTGGAGCTCAGCTTTTTATGGAAATAAAACTTGCGACAATCGAAGTACCTGAGAAGAAAAGATTAGAAGATTTTGAAATGTGGTGCTGTAGGAAAATGTTAAAAATCAGATGGGTGGATAAAGTAACAAATGAAGGGGTGTTGCAGCAAATATATGAAGAAAGAAGCATTTGGAAAAATATAGTTAAAAGAAGAGACAGACTTATAGGCCACATATTAAGCCATCCTGGAATAGTCGCTTTAATAATGGAAGGACAGGTAGAAGGAAAAAATTGTGCAGGCTGGCAACGTTTGGAGTACGTAAAACAAATTGTTAGGGATGTAGGAAGTAGGGGGTATACCGAAATGAAATGAGTAGCACTAGATAGGAAATGTTGGAGAGCTGCGTCAAACCAGTCAAATGACTGAAGACAAAAAAAAGCATTTTTATGCAAACAAAGTTATTAAATATTGTTTTTGTTTACTGTGCAAAATAATGTAGACTAGTTTTTGTGAAATATTTCAAGCAATCTTAGTTGCGAGCCAATTATTTTCAAAAATTGCTATAGTCAGTTTTTATTTCTTACCTGTGTTACTTTTAGTTACTTTTATGTCCATTTTTATGCAAAAACTGATTAAATAGTTTTTTTTGTAATTTGAAATGTAATTTACTGAAACAATTTATCACACAATGATTTACTGAAACAATTTAAAAATGACTGTAATAATAAGTAATAAAAAAGCATGTGTTGGGCAGCTGTGGTGATGGTGGAGGCTGCAAAAGAATAAAGTATGTATATATTTTGCAGAGTAAAAAGTAGTAGCATAACATTATGAGAGTCAGGAAATTTTTACCAAATTGGTCAAGAAAAGTCAGTAAAAACGAATCTTAAAATTCAATGGGAACCCTACTTCAAAGCCAGTAGCAGCTGTAAATATTATAGATGCATATGTAAGAATTTCCTTTGAACATTCCACAATGGCATTTCTAGTTTGCGGCCAGCCTTCCTACCATTTTTTTTATGATTCCACAGCAGTCTCCCTGACATATTCAACACTTTCAGACTCCTTTGGTCATCCCATACTCTTATTTTTTTACTAAGACATCTGATCTGGTTGTTTTAAACTGATTATGCCATCACCAAATGTTATTGTATCTTGGAAAATCACAATTAAACTTTCTACAAAACATATGTTGAACTATAATTACAGATTCATATTAAGCAGACTGCAAAACCCGGAAGAGGTTTCTGTTCAGGAGTTGCCTTCTTTGCTAGAGGCTACAGTCATGTGTGCAACTAAAATTATCCTTTGTTTTTTTTAAATTCTAGCCTTAAATTAACACTGTACTCCTCATGCAAGAGATATTATAATAATTAAGAGCTTTGAGATTTTTTTTGTATACCTGATATTTGGTTGTTTCTTAATATTATGTAAAAAATTTATATTAACTTGTTTTATTTCTATTGTTGAATAACATAAATAAATGACAAATAAGAGTAAATAAATAATACAATTAAAATAATATAAATAAATATAATTAATTAAAACTGTTTTTCAATTACAATAACTCACTGCAACAAATTTCTATTCTATTCTCATGCCCAATAAAATTTAGGTTGAACAATAGAAATTTTACTAAATTGAAGATTTAATGGTTAATATATTGCAAATGGCATAAAACTCCTTGAAGTTTCACCAAACAAATTTCATACCTTATTGTCTAATTCACCCTTTAAATGTGTGAAGTGGTTATTTTAGGTTTGTATTTTGAAAACACTTTTAATCACCTGAATGAAATTTTACTTTTTAAAAGATATTCTTTGAAATGTGATCTAATCAATTTCATTAAAAAAAATTGTAAGAGATAGAATGTTTTTAAGAAAGCATGTGTTTCTCTATTTAGTGAAGCCAACATCTTGGTACAATATCTAAACAGTTTACTCAAAAATTAAAAGTCTAACCCGATAAAACTTCATGGAAAAATGGACTCTTATATAAACTACTTGTGTAAATGTATAATCTGCAATGTAAAGAGTTAAATGTGTACAACTGGCATACCTTTCAGTAAATGTATTATTAATAAATTAGTTAAAAACATTCACAAAAACTGATTTTCATTTTTAAAAATGTATAATTATATTATTCTTTTTTTTCTTTTATATACAGACCATTTTAGTAAAGTGACTGGTTCATTTAATTAGTCAAATAAAAACCTATGCAAAGTCTCTACTAGCTTTTTCAAGAGCCAGATGTCAGTTTTACAAGTTTGTTTTAATATTTTACATTATGTCTGAACTGTTTTACAAGGAGGATACAGAACCGAGGATCTGTCTCTGATTTCCTAAGTATTGAAAATAAAAACATATTTGTAGAATAAATATCACACAATGGAAGTGTATGATCCTGAATAGATGATTTTAATTATTGATCTATAATAGTCCCTAGATTCTTTGTTTAAAGCAACTCACGTCAGAAAAGATCAACTTATGATTGACATCCAGAGTAATTCTCTGGATACAGGTAGAAGACATGAAGGTATAGCAATTTCTTTTAAGGCAGCTAACCAAGTACACTTCCTTCCCTGTTATCATCCATGTATATATCAATTCTTTTTTCATCTATAATTTGTATCTCGCCTGCTATATTCTGAATTTAAAATCTGAAATTTATTGTCCTAGTTCCATCTCTATGTTTTATGGTTGAAGATTTTAATATAATCATATCTTTTTTTTGGGCTGAATTCATGTTCTTTCAGAGGAAATAGAATTGAGAAACTTAGACAAGATGTAAATCTTGCCTTCTATCATTCATTGGCATATAGATTACTCCTCTCTTTTGTTGTTTAGCCTCAGGAACCACAGTTAGGTATTACTTCAGAGGATGATATGTAAATTGACTGTAGTCTTGTATGGTCTCAGATCGACCATTCCTGAGATGTGTGGTTGAACCCAAACCACCAAAAAACACCGGTGTTCACAATCTAGTATTCAAATCCATAACATAGATTACTACTGACATCTCCTTTTAATTTTCATATTTTCAATGTTGGCAAACCCTGATCTGTATTGTAGCAACTGCAATCTGTTATGGCCACATATATACAACACAACATATCTACACTGACCAAGATATATAATGAAGAAAGCAGACTGAGATAAATACTGAAAAATCTTGATCAGGAGTAAAGTAACGTCATCTAGGTAAGTTAAGCATCAGTCTTTTCCTGATTACTTTAAGAAAGTACTCAGGGATATCAGCTTCAAAAACTTCAATCACAGACCAAAAGCTGAATGTCTCATAATTTACCTTAATGTTACAACGATTGGCATCAAATATAATGAGCTAAACATTTATGTTTGAGAAGTAATTGTCACTTATCAGGTGTTATCACTTCAAAGGAGTAGAAAGTCACTTATGCATTCAGTGTTCTATTCACAGAATAAGAAATAAAACTCTGTACAAAACACTTACATAGTACTGACCCTAAAGTGACATTAGCTTATTTATGATGTTCCAACCTGCAGATTCTGCACTGAACTAACTGTCTATTAAATTTGTCCAATTTTGAACATATTTTTCCTAAATGAATCTATTGCTAATTCTTATAATAAAGACCAATAAGAAGTCTTGTGCTTTCACCTAACATCCTGAAAATGTAATCTGCAAGCTTGAAGGGATGGTGAACCAAAAACTGGTGTGACATTTTCAGAAGAACTATCTTAACTGCACCAGAGAAATGAGAATTTAGACACAGTGATCCACCAGTAATATAGTTGCAATACAGAATGTTTTTATAATATGCAAATACTTTTTACAATTTAGGAAAGTTATGTTGGACACCCTGAAGAAGCAGAATATATTTGCAGTGTGCTGGCCTTTACAGCATGATTCCTAGACAGTCAAAATACAAACAGAAATAGCAGTTCCCAAAGCATTCAGACTGGAAAACAGTGTGCTTAGAACAGTTTCCTTAGTGATCCTACAGCTATAACTAAATAACAAACAACAAATACAAGCTGGTTTAGTACCTGTATCAAGGTGATTTTGGAATCTTCATTATTATACTCACTAGCAACTGCTGAATGTTTAATTAAAAATTCATAAAAAAATTTAGATTTAAATTTCCAGTTTCTAAAACATGTGTATGCTTTTTATGATTAAAGTAATACACCAAAATTATTTTTAAATCAACAATAAGTCTGAGTATTACATTGCACCACATGAAATTTTTAGGTTTTCCTTGATGAAACATGATGGGTTGTAACCATTATTTACAAGAGCTCAAATTTTATGTAAAACCTTTAGGTATAATGCATTTTGTTAGTAAGAGGTATTAAGATGCAGATTGAATATGTATTACACAAATTGCATTAATAATTTTGGATATCATATATTAAAACGTTCACTAACTTCCTACCAGTACATAAAGGTTTAGCCCAGTAATAAACATTATATATGTTGCAATCTGTTCAACTAGTAAGCAATAACTATCCCCCCATGGCCAATGAGATGAGAATGATGTGAATGACATGTAAATGAGGTGTAGTCTTGTACAGGCTCAGGCCAACTATTCCTGAGATGAGCAGTTAATTGATACCCAACCGCCAAAGTACACCGGTATCCACTATCAACAATCAAATCCATATAAAACCAATTAACTTTTAGTAGATTCAAACCTCAGAACCTTCCAACTTCAAAAATCAGCTGTTAAACAACTGGATTTGCAATTATGAGTTTACCACTAGACTAGCGCAATGGGCTAGTAGTAAGCAATTACTACTAAATGTAGTAATTTTTTTTTCTTCCGACAAGATTAAGCTAATGATGAACTGTCAACATGTGTTGTGCAAAGGCACGGCCTCAGTATCCTCTGAATATTATTATTATTTGCAAGAGTAGGCTTAATGACCATTTCACAGAACAGCTGCACTTAACAGTCCCAACATTTGAGATAGCATATATTTACTCTAGCTCTTGACCTACTATATACTCTATCCACCAATTTACTTTACTAACATGGATATCTTCACTGACCGGTTATTATCAACTTCAGCCAACTAGCAGTAATAAAGCTGGAAGTAGTCATGCGATATTAAAACAATAATTTGGATACTTTTTTCTTAGGTGAATGAACCCAGATGTAGTGATTTACATTGATGAGTCTAAATGTAGTGATTTATATTGATTGATGAAATTACACTGATTAATCAGATAATTTATATGTTCACTCTTCCACACTAATGCAATACAGGGTTATCATAAAAGAATGGTGCGGTTTCAGTAATTCATAGGAAGATTGTAGGGAAATTTCTAGATGTTATATTGGTATCCCTGAAAGCCTCCAACCCAAAAGTCTGTTTATCAGCAGTTGTAACCACAACGTCAGTTCTTGTATTGTTGTTGCGGTGAGTTTAGTGAGATACTATGTTCTCAGATAAAGACAAAGCAAAGTATGCTTTATTGATGGCTGAATTAAAATCCATAATTTTAGTTTTTAATTAAAACTAAATAATTTTAAAACTTAAAACTTTCATAATTTTAGTTTCACGTCAAAACGCATGTTTCGACGTGAATTCGGAAGAGATCCACCACACAAAAATAACATAACACGTTGGTTCAAACGATTCGAAGAAACTGGATCAGTTAAGAAACAGAAATCAACCGGCAGACCAAGTGTACCAGACGAAACGGTTGAACTAATTAGACGATAGGCAATTAGAAGTCCTGGGAAGTCCATCCCCTGTCGAAGCGTCGAATTAAGTATTCCAAAATCAGCAGTTCACAAAGTTTTACATAAAAAACTGAAATTACACGCTTATAAAATCCAGATACTGCAGGAATTGAAACCCGATGATGGTGTAAAACGTTACAATTTCGCTGTTGAAATGTCGGACAGAATAAGTGAAAACGAATCATTTTTAGATGATATAATTTTTACAGACGAAGCTACATTCCATGTGAATAGATGTGTTAACAGACACAATTCACAAATATGGGGCTTTGAAAACCCACACGTAATTATTGAGAAACAACGCGATTCGCCTAAAGTTAATGTTTGGTGTAATGAAAAATTGTGTAATAGGGCCTTTCTTCTTTGCTGAAAAAACAATTAATGGAGTTGTGTATCTTGACATGTTAACCAATTATTGCTTTCCTCAGCTGGATGAACTCGAAAACATTCATCGACTTCATTTCCAACAAGATGATGCTCCCCCGCACTTCAATGCATTGGTCACGGACGCTTTGAACAAAAAATTTGGAGATTGATGGATAGGCCGGCAAGAACCCATACTTTGGCCTCCAAGGAGTCCAGACCTGACACCTTGCGATTTTTTCTTGTGGGGGTACATCAAAAGCATTGTTTATACACAAAAAATTTGCGACCTAAACCACTAAAAAAAACAGGATTAATGAAGCAATGACAACCATTAACGAAGAAATGTTAACTAATGTTTGGAGAGAAGTTGAGTATCGTTTGGACATTTGTCGAGCGATTAAGGGCGCATTGAAATTTATTAATTATGTAAAAAAATGTTTGAGATGACAAATTTGAAAAATAAAAAACATAAACTGTAAGTAATTCTGTTTTAATTTAAACCATGTTCAAAACCGCACCATTATTTTATGATAACCTGTACAGTATATTTACTGCTGAATTTTATGCTGCTACTTATGGATATTCATCATGTCACAATTAAAAAGAAAAAGTAAATTATTGTTTCATTAGTAATTTAGATAAAACATGAAAAAATTACTTTGATATATATATATATATATATATATATATATAGTGTTTAATTTTTATAGACCCAGGTGGTTTTCTCGTAAACTACACACAATACAAAAAAATGAGCTCAAATGACCTTGACTGTTATTTCAAGGTTAATACAATATTTTCAAATGGCTTTTCAATTCTTTTTTTAATGAAAAGAACATAAAATAATACATTGAAATATGTGGTCATGATATGACCTTGGACCTTTTTTCAGGGTGTTTTACTTTAATCGCCTCAGGTGATTTTCTCGTAAACTACGCACAAAAAAAAATTTACCTAAACAAAAGTTACTCAGATTGAAGGGGGACACCTCATGATGACCTAAGATTTTACCTTTAACTTGACCTTATTTCAAGGTTCAAGTGGAATGACCTATTTTTGACCCCACCAATGAAAAGAGCAGAAAATGTTATATTGAATTATGTAGTCACACATATGACCTTGGACCTTTTTTAAAGGTCATAGGCTAACCATCAGAGATAGTGTTTTACAAAAGTGTAAAGACATTTTTATGCTCTTTCCCATAGTTTGCAACAAAAGTGGCCTGGAATATAAATATTTCAGGCATATTGTATGACCATCAAAAATATGTAACTCATACAACACTATCTCTGATGGTTAGCCATATGACCTTCAAAAAGGTCCAAGGTCATATGTGTGACTATATTTCAATACAAAGGTTTCTGCTATTTTCATTGTTGGGGTCAAGAATGGTTAGATACCTTGATTTTTATTTTGTTCCTTATATTCTAAAGTTAAATTTGCAACAAATTAAAAAAAAACACAGGCACTTAAATAAGAAAAGTTATGATTGCTACAACTACCTATACATGTAGTGTTTATGCAGTTGCGAAAAAGGAATTTTATTCCCAAAAATTAATCAATGATAAAATTAGATTTGAACTGGAAATTTTAATTTTAAATAAATAAATACTGTTAACACATTTCTGCAATAATAAATTTTCCAAGCCGGCCAAACAGGTGTTTACTTTGTATCTTGATTATATATATATTTATTTGCATTCTTTGTTCATATACTTTTTTCTACATAGAGTTAATACTTATGACTTACAGAAAATTTTGAAAATATATTCATTATTTTTATAAATATGAAAAAAAAAATAATTTTACAAGATACAAAATTCCAATAACCTGGCAAATACATTTATATACTGATGTATCTTACTCAAATTGAGAAAAAAACGGAATATGTTTTTAAGTGTACTCCTTTGGAACAGAAAATTTCATTATTTACATAAATAATTTTGTACTCTTCACGATGACATGTTTTGAAAAATGTTGAGTCATATAGAAGAAAGAAATGATGAAGCAGGTCCTTGAGTGATAACTTCACTTGTTTAAAATAACTTTACTGTAACAGCATCCTGTCATGAGCTTTTTTCATATTATTTTTAATGCAGTCTTTAGTAAAAAGAATATGTATGTATAAGCCAATAATGTGCTAAATATTATTTTGATTTCAGCAATTCTGAAAAAAAATCGCTCTGATTTATATAACTATTTCTCCATGAATGTAACATAACATACATCATAGAGACTTAATCATATAATTACGTTACTTCAACAACACCTTAAGATCCGCTAATAGAGTAAATATGTCCTAAGTGGAGCATTATTATATTTCAACTTCATCTGTTATAAGTTAATTGAAAAGATCATTTTTACTTGCACTATATAATAATTCATGCCATGCCCTTGTTCAACAATAAAATTTACAGTACAGTTATAATGAATAAAGGACATAAGACTTAAAAAATTGGTGGTAATAAACAGAAAAAGAAAATTATGGTGTTAGACCTGTCAAATGATCAGATAAAATAAAAGGAAGGCAGAGACTGCTGAATACAGGGTGAGCAACATAAAACTGAACCCGTAATGAAACTGCTACCCAACACCATTTTGAACAAGTAGCACAACTAGTGGATGTATTTGTTATTAGTGATTGTTTCTGCTATTTGTCAGGTGGTTACGTATCAATGCAGTATATGTTTTGTTGCAATGCAGTAGTGTTTGTGTAAAATGTCTTATTCAATCCAAAGAGGAGAGCTATAGTTGAGGTTCTGGATCGTTTTAAGAATCGCATAAAGTATTCATAGAAAAATTTTGAATGCCTGTATCCTAGTGAAGAGTAGCATACATGATTTAGTTAAAAAATGGCATACAACCGGTTGGGTTTAAAATGCAAAACAAAGTAGGCAACTTTCCGTTACGACTCCACAGGCCATTGCGGACAGTGAAAGGAAAATTACTGCCAGTCTAAAAAAAATCACTACGCAAGTTATCCCAACAATCTGGTGTTAAATATACATCTTGTCAAAAAATTCTTCATGAATTAAAACTGAAACCAACTGTGTTACAACTGAAGAAGACAGACAAACAGAAACGACTTGATTACTGCAACTGGCATCTTGAAAACATTGTTGGTTGACAGATAACCCGATGTCATATTTCATGTCAGATGAGGCACGGTTTCATTTATCTGGCCATGTTAATTTGCAAAACACCAGGTATGAAGATGGTGAGGGATCCTCATGAGATATTCGAGTGTCCACTTCACGATGAGAAAACTGGCATTTGATGTGCCATTTTCAGTAATTGTACAGTGGGACAATATTTTTTACCGGACTGTCAATACTCAAGCTTACCTCACAATTTTTGAAGAATTCTATGCACAATTAACTGATAATGAAAAAGAATACAGCTTCTTGTTGACAGAGCATGTGTTACACATCAAGCATTTCACTGAATCGTGTTCATGCAGCTTTGACAACTGGATGAACTGTCAGCAGAGGATATTGGCCTCCATGTTTCCCAGAGTTGTTCACTTGAGATTTTTTCCTTTGGGGCTATTTAAAGGAAAGAGTTTATGCATCTAATCCCCACAATATTGATGAACTGAAGGTGAACATTCAACAAGAAATCAATGCAATTTACAATATTTTGCATCAGACGACTCTCAATATGATCAGTCGAGCACAAAAGAGCTTCAATACCCAGAGTGGTCATTTTGAACATCTTCTGAAACAATATGGTAAATAAATACAACATTTAAATTACGTTTTATGTTTTTCTTATTTAATTTATCCGTACCATTTATAAAATCGCATTTAACATAACCTATCAATTCTGCAGCGGTTATGTTATGGGTTCGATTTTATGTTGCTCACTCTGTATTATCTTGATAGAATAATCTTCCCTTCATATTCTTTGTCCATCATCATACATGGCCTGCTTTCAAAAACTATTTTTTTTAAATGCCATCGAGAATTAATTATAAGGCTTGCTGATAAACATAATTTATCATTAAATTAAATTGTGTGCACAATAATTTTGTACTGTTAACTTAATCTTCCTCAACCAAATGAATGAAAGATGTCTTCTGTCATCTTTTCAACCGAAGTGAAAATATTTCTGTGAACATATACAATTTATTGAACTACTTACGTTAAGTTATTCCTACCGAATAACTTGTAATCAGTTTAAAACTTACTTTTAATTTTTTTTATCTAAAATGGTGTTTTTTCTCTAGGAAGTAGTTATTAAAATTAATAACAAGTTTTCTAGTTACCTGATGTGAATCATGAGCACCAAAAATATAACTTCAATACATAGTGATATTTTAAGCGTTGTATCTTTTCCTTATTTTACATTACGAACCTATTTACATTTTTAGTAAAAAAGAGTAGTTAGGTATATGCGTGTATTTATGTAAATGCAAGGACTATTTGGAAAAGTAAGTTCCGGTCCTCAGTATTGCACCAAGGAGTGCGAGTAGCAATTCCATCTTTGTACAGTTGAATAGCCCAGTTCAGTGCAGTTCTAGTAGTGTTATTGGCAATATTGCTTGCTTGTTTGTTCCTGTAAAACTTATTCTAAATGACTGCTGTCACAGAAAATCCCGCTGACTGTGAAGTGCATGTCATCAAATGTTGCCTTCACACAAAAAACTTGTTGGCTGCTGAACTTTGTGCAGTATATAGAAGGAATATCAAGGGCAACACTACAATAAGATGATGGTACTGTATGTTTCAAGAAGGTTGAACAAACATTCATGACAATGAAAGAAGCGGTCACCCTCGATTGTCACAAGTGAACTTTTTGCACATGTTGATCTGAAAATTTGAGAAAATCATCAATTCACAAATTCAGAATTATCCTAATATTTTCGACACATATCGTGAACAGTGATATATGAAATCGTAACAGATAGCTTCCACAGACAGCTTCCACAAATTTTGTGCTCGATGGAGACATCATTTTCTTCATGACAATGCTCATCTGCATACTGCAATAGGCACTTGACAGTTTCAAATAGGAGTTGTTTAACCACCCTCTACACAGCCCTGATTTGGATGCTAGTGATAATCACTTTTTTCCAAAAATGAAGAAATGGTTAGCGAAGCAGCACTGAAAATGACGAGGAGTTGAAAAAGGTATATTAGCTGACTTAATTCACAGGTGACAAGAGTTTTATGACAATAGTATTCAAAAACTTGTTTAAAGATATGATAAGTTTCTTATTTCAGATGGCAATTACCTAGAAAAGTAGCAAAAAGATGTAGGTGTAATATGTATAAAATAAATATTTTTTTAATAATGAATCAGAAGTTACTTTCCAAACAGCCCTCATATACATAAATAATCGATCGGTCATTTTGGTTTGATACACTTCTTCATTGCTTTATATTTTACACTGATCTTTTAAATATTCTTTGCTTCCATCAAATCTTCGAGTTATTTATGTATTCTAATCTTTTTTTCCCCTTTATATTTTTCCTTTTATCCTTGAATCCATAACAAAATTAATTAATCCTGAGAGTTTTAATAACCCACCAAATAATCCTTTACACTGATAATTTTCCAAGGTTATTTTCAAAGGCCTTGCTAAGAATATAATCATTTTTACTTCCCTGTATGAAGTAAAGGAAGTACTGTGATTGTGAAAAATTTTAGTTAACATATTTCAACGGAAAGATCCATTTTGACTTTCAGCACGACATCTATACGAACATATATATGTATCTCGCATAACTTAAAAACAATTACCCGTAGAATGTTGAAATTTTTGATTTAGGACTGCTGTAACATCTAGTTGTGCACCTCCCCTTTTGATTGTAATCAACTGGACCAAAAGTGTCCAAAAACACACAAAATCCAAAAATTGGATTTTGACTTTTTTTAACTGCATTAATAAGCCCACATTGAAAGCTTTACAATGATATATCATAAGTGGTACTTATTTTTATTGGTTCCACAGTTATAGTCAAATACAATTTTAATTAATTAAATATGCAACTTCATCTCCTTTTTTTAACTTTTTTTATTTTTAATTTAAATATATTGATTTATTAATAATTAACCTCCGATTGAAAAAAAAAAATTTACAATAAATAATAATTCAATAATAGTAATGAGAACAAAAACACGCCTGCCAAGGCATGCTTGGAAAATGCTCTTCCTGTTTGATACCGGTGGTACATTTTTCATCTCATATTTGTTTATAAATCACCATAGTATCTCGGCACAAGATGTCGACTGAATGATTTATACTAATTTTGTTTAATATCTTCTTTTTTTTGATAATTTTGTTTAAGTTCTAACACTAATCTGCTACTCTTCTTTTGGGCTAACAATCAGTATCAGTCTTTTATTGAAATAAGAGGTTGCTTCTCTAGTCTAATATATTTACCACATTAACTAGATCAGTTTATAAATTTTATTTTCTAAAAAAGCCAATACATCCTCTTACCACTATAATCTGTAGAACTAATATAATCTTTTTATTTTTCACAAAATTATCAAGTTTAAATAATGTAATGTTTGTATTTTGGTAATTATGTTTTTCTTTACTGTCTTTTGTATGGTATTGTGAAAGCTTACAGCCCCTATTTCTCCAAATCAGGCCATGCTTCTTTCCGAAATGCTTTACGTTCCTTTTCTATGGCATTTCAACGCCTCATTACTATCAGTCCTTAACACCTCTTACATTTAATCTACTTGATTTAAGTTTCAAATTTCATCTTGGGCTGAAGAGGTAGGTGTACAAACCCAGAATACTTTAACCAAAATAACCCTAACTTACTCTTACCAAGCCTACAGTATCAGAACTGCTGTTCTTATATTATTACCTATCCTATTATTATCCAACAATTGATTTCATGTTAATTAAACTACAGTTAAGTGACCAAAATCTTGTTTATCAGCTCAACAATAACTACTAACAATTAACTTTATTATATTCATTTTCCATTTTAGATTTTCCAACCCACAAGTGTCGTTTCAAATTCTGAAATTCAATCCTCTTATGCAAATAATGTCATGTTTCATCACAATTTCATGGTTGTCTGGCCTTTCTTCGAGTGATCACAAATTGATTTACAATTACAGAATTATTTTACCTTTAGAATTAATTTTTAAGAAGACACCACCTACATAAGAATTTCAATAAAAGCAGTAATGGATTATGGATAATTATAAACTCAATTTGATTCATAAAAAAATAAACATTTTTTTTATTATTTTATAACTGATTCATACATAAATTGTTATTTATAAAAGAAAAAATTAATTTACTGGATTACTGAACAACAAAATTAAAAGAAAACCCAAAGTAAAATAGCCACTAGAATAAATCTTTTCATCCACTAAAATAATCATATTTAAAATTTATATCAATCAAATATATTTTTAAAACAACTAAATACTGAATAAAAATCTGTTTACAATTATTAACTAAGGTAAAATTTAAGCACTTTTTTACTCATCATTAAACTGTGTAACCTGTAATGGAACTGAGTAAATAGCTTCCCAAGGTTTTTTAATGCTATCAACAACACTGTCGATAGGAGATAAAGTAATGAATGTTAACATCCACGCTTCTTCAATACCTTTTGTTTCATCAAGAAAGTGAAGAGTCAATTGACATCCATTAACGACCTGCTAACACATTAATTTGTTATCAAAAAACAAAGAAATCACTCTCTGTCAACATATATATCCACATTAAGGAGAACTTTATTATGGATAAAGCCCATAATAATTTCATATTTATAACACTGTAATAAACTACTGACTAAGGACTAGTTCCTCCTTAACCTCTTTAGAAGTATATAGTAATGCACAATTAAAAAAAAGGATAAAAATTATCCTTTTATTTTCTAACAGGAAATTTTCTGGCTTTAAATACTATCAGTATTTAGATATTTCAGTAAAAATCTTTCTTATTCATTATATAAAATTACCTATACAGAAAATTATACCTTATAATTAATCCTGTTTAAAAAAGAAAAAAAATATATAAAATTAATGAATAATGAACATTACGTACTTTGTACAAAAAAGTTATACATGCAGTCCATAAAAATTTAAATATCAACGCAAGATATAATTTATGAAATTAGGAACCACAAAGGGAAAACCCAAACCTAAGGTTACCATATTCTATCAAAAATCTGAGCATAAAGCTCCACAGCTTGAAACTATAGCCAAAGACTATATTTTAATTACCGTTAAATTTAATTGCTTACAAATTATAAGATTATATTTGTACTTTAACTTATTTAATACTTTGGAAAAAAAAGTAGTTTATTATTTTAAATAAACAAAAATAAAGAATTTATTCACACTTGAATTCAAAAAAAAAGATTTCAACAACAAACTTAAGTAAGCATTCTTTTGAACAATGCAGAAATTTATTCATCTTCTTTCCTAAATAAACTGTGGTAGCTTGTTACAGATCTTAGAAATAAAATAACAAAAATTCCTTTAAAACATTTTTGCTTTTGGGTCTGGGTAATGGATGATTCGCTAACCTTAAATTTGGTTTTCTTACATCAAACTCACCATTGTCATTTCAGCTTCTAATAAAAAATTTGTTGAAAATTCATAATAGATGCCCAAGAAGTATTAAGTTCATGAAATACAGGGAAAGTATACTCTACATATTGCTTATTAATAAACAAATAATCTTTTTTTGTATAGTGCTTAGAGGCTTAATGTTATGTTCATAAGTATCACTCCAACAAGAAATTCCACATTGTAACCTTGAGTGTACAATGAACAAAATAGATAAATTTCAAAATAGACTTTAGAAAATAATAATGTAGAAAGCAGAACTTTCTACATTTATAATACAATCCATCTAAAGTTTGACCCCCTTACTGACACTGAAAATCATAAATTTAGTCTTTGAACTCAAAATCATCCGTAGTACTGAACAAGAATTTCAATTTATCTTTTAAAAGAGTGTTCTGTATCTTAATTTAAAATTATAAATAATAGTGTTGTGCAAATCAATGGAAACATTGCCTTTTAGATGAAAATTTCAGTTAAGTTGGATCCACTGCCCTTAATAAAGCTACCTTTGTTGGTTATTAGGAAAACATCTACGCTTAAAGCTGTTTCTTTTTTATAATCCAATGTGAAGTTTCACATGGAGTATTTTGAAATTAATTAGATTTGTTTAATTTTTGAAGTCCATGTGTTTGGATTTTGCTGCATATTGCAAGATTTTTTATTGACATCATTCAATTTGATTTTTTAATTATAAATGTTATACAATTTCTTAGAATCTTATTTCAGAAGAATGAATTAAATCGTAATTCTCTATGAACACTGTTTAATGTAACAAACTTGAATCGCAGCATAATGTTACATGTCAATTCCATTATACTCCTGAAAAAAGGGACTGGTTATGTCAAACAAAGGCAGGTTACTAGAAGAGATTTTGCCATGCCAACCAGGTAATCTAAAGAGTTGGTTTTCAGAAATCAATTTGTGATTTTCAAAGAGGAATGGCCAGTTTAGATGTTGAAATTCATTGTTAAACTGTTTGATTGTTTGACTGAAATCGCTGGAATAAGATCAGAAACCGTCTCTTCAAAAAAAAAAAAACATTCTACAAGAAAAAATGAAGTAAAAAAATTTACAATGGGTTAAGAAACATGTACACTGAATTCTGAACAATGGTCAAAATTGAGCCCAAATTGGTGCTTCAGTCCTCTATCTGAACAGCAACCAAAAATGGTATGGATATTTTTAAAAATTCAAAATTTTCAAACATAATAATAATTTGAACAGTTAATGTTTAGAAGAACACAAAAAAAGTATTATTAGACTCTTACCGCATCCATAAGGTTCATTATATTATGTACAGTGTAAATAACAGGTATCTCATCCTCTTTTAATAACCACCTAAGATCTGATGTCAATATAAATAATTCACAACCAGTACTCGCTATACAAGATAAAGGCAAAACAACATCACTTTCTGAAACAAGCAAAAATACACCGCACTATGATAATAATTACACATACGGATAATATTCATACACAAAAATTTGATAGTTCATCCTCATTAGTAGTAGCAGTAAATTTTACAAATATTAGAAGAATCAAAACGTATCAAGCAATTGCTCTGCTCCCGACTAGGTTTTAATTATCACTAAAAAATAATGACTTCAACTGAATAAATAGAAAAATAAGCAAATAGAAGTTTAAACATTAAAAGACGTTTAAATTTAAACGCCTATAAATTCAATATTTACAAATATTTTTTAAGGGTTTTTAGTAATTCAAAAATACTTGTAAAAGAGAGAACAAAATGTGTGTTGATCATGTGTCTTGATCAACGATGCATACACAGCAAGCGAGCCTCTGCCATAACCAATTCAAATAATTATGCAATGTCCTCAAATTGACTTAACTAAATTCCTCTGTATACTGTTAACATACTGTAAAATACAGGTGATTCACAGAATTATCCACTTTCTGAGCTCATTCTACTACTGAAAATAACTGAAGCGGTTAATATAAACATGGATCCGGAAGCGTTTCATTAGTGGTTGTTATGGCTAGCAAATAATTTCACCCTGATTCCTGGGCAAAGAGCTAGATAAAACTGTACTGAAAGTTTAAGAACCCAAATTAAGGGATAAACTATGGTTTTTGTCCTAACAAACTGAATAAAGCAGGTTCCAGAACCATATCTCCCGTAGTTTTCATAATATCTGATGAAAAAGAGAAAAATTTGTTGTCTAAAAACACATTTTTTAATGTTTGTAATACAAAAACTTTGTTAAATAACTAATAATGCATAAAATTTATTATCAAAATTTGTAGAGAATTTAATTCAAACAAAATTTATGTAAAATCAAAAGCATAATTAAATTAAAATCATATATTTACATGCTAATTATTTCAGCTATTGAAATTAAATAAGAAATTTATTACGATAAAAATTTCTTCATAAAAAAAAGAATATTTATGAATTTAATAATTACAATTCAATAAAGTAAAACATGTTTGCTTACCGTTATCACGTTTAATAGTAATAGAGCAGGTTATAAATAAAGTACAAATATTATTACTATCCTTTATATGGCAATTAGCGGACAAAACATTTTGAAGAATCATATAATGATCGGTATTAACATAAGGTACTGTGGCTGAAGATAAAGTCAGTTCATCATCGATAACCTTCAACTGATCAGACACCGGTAACTGGAAACTTGCTGAAAATAAAGAAATTTTTTTTTTATATATTTATATAGTCAAATAAGCATTACTTACTACATTTTTAGTCAACACCTTCAAACATTGTATGCAGATATCAGTTTCAAATAAAGGGTTGGGAAGATTTTCTTTGTATTTTAATGAAACAGTAAAACAAGGTTTTTTATATTTCAAATGAAGTTTATTAAAATAAATGTGTAGTTGTTATTAACCACCTTTTCCTATTATTTAGATAAAGTCATAATCCTATCATCATACAACTTCTATGTATTCTGGACAAAAAACTATGATTTTCACATGCTTTTTTTGAAGCAAGTTTTCACTGTCAAAGAGTTTTACAAACTGAAACAAACTGTAGTCTGACAATGCAAGTTCAAGACTATATGGTGAATGCATTAATAAAACTTCCCTGCCAAGCTCTCTCAATTTTCAACAGGTCATCAAAGAAAGGTATGTGGAGTCATATTCATCTTTATCTAATGCTTTTACAAAATTCATTATCATGCCTAGTTTTATGTGTAGAGGTGGAAAAATAATATAATCTGCTTTGACAAAAGGCAATCAATATTGACAACATTTTCCTTTCCTGAAGTAAACTGACTTCTTTTTGGCCAGTCTTTAACTGTTAGTATTTATCTGTAGCCCGACTGACACACAAACAACAAAAACTGACATGGGTTGTAAAGCCACTCTAGAGACCGAGAAGAAGCCCCTATCACTTTCAGGTCATTGATGATTCGCCTTCAGTGTTAATCATACTTAATAGCTTTTAGAATTTTTTGCGTACTTTCATTCCTTCAGCATGTGTTACCAGTATAGAAGAAAACTTATTTGAGTTATGCAATAACATTGCCTTTAGACTTCTTTTTGATGAGTCTATAAATAAACACCTATCATGAATAACATATTCAATGTCCAGTTCTGACATTAACCCCTTAACATCATGACAGGTATAAATTAAACCTTCTCTTCTAAAGTATTTCAGTAAATTTTCGTTTTGATTTCTATATACTAAATTTTAATATCCTTTTTTAATAATATGCATTCTTTAAGACATGAATCTAGGATAATGCATGTTGCTTCAGAAAATACAAATCACAAATTAGGTCGTTCAGTTCTGCTTGTGTGATGAGGTGAGGTTCAGTATTTGATTCTTCTGGAATATAATTAACATCTGTTGAGGATTCATCGATTGAGCCCTCCGGGAATCAGATTTTTAAGCAAATCAGAATTTCTGGGGAATCAGAATTTCTTTCTAAGCAGTTGGAGCGATCTGAATTGGTAAATAACCACCAAGTACTGGTCTTATAGCTGAACGAAGATTAGGGTATGAGATACTACTTTTATTGTTTGAATTGAAACCAGTAATAATTGTTAAGCAAAAATAGCAGTCATCATAATGGTTAGTAGGCTCTTACCAAATTATAGGTACGCCAAAATGCAAATGCTCTTTTTTCCTTTTAACCATCATGTCAGTTTAACATAGCACTTGACACACGGTACATATAGAGCCCAGGACTTTTCTTGGTCTCCTAAGGGAAAATAAAAATAGTGTTTGTAAGCAGTTTTCAGCAGATTCAATACTGGTTTTCATTGACTTTTCGTGGTGAATTCTCCGTAACAAAAAATAGTTGGAGAATTTTTAAAAGCCTGGTTTTTTTTCACTGTAAAATTCAAACTGTTTTAATAAAAGAAAGTAAACTGAAATATTACAGAAATACTTACATAATTATAAAAATACTTTTAATTTTAAGTTTTAATTTATAAATTCTTAATTACTTAAAATACTTCATAAAATTGTTTCAACATGGAGTGCACTAAAACACACACAACTTAATCTTGATGTTCAATAAACTAATACCAAAAGTTGTTCTGTCATAAAAATCTTTCACTAAATTTACGGCATCACATGTGAAACAATTTTTATAATATGTGTATGATAAAACCACTACCACAACTAAAGAACACAGCAAGTCATACCAAGAGCTGAACTCATATTGAAGAAAATTTCATCACGTTGAATTACTCGAGTTATTGAAATGTCTATACATGTCTGGCTTAACATGAAATGACATCAATTGTCTGTTATGTATCAAATATAGGTCTACAGCATGCATCACAATATAAATCAGATGTAAATAAGCAATCATAGAAACGTACTAACTTATTTGTATTGTTCGACAAATGATGGAACAAATAAATTTAAGGGGTTTTAACTTAAGAATGTTACATGATAGGTTGTTTCGGAATACATATTCAAAGATTCAATACATAAAATACTATACAGAACACCTACTCCCTTTCATTCCCAAATTTTATGTCGACCAATGATAATTATTTGATGACTTTGAAGTAATATATAGGTTAAGTGCAGAAGGAACTCTTACTCTACCGTAGTATACCTTTACTGTGGTGTAACTAAACCTGAGTATTCTGTACAATATGATAGTTAAAGCTCAGCTTTCACAAAAAATTAATAAATCCTTTATAAGATGACTTGTTCATTTCTGAATTTATAATGTGCAACACATTAACAGTTATTTTAAAACTTTAAGGTTGTTAATTAAGGAAAAAAGGACCTAAATCATAGCAAATTTTTCAATTATCAACTTTTAGAATACACAACACAGTGCAATTTCCAAGACAAAATATTTTCCTTCAGAAGTTGAACTATTGCATATTTTTTAAAATATATTTAAAATTTTCAGTCTTCTGCAGCAAGGGTTTCAGGAGTTACAGTGCTTTAAAAAAACGTATTTTTATTTCAAAGTCGCTTACAGAAATAATTCAAACATAGAGAACATCCTTACATTAATAAAGAATGCCAAAAATATAACAAATTAATAATCCTTCATTTACATTACATTACGAAATAGAAAATGATTAGTAAGAACCAACCGATATCTTAACTGAATTTATAAAAAAAGAAAGATAAATTTAATGGAAAATTTGATTCAGGAAATTTGTGTCTTTTATGAAAGGTGACTAACGGGAAACGGATGTTTTTTGAACAGCCAGTGCATTATTTTTACAAGTGGTGGGAAGATTGAGGTTAGGTAATTCTCTTGGACGACACAGCATCGTGTTTTCGCGTATGATACTTTTATTCCAAATAATGAGTCTATTGTCCCAACACAACAGATCTTTCATCGCCACTTCAACATTAGTCGGGGGACACAGTTCCAAGCCGAAATACATTGTTAAGATGGGTTGAAGCGTTCAGAACAACAGGAACAAAAACAAAGAAAAGTCACCAGGCTCTGTAATAACCGTAAGGACGCCTGAAAATATCACCGGTGAGAGCAGCATTAATCAGGAGTCCAAGTCAATCTGCAGACATATACAAGAACTAAACATGAGCCGTGATTCTGTGACGAAGATTTTACGACTTGATTTGAAATTCCATCCGTATAAAATGCAGGTGGTCCAGCAACTCAAAATGGGGGATTATGAACAAAGAAAAGACTTCGCAGTGCATATTCAAGTGTTGTTTAACGATAATCCTAATGCAATACTGTTAGCGACAAAGCTAATTTTCACCTAAACAGCTCTGTAAATAAACAAAACTTTCATTATTGGGCCCCTTAAAATCCCTGTAACGCTCATGAAAAACCTCTCCACTCTCCAAAGGTTAGTCAGATTGGTGTGCGATTGCCAGTTTTGGAGTAATCGGGCCGTATTTTTTCGAGAAAAATGATTTGTCCTCCTGTGACTGTTTCCTGTGGGGATATTTGAAAGAATGTATTTATGTTTACAAACCCCGTAATTTAATATATTTGAAAGATGCAATCAAAGAAAATAATTTTCAAAACATGACATCATTTTCAAAAAATGACAATTTTTAATCAAATAGTATATTTTGACCTTTATTTGTGTAACACAAAAATAATATTATTTTGTAAATTAACTTTGTACTGTTCATTTGAAAACTGTCCATTTCCCAGTCACCCTATGCAAGAAGATATAAGGACTTTATATATATAATTTTTAATATAATAATTTTTATTTATATAATTTTTTTCCTGTATTAATACAGGAAAAAACCAGGTATAACTGCCATATACCCGGTGATGTACAAAACATTGTATTTAATTAGGTGCAAAGTGCTTGCATTCATAACATCTACGGTTTGAATTTTTTGACAATCATATTACACTCTCGTATAATTACAATTGGTAATTGTTGAATGAAGTATATTAAGATTATCCTGTAAGAATTTTGTTATTTTCTATTATTAAAACTGAAATACCTACAGAAATACTTTGAAAAATGCGAGTCTACTGTAGATTTGATAAAAGATTGTTCTTATCTATTGCAGATTCCTTTGAAAAGCAAAATAATTTATTACTTCAAACAGAAAATAAACTACAAGATATAGCAAGTTCAGTTACAAACATGAAAGTAGTTTGTTATAATATTTTCAGTTCCTAAAAAATTGTGGTCAGCAGAACTGTTAAGCAATTATTATGCAAATCAATTTAGTTTTACAGCATTTAAATATTATATGCTGTATTGTTGTTGTTTTACACACAAAGGTCATTAAAAATCACGCAACTATGTAATACCCGTATAATAGATACAAGTGTACAATGCTGGATGATGTCCAAATAATTTCTATTAACGGGGAAATTTTGTTCCAGTAGTTAAGCAGATGTTGGCAACATGAAAAAATATAACACTGTTCACTCATGTGTACACAACGACTAGTATACGTTAAGCAGAGATGTCTTTCACATTGATCCAGCAGTACCACCCACCTTAATGTTGAAGTTTATTTAAAAATCATAATTGTACTTAAAATGCCTAAAAGATTTTTCTAGTGTTTATCTCAATGCCATAATGCAAAAAAACTCCACCATTTGCTATTTAGTATCTTACTTCTGAGAGACAGGAAGTATTGTAGCCGACTTTCAATAATGTTATTGCTGACATGTTCCAAGCATACAAGTATCATCACCGCTTTGCACACATACATATTACTATCAGATATCCAAAATTCACTGGCACCTTTTACTAGAGTAATTTTAAGGAATATCTAGGCAGTGAGAATTATTTTACGTGACTGTTTAGAAAGTGAAAAAGCTATTAAAGGTCTATCCTTACTGAATTCATATAAAACATGCGATAGAACCAGACAAGGATAGCAGTATTACTGGTGGTTCTCCCACATTATCAGAAATCGTGAAAATTTTAGATAAAATCTATTTACTGAAGAATCACATTTTATCTTGTGCGAAGGAAATCAAAATTCAGATTTCTGAGAACACACATGATGCACAATTTATTTTATAAAACAGACTGATTTTTCATGGATTTTGGCCTTACTGAACTCCAGACCTTTCTCTTCTTGACTTATTTCTGCGGGTTTTTAAAAGAAAATCTCAGTAGATGTTTACATTATTACCCCTATCTGATTCTTTCTTCTTTGAAATATGTAATGTAAATCTGCATAAAATTAATTTTATTTATAGAAAAATAATATAATTAATTTTTTTCAATTATCATAATATATCTGCATTATCTTAAAGTCCATTTTAATACTTCTCTACTCAGCCCCATTGCAAACTCCATTCTATGTTAAGTCATGTAGTTGCAATGTTGATTTTGTAGATCTAATTTAAAATGTAGTTATAAAACCCACAAAAATGTTACTAGTAAATGGCTTATTCTGAAACAGTTTTGATATGTTATGATTTCACAAGTTCACACTTTAAAAATATGCAGTTTAAAAATCAAATTTACCAAGCAAGAAAATATATCTGTTTGTACTACTTTAGATCCTATTAAAACCATCTCAGCAAGATTTTCTATGTAAATGAATTAAAAATATCGAGGTGGGTATGTGTAGATTGGAATGTCTATATGTACAAAATAGTATCAAATTCAGTGACCCTGGTGACACTAACCAATTTCAATTTGAAAAGAATCAGAGGTGGGTACATAATAATAGACAATTACCACCATACAATTGATGAATTGATAATACATTCAAACTGTATTTCCACCGTTTTTTAATCTTTGAATCTACAATAAAGAATGATTTTTAGGTATATAATACATGTTCAAGCGTGTTCTGACATGTGAAAAAACACATTATGGTCACATTATATAACATATTTCCAAAACCTACTTTTAAAAAACAACAATTTGCCAAGATATATGGAATATAGAAACAATTAATTCATCGATAATATTAAATTAATGCATTAATTAATAAATTTAATAAAAATATTCACTTACAATCAGATATAAATTTAAAAAAATCGTTAGTGCGTTTAACATCATGTAAAACTAATAAAAAACCTAAATTTTGATCAACATTAACTTTTACACCTTGATCCCAAGATATACGAGATAACTGTGCTTTTGCCAAAGGTACTGATAATACTTTTTCCAAAAAGTTACTGGCATCATCACTGAAAAAAAGAAAAAATTTATTTGCTTATCATATATTAACTGAAATACTTCAATAATTTAATGAAAGCAACAATAAGTCAAAATGTTATTATTGAATCAATTTCACCCTAATAGTACACCAAAAATTTCTCCATAGTTTACATAATTAGTCAGATATAACCAAATTAAGCAAATTATGAATGTTATTTATTTAATCATTATACAGAACTTTAATTTTCACAAAAAAAGTTATGTTTTTTCTTTTTAAAAACTATCTTTCTCATAAACAAAGCTTCTCTTAACAACTTGAAACACCAATTACAACTGTCTCAGTAATGTATGGATCACTTCAAAAAAATTATTAAACCGTAAGGTTAATTTTCCTATAAGTTTTTTTATAACAGATATGAGTTATATTAATAATTTTTAAATAACTATTATTATTCTAAATGTACACATTATTATTCTTTTAAATGTACAGTATCCAAAAAATAGTCTAAAATACAAAATTCTACAGTTATATTCTTTATTCTCATATTCATATATTCCATATTCATATGCTTTAGTTTTAAACTGCAAAACATATACCAAATGAATTATTTAAATTGAAAGCAAAATAAGAAAGCACTTTCTTATTATTTATTATTATACTCTTTCCACTATCAATTATTTAATTTTTTTTTAAATAAAAAAATCAGTTTACACATTTCTTTTTTAAAGTATTCTTTATTGTGTTAATAGATACGATGGTGAAATTTTTATTTACTATAATAAAAGGCAGTGTTTGCAGCTACATGGAATAATACTTCCTTGTCAAACTGCAATTTGCGTTTCATAAGTTTGAAATGTTTCTGTTCCTTATTAATGAGAAAATGTAATAATGTTAATATGAAAAATGTTCAAAATAATTCCTATTTAAAATTTCCAACTTTTAAGTGAGAAAAAAAACAAAAATCAGCAGAAAACGATATCTTTTTTAACTTTTCTATATAATTACTAAACTTGGATAAACATTTTTTCTGATGATAAACGAATGCCTCAATAACAATTTCTGTTTATTTCTCTTAAGAATGTTTTGATCACTTTACCCACTAAACTAAAAAAATGCATTCCTCAATGTTCATTTTAATATAGTCATAGGAAGTTAAGAGAACAACAAAATTGAGGTTGTACGACGGCAGAGTTATGGTTTTACACAGTATAATTTCAAAAGAGACGTAGTAGTTTCTGACATGTAAGCATATACTGTCAAGTTGGAGAATAAAATTTTGAGAAAATTAAATTCATTGAACACAATCTATTAAGCACTGCCAATTGAAATTTGAAGCCATTTAGTGATATACATTTAAATATAAGACAGACAAAATAAAATCACTGATAAATGAAACATTGATTCTAATTGTCGATGTACATCAAATATGGATATTCAGTCATTATTGAACACCTCACATTAACGATGAACTTTTACTGATCTAAATTAATGATCCATGAATTTTGTGAGCTTTTATTTTTTTTATACACAAATCAATCATACCTACATTTCTTGGATGTAAACTTACAAGGGCGCATGCATCAAACGTGTCACTCTGAACTGAAAATTTGCATTGAGAATGGCATAGTGTTATCCAATGTTATTCGGAATCAGTTCTTTTCCCACCACTAGGCCAACCAATACTTATAGCAGCAGATTAAACAGATGTTACTTCTTGAACATTCCTCATGATTACAAATTTTGGATTTGCATAATCGATTTTAATTGCCATAAGTTCTATTTGGTTGTAACCTACGTTACAAGTGAAAGAATTCATAAATTCAGTTTCTCTACACTTTTAGAATACTCTTCTGAATTTCCAAATTTATTGTTCAACAATTTATGTTAGTTTAAAAGATAGGTTTTACGGCTAATCAAGTGAGAATTTTTTGCCTCATTTTTACTGGATACAAATATATTCAGCTTATATTTCAGCTGTATATTCAGCTTAAACATCGGGACAATGTAGAAGTCAATTAATATTCAGACTCAAAATCCTGATCGGGTTCCAAGTAAGACAGTAAATCACATACACTATAACTTGACAGTTCTACAATACCTGGATGCATAAAGAGTGACACCCTAACAATGTAAGGATGTAAACAAGATAGATGTACAATAGCCAAAGCCAAAATAATGAATCAGTTTCCGTAGATTCCTGAAGCTCAGAAACCTGGACGCAGTAAAAATTTAATTTAATTAATATATATGATCACAACAGTTGTCACAAAAAATAACCAAAGGCTAAAGAATTTTTACCAAGAATGTCATAAACAAATCTATAAATGGTGTTTACTAAGATTCAATAGGTGCATCTTGTTATCGATTATTTGACTGGCGGGCTCACAACCGAGCTGGAAACAAAAAGCGAAATCCTAAATAAAAATAGACAAACCACTTAAAACAAAAGTTATGAAATGATGTCCGACTGGATTTTATTTTTTAGTGATAAAAGCTTAATTTAAAAAAAAAAATTGATTCCAAGAGTTGTAGTGTTTTCATAATTATATTGATTACTCTCTGTATAGCCTACACTCACAACAAAAAATTAATTATCACATTTTTTTTTTGTCTTAAAGTATGTGTCATACTGCACATGTTTGAAAATTATGAATTTAAAAATGCCATTATAGATAATTAAATTCATGGCAGGGAAACACTTTGATAAAAATAGAGTAAATGAAACAACGTTAAGTACAAAGCCAATGGTAACTATTATACAAGAAATAATACAATTATATTATAAATAAGTTTTTTCTTCTTTAATTTTATGTATATCTCAAAACATAATGCGTGAAAAAAAAGACATTACTTGAGTGTACTTACCCGCATTCTTTCCCTGTAACTTTCAGCAGAAAACATGAATGTGTTGATATTACTAGACATCCAGGATAACTGGTATTATTTTGTTCAATAACATCAGCCTAACAAAAATGACATACATATATTAACAAATAATAACCCTAAAATAAGCATCACGTATATATAACATTCAAACATCATACACCAATAAATATAATTTATTGAATTATATCCTAGTTGAATATATCTAGAGAAAATAAACATATCTAATCTACCATAAGAAATGGTGCACAGACTTATATTGGTTACCCCCCCCAGGTTGTAGGAGAATCATAGGAGATTTATTTATTTAAAAATAAAGCTCTCCAACTGTAGCTGCATGACTCACAACCTATTAGTTCAGTTTGAGTTAGCAGGACTAAATATTCCTCCCAGCCAATTTGAATTACAAGTCAACCTGTACTGAAATAGTTTTACGATTTATTTCAACATACTTTTGGAAATTATGGTGCAAATTATGGTCTCTCACATCACAACTGTCAAACTGCAATAAAAATTATTTGCTAATGAAAATGTGATACAGTGCAATGATTAACTTTTTTTCTTTTAAAAGGTCGATCAATAAAATTTAAATTAAAAATTTGAGAATCTTATTATCAGAAACTAATTACAACAAAATTAGCTTCAATGAAAAACTTCCTAATAGTTTTTTAAAACTTTTTCCTAATAGTTTTCAGAAGACCTTCTTTCTACTTTGCCCTCCAGTAAAAAAGAAAAATGGATAGGTTACTAAAGGAACCCTAAATAACAACTTTTTTATGGTCAATTTAATTAAATTACTAAAATATTATAAAAATTTTCCCATCAACTTATTTAAAATAAATTCAAAAGTCTTTTACAGAAATAATATACTCTACTATTAATGATTTCTAAATAAAATTAATTTTAAAAACCTGTATTTTCTACATCTCCATCATGTATTATTTATGTGCACATATATATATATATATATTGTTGCCACATACATGCCGAGCTTTATATCGTCAAGTGCAATGCTAGCTGTTCAGATGTCAGCGAGAGTACAGTACATGTATGTACCTGTACAAACAAGCACCACTCCACACCAGGATAGCTGACCATGCAACTCTCCCACCACGGTTAATGCTACGGCTCACCATGGTGGTGCTGTGGCCACCACCCACAGGCACCTATAAATGAGCAAACAGCAGGACAAATTTTTAATTCGTCGCCAACCACCACCTGGAGAAAAAACAGAAGAAGAAGAAAGAAGTTTCCTGGCCGGCCCAACTTGGGACCTCCTGACAGATCCCAACATCCCTGTGCCAGAGCAGCAGGCCTAACTGGCCCACCAAGGATGCCTCTGGATGTGGAGCTACCTTCCCACGCTTCAAATGCCCTGGCCAGCGGGTCCATAAGCAGGAGCTGGCCCAGCATGGGATCACTCAGGGAGAACCACCTTGGTTACACTGGCAGGGGACGACTGATGCCGACCTGATACTACAGGGCTCTGGGGGCCACCACTGCCACAGTGTAGTGGGGACCTAACTGCCACTGAGAGGAAGCTCAGTTTGATTCCAATGGACAAACTGCAACTCCCTGATTACAGCTGAGCCGACATCGCTGGAGACCAGACCAACAGCCCTTTTAAGGGCTACCAAAAGGTTTTAAGGCACCACATGCTGTCCAAGCCATATGGCAACAATATATATGCTCAAACAACTTTTATCAGTCTTCTGAATGGTGAATTATTTAGTAGTTATAATTAACATTTACCTTAACATTATTTAATATGTTTTACGTTTTAAATAATAGGTGAATTTTTTTCACCATTTATTTTTACTTTATAACTAATTGCATAATTTATGATGCTGCTCTGATGAAGATTTTACTACTGATCAAGATCCTTATTATCTGTAAAATAGCACATCGACCTGATCCTGATACAACCTATGTAATATATTGCTATATACTGATCAGAATAAAAGATTAATTTATGTTAGGTGAACGACACCAAATT
The DNA here is from genome assembly GCF_047948215.1 of Lycorma delicatula. Taxonomy (NCBI): domain Eukaryota; kingdom Metazoa; phylum Arthropoda; class Insecta; order Hemiptera; family Fulgoridae; genus Lycorma; species Lycorma delicatula. Next base: position 130,531,280 of record NC_134463.1, on the reverse strand, counting down.
TGCAGATTTGAGCATTACCGCCAGGGGAGTTGCCAGAACATGTGATCATAATATTATTATTCATTAATAATATTATGTAAAAATTAAATAAGAATACATTAATGTAACAGATTAGTATTATATCCAGCATTCTGAACATATTTAACAATATCAATAGGCATAGGCAGTTAACTTATAGACATTAAACAGAAGAAAATAACAGCATTATTAATTTTTTTTCCGTTAGCGACTTCCTTATTGAATAGTACTGACTGACAAGAAAACTTTTAAAAATGTTTCATCTGTAATACTGGCTGGAAATATATTATACAACTGTAATACTTTATAACTTTGCATATTTTCATAAACTCACATCTTACCTTTAAAAAGGAAAGCATATTTTTACAATAGAAATTATAATGATTAGTCAAAGTGAGACCAAAATTCAAATAACTGAATTTTAATAAATAACAAGTCACACACACACACACATATATATATATATATATATATATATTTATTTATTTTAATAAATTAATTATTTAATAAATAACAAGTATGAAGTCTAAACACAAAATGTGATACATCCCTCACAGAGGGTGTACAAAAAGAATTACGAGGTTTTAAAGCTATTTAATATTTATCTTAACTTTGACTTACAGTAATAAATTACCAATAAATAGAGAGAGTGTTCTACGCACCTTTCTTCAATAATAAGAAAATAATTTTAAAATTTTCTTTTTCTACTCTGGAAAGCTTAGGTTTATTTTCTCTACACTGCAAACACTCATATCTTTGATTTTAATTTTTATAATTTTATAATTATTAAATTTCAATTTTCCTAAATACATTTCTTTAAATCCTTTATAATTTGCAACATGTTTTTATAAACATTAACAAATATTTCACTCCATTTTTTCGCACATGATATATTAATGGCACCCATGATTTAGCCATTCAGTCCATTTTATTTTTGCTTTTCTTGGGAAAATCAGTACTAAAATAATTCTTGAATACTTCAAAAATTGTATCAGTAACTATAGTTAACATATTCAAATCAAACATAAATTACTGTCACATAGAATTCCATTCTTCAGTTATATTTTAAAAGTACTGATATTATTTAAGGAAGATAATTAAAACAGTTAAAGTAACTTATGAAATCGAATCATTTTATGTTGTATTAAGTGGGGGTTACTAATTTTACTTAAATAATATTTTAGAATAACAAATGTTATTTCTCAAGATAACTTATTTGTTAACAACAATCATGTGTAATGAAACTATAGCACAATAGCATTCTGCATTGTTTGAGTGAACAGTGTACAGACGGCCTAACGCATCGGTAAAATATAAATTAGGATGTCCTTCAACTGCTTTACTTTTTTTACGACGCTGAAACTTTTTCGCTGATGCATTCCATTTGTAATATGTTGGCACTTGAGAGTAAAGTAGCGCCTTTGCTTGCAAACATATCATCCCCCCACAATGAGAAAAATGCAGTTAATGTTGTTGGCAGTGGTGATAATGTTCTTGCATGTGCATTTTCTGTTGTAAAGAACACACATTGTCCATTTTCAAGATGTACTGCCAAATGAACAACTGTTGGATGTTGTTCACGGATTGGAAATGATAAAAAAACACAATATTGCTTCATTGCTACTAATGTAACGTTCCGGTTAACATTGGTCAATTTCATCGATAGATGCAGTCGCATTTACCATTCCAAAAACTGCCATATCGCTTCCTTTGTTGACATATTTGCAAATGTACTTGATTGATTTCACTGAAATGCAATACTCAACATAATGTGTGCTTTGTATGTTTTCGAGAGTAACTGTGAACACGATACAATCCAACAATTATCAACTTTAACATCATTGTTCTGTACTTTTAAAGTGATGGATTTGCAGCCATCTTCAGTTGTTCATCGACGACAGAGTGGATATCCATCATTGTTAGTGAAAGTGTCGACAAGTAAGTCTCCTGGGTATCGTTTCGTGCATTTCCCATCGACATGCATGGTGAATTGTTGTCGAGTAAGCCACATGGACCATGAATCATGTTTTTGGTGACGACTTCAAATAAGTCTGGATCAATATAGACATCTGGTATTTCTGCTCAGATAACAACATCAATTTGTCTGGTGTGATTTTATCGATCAACCAAAACAAAATGTGTGCATGTGGCAATCCTCTTTTTTGCCATTCAATGGAATACATCTAACAGCGCGTCTCTCCAAGAACATGATGCTTGACAATTAAATCCATCAAAAACTTCAATTTTTGTTTGAACACGCGTGGAAATACCATGACAACCTGATGATGATTGTACAGTTAGCAGAAGTTCTTTTATTTCATCCCACATAGGATTGCATGTGAATGGAATAAACAAATTTGGGCGGCCGAATGCGTGAATATACGTCAGTGCATCTTGTCTGTATTCAGGCATGTGACATGGACTACCTGTAAAAATGGCTGGTAGTATGACCATTTTTCCCAATTCATTGGGATTCACATTGCCATCATTAAAACTGCATCATGTAAGTGAATGCACTCTTTGAAACACAACTTGGTTTGATTTAATTGAATGTAGAGGAGTCGTTGGGTTTCGATTTTCGCATACAAATCAAGAATGTATTGATGGAACAATTATTGACATTTCAAGATATTATTTTCAGTGATTTCACGTATCATCAATTGATATAAATTCATATTTCATATATAATTCATGGCACTGACTTTCTTATTCGTTTCCTCATCTGTTTGTGGATTTCTCAATTTGATGTTGAAATCCAGGATATCCATCTTCTCCTTGCCAAAATAAAATTGGATATGGATACTGCAATCCGTCATATGAGCGATGAGTTTCTGTGACTCACTGAACATCACCATTTCTGCAATGAAGAATAATTATATTTCTTGAATTAAATTCTTCCTGACTATAATGATCGCCACTTCATCAATTGTTGGGGTACTGTACACGAAAGACAGTAGTCATTCGTGTTGGCCGGCAGGTGTCTTGTCTGCTCTTTGTAGTTATCAGCTGGCATTTGTGCAAGGGCAGTTATGAACAACTGAATTAATTGGTTGTGTTAATCAAATAAAGTTTGTAATGCAGTGACAATTTCTTGTTTAGTGCCCGTATTGAATTGACGTTGATCAATTTTTTCATCTGCGTTTTCCATGAAATAAATTTGAAGAAATTTGTAATCTGCATTCGACAGTAGTAGTAGTGTTCCTGTACTATGATAAATTTGCCCTTGCACTTCGAATGTTATGTAATTCTCGCGCACAATATTTGCTGCACCGAACGATGTCATTTGGAAACATGAATTGTACTTGCGTATGTTTGCCAAAAAATGTTTCCATTGGCTTGTGTCACCTGATATCAACATTGACAATGGTTGTGGTAGTGAATGTAATTCTGGCAATTTCACTTTTCCACCCATGCAGCACATTGCTGGTGATTCATTCTTAAATTTGAGGGTACTGCAATGACAGGCATAATTTATCCATTTTTCCAATAACCACACTTGGATGAAGAGTGTAATCATAATTATCATCCTAATGGAATGCACCAAGATTTAAATCCGTGTGCAGTGTTCATCTGGATCGAGCAGTGCGCTCTCGAACAGTTTCCAGTCTTACTTTCCATTGCTCTACTGTTTCAGACGAACAGGCTTGAGCAGTGGAAAAGGCAAGGAAGGAAATATAGTGGGTGAATACGGGCTGGGCAAAAGGAATGAAAGAGGGGACCGACTTATAGAGTATTTATTTGGGAGGTAGAATTACTAAAGATGGATGAAGCATGAGCGATATAAAATGCCAAATAGCACAAGCTAAACGAGCCTTCAGTAAGAAATATAATTTGTTTACATCAAAAATTAATTTAAATGTTAGGAAAAGATTTTTGAAAGTGTATGTTTGGAGTGTCGCTTTATATGGAAGTGAAACTTGGACGATCGGAGAATCTGAGAAGAAAAGATTAGAAAATTTTGAAATGTGGTGCTATAGGAGAATGTTAAAAATCAGATGGGTGGATAAAGTGACAAATGAAGAGGTATTGCGGCAAATAGATGAAGAAAGAAGCATTTGGAAAAATGTAGTTAAAAGAAGAGACAGACTTATAGGCCACATACTAAGGCATCCTGGAATAGTCGCTTTAATATTGGAAGGACAGGTAGAAGGGAAAAATTGTGTAGGCAGGCCACGTTTGGAATATGTAAAACAAATTGTTAGGGATGTAGGATGTAGAGGGTATACTGAAATGAAACGACTAGCACTAGATAGGGAATCTTGGAGAGCTGCATCAAACCAGTCAAATGACTGAAGACAAAAAAAAAAAAAAAAAAAAAAAATTGACAGTTTGACAAAGAGGAACAAATTCCTTATGGATAATGCCTTTGATGTCGAAAAAAACAATCATCATGGACTTCACATTGCTGCGAACTTAGCGTGCTTTTTTTGGCTGCGGTGAACTTGGCGACTTCCACTGTGACGACTGCTGCTTAGTTTCAGGGTCATACCCGTACACCCATGTCTCATCACCAGTTATGATGTTGGAGATGAAGTTAGGGTCATCTCTTGCTGAATTTTTCAATTCACTATAGACAGCTACGCGATTTTGTTTCTGGTTGCTGTTCAACAGCCTCGGTACAAATTTTGCAGCAATGTGTCTCATGTTCAAATTGTCCGACAAGATGCGTTGCACGGACCCATATGACATTTGTACAATTGCACAAACATCATGGATTGTTTGTCTACAATCTGCAACAATAGCCTCTCGCACTTTCACGACGTTTTCCGGTGTTGCACTTGTTGATGGTCTTCCTGAATCTTCATCATCATCGACTGACGTTAGTCCATATTTGAATCGTTTGTACCACAAAAAAGTTTTACTTTTACTCATAGCATTGTCACCAAATGCTTCCACAGGTATGCAATGGGTATCTGCACCAGTTTTTTTAAGCATGAAGCAAAATTTGATGCAGATTCTTTGCTCTTTAAAATCTGCCATTTAGAACTTCACCGAAGCAGTAAAACGAATGCAGTCTCTCACCGTCACAGCTGTTGGAACACTGATTCACAAAGAGTACTGTTTGCCACATCTAGTGGCAGCAGGTTGTACCAGCAATGGTTCGCAAGTGAAATTCAAATTCTCCGAACCTTTGGGTAGCACCTCATATAACAATTGATCATCATTTTTATTCTTTGTTACTGATTTCTTTCTTTTTCCTGCTTAGCCTCTGGTAATTACCTTTCAGATAATACTTCAGAGGATGAATGAGGATGATATGTATGAGTGTAAATGAAGTGTAGTCTTGTACAGTCTAGGTTCGACCATTCCTGAGATCTGTGGTTAATTGAAACCCAACCACCAAAGAACACCATTATTCACGATCTAGTATTCAACTCCATGTAAAGATAACTGACTTTACTAGGACTTGAACGTTGGAACTCTTGACTTCCAAATCAGCTGATTTGGGAAGACGCGTTTTCACTACTAGACCAACCCAGTGGGTCTTGTTACTGATTTAGAAGAGCGATTTATAACTTATATAACATCACCTACACCCATTATGCATACAGATACAAAAAAGAAATGCGCAAAAAGTCCAACTAGGTCGCTTAATAGATTCAAGCACAATTAAAATAATTATAATAAAACTGGAAAATGAAAACATTCATCAAGAACACTACCACTGAAATCAAATCCTCCATCACAGTAGAAAGTGTTAATTTGAAAACTTAAGATCAGGAAGAGATTCCCATTGTATTACTGGATTTATTTTTGTAGGAAAGCAGTCGCAAAATGATTATTCCTCGACGATTAAAATTTTAAAATAATTGACAATATATTTGTTCAATGAACTTTATAAAGTGTTATTGAACAGACCTGCAAGAATACAAACTGCAATACAATGATGTTATAAATGCCAGGTAAAACTTCATCTTCATATGGCTATTTAAAAGAAATACAGGCATTACACAAGATTGGCTCAAAGAAAAAGTTGAAGTAGATTAATTGTAATTCTGTTACCTACTATAAATTTGTAATTCCTTACATTGAGAATTATAAATGAAAAAAATGATTGCATTAATCATTTTGATTAATGAGATAAGAATAAAATATTACCTTTAGCAACAAAATGAGTTGTTCATCATCATTCTTGAAAAGTTGTTGATATAAATATAACTTAATCCGATGATCTATGTAACTAAAATCGCAGTAATTATAATGAACTAGATCGCTATTGTTAAGATGTCTGGAATCAATAGTAGTGAGAGTAGGTGATTCCAACTTAGAAGTAACACTCCTAAATAGTCCTGCTGATGTAAACATACAAAATATAGTAACAGCCAACATAAATATACTGACAATATAAAAAAAGTATTAATTACTTGTAAATCGGTGAGGTTTAAACATTTTGTAGAACTTTTTTTTTTTTAGTCTCATTACAGATAGCCATTGTATATAAGAGAATGCAATTTAAGAAATGATGAAACCAGTTAAAAACAGATTTTAATTTAGGGCATACTATACTTATAGTAGACTTTTAATAAATCTTGTGCCTTCATTACTTTCTTCAAATACTCTGTGAGTTTATCAGATTACTATTGTCCTCCATCTTCTTTTGCTTTTATTAATCGACCCACTTGGTCATCACATAAAAGTCAAGTTCCTTTTCAGTAAAAATACTTTTTTAATTCTGGAAAGTAGGTTAGTACCTTCCATAAACTATTATCTTTTTTTATGTTCAGTACTTTCTAGAGCTATCTAACATTTCCATAATTTTGCTCATACCAGTATTAAGTAATGAACACCAATTCTGGTGTCAAAAAAATACTTTAATTTATCTTTTTTTTTTTAAATAGTATTAAATAATATACTGTTACTTTCAAATTACAGTAAATAGAAGAGAAAACATTATATATATATATATATATATATATATATATATATATATATATATATATATATATATATAGACTTGGCTTGATTTGTTCAGTTTCATAACCTACTTATTAATGATACATAAACTATGTAACTCTTTTCTTCTTACTTATGTAAAGTGTATAAATCTGTTAATCTAGTTGAGTTCAACAACTGTTTTATATTATTTATTTTGTCTTTATAATAATAGTATTGTTAGTGTAAATCAAACGGTAAAAGATGTAACTTAAAATGTGAAACTAAATATGAATATATTAATTATAATATTGTTTAAACATAAATATTGTACACGTACACCACATTTTTAAACTTAACAATGTGAGATAAGTTACCAATAATATATTTAAACAAGTGAAAATGTATCTAAATGTGTTATAAATTAAACATAAATTAAATATATATTGATCACACTAACAAGGACTTTATTTAAAGATATTAATGATCCAGCGGCATAAGTTCTGAATAATGGAAAGTGCACTTAGGCACAGTTATTCGAACCATGATTCACCACATATTTGTTAAAATACGTCCTTCTAATTGTGGTCCATTATAATTTGCGGAATGTCATACTACAATTTGGAGAAGAATGCTCCTCTGATTGTCACACTTAATGGGGAGTTATTTTAATTTTATAGAGACCTAACTCAGGCTCAGACTAGATCATGCATTACAATTTTGTGACTCACATTGCCATAATATAAACCTGTCTTCCAAGTTAACAATTACTCATGTCTGCATTTCTTACCCTTAAATAATCATCTCTTTGATACTTAAACGGAAAGAGATGCCCTTGTTAAATGAAAATAACAGACATCACAAGGGCAAAGTAGTAACACTACACATCTTCTGCAGATATCATGAACAGTTTATGTACCTCTAGACAAATGTTTATTAATCGTAAAGCGGTGGAAAATATTTATAGGCATAGTGTTCATTTTAATTTGGTAATGCACTAATCTGCATGCTTCTTGAAAGATAGGACAAACCGATAAGACTCAGCGTCACAGATGAGAGTAACATAATATCAATAGTAGTTAAATGGCTTTCAGGACAAAAAACATATGTCTAAACCATTATATATCTAAAACCATTAGAAGGTGAGTTTTTAAATAAAATCAATGTAAATTTCATTTAAGTTCACATACTTTTCTGAAAGATTCTTTCAAAATCAATGATTACTGATGACGATCATTAATCACCAGTTATGACAATTTTGGTCATACTGCACAGTTAGTAATCACAGCAATCTTTATTGTATTTTTTACACAGATTTCTCAGATTTTTCTGGATTAAAACAATACTTCAACGTCCACAGACCTTCCTAATCCTAATCTAGTACAGCATGGAAAAAGCTAACAATGTGTGCGACGTCATAATCCATTTATTCATCATGCCTAGCGATTTAATTTCAGGGTTTATATAGGAGCAAAATTTATCAACACGATTAAGGCTGCTGATAACATCTTTTTTTCCTGTTTAACCTCTGGGAATCACCATCAGGTATTACTTCAGAGGATGATATGTATGAGTGTAAATGAAGTGTAATCTTGTAATCTCAGGTCGACCATTTCTGAGACATGTGGATAATTGAAACCCAACCACCAAAAAACAATGGTATTCACAATCTAGTATTCAAATCCATATAAAAGTGCCTTTACTAGGATTTGAATGTTGGAACTCTTGACTTTGAAATCAGCTGTTTTGTGAAGACGCATTCACCACTAGACCAACCTGGTGGGTGACAACAACACCTTAAAATAAAATAACAAAATCATACCTTCCCATCATTAACACACCTTGTAACATATTGCCATAATTTGTACCAGAAGAAGACTGTACAGCAGAGGTTATAACGACACTAGATTTGTTGTCAGGAGAATCAACAGCAGTTGTTTCTTCTATAAGTTTATCTGTGACTGAACCTTGAGAAGGTAAACGGCGACTGCTGCTAAGCGGAGGATGATTTTCATATGCGGTGCATATGCTGTCTGTCAAAGAACCTATTAAAAAAATCAACAGGAAAAAGCAAATAAAATTGAACATACTAAAATTAAGTAAGTACAAGGAAATAAATAGTAAATCTACAGTTAAATTATAAGTAAATTTTACTGTTATTATAAATAGATAAACAAACAATAAAATTAAAGGCAAGACAAATAAATAATAAAATAAACCCTATTTTTATAATTCTACATCATCATCAGAGTTTACTCAACACTATAGTAATGTGTAGATTTATTCTACTATCTGTCATTCCATGCCCTGCAAGTTACCAACAACACTATCACTCATTTCCAGTGCGGCTCACAGCTTTTAATATGTGTAACAGTAACTGACTGATTCAAACAAATGGAACTTTTTTCAGACTTTAATTACAATATCTTAATGATAGAGACCCATAGAAACATGTAACTAATTTTAAAAACACTTATCTGATCTAATAACTAATTATACTAAGAATGTTAATAATTACTGATCATTTAACTAACACTCTCGACATACAAACTCATATTGCACATTTCAAAATAGTCCAAATAGAAATTTTTACAATCATCGCTTACTCATAACTGTAATATGATATATAGTTCCTATTGTAAATTTTTTTCTTCATAATTAGTTTTAATAAGACACAGAAAACAGCCAATAAAACCTGAATGTACACATATAAGACGACTTACTTATTTAACACAATAAAATATTTGTCAGGATGGAAATTTTTATTGATTGATAATAAAAACAATTTTTATTACATTGAGAGTTGTACTCCAATCGTCACGTAAGGAACTCAGCAAATTGTGCTCCTGCCTTGATGAAAAAACATTCATACAGACAAACCATCACGTAAGAAACTTTACTGATTATAGCTCAAGCAATAACATCCAACTAATAGGATATATTTCCAGTCCAATCTAAAAATCTAAAATCTAATGACAGGATAAATACATAATTATTCTGTTATAAGTATTTTTTATACGCTATTTTTTAAAGTATAAAAGGATTAGACCACGGTGGAAGACAAATTATGATCACTGAAATCAATGACTATTTCACTGTTTCATAAAAATAATCAGTCATTCAAATAACTCACTCATCTGCTGAAATTAATTTGCCAAAATCATCCATTCATCAGGTGACAAATGCTCAAAACAACAAACACACTGAATTCAAACAAATAATGTACCAGATGAACTGCTCTCAGTAAGTAATACAACTGTGTTTGAAGTAATATTTGATACAGCTAAATTATTTGTCACTTCAGGTACAGTCATCAATTGAGGCACAGCAACAGTCTGGCGTTCCTCACTGGAACGTTTTCTGTTTGGTGTATTTGAACCTTGCAATCTAAAAATAAAAAACAGACAACCGATGTATAACATAGATTGCAATCGTAGCAATTCAATAAAGTCATTCATAATACAAATTATAAAATAAACAAATGTTTACATAAACAAATAAAACAAGCAACATTAAATACAAGGGCTATCCAGAAAGTAACTTACATTCTGTTGTTTGTGAAGGAGTGGATAGCAGCACCAGCTTGATGGTTATCGCTAGCCTGGCACAGTATCAAGCTGCACTACATGAAGTGTACATCAAACTGCATTACATGAAGTACTGCAACACATCACTGATTTTTTACAAGTATTTAAAATATGTGCTGCTATAGAAAATCCTGCCAGTTCTGAGGTGAGGTCGGTTTTTAATTTCTTTTTTTTAAAAATCACAAAAGCATTGAGATTTATCAGGAACTAAGTGACGTTTACAGGAAAGATATAATGAGTGAAGGTGTAATGAGGCAGTGGTGTATCAAGTTTAAAAATGGCTCCTCAAATGTTCAAGATAAAAACAATCGGTTGATCAAGTGCTTCGTCTGACAAACCAGTAATGAAAGTCGATGAAAAGACTTGCACTAACTGGGGCTTTAACATTACATAGCTTTTATTTCAGTTTATGAAATAGACACCAAAGGGTTGGATGCTCAATGGGTTCCAAAAACTTCTTTTGGAACACAAATTGCAGCATGCATCATCTGGTTTGACTTTTTTTATCCTGCTTACAGCCCAGATCTGGTATCAAGTAATTACCATTTTTTCCCTCACATGAAAAAATACAACTAAGCAACTTTGATGCATTGATTGATTATAAGAAGGGGCTCCAAGATGGTGTCACTGAATGGCTGAAAAACCAGGCGGCAGAATTTTTTATGATGAAAATCAAAAACTCATCCATAGATGACAATTTTTTTGGCGACTAAGTAAAAAGGAGTTAAAAGGATGTATTTTTAAAATGTATGTAGTAAATTTTATTACAATGGCTTTTTTTTCTTTTATAAATACCAAAATGTAAGTTACTATCTGGACAATCCTTATACAAACCTATTATCAGGTTCTAAACATGTGCACATGTAATATTCTGCATCATACAAGTAATTTTATAACTACAATTTAACTAACAAAAGAAAAAACAAGAGTTCATACTGTTATAATATTGTAATTATTAAAAGAAAAAAACTGTCAACTTAGTGCTTGTTATTTTCTACATCATTTATTTATAACTTCTTTCAATAATAAACAATATAAACAATGTAGTTCATACGTCAATTACAGTTCTAAAGTGTTGTATATTACTTGAAGATAAGCAACTATTTTCTGGATGCATCATTATGTTCTTATTTATAAAGAAATGTTAAAATTTATAAAAGTCCAAATAAACTTTTGTTAAATATGAATTTCTGTTTAGTAATATGGACAAATTTCTACATATCTACAGACAGTACAAAGTTTATTTATATTTGAAGTTTAAATGTGTAAAATTTTCTTCCATGATCATAAAACCAGTATAATTAAAATTATTTCAAAAAACCTCATCATACATTAGGGTTAAATTAATGAAAAAAATATAGTAAAAGAATGTAGGCGTGAAAAATCACTCCATCAGTATATACATATAATATTATATACACCTGAAAATACTGTTTAAGTTTCTGATACTAAGTGCCAAGAATTTTTTTTCAAAATAGAAATAAAAATTTATACGCTTTTTAAAACATGCAACTCACAAGCTAAATTTAATAAGACATACAGCATTGCAAATTAAGTTGCTGGAGTGGTCATTAAAAACACAATAAATCAAAAGTATTTAATCTTCATTCAAAAAGTCCCTGCCACCTCTGCGTACTGCTTATATTGTTCATCTTATGAATAAAATGCTCAAGGAAATATTTCCTTTAGAAATCACCTTTAGTTAGGTTATCAGTCTTCTGATAAGAAGAAATCCTCAAATCTCATCCCTTTCATCACCATAGAACATAAAAAAACCAGTCGATAAGTAAATCAATCTGGCAAGTACAGTGTTGAAATAACATGGCAATTCTTCATTTTGCCAAAAATAAGGACAGTATAATCGAAGAATACATTGGTGAATTGTCAAGCAGAAGAAATTAGGGCTCACTTTGAATATTTCAGTAGCTTTTTTCCCTAACATTTTCAAAGTCTAATTGCTGATATTTGTTCCATTTTTTACAAACACAAACCTAACTGCAACTGTAACTGCTGACTGTGTCAACCAAACAGGTTGAAATTTGCACAACTACTAGTATCAATCCCTGATATAGTAACATTAATACAGCTATAAAAGTGCCAGTCTGGGAACATAAGTGGTACAATTTATTTTCTACAAACATATGAACCTTTATTTTTATCTTTCTCAAATCTTAAATTTTGAATTATATGAAAAAGCTTTAAAAAATCACCCCATCACCCTACTTTTATCACAGTGAACTGGTCTTTTACTATAGTAGCATTTTAACAATTTATTTTAAAAAAATAAAAATAAAAAACAAAACAAAAGTAATTTTACAATATAGAAAATGAAAAAAGGTGTTTTCTTTTTAACATACAAGGGTGAATCAAATGTAAACGGTATTTTTTTTAATAAATTTATTAATTAATAATATTCACAATTCATACTTTCATAATTTCTCTATATACTCTCCTGCACGATCTACACAGTTTTGCCAATGATTTGAAACCTTAAATATTCCTTGTTTATAAAAGGTTTGAGGACAAGTTGTCAACCAATTGTGCACGCGCTCCTTGACGTCTTTATTGTTTTCAAATTGTTCCCCTACAAGCAATTTCAAGGGTGCAATAAAAAATAGTCACAGGGTGATAAATCTTGGCTGTAGGAAGGGTGGTCGAGGGTTTCCCAGTGTGTTTTTTCCAATTTATCCATTGTCAAAATCGCAATGTGCAGTTTGATGAATCACGATGAATGCCTTCATAAGTTAAAAACATTATGATTATATGTTGCAACAGATGATGGAACCTCTTGCTAACTCACAACTGTACTGACGACAGAACAGAGTGGAGGAGCCAACCAAGCTGCTTCCCCTTCTCTAATACACCAAACATTAACCCTAATTTAACACTAACCATTACAGCATCATTTAAATATCAGATTAAAAAACATATAATGCTGTAAAGTAAAACAATATTGACCGATCCCACTCAGCAAACATATTACAGAAACAAACATAACTTTATTTAAAATGAGCAAGTTCTTTTTAATTCTGCATATTTCCGATCGCATATTAAGAATGATAAATGAAAAATTGAACTTCAAGAATTAAGTGTGTTTGTATAGTTTTTGACTAAAAACATGAACCATTAAATTAAGCCACAATTAAATCTACTCACCACTTAACAGGGAAAATTTATTTAATTTTATGTAAAAATAATCATACTTTCATATCAAAACAACAACCCAAAACTTAGATTAAGGCGATATGAGTATCTGATCAGCATTCCTCACTAGAAGAACTAATGGCAAAATGAACAGAAAATATTCAAGTACATCTTGAATATTCTTATATCCTGTTTTATTTTAACAAACAATTTAGTATCCTACAGACTTTTTCATCAACAACGGAAAATTTTTTTTTCATAAATAGCCTAGAAGTTGTTTAATTTTACTTTCCACCTAATTTCTCTGACAATTATGATTCACTTGACTTGCTAATTATTTTTACACCACTACACCACTACAAGTTATCAACACAAAGACTAGTTTTACTTATCTGATGATATATAATCAGTATTTAAAATCAAAATGAATAAATTACTTGCTGGTATTATGAAAGTAAAAAAACACAGGCCACTGTCCCATGACTTTTGGCTAACGGTCAGTTCTCTCTAATGCTACTGATGACACCTTATAATAAAATTTATGATAGCATAAATGTTTGTAATAAATATCTACTTCAATTAGTTATTTACCTCGCTTGAACTTCCAAAACTTCTATACTGCTCTGACTAGGGTTACTAATTATTTCAATATCACTATCGCATTTAACAGACTGCGTACCAGCCATTAAAATATTACTATCACCCAGTCCAGCTGCTGGAGATTCTCTACTACTACTTTGATCCAGTGATGCGGCTGAACCTGATTAAAAAAAATAAAGTGATACATTAAAAATAAACAAAATAAATAATTTGATATCGCCAATGTCATCTGAGTACAATTTTATTACCCAATAATATCAAATAAAATATATTAATTAAACAATTTTTTTTTTTTTTTCAAAATAAATATTTAACTACTACCTTATCCCATCGCAGCTTTGCCTGCACAATATGCATACAGAACTTCAAAAATTGGAAATAGTTTTTTTTTTATTAATTATGTGTACGATTTTGTTCTCAGAGTTATCATTATTCACAAGTTACTGAATAAAATATAAAATGTTTATGTAAGAAATGTATTCCCAAAATCAAATTTTTAATGAAATCAGGAGGATATTGAAGTTGTCCTCGCCAATTTGTGACCTCACCGACCTAAGCGTTACAAAAATATTAATACTAAATTTAGAGTCGAATCTAAGCCAATTATGTGCATGGCCTACCCAGATGGAACTTCTAATTTCAGTAATATAAAAAACCCATAGAGAATACTCAGAAAATCCACTTTCCTTGTATGAGGGGATGAGTTCTACAGGGCACCACCAGACAAGACAAAAAGCTCTGTTAATTATTTATACATTTTTTCTATTTATAATTTATATAGTAGTGAGATCTGAACTGCAATAAACATTCTGGGCGTCACATGAAAGATACAGTTAAAATTTGTAATGATCGGTTCGGTAATTTTTCTGGTTATCGGGAACAAACTACAATATTGCCTCTTTATATGGTAGTGAGATTAAATTTCTTGATTCCAATTTATAGCAATTTTAACCTAGACAATATCTCCCCAGCAAATGGGCAATGACATGATAACTCAGAAGTCTCCAGAACTTCTATATGTCTAGAAGAATTGTTATACAAAGAACGGGGATGAAATTTTTAACATATACCACGACAAGGGATGAAATATGGATTTCATATGTTATACCAGAAAGTAAAGTTAGTCCATGGAATAGCATAAACTGCATTCACCACCTAAATTTCTATACCAAACCTATAATAATAATAACAAAATTCCTCTAAATTCTGGTATATGTGTTACCTTCTTAATATTTAATACCTCATTATCTTCCTTTTTGTCCCATTTCATTAACGCTGTTTTACTCGAAATTATTTTCAATAAAACCAGAATTCAGAATTTTTTCTAATTCATCTTGGTTAAAAATTTGTTGGAGAAAAATTTCATCAGTAAATCTCAACATTGTTTGCTTTTTTATCACATAATATTACACCATTCTTAAATAACTCTTTTAATCACTGTACTACTTTTTCTATGTGCAAATTTAAAACCAAGGAAGACACAACATTCTCATCTCACACCTTCCTGAATCAGAGTTTACTGTTTTCTCAACCTTCTACTGTTATAATAGCTAATAAATTTGATTCCTGAACAGAATAAATATAATTAACTATACTCTCTATATATTTAAATAAGAATTTTCTTAATATTTTTGACTATTTATTGACAAAATTTGACAAATATACACTCGAGAGAGCAATTAAAATGAATTGCAAGAATCAGATGTCCAAAAAAGATGGATAATCAAGGAAATAATAAACAAAGAAAGGCATTGTCAGCGGTGTTTCAAATAAATTTCACAAAATAAGACTTTAAAAACATCATTTAAGTAATCAACATAACTATAAACTGATGATATGGAAACGCTCAAGTGCTGTGACGCAAGCCATTTTTTTTTGTGTGAGTGAAGAGATGGAAATCACTGGGCGCAAAGTCTGGGCTGTAAGGGAATGATCAAAAATATCCCATTGCAACTGACTCAGAAGTTTTTGACTTCTTTGATCACTGTGAAGATAAGGATTGTCAGGCAAAAAAAACAACACCAGTTGACAGTATACCGCAACGTTTGTTCTGAATTGCTTACCTAAGTTTCTTCAAAGATTCAGAATAGACTTGCTTGCATTGCAGCACTTCAATGAAGACAATGAACTTCCCTATGCCATGAAAGGTTGGCTAGGTACCTAGGCAGCTGAATTTTATGAAGAAGGTATTTGTAAATTAGTGAAACAATATGACAAACGCTTGAATTTAAATGGTGACTACATTGAAAAATAATTAAAAGCTGTAAATTTTAGTTGTATATAATAAAATATTTTTATATATACAGGTTTTTTATTTATAGTCAAACAGAGGTTACTTTCCAAACTACCCTCGTATATAATTTATGTCCACATATGAGTATAATATGAACAAAAATATTATTATTTATCATATGCATAAAATTTATACAAATAAAATATCAATATAGGTTCAACATGTTTAAAAAACTATTTAATTACATTTTTGAATAAACAAACACCCACACAAGTACATGTGATGCACATCCCTGCACAAATGTACACATACCAAAGATGCATTTTACTAATATTTTTAAATATAATCACAAAAATATAATTAAACACTTAAAAGTGTTAATAGTAGTAAATATTTAAACTGTTACAAACCAATACTGCACTGTGAAGGAGAGGCACTTAGTTTTGACTGAACAGCAGAACCTGGATAACTGCCACTATTGTTGTTGTTAGTAGTAACAGTAATAACAGAAGAAGAAGTAAAGATATCGGCAGTAGAAGTAGAAATAAAAGTTGCAGGGTTCATAACACCAGATTTACTAATAGATGGTAAACGCTCAATCTCATCATCTTCGTTGACTTTAACTACCAGAGTACTTCTACAAACTTCACAACAGAGGTCAGAAGCACCATCTGAAATAAAAGTTTAACACTCAGAACAATGGAGACATTCCACTGTGTGGCATACTTTAGCCATGTATGTGTTCAAAAAGTAACAAGAATTTTTGTTTTTTTGAAAGAATTTTATTTATTCGTCTACATTAATGTTATCCTCTTCAAAATAATCCCCATTAGACAATACAATAATATTGGAAGGACAGGTAGAAGGGAAAAATTGTGTAGGCAGGCCACGTTTGGAATATGTAAAACAAATTGTAGGATGTGAGGGTATACTGAAATGAAACTACTAGCACTAGATAGGGAATCTTGGAGAGCTGCCTCAAACCAGTCAAATGACTGAAGACAAAAAAAAAAAATACAATACACACTTATGCTAGCGCTTTTTCCAATCCCCGAAACACATCTGGAACTTGATCTTTGGAATAGTGTTTACCTCTTTCAGTTATTCGCTTTTAATCTGTCATATGCTTGTAAAATGACAGCCCTTTAAGGTTCTCTTTATTTTTGAGAATAGAAAAATGTCCAAAGGACCATGTCTGGCGAATAAGGCAGCTGGGGTCATTACAGTGTTATTTTTGGCTAAATATTGACAAACAAGCGATGAAGTGTGAGTAGGCACATTACCGTGGTGCAAAAGCCATGAATTGTTTCACCACAAATCTGAGCGTTTTTTTGGATTGCTTCACACAAACAACGTTGAACTTGTAGATAATACTCTTTACTGATCGTTTGACTTTGTGGCAAGAACTCGTGATACACTATGCCGTTAAAATCAAACAACATGGTGAGCATAACCTTCACATTCAACTATACTTGTCGAGCTTTTTTCAGTCTTGGTGATCCAGAATGCCTCCACTGGGACGACTGAGCCTTAGTTTCAACATCATATCTGTAAACCCGTGTTTCATCACCTGTTATGACACGTTTCAGTAGTTCTGCATCGTTGTTGATTTCATTTAATAACTCCTGAGCAACTTCCATTCATGTTTTTGCTCAAAATTCAACAATTTTGGAAAAAATTTTGCTGTTACACGTTTATGCCCAAAACATGCAAAAAAATTTCATGGCATCAGCCGATTGATATCCCAACATCATCAGTGACTTCTCTGATTGTGACTTGGCGATCATTTATAATCATTTCTTTCACTTTTTCCATGTTTTCATCAGTTGATGTGCTGGGGTGTCCAGGGCGCTCATAATCTTCAATATCTACACGGCCTTTTTGGAAACACTTATACCACTCATAAACCCATGCTTTACTCATAGCAGACTCACCAAAGACAATATTTAACATTTTTAAAACATGGTCACACTTTATTCCATTCTTATAGCAAAATTTATTATAAATTCTCTAATCCATTATTTATACAAATAAACAATTGCAGATCATACCAAAACATGTATTATCCGTTTGACAGCTGACAACAGACTAAATATCAATATGGCTAAAAGTGTACAGATAACATTTCAGACATGTTACCAATACAACAATGAAAAAATCCCAAGAATCAGACTAATACAATCCACAAAATTTCAAAATTCTCATTACTTTTAGAACACACCTCGTATACTGATAAGCATCATAGCAGTAGAATTATTACAATTATTAATCAGGTAAAGAAGAAACAACACTTACTGCTCTTTTTTCCTTTTTTAAGTTTCACAAACGTTTTCGCAGTGCGCTCTGCTTCATCAGATGAACAAATATAAAATTATAATTTAGTAAAGTGTTAAAATTCTTGGAGAGATACTCTCAGTCAATGAGCAATTTCCAAACTAATCAATAGTTCACAAGACTACTGCTACTGCCACCTGGTGACAATATTATGAATAATCATTAATTTAACCAAATTATTTAAATAGATTTTATTATTTCCCTGATCCATTCATCATTATCGAAATTTTAACCGTTTATAATATTACTAATATTCTTTAGTACTTGTATTTTTCAAGAGTTTAGGTTATTGATGTACTATTATTTATTTCTAATAATGATGTCCTCAAATTTTAAAAATGCATATTTTCTTGTATGTTGTCTGCATAATTACTTTTGCTTTCCGAATTTATAACATTCTATAAATGCAAAAACAAAGATCTGATTACTTTATAAATATGTAAAACAAAAGTCTTTATTTTCATGTATGTGATCTGCATAATTAACGCATTTTCAAAATTAGAAAATATACAAGGGAAGGGAGAAAATTTGCAGGCCTGGATATGAAAAAAAAACATTTTTCTGCGTACATTTGATTTATTTTTCAACAGTCACCATTAAGGTCCATACACTTAGCTCATCTTTCCAGTTATATAGCTTATGCCAGTTCAGTAGGTCTACCAGTAGTAGATCTATCCAACTCCTTAAAATAACCATCTACAGTGGCAATAACTTCATTTTTGTTCGAAAATCTCCAAAACATTTTTGCCGGTTAGAAAATAAATGTTAGTCACTGGGAGCCAGATCAGTTAAATATGGAGGGTATTGGAGCAATTCAAAACGTAATTCGTTGATTTTTGCCATTGCAATGACTATGAGTTGGAGCACACCATCTCGATGGAAAAGCACGTTTTTTTTTAATAAAATGTGTTTTTCTTCAATTTTATCGCTGAAATGCTGCAATAGAATCGCATAATATTCAGCATTTATTGTTTCACCCTTTTTAAGATAATCAATTCCACGTGCATCCCAAAATAACAGTTGCCATAAATTTGTTAAAGGACAGTCGTTTTTACTTTTTTTTTTAGGCTTTTTTTGGCAGTACTGTTTTTGAAAGGGCATAAGCAAACACAGCACCCATCTATAGTGCACACCTTGTTCATACCCAAATGTTCATGCAAAATATTGCGCACGCATTCTTTTGACAGATCTACAGACTCTGCAAACCCGTTCATTGTCACGTGTACATCTGATAAAACAATTTTACACACTTTTTCTATCATTTCTGGAATAGTCATTTCAGAAGGACATCCACTGCATGGTTCAGTGCTAGTGCATGTCTGACTCATTTAAACTCTGCGATCCAGCATTTAACTGTTATGTTTGATAGAGAAATCTCCCAATTTGTATCAAGCTCTTATTTAATTTTCTTTGCACTTAAGCCTTTCAGAAAAAAATATTTAATCGCTACATGAATTTCTAGTTTTTTCCATTTTTAAAAAAAATGTCTTAATTATCCACTTTGAAGGACCACAAATATTATACTAAGTGATGTAGCTCTATTAGTAACTATATTAGTGTACTCTATTAGTAAGCTAATGAAGAATGGAATCACAGGACACTGTCGAGAAATTAAACATACTATGCCATCTCTGTGTGAGGACCAGTACTTTTCACCCCACCGCTGTATCAATACTAGAAATAAATAATAAAAAATCAATAACTTTTTTCCCCCTACTCACCTGGGCCAGACATACAATGAAGTAAAGTTGAGCCCAGGGGAGTGTCCTTCAAACTCAAACGAGCCTCCAGTTCAGTTAACCGGTTGGATCTTTTATGATTAATGCCTGCCTCAAATCTTCAAGGTGGGATTAACCAGTCCCAACTAAATTGTTCCTGAACCCCTCTCCCAAGGACTAAGAAAGTCTGTACAATTTCTTGCCTGCCTCTAACTACTAGGGAGGGGGAACTGAACCCGATTATGTTGTTCCTGGGCCCCACCCAGCAACTGGGACTCGGTCTTTTGATTCCACAGCCTACAGACCCCAGGAGTCCCTAGCTGATCATCAGAGCTGACACACCTCATCATGTCAGCCCTCCCAGCTGAGGCTATCCACCCTGCCCTAAACTAAAATCCCCTTTGATGTCCTTCATCATCTTTTTCCCTCAAAATCTTTCTCGCCAAACCGACAACGGCTCTCCAGTTTGCCACTCAAGCCAGCGACTCCTGCCCTGACCTGAGAGTTTTGCCATTTCTGGCAATGGAACATGGTGTGCTCTGCTGAATCTTGCTCGTGACAGTACATACATGATGGCAATTCCCTTCAGCCTATTATAAACAGGTACCCATCAAAATTGCCATGTTCAGACATGACCTGCGTCAAATGGCAATTTAATTCACAATGTTCCCTAGCGAGCTATTTCCCCAGGTCAGGGATAAGCCTTCTGATTCAGCTTGCTTTAACTGTAATCCTCCGGCCCTCACTCCATCATCGAATAACAGATAATCCATCTTACTCACTACTGCAAACTGCTCCGTTCTCTCTAAGATGAGCAAGTCTACTGGGGATCCCCAAAAAAGAACACACATGGCATCGTATGAAAGTGCGCAATCGTAAGACATGCACTGCAAACTGTCTGGGGCTGAATCCACTTCCTCCGAGGACACCGGCCTAACTTGTTTTTTGCCCTTGAAGTCGAGCCACTTCTCTGTTTTCTGAGATTGAACAATTCCAGACATGGAGGTGCCTTCTCCAACCGATTGCTCCAAGGAGAGTGAGCGTCTTCTCTGCATTATGCGATTTTCTGCTTACGGGCCAAATCTTGTGTTCGAGACCCCACTCGATGGGTATTGGGGGGGATGTTACGGTAAAATTTAATTTTTTTTCAGGTAAAATGTATTTCCCCGAAAATTGAATAAAATTTTCAGTGGAAATGGGGGTACGGAAGATGTGTGCCCCCAAAAATCAAATAAACATTTTTAGGGTCAAAAGATGGGGATGGGCGAGATTCGCACAAAACCAAAAAATTTTGAAATCGGGGGAGCGGTTCATAAGACACGGATGTTTAAAAATTCCCCCTTATAGCTGTAGCACTTAGAATAACTCACAGTACTCACCAAGAACAAGGAAAATTTTATAAGTCCTTATTTACCATTTGTGTTATGACATAATCTACATGAATTTGCCTGTTCAAAGACTCACAAAAATTTTCTTCAAATCTGTAGGTTACGTAGACCTCTACTCAATGCTTCCTTATGGGAATAAAACTATTCTATGAAAAAACGTAAAAACGGTATTAATCCACAACCAAACTCATAAAATTTTACAGACACATCCAGAACTCATTAACTAACAATACTTACACTCACGAATCAATAAAAAAACACCTAATAAAATCAATAACCTAACTCTTGAAAAAATACTTATAATAAAAAATGGTAATAAACATGTAAAGTTTTGATAATGATGAATGGATCAAGAAAATAATAAAATTTATTTAAATAATTTGGTTAAATTCATAAATATTATTAATTATGAATTAATAATTTAATTACTGTTATTGTTTTATAAATAGTGTGCACTGCAAAAACATTTGAAGTTGTTGCTTCGAAAGAAGTGTTGTTTCTTCTTCATTTAACAAGTTTATATATATATATGTATGTACATATATAATTATTTATTGTTATATATTCTAATTATTTATTATTATAACTAATAACAACACACTGCACAGATGATATGTGCATAATGTAATTCTAGTTCACACTCTGGCCAATCAGTTTAAAGACAATAACAACCCTTAAACTACAATAAAAAGATAACAATATTAATGTAAACATTTAGTTCTTAGTAAGTTAATTGTATTTTTTAATTTTTGGATTACCATTTACAAGTTGTGAAAACTAAACATCAGTTTCTAGAATCCCTATTTGGCTACAAGACAACAACCTCCTTTTAACATGTATAGTATTTGGTTATAATCATAAATGTAATTACACATTTCAACTTTGTATTCATGTTTGATTATTACCTATCCAAGCTTTAAAAAGATGAAGTCTTCAAGAAGGAATCAAATCTTGAAGGAAAATCTTTTTCTGGCAATACTACAAACTGTTCTCAATAATTTTAAATTGTATCAATATAAATCTTTTATTACAGCAGGTGCTGTAATATAAAGGTTTAGATAATCTAACCCAGATCACAAATAACATGACAAGTTTACTAGCAAAAATGAAGTCAAGAGGTTTCCTGATGCCTTTTCATTCGGTTGAATACAGGTACATCAAGTCCTCTGAAATGTGTGTTATATTCAGCCAACAATTGATGATTATCAATGTTCTGTAAACTACAGAAATAGTTTAATAAATATAATTACTTGCAAAAAAAAAATATCTTTGAGGCCATTTGTATCTAACATACTTTACACCCACCACAATCAAAGAAATTATGAAAGATTTTGTAAAATAACAAATTAACATATTCCTTTCTGTGAAAAATAATACATTGTCTTTAATCTGTAGAGGAAAAGTGCAACTAAACTCTGGATTACAGATGTTGCATAACAATAGATTTACTAATAAAATTAATTGCAATAAAAATCTTTTTTTTATTCTATTCTTTTAAAAACTACCAGCATAACAAAAAAATCATATGTAAAGCCTAAAGTTTTAATGTTTGTTTGCTTAATCCCGCCTCACATGAGAACCAACCGACCAATCCCTTTCAAATTTGCAGGCTATATTTGTTTTATCCCAGAGAGGTTTTAAGCCATATATTGAGGCTCTGACTCCCTTGGCGGAGAAGTCATCAATTAGAAATATTTATTTAAAGGAAAAAAATTAATAATTAAAAATAAAAAAATAAATTTATCACCATGGCAACAGAAATAATTTGTGTACTTTTCGTTGTCAAAGGTATGTGAACTTTAGTTACCATAATTCAACAATTTTGTCTTTAGGAATTTAGTTTCTGTTTCAGGTTGCTATGAAGCCTGAATATTTTGTTATCAATCAGTAATATTCTCACAACCATAAAGGTAACAGACACTGCATGGGATCATGGCTAGATGGGAATGGTGAGCAAAGTAAGCTCTGCAGAAGTCCAGGGAACACTGTGGCTAGAGTAACATCATATGATACTTTTTTCAATTTCTGAACTACACTTCATGAAACAAATGATACACATAAACGTCAGGAAGTCATAACTATACTTATTACGCTTTTCTAGTTTATTTTTTTTTAATTTAATATTTTTGTGAAATATTAACTGTCGTTAAAATTGCAAAAAAATAATTTTCTTGAAGACTGCTTTTCCAGACTAAAATTCAGAGAATATAGTAACCATGAAAGCAGTAACCCAGCTTTACATATTTTGTTTGGACAGTAATATCCAGCTAGCCCAGAAGCAGAGCCATTACCTCACTTAACCCCAATAAACATAGTATGAAGATGGATACAAAGCAGCTAGTGACGTAATTCCATGAAAGGTACCCAAGAAAAAGACGAGTTGGTGGCTTCACTGTGTTAACACATATTGTTTGTCACTATGTTTTTACTTGTTTTTGGTGGTTTTTTTGGTCAAATTTTTCGAATACATGCATTGGGAATTGTCAGTGGTATAGTACTGGGTACGGATACAAAGTTTCACGATTTTTGGATAACAACTGAAAAAGTTACTGCGACTTTTCTGATTAAAACGAATTTTAGTTTAACAAGTAACTAGAAAGTAAAATATTGTGAGTTCAGTGAAACGTTTTTGGAATTAGATGTTTGTTGGAGTCATCTGGACACTCCAGGAGGTAATCTGGACCATCACACAGACCTTAGCAGTGAGGTACAAATAGTTCAAGAGTTTTTTATAAGCGAGGTTATATATGTATTTAATATAATAGTGAAAATTTTCCAAAGTCCTACTCACAGAGCAAACAGGTCTGTGATATCATTAACTGAATAGTAAACAAGGACTTATAAATTTTTCATTATTTATTACAAGTGAGAAGTACTAGAGAGAGTTTTTCTAAGTCCTACGTCGTCATTATAAAGGGGAACACATTTTCTGTTAAAACTCTTGAACTGTACATCCTAGCCCCAAACACTCGCAGGTTTAATAAGGGTAATTTGTCCCGGGTCTTACCCAGCCCCTGACCCATCCCAAAAACTTTTTTTGGAATTTTTGACTCACTTTTTGAGAACATACATATCCTTGACTCCCCTATTTTTTTTAAACCCATTTTTTTATAGATATATTTTATCTAATCCCAAACAATCCCTCCATCACCCCTTTTGTAACCACCTGAACCATATCGAGTGGGTACTCCAAGGACTTGGAATTGGGCCCTGAGCCCAGAAGAAAATAATGGGGAGACGTGGGTCTCTTTCTTTAGAAGAAATGCTGCCCCAAAGTTCAGGAGCAGTGACGAGTACATCAAAGAAAGCAGACATGAAGTGCTTTTGCCCGGTATTCTCAGAGGAGAAGGACAACTCGCCAGCAGTCTGGGAAGCCTGACATATCAGTTGGGGACTGTGATGATGTCCTTGAAACAACATCAGGGCTCGGGACTTTCTAAATACATGCCCGAACATAAAAGAAAGCTCAAGAAGATACACATGAGGGTTAAAGAACTCACAGACCTGTCACCACCATTAACTGTAGTCACCCAGGCTACACAAACAGAGTTCTCCCTGAGTGAGATGGATGTGGCAGGTACATTGGCAGGGAAACTTACAGACGAAGAGCTAATAGACTTGGTACCCAGAAGATGGCTAGCTCAGTTTAGGGATGAAATTAACGTTCTGAAGGAGTTACCAGCTGAGGCTGGGGATATGTGTAGTATACTTGAATTGATAAGAACAGAGTACAGAGGAGTAAATTAGAGAAGAAGAAAGATGGATCCGGTGCTGGGACATGGGGAGGGTCACAGAAGACATGAATATAAGGAGCCGGATAGGACAGAGTTATGTTTTAACTGTGGCGATACAGGGCACAAAATAGTAGCATGTCAGAAGCCTAAAAAGTGCCTAAATTGTGGAAATGTGGATCATTGCACTGGAGGCTGGACATGCACTCTGAGCAGCTATGATTAAGTTTATACTGGCAAATGTAAACAGAAACTCACTTTCATACGACCTAGTGGGGGAGTTAGCGAGAGAAGAAAGTATAGATCTTGTAGCTGTGACAGAGCCAAATGTATAGGTTGCTGCTAGGGCTGGCTGGTATGCTTGCTGACATAGAGGGTGATGTGGCGATATACAACGCAAGTGGTAAAGTAACCTGGAATCTTAGAAATCGTGGTAAAGGATATATCACAATAGAATTGGATCAAGCTGTAGAGATAGGGGCTTATATTTTGCCCCATTAATTCAGTCTTTCATTTACCCATTGTGGAATGAATTTGACAGATTTGTAGAAGCATTGCATAGAGCACTATCACGAATGGCAAAAAGAATAATTATGTTAGGAGACTTTAATAGCAAGGCTGTAGCGGCAGGCAGTAGGTATACAAATCGAAGAGAAGAGGCTCTTATGGAACTGCTAGAGACAATGGGTTGTCACTGCGTCAACAACACACCAACCGACAAAGCCTGGGGACATACCACTGTAATGGACTTGATAATTATGGATAATCATTAGCACCGGAACCAATGGCGATGGAGAGTAATAAATGATGATATAGCCAGCGACCACTTGGCGACATATTTGGAGATATTGGATCTGTTATTCAGAACTGTAGAATGCTTGTTACGTATAAGGTTGACTAGTCAACAAGTAGAAGAAATTTCTGAACGAGTTGCAGTAAGGATGGTTCATATTGAACATCCAACGCCGGAAACATCACAAAATGTTATCCAACAGGAGATGTCGCGAATAATGAACAAACGTGTAAGGAGACATAGGACTTATTGATGGTCTCAAGATATTGCAATACTGAGACAACTTCAATCTAGAGCAGAAGATGCAAACAACGGCTTAGGCAAATAGAAGGTGTGGCCTACACAGAGGCTGCAATGAGGTACATGCAGACCAGGCGGTCTCTAAATAAGGAGATAAAGAAAGCAAAAAGGGAGCACTGGCACTGACTTTGTAAAGAATTGAATAATACCCATAGGGCCAAGCCTATCAAATTGTAACCAAGTGTTTTGGGAGAAGGCTTCCTGTACTGTCCAAGGTGCAGGTGGAAGAGTAAATTTCTATTTTATTTCCGTGTGTCAAAGAGGAACAAGAAGAGGTCATAGAATGCGAAGCAGGAAGATTCACGTTAGCAGAGGTAATTGCAGCGATACAACAATTGGGAAATAAAAAAAGCCCAGGACCTGATTGGATTTCTGCCACTGTGCTTAAGAGATCATTAACAAAGATACTTCGGAAAGAGTCGATGTGGCCAGCTATAGAGTCGAAAACAAAGTATTTTGAAGTCGTTGGAAAGATTCCAGAGCGATGTTCTTACCCAAACAGAAGAAAGAAAATGACATAAATGAGTACAGACCATTAGCATTAATCAATACTATGGGAAAAGTAATTGAGAAGGTGTTTGTAACACGCACAGTAGAACTGAATCAGGGTGTCGGAATTAGCCATAATCAAAACGGCTTCTGAAAAAAGCATTCAGCGGTAATCTCAAAAGTTTTGACATGGGTGAGGGAGGAAAGGACTGGAACATGGAGGACTAGAGGCACACCACTGCTAATTTTATTAGATGTAAGAAATGCATTTGGGTCAGGTCCCTTGGAGAGTGATCATGTCAGCGCTCACAGAAAAAGGAGTAAGTAAATACCTCTATACACAAATATGAGAGTACCTGAATGATAGACAGGGTAAAGTTGATGCTCAGGAAGATCATAACTGTGGGTTATAGCTTATGATGGCATATTACATTTACAGTTGCCTGAAGGTGTTGAAATATTGGCTTACGCTGTTGATGTAGCAATAATGGTGAGTGGTAAAATGGAGGATCAAATCCAAGAGAGAGGTAATAAAGCTTTAGAGGATGCAGGATAGAGGGTTAACTCTCGCTCCCAATAAGTGCAAATATATATTATTGACGGGCAGAAGTAAAATTCTACCAATAAATTTAGTGGTTGATGGACAACGGCAACAGGAGGAAGCCACTCTGAAATACTTAGGGATACTGTTAGATAACGGTATCAGGTTTACTGAAGATATTCTGAATATTTGTTCAAAGGCTGATAGCATGGTTAAGGTGTTAAATATACTGATGACCACACAAAGGGCCCCAAGCACCTCCAAAAGAAAACTTATTGTGGCAGCAGTGACATCGTCAATTCTTTATGCTGCCCCAGTTTGGGAGGCATCAGTGCAAAGAGAAACATGAATAGAGTAAAAAATGTTTACAGAAGATCCTGTTGGACGTTTGTCTGCCTGTCGAACTGTATCTTATGATGCGCTGTGTGTGTTGTGTTGGCTTCTGTTCCGCCAATAGGATTACAAGATGTGGAAGGGATGGACATAGCGAATGGGGTGAGCAGATGGGAGGCCAGAGAGAAAACGATAATGAATTGGAAGGAAAAATGGAGAGAGAGAAGTGTAGCACACTGGACTAAGATACTAATACAGGACTTTGAGACATGGTTTGGAAGAAAGTTTAGGGAAGTCAATTTTTACATTTCCCAAATATTAACGGGACAAGGAAACTTTGAAAATTACCTAAACAAAATAGGCAGAAGGGAAAATACAATCTGCATGTTTTATATTGATGAAGACTCGGTTAAGCATACAGTATTCAGATGTCACAAGTGGAATGAGGAGAGAGTCAGAGCGGGTATCACAACTGTACACCAGAGTATATAGTTCAATACATGTTGGCCTGCGAAGAGCACTGGAGATGAATTGAAGGCTTCACTACAAGCGTGTTACAAACTAAAAGTAAAGATGAGAGAAATCGGATGTTTTAGAATAGGGAAGGGAGGACAGCCCCAGTCGTGAAGGCTGGCATGCTCAGGTGTGTCAGTTGTTAGGATTGACTTAATTTCCGGGCAAAGTTAGGAACAAAAAGAACAGAAGACCTGATACCGGTGCTGTGTTCCTGGCTGCAATGTTTGGACACATCATTAGAACGGGCAACAAAGATTAAGAACTCAAAAGAGCTGACTGACAAGCTGACCTGTCATGCCAGACATACAGCCGGTAGGCGAGGAGGCTCATTTAAGTAATCAGACACTCCTCTGGGTACCGTAATACCTACCAATTAAACCAACCCAGAGGAGTAGAGAAAAGAAAAAAAGGAAATGATGATAGAGAACGGGAAATGAAGAAAAAATGGGAAATTTCAAATGCGTCAAACAACATTAAACTTAAAAATAATAAAACAGGTCAAACAACATTAAACTTAAAAATAATAAAACAGGAACAATATTAACAATGATCAGAAATCAATGATAGGATTCCATCGTAATTTAATTGACATGAGTGCAATCAGTATAATGATGCCAGTTAAATATCACCAGAAGCCATTCCTAAAATCAATCTACTAGATGAAACTTATAGAATATGATGCGAGTAAACAGGAACCCATCCGTTAATAAATCAAGCTTAATTTTACTTAACTTTTCAAATTAGCTTGCCTTCTCGGTAGTCAAACATTAAATTTTCTATTAAATTATCACATTAACAAGTTTAATTGACACGAGCAAGAGTTAACTATGACAATTTAATTGGCAGAAGGGCATTAAATATCACAATGAATTACAATACAACTATCTAAAAATATACTTTTTTTTAAATGTACACTGTACATTTGCACGCAAATGTACAGTGCATTAGAAAAGTAACACTAGTACAAAAATACTTAATATCGGCTTATGTAAGTGGTTGAAAATGATCCCCGTGCAAGTCACTGGCAGACCATAAACATAATTTTTGTGCGAGCCCATACCCTGATAAAGGGAATCATGCCTCATGAAATGGCTTGAATGCAGTTGCAACACTAATGTTTTTCATTTAGAACTATGACACACAGCAGCCACTTGCTTGTCTTGCAGTTTTTCTACAAAGAGTACCAATGCTCATAGTCCTTTACCGATTTCATATCCCTAAATTTGTTAATTAGCGCTCTTACACTATGTCAGTTAGGAAATGTTATACCTAAAAATCTCCTATAAAACCAGTCTTTCACCGTCCATGTGTACTCACCATGCTTGCAGAACATATATTCAAAAAGGAATAATTGCTATTCTAAAGTTAACATCATACTGAGCGCATTCAGAAAGACATAATCTCAATCACTCAAAGGCAACGCACACAGCAAAAAACCAGACACACCTTTTCATCATAAGGTCACCAGTTTGGACTGTCTAGCAGAACCAAACTTCACACAAAAAAATTTACCGACCTTTACAGAAAAAAACATTACTTGCAGTAAATGGAATACAATCCCTCAACATATAATCATGTTTATGTAGGAGTATAGTTACTTTTTGAACACGGCATATCAACAAGGTAGAAAATAACATTTACTAAAAGTCCATAACCTCAATGAGACTACTATAATAACCATATTAAATTTCATTGTCTCTGTAGTGAAGTAACTGTAGAGCTGTTGTAGTTTTTAGTTGGTCCTAACACTCTGCTTTTTTCTTTTGTGATTATTACTAAGAAAGAGACTTTACTTTCAGAAAGGTCTCTACTTTCAATCGAAAGCTGATCTGGAACAGAATTCTGGTCAGGCTTTGTGCGTTTCACACAATAAAACATTATCTCTCATCATTAAAGACAGGAGATAACCAGAATCAGGAACTAGCCCACTGTTACTAATATAGATTACTAAATATTTTACAACTAAAAAATACAAACAATTATTACACAACAAAAAATTAGATTAACTTCATGAACTGGAGTAAAGAACAATGTAGCAGCAGGTGAATTTATTAGAGTATTTAAAGAGAAAATGGAAGCCCGCCAGGATCCTATGTTTATTAGTCAAAAGTGGTTAATATACTACAAGTTACACTACGGTAAAATAAATTAGTCTCTACACTGTGGGCTCATATGATCAATAACAGGATGAAAATAAATATACCGAAGGAATTTTATGAATAAAACACAAAATCACAGCATTTAAATTATTTTGAATTTCAATATTAACTACTAGATATTATTAAGATCCTATTTGAAAATGATTAAAGCCTGTAAAAGAGATCTGTAAGAATTTCTTACAAATTATTTTTAACTCTAAAAAAATTTAAGAGAAAGACTGGTATGAAATACATACAAAGGCAAAAGGAGGATTTTGTACTGTTTAATAGATATTCATAAGCGATGTGTGAATATATGTAGGCATAGTAAACTACTGAAATTGTTTCCTCTATATTATTGTACAACAAAAACATTATATAAAAGAACTTGGCCATGATAATTCACAATAACTTAAAGGTTTGCAATAATTTCAAGGCTTTCAATTTGTTCAATCCAAATCAGAGACTCATACAACAATCAGAACAGAAATCAGACAACAATCTTACAGTTTAAAAGAATACTTACTGTTGAAATTTTTGTTTTGATTAAGCAGTAATCCTGATCCGGTGAAAACTAGTAAATCATATCATCTAAATCTTTTTGCATTCAAATGTTAACTAAATTACAGAGCTGTAATGTCATCAGAACATATAAACAATCTCGAGTTATCACAAGATATACATAGTTATTCATAGTTTCGGATATTGAATAGCTGGTAAACAATTATATAAACATGGAACAACAGACACCACAATACTGAACCCCCCTCAGGTTCTCTGCAACTGCTTTTAGAAACTACATTGACTAGAGTGACTTAAAATAATGCTTTGGTTTCCTCAGGTAAATACCAACATAATAATTTACAGGCTTTAACTCTAAAATGCTATTTTTTAAGAATTTAGTGATTAACATAAAGACCATTGACAAATAACTCCAACAAAAAGTTTTGAATGGTCAAGACCATTGCAATTTATGTTGTAAACTGAAAAACAGAACCATAATGACTATTGATTTCCTGAATCCAAATTGATTTACGTAAAGAATACTACATTCTTCAAATATTTTACTATCTCTATTTCGGTTAAGAATCACTTTTTTATATGCCTTTGTAAAACAAATTGTTAGGGATGTAGGATGTAGAGGGTATACTGAAATGAAACGACTAGCACTAGACAGGGAATCTTGGAGAGCTGCATCAAACCAGTCAAATGACTGAAGACAAAAAAAAATATGCCTTTGATAAATCAATCAGATACTTTGGATAAATCAATAACTAACATTGACAAATAATTAAGAACTGAAATTTAGAACAGTATATTAAAATTAAATTTTGTATGAAAATCTACAAAACTATTACAGAATGTTGGAGTTATTAAAGAGTCATAATGTGCAGGTGCTTTGAAAAGATCAAACTGAGCAGTAAAAGAGATTTAAAGGTAAGTAAAATGTGAACTACAATCCCAAAAGTGTGCAGGCACAAAAACAAAAGTGACAGACATAAATGTGAACAAAGTATAAAATTTGTCATCAACTGTTTGAATATTAAGTATGCAATAATGAAAAAATTGATGGCAATGAAATGAATACGAGCTTCTTTTCACAGGAAAAGATATAAATTCTGGCCTGACAATCACATCGTCAATGCCCAACACGGTGCACTTAGTGCAAGAGTTTATGATGAAAAAATTTAATTTACTTACTTTAATTTAATTTACTTAATTAGGTCATCTGTTTATTCACCTGACTTAGCCCTCTAAGAATTGCAGATGTTAGTAAAACTTAAACAATACACTAAGAGGACAACGATTTCCTGATATCAATGACATCCAGCAAACTGTATTTAAGAAACATGAGTATTTCAAAAAACGAGTTCTAGGTAAGCTTCCAGAAGCATCTGAACCAGTAGATACGCACATATCGTTTACTTCAAAGCAACATTAGCAGCTAATGTACAGTGCTGAACTTATAGATGCAGTCGATGAATTAAATTGTTAATATTTCAAATTAAAAATTATATTAACTACCAATTAAATTAACTGTTTGAATATTAAGTATGCAATAATGAAAAAATTGATGGCAATGAAATGAATACGAGCTTCTTTTCACAGGAAAAGATATAAATTCTGGCCTGACAATCACATCGTCAATGCCCAACACGGTGCACTTAGTGCAAGAGTTTATGATGAAAAAATTTAATTTACTTACTTTAATTTAATTTACTTAATTAGGTCATCTGTTTATTCACCTGACTTAGCCCTCTAAGAATTGCAGATGTTAGTAAAACTTAAACAATACACTAAGAGGACAACGATTTCCTGATATCAATGACATCCAGCAAACTGTATTTAAGAAACATGAGTATTTCAAAAAACGAGTTCTAGGTAAGCTTCCAGAAGCATCTGAACCAGTAGATACGCACATATCGTTTACTTCAAAGCAACATTAGCAGCTAATGTACAGTGCTGAACTTATAGATGCAGTCGATGAATTAAATTGTTAATATTTCAAATTAAAAATTATATTAACTACCAATTAAATTAATGAATATATTACATGTAAATTAATTGTAATACCAGGATTTAATATGGTAGCTTTCAATTCCCTGGAGAATAAAGCTGAACATTTCATACATCTGAATACTGACTGTTTCATAGCACTCAAAGGTCTTGATTCAAGAATTTCACCCAGACGTCGAAGTAACTCCTGAAAAAAGTAATTGATAAAATCTACTACTTTATGAGAAACATCTAGACAAAAAAGGTAGAAGGCTAACAAAAATGAAAGGAAAATTAATTTTTTTACAGTCGGTAGCAATGGTAAATCTAGTGGAATAGATAGTAGCATAGTAGAATAGATAGTAGCAATGGTAAAGATAGTAGAATAAAATTATGAGTTTGCCCCACTCAGCTGCATGGACATCATGCTTGTAGTGTGCAACAATTCTAAATCCCACTAAAGGCAGACAACATATATTACAGTCATCAAATTCTTAGCAGTCATATCAAATTCTTAAAGGAGAAACTGCTGCTGCAATTCCATTACAAACATGTTTCATTTTTCCATAACATT
Source organism: Lycorma delicatula (assembly GCF_047948215.1). Lineage (NCBI taxonomy): Eukaryota > Metazoa > Arthropoda > Insecta > Hemiptera > Fulgoridae > Lycorma > Lycorma delicatula. The sequence continues at coordinate 130,497,474 of NC_134463.1, read as the reverse complement.
ATGAATATGTATAATAAGAATGAATACTATGAATAGGCAAAACATGAAAAACTAGTACCAATAGTTATTTATTTTTCAGCAAAAAATATTTATAACATCAAAATCAACATGAAAATCACAAAAACCAACTTTTGGTACTGAATCAGCCACTTGTTAATCTTAAGACACTGTTAAGTACTGATGCTTACTATGACAACCTGAAAAAATGTATCAGACAATATAAAAGAGAGGTGCACAATTACACTTCCCTGATTTTAGGATACAAAGAACTTATGTAACTGAGAAATTTTGATGTATCCTCACACAGCCCAGAACTTGGATATTGTAAGAGAACATTTGGAATGGAAAAGCTTTATGTGACAAGTTTGAAGAATGGTGACGACATGATTAAAAGATCAGAGGATTATACTCCATGACCTGGCAATTATCAAACTCATTTGCAGGCTCACTAAATGAACTGAGGCCTACAGCAACTATGTTGAAAAAATATTTTATAGCCTTTCTATCTTTATTTTCAGAACATTTATTGTATTACAAAACTTTAAGTTTTTAAAAATATATTTAGGAAGACTCTAGCTAAAATGAAACAGGAAATAAACTAATGTTATGAAATTTAATACAAAGCAATAGTCACAGGATTAATATTTTTTATTAATGTTCCTTTAACATATATATATATATATATTGTATAAGGTGTACAAAAAATGATATTGGAATTTTATTTTTTATATCTGTTGGATGAAATGTGTAGCATTGATTTAAGGCTAGAATCAAAAAGCAAAAAGAATAGTTTTAGTAGTGCAGATGGCCATAGAGTAATTCCCTACCTTTCGCTTGACAGTGTCACTAGCAAAGATGACAACTCCTGAATAGAAAGCCTTCTGTGTTTTACAGTTTGCTAAATATGATATGTAGTTAGTTTAACAAGCGTTCCATAGAAAATTTAATTGTGATCCACAAAATGACAATATTATTCATTGATGACATAATCAATTTCAAATGACTGGATGTCTGTGTAAAGGGAAGAGTACTGGGATGACTAAAGGTATCTAAAGAAAATGCTAAACATATCAGAAGCCTTTCCTGTGCAGTTCTAAAATAATTTTATGAAGGCTGGAGTGTCCTAAAACCGTTCAGAATGTTTTAAGGAAACACTTACATATGCATCCATATCATTTACTACCATTACAGGTTTGAAGCCTACAGACTACACTGCAAATGCCAACTTCACAATCAAAATACTGTAGCATAAAGATGATGGCTTTCTTGATCATACTGTGTTTAGGGATGAATCGACATTTCACCGTGAAAAATTACATACATAATATTTGTATCTGAGGGGATCTGAAAATTGTGAACTCTTACAATTCAAAAGGGATTCTCCAAAATTAAATGTTTTCTACACAATATCTCGACAGCAAGTTTACAGGCTGCTTTTTTTTTTTAGGTGAAGCAAGCATAACAGGAGTTGCTTATTTGGATATGCTGAATACATGGCTCTTTCCTCGACAACAATATGGACCAGAGAATTAAATTTGGCGATGTGCTTCCTCACTGGGATAACTGTGTACAAGATGTTTTCCCTGACAGCTGGATTGGTCAACACAAACCTTATGACAGATGCATGGACCTGCTGCTGACAGTAGTTTGTAGTGGCCTCCTAAAGATCACTCATTATTTTCCTCATGTGATTTTTCCTTTGGGGTTTTACAAAGGATCTTGCATATATGCTTCCACTACAAACTAATCCAGCCGATTTGAGGCACAGAATTGAAATAGCTTTTGTTTGGATTACTCCAGACATACTGGTTAAAGTTTGGACAAAAAAAAGTGCCTCCTATCAGTTACATGAGTGCTGCATGACAAACGGGGCTCACATTCAACACTAGTAGGAAAACTGAAAGACTTACCTTTTCTTTCATTTTATTTCCGATTCATTATTGTAAATGAAATATAAGAAATATTAAATAACTTTAAATCCCAAAAGTCTTTTTTGTACACCATGTGCATGTATGCATTTGTGTGTGTATTATTTAAGATTATAACCACTGTATTGAAATTATTATTATTATTATTAACAATAAAAACTGTAAATAAAAAAATGAACATTAAGGAATCCACATAAAGTTAATATGATACGTATAAATAAACTGCATTACATAATCAAAGAAAAAAAAATCAGAGAAACAAAAATTTTATAGCATCAGTGGCTAAAAAAATATGAATTTTCAGACAAGGCAGAATTCTGATAAGGTGGGCAAAAATATAAAACATCTTGGCACATCTTAAATGAAAGGAAGAAAAATGTAAATTAAAAAATGTGCACTTTCAGTATTCCTAATCATGCCTAACGAAAATTCTTCATTTCTTAAAATCTATTGAATATGTACTGATTCTTCTAATTGTCCATCTTAAATTTTTAATAACCAGTATGGCTCAAAATCTACTTTTTTAATAAAATAATTTTTGCTGTTGACAATTTTTCAATTAATTCATTTTTTAATTTTAATTGAGAATTATATTTTTATTTTTTTTTTAAATTAATTTTACAATTTCAAAATTTAACAATCAAACAAAACATGATTTTTAAGCACATACTGGTGTGTGAGATCTGAGGAAAATATTCCTTGCCACGCAACCAATCCTTAAATAAGTTTGAACACGATTCTTAATAAATGAGAAACTCACAGCATTTCAGTCATAGTATTCAGTAAACAACATGGCATAAAGCAAATGATTATCGCAGTCTTAAACTGGTTTTCATTTCTTTATCGTAACACTAAATAATACTTAGGTTCTATTTGGTAGTTCCTTAACTGCTCCTCAGGAATGAAAGGATTATAATAAGTACTTTAATCTGAAAAAGAATAACTATCAAATTTAGTTTAAAAAACCAAATATTTTCATTAACTACTATTAGCTTTAAGTAAATGGGTAGGAAGAAGCATTTTTTATATATGTAAACATACATGTTTGTGAGTAGTTACTTGTACTTCTATTTTCTTTGATATTATTAATTTAATGTGAGTATAGAATTCATTTTTAATCTAATAATCTTTGATGACAATAAAACTGCTATTAATAATAAATTATTATTACAAAGATTAGAAAACTAGGCCTAGTATGAGTGTGAAAACAGAAAAACTAAATGACAATAAACTAACCGATCAAAGGCCTTACCTCAGTGGGTTACTCACTCTTCTCTGCCCTCATTTTCTTATCCTCATCCTTTCTTTCTCAGATAGATATTGCAAGAATTTTGTCGGCTACCACCCTTTCTTTTCTTTTTTTCTTTTTCCTGTTTAGCCTTCGGTAATTACCGTTCAGATAATACTTCAGAGGATAAATGAGGATGATATGTATGAGTGTAAATGAAATGTAGTCTTGTACAGTCTCAGTTTGACCGTTCCTGAGATGTGTGGTTAATTGAAACCCAACCACCAAAGAACACCAGTAATCCATGTAAAAATAACTGACTTTACTAGGACTTGAACGCTTGAACTCTCCTCGACTTTCAAATCAGCTGATTTGGGAAGACACGTTCACCACTAGACCAACCCGATGGGTTATTGGCTACCACCCTAGTCTCATCTAAAACACCATATCCACATTTTCGTAGGCACAGCAGTTGCTTCTTCATCGTGGCTAGGCAGAGTGATGAGATGACAACAAAGTACAATTAGCTTTCCTGCTACTGCTGATATCTAAAGTCTGTATCGATGGGATAGATATCAGTAACAAAGTACAAAGGAAGAAAGCTGAGGGGAAGATTAGACTGTTGATTTAAAAAAAGAATGTGTGGAAAGTAAGATTCAATTCGAGCTAGGCTAAAGAAAAGGCACAGGGAAGGGGAAAACTACATTTAATTTGAAAATCTTTACACCACAAAGTAGAAGAGGTGTAAATAAATATTGTACTTTTTATTAAAAAAAAATATAGAAATGAGTGTTTCTAAATAAAATGTGTTACCTGTGAATCCGGTGGTTCCATTTGATAAGTTCTTTGCTGACAGCTTCTTCTGACAGTATCAAATGTTAACTGAACAATAGGTGGAGTCGCACTGATTTTGACACAACTCTGTAGAGTAGACAAACCCCATCTGACTAAGGTACGACCATTTAGAGGACTTCGTTCAATCAATTCTCTGAAATAAAAGATCAGAAACATAATAAACAAAAATATGATCAGTACATGAAATCAGCCTATATACTCAAACCTTTCTGGTGACCGTCAATTAGTTATGACTTACATACAATTTAATTAATACTTTTATACAAACTTTGATATGCAATCTATACAACACAGTAAGAATAGAGAATAGCATTGCCTAGTCTAAAATTCAATTCTCAGCAAATCTGAACTTTTTTACCTATTAATTCATCCATCTCACACCCGTTGTGAAAATGCCAAAGTAAATCATTCTGTAAAAATGTCCAAGATAATATCAAAATAAAGGAAATAAAACTTTAACTTAAATATGTACGCATATATCTCCTTTAAGTCTAACAGAAGAGGGTTATGTAATATATTTTTATCTATGACACAGATTCGTACCAAATACAGTAATACGAGCACTGACTTCTGGGCAGTTAAAACATCCAAAAGCCATCTTTTGGTTCCTGCTTTCAATATATCAGTGTTGATATCGCATCCACTACACGCATAAAGAACCACACTTGAGACTCACAATATCAACTGATAACACATTTCAAGACGGTCTAAATTTAAATGTTACAATTACAGTTCTTAATTACAGAAATTATTATAAATCATTTTTTTTCTCATTAATGATGCAAATGCATAACAGAGCCACAAGGAATTTCACACATTCATAATTAAAAAACGAATAGTGCATTATTCATCATATAACTAAAAATATTCCAAGCCACTTCAATAAACAAAATAATTTCAATGATAAAGTTGTGGTATGTTTAAAGGATTAAGAATTGCATTATACTTTCAGGTTTGTTCTGTTTTGGTCGTACCATAGAGATTATAAAGTTCTCATTACTAAAAATCTATATCAAATGTTTTTGATAAAAATTAAATGCTTTTGTTTAAACAAAGGAGAATAATTTTCCTTTTCAAAAATTTAAACCCTTATGTATAAATACAGAAGTGACCTTTTTAGTCGCTTTATTTTGTTTGTAGAGTTAATTAAAAAAGTCTTTTATTTAAAATCCTGATTGTTGTTAGCAATACAAAACTCCCTACTATTCTTATTACAACATTCGCTAAGCAAATTTTCTTTCAAAATAGTTCAAATATGTTTTTCCTATTCTTTTAAAAGATGAGGAAAAAAGGTAAAACGTTTAGATATAAAAAAAAATAATAACTGAATAATATAGTAATAATGCTAAAAGAATCCATCTGCAGTCAGAAAATACAATTCAGTTATCAATAAACAAGCTTTGTGTTGCAATACAAAAAAAAACACCAAGGATCACTATCACTATTTCTTTTTCAAAACTGGCTTCAAACTACTGCATAAAAAAATTCCACAATGTTCAATGATCTGCTCCAGAATTCTTAATTTAGAGGATCCAATGTTCAAAAAACAAAAACTGCTTAATTGAATAACAATATACATGAAAAAGGTTATGTAATAGAAGCTTGATTTTCATTTGTTGAACATACATGTTCACCGTAAACATTTAATACTACAATTGCATTATAAAAATTAAAATCGTACACCTCAGGGATAAATTACATCAATGAATGTTAAAAGATGAAAGAATTGAAATAGCATGAGATTAAAACTTTTTAGCAGTTTGTAAATAGAAATGCTCAACTGCGATTTACAAAAAATTAAACAATTATTTACAAATAATTAAATTGCACATTGTGCAATTTAATTCGTAGTCATCATTAGTAGATTACCAGAACTGTCCAACTGTTTAAACCATTTGAGAACTGTTTAACCATTGATGCTTAAAAGAAATACAAAAAAAAGAAAAAATTATTAAATGTATGCTAATATTAATAAATACGTATTCCATAATCAGGAAATGCAAAAAATACTAATTCTTCCTGTTTTCATCAAATTAAACTAAAGCAACAATAAATAAGATACACAGTATCTCATTAGGCAGTGGGGGTTGAAAGATAGTCAGCATAAATATCGAAACTGCTAAATCTCACGCTTAGTCTGGCTGCCATACACCTTGATACCCCTTAGATAATGTTGAATAAGATAAGAATTAACTTAAGAAAAACATAGATAGTATGAACTGTACATTGATCAAAAAAATGTCTCTTGCATTAAACAATATTTACAGAAAAAACCATTAATAATAAATATAACCTAATAAGTTAAAGTTACCTAAAGATAGAAAGCACTCGCTTGAAACACTCTTAATAAATTTAAAATTCTAAATTTGCTATCAGATGTTGGTTCTTTGTTATCGTGAAAAATTTCTGTCATAGCTAAAACAAATTTTCAAAGTATCTAATTCCTATTAACTGCAATATATATATTTTTTTAAATTTGACCCAATATACTTATTTTTTGGACTGGTTTCATAAAAATTGGATTATGGCAAAATTCTTTGGCCTTTTATAATTATAATCAACATTCCAAACATTCCTTTATTCTAGTTTTAATTTTTCTTTTAATTTGGCCTATATATTCTTATTAATAATTTTTTTTTTTTAAGAATTGACCTACAGATGACTGCTCTTTCAGATTAGTTTTATGTTTACTGTTTCGTTTACCTGTTGTTTATTAACAGAGACCAGTTTCTTAGACACAAAAGTAATGTTAATATTATAATTTTTAAGAAATTTTTACTTCGCTGTTATTTAGAGAGCAGCGTGAAATGTTTATCCACATTCTATCTGATCCTTCTTAATTGTTACTCCAAAGCAAAATTGTTTTACTGTTTTTTTACTACATTTTTTGTATTTTTTTTTTACATACTCTCAACAGTTTCTCTAGTAAATCAGTAGACTCAATAATATCTTTCATAAAATTCACTTATCACGAATTGAAATTTTAAGTCTCACTGAGATACATGAGGCGTAAGAGTTGCAAGTTCCACTTGAATCAAAACAGAACTATTTACAATCATCTCTCCAACAGCAAAAAGATTCACACAGACAATCTGAACAAAGATAATGAGACTATATTCTATATGTAACACAGTTACTGTTGGGTTGAATTAATGCCCTAAAGCTCAACGTAAATGCTGCTGATTACTTTAGAACAAAAAAATTACTTTATTGAAAAAAATTCATGTTTCATCAGAACAAAAGGAGAGGACATTGATTTTCAGCATTCTTTTGCTTCGTAATAATGTCACAGAAAATTTAATCACATATTTACATTGGAAACAATTTAATCATTCCTCTCACAGCCCTAACATGGAACTTAGCAACTTCCCCCTTTTCCTATACCTTAGAAAGTTCTTGAATGAATGATATTTTAACACGAAGATGAATTGCAAAATAATGTAACAATGTAGTTAGTTAATGAAGCAGACATTAGATCTCTATGGTATAGAAAAGGTTTTACCAAAAGAAATTTCATACAGAATTTAAATAAGCCTTTCTAATGCTAATGCTTTCTAATGCTCTAATGGAGCTTACTTTCTGGACAACCTTTGTTTCTGGACAACATTATTTTGTTATTTTATTTTGTTCAACCTTTATTTTAACTCTACTTTTTTACTTTGTGATACTGCTCTAATCAAGGGTTAGTGGTCTCCCTCGATCTTCCAGGTAAATGCTGGAGTAGTTCCTTTTGCTGCTCATGAAGAAGCAAACCTGTCATTCTCAATATGTTCTATACAATATATATTCTGAGCTTAATAAAAGATGTACTCATTTATTTATAATTATTCATTTTTAAATGATAATATTTTATATGTAATATATATATATATATATATATATATATATATATATATTAATGAAATTAATATTTTAACATTCACATTATTCCACTGTATTGTTAAATTACATTTAAATTCTATTAAATATAATCACTACATCTAGCACATAATAATGAACATATCTTACCTTTTTCATGAAAGTACTTTTGCAGGATCCTGTATCCTCATTCATAATTGTAAGGATTCACACTAATCATTTATATAACGTACAATATAATTTAACAAAAAGAAAATGACAAAATATGTTCTTCTCTGATTTTCACAAAATTTGTGGAAAACAAGATAGCTGTTTTGATACACAGTACCTTCCTCAGATATTACACACAGAATACAAAAGCTTAAAAGTGAATGTACACAATACAATAGGGAATGTACACTAGTATCAGTAAAATATAAATTGAACAGTAAATATTACTGGTCAATTCAGAAAAAGGGGCAGTATTCACAATAAGATATGAAACCCATCCCATTTATAAGTTTAATAATGTTGAACTATTAAAGTCTGTCTAATTGATCATTTAAAAGTAATTTTCAATGACTCTAAAACATTCAGTTTCAAGCCTTTGTTCTCAACATGAAGTACTTTGAAATTAAATGACATGCATAATTAGAAAACCTCTTGTTATTGAAAAGATAAGATTTGTGCGGTCCCTTATATGTTTTCAAAAAATCTAACATCTGTCCGATATAAACTTTATCACAAAAACCACATTCAAGTTTATAAACTGATTTTTTAAGGTTTAACAGTTTTACTCAAGTTATTCTTAATAAATTTACCTAGAAAATTATCAGATTTGAAAACGATATAAAAACTTTCATTTCTGAATAATCTACTGATTCTCTCTGTGGGTTTACCTATATAATTGAGTGTGCAAAATTTCTTTTGTTGGAATGAATTAGTTGAAGAAGGAAAAACTTTACTAATCACGATGATATAAATTATTTGAAACACTTGATCAATTACACTGATTTGGTAACCTTTATTCACAGCTATTTTTCTTATAATACTAAGATTCTTTATCAAAATTATCATTTGACATCAGAATAATTAACAATTTATGAATATAACTATTAAAAATTACTAATCTATGTGTAAATGGATGTAATGATTTACTATGAGTGACAGTTATCAGGTGTGAAGGTTTGTGATGCAAGCTAAAATCCAATTTGTTATTGATTTTAGTAACATTTAAATCTAATAAGACAATAGAATTATTTTATTCCACTTCCAAATTAAAAGTTATATTTTTTATTGGTAATATTCCCCAAAAAATAAATTTCCAGAAAAAATTGCTATCTTTTTTTCTAATTATTTAGCCTAGTCTATTGACATTGCTGTTAATTTCAATAAATTTACTTAAGCTATACAGACATACGTAAGTCTCTTACTTATGATATTCAAGTCCTACCCACCCACACATAAAGAATACAGCCCTGACCAAATAGTCCATCTAGGCAAATTAATGAAAAAAAATTTCCCATAAAGAATGAAAATGCACTTCCATTGAAAATAGGATAGGATTATTGTTTTGAGCCATTCATAACAATATTAACCAATACAGGTATCATCCCATTAGGTACACATGAAAACAAGTCATTGTCTGAAGCCTGCACCAGCCAGTTTCAACCCTAACCTTGTATCATTGTACTAGTTAAACGGTACTGGTAATCAATGAGATGACTGCATACCCACATCAGTTCAGTTATTCATTCATTCATTCATTAATTCATATATTTAACCAATAAACTGTGCTGCTCCCATAAAAGAATGACATTTATTATCAAAACGTGGTGTTAGTATCTTCACCGGTTAACATTACTATATACCTTGATAACTTGAATGTTTAACTTCACATGTGATTAATTTTTTTGTAAATCAGTGTCTTTAAATCTGGACTTAACAGTTCTTTTTTCCACATTTTTTAAGCTGGTTTAAAAATGGGAAGAAAATAAACTCCACGGGAACACTTCAAAACGATAGTGAAGAACAAAAAGGAGGTGCATGTATGCAGGAAAGAACTTCATATATCATTATTAATAGTTAATTTTACCCTAAACGGATTAAATGTTATACTTCTTAGAATAACTGTTTGAATAACTATATGAATTAGATTGTATAGACTTACTTTATTAAACTAATCACAAACATTAAAATAGTTAATCAAATTATAAAAGTTAATATTCAGTTATTGATGTGCACCATCTGAATTTTGTTATATATGTTACATGCTATTTGTTATTCTCTATCTTATACGGCATGTCAATATAAACACAAATTTACCAAACACAATAATAATTAATTTATTACATATTAAACAATATTTATTATGCTAAATAATGTTATACTAAATTACTTCAGTATCTTTTAAGTTACTGTGAGTAGATGCAGCTCCAGAAGAATGCTTTGAAAATCTACTCATTTGATAAAATGTTTTAGAATTCCAATGGATGCAAAACAATTTTTACATAAAATAAATAAACGTTTAAAATCACCTACACTCAGCAAGGAAGATGTGGATGGTGAGGAACCCAAGGAGCAACAGGACATGACTCCATTTACATCAAGGAGTAGAAGTCCTCTATTCATGCGCAATTTGGGTCTGTCGCATCTATTGCTAGTTATTTTGACTTGATGGGAGAAAGTCAACAGGTTTCATGCTACATCCATACATATTCTTACTCTCTCATAAATCCACATAATAGATAGGGAAGCTAATATTTTTACCAAAGTGTGAGGTTTCTGAAGTCCCGAATTAGTTCAGTTTGTTGTGAATGTACCTTGCTCTAAGGTAATCAGGTTACTAATGTAAATTTATTTATTTCACATGAAAGCAAACACAATGACGGCACGAGCTATATATGTTATCAGAGCACCATTAGGGATTTTTTCAATATTTGAGGCCTTCATTCAAACCAATAATAAGGAAGTCTCTACCTAGAGTTCAGCTATTTGTTTTTGGTAACTAGATTTTAGACAGACATCCAGCGCGAAGACAATTTGCCTTAAGGCGTTCGTAGCAATAGTAGTATGTGTGCATTTCAATCTATAACTAGTTCGTGCTGTCAACGTCAGTACTTGTACAGTCAGCACAAGAAGTGAGACACTAATTACCATGTAACTGTGTTTATATTGGGTATTTATATTGTGTATTTTATAACTGTGTAATTTATATTGCGTATTTTCTAACATAAATGTATTCTATCTACATCTAATTGTAAAAATACCCCCTAAAAAATTATGCAACTGGAGAAACTCTTATCAATAATTGTGACTATGACTATACTGTCTCTGTAGCTGACTTGTTTTTTTTTTTTTTTTGTTTGTGGGCGAAAAACACCTGGGCGTTATCATCGACTGGTAGTTATTAGTAAAAGGGTAAAATAACTCCGAAATAATAAACTATACAAGGTGTAAACGTAATATCAATCATATAATAAAAATTTACTAAAACAAGCCAAGAAGGCAAAATAAAACTCAAAACTAACACCACAGACAAAGTTGATAAAACATAAAAGTTAAAATAATAGATTAAAGAAAGTATATAAAACTTACCTAACTCCGATGGGTTGTGCAAACATCCCCTCCCCAGATAGTAAAATTAAATACATAGAACCAATAAATCAAATTGAAAATAAAGGTTAAAATTATTAAAAAAACTGTCCTTACAGAAAAACATATATGAGCATATTAAATCCTTTGCAGTAACCCGGTACTATGCAAAATGAGAAACACCCATTCCAAAATCCCGCTATCGTCGCACAAGATATCACGGATGTTTCCGGGTATATTAAACCGACGACGCAAAGCCGCATAACATATGCAGTCCACAAGAATGTGGTGCACAGTCATGCAGCAGCTGCATCGTGTACACAGGGGTGGGTCTTCTCCTGACATTAGGTATTCGTGTGTGATCCTCGTATGTCCCAACCGTAACCGGCAGAGGACCACTTCCTCACGACGAGAGTTTCTGCAAGAGGAGCCCCATGGCAACACTGAATCCTTAATCCGTCGGAGTTTATTATCGACGGTAACCGTCCAGTCACGTTGCCACCTTGCTCGCAGTGATTGTTTTATATGATTGATAAAATCAAAGGTACTAACTCGGGTGGTGAAAGGGGGCTGAATACTTCCTTGGCAGCAGAATCTGCTCTTTCGTTACCTAGAATTCCAATGTGGCTAGGGATCCAGCAAAAACTTACCTCCCTGTTGCATTTATCTAACTCAGCGATTTAATCATAAATGCCAATGACAACAGGATGTTTGGAATAAAGGTTTTCCAACGCCAGGAGAGCACTGTACGAATCACTGCAAATAAGAATGCTCCTATATTTAGGGCCAATGATACTTAGAGCCCTATCTACAGCGAGTAGTTCCAGGGTAAACACATACTCGTAACACGGGGTAGGCCAAACATATAAGTCTGTTCATTGATAACAAAACCACAACCAACGTTACCATCGTTACCATGCTTCGACCCCATCAGTATATATCACCACGCCTGGGTTCGACTTGGCAAGGAGAAACTGAAACATCTGCCGAAAAACAATAGGTGGCATGGAACGTTTATCGTACGTTGTAAGATCAAACGTAAAATTTACATTGATTATTCTCCACGGGGGGTTCGAGCACGGATATGATGGAAAGAACGAGACACAGTCAATACTCATACGCTGCAGCAGACGTCGTGTACGGACACCTACAGGCGCAGTACAACGTGGACGGTCCTCATACTTCCTCAAATTAGGATTCTTAAGAACTGGGTAAAAAGCTGGGTGATTCGGCTGTCCGCTGAGACAGGCAAAATACGACAACAAAAGCTGGTCTTGTCTATCCCAAAGTGATGGGTCACTGTCTACAAGTAAGCTTGCGATAGGGCCCAATCTAAACGCACCTGTTGCAAGCCGAAGAAAAGCATGATGCACACCGTCCAGCATTTTAAGTACGGTTTGACGAGCTGAAGAAAAGGCAACACAACCATAATCCAAACGGGAACGAACAAGGGAGTAGTAAAAACGTAACATACATGACCGATTGGCCCCCCAGTTGGTGTTACTAAGCACTCACATCATATCCAAAAGTTTGAAACATTTTGTCCTCAATTCCCTTATATGTTTGACCCAGGTAAGATGGCTATCAAAAAGCAAACCTAGAAACTTAACGTAAGGAGAGACAGCAATAAGCTCTCTGCCCAGAAAAACCCACAGATTAGGGTTCCATAGCCGAGAAAAGACTACACATTTCGTCTTGTCGGGTGAAAATGTGAAACCAGTAGTTCCTGACCAAGCCTCAAGGTAAAATATAGTGTTCTGTATCAGTCTCCCCGCAGTGGGTGCAGAGCAGCTCACAACATAAATAACATCATCAACGAAAAGAGAACAAGAAACAGGAGCCTGTACACAACTGGTAATGCTGTTTACGGCCACAGAAAACAAGGTGGCACTTAATACACTACCTTGAGGTACACCATTTTCTGAGACGACACTGAGTTTTGGTCCTTGGTGAAAACGCATGCGTACTCCTCATTTTGGAGGGGGTAATTTTACGACTTACACAGCTATGTCCAGTTGCCAATAATAAATGGCTGAACTTTACTACCTTCTTAGATATGAACTTTACTACCTTCTTAGATACAAAGTGCAATCACACAATCTTAGACACAAAGTACAATCACACAATGATTGATATTCAGAATGTAATCGACAAATCTAACGATTTTGTCATCTCATAACGTTGTTAGAGCAACATTCATAATGACGGTATTCTCAATTTTATGATATCCACCTCAGTACATCCAAAGCCTGTCTTTGCTAAGTCTTTGAAGGTATGATTCAAACTACATTGCTTCTTTCATTCAAGACATCCTAGACAAGTACAGAACCTATAAATTTATGGTACTGATGGGAGATGTCAGAAATTTATAAAAAGCTTTTGAAATTGTTCAAGAGAACAATGCACAGCATTTAATCATGCCCCTTGGTTGCATCGATCATATGCTATATTTAACTGTGGGGACATCCTTTCCACTACAATAGTGTCCACTTTGATTAAACATGCAATTAACAAAGTTAGAATTATAGAAAACTGTCAAAGGGTCAGTGCTACTTTGGGAAAGATAAGCAAAAGCTACACATCATTAAAAACTTCCACGTAAAAGTTGTTGGTTGTCAAATTTATATTGCCTAGAAAGTTTATACAACAATAAAAACTGCTTGCAGCAACTGGCCGTGGACAAAGATATTGAGAACCTATTCAAACACCATGAAGAGCTAAAAATCAATATCATTTTAGACGACAGAGGTTTTTGGGTTCTCGTTGAAAAAAATGATTTCATTGTTAAAACCAATAAGCAATGCCATTCTTGTTCTGAAAGGTGACAAATACTTTATTCACAAAGTGCATAGTGTTTTAAAGAATTTAGAAAAAGATTTTATTAGTTTTTCACTAAACAACTTCTTATCAAGTGGAACAAAACAATTTACAGAAAGAGTTTCATGAAAGAATGAAGATATCTGTGTGTTCAATTCATTTTAAAGATGATTTATTAAATCCAGTCTCTCAGGGGTCAAACTGCATGGCCAATGAGTTAATCGATGGACTTGAGTTCATCAATCAAATAGCCCAAAAAATGACTGAATGAGAAATCAGTTATGGCGGAATTGGGAGGATAACAGAGCACGAAAGAAAATAACTTGAAATTTCCTGTGGGGATCAGTAAAAAGCATGGCCTCCATAAAGTGGCAGACAGGACTAGTGTGCGGTATTAACCTAAGTAAAATAGCTAGTCGTATTTTATCAGCTCCAGCACATCTGCTATAACAGAGGGCTTCAGTTGTTTCGGTTTTATCCACAATAAAAAAAGAAACCATCTAACAACAAAAAGGGCTGGGAAAATCACATTTATAAGCTACAATTATCAACTTCAGATAGATCCCAATCGTGCTTCTCAGGGAACTTCAAAAGCCACTACATATCAACGGGCACCTCCTTACAAAAAATGAAGATGTAGGAAGTAGAGAGGAGGATGATAAAGAAAACATAGAAAGCAGTGGTAGTGAACAGTGAATTTTGTAATTAATGTTACATTATAGTAGTAATTATAGTTATTAAAACAATCTAAAAGTCTTTTTAATTTCAAATATGAGGATTAGAGTAAAATCCTGGTTCTATTATATTTAGGCTATTATAAATACACCCTGTATGACTCAGCAGCAGAGGCATATAGTTGTAAAAATGTGCATTTACATCTATATTTAATCAGTAGGTATTTTTAGAAGAAAGGGGAAGGTGTGAAATATAAATTCTCACTAAAAATAACAAATTTTCAAAATTCCTGGAAATATTCCTCTACAAATATTTACCCATCACTGGTAATATGTTAATAAAATTCAAGAATATTCCTAGTAATCTCAAACTATCTATAAAACAACTAAAAATATCATCCACATACCTACATCAAAATTTGAAATATTTGAAGAAAGGATGAGTTCAAATCTTTCTTTTCTAAATCACCCTTACAAAATTTCAACAGCTAACAGACTTAGTAGATTACCCATAATTAACCCCTATTTCGGACTGTAAATGTTATTGTAACACACAAAATAATTTTGATTAGATAAACATTCAATTCCTCAACTATCACAATTCTTGTAATTCCATTAGTTTTCTGGGTAAATTAGTTTTTATATAAATTTTGAAAAAATCAAAAAACATATTTTGTTTTTATTTTCTTTTTGTTTATGATGGATTTTGAAGTAAAGGCTTCATCCATCGATTATTATATTTTAGTCAATCGTATATTTACGTTATTACCACACTGTAATGGCATTACTTTTTAACTAATTCCGCTCAAAACATTATCAGGCAAATGAAAACTTTGTTAAAGTTTTCAGAGAGGCCAAAGAATCTTTATTAGAGTTTCCAGATTTCATTTATATTATATTTTCTATTAATTCTGGCCAACCACAGGTAAAAGTTCAGTGGGAGTGCACAACAATATTCATAAAACTGGTTGAAATCCAGGATGCTAAAAGTATAGATTAATGATGGAACAGACTGTTTGGAAAACAATTTCATAAATACAATCTTTTCTTTCCTTAACAAGAAGTTACAAATTACCTTACTTTAAGTACTAAGAAAATTTCTTCCATATCCTTTTTTCCAGGTACCACTTTCTGTACTAACCAAGGATGTGCATTATCATCATCATTATCATCATCATCATCTTCATCATCATCTTCATCATCATCGCCATCATTAACAGAATAATCATCTTGCACATTTCTACTGGTTAAGAGTTCACCTAAAATTAATTTAATTAATTAAAATCTGTCATTTATTCAAAATTTAGTGTAACATACAAATTTAAAACACTACATTTTTTTAATTACAATACAAATTTTTATACAGAGATAATTTATTAAAATTTATTTGTTTTATTGAACCATAATAACAAGAAATAAATAATAATCAGCTTAATAACAGTCCAGTATCAAAATTGTAGTGTGTTAAACCACAGACTGGTAGTAAACTTTTGTTTACTTCTCCTACTGTGCGAGAAATTATAAAAGGAAATCAAAAATATATAAAGTAAATTAAAAACAAAATCTTTACTTTCATTAATTAAATAAAATTGAATAAAAATCATATTAATCAATAGTTTGATTTTTACAATATAAATAATTGATACGTGTATTTACAATTCATACATATACACATGGAAAAAGCCAGGTGATACTGCAAGGTATCAGATAGATCATATCATGGTAAAGCAAAGACTTAAAAATCAACTCATCAACTGCAAAGCTTACCCTGGAGCAGACATTGATAGTGACCATAATTTAGTGATAATGAAATGTAGTTTGGAGATTGGGGTTTAAAATCCTGAAGAAAAGGTGTCAGATGAATCAATGGAATTTAGAGAAGCTTGAGGAAGAGGAGGTAAAGAAGATTTTTGAGAAGGACATCGCACGAGGTCCGAGTAAAAAAGATAAGGTAGCAAATGTAGAAGAACGGAAAAATGTTAAAAAGGAAATTCTTAAATCAGCAGAACCGAACTTATGTAAAACAAAGAAAACCGATAGAAAACCTTGGATTTCAAGGATATATTGCAGCTGATGGATGAACGTAGAAAATATAAGAATGCCAGCGATGAAGAAAGTAAAAGGAACTACCAACAATTAACAAATACCATAAACAGGAAGGGCAAACTAGCGAAAGAAGAGTGGATTATCAAATATCAACTCCGTCTACATTATTTAAGAACATTGACAAATACCTACAGGCAAGTCTGAATACAGGCTACTGGAAAAAAAAAAAGATAAGTAAAGAATTGTAAAAGATCAAAAGAAATGTTTAGTTAACAATAAAGAAAGAAGTCAATGTTCTACAATTCAATGCATCAGTTAGATGAAGTAAAGAAAACTAACAATAAATTTTCTAATCGCTTAGGTTTTTACTCTAATAAAGATAAAATAATATAACCTGTGTAAAAAGAAATTTACTTCAATTTCAAAAACAGTGTAAAGTTTGCATACAGTTTTTTTATCACTCTTCATAAATACATAATAATAATTATACATAAAAATCTTTAAAAAAATACAGCAAATTTTTTTAAAAATAAAATTACCTGTTACATAACTGTAAAAATTGCTGGCAACCTATCACACTAATTGTTTTGAAAATGTTAAGGAAACAGGAAGACTACTGAGAGCGTATGACTGTACTCAATGAGACACTGCCTAAAGAGATCAGGTTAATTTACTGTCTTGTCTCAGTCAGTGACCAAATCTTGATGATACCATTATTACTATAATAAAAATTACAGAGAATCTAGAGTTTCATAGAGAACCATGACCATTTTGAGCCATTGAATACAATCTGTCATTCTAGGTGAAAATCTTAAAATAATTTTCACTTACAATGATGATGGATCTAATCTAGAAAATGTTTTCTTCAAATTGAAACAATTTATATTAATTAATTAATAGTTTACAATGTGTCGACTCATATTTACCAAATAAACATATTTATACTTTAATAGAACTGAATTAATAAATAGAATTTTACCATAATCTTGATCTGAAGCAGAAGCAGAATAACCCATATTATAATTATCAGTTGCATTATCACAAGTTAAATTACCTAGGTCTTTATCAGTTAAAGACTTCAGTTCATTAGTACTACTATTAATATTTTTATTATTAAAACTACTGTTACAATCATTTTCAAGATTATCATCAGATTTACTGAAGACGGATGACAATGCTGAAGTCTCATTTTTTATGCTACTAGCACACAAGTTGGTTAATATTGCTGTTTGAGAGACAGCACTATTCTTCATATCATCATCGTAGTTACAGTTTGTAGACTTTTGCAACTTTTGATCTGTTGTAATTGTTTCTAGCTGTTCGTGCTTCTCGATCCCTACTGGAACCACCTGTTAAAAAGACAATAAAACAAATATTATTATCACCTTCTATAATAACACAGCAATGAAATAAAAGTAAAAAACGATATAAAAACAAGTTCAGAAATTTCCAAAATGACAAGAGCTAAAAACATTTACAGCAAATATTGTTACAATCTGGATACACGAAGCAATTTTTTTTTTAAGCAATAAGAGAACAATTACACTGACAGACAAAAAATTTTTTTTTAATGTTTCTCTAAGTGTGATACCATTTCTTGAATTGCTTTTTTCATACATTACAGATCTATAAATAAAATTTACTATCATCCTTAGTTTTAAATAAATTACACTTCAAAAAAAATTAAGGAAAAATATAGTTAAAATATGAAAAAATTTATAATTTTGCATGGCCATACCTGTGTTAAAATGATTTCGCTGATGCTTTTCTTTTATAAATAGCCTTAGGCACATCCCAAATTAATGTCCAACATTAATCGGCTAGCATGTTAGTATTCCATTTCCCTTTATAGAGGCTTTCCATCACCGAAATGTCTTGATGGAAACGTTCTTCGTGTTCGTTACTTACGTCTCCAAGGTCGTACAGGAAAAAATCCAGATGTGAGTGGAGGAAATATATATTCAGACACATTACATCCCATAGCTCTGTATGAAGCAATAAGTTGATTAACATATCATGGAAATTGTCAAATTTTTGTTTGCCGAGAAAATTTGTGCAAACATCTTTAAATGAAGCCCAAGCTGCATTTTCTACATTATTTAACATCAAGTTAAATGCATCATCTTTGACCAACTCTCTTATTTGAGGACCAAAAAATATTCTTTAATTTTTCCTTCACTTACTCAGAAATTTTTGTCTGATGAACAGAAATCTGGGACTACGTCGGCATTGAAGCATCCTGCTTCAATGCTTTTACAAAATTTTTCGTTAGTCCTAACTTGATATGAAGAGGGTAAACATTTTTTTTTTGGGTACAACTAAGGGCTCATGAATAATATTTTTTCCATTTGGAGTTAAGTTGTCTCATTTCTTCCACTCTTTGGTGGAAGATGATAATCTTTATCCCTAGCTCAGCTGTCCCATTCGCAAAGAAAACAATGTACTTGAAAGAAAACACTGTCCTAACTGCACGCCTAACAAAATAGCTATAACTTTCTAATCACCACATATGTTCAAGCTATGATTTTTAATTTATTTTTCAAGAACGTCTTTCATCACATCATATGTCTCTTTCAAATTAATACCATAAGCAACTGGTATCGAATGATATTTGTAACTGTTGTGTAGTAGAACCAGTTTTAAACTACTTGGACCTATGAAAAGGCACCAGTTCTCAGGTTTATGAACTTGTCCTAGTGCAACATAAGTGCATCAATACTTGTGCAATAAATCAAATTATTTTCATCAATAAAGTTCTGAGAAAGTTCTTTTTGTCGACTTCGAAAGCCCAAAAGTTTTGTATTTTTTTAAAGTAAATTCCAACCTTGCAGTCTTGATCCTAACAGTTCAGCTTGATTTTTTGATAAATTTAAATCCCTAACCGAGTCATTTAATTCTAATTCACCTTGTGATATAAGATGTGGCTTATTGAATGATAATTCAAAATCAAAATCATTGTTATCTTCTTCAGTACTGCCCGATTCTTCATCGCTGCTTTCGAAAGAAACATTCACAGGTGGCTCAGGAACTGGAATAATTTCACTGTGAGGTACAAGCCTGATTGCAATGAAGGATATTTTATAATCCTCTTTAAGAGGATGGCAATTAGTGTATACTATATAAGGAGCCCACATCTTATCCTGACCACCAATTTTACACTGAAAGTAGAAATGATAATGCTTTTTTAATTAAAAGTGTAATGTTTTTTTCTATTTGATTTGATGGTAAACTATATATATATATATATATATATATATATATATATATATATATACACATAACAAAAGGCATCCACATCATTTACACAATTTCAAGACATTATGATACTGCACTGTTAACAAACTTAATACCGCAATAAGACTGAACAAAATTAATTCATTCCTAAATCCAGTGCTTAATAAAAAAAAACAACGCATATGTGTTTTCAGCTACATGTTTTGACCTTCACAGACATGATTAATATTGTCCATGAAGGCTCAGTCTTCAGTATTACATGTGACGTCATAATATGTGACCATGATATGATTTAATTTTTTGTCTAGTATTGTTTATTTACAGCTTACAAATTATGTTAACAAAGTTAAACAATAAAAAATGAGCTAACAAAATACAATATAGGAATTTAAATGCCAACTATACGTTGAAAAATTTTAAAAATCCTTCAATTAAAATTTAAAAATTTCTCAAAAATGGTGGATGATAAAAAGATTCTGAGTTCATATTAGTTTTCAGAATAAAAAAAAAAACATCATAAAAAAAAAATCATGTATATATTTATTTATTTATAATAGTTATTTTTATAAAAAAAAAACCACCTAGTATAGAATATTGAGATAATATATACCTTAATTTTACCATTAAAGTACTTTTGCAGGATCCAATATACTCAAGTCACGATAGAAATAATTTTGTTACTGGATAACAAAAATAAAAATACTAAAATAATGAAAATTGCATATTAATTTTTTGTAATAGTGCAGCTATCTATAACAGTTTCTGTAAGAATGTCTCCTTCAAAACACTATCTGATGGTTTATCAAACTGAATTTTTATTTTTATTTATATATATAAATAAAACTACCTTACAACCAATACATAATAAGACACAAAAGAGTGAAAACATATACATTTGAGCAAAGGCTGAATAAACCAATTTAGAAAATGAGTTGGATTACATCACATTAAAATACGAACACTGTAAAGTACAGATGTTTCAACTGCTGAAACTATTTTAACACATTAGCAAACGTTTTTCTTTTTTATCTTTTCCCTGTTTAGCCTCCAGCAATTACCGTTCAGGTATTACTTCAGAGGATGAATGAGGATGATATGTATGAGTGTAAATGAAGTGTAGTCTTGTACAGTCTCAGTTCGACCATTCTTGAGGTGTGTGATATTGAAACCCAACCACCACAGAACACCAATATCCACGAGTTAGTATTCAAATCCGTATAAAAGTAACTGCCTTTACTAGGACTTGAACACTAGAACTCTCGACTTCCAAATCAGCTGATTTGGGAAGACACGTTCACCACTAGACCAACCCGGTGGATTACATTAACCAACTTACATGGTGATAACCACACTGTGTAAATGTCTACTAGACCTTGCAAGTATTCAAGAAATTTATGTTTACGTTCTATTTAGAGGTCTTGTTTTAATTAACATTATTTTTAAATGAATTATATTAAAATGATTTTATATTTTTAAGGTGCTTTAATCTATGTTTTTAAATCATAATAGGATGTATTATGATTTAACCCCCCCCCCCCCCCATAAAATCTTCGTATGCTTAAATAAGTGTGGAATTTGTAAAAATATCAACACAAGCAGAACATGAATTCTGAGGAAATATTGTATAATTTTTTAAAGAATAGACAAATTTTCAGCTCATCTTATAATCGGTATCTACTTCTCATAAACATATGCTACAAACAACATATGCAGACTTATATAACAGGAAAAAATAGCCTGATTTTACTGCTAGAAAATTGTACAATCTTGTTTTTTGAAGATAACTATTTATTAAATTAAAATATTCAAATTAAACTTTTTGCATTTATGCTTTTCTAATTCATATGAGATATGCTTTTATAAGTATTTTTAACAAGGAAGATGGGATAGATAGATTTTAAATACAGAAGTGTAAGATTCAACCTAAGATCAGCTAACCTATTTTTCAACAATATAACTGTCTGATGCTTAGAGCTCAACTTACAACCATCCTCCAGAAAGCAATCAGATTACATTAGTCTACTATAGATGCATTTAAATCTGTTTTAAAGAATTTAAATAATATTTGGTATCCGGCAAAACACAAATTAGTTTCTTTGAGCTGAAAAGATAGTAAAATAACAGCTGATAATCTTATTCTCCTTAATCACAGTATATTTATTAACTTACAGCTACATTGATAACCTGTAATTAGACTATATGAGCATATTACTTTTTTTTGTATTTTATTATAAATTTTGTAACAATTAATTAAAATATCCCAAGTACTGCTGTACAGAATCATACATAATAACTTCATGCAACTCTTGTAAGAAAATATTTGATAAGCTGTCTCTAGTACATACTTTATGTTAAAATTATATTTTCAGCTTGACATAAAGCAAAAAAAAACAATAAAAATATGTCATCAAATATGTCAAATAATTCATATTTAACGCTTACATGACTGTTCCCCAATTTAGATTTGTGGTTTAATTTTTAAATATAACATTTCTTAAGATGTTGAGGAATGATATGATTTACAATCCCAAATTAGTGTGAGACTACACGATTAGAAAAAAATATTGAAACTAGAACCTTAAAAAACAAAACCGAAACTAGACATAGGTTTTTTATGTCTGAATGGATTCACGCATGTTTAAAATTAATGTATTAGAGCTAATAAATTAATATATTAGCTCTAATAAATATGAGAGCAAACTCCACAGTAGCTTTCCTCATTTAAGAAATTACCATAGCATTTGATTTTAAAACTTTACAAATACTACAAATACCATCTACTTCCAACAAATAAAAATTATTTTCTATATTATTTATACAAAAACCAGCAGATAATAATAATGCTGATGTCCGCAGAATTCAGACTGATCTTGGCAACAAAGGTTTTTTCACCAACACAAGGATTATGCATATAGGTATGCACTTCTTAGGTAATATTGACAAAATTTTAAGGAACTGCACTATTTGAAAACTATAACTGCAGAACTACAAGTACTATTACTACTATAATTACTGAAAGAGAGTAAATGAATGCATGAGGAATATTGAAAGACAAGCTGGAGAAAATTGAAAGCACCCACATGGCACAGAAAGAAATCATTTTATAATATTGAAGAGAATAGAAGATTTAAGATCAAGAAAATCTGATCGATATAAAAGAGCACTCAGTTAATCTACATGTGTATGGGCATCAAATAGCCACAATAGTAACAAAAGACCTGGAAAAGCAAGTTCCTATACAGACAGTTAAAAAACAAAGACATAATCTATCCTAAACTTTTCAACCTAAATACAGGAGCTGGAAAGAATTTCAATGAAAAATCTTAGAATGCAGTAAAAAATCCACAACAAAAAAAGATAACGTTAAATATCATTAATGACATTGTCATTTTAGATGGAACAGAATGTGGAAGAATTTGAATTCATCTCTGTAAGAGAAATTAAAGTGGGAAAAAAGTAAAATAAACATAATAAAATGTAACGATGGATTGTGATGAGTTAAATATTCTGATAAGAGAAAAAGGTATCAGTTGGTATTTAGACCAACTTTAAATTATGAAAAAAAAATTAATTAACAAAGAAAAAGCAAATTAACATAAAACAAGGAGTAATCATGTAAAACAAAATTTCTGTTTGTATCAGATGCATATTTAAAAATTAGAAGTTACAACAAAAATCTGTATAAACTGAAGCCTTAATTTAGCAAAATATGGATAGTATAAAAAATACAAATTCAGATGAATTAAATTTCAATCTGCATAAGGTTTACAACAAATTAGAGAAAAAAGAAGCTTATGACAAATTCCTCATAAAAGTACTAGGTAGAAAAATCATACATTAAGACATCCTGGATTAGTTAATTTTAGTGATAGAAGAAAATAAAGAAATGTAAGAGAAGATAAAGATTAACATAGACACAGCAAATAACTTAAGTAGTAGGATTTACACAGCATGTTTCAAAATGAATATCGGGATATACTGATAAATTATACATGAAATAAAACAGTAACTCAACAGTTTTTCCTATAAGTGTTCAATGTGAGCCCCATTCATCACACACAGCACACATGCAGCCAATAAGAGTTCATCCCATACTTTAATCAACACATCTCAAGTAATTGATATGACAGCTGCTTCAATCCTGTGTCTCAAGTTGGACAGGTCGGCCGGTAATGGTGGTGCATGTACTTGATCCTTTATAAACTCCCAAAGAAAAAATTGCGCGGAGTCAGATCAGGCAAACGTGGAGGCCACAGCAAACAAGCCCTGTCATTCAACCAATCTGAATTTGAAATTGGTTGAATTTCATTTAACCAATTGCATACAGCGTTATGCCAGCGAAAAGGTGCACCATCCTGTTACCAAATAAAGTTCTGTGGTTCGTATTGTACATCATTTCATTTGCAAAGCTAGCACGCAAACCATAATCTAGGCTTTAGAGCTTGTAGCAGCTATAAATGATAAGGGCGCTGTCGGAAGCTAGCCTTCCTAACATATTTCCTAGGATTATGCACAAAAGATTCTTACACATTTAACATTGTCTTCAGACATACTCGGTCATTCTGTACTCTTCCCTTTACAATTACAACTGATGGTTTCAAACTGTTTATACCAGCTATGAATGTTATTGTCACTCAGGAAATCATAGCAGAACTTCAAATGGAATACAAGTTGAACAGTAATTACAGAGTCACACTTTGCAAACTGCAAAACTCAGAATGTTTTCTGTAGGGGGGTCACCATTTTTGCTACTAGCGCTTACAAGCAGAAGGTACAGGAAACAGTTTATGAGCTTGCGCAAAGCTTAAACTGTTTGTGTTGAACTTTCATTTCACATATAATTAAATCAATGAAAGTGAAACTTGAGAATTATGTTAACTTTAAACCACGATATTCATCTTGAAACTCACAGTACATTGAGATTAAAAATCTATTGAACAGAAAAATACATAAATTATCAACCTCACAAGGATAACCAATAGATAAATAAAATTGATAAGAAAAGAAAGAATAAAATTAAAGGTAAAAAAAGATGACTTCTGACTTTTAAAAAAGGATTTTACTGTATACCTTAGGTGTCTTTTCTTCCTCTTCTAATACCGTAGCTGGACCAGGTGTCTTTTGAAGGCCAAGTAAATCTTGAACAAATGACCCGGCATGAGAATGCAACCAATGGTCTTCACCAAACCTTTGTCTCAACACTTCTACTTGTTTTTTTGTTTCCAAATGTTCACCCCCTGATTCATAAAAATAAACATGTTAGACATGATATTAAATTATCATATAAATATTTTTAAATTAATACAAGTAATACATATTACATGTTGATTACAATTGAAATAAGACACCATATGTGGTTTGCAAAAATGTATTTTTCAAATATGAAGATTATTACTTTAACGGTTTTAACAAGAAATTTTTTAAAGTCTGTATTTATAAGTGGCTTATGTGTGCATCGTGAATTGCACAATAGATATCCAGCAGGTAGACCAATTCATTTCAAATATGTGAAACGAGTCATGCAAATGTTGCACAATTTCTCTAGGATTCTCTGTTCTCCATACCTTATATGTTGTGACTACTGACTTTTCTAGTCATGTGAGATGAACAGTCATCATATAAAAATTAGGTGATGAAAGAAACCATCTTCTGTGGTTGTCAACAAATTTTTGCATGTCCACAAGAAATCCTTATGTAAAGACTATCATTATCACTTAAAACTTCATACTACTTGCAATTTATAAGGCATTATTTTCAACCATTTTTGTAAAATTTTTACTCGGTGGTTCTAAGATTTAAAATTCTCACTGATCTAGTTGATTTCCCTGGACTACATTCATACACAAAACAAACAGATCAACTTGTTTAGGAGGTCTTCGAGAACACTACTCTTTACAGACACCTGTGTTTTCTAATTGATTTTACATATCATAGGTGAATTGCCTATATATTGGTAATTTACTGTACTTTATTCTGAAATGACTTTGCAAGATACTACCATAATTTGGTTAATCCATTAAAAAAACCTTTCTCTACAGCAACACCACCCAGCTAGCCAGACTGGTTCTCAGACACAATACTAACATTAAAAACAACAATTTACCTACTTAAAAACATTCCCTATATGCAATACAATACAAATACATACAATATAATATAATACAATAACTTTACATGTAAAAGTTAATTTTTTAAACCATGAAAGGTGACTATTTCATTTGTAATCACACCATATAACGTAAATATTCATATAAAATATTAACAATATATTTAAATATTAATGGAATCTAAATTTACTAGCTTATTTTTTTAATATCCAGAATTGCTACTGCAAGTAAAAGACCAAAAATGAATGAATAAGAATATGAAAACTTGTTAACTGGAAAATAATTTTACTATTCAACTTATTTGACATTATGAAATAAAGTGCACAGATTATAATAAGAAATAATCAATTGAATATATAATTAAAGTCAATTACACAAGTTTACTGAACAATAACATTCTTATAGCATTTTAATGACTTTTAACACATTTAGATCATGAAAACTACAATATTTTTTTAAATAATGCTAAGTGGTAGTAAACATTAATAAATAATGGAAAAATTCATCCTTAGCAATAAATACAATTAAATTATATTCTGATAAACTGAAAACCCATTCATAACCCACCTGGCAGTTTTTTCTTCATTGAAATTAACGAATGAATTTTTTTTTTGAGGCAAGATTACACTTTGGTATCAATGAATTATTAGAAATACTTTTACCAAACATGGCAACAGCAATCCTATTATGATGAATAACAATAATAAATAATCTAAAAAAATTCAATCTTAGCAATAAATTTAACTAAATGACCCATGTATCTACGGATGGATATCCCTAACAAAAGTGCTAAAATTTCAATGTTATACGTATTCTGACATTTCTTATCTATTAAACTCACTTTCCTTGTTAAATAAATAAATACTTTATTCAAGTTAGCATATACAATTCATGTCAGAAATGGTTAGGTGAAAAAGGGAGGGTGCCCTTTTCTGTGGAGCCCCTCCACAGAAAAATTCTACCCATTCTCCACTTCGAGAACTAAGAAAGCATTACGAGGAAAAAATTTACACGGACCAAATATAAAGAAAAGAAACTGAATACGTAAAAATCAAATGATCTTTGCAATACAGAACATAACCTTTCCCAAAGGAATGGAAGTTAAGAATAGGAATCGAAAGATGAAAGAGTCTGCATGAAGATTAGACAACTGCTTTTGGATCTTTGGTGAAGTTTTACATATTCAATAACAGGACTGAGTTACAGTATAACTAATTACAACATTTAAAGCAAAGGCTTACACAAATAGCCGACCAAAAAAAAAATTGTAATTAAAAATCACAATTTAGTTACATATGAGTGTTCTACTTGCCATCCTTTTGTAATACAGGTGTTGGTGGCAATACAATTTCATCAGCATCTACTATTATAGCTTCTCTTATTTTGGGCATCTTACGACCACTCGAAGATGTAGATCGAGATAAAGAAAATGACCCAGGTTTATCATCATGTACCACATTACTGCCACCGGCAATATTTTCAACAGCCTTTATTCCGATATCTACAATCAAATATAAAGTGATAAAAAAATGTAATTATCCACTAAAATATTATACAAACGCATCACACACACAGTGCTAAAAGTCATGATCCACTCAAATTGAAATAATACTTTAAAAATAATATTAGTAATAGTTTATGATCTACGGTAACTTTTGGTTTTGATTCAGGGAGGGGATTGGAGAGTAGTTAACTCTACCCCTAACAACCTGATGATCCTATATATATCAGGAAGAAGCATCCTGAAATTATTGGTGCTCTTCAGTCATTAGGTCTATTGTTCAGCTACAGGATAGAACCCAACCTACAATTAGAGAATCCAAATTTTGGAAGAAATCAAGGACAATAAAAAGAAGTTGTTAATGAAAAGAAAGATGTAAGTGTAACAGTTCCGCATCTAAAAATGAGCAGCCCATCCAAAATAGTGTAAAGCTTCTTCAAGGCATCATGCATACATCCCATCCAAAATTACTCATAAAGTTAGGACTTATACTCATGATGGGAGCAATATATTACTGGATATATGATGACCAGTTAAAACACATTGTGGATGATAAATGAACTTGATTCATCCTGATGAGGTTACGATCAGATAAAATGAACAGGACTCACTCATCTCAACATTTCCAGAAGTAATTTTACCAGTCATTGTGATGTGAATATTAAAATTTGTTGCATTATAGATTAAAAGTTTTAATATTCACAGTAACAAAAATCATGTTTCCTTATTGTTAACAGCTTAGAATAAATCAATATCCAGTAATCTTGTTGTATAAAATATCTTCATTTGGCAAGATACCATTTTTTGGTTATGTTTTTTGTTTACTGTCTATTAGTGTTATTTATTCTGGTAGTTGTTAGCGTTTCTAAAACAAAGATTCCTTATGCGGTACTTTAAAAGAACGATTATATGGTATTCTAAATAATCCTAATTCATAAATTGATCAATTAGATTGCAAAAACAGTGATTTCAAAAGCAATAATGAAAATTGAGATACCATTTTTACAGCTAAAATGCGCCACCATATCGTTCCAATAATTCCATAAAAATGCCAACCTGTTCATAAATGTAATTTTATCAAAGGAAGTTTACAATAATGCATGAACAGAAAAATGTCAACAAACACACGCTTCCTAAATGTGAAAGGTCAATTGGTGTAACTGTACAAGTAGACAAAATTTGCCACTTCTTAATTTTTTTGATAAATCAACAGTCAAATTCATAAAAACAGAAACCAACAGACATATACCTCAATCTACTATGGAACTGAGACATGAAGGAAAAATAGAACAACGACCGTTGAACAAATTGAATACCATAAAATTACATGTATTCCATAATTTTTTTGGTAGCATTTTATACATAAAGTGTAGCAAAATTTATTAGAAATTAAAGACTGCTGGTCTCAGTATCCTGTTATCCACACTTCATTTTTCATGATACTTGCTTACAAGTAAAATTTGTGTCAATTTTTACATTTCATGTCAATGATAATTTCAAAACAATCCATAACATGATTTTTTACAAAATTTACAACAACTATTTGAGTTTTTTATTATTAAATGTACAAAATGTTACTGTCCTAGTGAAGGGATACCTTCTAAATAATAGACTAAACTAAAATAAACTAAATAATAGAACATCAAACTTCATTGTTTTATATGGCATTATGGCAGGGAGTACATATCCAATATTTAAGTTTATACTGGACCAAAGGAAATGTTAACATTCCTGTTGAGTCCTTGTTTACTAGATTAATAATATATTTATATTAGACATAGTGTACTGTTTATACAAACCAATCTACACCAAATTTTATCAGCCCACATCTAATGCTCTACAGCAATCAACAACAGCTACAGGTACTATAATGAACAGTGAGCTACCTAAATGTGCTGTATCATGAAAATTGAGACAAGGTGCATATAATTGTCACCATAAACAGCATTTACCTCTTTTGGAAATGGAATGGCTATAGAGATGTTAACATGCTATCAACCGAACATAAGATCACAGTATTCATATTACAGATTAGTTGAAATCATGAAGCAGGTGTTTTACTCTACAACATAAGTAAGAATGGAGTGAATCACTCAGTTGATGGTCCTTTTCAAAGGAAATCATTGAAATGATGATAGAAGGCGTTTTTTTTTTTTGTTTGCTTAGATAATGTTACACTAATTAACATTACTGCACTTCAGACTTGTCAAGAAAAAAACATGTATTGCAAAGTTCATAAAAAAATCTCATATCACAATTAATTAAACAAAGAGGAACGAAGTTACATCAATAACACGCTGGCCCATCTACAACAGTAAATTGCATTTCAGCTTGGCATTTTGCAATGAAAAAAGCGGCAGCTGAAAAAATCAAACATGAGACAAAGGAAAAACAAGGGGAAGGGGGAAATATATACGAGGTAAAACTTGTCTACACACTGTGTAACAAAGTTCTATAGACTGTAGCGTCCGAACACAGACAAATTGACAAAGCTGAGTGTATAGGTGCATTGTCATGGTGAAAGAACCATGAGTTGTCTCACCAGAACTCTGGTCTCTTTTCTGAATTTTTCACATAACCATAGTAAAATGCCTTGATAGTACGCACAGTTTAATGTTTCACCTTAAGGCAAGAATTTAAAATGCACAATTCCATTAAAATTGAGAAAACAGAGAACACTACTTTGACAATGGATTGAGACTGAAGTACTTTCTTGGAGCATGGAGATGCTTTGCTGATCCATTGTGATGATTGAACTTTTGTCTCAATGTCATAGCTGTAAACTCAGCTTTCGTCTCCTGTTATGATCCTTAGCATGAATGTTTCACGTCATTGGCTTGTTCAAGAAGTTGCTGACAACCACTCGATGTTCTTTCTGCTGTTCGGTCATCAAATGAGGAACAAACAAACATTGCTGCAACCAGATGCATGTTCCATTTTTCAGTCAAAATATCATGTAGGACAATCCAATTGAGAAGCTCACCTCTTTGGCAAATTCTCTGAGAGTCGATCAGCGATTTGCATGCACCAGATCGCTGATTTTCTCAATGCGAATATCATCAGTTGAAGTTGAAGGTCTTCCCGATCAGGTCATCTTCAATTGGCTGATGACCACTTTTAAATCATGAATGCCATTTGTAACATTGCACACGATCCAGAAGATCATCTCTGTAAGCTTGTTTCAAAAGTTGAAATGTTTCTGTGAAAATTTTCTCATTTCACGCAAAATTTTACATTATATCATACCTCCTGAAAAGCACACATTACAAAAATCGCTACTAACACTTAAACACATTGCACTCAAATGACAACAACATGAAAACTAAATGAGATAACAATCTAAGAACATGCGGTTACAGAGGAGGTTATGCAGAACACAATGCTGCCAACCAGATGCCCCTAAAAATCTATCTTGGCGCGTAATTAAAAATGTTTGGTTATTTTCTGAAAAGACCTTGTACTTTAAAATTATAATACATAACATTAAGAGACAATTAGAAAGAATATGTTTATTCGTTCTAAAATATACATTAAAATTCCCAATGTGCTGCATAAATGTGTGCATTCACCCCCTACTAACAGTCCTCAATATCTTAAATATAAAACATAACAAAAGTTTATTTTCCTAAAGAAAATACTGTTATCCAATAACACATTCAGGCTTCCTAAAGAAGCAATCTCATTCCCCACCATAACTGCATAGCAAACAGAAATTTCCAGCAGAATTTGGTTAGATAATGGTTGGGTATTATTTAGTTATAAACCATTCAGTTTTACCATAACTGAAAGGTATGTAACACTTAAGTACCTCATACCTGAATTTATTGGTTCATTTCTATCAGTGATGTTTTGCGATTCTATATTTGACATCACAGTATTTAGCTTGTTAGTGTGGCTAGTACTTGATGTCATATGATTTCCAACAGTATTAATACCATGACCAACATATGATGACTGGTCAATTCTTCTACTTCTTGTACCAACAACTTTCCTCTCATTAGAACTCAATTTCTTATTGTCCAATATCAACTGTAACATCATTAAAAAAAAATTTATAGAAAATCATAACAAAATTTTTAACCCAGTATAAAAAAAAAAATAATATCAAAAACTTATTAGAACTTGAATATTATTCATAAACTGTAACACATATAGGAGGGTAAATCAAATATAAACGGGATTTTTGTTCCTGAGCATCTGCGGTTGGTAGGTCTGGGCCTGCACTTCTAGTATGCTTGGGTGCAGTCATTAGGAGTGGGAAGAGCCAGCCATTCCACACCCCCAACTGTCAGTAACGCTCATGATGTTGGAGAAACAGGTACACTCCACTGTGCAATGCATAATTATAAAATTTCTTGCTTGTGAAGGAGTTCAAGCGACGGAAATTTTCCTAGATTGACAGCACAGTTCAGGGACCAAACATTGTCAAGGACTCGTGTGTTTGTCTGGCACAAAAAGTTCAAGGAAGGGCAAGAAAAAGTGGAAAATCAGGAACACGATCGCCGTCCTTGGACCAGCATCAGACAAAAACATTCACGCAGTTCGATATTCTTGAAAACGATCAATGAGTGAGAGTATCCAAAATTGCACAACAGGTTGGAATAAGTTATGGGAGTTGTCAAGCAATTACAACAAATGGCCTACAGTTCCATAAAGTGTGTGCCAAATGGGACCCTCACCTTTTGACAGCAGATCAGAAGTTGAGATATTTGGAGGTCTGTCAGAGGCTTACAGCAAGGTTTGCAAAAGAAGGTATGCATTTTTGAGTTGAATCATTACCTGTGACAAAACATGCGGTACATCACTACACCCCCCAGTCAAAACAAACCAGTATGGAGTGGCAGAGGAAAGGGGAGGCAGCCCTAGTGTAAGCCAAGGCTTGACTGTCAGCCGGCAAGGTTCTTTCAACCATTTTTTTTGACCGGCAAGACATTTTTCTCATTGATTTTTTGCACGAGTGACACACAATCAATGCTGCTTACTACTGCGAGCTGTTGAACAAGATGAGGGGCGCATATCGCCACAAAAGACAAGATCAATCGATTCTAAAGACCATCCTCCTCCACAATGCCAGTTCCCACACTGCAGCTCTAATGGTCTCAAAACTAGAAGAAATGCACTGGACTCAACTTGATCATCCTCCCTACAGCCCGAACCTACCGCCCCTGTAATTTTTATTTGTTTGGGTCGCTTTAAGAAGCTCTAGGAGGACAACGATTTGAAGATGACGAGGGTGTAGATTTGTGTGCAATTGGCTCCTGACAAAACCAGCTTCATTCTAAGTTACTGCAATAATAAACCTTCCTTCTCGCTGGGAATAATATATTTCTAAAGCAGAAAACTATGTAGAAAAATAGATTAGATTTGTCTTTTTTTTTCAATAAATAATTTTTTTTTTAAGAATAAAATCCCGTTAATATTTAATTTACCCTATAGAAGTATGTTAATTTTAAAAAATTCAATAGAGCTATGCACAGATAACCATCAAAAACTCATTAAACAAGTACGATCTTCTGAGATGTCAAGAGTAGAATCTTATAAAAAATACTCAAACAGAACATATTTCATTTGAATTTTTCTTTTTATGCAATTGTTTTTATCATTATTATTTCGTTATTATTTGTTGTTATGTTTTATTTATTATTATTTTGTGTTTTTTTTATGGCTAACAAACAAATTTTAACCCCCATGATTTATTGACTTGTATTTTAATGTCAAATATTTAATAAAACTGACTTCTAACTTTATTCACAAACAACATGCTTAGTTAAAATAAAATTATTTGAAAACTTTTATTGATGTTGACACTTTTATGGAGAAAAATACCAGTTATTTTTCAAACAGGTGGTCTCTGAGCCCATATAGAACATGCAACCAAACAAAAATCTGCCATCACAGAACTTATCACATATCTTTGGAGCATCTTACATTTCAGAGCCAATTAGTTCTATAGCTAAAGTAACTTCTTTAATGTAATTTCAATACCTGAACACTTACGAGAAATTCTTTAACACTGGCAAATTTATAATGGTAAGAGTAAAGAAAATTCCAATTTCAGTTTTCCTTTAGATATGAAGAGTTTTTCACAATTGTGTGCAAAATATTGCGCAATTATATATTTATAATAATTTTGTAACTTATATAAACTTAATCTTAGGGCTACTTCACGGTTCAGTTCAGGGCATAAGATCTGTTCAAAAAATATCAAAAGATCTGCTGATTAAGATGTTGCTGAACATTTTAAAAACAAAAGTCATAGCTCATCCTTTGTGACTAATCTACTGCAGGAGTACTGTGGTAGTTCACTGGGCCGAAACTGTTTGTTCATGTAGTGGTGTTTGTAGTATTGTTTTACAATATCAAAATGACTGACAGCAAATTAAGCATAATTTTTTTTGAAAATATAAGCATAGATTTATGAAATAAAACAAGTTTACTGTAATCAGCCATTTGTTTAGACTGTTTAAACAAAAGCAACAATGATTGCCAAAACTCATGGATGCAACCATGATGTTAATAACAGTTAATATAACATTAGCACTGAACAGAAAAAGAATAGTTTAAAACTACACAAGATTAAGATACAACTAGAAAAAATATGTTTATTAGTTCTAAAATACACATAAAATTCCCAATGTGCTGCTGCATAAACCTGTGCATTTACCTGCTCCCAACAGTCGTCAATATCTTAAATATAAAGAGTAACAAATACATCACATGAAGATGTTCACATCACACAAGTTGTTTATCAGATCATACATTCTGATCAACATTTAACAATTCAAGAAATAGCAAAAATGCAAAACATCAATAGGATCATGTTCCAATACTCTTAAAAGAAAATTAAAAATGTTTCAAAAGAAATTAGATTTCAAATGCACACTTGCACTAACCAGCAGAGTTTTTATGGAGAAAAGAAATTTGGTGGTACAAACAGGAATTACAAAG
Source organism: Lycorma delicatula (assembly GCF_047948215.1). Classification (NCBI taxonomy): domain Eukaryota; kingdom Metazoa; phylum Arthropoda; class Insecta; order Hemiptera; family Fulgoridae; genus Lycorma; species Lycorma delicatula. The sequence goes on along the minus strand of NC_134463.1, from coordinate 130,462,705 downwards.
AAGTTCTTTAAAATATTTATGAATTTTAAGCCAAAATGGAAGTAAAATGTGGACAGTAGAAAACTAAAAGTAACTAAAGTAAAAAGTATGACAAGAGGCTTCTGAACTACAGTATAGTAGAAGAATGTTAAAAATTAGGCAGGTAGGTACAGTAAAAATTAAAAAAAAAAAAAAAGTTAAAAATATGAAATACAAAAGAGAGAGTGGCAGAATTTTATAAAAATGATGGAGTAATTTGAGAAACCAGTGTTAGTAAATTTGAATCAAGTAATAAATGTACACGGTGAGTGGCCAACCAATTCAAAGTGCATTTTATGAATTTTAGCCATGGTGACCATCAAAGTATGAGCAGGTGCATTGTCCTAATGGAAAAGCACTTTCTTCTTCTTCAAATGCAGTTGTTTGTTTGCAATTTCTGCCTTCAGCTTGTCAAGTAATTATGCATATTACTCTCCAATTACTGTTTTACCTTTTTGAAGATAACTGATAAACAAAATTCTGTTTCTATCCCAAAAAAACAGTAGCCATCACCTTCCCGGCCAATGGAACCATCTTCGCCTTTTTCAGAGCAGGTTCACTCTTTGCAGTCCAACGTTTTGACTGTTGTTTTGTCTCAGGAGTGTAAAGTCCAGTGATGGATCCACGTTTCATCTGATTATGAATCGATGCAAAAACTCTGACTCATTTTGCTTAAACTGTTCCAGCAGGGCCTTGGAAAATTCAATCGAATGCGTTTTTGGTCCAAAGTGAGTAAATACGGCATCCAACATGCGAATAGCTTACACATATCCAATTCTTCAGTTAATATATGACAAACACATTCTATTGATATGCCCATAACCTCTGCTATTTCTCTTACCTTAATTCATCGATTATCCAGTACTATCTAGTGAACTTTTTCGATGATATCGGTGGTGGTTATAGTTTTTGCCCGTCCCAAATGCTCATTTTCAACCAAGCTGGTATGAACATGTTTAAATTCAACTGCTCATCTTTTCATGGTGGCAAATGATGGGACAGAGTTCCCATAAACACCGTCCAACTCGGTTTTAATTTGCATAGGCGTATTGCCTTTCAAATGGTTTTTAATCACAGCACGATATTCGATTTTTCAATTTTCATAAAAACACTCACAATGACTTACTCAAATGATTTTCAAACAACTAGGTGTCCAAACCCGCTGAAATTTTTGTGAGTACCTTTCAACTCACGCCTTTCAACTTTAGATGACGATTGCTGCCATCTTCATCTTACGGCTCAAAACTTTTCAGACAACCCTCGTATATACAAGAAAATAAATCGTCCGTACTCCAATCCAAAATAAAATTTAAAGATCACAAGGTAGAAAAATAAGAGAAATTAAATATTATAAAAACAAAATTAATTATAGTACTTACAGACTGTACAGATACACTTTTGCTTAAATAAGCACAAGTGTAAGTTCGATGGTAACGGTGATAACTGAATGGATTGCCTGTAAAATTGAGCCATTGAAGTTTACCAAGTTCAACCAACGAAGAGATACCTACATGATCTTCCAATAAATTATGAGATAGATCCAACCTACTGATATTATTAAATAACCATATACCTATAATAAAAACAAAATTAATACTTCACACACATCGCTTTAACGATCACATCAAACAAACTTTTTTGATTAATAAGTGCTCGCAATAACTTTAAGATAAAAAACTACTCAAAATAATTCTCTTTTATAATTATGAATCACTTCATTTAATTTACGCTATATTTAAAGAACTTTTACACAAGCTCACTTTATTATTAAAAATTATTTTTTTTTTTTTTTAAATGATAAAGCCGCAATAGAAATATGTCATAAAAGCAAATAGGAATCCCTAAAAAAATATAGGGCTAATAACTGGTTTCCTGGAATACTAGCATTAAGTTTGCCAATAAATTATGCAAAATTAATTATAATTTTTGATGGAAGGAAATACTTGCATATTTACTAGTTATATTAATAGAGTTAACTGAATAAAAAAAAGAAAGAATTCTATATATACCGTACAAGAATCATAAATTATAGAATGTAATTAACAATCAAAAACATATTACTAAAGCGTAATTTATAGATTTAACATTTAAAAAATAACAGTATAATTCAATTAAGCCTTTTACCGATTTTAATTACAGTATCATTCATTCAATTTGTTATTCTTATATAATTTAAAAAATGTATGCACAACTTGTGTTAGAATGAATAAATACATATAGTAGAAGAAAAACTGCAGTAGAACACGTGTTCAATGTTATAAAGTAACCCCGCAAAAATTAAAATACAATTTTTATAAATACTGAAAAACACATGCACAGCTACCATACAGGTGAGGCAAGAAAATGGGAAAATCAGAAATGGGAAATTTTCTTTGAAATGTGGGAAAGATGTAGTTGGTAAAAGCATGTATGTATACGTACCACTGCACAGCCATATTCTTGTTATTAGTTGACATGGAGCTCAGAATTTCAGAAATAGTGAAAACGTTTGTGAATTAATTTTACAAAAGTTTGAAAATCATTAAAATTTTCTTCCTGATTTTTATGAATTTCAGACAAAGTAAATTTTTACTTTAATGGCTTTATAAATTAACAAAATTTTTGACACTCTACATTAGAATTTCCAAAGCAGATTCACAAGTAATCCCACTCATAGAGAAAAAAGGTAAATAGTTTGTTTGGTGTGTGTTAGTTTGTTCTCAACTCAGAAAAAACTGGGATGGTCAAGTGACAACTGCTCCTGCAGCTAGATACATCAATATGATTTAAACATTTTTATATAGGTGGAAATGATTTAGTGGATCACCTTGGTTTCAAGAAGATAATGTAGAAATGCTCCACTGCTGCAGTGCACAATAATTGTTGGAAAATCAAGTTATCTTGAGAAGTAGTGATGTTACATGACTGGCATGATATCTGGATTTAAGCGGTGTGATTACAGTTAGTAAGATTTTTTGAAAAGTAGGGACTATAATACTAAACCTCAAAGTATAAATGTACTACAATGCATTTTTAGTGAATGCTACCAAGTAAGAAAAATGCCATTTAGAAACCATTCATCCTACTGTAAATCTTAAGATTCTTTTACATCAACAAACAGTTTGGAGTGGATTAAGTGCATTAATGTACTGATGGTGCTCGGCCTATGTCTGGGTATTATTGAGGATTGCAACCTTTTATCGGAAGCAAAACCCCTAAAGCCCTTTGGTCCCACTTCATTATTCACAAGGAAGCACTCGCATTAAAATACCTGAATCCTAAATTTATAACAAACCAGATTTTAGAATATGTAGTGACAGCAGTAAATTTAATGAAAACTTGGTCGAAGCCAAAAGTTTTCAAAAAACTAAGTATAAATAGTTTTCCCATATAGGATATGGAATCTAAACACATATCTTTTGTTTGTACTACAGCACTTCATGAAGGCTTTCTAATGGTAATGTATTGTCTTGTACTTGAACAATGACAAGAAATTTATATTATTCTTGAAAAAGTGGAACTCAACTATACCAAACTTTTTGTGAATGAACATTTTTTGATAATCTAGTAAATTTGATATTCTTGAAAAGCTTAATGTTCTGAATCTCTCCCTCCAGGGAAGTAACACACACCTTTTAAAGTCAATCGAGAAAATTTCAGCTTCTGTAAAACTAAAGCTATAGAAAATGCTATCCACATGGTTGTGAGAAAATACTGATAAATAATAATTACAGTATTCAGGCTTTGTAGAAACCTGAAAAATAAACTAAATTACAAAAGATAGAATAATACTAACTACGGTAACTAAAGTATACACACCTCTGACAACACAAAATTCATAACTTATTTCTATGCCGTGGTGACAGAAATGTGATAATGAAGTAAAAGAATTAATCTAGTTTTTCCTTAATGAATATTTTTAATTCATAACTTCACCCTCCTTGAGGGAGCGAAGAAATAATGAATATCTTAACCTTCAAGGGGGCTAGGGCCTCGGTCGATGGGTTAAAACCTTCCCTGGGATAACATAAATGTATCCTGCAAATTTAAAAGTAACTGACTGGTCAGTTCTCTCTTGATGCGATAACAAACAAACAGATAATAAACTTTATAAATATAACTCCCAATAACTATGATCTGTTATATCAAGAATGTATCTGATACATGCAAAAGTTAGCCTTCTATCTACTAATACCCCAGTTGAATTTTGAAAATCAGACGACTGTTTGTAGAGATATTACAAAAGCATCCCAAAACCAACAACCAACACAGCACCCCAGGGTCACCCCATTTGTTACCAGTTGATGGTGATGATTGGTCAGCCTCCCATTAGGTGCTCACATACCTCACCACTCTAGCCTCACATGCAGTCCCCATGGGAAGCCGATTATTGTTAAACAGAATTTTTTTAAATTTATTTAATATAAATTTAATTCTATTGTTTTTGTAATATTATTCATTTGATTGATTCAAATCATTCAGTTCAAACCCAGCTCATACAGTGATACCAAGATTAACAGTTCACAGTTCATTTATTGAATTCATTAAAATTTGTGCTTTAACTGGCAAATCTCCACTACTACATATATATATATATATATTTTTTTTTTTGAAACGGTAAAAATCTGGTTGCGATTGATCGAGTAGTTTTTTGTTTATCCCAAACAAACAAAAATCCTCTTCGTGTAAATAAAATTATATATCCTAAAATTATTATATCCTCTTTGTATAATTAAGTTATACATCGCTATCAAAACAGATGGTGGTGCCATCTACTCCAGTTTTCAAAATACTGTCATCTTCATATTCTGTCAGAAGGTTGATCATAATATATTAGGTTGATCATATTTTGATAGTGATGTATAATTCAATATATTTCAATCAGTATATAGTAAAGTAAGTTCAGTTAATGGACAACACACATAACTGTTTTACTTAAAATTAATTTTGATTTAAATTTGAATTTTTAATTTTAATTTGATTTTATGCCTTGACGTCATATGTTTACATATGTAAAAAATTTTACAAATTAAATTTAATTTAATTTTAATTAATTCTTCATATTTTTAAATTTTGTTTTAATTTTTAATTTAACCGAATAAAAGTTTAAAATAAAAAGATTAAAGGTTTTAAATTTTAAACAAAATAAACAAATGCATGGTATGTTACTATATTTTATAAAGTTTGTAATGTAATTTGAGAAGAATGTATAATGCAGCTGATGAAAGTGAATTGCAAAAGCACTCCTGCATACATAGTGGAATAAGGTAAGTCATCCTACTTTATCTATTCTGTATTTTGGTTGATCTAATAAAATAAACATATTTGTATGTAGTACAAGGAGTATGGTTCTTAAAAAATTGATTTAAAAAAAATTAATATATATATAACTACAGGCAAACAACATTTTTTTCTCTGCGATGTACAACTCACTTACTTACTCCTAGTTGTTACGCGCTGATATGACCCCTAGCTTCTCAAATATAGCCCCACTACCTATCTCAATCCTCTGCCTGTCTTGTCTAATTAAAAACACCAAGTGTCCTCAAGACACGCTCCATATCATCCACCCACCTATTCTGTGGTCTTTAGTTTCTTCTTCTACTGTACATTGTTTCCTTCCATATCCTCTTTGCCATCCTCTCCTCTTCCATTCTAACTGCATGACCCATCCATCTAATTCTTCCCAATTTAACAATCTTACAATATCTTCAATTTCCAGCATTTATTTAAAGTCATTAACTTTAGCATTATTTCTCACTCACCAATCTCCATTCTTACAGACCGGTCCACGATTCTTCTCATTATCTTTCTTTCAATAATTCTCAGTTTTGATGCATCATTCACTGTCAACACCCATGTTTCATACCATTAACACAGGCCGTACCAGAGTTTCTTCTTAATTGTTCTTGATAAGAAGCATGACTTAAATAACTTCATACTGACATAAAAAAGCCTGTGTTACCCACCATTATCACTTCATCTACCTTATCCAACATGTTTCCACTATAACCTATCAGCACACCCAAATAAATAACATTCTCAACATGCTTGTAAATATAATTTCCTATTTCTATATCTTTTGCATGTTTCTACTCGCTGATGGTAATATCTTTATATAGTTAGTCACAAAATGAGAGTTGACAATGCACCCCCTGACTGTCTTCAAACCTTATCGCAAAACACCTTCCAACAAAATTACCCATTGGAACCCAGTGAGAGTTGACAATGTACCCTCTTCTTTCTTACTTTTCCTGTTTAGCCTCCGGTAATTACCTTTCAGAATACTTCAGAGGATGAATGATTATGATATGTATGAGTATAAATGAAGTGTAGTTTTGTACAGTCTCAGACTAGCAGTTGTAGACTACTCCTGAGATGTGTGGTTAATTGAAACCTAACCACCAAAGAACACCGGTATCCACGATCTAGTATTCAAATCCGTGTAAGAATAACTGACTTTACTAGGACTTGAACGCTGGAACTCTCAACTTCCAAATTAGCTGATTTGGGAAGATGTGTTTGCCACTAGACCAACCCAGTGGGTTGACAATGCACCCCCTGACTCTCTTCAAACCTTACAGTAAAACACCTTCCAACAAAATTACCCATTGTCACCCAGCGAGAGTTGACAATGCACCCCCTGGCTCTCTTCAAATCTTACAGCAAAACACCTTCCAACAAAACTCTCCATTGTCACCCTAGAATATGTTTCATCAAGGGTAATTATGTTTTGACAATTACCCTTTGTCATCTTTAAATAAGTTTTTTCAAGGGTACAAACTTAACAAGTTTTGACAACATACCAAATCTTTCAAGTGACTCCAATAGCTCGCTCCTTGATACACTATCAAAGACCCCTTTGTAGTCAATAAAGAGCAGATGCAGGTTAATATCATATTTCCTACATTTTTCCATCACTTGCCTTATCATGAAGATCTGGTCACACTACCCCACCCCCTTCTAAAACCACACTGATAATCCTAGAGAACCGCTTCCACAAACAGAGTAACCCTTAATAACAAAACATTTGTAAAGATCTTATATACAATAATATGCAAGGAGACACCCCTATAATTATTACATACCATCTTATCACCCTTTTTAAAAATCGGGCAGATCAAATTTATCTTCCATTCATCAGGTACCCTTTTGTTTTGCCATGTCATCGATATCAGTTATAAACCTCCCACTTTAACCCATCATTTCCATATATAATCAACTCTCTCACCACACCATCCTCATCAGGAGCTTTATTATTTTTTTAATCTTGATATTGCATCTTCAAATTTGTTGCTGGTAGGTTCTGATATAACCATATCATTGTTTAACATACCATTACAATCATCACCCAACTCAAATCCATACTCTCCCATTCAAAACCTCCTCAAAGCGCTCAGTCCATCTCTCTAAACCTCTATCATTATCAACAATCTGTCCACCTTTATACTTACAACCCCTCATCCTTGGCTGATATCCCTTTCTAAAGCAATTCACCTCCTTATAAAATCTTCAGCTTTGATTACACAATACACAATACCTCCAGTTCTGCCACTTTCCTCATGCTTCTTAACCTCAACATCGACTTTACGCTTCTTCTCAATTTATTGTATTTATTCTGAACACTTCTTGTATCCCTTTTCATTATCCTTTGCCTCGTCTCTCTCCTCCACCCCTTCCACTCACAATCTTCATCATAACACTCATCACTTCTTCATGTCATCCTCACTCCCATTATCTCCTTAACCACCCTCATCAAAACTCCCTTTATGTATTCTACTGACGTTCCACATTTATCTCCTCCATTGTGTCTCATATCACTTCAGCAAGCTCCTCATCCAACTTCTTATGGTATATGTTTTTATCCTTACAAAGTACAACTCATTTACCAAAATGAAATTTTTTCTACATCTTGTTTGGAAATCCACTACAGTATTATAATAAAGTGGATGTTTTAACTATGAAAAAAAAACTTTAACACAAATTTTTTATTCCATGAAATACAATGAACAGTATATTTAGAGTAAACTTTGCTTTTATTTGAATGCACACAATAATCATTGCTTCATTGGATATAGCTTAGCAATTCTAAACAATATTCTGTAAACCATACAAAATGATTTCTTTTTCATAAAATTAAAATGATTTAAGCAGATAGGTCATTACAGATGATAAAAATAAGGCGACACCTTATATCAAAACAGCCCTCCCAACAAAAAAGTAGGTAAATATTTTCTGGTCAAAATGAAGAAAAAAGTGTAAAAATGATGCTTTTACAATAATAACCAAGGACAACACTTCCTTCATGTAAAAATCAGGAAAAGATTTCATCTGAAAAACTTAGAAATCCTAATAAAGCAAACAAGAAAAATAAGATAAATATAAAAGAAAAGGACAACCGTGCTTTTCAAAATAAATAAGCACAGGTATATGTCAAAGTTCTCTCATTTTCACTTGTAACACATAATTTTAACAGTCTACACTACCTTACAACAAACAATGGCTATTCGGGAAATAACTTCAGATTCGTTTAAAGTAACTTCAGATTCATTATTAAAAAAACACAAATTAATAAAAAAAACGCTACTTTTCTACACGATTGTGTCCAAATTAACGCTTATCATATCTTGAAAACAAATGTTTGAATGCCCTTGTCATAAAACTCTGCCGTCTGTGAATTATGCCAGTTAGTAGCACTGTACTACTCATCATTTTCAAACTGCTGGGTCGCTAACCAATCTTCAATTTTGGAAGAAGGTGATAATTACTGAGAGCCAAATCAGCTATGGAGAATGGTTAAACAACTCCCATTAAAAAATTGACAATTTGCAGTTGAGTGCATACTACGGTATGCAGATGAGTGTTGTCATGAAGAAAAACAATGCCTGAATTCAGTATGCCGCATCATTTGTTTTGTATGGCTCTTCTCACTTTTTCTCAACATCTCACAAAAAGCTTCAGCATTAATTGTCATGCCTCTTTTCATAAAATTACCAAGATCACGCCTTTATGGTAAAAATACCTTTACAGTCACCAAAATGGTGTTACTATGCTTAATTCAGTGTTTTTTAATAATGTCTCAGAAGTTACTTTCCAAACAGCCCTCATACTACCTTAGATAACAAAATTGCAAGCTAAAACAACGTTTTAGTTGGTGGCAAATTTTATTCAATATTATGAAATTTCAACACCAGCCATAGCATGCAGGAAGGATCCACCACACCTACAGATATATGAGAGAGCTGACATGCTGAATATTCGACGGATATGTTGAGAGCAGATGGATTTGAATTCTAGATTGTGGATACCTGTGTTCTTTGGTGGTTGGGTTTCAATTAACCACACTTCTCAGGAGTGGTCGACCTGAGACTGTACACAAACTACACTTGATTCACACTCATACACATCATCCTCTGAAGTAATACCTTACAGTGGTTCCAGAGGGTAAAGAAAAAATAGGCATGTTGAATACAAATAAAAACAGAGGAAGAACTAGGCCAACCAATCAGTTACCACTTCTCAAAAATTGAAATTAATAATTTATTATTCATCTAGTTAATAAAATAAACACACAGGATAAAACTTAAGCAAAAGACAAACAATAAATATATAAATTTAACGTAAAGCCAAAAAAGATAATTTCAAAACAGAACTTATCAGGGAAATAAATGAAATCATCAAACGCTGAACAGAAAAATAATTGTAACCTAAAAGTTAAAAAAAAGAAAAAAATAATCACCAATGTATAAGTTCATACCTGAGATATCTTCAATAAGATTATGGCTTAACAAAAGCACTTCCAAGCTTCTACAACATTCTTGACTCAAAAATGGTAATGAATCCAGATGATTATAGCTTAAATTAAGGTATTTTAAATACTTTAAACATTCTAATGATCCTTCAACATCTGACAACTTATTTGAACTGAGATCAAGATACTGTATCCAAGGTGTACTTAAAAACGTATTTCCCAGTAGCTCTATTTTATTACAACTAAGATCCACGGTCCTCAATTCTTCCCATACCTAAAAAATCATGCATATTAAATAATAATGAGTTATAATAAATCAGATGTAAAAAGAAAAGATAGAACAATAAAAAAACTGAAGAAAATAAAAGTGTTGTATCACAAATTAAACAACTGGTTAAAAAGAGAAACAAAAAGAGCTCGGGAAAGGCAGCTGAAAGAAGAATGCAATGATATTAAGGATCTAGAAAATAAAAGACAGTATAGTATGATGTGTACAAAGACAAGGAGCATTATCGCAGCAACTAGCTGTAGAGTGAGCATAAAATGGGACTCTGTACAGCATCCCTTGTAACTGAAGTTTTCTTTACACATCTCATAGCCAAAAGACTGGGATGAATACTAAAAAATGGCTAAATAACGTACTTCTTTCTGTTACAAAACAATGTGTTATGTACACCAGCTCAACTATGCCATAATAAATATCAAAGGCTCCGAAGACAAATAAATTAAATAAACCACAACACACAAAGAACTTAACCTGCCTGAACTATGTACGACCTGATTATTGCACTTACACATTGTAAAAATCAAAATGAGATGGTAGAACCATCTATTTTGATTTTTGGTATTTCAAAACCGTGTATTTATACAATTTGGTTCATTTTTACTTTCAAAAGTTTATAGCTTTTAACTACTTTTAATCTTGCTCTATGGACAAAACTTAGCAAAAATAATTCCCAGTTAAAATTCTTCCATTCTCCTAGAATTTTCTTATACCAACAGTAAAGAATTCTTTTCTTTTTGAATGTTTGAAGACTGCTGGAACTTATATTTATTTTACTTCCTCACTGCTTTAAAACATAACTTCACATACTGGAGGAAAGAATTCTTTTCTTTTTGAAGGTTTCAAATCTGTTCCAATCTTATATTTGTCTCTACTTCCTCACTGCTGTAAAACTTAACTTCACATACTGACTTTCAAAGAAGTGAAAATAAAGATAATTATGATAATGCCAATATTTGGATTCTTAAGTTAGAATCCGTCTAATACTCCACTTACGCAAAGAAGTTTTGTTACAGAACCTGCACAGTTTCACATGTAGACTGTGCAGTCTGCAAACAAATATTGATTTTGAACAAGCATTACTCTTTCTGTACATCACATCTACCCTTCATCTGCTAAAACAAAGTCATTTATTTAAAAGAAAAAAGTAACTATATTCACCTCTTATTAAATTAAATTATAGTTGTCTACTTGTTCAACTTTTCGTAAAACTCAATATAATACTTTGGCTAGTAGAAAGTGCCTTATTATTCTTCTGTTGCCATTTTTAATATACTATCAAACAATTTATAAAACTTTCTGCTGATTTATTTAAAATACAATTACAAGATTTTTCTTTATCAGAAATAATTACCCTGTCAAATTTTTGAATAATAATAAAATATGTAAAAAAAAAATGCAATTAAACCTATTCAATATGTAATATTTGCTCAAATTAGTTTTTAATAATGCTTTCTGAATTGTAAATTATCTTTAGTAAACAAAAGGTCCTTCCAAAAATTACAAAAATAAACTAGAACTTTAGGCAGTTAAATCAAATTTCATAATTCTCTAAGCAGATGGTAGGTCTTGAATTTTTTCCAAAAAGGAAACCTTGGATGGTTCCAACCCTTACTGTATCGCTTGGTTTTTGGCTCGTAATGATAGACCCACACTACGACCATAGTTAATGGTTCTTTTAAAAAATTTATCTCATTCAATTAAATAATATTGATCGAGTATACCCTCTATATACAAACTCAGATTTTACACATATTTTATCTAGTTCTGCTAGTTAAGAATGATTTTTAGGAACCAAAATGTTATGATGGTTGAGAAGTTCCTAATAATGTAAAGTGTAAAAATAAGAAAGAGAGGAAATTAAAAATGTAAAATGACAAATAAATTAAAAAAAGGGAAAAATCTAGAAACAACAAAGTGGAACAATGGAAAGAATCTTTAAAATTATACAACGGTTTGAACAATATTGTGAAACAAAGTTGAATGAACCGAGGATGGTTTGGCTGCTGTTACGTCATGACAACCCTAAGCCTGGGGTAAAAGTTAATACTGCTCAGGGTTAGCAAGTGAGACAGTATGTGACAACATATGAAGTGAATGCGCGATAACAGTCAAATGTATAAACAAAGAGTGCTTCATAGTTATATTCTGATTTGTGATAAAAGTGCAGTAGTGTTGTTCTGTTCTGCAGTAGTACAAGAAGCTGTATGGCGAGTCCACTGTGAACAAATGATAAGCTGTCATTACTCATTGATAAATGTACAAGTTAGTTTCCTTTGTAAATAGAAATAAATAATTTTGTTTAATTTTTATTAGTTTTTGTAAATTTCAAATCAGAATCAGAATTATTATTTACAATTATACTTACCATTTACTTATCTTGTAAATAGTAAGACATTGAAGAGAAACTAAATTGCATTTATAAGAATTTTAAAGATAAATAATATCTCAATATCCTTTGTCAAACCAGTAACATGTGATGATTTAATTCGTCCACACGTTTTCAGTGAAGAATCTTCAAGTTGTAAATATAAAGTGAACAGTCTTACAAAAAATTCTCTAGATTACCTATGGGTATTCCTAACATCAGATTAATTTTGGCTAACAAAGTAATCAAGGCAATGCAATGCAAATATATGAAGTAAAGAAATGATTTTTGATTGATAAATCACAAGCTTGCTAACACAGGACAAGAATCAATTAAAATTAAAACTATTAATTAATTTTAAAACTTATTAAAACTATTAATTAATTTTAAAACTTATTAAAACTATTAACACATCTAAGCCCTCTACAAAGATAAGTAATATATCAATTCATCATATACAAAGTAAAATATCAACTTGATCGAAGGAAATGAAAAGCTTTACTACATTATAAGACCCTCCTTCCCAAAAAAGGATTTTTTTTAAGAGACCAGAGATGGTGATTTTTATTTCACAATCAAATATTATGTTTCTGTTTTTTTTTCAACAAAATTATTAATCAACATACAAAATAATAAGATGTAATTAATTATAAAGTTTATTTTTTCAGTAGTATGAGTTTTGACAAGTTGTCCTTCCAACATTTCCTTCTATTTATCTCCTTTAATAAACAATCACTGGCATACCAAATTTTAAAGTCACTTTTTCTTTATGAAGCAATGGTAGTTTTAAATCCTTTAAAGATAATGTAACCTGATGCAGATTTACTTTAATGTGCCATAATGCAACATTTTTTCCTTTGGATCTGGCTTCTTAAATACTCCCGAAATATTTTGCACATATGCCAAGTATATTAAATAAATGAAAGTTAATGATGAAGAAAAAACTTTTTAAAAATCTTATAAAAGTAAGAGGGCATACTGTTTAGGATCTTTATAACTTTATAGGACTTTGTAAAGTTTCTTCACAATAACAACGTTCACAAAAGTCAGATTGAGCCTCCACAGGGTGCGGCTGGATATATCTAGAACATATACGAGAAATTTGTCCAATGAACTGAATCTAAACCAATCGTCACAGCTTCATTCATCATCAAATCACACCTCACTAGATCACATCTAGATCTGTAACTCAGGACCTAATCCTACTACAAGTGACCCCTTGACAGTCAACTATGAAACATCTTTTAAGGCATACTCCACCAGCTAAACCAAGCATCACCAGAGTTTAGAGCATGTAGAATTCGGATATGGTGGGCTGCCAATTAGAAAATAGCATGTGATCGGAAGCATTGGGATGCTCCGTCATTACACACAAGGGCAAGAAAACTACAAAGTCCAAAATCAAATCAAATCACCTAAATTTTCAAACACAATGAAACTCGCTCATGCAGACTGGAAAACTAAATATAATAACTGACCTAATGGACCAACATAAAATTCTCATCATGAGTCTTACGTAAATAACAAACACTGACCAGAATGCCATGGAATCTCAAGAATATAGGCTCTGCAAAAGTAACCTGGGAAAAGAGTAATGAAAAATGTCCCACAGATTGGAAAGGGCTTTTAATCATCCTCAAAATAATAAACTTCATACAAGAATTTAAGACTAAATTCCCAAGAATCTCACCACTCACCCTAAAAGCATCTAATAAAATCTACATTATAATAAATGCCCATGCACCCACTTATTAAAAATAACTCTCCATAAAGACCATAAAGAAACAGAAAAGTTCTAGGACCTACTCAACTCAACTATAAATAAAAATTTAATTTTAATTTGATTACTAATAACTGAAGACAGGTGCTTACCATAGCTTGATAAGAGACTTATATCTTTGTTGATAGAGCTATTGTTGTAATTAATTGTAAGTGATTTGAGTTGAAGTATATTGAATTTATCTTATTTTATATTAAGTTGTCTAAATCGAGTTCACCAGAAGAAGCAGAAATGGAGTCTGAGTTTCGTTCTCAACAAAGTCAAAAGACAGCTAGGTCGCCTAGGTCGATGCTGGCATATCCAGTATGATGGATCTAACAGTAAACACTGGCAATAAAGTGGTGACGGCCTCCAAACGGAAGGTGGAGGTCATTGAAACTGGCAGTGAAGGGATCTCACAGAAGAGACGGATATGGACCACCTTCTGGAGGTCATTACCAGATTGGTAGAACTTTGTCGCTGGAACACAAACACCAAAAACAAAATTAAGGAGTGCACGGTTCTAGTCAGTAAGAGAGCAAGGGATGTGGAAATTGTGATGAAAGAGCTGTGCACATTATCGCACCCTACTCTTGTAGGGGTATGCAGTAGTGGTAAACCATTGAAGAATGCGGCCACACAAACTACGAGAGCCATCAACAGAGAGCTGTTGTCACAGATACAGGAGGGTGTGCCAGACCAGGAAGTCCTGGACCTGGTTATCAGGAAGTAGTCAGAGGAGTGCTTTAAAAATTGTGAGGAGGTAAAGGGGTCCATCTTTGAGACCAGTGGTGATATTTTAACCACATATGACTTAGTGGAGGATGGCAGGACAAGCCATGGTAGGGAACTGCTGGCCAGGGTCACCACCATGCGTAGGGTGGTGAGGCAATCTAAGCTGAAGAGGGGTCAGCAGGTAGTGGAACAAAGCCTAGCAGAAGTGTTGATAGGAGACATAGAAGAAGATACCCAGGGCAGGGTGTACATAACAGTAGTAGTGGTCACTAGGGCTGGGGAGAGAGTAGTTGCAGAGAACTAACACAGAGCTGTAAAGAAAATGCAGGAGATTAATGCCTAGGTTAGATACGGCTCAGTGGCGAACAAGGTAGGCGTACTTCTTAACAAAATGCTAGAGTACCATGGTAGAAGGAATGGTGGTAATAAGGTTGTGCATCTGGATGAAGCGATAGTGAACGGAGCAGCAAGTAAACAGCCGCAGCAGCCCACCAGTATATTTGTGATTAAGGCGTAAGAGACTACATATGTGGACCTCCTCAAAAAAGTCAAAAATGGTGTGACCAAGGAAGAGATTGGGGACATACTGTCTGTCAGGAGAGGTGGTGGGAAATCCTTGCATATGAAAGTAAGGGCCAACAAAGAAGAAGCTGAAGAGGTTCAGAAGAAATTGTTGAGTAAACTAGAGGATGTGAGAGAGAGGGTGATCACAAATGGGTCGCGTAGGAGAGACCTCATTAAGGATCTTGAGGAGGAAGTGGAGCTTCTAAACTCCATCACTGAGGCCATTGGCAACAATGGAAAAATGGAGGATATGAGGGTGACCACCTTATGCTCAGTCTATGGTGGCATGAAGAAAGCCACAGTCGTGATGTCAGCAGTGTCAGTAACAGTGTTAGCAACCAGGAGAATTCACATGGGATGGATCCACTGCAGGGTGTTCCTGAGTACAGAGGAGCCATGATGCTACAGGGGCTTCAAGGTGGAGCACATGGCGGCCAGATACAGAGGCCCTGACAGGTCGGCCTTGTGTCATAACTGGTGAGGAAGGATACCAGGCCAAAGGGTGCAAGGTCATGGCAAAATATTTGAGGTGTGGTGGAACTGGGCATCAGATTGGTAGCGCCCTTTGCGGTAAGAGAAATACCTAGAGTTCTGCAGTTAAACATGAATAGGAACGCATCATGTGATACCGCAATCCTGGAATTGGGAAGGCAGAAGGGAGCAGACTTTCTGTTAGTGTCTGAGCCTAATTTGGGGAAAGTAGAGAAAGACGGCTGGACAGAGCGGCGGTTTATGGGAGCGGTGTTGCCAATCCTAACCACCAGTGAGAGAAATAGTTTTGTATGGGTTGAGCTTCCAGACGTTGTGGTCTGTTCTGTTTATATTTCGCCAAACTCTGGTCTGGATGATTATGAACAATGCTTGGCCGAGTGATTCACCCTCTTCGAAAGGATGTAGTCATGGGTGGTGATCCTAAAACAAAGCACAAAGAATGTAACATGGGAAGGACATGTTATGGACCATAGAGGGCGGATTCTGGAAGAGTATATAGCTGAGTTGTGTTTGGTGGTGCTCAATAATGGAACAGCGCCTACCCTGGTGAGGGTAAATGGATGCTAGTTTGTGGATGTCACATTTCCCTTGCCGAGGTCAGGAGAGGGGTCTGGAAATGAGAAGTGCTCACAAGAGGATTCGTTGAGCGACCATTTCTTTGTATAGTTTGAGATTGGGGATGGTGGGTCTTATAGCATGGCGGCTGACAAGAGGAGATTACGTTCGAAAGAGGGCCTAGCTAGGCTTAAGAAGTTGGTGAAAGAGCATCTTGGTCATCTGGAAAACATCTCCCCCAGCACCTTATGAAGGTGGTATCAAAGCCAACAGAAGAGTCGCTGGATCATAGAAGTCTATCTGAAGACCTATCATGAAGAAAGGAGCTGGCCGAAAAAAAGAGCGCTTACAGGAGTGAAATACTAGACAGTAAGAACAGAAAGTGGAGAGAGCTTCTGGACAGGTTGGAGAACGATATATACAGTGACGCCTTCCAAATCATAACTGGTAGATTTGGTAGGGCATTACCCATTCTTGCTGAGAAGGTTCTTAGGAACCAAATTGATGTTTTGTTCTCTAGAGGAGACCGGTCCACCTACAGAAAAATAGCTGCAGTGGATATCCCTGTATTCATAATAGGCGAGCTGCGACAGGTAGCAGGGAGGCTGAAAGCTAAAAAGATTCCCGGCTTCAACCGGTTACTAACAAGGTTGTGGCTGCAACAGTGGAAGTTGCTGCGGACCAAGTACTGGCGGCCTTCAACCAAATACTCCTGGATGGTTGTTTTCCACCAGAATGGAACGAAGCCAGAGTGGTTCTACTGAGGAAAGGTGGCGGAGAGGTAGGAGGGCCAGTTGGATACTGACCTTTTTCTCTGTTGAGTTGCCTAAGCAAACTCTTCGAGAGGCTGTCGGCAGAGCATCTCCAAGATGAAGTAGAACGAAAGGGAGACCTTAGTAAATGTCAATATGGATTCGGGAGAGGACTGACAACAGAGGATGCCATAGCTAGGGTGATAAGGATTGTTGATGAGGCCGCAGCGGGTTCTTGTAGGACAAGGTGCATCCTGACAGTGGTGATATTGGATGTCAAGAATGCATTCAACTCACTACCGTTCGAGTGCATCATGGTTGAGTTGATTCGGAGAGATATCAGCCTGTATCTTGTGCGTGTCCTTCAGGACTATTTTATTAGCAGAAGGATAGTGGTCATGCTGCGGATAAGAAGGTTACAACCAGTATGTAGCGCAGTGTCCCGCAGGGTACGGTATTTGAACCAATTCTGTGGAACCTAGCATATGATGGTGTCTTCAGGTTGCGATATCCTGAGGGAGTTTCAGTTACCGGTTTTGCCGATGATGTCTCCATGGTATTAGTTGCCAGAACAGAAGAGGAGATAATCAGGAAAGGTGAACGGGCCATTCTATTGTTCGATAGATGGTTGGCAGGTCATGGCCTTAGCCTTGCTGCAGAGAAAACGAAGCTGTTGGTGATGACCGGGAGAAAACAACTCTCCCCCATCAGGCTACAGGTTAGGAGGGTCATTATTGAGCTGGTCAGTAAAGCCAAACCTGGGGGTTTGGCTTGAGAGCCAGAGAGCCTTTCAAGATCATGTCAGGGAGGCAGTCGACAGGGGACATAGAATAATGTCAGCTCATGAGCAAGGTTGGCGAGTCGAGCTCATCAAAGAGGATGCTGGCGGCAGTGGCTCAGTCCGTTACCTTGCATGTCGTGCCAGTGTGGAAGAGGGCATTCAGCGAAGAAGAGAAGGGATGACAAAGAGCATGACCAAGAAGGAGACGACAGAGAGCTGGCAGGAGAGATGGACTGGATCAGAGGTGGCTCTCTGGTCAAAGAAGTTAATATCAGATATCAGGCCTTGGCTCAGATGTGAGCACGGGGAACTCACGTTTGAGCTAACCCAATTTTTATTGGGGCATTGTAGCTTTAATAACTATCTATGCGGCAGGAGGAGACGGAAAGCTGCTAGTATTGTGGAAAGTGGGATACCGCAGAACATACTGTCTTCCAATACCCAAGGTGGGAGGAAGACACGATGATGATGCAGATGGGAGAGGTTACCGCAGATAATGCTTCATGGTGAGCAGAACTGGTCAATACTCAGTAAGGTAATAGGGAACATCATACGAAAGAATACTCTGGAAGAAGTGGAAGATGGGTGAGAGGTGTTAATGTTATGGCAGGGAGGGCAGCCCCGTTCAGGATGGGTGGGATGCTCCAGCCTTGAGGGGAAGACTGTGGAGGGCTTTGGGAAAGAAAAAACCAAAGAAAATATTCAATTGAAGAAAAATGTTGTTGTTTGGGTGTATGAGCGTACCAATGCAAATGAAAACTATGAAAAGAAAAAAGGCAAATTCATTCTCCATCAATAAGGAAGTTTCATCATAAGTAACATTCTGAAAGTGAGGAAAAACCCCTTTTTTAGACTGATCTTTAATTTGAAACAATTCCAGTCATCATCCAGAATTCATCATTCCAGTCATCATCCAGATTTCTGATTTCATCAGAAATTATTCCAGTCAACTGAATACCTCTGAGTTTGTTGGGGAATCATGTTTACAATCTATTCTTATGTCAAACAAGAACAGCTCTTCACAGCTACATACTCCCAGTTCAACACTTCAGAAAATAATGAAAAAACATCTCTAGTTTAAACTCTTTAACCCTGATTGTCTTAATAGCATTCTAATAAGAACATGGCTTCAAGGGAAACTTTGCAAAGATCTTCTAAGGTGTTTTCCTAATGTTCAATCACAAAGCTCTGATAAGTGCGCCCTTTATCTGAGTAATAGATCTCTGAACATGTATTTTTTGGTGTAATGGGAGTTCCACTTTTATAAAGAAATGTCTAAACATCTTTGGCATCTGATGAAACTATGTATGGACAGTGGAGAAGCACATAAAGATGTAATTTAAAATAAAATTTGTGTAAAACTATTAAATAAAACTAATGAAAAACAATTCATTTTATTTCTTTATACAAGAAGGAACTTTGCAGCATGGTAAAATATGTTTACCATGTATATAAAATATTTCAGTATTGACGAAACCACGATTGGCCTTGATGAACCAAGACTTATTTGGTGTCTCTGTTTTTTGCACAATTATGATTTAAATGTCTTAACCTTAAGATTTCTTAAATAGCTATTTAATCAAAATTTAATGGAAAAATTAAGAAATAATTTTTATTCAAAATTAATCAGTTAGGAATCCAAGAATTTGAACATAAACATGTAATATTAAAATTTTAAATAAAAGCAGAATGTTAGATAATTTAAAATAAAAAAAAAGTTAAGTTAAAAGTTAGATATAATAGAAATTACTGAAGTAAGAGGTGAAAAGAAAGGAGGATTTTTTGTTGTTAGTTGACAGAATTGGATAGCAGAAATGCAAAAGTAGAGATAATGAGTAACATAGTAGAATAGGTTATGTGCCCTTCACAAGCATCACAGTGAGAGAATTATGTTAGTCAAGACATGTTAGTGTTTCACCTACCCTTTAGCAGAACATAAAGCTAGAAAAGGTAAACAAAGGAATAAATGGATAATCCTAGTCATGTGTAAAAGGTGGTGAAAATTTAATGATAACAAGAGATTGGAATGCCACTAACATAGGAAGGGAGGGTAGAGAACATTAAGGAGTTATCACCTAGACCAAAGAAACGAAATAGAAACTAAGCTTTCATAATTTAATACAAAATATAAACTACTTCCCAATACCATTTTTACGAATCATTAAAGAAGATAAAAATAAATGAGGCCAGGATACAGAGGAAGGTACCAGATATAAGATATGATGATGGTTAGGTCAGTTTCTGAACTTTAAAACGTTTCTTAGCAGACACTGATTATGATTAAAATTTAATGATGGAATTTAGGTTAAATCTAAAAAAATATCAGAATACAGAATGATACAAACAAAATTCTAAAATGTTAAAAAATTAAAATTTGAACAAAAGATGAAATAAATCTGAAAAGTGAATGACAAAGGCAAATGAGGGCTTATTAAGAAAGAGAGGTGTAATTAAGAAAGGGATCGATTGTAGAAAACCATGGACAGTGAAAAATATGAGACAAGCATTTTAAATAGGAGCCATTTCAACTTTGTCACAGATTTATACTTTGATATTACTTGCATACATTTATCTACATTCAGCAGTCCAAAATAGTCCACTCATATTCATGTTAGTTAACAAGAATAACATAATTGAAATAAATTCTAAAATAGATAATAATTTGTTTCTTAACAGCAAAAAACAAATCTGCTGCTGAAAAATTTGTGATGTTTAAAGATCAATTGTTATATATAAAAGTCAAGTTCAAAAATGGAGTCGATAAGATTCAAGAATGCAGGATAAATACCCATGACAATGAATGCAGTATAACTGCCTATCAGTCCTCCGAAGTGATTTGTTGGAAAAAGTAATTTGCAAAAAAGGTTATTTTAAAGTTTCAAAATTATTAAATGACTTTCCAAATGTTTTTTGTTCAGCGATTACATAATTTTGATGAAAAACTACATTATAAAAAGTTGTACACCAGACAGATGCCAAAAATTAATAGATGGAAACAGGAAAAACATTGTAGTACTTCACCTGCAACACTACCAAAATGAAGGAGATGAAGTGCTTAATAACATTGTAACTGGAGGTGAAGCTTGAATCACATACTAATGTTGAAACTACGCAAAAATTAATGCAGCGGCAACATTTGACGTCTCAGAAGCAAAAGAAGTTTAAGCTAGAACAACCAGATAAGAAGCTTATGGCCATTATTTTTTTTTTTTGATAACTGAGGGTGATTCCTTACAGAGTTCCTTGAGCATGGAAGTAGTGTAAAAGCCAATACTGAAAAATCTTAAACAACTTCAATGTGCTTCAATATAGAAACCTCCCCAGTAGAATTTGGTTCCGGCACGAACCATATATTAGAACAAAAAAAAAGTTCAACAAGTAAAGCAACTCACTACAAAATCTTCCAACATCTGCTGTACAGTTCCAACCTCATATCTAGTAATTATTACAATTTTTTCCATTTAAAAAATGGCTTGTATCGCACAGGTTTTAAAATGATAAAAACCAGAACAACAAAATAAATAAACAGTTTAAGTCATGAGTGGGAACATTTTTTGAAGACTAAATAACAAAGCCAATGAAACGATATGAAAACAAGAGTTGTGCGATTATGACTGTGCACTGAATAATATGAAACCCAAGAATGATAATTATATGGAAAAATAATACACTTATAATTTTATTTTATTGTAATGAAGATTTTTCTATGCTGGAATGGCCATATTTACAAAACATGCCTCATAAATTATAACTGATAGATGCATCACAGAAAATTTTAAAATGCAAAAAATAATAAAGCAAAAACATTACATAAACTTACAATAAATAAAATTAATAAAACATACAAAAACACATTAAAGTGGAGAAATAGTAATGAAAAAAAATAAATAATTCCTGAAAATATAGATGTAATATAGAAAAATAAGAGAATCTAATTTATGGAAACGAAGCCATATCAGAGGTCCATGCATACTTTTCCAGTAATTAAATTAGAAAAACTATTTTTATATAAATATAATTTTTTTAAATTAAAGCACCTCACAAAAAAGAAAAGTAAACATGTTACACATCACGCTACAAAAAATTATGGTATGTGGGTTTGTTTGTCGCATGTGCTCACATTTTTATTTTGGCTGCTATTGACGCAGAGTGGACAATTCTCCTCCTGTTAAAAGCAGTCCATTGTCAATTAATTTAGAGATTACCTAATTTAATTTCAAAGCATAGATTATTATTATTATTTAATTTTATTAATGAAAGAAAGAAATTGTTAGTTAATACTTAGCAGTAAAAAAGATTCTTTATTTAGCGTGAGAGAACCATTGCCATGGCTCCATCCACGACTCTCTCCTGCTAGAAGCACTCCATTAATTAATTAACAATTATGGTCAATTAATTAACAATTATATTTTGTTTAATTTCTAAACACACATTGTTTTATATTTGTATTTTTACTTATTATAATTATTATTTATTAATTTCATTTATTTAATTTCATTAATAAAAGAAAGGGATTTGGTTAATATTTAGTAGAAGAAAATGTATTTTTTATTTAGCGGGAGAGTCATTTGTGTACAGGCATCCAGAGCATCATGCGTCCATTTTTATGTTAAAAATACAAAATGCCAGATAGTCAGTAAACTAAGCATTTCCAAACATATACTGATATAAAGTTTTTGTCTTTATTTTGATATGGAGTACCATCCTCTGAATAGTTTAAACCATTTTTATAAACACTGTGTGCGCGCGCGTGTGTGCAATTTAAGTATACATGTATGGATGTATAATTCACAACTGAGAATTTGCAACTGCCAATAACTTGAGTCCAGGAAATTTATTCTGTTTCATGGAAGGACAAGCATCCTAGCCATCATATCATTTGCCAGCAATCGATTTAAAGAGTGAATAGGATAAAAAATTAATTAGTTTTAAGTTGAAATGGAGAAGAGAAAGGGTTGTGGTAGAACCTTGTAAAATGAAAAGGCTTTTAAGGCCATATATTAAAAGATATTGGGTTGAAAACTTGGTTTTCCTGATGGAAGTACGAGGTGCTACCCAAAAGTTTGGGGAATTTGAATTTCGCACGCGAACCGGTGCTGGTACAACCTGTTGCCGCTAGATGTGGCTAACAGTACTCTTTGTGAATCAGTGTTCCAACAGCTGTGACAGTGAAAGGCTGCATTGTTGACTTTCATGCAGTTGTGTAACGTTGTGTTTTACTGCTTCGGCGAAGTTCTAAATGGCAGACTTTAAAGAGCAAAGAGTCTGCATCAAATTTTGCTTCATGCTTAAAAAAACTGGTGCAGAAACCCATCGCATGCTTGTGGAAGCATTTGGTGACAATGCTATGAGTAAAAGTAAAACTTTTTTGTGATACAAACGATTCAAAGATGGATGAATGACAGTCGATGACGATGAGTGTTCAGGAAGACCTTCAACAAGCGCAACACCGGAAAACATTGCGAAAGTGCGAGGCTATTGTAACAGATCCTAGACAAACAATCCATGATGTTTGTGCAATCGTACAAATGTCATATCGGCCCGTGCAATGCATCTTGTCGGACAATTTGAACATGAGACACATTGCTACAAAATTTGTACTGAGGCTGTTGAACAGCGACCAGAAACAAAATCGCGTAGCTGTCTGTAGTGATCTGAAAAATTCAGCAAGAGATGACCCTAACTTCATCTCCAACATCAAAACCGGTGATGAGACATAGGTGTATGGGTATGACCCTGAGACTAAGCAGCAGTCGTCGCAGTGCAAGTCACCAAGTTCACCGCGGCCAAAAAAAGCATGCCAAGTTTGCAGCAATGTGAAGTCCATGATGATTGTTTTTTTCGACATCCATAAGAAATTTGTTCCTCTTGGTCAAACTGTCAATGGGATGTTCTATTGTGAAGTTTTGAAGCAGTTACGTAAAGCATTAGGCGCAAACGTTCAGATCTGTGGGGTAACAACAGCTGGGTTCTGCACCATGTCCGCGCACACATCGCTAGCCGTTCGGAATTTCTTGGCTTCCAAAAAGACGGTAGTGATTCCCCACCCACCCTATTCGCCTGACCTTGCCCCGTGCGATTTTTTTCTCTTTCTGAAAATAAAATTTCAATTGAAAGGCCGTCATTTTAACACAATTAAGGAGATTCAGGAAGAAACGCAGAATGTGCTTTGAACACTTACACCTGCAAACTTCCAGGGATGCATGGAATCATGGGAAAAACGCTGGGATCACTGTATCAATGCCCAAGAGGATTACTTTGAAGGAGACAGTGGAAATTATAAGTTATGGTAAGCTATTCTATTTTTACGGTTAAATTCTCCGAACTTTTGGGTAGCACCTCGTATATGGTAAAAATAAGGTAAATAAAAATTAGTGACATGTGATATGTGAAAGGAAGCTAAGGATGTAAAAAGTATGCAGATTTTAGGAGAATGGAAATTTTAGGAGAATGATACAGCAATAAAGGAAAGGAGAAGTACTTTAAACCTAACAATATAAGTTAAAAAAAATAATAATAATTACAAAAAATCTACTGTCACACCGCTCCTAAGAAAAGCAGTGGAATGTTTGAAGAACATTTTCAGAAAACGATTTACCAACTCTTAACAATATCATGTTACTTTATACAAAAAATATTAACTTTTAGCAAATAAATTGGTGGTATAACACTACAGGGAGCGATTTGTATTATTTTCTCCTCAAAAAAATTGAGATTAAAAATAAATGTAATAAATTGGGGTTAATAAAAAAATTCAAAACAAAAAAGGCTAGTTTAATAGGTATGTGAAGCTTATTTTTTTCAGACACTATTGCATTAATAAACTTAACAAGCTACTACTGATACAATATTTCTTAAAAAAATATTTAAATTGTTGCAGAAATCATAGAGGCAAGAGGTTTTATTTTATACTATTATTTGTAATATCTAATATTAACAGATGTATACAAAATACTTGAGAATATTAAGTGTGCACAAATTAAAATATTAGTAAATCCAGGAAATAACTAAAAATCGCATTGCATCAGTCAAATAACTGATAAAAACAAAATATTCAAAACAAGATTTATTTGAACATACACACATATTTCAGATAAAATCTATACACATACATAAATACGTAATTGAAATATTTACTTTACCTGCAATAAATCTGAATCTCCAGCTAGTATATCTTCAAATGAATTTGTAGAAGACGAACAAACCAACAGTTCAAGTTGTGGTCTAAGCACCTGTAAACCTTTTATTAGGTTCACATTAACATGAACCAATTCAATATATCTTAAATTAGCAAACCTTGTAATATCAATTTCTGTTGGCAGTGGACCTTTGAAATATGATAGTTTTAATTTTGGTGTTTTACTAACAAACTTTTTTAAATATGATATATCATGCTGCAATTTATTTTCATCAGTCGTAGTCAATTTTATAGTTGTATCATCAAACTGTTGTAAAACGGTGTTTAACTTTGCTAAGAATGATACCGGCAATGATAATTTTGCTTCACCTTCTAAAACTAACTGACCCTGTCCACCATTCTGTAATAATTCCACTAATTGATAGACAACACTAAATTCATGCATGATTAGCATAAACACCAAACACCTGAAACAAAAAATTATAAAAACATGACATAATTCTGATTAAATTAAAGTAAAAAAGGCCTCTTCATTGCAGCCTAGGCTTTGTGAAATAGCTGATGACAACATTGAAGAGCTTACCACACTTAACCCTAGAAATGATAATGTCGATATTTCAACAGTATAATCCGATCTTTAAGTGATATCATCAAACTGGTTGACATATATAACATTTGATAAAACCTATAATTCTGTTGTTATTTTACTTGGTTGGTTTGCCTACCCTATTTGTAATGCTTTCATAACTATGTAGTGTTTTGTTTACATATTCGCTGACTGTTTTGCCATGAAGTTTTATTTTTTAGCATTTTCTTTATTTTATTAATTTATTTTAAGTACAGTTTTCATTTATATGAAAACTGTGTTCATCTAGTAAAATTGAAGAATTATTAAATTCAAGTGTATTATTGGATTTTGGTGACATTTCGTCATGACAGTAATGTCATAGTTTCTGACCATGAATGTAACTTCTATCCACGAAAGTAGCAATGATGTTTCTACTGAAGATGAAAATAATGATAATAACAATAGTGACAATCTAATCCATGGGTAAGAGTTTATCCTCCTGAGCAAAGTATAGACATTACAAAGGAATTCAAAGTATGAAATCCCGGCATTCAAAATTGTACTGCTAGGAATAGCAATCCAACTGAATATTTTTACTTATTTTTTATAAATGTTATTTGGAATTTTTTGGTAGATGAGACGAATAAATATGCAGCAAAAGAAATAAAAAATAAAAGTGATTTGGGGTTGATGAAAGAATATTCTACATTGAAAAAATGGGTTGATGTTATTGTTACATAAATGAAAAGTTTATTTCAATTATGATAAATATGGGACTTACAGAAAAAATGCTATTAGTTACTGGGACACTGACCCCACACAATTTAATTCCAAGACAATGTCAGTGAATATATTTAAAGTCTTAGTGCAAAACTCCACATTAGCCCAAAAGAAAGGATAAACCAGGGCCATGCAGGGTATGATCCTTGATACAAGGTGAGATTTTTTGCTGATTATCTCAATAAAAAAATCTATGTTCATTTTATTCCACATCAAAATTTATCCCTTGATGACAGCATGAAGAATCGATGTCTTCATTAAATATATCCTACATAAGAAACATGCCTGATATGTAATAAAGAAGTCTGAAATATAAGTTAGCAAGATAAATTATGTACTGCAGGTTTCTTTGTATAGTGGTAAAGACTTTTTGCAACAAGAAGGCTCTTTTATGCAAAACGTTGTCATACATTTGATGATAAAGGCCAATCTATTGGGCCAAAATTACAATTTGTCTAAGGATAACTTTTATGCTAAGTTACCCATAACAGAGGTGTTGTACAGTCCACAATGTTTTTTACTGAAACTGTAAATAAGAAAACCAAAGATTTGTTCAAGACCGTGGTAAACGACAAACTTTGTATAGAAAAAAGCACTTATATCAGAAAGGGACCAGTATTGCTTGTAGGCTACAAGCAGAAAGAACACAGAAACCTGTTTACCTGATACAACAGGATGTCATGCTGAGGGCAAGAAGATCTGCAATTGGAGTGGACTTGAAGCACTTAAACCTGAGGTTATTAACAGATATAATCTACCAATGGGTAGTACTGATAATAGTGATAAGTCTACTTATGTGTCTTGCGGCAGACCTACCAAAAGATATTGGAAAAACATTTTCACCAACTTTTTGGTCTTGAGTCTATTGAATGTTTACCTGCTGTACAAAAGAAACTCTAACATGCCATTGAATCACAAGGATTTTATAGTTAGTATAGTTGGTGCATTAGTAGATGACTGTAAAAATCCAACTATTCCAGTTGGATGGACACAATTAGCAAAGATGATGTCCAACATACATCTGCCCACCTTCCTGGCCATCAACTGCGATTATAAGCAACATGTGACCATACAAAAAAAACAAAGACAAAGCTCAAATCAGTGTCCAGGATGTAATTGTGAGGTTCATGCTGCATGCTATCATCAAATTGAACACTTCTGGTAACCAACAAAACAAGGGAGAAAGAGGAAAACCTCTCAAGTGACTCAAATTAAATTGTTGAGACATTACCCCATTGTGTATATATTAACAAAATCAGTTACAGAAATGTATTACTCAGAATGTGCTATAATTTGTATATATTTTCAGAATCTATATAAAGCTTGGACTGTACATATAGCTTGGATTTTCTGTGCAGTTGTTACTGTAACATTTGAAATTGGTGAAAATCTAAACAAAACTGAGAATTTTTAAAAAATTTCTTGGAGTACTCTTCAAAATAAAGGTAAATAATTTTCACAGATATCTAAGCGTGTTATTTGGAATTTCCTGTTTAAAATGGTATACAAGTTATAATTTTTTTTAAAACAGCTTGAAGAGAGCTCGAAAAATGCTTATCACTTACAGAAATAAAAATCACTTGTAAGGTTAAGGCTGATGAACAAAAATAATTTTTAAAACTTTATAGCACCAAGCCAAACTGAGGGCACATCTACAAGGCGAAAATGTGCCATAAAATGTTATAAAAGGGCGAACACATATTACCTAACTTCTCAACAAAAAAAAAATAGCAGTAATAATAATACACAAATGCAGAATAGCACAGAAACAAGAATTTCAGAATTAAAATGTTTCACTCATCCAAATTAGAAATCAAAATAATACACAACCAAACGGTAACTGGTAAAATACATTATTTCACACAATCCAACAGCAAGTATAAAATCAGAATAAGTAAACACGATTATCAACAAATTACTTATTAAGGTCGTATTTTGAAACGAACTAATAAAAATAACATATTTGTTAACGCGAACAAGTAACAACCAAAATCATCAGAACATTAAATATATATACTTTTTTCACTATCGGTATGAGAGACTTTCGATTTATACTTTATAAATAACTTTACATTTTATGAACATAGAATTTAAAAAAAAATTAACAATTCGCTAAAAAGCTAACTAAAGTTTAGAAACTATAACATTACTTTATTTTAATTAAGAAGAATCACCACCAACATTAAAACACAAAGACTTTACATTCTGGAAAAATAAACAGTCACAAATCAAATTCTTGTTACATAACTCAGGTTATGTTACGAAGATGATTCAAGAACAACGCATTAAGATTTGTTTTATCACTACTGACCACTTCCACCAGAGCGCACGGACATCGACATCCGTTGAAACAGCATTTTTATCCAGGTTCGCCAGCTGATCGTTGCCTTTCTGAACAATAATTTATTTTTATTATACATAACATACATTTAATTATTTCATGCAGCCTAGAAACATTTTCAGTATTGTCATTACGTACGTAACACATAACTTTAGAATTAACAAGCTGTAGAAATTTACAAAACTGAAAATATTAAGTGTCAAGTGACTGCTTAAAATTCTCTCTTGGCGAATGAAAGATAAAAGTTCTAATGCTCTCCCAAATAATATTACTGTATAAGAAGAAGAATTAAGTAGGTTATTAACAGTTTGACCATTTATATTTCTTTCCTGGTTTTTTTTTTTTTTTTTTAGTTTCCCAGAAGTTGCTGGTTGCAAACTTTTAGCGCCACGGAGGCCGGCCACGGAGGCCGGCCTCCGTGGCGCGAGTAGTAGCGTCTCGGTTTTTTCATCTGGAGGTTCCGGGTTCGAATCCCGGTCAATCATGACATTTTTCACACACGCTACAAATCATTTATCTCATCCTCTGAAGAAACACCTAACGATCGTCCGGAAGTTAAACAAGAAAAAAAAAGAAAATCTATTATTTATAGGGTCTTTTATAGAAATTAAAATGGATTCAAGACTTTTCTGCACGGAAGACCAGATTGCCTGAATATGAAGAGGTTCATAAAATACATATTTATTATATGGGATGAACGCTTAAGAAGTGTGAATTAATGAATTAGGAAAGATAGAAATTTTTAGTTTCTTGAAATACGTTTTAGAGGAAGAATTACGGTGAATATTACACTACTATTGTTCTTATCTACTACTTTTTTAATTTAAATTCACGATTAACTTGAAGCGAATTTCCTCAGATTATTACACCTTAAGGGCACAATGAATAAATGAAGGAGAAATAAATTGTTCCCAAAATACTCTGACTACAAACAACATACATACTTCTAATCAATAAACAGTATGATAAATTTTGCTTGATATGTGGGAGTCTGCGTGAACTCCCTCAAGGATAAATTTTACCTTACTCCCAAGAGCAGTGGCGGCTCGCGTACAGGCACTGTGGAACTGCAGCACCCATATTTCCACTCGATATTATCGATAACATTTAATATAACGAGTCTTTTTTCTTTAATTGTTTATTTATACTTGTAAAACATATAATCCTAAAGCTTAATGTTAGTAGCCATTCCCCAGTTTATGAAAAAGATACAAAATTTTGTATGGAACTGTGCGCTTCACAGTTCTAGCGGCATGGTGTTTGGCTGTTGTGCGCATGCGCACATAGGAAGCTCCACGCAAGGAAGGAAGAGAGAGCACTGTCTTTCCCGCAGTGCCGACCCTGGTATGCTGATGATAGGTAGTTTTTTTTACTCCGCGTGTGTTTGGAACGTTTCTTGTTCGTTCCCTTTTCTAGTTTAGTCGGTGGAAGAAATATGAAAGCGGTTTAGTTGTTTTTTCAATAGTGATCACAAGATGGCGGAAAGCAAGGGCTCTTTGATTGCCAAATCTGTCCGAAACAAGGGCAAAAGAGAAGGTAATTAGTAAAAACTAATTATTTGTTATTGTTTGTTTATTATTATAGGAATCTAAATTAAGCACCATTGGACTATAGTGTTTATAAGCGGACACTTTATTAAATTACTATCTAATAATACTAAAAAGTATTATCTGTATTGACATTTTATTATTTATTCGATTAAACCGAATACGGGTTTTAAGCATAATGTGCTTAAAATCGGTACAGTATTCTTGAGATTCTGTAATGTGATAAAGTGTAGAATTAGATTATTTTCCTGCTTCCAGCTAGTCCATTTGATTAATTTTTGGGGATCTTTTATTAAACAGAAAACTTTAGCCATGGCCTTGAAAAGAGCCAGCAAAAAAATGTTGTGGAACAGCACCTCAACTAATTTTAGCTAAGAGCCGCCACTGCCCAAGAGCTTGAACTTACTTTTTAAATTTAAAATAGTTTTCCATTCGTTCATTTAAAAACCAGTAAGAATTTGCAAGTTACAGAGCATTAATGAACAATATTTAACATTTATATTTTAATGTTTGACTATGTAAACTTATTATTATTATTCTAAATGAAGTTAATGCATTAAATTAGTATAAATAATTTGATCTTTTATTTAGATCGGTTCATAATAACACATTATATAGACCACGACTACACAAAATAAATTATACATGTAAAACACAAATAAAAATAAATGCGATTAAAGTCCATATTTATTATTTAAATATACATATTACATTAAAGTAAATAGATTAAATATAAAAAAAACTACCGTAGAATTATTCATAACTCAGAAGCCGTCATTGGAAATTATTTTGTGCACAAATTTATGTTCACGCTGAACGAGATGCAGAAAGAGTGTTTTTACGATTACTTTTTTAAAAGTTTTATCAAAAAGTTCATCGGCAGTGTAATTCTGTTTCGGTAAATGAAAATCCTTAAATTTTACTTTAAATAATAAGCTGTTCGTTGGACTCTCCAGCGGGTGGGTCGTTCATGTTAGAGGAGTTTGCATGGTAGTCGGTTTCCACTCGTTCTGCAGACATGGCCAAACCTTCTCGATCTTTGTTTTTTAATCTCTTCCTCGATTGTTGGTTGCTGATCGAAGCTATGGCGGATATACTAGTTTCGGATTTGATCGCGAAGAGAGAGTCTGATGATCTGGCGTAGGCGTCGCATTTGGAACACTTCGAGTTTGCTCAGGTCTGTCTTAAAGTAGTCTCCATATTTCTGTTCCTTACAATAAAATTGGCAGGATCAGGGTCCAGAATAGATGAGCTCAGGTCTTCAGCGGGATGTTGCTTTGTTTCCTCAAGCACCACTTGAGGAAGCAAATCCTGCGGTTGCTGACCAGTTAGACTGTGGATGTTCGTTGTAGTTGCTGCTTTCTTCTCCTGGGCCGGTGAGCCGAAATATTTGAATTCTTGCACTTGTTTAATTTGTACACCGTCCAATTAGACGATGGTGCGTGAGCCGTCTGTTGTTGTGTCTTATCCGCATTTATTTTCAGGTTATAAAATTGGGCAATGCGGTTGATGTAGGTGAACACGCCACTGTCATCGGCAAACATCAAGTCGGTCAGAAAGCCATCCTCTCGAAACTGAATCCCTTTTCTGTCCTGGAAAACTCGTCGCGTTATGGAATCAACTACGATGTTGGGTGGGGAGACCAAGTCTCCCCACCCAATGGGTGGACTGTTGTCCGGATGGAAAACTCCTGTGATAGCTCTCACTTCGAAAGCGTGTCTGAATCCACGATCCATTCATTGTAGCTCTCCTGGAGAAGCTTGATAACTTTTGGACGCGTGAGCTCTGTCTCCAATGCCTTCCAAAGTGCCAGTCATGTAGTCAAAGCAGATCGAGAGTCGATGAAGACGATAACTGCTCGTTTTTCACATCGAATTTTTTCTTCCATTTGTTGATGAATTTTATTATTTTAATTTAAAAAAACAAGCTTACAGAAATTTTTTCTTGAGTTTCCAGCAACAAACTGAACAGAGATCTTTAATTTTTGTAATTAAAATATTTGAAAATGACGATACTTTCAATTTTTGAATCACTTCTGTAACTGTTAGTTCATTGAAATTGCGTTTTGTTGTTAAATCAGATGCAATTTGCTTTCGAACAAAATGACGTCTTTAAGCAAATTATAACGGAAATTGTTTCAGCGTGTCCGGTCTCCGATTTCTTAACGGGACATTCAGATTGAACCAGGTATCGTTACCTCTGCTAAAAAATACTGTTTATGAATAAACAATCTGTAAATACTTATTGCTATTATAAAAATACATTTTTATTATTTGTCTAGAAATAAAAATACATTCTATGAAGATTAGAAGAAATTTGTTTTCTTATATAACATTAAACTAAAATAGAATGTAATAAGTAAAATTTACTAAAGATGGACGAAGCAGGAGCGATATAAAATGCCGAATAGCACAAGCGAAACGAGCCTTCAGTAAGAAATATAATTTGTTTACATCAAAAATTAATTTAAATGTTAGGAAAAGATTTTTGAAAGTGTATGTTTGGAGTGTCGCTTTATATGGAAGTGAAACTTGGACGATCGGAGTATCTGAGAAGAAAAGATTAGAAGCTTTTGAAATGTGGTGCTATAGGAAAATGTTAAAAATCAGATGGGTGGATAAAGTGACAAATGAAGAGGTATTGCGGCAAATAGATGAAGAAAGAAGCATTTGGAAAAATATAGTTAAAAGAAGAGATAGACTTATAGGCCACATACTAAGGCATCCTGGAATAGTCGCTTTAATATTGGAAGGACAGGTACAAGGAAAAAATTGTGTAGGCAGGCTACGTTTGGAATATGTAAAACAAATTGTTGGGGATGTAGGATGTAGAGGGTATACTGAAATGAAACAACTAGAACTAGATAGGGAATCTTGGAGAGCTGCATCAAATGACTGAAGACAAAAAAAAAAAGTAAAATTTAAATGCAACTGAATCTTTTTTAAGCAACATTTTTACTTCAATATTTTTGCATAGTGCCTTATTTATAATATCTGATCAGTATTAGTTTTTTACTTACCATCGCGTTTTAGCAGGTTGCAATAAAGAATTTTGATTTTGTTCGAAGAACCAACAGTATTTTGAATATTTTTACATTCCTGTTGTATTCAATGACGTAATTTTCTTTTGTCTAGGCTATTTCTGTTTTATTCACATGTCCCAAAGAGTTAGTAATAAACTATATTCTGTACTTAAAAAGTGTACTTAAAAGAATATATACACTCCTATACTTAAGGAGTGTATATACATACACTCCTTCCCACTCAATTTTCAAGAGTTCAATAGAGTGTGTGACATTCATGTTTTAAGGCTGCTTCTTCCAAGTCAGTCACCACTTGGTTCCAGTGTACCTTCCGCTCTTGTTTCAGATGACAGCAGATCTCCTTATTGAGTTGTCGACATCGTTCAAAGTTTACCAGCTTAATTCATTTCCGCTCATTCACCAAGTTGAATCACTAATCAGATATCCGTGGTCACACTCGATGTCTGGTGATTGGGCAAACAGCCTTTGCATAGTGCTTGAGAGCATCTGATATCTGTCTTTCTTCAATGTCAACATCTTCAGTTTGTGCCAATGCTGCAAAACGGTTGGATAGTGCAAGTTGGAATTCTTCCTTGCAGGCAGGGTCCCGCAGACATCTCCAATCTAGCCTAACTGATGGTCATGATTTGTATTTGGCTCTTGTAATCGGAGTTTCATCACTGCATGCACAAGGACCTGATCCACAGTCAGGTCCATGCATTGAACAGACATCTTTAAGTGATGATGGGAATCAGCAGTTGATCAGGATATAGTCTAATACAGCAGTCTTTACCAGCTGGGTTTTGCCATGTAAGTTGATGTTTCTGAGGATGTTGGAACTGGCTGTTTCCAACCAGATTATTGTTGTTGGACAAGGACAGGAAACGCAGTTATTTAACTGTTATTTAAGTTATTTAACTTCTGTTATTTAACTGCTCGAGTTACACCAAAAATATTCTTATCTTTCAAGGCAGGATTTTTATCTCCAAATTTGCACCTATTTCTAAATATTTTGCACACTGCTTAAAGCCCAAAACATTTAGAGTAGGATTGTGTTTAGATGCTGATTTTATATTATTGCAGGTACATAAAAGTTTAAGTTAATATTATTACCGTACTTTCTTAACCCTTTAGTAGTACATTATTTGATTGAGAGATATTTTTATTTTTAAGGCTAAAATTTGATTAGATTTATTATAATTATTAAATGATTAATTAAACTATATAATTTGAAAGACTGTTCCTCAGCACAGGATATTCCAAATATGAGTAGAGTTATCGTAGTTATTCTAAAGTAACAAATTCAACCATAGTAGTTCATAAGTTTTTCAAACCTGAAACTTTACCAAGACAGCCAGCTTTCTTTTCCTCTTGAAAAATAAATAATTAAATTATTTATTTTTAATGAAGAATTGCCATTGATACAGATAACTGGTCTGAAATGTATTGGTGTGGTATCTGTTATAAATGTGCTTGCTACTCTTAACTTCAAGTTATAATAAAAATGTTTAGCAATTTATTAGTTAGTTTCATCAATTTTGTTAGTTTTAAATGAGATTGTTAATAAGATTATGAATATGTAGAAAGTGAGCTTATAATAGTTGGTATGATTTGTTACAGATTCCTTATGACAAAAAAAAAATTTAAACATGTTTGTAAGTCTCTTCACAAACAAACAATTTTTGCTCCTGGCCCAATAATTAAGCTTACTGATGTAATTACTCATCGACATTAAAATATGTGAATAAAGATATAAAAAATGAAAAATATTTTTCAATAATGAAATTAGGCGAGTAGAAGAGTAAATTCCAATGATTCTTACTGGGAATCAAACCATTAACACAAATTACATAATTCATTTGTTCAAATTTTATGCTATTGTTTTTTTAATACAAAAACTAAAGTGAGAACAAAAAAAATGCTGACTGTAGGAGTGTAGGATGGATAAAAATAATATATATATTTTTTTATAGACTGTTGGTGTGCTACTTTGTAAATGACAGGAAAGAACTGATCCAGTATTCCAGAAAGACCAGGGAAAACCAAAAAGATTTAATTAATTAATTAAATACCTATGGACACTTGTCTATGGTGAAAAGTGTGATTTTGTGGGTATTTTTATTGCAATTGTTTGAGATTGACAACAGAAATTTTATCTCAGGTTACGTGTATGAATATATTATGATATTTTGTATATTTTTTATTAACGCTTTTGAAATCATTATTCTTTTCTAAAATACTGCCAGTTTTTTTATGAATGTTAGCACTGTGTTTTTAATTGTTCTATATTTTATGTAGCAAGGGTCTGTAAGTGTTAGTATATGAACAGCCATTAATGTATTTCAAGTTTTTTTTTTTTAGATATAGTGGGTTTTCTATAAATTTTTAAGATGAACATGTCTACTTTGGATGTGATAAGGATTGTAGAGTTGAGTACTTGTGTTCAAATTATGCGATGAGTTGTAAGTTTGGGTGTAGCATTGATGAATGTAGGCAACATATGACTTATGTTGCCTATACATAGAAGTAAGAGTATAATCAAGAAAGTAGTTGTCAGTATAATATTTTGTCTAAAGCCATAAAATATTGAAATAAAATACTAAATTTATAGATATGGTTTTAATATCTTTGTTCAAAATGTTTTTCACTCACCCTTGTTGCCTTTTTAGTGATTGTTTTCTACCTGGTATGAGCTGGCTATTTTTAGGTAGGCAGATACATATTATAAATGTAGGCAAATAATGTGTTTGATTTGATTTTTATCTGTTCAGTTAAGATGTTATTACTTCGTGTTTTCAATAAAGAATCAAATCCCAATACCTGACAAGGGCCGATATATTTTACTTATTTCATCTACCAAAACTTTCTCGTTAAAAAATTTTTAAAACCATATCTGAGGTAGTAATATCAATATATTATATTTCTGTACAACTAAGATACTATGCCTTAATTCTAAAGATCATGAAGTATTATGTTACATATTGAAGTTTGGTATTTTGATATATAAGATATCCATCTACTTTGTGTCAGAAAGTGAAAGTTTAAATTTACTTTTTATATTGCCAATGATCCATGTTTTTATGCTTCTTAAAATGTGTAAAAACAAATTTGAATGCCCACCATAAGTAAAATAATGTGAGCAAAACGTGGCCGTTGGGGGTCTTTGAAGTAAGAACTTGAATCAAATGAATGAACTGCAAGAAAGAACAACTGTACTGCTGACTCAGTCAGATTTTGCTATTAAATAAACATACTCGTTAGTATATATCTTTATTAGGCGTTGATTTTATTAGCTAACCGAACTGGTTGCTTATATTGGTTAAAATATGAATTTTATGCCAAAGAGAGCACTCAAAGACGTTTTGTCTATAGCTCGGCTCAAAAATTAATCTTAGTACTTGTGTTTACTATGTTAGTATTACCCAGTAAGTATGTGAAAATCGATGTATATGTACAGGAAATAGCTGATAAGTTTGTCAAATTCATTAGGTAGGAATTCATAATTCTTGGAATTCTGATTAGTAATTGTTTGGTTCCACATAAATTTATATAATTTAGCTCATAAAATTAACTTTACGCATTTGATTTGGTACTGATAAACTTGGAATCACAACTTTTTTTTATAAAATATTACTCTTAACACATTCTGAACTAGAAATCTGGCGTGAACAAAAACTTCAGTCGTGCATTAATTATATTAGCAGGGGTGTAACTGCGCATTACTACTTCACTCATCATATACTTTTGACAATCGTTCGCGTTAAGAAAGTAGTTTTCTATATGAAGTGTTCTAAGTGTAATGATGATGGTTGTGTACGTTTATGTAATATGTATATCATAGTTATTACAACTTCTTAGTTACATTTACAGATTTTTAAGAAATCTAATTTCATTTTTATTTTATCTGTCAAACCGAAATAGAACTGTGGTACCCATAGATGGTGATAGTGAGGCAGTAATGGTTGCCTTTTGCTGATTTGGGTCGTGTTGCTGTATTTTGTTTTATTTTACAAATTAAGTTATATTTCTGTAAATATTTTATTTTGACATGTCTTAATGTATTAATAACATGTGTGCTATCAACTGAATAAATTTTTATAACGAACCAAAGGGACACAAGTATTGTGTGAGGTTTGCTGACAGGATAACCTCTTTTTATTTTGTATTCCACACTCAAGGACGAATAATATTTGCCTGTTATTGTGATTGTATTTAATTTGTTTTTTTATATAGTTAGTAAATAGATATTGGGCATTGTAAAATGGAGGCGATTGCCAAACACGATTTCAACGCTACAGCAGAAGATGAATTAAGTTTTCGAAAAAGTCAAGTGTTGAAGGTAAGAATCGGTATACCATTTTTCTTAATTTAATAGATACATACAATTTAAAAATCTTATAATTACCTTAACATTTTTGGTACTGTAGTATTTTTGTGAATTTATTTCGTATTTGTGGTTCGGTTTGTTTGGATTTTTTATAAGCATTTTTAAGTAATCTTGTTTTAGGGGTTAGGTTAACAGTTGTGATTTTGGAAAGTGTTAGCCTCTGATGCAGATTTTTTAAAATTTAATTGTACAGTATGATGATTATGCTTCCTTACTTTATAACTTCTCGGTTAAATTTTATTTTTCACGATTTAATAAACTCATTTTGAGTGTAATTACTATTTGATAAAAATGTATATAAAAGTGTTTAAAATTAAATTATAAATTGTTAGTAATTATTGCTGCATTGCAAAATATTTGTTTTCTAAACAGTAAGGTTTTTTATCCTGTATATTACGTATATTTTTAAAAAGTGTTCATTTATGATTTGTTATTTGTACTTGTACTGTGCAGCAGGTTTAAATAGATGCAGTACTAGCAAGCATAAATAATTCAGTATCGTGTCAGTAAACTGTTATTAAGGTATTTAGAGCGATGAAAGTGAAATCATAATATTAATACAAAAGTTGTGAACAGATGTGGCTAACACGTTTAAAAGCTTTTTGCCAATAAGTCAGACATCATTGATTTGAATCACAGTCTCCTGGTAGGCATTGCATTGTATATTATTTCCTTATTTTTTGTGTACCTATCACTTTATCAGATCAAACTGTTATTCAACATGTTCATTGCCGTATGAATTTCATACTAGTAAAATCCTTTTACTTTAAAGTTTTTAATGACATGAGTCTTAACAGTTGTTCTTTCCTATAGTGAACTTCAGGAAAATAAAACTGTCATTACATATATATTGACCCAAATATATATATTTAAACCCAAATCGAGGATTTGGGTTTAAATTATAATACAGGTAAGAGAAACTTCTTTTTTGGTGTTTCATGATCTTCGCTTACAACATCAAACATGTTGTTACAGTTATGTTAACTAGGGTGATGTTGATTGTATTTACATGATTTTTTCAGAAACAAACATCAGTTAAATTTTATAGGTTATCTATGTAGTGCTGAAACAAAAAAAAAACATTAACAAAGCAGTGACTATTGTGTATTTGTCACAAATTACATCCCTTAAACTGCTGTCTTGTATCATTTTATAAATAAAAATACTGTTACAGTGAAAACAATGGTGGGGGCAACATCACTGCTGTAGAGGCAGGACGGGTTACCAGATTCTTTTTAAAGTTGTTAAAATACTGGTAAAATAATTACTTAAATTCTTTACTCCCCCAGGATATATTTTACCATAATGAATCCTGGCAAATAACTCACAAAATACTGTTCCTGCAGTATGAAGTTGAAGAATTTGAAAATAATTTCACTTAGAACACTTGTAAAATCGTATTAGTTTTAATTTGCATATAACTTTTCTTAAACTCGCCAGTAAATCATAATAAAATGGTTTTGACAGAAGAAATATGGTGCAGCCTGTAACATTTAAAATGCAAAAAAATTCTTGTCTTGTCTCTAATTTTTTATTTTTATCCGTTGAATTGTTTTCTTTGCTAAAGTGAGAGTTTAATACCATTTTAACGGTTGGCCAGTGAAGGTCATGTTTGACATTTAAAAAGTTTTTCCTATTAGAGTTATGTGAAACATTATACTGTTTTAATCCTTGTCCCTGAAATCTTTTGATTTACTCGTTCTCTGATAGTTACTCGTAAAAAAATTCATGTTGTGAAGTCTTATTGAAAATTTTAAGAATTTCTTTTTAAAATTGTGTATAATGTTAGAGGGGGTTTAATTTTTATTTTCCAAGATAGTTAATGCATATAATGAATTTTTCATGTATAGTGGGCAACCCTCTGGTAAAAATTTGTAAATTAAACATAGCTAAATTTTAACTTTTTAATAAACTTCGTAAATATTTCATTCACGGTTATTAATTGTTCATAAACAATTAAACAAATTGTTTATGAACAATTTGCTATTAATTCTGTACATAAACAGATACGAGTTGAGATAATGGACGTAGTTGAGATGATAGCTTAACATAGTATTGAGAACATATTAAGATAACGGATGTTTACTTTTGCTTTATGTGAAATGTAAACGTAATAATTAAAAATCAAATCCTATCAATTTTCAAACACATGCTGTAAGAAACTGATATTCTTTTACTCGTAAAAATGTGAAACAATAGATTTGTTTGATGAATTAAATTAGCGCATAAGCCCAAATCTTGTACACGAGAATAAGAAATTGTGGTAGCGTATGAAAAACGTCATGCCTGACCGGTATTTAAATCCAGCATTTCCGGATGAAAAGTTGAAATGCTACCGCTCCATCACAGAGATCAGAGGTTTTTTTTTCAAGAGAGATTACATGATTTTTATAAATGAGAACTTAATATACAGTCTTATCTTTTAAATCTCCCTTCTAGTAACCGTGTAGCTCTTAACAGAATGTTACCCAATCGGGAGCTCGATACCGATGAATAGAAATGACACCGCTCCAGTAGAACGTGCTATTGAAGTTAGAAAGTTAATTTATTATGGAGTTTTAAGTTTAGAAAATCTTCCTCAGAAGATTTATAATCAAAAACATTTTTATATAACTTAATTATAGCAAAGTATTTTATTGTTAAAAAAAGGATCTTGTAAGATTTTCGGTTCTTTTCTGTTTCTTCTCCGCCGTGGTTTTTTTTAAGAATAAGTATTTAAACTCATTAAGAAAGTAATTGTTATTTTACAGTAGCTTACATACTGACATTTAAAGATTAGACGTAATAAGTTTTTTAACAAAACAACTTTACGTCTAAAGTTTATCGTGGATCCTGCGGTACTTTGTCGGAATCCGATAGACACTTTTTAATTTTTTTTTCTCAAATCGGTGGGTATTTTTAGAGGTATTTGCAGAGAAATTATAAATATAGTCTAACCAAACCTAACTTGCGCTTGCTTCGCTCGCTAGTCAAGGTTAGCGACCGTAAATTAAGATTACATTTATAATATCTCTGCAAATAACTCCAAATACCCACTTATCTGTAAGAAAAAATATAATACGTAACGTAAAAAAAAACCATAGCGGGGGAAGAACAGAAAAGAGCAAGATTTTGATCGCTATTATGTCGAATACATTATGAAAAATTATTAAAATATCTAAAACGCTTAACATCTTTATGAAATAGTCAGCGTGTTGCTTTATTTTTTCTGTTTGTCCATATCGGCCGATACCTACATTTAAAAACTAAAAACTCTTTAATAAAAAATACACGATAATTGTTATACCGGTGTTTATAGATGTTATATAAAATATACTGAAAAAAGTGAAAAGTATATAACGTTAACGGATATCAATAAACATGCGTTCAAAATTGCCTAAATTTTCAGAAAATAAATCTGATGTTTCTGCTGTAACGGTATACTCAAAGGAAATAACATCGACAATTTTTTTTATAATTATAGCACACCAGATTTTCTGCGAGCGCAATGGTTTGTCACGATAGGCGTGGTGATCCTTTCAGTTTTTGACCGGTTATATAGCGTCAAAATGGAATTTTTTGTCAGAGAAAAATAACAAGTCCGTAAAATGAATCCCCTTGTACACAAATTGATCTAACCGATGATAATATTCTAGCCGTTTTTTTTGTCGGGATCAACTAGTCGATGAATTTTTTGAATTCTACACGGCCGTCTACAAGTGTGCAATTGTTTTTTTTTTTTTTTGTAAGGCGGATTGTAGTAAGTCATCGGTTTTAACAGACTGTCTCTGCATTCATCATTATCTTCTACCTTTTGTGTCTCAATTTACTCGCCAGCCTCATTACTGATGTCTTGTTAGGAACCGGTCTGTCTTAGTATTAACGACGCAGTCACGCCTTCACCTTAGTCGTTGCCATCCGTGTACTGAAGTATGACTCCGATAAAGTTAGCATTCCTCTTGTGAAAACACCATCTTATCGATAACAGTAACTGACGTTCTGATCGCTTTGTTATAACTACCGGTAGATTGTCGCGTCGGCACGATAGTTAGATGTCGGATGAATCCATTCCGATCAAATGCGGGGGAGTACGGTCGATTCAAATTCTATAGAAGGCCAATTGACGTGTTGCATTTTATATGGGACCGCTGTACAAGACAGCTCTGAAACGTTTTGGGATCGGTTCCCTCTGTTTGCAGTAGTAATTGCGATCGGGAAATTATTGGTTCATAAGCCGGCAAAGTTTAAGATTTATAATACGGTCGGCTTCACGTTCTTGATTCTTCTCCGATATAACAAGGAGGTGTTTGTATAAGATATACGTGATATTGTTTTGTTGTAGTCCGGTGTCAGATTTTGTGTTTTAATTGAAAAAACCGTGAATGTTAATGTAACGGTGACAAATTAACATCGATTGAAAGAAGCGGCGATGAAAAAAACATGTTTTAACGAGCAAGTTTTTTGTTAGGTTGGTATTAGTGTTAATGAAGTTCGTAATGATAAGTGATACTT
This sequence comes from Lycorma delicatula, assembly GCF_047948215.1. Lineage (NCBI taxonomy): Eukaryota > Metazoa > Arthropoda > Insecta > Hemiptera > Fulgoridae > Lycorma > Lycorma delicatula. Next base: position 130,420,394 of record NC_134463.1, on the reverse strand, counting down.
TGTTTGCCGTTACAAATGATGAAACGCATCGTGAAGCGATAGAAGGAAGATTTTTTGAAAAAGTGGAAGAATCGGAATATCTGTGGAAAGTTGTAATACTGTTCTGCAATAAAATTGAATTGCGTTTGACAACACATTCTAAAACTATTGTCTACCGATCAGAAAGATGTACAGTTGACAACGGCTTATCACGTTATCGCTATAGCCGATTAATATTTTCTGTACAGAATAAACCAAAAAATTGAGACTTGTACTGTATACACGCAGTACCTCAGGGAAGTGTCCTAATTGTTACTTTGTTTGCCGAAGCCATAAATAATATAACAAACTGCGTGGAAAACCGGTTATGTATTCTTTATTTGCGGATGATTTTTCTATTTACGTAACATGTAAAACGTTAGCTACTGGTGAGGCTGCTTCAAAACACAGTAAGCCGCTTAGAATCGTGATGAAAATCTACTGAGTTCACGTTTTCTTCGGAAAAAAGGAGTGCGTTTGCTTTTACCGGTTGAGCTCAGTCGCTGGCCGACCGGAAGCCACAAATATTGGTGTACGATTTGCCAAGGGCAACGAGGACAGGGGAGCCCGAAATCCTGACGGCGATACACAGCCAAAATCCAGCATCGGATATGGCTGCTGAGGACTTCCTCAAGGGAACCGGGGTGGTTCCCTTTAGGGGCGGAAAGAAGCCCTCTAGGAGCCACTGGGTAATTGAGACCTTGCCTAAGATCCGGCAGGTCTTGGTGGCCGGTGGTCGGCTGTTCCTCGGGTGAACCTCTAGCAGGGTCGTCGATCATACAGAAGTACCCCGGTACTTCAAATGTCAAGGATTTGGTCACACCTCTCTCCGCTGTAGGGCACAGTCGGAGATGTGTGGTCACTGCGCCCTTGCTGGGCACAGGGCAGTTAACTATCCTAATAAGACCGCGCCTGCAAAGTGTGCTCCTTGTGCCTTGGTGAAAGGCTTTGATGTTGGATACCGGGTCGGGGGCGGGCAATGCAGGTCGCACGACATAACCCGGGCCAAGATCGTACATAATACGGCGTATGGCGACGCCTGAGTTGAGGGAAGCTTTCGAGGACGGTCATCACCATACCGAACGCTTACGCCTGGGACAGTTAAAGCTGCATCGTTCCTGAAATTTATCACATCAAGACAGCAATTCACTGCCACGCCTAGGTCGCTGAATGCCAGCAATTACCTGTCCACCGATATTAAAGCGCTTGCAGCTTTAATTGGTTGATGGCCTGCCATAACTCTCGGGTAGCTTCCCACAGCAGTGAGGTAGAAATCTTTCCCTTAAATAAACTACTGATGCCGGTTGAAGAAAGCAACGGCATCAAGGAACACCCACACGGTCCGACAATGTGGCTCACGCCACATTGACTCGCCGCTTATGAGTGGCCAATTTTCCCCTTGACCTCTAAGTTCGAGGGTGGCCTGAGTTTTGCCCCCCCCCCCCATGAGCTGCGCAATCGAACATCATATGTTCGTTCCACTGGCCCTCCCCGCAGACGCACAGCGCATCAGTGGCCAGGCGGAACCGAAACAAATATTGGTTCAAGTTCGCGTGGTTGGAGAGCACCTGAGCACCCGTTGCCCTTAAAAACGAAGAAGAGGCATACCATCTGTCCAAGTCTTGTATAAATCTATACAAGGACCTTCCCTTAGTCGTGGTGTGCCATTCTTGCATCCATCAGAGGCTGTTGTAAAGCCTCCTCCTCTGGCGGGAGATGGGCAACTGAACGTAATTTAGGACCGGTCCATTGTGATCACCGTTCCGCTCCGGTACAGGCCCAGCTCGAAACCGCATCCCAAATACCTCGGTCTCCCTGCCTCTTCGCAACTTCCACCTGACCGCCCGAACTTTTACCACTAAATCGATTGGGAGAGCCCTTTCCAATACGGTGATAGCCTCGTAGGAGGTTGTTTTAAAAACAGCAGTACATACTATTAATGCTCTGAGCTGGGCACTCGTTAAATTCTAAATAAGTGCTCCATTTCTGTTCAACCTATGCGCCCAAACGGACTCGGCATAAGAGGCCATACTTTGGCCTCTCGACCAAATGCCAGCAAGTGACCCGAATCTGGAGTTCTTGGACCGCCACCGTAAGCAGTCTCATAGGTTATAAGCCTATGATCACTTACACTGGCCCCTCGGGCCAGACCGTCCATCTACTTGTACATCTAAGCAGATCGTTCGTCACCAAGGTGACGTCGATGTAACTTTCCCCATTTCAGAACTCTTCAGATTAGATAAATCAATTTTCAACTTTTTCTGTTACGTCAATAACGCTTTCGACATCGACAGAAAGTTAGTTGAAATCTACCGAAACATTACGTTACTTAACTCGAACTTCGCACCTTCAGCCAATAAGTCTATCTTACCGTTTGTGAACATTACAGGGGATAAATTGCAAATCTATTTTCGATTACGATTAAATCCATTTTTTATATTAAAACCGGTCCAACGATTTTGTAATCGAAGAATGTTACTCTTAAAATTTACTAAGCACATTTCCTGAATCGATAATAATAATTTCATTACAAACAGTAAAATTCATTTTGGTTCTTTCTAAGATCACATTTTTCATAAGCGTAGACTTCAATTATAATTTCCTTGAGAAAAAATAATTTTTATCTCCAAATTCAATCGATTGTATTAGGCGGTCAAAACCACTTTTTGGTCGTAAAATGTTGAATGTATATTAACTGTTATAATTTTGGGATTAAAAAAAATCACAGAAATGAAGTAAAAAACAGTTTCTTTAGCACGGACAAAGAACTTTTACAGTGGCGATCTGTAATTCAATTTAATAAAGATACTGACATCTGTTCCTATCATAAAGCTGTTTTGCGGACGAAGTTTGAATTCCTACAGAAGGATTATTGTAATCTATTTGGAAAATAATCGCACAAAGCCAAAAACTGATTGTGGCCTATTGATATTAGACCGATTAAAAGCTTTAACAAATTACGACTTCAAGCCAGTCAAAAGTTATACCCACGATGTAGGCAAGAATCGGCTCAAAGAGAGATTCAGTCGAAGGATTATCCACCAGAATCAGAATCTAGTGATGTGGAAATGCTAGAGGCTTTTTGAAGAATGGACGCCTCACTACCACCACTTGGAATCTCTTTTGAAGCTTAAATGTGTCGGCAAACGGGATTTAAAAGGCTAGCTGTAGCAGAAGGTACTATTGCTACTATAGCAGCAGCTGCCGCTGGTCTGAGTGTTACTGATGTAATGCGTAAAGAGTAAGCAGTGTCAAGGATGTAAAGATCTGGATATCCCGATTGGAGAGCTCAAAGCCAACCGTTTGATCTCGACTCGTCGACAAGTTCAGATTTTGACATCGGCACCCGGTACCTGGAGTATTGAAAAAACAATTGATGACTCCCGGGTTCCGATGCGAATGGTGAAGCAGGCCCGGAAGGGCTTAAATCTGAATATTTTGGCGACACCAGAAAAAAAGAAGGAAAACATTGAAGGATGATATTAGTCAACGGGTTCCGAAAGTTTTTGAAGATGATGAGTTTCCCGAATTTTTCCAGGAAAGAAAGATTTTATTTCGGTTAGGATTAACGATGAAAAAGTCCACATGCAGAAACGTCTACTTCTGTGCAATGTAAAAGAGCAGTTCATAGTTGACCGCACACATTACGGCCGTGAAATTGACTTCTCGAAATTTTGTTAACTTAGGCCACAGTGGTGCATTACAATCGGTGCTGCTGGCACACATTCAGTTTGTGTTTTTACTATTCGACTAAACGTTAAGCTCATGATAGCCGCAATATCCATCAAGGATGACTACAAGGTATCGATTGAGAAAACTCTCTGGATCTTAGAAACTAAGGATCGCAAGCTACAAAATTGTGAACGGCGGATAAACCGGGTTGGAGTCTCATTTTTTAGATGACCTTATAGATTATGACTTGCAGGAACTAATAGAATATAAGCAGTGGATTCATACGGTCAGACATATTGGAGACGCAACAGACGACTACGGAAAATTTTATCGAAGAGCTTTCCTTAAAGGTTTTTTGCCTGACTAGCCGCCGTTTTGTTTCAAAACATCAAAGTTCGTTTTTAAAACGGCCGAAGTAAAATTTAAATGATAATCGTACCGTTATGCCGAGAACTATTCACTTGTTCAAGATTCTGTACAGGGATTCCATCGGGATTACAGCCGAGCTACACTGCATCCGTTCGTGGTTTATTACGATAAAAACGAGCTTCAGAATCAGTATTTGAACGGTCAGTGATTGTCTGCGCCATTATATCATTGCTGTACATATATTTTTGACTAAACCGATCAAATACTTGCAGACAGCGACTGAAATAAACCGTACACGCTACTTCAGTGACGGTTCAGCCGCTTAATTTCAAGAATTTTATCATTTGCCCCACCGTGAAGAAGACTTTGGGATAAAAGGTCAGTGGAACTTCTTTAGTACTAGCTGAAGAAAATCACCGTATGATGGAATTGAAAGCGGTATGAAACGGTTAGCGGCACTTGTCAGCCTTCAGCGACCTATAGAAAACCAGATTGATACTAAGAGAGTTATTTGAACTTTGTAAAGAAAATATACCAGGAATCAGGTTCCTTTTTATTCCAAGAGAAGAAGTTGGGAGAATCCGACCTGAACAGGAAAGCCGGTGTACTAGTGATCACACAATTGTCGGAATAAGAGAGAGCAGAGTCTCAAATGATGTTTATGAAACCGATAAACCTACTCGAGGCATTTCACTTTCCGGAAATATGTGCGATATATCTTTTGAAAAACACGATTCCCTCTGTGCTGGATTCCAGAACAGCACATTTTTGCTCAACGACATCATCAGGACGACATATATGTATTCAGAAAACATCCGAGCTACGATCGAGAAACAATTTAAGCCGAAGCGGAATTAACCCGACCACTCTAGATATTTTTATTTTATTGCACTCCTACGACTGTATTTCATTTTGTTTATGATTTTAGTATTTTTGTGCACGTGTAATAAATATTTTTAAAAATTGTGCTTGCCGTAACAGATATAAAATTAGTCGATAAAAAAATACTTTCTACTAAAGAGTATTCCTTTAATCCATAAAAGTTACGGAAAACTTGCTCCCTGTGTGAAAGATGCGTTATCTTTCAACTGTTTATTCTGCCGCTTATAAGCTAAAAATGTTTTGACCAAATTTGGTGATTAATATCTCCTGACATAAGCCTCCTGTCGCTTTGAAACTAGGCTGTTACACACAATGTTGCCCCTTCGCGAATTACAAAGTCTCGTTTCGATTAAAGTACTAGATAAGGAATTATATTAGTTCAAACTTTCACTTACAAAATGTCGCGACAACTTTTTAGCCGAATTTCAACTGTTATATCTCAAAACCAGGTTCTGAAAGAAACTTGTTTTGAAGTTTGAAGACGGTTCTTTCGGGGATCCCCGGTCTACTTGACGTGGTATTTTACGGTTTACAGAGCATATTAAGAGTCATTTATATGCAAGTTTATTACAAAATAATGAATTTTATTTCGGGTACGGCATATTTCAACGGTGTTTCCCGATGAATCTCTGATAGCAATAGAAAACAATCGACAAAATATTTAGCAAATTCAACAAAATATTCGTATTTTTAAAAAAAAAACATAATAGAGAAGATGAATCCGTAAAATGTAGATAAATTACATAGTATTCTGTATATAGCAGCGACGTTAAAAGTATTTTAGAGTATTACAACTTTAACCGTTAATGCGCAGCGTCTATTGTCCTCGGAAATGTTAAAGATAAAAGATGAAATTAAATCCGGAAGTATTTAAAATAATTTATAACTTGTTTTCTATTGCCGTTAATAATAATGCGTTTATTTATTTACGTTTTTGTTATTATTTTTGTGTTAATCCCTCAGTATCTGGGGACGGTGATCGTTTAGCGATCGAAATTACAATTTAGGATATGCAGAACGTACTGCTGAAAGATTGAGACTAGCCGAAGTAGTATTTGGCTGATTAATTAAGAATACAAGAAAATTGGCTCAAGTCCAGCATTATACGGAAAGTGTTTACAGAGTTAGTTTATTAGAAGCAAAAGTTTAAAAAAATGTATATAAAAATTTATTAGATAGTTAGAAAACTTACTTGAGCGGTCTTTTTCTAAAAGTTTTCTATCTAAACGAAGACTGTATTTCACAGACGGGTTTAAAGTTTTGCCGTATCCATTTTTAGATGAGATATTTATCTTGTAGAATTGTACGTAAGGGGATGAAGTTCAATGATTTTGATTTTTCACTCGCTACTATTCGCTATTCATTTTTTTGGTAGACGGTTAATTTTATTTTATAAACAGCGATAGAAAAACTCTTTTTTTAAATAATATTTATTTGTACATTTGTTGTTATTTTTCGAATGTTTACCTTTATTTATTCGCGCATTTTTATTTTTTTTTTTAAGTTAAAAGAAAGAGGAAAAAAACAAAATGTAGCGAAAGAAAACTTAAAAATCCGAAATCTTATAACAATCTTCCTCGTAAGGTTAAGCTAAAATTTAACCTTATGAGCGCTAAACAAAGTCGATTGCAAAAATTTCCATCGCTTCTACTTTTTTTTCACGCTTTACGTATAGCTTATTTAAACGGTGCACATCGTTAAATAGTATTTCAGTTATAAAAAAAATTTGGGTTCAGTTTTACCCCTTATTCAAAAGACGTTTTTAACAAAAATCAAAATTCGTAGTAAAAGGTATCGAGTCCTACTTGACCGAATGATGTTTTTATCGTTAAAATTATACAGTAGTTTCTTTAAAACTATTTTTTTTTTTTTTTTTTTTTTTTTTACTGTAATTTCTTTATTTTAATAATTAGTAAAAATTTAATTAGTAATAATTTCATTTAACTTTCCTTTCTTCTTCTTCGCCAGCTACCGCGTATAACAACTTTAATAACTGCCGCGACTTGAAAAACATATTAAGTATCAGAAACGCTAAAAAATTCAACAAATCTTTAAATCTCATCCCACGTGCGATCATTTTACGGTGCGCACTGCGACGCTATACACTATAATTCCGCTGTGACCTATAATACAAAGACGCTTGCGTTTCACTGAAAATGATCACCGTTTTCCTAAAGGCGGGTCCGAACTCTTCGCAACCTATTTTTTGATACTCTTCGTGGGACATCGAAGCTAATGTAATCGATCTGTGCAGTATCGGCTCGCTCCGGGTCTTGTAGAGTACGCGGGTTCACTCGGATGTTCACGTCCGTCAAAAAAACTCCAGAGAAAAGTTCGGTGACGATAAATCAGGGGAACGAGGGGGCCTCAAACCTTTCGAGATCGTGCGATCGCCAAACATTTCTTCCAAATATTCCAAGGTGTTTTTGGTGGTACGGCGCTTCGCTCCTTGTTGTCGCAGGTAACAGTAGCGTTCATCGGGATGCAGAAGAGCTACAAATCCGGTAATTATATCCTGGTATGCCGAACCGTCAAGGACTTTGTAAAAAAAATCGGCCCCGCTATTCGTCGTCGAGAACTCGCAACACCAACCTTCTGCGAGTGCAGCGGCGATTCGCGTAAGATTTTTGGATTTTGTGTCGACCGACATCTGATCTGACCGTCGATGTAACACTTAACGTAACTTTCAAAAATCACTAAAACGCGATCACTCGATGTCATGCGCTGAAGACGAATGATGTGCGCGATGAAACGATCGCGCTGTAGATACAGTTGCGTTTTTCATTCCTGAAAATTAAAATTAAAAAAAAATTAATTTTAAGTACGGGTTACACGCAGCCTCCCGATTTTATTTATCGGAGTAATTATTTATTCCAGTAAGTCTAAATTTGGTGTAATGTTATTCAGCGAGGCAAAAAATTATAATTTAAAAAAAAACCGGCTAAATGACCGATGAAAAGTAAAATCACTCCAAAGCTGAAATTTAGCGGAATATTTGTGCCAAATTTCACTTTCTTTGTCGACAGACTTTTGAGATCGGTCAAAAACTTTAGAAATTATATCGAATATCCTCCTCGCCCGTAAATACGATCTGCTGAAAACGAGTTTTAAATAACCGAATGAGTACTTTGATTTTACAAAGCTCAATTTTCTATACCGTCGGTCATACAAAATCGAGGTACAAACGTAAAACGTTTTAAACTATGAAACCTATTCTTTTTTTAATTTTGTTGAAAATTTAACGTCGTCAATGTTATATAGAAATTTGTCGAGTCGTTTTCGTAAAATTTATGTCGAGCCGACCCAGAGATATTATTCAAAACAGGCAGACTCGTAAGAATTTGCGGAAAATGTAAATACATATACGTCTTCCGCAAATTTCTATAATTTTTTTTTTTGAGTTTATTCGTCGAGAATTCACAACGCCAAACGTGTTGTGAATTCTGGTCGTTTCAAATAACCAAAATTTTGCCGATCGCTCTATTTTCCCTTTATAATTATACTGCTTCAGTATCGATAGCTACGCAAAATATTTACACTTCGTATTTAGCTTATTTTAATGGCGCATATCTTATGTATTATTTAAAATACAATCGTTTGTTTAACAAATGAAAAACAACTATATAAAAAGAAAAGAAAACATTCTATTAAATATTAATTAATATAATTTCGTAATTCGGCTGTTTACGTATATTAAGCTTATATGCATACCGTATCGTTTCCACTCGTATATAAGGATCTTAACGATTTACGTGTTTATAGCTATTGTAAAGATAAAATAGTCTTAGGAAAAAATTTCTTTCTCATTACATTATCTGAACCGTACGCATTTATGAAAAATACCTCGATAGAATGCATCTTTTTAATAAAGTATTCTTTAAAATACGAAATTTTAAAGAAATCTATATTCAATTTAAAATTTTTGATTTCCGTTTCAAACCGTTAATCCCCTACTCTTAAACGTTTAACCGTTTTACTTTGTTTAATCTGACGTCAAAAATGATCGCATCGATTCGAATTATTCAAACATCTTAAACGCCCGTAGGAAATCCATCCGGATAAAAACTCAGTTTCAGAGCCGACTTATCATTTTTTATAGTCTTTTTAGATAATTCCTAGTCGTACAACTTTTGTGATGAAATTTGACGGTGAGCTTAATATCCAAAAGTAAACCGCTTACGCGAACAAAATTAATTTTACCGTTTGGATGGTGTCTCATCGAGTATTGCGATAGTTGTTTCTATGAATAAATTTTTTCAAACTATTATTAGTATTTTTTTTCTTTAAGTACAAGAAAATTCAAGTTTTCTTCCATTCCTTCGTTTTTCAACTATCTTTACAAAAATTGAGAGTAATGGAATTTCACTTACCGACCTTTGCGATTACAGTAATTTCTCATATGTACTGCGACATGAAGAAAACCGATTCGTCCGATTAGGTTCATTCTAAATATAAGATATACACCTTCTGTCCGTTCTTATAATTAACCGTGTACCGATTCCATCGATATCAGGCCATGACCGATTTTTCAAAGACATTATATCTTCGGTTGAGATCAGGTCAAAAAGAAAGAAATATTTTGTGACTTAAGTTCGCGTAAAATCTTAAATTAATTACGCAGTCTTTTTGATTCCCTGTAATAGATTTTTAGGAATCTGTAGAAAGAAGTCGTTAAAACTATTTACTGCTAACTTTACTCTTCTCCTTTGTTTTTCTCTCATCGCTTCGTTATTATCCTCCGCAATTTTTAGAATCTGTTTAAACTTCAAAAAACCTCCCTATCGTATTTAATTTTAATTATACGGTTTAACTCTTTATATAAACATTAAAATATTTTTTAAATAAAAAAAGGGACTCTTTAATTCTTTTTTATGAAGTATTTCGCTTAAAACGTTTGCAGAAATCGTTATCGATTGACGTTTATAAAATTATTTTACGTGCGCGGTTGAATATACGATTTCGGTTTTGCTTACGTAATAATTTAATTAATTTATCGTAGTTTACATTATAGCGATAGCGACTGTATGTATCTGAACTATTATTACATCTATTATTTCATTTTTGTTTATTCTTTTATACCGATATATCTAATCCTTCTTTATCCGTAGGAAATGATCGTTAAACGATTTAAATTGCCGTCTGGTTTTAGGTTTTGAATAATTTTTTTGTGAGCCGTGTTCGAGTGCTTTTAGCGGATTAAGATGAATAGAGATTGTTTAAATACGCTACATTTAACGCAGCGATCGCGTACCGATTGTTAATTTATTCGTTCTACAGATTTGAAAATATGAAAAATCTGCCGAGAACAAATCAGAAATCAAATTCTACGTGCCGTCAAGTATTTCTTCCGAGTTTTATTTAACTTGGGTTTCGGTCTGCGGTGTTCAGTTTTATAACATTGCCGAATGCAATTTTTCAAGCGACAAATCAGTGAGCTCTTTGAATTTAGTAACAAATGCTAATTTGACGCGACTTGGCCCCGTGCTGTAAACTTGCTTTTCAGCTACCGGTAGCGATTATAAAGCTTTTGCAAGTACAGTGTTTCTACGTTCACGTCGTCGGGGCTGTAAACGACTAGTGGCTGTCAGTCAACCTGCGCCGCTGTGGAGTTTTGACTGAACGGTGTTGCAGTAGTACCACTGTCGGCTAAATAAGGACCTTTTCTTTGTTGAATCGAGTGTCCCATTTTCTTAGGTTCGTGAGGCCAACAAAATTTGCGATTCTCTGGCAGGTTCGGGAAGCGATTTGCTCCGACTTCGCCGGTGGTCTTGCAAGAACGAGCTTTTAGCTTTGGACTTTTCGAGCGGGGTTGTGTAACCTTGTGCCCTTCATTCAGACTACATTTGTAGTTCCTGGCAGTGTAGTCTGTGCTTTATTTAAACAGCCACAATGGAGCAGCAATCCGAGGGAAATTGGCTGGAGGATTTGGTTGGTTTAGTCAAAGACTTGGTGACCGGTGACCCCTTCCAGAGAAGGTCACTCGGTAGGTCTCCGTCGAGGCCGCAGGTCTCTGCAAGAGATCTTTTGGTCTTCACGAGGGAGGTACCCCTTGTGGAAGACGGATTGCACTAGAAATCCTTTACTGTAAGCTGTGTGGAGAAAACCGCCGTTGGAACCGCACAGGGTGAGCCGAATCTGAAGGGCATCTCCTCTCGAAGTCGAGGGTGGTGGTGGACAGAAGTGTGGTGGTCGGCACTGGGCAGGAGTTCCCCGGAGCAACGCCTTCATTAGTAAGGTCAAGCTCCGGATCCGATGGATTGGGGCGGATCGACGAGGTACAGTCAGCGTGGACCAAGATCTCCAAGAAAGAGTCGAGCATAGCATTTTAGTCTTGCTTTGACAGTTAGTCGACTTGTATTTGTCTGAATGTTTTGTTTGATGGTTGCTGAGCTGGCAGTAAAATGCGAAGGCCTCCAGGGCACCAACCGAGCCCTTCTCTCCGTCGTCTCACGACTGTCAGGCAAGGTTGACCAGGTAGTGGAAGGAGTCGGGGACTTCAAACCGGGAATGGGGAGGGTCCTTCGCAAAATCCTTATCTCTGAAGCGGGTTGAGGTGAAGGTGAAAAAGCCTCTCTTTGCTGCTATAACGGCTGCTGGCGGGCCTAAGCGGGTTAACCCCACTCCGCCAGTCCAGAAGCAGACCATCAAAATTAAGCGGGCTCAAGGTGACTTGCTTAAGTCCGGGGGCTTCGTCGTTAATGACGGAGCTAATCCTGAAAAAGGCCCTGCACTGGCGGAGAGAAATGTGTCCGGGGCACTAAAACACGGGACCATAGCATCATATTGGAGGTAGTTAATGAGCAGCACGCAGACTTGCAGGCAGCAACACTACCTGCAACGGCTGCCAGCAGGCAGGCTACTGGAGGCAGACGTTCTGGTAAAGAACGGGCTAAAGGTTCAGTTGCTGGCCGAGCGGCGGCCTCAGATATTGGTGTATGATCTATTGAGGTTAGAGGAGCCCGAAATCCTCAAGGCCATTCACAGTCAAAATCCAGGATTCTATATGACTGTCGAGGACTTCCTCAAGGGGACCAGGGTGTTCCGGCAGTTGGGGCGGAAAGAGGCCGTAAAGAGCCGCTGGGTATTAGAGACCTCACCCAAGATCCGGCAGGTCATGATGGCCGGTGGTCGTTTGTTTTTGGGGTGGTGCTCATGTAGGGTGGTCGTCCATGTTGAAGTCGTCCGATGTTTCAAATGTCAAAGTGTTGGTTACACCTCTCCGTTGCAGAGCGCAGTTGGAGATGTGTGGTCACTGCGCCTCTGTTGGGCATATGACATCCAGCTGTCTTCATGAGACCGCGTCGGCAAAGTGCGCCGTCTGTGCGTTGGTGAAAAGCTTCGTTGCTGGACACCGGGTCGGTGGCAAGCAATGGAGGTCGCACGATATTGCCCGAGCGAGAGCTGTAAGCAGTACAGCGTATGGCGACGCTTGAAGTGGGGAAAGCTGTCGGGGACAGACGTCATCATGTCGAACGCTTGCGCCTGGGGCAGTTAATCCTGCATAATTCCCGGGCGGCCAGCAGTGAAGCCATGAGGATTCTTGAGGAAACCCTTCCCTGACATACGGGCTGTGGATTCCGTTGACATATACCGAGTGGTTTCTCGAATGGCACTGAGAAAGGCACCGGCGATTGACCAACTTGGTCCGGATATTTTTCACCATCTTCTGCTTGTCATAAGAGAGCCGCTTGGCATACTGTTATTGGGGTGCCGTAGTTGGGGTTGCTTTCCGATTTGTTGGAATGTGGCCTTCGTAAGGGTGCTCTTAAACCTGGAAAGGATCCTAGTGAGGTTGGCAGTTATCGACCCATCAGCCTCTTGCCGGTAATCGGTAAGTTGCTGTAAAGGCTGGTTGTGGAACGGCTCCGGTAAAGCATCGATATGAACGGTTTTCTAAATTGAGACCAATACGGCTTCATTGAAGGGGTTGGCACCGAGGATTGCATCTTAATGCTCTTGCCGATGTTTAAAGCGCCAACTGTAAATATGTTTTGGCAATTTTTATTGACATAGAGGCAGCAATTCCTTCCTTTTGTTGGAGTTTTGTCCTCTATGAGTTGGAACGCCGCAATGTTCCCGAAATCCTACAGGCCGTGGCAAGAGACTATTTGTCTAACTGCACGGTTCTGTTCAAGGATGCGCGCCTAGTTGTGGAAAAATCCGTAACCAGGGGAAGCTCGCAGATTCCATTCTCGGTCCCCTGCTGTGGAACCTGGTATTTGACGGGTTTCTGGGATTGACATTCCCAGAAAGGGTCACGATTAGTCACAAAAGGGTCCTTTTAGTTCGTGGTAAATCACGATTTTTTTGAAGGGCGCAGACAAATTTTATCTTACAGTCGAAATCCTCACATTAAATATAAAGGCTGTGTAATTAGCCGAGTTAGGTTCATAAGTACCTAGGTGTTTTGTTTGATGAAAAGAAGCTGCTATTTAGCAACCATATTAAACAAGTAGCGGCAGACGCCGTCTCCGTAATGCACAAGCTTAGTAGGATTGCTCGGAAAGACTATGGGTTGTCGGGCCGTCAATTCTACATGGTGTACCGAGGTGTCTTCGAAAGTATGACCACATACGCGCCTCCAGATTGGACGCATAGGCTAGTTAGGAATAGATAACTTATTTTAAATTTAAGCATCGTGCAGCACTGAGCCTTGAGAGTATGCACTGGTGTTTTTCAAACAACCTCCTATGAGATTTCCACGGTATCGGTAGAAGCTATCCCAATCGATTTAGTGGTGAAAGTTCTGGCGGCCATGCGGTGATTGCGAAGAGATTGGAACGCCGAGATATTTGGTATGCGATTTCAAGCATAGCGCGTACCGGAGAGGATGTGATCACAATGCACCGGAGCTAAATTTGAAACAGTTATCCATCTACCGCTTGCGAAAGAGGCTTCAGAGCCTCGCGATGGAAACATGGCAGCAAGAATGGCATACCACACTAAGAAAAGGTCATAAATTTATACAGGACTTCTTGGGGGATGTTACGTCTCTAGTTCATTTTTATGAGCAACGGTAGCCCAGGTACTCGCCAACCATGTGAATTTAAAGCAATATCTGTATAGGTTTCGCCTGGCAACTTAAGAGGTGTAAGTCTGCGGGGAGGTTCAGTCGAACGAACACATGATGTTCGACTGCCCCGCCGTTGTGGGGGGCCAGAGCTCAGACCACCCTTGAAATTAGAGGTCATGGGGAAAATGGACCACTCACAAGCGGTCAGTCATGTGGCGTGAGCCGCATTGTCGGACTGTGTGGGAGTTCCTTGTTGAAGTTACATTGTTCAACCGTCATCAGTAGTTTCTTAAGGGAAAAGGCTCTTACCGCACTGAGGCTACCTTCTAGAAATGGCTGACCTTCTGCCAATAGCTCCAAGCGCTGTAAATGTTGGACAGGTACTTGCTGGCATTTAGCGACCTAGACTTGACAGCGAATTGCTGTCTGTGACGATATAAATTTTATATTTATGATTGTCATTTATTTTATTATAGACGGGGTGCGCCTACCCAATTTTTGTTACTATATGACAAGTGAACGGCTGGACACAAAAGCGAATGGTGTATTGGATCACGCCTACTCCTTTCACGCTATTAAGCTGGAGGAGCTAGTTAGAACTCGTCGCTTAAACTGTTCGAGGCTGAGTAGCCTTTCGTGGCACAGACGTTCGGTTTTATATTTTAGGGCGACCAAATGGGGTGGTGGTGGGAGTAATAGAAGTAAACCAAACTTGACGCGTATTATATCTTGTACGTATTCACCGGATGACGTGAGCAGATAAAAACTGCGAGATCTATTTCGATTGATCGGTTTACCCGTGCGATCCTTTCCGGAGATGTATTATATGATTTTTTCCCGTTTTTCTTCAGCTATACTTTACTGAAGTTATATGCCAGTGTGAGCGATCATAGGCTTGTAGCCTTTGAGATCATTTACGGAGGCGGTCTAAGAGCTCTAGATTTGGGTCGCTGTAACCGAAGGGGCTTGGCTAAGCACAAGCTGCGGTGCGAGTGCGCAGCTGCCTTGCAGGGGTTGGAATGGCGCATGGAGCACAGAGAGGAGGTGGAATTGATGGCTGAAAAATTCGGCCGGGCCATCAAGACTGACTGCGATAGGGTCCTACGGCGGTTTCGGCCGATGGACGGTCCTTTAGGTAATGACTAGTCCGCTGACCGGGGAGTGCCTGGAGCCGTCATGACCGCAGCTTCCGGGGAGCCGTCTGATAAACACAGGCGGAAACCCGGGAAAAAGTGGTGGTCCTCTAACCTTAGCGTGCTGCGCGCAAGAGTTAGGTCCTCTAGGAGAAGATACCAGCGTCGTCCCCTAACGGGGATTATTGTTGATGACGTGCGCGCTGAGGGTCTGCGGATCTACCGGCGCGCCCGTAATGAGTATGTTCATGCCATCATGGAAGCTAAACTCAAGTTATGACAAGGTCATGCGCGAGTTGCAGCGCAACCCTTGGCAGCTTGCGAAGTTGCCAAAGCCGTTGCACGTGCTGTTCAGTGTTCGATGCGGGTATGGTTGCCACCATCTGGTCACTTAACAGGCGTTTAGGTGAACACTCTGTTTCCAGTGGCTCGGGGGGGTAGAAGCAGAAGTCGGCGTTAGGGGGTTGAGACACCATTCTCTGGCGTACGGGCTGTGGAACCCGTAGATATAGACCGAGTGGTTTCTCGAATGGCACTGAAAAGGCACCGGGGATTGACCAACTTGACCCGGATATTTTCTATCATCTGCTGTTTGTCATAAGAGAGCCGCTTGGCGGACTGTTCTCGGGGTGCCTAAACTGGGGTTGCTTTCCGACCTTGTTGGAAGGTGACTTTGGTGAAGGTGGTCTTAAAATCAGGAAAGGATCCGATTGAGCTCAGTTATCGACCCATCTGCCTCTTTCCGGTAATCGGCAAGTCGCTTGAAAAGCTGGTTGTGGAACGGCTCTGGGAAAGCGTCGATATGTACTCACTTCTAAACCGAGGCCAGTATGACTTCACTCCATTCAGAACTCTACAGTCACATCCGCCGCAAAAGCTCTAATCCGTCTGTGGGACAGGTAGTCATGTATTATAAGCCTCAAATATAGTAAGTTGTTCCTGTCCTCCAATTCTTTCAGGACAGCATCCCATCTTATGTTATTAAAGGCGTTCTTGACATCCAGTAGGACCAGAATCGGTACCTTCCTGGAGCGCTTAGAACCTCCTGCTGCCTCATCAGTCGTCGAAACTACCCTCTGTAATGCATTGATGGTAGACCTCCCCGTTTTAAAACCATATTGGTGTTCAGATCCCACACTCGTCTGAACATCTCTCAGCCTATGCAGCAATAAAACTTCAAATAGCTTTCCTAAGCTGTGTAATAAACATAGCGGCCTATAACCAGAGGGTTCTCCACCCCGTCTTCCCGGGAAAAAAATCACTACGCACGTTATTCAAACAATCTGGTGTTAAATATAAATCTTGTAAAATTCTTCATGAATTAAAATTGAAACCGTCCCGCGCTGCAAATGAAGGAGACAGACAAACCGAAACGACTTTATTATTGCAACTAGCTTCTCGGAAACGTTGTTGGTGGACAGATAGACCCGATGTCGTATTTCATGTCAGACGAGGCACGGTTTCACTTATCCGGCCATGTTAATTCGTAGAACACCAGGTATTGGACGGTAAGGAATCCTCACGAGATAAATGAGCGTCCGCTTCACGGTGAGAAAATTGGTGTTTGGTGAGCTTTCCTGTAATCGTGTAGCGGGACCAATATTTTTTGACCGGACTGTCAATTCGTAGGTTTACCTCACAATTTTCGAATGTGAGCAATTAACCGATTATGAAAAAAGAATACAGCTTCTTTTAACAAGACGGAGCAACATGTCACACATCAAACGTTTCACCGAATCGCCTTCATGCAGGTTTGACAAATGAACGAGCTCTCGGCAGAGGACGGTGGCCTCCACGTTCCCCATAGTCGTCTACTTGCGATTTTTCCCTTTGGGGCTACATAAAGGAGAGAATTTATGCATCTAATCCCCGCAATATTGTTGAACTGATGGTGAACATTCAACGAGAAATCAACGCAATCGACAACGTTTTGCGTCAGACTACTCTCAATATGATCGGTCGAGCACAAAAGTACATCGATGATGCCCAGGGTGGTCATTTTGAACATCTTTTGTAACAATAAGGTAAACAAATGCAACAATTAAATTACATTTTATGTTTTTCTTATTTAATTTATCGGTATCGTTCATAAAATTTCATTCCAACAGAACCTACCGATTCTGCACCGGTTACGGTACGGGTTCGGTTTTATGTTACTCATATACTCGTATTTGCGGGTTGCGCTTATGATCGCTTTCTTTCCTTTGTAGTAATAATACGGTATAGCCGAGTAGGGAATTACCGTTAAGGTTAGCGTTTATTTTTTCCTGTACTATTCGTTAACATCGACGTACTTCCTGGATATCTGTTATTTATTTCTTTTTTTTTCGTTTACCGGTTTTTCCTCTATATTTCCTCGTATCGCTAAAATAACTCGTACGGTTGTCGTAACGTTTATATTGAAACTCTTTATTTCTAACTAATTTTCAATTTTTTCTTGAAATTAAAACGTTTTATTTTCTTTTTTTTATCATCCAGATTTAATGCCGCAAGATAGCTTGCTTTATAATATACTAAAAAAATATTTTAAAGAATTTCTTTATTATTTTTTACGGATGAAAGCCGACCGCGATAGTGTTAGAATACTATTCATGTCTTTCTTACTTTGTTTATATTTTAAAATTGTACTTTCAAAGTTAAAAAATGCCTTGCTTTCGGCATAAGTTAAAAGTACGGGACGGGGTTGCGACGCGAAGATGTTAATGCTAATGAAATTTTTCAGTCTAATGACAAGGTAGCCTAAGCGAGGTATTATCGCTAAAGCGGACGTAGCCGTGAGCTTAACGATTATTCTCGATAAAGAAAGTAGCGATCGATTTTGCGTCGAGTTAGATTATTTGTCTCGCCAAGCGCTCGCAAAAATTCTAAAAAACTAATGTTCATTATCGGCGTGTCGGCCGTATTTTTTAGACATTTTACAGGGCAGAGGTACAGTTACTGAAAAACTTTCCTGTTGTAAACCGAATGCGACGGGTCCTGAAAATTTCTACCCAAAAATCAAAGGAGCGGCATCTGTGCACGTATTTGGGGATGAGAGAAGCCGGAAGACGATCTTTTCTTATATTTTACCGGTGATAAAACATCTTGTCGGCGTCTTGTGTCGTTGTCGATCGAGTTAACCGAAAGTAAAGAATTCAGGCGAACTAGTCATCGTTGAAGTTCTCGGTCGCTGTTTTCTAGGACCGCAGAACGGGGGACAATAATCATAACGGTGTTGTAATGTGAAATGTGCCGTTCGGAACAGACGGTGCGGGATCGTTCCGATTCAGCAGTTCCAGTAGAAACGTTTTGAGAATCTTCATCTCCACCCTTTTGCTTAGTACGTTTTCCTGACTTGAAAAAAGAAGCGGCGTGTTTCTCTGCAGTTTTTTGAAGTTGAAGAGTTGAAAAAACGACACTGAACCGGCTGAGAGCCTGGATACCAAATTTTTACGTATATTTTTGTTTTGTAAGAGCATTTGAATGCATTAAAATGCGGTCTCTCACTCTCCCCCTCCAATTTTGTTTATGAAAGAAAATCAGAGTTAATATCGGTGAATTTTTGACATCATCCGTTTGTGTATACAGATAGAACAGTTTAGCTCTTCAAAAGCATCGGTCTGTGTTTTACGTAACGGATTGTTTGATTTTTTGTTCAGAATACTAGATTGTATCCAGGTATTTTTATGTATAATTTGTGAGCTGTTTCTTATTCTCTCGGTATTTGTTTACTCTTATTAATGCGATGTATTTTTTGTGTGTTTATCTTTGTTTTCATCCTTAATTGTATTTATTTTGTGTACGAGCGAATAGGTGAATGCGCCGTTATATACATCCGTTTGTGATCTTCAGCGGTTAGTCTGCGGATCGTACTTGTAAGAGCGTATAGTTTAAGCGAAGTCTCGCGGTCGTGAGTTATTGTGTTCCTAGTGTGTCCGTTCTCGCTTATTTTGCAGTCGGTTTTAAGTTTTGAAAGTAAACTTTTGTCAGTTACTCTTTTGTGATTGTGAGATCAAGAAAATTTATTTTTTTGTTGCGTTGAGATAGGGCTATAAATTTTAATATATAATTAAGAGGTTAATTTTAAAAGGTTTTTTTTCTATAATTAACATCTTGCGTTAACTCGATATAATTAGGCGGTATCATCTGTACCGGATGTCAAAAAGACGTTTGACGTTCGTGAATTTATTGAAAAAGATTTCTGGTAGGAACGTTGAAGTAGGGTAACCCGTAAGAAGGTGGCGATATTTGTTTTTGAATATAAAATAATATTTTTTTTACGATTACATTAATATTTATTATTTCCGAATGTGCTCTTTTGGTGTATCGTCTTCGAACCGCTTTTAAAAGTAGGTAATATTTTTACCGAGGAGATGCGGGCAAATAAGTTTGTTATTTCAAACTAAGCTAACGTCGAGTTTTTTTTTTGTTTTTTTCCCCTACTTCCCTGGGCCGGACATCCACTAAAGTATACGCGGCCCAGGGACGTGTCCTTGTGACTCTAAGAGGGCCTTCCCACCCACCGGCAGTACGTCCGGCACGGTAGGTCAGCCCCCCGGTTCCGGATCTTTTCATATTGCCTGCCTCTAATCCTCCGCGCGTAAGGAAGACTCGGCTATGCCGTCTCCCCCCCCCCGCCCGGAAAGACCGGGTCTGGGTCTTTTCATGCCTGCCTCAAACCGATAGCACCAGCCCCAGCAAGCGCGGAAGCGCCCCCAGGAACCGGCGCCACCGGCCGGGACTCGGTCTTTACTTGACCCCTGTTAGACTCCCCAGGAGTTCCCACCCCTTCTCTGGTGCCGACGTACCTTAGCATGCCGGCCCTCCAGGATGGGGCTGTCCTCCCTGCCCTATCGTCACGCCTGTCCCCCGCGATGCCTCTCTTTTTCCTCCTTGATTCTGAGGATCGAGCTCGCGAAATTAGAGAACCGGTCCCAGTTCCTGCTATCTTGTAATAACCGTTTGACAAGGTTATCCGGTGTGAGATTATTACTCCTGATTTCATATCTGAAACCCTCCCGTTTTCGACAGTTGAAAATAGTGTGTTCCGCGTTGTCCTCCTCGTAGCAATCTGAACATTGTGATGTCTGTCTTTTCCCTATTCTAAAGAGATACTCGCCAAACGACCCGTGTCCTGTTAAGAGTCGGGTCTTACGGAAATTTAAACCGCCTTTTACTTTGTTTGTCCACTCCTTCAGATCAGGGATTAGCCTTCGTGTCCACTGTCCCGCTTGAGAAGCGGACCAAACGGTCTGCCAACTGTTAATAATCGTGTTTTCCACCTCAGATTTTGTTATGCCTTCCGCCCTCATTCTTCTGCCTTTTATTTGAAGCTCTATAGGAGGAATCTCAGCCGGTACACATAATGCGTCGTAAGATATAGTTCTGTAGCCTAGAACTACTCGGATTAAGGCCGCTCTGTGTACGCTTCTCATTTTGCTTTTGTTACGTTTTACGTTCATAGCACTTTCCCAGACCGGGGCTGCGTATAGTTTAGTCGACATCAGTGCTGGTGTAACGAGCCGCCTAACTGCCAATTTTAGTGCACCGCGATTATTAAATAATGCTCTTAGGGTTGTCGGGGCAACCTTTTGACAGTCCGTGTTTATATGTCGGCCGAATTTTAGGCTTCTGTCTAAGTACACTCCTAGGTATTTTGCGTTGTTGACTTCTCGTATGTTTTCACCTCTTATCTCAATATTTATGCTCCTGACTCTTCTCTTGCCCGAGAGTAGGATGCATTCGGACTCGGTTGGAGACATCTGCGATCGGTTGTTGTTAAGCCAGTTATCTATTAATTGTAGGGCCTGATTTGTTTTAGTTTCTAGTCGGTCAATCTCCTTGTCTTTTACGAGGACGGCCACGTCGTCTGCGTATCCGACAATGTCTACGCCTTCGGGGTAGGGTAGTCTGAAGATCCCATCGTAAAAAATATTCCATAATACGGGTCCCAGAACCGATCCCTGGGGAACTCCTCCGAACAGTTGATAATTCACCTTGCCATCTACGGTCTTAACCTCAATATGCCTATCGAATAAGTACCGATCGATTCGGTTAATCAGATGTTTGCTGATGTTCATGTTTATTAGGGCTTCTATTATTGCCGGCCAGGGTACTGTTCCAACGTCGAGTTACGAACTGTATATATTTACTGTTTTTATCTTGTTTACGAGTCCGCTCATTTTGCTCGTATATGTTATACATTTTTTTTCTGAAAGTCTTCTCTATACGTATGTTCGACCGTTTTTTAAAATTTGAATGACGTTTGCTGACTTCTGTAGCGGTGCGGTGACACTCGGTTTTTCAATCGGAAGGTTCTGGGTTCGAAACTCGGTCAGGTTCGGTAGCGTTTTTCAAACTCCTACGCGTCATATTTCTCGTATTTTACTGTAAGTATATTAAATCAATAGATATCGGGTTAAAAAATAGATAAATAATAAATAAATGCGTTAAGAAAATCAATAGTTTTAGATAATTTGAATTTTTAGATAAGAATCAGGTTTATAGTTCATCTTTCTCGGTAAACTAATAAAACAGTTCGATTCGATTCGGTAGGATAATAAATTTTATCCTATATTTATTTATTCTACATTTATTGCTAATCCGTTCCGTTTTGGTTTTTCTTTCTATTACCGACTAAATTTCAAACTTTATTAATGAAAAATCGGTGAATAAGCAAACTAAATTTCTTTCACTATAAGGTTTTCGCTTCTGTATGCGGTTCTTATTTTATTTGCAAAACGTTAAGAATAAAATTTGAATTATTTATTAAGCGCGGAAAAAAAAAAAAAAAAAAAAAAAAAAAAATTAAGCGCATTATATACGGACGGTGTCGGCTTAACTTTTCTTAAGCGACCGATTCAGGACATCGTAATAAACAAACAAGAGAATGCGGACAAATGCCATGTTTCGTTTATTTTCCCTTCATCCGTATATTTTATTTTTAAATAATCTTAAGAACGAATTAATAAAATTTGATGTGCACGTACCCGACAACGTTTACAAAATAAACGGACTTTGAAAATTGCAAAACGGCGGGGCGGCGATTAAAATTTGTTAACAATAAATAGCTTCATAAATATCGGGTTCACATTTTATTATACAATCATTTAACTGTTAAAGCGGTAGCTTATGCGATCTGACAATTTTGTGCCGGTGTGCACTTCTTTCGCTAATCGAATTAAAAACAAACAAACGTTAGTAATAATAGTAGAGCGGGCTCAAAATTACAGAAAACAATATTTCTTAGTCGGTAATTTTTTAAAATAATATTGTGTAACAACTTTTTAAGAAACCCTGAATTTTCTGCGACCTTGTTTAAATAATTAAATATTATCGCTAAACTTAAATATGTATGTCGTTAAATACGCTACAGTTAAATAATTCTCATTAACGCCTTTTGAATCGCGATTTAATTTATAGTTATTTTATTTATTTAGTATTTTTGTATATTTTAATATTATTTTCAATTTACATTTAAAAAAATTAATATGGACTTTAAAACGCTTGTATTTTTTATCTTTAAATTAACCGCGCGCTTTTATGAAGGTTTCATCTCTTTTCCCTCGATCTATTCGGCGATTCGCCGGGATCGTTCCTTTTTACTTCCTTGTACGAAGAAAGGAAGTATTGTGCTCGCGAAAAATTTCGATTTTCAGATTTCAACGGAAATATCCGTTTTGTCTACTTTTGGTTTGACGTTTGCCCGTATCGTATGTATGTATTTCGCATAACTCAAAAACGATTAGCCGTAGGATGTTGAAATTTTAGATTTAGAACTGTTGTTACATCTTGTTGGGCACCTTCACTTTTGATTGCAATCGGCTGGACCAAAAGTGTCCAAAAAGCCCAAAATCTATTTTTGGGGGATTTTGGGATTTTTCTTAACTGCATTAATAAGCCCTCATCGAGAGCTTTGCAATGATACGTTATAAGTGATACTTATTTTGATCGGTTCCAGAGGTATAACCAAATAAAACTTTTATTAATGAAATATTTGCATCTTACAAGGGGAAGGAACATCGGTTCCAATCCGACTTCATCTCCTTTTTTTTAACTTTTTATTTTTATTTAAATGTATCGATTTATTAATAATTAATTATTAACCTGAAATTTTATGTACTTTTCATTTTAAGAAAATGCGTATATGTAATTAAATTGGCGTGCAATGTAATCAAACTTCAGATTTTGATTGTTTATTTTTTACATTAAGTTTATTGAAAATGTTGATTCGTGACGTCAAATATCTCGTTGAGGATAATCTCTTTTTTCCAGTCAGATATTTGATTTTTTCGTTTCCTTCATTTTTATTTTTTTATATTTGTATCGTTGTTGTTGGTTTGACGAGAAATATACTTGATTTTAGATTTTTTTTTTAATTTTATATTTTAATCGTTGAAGTGGAACGATAAGACCCCCGATAGATCTTCTTTTTTTTAATTTATATTTGTTTTAATTTATTTAGACATTTTTTTTAGTCGGGGTGACGGGTAGACGTTTTATTAATATTAACGTTTAGTTAGCGGTATGTTGAGGTATTCTTCTCGGCATTTATATTTTTTCTTTTCATCCTTCTTTCCAGAGAAATTTACTGACACTGGGTTCAGTCTCGACGTGTTTGTGAATACCTTTTCTTTTTTTTATCGAAATGTAAGTTTTTCATCCGACATTTTTTTAGGACTATTAAAATTTTAATAAAAAAAACTACAATAAATAATATTTTTCAATACTTATTTAAATTTTGAGGTTTCGAAATCTGTGCCAAATTACGGGTGATAAGTCGGTTTTATTTTACAATTTTTTTTACGTGCGGATAGTACAGCGTATTTACTCTCCTACGTGTGTAGATGTCAACGCGCATTAATATCACGGTACCGATTAATCTTATCGTGTGGTAATCGTACCTCTCTCTAGCAGTTAATCGTATTGTAACGCGTTACGTACGACGAAGAAAAAAGTAGATATGTACGTGAGGTTCCTCAACCGCACGTTGTCGGAAAATTAACGACAGCACCCCTATAAACGACATCGCTCTGTATATCGTAGGTACGGTCGTTTAATGCCGCATGTATCTCGGTCGCTACAAATTTGACGTCGCGTCAGGTTTGGAGCGGCTTGACTGTGACGAATCGATTTGTCACAGTGGCGAGAAAGACCGAGCGGGTAGTGTAAACGAATGATTAATACGAGGCGTGTTTTTAAAGTAAGAAATTTCGCCGCCAGCGACTTAAACCGCGAAGTAATGCCCTGCTTCAGTTCTTTGTCATCGTCAAACCGTTGTGATGGAAGCCGCTGTTTAAGGTGAAGAAAAAGAATAGTCTCCGGGAGCTAAGTCAGAGCTGTACGGTGGACGGTTGAGGATTTTACAATCGCCGTCTGATGTACCGTGTGCGGCCGGGCGTCGACATGCCAAAACAAAATCCTTTGGAATAGTGTCGTTTATTTTTTATAGTTCTTCTAAGAGTTTTTAGCGTTTTGTTTACGTGTCGGCGCTTACAATAGTTCCGCGATCGCTAAATACAACGAGCAAGACAACCCTTTTGCTCTCAAAAAATAGTAGCTGTAAGCTTCAGTATCGATCGGTCTCGTTTGAAGTTCTTCGGTCTAGGAGATCTTAAGTGTCGCCACCGCGTCGATCAACGCCTTTTCTCGACGTTCGAATAAGAAATCCTATTTTCACCTCCGATAACGATGCGATCAAACGATTCATCGCCTTCGTTTTCGTAACGCCGCACGGTGTGCAATTTTGTCAACGTAGAAGGAAAAATTGTTTATCGATTATTTCAGGTACTTTTACTCATAAAATACACGAATTGTATAAAAGAAGTGAATACTTTTATTAAAAAGAACCTGTGTAGTCCTACAAATACAAAGTAATTAAACAATTGTCGGGTAGGTAAATAGCATTCCTCATCTATCAGAAGAATCTTCTTCTGCAGTCGCATGTATTTCACTCGTAGGTTCTAACAAATCCGATTCTTTCGGGTTCGTTTTTTCATCTTTTGTTTTCGGAGGTGACCGAAAATTTGTACCAATTAGTGATCTGTTCGGTAGATCGTTGTTAGTGTTGGTTCTTGATGTTTTTCTTGTGAATAATTCCCTCTGTTTGTTGTGTTTATTTCTCGCCTCCAGCACTTCTTCTGAAGATCGGCCGATCGGCAAAATACGTGATGGTATTGTGTGTCCCTTCGGTGGAAAAGTGTTTTGCGTAAACTTACGGGCATTAAATACCGTGGATATCCCTTAAGACATAGTTCTCGTGTCTCCTTGATGTAAACGCCAGACTTGTCCAAATTTATTTTACGATCGCTATTAATACATTCCAAAATAACACGGAGTCGTTTGATCGGTTCTAAAGTCAGTCCTGTTATTTCAGCCGATTTTTCTGCATTTCTAAAAAACTTAAGCGCTGTGTTTCCGTCATTCGTGTTCCCGATTTGCCGTTTAGACATGTCAGTCGGTAAACCTAGCTCGTTTTTAAATCTTTTTCGAACGAATTTCTTTCTTCTAGGCACTTATTCTTTGTTTCCTACATCTCGGGCTTGCCGTGATTTTATTTCTAACCGGTATGAAATACGAAGGATGTATATAATGTGATCCGTGAATGTAGTGGTGTAAACTAATAGACGATCTAAAATTACTTATTTCCTTTTCTTTAATTACGTATGTATATACACGCAATTCATAGCTCCGCACAAATAACATGTTTGTGTTGAAGTATATGATCGTACGGCGTTACAGGCTTTACCGTCAACCGTACAGAATTCTAATTCAGCGTTTATTGTAATTTCTTATCCGTTACGGTATTTATAAGTATTTTGATTTGATTCTCGGTTTTCGTAACCTGTAGTTATTAAATCTACCGTTTATCGAACGACACTATCCGGTCGATGATAGAGCAGGGTTTTGCCAAACTACCATTTTAAATATATCTATGCCGCAGTGCATTTGTATAGGTACCGTGAAAAGCTAAATAAGCTGTCGCCTGTAAAATGTTCCTCAGAAAATTTGTGCTTATATCTATTTTGTTCTGCACCGTCGCAACCTCGTTTTATGATTATTTTCGCGGAACTAATTTCAGGAATGCTTAAAATTCAATGAGTTTTTGACACTGACACAACCGTGTCGCTGTAAGGTCGATCAGGGACTGGAGTGTTATTTCAGGTGATATTTCTGTTATCGTAATTCCCGTAGGATAGCGTAATTGTTTTGCGAGTTTAGCTTTATAATATGCCGGATTAATTTACTATTTACGTCGATAGCCTGCTGTCGTATCGGCTTGTATTGACGAGTTGAAAGATTTGCGTCTACTATTGATGAAAGCGCTTGATCTGCAGGTAACGGATGAATTTTTGAACCGGGATATACGGGCGTTCTTAATTGTAGTACTTTTTTTTGAAGAAGCAGTACAGAGCTCTTTAACGATATCTTCTTTTTCTTTTTCCTGTTTAGCCTCCGGTAACTACCGTTTAGATAATTCTTCAGAGGATGAATGAGGATGATATGTATGAGTGTAAATGAAGTGCAGTCTTGAAAGAAGGAGGTTTTTACTTTTAGTTGTTCTCTTGTTTAGCCTTAGACCCGCAGGCACTAAATTCGTATATAGGCTTCCCCGTCTATTACAAGTACTAGACACGCTTCCGATTTGATCTATAACTTCGAAAATTAAATATTTTCCTCAAGACACGATGAGTCATTTTTCAGGAATCTATCTCGATGTCCACTTTCTCACTCGCATTTTGTTTCGTCCTTGAGAAAACTCCTGATTGTGGCTTTAATATTGTTTAGAGCCGGTTTAGGAACTTCTCTTTCCCGTATTTTCCAAAACAAAATTAAACATCGCTTCAAATTTTGAACGTTTCGTGTTTTCAACCCGTATATCAAACAGTGAATTTTTAGAAATTGTGAGAACCGTTATGTGTGTGGACGATTGTAAAATGTGAATGCGCAACTTTGCGTAAAATTGTTGTTATTTTTTGAAACGTCAAGAGTTTAAGCTTTAAAATGTATGTAAATACGTTGTATAACGTGGTATAACGCATTAAACATCTAACAGAACTTTTAAAAAATCAGTTTTTCAATTACCGTAGCTCGTATCGGCAGCTAAATTTCACGATGCAAAGAATGTAATCGCTGAATATTACTTACATATTGAATATTACTTAAAAAACAATTAAGACATACATATCAAGCGCATGTTCTAACATGTTCAAGAGCATTCGGCATCATCGCTTACGGATTGTACAGAAAAAAACTATGTTTTCATGTGTCACAGATAGATATATATATATTTTGAGACGTAAAAAAATTCGATGCTTCCAGCTTAGTCGAAAAAATGTATTTTTTCCTCTTAAATTTGAAAAATTGCACACAGCGCCGCAACAATTCACGCGCTGCAGCAAGACGGTTTTCCTCGTGTATGTCGGTTATCATCTTCGGCATCCATCCGGCACGTGATTTTTTATTGCCCAATTCGTCGATCGTGAAACATCGATGACGATGTTTTCTCGAAATCGTTCGTCGACTTTTTCGGTCAAATCATCCGTTATCGCAGACGGTCGGGGCCTGTACGTTCTTCATCGTAAACGGCACCACCGTTTTACTTCAGTGTCGCCTATAATCAGAAATTTGCCTGTGAATTTCAGCTGCAGAATCCGGATTACTCCGTATTTCACCCTCGGCGGGATCACAGATAGTAGCACTCATTATAAGCAACGAATAACAAAACGACTTAAAAAATTATCGTCTCTAACAGCCGAGTAACGATCGAGATAACCGAACTACGCGAGCGCCATCTATTTGTATCGCGTATACAGACGACCAAATTCAAACGATCTTACGTTAAGAACGCGCCTGTTATACTCTTTTGCGCCATAAAAAAATTCGTTACGTACGCTGTTTCTAGTCGGGGTAGAGATTATTTATAGCGGTTAGTAAAATAATCTTCCGCACGGGCATGTCCTGACGTCGTCTGTTAGGTTGGATTTAGGAAATAACGAAACTGTTTTTAACAAATTTATAAATTTAATCTTACGTTCAGAAAGAGGGAGGGTAATTCTTTGAATAAAAATAAAACAATTAGGATGTGAAATACAAATTAAAAGAAAGCTACCGATCGATTATTATACGCATAATGTAATTTAATCGTGTGGCAGTGGGTGAAATTATACGACACTAATTTGGCGATCTAAGACCGCTTTCCGAAACAGTAATGTTTTTACGGTGCAATATTTCACCAGGAGATACTAACAAAAAAATCATACTTAATCTAATAACGTAAACGTAATACGATGTTTTTAAACGCACACGAATCGAAGAACAATTTCTAAACTGTAATAATGAAATAAAAAGTAATCAGAACGTAAAAGAACGTTTCGGTTTTAAATAATTTAAATAAATTCTAGAAAATAAGTCGCAAGTTTTCCTGTAACCGACAGCCTTTCCCAAAAAAAGAACTAATTTTTTCCAATTTTTACCGTTCAATAACTTAGATACGGCTTCTAAAATCCTCCAAAAACACTGCGTTTGTTCAAAATGTCTGCGGTATTTTACTTCCCTGCTATCGAATATAGAACACGTTATACAGTTTAGCTTCAGATTCGTCAAGAGAATCGAGCGGTAGAATAGGTCTCTAGCTTGAAATATTGAAACTATAAATCTCCGTCTGTTAGAATTCGAGATATAAGGATCGTTCTGTAACTTAAAATTTAATTTAATAGATATAATTCGTGAAATCGCGTTCTACCGGCTTTTTGTATCCTTGCAATTTTAGCCTCGTCTCTTAAACTCGCGAACATTGTATCGAAGGACGGCCGTGACCTGTATTCGATATTAAAATAAATTTCCTACCTGAATTTTTCAACGTACTCAGCCAGACTTTCAACAGAGTGATCGTTCTGCGAATTTCTTTTTTTGGCGAGAGAGGAACGCCCTCCTTAACCGAAAAGGAGTTTGTACGATTAAATGTTACTGCTGTTCGATTATCTTCCGTTGTTGGCCGATCGTTGAATAATACCGTTAGATATTTGTAAAACGTCTCTTGGGGGTCGGTTCCGACTAACAGTTTTTCATTTAAACATCCGGCATCATCGGATCTTCAGCCGCCCGTGCGTTTCAGTCCTCCGTTAAGAATAAAATTTATCGTTCTCCGAAACATATCCAGAGAAGTTGCAGGATGAGAAATAATCCGGTTCAGATTTATTATTCTCGATAACCTATACCGTTACAAAATAGACTTAGTCTTCTAACGGTTTTTTTTAAAAAGTATTAAATCCGGCAAATCTACAATCCTTTATTTATTTGCTCTTTATTTAATCGTTTTGTTCTCGCAGCCGTTTGACTTTATCTAACCGATTATTTCGTTCGACAATACCCTTTGATCCGGAAAAAAATATTTAACAGATCGACTTTAGTAGCGAGTTTTGAAAGGTTTTATCTGGCAGATCATTACACCTTCGCAGGGATTATCTGCCTCTCCTCATCGCCCTCGGAGCCGGTAAACGCGCACTCATCCTAGTCTCTTTCTTTCCGATTTATCGAGGCGACCTAAGGACTAACGGTGAAATACTATCCGTCTACAGCGGCTAGAAAGAAACTAATTATAACGATATTGATATGCGTAACGTATTTTAGCAAAATAAAAATAAACTACTGCTGTACGCTGCACGTTATTATTTTGTACGCGATATAACTTAAAGAAATGTTTAAACACGGCTATTGTAAGATTTTTAAATAAGCTATAAATGTTCCTTTTGGGAAATGTAATCGCTGGATGTCACCGAGAGAGTTGTCTTGACGACGGGTAGATCTAGAAGCTCCTGAAGTGTCAGGCGGGTCGTCAACGCGAGAAGAATTAACGAAATAAAATTATTTAAATTATTATTTTATTAAATACGTTTAACTTCGTTCGGAAAGAACGTGTAGGTATTTTTTCGTAAATTTTAAAACTTAATGTATTCAAAATAT
This sequence comes from Lycorma delicatula, assembly GCF_047948215.1. Classification (NCBI taxonomy): domain Eukaryota; kingdom Metazoa; phylum Arthropoda; class Insecta; order Hemiptera; family Fulgoridae; genus Lycorma; species Lycorma delicatula. The sequence goes on along the minus strand of NC_134463.1, from coordinate 130,390,364 downwards.
TGGATTATTTAAATCGTTAACGGAAACTAAAAGTACGAAAACGTATTGTTTTTTAAACGCTGAAAAATTTCTGCAAGAGGATTCTCACGATTACAGAAAGTTAATATTTTGTGTTTAAGCCGTTCGCTCTGAGGTCGTGACCGGCTCGATAATCAAATTTGTGGATACCGTAAGCCGACTCTTGATTTTAAATAATCGATAATAAGTCGAATAAAATCCTAACTTAACGTTCGACGCGTACAAATAAGTTGTTCTCTTTTATTTACTAGAAGCCTCATCGAAAACCGTTTTCGAGGTGAAAGATAGTTATAAAAAATACGTGACCGTATTCGGTGATTTCTGCTCGATCAGTGACCTAAAAATCCCCTCCCTCCTTAAAATAAAAATTCGCTGAACACTGCCAAAAACAACAGCGTAATTGACGCATCTATCGCTCGCCGAACCCGACACTCTTTGTATTGCTCGCTCGTCTAAGACGGTTTGTTACATTCCTAATCTCAAAAAGAGTAGCTGTTGCAAATCTTTCGAGAATTTTTTTTTTAAAAATGAAGTATTTTTTCTTTATTATAATATTTATTCCTCGTACCTTTTTATCGTTCTTAGTAATATTATAGTATTAAAAAAAAACCTGTTACCGGTGTATGTTTGACGCAGAAGGAATAAGAAAAGATGCCTGAAAATTTACTCAAAATAATCCTAGTATTATCTAATTATACGAGTAAGCTCCGAGTAAAAAAAAATCATATTTAATTCATATACTGTTATGTCCCGTAAAATATTTTTATCCATCTTTCACTAGCAGCTTCCAAATTAGCCACTTAATTACAATTAAATGTAATATTAGTTTCAGCGGGACAATTTTAAAATTATTTTAGAATATGAGAAAAAATTAAAAAAAGTAGAAATTAGACTTCAAAGAATTTGCAGATTTCTTCTTTTTTTTATTAGGAGATATTTCCTGGCTTCGCCGGTAAAGTTACACAAAATTTCCAGATTTAAAATATTTTTTTTGTTTTTGTTTTGAAAGCTCCCTTACCCTATCGGGGCAGTTTTTTTTTTATAAACAAATGAATGATCTCTGACATAATAAATAAATTAAAAAAAGAATTGTTTAAAAATATTTTATTTTTATTAATTACCATTAATTGGTAATTTTTCATTACCATCATTTGCTTTTTATATTGGGTCCGGGGAGTATTGCAGGGATCAAAACCGCATAAATTTTAATCGTCCTTAAATTGACTTGAAGATTTTTTAATAATAAAAAAGAGTTATAATAATACTCTCTTAGAACTGAGGAATAAATTAAAAGTTTTTTTCTAAAAATATTTATATATAGGTTAAGTTTAACAAATCGCTGATCTAATACCTCTCCAATAAAGGCTAAAACAAACGTCATAATCTGTAAAAAACCTTTCTGTGTTTAAGGTCCGGGGTTAACCATTTTGGAAAATTGTAGACGTCTTTTGAAATCCCTAAATATGATGTACAAAAAAAAATTGAAGGGAGATGGAACAAAAAGAAAAAAATATATATATATTTCAATTTTAAGACGTGGGGATTGATTTTCTGAAAAAAGTCGTTAGATTACACTGATAGACAAAAAAAATGTTAATCTTTTTTAAGCGTAATAACATTTCTTGAATTGCTTTGTGCGTATATTAATTTGTAAATACAATTTTTCTATCGCCCGTAGTTTTAAATAAATTATACTTCGATAAAAATAAGGGAAGATATAGTTATTTGTCAAATTTATAATTTTGCATGGCCATACCTGTGTTAAGAGTGATTTCGCTGCGTTTTATTTTTGTAAATAGCCTCAGACACAACCCGAATTAACGTCCAACAGTGAATAAAACAAATGCACGTTAGTATTCCATTTCCCTTTATAGCGGCGGCTTTACATCACCGAAATGTTTTTGTGGAAACGTTCACCGAGTTCGCCGCTTACGTCTCCGAGGTTATCCGGGAAGAAATCCGGATGTGAGTGGAGGAAATGTATTTTCAAAGACATATTACATCCCGTAGTTCTGTATGAAGTAGGAAGTAGATTAACAATATCTTGGTAATTTTCGGATTTTTTTGTCGAGAAAATTTATGCAAACGTCTTTAAATGAAACCTAGGCTGCACTTTTTACATTATTTAACATCGAGTTCAATACATCATCTTTGACAAACTTTTATTTGAGGACCAACAAATATTCCTTCTTTAATTTTTCCTTCGCTTCCGTTTGGAAATTTCTGCCTGGTGTACAAAAATCCAGGATTATCCTTCTTCATTGCTTTTAAAAAAATTTCCATTAGTCCTAGCTTGATACGGAGAGGAGTAAAAATATTTTTTTGGGTTCAAGTAAGGTTTCGTGAATAAATTTTCTCCCGTTTAGAGTTAAGTTGTCTCGTTTCTTCCGTTCTTTGGTAACATAATGTTTATCCCTAGCTCGGCTGTCCCATTTGCAAAGAAAATACACGCGCTTAGTATAGCCTAACTGCACGCCTAAGAAAATAGGCATAACTTTCAAATCACCGCGTACGTTCCAACTATGTTTTTTAAATTTATTTTTTCAAGAACGTCTTTCATCACATCTTATGTCTCTTTCAAATTAATACCGTAAGCGATCGGTATCGAATGATATTTGTTACCGTCGTGTAGTAGAACCGCTTTTAAATTAAGCTTGGACGAATCGGCCAAGCCGATACGAAAAGGCGCCAGTCCGGTGACTTACAGTAAACTCACCGCATACATAACAAAAGGCAGCCGCATCATTTACACAATTTCGGGGCATGATGATACTGCACTGTTAACAAACTTAAGACTTAGATGTTTTGACTTGCATAGACGTGCTTAATCTTCTCCATGAAGGCTCAATCTTCAGTATTAAAAGATATGATGTCATAATATGTCACTATGATAAGATATATTTCTTTACCTAGTATTTTTTATTTATAGCTTACAAATTATATTAACAAAGTTAAACGATAAAAAATGAGCCGACAAAATACAATATAGGAGCTTAAAATGCTAACTATACATTGAAATATGGAAAAATTTCTTAAATTAAAATTAAAAAATTTCATAAATGGTGGGTGATAGATTCTGAGTGCAAATTAGTTATCAGCATCAAAAAACAGATAAAAATTATGTATCGCATGTTAGGAAACAAGAATTATTTTTATCGGTGTTATTTATACGTGCGATGTAGTTATTATTAACAAATTTTGCGAAGTAAAGTTTTTTCTGAGGTTGCTTCTGAAGAAAATCTAATTAGATTTGTACGTAGAAATATTTGAGGTAAATTTGAAGAAAATCGGTTCGGTCATTCCTTAGATGTAAGGGCAAAAGCAGTGCGAGGCACATACGTACGCATATACATATGTAAATACATACATGTTCTTTTGGTCTAGATAGGTTTTATCAACCTTTTTAGTTCTACGACCCCCCGAGAAGTTAAAAAATATATATAATGAATATTTCGCGGCCCCGATCTCCACCCGATGAAACCTAGTTAAAACCATTTAGCAGCTTTGATAGCGACGTGTGTGAACGTGTATGTATGAAGTGTACAAACTAGCGATTTACAGGCTCCGACTTGATGTGCTCCTGTAATTTTGTTTGCTTGCATAATATTCGGTGTGAGAGCGTCATGCGTATGACATGTTTGGACACGTCGTGGGCTCAGTAGTATAAAAAAAGCGTGTAAGGGATTGCAGAACGTCAGTTTCATTTGGTGTCTTTAAAAGCCTAATTTCATTGAGAATAATAATGATGATTGAGGTTTCGGTTTTTTTATTGTGCGGTCAGAGGGTGTAACTGTTTTTTTTCTAATTAGATTCTTACGCGGAACGAATCAATTTTTGAAAAAAACGAAGTGATCCATCTACATCTAGCGAATCGATCGGTAAAAAAGACAAGATAGTACAGTTAACGGTTTTAAATTTTGGTTTTACCTCGTCGGATGGAAAACCACAGTGCGTTGTTTGCTTTCAACTACTCTCCGATGAAAGCACGAAGCCGTTAAAATTAATTCTATACTTGGAAAATAAACGTCCGGAACATAAAAGCAAACCGTTGGAATTTTTCGAAAGAAAATTACCTACTTTGATAAATGAACTAGCTTCTTTTTGTAAATCAAGCCATACTGATAAAAGTACACTTGAAGCTTCTTATTTCTCAGAATTAAGAGTAGCCATGATATCCAAACGCCGTACAATTGCAGAAAACCTGATACTGCCTACTGCAATTGGCAGAAGAAAGAAGTAAAAATTGAAAAAAATTCCGCTTTCTAGCGACAAGTACCAAGGCGAATCGGCGACATGGCTGCCGATGTTCGCGATGAAATAATCAGAAGTGGGTTCAGTGAATTTTTTATTATTCAGTCTTATGAGTCAACAGATGCGACAAACATTTCTCAGTTCTATGTTTTGTGAGATATGAATGCCATTAGGACAGATCGATCAAAGAAAATATGTTTTGCTAATCAATACCTAGTCGTGCAACAGGACCGTGTTTTTTATTTTTTATTTTTTTATGAAGCTACTAAAAACTGTAGCATACTGGCAGATGGACAAAATTTATTTATTGCAGTGTGTTATGCCGGTGCAAAGACGGTAACAGTGGATTTCTGAAAAAATTAAAAGATCGTCTTATACCGTGGGCGGAATGGACGCGCACTGCTTCGTTCACAGACATGTTCTAGCCACAAAAATACGCCAACAAGAAAATCTTTACAGATTTTTTGTAAAGCTATAAAAACGGTTAATTTTATTAAAAGTCAAGAGTTACAGAATAGGCTATTTACTAAAAACTATGCGATGAAATGGACGAAAAGAAAAATCTCTTCTTTTCCGATCAGAAGTCAGATTATTACGGCGGGGGAAACTGTGAACCCGGTTATTGTAATCGCGAGACGAGTTAATAATATTTTTCCAAGATAAACAAACGCCATTCTCAATGTTTTTACAGAATAACGATCGCTATTGATTTACTTAGCCGATGTACTTTCGCATTTAAACGATTTGAATACGAATGTATAAGGACGCGATAACATTTAGTTTTGTTAATGACAAAGTTCACATTTTCATTAAGAAGCTTGATGTCTGGATTGTTCGCCTTTTTTCCACTCGCTTCCGATTACATTGAGAAAAGTTTGGACGAAGAAGACACTACTATTCACCGCAGTTTGGGTAGCATGATGATGCATTTGCGAGCTAAAAATTCGGTCGGCAAAGTATTTCGCGGAAGGTAAAAGTGATTTCTCGAAGAGACGGGTACCGATTTTGATTAGCGAAAACATCTTGCAGCTGCTAAACTACCGGTTGAGATTCACGACCGCCTCACCGAAATGTCTGCCGATAAAACGTTACGACTACAATTCACATGTGAAGATTTAGATATGCGTTTTGGCTCGCTCGTCGACGTGAATGTAGAAATTAAGTCACAGAAGCGTTAAAAATATTAATCCCTTTGCCACGTCTTACCTCTATGAAAAGGATTTTTCGTATACGGTTGCGTTAAAAACTAAATATAGGAATTGTCTTTTATCACTTGTAAACGACTTGGTTTTGTGTGTTTCCAACGTAGACCCGCGTATGGAAAAACTTTTAAATGAAAAACAAACGCGACCGTCTCATTAATTTATTTTCTTTACATGTGTACTTAAAAAATATAAGTAAAATGTTTATAATAAATTAATTTTTTTCTCGTAAAACGATTTCATTATTTACTTTTTAAAGTTATAGGTTAATTTCGCGACGCCCAGGTTGAGAAACGCTAACCTACCGGGTCGGTCTAGCGGTGAACGCGTCTTCCGAAATCAGCTGATTTGGATGGAAGTCGAAAGTTCCAGCGTTCAAGTCCTAGTGAAGTCGATTATTTTTACAGGGACTTGAATACTAGATCGTGGATACCGGTGTTCTTTGGCGGTCGGGTTTCAATTAACCGCACATCTCAGGTACGGTCGAACTGAGAATGTACAAGACTACACTTTATTTACACTCATACATATCATCCTCATTCATCCTCTGAAGTATTATCTAAACGGTAGTTACCGGAGGCTAAACAGGAAAAAAGAAGTCTTGATGAACTAGTCGGGCCCTAAACGTAAAGATTGGCCAAGGATTCCCGTCAATTTAATATCTTTAAAGAAAACAATACAACAATTCAAAAGATGAATTTCTTTTGTTTTAAATGAAAGTTCTTCTTATTACCATAAACATATGAAATCTTAATAAATAATACAAAAGTTATTACATTGCTAGTACACAGCTACATAAATCCGAACGCCTATCCTTCGAGTAGCGGACTGATGCGAGCACATCCCGGGAATTTTGCCTGTAAAGGCTGCACAATGTGTAAATGTTTCTCTAGAATAAAGCGGGCGTGGCTTAAGTCACGTGATCAGAATGGTGCTCTCTGGTTGGCTGCTGGGGTAGAAGCGGTCATCTGTATCTACTTGCTTTTATTAAACAATCGAAGACCTGTTTTTTATGAAATTCAAGGTCAACGGTTGTGAAATCAAACAGGCTTATCGTATATCGCATTTAAAAAGCATCAAATACGCTTTAAAGTGAGACCGAGTTTATAATTTTACCTTAACAGATGACAAAGTTATGTTGACCTAACGCTGCTGCCGCAAGTCCAAATTTACCATTTCCAGGAAAATTTGAAAGGCTCTAAAAACGAAACGGTTTGTGAGGGATCTGAAATTCATTTCATGAAAATCCCAGTCGGTCAGCTTGTGGTTGTGGGCCTTCTTAATTTAACATGGAACGACCAGAAATCGTATTATAAACAGGCTACTTCATTCGGGGGGCGGTGAAATCTTATAACAAGAGAAACAGCACCGAGAAAAATAGCGGTTTCATTATTTATCGGTATAATTTAATAGCATCAGAATAATTAATTTTCGGTTACTAAGGTAGTAAATTACGTTCGTTGTTAACAAAAATCACCTTTGAGCACACACCAAATAGGCGCTTAATATAAAATAAAACAGCTATACTAAACGTTTTACCGAAAATCTATAAATCGGAAATCCCGTTCAGATCTCTCAAAAATTTCAAGAGCACGTGCATATTTTATTTGTAAAATATATTAAAACTAAATTTACTAAATATAAATACTTACCGAGGTAAATAACCGGTATGAATTGATCGACTGCACGGTTTAAAAATTAGTAATAATTCAAGGTAGGATGTAAATAGCTGACGACTTCAAAAATAATATTACGGTTCTGCTTACAGAAATTTATAATTTAGTATTATAAAAATACAAAGAATTTTAATGGTATTTACTTGATAAAATCAACTTTTTGAAAACATTAAATGCCCATCGTCTGTTGTAATGTACTTTGATGAGAACGCATGACTATCAAAAGAGGCCTTGGAGGACAACGTATGGTCTCTTGAACGCGCTCGTTCGGTTCACGGATATTAACCTGCCGTGTCTCGTAGATCTTTGGTTTCAAATATAACTGACTTTCGGTGTAATACTCGAGGGTGTTTCTTTTTCCGATAGCGATAGTTCTAGACTTGTTTACAAATCCGTTCGGAAAAAAACGGTCTTCGTTAGACGTTACAAGGTAATCGAGCGCATCGGAATTTCTGTTCGTGGACGCTAAAAATTTTTCGAAAAAGACAGACTCTTGCTGTTTTATCTCTCTCTACGGCTGGATTTTTTACGGATGAAGTTTTAATTCGTCGTGCGAAATACGGCGAAGGCTTAGAAAAGATAAGGCCGAGATTCACTAACTTAGTAGGATGATGCACGCGGTTTACATTTTCCGGCGCGACATGACCGATAAAGAACAACCGGATGGTTTTGAATCTCTCTTCGTAGTATTTTTAAACCGCAATAACTGTTTTTAGAAGATATATATGTCGTATTAAAATCTCACCCAAATTCGTCCGGCCGACTCGCTGTAACGAGTTCGTTTTAACAACAGAATTTACGGCAAGCACATGTTCTTGTACAGATTATCGTTACGCGATGAATAATTCCAAACAATGCACGTCGGAAATCTTTGTAGCATTAGCGCTGGGCAGCGACGGGCGATTACATACGTATGTCCTGCCTGTTAATAAAATGTACCCGGTATTGTATAAATAGTATTTATTCTAATATAGCCGTCGACTATATATAAATATAATAAAAAATAGATTTAAAAATTTATCGTAAAATTGTAACGAATAATTTAATTACGATAATTTGTTAAGTACGGAACAAATTATTTGTTTAACGATATATACAGAATACGGTTATGCATTATAAATAATTACGCGTTAACAGAATTACGGCCGATGGCCATCTCCTCGTATTACGTCTAAAATTTGTACACGCATCTCAGGTCGACCGTTCCTGAGATGTCCGATTAATTGAAATCCGACCGCCAAACAACACCGCTATCCACGATCTTGTCTTCAGATCCGTATAAAAGAGAACCCGTCGACTACGCTCGCTCATTTTTTTCTTGTCGCGTTCGTTTTGCGGTCGATTACGCCTGCTGCATCGACGCGGGTGATACAACATGCCGCGATGAATTTTTAACACCGATGAAACGCGTCGATCGAAGTCTGCGAGGAGATCGGCGATAAAAGTTCCCGCTTACAAGCCGATATCGATATAAAGCGAATATCGAGGATGAACCTCGTAGCTGTCGACCGGTTTTTGTGACCGATGAGAAGCGACAAATCGAGGCGGATGAATCGATTCAAAACGACTATCGCATCGCACAACAATGCGTTCCCACCCGGATAGGCGTACCGAAAAACGAAGTAGGACACATTGTACGATCGGGATAGCGCAAAATCTGATCGTGCGGGTGCCGCGCAAACTCATAAAGAAGAAAAAGTAACTAAAGGAATGCAAACAGCTTCTAAAATGTAATCGCAATAAGAGAGATGATTTCCTTTTCGTTACCGCGACGGAAGACGAAACTCGGGGAATCGTTACGATCCAAAAGAAAAACGTCAGAACGTGGAATCCGCTACGTTAAAAAAAAACCCAAAACACAACTCTCTTCAATATACTTTCTCGACAACGTTCTACAATTTGAAACGCGCGTACGCGATCGACTACCTGGAAACCGGGTCGACTGCAAATTCTGTGCGATACGTAGATACGTTTAGTCATCTTCGGATTCGTGTTCGACGATTCCACGGAGCCGTTAATTTTATAACAATAATGTTCGACCGCACACATCGCCGAGGCTCTTAAAAATTTTAAATTTGAACCTACTTCACACTCTCCGTATTCAGCGCTTTACGATTTTCACTTTTTTCCTCGATTAAAGAGGAACGTTAAGGATATTCGAACGAAAGATACAGCGAGGTTGTGGTAAGCCCACCGTTCTTCACCGCCGGAACAAATGTAAACCGCGACTGTGCGGATAAAAACGTTTTGTAAGTTTCTGTAAAATATATTTTTATGCCGTTTTTTGTTCCGTTTGACCGATCTCATTTCCGAGTGACGAGCGATTATACGTAGCATTTCAGCCACCCCTCGTAGTTTACGGTTTAATTCATACACGCAATCTTTTTATCGACAAGATAATGGAGGTGGTGAATTTTAGTGATATCTGTACGATAAAACAAAGATGTAACAAATCAGCTTGTAAAACGGTAAATTAGAATTTACTGTGGAACCGATAATTTGTGTAAAAATTAACTAAACCAAAAAAACATCATTATACTTTGATGTTACAAAACCGATAATTTTTAAATTTGACGGGCAGGACACATCCCGATTACCATCGCATATCATAATTTTAATTCTTTGGGAGCGGTAAAAATAATAAATAAGACGATTATATCGTTTAAAATAATATATTATTTTGATATAAGTACGTACGTATAAACTTGTAAATAAATGAGCATCTGAACGTAGTCTGTAAACTGCAATAATTTCTCGATAGACCGTCGTAAAAATGCAGCGTACGCTAAACCGTAGCTTTCTGTATCGGTTTATAAAGAACTTATTCGAACTAAAAATGCGACGTTTGCGTTCTCGAGGAAGCACAATTTTTGTGGCCTTTTTTTTGTTTTCTTAAATGCTATTCCCGGCCTATAACTTTGACAGAAAGATTTTTTAGCGTATGCTATTTACTTATATTAAAATGCGGAGCCCTATCTTGACCGTCATCAAATTTTATAATTAAAGTTCATTTTTAATTAAATCGCATTAAGTTTTTCTTTAGTGCGGTTTAATTTCTTTTTATTTAATTTTATTATCTGAACTTATTAAACTTAGTAATTTGTAAAATCAAAAATTTATCCCGCCGCCATTTTGGGTACAGACATTTTACCGACTTTTTATTTATACCGTTTTTCTTTTCTTAAAGAGACCTTTCACACAAAGGGTTACCGTTTAAGATATTTTAATTACAACCCCTGGGCCACGCCCGTTGAAATTTTATTTCTCGTCAAAAGGTAAAATAGTTGACCGATACGTTATCCTGAAAGTTACAGTATTCTATTTGGAACGGTTTTAAAGTCGTCGAGGAATTTCTGTACTTTTGACTCGCTCTGTATGAACGTTCTGCTTTCAATTAATCAAAGTTCTAATGTCCGTATAATAATCTCCATTTGTTGTTCCACAGAATGTTTCTCTACTCGATTAGGAGAAAAATAAGTTTTTCAATAAGCTTCGGGTTTTCTTATGTCGTGTGTTTGCGCGTGCACAAGGTAAAGGATAAAGAATAGTTATTTCTCAAGCTTCATACTAGTATTACCACGATGGAACGGACGTGAACGGTTTTGAAAAAAAGTTTGAAGAACACTTACTTCCAAATATTCTAACTAGTTTCATAATTATATTAGATAATGCGACGTATCATATCAGGCAAATAAACAAAGCAGCAAATCCTAATTTAAGGATGGAAGTAATATAGTCAAGAGCGGTTAGAGAAGTGTAGAATACCTTTAAAGTCTGGAATGAAACGAACCGAATCGCGTGAAATAGAAAATATATCGTAACTGAACACGTTAAATATGTAATCGACACAATAGCGCTTAAAACGGCCACCGAATAATAAGATTACCATCGTGTGTTATTTGCCGGTGCGATGCAAGGGTCTGTGTTAAAAGCGTTGCTTAGCTGCCGATAATAAAGATTTTAACCTGACTGTAATAGAAAGACCGTTCAGAAAAAGCCCGTGGAAAATTTGAATGAACTGGACTAAAGCAAACAGAACTACGAGTATAAGGCTGTTGCATGATGTGATGGGTTTTCAGCGGGAGGCTGCAATTACGCAGATACGGAACGCGTTTGATTTGATTCTCTACCGTATTCGATTAGGTTTTGTAAAGCAACAAACATCTTCAGTTTACCTTTTCCGTTTTCTACACGTGCATGATTATTTCTTTAAGAGCAGCCTTATTAAATTTCTATCGTTAAATTAATTAATATGAAAACATCATTTCAATTCTGAACAAGGTAGGAGATAGCAATTATTTTTGAATGGCCGCTGTTGCCAAAGCATTAGACAAAAACGATCTGAAACTTGATGGGGAACAAGATAGGTCCGTATCTTAATATACGTACATAAAAACATTTTTTTTTTTTGAAGTTCTACACGATGGAATGGAGTTTATAAAAAAATAGCCACAAAATCTTATTTCTCAGGAATAAACATTCATTTATTGTTTTTTTAATAACGTTTTTATAAACTAATATAGAAAAAACAAGCTTTAGTCCGGTATATTTTGCGTTTTTTCATTTGCCGATCTATAATAAATGCAATCTAGTTTTTCAAATCATCATCCGGTGGAGGTCCCTTACGCTACCGTGTCTCTATCTGTTTCTGTCTCGAGCCTTTTTCTTTGTCCTATTCATCTATTATAACTTTATCCTTCTTCCCGGCTTCCTTTCTCCTACCGACCCTAATCGGATAACCTTTCTTTTGCATAAGCGCTATCTTCTTTAATCGTGTTCGTTACTTACTCGTGTACGATTCTTAAATTAATCTTCTGTCTTTTCATTCTACGTTTTGCTCTTTAAGAATCTCCATCGTTCTCTCCCGTTTGACTCTGTTAAATGCCTTCTCTAAATGTACGAAACACCGATTCGTCCTTTTTCCTCTCTTTACAATCGTCGCCCCCCTCTCTCTACCACCGTGAAGTGAATATCAGGATTTTCCTTTCACCGAATCTTGGACCTTAAAAGCATTTCTTAAATTCTGTTATACTACTAGAGAATTTTTAAAATAAGGGAAAGTGAAATCTCTGTCGAGCTGAGTTCATATTTTTTTCTGGGGTGAATATTGTTTTTGAAATTTGTTAGTCTCAGACAAAAGTTTGTTAAATTCTTTGCAAAAATCTGTCCGATTTATATTTCGTATTCTATATGCGTTTTACGGTTTGATGTCCACAATTTTTTAATATCGGAAAATACTTTTCAGGTCGCTGTGATCTTTCTTACTAAGGACGGAACGTACTTCACAGTCGAGTAAAATTTTCTACGAAGAATATCATTAGCGTGGAAATTAGAAAGTACTTCTACGCGTTTTTCATCCGTGCAACTTTTTGTTTAAATCTCATAATTTAATCCTGACTTTATCGATATAAAACGCTTCATTCAAAACTTGCTGTTGCAGACATTATTTGTTGGAAATAAAGTCGTTATCGAGTTAAATTTCAGTTTCTAAATTTGATTTGATACTTCAGTCATTCAAATTTTGTTACCTTCAATAAATTTGAATTCGTTATGAAACAAAGATGCTTACTTGATTGCGAGTAAACTTAAATTTATGATACGTCATTTTCAACAAAAAAAAAAATCCGTACAAAATTCTAGGACCTTTATCTTCCAACAGAAAATATGATTTTAGCGGCTCAAAATTCTCGCAACAGCAAGCAAAAGAATTAACTATCTTATTTTATTAACTAGCATCATCTTAATCATCTTGTATCTTATTTATTACTAGTTATCTAGTAATGATTCTACTTGTAAAAGTTGAAAATCCTCGGGAATCTTTCAAACTAGACTAAAATTTTAACTTTGATTCTTACTTTTGAATCAAAAAAATTTGAAATCTTTATGATTTGGTGGCATCCCGGTATACTGAAATGTATGTTAAATTATCAAGTTCTTTTTCAGTATGAAAAAATGTATATAAAATCTTAATAGAAATCGTAATTTCGGTTTCGGTTCTACCGATTGAAAATCTTTCGTTAAATAGTTTTTTAATTATTTTGTATATACTGTTTTGATCTTAAGTTAGGTCGAAGATTTATAGCGTGAAACAAAAGAAGACCTTTGCTAGGGCTAATTGTTTTCATCTTTAGCGTAATTAGCTTTAAAAAAAAAAACCATTAAAAATTAATAAAATAAATTATAAGGATGCTGCTGCGACGTTCTCATCTGCGAAGATCGATGCGTGGAAGAATCTTCTTCGATTCTCCATTATTAAATGCTTTCCTTTATGGCGCACAGAAAATTCACCGTTTCATTTATCACTGCGTACAGCGTGCACGGTTTCATCTTTATTTTATATGGAAACGCCTTTGCTAAAATCTCACGGAGGTTACTTCTTCCTTTTTATTTTTACGGTCTGTTTTTTAGGACCGCTAAATCCGAAGCGTTCGTGTCGGCTGCGTTGGCCACTGCTTAATTAAATATTATAAATCGCTTTTGAGATTTGAGTGCGACGCGGAACGATAAATGTCGCTCGACAAGACTATGTAACCGTGAAGAATCGGAGAAAACAGGAAAACGGTAAACGCGATTGCATTTAGGAACAGGAATCGCTTCTCGGCCTCTGGCCCCGTGCTGTAAAACTTGTGTTCTGCAACCGGTTGCAACTTGATTCTGCAAGTACAGCGTTCTACGTTCTCGTCGTCGGGGTTGACAACGATCAGCAGCGGTTAGTCAACCTGCGTTGCTGTGAGGAGTTTAACCGAGCGGCGGCGTAGTGTGTTGCAGGAGTGCTGCTGTCGGCCAAATAAGGACGTTTCCTTTGTATACAACGTGTCCCCAATTCGTCCAGCGAGGACCAGGCAAAGAGGGGGGCGCCAAGTCAGAAGTGCGGCGCCCAACGAAGTCTGGGAAGGAGGTAAGCGGAGACGCTGCATCCGTTCCCGCGCCCAAGGCACCGGAGGTTAAGCCTGTCGAAAGGCAGGAGGCCTCAGGGGCTGGAAGTGTGGGACGGATCGAGGAGATGAGGGCTGAGTGGGCCAAGATCTCCTCTAAGAAGGAATCAAGAGTCGCGGTGGAATTACGCCACCTAGTCGACTCTTATTTGAGCGAGTGTATGTTGATGGTGACCGGGCTGGCGTTAAAGTGTGAAGGCCTCCAGGGTGCAAACCTTGCGCTGGATTAAGTCGTTAGTTGACTATCCGGCAAGGTAGACCAGGTAGTGGAAGGAGTCCGAAGTTTCAAGCCGGTAACGGGTGAAGCTTTGGGCGAGATCCAAAAATCTATTAAGAGAGTGGAGGAGAAGGTAAAGAAGCCTGTCTCCTTCGCTTCAATAACAGCCGCGCCTGCGCCTAAGCGGGTAGGTCCGCCGCCGCCAGCACAGGCGCCGGCCAAAATTAAGCGGGCCACTGTAAAGGTGGTCCCAATTAAGCCTGGTCAGGGGGCTTCGTCTGCAATGACGGAGCTAACCCTGAAGAAGATCCTGGACCCGAGGAAGGAAAAGTTCCAGATTTCCCGGGTCACAAAAACAAGGGATCACGGTGTAGTACTGGAGGTCGTAAATGAGCGACAGGCAAAACAACTGCTGGAGGCAGAAGTTCTTGCAAAGAACGGGCTGAAGGCTCAGCTGCTAGCCGAGCGTAAGCCTCAGATATTGGTGTATGATATGCCAAGGGCAACGCGAGTGGAGGAGCCTGAAATCCTCACTGCGATCCACGGTCAAAATCCAATGTTGGATATGACCGTCGAGGACTTCCTTAGGGAAACTAAGGTGATCCGGCAGTTGGGGAGAAAGGAATCCCTGAAAAGTCATGATGTTGTACTCGTGTCGGGATACTTCCAGCTTGGATGGAGTATCGATGACTTGCTGGCGAAGTTGGGCGGGATTCTGGACAGTCTCCCGGGCACCAGAGTGTTGGTTGCCCTGGATGCTAACGCCAAGTCTACCGCCTGGGGTTCTCCACTCACAGACCCCAGAGGCGCTGGTCTCGAACAGTTCGCAGAAGCCAGGAACCTCTACCTCATTAATGATGCGGAGCAGCCACCAACTTTCTCCAGCGAACTGGGAGAGAGTTATATAGACGTCACCTTCGTGACGGGTGACTTGCTTCGGAGGGTAGGTAGTTGGACTGTCTGGCCCGAGGCCAGTGTGAGCGATCATAGGCTTATAACCTATGATATTGCTTACGGAGGCGGTCTAAGGGCACCAAATCCAGGTCGCTATAACCTAAGGGGCCTGGATCAGCGCAGGCTGAGGCGGGTATGCGATGCTGCATTGCAGGGATTGCAGTGGAGCATGGAGTCCAGGGAGGAGGTGGAATTGATGGCGGAGCTAATCGGCCGGGCCATCAAGACTGGCTGCGACGAGGTCCTACGGCGGCCTAGGCCAATGGACGGACCCGTCACAAGCAGCCAGTCCGCTGATCTGAGCGTGCCTGGAGCCATCATGACCCCATTTTCCGGGGGGTCGTCTGTGGAAGGCAGACGGAGGCCCGGCAAGAAGTGGTGGTCCTCTGACCTTAGCGTGCTGCGCGCAAGAGTGAGGTCCGCTCGGGCTAGATACCAGCGTTGCCCCCTAACGGGGATCACTGTCAACGACGTCCGCGCTGAGCGTCTGCGGACCTTCCGGCGTGCCCGTAATAAATATGTTCACGCCATCAACGAAGCCAAACTCAAGTTTTGGAAGGACTCCATGCGGGAATTGCAACGCGATCCCTGGCAGCTCGCAAAGTCTTGTTACAAGCCAAAGCCATTGCACGTGTTGTCCAGTGTTCGATGCGGGTTAGGTGGTCGTGACCACACTTTAACATCCGTGGCGACCTACCGGGCGTTCCTGGATACTCTGTTTCCAGATGCTCCGGAGGGTGAAGCGGAAATCGGCGTCAGGGCGGGTGAAACACCATTCCCTGGCGTTCGGACCGTGGAACCCGATGATATAGACCGAGTGGTTTCTCGAATGGCATTAAAGAAGGCACCGGGGATTGACCAACTTGACCCGGATATTTTCCATCATTTATTGCCTGTCATAAGAGAGCCACTGGGCAGACTGTTCACGGGATGCCTAAACTGGGGCTGCTTTCCGGCTTGCTGGAAGGTGGCTTTGGTAAGGGTAATCCTGAAACCTGGAAAGGATCCTGGTGAGGTCGGCAGTTATCGACCCATAAGCCTCTTGCCGGTTCTCGGCAAGTTGCTGGAAAGGCTGGTTGTGGAACGGCTCGAAGAAGGCATCGATATGAGCTGTATTCTAAATCGAGGCCAATATGGCTTCATGAAAGGGGTTGGCACCGAGGATTGCATCTTAAATGCTCTTACCGAGGTGGAAAGCGCCGACTGCAAATATGTTTTGGCTATTTTTATTGATATAGAGGCAGCATTTCCTTCTTTGTGTTGGAGTTCTGTCCTCTATGCTTTGGAACGCCGCGATGTTCCCGAAGCCATACAGGCCGTGGTACGAGACTATTTGTCTAACCGTACGGCCCTGTTTAAAGATGCGCACCTAGTTGTGGAAAAATCCGTCACCAGGGGAAGCCCGCAGGGTTCCGTTCTCGGTCCCCTGCTGTGGAACCTGGTGTTCGATGGATTTCTGGGGTTGACATTCCCAGAAGGAGTCACGGCCCAGGCTTTCGCCGATGACTGTCTCCTTTTAGTTCGTGGAAATTCACGACCACAGCTGGAAAGTAGAGCGCAGGCGGCTTTGTCAACCGCCGAAGGCTGGATGGACATGCAAAATTTAAAGATTTCTGTGCCCAAGACGAAGTTTATGCTTCTAAAGGGCGCAGACAAATTATCATGCAGTCGAAACCCCCACATTAAGTATAAAGGCTGTGTAATCAGCCGAGTAAGGGTTCATAAGTACCTAGGTGTTTTGTTTGATGATAAGTTGCTTTTTAGCAACCACATTAAACAAGTAGCGGCGGACGCCGTCTCTGTGATGCACAAACTTAGAAGGATTGCTCGGAAAGACTACGGGCTTTCTGGTCGCCAAATGTACTTAGTGTACCGAGGTGTCTTCGAGAGTATGATCGCATACGCGGCGCCAGTTTGGGCGCATAGGTTGGAAAGAAATAGAGCACTGCTTCTAAATTTAAGGAGTGCCCAGCGCAGAGCTTTAATTGTATGCACTGGTGTTTTTAAAACAACCTCCTATGAGGCTACTACCGTATTGGGAAAGGCTCTCCCAATCGATTTAGTGGTGAAAGTTCGAGCAGCCATGTGGAAGTTGCGAAGAGGTCGGGAAACCGAGGTATTTGGGATACGGTTTCGGGCCGGGCTAGAACCGGAACGGAACGGTGATCACAATGCACCGGGTCTAAATTTCGAACAGTTGCCCATTTCCCGCCTGCGGAAGAGGCTTTGGAGCCTCGCGATGGAGGCATGGCAGCATGAATGGCACACCACGTCTAAGGGAAGATCTCTGTATAGATTTATACAGGATCTGGGGGGATGGTATGCCTCAGGTTCATTTTTAAGGGCGGCGGGTGCCCAAGTGCTCTCCAACCACGTGAATTTGATGCAATATCTGTTTAGGTTTCGCCTAGCGGCTGATGAGTTGTGCGTCTGTGGGGAGGTCCAGTCGAACGAACACCTAATGTTCGACTGCCCTGCTCTTGGGGGGGCCAGAGACCGGGCCACCCTGGAACTTAGAGGTCAGGGGGAAAACTGGCCGCTCATAAACGGCGAGTCAATGTGGCGTGAGCCGCATTGTCGGACCGTGTGGGAGTTCCTCGATGAGGTTGCGATGTTCAACCGTCATCGGTAGTTTAGGTTTAAATTTATGGGGACTTGATGATTCCTGTGGCGTGTCGGTGAAAAACCTTCCTGGAAATAATGGCTGCCATCAGCCGATAAAGCTCCAAGCGCTTAAATGGTGGACAGACACTAGCTGGCAAACAGCGACCGAGGCGTGGCGGTTTAAATTGCCGTCTTTTTAATTTGTAACTTTTATTGTTTTAGTTGTAACAAGGGGTGCGCCTCCCCGATTTAGTTTTAATGTGACAAGTGAGCGGTAGGGACACATAGGCGGGTGCTGTATGGCGCCCAGCTTAACCGCTCACGCAAGATAGGAGCTCATTAGGAGCAATTAGGATAACGAGGTCGCAAATCTGTTTCGAGGCACAGTAGCCGTTTATTGGCACAGTACATTTGGTCTATGCTCTAGGGCGATCGAATGGGGTGGTGGCGGGAGAAATGCCAGCTAACCAAATTAGGAACAGGAACCGGCTAGGACATCGTACGAGAAGGTGTTGATAGATAGAAATTTCAAATGACGGATGGGATTATGGAAAAGTGAAAATACGCGGGAACAAAGAGATTATCGAAGGGTAATAGTACAAGGAGGAGAGCGGCAGCCGTGACAGTACCTGTCCTACGGCAGAACACTATGAACGAACGAATAACTGAAATAAAGCAAAATTAAAGATCGTTTCGCGCTCTGAATAAATTCAATCCGAATTCACAACCCGCATTTTGAATATCCTATAGTTCTCTTTTAGAGAAATTGAAAAAATCAGGTCGTTTTTAAGAACCTTTAACAGGTTACCTTATCTTTACAGAATAAGCCATCAAGCTTGGATCTGTCTTGCCTTAAGCGGGACGTGAAACGTAACGCCTTATTATACACCGCCGTTCTCAAAAAATCAGACGCCCTTGATTACATGAAATAAATACATATGGAATAATAAACGAAGCGTACAAATATACAGAAAAATATAATTAGCGAAAAATTCATTTACTACTGACCGCTGTGTATTTTATATACAGTATTAATAAGAAAATGCGTTAAACAATATATACTTAGTTAATTTCTTTAAAAAAAAAATCAAGAAACATAAACGTAGCAAACATAATTAATACAAGTAAGCTACGGAAACAAATAAAGAAAATAATCTAGAACATTAATATTATAAATTGGAATTTTTCAAAAAAGTTTATATTAACCTATTTAAAAATATAAACATACACTTACGAACGAAAGGAACATTTTCAACACGTTGAGTTATGTAAAACAGCGCATCTGTTTTAATAGCTTTAATTCGGTTGATCGATGACCACTCTGTGAACTTAAATGTAAAGTTGTTGGTAATATATTACCTGATCAAGTATTTTATACCGATGATCAACCCGTGGATTAAGCTTACTGTTTCAGTGAGTTCACAGGTGATTTTTTACTTGATAATTACAGAGTGTCTGTTTGTATGTGTGTGTATATATATATATATGAGTATTATCTTAAATGTAATTTATTTAAGTTTATTTTCCTCTTGATCGGTTACAATTAAATATTAACAAGACATATTTTACTTAAAAATATTATCTTTATTAATCTCTTGGGTTAACCGTTCGACTACACAAACTTATAAATAAAATTCACTACGTTACACTTAGAATTCTGTTAGCATCCTCAGGTGACAAATACACATCATGCAGAATCCCCTTGCATTCTGCCCATCCTAGATAAGAATATTTTGTCCCCACCCTTATTGTAACAGATCCCTCTACTCACACATGACTCATCTTACCTTTAGATAATTGTTTGTATCTCTTTAATAAATATAAATTGAAAAAATAACTAAACTTAAAAAAAAAAAACAGTATTTTTAGAACGTGTAAATATTTACGTAGTTAATAAGCATTTTAAATTTAAAAATAAATTATACGAATAATGCCACGGTTTAGCGATGGGATCACCAATCTCAACTATGGAATATTTAGAAAATTAACAATAGTATAAACTTTTTTGAAGTTAAGATATAAAAAAGAGGTTATAAAAAAAACGGTGTATAAAACAGACATCTTCAGGCAGATACCTAAATTTCCTATCAACACAACCGATATCGCATAAAAAATCAGTAATCAAGAATCTTGCAAATAGAGTAATAAAATTTACAAATCCGGAAAATATCGTAAATAAAATATTTAAAAATACAATTTATAAACGCTATAATAATATATCGGCTGACCATCCTAATAAAAATAATGTTGCGTTACCGTATGTCGCAGATCTGTCTAAAAAGATTAAAAAATTGCTACAAAAGGATTTCGCAATAGCCCGTCAAAATTACAGCGATCTGAATAGTATGTTCCCCAAATTAAAATCACCGATAGAAAAAATCAAGCCGACGTAGTATACAGCATTTCGTGTAAAGGTTGTAACGGCCGTGTACGTTGTACGAACATCTCGATACCTTAAAAAAAGAATAGTAGCCCGTAAATATAGAAAAAAGGAAGCGACAGCGCTCACTAAACATAAACGCTCGTTTGATTTCACCGGCATCAAAATATTAGACGAAGAACAAAATACGCATAAAAGGACCGCTCCAGAAATGATATACATCAATAAAAATACAAACTCTGTCAACAGTAGAACGGACATAGCGGGATTAAGCAACATATATGTTAATTTAATTTAAAAGATAAAAATCACGTATTTATATTATAAATTTAGTTTTAAGGAAAATCGTGTTTAATATTTGTAATTTTAAGAAAAATATGTGCGTTGTAAAGGTTCAGATTATATAAAAAGATACACGTAATTATCTAAAGATAAGATGAGTCATGTGTGAGTAGGGGGATCTATTACAATAAGGATAGAGATAAAATATTCTTATCTAGAACGGGTAGATCGGTTAATTTCTTAGTATGCAAGAGAATTTTATATGCTGTGTATATGAATGTGTTGTCATCTGAGGAAGCTTAGAGAATTCTAAGTGAAACGTAGTGAATTTAATTTATAAGTCTGTATAGTCGATCGGTTAAACTAGGAGATTAATAAAGATAAAGTTTTTAATTTATATATATATATATATATATATATATATATACTGGTATCCCCGACGCGGTTAGGGAATGTTTAGCTGGGGCTCTATTCCTAGAACCCCTGTGTTCATTAAATTCATGCTTGTGAGAATAATATGATAAATAAAAATTAAAGCCTGTTCACTTATAAAAACTATTATATCAGTGTATTGTAATTTCTTCAGAGGAACAGTTGGTCAATAGAGGATCCACTAATTGGTTTTTAGATTTCCCTTCGCGGCTTCGCCCGCGAAATACATAATCAGAATTACAAACGTAAATTACCATCACAATATTACCTTTACGAGATATTTATCTCGTAAAGATTGATTCAAAAGCGGTGGTAGCTTAAAACGACAAAAACGTAAAAAAATTAACTTTTTTATCCCTTTTATGTTAAAACTGAAAAAACCCCAAAACGGTTTATAAATATTTATTTGAATAGTATTTGCAATCCTAAACCGAGTGAATATCTCGTTCAGTAGAGTCGGAAATGGGAAAATCATTTCAAATTATTTTTTTTACCTTTCTTTTCACCCCTCCCAAGGTCGAATTTAAAAAGTATAGAAATTCAAATAAATTAAAAAAAAAAAAAATCAAGTTGATATCTTCATTTCTTACAGATAAATTAAAAAAACACTAAATTTCATTATTACTCCATTTTAACCCTTTAAACTAGGAATTCAAAACACCCTTTCTTAGTATGCATTTACACCGGAAGAACTTGTATACAAATTTTCATAAATTTATTTCAGTAGTTCTTGCTGGTGTTGATTATGAATCGCGCCCGCATTTTTTCTCTTATTGATGTTCTATTTGTTTTCACTTACATTACGTTGTTCAAACGTCGATGAAAATTGTTCTGTTTAAAATCGTATCGCATTTCCGATCTAGTTTGTGTGTTTTGTTTCTAATTACAGTAGAACTTTTAAAATTTGTGCTTAATTTTAATAAAGGTTATTTACACGTGTATATAAATTTTCTACAAAGTTAACTAGAAATTTTTATTTGTTTATCGGTAAATTAACAAAGTTATTTTATTTCAAACCTAAAAAAATGTATTTTCCAACATAACTTTTTCATGTTTTTCTTAAAACCTAAGTGAGATAGAGGTCTGCGACCAGTTTTATTCAGTTTCTTAGATCAAAAACCATAAGCAAGTACCAGATTTACCCCTTGATTTGTATCCCAAGAGTTTTAGTATGGTTTAATTTCTAAGAGGGAGCAGAAAGCACATCTAAATGTTTTACTAGCCAAGACTCGCTAATTTACCATTTTCTGACCTACATTTTTTTATGAACTTTTTTTCTTATTTTTGGTTATAGAATCATCTCCCGAGAGATTGCCGTGCAGTTTGGCATCACTCTGTATATAATA
This sequence comes from Lycorma delicatula, assembly GCF_047948215.1. Classification (NCBI taxonomy): domain Eukaryota; kingdom Metazoa; phylum Arthropoda; class Insecta; order Hemiptera; family Fulgoridae; genus Lycorma; species Lycorma delicatula. The sequence goes on along the minus strand of NC_134463.1, from coordinate 130,368,067 downwards.
CCGTACAGTGTGTAGTAATATGTTATAATTTAATAAAATAATTAAACAATATTAAAATAAAAATAGTTTGACATGAGTATTACTTATTATTTTCTTATTTAATCTTTTCCGTCGTCAGAGGGGAAATATTTTATACACACCATGCGGTCTCATACCACAAGTAGTGTGGAACTCTCCCTAGCGGGCCAACCCACTAAAACCCTCTCGCCCTCTACTACATGAAATGCCGGACCCACTGTATGTTATTATCACAGCACTGCATGTGAACTGTCTATCCGCTTCTCCATTGCTGGTCCATGCCAGTATTTTACTGGCTCTATGTGGTTTATTTTTATTTTTTTTTTAGCTCCACTTGAGGCCAGGGTACCTGCCTCAAGGAAGACAGGAAGACTCAGAGGTAGTTATTCACTCCTGGAGATCTTCCGCCGACTTTGTTCAGATAATCTTAATGATATGGTGGTCACCGAGTGTTATGGTCGTTCGGTCTGTAGCATAACCCCCTAATGATGTTCTCTGAGATAAGCACACCGAATTCTCACTTGCGTATTTCTCTAGGCTGCAGGAATTGATCACACACACACACACACACACACCGTGTGTTCTGCAGTATCCTGCTCGCAGCAGTAATCGAATTCTACCGGGGGTCTAGCGTCACAAGTATCCCTTAATACACCTGTGACCGGTAAGGAACCGGGTCAAATCATACCCCAGTTCCCTGTGTTTTTGGCACAGCCATCTCTGGAAGTCAGGGATCAGCCTGTAGTTCCATATGCCATTCATCAACTGATCCCATCTCTCCTGCCACCCGCAGAAGAGATCCGTTTTATTCACCCGCATCCGTTTTATTCACTCCCCTGTACATCTACTACCTTTTCAGAATGAGGAGATCCAGGGATGCAAATCTGCCACTACGCCTTCGGCATCGCCTGAGATGGTCCTTTACCCGCACCATACCTGAACGCAGATAGCCCTGTATACAGATGACGACAGCTTTGACCAACACTTCTGTTACGTGTTGGGAATGCAGCATTCTTATCCATCCACACCCCGAAGTACTTTAACTGCAGGGCTAGGATGGACGTCTTATTTAATTTGGAACCCATCAATTGTCTGTTCTTATTCCTGCCTTCACTTCAACCTTAGGTATTGTACGTCAATACATAATTGTACCTTATTTTTGGAATTTTCTGTATATTAGATTAAACACTTTTTTCTTGTTTGCTAACATTTTGATATTGATTGCATGTTTCAGATTTTGAATATGGAAGATGATATGAATTGGTATAGAGCTGAATTAGATGCTAAAGAAGGACTAATACCTAGTAATTATATTGAAATGAAAAACCACGAGTAAGTTAATGAAAGTGTCTTAATCTTTAATAATTTATATAATTAATTTGAATCTGTGGATACAACTGAAAATATTATGTAGAATCTCTTGACCAATTTTAATGCAGTGTATCTTTAGAAAAGGGGCATTACATTTCACGAGTGAGATAATATTCAGATGAAATTCAGGTTCATTCCTCGGTCCTTTTGCAAAATTGTAATTTATTCTAAAATGTATGTAATACATTGTGAAGGCTGAGCAACATTATCAACTGATGTTTGTCATTCCCATCGTGAACATAATTTAATCTGTTATTCATTTTAATCAACTGATGTGGTGTATTTTAAACTTATTACACATATTAGCTGTCATTGCACTTGTACTGGTCAGCCAATAATCCTTTTGAGTAACACAGGCAGAACTCAATATTGTGTTGTTATTGTATGGGAAGGAATATCAAGAAGTTTGCTTAATACCATTTTATTTTTTTTTTTATGGAACCATTACTTCAGCATTGCAAAGCAGTCTGCTTTGAAATGCTGAAGTAAAAAATAGTTGACAAGATTAATGCCTTCATGATTATTATTAAGAAAACTTTTATGTTTGTATTATTAACATCTTGGAGTATATATATTGTGCTTTATAGCTAACAATTACAGTTTTATTTGTGATACCTTTTTATTGTGTTTTTTCTAATTTAGTTTGGTTCTCAAATTCTGTCTATAATTTTAATCATAACATATGAAAGTGCTATTTTATTATTAAGGGAAAATAAGATAAGATAGGTTTGAGGGATTTTTTTTTTTTTGTAAACTTGTAATTTTCATTGTTGATAACCGAATTAAAGAAAAAAAAATTAAATTTTTAATGTTCTTTAAATTTGTATAGATTGTATAGAACTAAAGAATTGTAGTCATTGAGTTATGAAAATTATTTTCAAAAGTTTACAGGAATGACAGTTTTTTTGTGTGCCTTGTTTGATTTTTTTTTTTTTTCAGTTGGTACTATGGTCGTATTACTCGTGCAGATGCAGAAAAATTATTATTGAACAAACATGAAGGTGCATTTTTAATAAGAGTGAGTGAGTCTTCACCAGGAGACTTTTCATTGTCTGTCAAGTAAGTGAGAAAATAAGTAAAATAAAACTGAGTATAACTATATAATTGATATGCTCTTAAGTCACTGGATAGAAAAAGCTATTGAACGATCTGTTAAAAGTTACAAAAAGTGATTTTTTTTCACAAGTATCTAATTCTATTTATGTACTAATTGTCATCATGAATCCTTTTGTGAACAGCATGGTGGAATGTAATGCTTAAATCATTAAAAATTATAAACAGTTTTTTTTTTCAAATTACATGGACATCATTCTTCCAACAGACTTTTTGGAGCTAATTTAGTTTATTTTTCAGTTAACTAATCTGTAGTACTGTTGTGAGTGACATCAGTCTTAAATAAAAAGGTTTGGAAGTAAACCCTGTTAGAATATAATCTAATAATATATTCTATGTTTGCTTTGTTTGTTTAATTCTATTCTTTTGACTGAATTTAGTGCAGTCTTAATTTTCACACCTTCCAAATTTTTTTATATTTGTGTTAAGAGTGTAATTTGCTTGTTGCGGTTAATGTCTTTGTATTCTGTTTTTGTGAGGTGATTATGGAAGATCGGTTCTGTTTGTGTTCAAGTCGGGAAATATTTCTAAACCCCACTGAAGCTACAGTATTAAACTGGAAAGACTGGATGCATACTTACCTTTAGATACAAATAACTCGAGGGGTATACACAACAGAATTAACTTTTACAAATCAGATTATAGAAACTGAAAGTGCATACAAAGGCATTAACCGTAACATGAAAATGATATTTGAGGTATAACCAGAAAGTAAGCTCATTTCTAAATATTGGAAACTATATTATTTATATGGTGAGTTGCCTGATGTGTTAGGAAGGGACTGATGTCATTCTTATTCAGTTCTCTTGTTTGTACACTTCTGAGTATGTGTTTATAATGTTTAAGAAAAATACCTGTCGCATATGAGATTTAGTGTATTATCAGTTTCTTGTTGGAAAGAAACACTACCAGAAGATCCTGGTCATATTTATAACATATATGGAAAAAATCCAGAGTGATTGATTCCATGGTATAGAGATGGATGTGATAGATTAATGAAGGATAAAATAGTCATACATCCTTGATGATGATGGACAAAATGAGCGACCATCTTTGATTACTAATGATTTCGTGGTTGCATTTGATGAGAAGATTAAAAAAAGCAGACAGTTCTTTACATGCAGTTTCTACACAAAATTTTGAGAAACTGAATTATCCTATTTTGTGTGCATGCTGGGTGCCTAAGATGCTTATGGAAAAGCACTTAATAAAACAGTTGTGCAGTGTATTGGAATCTTTGACTCCATATAGAGAATTAGGGGACGACTTCTTGAGAAGTATGGTCATCAGTGATGAGACACGAGTGTTGCATTTAACACCTGAAATGAAACATACTTCATCATCCAAAAAGACAAAATGCAAGCTGATATTTTTCAATCAGACTATGTGAACAGCGTTTTGGGACAAAAATAAGGAGTTTTGCTTGTCAACTTGTCTCAAGGCTGCACAATCAGTAGTGATGTTTATTGGAAAACGTTGAAAAAATTGCTTCCTGTGATCCAGAACAAGTGACATAGCTTGCTTATCCAGAGCACTGTGTTGATTCCAGACAGTATTCATCCACACACTGCCACCGCACACAACCCTCATCTGGGAATAGTTTGATCACCCTCCATACAGCTTGGACCCTTTTGCTGTGTCTTAAAACCTTCCTTGCTAACCAAGATTTTGATTTTGATTTTCACGAAGGCTACAGACTATATAGCCAAAAAACAGAGGATGTGCTGGAATATGCGGACAACCTTCTTTGTAAACCGTTTGTTTATAATTGAATTTTTCATCCTTTTTTCTATTCATGCTACATGGAGAATTCTGTAGGTCCACATTTCAAATGCATCAATTCTCCTCCGGTCTTCCACCTTGATGGTCCAGGTCTCAACACTGTATATGACTACTTTCTTTTTCTGTTTTAGCCTCCTTGTGGAACCACCACAAGGTATTACTTCAGAGGATGATATGTATGAATGTAAGTGAAGTGTAGTCTTGTACAGTCTCAGATCAACCATTCCAGAGATGTGTGGTTAATTGAAATCCAACCTCCAAAGGCCGGCCTCCATAGCACGAGTGGTAGCATCTCGGCCTTTCATCCAGAGGTTTGAATCCCAGTCAGGCATGGCATTTTCACACACTACAAAAATTGTCATTCATCTCATCCTCTGAAGCAATATCTAACAATTATCCTGGAGGTTTAAAAAAAAAATCACCAAAGAACACCAGTATCCATGATCTAGTATTCAAATCTGTATGAATATACTGCCTTTACTATAATTTGAAATCAAGAACTCTTGACTTTGAAATCAGCTGATTTGCGATGTGACAAGTTCACTACTAGACCAATCCAGTGGGTCACTGTATATGACTACTGGGAAAACTAGTACCTGAAGCAGTCTTAGTTTTGTATTTCTCGTGACTGCCGTATTATTCCAAATAACTGTCAACTTTGTAAGCATCTTCATCAAGATAATTCTTCACATTTCGGCTGACAAGCCTCCATCTTTATCTATTGTAGATCCTAAATATACGAAATGATTTACCTGTTAAAATCACACAGGGCATTACTAACTGAAAGATCATTGGCTCTTTCATGATCATAATTTTTGTTTTTTGATGTTTAATTTCAGAGTCTGTAAACGTAGTTGTACAGTCAGCAAACCTTAAATTGGTTATATGCTGGCCTGCTATTTGTACACATGCCAGTTTTTCAGGCTCTTCTGCTTCATATATTCACCATAAATGTTGCATAAGATTGAAGACAGAATACATCCCTGCTGTACTCCTCTTGATGAGTAAAAGGGCTCTGTAGTTTCATTTTCCAGTCTAATTATCATGCTGCTCTTTACATATAAGTTCTGAATGAGGGTAACAAGATGCTTAAAAGTCCCCATCTCCTTCAGTACTTGCCACACACCTTTCCACCAACTGGTTGAAAGCCTTGGCATAATCGAGGAAGCATATTTATTACAAGAGGAGTGTTGAAACTCCCTGGCTTTCTCTGTCAGCTGCCTAATATTTAGTATTGCTCACACATACTCTTTACTATGACGAATCCAGCTTGCTCTCAAGAAATTTCTCTGTCCAGATAGTATTCCATGCAGCTATGAGGTGTAGCGGCATCTCGACGATGGTAGAAAGCAAGTAAATGTCACGACTCTGTGATGGAGCTGAGTGGGAGTAGGAGGTCTGTCCGCCTCTCCCTTGTAGACCAGACTGGAGTCCATATATTAACCTAAGTTTGGGGTATGAACTAAGTTTGTAGTTCACTAAGGGAACTAGGGCTAAATTTTGTTGTTGCAAACAACATTTTTAGTGGTATGTTGTTTTCAAATTTGCCTTGAATCTGTGAGACAATAAAGTGGCTCACTAAATGTAGAATTAGGCATGGGGTTTATGCTTCCACGAACTCGATTGGTTTGTTGAGAGGGCAATAATGTAGGACATTTAAGATGTCCAGACGAGGCCTACAGTGAAGGCAAAAGCTGAGTTTAAGAATCACTGATGTAAATGTCTATTTAGACATTTACAGAGGTGGCATCCCAATGAAGCCTGGCTTATTACTGTGAGGTGTAAAAGGTTAAAGGGTGAAAGACAACTCTCGTTAAAGCCCATCAGGGCTAGGAACAGGAGGGGGTGATGTGGCCAGAAACATCACAAGGCAGGTGTCTTCTCCTATGGGGTTGGGATGTCCAGCCTCGTTAGTATTATAGATGTTCATGAAATATATACAACAAATTTTACTTGCATGTCTAATCAGAGAAATAGTTTTATAATTTTTGCAACTCTGGGTAAAGCCTTTTTTATGTAGAGGTATAAACACTTGAGGTTGCCCACCCACTCATTAGGCCATTTGCCAGTTCACCATATGTAGTTACAGATCTGGTGCATAGATGTAATACCCAATTCATCCATTGCTTTGATTATTTCTGTTGTGACACTATTGAGCCTGCTGACTCGTCTCAATTTTTTTATTGCTTTCTACACTTCCTCTTTGAGAATTTCTGATTCACATTAAATCTACCTATGTGAACTCTGCTTGTCGTGATGTAGGTTGTTGCAGTACTCTCCATCTTCCAATAGTCTGTAAGAAGTTTACCATCTGCATCTTCTGTAACCTGAAATTTTGGTTTAATGGTGACCTTAACTTTCCTTATTTCTTTGAACATGGATGGTGTTTCATTATTCCCATGCAGCTCCTCAATTTTATTGCAGGTTTTTTGAATGTATGAATTTTTATCGCAACATGATGTTTGAATTTCAGCGGATAATCTCCGGTAATGTATTGAGAACTGACAGGGTGGTGCCTTTCACCCTTCTTTCTTAGCTTACAAGTTGGACAGTTTTATTGAATAACCAGTTTCTCTAGCCTCTAGATTGCCGTACTCCTTTAGCTATCTCTAACCCTTGCTTACAGGAATGTGTTTTTAAATTCCTTTTTTAGAAGATGCTTGTTCACTCTCAACATTTTTTCTTCATTAAATTCAAACTGAATTTAACATTTAGTTTTTGAAGGTGTTCCATCTTTGGAGTGCTGATAAGATTGGTCTTCTGTTTCACTCCATTGATATGTAACTTGACTCATCAACATAGCAGATTGCAGGTGGTCCGACCTACAATCTGTGCTGTGACATGTTTTTTTTTATATCGTTAACTTATCTGAACTCCATCTTTCTGAAATCAAGGAGTAATTGATTTGGTTATGATATCTGTTGCACGGTGAGACTCATGTGTACAGCGTACTAGAATGCTGGTGAACGTGTGTATTGGTTATTTGAAGTCTCTTCTTTTGACAGAATTGGAGTAATCATTCTCGACAATTGTTTCTTTTACCAAGACTATAGCCACTGTGCACTGTTATTGCCGTTTCTGCACTGCCTACCTGTATGTTACACTCACCTTGCACAATTGTGATTTTTTTTAACTGTAGCGAGTCATAGCATGAGACAAGTTGGTTATAAAACTTTTCTATTTCTTCATCTTCTTCAGCTGTTGATGTTGGAGCGTGTATCTACATTATATTGAGCCTCACCGGCTTTGTGTTTAATCTCACCAGAAAGATTCTATTGTTAATTGGTCTATATTCATATACCACATCTTTAAAAACATTCCCTCGATACTACAGGGTGATTCAAAGAAACGGGAAATTAAAAAAATTAAATAACGTTAATGAAAAATTTTTTTTAGAAAATGAATTTTATTTTGTGTAATTGTACAAATGTTGCCATTTTAGGATACATACATTTTAGTTTATTTTTTAAACATGACATCTTGCAGGTGACCTCCTCTTCTATGCAAACTCTCACAAAGTCTCTTCGTTAAATTGTTCATGGTTTGACCTAACATCTCAACTGGAATTTCCGCAATTGCTTCTCAGATCTTTGCCTTCAGTTCTTCCGTTGTAGCAGGTCTACTGTAGAACACTTTGCTTTTAAGGTGACCCCACAAAAAGTAATCGCAAGCTGAGAGGCGATCTGGGAGGCCATCTAATGTCACCATTTCGTGAAATGATACGTTGTCCAAACAATCTGCGTACAGCTGCGATCGATATTCGTGCAGTATGTGATGTTGCTCCGTCTTGTTGAAACCAGGCTGTGTTAAGAATTGGTGGAAATCTCTTTTGTTGTTCCACAACAAAGGTTTCAAGCATGGCTACATAACAAGCCGACAGCCATATGTAATCGCAAGACCGTTGTCATCCTCAAAAAAATAAGGGCCTATAACACCATAAGATGACATAGCACAGCACACAGTCACTTTCTGGCTGTGCAGCAGACGCTGGTGTAGCTGCATAGGATTTTCTTGTGCCCAGTATCTGAAATTTAGCTTGTTAACAAATCCACTGAGGTGGAAATGCGCTTCGTCTGACATCCACAGTTCGTGAACAAACTCTTCGTTATCATTTATCTTCTGAAGCATTACATTACAGAATCGTGCTCGCACAACTGCATCGTTCGGTTTCAGTTCCTGGATGATCTGCAACTTGTACGGATGGTATTGCAAGTCCTTCACTAACATTCTTCAAACACTTGAACTATGCAATTGTAAAGATGCTGAGAGATGATGGATTGACCGATGTGGACTTCATGTGACAGCATCTTGTAAAGCTTGAACATTCTGTGGTGTACGGATGGTTCGCTCACGGCCTGGAGGTTTCTTTTTCATTGTCGAACCGGTTTCCTCAAAATTAGATATTCATGTTTTAATTGCATGTGCTGATGGAACACGGTCGTGCCGTCCCAGATTAAAATGACGGCGAAATTCTCTACACGCTCCCTCCACACTGTTTTTGTTTTTGTAAAACGCTTTGATAGCAAATGCACATTACGCACCACTCCAAGGATCCATGACAACTAAATGGCAGGTTAGGTTAGAGAGGCTGGCGCCACTTATCAAATGGTACCAATCGCCCACGGCTACCAACACAACTTTAAAAATTTCCCGTTTCTTTGAATCACCTGTATAAGTGTGACATCACTGCTTGATTGTTCCGATTTTCCTGAGAAATATACCACATTTCCTTCTGATGTACTGAAGTGGTCGTTGTCTCCATAAGTCCCAGTTTAGGAATCTGGATTGTTTGACATTCTTGACAACTGCAAGTTTGCTGACTTTCATTAAGCCTCTTATGTTCCAACTTACAATGTTGTGTACTCTTCTGTCGATTGTAGGTGAAGTCCCACTCACCTGTAAACTTTACAAAATAGTTGATTATTAAAGAACACCTGCTTTAAATCTGCATTAAATATTAAAAATCTAGAATAATATTTATGTGAAAAATATTTTGTTTATCGTTTCAGATGTTCAGATGGCGTCCAACATTTCAAAGTATTACGCGATGCACAAGGAAAATTCTTTTTATGGGTGGTAAAATTCAACAGTTTAAATGAACTAGTAGAGTACCATAGGACAGCATCAGTGTCACGTTCACAAGATGTTAAATTGAGAGATATGGTACCCGAGGAGTGCCTAGTACAAGCGCTGTACGATTTCCAACCTCAAGAACCAGGCGAACTCGAGTTTAGACGAGGTGATGTTATCACGGTCACCGATCGTAGTGATCAACATTGGTGGCATGGCGAGATTGGTTCTAGAAAGGGACTTTTCCCTGCAACCTACGTAACACCATACCATTCTTAATGTGCTAAAATTTATTCACAACTTGTGCTATACCATATGTTATTGTGTATTCTTTCTGGTATGTAATACTAACGATTAATATTTTTAAAGAAGTCTTACTTTGTTTCTACTCTCAATAGATTATTTATCATTCTTTACATTTATTTATTTATAGATAAAGTAATGTAGTAGTGACAGGCTGATGCACAGTTTGTGTTTTTTTGTTTACTAATGAAGCTCCTTGAAAAATTACTCCTTTAATAATTTACACTTTTATCGAATTAATATTGAAGAAAATTTTTTTTTAGTTTTACTTATTTCACTCTTTTTTTTAAAAGTAATTTTATAAAAAAGATCTCAATGTGTAACAGTAATCATATTTTATAAAATTTTCATTAACAGTTTGACCTACTTGGTATTGTAATCGATTATCACACGGAGCCTAATTTTAGAAGAGAGGTATGATAGGTACAGAATAGTGACTACTTTTATAAGTATACACTGATTATTTTGTCCGTGTAATGATCTGTATTTTAGCCAGATAAAGATATATTAATATATCTTTATCTGAAATATATCTTTAGCTAAAATAGTTGTACCTTACTGACCGTAGTCAAAACATTCTAAGTGATGAATTGTTATTTCAAGTACATAATTCATCCTAAAAATAGATTTATGTCATAAAATGCAAAACTCACTAAAAATATTTCATAAAATAAATAAATATACATTTACAAGAGTCTTAGATAAGACTATATAGCATCGGTAAAATATGAGCAGTTCAGCAAAAGGATTTCAGGGAGTACATCCTGGAAATTGAATGGTGTGTGCAAATTAAGGATAAAATACCCAACAGCTAAAACAGAAATTAATGAATCTATTACCATCGATTGCTGAACTTATAGAACACAAAGTGCAATTGCATCTCATATTGTTGGAATTTTTAATGATGATGTTAAAATACTGGCCAGACCGAAGGGTAATGGCCATTATTAGTTGGTTGCATGGAATATATAAAACTAAGACAATTATTACACATTTTTCATTTAGTTCATTCTAAACTCTGATGTCATAATTTTAAAGTTTCCTGAAATTAAAAAATTGAATAATTTCGATACACTATTTTTCAATTAATACTGAAGATCTACTGTTTTGCCTTATTAATATTTTAAAGTAAATATAATTTAAAAAATGCAATCTGTTTTAACAATATCAAGCTATTATACAAGCTAAATTATTACAAAATTGTGCAAGTAATTTTGTATTCAATATGATAAATAAATTGCTTTTGTGAATATCTCACCATATTAAAAAAGGGTTGTGGTTGTTATTGCAGATTAACCATTCAATACACTGTTGATACAACATTCTTATATACAGAATCAGTATCATAATGTATTCAATATGTGATATTCTCTTTAAGTACATTGCTGTCATTTATTTTTATTTACATGCAACTCGTAAGTTTGAATTTATCCTTGTTTAACTCATCAAATTTTGTATGTTATTTTGATAAAGTTTATTCCTTATAGTCATAGAGCTTAATAACTTTTTGAAATAAACTTTATTTTAGCTTGCATATCTATTTTTATGTTGTTAAATAACATTTATAATCATTTGGTTCAGTGTTATTTATAGGTCTAGTTTTTTATCATTTGAAATAGTAGCAGATTGTATTTTAACATAAAGATTTGATACAATCTGATTATGATGTTTCTGAGTATTTGATAATGTATTATACGATTAATAATCTTATCAGACAATGAAAGTAATATCGAGTTTATGTGTACGCATTCATTATTAACTATTGCCCGTTCAGCTGGCAGGAGTAGCAGGAATGATAGCACTATAGTTGATCTTTTATTGAAATAAACCAATAGTGATATCTAACATTCATTAAAAAACAAAAATTATTTTGTAGATTGGAGTCTTGTAAATTCAAATGAAATGACTTCTTTATTTTAGATGAAAATTTGGGACACCTTTATATACGAGGTTTGATAAAAAATGAGCAGAATTTAAAAATTTCCCATACTGTATAAGTCCAGTTATTGTCACAATTCTTTCTTTGTTATGTTTGTACACTTGTCCATAACATTTTTTTACATCGGTAGCCATATGGATGCTTAGTTTATTGTTTGTTCTGGAAAAAGGTTACACATATTTGGTATGATCAACGATTATTAACTTGTGGAAAAATATTGGACAATGAATTTGCATTAAATTTTGCTTTAAGAATGGAATAATGTTCTGAATGTTGTTTTTTTGCAATTCTTTTATGAATAAAACAAGGATTTCAAATACAAACAAATATTTCCAAGAGGGTCGTGAAGTCGTTGAAGATGTTGAGCGCCCTGTATGTCCCAGTACATCAACAACCAATGACAGTGTTGAAAAAATGAAGAAAATGATTATGGATAAATCGCTGAATCACTATTAAAATTGATGAGGATTACTGTCTAGACGTTCCATGCCGTTTGCTTGAAGCAATCCAAAGAAAACGCCCTACATGGCATGAGTGGTAACATTTGGTCTTTTATCTGGTGGTCCTGGGTTCGAATCCCAGTCAGGCATGGCATTTTCACACACGCTACAAATCATTCATCTCATCTTCTGAAGCATGCTTAATGGTGGACCCAGAAGTAAAAAAAAAAGCCCCGTTTTTGTTCAAAATGATTAATGGCAATTGTACCTCAATAATGCACCTGCTTTACTTCACTTCTTGTTCATGATTTTTTGGCCCAAAAACATCACCGTTATGATGCCTCAGCCTTCATATTTGCTGGTCATAGCCCCCTATGACTTCTTGCTATTCCCCAACGTGAAAACAACCATGAAAGATGATGTTTTGCCAGCATTGAAGAGATAGACAGATTCGCTGAAGGAGCTAAACACCGTACTGGAAATTGAATTCCAGAGGTGAATCAAAGATTGGAAAAAGCACTGGTACAAATGTATTATATCTGAAAAGAGTACTTTTTAGTTTTTACTGAACAAAATCAGTATTGATGTATAAATAAAGATATTTTAAGAAAAACTCCATGTATTTTTTGATCAAACATTACATTTTTATAAATTTTTTCAAGATAATTTTATGAAGTTATTGTTTTAGCTATAAACTATCATGAGTACAAACACACTTAAATAGGTTATATTTATGAATTTATGAGAATTTAATGAGGGCTACATCAATTATATTGAGAATTGATTTTTTAAATGTAAGCTGTTACATTTGCCTGCATTATATATAATTTTCATTGTTGAAGTAAATGAGATGATTAAATGAATCTTAGTTTCAGATATTGCTTGGTTGACATGAATTGGAAACATAGGATAGTATTATTTGTAATTGTATCTCTTAAATATGTCGAGTCTAAAAGTGAAATCTCTCGTAGATTGTACTCACTTGTGATTGCACTCAGTAGTTCAACATTTCAGTATTAGTTTATTCATATCATCCATATTCAGCATTCTTTCTTACGTCCAAAAATTATTTTAAAAAATTAAGTGTTTCTTAACCTAAGTGAGATTTATTTTTTTTTATTTTAATTTTCACAGCTGCTACCATTTTTTGGTTCATTTTGGAACAAAAAGTGAAAAAATCTGTAACTCCCCTTTTCTCATTTCTTTGTTATCAACCTTTTTTTTGTAGAAACTGTCCACAATTTCCATTCATTTATCTGATAGAACCAAATCGTTTGATACGTACTGGATGAAACCTGGTACAGCCATCTTGAGTTTACATGGGTGTAAAATAGTATATCTGTATACATACCCTCCTTCTGGAGTAAAGTAAAAAAAAGTAAGTTTTTATGCAAAAACCCACCAGGTTGGTCTAGTGGTTAACGCGTCTTCCCAAATCAGCTGATTTGGAAGTCGAGAGTTACAGCGTTCAAGTCCTAGTAAAGCCAGTTATTTTTACACGGATTTGAATACTAGATCATGGATACCGGTGTTCTTTGGTGGTTGGGTTTCAATTAACCACACATCTCAGGAATGGTCGAACTGAGAATGTACAAGACTACACTTCATTTACACTCATACATATCATCCTCATTCATCCTCTGAAGAATTATCTAAACTGTTGTTATCAGAGGCTAAACAGGAAAAAGAAAGAAAGTTTTTATGCAAAACTATTTTTTTAATAATATCTACTATTTATAAAAGTATTATTAAAAGTTTTTTTTTTGGAAGTGTCAAGCAACTTGGAAGCAAGCTACATTTATTCCTGTACCATAAAAAAGAGAGCGAATTAGTTAAATAACTTTAAACTGTTTTCAGTAGTTGGAACCATTCCGAAGACAGTTAAAACTATTTAATTAAATTTATTCTGTTTCAAATTTCTCCAGACCAACATGTTAGTTTTTTATTATGCGCAGATCTAACGTCTATGTCTTCAAATCTAAACAACTTACTGATAAAATAGCTCATCTTGTCCTAGGTAAAAAGTTGGACAATTTCAACTTTGATAATGGTCTTTGAAGTGATTCAACCATTTTTGTTGTGAAGTCTAGCAGTACCATCTCTACACAAGTACTGTGTTTAAAATAACCTACTTCTTGGACCATCTCATTTTATTGATGATATTAAAAATATATTCCAATCTAATTTTCAACTTTTTATCTGATAACCTTAATATTTTCCTGCAATAAAATGTTTGAATCCACTAATAAAGTGGTTTTGTAAATAAAATTAATGTTTCTGTTTACAGATTTCATGCTAGTTTGAGACGAGTAAATGTTATTGGTGAGCTCTAGTTCTCTTACGTTCTAAATTATTTTTGGTTTGCACAAAGCACTTCATAATTTTTGTATGACCAAAAAGATCGCAAGGCATTTTAAATCGCATTAACATCTGTTTAAGTAATTCTTGTAGGAAATAGATTTTAAGAATAATTCAAACAGAAAAATTTGCTATGAGGTCGCATATAGAATATATGACCAGTCATCATTGCCAGTATATATTTGAGTTTGAAGCAGTTCTGATGCTACTCATATAAAAAATCAAATTTAAATTTCACAATTTGTTAGGTCATCTCTACCTTTGAAATTTCTGTGTAACTCTCTTGCCTAAGAGAGTTACACAGAGGTCTCTCTCCCCTGTCACAGAACCTCTCAAATCCTAATTCTAAACTCATGTTAAACAACAGAAATTTTCAGCCCACTGTGATGTCTGAAAGCAGTTAAGCGTAAACTAAAAAATTGAATGTGCTAACAGTAAATAAAGTGAAATATCACCTTCAGCACTTTCTGTTATGTTTGCTAAATAATTTTATGTATGATTTGATTTCTTATGATCTGAAAAGAAGAAATTCTCACACAAGTAAAGCAATTTGATGTGATACCTGCTGCATTTTAGAAAAGTTGTTGATTTCTTATAGATTCATGCAATCAAATAATTTGGTGGTCTTCATATCTGTTTTGTTTCTCCAGGTAATTTTTTTGATTAAGGTTAGTTTTTCCCAACCTTTGTCCTCTTTCAGTACGGCACATCAAGATGTATTTCAAATAGTTTCATCGCCTCCCCTCCCTCTTTTTGCCGGATTCAGAGTGGTAAGTATAGTTTTAGGAGCGGTGAAAGGTGAAGGCAGTCTTAATATAAAAACGTAACTATTAGGGCAGTTAAAATTGATTAAATCATATTCTCAAATTTGTCAACCTCACCAGGCATGCAAGTCCTTTATCAGAGTATAAATTTTTTCATAAAAATATAAAGGTGTAGCAATTAACACGTGTAAATGTATTTTAATTGTAGGTATTCTTTCATCGTTACTTTTATTTTTTTCAGCCATTGTGATTGGAGCTGGGCTTCCTTTTACTTAAAAAAGAGAAATTGTGACGATCTGACTTTCAGTGACTAGAAACAACTGTCGTCAACAGCTAGGAACAGTTGACAGAAGAACAATTTATAAACTAATAAATCCTCGTGACTATTGGTTGTTTAATATTTAAGGGAAAAAATTAAATAAATGAAGGTAAACCTCAGTAATAAATATACAGTAATAGTAAGAAGAGGAACAAGTTATTTACAGTGCAGCTTCCTTCAGTTTTATCAGTTATTTTATTTATAATACTAGTATTGTTTTTGTGTAATATTTATACCCATTTATTATTTTATTACTGTTAGTATTAATATTATTATTATTATTATTATTATTATTATTACAGAATAATGTGTATAATGTGACAAAATAATAATAATATAAAAGTGAACAAAGTTGAATAAGCACATTAATTTTTGTTTGTTGTTATTGTTTTAAATTTAGCTCATTTATTGTATGAATGCCATCATTAGTGGATATTATGATCTTACAATAACAATGTTATTTTTATGATATTTTACTTATGGCCTTTGATATATGATATAACACGTTTAAGTAGCTTATACCTGTTAATTATTATTGTCAAGTTATATGCGTGCACACCAAATCACACAAACTATTATTTTATTATTTTAATTTATATTGATATACATGTGGTTTTTGTATAATGTTCACTGAATGACGATTAATTTTTCTGAGTCATATTTCTACAGCTCTGGCACATCAGGTGCTTGTTTGTGTATAATGAATTTATTTTTTCTATGTACAAACATAGACTTTTTTTGCAGCAAAATTATAAATTTTTTTAAGCATAAATTACTAGTTCTCGACTACCTCAATGGCTCAACTGAACATGTTCGCTCACTGTCCAGTGGTCCAAGTTTGGATTCCTTTTTTCATGATCATTATCAATCTCTGTGCACAAGTTTAGATTTACATCAACATCATTTGCTATTAATAAAACAATATTTATATTGTATAATGAATCAAGTCTTCCCTTAAAATATAGTTTTTATTGTATGTTTAATTTAATGTTTATTTAAATGTGAAATTAATATTGTTGATTAATTATACAAATTTTGAACTTAATTATTATGAGGTTGCCAAGTCAGTAAACTAACTATGCAGGTAACAGATGATTTTTTATGTAAGAACTTTTACATGTCGAGTGAAGAAAATGCATGTTATTTTAAATTGAGATTGTGATAGTCAAGCTAAAAAATCACTATTCAGTAATCGTTCAAAGTATCATTGGCATAAGCTCATGGTTAAAGAGTTAGGGATCTAATTACATTGAGATTAACAGACTGTTATTTGCTTTAGAGCATAAGTAGCTGAGTTGAAGCGCTCTATAGAATTAGTGTGTATTTCAAAGTGATATAAGTGTCTTTAATAAAGTTACTTAAAAAGAAAATGATAAGTTTAGTCGAATGATCTTGCATATCATTTAAGATTTTCTATTAAGTATTGAAAATTCAGCAAAAAAAAAACCTTTAATGAAATAAGAGTAGGATTAACATCAATCTAAATTTATTTTCATACAACACAAGAAGCCAATTTATATGAAAATATGTTAATCAGTATTAATTATTTTAATATCTTTTTTATTATTAAAATGCTTCTAGAATATTCTCTTTATTATTTGAGCACCTTTAAGTGCAACAGCACCTAAAGTTGTCAGTTCTGATCTGTTAATATAAAAAAAAATGTATTATGTTTCTTTTAGTTATTAAATAATTATTTTTATTTATTGTTTATTCTATTACAACATTATTAGTTTATTTCCATGTTATTTCTTCGAGATATACCATAATTACTTTTGTATGTCATGCTGTCTTATAAGCCGCACACTTGTATGTTGGCTTCTGTATATTTTATGTGATGTATTTGTGTAATTTTTACTTTATTCATCTGTCTGGTGACGTTAACTTTTCATAGCTAACCTACAATACTGAATTCTGTTAAACCAGTCTACTATTAAATTATATTTGTGACCTATTCATTTTCTTGAGCATAACATATGGCGATTATGCTTTTTCTGTCTGCTGTGATCCACATCATTTTTTAGATGATCGTTTTTCATAAGCTACCGTTCTTTCGCATTTAGGTTTTTCCTTGCTTTTGTTTATGGATTGTAATTACTGAAAGCATTTTAAAATATTCTGTTAGCTTATAAGTATTGAACTTTATTACAAATAAACGTTGAAAGTTGTATTTCTTATGTAAAACATTTCACTTTAAACCGCCTGGCTGATTACTCTCTACTTTAAAATTTGTAAAGGCTTTATGTTTTTTGCTATTTTTATGCCTTAATGTAAGTCAATGATTGAAACCACAACCTGTACTGACACTAAAATAAAGTTAATATTTCTTTTGTTATTTTATATTTTGTTTTCGATTACCTGCTGGTCTTTATTTAGCGGTTACTCAGATTAAAAGATGTTTCTTCTTTCTTTGATCTCGAATGCAAGTCTTGGTTTTTATCAAGCTTCATTCAGCTGCCTGATTTTCTCAGCAACTATTAATTAATTAGTTTTAATTTTTAACCCGCAGTTAACAAATACAAATGTGAATTCTTAGTGTTCACGTTGTAAAATCATAGAAGTAAATGAAGACCAAATTAATTATTACTGTGTTTTGTAGAATCGGGTTAAGTTACATGATAAGGAGCCCAACCTTATCTTGTTACCTACCATCCTTGTCATGTAAAATCTTTAATGTATCGATCAGACAAGTTTTTCTGCTCCTTATTATTCCACAAAGCAAGTTGCCATACCTGCATTTGTAGTTTTTTAATTACGTTAGAAAATTAATATATGTCATGTACATTAGTAATAATGGTATGTAAGACAATTTTATTGTTATTTGTATTTTTATTTGCAATAAATTAAGTTATACGGTATCATCAATTCTTTTAATATAAAATTAATAGTTCAAACATGTGCTTTCTTTATTATGTCTTTTATTAAATTATGTATGTAATATTATTATAGCATAAAAGTTGCCTTGATCTTCTCTACATCTACGATTAGCTGCTATGAAAAGATTTAGGCATCACTAACTCTGTTCTGGGTGATGAATTTCAGTGAAGCTGTAATAATTTGTTTCAGGATTATAGCCTATTTACTGATAATTAGTGAATCAGCTGTATAAAGTAATTTTTTTATTAAAAATACAATGTAGTGATGTTATAAAACTAAAAAAAAGAAGGTTTCTAAAACTGAGCGAACTGCATAAAATTTTTAACCTTATTCAATCGAACAAATTTTAATTGATTGCTTTTTTGTATCAATAATATGTTGTTAAGAGGTGATATAGCTTTTGTCCTATATATCATTGAAAAATATATTAGGTTTAATTTTCTTAATATTTGGCACTGTTGGTATTATACAATGTAAATAAAAATATATGTTTATTATCTTTAATAAAATGAGTATTTTATATAAAGAAAATTAATTTTCTGTGTAATAGTAATAAAAATAAATAAATTTGTTCCAGATCAAGTGTGAGTAGTAAACTCACAATTTCTCAGCAATAATAATTAATCAGTTTGATGAAAGCAGTGAGAATAATTTTACATACGATGGCTAAATATAAATATATTAATATAAGTTAAAAATTAATATAAAAACATGACTACCATTCCATAAAACAGAAAGCAGATTTAGATCCAGAAGCATTTATTAGTATTTAATAAAGGATTGTGTCAAATTTTAATGTCATAATATTATTATTTCATATGCACATTAGAGGTCGAGTCCCAGATCATGGACCACAACCATAACAAAAAAAATTTTTCTTATGTAATTGAAGGGAAATAATACCTTTAGTAGTTATGTTGTATTACTTTTTTTGGAATTTTGTTCTATTTTTAATATTTAATGTTCTGCTCATCTCGTCGAGATCCTCCAAGAATTCAAACACTGCATTTGGTGAGAAGTAGCAACCAGCCAGTACCACCTTCACCGATTTCATCCAAATGAAACTCCTGCCTCTCCCAGACCTAATGGTGGGAAATATAGAACTAATATTTCCCACCGCCACACCTTGTCTAACATCCACAGGCTAATAAGGCTAACATTTGCACAACGCCAAATCAAGGATTCCAACACCAGTTTTAAAATTGATGTCCCGCTCCATAACAACCACCGTAATCTCATCATAGACTACAGGACTTCTTGCAGCATTAATTTCCAAAATATTCATGTTTGAGAGGACGTCCTTCCTTCAAAGGCATGACCTTATAAAATCTTGGCCAGCAACATAAGCAGGGTCTAAATCAGAATTGTCAGATATTGAAAAATCATTACTGTCAACATATGTATCTTCAACTTAATATACTTCAACAGGTAGTTTTTGAAAACTCAACTTACTTAGAATATTTAACACAATACAACAATTTAAAGGTAAATTGAATGTAGTTATGCAAAACAGGACTAACCCACAATTCATTATTTCTGAATAAATAACAAAGTTAATTTTGTTATAAAAAATATTAAACCTCTTTGTATGGAAATAATTTTTCACCATATACTTCTAAAATATTACTCTTTTAGCTAGTTAAATGCGGATGTAATTTCTTTACAGTTAAAGAAAAACAAAAAAAATGAGGATTAGTTCCATTATGCATTTTAAGATTTCAAACAGGGGTAAGTCTTCTAAAAGGAACAATGCCACAAATGTGGTATAGTTTCGTTTTTCCTCTTTGAAAAAGAATAATACAAAGTTAATAATCAAACACTGTTTTTTTTTTATTTTAACTAAGTCAAATTCCTGTAAAATTAGGTTTACATTAACTGTTATAGCCTATTATTTTTTTTTAGTCCAAAAATAAAATTCTAAAATATTTTTGTTCTTAATACTTTTTTATTCTACATCAAAATCTGGATTACTTCCAAAGCCACCCAAATCATCTTCAATATTATTTAAAGAAAACAGCTGCTTGTAAAAAGGAATCCTTCAAAAGAAAATGTCTGATGGAATTAATATCTTTGAGTTTTTTTTGGTGCTGTTCCCTTCCTTTTGAGCCACAGTCGAACCAAGTAATCTTTCAAATACTGCTTATGGCGGTCACTAACTTTCTTTTTTGATAAATCTACTTTAACAACATCAACAGTGAAATATTTCTTTCATGATAATTGAAAGTG
The DNA here is from genome assembly GCF_047948215.1 of Lycorma delicatula. Classification (NCBI taxonomy): domain Eukaryota; kingdom Metazoa; phylum Arthropoda; class Insecta; order Hemiptera; family Fulgoridae; genus Lycorma; species Lycorma delicatula. The sequence continues at coordinate 130,347,487 of NC_134463.1, read as the reverse complement.
GTTTTTCCTTCTCTAAAATTATTTCTCTTTTTTTCAGCCAATTTAAGGTAATTTCCATTCTTCTATTTTTCTTAGTTCCTCGGTCCCAAAAAAATTTTTTTCTTTGCATTTCCTTTTCATCAGCGGTTTCTTCTTCCTACAGTGTTCCATAAACTTTATGTAATCTGATGGTATGTTCTCTGTTGTTTAGACAAAAGAAGTTCAATTTTTCAGAAATCATCATAGTTTGGCAGGAAGCTGTGTCCAGGAGTAGGTACTGTAGAACAATCTTTTTTAATGTAGGATGAACTTGTAAAACTGTTTTTAATAATACAATTTTAATATTTCAATTCTGATTTCTACATGAATTGCTCCAGGGGTACAGTTCAGTAACTTTATGCGATACATTTTCTTTAATGTGTGTAATTAGACTGAAGCTTACTTCCTGGGTCCTTTCGCCAGCTATTCCTTCCTTCAATCATAGCAAAATTCTCTATTTAACTTCTTCCCTGAGTAGATGTCTAGATGTACAACTGGCATTTGCTAAACATAACGTTCATTGGAATTCTTTGTAAGGGAAGAGTTTTTTCTTTGTTATAAGTCATGCATTCAAAATTATCACTTTTGTTGATCTTTTTAAGTCTTCTTTCATTAGATCGCGGGTTTCTTTCCACAGCTTAATATGATGGTCATATTCTCATAATATTTCATCTTCTTTTTTATTGTTTATTAAGATGTCAAATGTATCGCATTTGTTGCAAGTATCTTTTTTTTAATGATTTAAATCTCTTATTCCTTATTTATAAATCGAAAAGCGAACAGTTTTTGAACCTTCGTATTCTTTTTCATATATATCGTACTTTTTATAAAGCGTCAATTCTGAAGGCAAGTAATTTGATTGTGTTTCTGACCGACAGTAATGTGATCCATAACAAGAAAATTATGTTCAATATTACTTCGCTCGTTGGGTGTTATTTTGTTAGTCATTATCTTTACCTTGTTTATCTGTTATACTATCTGCATTATCACTATGATTTTTAACAAGAGAAGTGTTAACTCTACTTGAGGATATGTGAAATGTACTCAGGAACATAGTATGACACATTAATATTTGAAACAAAAATTGCCTGGTAAACTTCCTCCTACTTTCATGTCCTTTCAACTTTTTTTTTGTAACATTGTGATTTGGTCACTTCTTTAACATTTGCTATTATGTACATAGTTTGGGCATTGTAGGAGACAAGTAAGTGAAACTTTTTGAATACTTTCTCCCTTTCACTATTAGTGATTGTCCTTACATTGTGTAGTAACTGTGACTGTAGTCACAGTTTTGTTAGGTTTAATCAAAATCAGTAAGAAAAGTTTTAGGTAAAACTTTGAATATTTTATAATAATAATGCTCTTTGTTAGAGGATTTACATTTTTTATTAATTTTCTGAGTAGTATCACCAATGAGTCTCCCTTTTTCAGGTCGACCATTGCAACTTTTTTCAACTAATCGATTTCTTCAAAATGAATAGAATCAGTATAATTTTTGTCATTATTATCTAGAGACGATGGAATAGTTATATATTTTTTATTACCACCATTTTTTTGAGGAATTGGTAGAACATAAGAACATAATCAGAAGATGAATCACTTTCATCATTTATTTCAGCTTCATACACAGGGTCTGTCTTGATATCATCTAGTAATGGTATCTAAAGAAGTTGCAGGAGATGATTCATTAGAAATGTCGTCAAGATTTTCATTCTCAGTAGAAAGATCATTTACCATTTCAACAATTTCCTTACTTCTGTCTGAAATAGAGATTAGATTTAAATTTAGTTACTCAATGTAACAACGGAGTAATAATAATACAGGAATAATAACTTCAAAAACTAACCTTACAGATATTCTTTTTGTCTTCACTGAAAACTTTTGTTATTATCTAGAAAATATTTACACACTTTACATATATGCTTATTAAAAAAAGAAAAGCAGATTATATTTCTATTATAAGTCTTAAGAAAGGAAATTTAGAACCAAATGTACAAGTTTATTAATATTCAGATAAATCCCACTAACCTAATAATAAAAATAGCTTTTTATTCCTCATAGTTGTTCGTCACTATCCTCATAGTTATTTACTAATCATGTAATAAAAACAGAGCAAAATGTGTTTAAAAAACTACAGTTGGTATATCATTTTACTACAATATAAAACTAGAGTCATCAGCAAGAAAACAGCACTCAACAGACCATCAAACTACATTAAGCCAAATCATTACCTAACCTAGAATTAAAAAAGATTACATAAGCATATGTTGTACCATATGAAAGCAAAACAGAACTTATCCAAACTTTTGTTGGTTAGTTCTTTTTTGCAAACTATGTTTCATTGAAAAGTAAAATGTAATATAATTATAATTAAAGTGAAATGTCAAATATAATTATTATAAATGAGGAGGTAGCTTTCAGAATGTGTTTGCTCACAGTAATCTCACTTTTCAGCAATAACAAAAACTGATATTTCAAATATGCTCTTATTTATTTAAAAAGAACAGAACAGCTAGAAAGTTTTCTAGCTGTACATTTTGAAGGTTAATGTTACCTTTTGTACTTAACGAAATGAATTTTTTATTGTCCGACTCAATCTGTAGTTCTTCAAACCCTTAACAATAATAGATTTTTTCTTCATCAGTATTGCTTCTTTTGGGTTTATTTTCATTTTCCAAAACATCTCCTTCCTTATTCACTTTTATTACAATATCTTTTAAATCACTAATGTTTTCAATGTTTCTGTAATAATTATTAAAGACTTTGTGTCCAAAAAGTTCCAATCTTAATAATTTGACTGATAGTATGGTAACACTCACAATACTCTTCCTAGCTCATGATAAGAACTTTTTCCTTAAAATTTTCTTTACTCTGCCAAACACATCCACGGGCAAAAAACTGTGCCCACAAACTTGAAATACAACGATTGTACAAATAGATATCTCATTTGTTTGGAGGAAATTAATAAGAGTTCTTAAAACAATATTGTTTTTGTTTTGCGTTATACACCTGTCACAGAACAGATGAAGAACATTATTCCCTTGAAAATAAGAAGGCTTTAGGTGCAAAAAGTGACTTTACCAGCCTGCTTCTCTGTCCCGCGTGTAAAATGTGGGGATTTTATAGCCAGATCAGTGATACATAAGTTATAAAAATCCCTGAATAGGACATTTTGGCAATAGTTGCTGTATCAAAACAATAACTGATAGAATTAGGTATATCAATCATCTTTCATGTGCGTGTAAAAAGCTTTGGCTCTTTGCGAGTGTACTCTTCTTTTCTACCATTAACTGCATTCTTTCCTGGAATCCCGAAGCGACATTTTTAATCTTTTCTTTTAACAAACAAGTGCTGCAAGTGTCTGATGTAGGGTCCAATGTTAAACCCAGTAACACATATCTTTCAAAACGTGCTCCATTTTACCTGTAATTCTTCATAAGCCTGCTAATTGTACATTGCATGTAACTTTCTCTCAGGTGTATTTGTTTAGACTTTGCTCTATTGTACAAGTTTTCTATTGTTGCTCTATTGTTCAGTTCCTCGAAGTTTTTTTGTTAAAGTCCCCTACATTTTCTTTTTCGCTACATTATGACAACTTTTTCTATCCCCCCTGTCTGCCTTCTACAGTTTGACCAGATTGTACTTTTTGAATAATATTACCTTATCTTTTTCTACCGATTCCTGTTGCTGCCAAAAAAAAGGTTTGCAAACTGATACCTTTTGATTATTTACTGCAGGTAAAAGATAACATTGAAAGCATGTTATCCACCTGGCTTTTGTATTTGCTTAAGACAACAGGCCTAGGCCTCCTACGATGTTTTACTTAGTTTGTCTGAATCAAGTTAGCAATAATGTTATCTTGCCGTGTTTTGTTTGACTTTGTTGTAATAATTGTCTTGGATGTTTTTTAAACATGTAGGTCTAAAGACAATACAAGAAAATTTTTTTGTGCTGTGAAGACAAGGGTTAAACACTAAACCCCTTCTGGGTCGGGAATACCTAAGTTAAGTTTCTTCTTCCGTACCTTTCCTTTTCCTCTTCCTACTCCCACTACTAAAATCACCAACACTATCACTTCCATTTACTTCCTCCAAAATCACAAAATCCAATAATTGTTATTAACACTTCCAAACTTAAAGGATAAAATTTATTTATTAATGCAGTACTATAACCTTAAAGCCAGCAATAAGTGTTTGTGCGGTAACCCAGCTGTTTACACAATGCAGTGCTCCCATCGGCTAAGTGGACAGAACACTGTTTGAACTAAAAACAGCACATGGACAAAACATTGTTCAAGATCCTAGTTTTTTTGACTGGTTTTAGATAGAACAAATTTTTTTTAGAAGCAAAAAGTATTCCACATGCTTTAGCAATTACAATGAAGGGTCAGTCAGTGATACCAATAACTCGGTTTTTTATTTTTTTGTGACAAAATGTTTTGAAAATTACCTCCTCAGTATAGACAAAGAAGAGGATTAGTTCTATTCTGCATTAAGTAAAATAATCCTTTGGCATCATTATTGTAATATAAAACACATTTTTAAATTTTGCGGTTAGTTCCTTTCTACATAACTACATCCAGTTATAACAAAAACACACTCTTTAACTCTGATCAAAACGAAACATCAAAACAAGTAACATTGAGCTCAAATGTTACTTGTTGGTGGTCATCAAAATATCTTAAAAGTAATTTATGTTACTGCCACCAGGATCGACTAAACTCCAGCCTGATGTAATATAAATGTTACTAGTAGCACAGGCTAACAGCTGATTTATAGAAATTGTATAAAATTACGGTCATAATTGATACACAGACTTCTAAACTGACATAAGTTTTGTGCCCACAATTGATGCATACGGGTCATGGCTAACTACTAGTGTGCATCAGCCTTGATGCACATGGGAGTTAACCTGTTAAGTGTTAATGGGTTATAAGTACCACGTGTGTAAATATGAAATCGGAATTTTTGTATAGAAAATATACGTTTATTGTATGAAAATGATAAAAAATATTTTAGTCAAAGCATTGTCCATTACTAACTATATATTTTTGCCATCTCTCTGACAATCTATGAATGCCATGCCAAAAAAACCATTGCTCTTTTGAGGCAAACCAGTCGTCGAGCCATTTTCGTACATTTTTATAAGAAGTGAAGTGCTGTTCAGCAAGTGTGTCCCATCGTTGCAAATAAATAGTAGTCGGACAGAGCCAAGTCTGTTGAGTAAGCTGCATGCAAAAGTATTTCCCAACTGAATGCCTCAGTTGTTTCCTTGACCAGTTTTGCTGTGTGTGATGGTGCATTATAATGAAGCAGAATCACATTGTGTTGCCTCTTTTGATATTCTGGTAATTTTTCAGGCAATGCTTGATTCTAATCGATCATTTATTGTCGGTGGCGTTCAGTATTAACATTTTCACCAGGTTTTAGCAGCTCATAATAGATCACACCATTCTGATCCCACCAAACACAGAGCAATGTCTTCTTTCCACAGCAATTTCACCTTAAAATCGATGTCGATGGTTCGCCTAAAGTTACCCATGATCTTTTATGCTTAGGATTCTCGAATTACATCCACTTTTCATCACCTGTCACAATTCGATGACTTTCTTTTGTACCTGGCAAGCAGCATTTCGCAAGTGTTTTTTCGGTTTCCTGGCTGTCTTTCATTCAATTGGAACCCATTTTCCCATCTACTGGATCATTCCCATGGCTTTCAAACGTATGGAGACGGCTTCTCGTGTTACATTTAATTGATCCGCAAGTTGTTGCGTTTAAACGTCATCTTCATCCAACAATGCTTGTAATTCACAGTCTTCAAACGTTTTCGGTGGTTTTCCAAATTCTTCGTTTCTCATGTCAAAATCGCCACTTTTGAATTAATTTTTTTTTTTAAGCCATTCAAAGCACTGTGATTTACCAAGAGTACGCTCACCGTAAGCTTTGACAAGCATTCGATGCAATTCTGCAGCAGTTTTCTTTAAATTGTAACAGAAATTCAATACTGTCTGCAATTTGTAGGTATAAAACTCGACATGTTCAATGCTAATTAAAATTATGCTGTCGTATGAAACTTGTATTGTTGTCAGTTGAAAATGTTTGTCAGCTGTTAAAGAAAGAAAATGGCGCCAATGATGCAGTTTGACAGTAACTACATTGACAGCTAGGGAGCTAGGGCCATTTATGGGTAAATTCTGGATTCATATTTACACACCTGGTATGTATATAAAAAAAAGAGTGAATCCAAGAGTGTCTGTTCACATAGATTTACAAGCTTTTTAATTTTTCTTTTTTTGGCTAATTTGTTTTAAATATTGAAAGAAAATGTGTATCCAGTTTGCAATTGTTTATATTTTTGTAAAAATAATTTATTTATGTCATGGGTGTATAAAATGTCTTCTAAATTGTGGGATTGGGATTGTATTTGTAATTAATTATGTAAATTTCTAATGAATATCACTGCATAAAAAATGTTACATAATTGAGTGTTTAGGCGGGCTTTGTTCCTGTGCCTTCTACAGGATCCACTCATGTACAAATTTAAAATGTGATTTTAATGCTGTATGCCTTTTCTTTAAAATGCGATCGCTTGTTTTGTGTACACAAAGAAGGGTGCATTTCACTACTGATATATGATGCTTTTACTAGTGAACGGTCTTTACTTGCATTCAGTTTTCAAGGAAGTTTTTTATATCATTGTTGAAGCCTAGGAGGTGATGCCATTTTTTTGAGTTACTGGTTCTTATATATCAAGCTGTTCTTTGATCTATTATCTAAGAATAACAGCCGTAAGTGCAGAAATGTACTTAATGTCTAGGATGTAAAAAAGTTAGCCTCAGGTCACAGTGGCCGGTGTGCAGTTTATACACTCATCACTGTATGGTGAACAAGTGGGTCTGTGTTTTACAGTAGGTTTAGACCGGTTGACAGTGACGGTTATTTTTCATAACTTGACTCTTGCAAATCTTTCTATGTATAATATATAAAATTTGTCATGGTAACTGTAGTAATACAACAACATTGAAATAAATATGTTATTATATTATTGATTGATTGTGTAAGTGATTTGATTGATTGATTATTATTAGTTTTATTCAGTATAGTAAAATTAATTTGAATGATTTATAATTAATTATAAGATAATAGATAAATATTTAACTATAAAATGTTTTATATTCATATATATGTAATTAAGTATCAAAAACAATATTATTATGTACAAATATATATATACACATATATATATATATTAAAATTGGATGTGTTTTTTTTTTTTTATAAATTCTAAGTATTGACGGCTCTTTTGGAAGAATTTGTGGACTATGTTTATCCTAGACTTATCATTGCATTGCAGTCATATGAGGGAATGTTAAAAAAAATAAGGTCGCATATGCCTGCGCTTATTTAATAGTTACTTTTTACTAAAATTAATACATGTCTTTAAAAAAGAGGTACATCCAGCTTCTATCAACATAGTCACTGCCCCTGTAGATAAACCTTTCTAATATCGTTATAACCATATTGGTAGAAAAGTGGAATTTTGTTAACAGTCTTTTTTACACTTCATACCTGCCATCATCACCTGACTGAAATTGAAATTTCTTTGTAAAAAGTGATTTTTTTTATTCCTAAAGAAAAGTAGTGCCAAATTAGAACTCCAGACTTATACTGAGAAATTTCTCATTCCCAGCTTTCTTAAAGCTTTGTTTAATTTGTTACCAGCTGAGTATGGTGTGATGTTTTCATATAACAATACCTCTTGGTTACATCTAAAATAGTTATCTTACTTTTCTTGAAAATAGCTTGAAGGTAATAGTAAAATTTAATTTTTGCAGTGCAAGGATTGGAATCCAATCGAAGCTTAATGCTAGTCTAAAATTCATTTGCTGTACTTTTTCTAAGGTTAGACCAACATTTTACCAAAAGTCTTCCCAGGGTGCTTCCGCATTATATATTTATGCAATATATAAACATATAATATATATTAAACATTTAAGGGCACCCACATTTTGGTTTAATATGTTTAGTTTTACTCAGTTAATGTGATTGAAGAATCCTAACAAATAGTTTTAATCTGTAGAATGATATTAGGATGAGAGGGGATTAAAGTTGCTTTTATTTTGCAAATACTCAAAATCTATTGACTTTATTAAAAAAATTTTTTCAGACCTATAATATTTAAACAATTCCCAGTTATTGATTTCTTTTGATTCATATGTTAAAAAATAACCTAGTTGTGACTAAAATTTTGAATTTTTACACACACCCTTCTACAAGGAAAGGAGTACTATTTTTTTAGCTAATCTTTTGTGATTACTTTATAATCAAGGATTTAAGAAAAAAATTTTTTAGAGAAGTTATTTTTCTATAATTTGTATTTTCTCTGTACTACACCGTCAAAAATTGTCTTGAGTTATCATAAAATAAGCAAGAAATCAATAATTTTTTTAATAATATTAATTTTTATTAATGTCTATAATAAATTTATTTTCAATAATTTTCTTTATAAGTAACTTTATTCTGGTGAGTAGTAAATAAAAACATTTACAGCTGTTTTTTTCCACATTAAGATAAAAAAATATGAGTTATGAAGGTTGGATTTAAGTACAGTAAAAGTCTGTGTACAGGTATCAAGTGTAGTCACTGTTTGGACCTCACAGGTACATCAGCAACAGACACACACACACTATATGCAACAGAATAAAATCTTGTAAATTACCTGAGAAATAGGACTCGCATATACATTAACTATATCATGCAAATGTTACACATAGCAAATAAAAACAAATGTCTTGTCGACTCTTGAAGAATTTGAAATTTACAAATAGACTGAATTTGAAAAATAAAACTAATCAAAGGAACAAATAACACATAAATTGAATGTTATTTGATTCCTTACTAGAGGGGTTACAAAACCATTTTAATTGGGTGTTATTAGTAACAGTGCATTACCAGATATTACATTGCAGAAGATGCTGATAGTGCTGAAAAACATTTGGAAGAACGACTGCCAAAAAATGGAAAGCAAGCCTTGAATAGTTTTTTTCAAATTTTACGAGGGTGAATCAAATATAAACAGTAATTTTTTTATAAATTTATTGATTAATAATACAGTTCTCGCCCGAGCGAATGAACGTTCCCCTTGTTAGGTGACCTAAATTGGTTGACCTGTTAGGGTGTAGGTCTGAATTTCTATGTTGCATAAGACATAATTTTGATTGGTATTAGTGTAGCACTGATTTAACTTTAAAGTCATTCGTTTTCTGAGGCATTCACAGTCACGAACGGTGCTGTCAAATCCGGACTAGGCGCGGGGTTCGCGTTTTCGGTTAGTTAGTTTGTGGGAATCATGTTAGGTTGGATGTGAAGATGTTCATTTGAGGCCTACGTGAAGACGAAATTTGATTTGTATTTTACTGATGCAAATGTCTGCCGAGGCATTTACATCGGTGGCATCCCGACCGAGGCCTGGCTAATGACTATGAGATGTAATCAGTTACAGGGAGTAAAGACGATCTCCGGTAAAGCCCCTCATGGCTCCGAACGGAGGGGGTGGTGTGGCGACCGGTTACGTCACAAGGTGGGCGTCTTCCCCCTACGGGGTTGAGAGTTCTCGCCCGAACAAACTCATACGCTCTACACTACCTCCCATCCGGTGTCGAGAATAGCTGCCTTTCACTAAGGTACAGGCAGTGCACATGGCAGGCGCAGACTTTGCAGGGCAATCGGCTGCCCTGTGTCCCGGAAAAGCACAGTGACCACACATCTCCTACTGCGCTTTGCAGCGGAGAGAGGTGTAACCAAACCCCTGATACTTGAAGCATCGGGCGACTTCTATATGGTCGACAACCCTACATGAGGTCTACCCGAAAAACAGACGTCCACCGGCCACGAAGACCTGCCGGATCTTAGGCGAAGTCTCTAAAATCTAGTGACTCTTTGATGCTTCCTTCCTTCCCAGCTGCCGAACCACCTTGGTTCCCCTAAGGACTTCCTCGACGACCATATCAAAGACAGAATTTTGACCGTGCACGGCCCTGAGTATTTCGGCCTTCTCTATCCTTGTCGCCCTTCGCATATTATATACCAATATCTGCGGCCTCCGTTCATCCAGCAACTGAGCCTTCAGCCCGTTCTTCTGCAGAACGTCAGCCTCCAGCAGCTGCTTTGCCTGCTGCTCACTAACGACTTCCAAGATCACGTCATGGACCCTTGCTTTCATGACCCGCGAGATTTGGTTTCTTTCTCTCCTCGGATCCAGAACCTTTTTAAGAGTTAGCTCCGTCGAAGCCTCCGAACCAGGTTTAAACGGGACCACCTTGGCAGTGGTCCGTTTAAATTTGGTCGCCGACGCCTGAACTGGCGGCGGTGTACCAAACCGCTTAGGCGCAGGCGCGAAAGAGACAGGCTTCTTAACCTTCCCTTCCACCCGTTTAATACCTTTCTGGAGTTCGCCCAGAGCTTCACCCGTCACCGGATTGAAACCCCGAACTCCCTTTACTATTTGGTCGACTTTCCCTGACAGCCGCGAAACGATATGAGTCCAGGGCAAGGTTTGCGCCTTGGAGTCCCTCACATTTTAATGCCAGACCCGCAACTATCACTACACTCACTGTTGACCATCTGCCAAAACCCCAGTGCAATCCGTGACTCTTTCTTTGGGGAGACTTTGGTCCATTCAGACCGCATCTACTCGATTCGCCCGATACAGGCGGATCAGGAGCTCTCCTAACTCGTACCAGGCTTCACCCCGGGGACTTCCCGCTCCGGGTCGATATTCACACCACCGGATTCCGCTTTCTTCGACGGCGTGGGAAGTCGCCCTTCGATCTTGGCTTGCCCTCCACTGCCGCTCACTCGCTGCTTCCCCGCACAGCTCGTAACAGAGGTGTAAGCAGAATTTTTAGTGCAATCCGCCGGTGCACGTGGGTGCAGTTCTGCCCTTGTGGTGACCTCGGCAAGAAGGGGTCGCCGACAACCAGGTCCTTGGCTATGCCAACAAGGTCCTCCAACCAATTTTCCTCGGATTGCAACATAGCGTCTCAATGAAAACAAAAACACCGACTATACCGCCTACATCGATAATCTGAACCATCTTATCACCTAGACACAAGACAAGTTGAGCGTTCAGCAGTGATCTATCCCGAGCAAGGTCACCTGTTCTCACGTAGCCCCGCTCGAAACTTCAACAGCTAAAAGCTCCTAGAATAGACCACTGACGAGGTCGGAGCGAAATCGCTTCCCGATCCTGCCAGACGATCGAAAGGATTATTGGCCCCACGAACCTAAGAACGGGGACACGATGCGGTAACAAAGGAAACGTCCTTATTTAACCGGCAGTGGCACTACTGCAACACACTACTTAGCTGTGTTGCCTGAACCCCACAACAAAGCAGGTTTACCGTCAGCCCCGACGACGATAATGTAGGAACGCTGCTCTTGCCAGAAATCGCAACTGGTCTCTTACAAACGCAAGTTTGCAACACAGATTCATGTCCTGTCTACACCTGTTTGCATTGAATTGGAGGAACCTCACTTCGTTGTCGGACATCCCGATTTTCCCAACCCGGTTTTCCACAGGTAAAGCATAAATCAGTTATATCCGAGCCCGACCAACGTGACGCGACATGCCGTACCCCCCAGCACCGAAAACACCTGTCCTCCATCTCCCTGAGGTACGCACGACAGTGGACCCAGCCGATACTGATGCGTTCATCTGTCAGCTTATTAGCCGCATGCTGGCTAGTAATGACCGTGAAGGTTTTTTTTGTGTCCGTATACCGACTTCACTGAAGTTATCTTGAACTCCTTACTTGCTCTCACCGCATACCGTATATCCTGTTTAGAGGAGTCGTGTTCTTTGTCCTGAATATGGGCGACCGACCTTCTACACCTCTCGATTTATAAGTAACATGAAGATCAGTCGCCTTACTACACAGAGTCTCTTTCTGCCTTCTGCACCACTTTAATCCGGATGCAGAGCTCTTCCATTGTCCCATTCCGGATTGAGAGGACCTCACCGGCCTCCTCCTTCGATACGGTGTCCTTCATTGTTTTCAGCAATTCAGCGTACGTCTTACCGGCCGCCTTTACTACGGTCGTGCGGCTCTCGGTCACTACCGGGGTCGACCTCTTGATCCTCGGCACCTTAACCTCTGAAGCAGCAGCACTCTATTGGGGAGGGAGTATAACGCTGACCGGGTCCCCTGCTCTCGTGAAGACGTACAAGACCAGCCGTTCAATGCAGTATCCAACTGCCTCCCGTCAGTAAAAACACAGGAATTGACGGCTCCCTCCGAATATTCCACAGGGACCGCAGAATAATCCTTGGCGGGGCGTGCTCCTCAGCAGCCGAATCAAAGTACAGGCAAAATGCCCGTCTCGCCACAGAATCTTCAAGGTATTCTCGACAACATCACCGGGCCGGATCTCTTTCTGTAACGGCGACAGATTCTTGGAGGATCGTATACCCGACAAGTCAGAAAAACGGCATATATCAGCCGAAACGGTTGACAGATCCGTTATGCGGCGTACTTTGTTCACAACTTCGGTCGGCCGGTTCACTGTCGCCGCCTCAACCGGTTCATCCTCTGTTAACGTCTGGGTCTATATCGCTTTTTAGTTGCGACCTCTTCTCCAAGTCTGCGAGGACTTCTCTGCCTGCTCCAACGACTTGGTTGTACAAGTAGTGCATGGCGACACGACTCCCACCACCTGTCCTGCTAACTCGGTCAGGATATCGGCACTCTGCTTAATCTCTCGTTTGATGTTTCAACTGCTCGTCACCAGTAACTGTAACGTCGAAATCTGTGAAACCGTAAGCCGGACAACCGATTCAAAGTCCAAATCGGTCGCTCGTCCGGTATTGTTATCTCCGCGCACGTTACCGTTAACATCATTGACGTCTGGTGAATACCTGTTCAAACCCTCTCTTCAAATACGGGGATGCACGCCGCTTGCACAGGACCTCTTTGTAGACTTCTGCTTTTGTGGTGATATAAAGGCTTCGGCCTCTTTAAGATTGGGCCTAGGTGTCGATACGGTACCGCCTTCCCCCGTATCAACTTTGCACCCCGGTTGCGTGCTCTCATCCGCTGAAGAACTGCATGACCTCGGGGATGCAACTGCAGATGGCACCTGCCGGTTATTTTCAAATATCTTGCTGCACGGAGACGTAGGTCCACTCACTAGCGGCGACGGATCAACGACCGCAGCTAGATACTAACATCTTACAGCATCTAAGTTTACATAACATCATCGTTGTAATATCCTTTAATTCGTTTCACATTTAATTTACATTATTAATAATTCACACCGTTATCATTATGGATAGGGATCAATTAATTTTAATAAAGGAACCGCCATAACTAAGATCGACGCGTTTACTCGCAATTACGATCCTTCACTAGGTGATATTCCCACCTTATAAATTAAAATAAGAAATCTTATTGAATCGTAAAGCAAATTTGACACTATTCAATCAGAAATCGAATTGAAATTTGTCGATGACGTTTTAGATTCAGATTGTATACAAGTCAGAAAACTTGTGTTTTATAGAATCTAAATTGCAACATTTAATAAATAATACTAATGGAAAATCATCTGATAAAGAAGTTATTACAAATACATCGTTTAAAAAACTCAGTTAAAACCTATAAATATTCCCATATTTAAAGGTAATCTTAGAATGGCAGCATTACTTTAATATACTTATTGATTTAAACATAATAGAGATGATTTAACTACCATTCAAAAATTGCACTGTCTACATTCTTTAAAGAATGAAGCTCTAGCTATCATTAAAGATCTCCCAATAACAAATGAAAATTATCTTGCTGTAGAATTATACTGATAAACATAATTTTTGTTTCCTAACGTGAGATTTATGATTTTAATCTGTTTTTTATGTTGAAAATGAATATGAACTCAGAATCTTTCTATCGCCCACAATTTTTAAAAAATTTTAAAATTTTAATTAAAGGATTATTTTTCATTTTTCAACATATAGTTAACATTTTAAGCTGCTATATTGTATTTTGTCAGCTAATTTTTTATCGTTTAACTTTGTTAAGTTAATTTGTAAGCCATAAATAAACAATACTAGACAGAGAATTAAATCACATCATAGTCGTCACATTTTATGACATCACATCTAATACCGAAGAGTGAGCCTTCATGGACAAGATTAATCGTGTCTATGCAGGTCAAAACATGTAACTGAAAACACAGATGCGTTATTTTTTTTTATTAAGCGTTGGATTTAGGAATGAATTAATTTTGTTCAGTCTTATTGCAGTCTTAAGTTTGTAAACAGTACAGTGTCATAATGCCTCGAAATTGGGTAAAAGATGTGGACGCATTTTCTTATGTATGTGGTGAGTTTACCGTAAAATCAAATAGAAAGAAACATTAACCTTTAATTAAAAAAGCATATCGTTTGTAATTTCAGTGTAAAATTGGTGATCAGGCTAAGAAGTGAGCTCCTCATATAGTTTGCACTAATTGTTCTGTATATTTAAGAGGATGGCCGCAGGGTACACGGAAAGCCTTGCCGTTTAGTGTACCTATCGTTTAGCGTGAACCAAAGGATCATGTAACCGACTGTTACTTTTGTTTAACGATTGTGTCTGGAATTTCTAACGTATTGTAAAACATCCTTCATTGCAATCAGGCCCGTACCTCACAGTGAAATTATTCCAGTTCCTGAGCCACCTGTGAATGTATGTTTCGAAAGCGGCGATGAAGAATCGGGCAGTACTGAAGACAACAATGATTTTGATTTTGAATTATCTTCCGATAAGCCACATCTTGCATCACAAGATGAATTAAATGACTCTGTTAAGGATTTAAATTTATCAGAAAATCAAGCCGAACTGTTAGGATCAAGACTGCAAGGTTGGAATTTACTTTTAAAAAAATACAAAAATTTCGGGCTTTCGAAACCGACAAAAAGAACTTCATTGCAAATAATGAAGTATTGATTGATGAAAATAATTTGATTTATTGTACAAATACTGATGAGCTTGTGTTGCACAAGTTCGTAAACCTGAGGTCTGGCGCCTTTTCGTATCGGCTTGACCGATTCGTCCAAGCGTAATTTAAAAGTGGTTCTACTTACTACACGACGGTAACAAATATCCTTCGAAGCCTATCGCTTATGATATTAATTTGAAAGAGACATACGACGTGATCAAAGACGTTCCTGAAAAAGTAAATTAAAAAACATAGATAAATTACAAAAAAAAAATTGTTAAGCGTGCGATTAGGCTATACTAAATATATGTTTTCTTTGGCAACGGGCAGCCGAGGTAGGGATAATCGTTATGTTACCAAAGAGTGGAAGAAATGAGATAACTTAACTCCAAACGGGAAAAATATTATTCACGAGCGCTTAGTTAAACCGGAAAAAAATATTTTTACTCCCTCTCCATATCAAGCTAGAACTAATGAAAAATTTTGTAAACGCAATGAAGGATAGTCTTCGATTTTTGTACATCAGGCATTAATTTCAGAGTGTAACCGAAGGAAAAATTAAAGTAAGAATAATTGTTGGTCCTGAAATAAGAGAGTCGGTCAAAGATGATGTACTTAACTCGATGTTAAATAATGTAGAAAGTGCAGCTTGGGCTTCATTTAAAGACGTTTACAAAGCTTTTCTCGACAAACAAAAATCCGACAATTACCACGATATTATTAATCAACTTCTTACAGTTATGGGATGTAATATGTCTTTGAAAATACATTTCCTCCACTCGCATCTGGATTTTTTCCCGGATAGCCTTGGAGACGTGACGAACACGGTGAACGTTTCCACCGAGACATTTCGGTGATGGAAAGCCGCTACAAAGGGAAATGGAATACTAACGTGCTAGCCGACTACTGTTGGACATTTATTCGGGATGTGCTTGAGATTAATTATAAAAGAAAAGCATCAACGAAATCGTTCTAACACAGGTATGGCCGTGAAAAATTATAAATTTTACAGATTCTATGTATATTTTTCCTTAATTTTTTTAGTGTAATTTTTTAAAACTACGGGCGATAGAAAAATTGTATTTACGGATCTGTAAAGTACTCAAAAAAGCGATTCAATAAATGGTATCGCACTTAGAGAAACATTAAAGGCTTTTTTTATTTATCGATGTTGTTAAAGGGACGATTTGACAATAAATATTGCTTTTCAGAATTCTGAACGCATTTTAAGATCAGATTTTATAAGAAGAAAGTCTGTAGATACTTAGTCCAAATTTATTAATGAAATTTCCTCAAACGTGAACTCGCTATACATATGAATTTATCCTAGTCCAATTTCTAACATCTAAATCGGGTTATAACACCTCATGATTATCGAAGGAAAGGTTGTCAAATGAGAGGTTTCTCATTGAACTTCTTAATTCTAGACAACTTTTAGAAAATATCAGTTCGTCCACCTCAAACACGCAAGTGAATACAGAACACGAAACCAAGGAACAGCGTCATAAAAATACAACCAGATCTTTAACCAAAAAGTTTCATTTAAATCCTAACAAAGAACATAATGTTAGTTAATTTGCAAAATCCAGTTTGTTTCTACGTAAGGAATTTTTTAATTTGCCCGTAGAAAATCGTAAAATCTATTTGCAAATAATAATTGTTTATGTAAAGTCTATTATATTAATCGATTTTGTTTAAAGAGTTTACGTAAGATTTGCGGTAAGAAACGTAATATACTCGTTCATATGGACAAAATTAATCGTTCTAAGGTAGATGGCAATAAGCCTGAAAGTATAACATATTGTCGAACGAAAATATAATTCTGTCAACAGTTGTATGTAATACTACTGATATACGTGGTAATAAGCGTTCATAGATTACCGTTAGATTCTTGATCGCAAGCAAATTTTTTTACATTTAGGTTTTGCCCGCAAATTAAGTCTTAAACTTAATAAAAATAATCTACAAAATTTCGATCCAAATACAGTGTTACACTTACATTGCACTCTCGTTATAAAAACTTTTCATTCAAGGTAAAATGTGCTGTTTTACCGGATATATCTGATCGCCTGCCATCTACCGCATTTAACACTTCTAATATTAATCTTCCTTATAATATATTGTGTACAGATCCCAAATTAATATAGCAAATAATACTGACGTGCTAATTGTAGTTCGATTTTACTTGAGTCTTATCCTTCCTGGGAAATTCATTCGTAATTTCAGATATGCTATTATACAGGAACCTAAATTAGGATATTTAATTAGCGGTCGCCTCCCTAATAACATTGAGGGTAACAATAATGTCGCGTCTTTTCCTGTACGTAACACTCGTAAAATCTATCTACTGCGGTTGAGAATTTCTGGAAAATCGAAGAAATTAATACTGACGCTTCAGGTAATGAAACCTCAACGTGTGAAAAACATTTTAAAACCGATACTACTCGAAATAATCAGGGAAATTTGTGGTGTCGTTACCGCGCAAAGATAATAACATTCAACTAGCGATTCTTTTGTTAATGCTAAAAATAGATTCTTATCTTTAGAAAGAAATCCGATTAACAATGCCGACCTTAATTCAAGAATATTTAGAAATAGGTCACGCGTCGTTACTTAATTCCGATGATTTGTTAATTAACAAATAGAATGTCTGTTATTTACCTCACCGTCCGGTGTTTAAACCGTCAAGTTTAACTACAAAATTCGAGTTGTTTTGGACGACGATACTCTTTTAGTTGGACCTCTAGTTCAAAAAGATCTAATATCCATATTGTTCAAATTCAGAATTCGTAATTACGTCATTACTTCTGACATAACTAAAGCGTATCGTCAACCTTTAGTTAAATCTAGCGATTCCAATTTACCGTGTATAATTTGGCGTGATTCTCTAGATCAGGAAATAAAGCACTACGCATTACGTACAGTAACGCACGGGACCGTTTGTGCACCGTATTTGGCTACACGGTGTTTAATTCAAATCGCAAATGAAAATGAAAATGAATTTCCACTTGCATGTAACTCCATTCGAAATGATTTTTACGTCGGTAATCTCATAACGGGTTCAGACAACTTTGAAGAAGTTATTCGGTTAAAAATTGATATTTCTAAATTATTACAACGATATCGTTTTCCAATAATAGCATCGTTTCTACTTCTGAACACAATACTTCCGTTCCTTTAAATCGAAAACAGAACTTACGTACTTTAGGAGTTCTATGGAATAATTCCTCAGATAAGCTGCTACTCGTGCCAAAGATTCTAAGAAAAAAACCCTAAAAGAAATATTCTGTCCACCGAAACAGGTGTATTTGATCTTTTACGACCCGTTGATCCTATCCTTTTCTCACATAAACGTTTTACGCAATCGTTGTAGCAACTTAAAATTAATCGGGACGAAACATTACCCAACACGTTACTAACAAAACGGCTCAATTTATACAACCGGTTGCATTTGATTGAAGCCATTAAAATAGATCGTTCCGTCAAACCCGATATTGATAGTAGAAGTAATTTTATTCAAACGCATGGATTCTGTGATGCCTCCATAAAGGGCTACGGTTGTCGCATTCACATAAGAACTGTATATACTAATCGTACAATTTCTTCTAAACCAAACCAAAATTGGCACCCTCAAAACAAATTACACTTCCAAGACTTGTACTTTGTGGTGGTTTACTACTTAGTCGTTTCTTATTAAAGGTAATTAATGCATTAAACATACAGTTCAACGAAATCCTTTTATACACAGATTCTATAATAGTACCGCATCGGATTCACGGACAATCATCTAATCGAAAGGTATTCGTCAGCCATAGAACTTCTGAGATTCAAAAAATTACCGCAAATGCCAATCGGCATTACGCCAAATCCTCCGATAATCCAGCAGACGTACTGTATACAAGTTGTCATCAAGTAAGATAATTGACATATCGCTTTGGTGGCACGGTTATCATTGGCTTTCACAAACTTCTGTCCGTTGACCGAAAGATGTTCAAATATTACCTTTAATAACTGTAACGTAAGTGCTGATTGTCTAACAGAAAAACGCAAAGATATTTTGTGTAATGTTAAAACGATTTTCATCACTACATACTCTAATTCGCACTTTTAATTTTTCTTTCAGATTTATTCATAATGCCAGATCAAGACGTACAAAACGAATTTCTGGTCTTTTAACTACTCGCGAACTAAATCACGCTCTTACCTTTTTTATTCAACGATCACAACACGTGCATTTTAGTGAAGAATTAAAAATCTTAAAAACAATCAAACTATTAATAAACAAGGTAAACTTATATCAGTCGATCTATTTCTGAATAATTCAGGCTTACAACGCGTAGGTGGCGGACTGCAACACTCTCTGTTACATTACCAAGTGAAACATCCTAATGCTAACATCACGAAACCAATCATTAACGCTGAACACTCGCGACTCTTGCATGCCGGTGTTCAACCTATTCACCATTCGTTACGACAAAAATATTGGATAATAAACGGATAGAGTATTTCCTCTATCATTCGTAAATGTATGACATGCTTTCGACATATTGCAAAAACCCAAGTGTAACAGCTTGGTCACTACCACCCTTCAGAGTGATTCGTTCCCGACCGTTTTCTACTTGCGCAATAGATTACGGCGGTCCAATTATGATTCGTCATGGCGGACAGAGGTCTAAACTTTAAGCAACTTTTATATAGCACTTTTTATATGTCTCACCACTATGGCTACTCGTTTAGAATTAATTTCTGATGTCACCTCGGAGTCTTTTATAGCAGCATTTAAAAGATTCATATCGCACAGGGGCACTCCTAGTCAAGTCTTTTCTGATAACGGTTCCAATTTCCGTTCCGCCAAAAATATACCTTATAATTTGTATCGATTTTTAAATTCAGAACACTTAAAATCAGACATCGGTTACAAAGTATTTCTTGGTTATTCATTCCTCCCTCTTCATCCCGTTTTGGTGATTTATGGGAAAGCGCAATCAAAAGCGTTAAATATCATATGCGTCGGGTAATAGGACAGACCGTCCTTAATTCTGAAAAATTATATAAAATTTTAACACAAATTGAAGCCTGTCTCAATTCTCGTCCTATCTTCCCTATTTCAAATAATCACAAGACCTAGAACCACTATCACCGGGACGCTTTCTTATTGGATATCCACTCTTCCTTACCCGATTCCGATTACCAAGAACTTAAAATTAATCTCTTAGGCCGCTGGCAACTACCCGAAAAATGTGCTTGATCTATCTGGAGATGATGGTCAAAGGACTAGTTACATTATTTACAGCAGCGCAATAAATTCATTTTCCATCACGTAATCTTTGTGTTGGGGACTAGCATTAGTTACCGGCGAAAATTCTCCACCCGTGTTCTGGAAACGTGGAATTGTCACCCAGGTTTTTCCGGACTGTGACAATCTTGTAAGGATTGTTGATTTGCAAACAGTTCACGGTCCATTAGGAAGACCTATTCGTTAATTATGCCTGTTGCCAATCTCAAATGATATGTTAATTAAAATAATAATTTTATATTTACATTATATTTTCATTTTTACATTTTTTGTAACGTTTTTTTCTTAATTTAAATATTTCCTGCCCTTGTTCTATTTAATTTCATTTGATTGTATTTTTGTAAAACGTCCGTGTCTGTTTGTAAAACAGTTATAAATATTGTTTTAATTACATATTTGTGTTAGTTTAATTATGATTATGTAAAAAGCAAATTACTCAACTGTATTATTATTTTAACAAAGTGTTAATCATGTTACTGTCCATATATACGAGTAAACTTGTTATTCGTTCAAATACTTCGTTTTAAATTGTTCCTTTTATGTAACTTATTTGTAACTGCAAAAATCATATGTTTAAAAAAAAAATCATGCGATTCATAATTCACATCTAATATGATTTTTTGCGGGTATTATGTATAGACTCGAGTTTCGTTCGTGTTATTTAAAATTCACTATTAATGAGAAAGGTTAATTTTCATTTAAAAATCTTCGGCTTCGGTCGGATTCACATTCAGCTTCTGACGATTTAGCGGCTCTGTACAGTTTACACAGCTCCTTTCGGATGCACTCGTTTCTTGTCGGCATCACTCGGCTCTTTTCGAATGCACTCGGCTCCTGACGATTTAGCGGCTCGGTACACTTAACAGAGCTCCTTTCGGATGCGCTCGGCTCTTGACGATTCATCGGCTCCGTACCCAGTATATAAGCAGGCTCCATACATCATTAAAGCAAGTGAAATGGTTTCTTCACTGCGGCCCCGCGGTCCCCCCAACCCCTTCCCGGACACACGTGTGTCTGGAGATTAATATTATGTAGAGTAAAGAATTTCTGTTTGCTTCTGAAAAGGAAATCGCCGCCCCTAAACCGCGATTGCGAATAGGTATCACCAATTTGTAAGTTCCCTATTACCTTTCCTTTCAAGAAAGAAGAATGACGGAACGAGCCCAGCAGCCATCAGCCCAGCAGTCACCTGCCTAGCAGCCACCTGCCCAGCAGCCACTGACAGCATTGAAGAAAGAAGAAACCTGCATTTCCCCCGTTCAGCCCTTCGGGGCCACGGGAATACTAAGGTTAACGGTATGTAACTTCGGTTACTGCCAATTCTCGGAAAGTGCAGGCCAAAGAAGAATGAAGAGGTCATCGGAAGAAGAAGAGGAAGAAGAAGATGAAGAAGAAGGAAGACCCTCTTCTCGTCCCAACATCACGGACTGGAGCCCAGCAGAGATGCGTCCTGAAAGGCAGCCATAACAGAAGTGGATGATGAGCTTCTACTCAACCCTTCCTTTAAAACGTACATACAAATTAACATAAATCAGCAATTGCGACTCCTCCGGAAAAGGAGGCGCATTGCTCCCTCCATATAGTTAGTGCCCCGTTGTGGCGTATTCCTGCTAGCCTATGAAGCGTTAGCGAAAGGACTTCAGTGGACGGTCTGAAGGGGAATTACGTCGGGAGGACAGGTTTCATAAGCCTAGCCTTCCGCGGTCGGCCCATAAATATGGGTTTGATAACGCTGGTTTAACAACGGATTGGAATGCAATTAAATCCGTCTTTAAAAATACAAAATATTAAATAAACGAAACCTTGAAAAATTAGACCCGTCACTTATAATAAACCTTTTAAAAACACGCCCGATTTGAATCATCCAGCACCAAGGAACTATGTCCAGGTTCTGCGATCCGTATGGAGAATCTGTAAACTCCCGCCAACTTTGCATTCCATTCCATTCAAGCAGTCCTCTTTCAGTCTTCTACGAGTCTACTACAAGCCTCCAAGGACTCAAGAATTCTTTTGTCACACGTTACATGATGTTACGTATATTAATACGATAAATTTACATAAAGATTCACAAGTTAATAATGTTATATACTTGAATATTTACAATTCATAATAAAAATAATTATAATCGCAAGTACAAAAAGACTTAATTTATTTAAAGAATCAACACCATTTTCAACAGATGGAGCAACAGCGCACACTACTGACGTTTTGATAAATTCTTACATGAAGTTTTTAGGGGATAGACTCATTTCAAAGCATATTAGCTTATTTGAGATCTCTAGATTTTTTTTATATGGGGAGCAATGAAAGGACCTGTTTACAAGAAAAATCCTCACAGTCAGGATGAACTGAAAAATACCGATTGAATTTCCAAATGCAATCATTTCTTTGGGTGAAATTTTAACATGTTCAGGCATGCCTGGGGATATGATTCCCACAAACTAACTAACCGAAAACGCGGAAGCGCGAACCCCGCGCCAAGTCCGGATTTGACAGCACCGTTCGTGACTGTGAATGCCTCAGAAAACGAACGAATTTAAAGTTAAATCTGTGCTACACTCATACCAATCAAAATTATGTCTTACGCAACATAGAAATTCAGACCTACACCCAAATAGGTCGACCAATTTAGGTCATCTAACAAGGGGAAAAACCTCATTCCGGTCCGCGCAGGAACCGGGGACAAACCCCGCATCCTCACCCAGTCACATCATGGTGTCTCGCGTGGCATTACCAAGTCACGATCAGGACCGCCACCGGCGGAGGGAAGCCACGCTCTTGGTCGCACGGGTTACCATACCCCGGCGGCACGGCCACCCCCATCAGCGGGAGTCCCAAATCGAATCACAAACAATACCGATATAACCGTGGCACGATGCCAATGCGCGTACCTCCAATCAATCCAATGCCTAAGCCGGAACCCTAGCCACCCGGGATCCTACCACGATCGAGTACCTCGATTAAACTCCCTCTGCAGGCCTACACACCGCAAGGACGCGAATAAAACCAGCCACTATTGAGCACTTCACGAGGATTATCCATTTAATACGGAATCTAGAAAGGAACGTATTCTCTCAAGTTCCCTAATGGCTCGTGAACATTTGACCTCGTATCGGGGACAGACGTAGAGGATGTGGTCGGTCCACTGTATCATCGTCCCACAATTCGGGCATTGACTCGAAACCTAGCCAAACTCGCCCGAAAGGCACCATGCTCGGAGAGAAACTGTGATATACCGATTGGGGGAGTCCCATTCAATCGCACCTAAATCAGACCAATCCATGCGTGTATAGGAACTGTACCATGCTTGTAGCGACCTGTGGAGTATTCGTCCCACCTGACCTGCCAAGACGCAAGGCTTCAATCTCCTGTTTTCGTTCTGACGTCAATAGGTTATTTACCTTGGAAATGTAGCGTTCATTACGTTCATTAGCCAAGATATCTATCGGTTTGACTCCGGCTGTAACACAGACTGTCTCCCGTGAGACTGTTCTACAACCGCCTATAACAGCCAGCAAGAGAAGTCGCTGGGCCCGCAGCAAAATTTCCGCGCAATACCTAAAAGCCATGCGGTGAGCCCAGACAGGGGCAGCATACAACATAATAGCTTCGCTGACACCTTTTTAAAGCATACGCATGGTACGGTAATTCAGCCCCCAATCGGGATGAATGACTACGAATTCCATAAAAAGCATCAGCGTCTTTTTTTGGTACATACTGTAGATGTTCCTTGAACCGAAAATTCTCATCAAGGATAACACCCAGGTATTTTTGAGACGTAACGTACCGAATGGGGAGACCAGCCATCCGAACTCGGATCCGTCGGGAAGCGGCCAATCGGCCCTTAAGCAATATCATTGTCGTTTTCTCTGGACTGAAAATCATCGGAGGCTCCACAGTCAAAGTGTCTCACAAGCATGAGGGCAGCTCGGAACTCTACCTCATTACGCGAAACCCCTTCAATCAGTAGCAGCGCGTCCTCAGCATAAGCAACGACACGACAACCACATGTTATGTTACACAACACCACAAATGTTATGTCTACTGTAGACCCGGTTGCGCCTCTCCTAAATGGAAAGGCGCCACCTACATTCAAACAAACAAGGTCCATTGCTGCTGCTACCGCCATAAGCAGCATCTCACATATATCCGTCCTAACGGATCCCCAATCCGTGGATCACGAATTAAAATCGCCCGCCAGAAATGCAGGTTGATGCAACGGTGCATCATCCGCACTAGAGTCCAATATTTCTTCAAATCTCTCCACCGCTATGTTGATCGATATATAAAACATGAGTATAAATAAATACCTCCGATCTTCGCCCTAACAAAGCTCCTACAAATGTACATCTCGGGTAGATGCACGCTTACATATCCAGATGGCAGAGCCTCCATCCCCTCAACAGCAGCCATCCCGTTCGGGAATGGGTAACGTACGGATCAGAGACAAGCACAGCCTCTTTACCCATCTCTGAGGAGTACTCAGTCAGCAAATCGTGGGCCAACGCAGCATGATTCATATTTATCTGTATTATCTTTAATTTCTGTGTCGTGATTTTGCCAGTCCTCCCCTGGCTTTCTCTAGTTTCCTCCTTGTCTGCCCCTCTAGAGCATGTAGTCAAACCCGTTCGGGGTATCCTTCCGTATCATAGGTCAAGCACCTAGGCGCCTTTCTACAATCAATAGCTCTACCTCCTACAGCCTCGCAATTGAAGCATATCATGTGGGTTGGATGTGAAGATGTCCTTTTGAGGCCCACGTGAAGGCAAAATTTATATGTATTTATTGATGCAAATGTCTGCCGAGGCATGCAGATCACGAGGGCTTACTTCCCTCCCCTGAGAGACATAATGCAAACTCCTCCACAGTGCTGGCCGGGTGGCATACTCTACGATGCTATATGGGATTGAGATATAAAATGGGTAGGCGCACCCCGTCAACTACTAAAAATATATATGACATCCAAAAATTAAAATTTACTTTGTCATGACAGCAATTCGCTGCCACGTCTAGATCGCTGAATGCCAGGAAGTACCTGTCCACCATATTAAAGCGCTTGGAGCCCGAATTGGCTGGTGGTCAGCCATATATCTCAAGGTCACCTTCCCGCAGCAGTGCGTTAGGAGTCTTTCCCTTAAGTAAACTACTGATGTTGGTTGAATATAGCAACCGCATCAAGGAACTCCCACACGGTTCGACAATGTGGCTCTCGCCACATTCACTCGCCGCTTGTGAGTGGCCAATTTTCCCCTTGACCTCTAAGTTCCAGGGTGGCCCGGTCTCTGGCCCCCCAAGAACAGCGCAGTCAAACATCAGGTGTTCATTTGACTGAGTTGACTGACTACTCAGTTGCCAGGCGGAACCGAACCAGATATTTGTTCAAATTAACTTGGTTGGTGAGCACCTGGGCACCCGTTACCCTTAAAAATGAACTCTAGGCATACCATCCCCCAGATCCCGTATAAACTTGTACAGGGATCTTTCCTTAGTCATGGTGTTCCATTCCAGCTGCCATACTTCCATCGCGAGGCTCTGCAGCTTCTTCCGCAGGCGGGAGATGTGCAACTGGACGAAATTTTGATCCGGTGCATTGTGATCACCATTCCGTTCCGGTACTGGTCCGGCCCGAAACCCCATCCCAAATACCTCGGTCTCTCGCCCTCTTCGTAATCTCCACATGGCTGCCCAAACTTTCACCACTAAATCGATCGGGAGAGCCTGTCTCAATACAGTGGTAGCCTTGTAGGAGGTTGTTTTAAAAACACCAGAGCATACAATTAAGGCTCTGCGCTGGGCACTCCTTAAATTTTGAACAAGTGCTCTATTCATATCCAACCTATGCGCCCAAACGGGCGCCGCGTAAGAAGATCATGCTTTCGAAGACACATTGGTACACCATGTACGGACGGTCTGACAACCCATAGTCTTTCCGAGCAATCCTCTTAAGTTTGTGCATCATTGAGACGGTGTCCGCCGCTACTTGCCTAATGTGGCTGCTAAACAGCAACTTCTCATCAAACAAAACACCTAGGTACTTATGAACTCTCACTCTCTGATTACACAGCCTTTATACTTAATGTGGGGGGTTTCGACTGTACGATAAATTGTTTGCACCCTTGAGAAGCATAAACTTCGTCTTGGGCACAGAAATCTTAAATTTTGAATTTCCATCCAGCCCTCCGCGGTCGACAAGGCCGCTTGCGCTCGATCTTCCAGCTGGGGTCGAGATATAAGCCAGTGTGATTAGATATGCCAAATACTTAGGCAAATTAGAAGCGTTGTACAGAATAAGCTGTTTAAGGATAATATCGCACCGTCCAAGGAAGCGGCTGAAGCCCTGGCAAGGCTTATGTCTGTAGATATCGTGCAAAAGAAAAGACTACGAGAACAGCGACCTTTGCTCACTGCGGATAAAAGGCGATTAACGGCTGAGATTGCAGAGGAGTTGATGGAAATCTGGCAAGAGAATTGAGACAGAGGAACGAAAGGACGATGGACGTACCGCTTAATCAGAGACACCAGGAACTGGTGTAGGAGAACCTGTGGCTCGGGATGCATTTTAACGCAGTTCCTGACGGGCCATGGAGGCTACAGATCGTATTTGTTCAGATTCTGTCGAGATTTTTTGGATCTATGTCCGGAATCCGCAGAGGAGGTGACCCCCTCTCATGTGCACTTTTGTTGCCCACGCTTTGAAAGAGAACGTGAAGAAGTGCTGGCCGCCCTTGGTGTCGAGGCCATGTTTCAGCCAGAAGAAACACAAAGTGTATCGATGAGAGGACTCAATGGTAATGGAGCTGTATGTAAAAAGGTAAACGAGGAGTTACACGCATGGGAGGAGTCTCGACGGGGAACGAGTCGCCGGAGGGTGCCGGGCAGGACAGGCTCACTACTGAGCGCCTAGGTGGTCTCCTGAGCATCTGGAGGTCGCCTTGGTGCGATGAGGCCGCGGGCACTCTTCCGAAGCCCGATGGTGTGCTTACTGCGTCTTCGGAGCAACGATAGTGACTGTAAATGAAGTATTATTTTGTGTACATTGCTGTGCGTGTGAGTTTGTGTGAGCGCGACTTTTGTTTGTGATTGCTGCGGGTGTTTCCTTTGCTTTTGTATTATGTTTTTTTTTCTTTTCTGATAGAGATGTGTCTGTGTGATGGGTTTGGTTGTTGCTTGTTTCCTCGGGTGTGTTGTTGATCGTATGGGTTTTCACGTATGTTAGCGGTGTTCGATTGTGTGTAAGGGCGTTATATCGCCTTCCTGAAGTAATGACACATCAGCGGTTTGATGGAGAGGTGGTTAGCCAGGGGTGTAGGTTTAGTCGGTAGTGCGTAGGCACACATTCGCACTTAATATCATCTTGCGGAACCTGTAAGCCAGTCCGACACTGCCTAGGCGCCCGTAAATGGGGTTCCTCCACCTCTTTAAAAAAATCCAACTTTTATGAAAAATGTCTGCCAATATCAAACATAGACTAAATAACTAGGAAGAAATTCCTCAAAACATTTGTTTGGAGTGCAGCACATTGCGATAGAGAAACGTGGACAATAGGAAAAACAGAAGGGAAAAGAATAAAGCCATTGAAATGGGCGTTTCAGGAGAACATTGAAAATTAGGCAGGTGGGTTGATAAAGTACAAAATGATATTACAGATATTTATGGCAGAATCTTGTAAAGACAAATTGGATTGATAGGGTGTACATTAAAACATTAGTTGTTTAATTCGGTAGAGGTATGTAGCAAGTAAAATAAGATTGTAATATGATATATATATATATAGTTTGTAAGAATTATTGTGAGGTTAAAATATTAGCATAAACAGAAAAGCATCCATCCATTCAACCGATTGCTAACAATACACCGAATTTTGTTTTATAATAAATAACCGCTTATTTTTTATATATGTGTTTGCAGCTATTATTCAGGGTTGGTGTAACATTGATTTTTGGCATTCTCATTAAGTAATCTGTAATGAATATATTTTTGGAACTTTTCTCTAGACTGGTATACAGTATACATAAGGTATGAATTTCCATACTACCGCAGATTCTTGTTTTATAATAATGAGCTCATTTAGCATATTATGCTCATCATGCAAGGTTTTAGTTTTTTCTTTTTTTTACTTCAAAGTGGTATGAATTTAGGGTATTAATTAAGTTTTATTATTTAACTGTACCATAAACCGGTAATATGAAATTATTTAATTTGATTTAAAAAGCAAAAAATCTGTCTAATTAAAGAATAATTATCAGAAAATCTAGCGAGTGGTGAATACATTTCTCAATTATTGATTTTTTTTATTGTTTGTTTAATAAGTAGCGCTATTAAGCATAATCAAAAATGAACTTCCGTAAATTTAATAACTGCGGTTTTCTGTAATCACTTTTCCAAAACATGCACATTTAAAAACGGTAACAGTAATATGAAAAGCAGTTTTCAGAAGCATTGCTCATTAACTGAGACGTTTGGAAAGCACCCAACGGTTCTCGCTATCCCCTCTGCAAGTCATCAAACAATGACATGGTAATGGAAGGAGGTACGGTACCAATGAAGTACGATATTAGTTGTTTTCGATGACCCCCCCCCCCTTCTTACAATAAAATATTCTTTACTTATGATTAGTATGCGATTTTTCCGCAGTAATGAAACATCTCAGACATAAACAAGACGAGCACTCGTTAATATTTGATTGTGCTTGGCAGTCTGTAAATAACAACTATAAATAAAATGTTACGGCTGGCTGCTCTTATGCTCTCTGTCGGCCATTGCGGGAACTGTAGTTATCACAATGGCTTCCGTAAGAGACACAGCGACTTTCTTTACAGAAGGTTCAGCAAATCAGTTTGAACATGTTTTAAGTTTATATCCTCAAGCACTTAGGTTGAAAGCGGAAAGAAAAAACAAGAAACCAGAAGAATTGATAAAATTGGATAACTGGTAAGTAACCGATAATTTAAAATTTGATTTCAAGTTTAGAGAACAGTGTCATTGAACCTTGCTTTGTATTAACTTCACTGCACGTAGCAGACTACTCCGTAATCAAGGAATGCTCTCCGGAGATCTTTACTACTGTTGCGGTCATTAAATGCCAAACATGTCACGTGGGAATCGGTGTCGACTTATGGGACATCATCAATTTTAGAATTGTTATTTTAATCGCTGCTTGTAATGCGTCCAGGGTGGCGTCTATGTCATAGCCTAGAACGATGACGTTAGCCATGAAATAATGGTTTAGTTTTAGAATATTTTTCTTGAATAACTGTCGTCCAAGACCTATATAATACGTCATAGATGTTTCCCGAAGATTATTTAATTGAACAATTTATTTTGTTTGAATAGTTTATCCTAGTTTTGAAATAATTAACGTTATTTACGCTTGTACTACTTAGCTTCGTCCGACAACTGCAAACCAAAATGGAGACTTGAACAAAGACTCTGTTCATCTTATTGATGAATCATCTAGCTTTACAGCATTTTAAACTTCTTTTATCGTCAGTTACTTATTAAAATTACTGTTTTGCTGTATCGGAATCTTGGAAACATCTTCATTTCAGCAAATATGCATTAATTGGAAAGGGAGAGTGCCTCGGAAGTATTGAACCATGTCCATTATTAATCACGTTGTCTTTTTTATTCTGTACATGTCATTTTTTTTTTTTTTAAATAATGCTCTTGTAAAACAGTATATGTACCTATAATACTTAACTACAAATATAATTCGTAGGTTAACTCGTATTTTTGGTTGTTCTTGCCCATGCTGTCCAAGCAATTATAACCTACCTGTCTGGGTATTAGTAGTAAATAAAAAAGCTATTAATTTCAAAAGTTTTTGTGTGAAAATTAATGGTGGTTCAATATTTGTTGATTACTTCTCATATTTTTCTTGGTAGTAACAGAAAGTTCAATTTTTTTGAAGTGTTTGTTCATAGCACCTATTCAATGCTGTAGTAATTCATACCATAGTATTACTTTTGATTAGCATACTACAGGGTTTTTTCAGATCGTGGTTAATATTTCTATATAGATCCATGGTATTACATGTGTTTACAATACAGTTCATAGGAACAAATAGATCAGAAAACTCGCTCATGTAAGAGAAAAAACATATTCATAAACTTAAAATATGATGCATTATTTTTTAACAACTTGTTCATTTTTACTTCATGAATGAAGTAATTTTATTTCTAAAAAACTTGTGCTTTTATAAGATCTCTTAACATGAAATTAATTTGTTATTGACAGGTGTATGTAGTTAAATATTTTTAAGAACATTCGTAATGATGATTAGTTGGTTACTTTGTTAAATAGAGTTGGGACATATAAATTCATTTTTATAAATAATTCATTGAAGGTTAAAATAAGTTAAAAAAATGACTACTTTGATTTATAATAATTGTTTTGTGTTGCGTAAAATATATTTTTTTTTTCACCAGGAGAAAACCATTTATGTGTTGTTACAATAATTGTTTTATCTAAAAAGTATAAAAAATCATAGTCGCTTTCACAAAGGATTAATTTAATATTCCGTTATTTGCTGATTATTCTTTGTCAGCAGTGTTTGATTATTGTTAACCAAATTTTGTAACATTCTCAGCACATTTTAAGGTCCTTATTTCTGATAAATGTTTATTAATTTCTCATTAAAGATTGGTGAACCAGTTTCATGTCATGAATATGTTTTTTAATGGTTTATACTGCATTTGATATAATTCTCTTATTTTTTTAGGCATATATATATATTTTTTTAATAAAATAAATTGAAAATTAGAAAAATTGTTCTGGTCCATTTCTATTATACAGGCACCACTACACATTTTACATTTGTCATACAAAATTATTATAATAATATGAAAGTGAAGCATTATTTTCCTAATATTATGTATAGAAATATTACTTACTTTATTAGTTATATATGCATTGTAACCAGTATTGTGGCCAATACTGCATCTAGGATATATTCAAATCGGATTTGCCATCTGTATGATGTTGAGCTATATCCCAATGTTTTTGTTATGCAATTTTTACATTCCCTTAATCTTTATGTTGCTTTTATATGTACACCTGTAGATGAGTCAACATAGTTGTATGTGTGGTTCAGTTTGAAATGACAGAAACTTTTTGATTTGATTTGTCGGGTAACCTTGCTTAGAATGGATATATTGTACCATCTTGAATGCGGTTTTATAGCCTTCAGCAAAGTAAGGAAAGACTATCTGGCACTTGCACAAGAAAATATTCATTGTGGCAGACTGCCGAATGCCCATTGCTGCAGAAAAATATGACCAGGGATTTTTTTGCTTGGAAAGTAGTCTCTCGTCTACTTTTGGTTAATTTTACCAATTTTTGGTTTCCCACACTTCAACGAAAGGCGCACACACTTCTCATAGATAATTATTGCAATGTACAATAGTTTCTTTAGCCTTGTCTAACTCTCATTTGCACAAATTCACTGTTTGTACACCAATGAATAAAAAAAATTAACAAACGTAATGAACAGAAGCCCACAATTGTATAACCAATTACAGACATGAATTTTAATTTGTTTACGGCATGCCCATTTATTACATCATACAGCGCCTTTATTTATCTATAAATGCATATCATGGTTTTTTTGACATTTTCTTTTGTTTGGAAAAATATCCTCTTTCTATAAGAACACAACTGCAGTTTCCTCGGTACTTGGCAATTCCTACATTTTTATATTGAATCTCACAACAATTGTTAAGTACACTGCACTACTTAAATGCAATATTGAGTAAATGTAGTAAACAGAATGACAAGCAGGGAAGTGACATGTTTGCATTGTTTATCGAGTCATGAATACTATAACCAGTTAAATAAATAAATTGTATCTTCTCTATCATTATTTCATTTCATTTAAGTTTACAAGTCAGTTTTATAACATTTAATAATTAAAGTTATTGTGGATATCAGTAAATATGAAAAATTTGTACTGGTGCCCGTGTAATAGACAAGCACCAAAAATAATTGTTTAGAATTTACACAAAAAATAAAATATACTATTCCATTGTTCCAAAATTGTTAACTTTCTGAAGTCAGCAGCAAATTAAGAGGTATTATTACCCCGTTATAGTTGAATCTGACGTGCTGATTTCCAGACTGAATTTAAATGACATTAATTTTTATTGCAATATTTTTAATTAGATTTTATTTAAATTTGTATATTTTAAGATATGTTTTAATATGTGCAGTATATTGAAATTGATAATTGCCAACAAAAATCATGTATACTAAATAAACAGCAGGCTCGGTGTAAAAATGTTTATGAATATATACACAACAAAATTGAAGGATTTATAGGAAACCAAAATGTATGTCATGTATGTATGAATATTTGCTACTTACGTATTAACACCACCGCAGCTACAGCTTTATTTAAAAACAAAGTAGTCAATCTGATTTCGGTGGAAAATGGGCCGATATAGAGTTTAACGTAGATTCAAAACAGTCTCTTTATTAATTTTAATAAACGGTTATTTATAAATATAATTTAACCTACGCTCGCTTCGCTCGCTAACCTTGACTAATTAACAGGAGTGTTTTGATTATTTAAATAATAAATAATTGCAATAATTACTGAATTTATTAAATAAATACTCAAAAAATTACGGTGTTAATTAGTCAAGGTTAGCGAGCGTAGGTTAAGTTTGGTTAAATTATATTTATAAAATAAATAAATATAAATAACCATTTATTAAAATTAATAGACTGTTCATTTTCCATCGAAATCCGATTGACTACTTTGTTTTTAAATAAAGCTGTAGCTGCGGTGGCGTTAATACATCAGTACCGAATATTTTTGTAGAGAATATTAAGTAAAAATACATTAAAAGAATACATCCAAAAAACTATAGTAATTCTTTTAGTCAGAAAAAATATTTGAAAATAAAAGCACAAAACATACACTTATTAATGAACAGATAAATTTTAAAAATAATGAATCATTTTAATTTGGACAACTGCCTTTGTAGCTGGATTTGCTGTACCCAGTTTAATTTAGTCGTCATGACAACTATCAGTTTTAACTTTTCCTAAGGTAATGCTAGAAATGTTATGTAAATACTGATGATCAATTAATAGATTTGAAAAATGCTTATGTAATTTAGCCACTGTTAATTTGACATGTTTATGTTGGTCTTAGTTCGGAATTTTATGTGGATGTGTGATTTTGAAAAAAGTGTAATATTAAAATTTATCATAAATTATATATATAGTTTTTGATAATAAAATCTTTTTTCTATTTCATTAATACTAGACTGATTATAGTTTCTTTTTACATCCTCTATTCTTAACAATTCGTATTGCACGGTTAATTTTGAAATGAAAATGAAAACAGTTGATGTAAGTAAATTTAATTATTTAGTTTTTGAACTTTTAAATGCGGAGGGGATGTAGATTACAAGGTCAGAGGTATTAATATTTTAATTACTGAAGTCATAGTCCTGCACATCATATCATTGGAAATCTTTTTTCATAGTTCAGTTCTTCCTTATTTTTCTGCAAGTATTTATTCTAAAAGAAGTAAAATACACATTACAAAAAAAGAAGAAGTTGATCAAGGAAGTCGCAGCATTTGTAATCTGAAAACATTTCTTTTAATACTGATAATCTTGTTTTATTGTTGTACTAAATTTATAGTCTCTTCACTGTAAATTTTTTCCACATTGTGTTACATGTATGGAGACTATTTTGTAGATGTTTTTTGTTTTTAGATATGCAGCTCTTTACAAACCATATTCTTGAAGTCTAGATGTTTAGTAAAGAATTGATTGCATAGGTTATTAATGAATACTGTTTATTGTTTTGTGAAATACTTCTTTTACCATATAATGTTTATATAAATTGAATGCTTGTATAACTTATAATTTGATTTTCTCTGGTAGTTCATTAATTTTAGGAGATCAATTTTGTGTATGAATGCCATTCATTTGTCAATAATTAACATGAGAAGCAAATTTAGAAGCAAAAGTAGTGACATGTTGAAAACCAGTTGGATTTCAGCCAAATCAAGCTTAAATTAAAAATTAAAAA
This sequence comes from Lycorma delicatula, assembly GCF_047948215.1. Classification (NCBI taxonomy): domain Eukaryota; kingdom Metazoa; phylum Arthropoda; class Insecta; order Hemiptera; family Fulgoridae; genus Lycorma; species Lycorma delicatula. Next base: position 130,313,155 of record NC_134463.1, on the reverse strand, counting down.
TTTAAGCAAAAAATATGGCAGTTATTGACATTTTTTCAGTGTAAAGAATAACTATTATGTTGTTTAATAAAGAACCGTTTTCTTTTTTCTGAGTCAGTATTGAAAATTAGAGGATGTTAAATCAAGTTTTTTTTTTTTTTTTTTTCATAAGCGCGCGCAGTGGTGGAACTACCAAATGAGGAGCAAAGATGTTGGAATCACTCCTCGGAGCCATGCAGGCCCAGAAGGGCCAAAGCATGATGCCCCCCCCCCAGGTATGTGGAAGTTGAACCCACTAAACCAAAAACTGCACCTTATCACCAGTCTAGGAACCGGATTCACCAAAAGGCATGCGCAGCTCCCAGATAGGTACGGACCCTTAGCAAGGATGCATCAGACAGTGTGGTCCTCCAGTCCTGTCCGCTTCAATGAAATGCCAAGCAAACCAAACCAAAAGTGATTGCAAATATAGATTCTAGAATACTTGTAAGGAAGATATTGATACAAAAGAAATTTCTACATGTTTATGCTCTGTGTAAAATGCTTCATTCAGAATGTTAATATTGCAATAATATTTATGAAACTGCAGAAAAATTATGGGTTAATCAGCCCATGAAAATTCACGTTTATATATATATATATATATATATATGTCTTAGTATATTTTTTTTTTTAGAAAATGTTACATTCTTTAAAAATTTAGAAGAAACTGCATTTCTTCTTTACACAATAATTTACTTAAATTTGTAGAAGTTACCTTTTTTTAATGCAGAGTCAAAAGAAAGTTTCATTTCTAACAGAACTTTTTATGAAAAATACAGTATTTTAAATTTTAATAATGGACACACTGTCACTATTAATTTGTGGAATTTGTATTTAAAAGATTTGTAACAGCGATGAATATGTTTTAAGGATTGTTAGAATTAATGGCAACAAATTACAAGAGATTTTATTTTTTATTAAATAATTTTTTTATTCTTCCATATGGCATTAAGCAATTAGTGTAGACCATTTGAGGTATTAGAATTTCAGGATAAGATTACTACTTCCTATGTTCATCCATCAGTTTTAATTTATCTTCATTATGAGGATAAGTTATAGATATATAACTGTAACTTTTAAATCTTTCAGCATATTATCTCTTCCCTTGCCTGAATTTTTTCCTTTTAAATATATTCAATTTCCTACATTCTTTAATATGTACATTTGTTTTCAACGTAAGTGTTTTTGTTTGGTTTCTACAAACTTTACTTGCATCCTTCTATCTAATTTGTAAGCCATGGCTTGTTTTATCTAAATTTTGTGTTATGGACTGCTATAATTATTACATATTATAAGGTGATTTACTGGAACAGTTGAATTTAAGTGCTGTTTTGATCATTATCATATTAACTTCTTATTTCATACTCTTCAGTTTCTGAAATAGTATCCTCTGATGATTTCCTGGTGTTGCAGAACTTAGATGCCTTAACTCTTATCTGTTTACCAACTATTTTCCTTTTTCTCTTTGTGTTCATGCAACTCATTACTATAAAGTATTCATTTCATTTTATATATTTGATTACCTCATTTTTCTTTTCATTTTCTTCTGAAGAGATAAAAGTGCAATACGTCTTCAATATTAATACAAGCTTTTGCTTTTGAGTCCATTATTATTAAAGAAAATTACTTGTGTAGCTTATAACTTATTTTCTCCTATATTTGAACTGCATTTCTAATACATAATTTTTTATCTATGTTATAATTTTTTACCTCTAATGAATGATCCTTTTGTACATGATGATTCATGTTGTGTTACTGGTGCTTTCTGAACTCATTCTACTATTGAAAATGAAGAAAGTTCATATAAACATGAGCCAAAAATCGCTCTGTTATGGCTAGTGAAAGATTTCACCTTGATTCCTGGGCAATGATTGAAATAAATCCATACTGAAATTCTAGGAAAGGAACCCAAATTTTAGGGGTAACCTAACTGGTTTCTTATGGTTTCTGACTTGATAAATTGAATAAAACAAGTTGAAAAATCATATCCAAGTAGTTTTCACAATGACAGAAGAGAACAATTTGTTTAAAATCATGTTTTTTACATTTAACAAAAACATTGTTAAATGGTTAATAAATGAGTAAAATTTATTATCAAAACTTGTACAGAATTTAATTATGAGATAATTGATGTAAAATGCCCCATAAAAAACAACTAAAGTTCAAGAAATTTGATTCTATTAGTAATACTGTATGGAAACTTTTATGTTATAAACTAAAAAAAATGAACATGCAATTGATACAGTGTTTAAAAAAAAATGTTATTGATATCTTAATTAAAGTTTACAATAAATTTTCAAGAATCTGTCCTTTTACTAAATTTATTTGGTTGTATGCTTTCGGATTGCTAACACTGCTCTCTGCAATTCTGCACGACTTTCCTTAAGTTGTGCAGCAGCATCTGTAATGCAATACAACCAACCCAATTCTTCATGCATATGAACTTTTCTCTTGTACACAATACTTTTCATCCATCCTCTCACTAAAATCGAATGGTGTTAGATCAGTTGATCTTGGTACCAGAGTGTGGCCCATCCATCGCTCCGTAAATTGCTCATTTAAGTATGCCGATAAGTGGGGAGGCGGTTTCTGAAAGTACATGTGGTATCTTGATGCTAGTGGTTCATCTTCTAATAGCAGTGGCAATTCTTCTTTAAGGAATTCCAAGTAAATTTCTGAATTTAGATGTCCTGGAAGAATGAGTGGTCCAGTTAGCCGATAGTAAACTAAACCAGACAACACCACACGTTGACACTAAATTAGTGTTGGAAATTACGTTCTACTGTTTTATGTGGATTTGACTTCAAAGGTTACTGATGATGTTGAGAGTAATCCGAGTCTCATCAGTAAATAAAATGAACCTGTGTTGTCAACAGTTTGTATTCAGTAGTTGCAATATTGCAAACGAAGAGGAGATCTCGTGGTTGAAGAGTAGGTACTCGTTGGTTACGGTAAGGATGCAGCTTGTTATGAAGTGTTCTCCATGGCGTGGACTGGGATACTGCGAATCACTGGGAAGGCGTTGTGTACTCTCACCTGGACTGCATTGAGTAGCTTCAGTAATGGTTTTATCATGATGGTTAGAATGGTTGTGGTGAGTACTGATGCTGAGAAGTGTACCCGTTTCTCGTAAATGTGGAATGTTCCACTAATTGTTTTATGATTTGTAATTCTGTGGTTAGGAAAACGTCTTTGATATTCTACAATAGCAGCAGTTGCATTTCCATCAGACACCCTCAAGATAAATATAATATCGGTGTATTAATCGGTCGTAAATAACAAAGATACTGCTGCAGTATTATACCGGTTAAAAAAACACACACATGTAATTAAACTTCACTGGTATTGGCAACATTTCCAGTAATGTAGAACATGCAAAGCACTGATGACTGACATAAAATGTATTGTTGTCCAGTTGATTTCTCTGTTACTAACTTACAAAACCATAATTTTCAATTTGACAGTGAATTTGAGAAAGAGACATAAACTTGATTGTCTGAATAACATTAGTATTGGTCTTAAAGAAAATACTATTTTTGTATCATTGCACTGTGTAAGAAAGAAAACTTGCTTTGTACATGTAATCGTTTTGTTTTCACACACTAATTATTAATAATAAAATCAAATTTCTTGTATTTGGTTTTTATTGCGCTATTTTACATGAATTTTCTCAGAATTAAATTCTCTACAAATTTTGGTAATAGATTTTATGCATTTATAAGTCATTAAACAAACAAACCGTGTTTTAAGACAATAAGTTTTTCTGTTTACTGGAGATATGGTTCTTAAATCTGTTTTGAATTCAACCGATGAACGGAGCTGTTCTGAATTCAAACCGATGTGCCATCCTGTTGTAAGATCCAAATAGTTAAATCCATTCATTCAATTTTTATTTAGCTATAACTCACACCGATGAAAATAAATACCACTTATGCTATATTGTTTAAAAGCTCTCAATGAGGGCTTATTATTGCAGTTAAGAAAAAGTCCAAAATCCAAACTTTTTAGGATTTTGCGCTTTTTTGGACAATTGGTTCAGTCGATAGCAATCAAAAGGAGAGGTGCACAACTAGATGTTACATCAGTCCTAAATCCAAAATTTCAACATTCTATGGCTAATCGTTTTTGAGTTATGCGAAATACGTATGTACGTACATACATATATATGTCATACCAAAATGGATATTTCCGTTGAAATCCTGAAACGAAATTTTTTGCGATTACAATACTTCATTTACTTTTTACAAGGAAGCATAAATGCATCATTATTTTTTAATTTATCATAATAAATCATATTCTTTTCATTAGAAATTTATTTTTATCTGTTCTATTATATTATGTGCTAATGTGTTTTTCCTTTTTAAAAAAAAATTTTTATCGGTCTTTTGTTGTGTTTTTCTGTTTGGTTAAATAAAGATTATAGTTTAATGTTTTTCCCTTATTTTATGCAATTTGTTTTTGACTGTTAGGTATCAAAATGAACTACCCAAAAAGATAAAATCACGAGGCAAAGAAGCACATCTTAACCATGAGGAATTGGTACAACTTATGAAATGGAAACAAGCTGTGAGTGGAAATTAATTTTTTCATTCTGTTATATTTATTTATTTATTTTTAATTATGTAACATTATATAAAGTAATATCTATCTTTGAAAAATGTTAATTTTGGTCATTTTTTTACCTTTAATATCTGAGGTAGCAAAAAGATTCTTTAAAGATGCACTTTGATCTCTTGTATTTAAGACACTTAGTATAGGTGGTTAGTGTAGAATATTATCAAACATACTAAATCATCTCATTGAAGAATTGTAAAGTAATATATTTTAATTTATAGCCCGTGCATTTAACCTGAAAGGGCTTTGGAATTTGGAATTTAAAAAACAATACTTCTGATTAATAAATAAAAAAGATAGGAAAATGTTTTACACATAGTATATAGTAATTTTTGTGTAGAATACAATGGTTTTTGTTTCAAATCTCTTAAGTCAGTTAGTTTCTCAGATAATGGAAAAATTAAAAGTGTCAAAAACAACAAAATTGGCACGTGGGGCATTGTAAAATTTAACCTAACACATACAAACATTTTTTGTAAATTAAAAGACTGAACTCTGAAATAAAGAGAATGTATGTACAAAAAATTACAAAAATCAAATATGGTTATGCAACCACCATTGTGGGTGATTTGACATGGATTGACTCACTTGTCATTTACAAAAAATTTATCTGATTTCTTTCTCTTTACAGTAATTTTCGTTAGTAATTATTATTTTCTATTTTTTCAGTACCGATTATTTTCATCTTGACTGAAATTTAAAAAGTCCTTTTTTTGTTAATGGAATAGAAATGTTAATCTGACCTGTAATTCGTAGCAATATTTTATGTGTTCATTTCATTATTTTCTGTTTTTTATATGTCATTACTTTCAAAACTGATTTTATATGATTGACGTTGTTACTTTAAAATTAAACCGTGATTTTTTAATACGGTATCGTGCTGTTTTACTTTTTCAGCTGATAAAAAGACCACAGTGCATTAAAAGTAATTAAAAAATAATAATGAACAAAACAAAGTTTTACAAGAAAAAAGTTTTGTGCGATAAGTATCATATATAATTAATTAAAATTATTTTTTACTTTCTCTGTCTAAATTTAAACAATTAAAATCAGTTTAATATATATTTTTTTGATAATTTTTCTTTTATATGCTTCAAAACTTTTTCCTTCATTTTATTCTTAATTGTGACTCATTAAATTTGTCATCTAATGGTGCCGTTACAAGTCTGTTGCATGTATGACGCCTTAGTGTGCTGTCTTGGTCAGCTAAATAGCAGAACTAAAATTTAGATAATCTACAACATAAGGCATTTATCTCGCAGTTTGTTTTTTTCTTTTTATAAATATCATCAGGGACAGGAATAAGGAAGGGTAGAAACTATGTTTTTGCTACCTTTTGATAATTTTTATTCATTAATGTTAATTTAAAAATAGTTAAACTATTTCATATATTAGTTTTTATATATAAATTTGTCACATAACTTATAAACTTGTTCAGAATTTCTGGTAGCGAGTCATTAAGTGTGTATTTTAAATATATGTGTCATAATGTTCTGCCATTAGGGCAGGTCCTGTTACGGCTGCTGCTCTCTAACTTGTTCTATCTTTTGCTAACCTCTTTGTTTCTGCATATTTATCTTTTTACTTAATTCCATTCATCATTTGAAATCTCTTCCTTTCGTTTCATTCACCGATTCTTCTAATGCAACCACTAATTTTTTCATACACGAACCTTTTCATACAATGTCCTAGCCGGTTTCTTTTACTATATTCTATCGCATTTAACATTTTCCTGTTCTCTCAAATTTTCCTTAATACTTCTTCAGTTGTTAGATGGTCTTGCCATCTGATATTTATCATTCTGCTCCAAACCCACATCTCAAAAGCCTCAACTTGGTTTCTGTCTGCCATTCTCATCATCTGTGTTTCAGCTCCGTAGAGCATCACACTCCAAATAAAACATTTCATTAATTTCTTACTTAACTCTTAAGTTTATCTTTCCACACAGCAGTCTTCCCTTCTTATTAAATGCCTGCTTACTTCTTGATATTCTTGTTTTAATTTTTACTGTGCAAGTCAGGTCATCAGTTGTAAGCTCTCTAAGTAGTGAAATTTCTTCACCTGCTCTAAAACTTCATTTTCTGTCTTAATCTTAATCCTCTCCTCTTTTCCACCTAATACTGTACAGATTGTCTTTCTGTTTATCCTCATGCCCTGACTTTTTCAAGTTTCATTTAATTTATCAAGCATTTCATTTAATTTTCTTGAAGTCTCCACCAGGACCGCCATGTCATCAGCAAAACATATACATTTTATTCTTCTTCCTCCGATCTTTAGTCCTCTTTTCCCATTCAGACAGCAGTTAATATAAGTTTTAAACATAAGGTACTCACAATATTTAAAACTTTTTGTAAAACTGTTTACAAAGCTGTTCACAGGCTGATCAGTTTAAAACAATGCCATTAATGGAATCACTATGTTAACATTAACATAAACTTTTAAAAATAACTAATGCTACTTATATTGCATTTGTACCCAGGTAATTTAAATTTTAGCTTTTAAATATTATTCATGATTTGTTTATGATTTAACATTTTATCTATTTATATAGAATGTTTACGGTACTTGTATTAAAATAATACTCATTGTTTTTGTAGATTTTATCGGATTATAGAACAGAAAACTTGCTACATCGTTTAAGAAATAAATTTATCCTTCATTTTGTGTTGATAGTTGTCAGGGTGTTCACAGGATTAGTATGTTGTAAGTATATGCTGCTGGCAGTTATTAGAACCAGATGAAATTTTGAAGTTGATACTACAGCCATTTGGGAGTCTGAAATATTCATTTTTAGAAAAGCTAAAAACCTATCTTTGTTAGTAATTAGAATCGAGTTATAAAGGCGCATTCAGTTGATAAGTTAATGGTGGAATCTTTTTGTTTCAGAGGGGAAAATTCTATCCGCAGTTATCTTATTTGATAAAAGTTAATACACCACGTGCTGTAATGAATGAAACAAAGAAAGCATTTCGTAAACTGCCCAACCTGGAGCATGCTATTAATGCGCTTAGTAATTTGAAAGGTGTTGGTACAACAATGGCTTCTGGTAAGAAATTATGTTTCTTTAAACCTGTTATAAAATTTTGATATTTATTCTTTTGCAAAAGGATTTCAAAATAAATGTCCCTTGTCAAAAGAATAGGTAGTTTGAATTATTTTTTTATAGATTTTATATGATTATAGGATAAAAATCTTACTACATCATTTAAGAAGTAAAATTCTCCTTCACTTTGTATCTGTAGTTGCCAGGCTACTGACAGTATCAGTATTTTGTAAATAGATGCTGTGTGGCAGTTATTAGAATTAGATAAAATTTCAAAGATGTTATTACAGCCATTTGGTAATCAAATATCTGCACTCAACAATCTTAAGCAGGTTTGTACAGAGAAAATCAGTTCACACATCGCTCATAAATTTTCTTTTAATAGGCAGTGTTCTCTTTACAGTGTTTTCCACTAAAAGTTCAAATTTAATGATGTGTTAAATAAGGATGATTTATAACTCAAGAAAAGGTTGATAGCTGGGTAAAATATATTGAAGAGTTAGATGGAGGAATTGAATTAGAAATTGGTGTTATAGAGGAAGTCGAAGAGGATGAAAATGGAAATTCAATACTGAGATCTGAATTTAATAGGGCATTAAAGAATTTGAATAAGAGAAAGGCTGCTGGGATAGACGGGATACCTGCAGAATTACTGTGCAGTGCAGGTAAAGAAGCGATAGATAGGCTATACAAACTGGTGAGTAATATTTGCAAAACAGGTGAAGTTCTGTCAACACTTCAAAAAGAGTATTACTGTCATGATTCCAAAGAAAGTAGGAGCAGATAAGTGTGAAGAATACAGTACAATTAGCTTAACTACTTGTGCATCAAAAAGTTAAACTAGAATTCTGTGCAGAAGAATTGAGAGGAGAGTGGAGGAAGTGTTAGGAGAGACCAATTTGTCTCAGGAAACGTATAGCGACTAGGGAAGCAATTTTAGCGTTTAGATTAATATTAGAAGGATGATTAAAGTAAAACAAACCAATATACATGGCATTTATAGACTTAGAAAAGGCATTTTATAATGTAGACAGGAGTAAAATATTCTGATTTTTAAAAAATGTAGGATTCAAGTATAGAGACAAAAGAACAATTGCTAACATTTACACAGGAATCAAAATGCAACAGTAATAATCACAGAGCATAAGAAAGAAGCTGTAATAAAAAAAGGAATCAGACAAGGATGTTCCCTATCCCCATTACATTTTAATCTTTACATAAAACTAACAATTAATGAGGTTAAAGACCAATTTAGATCCCCAGTAACAGTGCAAGGTGAAAAAAGGTAAAACTGCTAAAATTTGCTGATGATACTAATTCTAGCCGAGAGTAAAAAAAGAATTAGAAGAAACAATGGACGGCATGGATGAAGTACTACCAAAGAACTACTGCATGAAACTAAACAAGAACAAAACGAAAGTAATGAAATGTAGTAAAATAAAATAGATGGACACCTGAATATAAAAATAGGATGAGAAAAGATTATGAAGGTAGAAGAATTTTGTTATTTGGGAAATAGAATTATTAAAGATGGACGAAGCAGGAGCGATATAAAATGCCAAATAGCACAGGCGAAATGAGCTTTCAATCAGAAATATAATTTGCTTACATCAAAAATTAATTTTAATATCAGGAAAACATTTTTGAAAGTATATGTTTGGTGCATAGCGTTATGTGAAAGTGAAACTTGGGTGATCGGAAAACCTGAGAAGAAAAGATTAGAAGCTTTTGAAATGCAGTGCTATGAGAGTTGAAAATCAGATGGGTGGATAAAGTGACAAATGAAGTGGTGTACTAGCAAATTGATGAAGAAAGATGGATTTGGAAAAATCTAGCCAAAAGTAGAAACAGACTTATAAGCCACATCTTATGGCATCTTGGAATGGTTGCTTTGATGTTGCAGGGACAGGTAGACAAAATTTGGAATATGGAAAACAAATTCTTAAGGATGTAGGATGTAGGGTATATATGAAATGAAATGACTGGCACTAGATAATGAAGCAGCTTGGAAAGATGCATCAAACCAGTCACGTGATCGAAAACAAAAAAAAATTTCTAAAATTACAAGAAGCTATTGCATTCTGTTAATGTGCACGGATGCATATGCCTAAAAATGTAGTTTCATTTTACTGATGTAAAAATAAAACTATGAATAACGTTAAAAATTCCCTTAAAATAAATTTTATTTTAGCAATTATCAAAATGTATAGCAAGTAAATGTTACACTAAATTACTGGAACAAGATTGCATAATTTTTGTATCTGAATTGTAGTTTTTTCAAAAATATTTACTGAGGTTAGATACAGTTCATTATTTTCAGATTAAATATAAGATTGAATTAATGCGAATGAATAATAGAAGGGGCTAACAGTCTGTAACAGCACTGATCGGCTATGTTAATAGTATAATTACTGGTGATCTAAAAAGATGTAAGGATCTGTTTATTTGATTGCCACTTATTATCACTACACTCATAAGAAATTCATACATATCTGTGTAGGAGATTGTCATCCTGCTATATTCAGAATTAATGTTTAAATTTTACTGAAGCCAGTGTTTCTGAAAAATAGTTTTAATTATTTGTTGTGCAATTTTTTTTTCTTCATTATAATTTCTTTTATTTAATTTTAGTATTACAACCTCGGACATTATTTAGATGTGGAAAATGAGATCAGTGAAATCAGAGGTGAAAAAAGATAAACCCTCATCGAGAATCAAACCCAAAATTGGCAAACTTAAAAGTAGAATGGCATAACGCACAATTTTTATGTAAATGCTTTGACGTGTTGTATCGTTTTTATTTTTCAGCACTTTTAGCAGCAGCTGCACCAGATAAAGCGCCATTTATGGCTGATGAGTGCCTTATGGCTATACCAGACATAGAAGGGATAGATTATACAACTAAGGAATACCTCAACTTTGTCACACACATTCAGACTACTGTCGAAAGACTAAATAAAGAATGTAAGTATTACTGTTACTTGTGAAGTTTTTATAAAAAGGTGTATCCAGAGAATTATGCTGCAAAATTCTTGTATGGATATTTAACAGCATTCAATGCATTTACAATTTGTGGAAATATATAAGTTTACCGATAAATCTCCCTTTATTCAAACTATTTTTCTTTGAAAGATTACTGTTAATAACATAAATTGTCTTTTTAAATATAAGTTGGCTGATTTTGACTTTCATGGTAAAAAAAAATTTATTCTTATTTAAAATTATTGAAAAAGAAAAATATATGACAGACCTCTTCTTTTTTTTAATCTGTGTTAGTAGTGATAAAAAGTAACATAACATGATTAATTTATAACAAACTAATATGAATTCCAAACTTACACTCATATAAAAACATTTTTGTTGTTGACTGATCGGGTGAAGTACAGTCTGTACTATGTACACTTAACTTTGATGAATAATGTTATTTTATAAAAATAAAATATCAAGTTTTTCTTCTTAACAGTGCTTTGCTTGTATCCACTTGGTCTTTATTAATATTAACAGGTAAAACCATCGGATGATGATGTTATTTATGTAAGTACCAAATAAATGAGTATTGAATGAAAACAAGTGTTGAGAATAACATACATATTTATCCTTACTACGGGGTTTTTTTCCCTCCATAAATGTAAGTACAAAGTATAGTTGAATAAATAATCTCTTTTTGCAGTAAGAATGTGTGGGTGTTACTAACACATTGTATATGATGGATGAGTATAACTCTTCCGCTCTTCTTTGCTCAGTCGAATGACGGACTAGTATATGTTGTAGCTAGCTGTGCTTAAAATTCTCTATCTTGTTAGGACAAGTCCACTTTGATTTTAGATATTCAGTATTTCTTACTGAATTCATATATAAAGTTGTTCTCTCTCTCTATAGAATCATTTTTTAACTGTGTTAATTTCAGTGAAATAATATTTGTGATGCAAATTCGTTTAGGTGCATGTTGATTTATTTTTCATGTTTATTCTATCAACAAAATTATTTTTATTATTATAGTTTAAAAATTAACAAAATTAGTAATATTTATCACCCTAAATTAGTTGGTTTGTTGTTTGATATCTTGGAAGATAGCAATCGAGAAAATTCTGATTCTGACAAAGAAATTGAGATTGTGCCTCAATTAACAAATTAATGAATTATTTTGATAGCGGTTCTGATGGCAACTAGATGAAGAGGATAGGGACCTGACATATGAGATCTGGCTATTTGTGATCATGATTTGTATTCATCAGATGATGATGGTATTATAACCATTGGTGTTCAAAAACTTGTTGCTGTAACTGAACCTTCAGTTAGTGATAGTTCTAATGATTCATTTCTAGGCCTACTAGTGCTACTATTACTCCTCTTAGTTTTTCTTCTGAAATTCCTAATGTTTCTGCTGACAATTCTATTTGTACCGAATTAGATTTAGGCCTGCCTACAACTTCATCATATCCTGTTATCGGCAATGTTACACTCATAACATTGTAACAACTCTTGTTTTTTTTTTTTAATTTAAAATAGTTTCTAAGAATAATAATCTTTCTATCTACTCCTAGTTCTCATGTGTAACTAATCAGAAATGTGTGAAACAGTAGTATTCACTGGAAGTAAAACATCACAGACACTGGTTTTGTGCATTTTGTGTATTTTACTAAAAAAAACTTTTCTTTTAAGTGACATAACCTTTTACTTAAGTAATATATAAATATATTTATATTATATGTTACAGTGTTTCTAAAAGTACATTTTATGTAATGTAAATAATTTAAAATACATATAATAATTACAAAAATATTAAGTGCTTGTGTCACAGCTATTTTATTTTCTGCATTTGAAAGGGAATTTTCAACATTATTCATAAACTTTGGGAAGTCACATTTGCCCCCCTTTTTTTTTACATAGAACAAATCTGCATGTCTTTTTCTTTCAGGTGATAAAACTCATGTAAGGAAATTTACAATTATAAGTTGGAATTTTTTTAAACCGGTCTACTAAATTACTCTGTTACCGTGGAGACTACCATGTGCCAAGAAGCCCAGGGTTCAAAGTGTTAAAAAACAATCATAATAACCTTGATTGGATGTAGTGATATTTTAAAATAAAAATATCATATCTCTTGAAAAGGAAAGATGGGTTGTTAACTGCATGGGCTAATTACTAAACAAGGTGCGGCTGATTATTTTCTTGTGACTTAGTTTATATTGTTTGGTTCGATGTGAAATATTTAACATAATAATTTTAAAATATTGTTTTCTATAAATACTATTTTGAACCTGCGTAATAAAATATTTTTACTCTTCATATTTTCTTCTTACAGAGCTTATCAAAATGGAACGTTACATATTGCAACTGTTACCAAGTGAAATAGCTAACTCTTTTAATCACCTGATAAATGAAAGTTCATTGGTCCATAAGCATAAATTTATTATTAGTCAAGTTAGGTTAAAAAAAGTATTTTCTGTAATTATTAAAATATATTCATTTTTTCCTTAGATAGTCATCATAATTTTTATATAGAGTACATTTATCTACCTTTCTTAGCTTTTTCATAATTAAATCACCTGTTGACGTGTTTCGGTTATACATGTTATCAAAAATCTGTGAATTGGCACTTCCTTTCATTTGTAAGGACAAAAGTAGCGAGCAATGAGATCATATGCAATGCATTCAGTACGGTTGCAATCTAAGACTAGAGCTATTGCTGTTAAGCTCACTTTATAAATGGCTGCAGCATAAACATTGTATATGTAGATGTCTGTTGTACTCTAGGGACGTGTTTATCTGGAATTCACTTATCTGAAGGTCCACTTTATCTGAAACAGGTTCAGATTAAAAAAATAAATATCAGGTACAGGTAATTTTGAATGATAAAAAAAGATGTACCACAAGAATACTGTGTAGGGTTTTGCAAGTAAATTAATTTGATGTCATACATAAATTGTCTGTAATTATTTAAAATTGTGTATAACACTACTGTACCGAACTGTCAGTGATACAGTAATTACGTACTTGAGAGTTTGGTGTCGAGTCACCACAGCAAGAGTGGCAAATCGCACGTGCAATACGTCAAATCAGAGCAGAAGTGAAGTGGATGGGGCAAGAGGAGTCATCACCACATTCCTATCTGGAAAGACATCCCCTTCCACTTGCCTCACTCGGTGATTGTTTATAGTCATCCAGTAATTATTTAGTTAATGTATCACACTGTTACAGTATAGATACGGTATTTGATTGTGTTAAACAGTAATTTTCTTTTGGCTTTTTTATTTTAATTTTAAAAAATGTCATCCAAATGTAAGAAAGTGGTCACTATTCAGAATTGACTAGAGGCTATTTATCGGATTGATAAAGGTGAGACTTTAAAAATGATTGCTAGTGATTATGGAGTAGGGATTTCCACTGTGTTCGAGTAGAAAATAAAAACAGAATTAAAATTGGAGATTTTTGTCACAAAAGATAGTCTAAATGAAAGATCAACAGATAGGCAGACAAAAAATGAGCAGGTAGATGAGGATTTGTATTTATATGGTTTATGCAGGAGAGTAATCATGGTGCTCCACTTTCTGGACCTATTATTCAAGAAAAAACTTTTATCTTTTAATAAAAAAAACTTAATGGTGATCTTTAATTTACTTCTAGTAAGGAGTGGTTGAGTAGGTGGAAATATAGGCATGGAATCCACCAACTTAAAATAACAGGAGAACAATTATCAGGTGATGCTGTTGGAAGTGAGAAATGTGTTAAATCTTTTGAAAAATATGTTGAAGACAAAAACTCACACTGTTACAAATATATAATGCTAATGAGATGGGTCTTTTGTACAAAATGTTGCCTAAACAGTCATTGGCATCAACTAGATTTTAAAGTTAAAGGTCAGAAGAAGGCTTAAGACAGAATAACAATTCTCTTGTCTGCAAATGCAACCGGATAGCACAAGCAAGGCTGACACCCCTTCTAATATGCAAGTCAGCTAAGCCAAGGGCATTAAAAAACAAACCTTTGTCACTGCTACTCATTTACAAATACCAAAAGAAGGCATTGACGACAGCTGACATTTTTTGACAGTGGTTTTTTTTTAAACTCTGTCCCCATTGTAAAGAAGGAGATAAAGAAAATTAGGCTATCTAAGAAGTCCGTCTATCATCGAAGACATTGATGAAAACAACGACAAAGAAAAACCTGATATCGTAACAATTTTTGACATTAACATCAAGATATATGTCTGCATCGGCACAGGAAGAAGTGAATGAGAAAATCCTTTAGAATTCATGGAAGAAGCTTTGGCTCAATTTGCCTGCTAGTTATCCTGAAGATGATCCAAGTGACAGTCACAAGGCAGTATATGACGATTTACATGTAACCTTAAAACCAGTTGAAGGATCTGAAAACTTGCGAGAAGATGTAACAGAATGGATTAATATTGACAGACGTCACGTCTGCCTCTCCGTTGTGACAATGGAGAGGCTATTTTAACTGATGAAATTTGAAACATAATGAAGAAACTTACAATGATGATGAAGAGGAGCCAGAAAATATGGTAATGAGTCATACAGAAGCTACGTCAGCACTGGAAAGTCTGATGTCACATTTTGAAAAACAAAATGACACTTCACCAGCCAAGCCAAACTTCTGTTGATGAAATGTCTCAGGACCAAGCGGTGAAAAAACGAGCATCAAAAATGAAACAGAAGTGTGTAATGGACTATTTAAAAAAAATAATAGCTGTAGACTCTTTCGCATTTTTTAAATTCATTAATGTTACTGTACTGTATTTTGATAGAAAAATTTTGAACTGTAATTCATTCACTTAATTCGTCATTAATTTTATAAAAGTTCTAAAATTCTGTAATTTATTCTTAAAATTGTTCCGAAGCTGATTGATCATTCTTTTTACAGTACTGTTCCTATGTAAATTTCCTAATTTGATATATGTAAGTTAATTTTTCATTCATTCATTACTAAAATCCTCACGTTAGGCTGTGTGATACCCTTGTATCATAATAAATAAGCTTTTAATGAGGGTCCAGCTAATCCGAAAAGAGCTAGGTCCCATCAAGTTCAGATGAACACATCCCTAGTGTACAATTTTCTGAAATTATCGAATTGCAACTTCTTAACACAATAACCGAATCATTTCAGCGGTTGTGTGGCATGTGACACCTTCCTACTAAAATTACATCTAGTTCAAAACAAAATTTTCAAACAAAAAATCTCAAATCATAGCTCGATAACATTCATAATTTACTACAATAGCACTCATTGTTTGTTTTCAAAAAAGAAAAAAATGGCTCAATCATACCATTAATCAATCCACACCAAAAGTTATGTTTTTTCCAGATGCAATGGTTCTTGAATAATTTTTGGATTGGAATTATCCCAAGTACAGCAATTTTGCTTGTTTACAGTCATTGAGCCAAAAATGTGCCTCTTCTGAAAAGATGATTTTTTAATGAAAATTTTGTTTCACTTCAAGCGCTCTTAGAGTCCAGTCAGCAAACTATTGACGTAAAGAATGGTCCTGTCAATGTTGCCACTACAATCTGTCAATTTTTTGCACTTAATTTGAAAGACTGAGTATTTGTGTATATATATCACACACCGGCTTATTCAAAAAGGACCTCACAACTTTAAAACCATATAAAAATGTATTTAGATAACTTACAGATTTGGTTGAGGTCTCATTTCATAGCAAAACACATCTAGTTTTAACTCTTGTAGTTCATTAGTATAGAATTTGGCAACCAGCACCTGTCACCAGGGTTTACTGGTACTGAATGTGATAGCTGTGTGTTTTGGTTTAATGATTTGCAGTCTGCAATTGCGGTTTAATTTAATTTTTGTAGAGAGTACGGTAGGGAGCCTTCTAAAGGCTTAAATTTACTCTTGACACCAAACCTTTGTTGAGGCAGGTTCTGTTACAAACAAAATCACTAGGACGCCCATGTGTCCCTGAAGCTGCTGTGGAACAACTTTGAGAAAGCTTTGCACGAATTCTAAAGAAATCAACTCTATGTGCATCACGTGAGACTAGTATTCCACAAACGACAGTTTGGTGCGTATTACGTAAATGATTGCACTTAAGCCATACAAACTACCCACGGTTCAACACATTACAGATGACAAAGTTGCTTAGCTGCAGTTTTGTGTAGAAATGATGGATAAAATTGTAAAAATGGTACATTAAAACGTTTCACATTAGTAGCAAGGTGAACATCTATAACTGCTTAATATTGGGTAGCAAAAACCCTCTGAGGGTCTGTTGTCATGAGCGCGTAGGTGAAGCCTGAAGGTCATTTTTTTTATGCCGTAAGTAAACAAAAACTGTACAGCCTGTTTATCTTCCTAGAGACAACTGTAAATGGTATCATTTATCTGGATGTGCTTCAAAATTTTCCAATTCCTGAGTTAAACAATGATGAACAAGATGGAGCGCCACCTCATTACCACTTAGAAATCCAAGATTTTTTGGACAGGGTCATTCCATGTCAAATCAACAAACCTCACAACTTGACAATTATCAATTTCAACAAAATTCACAGGATCGATGATGCAAAAAAAATTTTTTTTTCAGATTTTCAGTCGCTTAGTTTTTTGTGTAGAACCCCATAAAAAAGTGAAAATATTTCAAAACACAAGGTTCAGATAATTACAAAATATGAATTTTCTCAGCTCTTATAAGAACTAGAGAACTTGATTTTGTGTAATTTTAAAACTCTTGGAATGGGCTTTCATGTGATATATCACTTAGCAAGATTTGAAAAAAAAATTTTTCTTCCTAATGTGTTGTACATGTGGTAAATATTTCATAATGTGAGTGCGATGTAATCATGGTGAAATAAAAATAATAAACTTGTACGTACTCGCTACTTAACTGCAATTCATATAGTAACAAAGATATTTACAGAAGAATTACACAGTGTATACTTCTTTTTACAACTTCTGGTTAGCATTGGCCACTTCTTGCTTTGAGAGTTTATAAACTCTTTGTGTTGGATTTACCCTGGGATCTACTTTTGAAATAACATCACTGCGCTACATAGATTAAGAACATACTCATAGTCTGGGTAGTAGAAGGAAGGTGAAGGTCCATGTGGATATAAGGACTTCATCTTTGCTGTTTGATTTTCCTAATTTGAGTGTAGAACACACCCCAACCGCCAATGTCCATCATATTTGCAGATCAAGAACACAACCATTTCTGTGAATTTAAGATCATCAATATTCGTTGTGCTTGCTACTGTTGAGTTAGAAAATGAAAACTCTCACACACCTGATTCTTGTTCAGTGGAAGAAAAGAGTGGAGTTTCTGAGTACCTGATATTTGTCATTGTCATACCTTGTTGTCATTGTCCTATCTACGAAGCCTCTTCTCCTTTATGCTGTTCAATTCTACTGTTATGGAAATGTAATGACTCATTGTAGATCATTTGAAGATTTGCTCTAGCTGCAAGTCTTTTAACAGACCCACACCATCATTTGCACTTTTGTCATGAGATGTGGTAAAAAATGCACTTGCTTTGATCCCAAAGTCTGATTCATAGTAACAGAGGTTGAGAAAATTGAGTTTGTTTTCGTACTGAAACTTGTAAATTTTATTTAAATCAGTGGACATGAATTTGGGAAGCGCATTTATTTTTGTTGATTTGATGTGGAATGATCTGATACTCTATTCCCAGTTAAGGATTTTTTTATGGGGGTTTTATTAAGAATCAGTTTTGTGTACTACCTTTGCCTGCTGATCTTGTTGAGCTATTATTATTATTTATATATATATATTAAGTCAAATTAACATTGCAGCTGCAGAAGTAACACCTGACTTGCTGGCTACAGTCTGGAATGAAATCGACTTCAGGAGGGATTTATGACACATTACAAGTGGAAGCCATATTGAACCAAAGTGAATTTGGGGTGACAAACTTGATGTTGTTTTTCTACAAAATGAGACCTCAACTAAATCTGTATTATCTCCATAAATTTTTTATAAGCTTTTAAAGTTGTAAAGTCCTTTTTGAATCACCCGGGGTGTTTTAATAAGATTTTATAGCTGATGTGTTGAGTGTTTCTGTATTAAACGAGGTAGGTACAGTAATTCTAATTATTTCATTTTTGGTGGTTTTTTATTTGTATTTAATTTCTTGTTTCAGCTTCAAATGGTTGGTGGAGTCCACATAGAGTTGAACTCGCATTATGGACACATTACATCGCATCTGAATTGAAACCGGACCTACTTGATGGTATACCGAACGGTAATACGCCACACCAAAATGGAGATACTAACTCTAATAACTCAACACAGGATGCCTTGATTAATCCAACACAGCCGAGTTCTGTAAGTTAAGATATCCCATTAATTTGAAAATTTGTATATACATTCCATTTATTGCTGATTTTTCTCAAAATGACAAACCATTCATCGGTTTGAGATGAATCACTTTGTATCAGAAAATAAATATTTAAATGTTTGAGTTTGCAATTTAAAAAAGTCATTCATTAGGTTGTTTGTTAAGACTATAACTTTAAATACGAATAAATTATTTCATTGTGTTTTTGGCAGATTTCACATTGCTAATTGTGCGGAACTGTTTTTATTAGTGGAAATAATAGTATTTCTGTTGGCTCACAGTATGGAATTTATGGGTATATGAGTTAGATGGATAATTAATTCTGAGGTGCTACCAAATTGATTACATCTGCTAAAAAGTGAGATCATACTATTTTACTTTGAAGAATCATCTAAATTTTTCATTTTTATTAAATATTTATTATGTCTATTATTCATATTTGAAAAAATATTATCTTCAAAATAAACATTCTTTTCATTTTTTTTTTTTATTGTTTGGAGCATATAACATATATGGATCATGTAGATCATATATGGATCATGTATTTAGTAACTGGTGAATTCTAATTAATTGTTTTTCCAAATGTTGTAAAATAGTTTTTCCCTTAAATCTCTATTTAGTAAGTGGAGAATTATAAATTAATTTGTTTTTACAAATATTGTTAACTAGATTATCTCTTAAAATTAACAATAGTCACCATTCAAAAAGGGCTTATTATACTTGCAACATAACATACTTGCTATTACTGTTTCAAGTATTTATATTTACTATACGTTTCATATACACTCAAAAGTAAGTGTCTTTTTTATGTTCTGGCACAACAATGAAATATGACTTCCCTTTTATCAAAATTGATCTTGCAGAGAAAATTAACCCAAAATATATTAACTGGGTCATAAATGTGTAAGAAAGAACAATTACAAATATCCATAAAAATTTTTCTTATTTTTCTGAAAATAGGTAGATAATAGTGTGCCTTGTTTTGCTTTTACACAGGCTCCAGCTAATTTGCTGTCGTATAATCCATAACATTTTTTTAACCGTTAGTTCATTTCCATCTTTTAATTTGCATTCTGCAAAGGTTTAACTTTTGCTATTATAATGTTATCACAAAATGGTTCTGTTAATTGTTAAAATAAACTATTTTCTGATTTAATCCTGCTGTATATTTAATATTTCCAACATCTGTAATAAGATTTCCAATAATTCCCTTTTAAAAATCTATTTAAAATACCTTATATGGTTTTTTATTTTTATTTCCATTTCAGTTAAATCTTTAATTGTAACTTCTTGTTTGCTTTTGGGTTTGTTTGTTTTGATGTTCATTTTTATTCAAAAAAATAATATTTACTCATACTAATCTTGTAATTCTGTGAATAACGTAATGCCTTAGTAGAATTTTTTAAGGAATTGAATTTTCTGTTTTTTACTCATTTCATACAACTCGCTGTTCCTTTTCATTAATTAATCTTTTTTAATAAATTCTAGATTAAGAATGTTGTGGATTTCATTTTTCTTTTTTTTTTCCAATTTGAATTATCAGCACACCTGCTTCTTAGCCAGAACTTGTAAGATGTTAGAACAGTTAAATTATTTATAATTTGCTCATTATCCATTTAAATTAAAAATATATTTGCTATTGATGTTACAAAACTAAAAATACCAGTTTGTTTCTAAACTATCTTGTCAATGATTTCTCTCTTCTCCCAAAAACATTTTTTTTAATTTTTTTTCATTCGACTTTGTTTTTGGAATGAAAGAACGAACATCAAGAGATATGGACATTAGCCTGGTGGAAATCTGTAGCATGTGAAAAGGTACCATGCCTGAGTGGGATTCAAACCCAGGACCTCCACATGACACAAAATGCCGAGACACTACCTACTGGGCCACGTAGGTCGCCTAACTGTTAATTCCCAGAATTATCATTTGTAAACTTGTATAAATCGGTATTAAAGGGCTAGTTGTCCAGTCAAAGGGGTTTCTTAATACCTGTAGATCTACTTAAAGTAAATTATTTATTCTAAGAAAATAAATGTGTTTACAGTAGAAAGAATCTGAATTTTCTATTTTATCTCCAAGCCATACTTAATTACATAAGAGGTGGATCAAAAAATAAGTTAAACTCTTGCCGTGTTCTTGAACTGAATAGGATATTAGTGTCTTGTGGTGGCAGCACTGGTTGTGTTGTTGTCTTCACACTCCCCCAGCAGCAATTCTGTATGACATTCAGTACATGTGTACTGTCATCAACATGGCATGTCTTCTAGAGGTTTTTCGTCCAGCATAGAAGCGCATTCAGTAGTTTGATTTTTGCATACGTTTTGCATCTGCTCTTTCTTTTCTTCAATGTTATTCCAGGACTGGTCTACAATTTTTGAAACAGATCATCACAGAGGATGAGAGCTGGCTGCTTTATTACACTCCTGAGGCTAAACGAGCATCACATGAATGGAGACGCAAAAATTCACCGCATCCAAAAAAAGTGAAAACTTTCCCGCATGTTGGAAAGGTTATGCTGAGAGTCTTTTTTGATTCTGAGGGAGTTGTTTACAGTGAATTTATGCCCTGAGAAACAGCAATCAATGCCAAATTTTACTGTGAGAAAAAATTTGCGTAAAGCCATTAAAGATTAGAAACCTGGAAGATTGAGCAATGGGGTCGTTTTTTTTCACAACGCTACTCCTCATTCAGCTCATGTGATAAAGGAGTTACTGCAAAAATTCAAATGGAAAGTGTGATCTCATCCGCCTTACAGCCCTGGCCTAGCACCCTGCATTTACCACCTGTTTGGTCCTCTCAAGCAAGACCTGGGAGGAGAGCATTTCACTAATGATGAACTGAAGGATGCGGCCCTTAAATGGTTGAAGGAAATTGAATGAAATTTTTATGAGAGTGAAATTGAAAATTTTGTCACAAGGTATGAGAAGCTTGGTGATTATGTCAAAAGATGAATAAAAATATGTAGTTTTTTGTTCAATAAAAAATAAAGTTTTATGAATATGTGTTTGTTTCATTGAGCAGGTGTAACTTACTTTCTGATCGTCTCTTGTATTATAAAAAGGTTTTATTTATTATCTTTGGCTCTATTTTAAAGGTCTTTATTTCCTTGTTTCATTGACACTGAACAATTATTATAAAAAATATGAACGCAAAGGTATATTAAGATTACCTCCAAACACGACTGTAAAAGAAGTTTTATTCATGATTTAAAATATATACAATTAAAAGATTAAATATTATTGCCTGTAGCTGTGGCTGCAGCACAAAAATTTGATAAAATATATAAATATAGCTATTAAAAGGTTGATAAAATTACATAGTAAATTTAATTTTTACTAATATGTAAATATACATGTATTGTAATGCCTACAATGTTATCAACAGTTTTATATATAGTATAGTTATAGTTATTCGGTGTTATCTACAGTTTGTTTTTTTTAATTATTTGAATGTTTGTTTCTTTTTTTACGTTTTTAAGGATGGACTGGAGTGTTCAGATGAAAGTAATGTAGATTCTACAGCAAATGGTGCTGAGGGTTGTACTGCGCTTGAAGATCCGACCGTCGATGAAACGACAACCACTTCTTTTCCTGAAGAGGATTCGCTGCCACCTTCTGCATCTGCATCTGTTTCTGCCTCAGCGTCTGATCAAGATTCCAGTCTTCAGGAGGAACCACCAACTAAAAAAACAAAACAAGACAAGTGATGAATGACCATTGTTGATGAAATCATATTATTATGTCATCGTCATTTAAACTATTATTTTTATTGATTATTATAACAACTGAAGCGGGACTTTTGGTTTTTCAACCTCTTTATTATCTATTTTTTCAACATTGCTATGAGTAGTATATTCAACAGCAACTAGTACTGTTATAATTTGTTATTATCATTTTAATTATAATCGTCGTTCGAAACCATCATTTGTAATGATCATTGTTACTATTACTACTATTATTACTGTTATTTTTATTGTTTTGGTCTATAATCTCGTGGTTGTTGCTACGTTTTTGTCACTTCTTTCGTGTACGAGTTGACTCTATATCACATTATTATTATTACATCAGTAATTTGTTAGTCTGTTAGGTATGGATTTACTTTCTGTAAGTATACTCTACTGAAATGTAGTAGATAATGATTTATAGAAATGTCAATAATGTACACACATAATCTTTCTATATAGGATACATACACATCTCACCCTATATTTACTACCTCTTTCATAATTTTTTTTTTTTTCTTAAAGCGATATACTATTTATTGTGAAACTTTATTTCTAAATTAGTGGTAATATTTTTTTTGTACCATATAGAAAATGTGGCAAGGTAAGATTCTGGAATGAAGTGTTAACACTGTAGAAATTATTAATTCATTAAAAATTTTTATTAATTTTATGATCACATTCAGTAATTAACCTAGGAGAAATGTATAATTTGTAGTACATATTGTGAGTGTATAGATCACAGTTTGTTTAGTATTCTGTACCCTTACAAAATACATTTTTCTTGTTGCTCTCATCGTAGCCTAATTTTGTACTTTTTAAGTAGTCATTTTTCTTTGAGCTATGTGGTAATTTGACCCCTTTTGATGGCAGTGACAATTCTAGGAAGGCGGTTCCAATTAGAAATGGTTGCAGTCTCTAATATACCTTTGGAAGTGTTTTTACTTACATAAAGATTTACATTCATCAGCTTATTATCTATAAAAATCAGTTCTTTTTTTTTGTCTGTATCAGTATTCTCAAATATATATATATATATATACTTTTATTTTTTTGTATTAAAAATAATCTGAAATGATTTGGTGCTCAATTACTCTCAGAAAGTTTTGATCATGTAAGGAAATATATTTTTTTAATTTTATTGTCTCGCTTGTAGATGAAAGAACTGATCATATTATTTATTCTTTTTATATATATATTTTATTTTTTTTTTAAGAGAAAAGACAGGTTAATTAGTGGTTTATTTTGTTTGATTTTAATATGTTGTGTGCTCATTTTTTATTTGTATGTTCTTGAAGATGTTCATAAATCTGTGGTGGTGTGATTTTGAAGCTGTTTTATGGATCTTATAATTTAGTTGGCCGTCATCAGTCCGAGGTAGTATAAATTAAAAATAAATTAGGGAATTTGATGAAATATATCTTCCTGTTTTCTGTTTCTTTAGTTACATTCTGACAACAAAAACATAACGGATTAGTTTCTAATAATTATATGAGTTATGTTATTGAATTTTTGATATAACTATTGTGAAAGAATGTTAAAATTTTCTTCTTTTTCTTTGTTTAAAGAAAAATGTATGTACAATGTAGTAGCAGTTATAATTATGATTATTATTGCTGTTTTGGTTATTTCAGTTCATGCAAGGTGAAGTTTTATTTTTTAAGTTTTTTTTTTATTTTTATTTTTATTGATATTTTATTATTAATATTATTTTTGATTAGTTAATTTGTGTAAATGGCTCCATGTAGTAATTTTATGTTGCCTTTTAATTTTTTTTTATTAAAAATTAATTTGTAAGTTTTATTTTAGGTTTATTATTATTGTTCCATCTGTTTTGAAGTTTTTATTATTGTCATTTAAACAAAAGTCACTGACAGAGGAGTTTTTTTAAACCATTAGGAATATAATGTTAGTGTGAGGCAAGATTGTCAATTTACATTAAAACTTTGATGAATGCCCTGTCTGAGCCATATCTGGCTGGTATTAATATGAAAGAACAGCTATTTCTTTTCTGTCTAATTTTTTTAATGTTTATTGTTTATTTAACCGATTTATTTTCTATAGTTTTAGTAAATGAGAAGACGATAAAAAATTAAAAACATTGTGGGAAATATTTTTTCATATTAGCACATAACTACTCTGATATACCAGATAAGTTGCCGATACGTTCTAAAATTTGCTATTCATTAGTCTATGTGGATTAATGTTTCCTTTTGTCCGTTTGGTAATTTTAATATAGATGCTCTGAGTGTACTTGCACTGTGGATGAGTACAGAGCGATAAAATGCTTTCTGTGATCTAAAAGAGGTCAGATTCTGAATTTCATAAGTTATAGGTTCAGAACGGTGTAGTATTTTACCTCTGGGTAGTCATTATAAGCATATTTAACACCATTAAATGTTGACCGATCAGAACATGTTCTTCATTCTTATGGTGCTTTATTATTAATCATTGTTTTGACTGACCTGTCAAATTCAGATTTGATATGAAAGCAATCTGTTTCAAATGTACAACCGATTAATGTTAAAAGTAATTTCATGACTTAATCTGTCTCAAAACAAGACATATAACTTTGTGACTTTTCAATGTTTTCTATGATAGTGTGTGTGTGGCTGTCAGTTATGTTCCTTCTTGTTTAATGCTTGTGTTACTTATTAAATTTCTCACTTCATTTGTAGGCATTATAATTGTAAAATACTCTCACTGTATTTTATTAGCTTTAATGAATATAAGAATCTGAAATTCTAGTTATTAAAAACATTTTCTTCTGCGGTACTCTTCCTTAGTGAAGAAAAATGAGTACATGGTTGTAATATAAAAGGAAACAAAGATGTTTATGGAAACCTATACCAAGCAAGTCTTTTATGTCAGCCTCTGTGATTCAGTAAAAGCCAAGTATGTTGCCTCATAAAGAAAATTAAGTTTTTTTTTAAGTTTTGCAAGTAGTATGAACTTGAATCTGTTATATTTAATCATTTTCATTGAAATAACTGAGTAACTGATTTTACAGCAAGTGCAGTCTTTTGTTGACATGCTAACTACCTAATTACCATTACCTAATTACCATTTTTCTTCTGTCGGTTTTGAAGAAAGATAATTCAATTCTTTTTTACCACTGAACAGCTTTATACAGAGTTTTAGCCCTTGTTTTAAGGACTTAAATTCAACAGTGCAAGACAAAGAAGTTAATTTTGATGGTATTGTTATAAAGTCTTACATTTGGATTTCTGTATTTTGTAATTTATAATCTACATTATAAACTTTTAAAATACAGATAAAAATATATAACTACAACTTAATGCTTGATGTTTGACTTGTTTTTAGGATTAAATTACTAGAAATTATGTATTCAGCCATTCTAGCTTTGTTGACAGGCACACACATACATTTATTGATGTGTAGCTGACAGATACCGTGTTTGTTTTTTGAAAAAGGAATAATATAGAAAATAACTTGTTTTTATAGGTGTTATATTGAAATCATATATCGACCTATCTATGGAAGAAGAAATAAATTTTAGTAGTTTAAAAAAGCTACATGTGTTTTAAGTGAATTTTGTTATTTGATAAAATCATTAAGTAAATTTTAATACTATTAATGATCTTGTGTTTAGTAATAATTACAATTTATTTTACATTGTTGATACAATGAAAACTGTACAAGAACGATCTGTAATATTTTTATTTTTTTTATTTATATATCGATGCATTGGAATAAATTGTATAAAAAAATGTATTTGTGCTAGTGTCGTTATTTTAATTGCCATTTTGACGACATACATTTTTAAGAATAATTCATTTTAAAAATTAAATAAAGAAAAATAATAGATTCATTTCTAGTTTTATATTTATTTATAACATTAAATTCATTACATTGAAAAGAAAAAATAATAAACTGCACATAATAATAGTTTACATTATTTAAAAGTAACAATTTTGAATTCTACATGTTCAGCTGCGATATGTAAAAGCCATCGGTCATTGTTTGTTTATTGAATTACCAGACGGTAAAATATATCTTCATCATTGTGTATTTTTGAAATTCATTTTTCTTGATTATGTTCTATCTTTTATTGATCTGTAATAATTTAAAATTACGTTTGAATTTTACTTCTATAGCTTGATTAGTTTTTTTTTAAATGGTTCTTTTTCAATATGAATGCACTTTTAACACACATACTATCATTTTATTTTTGCCTTTAATATAATAATAAATGTATTCTTTTATACCTTCCTATTTATTTTACAACTTACATTTTCTTCAGTGTTCATATAACATTTTCTTGCTGTAATGAAAGGGTAAAATGTAAATGGTTGCTTCATGTATAACAAAAAGCAATTTTTTAAGTTATTAATATTGGATGTGAGATGTATATTATTGAACCTTATTTAAATTAAACTTTCCAATATTACAATTTGTTACGTAACACTTAATCTAGACTCACTTTACTTCTAAAATTACTGATAACAAGTGTGCTTAGATGTTATTTTATGATATACCTGTCAAACCTCTATGTTACATGATCACAAGTTCATTTTCATGTATATGCAATGCTTTTTTTGTCAAGATTACAAGCTTTAGGTTTGAATTATGGTATAGGTAATGTGTTTTTTTATGTGAAATTGCAAAGTTTACTTAACAGAGGTTGCTTGTTCAGTTAAGGTCTTATCTATACTATCATATCGGCTATTGAAAATGATTGTGTATGTGTGTGTGTGTGTGTGTAAAGTAGTAGTATTTACAGTCTTTTTTGTGTTTTTCGTAACTTATTATGAAACTGATGTTTCATAAATTATTAGTCACACAAACGCACTAAGTTGTGCTAAATTTAAAGCACTAGTGCACTGTCATGCACCTACACACACATAATGCATATTCAAAATAATATTAAATATATGTAAATATATAAGTGTGATGAACAGAAATGTTTATTTTAAACTTTCATAAAATTGGAAAAATGTGGTGGTATGTTGTTTTATATATATATATATATATATCTTTTGTTGTGTATTTTAATCTCTTAAAAGTTATTTTGGATTTTCCTTTAATTTACATAGGGTATATTTTTATAATCATTATTTTAAGTTTGTCATAGTATTTCTCTATAACATGTGATTATATGTATGTGGAAAGTTAATATTAAGCCATGAGTTTGTTAAAATTTAATTTATAAGATATACTCTTTTTAAATTCAATTATTTATAATGAAGAAAAATTGATAGAGAATGATAACACCTTCAAAAGATACCCTTTAAGAGGGTAATATCCAAGAAAACTTTCTTGGACCCATTTCTGTGGGTTGAACAGCTTAATTTATTATTCTTTCAACCACTTTTTCCACGTTAATAGATATTATCCATGGTGTTATCAGATAAATATTTATCTGTTAACATTTATTGATTTTAATATGTTATATGTGTGTTTTCAATTAATTGCATCTACAGAACTCCCAGCATATTTTATAATTTCTAATTATTTCATACAACATAATTTGGTTTTTAATTCAATTGACAAACAAATGTATCTTGCGACTAGGATGGTCAATCAAATTATACATATTACCATAACAACAGCTACCTTCACCTGCTGACTTGTTTAGAACTGGACTTTCTTCAGTAAAAATTTCTCAGAACTAGGACAAAGATAACAATAAATTACATTCTGAATGCTTTCCCCGCTGATTATCTCTGGAACTAGCATACATGCAGAAACAAAGTACTGATTTTTAATTAAATACAATCGGATCTGTCATTTGATTAGTTTGTTATTCTCTATTCCTTCCTCTACTAGGCTGACTTAAACTATGTAGGATGTGATTTCATGTCTGAACATATTTAGATAACTGAACATAAATAATATATGGATTAGCATAGTTCTTTTGACAAGAATCTGGCATTAGCTTCTGTATTTTCAGATTAATTCACATTAAAATATGTTATTAGTTAGTATTTATCATTCCTCTTTTAGTATAGTAATTTATTATTTTCTATCTAGCCTCTTTTTATACATCAATGTTTTGAGTAAATAATATTTTTAAAGGTTTCTTTATAAAATTAAATCTACATTCAGTAATAGTCTATTTCTCCATCGCATTAAAGCTTTCTCTGTGTGTGTCGGTTTGATCCTCCTTACTTTGTTCATCCTTTGTAATTTTTACTATCTAAATAATAAAATTCTGTAACTGTTGCTGTTTTCTGTCATTTACATTTTTTCCCTGTCAGATTTATTTTCACAATGAATATCTCTTGAAGCAATGAATTCGTATGGTTCAGTATTTCTTCTAATTTATTTTTGTTTTTTGTAAAAAGAACCAATGTTATCTGTGAGTCTTTATATCTTTATTTTCTCTCCTTGTATTTTTACTTTGCACTCAACTTTTTCACTTTCAATTACAGGTTTTAGATAGAAGTTATAGTCAGTGTTATTAGATAAAAGTTAAATAACATATGGGATAAAGTAAATCCTTGTTTTTTTCCAAATAAGAGGATGACGTTCTTTTTATACATGTTGCTGCAGATTAATTAAATGAAAGAAATTTTTTAAATATAAAGCTTACTATCAACTATTTTAATTGTATTTTATAAAAAAAAATTTATTATTAAATTTTGAGAAATATCAGTTAACAGGCACATAAATATCAGGCACAGATGATATTCAGTAAAGAAGTGTACTATTAATTTTTTTCTTTCCTGCATTAGTTCTGACAAATTCTTTACTATAAATATTAATGACACTTAGTTGTGTTTATTGTATGGGTTATAAAAATTGTTAAAATATAACTATTAGAAAAGTGTTTTATTTATTTGTGTAAATAAAACATTAAAATGTGTTCTATTTTCTGTTCACCTCTCTCTTTCTCTCTCTCATATATATATATATCACACCTGTTTTAGAGAAAAGGGTGGTGGATGATGACTAGGTGTTTAATGTTTTTTTGAGTTTATTGTTATAGTAATTTTTTAATTGTTTTCTGAAATAAAGTTGATAGTAAGTAATATTTTCTTTGTGTATATAATTTAGTGGTTGTAAATGGTTTTACAGACTTGATTGTTTCTGCCATATAAAAATAACATGGATCTATATTCATGCAAATAAATGGGTAACTATTATGCCGTATATGAATCTAATTAGCGGCTTAATTTGTTGGATTCTGTATTGTAGAAGAGATCTTAGAAATTTTAAAAAATTTAGAAACAGATTTATGGTGTTCACCTAACAATAATATGCAAAAATTGCTAAAATGTCAGCGTCAAATATATATATATATGCTGTGTTAGTAGAAATCTTATTGTACAACTGAAGATAGTCCTACTTATGGGTAACAAAGTTTGATTGATTAAAAAACTGTTGCTTTTGTGTTAAAATAGGAAATTTATAGGATTACATGGAAATCATATTGAAATGTGAAAATTCATAATCGTTTGAAATTTCCAAAGCGTTATTTCTATTAGTGTTATTCTGAAAGATTATCACTCATATATATTGTTTAAATTAGATTTATTTTGCAAAGTATATTGTGTGTTTTAATATTTTTTTAACCAGATGTAGAAATATTGCAAACCCCTGACATTAATTGTAATCATAAGTTGTGTATATTTCCATTACTTCCCATATCTTCAACTCTTGTTTTATAGGAAAATTTCTTTTTTTTTGATTTGCTTTATGAATGTTGATAAATTAAAGTTTCAGTAATTCTGTCACTCTGATTGTGTTTTTAATCTTTGTCTAAAAACTTAAATATTAAATTTCACTTTTTATGTCACCAGTCCAATTTCCTAATGTCGGAGGGTGATTAACAATCTATTGTATTAGATATATTGATGATTGTTTTCTCCAAGAGGAATAATATTCTCTGTTGAGTCATTATTCTCCAGTTAAAATTTTGAAGATTGCATGTGCATGTAACATGCAACTTGTTGACGGGCTTGTATGCTGATCAAACATAAGTCTCATAATTTTGCAGGTACAATTTACATCTTCCTTCAGTTACATGTGATCAATGCGTTCATATAATCGACAGGCAGATTAAAATGTAGTTATTCTAAATACAGATTACAAATTAATATTAATCTTGGTGACTTAGACATCTATATCACTGACTGGAAAACTGTATATCCAGGGAGCAATTATCAATAAAAGGTTGGATTTTCACAACAAAATAGAACTATCGTACATAGTGTTCAGGAAAAGCCGTATGCTTTCACGGATTTTTTCTATAAATGTTTTTGAATTAATAATCTCAATAAAGAAAATTTTTTAATATATAGTGAATAATTTAATAGTGATGAAATTCAAGTCTGATTTTATTAAATTTATGGCATTTAACGTAGTATCATTGTGCTGTAATTTATGTTCTGTATGCACTTATCCTATAGATAGGATTAATAGATTCTGAAAAGTAGATAAAAGCAGAGATGAAGATATGGGTACTTCCTAAAGTAGTACTTTTTAGTGACTGAAGAAAGGTGATTATTTTATAATTTTTTGCTATTAGAATTACATCTATATTTACTTCAATGCAATTACAGTATGAGAATAAAGCATAAT
The DNA here is from genome assembly GCF_047948215.1 of Lycorma delicatula. NCBI lineage: Eukaryota > Metazoa > Arthropoda > Insecta > Hemiptera > Fulgoridae > Lycorma > Lycorma delicatula. Next base: position 130,281,876 of record NC_134463.1, on the reverse strand, counting down.
AAGTATAAAAAAATTTGCATGTACCTTAATAAATAGAGTTGTATTACAGCTTGCCTTAAAAAACTGTTAATTAAATCACAATTTTAATGGTAGTAGTAATAGTAAAAAAATTACATTACATTACCCTGGATTACAACTTCATTGGGCTATTACATCTTCTTTTTAATTTCTCATTTTTACATACTTCATTTATCTTAGATAAATTTCTATGCATCATCACATATTCACGGCATGAAATATTTATTTATATGTTAGATATATTGATGACGGCATTATAGTTCATGTACCCATAAGCATTAATAATTGTTAAAATTAATTAAAACAATTAATGTTACAAATTATTTTATTTATGAAATTTATCTGGTGTATTTATTTGCTGTAGGTTAATGAAAAGTTTACTGAAAAAAATAAATAGTTTTGTTAGTTAATGACATCAAGCTTGGTTTCTGTGTAATACTAAAATGTCAATAAATTAAAATAACATATTTTTATTTCTTAAAGTATGTTCACGCCTGAATTTTTATGATATGCGATATAGAAATTGTCTTTCCCATTAAATTGATTGTTCATATTAATTTTGCCACCGACAACAAAAGATGCACAATACGAGTGAGTGTGAACACGCTACGAAAGATAAGTTTTACTTGCTTTATTAAAATTTATGAAAAAGTCAATCTATATGATACGGGTAATATGAAAAATGTTACCTTAAATGATAAGCTATTGTCTTATTATTAATCCGACAACTCTAATTAAAATTTAGCCAGATAATGATTTCAGTTGTGATATGCATACACCTTTTAAACATCTAAGGTTTAAGATTAATAGAGGTTAAGTTAAATTTGCATTGATCCCTTCCTTCTTTCTTGCATAAATGCCTTGTAAACAACTTTTATCTAATGTAATCTGTGTATGCTTTGTATAGCCTTGTTCAAGTACAGATTAACCTACCTATAGATCCTGAATCAGCAAAATTGAAGAAGTTGTCTGAAGACTTACAGAATTGATCGGTCTCCAGTAATAATAGTTTTTATCTCTGCAGTTGTGAAATCTGTTCATGTATTTCTATTATATTGTTTGTTTTTTTCAAGATCTGATTTCTGTTTTGTCTTAATACACTTATCTAATTTATCTTCTAAAAATATTTAGGAATAAATCTAATATTTAGTGTATTTTATATATTACTTTATTTGTTCTTTTAAGTTTTATATATTATTTTCCTGTAATTCTATTATAGAGTTCTTTTATTGTATAAAAAGTTAAATACTGTGATTGTTCATTGATTTTATTTGATTTGATTTGAAAACATTGAATGTATCTTTGTTTACATTTCTGTATCATTCCCTAGTACTTTATTCTCATTAATAGGTTACACGAGATTGTTTTGTTATACAAATCTCATTTATTTTAACCTGTTAGGATTTTGTTCTCGTGGTCTCAAAATTGTTGCAATTGTAATTAAAGATGCAACATAACCTTGTTGTAAAGTAATATAATTTTGTATATTTCATATTTAAATAAAACATAATGAAACAAAACTTCACAGAATTATTCTATATATATATATATATTAAAATCTACTGATATAGAAAATAAGAGAGTAAAGTAAAATAAAATTTACCTGATTTTTTTTTAAATGTATAAATAGTAAACTACAAAAATATTTGTTTGGTGTTGAATAATTTTCAAAAATGATCATGATGAGCAAATTAGAGCCAAATAAATTTGAAATCCAGATTTTTTTAATCAGACAGAAAAGTAAACTTAAGACTAGTAATTAATATTTTTGTAATAGATTGTTAGAAGATTATGTTTTTTTCCCAAGTTGTATTTTTTGTAAACCATACAATTTAAATTTGATTGGTGTTAATAAAATGGAAAATTTACCTTCATGATCAGTTACATTTTAGTATTTTTCTCTTGATCTGTTTTATTGTCCTTATTGAATGAATAAAGCTTGTCGTTATTGGTGATATTGAGGAATGTTTATTATATAATATTCTTCAAAGATTTATTTACTTTTCTTGTGAAAGGGTTACATTGATTAAAAAAAATTCTGATGTTGCTACTGCCAGTTTTAAAATAGTTTGTGTGTGTGTGTTTTATTGTTGTAATAATTTGTAATTATCTTTATTAATATATAATTATTACAGCATAATGTTAAAATTTTCAATTATTAAACATTGAAAACAATTGTTAATTTTTTGGTGCATGAATTATGATGACTTCATATTTTTCTTAATTAATTTAAAAATTTCTTTGTTATGCGTTTAGTTTTTAAATATTCAAATTCAATTGAATATTGAATTTGTAGGAATCATTTGATAAAAGTTAAAATGAAAAAAATTGAGTGGGTTAAGATCTTGCAAACATTAGTAGATATGTATGATGATATATTGTACTGAACTATGTGTAAGAAGAGGCAATTCTTTGTATGCTTGATTATTTGTTCTTTTTTTTTATTATTATATTAATTAATTATATTTGTTTTGTTTAATGAACAAAAACTCAACAAAATGGTACTTTAAATAATAATTATAAAAATAGTTTTTAACAATCATAAATGCTCCTCTGGTGTATGAATTAGTAGTTATTATTATAATGTATTTTATTGTTAGTTTTAAGTTGTCATTTTGTTGTTTTTTAGATTTAATTTAATTTTATTTGGGTATGTTTTTACTTTATTTGATAATTTTGTGTTTCTATATTGTAAAAATATTATTTATGAATAATATGTATGATGCACATTTGTTTCTAATTTCTAATGTAGGTATTAGTTAATACTTTACCTGACACTTTAGATATTCTTTTTTTTTGTATTGTTCTGTACAACACAATTATTTATAGCGCTGATGGTTTTCTTTTTATTATTTTTTTTTATTAAAATTGAATTCATCAGTATAACATTCCACATTTCATATTATAATAGTAATAATTATTTTTAAAATGTATATTATTTTATATGAATAATTTATTCTGTTCAACTTTTATTTTCTAATTAATTAGTAAAGTAATAATTAAAAAGGTAGTAATAAAAATTTTAAGTAATATAAAATTTGTATAAGTTATAAATAATTGCACGTTCTATATTTTTACTTTTGGTGAAAAATGTCAGTCAGTTTGTAAAAAGTCTTTTATAATTAAAAAAAAAGGTTAGAATGTTTTGTTTTTTTTATAATAGGTAAACTTGTTATTTTTTATATGTAACCGCTCAAGTTTTAATTTTAAAACTTCTTATGACATCGTTTTATTATTTAAAGCGTGCAACTTATAACAGCATTTTTGTAATGATTTTCATGCAGGAAATATTAAAAACAATCTAATTTTAAAAAAAATTGGTATCTTCTATATTTATAATTATTGTTTGTAGTTAAGTTATTGAGTTTGTACACTAATAGAAGTAGCAGTAGCTGTTACGTACCATCTGCATCTTCCCAAATTACCTGCAAAAGTATGGGGATTAACCAGATGGAGATCATTTTTAAGTAATTGACAATTAAAATGAAGCTGTTTAATAATTTCTTGTTATATAGGTTCATCTGTTACTACTGGCAATTCAGTGTTGATGTATTGAGCCTAAAATTAATTAGGAGACACTGTTAAACAAAAAAAAAAACAAATTGCTGTGAATTTAACTTACAGTTACTAGTTAGCTAGCCGATGTAAATAATGACTAATGTTGATTTTATGGCCTAGGATTTCTGTACATTTTCAAGTCCTAGATATATAGTTTTACTTTTAAGAAGATGTTTCTGAAATATATAATGTAAAGCTTATTAAAGTTACTATTTTGTAACTGATAATATATTTTTGTAAAAAAAATTACAGTTAATTAAATACATTTAAATAAAATTGTTCTTTGTGTAGAAAATTATCACCACTATGTTTAATAAAAATTAACATTGATTTTGTGTACCTCAACTATAGTATTGAATGTATTCTATAATATTTACATCTACACAAATACACTTATAATCTGTTTCATTAGGACGACCATTACATAGATCTTATAAACTCTGCTAGGAAATTAACGATTATCCTTTTTGTAAAATCTATACATTAGCTCTTCACTATTGATTCGCTAAATATTTTTTTTAATGATTGCTTAATTAAAAATTAAATTATAATTTACATTGATTTTTAAATGACAAAAGTTTTCATCTAGGATTAAACTGAAGACTTCTTTTTGCACGTCGGATTTGTATTGATTATGCCTAAATTTCATAAAACTGACTTCCAAAAATTAATAAAGAAATCTTGTAGAGATATAAATAAACAAACGTGACTTTTTAAATACATTTATTAGATAAAAATTGTGATTTTATTTATGTGTTTAACTAAGACCAAATTATATTGTATAAATTTTATAGTCGTAAGAAATAGATTCTAAAAGTATTAATCGCACTGGTAGAAGAAAAATATACATAATTGATTTTTATATATTTAGTTTTTTTTTACTGGAATAAGTTTTTTTTTTGAATTGGCTTATCCTTAGATACCACATGGTTATCGAATTATCTGGATGCAATCTGGCAAATTAGTTTTCTATATATGATTGTAATCCTACATCTTTTTACATATTTTTTATTAAAAAAACTATATTAATTGAAGCAATTAAACCTTTTATTGTGGGAGAAAAAAATCTTACCAATAATTTTTTATAACCATCAGCAATATCTTAAAAGGCTCTAAACTTGATTTCAATAAAATAAGTTGATCTTTTCCATAATCCGATAGCCGTTCTGATAATTTCTAACTGGACTTCATGTGATATAATCATTAAAATGTGTTAAGTTATTGAAAATTATTTAACATCTGTTCGTCGATAACTGTTTTAATATAAAAATATCAAGACTATTATTACATGTTTTTCTCTTGCCTCAAACTAAGACAAATCTTGAAATTAATTAAGACGGGTTTTATACTCATGAAGTGACTGCTACTATAATGTATGATTTTTAATGAAAATTGCAGGGAGTACCAAATAATATAATTATTGACAGTCTGTAAATAATTACTTAATTCTGTTGCGTTTCTGATGATTTTTAGATGCAAGCTGGAGTTTCTTTTATTCATTAGCTTTTATTAATCTACAGGCAATTTAAGTAATTTTAAGCAATATATATGGAGTATAAATTCATTAATTTGTTTCATCCAGATATGTATGGTTGCAATATTTTACTGGATGATTCTTTTTTGTGTTTGAAAAATTAATTTCTAGGCACTGCTTACAAGATGAACCAAAATTATCTAATTTATATATGTGGGAATATTTTTTTCCCCCATTATTACTCAGAGGATTATATTGAAAATATTTTCTAGTTTATGCTGATTTTCAGAACATTTCTTAGCACTTACGAGTCTGTCAACTACTTTCTCTGTGGCTTAAAAAATAAGCTTTTTGTTTTTTAATATGTAAATTTTAGCCAGTGATTGAAGTAAGTTTTAGCTCTTTTGAATAGTTGTCAGCCCTCCTTTTTTTAAAAAAATAAAACTTCCTATAATAAAAATATTCATACTCTGACAGTTATGGAGCCTGGCTATATTTTGATAATGTGATCCGATTGTTTTTCAGTGCTCAAATCATGTGGCAGTAGCGACTCCTGTTGTAGTGTACAGTTCTGCTCTTATTTTGTACATGTTATAAAAGGGATGAATTCACAAATCATTTTTTAACCAGGTATTTTGTGCAGCCTGAATTGTATAACTACAGAAAATATATTTTTTTAAATATTCCAGGGAAAGAGAAAACAATTTTTCATTTATTGTGGGTCTAATTACCTATTTTATTGTAATATGAATGCATCATCATATAGTATTTGCCTGTTGGCACTGGTGTTGTTCCATGTTTTCCTTTTCATTTCAGTATAACTTTCGCTACCTTTTATGTCATTTATTAACAGCCATTTATTTAAGCCTTGAAGAACTGTTTTTATTATTCCTTTTTCCCTAATTATATGCTCGATCGAGTTTCCTTTTCTCCTTTTGATATCTCCAGGTATTGTCTTTATCTTCATTTATTACTGATATGAATGCATAGTTTGTAAATGTCTTATCCCCTGCCTAAAGAAATAAATAGAATTTTACTGTAGTAAATTTTTATTTTATGTATTAATTAATGTATAGGAATTGGAAACAAATTATGGAATATTTAATTTTTTTATCGGATTACTTTTAGGACTTACCCTATATATACAAAAATTTAAGTTATAAAAAATTAAAACATTAAGTTTATTATTGTGTAAAGATAAAAATTTCATTAATTTTTTTATTTCTTTGAGAATTAAATGTTGCTATAATATGTCTTATTAATTTATATTAATGGAAAAAGTGTTTTTTTTTTAATATTGCAGCTTATTAATACGTATATGTAATTTCTTTAAACAATCTGTTTGCTCTATAACTTTTATAGTTCTGAAATAAATTCTTTATTAAGAACTGAAGTATAGGAACATTTATTTCTAAAGTTATATATAAAGATATAACTTTAGTCTGTATGATATTTTGATGTCGCATAACAATTTTTAATGAATTATTTTTATTTTGAGATAATACTGCCAAAAGACAAATATCCCAATTACAAGATTATAACTGTTAGATGACACTTAATTATCTTCAGGTAAGCAAACACATCTGAAACATTTATTGAACACCAGGTAGTTTTTAACTCTCGATTTCTTCAGACCTAATGTAAAGTAAATGTATTAGTAACATTACAGTTTTTTTAATAATATGTTAATTTCTGTTTTGTTCCAGATAGTTATTTTAATATGAAATAGTTAACCGACAGACTGACTGACAAAAAATTATTGTACATAGTGTAGCAAAGTATTACAAAAAAAAAATCATATAAAAATTACAACACTTTGTGTATTTTTTTTTTACTTCATTTAAATTTACTAAATTTTAAAATTATTACTATGGGTATACATGTAATAGCTATAATAAATTATAAGAAGTGATGTCTTGAATTGTAGTTTTATTATTATTATTTATAATATAATTTTAATCTTGCACTTTTTAATTTATTGATTTTTTTTTCATTTAGTTATTAAAATGTTATAATATATGAGAGTAATAATAAAATAATTTTTGTACAAATAATTTCAACAAAAATGAATTAATTAAATAAATTGATTTGATAAAATGATCTTTCTTGTTCTTTTTATATATGTAACCTTATTCTTGTGTTGATTTATCACTATCATTTATCATGAAACTTATTTTTAAACAAACAGTATTTTTTCTTTCAATTCTGTCCTAACATTTTATTGACTTCTGTTTACACTGTTGCTTACAAAGATGTCCCACAGTTTGCACTAAACCATGCAAAAGAAAAAAACATTAACCTGTGTAAGAAGAAACATTAACTTTAATCAGAGGTTACTAATGAAATTGAGACTTCATTCTCCCATTGCCACAATTACATTAGGAAAACTGGATGTCAGTTCTTCATGTACGGGGTAGTTCTCTAGAGAACTAACTTAACTATTGTTTATTTTTGTAGGAAAAAAAATATTTTCTATTGTACTAATCAACACAAAATTGTAGCTCTGCAATAAACTGTTCCCTTCTGATTAAAAATTTTGGTTTGAGGGATTGCTGATGAAATAGCTATTTGCTACCGACAGAATCTTTGAGCTTTCCTGAATTGCAATTCTGAAAATGGAGTCTTTATGACCACTCACTCTTTTTCTTTATCCTCGATCAATTTCTTGTGTCGGGTTTGTGGATGTAGATCTGTTCCTGCTGGAACCATTAAAGGATGACAAGACTTGTAAAATCAGTACATATCCTTGTTATTTCGTGCGATGGGCTGGCTGCTTGTTAACTTATTTCTTATACATTCTTTCAAACAAATGCAGCTGAATAATGTACATATATGATAAAAGATTATTAAATTTTAATAAATTAACCCAATAAAATATTGTAATCAAAGAAAATATTAAATATGTGTAACGTTTTCCTTGTCTTGGTTATTTAATAAACCTAATTTCTGAAATGAAAGTAGGTAAACCATACCTGTTATGATTATTTATTAGCTACCGGGCATTATTCGCCTTTGTACAGGATATTTCTAAATTAGTTATACAAAAGTAACTTTTAATGAAAAAAGTAAATAACTCGGAACTATTTCCAAGTTATTTACTGAACACATCTTCCAGGTTTCATTCCCACCTAACGTTAGTTCCTGATGTTCTCACTAGATAGCATATGTGAACAAGTAATTACATCAGTTCTCTTGGAGTCACAGACCATGCTCAATGATGTTCATGAATCCAAATCTGCTACTACCATTCGGAGACAATTCATGACTGGATATCATAACCAACTACCTCAAAGACAGACTGTTATTGCATGGTACAATCACATAGGATGCCAGGTCAGGGTACACCCTCAGTTTCTGAAGTGGCAATTGAACAAGTGCGGCAGACATTCATTCACAATCCAGGTAAACTAATGGAACATGCTAACTTAAAGAGTTGAATATTCCTAGGATTTCAGTGTGGAGGATATTGTGTCATTTAAACTACAAATTACAAACTTTGAGAAGGTGATAAAAAAGTACTGAGTTTTGAGTAAATATGTTAAACAAAATCAAAACTGAAGACAATAAATTGTGTTCTGTGACGAAGCAGCCTTCCACACCAGTAGTAAAGTGAATAAACAATGTTCGAATATGGGGTTATCAGAATCCACATCACATAATCGAACAAGTATGGGACTTGTCTAAGATAAATGTTTTTTGTGCTGTAAATTGTCAAAAAATTTATGATCGTTTCTTTTTTGGCAAGTTAACTGTTACTGGCATATTGTACATGGACATACTTGAACATCTAATGCTACAAATTACAACAGGGTATGAGCACAGAATTTGTTTTCCAGCAAGATATCACGCTACTGCATTATCATTGTGCAGTTGTTGCATATATCAATAGCAAAGTGTTGACTTGGATTGGATATGGTGGAACAATTTCCTGGCCACCAAGATCGCGTGATTTAACTTCAATGTACTTCTCTGTATGGGGTTATGTCAAAGACTGTTTGTTTTTCCACTTACAGGAAATGTCGATGAGCTGCAGCACTGGATAACAAACAGTTGCCACCATAGATCAAGACATGCTTCATAGGATTTGGTGAGAAATTGATTACAGATGGGTCATCTGCCATGATAGAAAAGGTAGCTGTATTGAACATTAGTGAATGAAACTTGAAGATATACTGTTCATTATTATATCAGATATTTCTGTAAGTTATTTACTTTTTTCCTTATTAAAGGTTACTTTTGAAATACTTGTTTGAAGTAAATCAGCCAGTTTCATTAGGATCAATATTAGTTATTCAAACAACAAATTATAATGCTTAAGACAGTTTACTACCATAGAATCTTAATGATAACTCAGTAGGAGGACTAATAACACTAGTCAACATAAAATTTAGAACTTAAAAGGGATTAGGTGTTCTATATAGATTTTATATGCTGAACCTGAACATATATTCTGAAACAACCCAACATGTAACATTCTTAAGTTACAATTCCTTACATTTATTTTTTCCATCATTTGTGGAACAAAAGTACACATAAGTTAGTACATCTATATGATTGCTTATTCACATCTGATTTATATTGTAATGCATGCTGTAGACCTATATTTGATGAATGGTTCATTTCATGTCAAGCCACACATGTTGTGAGTCAAGTAATGAGTAATTTGTGATGAAATTTTCTTCAGTACGAGTTCAGCTCTTGTTATGACTTGTGTTCTTTAGTTCTGGTAATGGTTTTCTCATACACGTATAAAGATTGTTTCGTAAGTGATGCCATAAATTTAGTGAAAGATCTTTATGACAGAACAACTTTTGGTATTACTTTTCTGAACATCAAGATTTGTTAAGTTTTGTGCTGTGTTTTATTGCACTTCATGGTGAAACAGTTTTACGAAGTATTTTAAGTAATTAAATACTCATCAATTAAAACTTAATTATTTTTATAATTAAGTATTTCTGTAATATTTCAGTTCACTTTTTTTCATTAAAACATTTTGAATTTTATAATGAATAAAAATCGAGCTTGTAAAAATTCTCCAAATATTTGTGCAGAATTAACCACAAAAAGTCCAACGAAAACCAGTATTGAAACTGCTTACAAACATTATTTTGACTGTCCCATGGGACACCAAGATAAATTCTGGGCTCCCCATGCAACATGCATCAAGTGCTATATTAAACTAACCCAGTGGTTAAAAGGAAAAAAGAGCTTTTGGCAAGAGCCTACTAACTGACTTTACTAGGACTTGAGACACTGGTCTGATTAATCAAATTAGCTGATTTGGGAAGATGCGTTTACCATTAGACCAACCCGGTGGGTTAAGAGCCTACTATCATGATGACTGTTACTTTTGCTTAATAAATGTTACTGATTTCAATTCAAACATTAAAAGAAGTATTGCATACCCAAATGTTCAGCTACAAGACCAGTTCTTCATGGTGTTGATTTACTGATTCCAATTGCTCCAACTTCTAGGAAAGAAATCTCCGATTCCCCAGAAGGCTCAACCAATGAATCCTTAACTTCAATAGATATTAATTACATTTCAGAAGAATCAGTTACTGAACCTCACCTCATCACACTAGCAGAACTGAGCAACCTAATTTGTAACTTTTATTTGTCAAAATAACATGCAGAACTCATGTCTTAAAGAATGCAATTTATTAAACAAGTATACTAAAATTTAAGTACATAGAAATCAAAACAAAAATTTACTGAAATATTTTAGAAGAGATGATTTAATTTTTTGTTCCTGCCATAATTTTAGGGGGCTAATGTCTGAACTGGACATTGAATATGTTATTCATGATTGGCGTTTATTTATAGACTCATCAAAAAGAAACTTAAAGCCAGTGTTGTTGCGCAAATCAAATAAGTTTTCACTTAACAGTGTTTTGACACTTTAACAAAATGTAAATTCCTTTAAATGCATGAAATTGTGCTGCCAGAAGAAATTTTGGACTTTTTTTGGTAAGTGGGTACCATTTCTTTTTTTTTCCAAATCAGTGGGTATTTGCAGAAAAATTATAATCTAACCAAACTTTACCTATGGCTTGCAAGTCAAGGTTAGCGAGCGTAGGTTAAGTTTGGTTAGATTATATTTTTAAGGAAGTCGGAATGTCTTGATGATCCAGGGAAGATCCCAATGGGGGTCCCTGAGGGGGGGGGGGTTAAGCTAGGGTGGGAGCAATTTGCTGGCACGTCACTACAGGAGTAACTAGAAGGTAATGCTAAAAAGCGATGTCAGTTACTCCTAGGGTGGTTAATAAGGAAAGAAAAAAAGATGATATTTATAACCAGTAATGCTATTATTGGACATCTCTCAAGTACATTTGGAAGACCCATGTTTGAATGAAATCGATGAGTAGAAATAAAAAAAATATAGAAGACTAATACAAGATTAATTTAGTTAATATGGAAAATTGGTCTCTCTTTGGTAAAAATGTTATTTGGTTATTGGTATATATGTAAAAATGCGCGTTTTTATTGTTAATTTTGAGGAAAAAAGAAACCAGTTGGGTACCCCCGATTATGTCTGGGACGACCGTTAGGTATTGCAACGTAGGATGAGATTAAAATTAGTATAGTGTGAAAATGCCATGCGTGACAGGGATTTGAACCCGGGACCTCCAGATGAAAAGCCGAGACGCTACCACTTGCGCCACGGAGGATGGCATCAGTATTACCTACAGACTTAAGAAGGATAATTTTCTCCGAAAAAGCGAGTTATTATTTTATTTTTATTTATTTTGAAAGCGAGTTGGTTTTTTTTAATTACAAATTGAAATTTATATTTACAAGTTTACGAAGAAATCATTATTTTACGATAAATAAGTTAAATACAATAAATAATTTTTGTGAAGATTAAAATTACATGGTTAAAATTGTCACTTTTTAATAGAAATTCAAAATAAATATCGCGCGTCCTTTCCCTCCTGACATCTGCAGCAAACCATGGTTTACTAGAGTACTATATTTAGTATTATGCATTTTTATTTATTAATAAGTGTTGTTAAAAAAAAATATATTGTGATATTTGAAAAAGCAATTATGTGTCTTCGGGTACATTTATAAAAGTGTATATTTTACTGTTGGTAATTCAGAAAGTATTGTGTTTAAGGAGAAAACTTAGTTCTGTGAAAATCGTACTTCCAGTGTATATTCAGTTGTAATAGTATTCAGTGCAAAAGTACACAATTTTAATTTGTTTACTTGTCCAATCTCATCGTAAGCATAAAAAATAGAAACTTGCCATATTGAATTCTTAAACTTACCAATCTCAACTTTATTATCTCAAGTTTAGTATTAACAAAAATTATAGATGTTTTTAATGTAAGAAAAGTTTGTAATTACTCTTGAAAGTTGTCTTTATCTATTTCATAAATATAGATTTTTTTAGTTTTAAATTTTAATACACAGTTATTAATAAGTGAAATTATAAAAATTAAGAAAATATTAAAATTATAGGTAAACACCTTTTACAACAAATAATATTGATTTAATATGGTTGGCTTTGAACTTGTAGCGGCGTTACCAACTTAAGCGTAATGGGCAACGAAAAACTAAATAGAAGCATCAAGTGTAGAAGTATATACACGAATCAATTGTGGTGTAAGACGAATATTTCGTAAAAGTAAGTATAGATTTGTGAAGACCTTTATTACCGTGTCATTTTGTCAAGTAGTACATTAATATCTGTGTTACTGGAGTTCGTAGACCTTGATTGACTTCTGGATATTTTTATTTTAGATTATTGGTTTCTTAACGTAGAACTTGCTGTATCATGAGGTAGTGCAGAACAGCAAAATGGATCTGACGGTGAATTAAGTCAATTTTTTTTTAGAAGAATCTACTCTGAACAGAAAACTTTTACGTATTCCCGACTGTATTGAATTCCAGGTAAGCCAACTTTAACAATTTTGTTACCTTCAGTAAGAGATATCTTCTGGCATTTTCATAGCATTGTTATTGTGATGATCCAGAAAGTTTTTAAGAATAGTTTTGATTCTGTGCAATTAAATAATTATATTTTAGCGGAATAAACTAGAAGTTTGCTTTCTAGACAATTAAGGTTAAGGGGAATGAATGAATAGCACTTGTTGCCCTTTGTGATATTCCTTGAAATATTGTTTATGACAGTAGAATTTGTTTGAACTTTGATTTTCATGGCTTAAGTTAGATTTTATTCTGTTCATTCAAACAGAAGCCAGCCCAGTCAATATATGTAGTTTTTAATATTAAGAAACTAAATATATATGATAGTCTGATCATTTATGGTACAGAATTTTATCCATATTGCATTCTTATATTTGATGGTTTTTTTATATTAACTCTGCCTAGCTTATGTAAACATTGTGTTAACACTAGAATTGAATTGCCCCCTTTCCTTGAGTTACATTGCAATAAATGATTTTGTGATTACCAAAGATGTACAGAGATTCATTACATTCATAGTTACAATCATAAAACTTTCATTAATGTATTAATAAGAAATGGTCTTAAGTCTTAGTTGATTGAATTTAATGAGGTAAAGTTTATTTCTACGATGATTGCATAATACACAATACATAAGCGTTGCATAATTACTACCAGTACTTGTCCATGAAACTGTTGAGTAAAATTATAGTATTTGTATGAAAAAATGATTTTCAATGCTTATACTAGATACACACCATGATAGTATACACTATACTAATTTCTCTTCCTTGAAGATGAGATTATCTATATGTTCATCATTATTTGGATAGAAATTCTTCGGTATTCAATACATTTGGATTAAATTTACTTGGTATATCAATTCATTCTAGAAATTTCTTTTGAATAATTTTTCAAAATTTTTTTAATATAGTCCTGTAGGAAATTAGTCAAAATCATTTTTATATCATATTAATAACAATATTAACATTCAAATTAAAAAATCAGTAACTACCAAAAGGTTATCAACCCATAATTTTTTTAAGACTTTTTTTTCAGTTTAGCCTCCAGAACCACTGTAAGGTATTACTTCAGAGGATTAATGAGGATGATATGTGTGATTGTAAATGAAGTGTCTTGTTCAGTCTCAGGTCCACCGTTCCAGAGATGTGTGGTTATTTAAAAATCAATCACCAAAGAACACCAGTATCCATGATCTAGTATCCAAATCCATATAAAGGGTAACCGCCTTTACTAGGATTTGAATCTTAGAACTCTTGACTTTGAAATTAGCTGATTTGTGATGACAAGTTGACCACTAGACCAAACCCTTTGTACAGACTTGAAAAAATAATATTTTTTATATTATAAAGCGTATTTAAATAAAACTCTTTTTCTAAATTTAATTTTCTTAAAAATTATTTTGTGTAGAATATGGGTAGGTCTACAAAAAGTAAATGTGAAAAAAGAATTGGTGAAAAAATTGCCATATAAAAAAATAAAAGAAATCTGAGGAAATTACACTAATTGCCACCTAGAGTTTTTCAAAAACGTTTTTAGTTTCATATAATATATTTGAATATTGGAAAGATGCTAGGCTATGTATCAAAATCTAATATCAAGTAATAAAGATAAATAAAAATATCTTAAAGTTACATAACATGTAATTTATTATTTTTCATTTTATATATTTAATTTTTAGTTCACTGGGCTGGGCTAGTGGTTAACTTGTTGGGCAGAACATTTGTTTAATAGCTGATTTTTGAAGTTGAAGGTTCTGAGGTTCAAATCCTAGTAAAAGTTAGTTGTTTTTATATGAATTTGGGTACTAGATGGTAGATACCGATGTACATTGGTGGTTGGTCAATTAACTATAAATATCAGGAATGGTTGCCTGAATATATACAAGACTACACTTCATTTACATGTCATATGCATCATCCTTACCTAATTGGAACGTGGGAGAGATTGCTTATTGTTCACTAGTTGAACAGAATGCAACATACACATTAGGGAAATAAAATAAATATTTATTTTTTGTTTTATAAAAAGCCTTCATTGATGTTATATGGAAGAAACTCTAGAACTGCCAGAAGAAGTTTATGTAATAAACTCATCAAAACTGGTGTACTTGTTCATAAATAGTTTTAAGGTTGGAGAACAAAGTTATATGGGTAGAATTGAAATCTTCTTTTTGTGGAAGTCTGTTAAAAAGTATTCAACTTAGAATTGCTCAATCCACATTATGTCATTTACCTCAGTTGATAATGTAATGAAAATGTATCAATTCCTTATAATTCTACTTATTCTCCAAATTTTTTTTTTCAATAAAATTTTACTTTTTCCTGTTTTCTATATATTTACAATATATTAAAAATTGTTTTGTTTCTATATTGACTGAACTTTTTTATTTATGTATTTTCCTTGTATATGTATCATTTTAGATAAGTGAGCAAAATTTCAGATTGTTATTTTTAAAAATCTTTTTAGATTATATTTTGGTGTACAAAATTTTGAATATGTTGTATGTAATAAGAAATATGCTTCACTTCTTAATTATACCTTAAACTGAACTTGAATCACAGTGTAGCACATCTAATTGGAAATTATGGTAACAGCTCGACTAACTGATGGGTTGAGTAAATAAAAAAATTTATAAAAAAAAATTGTTTTTAACAGGTGATTTTTTCTCTGTTATATTCCTTTCATTGGGTGGGAATGATCATGAAGCAAATAATTAATGATGTGCATTACAACTCCAATGTAGATGTGAACTTCAATGTAGATGCAAAGTCAGTCAGTGTGGAAAACTGTTACAAATTGCTCTTTGCATTGATTGTCCAAAGAAGAAGATACTCCTTTCCTACTGAATAATGGGATTACAGATGATGCATTGTTTAACAACATCAGGAGGGTTAGAGATATTTAGGAAATTTATATGTATGGTCCAATTTGGCTGATATTCAGAATATATATTAGTTATGTGAAAAGAAGTAATTTTGTGAAAAACAGAAAGAGGGGAAGGGATGAAGATTGGGAAACAAGGAAATCTAAATTTTATGATTTTCCTTAATGTTCAGGTTTGTAGTGTTTTATCAAACTTTCATTTGTGTTCGTTTAACTTATATATTTACTCAAATATAGCAATAGTGAAGCAATGTCATATTTTATTTTGTAGATCATCATGTCATCATGTAGTTTTGCCCTGTGGATGAAATAAAAGGAATATTTTTAGCTTTTGTCGAGATAAATCAAAGAAAACTGGTAAAATCAGAGCAGCATCACAAAATATATTATTCATAAAACATTGCAGTTTAAATCCATTGTTTTACAAAAGTAATAAAAGTTAATTATAACAAAAAGATAAAAGTAGTAATTGAAGTCCGTATTGCTAACTTCCTTGGAAAAGTAGATAGATGTTCCAGATGAAAGACTGTCTGTTTTTTCATCTGGAAGTCCTGGTGCAAATTTTTGTTAAGATTGGTTTTTCTCTGTTGCAAAATATATGTGAAATAATTGCAAAGAGATTCAGAATAATTAAAATCAGTACAAAAATATACAATCTATGTGATGTTGATATTAATTATTTATACATTTAAACAAAGATTCAAGGAAATATATTTTTTTAAATATGTTGAGTATTTATTTATTATACAGCAACAGGCTGATACCTGATAACAGTTACTGATGGATGATAATGAATCTTGTAGCTTGTAAGAAATGTCATGAGTGATTGGGACTTCTGGATGAATCTGGAACCTCTGGATGAAAGGCTCCAGATATTACCGCTCCACCATGGAGGTCGGTGAAATAGTATTTAAAACATATTGTGTATTTATAATCGCTAATTCTTTTCTGCAAAAGGAAATCATTTAATCTAAAATAAATCGGAAAGATCTTTTTAAGATTGATCAGTAGTGTTAAAATCAACAGTAGAAGCAAAACAAGGCCTTTTACAACGGGAAGCTTCCCGTTGTGGTGATGTGATTGAAGTAGAAATTATTGTTTTTTAGTTATGTGATAGTTTATTTTTCTGATCACCATTTTTATATCTTGAAACACATTTTGGCTTTAATAAATATCTCCAAGATAATGTTGTATTTCAGACAGGAATATATATTCTTAGACAAAATAAATATTTAATAATGATGCTTATTAAGATAAATGGCTGTACTCTTTCTAATAACGACTTATGCTTCTTAAAGTTCTGATTTTTTTTTTTGTGTAGGCATTCTCAGTTATCAGCATCATTTTATGTCTTGGTTGCTGTGATGCATGGCTCATTCATCTTATACTGCCACAGACTTGTCGTTTGTTCGCTATCATATAATTTGTTTTCGCATCAAATCAATTTGTTCCTATAAATTCTTTGTTTTCTCTTTGATGGATCATGTAGGAATTTTGATTTTATTGATTTTTTTACATACTTCCACCGCATAGTATTGTATTTTTTTACCCTGCCTACCTGTGCTATACATATGTATCCATGAATTAAATTAAAATAGTGATTAACTATTGTTCACTATTATTTTGACTCTTTTCTGTTGTGTTCATATCTGTTTTATTTTATTTTTTTAATAAAAATATATTATTTATTCATTCTGTTTGTATTAAACTATTTTCATTAATGTTTGTGTTGCATATATGAATACTTTATATATTGCAATATGTTCTTTGTTTTACATATATTGAGTACATATATTGACTCGATTCAGTAAAAAGGAAACTAGAAGATAAATAATTTCACTGTTCAGGTAACTTTTACATAGCAGTTTTTCTTTTGTTTTTAATAGAATTGAAGTTGTATTTATTTTGTTTTTTGAAAGTTAGTGTGGTTATTAATTTTTTATTTTGTAGAAAATAATTAAAACATATAGTTCACAGATCGCATAAAGAATATTATTTGTTTATTGTATGTATTTATTTCTAAGTTACAATTATTGTTTTTTGATCTTCTACTGTCATGATTTAACGTTAATCAGTAACGATTTAATGTTATATCAGTAATTTTAGAGACATTTACGGAAATTTTAACTGATATTATGTACAAATGTTTTAAATTTATTTTTATCAGATAAGGTTTTATTCTTTTACATTGTAAACAGCTTACTTCAAATTATAATAAAAATTGTTCTTGTAGAGGATCTTTCAGAGATAATGCAGCTCCTTTCTGTAGCACTTAATATTTCAATGGTGTTAATATTTCCATTTTAGAAAGTCTAGGTAATTTCTTTAGTGTGTTACTGAATAATGTTTTTATCTGCAGTATGTTTGTTCAGTATGATTTCTGTCAGTTTGGTATTGTAAATTCACGTGTAGTACATTAAGATATGTTTTTAAGTGCTGTTAATAAAATTTTCTTATTGCAGTTACACCTGGTATCTGTGTTCTATTTCTGTATATGATTTGCAAAAATTGTGTTAGTGAACGCGCATCCAGTCTAAACACATGCACGCACTATACACAATAGAACTTATACAGATCATCTCATTGAAACAGGATACACTTGCAGATAGTAACATGCAGATTTTAACATATATGCAGATATATGTATCTGATTTTAACATAATGTTTGAAAACCAAGATCTCAATACCTTTGAACAATATAAAATTATTGATATTATCATTTTTATAAAAGTAACATAGTAATGAACATACACTAAACAAGTCGATTATATTACTTCAGGAGGATCAACATAATTACTTAGTGCTTATGTTATTCTCTTTATGATCAATGCCATTAAACTGCGTTGCTATTGGAGATTCCACTGAGGAAGGTGTTAGTAATTAGCACCAAAAGGCCTTTTGGAAAGAACAGGTTACGGTAATTTGAAAACAAGAAGTTTAAAATGTTTTATGTTTCTTTAGTGTTATATAATGCTATTTTACTAACAAAAATATAATTTACTTACTTAGGTCAGTATACCAGAGTATAGTACATTACGTATACTGTGTGTTACTGAACTCAGGTCGGTAAGTACAGTATTTCCTGTTTTCAAAGAAAATAATTATTTTTTGTTATATAATAAATATATAATATATATAATAAAAGATATTGTAGGCTTAAGTGTATTGAATTTTAAGAGAGCTCTTTGTTATTTATCTTAGATTTGGATAATATCTACGGAGGAATTTAAATTTGCACAGCAGCATTTTGGGTGCTGATATGCATAATAAATTTAAGTAGATACAATATCCAAACGTTTGGAAACACTTGGTTTTCTAGTTATGTGTAGCAAATATTTTTCCCTGTTTTCAGCTCCTAAGGTAGAATGAACCTACTGAAACTCATGCTGGATTTTAACTTTATGAATTGATACAAAATAAACACGGTTTATTCAAAAAATAGGATCTGGCAGATCTTGGAAAAAATATTGTGATACTTTTACAATATTTATATTGATTTTTCAAGATTAATTTTTATTGATTGCTGCCTGGGTTGGCAGTGGTTAATGCAAATTAATTACTAGATATAATTGCATTGCTAATACGTAAATTATTTCACCTGTTTTAGTAGTAGTACTGTGTCTGATATGATAATTTCATTGAATTTCTGTATTGTTTTTTTAGGATTTTTCAGGTTCATGTTAAATATAGATGAGTAGTAATCACATTTTTCTATCTTCACCCGACCGATTAATTTTTCCAAAATCTCATCAGGCTTTTCTTAGTAATAGATTTATTTTTATCATGTTTGCCCAATTTATCATCCTGAAAGTTTGAAAATGTTAATAGACATCCACGGCTTCATATTTCTATGTACTTTACAAGTAATTTCTTGAACACAACTGATTTGCTATGACCAGTCAGCATGATTTGTTGAACTGCTTGTCAAAATAAATCTAATACTGAAGTGCTTTTAATAAAATCTTGCATCTGTTTCATGCTACCGATAAATTCCTAAATTTCTAATATTTTTTATACTAACTAAAACATGATTCTGTGATCGCATCGCTGCTTGTAGGGATAATGACTTTTGACTGTATAGTACGAGGGTGAATAAAATTTAAACGGTAATTTTGCTACTCTATGCTGCAAGCAGTTGAGCTGGATGGTAGAATGAGGGGTTAATGTTCGGTGTGTTAGAGAGCGGGAACTGGTCTTGTTAGCTCCTCTGCTCTGTTCTGTCGTAAATACAGCCGTGAGTGAGCAAAAGGTTCCATTGTCTGTTGTGCAGCGTATAATTATAAAGTTTTTAGCTAAGGTGTTAAAACGTTTTTAACTAATGAAGATGTTAAACCTGTGAAAATTTTAACTTGTTTAAAGGTACAGTTTGGGGACACTACACTGTTCCAGACCGAAGAAAGGATGAGGACTGCCCAGTGAAGGCTAAAACCCATCTGACAGTCGGAAAAGTTCTTGCAACAATTTTTTTTTTTGACTCTAGGGGAGTTTTACTTATTGATTTTCTTCACAATCAATGAACAGTGAATATGGCTTACTATTGCCAGCTGCTGCAGTCAGCAAAAGCCGCTTACCAAAACAAAAGATGGGGTTTGCCCATCAGAGATGTCATCCTCCTCCATGACAATGCCAGCCTGCACACTGCGATTTTGACAAGGGATAAATTGGAAATAATGCACTGGGAAACCCTTGACCACTCTCCCTACAGTTCAGATTTGTCCCCCTTACTATTTTTGTTTGTACCCTTGAAAGAATCGCCTGGAGGGGAACGATTCGAAAACTATAAAGATGACGAGGAGCATGTGTGCAATTGGTTGATAACTTGTCCTAAAACCTTTTGTGAACAAGGATTATTCAAGCTTCCAAATTGTTAGCAAAAGTGTGTAGATTGTGCAGGAATCTATATAGAGAAATGATGAAGGTCTGTAATCAATAAATTTATAAAAAAATTAGTTTATATTTGATTCATCCTCACATCATGATGCACGGTAAAATGATCTCACTGTATATATGAGACATTGATTAAGACAACATTAAAAAGGGAGAGGGAGTAGGTTTCATCGTTTAGACATTTTGTGTAGCAATGGTTTAGGAAAGTGAAATTTTTTTTTAGCAATCGTTTTTTGCATTGTTGAATAACACTGTACCATTTTTGACTGGCTTATTTGAGCAAATAATTACCCCAATTAATAAACTTTTATGCTTCAAAAAACAAGAGGCTGAAAGGGACATGTACTTAAAATATAAGTTTCTTTAAACTTAAATTTGATTGTATTTCATATTAATGTACATGATGTGGATTTTTTTTAAGGGAGTCCAGTGGGATCCGACTTAAAAATAAAAAAAATTAGTTGCATTTTTTATAATTTCCCATACTTTATCTGTTTTTCAAGTCATGGTTGTCTGGACCTAAATTTGTTTTACAAAAATTATTGATTGTTTTAGCAGTTATACTCCAGATACAGCATAATTTTGATGATAAAAATGTTGTGCATCAAGAGTCATTTGGGACCTGACATTTTTTTACTAAAAATTTTTATTTTTTTCTGAATTGTATTTTTAATATCTCATAATTTTAAAAGTAAAAATATCTGATGGAGGTGTCAAATTGGACCCAAATTTTTTTACCAAACGTTTTGATCTTTTTCATATTTGTACTGAATATACTCCATAATTAATTCATTAACATTTAAAAACTGTACAATATAGTTGAAATAAAAATTTGTCGAGGACAAAGCATCAGAGGAACATCCATTCTTTTAACAAACACTGCACTGCATAATTAAATTTAAATTTTTACCAGGTCTTACAAGATGATGGCATCAGTCTGTAGCCTCCTTCTCAGTCATTACCTCTCTTTTAACATCAGCAAAAACTTTGTAACAAGTTTTTGTAACAACAAGCTATTGTGTGCTGGTTTTCCCCAGATTTCTGAAGTATTTCACCCTGTGTACTGTTCCTGATCATCAATTTGATTTAACGGGTTCAGCAATCTCATCGTTCAGCATGATTTTTTCTTCCTTGAATCGACTTACAAATTCATTTTGTTGAGGCAAGACCACATTATTACCTTCAATTTGCGGTCCATCAGCCTTAAATAATGTCTTTGGTTTTGAATTCCTACTTTTTATTCCCTCAAGATTAATGTTCATCTTAACAAACATTCAAACAGACTTTAAATTTTTACATACTTCATCCTTGTAAACATTAGAGTTCACGTATACAACTTGTGTTGGAGTAAATCAGATTTTTTTTATTATAGTGTGTCTTTTCTTTACAATTTTTCTGAAGTTTCTTTACATTTTTTTTTTTTTTAAGAACTTCATTTCGGTATTAATAGATGAAGAAAGAAGCATTTGGAAAAATATAGTTAAAAGAAGAGACAGACTTATAGGCCACATACTAAGGCATCCTGGAATAGTCACTTTAATATTGGAAGGACAGGTAGAAGGAAAAAATTGTGTAGGCAGGCCACATTTGGAATATGTAAAACAAATTGTTAGGGATGTAGGATGTAGAGGGTATATTGAAATGAAATGACTAGCACTAGATAGGGAATCTTGGAGAGCTGCATCAATCCAGTCAAATGACTGAAGACAAAAAAAAAAAAAATTTGGTATTAATACACCGGGCATGAAATATATCCTATAGCTCCTGTACATAACTTTGCTGTTACAGAAGATTTACAAACATTAAATACATTTGTTTAGTTTAATAGAGTTTGCGGTAAAGATTACATTTACACAAAGATAGTTAATAAAAAATAATTAAGAAAACAACTGTAGTAATAACAATAATAAAGGTAACTGAAAGCAAATTTAAATTTAATTTGAAGAAAACATTTTATTACGATTTTTGAAATTGGGTGTGGATTGAAAAAAAATATTTCGAACAATTTTTTTTGTTTAGATATCCCAAAATGCTATTATGTGAGGTGTTTTCAGTGGTTAAAAACGAGATGTTTGTCAAAGTATATATAATGTTTTATTATATTCTTTAGCACAAGGTTGAGTTTCAGTTATAATTTTACAATTAGTTTATTAGGTCATTGTTGAGTTTTTTTATTTATTTATTTTTGATAAGAAAATAATTTAATAAATGAATAATAAAATAAGTAAGGTCGTAATGATCATTATTGTTTTCATCTGTATCGTTTAGGGAATGATTAAATGAATAAAGCAAAGTTCAGGATAGGTTAGCGATATCATTGTTCGATTTTTTAAATTTAGGTTAAGAGCAGATAAGTTCACTAAATGATTTCAGTTATTAAGGTTTTATATTTTTAATTTGACATATTATTTCAAGTATTATTTCCTTAGAAAAAATTTAGGTGTTGTAGAATCAAGTTGTACAAGGCACAGTTTACTGCCTAATGAAGCAGTTAAATATTACTAAAATAAATAGTTTATTAAATTTATGATTAATAAATATAAAATGAGATACAGTATGAAAAAGAACAAAAAAAAATTATTTTAAAAAAATATTTGTACGTTAATTCATTTGTTTAGATTAACATTTTAAAATAAGAGTCATTGTAATAATTTAGTTTTAAATTTATTATATTTGTTTAGCAGTTGAATGGCGTCATGGTGCATACTACGGTTGCTACCCACAAACCTCCATCGTACAACTATGCGGATGCATTCTGGTGTACGTATTTGGTGTCAGTTGTCGCGGCCAGCATAGCAGAGATTTGTAAGAATATATTTATGCATTTTTATTGTTCTTTATGTGCACAAAATACTTGAAAAGTGAAGTGATAACTATTAAATTTGCTTTATTTTTTCCTAACTTATAAAACATTGGTGTTATATGTTTTTACTGAAGTTTGTAATCCAACAGTTTATTTATCGAAATCTGTTAAAGTTGTTAAAAGCTTACAGTTAGATATCTTATTGTATGCTAATTTTTATTTATTATGACTTTGATTTCCTTTTATGGATTAATTTTAATATAACTATCAAGAATGACCCTGTTTTCTTTTGTTTTACTAATTCTTATGTTAAATTTAACGACAGTTATTGGTTTTCTGCCCTGAAACAGACCACCTTAACATAGTTCAGTTGCTATTCTCATCTAAACTTTTGAATTCCAAGTAGTACCTTTTCATTTAGATTTTTATAACTTTAAATTTTTTCTGACCTCATTTTGTACTTTTTTATACTGATTTTTTTGTACTGTCTTTTTATCACTACTCTGATGTGTCTTAGCTAGTTAACTTTCATGTTCTGATTCTGTTCTTGTTTTCTTACTTCATTTTTCACTCTTAAGTGTCTCCAGCCTTTCTTTTTCCCTTTTCCTGACCATCTGTATTTCATATAGTTAAAAAGTGCAATCTTCAAATGTAACCCCAATTTCCTACATAACTTAACTATCAAATTATTAAACCTTAATTGTGATGCAAACCCTAGTAAAGAACTGAATATGTATTATTTTTTAAATTTTTATTGTATTTTTGTAATCAGATGGAAAATTATTTTTTCAAGGAATATAATGAAGTTATGTAGAGATTGCTACTGAACATGAGCTATATTTCCATGATATTTAATACAGTGTGATGAGACTGTATGATGTATGAGACTGTCAGTGATTCTACCTGCAATATGGACATGTGTATATTTTTTACTATGAGTTTTGCTGCTAATTTTCCTGTATATCTTTCTGAAAATACTACAGAATGTTAGTGATTTTGGCCATATATCTTTATGACAGTAATTCATTATTTTTCTTAATTTCAAAAAATTTAGAAATTGGTTTTTAGATACTTACATGAAAATTACACACACCAAAAATCAAGATTATTTATTATTTGTTATTGAGAAATTAAAAAAAGAAGTTAGTAACTTTCATTGTTACTCCATTTTAACTTTTTAGACTCTGAATTTCAAAAATTATTTCTTTATGTGCTCTTACACTGTAAGAAGAACATGTATACAAATTTTCATCAATTTATCTTCAGTAGTTTTTGTTGGGAATTTATGAATCAGTCAGTCAGGACAAGTTGCTTTTTAGGTACAGATATCAGTGCTGTACTATGTAACTTTTATTTTATTTAAAATGTAACAAATCTTTGCTTCTTTTATAACAGTCTTATTTTTTTTCAAAAAGAATTTATTTTATAAAAAAAGCAAAAAAAAACAAAATTAATTTTAAATTAATGTCCTGCAGAGGTGTGTTCCCTTTCATGATTTATTTTGTTCAGGGGAGAGCTCAAATTTTAAGATTAGAAAAGTCTTAGGAAAAAACCTCTTTTTCTATCTTAGAATATTCTCTAAACAAGTCATCAACCATTTCATTACTGCTTTTACTAGTACTACTTGCTGCTCTTCAGATCTATGTTTATTCTTCATTTTGTTTGGGAACAGTTATTCTTTCTTGTGGTTTGAATTAAGTATCATTATTTATTGAATTAGTAAAGAAGTTTTGATTTTCATCAAGTTCTTTAGGGAGCACTAACTGATTAACAAAGACTGTCTGCCACATTAATACAACACAGAACTTCACTACTAAATCATACATTATAAGCTAGTGCAATCATGGATGCAATATTTGCACCTTCCAGAATGGATATTGCTGGGATCACACTTATTTTTTTTCAAAAAAAGTTATGACAGACAAAATAACTATGAATTGACATCAATCAGGAAAATGTTGAGTCAAAATTTACTGTACATTTTTAAACAGTTAGGATTTCAACCACTTTTATTTGTTTTTTCTGTTGATCATTTAAAAAAAAAATCAGTTTGGAAAAATGGCACACACTGTTTCTATACCATCTTGAATGATGAAATCCCCAAGAAATCATTAAAAAATCATTTTTGAAATTCTACTCATAATGTGGAAAATGGTTCTGAACATGAATTCTTTGGAATAACAGTGATGCCAAACAAAGCTGATTTGACGTCTGACTCCAACTGATTCTGATGTGACTCAACAACTCAGAATGAAAATGAAAGTGAAAATAATCTAAAAAAATTAATCAGAATAAGTGATAAAGAATTATTAACTATTTTAACTTTTGTTAATAACTTAAGCTTGTTAAAATTAAATTGTGATTTTACCATAGTATAGTTTTTAGACAGATTTCATAAGAAAACTACCCATTTTAATGGGTACCATGATTTGACTTTTGGAAAATTTTGACATATCATCGTGTTTCTCATCCCCCAGGCTCCAAAACCACTGTCAGTTCAAAACTTTATATATACATTATATATATATATTTATTTCACTTTCTTGTAGACATTATAACTGCTGTAATATTGGGCCAATCACTTTCAAATTGATATATAAAATATAACAACCCAAAATTTCTGTCGAGTTTGTTAATGGGCAAATTGGACCATAGCGATGTAAATGGGGGGGGCTTTTTAGAAAAAACAAAATATCACTATAACTTTCTTATAAGTAAAATATTGAATTCATTTAAAGTTCCTACTATTCTTTGGATAAGGGCCTAAAACTTATCTTAAGTAAAGTTTTTTGATATCGCCTACCATTAGCCTAGGGAAAATGAGGTTTCAAAGACAAAAAAAAATCATTCTTCCCTTAATAGGCACAGTATCAAATTGGTTTAAAGTGATCATTAGCCCTCTAAACATTACCTAAAACTTTTGTCTGAAACAATTTTTGACCAACCTTTATGGCAAGGGATGACCAAAATGTTGCTTAAATTGTAAGATGGGGCTTATTGTTTGCTAAACATATGAAACTTTTTTTCACATGAAACCATTGTCATATTGAGTAAAATTGAAGTTTTTCTTAACTTTAAGGTGGAAATCTTTTTTATCTCCTGCTTAGCACCCTTGAAATCTACCTCTGCCTTCCAGTATACTGAAAGGGATTTTTTTGTTACTTTTAAAATTATTTTGTAAGAATATAGATTTTTAATCTTTCATTTTGTATATAAATGATATTTTTGGGTCAATCCATTTGAAATGTTCCAGAAAACATAAGCTTGACCAATTCAAAAAAAATTGAAACTTACTCACTTGTTTCCTACATTTTTCAGTACCTTAAGACTATTTTTTTATTTAAGTAGTTTACCTATGGTGGCAAATTTTGTTACATTGCGCACATGTATTCTTCTGATTGTTAGGGTTTATGGAAAAAATCATAACTAAAAAACTATTGGTCCTGGAAGGATGAAACAAAAAGCAATTTAATCATATTTTCCTAAGTAAAAAATTGATCCGATGGTTTATTTGCCTATCTCTCTTCTTTCTATGAGAAAATTATCTATAAAGTTAACATGAAAAACTGTGAAATTTAACTTTTGGCAATTTTTTCAAGAGGCAGGGGTGGCAAACACAGTTTGAATTATTTTTTAATTGTAGCTATATGTTAGTAGTTTTACCATAAATAATATTAATGGTGATATACTTACCCCTAAATTTTTATGAATTTTTAAAAACTAATTTTTTTAACAAAAATCAAAATTTGGCTTCAAACTTTGTTGGGGCTGGTGATAAAAATCACAAATTTGCATAATCTTGCAGTGTTTTTGTTTATGGCAAATAAAAAGGTTTCTTGTGTATTGTACTAATAAAAAAGTTATAACATCTCAAAAATCATGAAAACCCTGTTAAGCAATACCATTTTAACTCGCTAAATAAGTGTTCCAAGGGTTTCTTGTCTTCTTGGCACATTAACATTTTTATACTTAATACTATAGTTGAAATAGACTTGTTTGAACCATTCAACTGCAGTGTTCATGTTGTGCTTGAAGTCATTTCCAGTTGTCAGGAAAATTCATGTTGAACATCTTCATTTATGCTTGTTGCGTCATTTAGCTTTGCAGTTACAGACTGGTCAGTCTGACATTAGTCAGTGACCTATTCACATCTTTTTTACAGAGTGTGTCAAATTTCCTCCTGTGTTTGGAAGTGTTTATTAAATAAGTTTTACTTAATATGATTATATTTGCAAATTTTAAATTCAGTTAAATTTTACATTATTTTCAATTGTGAATTTTTTGGATACATTATGGTTAGATGGAACGGTGTTTTTAGCGATTTTGATGGCTTCATTACTGATCAACCCCTTTGAGTAACAAAATAAATTTTTGTTTCTAAAACCTACTAACCTACATCTCATTGTTATGTTTTATGTCTATTTCATTTCTATTTCAAAGATTATTTTCCTTTATAATATTTAACTTGTCACAGAAGTCCTATTGACTCAGAACTATGGATATATGAAAGGTGGTAAAAGAAAGTAATTAAAATTAGATTTTATTTTTTGGAGTTCCTTTTAACGTTAATTCAATTTTTCTGCCAATAAATATATTTCTACGGTTTACCTATGTTTCAGTAACTTATCCGCTGGATTTAACTAAGACTAGACTGCAGATTCAAGGAGAAGTCGCAGCTGCTGCTAACAACAATTGTTCAAAGGTATTTTTATTAATTGTCCAAATAATTTTCATAATTCGCTCATTACTGATTGATAGTTTATTATTAACTAATGATATGAATAGAAAAATTAAATTGTATTTGTGAATAAATATTTAAATTTTTCAGGTTATAAACAAAGTCGCATTTTACACTTTACCCATTTAGTTTCCTTTCTGTTTGTAAAATTAAAAAAAAATTGTTTGTTACAGGTTAATTTTCGTGTTATTTAGGAAAATTGGTTATACTATTTTTACGAGAGACTTTTGTCTCTCAGATTACTGTAAGTGTTGTGGCATTGAAAGACAGTTAATAACATTATAGTGTATATTATGTAGCACTATCTAAAAATATGTGTATCCATTTCTACATAGAATGGGTTGATCAATTTCCAGTTATGTTTTATTAAGTTTGGGTAAATTTAATTATACTCTTTCAGTGATGATGTATATAGTGTTCTTTATTTTTACAAAGTTACGAGTATTTTAAGTGTTTATCTTTATGTGGATCCAAAAGAATGTGTTTGAAAAAACAAGTATTATAATTTGTATTTTAACTGCATCTTTAGTTTAGTTTAGTAGTATGGTTGTATTGTGTTTACTTTCCTGGTGATACACTTTCTTTTGTATTTCCTTTCTGATAACACAGTCTGAAAGATATTGAAAAATTGTAAATAATAAGCAACAGTCTTAGATTGATAGTTGCAAGAAGTGTAAACTAACTAATTAAACAGCTATTTTATTTCTAGTTGTTTCAATGTTAACTTTAAATGAAAAGGAAAGGGATTTTTTTTGTTGTAAGAATCTTTGTTATTAAAATTAACTTTTTTTCCTGTGATTGTGCCATGATCCAAGTATGCAGAATCAGTCTACCTACAGTTTCTCTGCATAGTCTGGATGTTTGTATTTTAAATCATTGTAAAGAACAAATGATCTGCATTTGTACAGGGTCTTTTGGAATTTAGTTGGTGGTTATTTTGTTTTATATTTTCACACTGGTTGTATTTGAAGAAACTACAAACAAACAAGAAATGTCTTTTGTCTGCGCATAACATGTGTTGTGTTGCATTCTATGAAGTTTTGTGTCTGTTTTTGGTGTCAGCAGTTATTTTGATTATACACATTTTTTTATAGTTGTATTCTGTAGTTTATATTTGAAAAATAATTGATGTTTTTGTTGATTTCAGTATTTTGAAAAAAAAAAATGTTTTTTTAAATAATCATGTTTTATAAACAAACTGGATTTTCTAATTAAAAGAAAATTGGGTTTGCAATTTTATACATTTGAAAAATACTATGATATTACATGAAATATTATAACTGTAATATGGTATCAATAAGTTCATAATGGTGAACTTTCATATGGTGTCAATTTTGCAGTGTATATGCAAGAGATTTTTTATTATTTATTTAAAAATTGCAAAAAAATGATTTACCAGCCTGCTTGAATATTAAATAGTGATTGGAATAGGGTTCTGATTAACAAATAGTGTTGCCATAGTATTTTATATAAAATTAAAAATGTGAAATGTTAATGTCCTAAATTCAAAAAAATTATAAAATCAAATGTACGTGATTATTAATTCAGTCACTATTCTGAATTGTTGAATTTTCTGGGACAGGTAAAATTAAAGTGCCCCTTAATCTTATCTGTAGTTGCAGATAATAAAAGAAACTGGCTTTGTTTATTGATTTATTACTGTTTTAAAATTTATTTGTTGATGGTAATTTGAGAGGCTGATGAATAAATTTTAATAATTCTTTAACTGTTGAAAAATTTACTTCTTTGCAAATGACGTTTGTTGTTGAGTAATCGTATAGTCCTGACTAACCACCCCTAATTTCACATCTTTGGCATTACCTTGTAACACATCTAGTTGTACATATGAATAAATAAAATCCTTTTTAAGATAAACATTTATTCAAGGTCCATCAAACTGTGGCATCCAATCTTTCAGACTCAGGAAGGGGATTATTATATGATGTTTTTAATTACTGTGTAGCATCCTTGGAACCCGCTTAATCAAAATTGGAAATTGAAGAATGAGTTGATACAAATTATTCTTCTTTTTTTGTTTTTTAATTTTTCTTTTTGTGATAGAAAAGGATTCTATATTGTCAAAGAAAGTTTTGACTCCTATCTCTCCATACTGTAGCCCTGTTCAATTGGCAGAAGTTCATAGAATGTAGCATACACAACATGTTTTATTTCCGAAAGTGTTGTGCTTTGAGAATTGGTAAAAACAGTTAATTCTCTTAGGCCTCTGTGGCTTCCCAAGGGAGCTTCTAGTTCCTTCAGTTAACAAAAATACTTACACTATGTTCAGAGTCATTCCTCTAGTAGTTTTTTCTTAAAAAAGAAAAATATTCTTTATGTAAAAATCTCATTCAAAAAAGCAGTCAGGACAGAACCTGCCCACCAGGTTAGTCTAGTGGTTAATTGGTCATTGCAAATCAGCTGATTTTGAAGTTGAGAGTTCTGAGGTTGAAATCCTAATAAGGCAGTTTCTTTTACACGTATTTGAATACCAGATCGTGGATACCGGTGTTCGTTGGTGGTTGGGTTTCATTTAACCACACATCTCAGGAATGGTTGAACTGAGGCTGTACAAGACTACACTTCATTTACACTCATACATATCATCCTCAGTCATCCTCTGAAGGTTACTGGAGGCCAAACAGGAAAAAAGAAAGGATTTAAAACAATGTTTGTAAGAAAAATTAATTTTTTATTTTGATCAAAAGATCACTCTTTGCAAGTAATAAATATATTCAGAATTGTGTTTTAATAAATTTATTCTTACTTAACTTTTTGGCAGAATAATATTTTCTACTTCCATGTCTAGGCGCTGATAGAACAATAATCATCTATATATCTGTGCAGCAGATTATTGGTGCTAATTTGATGTATAATATTAAATATTGTGGTCTGTTTTTGTGAGAAATGTTCAAGAAGTAACATTATTTTTGATTTACATCATTTACTTGATATCAAATACAAAAATTAAGGAATAAGTTAAATTTACATACTATTGTTCTACATATTTGCTGAAGATTGATAAATATTAGTCTAGCAGTATGTGAATTTATCAAATATCTAGAAATTTCTGTCCTATTAAAATCTTTTGATTCTTTATTTCACTTATGTCGCTAAACTGTATGCTTCCGATATTTTTCTTTAATTTTTCAAATAAGTGATAGTCAGAGGGATTGATAGTGATGTTGACTATATGGTGGATGTGGCCTTCAAGTATGACTAAAAAGAGGCAATGGTTTTTCTCTGACATTCAGGTGTGCGCTGTCATTTTGGAAATGAAATTTGGTAAATATTTTAATTAAATACCTTTCATGTGCTATTATTTATGTAATGCTAGGGTATATGAGTATATGAATAATTTTTTTTTTTTTAATTTATATATGATCTCTGTAACATATTAGACATTTGTAACTTTATTCTTACATTAGGAAAACGATAATTAGTTTTACATATTATTGTTGCAAATTTTTTGAGTGTTTTATTTTAAATTGATTTTTAGAATATTAGATATCCCAAAGTATGATTGTGTAGTCTAGTTATAATTTCTGGAAAATCCATTGATGCTTATTCCTGATATCTATGATGTCTGGTCCTTATGTTAACATTAATATTTCTTGTATTTCATGAGATTTTTTTATTATTTCTTTTGGCCCTTAAAAACCAAATAGCACAACTTATTTCTGTTTGGACATAAACTAATACAAGTGCACACGTTTTAATGTGTTGTGAAACTGTACACACTAATTGTATTATTTGACACTGGAGGAACCATAGTTTCCTGCTCTGCTCGGCTGAGAAGCCTCAAGCAATATTCATGTGACGGATTTACCAGTTTAATTTTTTAAAAACCTTCTATTTCAGATGAATGTAAGTAAAAGAAAATATAAATTTTGCTCATAAAAAATCAAGTTTTTTTGAAGATGTACACATATTGCTTAGTGGAGATATTTCCTTCATTTTTACTGTTTTAATCATATTTTCTCTAAATGTGATTTTTTTTATGCATAAGGTACCATATCGAGGCATGCTGGGGACTGCAGTTGGAATTGCTAAAGAAGAAGGAATGTCAAAGTTGTGGCGCGGGGTCACTCCTGCCATATACAGACACCTAATATATTCAGGGATTCGTATAGTGTTTTATGAGAATATGCGTGATAAGCTGTTGAAGAAAGAGCGCGACGGCACTTTCCCCCTCTGGTGAGCCTCTACCTAATGGTAAATAATTTCATTCTCATATGAATAGAATATAATTTTTACATTATTTTAATTATATTCATTTCATTTGTTTATGTGGCATTTGTTTATGTGATTGTTTAATATTTTTTTTAAATGTGTATAATTCTATAACATATTTGAGGTTTGTAAATTTTCTTACATTATACAGATTTCAAAAAACATTGCTTCAGCAATTATTTTTTTACTATTAGTTTCATTTTTGTGAAGTTTCGTTATAACATTTTTGTTTGTATAACTATGATTTATACAGTATTATTGAAAAAAAGAACGATTAAACATATTTATCAGCAAGACCAATCTAGACTTAGTAAAAAGAAGCAGTTTAATATCCCAGAATTCAACTTCAGTTTATTGGATTTATCATATTTACATAAATATTTAATGTGTTCTATTTTTTCATGTCTATTTTTGTTTAATCTGACAGTGATAATAAATTTGTATCGACTAGTATTTAAAAAAAGTATAAGTTCATTTATATTGTAGCATAAGAGTAATAAATATACATTAGAATTTAATTTAGTATTGAGAATTTTGATCAGGACTGATCATGGTGCATTTCTTTCTCGCTGTGTAATTTTATTTTATTATTGGCTGAATTATTGTTGTCAGCAGCTCAGTACAGTTTGTTTATTTTTGAGATAAGTTTTATCATCAACCAAAGCTATGGAAACACAGGTCTGGACTAACTAGTGATGGATGTCTAGATTGGAGATTGAAATGGTTTAAATTAAATTCATGCTTTCTATTGAGATTGCCTAGATTGACAACAGATACTTCTATTTTTTGCTTTTATTTTTTATTCTTATTCTAAAATCCCAGCTAAAACATAAGTATTTTTTATTTGTCAATAATATTGTTTATTATTCCTTTGTTTATATTCTTATTACTTTTTTTAAAGTATTTTGTTGCATTATCTTTTCCTTTAGTTTCTACTGATTGTTTAACAATCAAAATGGCCATCTAAATTTTGTTTTTATAAGTAAACCTTTTTGTAAATGATTGTTGAACATAATTTAGTTTTCCAATTTATTTCAGTAACTGTTATAACTCTTTATATTGACAATTAACTTTGTAATTTTTAATTACAAAGTAACTCCTTATGGACAATGCCATTACTATTAAAGAAACAAATTAGCATGGTTTTGATTCGCTCATTTTTGCTTTTTTGGGACGTGGTGAGTTTGAAGTGTGCCACTCTTTGGTCTGGCATTTTGTTTCTGGGTCTTACTCAAATATCCAAGATTCATCACCAGTAATAACATTTTTTAGAAAATCAGGATCAGTTTCAATTCACCGTAGAAGATCGCGGCACACTTCCACCCTGTTGTTTTTGTGTTCAACTTTAAAATTTTTTGGTACCAACTTTGCACAAACTTTTTTCATGTCCAATGTGTTTGTCAAAATTTGATTGACTGTGGTACGGTTCAAATTCAATTGTTCTGCAATCTTTCTGATGGTTAATCGCCAGTTGTATTGTATCAAGTTGTTCGCTCAACATTGTCATCACTTTTTGGTCTTCCAGAGTGTGTATTGTCCACAAATGATTCCTGGCCATCTGAAAATGCTTTAATCCACCTAAAAACTTGGGCTTGTGACAGAGCGTCATCTCCATATGCCCTTTTCAATTTTGAAAAAGTTGTTTTGAAGTTCTAATATTTATGTTCTAGCTTTCCCTATGCCATTTGCTAGCGGTGCTAAGTTGTTGGTGAAACCAAGGTCATTTTTTTTATTTTTGTCCAATTTTTACTTTCGGGGGTCATTTTTTGAGCCATCCCTGATTACCATTTCCAGAGTGCAGTTGAATAGTAGTGGTAAGAGTCCATCACCTTGGCACAATCTGTTTTGATCTCAAATGATTCTAAGAGTTCGCCTCAGAATTTCACTTTTGACTTGGTATATGTGAGGGTCAGTTTTATCATATTTATTAATTTCAGATGTTCGAGATGTCTTAGAATTTTTGTTAGGGATTCTCTGTGGGTGCAATCGCATACGATTCTTGAAGTCTACAAATGTTATCAACATGTCTCTGATTCTTTTGCTATTGTAATAATCAATTTTTAGCTTGAGACTCATGATCTAGTCTGGACAGCTCCTCCATTGTTTCAAACCTCCCTGGTTCTCCTAGTTCTTTCTCGAGTTGTAAACCGATCCTGTTGAGGATGATTCTGCTGGTCTTTCAGTTTTTGCTGGTCTTCCTGCTTGTTTCCAGATCTTTATAAAGGTCTGATCTTCTCCTGCCGCTTTGTAATTCTTCATCTTAGCCAGTGCTTGATAGACTTCTTTTATTGTGGGAGGGTTGATGTTTTCTGATGGCGTTGTTATTGGAGTGCTGCTGGTGTTACAGTCTAGAAGTTTTGTCGGCTCTTCAACATTAAGGAGTTTGTTGAAATAGTTAGCTAGGATTTACAGGTGTCTGATGTTATAAGCCAGATTATGATCTTAGTTGGGTTGGGGAATTCATGTTTTTGGAGTTTTTTTTAAAATTCTTATGTTGATTTCAGTGTGTCTTTATGGTGTTGTCTTTTTATTGTCCTTAACGGTTTGGGTGGTTTCTTTTCTTTATTTTACTAAATTTTGGACTGATGTTTCTGATTTTTGGGATTGGTGTAATAGCCATGCTTGATGTCACTTCTCCACTGTTTCATTGCATTTTCTATTCTTCGATTGGTGCTTTTTACAGGGTTTTATTAGGGCTAATTCTCCTACGATTGTTTAAGGTTCTTGACTAAGTCTTCATGTTTATTTGTGATTGTTATTTTTTCAGTTGTTTTTTGGTAATTTTTATTCTTGGATTAATTGGGTAGTGTCTATTTTTCTTTTAGTTTTAGGGGCTTTTTGTTGCTTTGTTTGGACAGTGAATTTAATTTTGAATAAGCAGTAATCTGATATTGTGTCTATTCCTCGGAGGA
The DNA here is from genome assembly GCF_047948215.1 of Lycorma delicatula. Classification (NCBI taxonomy): domain Eukaryota; kingdom Metazoa; phylum Arthropoda; class Insecta; order Hemiptera; family Fulgoridae; genus Lycorma; species Lycorma delicatula. The sequence continues at coordinate 130,246,435 of NC_134463.1, read as the reverse complement.
TTTTTACATTGTAGATCTCTTTGTGGTGGTGTTTGTGATGACGTGATCTAGTTGCCATTCTCCTTTAGAGTAGTCGGGGTGTTTTTCTGGGTTTTGAGTTTTTGAGGTTTCCTTTTGAAGTAACTGGATTTCAAGATTAGGTTGTGGTTTCTGCAGAGATCGATGGGTCTCTGTCCATTTTCATTTGCTGTCTTTGGATGGACCAGTTTCCTAAGATATTGTGGTATCTTCTTACTTTGCCTAGTTGAGCGTTGAGTCTATGATTAGTTTAAGTGATTTTTTGGGATGTTATTTATGGTCTGGTTGAGTAGGTCCCAGAACGTTTCTGTACCTTTATGGTCTTTTAGAGATTTGTTTTTATTATTAGTGAGAGTGTGGGCATTTATTATGATGTAGATTTTATTAGATGTATTTAAGGTGAGTGTTGAGATTCTTGGGTATTGTGACTTGAATTCCTATGTGGAGTTTATTATTTTGAGGCTGACCAAAAAGCCTATTCCAAACTTGAGACACTTGTCATCTCTCTCTTTCCAAGAATACCTTATACATTTGTATAGTCTATATCCTTTAGATTCCATGGAGTCCTGGTCAGTAGATTTCTTATTTCCTGCAGTCTTATGATAGGGTCAGTTCTTTTTAGTTTACCAGTCTGCACGAGTGAGTTTAATTTGTGTGTGGAAATGTAAATGATTTGCTTCTTTTGATTTTGGATTTTGTATTGTTCTTGTTCATATGTGTGGTGTTAGGGCATTCCAGTGCTTTCAATCGCACGTTATCTTCTAAGTGGCAGCCCACCAAATCCAAGTGCTGCCTTCTCTGAACATTGGTTTGCTTGGTTCAGCTGGTGGAGTAATCTTTAAAAGACCTTTCATGATTGACTGTCAAGGCGTCACCTATGGTGGGACTAGGTCCCAAGTTACAACTCTAGATGTGATTTAGTGAGGTGATGTGGGATATGACTTGATAGATTAAATTGCTTGATATATGACTTGATGAATTGCTTGAAATGATTGATAGATGAAATTAGTTTAGGTTCAGTTCACCAGACAAATTTCTCCTATTTGTTCTGGATATATCCAGGTGCACCTCGTGAAGGCTGGATATACTTTTGTTAAAGTTCTTATTTTGGAGAAAAGTTAAAATGTCTGATCCTAAACATTACACTCATGTAGTTGTTTATAGATAAATTTACAATATTTTTTTTTTAAAGATACTGTAATTATTTTTGTAGCAGAAGTAGTAATTGAACAGATGACTGTACAACTTGACTTTGAGCTGGTCTGTCTTGGCTGGAACCTAGGCTGAAGTGGTTGGGATTGATTGATGTGGGAAGCATCAATTTTATGAAGAGCATTTAATTTTATAAGTAGGAACTAAAAAGCATCAACTGTTATAAATTCAAGACTTTAAGAAAGTCCGTGAAAAATTTAATAGGTTTTTACAAATTTTTTTATATTTTTAGATTCAAAAAGTCTAGTTTTTTGTGGGTTGGTAAATTGTTTTAAAAAAGTCCCATTTGATATCTTCAGTGATTAAGGAATTGGGTATGTTTTTCCAGTTTTCCAAGAAAAATGGCAGATACTTATCAAAGGATTGTCAATATTGGTCTATCAGATTCCTACAGATAACCATGTTTTTATAAAAATATTGTCTTATATATTATGATTAGCTTTTATTTATGTTTATATATACAGTAATGTGTGAATAAATCCAAACACAGGGAATTTTTTTGTTCATCTCTATGTTGTGGCTACACAGCTTGACTACATCCGTTTTTAAATTGTCTGTGTAATGTGAGGTTAATGCGCTTTGGTTATTTAGCAGTTTTCATGTTATCAATAGTGTTCTGTGAAAGTTTATTTCATTTTTTAATTACAAAATCAAATTTTTGTATTTGTTTGTTCTGTTAGTCTTGAATATGTAATAATGGATGTGACTCCAAGAAAGCGTTCAATGATTGTTTTTCTTTCTGAGCACACCAGTATGTCATTATGACAAATAGCTTCAGAATGGGTTATTGAACTAGTGATAGTGAATGCTATTTTTAAAAAAATTAAAGAAGCTGGTTCCTTTTCACCTCAAAGGAAAGACAAATGTGACCGTAAAAGAGAAACTGCTCCAATAAAGGATTGGTTATTAGTTAGTAAAAGTAAACTTGATTCAAAATTATATGCTATAAACTTTAATTGAGAATAAGCAGTCAGTAGAACAGATTTACATGTGACAACTGTTAGTCGCTGACTTCTTGCAGCTGGACAGAAAGCTCATTGGCCAGCAAAAAAAACAGCTTTTAACACCAGCAATATGCAAAAAAGGTTCTTGTTGGCCAAAGGTCCATGCTGACTGGATCAAAGAAGATTGGAAAAATGTTACGATTTCTGACCGAGTCACATTTTTACATTCAGCAGCAAAGGGTTCTATACATTAGAAAAGCATCAGATGAAAATACATCACCTGCTCATATCCATTGATCAGTTAAACATCCCAAGAAAAAATGTTTCTGGGCTTGTTTTACATTTGAAAGTTCTTGTTCATTTCTTCCAGTAGATGGTACGTTGAAAAGTGATGAATATATCAGATTCTGAAGGAAAGGTTTGTGACACAACTTTAGAACAAATTCCCACAAGGCAACAGAATGTTCCAACAAGATTTGGCACCATGCCATAGTACCAAAAAAGTGGAAAATTTTTTGAAGAACGAAAAAACAAGTGTTCCTGTGGCCAGGCAATTCCCCAGACTTAACCCAATTGAAAATCTTGGGGCAGTAGTTGAATAATAGCTCTCAAAAATTAATTATACCAAAAATCGACTTCATTAAAGGAATAATATCGGTATGGTTTCATGATGAAAATATAAAAAAAGTGTGTAGTACAATTTTTGAATCGATGCCAAATCGTGTAGTACATTTTTGAATCAATGCCAAATCGTGTACTTCAGCGTTTTTCAATCTTTCAGTATTTACAACCCAATATTCAATCATAATTTTCATCGGATCCTGCTCTCATACAATAACAATAAGTACAGTAATAAAGTATTTTGAGTATTTTGATGCTAAAGCTACACTATGACCTCTTTACAAACCTTACAAATTACCAAGAATAAGTAAATTTATTGATATTTGGCAACCACCAATCCGCTGCATTGACAAAACCAGAATTGATCTTCTCTATTGCGCTCTGTCGTATGTATATTAGACATTCTCGCGGCTTTGTGAGAAGTTCCAGTTTGTCTTGAACATTCTTGAACGTCTGTGCAAACATATATAAATGCTGCACCTTGTTCGATTTCAGCCAGTCTCAGTCAAGTCGTTCCTTTTATAGCTATGGAATCTATCGTGAATGTGTGTGTTGTAATTTGCGTGTAAGTGTAATTCATGGTATTAAATATTCATGGCAGTAGATTTATACAGAATCATGGATAAATTTTTAAGTGGGCATAAGTGAGCATTGGACGATAGTGAAGCATCATCAAGTGCACTGACAAGCATGGTTCTGAAAATAAAATCAGTAAAATATTCTCAAGAATACTTTAAATTTTTGTTTTACCAGTAATTAAGTAAATGAAGAAGAAAGGCCTGTGTGTGTCATTTGTTCAAAGGTTTTCGCAGCAGACAGCATGAAACCTAATAAACTTAAACGAAATCTGGAAATGCTACATAGTGAGTTAACAAACCCCCAAGAATTCTTCGAATTGAAATTAAAATCATATGAAAAGCAAACATCATTTTTAAAAAAAAATTTGTTTGCGAGTGAAAAAGCTTTACTTGTCTATTACAAAGTTTCATATAAAGTAGTCATATGTAAAAATTCTCACACCATTGGTGAAGAGCATCTTCGTTAGCTGCAATCGAGATTGTAGAAACCATGTATGGAGATAATTTTGTTAAACAGTTGCAGTCCATACCTCTATCAAATGATACTGTTGCCTGTTGAATTGGTGATATAGCTGAAGATGTGCATCAGCTTTTCGGGAAGTTGCGTGACAAATTTTTTTCAATTAGCCTTGATGAGGCAACAGATAATAAAGATGCTCATTTCATTGTCTATGTTCGATTTTGTGATGGTATGTCAACAGTAGAAGGACTACTTCTCTGCAAACCAATAGAACTCAAAGCAACAGCAATTGTATTATTTGCCATCTTAAATGATTTTATAAATGAGGCAAACGTAGGGTGCATTGATGGTGCTCGTTCAATGTGTGGAAGATTCCAAAGTATACAAGCACTTGAGAAACAAAAATCTCCACAGTATGTCTGACACATTGCATGATCCATAGAGAAGCTCTGGCTTCCAAAGAAATGAGTCCTGGTCTGAATATTGTGCTAATGATGATTGTAAATGTAGTAAGTAATGCACTAAGTGCCCCCCACTTAGTGTTATCAACCCCCCCCCCCCCACCATAGAGGGGCGTGCTCCACAGGTTGAGAAACACTGGTGTACTTGAAGTGATTACGTATAAAGGAGGAGATATTTGATATTCACAAATTGTAAATGTATGGTTCTTTTGAGAAATAGAATAAGTTTTTATTAAATAACATCTGTCTTTGGATTAGTTTGCACATTACTGTATATTGTCATTCATTTCTGTTCTTAAAAATTATGATAATTAGGAGTGTAATTCTTAATACGAGGGTAAATCAAATATAAACAGGATTTTATTTTTAAAAAAAAATTATTGAAAAATAAAAGGCTGCTATAGTTTATTTTTCTACATAGTTTCCTGCTTTAGAAATACTTTTTCCAGCGAGAAGGAAGGTTTTTTTATCTCAGCATCATATAATAAAGGTGGTTGCATCAGGAGCCAATTGCAAATGAATCCTTCCACTTATCCCTCCAACTCCTCATCATCTTCAAATCTTTGTCCTCCTAGAGCTTTTTTAAATGGCCCAAACAAATTAAAATCGCACGGTGATAGGTCCGGGCTGTAGGGAGAGGATGATCAAGTTGAGTCCAGTGCATTTCTTCTAGTTTTGAGACTGTTAGAGTTGCAGTATGGGACCTGGTGTTGTCGTGAAGGAGGATGGCCTCTCAAATCGGTTGTCTCGTCTTTTGTGGCGATATGCAGCGCTCAGCTCATTCAACAGCTTGCAGTAGTAAGCAGCATTGATTGTGTGTTGCTCATGCAAAAAATCAGTGAGCAAAATGCTTTGCCGGTTGAAACAACCTTGCCAGCCGACAGTTGAGTCTTGGTTTTTACTGGGGGCTCCTTCCTCTTTTCTTCACCACTCCATACTTGCTTATTTCAACTGGGGAGTGTAGTGGTGGACCCATGTTTCGTCGAAGGTGATGATCCGACTCAAAATGCATCATCTTTCACAAACCTTGCTGTAAGCCTCTGACTACCAAACTTCTCAACTTTTGATCTGCGGTCAAAAGGTGAGGGACCCATCTGGCACACACTTTTTGAATGTGCGCCAGATCGGATTTTGTGATAATCGCTTGACAGCTTCCGTAACTTATTCCAACCTTTTCTGCAATTTCAGATACTCTCACCCATCGATGTCTTCAAGAATGTCTCGAATCGTGCGAATGTTTTTGTCTGTAATGCTGGTCCAAGGAAGGTGATTGTGTTCCTGATTTTCCACTTGTTCTCGTCTTTCAATGAACTCTTTATGCCAGGCAAACACATGAGTCCTTGACAATGTTTTGTCCCCGAACTGTGCAGTCACTCTCCGGAAAATTTCCGTCGCTTGAACTCCTTCACGAGCAAGAAATTTTATAATTATGCATTGCACAGTGTAGGAGTGTACCTGTTGCTCGGATATCGTGAGCAACAGGGGTGTGGAATGGTCGACCCTCCCAATGACCCTACCCAACCATACTAGAAGTACTGGCCCAGTCCTACCGACCGTAGTTGCTCAGGAACAAAAATCCCGTTTATATTCGATTTACCCTCTTATATACGTTGTCTAAGTAAAAATGCAACTCTGTATCTTTTATTGAATTTAATAGCTTGTAATGTGGTTAATCTTCAGAATTTTATTTCAGTCGCATTAAATTATTTACGTAAATGTTTTTTTACGACGACATAAAAATTAAAAGAAAATATTTAGGGAAATGTTTGTAAGATTGCGCAAGTTCTGAATACTATTTTGTACGTACCGGATCAGATACATAATAAAATATTCATTCTTATATTTATTTTACGTCTTGTTTTGGCCAAAAAAATTACTATACAAAATTTTCAAATTATTTGATTGAAATCTGCAGGAACCATTTAATCAGACTCATCTAAATTAATTAAACTGCTTTTGAAAACCTACAGTACAATGAGCAGCATCCTCTGTTTTCAGAGGAGATACTTCAGGATTAAATAAAACTTTATGCTACAATAATTTATAAAACTTTAACCGGTACCTCCAAGAAAAATAATTTTGGTTGTTTAATTAATATTGTTCGCACTTTTTGCTGATTGTTACAAAGTGATCCAAATATGTTTATTCGGTTAAGTGTTGCTGTAACAAATTTGATGGGGCCAAGTGATATTCTTTTTCAAATCTGTTGCTTGTAATAGCATGACGCAAAAAAAGATATCCACAGTAAATGAAAATATATCAAAATTTCAAAGATGAAACTGTGCCTTTAATAATAGAATAATATATAAGTTATAAATAATAATAAGTAATGTAATAAATAAATTTATTTAAACGAATTTCTGCAGAAATGACAAAAGAAAATTTAGTTAATTCATGTATTATTAACGATTAAAAAAAATACAGTAGTGTAGTTAATAAATAAATTTCTGTTTTAAAAATTCTATATCTAAATGTTGTACACTGTCTAAATTTATCATTAAAGTTTCTTTTGTGCAAAACTGCAGAGTGAAAAGAAAAAATTACAAAAACTTACATAAAATAAGTGATATAATCATATGCTATATTTTGAAAAATTTGCCTATTGTTTTGGAAGTTATTTTCCTATTGTACTTAGTTTTTCTGAAACTGTTGCCTATCTCACTTAGTCACGGGAATGATTTTTCATTAGTATTCCATCTAGATTTTAAAAATCCAGATAAAATATGCAAAGCATCGTCTGCACCTTTACATGTGAATGGCTTCTTAGTGACAGTATTTTCTTCTAACTTGAAATGGCTGCTGTCTTATATGGTACTGGAAATGTTTTGTCATTCATTATAATTTCTTAAGTCATTAATTTGCCATCTATTTTATAAGTTCGGCTAGGTAAGCTGAAAACAATAATTTCAAAGGTTTCTTGATTGAAGTCATTGAAATAAAGTCAAGTTTTCTTCAGGATCATCATTGTCATCTGGAAATGTTCTAAAACATTTGTGTTACATTTTTCTAAGCATCACTAAAAAGATGAATCGCATTGAGTACAGAAATCTTGTTTGTAGTCAAGTATTTTTAGCAGAATTTTTTGTTTGATTAAATTTAAAATTAGTAGTCGACAGAAATAGGACTTGAATCTTCTAATTACCTTTTGATTCATTACTTGTGATACAGATATAGAATTGGTGGGAAAAAGACGAGTTTTTTATTTGTTAAATTGTGGAAAAAAATTATTTTTTATTTTTTTAAAAATTATTCATCATATTGTTTATTTATTTTTCAAAAATACTGGTTGTCATTCGTGGGTTTTTTTCTTTACTATGTAATTAGTAGAAACAGGTTTTATATTTTTAAAATATCTTACCTTTTTCAGATCTTTCTGTTACTAGTAGCTTTCATTTGTCATTGATGGTCATGTTAGCACGTTGTAAAGTAGTGAGTATTTTTAACAAGCTATGTATTTATAACATCACATTTATAAACTTCACTAATACATTTCTCACTTTAAATTTTAACATTTTATCTGAAGTTAAGGTGTAAAAGATACGCCTAATTGATCTGAATTATAAACGTTTCAGTATAGTGCCTTCTTAAATTTGGTCACAAAGTTGTTAATGTTCACAAACGTTTGTTGACCAGAGGTGTTTCTCCATTTATTTTTCCATAAACAATGTTGTTCCAGTTTCTAAAGCAGTCTTTCCATTCGCTTTCACATGTAATACGAGGTGTGGCTAAATAACGAGACTAATGCTGTTACAGAAGAACTGCACATGCGCCAAATTTGTACAACTTGACAGCTGTGCAGCATGAAGCCTTCTCTTTTGATTGTTGTTCTGTAGACATATTAGTCTGACCATGGCCTTTGTTTGAATAACATCTGTTTTCTTGTTTTGCTGAAAAAATAATTGTTTTATTGGAGCAAAGAATTGTCGTGAAATTTCATATGAAACTGAAAAAACACTACTGAAAGTTATCTTTTATTAAAAAAAGTATATGGCAATGAATGTTTATCATGTGCGCGGGTTTTTGGGTGGTTTGTGTTTTGAAAATGGCCGAGAAGATGAAGATGATGTTCACTCGGGTCTCCCCTTCACGTCAAAAACGGATAAAAATATTGAAAAAATTGGTAATCTGATCTGAACTGACCGTCAGTTAAATATTTGTGCGATCGCTGAAACCGTAAGAATTGACAAAGAATGTGTAAGGCAAATTTTACATAACAATTTTAACATGCAAAAAGCGTGTGTGAAAATGGTGCCTAAATTTCTCACAATCAAACAAAAAGAAGCTCGTGAAAATGTTTGTTCTGATACTTTGAACGCCATTGAAAATGAACCAAACTTCTTGGAAAGAGTGGTAATGTGTGATAAATCTTGGTTTTTCACTTATGATCAAGAAACTAAGCGTCAATTCATTCATAGGAAGGCCCCAACTTCACCAAGGGCTAAAAAAGCTCGAATGAGCAATTAAAATTCAAAGCGGTGATGATTGTTTTTTTTTATATTCATGGGATTGTGTACCTTCATTGGGTTCCTGAAGGTGAAACTATTAATCAACATTACTACCTCCAGGTCCTTGCTCAACTCTATGAAAAAATAATAAAAAAACGACCTGAATTGTGGAATCAGGACAACTCGCAGACTCACTGCATTGTCTGCCAAGACGTTTCTAACCAACTATAACATTCCAGTGTTAGACCATCCACCTTGTTCGCCTCACCTGGCACCATGTGACTTTTGTCTGTTTCCCAAGGTCAAATCTGCATTGAAAGGAACAAGATTTCAGACCGTTGAAGGTGTTAAAGAAAAAGCAGCACACATCATGAAAGAGCTCAAAGAAGACTTCCAGCACTCTTCTGAACAATGGAAAATTCGCATGGAACATTGTAGGGATATAGGAGGAGTGTATATTGAAGAGGATAACGACTAAATATGTGTAAATTTAAAATAAAATTTTATAGCATTAGTCTCGTTATTTAATAGCTACAACTTGTATGCTTGTAACTTGATTGTTGGGAGTAACTTCCAGTTTGAACTTTTAACACTGTTCCAGTACAGTCCCCTACAGAAGTTTGGATTTTAAACAGCGAAAGAGAAGCTGCATTGATGTCACTTATTCCACATTTTTACATTTTTTTAGTTTGTCTTGGACTATTTTTGACACTACTAATATCAAATTTTGATTTTTCCGAATTGCAGATATTAATTGTGCTAAATTATATTTTTTGACATCGATAAATCTTCCTTCCTTTTACCTGTTTAGCCTCTGGGAATTACTGTCAGCTATTACTTCAGAGGATCAATGAGGATGATATGTATGAATGTAGTCTTGTACAGTCTCAGGTTGACCATTTCTGAGATGTGTGGTTTATTGAAATCCAACCTCCAAAGAACACCAGTATCCACAATCTAGTATTCAAATCGGTATAAAAGTAAGTGCCTTTACTAGGACTTGAAGGCTGGAACCTTCGACTTCCAAATCAGCTGATTTGCGAAGACGCATTCACCATAGACCAACGCAGTGGGTGACATTGATAAATCTAAAGAGCCATTATCCAACTCGCTTATCATTTAAGTTTTACAAAAACAAAAAGTTTTATGTTTAGACATTTTAAAGATGCTGAACTGGTATGGTTCTTTAAATAAGGGGGTGGCTGAAATATATTGCACAGTGGAATGTAATGGGAGAACAAAATCTCGCACATAGTGACAGTTGCTTTTATTTGTAGTTTCATTTCCCTATACTAATATTCCAAAACTCATTGACCCTTGCCCTCTCATTTACTATCAGTTGCCATTGTTATGGAGTTTATTACACCTGCTGTGTCAGTGTATCTAAAACAATGTGCAACAATTGACTTTTTAACTACTGAAAAAGTAGACGGTGAAATTCATTGTCATCCAAAACCCATTTATGGTGATATAACTGTCAATGAAAGTACTGGAAGTAGGTGGGCAATAAAATTTAGTGCATCAGAAGCTGGTAAAGCAAATATTGAAGATGAACCCTGCAGTGGTCAACCATTTTCTGTGATAATGAGAAGCACCTAAAGAATTTCAGTGAGTCGATTCAAAATGACCATCGCATCACACTACATGCATTACTACCCAGTAGGCATATCAAAGGAATATATTATTGATTGATTGGGCTGCTGTAAAATCTGTTTGTGGTAGGTGCCTTGCAAACTCACAGAAAATAACAAACAAAAATGAAAGAAATGTTTGAAAATTTTCTGAAATATATCATGATGGTGTTATATCTGATATCATGATATCATTTCAAGAGTTGAATGAAATTATTTACAAACTGAATTTGACTATATCTTTAAAAGTTGGGAATCAATGTATATATTTTTACTTTTTAGAAAATTATTCAACCTATTTGTATATATATAACATCATATAGTGAATAAATGAAATTTAAAAATAGTTATTCATTTTTCATTGATCATCAATCTCTTTTTGTACTTTTAACAGGAAATCGGCAATAGGGGGTGTGACTTCAGGAGCTGTTGCTCAGTTTATTGCTAGCCCGGCTGATCTAGTCAAAGTGCAGATGCAAATGGAAGGCAGGAGAAGACTGCTTGGCAAACCACCTAGGTAGTTAAGTCATTGCTTTGTGTGTGTGTGTGTGTGTGATCATTTGAAGACTTTATTCTGAAGAGTAAAGGTCTTTTGCAAAGAATAAATCAACTTTTGGTGGTATACATTTGCTATAAGTTTTGTAGGCCATTTCTTCACATTTCTATTATTATTTGTGAAAACTTGTGGTAGAATGGTAGAACTTGTAGAATTCTTATGATCCTAAGTCAGGTTTGGAGAAGTAGGTAAGAATATAAACAGTTTTGTGAAATGTTAGATGTGGAGCGACAGCAGTTTTTTGTTGCACTACTTATTCTAGAGCAAGTCTGGCTGCTGTATCAAAGCGTTTCTATAGCTGTTTTTCAACTACTGTTAGTGACTTTTATATTTTGTTTCATTGGCAAATTGCAGGTAATCAGCTGCAATAAGTATTACCTTATCTTGAGTGTTTGTGTATGCAACTGCTGACACTTTTTTAATGTTTTTCTTTTATTGTCCAAATAAAATATGTATGCTGCATATATATCTGGTTCCTGTTCTAGTTTATTTAATATGGATGTTGACTAAGTCTCTACATTTACTTCTTTCCCTCTATTGCTATTGGCTCCACCTTTTTCTGGATGCTGTTTTCTCTACTCTCTTTCTTTACACTGTCCTTCTGCCTTCTTGTGGCTTTCTTTTTGGCTATCTTCATAAATGTATCGGTATGTTGACACAGGGACTGAAAGCCTTAGTTACAAGCAAACTAAAAATATTTCCTATTTCTTTTGTGGTACGGTAATATATAAAACAGATTTCATAAACTCGCTATAGCACATTTAATTATCGGGTTTTATTCTAAATTATATATTGATATGATTTAGGCCTACTTCCTGTTGTATAGCGACTAATAATAGTAGAATCATTGATGAATCGTGCACGATTAATGTGCTATTTATGAGTTGTAAACACAACACACAATTCCAAGAATTTCATTCACTTATTTTTAATCTACTGTAATCATTGCTCTGTGAAGAATCATATGTCCCACATCGCTTGTAATTAATGTTCTAGAAGCGGTTATTATAAAAACATTTATTGCGGTGTAGATTTTATGTAATGAAGTGAATAGCTGTTAGCGATTTATTTTAACTATTTGTTGTGTTGTTTTCATTTAAGGCTTAGTGATTTATTTTTACTATTTGTTGTGTTGTTCTCATTTAAGGCTTTGCCATAAATTCAGTCATTTAAATTAATATTTCAGTACAGTTATTTTCTTTTAAAATGCCCAAGTTAGGAGGAAAAGGTACAGTAGTTCACAGTCAGGCAAGGGAAATTGTATTCATCGTTATAGTTTCTTTTTACAAAACAATGCCGAAACTGTAATAGCGGGGAAGTGCTGAATATGGTTGTTGAAGCGATAAAAATATGAAAACGAGCGGTCCAAAGCATTATAGCAGAAGGGAAATCAAATGAAACCGAGAAGTTATCTGTGTTTGTTTTGCCGAGAAAACGTGTAGATCGCCTGAGTAGTGTGTGCAATTTAGATTCGTTTGATACGGACGCTTTGAGGCGTTAATAAATAAATTTTATGTAACTGAAAAATGCATTCCTACTGTGAAGAGAATTATGAAAAAGCCCGCGAAAGTGAAATTAATTTCAAATGGAGTGAAAGATCTTTAAGGAGAATGTTATATAGAATGGGATTTAGATAGAAAAAAAAAACAGAAGAGAACCGGAAAATACTGATGGAACGACGACATTATAATGAAAAGAATGAGATTTCTACAACAAATTTCCCCGTTTCACAAAGAACAAAGACCAATTGTATACACAGATGAAACCTACATTCACAGTAGTCATGCGACACCAAAATTGTAAGTAGACACAACAAACCTCCATGAGGGACTGGAAACACCAGTATTCAAGGGCTCACTTTTAATAATTGTTCATGCTGGCTGTAATAAAGGATTCATTAATAATGCTTTTCTTATGTACGAGTCAAATAAGAAAGGAGATCATCATAAATCGATGGATTTTGAAAAGTACATGAATCGGTTACGGGAGAAGTGTATTCCCAACTTGCCACCTTGGTTAGTCATTGTACTAGATAATACATCATATCACGTTCTGCTACAAGCGACCAAATTCTAACTCTTAAAAAAACGATTAGCTGAACAACGAATTAACCGTTCTTCTTCTGTGACAAAGACTGAATTATATGATATTATAAAATTACACAAAGAAAATCAAAGAGATTTCTAATAGATGACATTTTCAAAAATTATGGTCACATAGTTCTGTGGTTGTCACTTTTCCACCCTTATTTAAATACTGTTTAAATGATTTAGAGTCGAGTGAAAGGGCAAGTAGCTAAAAGAAATACATCTTTCAACATGTTAAACGTTCTTAAGTTAGCTGAAGAGGAATTTCATAAAGTGTCTTAAGCTGAATGGAGCAATGTCTGTGAGCATGTTGTCAACGTTGAAAAAAATACATTGAAGATAAACATTTATATGATGTGCCCCGACAGTTTTGTGATAAATGTCAATTTAGAATCGGATGTGAGCTCTTTAGAATATATCAGTGACAGTACTTCTGAATTTGGTACCTGCAGCAATAAAGCGAGTAGAAAAAATAACTATTTAAAGGACTTTAAAATAATAATATTAATTTAGATACAAAACTAGTTTTAATTAAATAGCATTGTATTTATTTTTGGTTGTAAATATTTCAGTAGGCCTAGGGCCGTGCCAAATGTTTGCTGAATGCTAGCAGTTTTTTGTGCCAACTTACTTACTGATAGTCTCTCCTCCATCCTTTTTATACGACCAAACCGCCTCACTAGATGTTTTATAATTCTCTCTTGATCTCTTTCCTAATCCCTTGTGATTTTTAAATTCCTTACTATGTTCCTTTTTATTTTACTCGTTTCATATGAATTTCATCTTCCTTACTTCAATTATGTTCTAATTTTTTTTATATGTAGTCTATGTCACTTCTACTTACTCAAATACAGGAACTTGGATTTACAGGATTTAAATGTTAACATTATCGCCTTACGCTTGCCTTCATCACCAGGATTAAAATATCTTTTAGCAAGATTATCCATTTCCATTTAATTATCAGGGATGCAACTCTTTACTCCTGAGCTTGACTGAGTTCATTCCTGATTCTGTCTGCATCAGCCATCTTCCTCAAATGGTTAATTTTATAATAAAATCTTACTGAGATGGTACTTCCTTTTATTTTCCCATCCCTTCAAAGCCCTGCTTTTCACTAAAATGCTTTGAATTTTTCTTCAGATGGAATTGCTCTCGCTTGTCTCTTTAATTTTTTTGTTTGGGATTTTACACGTGTATTTAAGGCGCATTTATGAAATTGACGTTTATTTTTCTTTCATTTTTTTCAGGGTTCACAGTCCTAAGCATGCGTTTCAGAAGATATTATCAGAAGGTGGTATCAGAGGATTATGGAAGGGTTCTATTCCAAATGTTCAGCGTGCGGCATTAGTTAACTTAGGGGACCTGACCACATATGACACTGCCAAACATCTTATACTGACTAACACTCAGCTGCCTGACAGTCATTTCACTCATGTACTTGCTAGGTAATTATAAATGGTTCAGTATATATATATATATATATATATATATAATTTGTGTGTGTATTCAAAAACCAACTTAACCACCAAAACACAGTAACAGAAAAATCTAAAAAAACTAATACCAGTAGTTGACTTTGCAGGATCCCACATCATTTTAGACTGATTGAAATAACTCATTTAGAGGGAAAAGTATTTTTTACCTGAACTTTTATAAATGGAAATAGTAAAGGGGCTTATAATAAACTTAAAAAAATAATAAATGCATGAGTGCAGGTGGGGGTGGTGGAGAGTTGATTTAGTGGGTTGAAAAATGGTATTCCAATTTCTGGTGAAAGTTGACGCAAAAAAAATTTGTGGTTATTTAAGACACAGAAAGGTATACTTTAATCAAGTTTATATACAGGAGTTGGGGGGATGGTATTCCTCTCCTTTGTTTTTAAGGGCAACGGGTGCCCAGGTGCTCTCCAACCACGCGAACTAGAACCAATATTTGTTTCAGTTCCGCCTTGCAGCTGATGTGCTGTGCATCTGCGGGGAGGTCCAGTCAAACAAACATATGATGTTCGACTGCCCATCTCTTAGGGGATAGGGGGGTAGGGCTCAGGCCACCCTGGAACTTAGAGGTCAAGGGGAAAATTGGCTACTCATAACCGGTAAGTCAATGTGGTGTGAGCTGCATTGTATGACCGTGTGGGTGTTTCTTGATGCTGTTGCTTTGTTCAACTGGCATCAGTAGTTTATTTAAGGGAAAGATTCCTACCTCACTGGTGTGGGAAGCTACTCGAGAGTTATGGCTGGTCATCAACCAATTAAAGTTCCAAGCGTTTTAATTGCTGGCATTCAGCGATCTAGGTGTGGCAGTGAATCGCTGTCTTGATGTGATATATTTCATTTATTGAACGCCATATATTTTGGTAGTTGACAGGGTGCACCTACCCATTTTAGAATATATGACAAGTGAGCAGTAGAAGCAAGTGGTGTGTGGCACCGTGCTTAGTTTGCTCACGCAGTTAGGTTAGCTCTAGGAGTTAGGACACTGGTTGCTAAACTCATCTGAGGCTCAGTAGCCATTTGTAGTACAGACATTCGGTCTTATGCTTTAGGGCAACCGAATGGGGTGGTGGCAGGAGAACTGCTATGCAAATCAATCCGAATACCTTCACTGAACACAATATAAACTGGACTGAAGTTTATTTCTTTATACACACACTGTGTACTAAGAATGACGGATCTAAATGTAATCATGACAAAGATATCATTTCTAACTGCATGTATACATTTTTGTAGGCCTGTAAATAATACCAATCAGATCATTAGTCATCGGTTGAGGATTTGCTATTGTTTACAAGATTGAGTCATTAAGCATTTTTATACATGTAATCAACTCAAGTGGAATGAATTGAACACACAACATAAAAGTATTGTTTGGGTGCCTGTATTGTTTGTAAGTCGAAAAATAAAGTAAAGATAATAATTGTGCGCAAAAGTAGTAATGTTTTGGAAAACAATAATATAATGAGATGTCAGCACATGATGTCACAAGCTCGTAGATTCACTGGGGCAACTGTAGAATGATGTAAATTTAAAATGTCACACGTCTTATGTTTCTAATCAACCACTACAACCCAACATTTCTGTAATTATAAAACATCTTCTTCAAATACGATTGGTGGTTCATCATTTCATACTTTTGTTTAAATCTGTAATTATATTTTTCAAGTGTATTCATTTTTTATTGTTATTACAAATAAGACTGTTAATAAATTTTAAAACAGCACCAGCATATTTTGTAGCTCAAGTAATAGCTAAAATTCTTAGAACAAAATTGAATCTTAAATTTAAACATATATAAATACAAATGTAAAAAATAGTTACGAGTCATAAATAAGTTAAATTTTATTGAAGTTGACTCACATTAAAATAGTAAGCTATGATATCTTTTAACATGTACTCTAATATACCAGTTGACAAAAGAATAGAAATAATAAAAAATAGTTAAAGGAAAGCCCAGAATACATTAATGCATTGATCATAATTATAAGGAATATTTGTCTTCAAAACTATTTTGAATATGAGAATAACCGTTATTCACAGACAGAAGGATTACCAATGGGATGACATATCTGCAATTATATCTGAGATTTTTATACAAATTTTGAAATTATAATCACAGTATATTGAGTACACAAGTATGGATAAGATATGTAGATAATTTTTGGTCATATGTAAACCAGGTATAAATAATGAACATTTGATCATTTTAAATAAACTTAACAATTATAATAAAAAATTTTAATTTTCATGCGAAATGGAAAATAAAAGAAAAATACATTTTTTATATATTGAAATTGAAGTAAACAAACAATATTACAGAAACATCACTTTATAGAAAACCCACAATGAATAGTATTACAATACATGTAAATTCTCATCATAAACTAATGTAAATTCAATACATGTAATACATGTAAATTCTCATAAACTAATACATATAAAAACCTGATTCTTAAAGCTATAGATTGTATAAAAAATAATGAAAATAAACTCAAAAAAGAGTAGATAGAATAGAGTAGATGGATGAAATAAAAGAAATAGCAGTACTTAATGTTTTAATGATAAAATTATAGAAAATGTCTTAAACAAGTGTATAAAGTACTATGATAGTTTTGCAAAGTTACAAAAAGAAAATAACACAGAAATTAATGATAGCTTTTCCTAGAATACAGTTATACAAATAAAATAATAGAAATATTTACAAATGTATATGATAAAAATAAATATGAAAAAGCGTGTAAACTCAATAATCATATTGTAGAATATTAAGGAAAAACAATAATAAAGATGATAGAGAGAGGACTTAAAACGAATATACAAAATTTAATTTAATTTAATGCGATAAAATTTATATTGGTAAAACTAAAAAATCTTTTAAAAAAAGATTTACAGAACGTTACAGTTCTTACACAAACAGAAAGAGTTGTGTCTAATGCAGCCAATCTGTTGCAGTGTATTACTGATTGTAAAAATAATTTAGAAATTTTGGAAATTTGTAATAGCAATAAAAAAATAAATGTACTTGAAAGATATTATATTCATAAATTTTACAAAAGTATGAAATGATGAACCAGCAGTTTGTATTTGAAGATGATGCTTTAATTAAAGACATAGTGTAGTGGTTGGCAACAATGATTATGAATATAAAGTGTGTAAAGTTTTAAATTTACATCATTCTTGTAATGGCAATGGAGTTGTGTTATTACAAATTTTGTAGTTATTAATGTTTTATGTTTTCTAAATTTATTTTTTTTTGTTACTTGTTTAATGTAATTATAGAATTGTGTACCGACTGATGATGCAGGATTTCATAAACGTTAACTACTCCTGTTATTGGTTTTTTTAAATAGTTTTTCTGTTACTGTGTTTGGTAGTTAAGTTGTTTTTTGAATTGAATTAGCACAGTGGTCAATAGGTTGATGAGTTATTTGATGTCCAGAAAATTATATATATGTTTAAATTCCGTTAAGCCACCTAGTACAGATTGTTGAGATAAGACATGTCTTATCCTATTTTTTAATGAGCTCATTAGCTCAAAAGCTCATATATATGAGCTTTTTTTTATATTTTATTTTAAAATTATACTGTCTCACAACAGGTTGAAAGTCAATTTCTGTTTAGCATTTGTCTCAGGGTGATCATGGATTATCCTGTTTCAGGTTCCTGAATATATAAATCCTTATTAAGGGCTTGTAAAGCTTTACAAAAATTTTAAGTATTAATAAATTTATGCACTGTCTGATTTACTCAATAGTCAAGTTCTAATCTGATAAATTGTACAGTTACTGCCAAGTAACGGCAAGCTTGGAATGCGACAATTATTACCCATTGTAAAAACATTTTCCTCACCCTTAGTAATCCCCCTTACCATATCATTTTTTTTCTATTTTAACAAATGAATGCAACAATTTTGAAATGAAATACAGTCAGCTAATTCTGTACTATACATTGTAAAATGTAATAACGGCTAACAAAATATTATCTTACTAATTACATGGTAAATATTGTGATAGATTGTTATTACTGTAACTTTAATTACTTACTGGAAAATGAAGTATCCACTTAATTCCTCAGCTAGAATGCTTTCCTCGGTGTCACCACTATCTTCAGTGTAATTGTTACTATCATTACATATAGAGAGTGAAAGATTCTGTCAGAGAATCTGTTAATGATTTTTGGCTCCAATATTCACCTTTGATTTTTTTAAAATGTTTTCACAGTAAGGTTTCCCGTGTTGGTCCCTCATAGAATTAAACTTATCTTCACGCAGTTTCTGCATTTGTGACATCTTAAACGTTGTGTTGTGGCTCACAACATGTCATTTTACCTCTGACCATACCATCTCGATTGGATTTAAATCTGGATGCTAAAGTGGAAGCCACAGAACTTGATGCCCACTTCTTTCCAACAGTTTTTTAAATTGGTATCATTTTCTGTTACTTTTGTTCAACTTAATTAGTTCATACGATTGTAGTTAAGCATTTGAGATGAAAATGGAATATGATGGTTTTGTAATCAAACAGTCATGTCTTATTTCTTGTTTGATGACACTGGAAGTTTTTCGGAAAGGGTATTATGATACAGAGCATCGTTAGTAACTACTACAGACTGAGGAGGAAGGTTAGGAACTAATGTTTCTTCAGCCCATTTGAAATCATTTTTAGACTCATGTTATCATAGTAATCACCACTTTTTGTCCACTTTTGTTTGACTGTCCAAGTTAATATTGTGTTTAGAATAAAGCCCTTTTCACCTCCGACGTGAATTATAATTAAGCATTCACCTTTATTTATTGGTAAATGAAATCCTACTTTGCTGTTAGCCCACGATTTTGCTGTTGACGGAGTTGATTGCACGGTTACATTTTCTAAAATCACTCATTACCTGCAAATATGAAATCCTTTTCTACTTAGTATCATGTTTTTCAACCAAAATTTCCTTTCGTTTTCCGTTTTGTCCCGCTTTAAACCTAATTCTTTCAAATATATTCTTAAACTAGTTTTACTGCCATTAAAATTAATTTTAATTCTCAATTTTTTACAAAGTTTGTTAACTGTGTCCAGGTTTCCTATCTTGAGTGAAATTCATAAAACCTAATTCTTTCAAAAGTATTCTTAATCTAGTTTTACTGCCATTAAAATTAATTTTAATTTTCAATTTTTTACAAAGTTTGTTAACTGTTTGCAGGTTTCCTATCTTTGAGTGAAATTCATCACAGTTTGTGTAACCACCACACTTTATAAAAATCATCTAATCCAGTAACCGGTTTAGAACATTTCTTTTTTGGGGTAATGAATGAATATTTTGGCCCCTCGGATTGAAGAAGTTCTATTTTTTCTTTTCTTTGGCTTTGAACCTGAGTCTTGGAAATGCTCTGTAGTTTCCTCTTCACATGTCTGTACAACAATTAAATGCTTGTCATTTTTTAATTTTCCTACAGCTAGAGATTGTTTCTTCATGAAATCGTACACGTTGTTTACAATTTTGCATGCCTATCTTTAAATTTTTATCTTTCACAACAGAATTAAATTCACTATTCAGATTGAACAGTAAGACACAATAAAAACCTTTTTCAAAAAATACATTAATTGACCATGTAACAAAATACATGACATATGTATTCTGCCGAGAGGCAAAACCACAGAACTGAACTTTATATACATGGAAAAGCAAGAGAAGCAAAAAAAAAAAAAATAAAGTAAAAATTATTATTACATATTTGAAACATGATGTTACTTTCAAATACATTCTTTCAAAAACAACAGTTGTTTCATGTTTATGCTACTAAGAGATGACTAATTATTATTTGCCAATGTTTCAGAGAACAATAGATAGTATAGCTATGAGGTGCGGGTAGGTCATCCAAGCTTGCTGTTATGTGACAGCTACTGTGCATTGTTAATTGTTAATACTTTCAGTGCTGGTTTGAATATTTTGAAATCATTAAAAAATGCAAACTGAATTTTGATCATAATTTAATTTATTTATGTGCAGTAAGTATATTTATGTAAAAAAAAAAAATATATATATATATATCACTTGGTTTAAAACAAAATAATGAAATGACGCATATGATGGGTCTGTGGGGTGGTGATTGATAAGTGTGTGTGTACAGTGCTGGTGGTCGAATATATGGTGACAGTTGTTTAGTAGTTCTCTGTCAGTGATACAATTTATTCTTTATTATTATCGTATTTCTGCTTATTATTATTATGACTAGTCAAAGTTTGTTTATGTTTTTATTTGCTATTACAACCTATCAACACATAAAACAAACACTTTTATTTTTAGTATAATTATTATACTGAAACAAACTACATAATAAAATTATTACTTTTATTATTTATTCATTATGTTCAAGATTCTACAAATTTTATATACAAATCCTAATTATAAACAGATTACATAGAAAAATAAAAAAATAAATTTAACCATTGTAATGAACGTAATGAATTCAAAAACTAAACTCACAAAAAAAAACTTATAGGATAATATAAGTAAACAGAATTGCCTTATTATGAAAATGTATTTTTTAATTTGATAAAAAGTTCGTATGATACGGTTTGAATCATTCAAAATACAATCCAGAGAAATTTTTACAGGTCTTGCAATAAAACATAGTATCTTTATGTTTATTATTTTTTGCATAAAAGCAGCATCTTTTGTGAAGAGTTCAGCCTTTTTCACTTGCTTTACATCTGCCCATGTAGTGCATTCCTTGGACAGCTGGGACTGCCAGATTTTGTTCTCATGAAGCATTCTCCTGCAAGAGTTCTTCTGTAATTGCCAATCGGAAATCATGTTATGGTATTTCTATGTTTCCTGTTTTGCAGTAAAGTTTGAATGCATTGAGCATCATCATATCAATCATATGAAGTGCTAGTTTTTTATACCAGCGGATTGTTTTTCTGGCATATGGGTAGTAAGTTAACAATTGATCTTTGTGATAAATACCAAACATATACTTATAATTAATAGACACTGGTTTAATTTTTGTCTGATCTCTTTTATTTTTTGTTTCTGCAAGCTTATTCTCGAATTCTGTTGATGTATACATTACGTCTCTTTTATCACGCCAGTTCCCAATTCCTACTCCTTGCGAATATTGGCATACCAACTCACCAATTTTCAGTTTTGCTTTAGAAACATCAGAAGTTGTTTCTTTCCTATTATTGTGGAGCATACCAGTGGTATATGTGTCCATTTCTAATAGTTTCTTAGATAGATGGAATGAAATATAAAAATTATCCACTCTAATTATAAAATTAGAGTGCCCTGCCTTTAATTTTCCACCCGTTAAATGAAGTTCAACATTTGCTGTGACCCTTTTCCCCCTAATGTTCATAACACCAGTATACACGTTTAGATTTAAAATTGTACCGTCAGGTTCGGTTAGAAGATACTATTTTATTCTGTATTTATGATTTTATATATTGTTTTATTATTCTACATCGTCATAACAACATTGATTCGTCAATGTGTAATTATTTACCAGGATAATACAAAGTGTAAAAAAAATCAAGCAACGGTCTTATTTTATATAAGCGGTCAGTAAGTCTACAGCCAAGATCCTATCGGTGATTTTGACAAAAATGGAGGCATCTTAAAATCATCGTATAAAAGCATGGAAACATGGAATTTTATATAAACAATGAGTTAGCCAGTAGTCCTTTAGTCTATTTTGTGTAATTTTTTACCTATATCAAGGACTAGCCCTAAAAATATTTGTAGCTTCTCTCGAGCTACAATATTTGTAGTTTCCATGAGAGCACATATGACTTCAGAGAAACAGTTTCGGCTTTCAAATTGTCCCCTTACTGATTTTTTTTAGGATTATAAAAAATTCATCATCAGCAAACAAATATAAAATATTAATTGGCTCACCTTCATTAGGAATCGGCACACGCAAACCTGGATTTTCAGTAAATGGGATATTTTTCAAATTTGGTGGTACTGACACCCACAAAATATTAGAAGGTAAATCTGTAGGCGATTGGTTAATAGCAACAGAAGTCTGTTTGTCGTCGTTTTGTTCGTCAACTAAGTTTTCAAACCATTATCGTTGGAATTTTGTTCTGTAATAAGCGTCTCATTTTCTTTATCATCTTTTCTAGTTTCACAGTCATAGTCACTATCATCCCTCCACCCATGGTCTTAGTCACTTATCGCTATCAAAATCTTCATCACTATTATCTTTTCTTTTTTTTTCACTACTAAAAATTCTTTTAATTCAAACTTGGACATTACTTTAGTTACGTTTAGTCATTGCCTGTTTAGTTGTGAAGGTCGCAGTATTTTATCATCTAATAAGTAATTAAAAAAAAAATTAAAAAAAAATGGAGACCAAGCATGAATTTATGTTGTTTATGTATCAAACGACACACTACTAGAATACAAAGGACATGAATGAAGGTCTGACTGTTCCAACAGCGTAGAACATATTAACATACATGTGGCGCACGTGGGCTGGGGAATGAACAATAAGAAGCTGCCACTTATCTATCATTGGTGCCAAATGTTTTAATGAATGTAGGAAGTGGAAATATGTCTAGAAATTTTTTTATGTTATTTTAAATGAAGAAATTAACAATCTGAACTACTTTAATTTAAAATTTGTTAATACAAATAACGAATAATATTTTGAAAAAATAAAACTTACCAAATGCTAATTAGTTATTGCAAAAATTGAAGCTTACCTTTTGTGTTGTGCAGTCTCTTTTATCATGTTAACCACACTATTTTCAAAATGTTTGGTGTTATGGCTACAATGCGGTAGATTACTTACAATTTAAGATTATTTCAATTGCTTAAACCATATTTTTTCCCCAAACAAACGATTTAAATCTGGAAAATGTGATGGTCACTGTACTGGATTGTTGTTTCTATTCAATTTTCAAAAAAATTAATTTGGTGATCCTTTACGGTGTTCAGTATTGGCTGATATACTGTCCTATATAAAAGTGTTTAGATCAGCATTTGCTGCAATTAGTCATTCTTTAACTAGCTCACCTTTTTTTCAAGTAACTGCTTAAATTTCTTTTTCAGATTTCCTTTAATAAATATGGAGCTGTAACATCATGCCAGATAATGCTCCAAATGTTAAGTCTTCCAATATGTTGATTATTTTCAACTGTTTCTTAAGGGTTATAGTATCTTTTACAAAAAATCTGATCTTTCACTAAGTGCCTCAGGAACCTCCTATCAAATTCTAATTTCTGTTTTAGATCTGGGGAAAAGCATCAGCATAGATTTTAACTTTAATGGGAGCAGTTTTCCTATTTTAATATCTTAAGAGTGATCGATTGAGATTTCTTCCTGAATAATATGCTGCTGACAAGAATTTAAAACTTATTGCTACTTTTTTGTCACTTGCATAATTTTTTTTTTTTTTTATCCATTCATCAATGGATAAGTATGTGTTATATGTCTTAATCTGCCATGGCATTTTTCTTTCTTTGTTGTTCTAGTTTCAAGGAAACATTTAGCCGCATCTTATACAGTTTTATATGATGACTGATACCTACTTGCGTGGTTTTTGTGATGCAACTCTGAATACTTGAGTAGCTTTTCCTGTTATAAAATCATTTATACAGTTCTCGGGTGAAGTGAAGGAAATGAGATGAAGATGTACAAATTAAAATTGTCGTTATATATAATTATTATTAAATTTTCTGCTAAGAACACTGATTTCCATGTTGAGTACTGTTTACCTTTCTTATCTTCTTTCTTTTATTATGTGTTGAACTGTATTTGTGCATACAATAAGTCTTGACAATGGAGTTGCCCTGAAATGCGTCAACATATAATAAAAGAATGAAGCTAAGAAGGTAAACGTTACTCAACATAGAAATGTACAAATTAGATTGACTAGAAAAGAAATCATTATTGAAAATGAAGACAACGTAAACAAAAGAATAACGCTGAGTTTACATCATTTTTTTTCAGTACTATGTAATAAATAAATTTCAAGTTCTCTAATTCACATTTACCTATTTTTTATTCTGAAAAGAATAGAATGAATAAAAAATGAAGTAAAATTAATGGTTTTATGATATTATAATGTAATAAACTGTAATGGTTTGTCAATAAATGCTAGTGTTTTGAACAGTCACCATTTTGATTAGAAGTATTGTTACAATGACTTAATTGATATTTTTATTTCGTCAAGGCTATTAAATGATGTCTAATTTGGATATAGTTATTGTTTAAAGTATAAGCTCCTCCATCCTGTGTAGGAGAAACTGTTTCTTGGCTTTAACAGTCTAAAATATGTTTCTTGACGATCATAATTATTCTGTATTGTTGAGATTAAAAAACCACGGTAGTAAAATTCTATTTGGAATTTTTAGGAATTATTGATCACATGTACTGTATATTTGCAATCATCAGCCTTAAGGGTTGTTTGATTTCTGTGGTGATATCATCAACTGTTTTGTATGGCCTAGGCATGCCCAGAGAAGCATAAAAGGCCAAGAGTTGTGTGTTAGTAGCTGGTTTTTTTTTCAGACATATACCATACTATAGTGATGATTTAGTAGTATAGATCAGATGAAATATGCACATGCAAGTAAATAGATTTTTTTTATATAACTAGAAGTATGATAAACCTATTCTGTCAGTTGTTCGGATAAAATTTTCCACTGTATTTTATGTAATGAAATAATATTGGATCGCTACAAAAACACTTATGCGAGAAGGAAAGTAAACTGCTAACAAGAGATAAATATTAAAAATGAAAAACACATATTCTGAAAAAAAATATTGCTGACAAACATTGTTCTTTTTGTTCTGGTTTGGTTCCATTGTGATTTTGTGTTATACGAGCAAGTATCCTGTTTGAATTTTGAAAATTGGAAGATCGGTTGTGAAGATATAACAACATTTCTGAATAATCGTGATGTGATCTGTATAGATATACAGATAGATTGAGAGAGTCCTAATGCATGCAAAAGTTTGCCTTCAACCTATTAACAATTACTCCATTTGAATTTTGAAAATCATAAGATTGTTTATAGGGATATTATAAGAGCACCTCCTTTCTCCTTCTAAAACAACATCCCAGGGGCACCCCATTTGTTATCAGTTGGTGGTGTAGCCTTGCACGGGGTGCTTGCATCACCTCACTACTCTAGCCTCACATGCACTCCCACAGGAGGAGGCCCATTATTATTAAAGAGAAGAAATTTTTTTCATTTATTTAATGTAAATTTGTTTAATTTATTAATTTTATTAATTCTATTATTTATTTAATATTATTCATTAGATTGATTTGAATCATTCATTTCAAACACAGCTCACACGGTGATAGAGGCTCACAATTCATTAATTCCGTTCATTGAAGTTTATGTTTCAATCAGCAAATCTCCACTTTTACATATATATAGCCTATGACACTCCAGGTAACGTAAGGATTCCAATGCGGGGTCATATATCAAAATCGGTTCAGCTGTTGAGCTGTTACGGTGGAACAGACATTACATACATACACCCTAAATACATTACACTCCTTTTTGAGCAGTTATGTAAAAAGTGTATAAATGTGTGAAACTCGTATTTATAATTTAAAGCTTAAGAATGTCAAAGTTTTCCACATGCAAGTGTGTTGTTATAGTGGAGGAACTTCAGTTTGTTTTTACTAGTTAATGAATTTGTCTTCTACCATTTCTGTGAAATGTTTGTGCAGCTTGAAAGTATTTACATCAATCCGATTGTCTTTTGACAGAAATTTGAAATTAACATTTCCGTGACTAAAAAAACTCAGTAATATGACTTTTGGGAGTAAAAATGTTCTAACCAGCTAAGACGGCTTGATTTTAATCTCTTATTTATGTGACTATGTTGATTATTTTTAGCGTTGTACGTGAATTTTTAGTTGTCATGATGTGATTACTTTAAAATGAATGTATAACTTTCCCAAATCATCAGTGAATTACTAAAATTATTAATATATAATATTTTATTTAATTTCTCGTGGAAAGGATACCCTTGTTTCCTTTATAAATTACAAATTCTTTTTAGTATGAAACTGTAATTTATTTCACTTTTTTTGAATTTTGATATTTTACTTTATGTATGTTGTATTTGTCACAGTGGTTGTGCCGGGTTGGTGGCAGCCACTATGGGCACACCGGCCGATGTTGTGAAGACCAGAATTATGAACCAGCCGACTGATGTCGATGGGAGGTGAGTGGTTGATATTTATGGGATTTGGTGGATCATGCATAGCGTGATCAGTCAGTATCTTTTTATTACTTAGAAATTAGTAAAATGCTGACCTCCATGGTGGATTGCTAGGGTCTCTGCCTTTCATCTTAAAGGTTCAGGTGTAGAATTTTTATTCACTTCAAATGTGTATTGATCAAGAAAACATTTAATTTGTAATCGCGCATTAATTTTTTGTGCTAAATAAATAAGTAAAAAGTATATTTTGGTTATTTTCTTCTTTATTTATTTTATTATATTGTGTTATATTCTTTGGTTTGTTGTTTCACAATTTTGAAATAATTAAAAATTCATAGTTGAGTACAGCGGCAGAAGGATGAAAGGAAAAGAATAATGATATGATAATGTGATGTTGCTTCTTGAGTATAGAAGTATTGGTTTTCTTAAAGCCCAAATGTTCTCCATACATGTTACCTTAAGTTCAGCTTATAAACAACACTTCAATAAGAAAAAATAGAACATGGTGTGCCGTATTTGTTGAATCTAAATTATTGAAATAATTTTACTGATAAATTTACTTATTTTTTACTTCAGGGCTGTTAAAGTGAATGCATAGATTAATATTGTTATTGAAAACAAATAGTATAACTGAGAGTATGCAGAAATCATTAATGCTGAAAAATTAATTTTTATTTCATTTTGTAGCGAGGTATGAATATATTTTAACTATTTGAATTTTTATATATAAAACTTGATTTTTTTTTTCAAGTTATAAGTTCTTAAAAATGCTTAAATATATAAAGCAATATATATATATGCGTAAAATATAAAGTACAGTGGTAGTGAAAACTTGTTCAGCTGTAGAAAAATAGAAACTTCATTAAAAAAAAAGTCTCATTTAAAATATGTTGTTTTGTGGAATGTGTGGTTCCACACATTCCAGTGTGTGGAGCCACACATTCCACGATAATGCAGTTATCAGTTAGATAACTGCATTGCAAAATTTGCTCATGAAAATTAATTAGCTACATTATTAAAAAATTTACTTATAATCTCTATATACTGAATCGGTATGGAGATAATATTTAACACTGAATTTTTTGGTTTTAAATGAATTGTATATAGCAAGTTTATAACCATAACTTTCTAGAGATTTTGAAAAATGAAAGACAAGAATTAACAAAAATATGAATGAATGATGATTAATTTAATATTCTGGAAGTCTCTATATTTTACTTAAGATTTTTTATATATTTTATTTAAGAAAGTTAAATTTTAATCATCTAATCATCAGATTTTTTGGTATAAATCAATTTGTTAAATGGCCAAACGGTGGTCTTTTCATGTAAATGTTTGTATACCTATAGAAAGTTTGCATCATTGGCAAAGATTTCTTTTTTCTTTTTTTTTTTTGTAATCTAGGCCACTGTTGCCAAATACTGAATAATCACATTGCATACTCAATTTTTTGCTGCACAGATGAATTTCATCAATCCTTTTGTATCCTTCAGCATAGAACCTTTAATTTTGTGTATTGATGTAATCTGATAAATGAAAGTGAGCTTCATTTGATGATCAAATTACTCAAAACTTCAGGATTTTCATTATAACTGTGAGGCATGACTAAATTCAGGTCTCCAAGAAAAACCTTCGGTTGAACTTTTTGAAACGATTTAAACATTGTTTAGATAAAACCGTATATTTTTGTGTAAAATTTTATGCTTGCTCTATTTGATCAGTTCAATAACCTCAAGGTCATCATTCAAATGATATCTGGTTGAGCTTCAGGGGATTTTGAATTATTACTTGTCTTATTCTTTCAATATTTTCTGGAGTCCTTACACTGCCCGTTGTTTATTTACAAATGAACAACACCAAAATACATTTACATTTTTAGTCCATTGAAATTTATCAGTTTACAAGATCAAAGATTAAATCTCCTAAAAAAACTTTAACCGATGTTTCAATATTGAATCTACAATAAAACTTATATGGAAATTAACAGCAAAGTCTCGTTAATTCACAAGAAATGTATTCATTGCTACTGAAACTTTATGTACAGCGATTACACATACTGACCTTCCCGCTCATCATATTCTGTCTGACAGCAGCACCCTCATATTTATCCAAACCCAGTGCTCTTCCCTATAGTTAAATAATTTGAAACCCTGATGCATGACATCGCTCAAGTTTCTACTTCATCTTCCAGACTCTTTACAGATTTTAACTAATGATCACGAGTTATAAAGATTATCACATTTTTTCTTGTATCATTGTTATTTTTTTGTAAATTAGATGGATTCAAGGTTACATATGCGCATCTATAGATCTACTGGTAATGTATGTAATTTGTGTAAGTGGCTTATTTGGGGTGTGAGGTGGTACATTCATCTTCTTTTTAATTGTAAATAATTTAACTAGCTTATTAAAAGCATTGTGTAATGTAATTAAATAGAATTTAATCAAAATAAAATAAAATGTTAGTGCTGGTAGAGGCAAGATGCTAATTGCTAATTGATATTTAAAAAGTGTAACCCCATAGTTCCAGTAGTTCCAAATTATGTATCCTATTTGACATTGCAGTTTTATTTAGAGTAAATTCAGGGTCATCATAAAAGAACGGTTTGGTTTCAAGCATTAGAGAAATGTTGAAAATTTTTCTTTTTCCACTGAAAACTTCTACCTGAAAAATGTATGGTGTAAATGTCACAGAGAGAATCATAAAGAAATAGCTTATTTATCAACTATTTACACTGCATCAATCTCTGGATAGTTGCTGAGATGTATTTCTTTGTTTATTATATTTTCTATTCATGAAAAAGCACAGCATGTTTTGTGGCACACTGAACTGATCATTAATCTTTAGCTTAACGTCGAGCTAAAAACGATAGATTGCCAGTTCAATCGGTTCTCAGACAGAAATCACTTGAAAAGCCGTCAGGTAAGGAGAAAGTATCATAGAATAGACATCGTATTTATAAAAAATGGTAATGAATCAATTGCTCGTTATATCCTAAGTTATAAATTCCAAAAAAATCTTTCATAAAGTTTTGTCTAAAAGGTTGCACTAGTATGCATTCAGAATTTATTCTTTGCTAGAAATAAAACCATTTCAGCAATGATTTCAGCAATGAATTTCAGCAATACAGAAAAGTATTTCTGATTTGCTGTTGAAATGTAGGCAAAATTTGTGAAAA
Source organism: Lycorma delicatula (assembly GCF_047948215.1). Classification (NCBI taxonomy): domain Eukaryota; kingdom Metazoa; phylum Arthropoda; class Insecta; order Hemiptera; family Fulgoridae; genus Lycorma; species Lycorma delicatula. The sequence continues at coordinate 130,216,567 of NC_134463.1, read as the reverse complement.
TGAATCATTTTTAAACGATTTAATTTTTACAAATGAAGCTACAATTCACATTAATGGATGCTTAATAGATACAGTCTACAAATGCAGGAATCTGAAGAACGACGTGTAATTTTTGAGATTGCAACACATCTAAGTTAATTTTTGGTGTATTTTAATAAAAATTCCAGTAATTAGGCCTTTTTTTCTTTGTTGGAAGGTTATTTATTAATGGAATTGTTTATCTTCATATGTCAAATGACTATTATTTTTCTCGACCGTGTGAACTCAAGTTTAGATTAGATTTATTTCTGATGTAATTGTTCACTCCTATATTTTAATGTGTTCATTGAACAGGCTTTGAACGAAAAGGCCCTATACTGCGGTCTCTCAAGAAGTTCAGACTTTACCGCTTGTGATTATTTTTCTTTTGGGTAATATTAAAAACACTGCTTACTTAAAAAAAATTAAATGACTTGAATCGCTTAGAGGAAAGAATTAAGTGAACGATTACAATCGTAACAAGATACATAATTTTGTGTATGGTCAGAAACATTTGTGAATATCAATCTGACATTTGCTGAATGACAACGAGCATGTATATTTAAATTTATTGATTATGTAACAAAGGTATTTGAGATGGAGAATTTAACAAATAAAATAATATTTTAATTATTTTTGTTTTTATTTAAAGCTAATATTCCAGTTTTCCTGAAGGAATTTATTTATCAAAATTTAATCAATTTATTTGTTAGTTTTTTGATACTTTATTCCACATACTTAAGGTCCATTTTCTTTATTATAACTTCTGTTAATTTTATTTTTTATGCGGTTTACTTTGTGAGTACACTGTATCATAATTTTCTATGTATGTTCTATCATATATAACGTATGTAGTGTAATATGAGCAACATAAAACCAAATCCATAATGTAACTGCTGCAGAATCAATAGGTTATGTTAGAATGAAATTTTATGAATAATACGGATAAATAAGAAAAACATAAAATGTAATTTAGATGTTGCATTTATTTACCTTATTCCACCCTGCACATCGATGCACTCTTGTGCTTGACTGATCATATTAAGAGTCATCTGATGCAAAACTTTGTTGTTAATTGCGTTGATTTCTTGTTAAATGTTCACCTTTAGTTCATCAATATTGTGGAGATTAGATACATAAACTCTCTCTTTTAAGTCGCCCCAAAGGAAAAAAATCGCAAGAATACAGCTCTGGGGAACATGGAGGCCACCGTCCTCTGCTGACAGCTCCTTCATTTGTGAAAGCTGTATGAATGCGATTCAGTGAAATGTTTGGTGTGTGACACGCTCCGTCATTTTGGAAGAAACTGTATTCTCTTTCATTAACAGTTAATTGCGCATAAAATTCTTTGAAAATTGTGAGGTAAACTTGTGTTTTGACAGTCCGGTCAAAAAATATTAGGCCCACTATACGATTATTGGGAATGGCACATCAAATACCAATTTTCTCATCATGAAGTGGACACTCAAATAGCTCGTGATGATTTCTCGTCATCCATTACCTTGAGGCTTAAACAAATCAAATGGCAAACAAACATGGCTGGATAAACATGCCTAATCTGACAAATATATTGGGTATATCTGTCCTACCCAACGGGTTGGTTTGGTGGTGAATGCGTCTTCCCAAATCATCTGATTTGGAAGTCGAGAGTTCCAGTGTTCAAGTCCTAGTAAAGGCAGTTACTTTTATACGGCTTTGAATACTAGATTGTGGATACCAGTGTTTTTTGGTGGTTGGGTTTCAATTAATCACACATCTCAGGAATGACTGAACTGAGACTGTACAAGAGTACACTTCATTTACTCTCATACACATCATCCTCATTCATCCTCTGAAGTAATACCTGAACAGTAATTTTCGGTAGCTAAGCAGGGAAAAAAGGTAAGAGTCTATCTGTCCACCAACAATGTTTTTGAGAAGCCAGTTAAAATAATCAAGTCATTTCCATTTGTTTCCTTCAGTTGTTGCGCAGTTGTAACGTGGTACGGTTTAAATTTTAATTCATGAAAATTTGTATGACAAGATGTGTATTTAATACCAGATTGTTGGGATAACTTGCATAGTGATATTTATGGACTGGCAATAATTCTCCTTTCAGCATCAGCAATGACCTGTGGAGTCCTAAAGGAAGGTTGCCTGATTCGTTTTGCATTTGAAATTGAACCTATTGTATGCCATTTTTTAACTAAATCATGTGTGCTATTCTTCGCTGGGATACAGGTGTGAATTTTTCTATGAATACTTGATATGATTCTTCAAGCGATCCAGAACAAATGTAGACCTCAACTATAGCTATCCTCTTCTGGACTGAATAAGGCAATTTTACACAACAACAACAACTCGCATATTGCACTGCAACAAAATGTATACTGCACTGACACGTAACCACCTGACTGATGGCAGCAATAATCAGTAGTAACATATACATCCGCTAGTTGTGTGAGAGTCTCGTTAATAATGGTGGGTAGTGGTTTCATTATCGATTCAGTTTTCTGTTGCTCGACCTGTATTTTGTGAATTAAAAAAATATAGAACTTAAATCATTTAAATTATACTAATTAAAATCGAACTGAAAACCATTTAATCCATTCTCATGAAATTTAGGTTGTAACTTCTTAACAAAAGAAAAGACAAGGCTTTTTGTGCCTTTTGTACTGATAGTAACTTCATCGATTTGAAAAAATTAATTATTTTTACAGATTCAGTAACTTTCTTATCGAATAAAAAATTGAAACAAATTATTTATTTAAAGTTAAACATTCTATAAATTTAGTTAGTTTGTTGTTATAATCGATCAAAAAATTATTAATTTGATCTATAGAGAACCAAACAAATATATGATGAGGCCCTAGATTTGGGCGATTCTTTTGTTGGTTAGACATATTTCATGATTTTTTAAGTTATTTGTTAAAAAGTGGATTGATTTCAATCCACTATTTTCTTTCTCTATAAAAAGTAGACTTTTTAATATTTTCAATAAATTTAATAACCTATTAAATACACTTAGAAGAATGGTAATTAGTGGTTTTAACGTTAATATACATTAAAACCTGCTTATTTACTAATTTACACAGAAATATTCATTTTGCCTTAAGATTTTTTTTCTAATTGTAATTTATAATATAATGATTGAGGTCGAAAAAGTATTAAGTTTTTAATTTAAAAAAATTAAAAGATTAAACTTTACATTAACATTTTTTAAAAAACTTTTTACTGATTCGTTATGATTCACAGAGGAGTGCTGTATAAATCATCATTAGACTGCTTAATTAAGACTGTGGAGAATGAGGGTTTTCTAGCGCTTTACAAGGGTTTCCTACCAGTCTGGATCCGTATGGCACCTTGGTCATTAACATTTTGGTTGTCTTTTGAGCAAATACGTCACACTTTGGGAGCTACTGGATTTTAATTATACATTTACCTTACTTGATGCATATTCAACGACCTGCATTTTAATCGGTAAGAAAAAAATATGTAATTTTTATTTTGACATCAGAGTTTTAAAGAATCTTTATGGTATATGATTATTCATTTCCTTTCGTGTGATTAATAAAACTTACCGCATTGTTTTTTATTAACAGTGAACGTAGATCTTGAATTCTAGAACTTAGAGAATTTCAAGAACTTAGATCTTGGATCTGAACTAAATTCTAATATTTTTAGAATTAGATCTAAAAAAGGAAACTATATGTCAGTTTGTTTTATTGTGTACGGAAGGGATATCCAGAAAGTACTGATGCAAGTAAATGTAAGGGAAATTATTTTTTTCAGTCGGCAATAATGAAATCAGACAGAGTGTAATATTTACTAGGCCTTCATTGTAGTGACATTGTGCTTGGATTTTGTGTTAATACAAATTGGGATTTGTTGGATTTTGTTTATTACAAATACAGTGGTTTTAATTAAATTTATAAGCAATGCTACACAGAGACTGAGATTGCAAACCTACCTCTTTATTTTTAATTTTTTTTATGTTTGTTTATTTTTAATCTAAGTTTCCACTTATTGTGCTGAGAAAGCAATGAACTTAGCATGAAATATAGAGTAAAAGCAAAAATAATAAAGCAGTAAGTGAAAAGATTAATTTTTGTAAAAAATCCTACCTTTTCTTTTATATTTTACGTTTTATATATAAATATATATATATTAACCAAAACACAGCAATTAGGTAAATTAATCTTACCATATTAATTTACCATATATTTTTAATATAATATTAATTTATGTTTAATAGATCAACCCAAGTACAGAATAATTGATTAAATATAAATTAATTTGTATTGGTAAACAGGAGTATGGTTATTAAAAGAATTGATTTAAAAAAATTATATATATATATATATATATATATATATATATATATATAGTGTGTGTGTGTGTGTGTGTGTGTGTGTGTGTGTGTGTGTGTGTGTGTGTGTGTGTGTGTGTGTGTGTGTGTGTGTGTGTGTGTGTGTGTGTGTGTGTGTGTGTGTGTGTGTGTGTGTGTGTGTGTGTGTGTGTGTGTGTGTGTGTGTGTGTGTGTGTGTGTATGATTCAACGTGATCCACCAAAGTACAGAAAGTATAATAAAATAAAATGACAGTCACTTTATTTTTTCATATGATTTCTACAAAAGTACTTTTGCAGTAACCTGCATTTTCAGTTGTTGATATTTTTTTGTAAGATACTTTGTATAAAATTACATATTAAATGTAAAAATTAAAATATAAAAATTGGAAATTGGCCTTACACTAGAAGACATCACAGACAAGATAAAATCAAACAAAAAAATCAAGGACAAAAACACTTGCTTCACATTTACAAGAAAAAACTCTTATGGATATTTTTAACACCAGAAAGGGCATGGTGATTGAAACATATTAAAAAAGTACTGGGAGGATTGCAAGGCTCGACCAGTCCCTTTGAAGACTTTGAGACTTGGGTAATAAATTGGCTAAAGTAATGCTATGTTGTCATAAAAGATGAAAAAAAAAATTATCATTTATTTGTATATATATATATATATAACTTATTATTCAAAATGAAAGCACCAGATTGTGTGCAATAAGGTAAACCTTAATGTGTAAACACATAATAGGTTAGAAAATCACACTATATTTTAACAGATAATGAATTATGTACATTGTGTAAGAAACCGTGTAGGACTGAGCATAATCTGTAGCTGCAGTGGCCATATTAGTTTATTTCATGGTTGTAGTGATGACATGGAGGATGGTGTGCCTGCCAGACTTCTATAGTGCAGAATGTAAAACTGTAAGGAGAGTTTTTAGTAAAGTTCATAAAAAAAACCAAGATACTGGTCTGACTGTAGTTAATGGTAACCACGAATAAACAAACCATGGTTTTACTGTTATTCTAAAAAGTATTATGTAGTTTGGTGTTGCAGGTTTATTACTTTCCCTCTGAAGTTCTATTTTAATTTTGTTTATTGTTAATTTCTGTTTAATTACACAAGCTTACTAAGCTTTTGGCATACTACAAACGTAAATAATTTATGAACTTCTGTAGAAAGGTAATTTGTCTTATGGTATTTTTCATGTAGAAAAAAAAAATGTTAAAATTAACCCCTTATTTGGTTATATTCAGTTACAGGTGTTGATATTTCTCAAATTTATTTTGTTTTTTTTTTTTTACTTTTAATAATAGTTGTTTTGTTTTTCTTTGAATAACTGTAAATTTATTTTTTATTATATGTTTATAGATTGACTGATGTTTGTTCTGCCTACAGATTCAAGTGTTTCTATATATATATATACATATACTGTATATTACTTAGTTGGTGACACATTGATTTATATTATTTTTATTGGAATACAACTGCAAAACAATTTGTTTCATCTGAAATGATTTAGAGTGATTAAAATTTTAATTAATTTCATTGTAATTAGGTGGAATTTAGAAAATGTGTGGAGATATGTGTTTGGTATTAAGCGATATGGATTTTATTTATTAAGAGTAGTTTTATTAGAATAAATTGAGCTATAATTTTAAAAAAAATGAGCTTAATTTATTGTGCAGATTACAGTAATAAGGCTGGTTTGACTTATTAAAGAAGTTACTGTGTAGTAGTGTATTTAAAGTAAATGTTTTATAGTAGTAAACATCATTTATTTAAGAGAAGGCACAATATTGAAATGAAAATTAATGTTGTTACTTGTAGTATAGTATGGTTTTCTTTGTTTTTATTAACAGCCTTCATATTTTTTTAATGACCCTTTGATCTGTTGCATTTTGTACTGCAATTTATTGTGCAATAGTGAAGTTTTTTGATACTACACTAGATCACAGAGTTTTATAATTTAATTTTGTGTTTGTAATTTAAAAATAATATTAATCATTATTAAACAATTCACATTTTATTGTCACAGTGAGATAGAGATAATTAATGAACGTCTTGTTTAACTCTCATTGTTAAACTGAAGACCTAGGCTTAATTCCTTAAAGTCTGTTTTCTAATGAAACGAACTGACTTTTTTGGTCTTATTATTAAAAAAGCTTAAATTTTTTATTGAAAGTGCAAACCTCCTTTCTACTAAATACATCGGTACCCAAGAAATGTTCTTAATGATGATTTTTTTGAATTGCTTAATATAAAAATAATGGTTTTGAATATTAAAACTGCACAATATTGTTCCAGTAAATTGCAGATTATGTAATAAAAATTAATTAATATGTTTTTTTGCTATAAATAATTGTTATTCTAAATAAAAGATGATTTATTTTATAAAAGAATAAAGATTTGTGGACATTAAATATAAATGAATACAGTTTTCAATCTAGTGAAGTTAAACTTAAGGTTGATATCGATCAAAGGGTTAATTTTGTAAAATTCTTGAAAATGTTACATCATGGTAATTTTTAAAAATATTTAGACAACTGTTTACTTTACATTTTTACATTTTAGTTTTAATTTGATTTGATTTTGGTTAATTCAATAATTATCATCCTGTGTTGTGAAGTGATCTTTCATTTAAGAAAATTATGCCACCATCAATTTTTGTCTTACTTTATTTTCATCAAATTTATTTACTCTATTCGTCTGAACTCTACAGCCCTTGCTAATACATCATTTCTAGGTATACGGATTTTAATTTCTTATTGATTTATTGTACAACCTTGCTTATTTTATTTGGTACCGATTAGCGGTACCTTGCCCTCACATTTCTTCAATAATTTTGAAAGTATATTTCTCTTCTAGAGCTAACTGATATATTAACTAAAAATATTTTCAAATCCAGTAAGAATAATAAAAAAAAAATAAAAATTATTATATATTAGCAGTCATACTTGTAGTATAACTATTAAATGGAGCTGTTGTATTATTCAAACATCATAAAATAACCGAAGCGTATTATTACAGCTTTTACTAGATGCAAAGCATTAAATGTTTTACTTAAGTAAAGCACTTAATACTTTACTTAATTAGAAGTAAAAGGATTAAGCTTTTATCAAGACTTTTGCCTCTTGAAAATCTAAATGCAGCAAAAATAATTTATACTGGGATTTGAAGGAACCAGTGAAATTGTAACATGTATACATGTGTGCGCACGCATACATACACACAGTGCAATGGATATTTTCTTACCTCATAAATAGAAGGTTTCATATAAGTGTGGAAAATGATAATTTTTTTTTATAAGAGTTATTGTTTTGGCAGGAAAACATTAAACATTTTTTTTCAGTACATTTCGCTTGTTGCATTTAAATTATATTAAGTCTATATAAAATATTGTTCAGTTATTTGATTTGTATTGATTGCTGTTGTTTGAATTTCTTCTTGATGGGTTTCTGATGAATCCTTTACTCTTTGTTAAAATTTATTATTTTTTTAATCCTGATATCTATGTCGGCGATTTCTAAATGTTTTATGACCAAACACCTTAACCGGTTTTACATGTTGGAGTAATATTCTAATTTTGATTAATTACACGATTAAGCAAGGATTTTTTCTTTTCTTTTATTTGATGAAGACATTTTGTTTATTTTCTTTTTAGTAGCCCTTGGGTTCAGATTTGTTGACAGTTTATTTTGTGGTAATTATCTTGCTAACCGTATACAAAGAGTAAATAGGCTTGTTTAATGTGCCATTACCCGTATATTTTTGTTCAAGGTAAAGGAATCCCCAGTCATAAACTCATAAAAACTACATTTTCTGGGTATAGAGACTTAAGAGTGAAGAGTGTTGTGATAACAACACTGATTCAGGTTATTCTGAAATTACATCCGATCATAAAGGTCAGCAGGAATTAGACTAGTAAATTTTGTGATTAAGTCATTAAAATAATATTTGGACATTTATTTACACTAATTAAAGATATATTTATAAATGACTGCAAGTGTTGTTGTTATATCTTCTGTAAATTCAGCGGTTGGATTAAGACATTGCTATTGGTGGTGAATGAGTGCTACTTGTTGAAAGCAATTTCTTGTGATTTTTCCTTTTGTAGTTTATCAATGTTTCTTATGCGCGTAGCATTGTTTCTGGTTTCATAAATTGTAGCTTTCTCTTTGAAAATCACAGCCTTGGCCGAGTTCACCATACTGCCGTTTTTCCACTATATATTCTCTTTGATATATCTAAATCAGATGAACTGTTTTTTTCCAAAATTAAGTTCAGTTAATCAGCGTTCTTTTTTATTATGAGTAGCTTCATGTTAGGACACAAGTGCACAAAACCATTTTTACAGCAAACCATGAAAAACTGGTTTATGTAAATTGCATATTAATTTTTGATTCACAACAAAAGTATATTGATTTCTATCATAAAATGAATGTTACTATATGAATTGTATTACGTTTCATTGGACACATGAATAATAAGAAGGCCTAAAAATGTATGAACTTGGGCCCTTTTAATGTGAAACATGCTACTCTTAGGAATAATGTATACAGAAACATTACACATGAAAATTCTTTATTGTTATTCACAGTAAAATAAAAAAAAAAACTTAATACTTGCTTGTTAACATTTAAAAAAAAATTAACAATATACTTTGATATTCTATCCATAATTACCATCAACTTGCTGACAAGCTGAAATTATATCGGCGTAATATCTCTTGCACTCATCAGGTACATATTCTGTGCATTTTTTTATGTCTTCTAGTTTACAGGGTCCTTCACAGGGACCCCTTCTTTATACAAATAGATTTCAGGAAGCTGTAATTGATTTTTTGGTGTTTTAGACATCAAAAATGTATTTTGTATCACATCATGAAAGTTGTGCAGCGTTTTGCATAGGTTATTCTCGATCAAATTTAAATTGATAGAAACAGCTTATTTCAAAGGAAACTTTCTCATTCCTATGTTTATGCATGGTTTTTACACTAAATGGTGCTTTTAGTCCTAAAAGTCATTGTTGTCATTGATACAGAAATCTCTATTACAAGGCAGATAACTATGACCTCTAACTGGAGAAAATTGTTCAATGTTTTGGAATTTGTTAAAGCCATCAGAAACTTTGAAACATAGTGATTCTTGTTCTGACCTGGACATTTGTCAGCATACAACTGCAATTCAGTGCAATGGAGGTCAACCGTAGTATTTATATGCTGATTTAGGAAGGAACAAACTTCGTCAGGGCCTTTTTTTTGCTTGCCCTTCACGGTAAACATATATCACAACCTTATTAGTTTTTATGTTGTGAATACAGAAAATATTAACATTAAGCTGCCGTAGATAAATAGATGCTGGACAGGGATCTTAGGCAAACACACATTTTGTATAGAGTCAACTGAAATAGCCAACATATTTTCATTGATCTTACTTTCAAAATCTGCAGTCTCTTGTTTTAAAGCTGAGTAAAACATTTTAGATTTTCTCTTGTGTACCATAAGTTCTCCTACAGCAACTTGTTTGGCTACATTATTTAAGTAAGGCAACTTCATTTTATTTTTTAGTTTCTCATAAGCACAACAATCGACTAATGGTTGGCCAAACCTTAAATTAAAATTATCTTTGAAGTAATACTAAAGTAGTATAGCGTACTTTAGAAGTAGGATACTTTGCTTTAAAGAGACTATGCGTTGTTGCTACATTTATCTAGGAATGCAAAAAACTTATTTCTTTTTCAGCACAGAGACTTTGTTTTACAGGATATGATTCAATATGTTGATGCATGTTTGTTCTATAATCAGGTGAAGTGATATTACTAATATGTAAACCTCTCTTTTATCGGTTTACCTACCTTTAAATCCCTTAATCGTCTAACTCTCTTTTGGGTTATGTTAAAAGTAGAAATAAAAGCCTTAAAACATACCTCGACTCACGACGTACCAATCATTAAATTTTACAAAAATTAAGACTGCCTTATAAAATTCTCCTCTTCATTTTGCAATTTTTCTTTAGTGGATTTTCTTTGTCGCTTAACAGGAACAACTTTAGTTAACCCAGAGCGATAAACATCTTGCATGTCCTTGTTGGGAAAGTTTTCTATATTATTAAAATAGTCAAAAATGTATTTTATATTGTCTATGCTACATTTTACAAAACATTTATTATGGCAGCTGCAACAGAAACAAACAAATAAAAATAAATTGGTAAGAGATAAAATAAAAAAGTAGCTTTTATTAGAAGTTGAATATTCTCATTTGATTAGCAAATTAATCAATAGACTTATTGAATGTAGAGTTTTAATAAAAGTGAATGTAAATTAAAATATTTAGAAGGTTTAACGACAAATAAAATAAAAGGTTTCTTGACAAAAGTTAACCAAATTTTAGTTCATTCCCTGTCATAAACTAAGATTGAGTCTTATGCTAAACCGGATTAGATTTTGTTAACTAATATCAAGGATTAAGAATATTGTTAATCCTTATTTCAGGCTGAAAAACAATATAGATTTAACTTAAATGAAAATCTTACTTGCAAGGTTCTCCTAGCTGAAGAGAATCGATGTAGTTCCTTTGTGATTAATATAAGCTTCTCCAGTTATCTAAGCTTTCTTAATAATGTTTCACCGATATAGGTCTGACTGACTTGATCATTTTATCTTATTTGTAATATCAGATTCAAATTCATTTGTATTCACATCATTTTCCTCCATTGTTTAGTAGAAAATTACGATAAAAACCAACAACATTAACGACAAAACAATGTGTCTGACCGTGTGGCAAACTCGTGTTTTCTAGGTTATGTTGACAATATGAATTTCACGTTAAAACAGTCGATGACTTCCATATGCCCTTTTACCTTGAAATGAAATTAAGTTCTACCATAATATGCTTTAACGATTAGAGTTAAAAGTGTCCTTTTAACACCAAATGAAAGATCTAGTTAAAAAACATATGTAGGATGCAAAAAACAAAAATTGGAAAAAATGTAAAATCAGCCCTTTTAATATGGATATTGATTCTATATTTCTTTAAAAAAATTTAAAAAAATATTAGTATTGTTACTCAAATATTCTGGATTTGTCATGTTATATTTGGATTAATCCTCTGCTAATTTCTACACATCAGCTATATTTAGTACTTAGTCTTCTTCAAATAGTTGATCATCGAAGCAGATCGTACCTTTTAAGTTGACAATGTAACCGTTGTTACTTTTTCTGGACTACATCTTTAACTGCATTTTTATTTAAATTTGTAAGTCGGGATATACGGCATCCTTGTAAAAACAGTTCCTTACTTCTATTGAATTTATGTAAGACGCACTGCCGATGTTAATATAAGACTTTTGCGCATTAACTGCTGCAATTAATGTGAAAATTTTTGTTTTTGTAATAGCTGACTAATAAATTGGGCCTACGGCTTGAAGTTTATACATGCAATAATCGAAACATGTTCAGAAACGATTGCTCATATGATTCCAGCCCAATCTCCACACAAGCAACACTATGGCAGTTCCAGGAATTAAATTGTTTAACTGTACATTACATGACCTTCCTGCAGAAAATACACACCATCCTTTTCCTATAGAAAAAAGGTTTTCTTGCTTAATTTTTGTTAATTTCATTGACAAGGATTTTCACTATCAGATATAATTTTCATAAAAGAAGAAATATGTAATGAAAACAAGAAAATGATTAATTTTTGAGTTTTATTATACTTTAACATTAAATCTTTTAATACTGGAGTGAAATCAGTCATGACTGTTGAGATAATCTGCTCCTAGTGTAAGTGACAGTACTGTGTGGAACATGGACTCTATACGGTATAGGAGAATAGCGATTTTTTGTTTGAACAGATAATAGCCTGGTTAAGGAGCTATGAAATACAATCTCTGTTCAGCTATAGACTAATAAAAAATATTATCTATAAAATTTAGAAGACTATAATAAAGTACTACTTTATACTGTGCTTGTACTTTAGTACAAGCTTCTACTACGCTTCTACTTTAATCCTTATGATTGTAAAGAGCCGGTGGTTTAAAGTAGATATCGGCTGCTGTTTGTATAGTCTTAAGTCAATATATTTTTAATCGTAAATATTATTTTAAAAAAGTTAAGTTTATCACTCTTTAAGTATGTGTGGTTATTAGCCTTTTTTTGCTCTACGTTTATTAACGGTTTATTTGAATTTATATATTTTTAAAAGCGATAATATCGATTGTTTTCTTTTGTTTATTATTACATTTAATTGTTTTTTTAGCTGCAACTATACATAACAATACTTTTTTATTATTTATTGTTTCTATGTTACTCCCGTGGTAGTTCTATGGTATTTATTATTAAATATTACTATTTTTAATTAAATAATTTTTAGGTTTGTTTTAAATCAGGTTTTTATTTGCCGATTAGATTTTGGGTTAACATTGCTACTAGATTATAAAATAAAAGCTTCTCAGCATGAGTTTTATTGAGTATTATAAAATAATTTAAAGCGTTGTGTATTTTTTAATTTTTGTTTTATTTATTTTGAACGTATAATTTATTTTATGATATGAAACTTTCTCTTAGAATACAATTTGTAGTTTCAAAGTAAATAATAATAATAATAGTTTTCCCAATTAGTGTTTTCAAAATAACTGTGGTACAAATAAGTTACATGCCTAATTATTTACCTCTATTAACCATATCATGTATAACCATATAATAATAATAATAATTAAAAAAAATCACGCACATTTAGTATTAATAATGCCTTCTTTGGCTTATTATTATTATAAAAATAATTATGCTAAGTGTTTAAATTTTACTTAACAATTTTTAACTGTGGAATATTTTTGGTGAATCTGTCAGAAGTTCAATTGATGGTTTGAAATCCAGGAAATGACTCAAATTTTTTAGTTTCTGATTATTTAAATCGAGTTCATTTATCTTATGCTCCTCCACCATTGTAGTTCAAAAAAAGTGGCTGTAGAAGGGCATATTCATGTGCAAAAAAAATGAAACGTTTGATGATTTTTTCCACCAAAAAATTGTGTTAGAAATTTTTGAATACAACACTATTTTCATCTACAAAATTTATTGCAGGATAAATTACAAAAAAAAAAATTGTTATATTGCTTTTAAAAAATACATTTTAGTTATTAATTTAATGTAAATTGTTAAATCTTTGTTTGTTTTGATGGAGTTAATTTACAATTAAAATTTGTAGAAAAAAGTGTTTGTAGCCAGACTATGAAAAAAATCTGTGTGCACAAGTGTGTGTTTTTTTTCCACCAAAGTTGATTAACTGTTGTATTGTATATTACTCAGGTTTGATAACTAAAAATGAAGCCGATTAGATTTTTCTGTTGAAAAATAATTAGAAAAAATCACATAAATAATAAACAGTGTGCTAATCATCAAGTTTAGAACGCATCTACACATAGATGTGCAGAAGTTCTACACAGGATGTTTGAAGTAGCATTCTTACTGGTTATAGTAGAGTGGAGGGGGTTAGTTTACTGCAACAGGTCTTCAAAAGGTAGCAACAAGGGTCTTCTTGCTACCTTGTGTTTCAGTTGAATGTTCTGAACTTTGGTGAGTAATAATAAATAGTTATCTATAGAGAACTTCCCTTATCTCTACATAATTTGCAAACTTATACGATACAAGAGTATTATACAAATGATGTAAAATAAGTATCAGTTTTATATTTTTTTAATTTTGGTTATAATATAATTTTTAAATGTAGTATTGTATGTTTATTTATTTCTTTATTTCAGTTCTGGTATGCTATAAATGTAAGCACCTATATTTGTGTTTTGTACTAATTATCTTTTTAAATTCTTAAAAAGTAGATCAGTATATTCTATTGCTTCTGTGAGAGATAATATTATTTGATGGTAATAGATTTATTTTGATGAGATCATTTCAGAAAAATTGTCAGTAATTGCCTTTGTACACTATAAGTAATGTTAAAGAATACTGCAAACATGATGCTCATCCTGATGTACTTTTTTTTATTATTTTTGTGAATAAAATGATTGCTGATCTTAAATAATGAAATACAGTTAACATGGTGAATTTTAAATATCGCTTTTATTATTTTTGTGAATAAAATGATTGCTGATCTTAAATATTGAATTACAGTGAATATGGTAAATTTTAAATATCGCTCTGTAAATTACACTTAACTGTTCTCCCAGCCTACTCCGGTAGTGGATTTATTAATAGTGGCTGCACAGCTGCCTTGATAAAAAATATTATTATTGCAAACATTTTGTTGATACATCTTTCCTAGTTAAATCATCAAAAATTCATCATAAACATTAATATTTTTAAAAGTAAAATATCTCTATATTTTACTTTTAAGATATAGAGTAATAATAAATAGGGTATCAAGTTAATTATTTATAAAACTAAATAAAAACATTCTTAATAAATTTTGTTTGAAAATGCAGAAGTATGGTTCTAATGATTCGAGCTGGTGTACAAAATGCTTGTTTTCTTCAGAAAGGGGTACAGTAATTCATTGCTTTATATTTTATATTGCTGCAACACATGTAAATGTAAAGGGTGTGAGGTATAATTGGCACTAATCCGAATTTGAGAATAATGGTGTTTATTACACAGCCGGTTCCTGTTGACAGATCAAAGCTGTTACTTCTGTGCTGAACATTACCTGTATTTCAGTGGGCTTGGCATACTGATGATAGACAACAGTGCATTCTCAGAAACAAACCTACAATATTATGTTTATGGCTTCTAACTTGTGTGTATCCATACAAAGATGTCATAATTCTGCAAACTTTTCTATTCAGGGAATAGAATTGAATTATGAATTAACTTTGTTTTATATTGCACCTATAATTTTATCCATCTCATTAAAATATATATAAAAACACATCTAAGGTCGTAGTAATTGAAATTACTACTTATTGAACAGTAAAAAGGTGCATACTCGCTCAGCTTGTTTTATAATAATTGTTTTGTGGTAGCATTATAATTTTTCTATTTTTACATCCTCGTATGTGCAATCATGAGTTGACATTTATTTTCGAATCGTTATTAGTTTGTAAAAAACTAATAGTTAGCAATGGATTTAATTTGTCCTTTATTTTTATTGGAGTTATTTTTTTTTAAGTATTTTAATTCAGTATACCCTAGATCAGAGGTCAGCTAGGGCGACCTATGTCAGTTAGGACGCACAATAAATTCAAAAGTTATTGCGGTGCCACACTATTATTACACAGTAAGCAGATACATTTACCATAAAGTCAATAAAACAAAATTGTCAACATTAAAACAATAAATTCTTTTTCTTTTACAATTATTCATAATTGTTATTTATAAAATCTGTTTAGCCAGTATGATACGTATTTTATAGTGAAAAGCGTGACTATCTTGTGTGATATTACTAATAATACATAAATAATAAAGTATAGTCGATAATATTAACACTCAAAATGCGTAGCATTCAGAATACGGGTAAGATACTACCAAATTTATCAGAAGCAAGAATATTCCTTATGCTTAGTAGCAAGTGTGTCAATGTATGACCTTGATTACTATTTGCTGGACTCAGCTTGCGCAATTTTATTGTCTTATATACCCGCACACCGATACAGTTATTGGGCGTATTAGATGTGTAATATAGTGAGGTTATATAAAAATCTAATCGAGAGTGTCGTGGCACTCGTGGGTGCCGCATTGCCGACCCCTGCTTTAGAAGATGTCCAATTGAAAAAATAAAGAAGAAACTATTAATTTTTTTTTTCTAAGCTGCAAATAACATTATATAGATCAGAAGTGGGTATTGTTTAACATATCACATGTTATTTTTACTTTGATTTTAATCCGATTTAGTAATTAGCAAGCAGAGGTTAATTTGAAATTACACCGATCGGTAACTAAGTTTCTATATTACACTGTTTATCCTTTTGTTAATTATGTCGGATTTTAAGGATCTATTGGATTCTAATGATCAATATTAAAGAAAAGGCAGAACTTATGATTAATAACATATTGCCACATAAATATATTGTTTAATGTATTTTTTGAAAAGTTTCCTTTAACTTAAAAAAAATTTTCGATTATTGATTTAAACCAATAATCCCATTATTTTCTCAGCCGTAGAAAAAATATACAATGGCTGTTAACGCATTCTTGAAGAGTTTACTGCATGAGCCTTGGCAAGTGACAATTTACTTCGCATTTATGCATTAATGGCTGTCATTATAGGCCTTGCATAATGTATGATGTAATGATCGTTATTAAGCATTTAATTTACACATCATAAAAAATCCCTGCCAAAGTGCATATGATATTGCCTTTTAATAAGTAATTTATAAGATTTTATGATTAAATAAAAATCAGTTTATCTAAAAACATTCAACTATCTTCTTAATAGATTCATATATTTGTCTTTTGAGATAGATTAATATTTAGTCTTTTATGTGAACAAAAAGGGCCAAAAGTTATACTGACAAAAATGAAACTCAGGCATGTATATTTCACCTAATTTTTCAATAAATATGATTTATTTATCGCTTATTTTATAAGCGATGATATTTAATATTATTTTTCAAAATAATTTTCTGTCCAATTCAATGCTTTTTTTAATGTAGGTAAAATAAACATTATAATGTGCAATTAAAAATTAATGTAGAAGGTTAATGAAATTACAAATGTACTGGATTTTAATAGTAAATATGTTTAATATTCTTGATTTCAAAATTTCTTAATATTTAAAAAAAAAAGAAAAAGATAAGGTATAGGTAATTTTTTTTTTTAAATTGCAAGATGTTTGCTTTAAAATTTATTAAATATTCACTAAAATTTTTTAAATGTTTTATTTGTACAACAAACTTTGAAACACTTATTATATAGACTGCACTCAAAATTTGCCAACCGTTATAGAAAATATAACTATTACCTCAGCAGAAGTTATTCAAGTTAATGGCGATCGGGTCGGCTTTAATCACTCTATTTATTATAGACATTACGTACACAATTTTCATCTTATTTAGTGATTAGCCCTTCAGTCGTGGTTTGTGTTGCAGAAAGTGCATTTACAGTGTTACTGCTAATGGGTTAATATATGTAAGGGTTTAATTAAATACTTGTCTCCTGCATTTTACATCTAAAATCTAAAAAACATGAAACATTTTATAGTGTATTCATTAATGCCTGATTCAGCATATGTAAAGATTTAGATTTTACAGTTGACATTTTTCAACTGAAACAAGTTAACAAAAAAATTTTTATCATATATTATGTACTATTTGCTTCTCTTGTAAGTGAATTGTTTGATAATTTAACAAAAATTTATTTGCTAATTGATAAATATTTTATTTATGAGCATCCTAGTAGTATGAAATTCAAATTTAAAAATAAATTTATGAATAATAAATTTAAATTATTTACCGTAAAATACTGCTTGTTATTCTATTTATTGTTTACACAAGCAATTTCACCATGGCCATAACTTCTTCAGGTGTTTGTTAAATAAAATCTTAAGTTAATATTAACAATTTTTAAAACGTTATTCTCTCATTTATAGAGTTAAAACCGAGTTGCTACTGCAGGATGTATACTCGACCTAGTGGCTTATTATATTACTTATCTAAAATTTTCCTAATCCATTGAACTTTATAAAAAACTAATTCTTCATTTATAATATTTTTATTTTCACTATTTGTAATTATTTATAATTTTTCTGTCGCTATTGCTTTGTATTTATTATAATTTATTACTAATATTTTTATATTACCTAAATCATTAAATATGTGTTTTCTTTTTTTTTCAATGTGCTGCATAATTTGGTTTTTGTTTTGAATATTTTTAAGCTTGCAAATGATCTTAGTATTTTTTTTTTAATAGTTCGTTTAGACAGTCCTATATAAAATGTTTCACCATCTTTACGACATTTATTTTATACACATCTGAATAATATTTATTATTATAGTTTACTGTGGTTTTACTTTCACTTAACTTTTTACTCAGTCTTTTGTTTCTGTTTTGTATGCCACCTTAAATTCTGTAATTAAATGTTTTTTCATATATATCGATATATTATTTAATGTTTATTATTATTATTTATTTTATTTAAAGTAGTAAATTTATTTTATTATTATGTTTTACTTTTATTTTATTAATTATAAAATAAAAACATCCTTTTGTTTTGTTTTATAACCCATATTAACAGCTATGTATCTTATTTTTCTATTATTTCCTCAATTAGTTGTGTTTTCCAATACTAATGGAGTTAAAAGCTCTATTTAACATTCTGTTGAATGTTGACAATTTTTGTGTAAAGATGTAGAAATAGTTATTATTGGTTTTCTAAATGTTATCAGGCTTAATTTTTGTTTTTTTTTTTATTTGTTCATTGTAAATCACCAAAAATATCAACATCTTGTTCTTAGTTATTTTATGTGTCCTTTGAATTTGATGTACTACTGTATCTTCCATATTTTGTAAATATATTTCTGACATTATAATACTAATTGGTGAACTATAGTATCCCATATCCTTCTTTTTGTAATAATAATTTGTGTCAAATTTGAAATAATATAACATATAAATTAAATTTGATTTAAAATAACATATACATATACGTGTACCTATATGTATGTATGTATATATTTTATATATGAAGTGTGGCTATTAAATAACGAGACTAATGCTGCTATGGAAGAACTGCACATGCGCCAAATTTGTACGACTGACAGCTGTGTAGCATGAAGCCTTCTCTTTCGATTGTTGCTGCTTCAGTTTCTGTCAACATATTATTAGTCTGGATGTGGCCTTCATTTGAATAACATCTGTTTTTTTGTTTTGCTGAAAAAACTATAAGCGTTTTATTGGAGCAAAGAATTGTCGTGAAATTTGATATGAAACTTTGAAAAACCGCTATTGAAACTTGTCTTTTGTTTAAAAACGTATACAGCAAAGGTTTTTGAGTGGTTTATGTTTCCAAGATGGCCGAGAAGACGTTGAAGATGGTGATCAAAATTCAAAGCGATGATCGCTTTTTTTTATATTTATGGGATAATGTACCTTCACTGGGTTCCTGAAGGTGTAACTATTAATCCTCATTACTACCTTGAAGTCCTTGGTCAACTCTGTGAAAAAATAAAAAATAAATCACCTGAATTGTGAAAGAACAAGTCATAGGTTCTTCATCAGGACAATGCACCAGCTCACACTGCATTGGCTGTCAAGATGTTTCTAGCCAATTGTAACATCCCAGTGTTAGACCATCTGCTTTATTCGCTTGACCTGGCACCTTGTAACTTTTTCTGTTCCCCTAGGTCAAATCTGCATTAAAAGGAACAAGATTTCAGACCGTTGAAGCTGTGAAAGAAAAAACGCCCATGTGTCATGAAAGAGTTCACAGAAGAAGACTTCCAGCACCGTTTCGAAAAATGGAAAATTTGCATAGTGTTGTAGTGAAAGGGGAGGGATGTATATTGAAGAGGATCATAATTAAATATGTATAAATGTAAAATAAAGTATTTTACAGCATTAGTAGTCTCATTATTTAATAGCCACACCTCATATACGCATAGGAAGATTTTATATTTTTTATCGCTAAATTCTTTTCATTTTAAAGATGCAAAAAGAAGCAATTATTTCATTTTTAACCTTAATTTAATTTTTACTAAAAGTGCATTGATAATGAAAAAAAATTTCATCTTTATTTAATTAAAGTATTATTTAATAGAACTATTTATTTTAATTCTCCAGAAGTGTGTGTGTCAAAAAGACGCATTTAAAAAGTAGTTACAAGGTGATAAACGTATATGTTACGTGTATAAGTACATGGTAAGAGAATAATACATTTGTGTTGTCACTTTGAAGATTAAAATATCTGCTGCTGTAGCTTTTGCTTATCAAAATTGAAAAATGAAATTATAGAAAAATAAATTCTTAATTTACTGAATTTTATTCAAACACGATAGTTAATTGGAAATTTCTGTTTTATTTAGATTGCTGCTCTCATCCATACAAATGTAGCTAAGTATCTTATATTAAAATAATTTTTACTTAATGCGGTAGACTAAAGAGAAGGAATTTTTTTAAATTTCAAAATTGCTATAAAATTAATTTCAAACAAGCGCTGATAAGGTTGGTTAACAAAAATGTCCTGTAAATAAGATAAAATATGGTATTTAACAAGTAAAGAAAATTCAGCAGATTTTTTTTTTGTTGAGATTACACTGCCTTACAATTGGTTGCTAGCATAATGTTACATTGAATATAAATTAAATATATATTTAATGTAAAGATGTCATTCTTAATTCTTATAAACTTTATTAATTCTACTATCAGTTGTCTTCTAATGATAGTAATAATAATAAACCTTTTTATTACAGAAATGTTATGCAAGGCAAGAGCTTTTGATTAAAATAGCTAATTCCTATCCCCATTAGAAGCATACACTACTTTTGGGTGATTAATATATGGTGTAATAACTGTTATATTTATGTTTTTATTTTTATTTTAGCTAGAATTACAGATTAAAAAGTTTTGTTGAACAGTTCTTTTTCTTCGTGGTATTTTTTGTGTAGTTTACTATTTAAATACTGTCGATTCTTGTTAGCTGTAAGAAATTAAAAATCTCATAATTGTGCTGTACAAAAATAACAATTTTTTCATTTAAAATATAGAAAAGTGTGGGAAAACTCTATGAACTGCTCGTAAATATAATGTGCTTCTGCACCACCCTGAATACTGTAATGCTGTCTTTGAGATGCATTATCTCTAATACAGGAAGTATCATTTTATTACAGTCTGTATGGAGGAGTTTCAGCGTATTTAAATTAATAGTATTTTTAAAGGAGTAAATTTTATAATGTACTGCGTATCAGGAGACTGTAAAACAGAAGTTAACATGTGTCGATAGATCATTTAGTTGTGTGTCAATTAACCGGTTTTGAGGTTTATAAGCCTAATAATGATTCTCAAAACATTTTCTTTGATAGATGGAACTAAAGCATTTGAAGGTGTTCTTGCCAATGTAAAATGAGCATTATGTTTTGACACGCATAGTTTCTTGGTACAGCGTACAAGTTTAAAAAATCAATTTCCAGAAAATGTATTTTATTCATGAAATATTGTGTCGGTTTAAAAAGCAATTAATATAATTAAAATAGTGAGCGGAAAAAATGTTCAAGAGTTGTAAAGAGTAGCAAAAGATAAAAACGGCTCTGTGTAGAAATATTAAGTTAGAAGATTGCATGTTTCTTAGTCATTAGCATACCAACCCTGTTAAATAGAAATGAACAGTAACAGTCACTTTTATATAGTACTACCAAATCTTGGCTTATTAGTAAGCTACAGATATTCTACATCAGTCATTCATTGTTCCTTGTTATAGTGATGTTAAATTGTTAAAAATAATTCTAATACCTAATTTAGTAATAAAAAATTTAGGTTAATGAAAAAAGTGATTTTTTCTCATTTGCGAATGATTGAAAAAAGTTATTAGGTAGAAACTACAAACAAAAATATCATCTTAAACTAAGAATTAGCCGATGTGTTTGTTTAGTTTGTGTATCAGAAAATTATTTAAATGTATGGTAGCTGATGAGGACCCACCTTTGTTTACTCATGCTTTCAGTTTAACTGGGCCTCCAGTGTATATGTGTTTTATTTTTATTAGTCATTCAGTTTTGATTAGATTTTCAACTAATTTTATTAGTTCTTTTTATTAAGAACTATCTGTATCATCATCATTATTACCATTATAATTTTTGGTTCATTTTTTTTTTTTACTTAACTTTGATCATGTACTTTTTGGGCAAACTGATAATTGTATGTATAAAAATATATATAACATATTATATGCGTACATAAATCGCATATTACAAATTAAGTAATGACATGGCACAATTACCTAATATCTTAAAATTATGATCTGCTTCACCAGAATTCTGTTTATAAAAATTTATCTATTTTTATTTTTTATAATTATGTTAAAACCTCTTAAAATATACATAAATGTGCACTCACACTTGCAAACACACACACAGGTGCAACACATTATCAAAACACCTCTGATGTATGGAGTGGAGTATGAGGGTTGTTTTTTAAATCTACTGTTACAAATATTGCTTGAAGTTTTTTGGCCTATTAGGGAGGGAATATGATTCTTGTATTTCAAATAAGAGTGTGCCACCCTCATTTTGAGCTTTTAGTCCAGCGTGAAAACATGTTAAAATGAGTGTACCCTTATTTTTATCAAAGATGGAATGTGTTCTCTAATTATTTGTTTGCGAGACCAAAAAATAAAATTTCTCATAATTCATTTAATATTAGTGGAAATGCACGGACATATCCCAATGTTCATGCATTGCTAATGTACACAGTGAAAAAATGTGAACGGCTGATCATTGTATTTAATAAGCCAGGAGACAGGTCTCATCAACAGGAGCGATTACATCTTGCATAGGTATTATTCGTGTTCAAATTTTAGAAAAAGATTGACCATCGATTTTGATCATTGTAATGAAATTCTAAGAATTCTTCATCAGGCATTCAAAAATAAGCAACCAGATAATACTTTCATGTGGAATCAAGTGGAACCACTCGCAGTGTGACAGTGCATGCCATTTGTTGCAGAGAACACCATCTCTCTTTTGAAATTGAACTACTGAGAAACCAAGACATTACTGTCACCTTAACTTTCACTAATTTGGAAAATTAAAGGAACTTTTGAGTAGAACGTTGGGCCGATAAAGATGTGAAAGAAACAATTATTATTCCCATTAATCAAATAAATCTTCTCTATTGATGGAAACTTCTTCAAGAAGCATACGATAAACCAACCGGTTTACCATCGGGAAAAATACTTATTCTATTAGGCAATTATTTAAAAAAACTTTATAGTTTCATTTCTTCATTGATTTTTGTAATTCATATCAAACAATTTTGTAATTCAAAGACGGGTTATTTTTTAATACACTTGCAAAATTTTAAGTAAAAATCTATTCTATAAGCCGGTTTGAAGTCGGGAGTGGGAAGAGTCAAATTTTTTGTTCATTGGATATTAGTACAAACTACACAATTCTGAGATTTTGGAAGAGGTGTCTAAATCCATTCACTTGTTTTGATGGGTGGACATGTCATGACAGTTTTGAGTGAAAAACATAAAGACATTCATACCTTTCATTTGAAAATGTCACTGTAGATCTCAGAATTAATTTGCATCTGGGAAATCATGTAATATATATTCACTATTATCTTTTCTCCTACTATAACATTAATTCCTCCCGCTGAGTAATTGCTTTATTTCTAAATTACTGTTTTCAAAATACTTACATCGTTTAAAGCTAAAATACTTGGTTTGTTTCATGTTGCAAGAGATGTATGTTTATTTTATATAATTTCAGCCATGCATATTATATATTTTAATTTTTGGCAATTATTGTAACGTACTTTATCAATAAAATATTTTTAGCGATTTAATAATATATTATATTGGTTGCCTTATGTGCCATCTCTTTAGACCGATTTGCACTAGGTGATTCCTGATTGGATAAATGCAACAGTACTGGATAAACAGTTGTATAAGCAGCAGTTTGAGGATTATCTGAGTTGGAAATCACATCAGCACGATTAATATTTTATAATAGTGGGTACCCTTTTTTAAATTACAATCTTTAATTTTAATGAAGAAAATTGAATGAAATGATATAAATTAAAAAATACTAGTCAGTGTGTTATTAAATAAAATTATAGTTGGATACATACCTTTTATTTTGCCATGAGTAATTTTAATTCATTGGGGTAACATCTATAATTATTTAGTTTTGTATTTGTCTTCACTCAAATGTATTATTATAATACTTCTTTGTGTGTATAAAAAAAAAGAAGTAGATCGTATTCAGTTTTACTCTTTAATGCATCTTGATCGCACTGAGTCGATGTTGTGTCGATTAGTTAGGTTGTAAGAATTAATTTGTCAAAAACTACTATAGAATTATGTACTACTTCAGTTTTTTTTTGATTGTGTTGTGTTATTTGAAATATAATAAAACAATAATTTTCAAACGCAGTGTTTATTATATTAGTGATAGTGCGAAAAAATGTTGATTATGAGGTATCTGTTGAGGAAAGAAGATAGATATGAGTTCATAAAATTTAGTAATGATAGAATTTTACATTTTGTTTATTTAAGAAAAAAATATCATTTGTTGATATTTGTAATAATTTAATTGAAGGAGCACTAAATTATAAATACATATTTATTCCTATTTTCATATTGTAATTACATAGTAAAATTTAAAGTTTTGTAATTTAAAATCAATTAAAATTTGTAATATATTTTTGTTTTATTGTAATTTATCTTTTCTACATGTTCTCACTTTACAGTAAAGTAGTTTAAAGAAAGAAAAATTCCACATATCTTGCAATTGAGATCACTGGAAACGATTTATGATGAGTTAAGTTAAAAGCTGATTTTTGTCTTTTATATTGGGTGATAAATTTTATGTGAAATTATATTCCACCACCCTGAAATTTGATTTCATAGAATTAATTTTTTTACATTTATAAAACTAGTATTTTGAAAAGAAAAATCGTGTAATATCAATGTATTTAATTATCGCTATGGTATTACTCTGTATTGATTGTGTGGAAGCAGCTAATGTATGATAATGTTCCTCTGCAAATGGCTATGGTTTTAGTTGAAAAACATTACACTTATTATTTCTGTTATGCATAAAAACTTTGTTTTTGGGTCAGTCCATTCCAAGTGGTCCAGCACTGGTTGCTACAACATCTCAGAAAAAATTTGTACTTTGTAGTGCATTCCCTTATACTTTGGTAATTCAAAACTAATTTTAAAAAATGTTTACTTTATCCTGTTTAAAAATGGTGGTCATTTTTGTTTAAGCATCACAGTTTTTGTGCTTGCAAGCATCTACGATTTTCTAAATTACTCAAACTGGGTTTTCCTAGGTTTTAAAATAAATGCTTTGTGTTCAGCATATTCTGGCCTACAAACAAATCCCTGTTTACTTACCTAATAAAGTGCGACTGAACAAAATTCAGTTTTCACAGGGTAATTCCTCTAAGAAGAAACTGTTTCTCAGTCTCAATTTTTTGTGTGCTTTTGTATAGATAATTTATACAAAATATCAAAATATCTTTAAAAATTAAATTTTTGAATTTTTTTCAATATTTCAGTTGCAATGTCTCTGTTGAGGGACCAGATAAAAATCTTCTTTCTTCTTATTTTCTGTTTAGCCTCCGGAACCACCGTAAGGTATTACTTCAGAGGATGAATAAGGATGTTATGTATGAATGAATGTAAATGAAGTGTAGTCTTGTAGAGTCTCAGGTCAACCATTCGTGAGATGTGTGTATGGTTAATTGAAATCCACCCACCAAAGAACACTGCTATCCACGATCTAGTACTCAGTTCTGTATAAAAGTAATTGCTGTTAAAAATCTGGTAATTACTTGCATAACAGGTGGTATCTATGGACTCAACTTTTGTTTAAATTTCAACTTGAGATTCACCTCAAAGTATAAACAAATTGTGAATTTGGGCAAAAAAGGCTTGATTTCCACATCTGGGATAAGTGAGCATAAGAGTATAATAATTCAATTATTAAAACATAATATCAAACTGAGATAACTATTTTGATAATAAAACAAAATATACATTAAATTATGTGTGGTGAATATGCTTGCAATATTATATAATGTTAAATTTAAAGTTCATAATGAAATACAAAATCTTCAAAAACAGAATTAAAACAGCGATTGGTTAAAATGCAATAAATTCCATGAACTACTTAACTGCTTAAGCACTGAGTTAACCATTAATAAACTGACAACTGTTTAATGTTTTCTCATCTTTAATCAGTTTTTACTTTAATCTTAATTTAATAATGTGAATTTCTTCACAAAGTTTGGTTGTAATGTTAAAAGTGCACCTAGACATGGTTAATTCCAGGGTAATCAGCTTCTTCAATATATTTTGATTGGTGTCCAAACTAGGTCCTTTTTGATGTTTTTTTTTTTTTTGGAATTATTTCATTTTTCTTGGTCCTGGTGGGTAAAAATAATTGCACATCTTTGTTTCGATCATCTGTTTGTTTACTTGTGCAATCCACCACTGGCCATCATAAATACATATGATTGTGTTTTTTATTTTGAATTGTCAATGGCAGTACTTTTGCATGTTGATGAAGTTCACTAACAGATGATGATGATGATAGATACTGACATTTTAGCAGACTTTCTGATTGTGGTATAAAACAATAAAATGATCTAGTGACTTTAATTAACTGACAAGTGTTGTATCTTTCTTCTTGGGTATTGGAACTGAGTTCTTAGATTTCCTCAGTTTTCACAAAAACATATGTAATTCCCTTAAAATTTTCTTTGCAAAATTTAAACATTTCCTGAGCTTTCAAGATTTAATCCTTATAAAGCTGCTATAAACTAGACTTTGTCACAGATTACTTCATACTACCCCCTATGCCATCACAGACATTTTTCCCGTGACTTGATGCAGAAAATGGCATTCTACATCAAGTCCAAAAACTACTTTGTGATAGCACGTATTTATAAAATTCTTCTATTTTTTATATTGGCTTGCAACCCCATCAAAGAAATAGATTAATTTTTTTTTTATAGAAGGATAGTGTTCTTTAATGTAATTTGTTAATTGAAGTTGAAATGCAAGGACTGCTGAGGTATTATGTTCTAGATGATTACTTATGCCCAAAAGTTAACTTTCTCTTGATCTTTGTATTAAACACAAATGGATGAACTGTAGCCTGCTTGTTTATCCAGTGGTGCTCTTGTGCTTCATGTTGTACAAAAAAGGAATAATTTTCTGAAAAGTCTGCCATAACAATGCATTCATCAACTGACAAGATTTGTTTTTTGCCTTTAAAAAATTATCTTGTGGTTTTGCCATAAAGTAATGAATTTTTAGATTTTGAAGATTCAAAGAATTCTCGTAATTTTACAATTGTCATTTCAGTTCTGTATTGTGTCACCGATTGTTTGAAATTTTATATTGTCTGGCATTGAGTCTTCTTCAGACTCTTTAAACATGTCAACCAAGGTCTGTTTGCCTGGACATTCTTGACATTTTCCCATCATACAGTCATCTGTTTTGCATACTAGAATTTCCAAAAGATCTTTATAATCAACTTTAATGATCAACAGCAATCATAAACTTTATGTTCTGGTTGTATGAACAGGCACATATATTATGATTATCAGATGCCATCACAACAATACACCATTTTGGTCTAAACTCACAGAATTTTGATCTTCCAATTTTAACATCAGGGTTCTTTTTAAACTAAGAAAATAGCTTGTGTAAATTACAAAGCGCTAACCGTTTTTTTCGTTGAACCTTAATACCATTCCCATCAATGAAACAGTATTTTTTTTTCCGAGGCATCAACACTATTTTCATCATCTTCATAAAAACTTCTAATTTTTTATATTGTGTCTTTACTTCAAGACACAGTACATTTGATGCTCTCCTTTTTTTTTTGTAATTCAGATAAAATACCCTATTCTTTTCATAGGTTTCTTATTAATTTAACCATACATTCTGACACTTAATTCATTGCTAACTTTTGCTCGGCTCCAAGAATTCAGAAGTAAATAATTGAAATTTAATCCTCTTTTAAATTTAAATTAAAATAATAATTTATATTTTATCCTCTTTGTTGGAAAATATGACATTTAGTTTTTCTACCAGATAATCATATTCAGTCTGTAAATTTTGAGGATTGTCATGTAGATCAGAAGTAGGAATTTCCTTTTGGAATGAAACTTCCAAATTTTATTTTCAATGCTACAGATCTTTTTTTTTCACTTAATTTCCTAATTGTATAAGCAGGCGTTAAACCTAGAATAGCACAAGCTGAATCTATCTTTTATAGTTTTTGATGAGCGGTAAAATTCTTTATGTGAACTTTCACCATCCCTTTCTTTGTCCACAACAAATATTCTAGAGTATTCTGTTGGGCAGAATGATTTTTGCGGTATAAGATTGACAGGAACATTTATATTCTTAGAATAATGATCCGAAGTTATTTCTTTTAAGCCTTTTGTTATTTTTTGAAAGAATTTGAGCAAGACCGGCCATAGAGATGATGAAATTTTTTCAAGTATTTATATCTTTATGTTTACAAGTTGAAGTGAGTTCAGAGTTCATTCATAAAAAAACAACATTTTCTTCTTCGCTATAATCTTTAATTGATTTAATGTGTTTAGGAAAACTTAATACACAGTTTTATCGCAAGCTTCATTAGTTAAAACACCTGTAGAACATAGACTCCATTTTGATAAAAGGTCACACAACTGTACACGATAGAGAACAGAGTAAAGTGAGACAAATATTGGTGATGGGGGAAGACAACACGATACAGGCACAGACTTGTGCTATTGCAGATGCTTGACTGAGCTTGTACAATACTGAACATATCTACAGAGAATTGTGACTCATTAGCACAAATAACTATTAACAGTATAAATTGTATTTGTAGCAGAAAAATTGAAAAAAATTCAACTTTTAAAAGGGTGTAATTTTTAAAGGATACTCGCCATTGATATTTTATATAAAGCATTTTATTAAACACAAAAGAACAGAAAAAATTGAGGCTGAAAAACTGTTCCTTCATAGAGAAGTTATCCTATAAAAATTGAATTTTGTTCATCACACTCAATAACTTTAAGCTACAGTGTACATGAACAAAATCATATTAGGTAGGTAAATAGGACTTGATTTGTAGGGCAGAATGTGCTGAACAAAGCATTTATTTGAAAAGCGAAAGATAACCTAGTGCTGAGTAATTTAGAAAATTGTAGATGCTTGTGAACGCAAAATACAGCATGAGGCTTAAACAAAAATTGCCTCTATTTTTAAACTGGATACAATAAAAATTAAAAAAAAAATTAGTTTTGAATTACCGAAGCATAGGAGAATGCAACCAAAAAATATGAACTTTTTCTGAGATTGTGTAGCAACCGGTGCTGAACAACTTGGAATGGATTGAACCTTTTCTAATGAATATTTTACTTCACTTTTCATTAATGACAGATTTTTTTTTGTGTGAAGAACTCACACACACATATACCTATTCTTGTGAAGTGATCGATGTAATGCATTGTTGTTTAGTAAACTG
Source organism: Lycorma delicatula (assembly GCF_047948215.1). Lineage (NCBI taxonomy): Eukaryota > Metazoa > Arthropoda > Insecta > Hemiptera > Fulgoridae > Lycorma > Lycorma delicatula. Next base: position 130,187,068 of record NC_134463.1, on the reverse strand, counting down.
AATAGGATATTTATTTACTAATAAAATTCTACATTATTGAAGTGGAGGAACAGTCTTATAAGCTGTAGTATTATTTCTGTTTTTTTTTTATTCTCTTCTTTTCTTCATTTTAGATAACATTTTTATTTTCTTCAAATTTTTCCAGTTTATTTCTGTGAAGGTGTTCACTTACTTTTTTTTAAACGATTTGTTTGCATAAATATATTTTTACTTTTTGTCATTTTTTCCACCACGACTGTTTTTATATTAATTCATAATGCTTTGATATTTTTTTTAACGATCTGAAATTATGTTATTTGCTGTGAGTTGTCACCTGTCTATCCCGTATTATGATTGTAACTATATTTATTTATTTAACGCAAAATATTTTACATATTTAAAAATTTCATTTATAACTCGATCTGGAACCTGTCTGTTAACTCAGCGATACAAAATCCTACCTGCTTGTCTATAAGATGTTTTTCACATTTTACATGGTATCTATTAATACTAATCTGAATTTTAAATAAATCTTTGTGTTAAGAATGAGAAGAGTCACCCTGCATAAAACAGTTCTATGTAATTAAAATTTTGCTGTACTATTCAGCAGTTTTCCTTAAAGCATTCACAAGGGATATTAATTTACTGTAAAAGTCATAAAAATTTACACCGCCTGTTTTTTATTGGTGACATCCAGAAATTTGCAGATATTTTTGCTTAGTATCGATATATATTTCTAACATATGTATTGTTACACAAAAATTTAAAACATTCTAAGTTTTTACGTACGATATTTATTCTGAAATTCAGTGAACCTTGGTTTTTATTATTAAATATCGGTATGTTTGTAAACTATCCATATTTTTAGATATTATTGGGCTGAATGTAAGTCTGCATGAAAGTTTAACATAGACGGGTTATTATGAATGAACTCTCGTCAACAAATAAAGCTAGTCCACTGAAAAATAAAAATAAATATCTTCTATTGATGTCATATTGTTTACTTTAATAAATCGATAGGTTTTTTTTTAATAATAAATTTTTTAAACTTAATTTGTCTTCTTTTCTTAGTTTGATATGGTACGGTATTGGTATGGATTTGGTATGGTATATACACTCTTGTATAAAATAAATGCACATCATTGTATAGTAGTTAATATACATATACACAATTATGTTAAATACTAAATGTATAATATTGATAAGTTGATTGCAGTCGATGCAATATTTATCATATAGTGTGTTTTAAATTATTTATAAATGATAAAACTTGGCAGATAATCTTTGAAGATTAATGATAACAAAAATTTATTCACTTATATATAAAATGATTTATTTAATGTAGTATTTTATAAAATTTTAATTTGAATATTCTCAGAAACAAAAATTTATTTTTGTAAATCGTGTTAAGTGAATTTATAGGATATAAGAATTAATTTTTGTAATCTTTTAATGAATTGATATATTTCATTATGTTAATGTTAAGTAAGCATTTTTATTATAAATTAAATTAGTAAATGTTTACTTCGATATAAAAAATTTGTCAATTTTTCAAAAAGTTTCAAAAAATTAATTTTTCATTCAAAAAAATGTCTATTCTTATAAATTATTTTTATAATTTGCAGTTCTTCATGAGATGTTAAAAGATCTCACAGTAAAACTTCTATTCAATAGGAGATAAAGAAAGGTCTGTTGAAATTTCAAAAGATGTTTTTGCAATTTTTTTTTTGAATTTTTATTTCAGTGTTATTAGGTTTTTTTTTGTTTAAATGATCTCTATTTCTTTGCTCCTTGTTAAATATTTATATTGTTAAATAAAACTTTTATTAAATATTTTAATAAAAGAAAAAAAAACACTTATTAATTTAACACTATACGTATTAATTTAATTATACTTATTACATTTTACTTATACTTATTTAATTTAATTTATTTATACTTATTAATTTTAAACATTCATTCATTTGTGAACTTTTTTGCCTACTTGTTTTTTTAAATTGTTTAAGGAGCATTTTTTTAAGTAACGTTGATTTTAAAACATTAAAACTAAAGAAAAAGATGATTAAAGTGAAATTAAAATGATTCTCTAAACATTCTATTATGAATATTTCTGTGCTTTTTATTTAATGTTTTTTAAAGGAATGAATCTTTATCTAATTAAAAGGAAGTTTATATAATATTGATTTATTCTTTTTCAATGATTAATGTGTTTTCAAAGTAATCTATTTTCCATATTGATTCTTTTAAAAATAACATAAACATTTTAAATATGCCACTCTGCTGATCTTCATAGCAAAGTGATAGCGGGTTGACCTTGTATCTGGAGATCCTGAGTTCAAATCCCAGTCAGGAATGGCATTTCTTATGCTAGAAAATTTCCATCTTCATATTTCCATACGCAAGCTTCAAGCTTATGCGGTGAATTTATTTCATCAACAAAAAACCTCTAACACACACACACACATTTTTGTTAGTGGTTTCACCATCTGGTGTTTTTAATTCTTAAGTATGTTCAAATCTGTGCAATTCAGGCCATCATCTAAGATACATGAAAAGATAGTAATTATCTTGGTGCAAGATTAGGGCAGAAAGGGAAGGTAATACAGGTTTTTTTTTAAATTGCTGTAACTTGAACTGCTTTGAAGTTAAGCATTATCTACTATATAATAAGTTCACGACTTTCATTTTTAATTAGTGTATTAAGATTTTTTTTAGAGTTTTGCAGCACATATCTGCAATAATGATGATTCTACGTTAAAGAAATTCAGTAAGAAATTAATTTTTTTGGTTCATTAAATGTTTGCCATAAATATTAGTAAAATTCACAAATTATCCTTTTTTAAATAAATACTACTCTCATTTGTCCTATAAATCTCGATAATTTGTGTATGAACTTTTGCAGTAGAACCTTTTTTATATAATTAGAACTGATTTACAGTTTGGATTTCACAATTGATGGTACATTTGTATAAATTGAGCGAGTGAAGTATCTAACAGTAATACCAATAGTCCGATATCCTATTACAGCCTATGTCCAATAGTCTATTATTGATATACAAAAATATGATACCATCTACATATAGTTTTAATCATGAGAATAAATTGACGGACAATTATAAACCAATATTGCCTATGAAATGCTTCTTATGTAATTTGTTTTGTTACAACATTACTGATTTTGTGTAATATGCAGTTGTAATATTAATGTTTTATTACTTTAGATTTGAATGAAACTATAAAACCAGGAAGTTTTTAAATCGTTTGGTTTTGAACTATTTATTAGAAATAAACTTATATAATATTCACTTGTGCAATACAATTTATAAACTTCTAAAAAAAAGAAAAAGAAAAAGGTTACACATGGTCTTAGTTAATCATTAAGTTTCAAAATTAAAGTATTAATTATAAACATGTAATTTAGTCATTTATTCAAAAAGAATTATTTGTCAGGTGGATGGCAGGCTGTCCTTATTTTATAAGAATATACAGATAAAATTACCCTGTTCCTCAGTGAAGCGTAAAGTACTACCTTAATGTGTGATATATTGTTCTCCCTTTTGTGATGCCATGTGGCTCCATCCTTTAAAATATTAAATCGATCGATAGCATTTTTTATTGATGCCATATATTGCATATAATAAATTATGTTTTAGATATGTGCTCTTCAACTAGACCAAATTTTAATATAGTGTGTGTGCATTTATGTTATAAAACGTAAAAAAATTATGCATGTTTATAAATTTGCATTGAAAAAAATATCACACAGTGTGTGAATTTGTATATCGATGACAGTGGTTATAAAAATTAAAGACTGTTAATGCAACAGCATTAGTAATGTATATGAGCTGCACTGTTGAGCTTCAAAAAGAAATGGTATTCATTTTTTGTATGTACTTTTTATTGATTGTGTTTAATATTGTTGTTGTTGTTACTGTTATTAAAATAAATATAACATTAATTTATTTAATAATAATAATAATAATAATAATAATAGTAATAATGATAATAACATTAAGAATAATAAATAGTATTAAAGCATTGTTATTGTATTCACATAGTTTATAATATTGTTTAATATTATTAAAATATTTTTACGCAGTTTCATTTATTATTTACCTTGTCTTCTTGCCATATAAAAAAAAATGTTTCATTCATGTTATTCTGATTTATTTTTATGAAATAAATTTAATATTGAAACTACAATAATATATACTGAATGAGCAAGAGAATTCTAACCTTAAAAAATTATGATGCATCGCCTGGGTTTATTTTCTGGATTTGGTCTTCTGTGTTAAATTAATAGAAATTAATTGTCCGTAGCATTTATGGTTTTTTTTAAATATCTTCTTAACATTACCCTTTTTGTCATAAAAATGACAATCGATTCTTAGATTTTAGAATTAAACTTATAAATAAACTATTTTTGTGGCTGACTTTGCACAGGTGCCCCTGAAAGACAACACTTCTTTAAATTTCACTATGTTTCAAAAAATCAGATACACTATTTTTTATATGAAGCGCATGCAAAAAAGGACAGGTGGAACAATGATCAAACATTAAGTATACAAACATTCATTTTTAAATTAAACCTACGGGTGTTATCGGACACCAAACCGCTTGGAATATACATTTACCTGACTGTTAATTGCCATTACCTACTTACCTACTGTAAACCTCATCTGTTGACGTGTTATATTTTATATTAGTGATTCATAAGACAATTTTTGCTGTTTATTTAACAACAGTAATAATAATAAATAATTTATAAATCATGAATCGGTGTTGTCGAGAATGAAAGCAAATGTTTTTGGATAACTGAAGTGTTAACCCTCTTCAGGTCATTAATAAGTCGTTTCTATTTTCCAAATATGCGTAAATACCATTATTCCAAATTCTAATTTTACCAAATATAATCTACGATTTAATTCATTATACAACTGCAGAATTTAAATGTTTGTTTTATTGTAGCGCTCTTATAAATTTACTATATTTAGTTAAATATTAACCTACTATTTTATAATTTAATTCTGTTAACTTAATTTCTGTTATGTAATAGATTTTTTATATTTTTTGTATCTGATGTATTGCAGTAGCATAGCTGAAATTCAGTTAAGAGTAGGATAAGCAGAGAATGTTAAAATAGAAAAGTTTACTTATATATATATATATTAGAAGCAATGGAAAAAAATTATTACGTTTGGCTAAAGTACGTGAATGTCCTGATGTGGTACTGCCCCACTGGCTTGCCGTGCGGGTATTAATTTAGTAGTGAGTTACTATTTGTAATGAGCCATGTGGATGATTAAAATTTAAATTTGGGAAATGTTAAAATTATTTATATTTAAAATAAATTAAAAAATCTGAATTACGGTCTAAACCATCTGTTGGGAAATATGTCCATGTTGAAAAAATTGAGAAAATACCTATTACAAGAGCGTGTGACTGAAGATCACAGTTTTTTTTCTTTCATGGGAAATAACGAAAAATGTTCCGGTAGTACTAAATTCCCCTTTATTGATAAACTTTATGTAGAGAAACTTATTAATTTGAGGTAACCCTAAAGAATTCATATTAATACTTATTTTCGTATTAATGAAAATTACTGGATAATTCATGATCCATTAATTAATTCTTGAACGTATTGAAATTGTTGTTTTTGAAATAAAATTTTAAATGAAAAACTCTTCAGTATCATTTATAATTAAATAAATATCTAAAACCAAACGCATTTAAATTTATTTATTTCCACAATACAAACTCAGACTTAATAAATTTGTTTCAACTTATATTATTACATCTTATAACAACAGAAATCAAGAGATTAAAAGCTTGAAACTGAATAGATACTGCCTTAAAATAGTATGTTGAGGCATCAGAAATAGAAAAAAAGCAGGCCATGCACACATTCTACACTGTAATTTAATATTAATTGAAAGATTATAATAGTAAAAAATTAAATAAAAAAACAAAACATGCTAGAAGTACCAGTGCCAAAACAGAATCTAAATTACAGTTGAGAATAAATCAGTTTTATTTATTTATTAAAGAATTCCATATTATAACCCGTTATTCTTAAGTGTAGATTACAACAAAAAGTATTAATATTACAATAATAAAAGTATTACTGTATATATTACAAACTAATAAACATTAAGTATATTCACATAATACATCTGAACTACATTGTACCGTGTAACTTTCAATTAGTAATATTCAAACAACTGCTAATGTAGCTGAATAATTTTAGAAAGAAAAACAAAAAAGTATTTAGGTACCTCTAAGGGAAACCCAGAGTTGTTACCATCACTTTCTTAAGCGTTTCCTTACTGTACAGTTTATGAGTAGATTAACAACTTATATATTCAAGAGTAAATGTCTGTTACTACCGTAAGATATAACTAGTAACTTCCCTCCAGATAGGTAACTTCATTTAATCCAACTGTAGCACAGCTTTCAATAAGGTGAATTGCTATTCTATATTCTATCATTAAATCTGTATTAAAAAAAATTTAACAGAAAATTTAAAAATCCAATCCTTAAGATTATCCATGCTTTCTATTTTACTTTATATAAGAATAATTCTTTTAAACATTCCACTTTTAGGTTTCAATAAAATACAAATCATAAATTATAGCTGGCTACCCTTGAATATTATTTCTGCTCCTGATGTAAAAAAATTTTAAAACTTTGTATACAAAAAGAAAATAGGAGGAGAAAATATTATGGAGGTAGAAGAATTTTGTTATTTGGGAAGTAGAATTACCTAAGGTGGCCGAAGCATGAGCGATATAAAATGCTGAATAGAACAGGTGAAACGAGCCTTCAGTCAGAAATATAATTTGTTTACATCAAAAATTAATTTAAATGTTAGGAAAAGATTTTTGAAAGTATATATGTTTGGAGTGTCGCTTTATATGGAAGTGAAACTTTGACAATCTGAGAAGAAAAGATTAGAGGCTTTTGAAATGTGGTGCTATAGGAGAATGTTAAAAATCAGATGGATGGATAAAGTGACAAATGAAGAGGTATTGCAGCAAATAGATGAAGAAAGAAGCATTTGGAAAAATATAGTTAAAAAAAGAGACAGACTTATAGGGCACATACTAAGGCATCCTGGAATAGTCGCTTTAATATTGGAGGGACAGGTAGAAGGGAAAAATTGTATAGGCAGGACACATTTGGAATATGTAAAACAAATTGTTAGGGATGTAGGATGTAGGGAGTATACCGAAATGAAACGACTAGCACTAGATAGGGAATCTTGGAGAGCTGCATCAAACCAGTCAAATGACTGAAGACAAAAAAAAAGTATACAAAAAATTGTTTTCTGTAAAATTCTGGCATCCATAAATAATAGAAAAGTGTGTTCTAATCTTTGATTTTTTCAAATTAAACATATAGTCCTTTTCTGAATAGCGATGAAGTTTTAAACTTTCTTAAATATGTTACGCCCTTGACATATAATTCCATACTTAAATCATGATCCTATTCTGGTATATAAAACTGTAAAAAATGCAATATTATAAGATTTTTTTTCATCTGAATATTTAGTTTGTTTATATGATTGTACAATGAAAACCTTTGATCAATTATTAGTTAACTTTAAATACTTTATTTTTTCAACCTGCTCTATCACAGTACAATCAGTTACATGACTTTCAATACATTTCTGACATCTGTAATGTAATGGTTTATAAATTTTTGATTCTTTACTTATATAGAAAATCATAAATCTTGTTTTGTAACAAAGCACTGTAAGTAAACTGGTATTTTAGTTTGTCTAGATCCCTCAGCATCTTGCTTCTAAATTCCCTTGCAGTATCTACCTCATAACTAAGAGCAATATCATCGGCAAAGGCTATCTGAGAACCCTCAAACTTTCCCATACATAAATTATTTACCTACACCAGAATCAAGACTGTCACAACAGAGACCCTGTGGAACACCGAAGTCATTGATTCCAATCTACTGACAGCTGAACTTTTTGGCCTCTTTCCATTAAACAGTTTCTAAACCAGGAATAGTGAATATATCTCCTGCCCTTCACATATATTTGAATAAAATTTTATGATAGTATTGAATGTATTTTTAATATCATTTAATACTACATTGGTTAGTATGTTTTCATTCAAACTTTTACACACATTCACAGTAAAATCAAGAAGAGCATCTTCAGTACTGTTAATCTCTCTAAATTTGTATTTGAAAAAATATTTTATAATTCAAGAAGACAGTTTCATTTTAACATTTTTTAATAATTTTCGAGCAAACCGACAATCATTACTGATGTCAGTCTTCTCTCCATTTTAAAAGATTGTAACTTTGATTTCAGGCTTAAAACTATCGGGAAATTAACAGTTTCCACTCTTATTAATTATATGTAAGTAAGCGGCTTAAATAGACTGCGTAAAATTCTTTAGGATCTCTTTTTCTGTTACTGGAGTAAAATATAATTAATTTTGTTCACAACTATTTGGAAAAATACTATCGTATCCCTCAACACTAGTATTAAATTTACAAACAAAATTAACAAAGAATTCGTTGACTTCATTTGCTACATTTATAGGTTATTTCAACTTTTTTAATTAAATATTATCTCTAGAGGTAATACTTTCCTGGGAATTTTCATTCTTTTCTATTATTACCTAATATCCTTTTCACTATATTCCACTGTGCTGCGATATTAGTTCTATGTTTATTAAATATTTTTAGGTAATAAGATTGCTTGGTTTCCTTAATATTACTGGGTAAATGGTTTCTATGTGATTTATTATACTTCTTTAAATTCCTATTATAAGATTGTTTTTGAATTTTGTAAGTAGTAAATTCCTTTTTTTATTCTTTCGCAATGCTGAAAGTCAATCCAGGGTTTTTAATGGTGATTTTCCTGTCTGTTTTTTTCTTCATATCCAGCATTATCTATTTATTAAAGAGCTTAGTTCTTTCTTAAATTTGTCAAAAGAAAGAGTAGCACTAGTTTACTGAAACCCTTCCAGTTATATTTACTATTATTTTTTATAATCTATTCTGGTAATATTTCTGTCTACATCAGAGTTTTTCTGACAGTTATCTCGTGTATGGTAACCTTACCGTTCTCATAAGGCACTCCATGTATTTCAGTCGTATTCAATTTAGAATAGTGTTCCATATTATCCAATTTATTTTCCAAAGTCTTAATTTTGCTTTTTAGGCCTGCATTCTCATATAAGGTCTGTCATCTTTTCCAAAAATTCAGTTTACATCTTAGATTGTTCATAGATTATGAGCGTATCAGCTGGGTTCCCAAATTCTACTGCACTCCTAAATCAGTTTCCAATCTCTTCTTATCTATGTTGGCCTCTTCCAACATAAATATAATATCTGAAGTAGAGGCCTTGCCCTGCTCAGCTGACAACATACTGTAGCAATCATACTCCTAGTATAAAAGCAAGACATCTCCAGATCTGACTCAAAGATGCGATAAGCTCCTCCTTCAACATTTGAACGTAGGCATTGAGGCATTTTTTACATTCCTTACAGCTAATTTTAGGATTTGTTCTTGAAATAGATTTTTGCGTATAAAACTGTGCCATTTCTTTTTTTCCTTGATATCGCCATATAAGCTTGAAGCTTGTGTGTGAAATATGGAAATAGAATTTTGTAGCGTATGAAAAATGTCATGCCTGACCAGGATTTGAACCCAGGACCTCATGCTACTACTTGTCAATGGAGATTGGAATTTATTTTAAAATATTTTATTTAAATATTTTTTAATTTTTCCATATATATGAATTTAATTTAACTTTACTTTTTACTAAATTAATATCAATAATTATTTTGTAAGTTACAGTCTTAAAAATTTAGATGATAAAATAATATGATACCTCACAGTACTTCTTAAATCATGTCTCACTTGTACACCATGAACACTACACTACACTAGTACACCATGTCTCACTAGACCAAAGAAAAAAAAAACATTACGCATTATCAATTTGAAAAAAGAATTTCAATATCTAATGAAAACAACCAGTTTTTAAGTACTTTTAGACACTTTTGGATTGATTTAGCCTTGGCAATGATGTCAGCGTGTTGGATAGTATTGACCAACATAGCAGCACAGTAAATGAAGAATCATTTATGTCAGTGGTTCTTGAATATTTTTTTTATGTACCACTCTTGTGAATAACAAATCAATAGCATACCACTGAACTATTAAATATGTCATTAGAATAGAGATTGTAACTAGAAATTACAATCTTTTTTCAAAGTATCTATTTTATTTTTAAAAAACTCATCATTTTTTACAGAAATATTTATTTACATTAAAAGGAAATGTTACGTTGCATACAGTATTTATTTACATCAATGATTACAATATTCTTGAAAACTAAAAGTTCAGTGAGAAGGATGTGCTGCATGCTTGAAACAAATGAAGAGATATCTGTAAGTTGAACTTATTAAATGCAAATTTGGGTCGAGGTTCAGTTTATTACATAATTTATTTTTTACTGCCATCACAGCAGAAAATCCAGTTTAATAAAAGATATGTGGTAGAAAATGAAATTAAAAATAACAATGCTTTTCACAATAGTGATTGATTTTCATGTTTATTTAATCTTTAGTCAAAATTTACGTAACTAATTCAGTAAATTCTATTTTCAAACCTCCATTGCAATATAGTTCTATCAAAGATTGTTTTGTTGTTAGGGTTCCCTTTCATATCCAGTCTGAAAGGGTTTCATATCCATAGGAATTCAGAATAGTCTTTTTTAGAATATTCTTCAAAAGATTCAGCAAGCATTAGGCAGTGATGTTTTTTTTTATTGATGAGACTATCTTTCATTTCAGTTTTGCTTACAGTTATCAAATTTGGAAAAGGCTGCAGGTTTTCATTGAAACACTATTGTTAATGATTTGACATTTTTTGATAAACACCTTTATTTTGTCATCTACTCAAAATCAATTTGTTGTTTGAGCTTGCAAACTTATTTATTGATCACCAGTTTAATATTGGTATCCGTTAGGAACACCTGCATCTCTGATGTAGCTCAAATAATCTGCTTAGCATTTTTCCTGTAGTAAGCCATCTCACCTCTATGTGTTGCTGTAACTGAATGTGGTCACACCTATTTCAGAACACAGTTCAATAAAAAGCAGGAGTTTAAAGCCTGAAATTAATAAAATTGAGCACAGTATGATAGTCTCATGCAGAAAATTTAAATTGTTCAGGCATCTGTTTGTGGGTTTTGTCTGACAATCTTCAAAGAAAATAATTGTTCTTTGTTTTTTAAATTGAATGTACTAGTTGCATTACTATGTTGATAGTACTTAGGTCCTGTTTCAATAATAAGGGTTTCATGTTTCAGTTTTGAAAGAATTTCAAAGCAGATTACATTGCCCCCGACGGGGAGTCTTATTTTTAAGACTTTGGGGGTTGGCATCCCCACGGGCCTAGCCTCTGCAGCTTTTCTTCCCACTATACACTGAGCTGCAGAACACTTTACACTATACATATATACCACACCAAGAACACTACACAAATTGCAACATATACCCTTACACAACTACACAACATCCTACACTGATTTTCTTATATTTACACTCGGTGGTGTTGCGACATCTTATGAAACGCAACCGTAACCCAAGGTGGAAACTATCGTGCCGATGGATGAATAGCTCTACGTAGTAAGTCTCGAACGATGTCCTCTGGGCACCAGGGAGAACCCAGTTGTATTTAGCTCCACTCCAGCACGCGTGCGCTCTGCTGGAGTGGTTCGTTTTATCCCCGGTACTCGTGGGACCAAAATTTCAGTTCCAAATACAAATACTTTGATGGTTGGTGGTCCATCTGAAAAATCCACCAAACATAGTCTTGTGAACAGGCCTCGTTCAGCTTTGTCTGACGAGGATAGAGGTCCTATAGAAGAGAATTACAAATCATTACAAAAATATAAGATTCATTGTTCTCCGAAATAGTCAGTAAGGTGGCTCCCTCCAAAAGGTTTCGCCTTTCGTGATAAACAAAGCTATTAAAGGTGCAAGTGGTTCCCCAAAGAACATCAAAAATTACGTGATGGATCTCGATTCTGATTGAAACATTCAATGATGAGAAGAGTCAATCTAGCTTACGTTTCCGTAATATGGGCAATATAAATATAAATGCGGAATGCCACAAAACCCTAAATACGAGTCGCGGGGTAATTTTCTGCCGAGATCTTATGGATATAGATGTCAGTGAAATAGCTGATGAGCTCTGTGCCCAAAATGTTGTAGAAGTGAAGCGTATAATGAAAAGGCAATGCGGAATGGAAGAACCAACACCTCCTATACTGACTTTCAACCTTCCGAAAAAACCCACCGGAAAAAATAAAATTGGTTATCTTTCAGTTCGAGTACGACCTTTCATTCCCAACCCTCGACGATGTTTTAAATGTCAAGGGTATGGTCACACTACAATATCTTACTCGAAAACAGAGATCTGTGCTAGGGAAAGCCACAATAATGCTTAACTGTGAAGAAGATGAAAAATGTGCTAATTGCAGTGTTTGGCATACTGCTCGCTCTCGAGATTGCCCAACTATTAAGGAAAAAAAGGCAATTGTCAAAATCTCTACGGAGCAGAAACTATCTTTTCCGGTGGCACGCAGAGAATATAAAAAAATTATTAACTCAAGAAACCTGATTAAACCAGTCGTATCCTTTGCTACCGCTACATCGAAACAAGTTCCTACAAATTTAAATAATCAGCCATGCGGATCCTGCAGTGAGCTAAAAAAACTTGTTCAGATGTTATCTGATGAAGTTGCTTCATTACCAGCCACTATTTCACAACTGACAAAGATGAAAAAAATGTCTTCAGTTACAGTTAGTGAATCCAACAGTGGGATCCCTATGAAAGTTCCTGTTCCCAAAGTTTTGCCAGTACGGGCAGGAGTAGTCACAGCGGGAGGTAAGAAATCTAATAAGCTCCCTATTAATCTGCGGCATCCCATTCTGCTAAATCTCCTCAATCACCCCGTATACTGGAAGATATGGTTGAAGAACCACCGGATCCCACGACGTCGGAGTTCTTTAAAATAAAAGATTCAAAAAAGAAAAACCGAATCGCATACAACTAATTTTTATATACTGAAAATATTCAGTGGAACGTTAGAAGTCTTCGGTCCCGCATTGAAGATGTTAGAGTGTTGATGCGTTCACATGAACATTAATAATGTGCTTCCAAGAAACGCATTTATTACAGCAAGATGCTGTAACTTTCAGAGGCTATACATGTGAGAGATACGATTGTCTTGTAGATAGTAGAGAGAGTGGTGGTGTTGCTATTTTCATGTGGAATGAGGTGTCGGATACATCTAGCCACCCGCATTCCTGCTGTTGCTGTAAAAATCTCAGTCCCGTTTAAATTGAGAATTTGCAATTTGTATCTCCCCCCGAACTCTGAATTCAATGCTCTAGAAACATCAAATCTCCTCACGCAAATCCCATGGCCGTCGTTAATAGTAGGAGACTTCAATGCTCACCATATTTCCTGGGGATTATCTTTCTGCTCCGCTCGAGGAAATATTATAAACAGAGTCAGACAAGACTTAGACCTTTGTCTTCTGAATGATGGGTCATACACATTTATGTCTTCATCATCTGGTACATTGTGAAACATCGACCTCTCCTTATGTTCACCGAATTTACACCAGTGTTGCGATTAACACCGGTGTTGATCGCAAAACGAATAAAAGGCCACGGAGATGGATTGTTGAAAAGGCAAATTGGAACGTACCATAAAGCCTTCTCATCACAGTATAACGATGGTGCAGACGCCCTTGACGAACTTTCATCTCTTACGTCTCTGATATTTGAAAATGCTAATAGATATATCCCACAAACATCGGGAAACCCAAGATTTCTTTCTGTTCCGTGGTGAAATGATGATTGCCGAAAAGCTACTAGCAATCGACGACAGGCACTGCGCAAATTTAACCGCAGGCCTACAAATGAACACTTAGATTTATACCGTAAGGCTAGAGCGATATGTCGTCGAGTATTCTTGGACGCTAGGAGAAAGTCATGGAGGAAATACGTGGACACCCGTCTCACGCACTACTCCACGTCTGCTGTGTGGAAGAAGATCCGTACAATTTGTGGATCACCAAAACAATCCATTCTCGGACTTATCACCTTCTGCAGTGGCAAGTAACTTGGCAGATTCTTTCCGTTCGGTGTCTCTCACCTCATCATACAGTATTGATTTTCAGAGGTACAAAATAGAGAAGGAAGAAATACCGTTCAACATTAGTGATTCGTTCGGTGAATTAAACGCTCCATTTTCATTCAAAGAGTGATCACACGGACTTAAAAACTCACGTGACACCTCCCCTGGACCTGACAAAATTCGTCTCGGTGTGATCTCGCACCTTCCAAATTCAGTGCTACAACACCTATTATGTATTTATAATGGTTTATTCTCCTCACAAAATTTCCCTTCGGTCTGGTCAGAAGCCGTTGTCATACCAGTGCTTAAGCCTGGTAAACACAAAGAAAGCCACGCTAGCTATCGCCCTATCTCCTTGACAAGCGTCTTATGCTTGTTAAGGCATAAGACGCCTCCTTATTAAGTAATGGAGGGAATAGTCAACCGCAGGCTTACATGGTGTTTACAGAGAAATGACTTTTTTCCCCCAGAGCAGTGCGATTTCCAACAAGGTCGATCATCCATTGACAATTTAGTGTCATTGGAAACTCCTATTCAGAACGCTTTTCTGCTACGCCAGCGCCTCGTCGCTATCTTCTTTGATACCACGAGGGCGTTCGACACGGGCTGGCGACGTGGTATCCTAAATACTCTCAAAGAATGGGGAGTAAAGGGCAACATGTTGGCTTTTATTAGAGATTTCTTAAATTACCGAACTTTCCGAGTTCGTGTTGGAGATTTTCTATCTTGTAGCGTCACTTTAGAGAATGGAGTCCCCCAAGGAAGTGTATTAAGTGCCACCTTGTTCGCTATAGCCATCAACAGTATTACTGATTGTGTGCATCTTCCTGTTTCATGTTCGTTATTTGCTGATGATTTTGCCGTATATATTGCGTCCCGTTCAACAGCCACAGCAGAGAGACTACTACAGAACACAATATCTCGCCTTGAAGCTTGGTCCAAGGTTACCGGCTTCACATTTTCACCGGAGAAAACAAAATGTGTAGTCTTTTCTCGATTGCGGGACCCATCTACTCCGCAAGTTTTTCTCATTTGAGAGCAAATATCTATCATTCCTGATATCAAATTTTTAGGTTTGATTTTTGACAATCGTCTTACACGGGTCAGACACATCAAAGAACTAAAAACGAAATGTTCCAAAATTTTAGATATGCTAAAATATATATCCAAAATAAACCCAGACGCAATAGTATACACGGATGGATCGAAAAAGGATGATACCGTTGGATGCGCATTTATTGTTAATAGCAGAATCTATTTGTTTGGTCTACCTAAGGTTACAAATATATTTACTGCAGAACTGTACGCCATCAATAAGGCTTTAAATATCGTTAACAAAAAAAAAATATCGTCATATCCTTATTTGTAGCGACTGGTTTAGTGGACTCCAAGCTTTGGAAGATTTGTACTCTAGACATCCGCTGGTCATCGAGATTTATAACGCAATCCCGGAATTGAACCGTCGGAACACACAAGTGAGTTTCTGCTGGATCCCTGGCCACGTAAGAATTATGGACAATGAACACGCAGATTCTGCTGTTAGGGACGCATGCAGTCAACCTTCCTTTACCGATCGTGTTACTACATGTGATTTTAGCAGTTGTGTAAAACACGCTCTTCAAATGAAGCGGCAAGGTGACTGGACTACCACAGCGGATAATAAACTTCGATACATTAAAACCACTGTGTTGCCGTGGGACTCGTCTTCTAGAAAACTCATCGAGAGGAAGTTGTCCTTTGTCGATTGCGGTTAGGCCGTACTAGAGCCACACACGGATGTCCATTGTCAAAAGTAAATACACCAACATGCGTACGATGCAACTGCCGCTTGACTGTGCGCCACATCCTTGTGAATCGCATTTGTTATGCGGCATTGCGTCGTAAATTTAAATTGCCCAGGAACATTCGTAAAATCCTGGGCAATGATAAAGTAATCTTAGAGCGTGTGTTTCTGTTTCTTAGAACTATTAATATGTTACACGCTTTTTAATAGTATGTGTGTTTTTTTTTTTACTGTTGTGTTTGATTTTAAATTTTTATTTTCTTTTGTTATCCGAGAAGGAGCGTTTTACATTACTCTCGGAGTTCGTTATATTTATTTCATACATATAGTTGATTTTATGTAGTTTTAAGTTTTTTGTCTGTGATAATAGTTAATTTATTTTTTAGTGATATTTTATGTTATCGTTAAGTTTTTGCTTTTTAATATTTTATTAACGAGGATTAGTATTTTATCTCAATTTTCTAGTATTTCCCTTATCCGAGTAGGGTCTCTTTTCACCCCTCTTGGATATTTTTAAAACTCTTTATTTTTGTTAAATTTTACATTTTTAGTTTTAAGCATTTTTCTAATTTTATATTTTACTGCTGTGATTTAGTTGTAAGTGTTTTTAAAAATAAATTTTTCAGCTGTGATATTAGTTGTAAGTTTTTAATGTTTTAGTTTTTAAGGCGCTATTTTTTTTTTTTTTTTTACTATTTGTTTTCTTTAAAAAAATTTTTTTCCAGGCGATGATATCGCGAAAGAGTTTTTCGTCCACCAAAAATACAAAAAAAAAAATTACACATTGAAGTTACGGCTCATCACTTATCCATGACAGTATATCCAATAATGTACTCGGGTTATATTTTCTTACAACTTTTAAATTTCAGTAGGAAAATCATCTTGACTCACTGCTAATTCTGATTTTGTAACAGGGTTCGACGGTACTCTTTTACAGACTAAGTTTTGCCTGTCATTGCTCTATTAAGCGACTTAAACATATCGATTTATATTTTATTTATGTCAACTAAACTAACAAAACTAATTAAAGAAAACTACATAAATAAGTACATATAAAAGAAAAAAGCTCTTTCAATATATGCTGATATAGCACTTAAATTAAATTTTTTTTCATTTTTCAAATGAAGAAGTAATACAATAACATTATTTTCAAATCAGATTATCGCTGTAGGATAACCACGACCGACTTGCTTAACTGTGAAGAAAAAAAAGTACTGCAATCCTTTTACAGTGGCCATTAAAAAACTTGTTTGTACACGTGCGATGCAGTGCTTTTGTAGGAGAGACAAGTTGCTACATGTGTGCTGATGGCATGTAAGAACTCATTTCTGTTGTGTGTGTTTGTAATTGCTAACCGAATAACTGGCCTCATTGTTGCTGTGTACAAATAATTTCATCAGATTAAGAGAAAAGGAAATTCATGATAAAATACTTTCGTATTACATCTGAAAAAGTTTGAGAACTACTGATCAATCTGCTGTTTTAATAATAATAAATATCTGTTTTACTAATAATTATGTATTTTAATAACCATACAAAATTTTTTATTGTTGCGTCTGCGTACCACCTTGAGAAGCTACAACCACTACTATGGCTATCACAATTTGAGAACCACTTGTTTACAGGATTTATTGTTAGTCTAAATTAACGAGACACGATTCAGTGTTCTCGATCTACTTGATAAAAAATACGCTCAGGAATCCATAAATAAAAAATGTCTTAAAGGCATAATTCTGAGATTCTTCAAAAATGGGAAAGACTGTTTTTTCATCCTAATTTACAAAATTAATCTTAAAGTTTTCTTTTGAACTGTAATAAAATTAATATTTGAAAAATAAGTTCCATCCCAACAGAAAATTCCTTTCTGGAGTTTACAATTAAAAAATAACTGTACCTAAAACTCACTGAGAATGTATATTTCTTAAAAAATAAAAATGTTTCGGTGCTGATTACACATAACTATTTACACTCTTAATCAGAAAATTCCAGGAACACTTGTCATCAAACCTAAATATTTAGTGCTGTTAAGATGCTCGATCGATATAAAACTTTTACATGTAATCTCTTTAAGTGAAAAAACAACTTTTCACATTTAAAATAAAATACACCAAAATAACTAGAAGGATCACACAAAAACTGCATATCTTTAGTTTTACTGCTGAGAAACAAGTTGCTAAAAGTAAATCACACTTTTAATAAATCAAGATCGTGCTACATATCATTTTTTAGCATCAGCGAACTTTTTCAGTTTTATCGTGGTGCATAATCATGAGTTATCATCTTCAAAGCTAGTTAACTCCTTAAATAATTTGAAAAAAGGCTGTTTACATGAACTGAAAATAATTTTTGTTTATTAAACAATTATAATCTGTACAATGTGATAGACTAGTGTTTAGGTGAGAGTACCACTCTTTGTTTTGTTTACAACATACTATAAACTGAGAAAGTTGCTGGCTGAAGTATTTTAACTTTTGCCCTGAATTGAAAAAGAGTAACTACAGTAATAGTATTTTTTTTAAATAAATTCATTAATTTTTTTTAGAATTTCTCTGCTGTATAAGGATTTTGAGTGACATTACTTAAAATTTATTGTACTTCATAAAATACATATATAGTACAAGATTATTGTACTTTAAATATAGAAATGTTGGAATTTTGCTGTACTTTCCTCCCTAAAACATCTCTCTTATGGATTCAAAAATAATTGGGGACTGTGCTCAGATTCCACTGTTCTGGGATTGTTTTCCAAATATGAAATTCCCTGATGGAACTGCTTATCATGTTCATCGGTGACTGATCATAGAAGTGATGTAATGGAAAAGAAATCCTAGGGGGATCCAAGAAGTGGATTTTCAAGTGTATTACATAACATGTTCTTGTAAGATTTTAAAAGAGCATTTGCTAATTCTTTGTGATTATCTGATTTGAATGTAATTTGCTAAGAAATTCCATCAAACTCACTTAAAATAGATCAGAATGAACTTTGATTTGCATATTTAATAGATATAAAAATCATAAGGATAATTGTTACAGGATCGATGAAGGAATCTTTGCAGGACCTCAAATAAGATATCTAATTAAAGATGAGAACTTCCAGCAACACATTGAATGAGGTTTAAAGCGTTGTTTGACTTTGCTTAGTCCTGCAAAGATTCCTTCATTGATCCTGCTACACTGATTCTTTGGATCTTGATTTTTAATAAAATATGCAAGTCAAAGTTCATTTTGATACATTTTTTCACTCTAAGATAAAGCATTATATGCAGTCGAGGCAGATACATGATATACTGATAAATATTCTTTTTTTTCTGGGGTTAGTGATTTTGGTTCTGCTACTGTTCCTTTGATTAATGATTTTTTCTGTTGCTAATATCACACTTGCAAAGAAAACTGAGTACAAGTGACAGCTTTTAATTCACCATAGAGTTCCATCAGTATTCCTTGCACTTAATTTTACCCAGCAGGAGGTTTATGTGCTCATATTGCACTCCTACTGCAAGACTATCGTAAGAGTATGCAAGGCTAACATTTTCTGCTTCTCTCTAGTATTATCAGTCATACCTCATTGTGTATATTTTCAGTGTAAAAGTATCATATCTGTACAGTTTAACTTCATTGAGAAAAGTTTCAAAGTTCTAAAAAGAGTTCATTGCAAAATTATATTTCCGTGGCTTAATTAGTAAACTAAATTAGTAACCTGCCGGGTTGGTCTAAGGGTGAATACAAATCAGCTGATTTTGAAGTTGAGCGTTCCAACGTTCAAATTCTAGTAAAGGTAGTTAGTTACTTTTATACAGATCTGAATACTAGGTCGTGGATACGGGTGTTCTTTGGTGGTTGGGTTTCAGTTATGTATGTATCTCAGAAATGGTCAACCTGAGACTGTACAAGACTATACTTCAAGGTAACAGGCCTGTTTTTTACCTTTTGACTATTGCATACTAGTAGTACTTATATCAAAAAATTGGACTGTTAGAGACTGTCCATTAAAAATAATGGCTGCCAAATTGTAAGATTTTGAAAATGTCTCATTTTTGGAGCCCAAAAACCACATGTGGGGCAGATGGAAAAATCTGAAATTCGTACAGCAGTAAGTAATTTTTATGTAGTTTAAAATCATATTAAAGTTATTTTGTTACTCAAAGGGGTTGATGAGTAATGAAGCCATTAAAACCGCTAAAAACACGTTCCTTCTAACCATAAACAACGTATCCGAATATGCTGATGTTATATATGTTTTTCAGATTATAAAAATTACAACTAAATTCATTAGAATGAATAAATTGATAATTAATAAATAACAATTACAAAATGATAAACAATTCAAATACATTAAAAAATTGTTCAATTCACTTTTTATCTTATTTTACTCCTGCTAATGGAAGTTATGAATAAATCTTTCACTTTTTGATAACAAACGTAACTTAGTGCTGCTGCCATTTTTTTATTGAGTAGAACTGATAAATCCTCATTATCTTTGGTGTAATGTTGTGTCCTCTTCCAGTGGTTGATAGAAAAAGCTCTGAATGCATGAGAATCATTCAAATATTTTCCAGTTGAACCTATGTTTGATTATCCCTCAATTATTTCTTGAATGAAGTACTAGGACCCTGCAGATGGAAAAAGTGTATTGAACACTACTCTTCATTTTCATGTGTTTTAACTTCAATGACTTCACCTAACCACCAACTGCCATCGTATATGCAGCAGACAAAATTTTTACATTTTGGCTTTGGTAAACCTATAAAGCAATCAGAAACACTAATGTCCTTGTGTACCGTTACTAACGTAAATGTTTCTGATCAGAGGTCACCCGATCTTCCAGAATACATTTCTGACTTGGAACATAACAGTGAAAGCTTCTTGTTTCAGGGACTATTGTGATTACCTGATAACAAGAACTTAGGTATTCTTCAGTCTCTTGAACACCTTTATTAGAGCAGAAAATATATGTTGTATTTTTAATATTGTCTTTGCAATAATTGTACATTTCAGAAGGTATAACAATTTGATTGTTGACTGTCCTTTGAAGACTTGTTTTAGCACAGTCCTTTTTACAGTTCCACCAATACCATCACATGATCCTTTTCCATGGTATGAGGCAAATAAATTTCATTCAGAAAAAATACATAAATTTATTTTTGCCAGAAAAATAAAAAAATTATTTAACTTGTGGTAACAGTGTTTTTACTTCATGACTTGCTTTTGAATGCAAAAGAATGATTTAGTATTGTGCTTCAAGTACTCACTAATCACACAATAGTTTTGGCTTTGTAATTTTGCGTCTTGTTTAAAATATATGAGAAATGGATATACTGTGGCATAAGTTTCTGACCAATGATATGAATGGACTTCATCCTGTATCACAAAAGGAAAATTTTGAGATAAGTCCCCATTATAACACATTCACTCTCCAACAAGTTTTCCTTTTTAATGTTGAGGAAATTAGCTTGTTTCTTTGCAACAGAATGATGGCTTTTTAGATTATCTAAATTTGCAGTGAGTTTATCTACGTACTGTTGAAATGGAAGAATTTGAGTAGTTCACAATGGTCAACAGAAACCCACTGTTTGAAGATAATCTCAGAATCAAAATCATCCCGGCTCTGTTGCAGTAATCTGAGCACTTCAGTAGTGCCTGGACATTTTTCACACTATGACAGCATGCACATTTCATTTTCTGTATCAGATACCATGGTTGAAAGCAGAATTTTATTATCAAATTTCATTTTTAGAGCAGATAACATGAGTTTTACATTTTTGTGGGTGCCACATACACAGAGTGAGTACCTGACCCGCCAGTGATGGCACCACGATGGCAGGTGGTGGTTAAGCGAAGACATTGAAGTCAAAATACATTAAAATGAAGAGGAATATCAAATACACTTTTTCCATCTGCAGGGTCCTCGACCTTCATTCAAGAAATCATTGAGGGTTAATCATGGGTTCAACTGGGAAATATTTTAAACATTCTCCCGCCTTCAGAGCTTTTTCTATCAACAACTGAAAGAGAACACATTACACCAAAGATGAATGAGGACTTAGCAGTTCTAGTCGATAAAAAACAGCACGAGCACTATGTTATGTTAGTTAAATTTGTTATCAGAAAGTGCAAGATTTATTCATAACTAACATTAGAAGGAGTAAAACACAGTAAAATTGCATTTAACAATTTGTTAATATATTTGAATTATCATTTTGTAATTATTATTGTTCATTCTGTAACTGACTTTTTATTACTAATGATTTTTATTCTTGAATTTTTTTTCATGATGAATTTTTTATTCATTGTAATGAGTTTAACTGTAATTTTTATAATCTGAAAAAACCCCATAACAGTATTTTTGGATACGTTGTTTACGGTTAGAAGGGAAGATGTTCTTAGTGGTTTTGTCGAGTTCATTACTCGTTAACCCCTTTGAATAACAAAATAAATTTTATCTGGTTTTAAAGTACATAAAACGTAATTACTGCTGTAAACATTACAGAGTTTTGCCACGTATCCCGCATGTGGTTTTGGGCCCCGAAAATGAGATTTTTTAAAATCTTACGATTTGGTGGCCATTTTTTTTTTTAATGAAGGTCACTTGATAACATTGCAATTTTTTTTTTTATAAGTACTACTAGTATGTAAGATTCAAAAGATAAAAACAGGCCTGTTACCCTGAGCCCTTCATTATTTATTTTGGGACCAAAATTTGAAAAAAAAACAATTTGTAATCGTAACTTCAATAAACATTACAAGATTTGGTTATGCAACAAAATGAATTATGAGTATACTAGGATGAAGTTCAATCTTTACTCTTTCCTAGAAGCATTTTTTGACCCTCTGTATGCTATAAAATAAGAATGCTACAGCTCATGGAAAAAGTGACGAAAATAACTGTTTTTACTTGTCGGCAAGTTAGAAAATAATCATTACTCAAGATAAATTTTTTTTTAAATTATAAAAAATTTATTTTTTGGCCACTACAAGACGGGTAGTTATATATATTTAAAAATATTGATGCGATAAGATTTTCGAAAATTTGTGAATAAAATGGATATCCCGTAATGCTTATTCAGTCTTATTTCTCTCGTACAACATAATGATTCAGCGGTATACTTTATCGACAGTTCCTACTGCTTTTTTTTAAATCTTTTTTGTGCTTTGTTGAAGTCAGATTGTAGCGAGAAGTTCTTAAAATCAATTTCTTTCTTCTCCGCAGACTTTTGATGTATTTCTTGTTTGTAAAGTTCTTGTACGTATATCTGCCGTAAGATAGGTAATATATGTTCACAGTTTCTTCTCTCTGTAACCAAGGTTTTTAATAATTTTGCCCCGATTTTTAAAAATCTTTGTTTATTTTTCTGTTACACTATATGTTATGCTAACGACAGTCATATTTTTCCGTTATACCTTTATTTATTAATATTTGATTTGCGGTTGAAAATATTCGCGAATAAAGCGAGAATAAAAAATTTACAGTGCGTTAACTTAAAACATTTGATTTATAAAATTGTTTTTTAACCGATAATTAATCGATGTAACTAGCATATCTGTAGTAAAAATGACCGATCGGTGTAGATCTCATAACTGATAGGACAAGGTCGTAACGGGCTCAATTCTCAGCTATCTAATCTATTTTATTGTTAGTCTAAAAATTTTCTGCTAGAGTACGGCACATCGAAAAATATTTTAAATATCGTTACGTATATAGATTTCAAAAATAAATATAGCTATACAAGTTTTGCTAAAAACGGGTAATACTTAACAAAAAACAAAACATATTGATGTTAACCGATAATTTTTCATTAAATTTCTAATAACTAGACCGAAATGTCGCATTTTCAAAAACGATAAACTAAAAGAAAGTTTCTTGTTATCTTATAAATTTCACAAAGGGATCGGTGCAGATAAAATTCAAAATATAGCTACACAACAAACGACAAAATACAATACCTCTTGATTTAAAACACTGTACTTGACCCGTTGTGTAGCCTTCTTAAAAGATTTGTCCGATACTTTCTCAAAGTAATTTTAGGTGGGTTAGATAAAAATAAAAAATTAAGTTTTAAGTTACAAGCGGTAACATTTTATAGAACTATACGCCGAATTAGATTGAAAAATTATAGTTTTATAATTAATTATAAAATAAATACCGAAATAAAATTCAGTGTTTTTTGTAAATTTAATTAACTGGTGTTAACGTAGCAAAATCTCTTTTCTGGTTATAACCTATGTTTAACGTTCCTTTATTCACTTTCAAGAAGGTTTATGTGTGGACTGTGTTTATGTGATGGACTCGTATGATCCTTAAAACAGTAAGTTCTTCTGAACGTGTTTATAAAAAAAAAAAAACTACAGAACAACATATTTTGCAATCGCAGTAGTTTTTTCTTTATTCTTCAGCACTGTATTTGTTATGATTTTATACAAAATCTGCCGTTCGAAAATAGCAGCAAGAGGACTGACTGCCGAGTGATCACCTGTTTGGGGATTCTTTTTTTATACTACTATGTAAACGTTAATTCTGATAACGTTTATGTATTTATTATATACGATGCGGTTAAGAATATAAATTTAGTTAGGGTTTAGCCAAATAAATGCGGTATTTAAATTGAGTTACTAATTTGTTAACCGACAGAAAAGATAAATATCGTCATTAAATATGGAATAGGACATCTGACGACGAATTTAACGCACTCAAAAACTTTTGATAAAATTCTAGATCCGTTTTTTCTCATAACCACACCTCATCGACGTCGATAACTCTTCGAAGAATAAACTTCGGACTTAATGAATTTCCAGAGGAAACAGTCGCACGGTGTGACGTCGCACGACCTCGGTGGCCGATTAACTTATCCTTGTAGGAATGAGTCGCCCGTTAAATTTCTGCCGCAACAAGCGGATGAGCAGGTGGCGCACCCTGCCGGAACCTCATATCATCCGAAACCGTGCTGTCCAAATACGGCTAATATCATTTCACGATAAAGATCAGTACTGAGGTCGCCGCGTTTCCGGCCTCGTTTAAAAAAAAACTAACGATCCGATCGCTACACCGTAAGAATTTCGCGCCAAAGGTGTCATCGGTCGGGTATGAATAAACGGTTCTGCAACGATCCGAGGATTTTCTACAGCTTAAACTATATTTTGTGTATATTTTTACGCGTAGAGAATACGTTGACGTACTTACTAAGGTGGAAATGCGTCTCGTCGCTAAAAATAAATTTCTTAGCGACATTGCCGTTCACTTGTTGATTCTCCAGCAGCCGATCGACGAACGTCCGGCGTTTCAAGCGGTCGTCTGGCTTCAGTTCCTGAGTCAGCTAAATCCGGAGAGAGTTCAGAAGCAGATATTTTTTTAAAACCCGCTAGAATACGATTTTAAAAAGTCAACTTATAGTAACCGATGACGCAGCGAGGTTTCGGTATCCTTCGCTACACTATTGCTCACAGCGCCGATGTTTTCGGCCGGTACGAGGCGGGCCTATTGTCTCGTTGACTACGTTAGTAGTACGGAAATGGGCGTACTGTCGCCATTTGTGATGTCATCTTGGAAACGTCACTACTGACGTCATTAATTCAAGATGGCGGTGGTCGGCCATCTTGGATTGTGACGTCATTGGCGACAGTAGCCCGTCAGTGTTGCCAACTTGATTTCCAAGATGGCGGCTGTCCGCCATCTTGGAAAATGGCGGCCAGGATGGCGTCCAGGTCGGCCATCTTGGATGACGTGACGTCGGTAGCGCCGTAGCCCGCAGTCTTTCCAACCTGTTTTTTTAGGTCGGCCATCTTGAATTGTGACGTCGGTGGCGCCGTAGCGCGCAGTCTTTCCGATGTGATTTTTTAGGTCGGCCATCTTGGATTGTGACGTCGTAGCCCGCAGTCTTTCCAACCTGTTTTTTTTAGGACGTTACTCGAGGATGATCCTGGTCGTCGTAGATCGTGCACCGGGAGTCGGCGTAGTCTTTCCAACCTGTTTTTACAGGTCGGCCATCTTGGATTTTGACGTCGTAGCCCGCAGTCTTTCCTAGGACGTTCCTCGAGGGTGATCCTGATCGTCGTGGCGACGATGACAAGGTTCTCGTCGTAGATCGTGCACCGGGAGGCGGCGCCCGCCCCGCTCGAGGTCTTCGTTGTGGCTCGTGCACCGGGAGGTGGTGACTGTAAAAAAAAAAATTTAGACTTACCTCGAGGATGATCCTGGTCGTCCAGGCGACGGCGTCGGGAGGCGTCGCCGCTCGAGAGGTTCTCGTCGTAGATCGTGCACCGGGAGTCGGTGTCTGCTGCGCGTGTGTGTGTCAGCGGAGCGACGTAGAGAGAGATGTTTACCGTGCGGGATGCGGCGCTCGACTGACAAACCGTCCGGCCTACGCGTCACTCTCTTGAACAGGAAAACAGCCGCTTTTTCCTTATAAACAGGAAAACAGAGTTAAATTGTTATTTTTTCCTTTAAAACAGGAAACGTCTATCACCAATCACATCCGCTCAAGTTGGCTTATCTATTGTCCACACATCCGCTCAATTTTTTCCTTATAAACAGGAAAACAGAAATAAATTCTTATTTTTTCCTTTAAAACAGGAAACGTCAAACAAACACACATACAAATCCGGTTGTGTCTGGATCTGTAAAATAAAAAAAAAAGTTACGAAATGAATTTATGTGTTGGAACACTCTCCTCACCATTCGCAAGTGTAATTCGACAACAGATGGTGAATCTGACGTCGGATTACACCGCAGGCCTTGGAACCTTCATCCAGTAATGCCGATCGACTAAATTTTATTTCTAAAAAATAGTTTTACATTACTGTATGGGGGTTTAGAGTGTTGTTGCATTTCCACACCACCCCAGAGGTAGCAACCGCGGTGCGTTGAGATTTTTTTTAGAGTGATATCTCTCCCCAGTAGGCCTAAAAAACACTCGACTATATATATCTTTACAAGACCGGGATGTTATGAACAACAAATGCAGATAATGAGTAATGATAAACTTATACAAGAAAGCACATCTATGTGAAACAAAAAAAAATCCCAAGATAACTGTCTAATTTATGTATGCGAAACCTGCCTTCTTGTGTAAGTTTATCACTACTCATCATCTGCGTTTGTCGTTTATAACATCACGCTCTTGTAAAGAAATAATGATTCGCATACATAAACGTAATATTGCAAGCATATGTCTATCGCACCACTTTTGAAAAATACTTAAAAAATTTGTTAAACACTCTCCTCACCATTTGTAACACAATTGATAGTGGATAAATCCAATATCATATCATGTCACGGGCCTTGGAACCACTGCATACAGTAAACGTAAATAAATATCGTTTTAAAACAATAGTTAGTTACGATTTATTGTATGGGGGTTTAAAGTGTTTTTGTTTTGTGTATGTGTGTAATTTTGTGTTGATTGTGTAATGTGTTGTAGTCCTTAAAAGGACTTATTTAAACATCGTAGAAATTAGAAAATTCGTTGACGGTTTTTTTTATCCTCTTCTTTGCGTTTCGTATTCTTGTATAAAATAAAATAAAGAGAAGCGATGTGACGTCCTTTCATATATCGATTGGTTTTAACGTAATCGAATTCTGAATTTTCATTTGTGTCGTACGCCACCAACAGCGGTTGGATATCATCGTTACAACCAAGGCAGAACAATCTACCTCATCACAACCTCTGAAGAAAAGTCCTCCGTCCGTCGCTACATTAGAAGTTACTCTTCTTCTTTCATTTGCAACATACACGTTTACAGCGAGTACGTTGTTTTTTCGATGCGACGTATTGAGATCGTGTAACACGGACGCATTCAAATTCATATTTGACGAACGATTTAATTTGAACGCCTTTACGTTACCGTCGTCACCGTAGAATCCAGAAAACAGTACTTCTTTGCTATCAATAAGTGCAATAGCTTTATCACCACATTCAAATTCGCAATAATATTTTCGTATAATAATTTTTTCACATCCGAAATCACCATCATTGAAAATTATCCTCACCAATAGGTTATCACCGTTTTTATCGAAATCATGTTTAGATAAATCGATAACATATGCGTAACTATGTTTTAATTTAAAACACGTAGGCGTCAGATGTTGATCACCAACACGTACGCGCACATCTTCTTCTCTAACAGGAATCATGATGTTTACACCTCGAGTGTCTCCCAAAGAATAAACTACTTCACCCGGTTACACTGTATTTATATGCTACTCCCCACCACACTTACCACATCCTACTCTCTCTTCCAATCAGAATGTTACAGTCTCCCCACCCCACGACGCGGGAAAAAATCATCTGATAACCGGACAACATTTAAAAAAAAATAGAACAATGTATTAAACACACTCTCCTCACCATTTGCAACATAATCTGATAGTAGATAAATCTATTACCACATCATGTCGCGGGCCTTGGAACCTGCATTCAATAAATGTAATTAAATATCGTTTTTTTCTTGTTTTCTTTAAAAGAAAACATTTTTTAAATAAAACAATAGTTAGTTACAGTTTTTATTGAATGGGGGTTTAAAGTGTTTTTTGTTTTGTGTATGTATGTGTATTTTTTGTGTTGATTGTGTAATGTGTTGTAGTCCTTAAAAGGACTATTTAGATCTTACTTGTTCACTGTGGTGTTTATTCAAACACCACATGAAACATGCTTCCAATTTTTCCTTTGAACACCAGTTTCAACTTCATCTCAATGACGGCATTTAAATCTTCATCACTCATTGTATCGGTGAATCTTTTAGATAAAAATACCTTAAACTTTTCATCCTCATCACCTCGAATTGTGCAAACGACACTTTTCCCGTATCGTGTGTCCACCATATTAGCGGTTAGTATGTCGTACGGTTTGTCTATTGTCATTTCGCTGACGCTCTTTGTATCCAGATTCTGGTGTACGGTCTTCGTGTTTAACTGTTCGACAAACGTCTTCCTGTTACCGTCAGTCATGATGATGTTTCTATTACAAGTGCTGTTGTTAGAATGATTCTAGCACGGTTACGGGTGGCTATTTATACTCCTGGTACATCCGCTTGTTAACGAATAAGTAGATATTATTTTCCTTATGATAACCACACAATCATGTTTTGACCTGCTTATCTATTGCATGCACATCCGTTCAAGTTTTATAAAACACGTGCTTATCTATTGTCCACACATCCGCTCATTTTTTTCCTTATAAACAGGAAAACAGAAATAAATTGTTATTTTTTCCTTATAAACAGGAAAACAGAAATAAATTCTTTTTTTCCCTTTAAAACAGGAAAATACAATCATCCCACCACACCCTTCCAATTTTTATAAATAGTGAAATTTAACTAGTACACTTCCACTACAGAAATGGATCTGTTAGCAGATGAAGAATTTGTACTATACGTAATTGAGAGCGATACACTTGAAAACCTTTCTCCTAATATTGATGAAGTATATGATTATTTCGAATCAGTACGTAATACATATATGTTCCAAAGAAGATCTTTTAAGAAAAAAAAAGTTATTGAATACGATAAAATATATAAATCTTTACGAATATAACAAACCTTTTATCCAAAAAAAAATCGGTCCTTTTCAGGACCACCTTAAACACTCATTTACATATTACATGTCCACTACGACACGTAATCTGCCAATCCACCAAATATATAATTATCTAATGCCGCCGACAATTCAAATACATCGTCTTCTTCTTCAATATTCGGATAAGACCAAACACAAACGACATAAAACTTTCGCGGTACCAACGCACTATATCGTTTTAAAAATTGATACGTTTGATCTTTCTTTATGGTGCTTTCATCCGAATAATAGTAAATTATTCTAGTATGCTTTAGAATAGTATTAAGAGTTGTTTGCCAACTTAATGCTTGTAATGACTGAACACCAGTCACATATTCCCGTACTTTTATTTCCTTGATAGACATAATAAACGCTAGTAGTGAACACTGTAAGGTCTGACAAGTGAATGAAAGTTACAATTTCCACACCACCCATGAGGTATGTAACATAGCGCGTTGAGATTTTTTTTAACGAGTGATATCTCTCCCCGTGAGGCCTATAAACACTCGACGTATAGTTTTACAAACTTACTTTTAAATCTTCAGTGAAGCCGTCTTCTTTCATTCCGTAATAAGTTAATTTCATCGAATGATGTCTTACAACGGTCATTTCGTCTTCGGTAAATCTATTTGTACATTTCAGTGGTAAATAGATTCGAAAGCAACCAAGTTCATCCGCTTCGGCGTCGTACAATATGGCGCAAATACGATACTCATATAAAGGTGTAAACACCTTTCTCATATCCAACAATACATAGTCTACTCCAACATGAAGATCAGACAACTTTTTCCACGGTATTTTCTTGAGAAAACAATCTTCATCGTTGAAAGTGTTAACAAATGATATGGCATCCATCATCACACCCGCAGGGCTGACACTCAAATGATTAGTTAACGATGGTACCGTGTAGATGTTTATATCCCCTCCACACCTCTCAGCGATTTTACAAAGTAATCGATAGAGTTCGTTACCGTCGATAACTCTACAGGCAAACGGATTTTCCCATAACACTTCGTATTTATTTGCACGTACCATAGCCTATATTCTTTTCACGTTTTCAATAATCAAATCGCAGGAACACAAGTATTCTGGTAGTCCACGACCGCAATAGTCGAATTTCTTAAAATCGATAGCGTGTGTTTTATCACCACAGTGAACAGAGTGAGTGACAAGCATCATAAAACAATATTTACAAATATACGATGCAATAAACTTCAATTCGTTAACCGAATCGGTAAAAGTCTTCTCCATCACTAATACAAATCCGATAATTTTTTACAGAAAAACAATATCTCTTTGTAATCGTTCAAGTTACGATTGGTCTTTGCGATTCTTTCGTTAAGTTTTTTATTTTTTTTGTCAAAAATATGTTCATATCACACTCACTCACCACAATCCAATCTATCATATCTGTCAGTTCATTTTCAATATCTTGAATGTGTGTTTTGAACGGTATTCCTAAAAGTACGGTATTTGGTAATGTCTCAGTTTCTGTAATTATTGAAATCGGAAATCGATCCGTTAATATATCCTTTAAATGCGTTAGATTTGTTATCGGACTAGTCGGTAAGAAAGTCACCATCCATGTGAACACTTCCATCGTTAAGGCTTGAATGATTGTAGTTTTATATTATACCTTACCCCCACCACAATCACTATAACGAATATAATGTCTACACATTCCGTCTACGGTATCGATTTTTAAACTGTAATCCGATTTTCTTGTAATCCGTTATAAAGTTCAGCGTAAGTAGCGTCGTAATTGAAAACCACTCTAACGGTATTGAAACGGTGTACGTCTGCGGTTATACTTGTTGCGTGTGGAAACGCAGCGGTTGTAAGTTTCATAAGATGACGCAACGTTCATACGCATCGATTCGGAAAAAATCTAATTGTCCACACCGATGCGGCTATATCAACATCCATCGCTAAACTGCGGATGGAATTGTACATCGGGAGGTCTATATAGTTGGTTACGTTTCCACACCACCCACGAGGTAGTAACCATGGCGCGTTGAGATTTTTTTTTAACATGAGTGAAATCTCTCCCCAATAGGCCTACTGTAAAACACTCGAATCTTTTTTCATTTTTTTCAAATTTTTGCAAGCATAAATAATATTCCTGGCATAAGGAAGGCTATTACTATAATTGAGATCTCTAACCAAAGATTCATCAACATCTTGCAGCAGACTGAGCTCTACAGCGGTTCTCAACGTGGAACAACATGTTCAAACGAAAGCGGCACGTTTTCCTTGATGCAGTCTTGACAACGAGTTGAGTGGCGATGTGCATCCATCCTTTCGTTACACCAACAACATTTTACACACAATTCGTTAAAGGAATAGTAATAACCGTTTTTTGCCAATTCCTCTTTGTTTTCTGCGTTTGTGTTCACAAACGAACGCAATCGATCGGCTTCCCTCACAAGATCCAACGGCTTTTTACACAACTTTAACCACTCCATGCAGAAACAACCGGAATGTAACGCACATTTTCCACTCACCTTGTGCGCGGTGTGGTACGGACAATTTACGATAAAGTTTAATTTCGGTTTCGGTGCGTCATCCGGTATCTGACGAACATCGTTATGAAACCGACGCAAAAATTCCACTTTCTCCAGCCCTTTGGTGTTTATCGTGGCAAACTGTGAACATAACGCCTTCATGATATCGTCATTGTATACGACTTCGCCGTAATTCCAATCGATTTTGTGAAAATTCCTCTCCAACCATCCGGCCATCCGTTTGTATTTAGATGACATCTCTGACTTTGGGTACGGTGATCGAAAATGAAGAATCATATAGCATCCATTACCGACAACAGCAAGTTCCTTAACTAAAAACTCACCTCGTTTGCCGAGAAAGCCGTGATACTCGATAACTCCTTCCATGACGAACGCTCAACCGTGAATGAGGACGGAGATATGTAACCACCTATGAAATTACAATGTTGGTGGGGGATATCCCTTCGTTCTCCTCCTCCCCCTTATCCACCTTCTTCTTCTTATTGGTCTTGGTCTTTTTGATCGTCTGTTCAGGTTTATCATAAGATTTTTTACGCGGATTTCTCTTTTTGCAGATCTTCGTTGGTTTCGATTTCACCTCCTTCTCAGTCGGTTTCGGATGGTGTTCGGTATTATCGTTCATGAATAGAAACGACTGAACGTCGTCTGGCGAATAAGAACATCCTCCTTCCATGACGGATTGTCAACAACTACTGATTTGTATGCGCGCAGTTGGATTAAGCCTTTTTTAAGTAGAAGTGGTGGGGGTAACCCCCTCCACCTGTTCTTCTTCTTCCTCGTTTAGAGGACCATCATAGTCATCATCATCATGTGCATGTAACGTTATGTTAGATAATGAGATATTGGTAGCGTTTACCTTTGGTAACACTGTTGTCTTCGCTGAAGGTAATGATGATTTTACATTCACTATGGTTTTCCTCTTCAATGCGGTTTTGTCGATGTTTACCTTTGGTAACACTATTGCTTTTTCTGAAGGTGATGATGTAGTGTTGTTGCTAACTACGCCAGCAGACACGTTTTTTGAAGACGATGATTCGGTAGTGTTGTAAAAAATGGTCAACGCTTCCACAGACGATGAATTACACCATATTAACGGTACCGACGACGTTTGTGACGAAGAAAAAATAATTTTACATCTTATCGGTTTCATAATCGGACATGGTACCGGATAGATGTTAAATAATACTGACACAAGTAATCCGATCAATAAGCCTGTTTTAAATACTCCCAATGTTACCAACCACCACTTAAACGACCACCACCACCACCATCGTGATGCTGATCGTACATCGTACCCACCTTTCTTTTTTTCATCATCAAATGTAAACGTTTCCGTCATTACATAACCTTTTTCACTATTCCCGTAAGCGGAGTGTATGTGACGTTGCTATCATGTATAATGAGACAGTAGGCAGTTGTCTGGGGGGGTATATTGTTTTTGGTCTCGAAATCGATACGCACATCTACCGTTCCTGTTTTAAGCGATTCGTTCTGACGGGAACAGTCGATAACTATTAATGGTACACTGGCTTTGAAATCTGCCAAACTGTAAGCGGGACACTCGTCCTCCGATTTGTTGTAATAACCAGACCGAAAGCTGGCAAACATTTCATACATTATATTCACATCACCCTGTAGACTGTCATACGGATAGTATTGCGAATTCAAATACAGACGAACGTTTACCAATTCGCACATATCGAAGAGCGTCAGTGATTTTGTAGCTTTATCTCTTCTGTCCGTCTGTAAACCGAATATCACGTATCTCGGTTTCTCCGTTTGTGCACACGTTTTTACCGTCCATGAATGTATGTTTGTTTGTGGTAGTGCCGGATATTCGTGGATTTGCCATGTACGAAAAGCTATCGCTAACGGTCTATCTCGTTCTACTACTTTCAACAAATCTAACCGCATCGTATCGGCAACATGAACATATGGAATTTTCCACGCTACCTTTGTCACTTTCAATTTGGAATCGGGTGGTTCTTTGGAAGATATTAATGCGTTCACATCGTTGGAAGATCTAAGCAAAACCAATTCTTGTTTGACGTTCAATATTATGTGTTTGTAGTCTTCGGCGAAACCCATCAGCATACGCAGCGGTACGTAGAAGCAAAATCTTCCCGTGTGTTCTTCCAAATCGAATTTATCCGACGCTTTGAACTTCCACCCGAAGTTTTCCAAAATATTTTCTTCGCTTTTACGCAACGATAAAATGTTTTTTATCGTTGTTGTTATTCCCAACTTTTGTACGCGACACATCTCCGTTCCGTTTATCTCGTATCGTATCTCCTCAAAGAGAAACGGTATCGCGTTGTTTGTTAACCACGATTCAGTTGCCTTGTTATCGCCTGCCTTAGTAGTTAGCTTCCCTTCGACCATCAAATAGCTTTTATGCGGTAACGTATACACATCGTGTTGGTGTATCGGAATCCGGATTTCATCGTTGTTGTTGTAAGTCGACGAAGCGTACGGTAGATGGGTATGATATTCGTACTGAATGATAGTGTTGTCGAAAGAAACACTTTCACCGACGTCCAACATATTCACTCCTGCCATTACGGTTCACCAAAACTGTAAAACCAAGTTTTCGAAGAAACAACACGTTACGCGATGTTAACGCTTTGGTGTTTGCACGTCGACTGATTAGTGTGTGTGACGTTTCGCTACTACTACCACCGCTATTGTATATTAACCCCATCGGTTGGTTTTCCTTTGTAAATGCAGTCTCACCGTTACGGTTTCACCGCGGAAATTTATAAGTTTTCCGTCCTGATAGGTAAACTTTATTGCGATCTCGTCTAAGTTCTTTGTATTCACCGGTAGATATATTATATTCTTTGGCGAATCGATTATTTTGAAACCAGGCGGTACGCTTAGCGTGAATTCGTGCAACACGTGTCCTTCTGATCAGTTCGTATAGGAGCCTCGTATAAGGTTGCATTCGACCCGTACGGTGTTCACGTTGTTAATGGCGACTGGCTTCGATGACTCGTGCCATATATTCGCCGTCAGATTTGTTTTCTCGAACCCCAACAACGGTGCCAGACTATCTTTTGACGTAAGATCGATCGTGGCACTGCATTTAAGTTCGCATTTTAACGTGTTGTTATTCGGACGCATAAGTAAATCTATTTGGTGTTTGTCTTTGAGTTCATCGCTCAATCGTTTAGCGATATCGTCCAACTCGTACGATCCGGTCGGAAGCGTCAGTTTAATTGTTTTTTTAGGTTTCTTTGGAACGACAATAATTGTGTTGTTGATTCCCTCTTCGACATTCGGAATCGAGTTATATGTGGTTAGGTTTATCAAGGCCAATTCCCATTCACCATTAGACAAATCCAATGGTGGAAAGATCGTAGTGTTTAATAACGACGTATTTCCACTTATACAGAACATGTTTACCTGTAGACAGACGAATCACGACTGAGAAATTCGAGACATAAATGTCCGCAGATAACCGTGTTTACAGTCTGCCTGCTTTTATAATTGAAATTTATAATCGCATCGGATGGAAAATAACGCATCAATTCGTTAGGTGGACGAAGATTACCGAAACTATCAAAATAGTCCACCATCCGTCTACGTTTTCTATAACATACCCAGTGTGTACCATGACCGGTACTGCGATCAAGATTAACTATCGCAGACTCGTTAGTCTTTGGTTTTTTGGGTAATGCGTCCAACATGAAGACTCCTCGAAAATCGGCTATATTTAGTTTTCTGGCGTACTATTTCAGTTCTATATTCGATAGCGGTCGCACTGGTATTCCCTTTATTGGAGACGATGACAACGACGACGACGTTTTTTTTTACCACCAATCCCCGATCCGGTCAAAGGGTAGGGTTTAAGGTATAATCCCTGTCCTGCAGTGCTTGCCATTTCAACAAGACGTTTTATATTAGTTCTTTTTGATCGTCTTCTTCGTCTTCTTACTCTTCCACCGCCGAACTTTGCTTTCAACTTCATCGCGTTTGTAACCCCTAATGCGGTAGCCTTTTCTGCGATGCTCGAATCCTTAGCTTTAACTCTTTCCCAAGCGCTATCGGCTAATCTACGATCCGCAGCCGCTCTGTTTTCGTTGTCACTGTACGTAGCGTATGCGATATCGTGTTCTTTACAAGCCGCGTCCAACTTGTTTACACAAGGGTCACCTCTCTTTAATCGTTTTTTTAAATTCGTTCCCGGCCCGCAGTGCTGATAGCCCGGAATATGTAGCTCTACCGGCAACAAATCGATTCCTTTGTTTAAAACTTTACCCACAACCTTTTTGATACCTTTTAATGCCTTATCACCGATATAAGATCCTAACGCACCAGCAGCTCCTGTCGTTAGAGATGTTAACAGTCCTCCGCCTCGTTTAAGACTGGTTATTCGTTTAGATCTTCTCACCTTACCTTTTCGAACAGGAGAACGTTTTGACCTCCTCACTCTTGCCATGTCGGATAGACAATGAACCCATTTACAATGTTCCACCATCTTACATTGGTTCCGTGATCGGTGGTCTTATCATAACATCCTCCTTCTTCTTCGACGCATCTTTGTTTGAATCCGAGATCGGAGGGCGTATCATATTTTTGTACACATCTTCTTTCGTTGCTGAATCCGTGATCGGAGGGCGTATCATATTTTTGTACACATCTTCCTTCGTCGTATCTGTTTTTGAATCCAAGATCAGAGGGTGTATCATATCCTTCTTCATCGTATCTGTTTTTGAATCCGAGATCGGAGGGTGTATCATATTTTTATTCACGTCCTCCTTTGTTGTATCTGTGATTGGTAGACGAACCTCATTCTTAGTCAGATCCTCCTTCTCCTTATCTTCAATGCGTCTTTCTCTGTGTTCGGTTGGTCTTTTTGTAACTCCACTTTAACATTATCTGAAACTTGTTTAGACTGTTGTGTTTGCTTGGCACACTGACTTTGTCTAAAAGTTGCATAAAGACGTCTCGATCAACATTATGATAATTCGGATAATTAGGAAGTTCATCCTCTACATACTCCATTATCAATCTGTAAAATCTGAACAGACATTCCACAACGTATTCTTTTGTAGTTAGATCTGATGACTCAACTGGAGTTCTAGCGTTGGTAACAACACTTCCTTTCACATCTACTATTCCATCTTTCCTAAACAAACACCTATCATCGATATCTTTTTTTACACGAAACTCCTTTTGATCAACATACCACCTTGTGACAAGATCCTTTGCTCTTATCGCCTCACCAGAATTCATCAGGACGCTTCCTTTCATATCAATAATATTCTTTTCACCAAACAGGTTGTTATATAAATATTTGAGGTTTACAGCATCGCTTTTTTCGATAGGTTCACCAACATCACACAAACGCTTATTTGAAAAGGAAATTTCGTCGTTGTTGTTGTTGTTGATTGAAGGTATGTATCGATTTACCAAATCGCTTTGCTTTACGTAAATATTGTTCGTAAAACCGAAAGTGGTAGCATCATCATCCTCTATCGGACATCCCACGTTGCACAACCTCCGTTTTCTAATATTGTAATTTCCATCGGTGGTTTTATCAAACGTTTCGATAACCCGCGTAGGTGGTGGTCTGTTACCGTTCGCTCCTCCACGAAAACGTCCGAACTTGTCGATACTCATCTTTAGACTGATTAAAATAAAATGTTTCCTCTACCCTCTTTTATGTATCCACTTTCTTGCAATTCTTCTACAATGGACACGATTTCGTTATTATGACCAGTATGACCTGCACGCTTCGAAGCCAATAAAAGTCGCAGTCTATCGCACAGTTCATTCGGATCGTCCCAGTAAACGTAATCCGGTCTAACCGATTTCTTCGCTCTCATCAACAGACCCGATCCGGTTATTGGACTTTCGTCGTCATGACCGCTTTCCGACGAAAGGTGCATACGAGGAAACAGTCTTTTGATAATATTCTTGTACTTTAACGATCGACTGGAAATTATGCGACCGGTATTTTGACTTTTATGCGCCTCAGTAGTTTGTAATATTTTCTTATAGTTATTTAAATCTTTGTTTGTATAATCTACAGGCTCATTCAAAAAAATCAATTGATATAAACCTTTGGAACTGCTATACGTTTTGTTGTCGATAACTATTTTATTTCCTTTGAACTGGAGTGGTTTTGTTCCGATCATCCATTGATCGTCAATGTTTTTAACTCCGTAGACGTTGTCTATTTTTTTACCTTTATCCGTTACGGTAAGATCCAAGAAATGTTTTGCACGAAACCCCATCGTTTTCGGTGTCGACGGGTCTACAGGTTTCACGAACTGTTTTTCCGACGTCGGTGTTTTAAAGAGTCTTCTCATAACTGTCGGTGTCTCTTCCACCACCACCTCCTCCTCCTTTTCAACCACTCCATTTGCATTCTCTTCTTGTTCTTTTGACGATTTGATTAAGTTCTCGGAGCGGTTCGACAATAGGCTTAAATTGCTTTTCAATAACTTGTTCCGATTCTGTTATTCCTTGCGTAATAGCGCGATGTTTTCGTTTAATCGAATCTCGTATTCTATCGATTTCCATTACCAACTTCACAGACGACAATGAAGACGACGAGGATGGCATATCGACCTCATTCATGTTTGACATCGTGGTTACGAATGATCGGAAAACAGTGATCACATCACCATCCTAGTTCCACCGATCTAAAGAACACTGCATGTTTTTTGATTCTGCGTAGGAAACGTATAACATCGATTAACGAAACATTCATTCTCACCGGTTGACGATTGGTATTACACAATTCGCGGTAATATTGTGTCACACCCTGATCGATAGACGGTATCATGAGTTTCGTGCTTGTGTCTTTAAAGACAACAGCCCTTTTTACATTTCCAACCCACAGCGGAATATCCACAACCGTTGAGTGATCGCGTTGTGGTACCTTTGTCAAGTACCGTGTGGAAAGTCGTCTGATCGGATGACGGTCACCTTCCGAATGTAAATGCAACAGATGGCTATTCAACAACCAAAATTCGTCCGGTTTCGCTCCTGCATATTCGCACCACTTTCACAGCAGATCTTCGTTTTGGATTTCAAACAGTTCGCGTCGTTCGTTGTACCTCAATCCGAATGAATCGGCGTATAATCGCAACGTAGGTAGCGCTTCGTTTAGAAACTCGCCAGAAAAGAGCGCCTGCGCCCTGTTGTTCACGATGTCGAACGGTAATCCTCCTCGTCTTATCGGTAATGTTTCCGGTAGGTCGTTGGTAAATTGTACTCCGTAAGCCGTGTCCACAAAACATTTTCTACCGTATGATAACGCTAAGCGGTACAAGTTTTTTGCCGACCTTATCGGAATAGTTCGTTCCGTGATCACTATACAGCATCTCGCACCTTCTAGACGACTACCGTATTCCAACATGTGCATGTAAACGTTTGTGTAGTCCATAGATGGATGCCGGTTTCGAAGTTCCAATAAAGGCTTTTTGTACACGAGCGGAGAGGGTCTAAATCTTGAAATAAAGTTCCATCCGTGTCGAATTGTGGTGTTGAACATGTTTTTATCATATATCACCAGTTCGATTGGCATCTCATATTTGTCACATTCTTCTAAAAATTTTAACCATATACGCTTATTGAAAATCTTACCTTCGCTAGTAATTATCAACAGAACGACCAACGGATAGTCACGATTCATTCTTTTAACATGTCGCCAGCATCGTCGGTCTTTATTTCACAGTATTTCACTTTACGACAGACGTAGTTACCGCAAAACCTCTGACGGTCGCTAAAATATTTGGAACACAAGTTGTTATGCGGTTTTTGTCTAAAACGTATGGCGTTAGCGTACGGTGTTCCGTCCTCGTAGGTGTGTATGCTTGCCATTGTTACCGACTATCAACTGATCTCTTTTACAAAAACATCGAAGCCTACTCTATATCGTCCACCATCGATATAGCTCTCCTTATCCACAACCAAAAATCCATGAGGTTTTCTCCATGCAACACCACACAGACTTTTAAACCGATCGAATTTCATATCGGTATTTACATGATCTTGATATATGTGACGTAAGTTGAGATCGTCTTGTTTGAATATAAGAAGGAGATTTGCGTTGTCCCGTACAAGGTGCTTCCCGGCACTGGAATATGTCTGAGTCAAATAAAAGCTATCGATGTTGTTGTGTCGCCCCATCGCAAAGTACTTGCGAATATTATGTTGCTTTTCGCAAGCTACATCGTCGAAAATCATTATCGAGTTCGGTTCCGCTTCGTCGGGTGCCATCACATGATCGTTTTCTGAGTATGCAAAAAAGCCGAGCTCCGGGACACCAGTCATGACTTGTTCTAGAAACTTATATTTCGGTTGGTACAGCGATTTGGAAAACACGTAAATATTTCTGAATCGTAAACCGGTGAGAACAGCAAGTTGAATAGGACATTTGTTTTTCCGCAATTAGACGGTCCGCAGATAATACATCTGATTGTATTCGGTAGAAGAGGTCCATGACGAGAACTTTTTCCCTCTCCACACCCGGCTCCTGTATAATCGTCGAAGATTTCTAGCGTAATATTACCGATCTGTTGACGTTCCAACTTCATGTTTATGACTGATCGATTCACTACACCAAATCCGCCTTATGTATCCAACTGTTGTGTTTTCCATCAAACCCTTGCCACTTTACAAATAGCCTATCGCCTTTTCTTCGTAAGACTTTCTCGACTAAATACACATTATTTGTAACGTTACTTTTAGTGAGCTCTTAGCGTAAAATTTACCGCTCACCACCTCACCGTGAATATCGATCAACGTGTAAGTACACGGACGCGTATTATCATGTACCTTATGTACCATAAATATTTCATTCGTCCAATTCGGTAGATATCCTTTGGCGAATGTCTTTTTAAATTTGCTTATACCACTCGATCGCCGACATTGTATTTCGGTAAAGTAGGTTTTCGATAGAGTACCGTATTTAACCGCTGTAAAACAGCGGCTTGGTTTCGCTTATTTACATCTTCGGTTTCATTCCGATAGTGCGGTGACTGGTGTTGTTGTATTTTGCGATCAATTTCTGTAGTAATTCTAACCACCTGTAGGTTCCTTGTTCGGTAAATTTTGTCCACATCATCGTTTTCAGTGTTCGATTAAATCGTTCGACTATCGACGCTTTTTTATCCGAATGTGTGGAATAGTGATTTATATTGTACGACTGTAATAGTCGTTTAACCGACGGATTGTAGAACTCTTTACCCAAATCGGTTTGAAAATGTCGCATCTTGTGTTTATCCAATATGGGTTTGAGGGCTTTAGCGATCTCCGTACCGGTTTTGGTTTTAATCGGTACGGCAAATGCTAGTTTAGAAAAACAATTTACCATCGTCAGTATGTAACGATAACCTTTGTTCAGTTTAGCATACGGTATCATCTCAACAAGGTCAGCTTGATATAGGTCTGAAATACCTTTAAGTTCAACGCGTCTTGTGGGGTAGTTTCGACGCGCCTGTCGATGGAGCTCTTTAGCTATTGACGTCTTGACGTTCATTGTTGAACTGACCGTATTTCGTGTGTGTGTGTGTGTGTATTTGGATAGGAATAGGAAGAAAAAAAAAGATTCTTTATTTCTTTATTTTTTTACCCGCCTCACCTTTCTTATATCCCGGCCTATGCACCGGCCGTATCGATAAAATAGTCAAATCATTAATTGTTTTACAATACTGTAAATCAGTTAATAATTTATACTCAAGTATCGATTCGGGGGGTTTAGGGTGGTCCTGAAAAGGACTGTTTTAAATTTATAGATGTGTTTTTTTTCTTAATAAAATTTACAAGAAGTTTTATGTGTTTGGTGGTTATCAAATTGTTCCCACATATTTACACATACACCACAATCTATGCATCTTACTCGTAGACCATCACCTTCATAAGTAAAGCCTAATAAGGCTAGTTTTTTAGGCGTTTGAATCGGTACAGTAGATAATTTACTTGACCACTTTGGAACAAAAATATTTTTATTACCAATTCTTGTAATAGTGTAAAAAGTATTAAGTCTAAAAAACACATCCGTTGTAAATACTAGTTGGAACAACAGTGATAAAAATTATTAAAACTGATCAAGGAAAAAATATTAAAAAAATATTATTTTAAAGAACAAGGAAAAAATACTAAAATAATATTTTTTAATATTATTTTCCTTGTTATTGCGTTTTAATAACTGCAGTTGCAATTAAAACTACTGAAATTGATAATGAGTTTAACATATAATATACAAGTGCTTTTAACGGAAACGTCTACACAGATAACAAGTTTACATTATTGAAGTAAACGTTATGTATAGCAGTCACTGTTAAAACATCATTGAGTTAACATGCAGAACATCCGCGAAGTTTCGTCAGCAAGCCTCATTAAATAGAATTTCGGCATAACAATAATAGAGTTTTAACTGAATTTATTAAAATTTTTTTTTTGTCAAGAACCACCACAATGGAATTTAAAGTATTAATGCTCAGAAGTTTTATGAGGAGGTATGTAGGGTTTTTTTTACTTAAGAAAAAAATAACACATAATATAATACAATAATTTATTTTATATTACATATATAATTTTTTTTTAGTTATAATAATACATAATAGTTTTTTTAAAGAAAGGCAATATATATCCGCATGATAAAAAAAATTAACAATAGTCATGGTCGTGGGCTATTAGGGTTTCGTTTACGGTTCTTGGTCTACAATAGTCATGACCGTGGGCTATGAGCACTTCGTTTACGGTTCTTGGCCTCTTTTGGGGAGTGTTGTCGTCATTGTTGGGTGGGAGTTTACGTTTTTTGTTTATACTGTAATGTCCGTATGGAACTGTGTTGATTTTATTTTCTAATATGTAACGTTTATCGTCGTAAGGTGAAAGCGATTTCTTTGACTTGTTAATAGAAAATATATTGTGCAAAGTGCTTATGATTCCGTACGCGCTTGTATACGTAACGGAATCATTAAAAAGACTTTTTTTGTACAGATCGTGTCTAAGATCCTTTGCAATGGATACTCTAGGAATACCCTTTGCTACATTCTTCTCTTTCTTGTCGAATTCGAGAATGCTATACATCTTAGCACGAAGTCCGACAAATTCACGAATAGCTTTTCCATTCATTTCGTCTTTGAATTTACCAAGTTGTTTCTTATTGGTATTACTAAAACATGCGTGATCGCGAGGGTAATCTGAAGTATCGAACCGATCGATATCGTGAAGAATATCGTTGTAAACGTTATCGGTCACGATATGATACATCAGACTGTCCGTATCGGTCATTAGAAGATTTATATTATGACCGTACTTTTCCACCATGTAGTCATAGTGGAATTCGTAAATGATCATTTTGCTAATGTCCAATACGGTAAATTCGATGTAGATATGACGATTGAGAAAAATCTCCGTTTTCTTCAGACTTACCCCAACGACATCCTTGTTATAGATGTACCAAGCCTTAACTCTCGGTTTTGCAATCACCTTATCCAATTTACGTTCGTTAGTGACCAGTTGGAAGTCTATTCTGTTTCTTACGTTTTCTAAGGACTTGCCATACACCGCGTTGTTCATCAACTTAAAAAAGTCCTTTTCAAAACTGTTTCGTGCTTGTGCACGCTTTTCAGTATTGAAGTCGATGTACGGTTTCAACCAAGGCGACTGGGAGAATTCCAGAACTCTGTGAATGTTTTTCACTTTCAGTCGTAGTCGAGTGTACAACTTTAGGTTTCTGTAATGTAAAACGTATTTTTGTTTGTCGTACAATGTAGTCAATAATTTCTTTACGGGACATCTCTTTATGTCCTTCAAATAGGGGTACAGCATATCATCGGTTGGTACTAATCGTTCTGGTGCAAGAGGGTAATCCTTGTGACGATCGTGCAATTCTTGTGGATACTCAAGATCCACTTCTAAGATGTAGCCCTTTTCACCACGATCGCAAACGCTGTTAATATCGAGATTGTCAATCTCTTCAGTACTCAACCACCTAAAATTAGCGTGTGGCAAGGGCTCAACCATGGCTGTCCCGTAAAGGTTTTTGCAATCGTAATATTGAACCCAGGATGTGGGTTCGGATGGGTCATACTGATCTGGAATGTTGGGATTGTTCGCCTTGGCGTACCTGTTTGAAATCATGGCTACACCGCCTCGTGTTCCTTTTTCGACAAACAGATGCATATCTATGTCGGTCAACAGTTCCAATTTTTGTCGGGTAAATTTTAACATGGCATTCCACGTGAAATGAGGGGTGGAGTAAAAGTGACAGGGGTCCAAACCGTAATATTGCATAGACGTACTTCGGAAATTTTCAAAGACGTCTGCCAACAATAATACGTCGCTAAGAAGATAAAGATCGTGGTAATCGCCTAACGTATTGCAGTCAAACGATTCCCACACGTTTTGAGCGTGGACGTAATCATCGTCCGTTATGTTCTCTCTTCTTAGCGTACTGTAGAATGCCGTCTGCGGTGGAAGTTGGGTTTCGAAAAACTTGTTTATATGGGTCATGTACTCGTACGGGTAAACGCCTTTACGGATTAAACAATCTCTTTTCTCGG
Organism: Lycorma delicatula; assembly: GCF_047948215.1. Classification (NCBI taxonomy): domain Eukaryota; kingdom Metazoa; phylum Arthropoda; class Insecta; order Hemiptera; family Fulgoridae; genus Lycorma; species Lycorma delicatula. The sequence continues at coordinate 130,142,517 of NC_134463.1, read as the reverse complement.
GTAGCGGGTAACGGTGTGTGAGACGTTTAAATACGGTGTCTTTGTCCTGACAATCTTTTACAAGATTTTCTACAAGTTTTTCGAGCGATGACGAAAGAAATTGTAAAGAGTCCAAGAACCTCAACGGACCGACAGACAGTGACTGTAATCGCTCGGACGTGTTGGCGATACAGTTTATTTTTAGATCGTCCTTATATTTTCCCAGAGCTTGAACTATATGATGACTATCGTAACCGCGGAGGTTATGAAAAAATACTGGAATATGCTCGGTGCGCTTACAATTTAAATTGCACTCGTTATGACATGCACCGAGAAACCGTCCTGTGGTATGCGAGTGATGACGTACACGATCGTCGTTCAACTCACAATGACAAAGAAAACACTCGGTAGCCCTTTGAAATGTTTCAGTGTCTTCGGGAGTCATCACCATCGGTTTTTCGGTAATCATAATTTTGTGCAATCTATCGGCGTGATCGAGCAATTCATCCAGCATCTTTTCAACGATATTTTCACCATCGGTTCTCGCTCGGTAGACTACAGGACCTTCACAAATCTCCCCTTCCTCGTCGACGATTACATAGGCGTAACCGGATGGAAGATGATGGGCTACCTTATCGGTAAAACTAGTGTTTGGTTTAGGGGTGGCAGTGTCCATCGGATGTACAAATGATTCAAAGTCTCCATACACCGTATACGGAACGCGTAGTGTGGACGAGTAGTCCCTGAACTTCATCACACATTCCTTTTCTTTAGCGGGATCGGGTACTCTTATCCTTTGTGCACCGTGTCGCTTACAGTCGATCAAATGTTGGTTTAGGTTTTGTGTAGCGACAAGTGGGTCTGATGAACTGAAACGGTGCAAACAGTAAGGGCAATATTGACTGCTGCAGTGATGTTTTGTAAGACCTGAAAGGAGACGAGATAGCCCATTTTTACCTGGTTTGGTATTTATAAGGCAGTAGTGAAATTTATCTCTCGTCTCCCCTGCAAGCAGCAATAGGTGTATGCAGTGGGTACGATCGCGGTTTTCGGTAACACGTACCGGGTACACGCGATCGTTATCTTCCCCATAGCCGTAGACATTGATGCTTATTGTGGGGTTCAACACCTCGAAGCGATCAATGTCTTTTACCTTTACTGGGTATGATATCCCGTTCATGTTAATTTCATGTTCGTACCTTGCATACCAAACCGTTCTTTGGTGTTTGCCAGGTTGATTGTAGAGGTATGCTAGTACGGACCATAGGAAACATTTTTCGTCATGCGGATTTTTTACATTAACTATTGCCTTTCTTTTTACAAGTTTTTTTCGTGTTTTTATGAATGTGCTAGAGGCGCCATATAACGGACGGTAACGGATAATATTTAAATCAATATAAATTATTTTATTCATTACCCATCCGCTGCCGTTGTTGATGAATTTGGTCAGTGTCTATAATTTTCTCCACTGATTCTATCCATGATTCTTCAACGACGTCGGTGTTATCGTCCAAATTTATCACCGTTCTGGTTTTTCCATGCAAGTACAAATTGGTGAATGTTGTTTCTACTCCGTCTTCGAGATGTGTCCGCTTCATCAATTCAACATTTGCTGCAACGTACCTGTAGAAACAGAATAATTTTAGTACATATTGACTACTTTTTTTTAAAGATAAAACAGTACATTTAACGTTTTTTAAATTACCATTTTATGTTGCCATCAAAGCGTCTGCCTTCTTCCTTCAAACAGTTCAGGATGTTCTTCTGATACCGTAGAAGGGTTGAAAGGAGATACATCTTTTCAGAGTCAGACAGGTCCCATCGAAGACGGATGACGTTGTTATTTATTGCATGGATAACTACCGGTGATACCATTTCTAGTTTTTTTTTGTAATATCTGAAACAAATTAAAATAACATATATCGTAACATTGTTTTTTTGTGTGTTTCAGTGAATAACAGAAGAAGAAGACATTTTTTTCATTATATTTATTATTTATTTTAATTGTTTAAAAATATTTTTTTTATTGTATTTATTTGATAATACCATACTGTCCCATTAGTATTTATTTTTAAAAAAATTTAATTAAAGTAAAACTTACCTTGCTAATTAAGATGAAATATAATGATCTCTCTGCGATCGATGTATTCACTTTCAACAATAGATTGCGAATGATGAAATCAAATGATCTCTGCGATCGATGTATTCCCTTTCAATAACAGATTGCGAATGATGAAATCACACAAATTTTTTCACTTATATACAAACACAACTGGATTTAACCGGTTACAACAAGTCAAGACACTTTTGTTGGTAGGGTGTGGTCGGATGATTGTATTTTCCTGTTTTATAAGGAAAAGAATAATTTTTTTGTTTTAATCGGTGTCTAGTGGATGTGATTGTTGGTTGGGATGTCAAAACATGTTCATGTGGTTGATAAGTAAAAAAATAGTTGTTAAAACTTGAGCGGATGTGATTGGTGATAGACGTTTCCTGTTTTAAAGGAAAAAATAACAATTTAATTCTGTTTTCCTGTTTATAAGGAAAAAGCGGCTGTTTTCCTGTTCAAGAGAGTCACGCGTAGGCCGGACGGTTCGTCAGTCGAGCGCCGCATCCCGCACGGTAAACATCTCTCTCTACGTCGCTCCGCTGACACCACACGCGCAAACACACGCGCAGCAGACACCGACTTCCGGTGCACGATCTACGACGAGAACCTCTCGAGCGGCGACGCCTCCCGACGCCGTCGCCTGGACGACCAGGATCATCCTCGAGGTAAGTCTAAATTTTTTTTTTAGAGTGACCACCTCCCGGTGCACCAGCCACAACGTAGACCTCGAGCGGGGCGGGCGCCGCCTCCCGGTGCACGATCTATGACGAGAACCTTGTCATCGTCGCCACGACAATCAGGATCACCCTCGAGGAACGTCCTAGGAAAGACTGCGGGCTACGACGTCACAATTCAAGATGGCCGACCTATAAAAACAGGTTGGAAAGACTACGCCGACTCCCGGTGCACGATCTACGACGACCAGGATCATCCTCGAGTAACGTCCTAAAAAAAACAGGTTGGAAAGACTGCGGGCTACGACGTCACAATCCAAGATGGCCGACCTAAAAAATCACATCGGAAAGACTGCGCGCTACGGCGCCACCGACGTCACAATTCAAGATGGCCGACCTAAAAAAACAGGTTGGAAAGACTGCGGGCTACGGCGCCACCGACGTCACGTCATCCAAGATGGCCGACCTGGACGTCATCCTGGCCGCCATTTTCCAAGATGGCGGACAGCCGCCATCTTGGAAATCAAGTTGGCAACACTGACGGGCTACTGTCGCCAATGACGTCACAATCCAAGATGGCCGACCACCGCCATCTTGAATTAATGACGTCAGTAGTGACGTTTCCAAGATTGCGGCCGTCCGCCATCTTGGATGACGTCACAAATGGCGACAGTACGCCCATTTCCGTACTACTTACGTTTGAATCTGTTTTTTCATATCGTTCGGCTTTTTCACATCGCTTCATTCGGGCGTTTATTCTATCGAAAATACGTCAGAATTTACGCGCTGTTTTAGCGAAACATTGTATTTGTAATGAATTTTAAAGATTGTCACTTGCTCTTCTGTTACGTGACATAATCGCTAACCGCAACTTGTTTACCACGATACGTGATCTCGCAGTTGTCAACCCTGCGCGGGAAAAGCGACGCACAATTCAAATCCTGCGCTAATTTTTGGATATCCGTTGTTATATTTAAAAGATATAAAAATGAGGGGGAAAAATGAGAAAGGATGTACAGAAAGTATCTCCTCGACAGTCATCAGAAAGTAATGTCAAGTGTACTTGACATTAAGTGTACTTGAAAAGTTCTTACAAAACTGGGTAATACCTTTAATTTGGTTTAATGTATATACCTTTAATACCTATAATATATATATATATTTTTTTTTTTATGTATAGAGTGTTTCTAAAATGGTGGGCTAGCTATACTTTTTCGGATTTTACTTGTAAAACAAAACAAAAAAATATCGTCAGGATAAATGCCACTTTTGCCTTCCTTCGTTCTCTGATCAACTTTTTTTTTTATTTTTATATGATAGTTTATATCTCAAGTTCGGATAGACGAATCACATTAATATTTGGTAAGCGTCTTTGTAATAAAGTTTTAAAATTAGCAAAAAATCAGGCAAATTACAAAATGGCGGCCACGTTAATTTTCAATCCGTTATGTCTCCATAAATATTACTTTTTAAAAAAAAAATTATGTTATTTGCCAAAATATTAAGCCTTTTATTTTGAACAAAATTAGAATTTTTTTTTTTAAATCTGTTAACAAATAGTCGAGTTACGGCAGAAAATTGATGTAATTTTGTGTCATAATTATTAAATCTATTATTGTGAGAAAATTATTACTTAATTCGATACTGATTTACAGTACTAGAATTAGCAATAATAAAAACAATATTTCATAGAATTGAATGTAAAGTGGAGGACATGAAAACAGACACATAATTACATCAATTTTCTGCCGCAACTCTGTTATTTGTTACCAAATTTAAAAAAATATATAAGTTATTTTGTTCAAAATAAAAGGCTTAATATTTTAGCAAATAACATCGATTTTAATATAACTAATATTTATGGAGATATAACGGATTGAAAAATAAACATGGCCGCCATTTTGTAATTTTCCAAGGTATTTAAGTCCTGATTTTTTGCTAATTTAAAAATTTGATTACCAAATATTAACGCGTTTCCTCAATCCGAACTTGAGATATAAATTTTTATATAAAAATAACAAAATGGCGGACAGGGGGAGAACGAATGAGAAATTACCATTTTTAAGCTTTACAAGTAGAATCCGAAATAGTATAAGTCAGCCCACCATTTCAGAAACACTCTGTATGTACGCATACACTTCTTTTTGACGATCAATTGATAATAACATATCTGTTTTGTACCTTTTTTAATTTTCACTTTGTTATTCGTAATTCGATTTCGTTGTAAGTTCAGCGTCTGTTAAAATTCACTGCAATTTTTTTTTTTTAATATAATGGCATCGGTTATTTAACGTGTGAGTTAACCTCATCTAACAAAACAAAGCTCATTAGTCGTTACTAAATAAGTATGTTAATGCTATGTCTGTAATGCATCTGTTAGTCTGCTACACTCCTTTCAGCAGTTGCCTCTTACGTCAAGTAAGAGAAACACCAGAGGAGTTTTATACCATTCCTCCGCCGAAGGTAATTTCTCTATTATATTTCAATTGTATTGTTTCTTTTTCATAAAAAAAGCTATCGGCGATATTAATGAATTTTCGCAAAATTTGCATAGAAATGAAAATTTAATACTTTCTCTGTAAAGATGATTGTTTTAATGATAAATTTGGAAGTTATTAACAAATTTTTCAAGTAGGAAGAGAGCTTGCGATTCAATCTAAACGTATTTTTATTATTGTTACTACTACTATTATTATTAATTTTTGTAATATCAATTCAAATTATATTACATTTATCAATTGCACGAATTTCGATAATTTGTTTTCTCTATGTTTCAGAGTTTTACTCTCTGATCGTCCCGTTTTAAAACTTTTAAGTATCCTAAGCGAACGAATTTTTAATCGAAAAAATTACATCGTCTCGATTGACGATCTGAAAATATCTTTTATCTGTTATATCCTAAACCGATCGAGAAACTTTTATAAGCGTGCTCTAAATATTAAAAATATCTTTGAAAATGTTTGCTCTTCAAGCTTTAAACGGCTAAATAAATCAATTTTTATTTCGATCGGTATACATATATTTATATACAAATCGCGTCACGAACGAGGTAGGTATGCTTCTTCTCGGGTAAAAGAAAAGGAACTGTCTCCGCATGCGCCTGATGGATCAAGGGAAACCGGGTTAAAACTTGATTAGAGTAGTATCACAAAATCCAATCGATCGTAAAATAAAAAGTAGATGTGAAACGTCCATATTAATTATTGAAAATATAAAAAAAAAGTAGATATTAAGGAAGTATTAAAGTATAATTGAGAAAAAAAATAGAAAATTCTTAGCAGAGCAGTTTTGCGTCCTAGTCGGCCCGCTCGTCCAATGGATGTTTATAAAAATTATACTGTATTTTGAGTACAGTTGCTAAACAAAATCCCGCTTGACCATCGTTGTTCGACAGCTACCTCAAACACCCTCGACTTGGAAAACAGATAAAGTATCAGAAATTAAAAACTATTAAAAAAAACTTTAATTCTAAGTCGGATTCTACAGGACATAACTTTCATTGACTTGGAATCTTTTCTAAAAACGTTTCTCGTTTAACCCTTGTTTTTTAGGGTTGAAAAGTTTTTTATCGGAGTAATTATTTACTTCGATAAGTCGGTCCGATTTAGTTCACTGTTATTCAACACGCTAAATAAAATTATAGTTTATTAAAAAATATATATGAATATATACGTTATCCATATATCCATATATATATATATATATATATGGATGCCCACGTTACCTATGAGGGCGAAACCGGGCTAAAGCCGGGATATGCATAGCCAAATATCTGCGGCAATTTTAAATCTTTTGGTCGACAGGTTTACGAGTTAGATAAAAACTGTTTAGAAATAATGTTGAATATCTACCCGTCTGAAAAATTCATACACTATACGCCCGTAAACTCAATTTTGTACACTACTATGTCAAAAAATTAAAAATAGCGAAAACTACCTCTATCCGATTTAATTTTGTTCAAAATTTAATGCCATCAATGCCCCACATATAGCCATTTTCGAAGAATTAATGATGAACCAGTTCCCTCCCCCCTCCGATGTATTAATGAAAATACCCGATCTATTAATAAAAACTTTCCGAAGATGTACGTATGTACATCTTCGTACGTATATATGTTGAGATGCATATACATCTTCGGCAAATTCTTATTACTCTTTTTTGAGTTTTTTGGACCGAACGGGTTTTGAAAAATCGATATTTGTAAAAACTTTCCAAAGTTTTTTCCGAACGCTACACTTTCCCTTTGTAGCAGCAAATGAGCTTCAGCCGGGAAAATAAAAACATTTTAATTTACCTATTTCGGACAATTTGAATAAAAAGATTTAACGTTTTTCTAACTTACTCCTTACTGTTTGCGATAAAAAATGGAAACTATAACCGTTCTCATAACGTTTTTTTAACAGATAAAAGAAACGGTAATAAGGATTAAGTTTAATAAAGATTAAATAAGGTTTAAGTTAAGTCGGTCGTTTGAAAAGATTGATAATCTATAATTACAGAACTCTCATTTTATGAGGAGAGGAAGTAGAATCTATCTATAAAAAATTCGTAGGTTGGTTCCCAGAAAATTTCCAATCGATGTTCTTAAATCCTCGACTCAAAAAGTAAAAAATTTATGAAAGTTAAATTTTTAGGGTGGACAGTAATTTTATTAAATATTTTAATAATACAATTCGGTAGTACTACCTACGTTTGTTTTTTTTTCTGCAAAATTTATCCCGAATTTAGTTATTAAATTATCGATTTGAGATATAAAGTTTTGTATAAATTTAATTCGTAAATTATTTGCCGACCGTTTAAATGTAACTATAATACAACAAAGAGCTATAATAAATAAATAATTTGGAAATTATTTACTTAATTTCATCGATTAATAATTTATTTTCATAAATTGAAAAGAGCGAGCGTAATATTTTGTCGATGTTTTTTTTAAACATTTATTCACTAAAATAACTAGATTACCAGGATAGTTCGCAAAGTTCTGGTCTTAACACAGAGATGGCGCAAATATACCCAAACGGCTACAATTATAAAATAAGATGTTGAAGGTGGTGTGTAACTGGATAGAGGATCCTTATGGCGTAAAGTACAACTAAGTGTTCAATATTGAAGCGTACTCCAGCGCCGCAGAATGAGATACTGGGAACTAAATAAAATCATTGTTGTCCGACCGTAAAACCATAGTCGCTTGCGCGACTATAATCGTGACTGTAGGCATATTTATTTTACTCAAGTCAGATAACCGAATTGGACAATAGTTTTAAGACTGCTGTACATATTTAAACGATATTTTTTTATTATTTATGAGAACTAATTATGAATTCAGAATAATTACGCAAGTTTTGCAATTCTTACGTTGTTATAACCTCAAATCTTACGTTGCACTTACTTAAAGAAAGATACCTTGTTCAATTTCGTATCGTATCTTTTGTTATACGCAAAAAAGTGTGTGCTTTTACACACTTCCGCATGATTTTTACTCACAGATTTATTTTCAATTTACAAGTATTCAGAATCACAATCGGTTGTTTTTTAATGCAACGGTTACTTTATTCAAAATACAAAATCGGAACGCTTCTACTGCATCGGTTTAAATTTAAAACGCGATTTTATCCCTAATCTTACACTTACCTCTGCGCATGCGCCGTTTCATTTTATTTAGTTCTACCGGTTTTACCACTCATTTAGTGGCGCTAGTTTACGCTTCAAATACATAGTTATGCATTACCTATTCCAATACATAGAATCCCCTATCCAGTTACATAGAGATCAGTGGTACAGCCGTACCGTTTAGTCGGATCGACGCCGAAATTTAACAGAAGATAAATTAAACAGAGTATTTATGGTAACGACTACATTTTCCGAGTTTCACGAATTTTTAGCAGTTTGTTTCGATTAAAGATTCTAAAACGATAAAAATAATTTTATTCCCCTAATTGAATTAAAATTTCAATACTGTAAAATCGTATGGCGTACCGCTGCACGAATTTCAAGCTCCTAAGGCCCTCAAAAAAAGTGTACATCTTTAAATGGTGGTAAATATCTCATCCCCCTTGTCTGATTAAGTTCAAAATGTAATATATATAACACGTATAATACAAAAACAATATATATGCAATTTAATATATATATCATATATTAATGTCACGCATACACGAATTTTAAGTTTTAATGTTCAGACAGTTCGTAGATATTTATTAAAATATAAGTCAACGTATTTTTAATGTTTTGTTTTGTATTTTTAGGTTAGGCCGTGGAACGTCAATATTTACAAAAACCTTCACCCTCAAGATTATGACCGAACTTCGTACTTTTCCTTATAGGATCAACTAGTACCGATATCAGAAAATCATAATGAGATCGTTGTTTAAAAATTGATTTTGAAATCTTTAAATGTTTATTATTCGAAAGATTCTGTACGGCTGTCGAATTGCGGAAGCATAATCAAGTTTGTTAATTACAAAAGCATAATGTAGTTTCTTAAGAAATTCAATATTTTCAAACTTTTGAATTCTTTAAGATGAAACTGACAAATTTTAATGATTCTAAGACAATGTTGTTTATATCTAATCCAAAGTTAAATTGCGAGTCAAAAAATATACGTAGGTCCCTTTTAAACTTCAGGTTTTAAATGATAGTTTACTAAGCACTGTAAAGATTTAGTACGACTACTGTGCGGTCAAAAACAATCGTAGAAAAGGAGTTATTGAAACGTTCGGATAAATTATCAGGATCGGTCTACTGAAACTATTTTTTGTTTGGAAAAACTCATAAAAAAAAGCAATACATAATCACAGCCTTTCTTTTTACTTATTTTTCTTTCACTTAAAATTTAATTCATGTACATATCATAATTCGGTAGTTATTCGGAATTTCACAGTAAAATGAAAAATAATGAAAATTTATTTTTAATCGACATAAAATAACATGTACTTGGATAATTAAGCGGGAGAAATGACGATAGAATAAAAATTCGTATTACATATTTTTGAATATGATATTTTTAACGAATCAAAATAATACAACAAATACATAATTACACCCCACAGGTAAGTTACACGTTAGGTAACTAACGATTCCGAGTACTGAACTTCGTACGATATCGACATAACGTAACCGATCGTAAACTACCGCTCGCTAACCTCGTCTAATTAAACTTAATAAAATATTGGTTGCGAAATTCCGAAAAGTACCCGCAATTCAAAGAATAAAAATTTATTTAATCTTCAACTTGAAGACGGAGATTGATTCTTGAAAACAGAGAATATTCTTAACCAAGAATAACGAGTAAAATCGATTTTAAACTATCGAATTTTAAATATAATTTACAAAAGGCATAAAATTGAATTAATTTGGAGAGAGATTAGAAATCATTAACTGTAAAACGTCATTGTGGTTAACGATTAATTTGTTTTAAAAGTGTCAAAATATCTTTTAAACGCGGCAACTATTATTTACCTTGAATAAACAGCCGATGGTTAAACGTTTTGTTTTCGATCGATATTAATTTCTTCGGTGATCGCTAGGTATTTTTACACTTCGGGAAAGTAAAGCGATATAAAATAATTTTTTATTATTAAAAATATATATAGTTATATTACAAAATTTTAATATCGTAAACAATTATTCTTTCTTTTAGCCTAAATCGTGGACGGGCAACACCTATGTCTAAACGTTTTGAAAGAAGCCTACTCGACTACGGAGGTCGGCGAAAGAAGTATTTTTATGCAAGTAAAAATGACATATGTCTATAAATTAACGCTTATACATTTAATTTAAATTTAATTTTATATTTAAAAAGAATTATTTACGACAGCGAATTTATCGTCACAATTTTTTTAACGTTAACTTAAAACAGTAACCGATGATATTATCGACTTATCAGAATCATCGTTAGGTTTTAAACGTCGATGAACTCATCTTGCAACGTATCGTCGATCAAAAGTCAAATCGTAAACGTATTCCGTTGTACTGTACGCGGTTATTACCGGTTTAGCTTTTAAAGCTATATTCAGCAAAGTTCTTAATAACCTAAAACAAAAATAGATGGTAAAGACTACACTAATAGGAACTCATAAAATCGGGAACGATTAATTTACTGTATGCAGGACGATAAATTTTTGTTAATAACAATAACTAATTAAATTTACTTTATTGGAGTCAAAACTCAAAATCTTAACGGTTTTAAAGCCCAATAGTTCTGCATTCTGGATCTAATGCGTTTAATTAGCTGCACATTTTTTTACGTAGTTTGAGTAATTAGGTTTAACCGGAGACATGTGAATACGGCAATATTAGATTAAAATTAGTTATCGCCATTTTCTTGAAGAAATCCGTTTGATTTATTTCTTCCATCGTAAAATATACAGATATACTTCTGAAAATATAATTTGTACGAATAATATAGAAAAGATTTTTCTTGAAGTTAACTATTTCTAACGGCTGCTATCTGATAGGATTCTTTTATAAAACCGTCAAATTTGCCTACCGTATCTAAACGATAATATAATTATAATACGGAATATTTTTCAATTATTTTCAGTAAATTGTTTAAGTTTACCGTTAATCTATCTAAAATCGGATATGTTAATTAAATTAATAATTAATAGTTTATTGAAAAATCACTTAAGTTTTTTTTTGTTTTGAGGTCACAATGGACCGACCACTTTAGTCCGGGTACGAAATCAGATAAAAGGTTGATAAAGGTATCCGTAAATTGGACGATGCTTCTAAACTGAACGATATAACTTATTCGAAATACTCAGATAATGAATATTCAGATAATAAAACAAGATCTTAAGCCGATAAAGCGCTTGCTAAAAGAGCTTGGGAACGCGTAATTGCGCCAGATACTATTTTAACTGAAAGAATAGCTGCTTACGGAGTAACTAACGCGATGAAATTTAAATCTCAAATCGGTGGTAGATTGAAGCTTAAAAGGAAATGCGGGAGATTAAAATTAAACAAAGGTAGTGGAATTAAAAAGAAAAAAAAATTGATTCATACCAAAACACGCTATGATTATAAATCGATTAAATACGCGAAACGGTTGAAAATTCCACATTTTAGAGGTGTTTTTAATGATTCCATCCTTGGCTCTTGTAGTGAAAGGTTGTGTTTTATTGTGCTCTGTGAATTGTCAGTTGTAACCAGTCCAGCCAGGTGTTCAACAGTTCTTCTACCTGCGTCGCCAGACAATGTGAGAAGGGTCTGCTAGGACATCAGCCGGGCGGCCAGCTACCTGGACTACAGGCCAGTCACATTAAGAAAAGGATAATCCTTTTCTTAATTTTACTTTTATCCTATTCAATATTTCTAATAATGTAAAGTGAACTCTTGTAGTCATTGTGAATACATTAAGTAAATAGCCTATTATTATAGGACTATTGTGCTACTTTTAAAATAATTTTATTTTTTAATTGATTTTCTTGTCAGTGATTTTATTTTACAGCAAGTGTAGATTAAGAAGTGTAAATTAAGTTTAATTTTAATTTTAATTTTTAAATTTTTCTTCCTTATTTTCCTCAATGGAAGGAAAAATAAGGCCTCCTCCACCCCGTTCTCCCACCACGGAACTGTCCGACGGTGGAGAGGAAAGCGGGTCTGGCGCTAGGAAGCGCCAGAAACGCCGGGACTCCGCGCCTCCTATGGAGGCGGAGCCCGTAGCGGGCTGCAGCAAGGCTGCAGCAGCTGCCAACTCGCAGGCTGATGATGGGGCCCCATCACAGCCTGCTACCGTCAGGCGGGAGAAAATCCCGCCGATAATGCTGGACTGCCCGAAAGAGTGGCCAGCATTGGCGAGGGACATAAAGTCGAGGATTGGGGGGCGCCTGGTGGCTAAAAGCACCGGGCTCTCGATAAGGCTGCAGCTGGGCAGCGAGGCGGATTACCGGGCGGTGCAGAGTTTTCTGCACTCGAAGGGAATCGCCTTTCACTCCTTTCAGCTCCCGAAGGACAGGGAGCTGAAGGTGGTTATACGGGGGATCCCCTATGGGGCTGCCCCGGAGGAAGTAAGGGAGGAACTGACCTCCCTTGGCTATGAGGTGGTTTCGGTTAAGAAGCTCCTCACAAGGGACGGTCGGGAAACCCCGACCTGCCTAGTGGCCCTTAAGAGGACCCCTTTGGCCCGGGCCATTTATGACCTTGGCAGTATTTTTTACTGCAAGGTCGCAGTGACTGCATTTGTGTCACGAGGGGGGCCACCCCAGTGCCACAGATGCCAGAAATTTGGACACTCGTCCAATTACTGCCAGAGGGCCCAGCAATGCGTAAAGTGTGGTGGAAACCACGACACTTCTGCCTGCGTCAAGCCGCGTGAGGAACCAGCCTCATGCGTCAACTGTAAGGGGCCACATCCGGCCAATTACAGGGGCTGCCCCTATTATAAGGAGCAGACAAACAAAGTCAAGGGACTTAAAAAGCCCGCGACTTTGGACGGCCGCAGCTGGGCCCGTGTTGCCGGTGGGGGAAAAACAGTCCCCAAACCGGAGGTGCCGGCACCTGTGGCCAAAGCGGTCGTGAAAAAAGGGGAGGTACCCTCCCCAACACCCGCCAAGCCAAAACCGGCGGCAACCACCAAGAAGGTGGTGAAACAAAAGGCGGCGACAAAGCCGGCCCCGGCGAAGAAGGCCAAGCCTTCCTCGACGGGAAAGGCAAAGCCGGCCCCGGCGAAGAAGGCCAAGCCTTCCTCGACGGGAAAGGCAAAGCCTGCTCCGGCTGGGAAGGCCAAGCAGGCTGTTAAAAACACTGTGGCCCCGCGCCCCACCAAAAGGGCGGCCGCGCCAAAAGGCACCCCCAGCGGCAATCCGAAACCGGCTACCCCGTTGGAGACCACTGGCATGGACTTCCTGTCGCAGATGACAGTGAAGGATATCCTGCCAGATATCATGATGGTTTTGCCACGCCTGCTCCAGGCAAAATCTCTCAAGGACTGTATTCAGTCCTTAATAGAGTGCCTCATGGCTGTACTGTCCAGGTATGGTTAGGCCCACCCTCAGACTCTTGCAGTGGAACGCCAACTCAGTAGTAGGCCGGACGGAGGAACTATGCCGTCTGGCCGAGGATCTACTGATAGACGTGATACTGTTGTCTGAGACGTGCTTGAACCCAAACAAGCAACTGACCCTTCGGAACTATTTTACATATAGGACGGATAGGCCAGTTCGACCCGGATCTCGCACCTCTGGTGGAACTGCGGTTTTAGTCCACAGACGCCACATGCATACGCGCGTTGTTCTTCATACAAACGTGATGGAGCAAACGTGTGTGCATGTGGAGCATCTGGGCACGGTGTATCGGCTGGTTTCGGCTTATAGCAAGCCGAACGACGCGGTAACCGGCGCAGATCTGGATGCCGTGCTGGAAAATTGGGATGGGCCCGTGATACTCATGGGCGACCTCAATGCCAAACACGTGTCATGGAACAGCATTCTGACAAATCCGAATGGCAGATTGCTGTACGAAAGGGCGAGAGCCCGCCGCTTGGTCGTCGTAGGCCCTGAGGTGCCCACGTTCGTGCATCGCTCAGGCAGATCTAGGCCTGACGTGCTGGATATCGCAGTCATGAAGGGGGGTACCCTCCCATTCATGATTGAAACGATAGAAGACCTCAGCTCGGACCATTCCCCTGTCCTGTTGGAACTAGGTCAGGCAGGGGGTGGCCGAGATCCCCCGCCTATACCCCGAAGGTCAGTCAACTGGAAAAGGTTCTACGAGACCCTCCAGCGGGAGTACAGGCCGGTAAATCCTGAGCTCCTGAACACCCCGGAGGAAATCGACGACACTGTCGGGCGCGTCACGTCGTCAATGACCGAGGCCCTGGCAGGCAGCTCATCGGCCAAAACTCGAGCAGTTGTTCGAAACGACCTCCCTCCTCACATCTCCGAAGCCATAACGGAGAAACGACGACTGAGGAGGAGATATCGAATCACCCTGTCCCCCGCTGATAAGCGGGCCTTTTATAATCAAACGGACAGGGTAAAACAACTGCTGACAAGCCATCGAGAGGATTCGTGGAACGAATACCTCGCCTCGGTCTCTGACGACATCTCCTCGGTGTTCAGGTTGAACAGGAGACTGCGAGAAGGGAAGAAGCCTCGCCATCCGGTTGTGGGGCAGCGAGGTTTTCTTGCATACTCGGAGGCGGAGAGGGCCGAGGTATTCGCCGATACCTTGGAGGAGCAGTTCACTCCAAACCCCCCTCCCTCCCCGAACGACGAGCACACAACCGAGGTGGAATCCTTTCTTGTAGATTATTTCTCACAGGTGGAGGACGCCCCTCTAGAGATTGACCAAGTCACTGAAGCGGAAGTTTCCGCAGCCATTAAGGCCACAAGCCCCGACAAGGCCCCGGGTGTCGACGGGATCAGCGCCCGTGCATTCCGGAACATACCGGCCTCCGTGATTACAGCAATTTCGGTGATATTCACGTCCATTTTGTACGTTGGATATTTCCCGAATTGTTGGAAAACGGCCAAAGTCGTATGTTTACCCAAACCGGGAAAAAGTTTACTTTTCCCACGGAATTATAGGCCAATCTCCCTGTTACCGGTATTGTCTAAGTTGTTCGAGAGGATTTTTCTCGAAAAACTGAGGCGATACAGGGAGGGAGAAGTGCGGCCCGAGCAATTTGGGTTCAGGGAGGGTCACTCAACCACCCTCCAACTGGTAAAAATAATAGACGACCTTGTCGGAGGCCTGAACAGGAAACGGGTGACTGCAGCCGTTTTTCTGGATGTGGCCAAGCCCTTTGACAAAGTTTGGCATAGCGGGCTGCTTTATAAGCTAGCGCGATCGGCGATCCCGTACCGCTATGTCAGACTGATGCGGTCATATCTGCTAGACCGACATTTTGTCGTGCGCGTAGGGGAAACGATTTCCTCTACCAGAGAAATAGCCGCTGGGGTTCCCCAAGGAGCAGTACTTTCCCCGTTCTTGTACATCTTGTACGTGAACGATATGCCGCTGTCGGAAGGGGTCAAAACGGCCCTTTACGCAGACGACACGGCATATTTCTACGAATCCGCAAATGTGGATTACGCGGTCCGGAGGCTCCAAAGGCAGCTGGACTTAGTGGAACCGTGGCTCGACATGTGGAGAATCAGGGTCAACGGTGAAAAATCGGTGGCCGTGATGTTCACATGCAAGACACGAAAACCGACCAGAGAGCTGGAAATCTCAGGGGAGAAAATCCCTTTTGAGAAAACAGTTAAGTACCTGGGGGTGGTGTTGGACAGGCGGCTTACCTTCGGCGAACATGTAAATTATGCGACCCGGAGGGCTAAGGCCGCCAGAGCCTCGCTATACCCAGTGCTGAACAGTGCCAGCCCGTACCCACTGGCAACTAAGCTCCTCATTTTTCGGCTATACGTACTGCCGATTCTAACATATGCTTACCCGGCATGGGGGGCAGTGTTGAGCTCCTCGCTTCAAAAGAAGATCGAGGCCGTCCAAAACATCGCGTTGCGGACGATCTTTGGAGCTCCGTGGTTCGTCAGGAACGCCACTCTCCGATCTGATGCGAGATTTCAATCCGTGTCCGAGGTGGGGGTGGCGCAGGCGCGCAGACTGTTCGGGAGAGCGGCTGTGTCCGAACACAGTCATCTTCGGGACATCTGCCGAGAGGACCCAACTCCGACAGTTGTAAGGAAGCGGCCTCACGCCGTACTGGACGAACCACCGTGATGGTGCGGTGCGGTAGCCGAAAATCGACAAACCAGGCTTAGGGGCCTCCATATCGCATGAGCCATAAACGGAATAGTGCGTCAGACGCGTTTCCGGGGTCGCGAGTGAAAAGTTTTCGCGAGTTATATAGTTTGAAGACGTCAAACACGGTAAGTCGCGCATAAAACAAAAACGCGGTCTAAATTTAAAAAAAAACTTACAGTAAGACAAATTATCCCAGCAATTGCGACTCCTCCGGAAAAGGGGACGCATTGCTCCCTCCTTATAGCTAGTGCCCCGTTGTGGCGTATTCCTGCTAGCCTATTAAAGAGTTAGCACCGAAAGGACTTCAGTGGACGGTCTGAAGGGGAATTACGTCGGGAGGACAGGCTTTATAAGCCTAGCCTTCCGCGGTCGGCCCATGAAATGGGTTCGATAACGCTGGTTTAACAACGGATTGGAATGCAATTAAATCCGTCTTAAATTCACTAAAATAATAATAGACAAAACTTGAAAAATTAGATCCGAGATTAAAAAAAAATAACCCTTTTAAAAACAAGCCCGATTAGAATGATCCAGCAGCAAGGGACTCTGTCCAGGTTCTGCGATAAAGTAGGGAGTAATAGACTCCTGCCAACTTTGCATTCCATTCCATTCCATGTTTTTAATGCTAGACGCTTTACCGAAAAACATTAGAAAAAATGCACGGTCTATAGTCAATTTAGACAATTCAAGCAGGTTTGGTACGCATTAAGTTTGTTTTAAAAAAATCAATAAAAATGTAAACTATTTTGATAGTATAAGTAATATACACACCTTTACAGAATTGATGAATTATTTCGGAGAATCTAATATAACATGCAATCATACTAAATATCAAGCTGATGACATAGTAATTTGCGAGCGATTACGCTTAGAATTTTTATTCGAATAAATTATAGGTTTGTTTTACTTTTTTTCTCTTAAATAGATATGTCGTGTCTATTATCAACCGAGGTAATAGTTCGGTGATTAAAAAATAATTTTTTCCTCCGATCAATCTTTCGAACGGTAAATACGAGCCGGGTTTAAAATGGCTGATGACGGGTAACGTTATTCCAAATGTTGAAGAAAGTAAAAACAATAAATTGTGTTTCGCGTTCGATAAAGACGTCAATAAAGATGAAAATAATAATTATGATATAAAATTATCGATTATGAAAATATCGCTGAATATACGCAGGAGGAAATGAAAACAAATAAAAAAACCATTTCCTCGAAGGCGAACAGCAATACAGTACAGACTGAAATTAAAAGCGCTGTATGGATAGATTTTTCAGATGAAGATTGTAATATTGGCAGTCTAATGGGTTACGGAGCGAAAATTCTCAAACCAAATTTAAGACGCATATCAGATCGAATGATAAATATAGCTCCTGTAAACGTAATACGTGTAGAATGTAATACTATTTCGGGTAGTTAAAAAAATGAAAGCCAAGAACGTATTTTGTATGACTTTCCCTTAAGTGTAGATCCAGGTGATATGATTGAAGAATATCCATTTTATATTGAATTTGCATCCGTAATGTGAAAGAAATTTAGGGTTTAGCGATAGATTTGACTGACGAAAATGATAATTTATTAAATCTACGCGGTAAACGAGTGAGCATGTCGTTAGAGTTAAGAAAATGTAAATAAACTATTCGTAAATGAATTTTTTTTAAATTTTACTATAAATAGATAATGCCTGTTAAAGGTTTTTATTAAAAAAGTTACAAATTGGCTGAAGAAAGCATTAAAAAATTAAAATCTGTAGGATTTGAAATTGTTGACGGGAAACTAAAAGCAATACATTATTGAAAAGAACGATGACATTTTTTGTATATAGATTGTATAATGAATTATTTAAACGTTCAGAAAGTTACACGTTCAGATGAAGCGTTATTATATAAACAATACCGCAAACATTATTCGTTTATAAATAAGCTTGATGCGGGTCAGTCGATTAAAATACCGATAAATCAATCAGATGTGTATACTGTTCCAGGCTATAGATAGTTTTTTGCTTGTTTCTGGAAAGCTTGTAGGTGCTAACGGGGAAAAAATCAATTAATCAGTTAATTTTGCGGGTGCATTTTTATTCAACAACGTACAACATCTTTTATGAACGGGCAAGAAGCAGCCACGACAAGAAATGCTGGCGTAACAACGATTATGAAAAACGCTCTTTCAATGACAAATTCTTTAATTTCATCATCTGAAAGAGCCGAATGGGTTAATAGTAAAAATAAAATAGTTATGGATGACGACGGTAATTTTACTTTATGTATACCGTTATCGATGTTAATGGATTTCACTGAAGACTATAAAAGAATAATCATAAGCAATAGACAAGAATTAGCGTCGAGACGTAGTAGTGACAATGCGAACGCGATACGTGCCACGCTGTCAGATCATAAATCTAAACTAGAATTAACAGAAATCGTCTGGGTTGTATCATATTTAAAGACCGCGACTGGGTATCAATTGGAATTGGTTAAACTGAGAGGTGCGTATGACGTTTAGAAATTAGGAATTTTATGATAATTTCTCAAAACATCATATTCTTCGATATAGAACAAAATTCTTCGATAAACAAATTCTTCGATATAGAACGTGACAACATCGTCACAATTAGATTAATTATTGTAGGTTTTCAAACCGATAGGATAGGTAACGCTACTAAAGACGCGTCAGAATTTGATTCCTGTAACTTGAAAAATATTAAAGTAAATAATATTGTAATGATAATTAAAGTAATGATAAATTCAACTCGATATCCGTATGAAAGTTTACAGGGGACTCGTATAATTTATATAATGTAGATTCACCGTACACATTTTCAAATTATAAAAACAATTATCCTTTATATGCGATTGATTGTTCGTGACAAGATGAATGTGTAAAAATAGGTGTTATTGATTTGAAAATTAAGGTTGAAACCGAAGTGAATTTGAAGCATAATACAATGGCGTATTTTTTTATTGATAAATGACAATATAGTTGTTTACTCACCATTAACTGGCAATGTAATAAAGCAAGTCGTAGGTCAAACGTAATAATATTATCTTATTTAATTCGTATAATGACCTACATACAGATAACTCCGCTGTCAGATAATTTTTATTTATTTATATTAACGTTGAAAATATTTTTAATTTTTTTTCTCAAAATATATATATATTTTTTCCTGTGATGTATATTCAGAATGCTCACCGTCAAATTCTTTGTTTGTTATTTTGTGCATTAATGTAAACTAAAAAAACCGTGATTATATTATCAGTACTCCTTATTTAATGTGTACTGCGACAAAGACGTCCAGGTTCATCGGTCAAAATACAATTAATACTTAATAATAGACTTTTTAATATGCATTAATGCTTACATAAATAACATTAAATAACCGCAAATGAAAATAGGGTTGAACCTGGACAACGGTTTGCTTGGCATTTCTCCCGCCACCACCCCATTCGGTCGCCCTAAAGCATAAGACCGAATGTCTGTACCTCAAACGGCTACTGAGCCTCCAAACAGTTTAGCGACCAGTATATTTAACTCCTAGAGCTTAGCTAACAGCGTGAGCGGACTAAGCGCGGTTAACCCATCGGGTTGGTCTAGTGGTTAACGCGTCTTCCCAAATCAGCTGATTTGGAAAGTCGAGAGTTACAGCGTTCAAGATCTAGTAAAGCCAGTTATTTTTACACGGATTTAAATACTAGATCGTGGATACCGGTGTTCTTTGGTAGTTGGGTTTCAATTAAGCACACATCTCAGGTATGGTCGAACTGAGAATGTACAAGACTACACTTCATTTACACTCATACATATCATCCTCATTCATCCTCTGAAGAATTATCTAAACGGTAGTTACCGGTGGCTAAACAGGAAAAGAAAGAAGGACTAAGCGCGGTGGCATGCACTACCGGCTTACGTGTTCCAACCGCTCACTTGTCATATACAGAGTGATTCAAAGAAACGGGAAATTTTGAAAGTTGTGTTGGTAGCCGTGGGGGATTGGTACCACTTGATAAGTGACGCCAGCCTCTCTAACCTAACCTGCCATTTAGTTGTCATGGATCCTTGGAGTGGTGTGCAACGCGCATTTGCTATCAAAGCGTTTTACAAAAACAATGACAGTGTGGAGGGAGCCTGTAAAGAATTTCGCCGTCATTTTAATCTGGGACGGCACGACCGTGTTCCATCAGCACGTGCAATTAAAACACGGATATCTAATTTTGAGGAAACCGGTTCGGCAATGAAAAAGAAGCCTCCAGGCCGTGAGCGAACCGTCCGTACACCACAGAATGTTCAAGCTTTACAAGATGCTGTCACACGAAGCCCACATCGGTCAATCCGTCGTCTCTCAGCATCTTTACAATTGCGTAGTTCAAGTGTTTGAAAAATGTTAGTGAAGGACTTGCAATACCATCCGTACAAGTTGCAGATCGTCTAGGAACTGAAACCGAACGATGCAGTTGTGCGAGCACAATTCTGTAATGTAATGCTTCAGAAGATAAATGATAACGAAGAGTTTGTTCACGAACTGTGGATGTCAGACGAAGCGCATTTCCACCTCAGTGGATTTATTAACGAGCAAAATTTCAGATACCGGGCACAAGAAAATCCTACGCAGCTACACCAGCGTCCGTTGCACAGCCAGAAAGTGACCGTGTGGTGTGCTATGTCATCTTACGGTGTTATAGGCCCTTATTTTTTTGAGGATGTCAACGGTCTTGCGATTACAGTGACGTCGGCTCGTTACGTAGCCGTGCTTGAAACCTTTATTGTGGAACAACAAAAGAGATTTCCACCGATTCTTAACACAGCCTGGTTTCAACAAGACGGAGCAATGTCACATACTACACGAATATCGATTGCAGCTGTACGCCGATTGTTTGGACAACGTGTCATTTCACGAAATGGTGACATTAGATAGCCTTCCAGATCGCCTGATCTCTCAGTTTACGATTACTTTTTGTGGGGTCACCTTAAAAGCAAAGTGTTCCACAGTAGACCTGCTACAACGGAAGAACTGAAGGCAAAGATCCGAGAAGCAATTGCGGAAATTCCAGTCGAGATGTTACGTCAAACCATGAATAATTTAACGAAGAGACTTCGTGTGTTTACGTAGAAGAGGAGGTCACCTGCAAGATGTCATCTTTAAAAAAATAAACTAAAATGTACGTATCCTAAAATGGCAACATTTGTACAATTACATGAAATAAAATTCATTTTCTAAAAAAAAATTTTCATTAACGTTATTTAATTTTTAAAATTTCCCGTTTCTTTGAATCACCTGTATTTACTACAATGGGTAGGCGCACCCCGTCAACTACTAAAAATTAATATGACAACCATAAATTAAACTTTACTTCGTCTAGACAGCAATTCGTTGAATGCCAGCAAGTACCTGTTCACCGTATTAAAGCGCTTGGAGCCTTATTTGGCTGGTGGTCAGCCATATATCTTTAGGTAGGCTTCCGACAGCAGTGCGGTAGGAGTCTTTCCCTTAAGTAAACTACTGATGTCGGTTGAACATAGCAACCGCATCAAGGATCTCCCATACGGTCCGACAATGCGGCTCTCGTCACATTGACTTACTTGCCTCTTGTGAGTGGCCAATTTTCCCCTTGAACTCTAAGTTCCAGGGTGGCCCGGTCTCTGGCCCCCCAAGAGCAGGAAAGTCAAACATCAGGTGTTCATTTGACTGCACCTTCTCGTAGACGAAAAGCTCATCAGCGGCTAGGCGGAACCGAAACAGATATCGGTTCAAATTAACACGGTTGGTGAGCACCCGGGCACCCGTCGCCCTTAAAAACAAACTCGAGGCATACCATCCCCCCAGATCCCGTATAAACTTGTACAGGGATCTTTCCTTAGTTGTGTTGTACCATTCTAACTGCCATGCTTCCATCGCGACGCTCTGCAGACTCTTCTGCAGGTAGGAAATAGGTCAATGAACGAAATTTAGATCTGGTGCACTGTGATCACCGTTCCGTTCCGGTACTGGCCCGGCCCTAAACCGCATCCCAAATACTTCGGCCTTCCGGCCTCTTCGAAATCTTCTCATGGCTGCCCGAACTTTCACCACTAAATCGACTGGGAGAGCCTTCCCCAATACGGTGGTAGCCTCGTAGGAGGTTGTTTTAAAAGCACCAGTGCGTACAATTAAGGCTCTGCGCTGGGCACTCCTTAAATTTTGAACAAGTGCTCCATTCATATCCAACCTATGCGCCCAAACGGACGCCGCATATGATGTCTTGCTTTCAAAGACACCTCGGTACACCGTGTACATTTGACGGCCAGACAACCCGTAGTCCTTTCGGGCATAATATACGAACCTGGCCGTAATATACTACTGAGAATAGAGATGTAATTCGGTTTACGATTTTATTTTTATCCTAACGATCGTTTAAGGCGACCGATAGCGAGTCGCACAAGGCAGCTACGAAAGTGACGATTGCCCGTAATCAATAATAGTAAAATTCAATGCAAGGTTGATATTTCCCCATCGTCAGCTTTATCTGAACCGATTACATTATTGCTCGTTAGCGTAACGATCCCGGTGAAACGCGAGTAACGTTTTAACCTACGGGTAACGACTCTATTCTATTTACATCAGGGAATCGGCCGTTCAGTAAACATCGTTACTTTCGGAGATAACCTTCCCGATTTCTTTTGTTCATCGGGCGCTTTACGTAGTTAACCCCGGGACAAATATTGCAAGACGAGAATTTAACTCCTTTCGATCGTGAAAATTTGTGTTATAATCTCTAATCAAATCAGACGTTCTAAAAATTTATCTCGTGTATTTTTGTAAAATAGATTTGGCGTATGATTTTTGGTTTTTAAATGGCAATATTTTTGTTAAAAATGCAAACGAACTACGATCAAAACAGGTATGTAAATTACGTGTGTGATCTGAGAATTACAAAAAAATTTCAAATCGTATGCGAATTATATTATAGAAAATTACAGTAACATCGTTTAGATTTATTCTCCGCTTGATTTCTTTAGCGACCTAACTCGCCCGTAATAATTGTTCATTACCAATAAAATTGCGGCGGTTAATGTACGGTTCAAATATATCTTTAAATTGAGAAATACTAACCGCTAACCGGAATAACTAATCGACCGGCCGACCTAACGACTTAATCTTTAAGGTTCAGCGCTCGATTATTATAATGTTGCGATTAAAATATAAAATCCAATTAAAGGTGAAATTATAAAAGCAGAACCGCGTTAAACCGTTTAAGCGAAGCGACGGGGAAGATTCCGCATTTGAAACGTTAAATTCTGATAATATGAGGTAAAGGGCTATTAGAAATGAGATTTTTAACGGTAGGACCGATGCGATTCGGATAAAAGTGAGAAAAAGGATGAAAGAGAATACGGAATGGAAATTCGATTGTAGCGCATACAGAATATAAACATTTTTTTATCCGCATTGGGTTACTGGAACGCACTATGATGTGATATTTTTAAAAAATGGAGAAAACCAGTGTTTCAACGACAAAAAAATGACACGTATTTTTAAAATATCTATAAACGGAAATTTACCGAACTCCGTAGAATTAATTTATTTTAAGGTGTCGTAGTTATTTTACTTTTTTAAAACGGTAGAATGCGACGGACTACAATAACCGTATAAATTAACGTTTCGTTTGTAAGAACGAAGATCTAAAGAACAGACAGAGTAAAGTTAAAATTATACGTAAAATGAGATGTAATACGACGAAATAAATACGAACACATACAGAGTGACACTTTTTGTCACGCGGTACACATCCGACCAATAGAGAGTTCATCTCGTGCTTTAACCGGAACGTCTGAAGCAACGAAAGGGACAGGTGCTTCGATCCTCTGTCTCAAATCGGGTAGATCTATAGGTAACAGAGGCGCATACACAAGATTCTTTATAAAATCTAAAAAAAAATCACACGGGGTTAGATCGGGCGACCTTAGAGACCACTGCAAATGAGCTCCGTCATCGGGTCCGTGGCGACCGATTTGGCGGTCGGATAAAACGTCGTTCAACCGATCTAGTACAGAATTACCCCGTGAGGAGGCGCACCGTATATCGTCAAATTAAAATTCTTCGGTCCATCTTGCGGTTAGAAAAGAGCCTCGTACGCAGCATAAACAAATAAGCTACTCTTGTGACGCTCGTTTCGAAAAAGAAGGGTCTGTAAACTGTTTGTCGGGATGTCGTACAGGCATTTCATTTTGGGGAATCCTTTCCACATCGTAAGAGATAATGAGGATTTTCTGATCGCAAGATACCGGCGTTATGCGCGTTAACTTTTCCATTAAGATGAGACCAGGGCTCGTCACGATACGATCGAGAAAGTCGTGATCTTCGTACTGCAACCTTTCGATCGCGAAGTCGGTCGGCTGCAAAGGTAACAGCTGTAAACGGTACGGACGCGTTGAAAGCGTTTCCTTGAAACATTTCCCGCTGTCATGACCGGCATCGCTAGTTCGCGGTCGGCCCTCCTAATGAATTTGATAGGGTTTCGCAGGAAAGACTCCCTGAAAGGTTCTCGGCATTTTCTTTACGGTCGTCCCGTACTCTTACCTTTACGCAGACATCCGGTCGTTTCAAACCGATTTTGCCATCGACGAATGTTACTGTCGCTCGGAGGATCGCGATTAAATTTTCTAAGGAATGCACCTCGAACTGTAATTACAAATTCACATTTAAGAAACTGAAAAACACAGAAAGCTTTCCGACCAAAATTAGCAATCCGGTAGTGGCCGCTGTCGATCGGAAAGATTGAAAATCGATCTACGGCCATGCGCGCGACTAAAACTGTCATTTTTTATCTTTGATTATAGCCTTAAATCAACACTGTACACTTCTTGCAAGAGTTATAACATATTACACCCCCTGCAATTTTTTTTGTACGCCCGGTGTCTATAGTAGCTTAAACCGCTATTGTTATTTGATAACTCCGAAATCTACTTATCGCAATCTATTAGTCGGAATGGAACCAAACTTTGCCTTAATTTACTATCGGTCGGCTAACAAACTGTTAATTATAGCGTTATTATTTTTATGTCGTAGTGTTATTACGTAAAACGTTTGTAAAATAATTTTTTTCCCTCGCATAGAAACCGCTAATAATGCTTTTAGATGAATTTTTATTCGTCGGTGTGAATTAAAAAAAACAAACTTCATTTGCAAGTAAAAATACGGGAAAAAATATCGCGCTACATTTTTAACGTGTTAAAAAAAAATTTATTAAGACTGCATATAATTAAATCCTTACGGTAATACGTCATCAGATGTGTTTTTTCTAATTACACGGCTGCGTAGAATCTAAAAAATGTAATATAAGAAAACCGTACACTTACTGTTACTATTTTTTACTGTAATGTGTTTGTTTATTTACATTCTTACCGTACACCTGCAAAACACCTATTTATAACGACATTCACTCGTTCACGGTCTATTTTATCTCTCTTAAACAGTTTATTGTCGTATATGTGTTCTTATTGTCTCGTTCTACTCGAGCTGTATTTTTCTTCCCCTGCTTTCTCCCATCTCATTATTGTAACTACAGAACGCTTTTTACATGTTCGTTATGATAATTTTTTTACTTTAAAAGTGAAACGCGTTAAGACAGCCGTATTTTGAAAAGAATAATTTAAAAAATTCTTTGTAACCGACTTAATCGTTTAAAATCATACAGTTCCACCCTTATGTAAGAGCGTATTTTTCTACCGACTAGAGGTGTGTGTATAATATTTCCGTCGTTTCATTTACGAATGGGATATATTAATTCGTCGCTTTACATTTTCTCCCGGTCTTTCTTACGGCGATTAAGCGTGCAAAAGATCTGAGACGCAAGAGGGACTAACCGATAGTTGCTTTTTCTGATAATCCAGTTTGAAGATGAATTTCAATCCGGAGATTGAAGATGTTACTTGTAGGGCTAAATATCGACCCGATTTTGGCGAGCTTGGCCCGATGTTAGTAAATAAGACGACAGGAAACCGATCCGTTCCTCACTTTCTCCAGTAAGCCTGACATTTGACGCTTATAATTCTTAAGAACAGTCGTGTCATTTTTGGGAGCGACTTGTGTTACACGTCACGTCTGACTTACATACTTGTGTTTGTACATGTATTCGTTTTCGTTGTTTAGAACTTAAATAATACATTATTTTTTGTAGTTTTAAAAATTTTACGTTCAGTGTAGATTGTTATTTTTTTTTAAATTTGTACGTAAGTGTACATTACAGGGCGGGCATGTCGTTTCGCAAGCTTCGATAAATTAATCTGTTTACGGTTATTTTTAAATGGCAATATTTTTCTGGCTATCCAGTGCTTTATACGGTAAACCTTTTTAGAACGATAGGCAAGGGGATAAGAAGCTGTACAAATCATTTTTTTCTACGGCTGTATTATGTTTGGATTACCGGGCTGGAACCTGTATCGTAATGAGAGTCATTATGAAATAGATTTTCATTACGATACGGTGCTCGACCGATGAAAAGCCTACTCTTTTCAACTGCCGACCGATCAGAAGCGGGTATCGTTTAACGTATCGGCTGATTTGTTTACTTTGATTTTAATCCGATTTAGTAATTAGCAAGCAGAGGTTAATTTGAAAGTATACCGTTAGGCAATTTAAATTTCTAGATTATACCGTTTACCCTTTGGTTAATTATGTCGGAATTTGAAGAAGAAATGTTTCGTAACCCCGATCGATATTAAAGAACAGGCAGAACTTATGATTAATAACTTATTGCCGTAAAAAAATGTATCGCTTAATTTATTTTTTGAAAAATTAAAAAAAGAAAAAACATATTCGACGTATTGTATCGTCTATTTAAATCGATATCCCAATATTTTTTCAACCGTAGAAAAATTACGGTATGCAACTCTCTATAACGGCCATTACTGCACTCTTGCGAAGTTTACGATTCGTGTCGTAACTTACTTCGCACTCGTGCATTAACGGCTATCATTATAGGCTCGTTGCATAATGTAGTATTAAACTGTCGGGACATAAGGGTTTTACCTTTATTTAGAACTATTTAAAATATCAGCAATTATAATTGAAAAGGGATTAGGACGTCTGACTTCACCCGACATAGTGCTTAAGCCTCTACGCATATTGTGAGGCCACGGAACAGGAAACGGGAGTCTCCTGATCCGTTTGTAGGAGACTGCCCTCTCATATCGGATGCATCAGTTCGACAGGACCTAGCGAAGTCAGATTTACATCTGTAGGACCAGAAATGTGGAAGAAGAGATCAAAAGAGTCGAATAACGATAAAGAATGGCCGAACGTACAAAGGTATTACAATCGAAACGACCACCCTCGGAGAATATAAATGTAGGAATAGGTATACGTAAATCACCTTAGCTTATGTATTTTTTAAAGGGTGATAATTTAAACTCGTGTAATAAATTTCATTTAACTTCCTGAATGTGTTTTGGATAGTCGAATTTTTTTCGAAAAAATACCTGCAGAAAGGACCGGTCGGAAAACGAAGCGTTCTTGTACATGCGTGCGGTTTATAAAAATAAACAATAAGAATATTAATAATTACATCTCAGTGTATTATTGTATATACGAGTATGCGTATAAAATTAACGTGAAAGCCGATATTCTGGCAGAAAAATTTGTAGAAAGAGCTTTTATTTTTTATAAAAAGTTTAATTTTACGTCGCGTATAAAATACATATATCGTCTTACGAAAAGAGTGTCTTTTGCAAACATTCTTTAAAGATAGTTATTTCTAGGATTTCCCTTTTTGTCGTACAACGTAAAACAACTTTATTCACAAACGTACGAGTATCGGACCCTTACGATTAGCTTTTCAATTCCTTGAATTCGGAAGTAGTTTTATACGACGGCGTTCTTTAAAAAATTCAACCTTTCATATATGTACAGTAGAGACGTAACAAAACCGAAACTTCTAGATCGGGTTCGATACAGAACATCGATATCTGGAAACGTCTGATGAAACACTTCCTTCACCTCTTTTGCGTATTCGCTACCGCAACGAAACATATTTTCGACCGAAAAAATGCGAGCTCTAAGCGTTAAAACCGTTGCCGCAAACCGGAAAAAAAGAGTAAACAAAAGCTAGAACGGTTATGAAAATAAAACGTATTATCGACATCAAAACACGGAAATCAGTTACGAACAAAATCGACTGTTAGATTTACGTTCATACATATCATTCTCTGAGGTAATAATACCTTACTGTGGTTCTGGAGGCTAAACAGAAAAAGAAAGAAGTTCTTATCTATAAAACGATTTAGATTTTTATTTAGAATCGGTAGTCCAGGCTGCCTCGGTACAAGAATATCTGCTTATGCTTTGTCTCTTTAGTTTAACAACAGAGGTGTACATCGTTAATCGATAATAGATTACAGTTTAAATAATAATTGTTTTCTGTTATATGTGTTTCGTGTTAAGTTACAGAAGTTTTTTTTTGAAAAAAATGAAACTTATATTCATCATCGATGCTTAATAAAAATACTTGAAAGTGTATTTTTGATTATTATAGTGCATCTTAAGAACACGTTCAGATATTTTAATGAAATTAAAGTGTACATGTACCTAAGAAAATCTTTTTATAAATAAATACTCTTTTATAAATAAGTACTAAGTTAGAAACATTACTTTTGAAAATTCCAAGCAGGCGGCCGCTTCGTAAATATCAATTTTTTATCCGGTTAAAAAAATAACCAGGTATAATTTTTATTGATAATTATTACGTTTAATATAAATTTAAAAAAAAACACAATTAATGTTCATCGACTCGGGTCTGTTATTAATGTAAGTAGTTGTTTCCAGTTAGAATAAAATTTCAATGAAATAATTTCCACTAGTATTTCAAATAACCTATAATGTTATCAGTAAAGTGCGTAATACGCAGAAAAATAATCTGATGGTCGTTAAAGAATCTGACTCGGACGTTTTTTTTAAATAAAAATTCATAAAAGTTTTAGCAAAGGATTTCAGATAAGCTGCTCTATACTGCCGGTCCCCAGCGGTGAAAGATGCGAAGGTTCGCTCGTAGTATTCGAAGACCTTGTCGCTCTGATGGATTACAGTATGTCCGACTACGTGAAAAAAGCGACAGAAGATCCAATTAAACCCTCATTTTTCCTATAAAACCGCTTATTATTAAGTACGGCTACACCATGTTTCTCCTGTCTTCCCTTACGGTTATGACGCTTAACCGTCGATGTTCGCAGTTAATATTACGAAACAAAATTAAACGGTTGACATTTTGAAGAAATATTTAGTTTCCTAGTGACAGGTTAAAAAAAAGAAGACTAAAATATATTGGTATTTTGGTATATCAGCACCGTAACAAATAATACCACCTGTAGACGACTACTATATATATATATATAACATAGTAAATAATCGCATACGTTGATCCAGAGCGGTTTGGATTTATATGAAATTTTGATGAATTATTATGTAATATATATATATCTATATATATATATATATATAACGTTTGATATCAATTTTAAGAAGAAAGGGTAAATGGAAGAGGAACAAGTACGGAACAGTATCGGTATGAGGAGGGTTAGGCGGCAGGTGGTTGAAGTCGAATAGAGTGTTAATACTGCCGCCGGGGTAGGATATTAAACGGGAAAGGGACTAGAGAAGGTAGGGGTCGGAATTCGTGTTGTGTGGGTGAAACATGCGCCGATTACTGACATGCGCTGCGCACCCGACACGGTCGTATGGATGATTTTGAAGGTCGGCCGAAGCCGAAGAGTGTTCGTTAGACGGTAGTAGAGGGTGTCGGTAGTCGTGTGTACGCTGACGTTCGATCGAATGCGTTTGTATTGCAATTTATTTAATGTATGTCATGTGTATTGCGCCCGTTACCGCACGCCGATAAAACTTCATTTATATGTTTTTGTTTACCGAGTAAATTAAAAATTCAGTCGATATTGCTGTCGTTACTATTTTATATTTAGGTTAGGCGTCGGAAACCGGTTATCAATAATACGTTAAACCGGTTGATTACTGACAGCTCGGTCGGTCGGTTGTACGTCGGCAGCATGACCGGAACCGTACTGATTATTAACAGCGCTTCTTTTTTGTTATTAATATTATTTTTAATCGTATTAGGATGTACGACTGGTAGCGTCGCATCTGCCGCTGGTAAGTTTGAACGATAATAATAGTTATTTATTTCAAATAAGAATAATTATGATTCTTATTTATTTCTTTGTTATTAGTAATTTTATCTTGGTTATTAAAGGAATGCGAGGAGAAGCGATTAACGTTCTTCTGCCGACAGGTGTTTCGTGCGGTCTCGGGTGACTGGCTGGCGCATCCGTGTATGCGTGTTTAATGATTGCCGGAACCTTTCCCGGTTAGAAACCTCCACGTCTCCTGAAAGACAGGCTCCAAAGATTTGAAAAAGGTCTCGCTCGAGGGTCTCACGTTTTTAGAATTGTAAGTTTAACACTCTTCGGACTCAAATCGAAAAAAAAAAATTGGGGGATGGTGGCGTACCGTAGTACAGAGTCGTTCCGAAAATATGACCCTCTTAAGCTCCTACCGCTCGACCGGATCAAGGAATCCGAAAGGGGCGAACTAATTATATGGATCGGAGTGTATTCCCGGGTGGAGTTTTTGGATGTATTTATGGTTATTACCGGTATCCGTTTTGGCCTTTTAAAACGACTTCGATGAGCTTAAGGCAAACGTACGGAGAGGGCGCTCCTTCCTCGGTGAGCGCATCGGTTTCTCTTTCGCTTCCTGATTTCTACGCTTTCCAATCCCGGCCCCGAACAATTTGGTCGAGAGAGAAGCTATCCTGTACCGATTCGGAATCCGACGTGTAAAAGGCGAGGGAGTTGTAAGCGTAGAAAAATACGCCTCTGTGATCTCGCTGTACATTTAACGTATTTTAAAATGTCATAGGTTTCGCCTTTAATGTACTTACTGAGATTTAAGAAAAAGAAAGTCCTGGATGTACGACCGCATTCTACGGTGCACGCCGACCGGTGATTTCATCTATTTCTGGCCTCTCGTGGTTCTTTTTTATCAACCGGTACGCTATCCTCAAGTAAAATGACCGACACGATAGGCTAATTTCAAAATTTGGTGGTCGAGTCTAATTTTCATTAAGAGTCGGATTTTTCTCATATTGTTTGATTCGTCTGATTTTTATCGTTAAAATACCTCTGTAAATGTCTCTGAGGCGTGATAGAAAGTACTCTATTAAAATATCTATTTACAACCGAACCGATTATAAATTTAGTTCCGCTATTGTAATGTTAAAGTAAATATATTTCGATAAAGAACGACTATTAATCTTTGTTAAAACTTAGAAAAAGTTGTGGGAATAATCTTCTAAAATAAAAATAAAAAAATAAAAAATAAAATGCTAATCTTATACCTTTACTTTTCTGTGTTTTATTAATTTATGACGTTAGTAAAAGGAAATCAAAAACAATTTTTCATTTCTGGTCGTTAGAAGCTTTGCAGAAAAGAGATGAAATAATTCTTCGGCTAAATTAAAAATAAGTATACTGTAATAAAAGATTCTTTTGTCGGTTTTGGAATACCATACGTTTTGGAAAATAATCGATCGATTCGGTTTTGGAATGTATCGCATACAATTCAAACAAAGGACGACTATATTTATGCTTGTGTATTAATAAAAGTAAATTTATTTCATTTCGGTATGTAAAGGATTTTTAACAAAATCTGGTGTGGACACCAAATAACTTCCTTGTACGCCTATTAAATTATATATACACATGTTTTTAAAATGAAAAGTACATAAAATTTTTTTTATTTCATTAATAACTTCTAATATTTTTCATATTCTTTTTTCATTATTATTGAATTTTTTGTTTAAAATTAAAAAGAAATAATAGAGAGAGGTTAACAGTTATTAATAAATCAATGCATTTAAATTAAAAAAAAAGAAATTAAGAAAAAGGAGATGAACTCTGATTCGAATCGTGTGCCTTCCCTTTAAGATTCAAATATTTCATTAATTAAAATTTTATACGGCTATAATTCTGGAACCGATGAAAATAAGTACCGCTTATGATATATCGTTGAAAAGCTTTCGATGAGGGGTTATTCCTGCAGTTAAGAAAAAGTCCAAAATCCAATTTTTTTTGGATTTTTTACTTTTTTGGAGACTTTTGGTTCAATCGATTGCAATCAAAAGAGAAGTTGCACAACGACATGTTATAACAGTCCTAAATCAAAAATTTCAACATTCTACGGCTAATCGTTTTTGAGTTGTGCGAGATACGTACGTACAGACGTCACGCCGAAACTAGTCAAAATGGATTCAGAGTTGGTCAAAATGGATATTTCCGTTGAAATATGAAAACCGAAACTTTTCGCGATTACAATACTAACTTGAACAAAAATTACACGGTTTTGTGTTCCAAAATTTGTAAAGTACAAAACAGAAAATGAAGATATCTGTTTCGATAATAAAACGACTTTTTCAATGTTTATAGGTACTAGTTCTATACGAATCGGTATTATTTTATTTCTATAAAAATGTTGATAGAGATTTCAAGGAAAAGTATTTATCTATATATATATAAAACATGCAATTACGCAAATATTTTTTTTATTCGTCGAATAATATTTCTAGAGTTCTGATTTACTGAATAAACATTTCTTTAATGATGTTTTTTTTAAACATATTATTTTTACACTCTTTTTAACTATTTGGAAGTTTGTTTTATCTAAGCTTCATATGAGATAAAATCATCTGAGGTAATTTTAAATTGTTGCTTTTTGATGGGAACAAGAACGTACGTAATTGTGGATAATATTCTGGTAGAGATTATGATTTAAAATTTAAAAAAAAATGTTTACACGTCCTTTACTTTGTTTGAATTTTATTTAATTTTGCAATTCTTTCGTTAGTCTGGGGCGAGACACCGTTCGGTTACCGTTCTTAAACCTTCATCGGTCTAATTTTAATCTGTTTTTATATACAGGCCATCGCTTGCTTCCTGATTGACTTCTGATTGACTTTTGATAGAAGGAACAAGTTCTCGATTCGATCCGTACGTTCAAGCCTTGAGTTTTGTCGGACCGGTTCCACGACTAAAAA
Organism: Lycorma delicatula; assembly: GCF_047948215.1. Classification (NCBI taxonomy): domain Eukaryota; kingdom Metazoa; phylum Arthropoda; class Insecta; order Hemiptera; family Fulgoridae; genus Lycorma; species Lycorma delicatula. Next base: position 130,108,978 of record NC_134463.1, on the reverse strand, counting down.
TATTTTTAAGTATTACTTTCTCTGCCGGTAAGTTTTCCCCGTGTAATTTAAGCGCACAATTTTTTTTAAGCAGAAATGAATTCTAATCGACTATAAAGAATAATAACAAAACAAAAGTAATGAAATGTAGTAGAAATAACAAAGATGGACCACTGAATGTGAAAATAGGAGGAGAAAAGATTAGGAGGTAGAAGAATTTTGTTATTTGGGAAGTACAATTACTAAAGATGGACGAAGCAGGAGCGATATAAAATGCCGAATAGCACAAGCTAATCGAGCCTTCGGTAAGAAATATAATTTGTTTACATCAAAAATTAATTTAAATGTTAGGAAAGATTTTTTAAAGTTTATATGTTTGGAGTGTCGCTTTATATGGAAGTGAAACTTGGACGATCGGAGTATCTGAGAAGAAAAGATTAGAAGCTTTTGAAATGCGGTGCTATAGGAGAATGTTAAAAATCAGACGGGTGGATAAAGTGACAAATGAAGAGGTATTGCGGCAAATAGATGAAGAAAGAAGCATTTGGAAAAATATAGTTAAAAGAAGAGACAGACTTATAGGCCACATACTAAGGCATCCTGGAATAGTCGTTTTAATATTGGAAGGACAGGTAGAAGGAAAAAATTGTGTAGGCAGGCCACGTTTGGAATATGTCAAATAAATTGTTAGGGATGTAGGATGTAGAGGGTATACTGAAATGAAACGACTAGCACTAGATAGCCAAACCAGTTGGAGAGCTGCATCAAACCAGTTAAATGACTGAAGACAAAAAAAAAAATTATATTGCAGTTTTGAAATCAACATATCTTAATTAGGTTCAGAAAATAATGTCAGTAACATGACGTCCTCCTTGTCGGATGCAAATTCGGAGCTTCTCCTCATAGCTCTGCACGTCTTTCTCCAGCATTTCATTCAACACAGCTTCAATTTCTTGACAAATGGATATCTCTTCAGGTCTTCGATTGTGTGTGGGTTGTTCATGTATACTCTTGATTTCAGATAGCCTCACAAAAAGAAGTCACAAATTGATATATCGGGAGAGCATGAGACTGTAGACAAAAAAATAAAATAAAATAAAGAATATTTGAAAACATTTATTATTTTTTTTATCGTTCGGTAACATCGGATTATTATAATGTTAATACGCAACCCGATGACATACGGATATTAAAATTATTCTTATGCGGAACTTCAAGAAAATGATAAAATTTTGGGTTTTCGGATTCCAGAAAAGCTCGTTTTATATATACTCGGTTTTTATGGATTCCTTTTTTACTTTTATCAAGTTTTCGCCTTTACTTTTCTCGTGAGTTAGTTTTTTTTTCATATCGGCGTGATTTTTTTGCTGACTTATCATTTCAAATAATAAAGCTAAATGAATATGAAATAAAATAAAAGTTTTTATAAAAAAAGTTGTTTCGGTTCTTCTTTAAATCTTGATTTTTTAGAAAGCGGAGCAAAGTTAAGAGTAATCTGCCGGTAATTGTTTTTTAATCTAGTACCTTTTTTTAGACTGAGAGTGTAACCTCTTTTAGATTATAGTACAGACGTTTTTAGTCGGTCGTTATAATCTTTTTGCAAGTTATTTATTTATTTTTGCTTATTTTCAGATTATTTCATTTGTTAATTTATTGGGTAATGAATTTTCATCCCCGTTATATCGTGTGCCCTAAGTGAAACTGCATAGATATTTGAAAACATTCATATTTAAATATTAATTATAGAAACTGGAAGAATGCTTCCTACTTACTATACGTTTTTATGTATATGAGATGCTTAGTACGGCCGCCGTTTACCTCCAGATATGCTTGAAATGCAGAAAATGTTTGAAAATACACTCTGAAGCGACAAAGGAGTGATCGCATTTACAAACTAAGTTTTGTTATCTTTCAGTTAATCTTGTAAGCAAATCCTTTCGTCAATAAATAAAAATGCATAGGTGTATGATCTGAGAATCTCGGTGGCCAGATGCGCTTTGAAATAAGCTTTCCTCAAAAATACGCTTTCCCTGGCTGTTGACACGGTTCGATAAATGAAACCACGTTTCATCTGAAAAAAATGTTGCATCGAGAACGTCTTCTTTTTCAAATATAAAAGTCAGCAATCGCTGACAATATTCAAAACGTTCAGGAAAATCAATATTGTAAAACCGACGCGTTGCGATTATTTAGTACCGGTGTTGTTTTAAATGTTTACTTCTTGAAACATTTGCTTGTTTTCCCGATTTTCTGATTGATTTTTTTTTTTTTTAGAAGAAATACGATCCGACTTTTTCTCCGTCAGAGTAAATGTTTCTTCCGGACTCGGGCTCATATTTAACGTATTTTGAAAATGATCGATAAAGGTTTGCACAGCTTTACGAAGTTTGGAATTTTATATCTATGTCTGGAATTCTAGTTTGGCGACGGTGATGAAGCACGGAGGCTCTGGATCCCTCTGACCCAAAGGCGCCTCCCGGGGACTTGCAATGCTTAATTGTGAAACCGGCCCCGGGAGGGGAAGATCGTTGAGGTATGGGGTTTGGTCGGTAGGACGCAGGCACACATATGTTCTCTTAATAATATCTAGGGAACCTGTTAGCGTGTCCGACACTCCGCCCGTAAATGGGGTTGCTCAGACTCATCGGAAAAAATAATTCACCCTGATTCGGTGTAATCTTATTGAGCAAGGCAAAAGAAAACGACTTCCTTGTACGCCTATTAAATTACATCTACGCATTTTTTTAAAGTGAAAAATGCATAACATTTTATTTCATTAATAACTTCTGATATTTTTTCATATTTTTATTTTTGTTAATGAATCATATTATTCGTCGTAAAATTTTTTTGCAATGAGAGGTTAGTAATTATTAATTAATCAATATATTTAAATTACAAAAAAGTTAAAAAAATAAAAGGAGATGAAGTCTGATTCGAACCGATTTGTCTTGTAAGATCCAAATTTTTCATTAATTAAGATTTTATTTGGCTATAACTCTGGAACCGATGAAAATAAGTACCACACGATATATAGTTGAAAAGCTCTCGATGAAGACTTATTACTGCAGTTAAAAGTCCAAAATCCAACGTTTTTTGGATTTTGGGCTTTTTTGGAACTTTTGGTTCAATCGATTGGAATCAGAAGGGAAGGTGCACATCTAAATGTTACAACAGTCCTAAATCCAAAATTTCAGCATTCTTCGGCTAATCGTTTTTTTGAGTTGTGCGAGCGAGATACATACGTACGTTCAGACGTCACTCCGAAACTAGTCAAAGTGGATTCAGGGATGGTCAAAATGGATATTTCCGTTGAAATCTGAAAACTGAAATTTTTTGCGATCACAATAGTTCCTTTACTTCGTATAAGGAAGTAAAAATATGGATATCGTGATGCCTTCTTTTCCGACGGGGTCAAAAATCAGCTGAAACCGGGGTACGTAAAAGTTAAGTCTATTCTTAACGACGTTTCTTTTTTATTTACATTTAAAATAATATTACACAACATATAGATATTCTTTCTATATTACTATTTTTGGATTTACCTGATACAAAAATTTAATAACGATATTATGCGTACGCGCTGACAGAGTGAGTTGCGTAAAGAGACTTTTACATGTTCATCGTAAGGAAGCGAGTTTAAGACTTTAATTAAACGAAAGATGTTCATTCTGACGATGTGAATACAACATTAAAGAAAATTTACATAAAGCACAAAGGCTTCAACGCAATAACATTTCCTAGAATACTGCACTTCCAATAATAGTACTTATTACCACTATTACTATTACCGGTAATAGTAATAATAATAGTAGTAGTACTTGCATGTGCTAAATGTTGTAACTTCTAACTTACATACACAGTGAAAGTTCCCAATAACGGACTCCTCTTAATACCGACACTTTTAGATTCCTCGGCAGTTTTATAGTGGTATTAATGGATAAAATACCTCTCGATAACGGACCTTCTAATAACAGACTTGGACAATTAATTTACCTATAAAAACTTTTCAATCGGTAGAAATTGTAATTTTCCTCGTTTTATTTTATATTCAACGCGTCTAACTTTGTTTATCTGTTGTGAATTGCATCACTTCCTGCCTAGACGTTGATGTAATGATTTCAGTCGATTCGTAATCAGTTACTGCGCAAATTTGTGCTGCACATCGGAAACGTGTGATATTTTTATTATTTATAGTATTGTTTTTATTTTCTTATAGTACATTTTCAATGTTCACTTTCGGTTTTGTGTATTTGATAAAAATCGTTACGACCATCGGTACCGCAAGTTTAAATATCTCAAAAACCTAAGCTCTTGAAATTAAAAAAAAGTAGAAGTTATAAACGTCTACCAAAAAGAAAAACTCAGCGCGGGTGATACGGCAAACGTTTTGATGTCGGATAAACTCACACTACCGATATCTTTAAAAGCGAACTTGATATCCTAGTCGTAGACTGAAATCGGTTAAGCAATCGGGCATTTCCTAAAACGCCAGGCATAGCGGTTGACAATTAGACTTATGAGTGGTTTTGTGGGGTTCGTGCTAATAACTTTCCGGTCTCTGGAACTTTGATACGCAAGAATGCCCTAGATATTGCTAAAGAACTCGGTTACGATGAGTTTAAAGCATCAGCGGGTCGGTTAGGTAGATTCTGATTTAGACATAACGTTTCATATATAAATGTTTGCGTTGCGGTGTTGTTCATCCTTTAGATGAGAATTTGGCGCCTGAGTAGAAGGAAATTCTTTTAGTTAATATTTTCCCTTATTTTATCGGTCGATTACAGTAATAGAGTATTTTCTTTTTTTTATTCAAATAGAACTTGGACAGTGCAAAACATGGACGGTGTTTTATTTTCAGAAAAACAATATAACCGACTTGAATTTACAAACTCGTATTAATTAGCGACTAATTTATTTTTAATTTTCGCATTTTTCTGAATAGCGGACGCCTTTAAATAACGGACAAATGTTGTTCCCGAACCGTGTCCGATACTGCCGGATTTCAATCTTTTGTCGACGGGTTTTTGAAGTCGAGACAAAAACTATTTAGAAATAACATTGAATATTCCCGATCCCTAAGTCCGATCGACTTAAAACTTTGTAATTTTGAATAACCGAGTTAGAACTTTCATCGTAAAAGCTGAATTTTCTACGATCGATAGAAAAAAATTAAAAAAGCCAAAAATTAAAAATGACAAAAACTATCCTCCTACTTTTTAACTTTGTCCAAAATGTAAAAACCATCATCGCCTCGCGTATAGAAATGTTTTTAGTTATTTTCGAAGAATTTATGTCGCGCCAGTCCGGAGAAATTAATTAAAATACAGCCAAACACAGGTGTATATTAAAATCAAGTGTATGTATTTTTATAATATTTTTTTTTTAGACTAGGTCGTCTTGAAACCTCAAAAGTTTTATCCGATCTCTATGCTTTCCTTTACAGCGCTATCTCGCTCCGATTGCAACAGAAATACAGTCAGAGAAAGGAAAAACAATCGACTGTTGCTAAATTGGGCGAATAGCGCGGATGAAGAAACGAGTGGATTTTCACACCGATCACCAAACACCAATCGAAGAATTGCGTCGGTGCATTCTTTGGTGTGATTTTATAAAAACTAGAATCCGTTTTCTGCTACTCAGGCCTAACAAGATGAACGACGAAGGTCGATATTATCCTTTTTATTTATAAAATTTATCGTTTACAGTCTGAGTTTCCGATATAAATTCACGCTATAGTCTGATTTTCCGGTATAAATAACCTTTCGCTAGACATTTTTTTCGGATCGTATATGAAGTATGGACTTTAATCGTAAGTCCGGTTTTATAGATTAATATGGTGATCGTTTATTTTTATGAATCGGCAGACGATGCGACTCGATATTTTGTATTTAACATATGCGCACGCAGTTTGTTGTTTTTCAAATCTTCGAATAAAATCTTACGCGCTCGCTTTCCAGTTAGTTCTTACTACTTGTTCTAACAATCCGAACATTCAAAAATTCGATCTTCGGCCACAAATTTGAATCCGTTCCTCCGATTTTCGTGTTGAACTTCGATCTGTCCATTCGTCGTCCTATACTTACGCACAAAATTTGATTCTCTATATTAAAAACCATCAGGAAATTTTTTTCACCGTCGTTTAATATTGGATCTTACGCGAACGGCTGAGTATTTAAAGTATTTTCGCGTGATCGCTGAAGAAAAATATTTGAAACATTTAAAGTAAAAATAAACTAACTTAATTCCGGTTTCAAACTGCGGTAACTGTTTATGACATTTCTATATATTCATTTTTATTTTTTTTAACTAGATGAATTAAAAATATAATACACATAGTCCTGAATATCAGGGAGCATCAGCGTACACGCTAGGTATCTGTTTTTAAGTTGTTTGTTTGGAACCTTTTTTTATTTTTATAAAAATGTAGGTTTCTGGTCTTTGCGTGTCTTGTAGGCGGCTTATTTTCGGATTTACGTAGATCCTTTTGTATTTTGAGTAAAATTGTGGGATAAAGTAAAAGTAATAAAATCGACTTGTAAAAACATTTTAAACTTTAAATTCACAGTTTTTGAAGACTGTGTCAGTACCGCCGTTTTATTTAATATTTAATTTGGTTTGTCGAAAAAACTCTTTTTTGTAACGTTTATCCTGGATGTCGTGGAAATAGAATTCTTTGCGCTGAAATTAATGAATTTGTTAAATTTCTGTTTGATTTACGCGTTTTAACCTCTAGATCCGCATTCGACTTATTACGCAAAAATAACCGGGCTTTATATGTACGGTCGCTTGCGCGCGTAAGTTTTCCCGTGCCAGTGATTTAATGAACACGAAGCCGGAGAACCGACTGAGATATTTAACGCTATTTAGAATTCATATTCTCCACCGGAGCGGAAGGTCTGATTAGATTTTGAACAAAATTTGTCAAGCGGCGTCGTTGAAACTAGGGAATAAATTTTGAAACGGTACGGTCGTGTAAAATTACCTTTTGATAGTAAATGAATTTAAATAGAGATAATATTATTACAAATTAAATCCGCTTAAAAGTAAAATCGAAACAAAAAAAGGGATATTGCAATAATATTTAAGTCTGCGATGAACGATTTATTAAGTATTATTTTTATTAAACAACGGTTAAGTTTTTTATTTTTTATTACCAAGTCTATGTACAATATAAAAATCCATATTCATGATTTTTCACTAATAAAATAAATTTTTTAAATTAATAAAACGCGCTAGAAAACGTGAACGATTAGTCGCTTTAAACTTTTTTTTATTAATTACTCGTTTCGCTTTATCAAAACATCGTCATATACTACCGTAAAAAAAATAATTAAAATGTAATATGAACGAGCGTCAATGATACCTTACTAGCAACCGTTACTATAAATTTCCATACATTTTTAGAGTATCTATAACGACGACCGGAAATTAAAAACAATGAATAGAGGAAGAGTGAAAATTTGAAAGAAAAGATAGAAAAAGGACATAGAGCAGAAGGTTTTGCAGATGAAAATTTTACATCGCATCTAAGTGCAAATTTAAAAGTTAAGGCGTGTCAGATTAAAAAAAATATTTAAAAAATGTTATTATAAAATACCCGGTAACAACTTCGAATAGCATTTACAACCGATTGTAACTATCGTCCGATATACTGTATCGGTCAGACAGGTAAATCATTTCTTATTATAATTAACGTATCCTGAAGATTTCAAGATGGAAATTGAGACCGGTTTTAGGGGAAAATTTAGTTAAGGAATTAAAAAGTCAAAGCGGGCTCAAAAAGATTTGAAAAATTTACATATCGGTAAAAAGGAGATGGAGAAAAATTTTTGAATAATAGAATAACGAAAATAGATAGTATTAAATAATAAAATTAGCACTCAGGAGAATCGTAAACAGAATGGTAATATAAGATGTATCGGGTTAAGGTAAGGCGACGATCGGTCGGAGTTCTTTGTCGTATGACGTTTCAAAATCAACAGCTCTTTATTTTTAAGTCTGTCTGATTTAATAGGGCAACTCTGATGACCGTATGAAGAAACGAAACGAATAACAAACAAAAAATGTAAAAAATAAGTTATCGGTGGTGTTTTCTAATCTATATAAAATTGTCTGAATCGTGAGAACAGCGACTTTTGTCTTTTAAGAAATTCCAAAGTTTTTTTGAAAGATTTGAAAAGGAACAAAGAAATTAGGAGTAAACCTTGATCAAAAAAGCATTATAAAGTAAAAAAAAAAAAAAAATTTAAATAAAGAAGGGACAAGGTTGTAGTCGATATTGATACATAAAGTGAACACGTAAAGCCGGCTGATTTTACAACAGAAAGTTTCTGTTTTAATAAAAAGATCTTCGTAAAGCGAAAGTATTCGAAACGATCCTCATAACTCTCTCTCGAGTAGATTACATGTCTGTGAAATTTGTGTGTAAGGTTATAATTATCTGACAACTAACTATACAAAAGTATATCACAAATTCTTACGATCGATAAAAATTTAACAAAAGAGATTTAATAACTTTGGCTTTTATGCTGTTTTTAATACGTTTGATCGTATTTATTACGTATGAATGTTGTTAATTAACGGCAAATATCGTTAGACGACGATCCAGTGACGAGATTTGATAGGTACCTGTTATTTCTACTCTTGGAATGACATTTTAAATTTGGAATTTAAGAGGAAAACAATATTAAAAATCGGTTGGATTACAACACGCTTCGGTTAAGAAGAAAACTCTTTCTTTAAGACGAGGCATAAATATAATACGTCGGTTTAATTGTAACGTAGACTCAGGTTTATCTAATAAGTAATATTTAAATATTAACCGGAAACTTTTTTCATCGTTAAAGGAAATCTTCTGATTTAATTTTCTATAAATTATAAAGAAAATGTTTAAGATCGTTAAGTAATTCATTAAAAATACAAAGTTCATAATAAGGTCAAAACGTTAAATGAAAATAGTAAATGAACGAGGAAATTTATTTACTATAATTGTTTTTTTTACTTCCTTGCCAAAAGTAAAGGAAGGATTGTGATTGCGAAAAATTTCGGTTTTTAGATTTCAACGGAAATATCCATTTTGACTAGTTTCGGGGTGACGTTTGTACGTACGTATCTATCTCGCATAACTCAAAAACGATTAGCTTTAGGATGTTGAATTTTTTATTTAAGACTGTTGTAACATGTAGTTGTGCACTTCACCTTTTGACTGCAATCGAAATGCGTCCAAAATCCCAAAAATTAGAATTTTGGACTTTTTCATAACTGCTGTAATAAGCCCTCATCGAGTGCTTTTCAACGATATATAGTAAGTGGTACTTATTTTCATTAGTTTAGAGGTATAGCCGAATAAAAATTTAATTAATTATTGAAATATTTGGATGTTACAAGGAGAACGCACATCGGTTCGAATCCGACTTCATCTCCTTTTTTTAATTTAAATATATAATTTTATTTATAATAATAAGTATTAATAATTAATTATTAACCTCTGTAAAAAAAATTACAATAAATAATAATTCAATAACAATAAAAAAAAGAAAATATATCATTAGTAGTTATTAATGAAATACAATTTTATGTACTTCTCATTGTAAAAAAAAAATGTGTATATGTAATTTAATAGGCGTACAAGGAAGTCGTGTAGTGTTCACATCACATTTTTTTTTATGTTAGAGCAGTTTTTTTTTTGGAAATGATTTATAACTTTTCAGGTTACTGTGTTTTATTTATTATATACTTTTCATTCTCGGTATCGTGTCAAGATTAAAGTTTATTAAAATGAAAATTGAAACCTTCTTAAATAAGTCACTAAAATGAAAGCGGTTGCGATAACTAACCGTATTCTCTTTTAACTTATCGACTGTCTTCGATATGAAAAATTTATAAGTACATTTTTTTTCTAATATAATATTCCTTTGGGTTTTATTAGCGGTAATTAGGTTCGTTCAAAATGGTAGTGGCTGAGAGTCTTTGTACTCGCTACCTCGTCTGTACAGTATACGTATTACCGTTTTTAGTACAGTCAATTTGTATTTTTATTTGAAATTCTTTACCTACCGATTGATGTTTTTTCCATATCTTAGGGGCGATCAGGGAAGCTTAACTCCAGATTTTTAACATCCCCCTCCCGTAGATTTTTGAAAAACTCAAAAAGTTTTTGAAATGCGTTTTTCTCTGAATCTATGCATTTTAAGGAAAGGTTTTACAAACAAAAAATGTTGAGGACATTATCCTCTACGATTAATGTCTTTGAAGTTATGCCGTATAATTTGAAACTGAAATACTAAGTGGCGCTGAAGTTGTAAAAAAACGTGTTTTTTCGGGTTTTCCCGGGAAAAAATTATTTTTCGTCTGTATTGCACTTGGAAAAGTCGTTAATCTCAAAAAACAGACGACTTTTATTTAAACAATTTTCTTGTACGACTTACCGTTTTGGAGCTGTAACTTGTGAAAGCGTGAAAATGTTGTGAATCGGGCACGTGTTCGAAACAGGTCTACTCGTTTACAACGTTTTTTACAACTTCAGCGCCACCTAGTATTTCAATTTCATATTATACGGCATAACTTCAAAGACATTAATCGTAGAGGAGAATGTCCTCAACATTTTTTGTTTGTAAAACCTTTCTTTAAAATGCATAGATTCAGAGAAAAACGCATTTCAAAACTTTTTGAGTTTTTCGAAAATCTACGGGAGGGGATGTTAAAAATCTGGAGTTAAGCTTCCCTCATCACCCCTAACGCACGGACAAAAGATCAATCGGTAGGTAAGGATTTTCAAATACAGCCTATTTTGATGACAAATTGCCTGTACTGAATCAAATTTCTTTCTTTAATTTTTTTTACCGATCGATTTGAAAACGATTTTTTTTGGTGTCATTTACATCTGCCCTTGCTTTTCCTTCTAAAATATTATCCCTTCCAGACTTTCTCCGAAGATTAACCGGTAGTACCTTTGTCTGTTAAATTTTTACTTTTTTTTAATAGAAAAAATATCTAATTTCAGTCGTATTTAATGTACGATTAGAGTAGAAATTCAGTCCGTTACGAATGTAATGAAATAAAGTAAGTACGTGTAACGATTTAAACATTGCCTTTGTTTTTAATAAAGTAGTGTTTTCAGTCGTTAACCTGCTTGCACGTTAACCGCTTGCCTGTTGCATATATATATATATATATATATATATATATATATATATATATATATATACACGTTAAATAGTGGTATACGATTAATTAAAATATTTTAATGTAGAATTATATAAAATATTAGCGGACCGATTTAATTGCTTTTAACTCGATCGTTAATAATAACAACTGTGCATTTATATATTAATTAAGCTCTATCTTTGACGCTGGGGTGGGGACATAAGCAAAAACATTGATAATAAATAACATTGGTATTCTATAACGTCGGTATCTCATTCTGTGTTCCCGTACTGCTAGAGCTTTCAACATAATTAATTCAGCCAAACCCGTGTATGTGTCACCATTACCGTATCGTAATTGAAGCCCCGATCGGCTCTTATTGCCCGCCGAATCTTCTGCAAGGCCTCAAAACTCAAAAGCCTTATTGCTTACACCTCTTAAATGGTCTCCGAACAGCTCTCGTTGATCCAAAACCACTCGTAGATATTTTCAGGTTGCAATATACCTCAGTAATGTATTGTTTAAGTATAGCTCTGCTCGTCTATGTCGGTGAAAACTACCTTTTAACATCATCATTGTGGTCTTAACTAAATTAAATTTCAACTTACGTTGTAATGCCCGTACATCTAACTGTCGACATTTGCGTAGAAATCATAGACAGTAGAAATCACTACGATTTCGGTCTTTCCCGGTGCCGTGCTCATTCCTAAATTTATCTAAAGAAAAAATTAATCTGTATAAAGCTTTTAAATTTAGTATAAAATACGAGATTTGCATTATATTGTACCTTCTTTACGATTAATCTTTTAGCGATTTATTTTATATTGTATCAATAGAATACGAGCGTAAAATAATAGCGCTTATTGTGGTACAATTTTACACTCGTTTTTTTCTAACCGATTTAAAAGAAGTAAGTGAAGGAATATTACAATATTTTTTGAAAGTTGGTTCTACAACATTACAATACGCGAACTGATAAAATTATTTCTACGTTCCCTCTTAAATAACACAGCATCGGGATTCGTAGAGTGATTTCCGGTCTGCAATCTTCGTTACGGACAGTGGAACGGTAAGATAATGCTGTAGCGATTAAGTATGTTGTCTACTCGAATTTCAGTTAGGGCGCTAAGTGTAATCGGGTTAACTGACATTTCTCGCGCCTCGAAGGGCTACTGTGCCTCAAACAGTTCCTGCGATCGAGTTCCTAATAGCTCCTGCAGCTAACCTAATTGCGTGAACGGTATAAAGCACGATCTATTTCACCGGTTGCTTTCGTGTTCAGTCGTTCACATACTATATACTTTCTAAACGGGTAGGCGCACCCCGTCTATTATTAAAATATTTAAAAAATCATAAATATAAAATTATTCGTCAAAAACCTTAACTAAAAGACAACAATTTACGTCTAGGTCGCTGAACGCCAGCGATTACCTGTCCACCGTTTGTAGCCGCTTAGAGCTAATGGTCGATAGCCGACCGTTCCTTGAAGGTAACTTCTTTCAACAACGCGGTAAGAGTCTTCCCCTAAATAAACTACCGATACCGGTTAAACATCGCAACTGCATCTTGGAACTCCCACACGGTCCGACAACGCGGCATGCCAGCTCTTTATAGCCGCTTAAAGGTATAAAGGGTTTCCATCTGTTATAACAGTATTGAGGTTTTGGTCTTATGTAAGTTTTATAAATTTTAAGAAACACGACTGTAGATATCGGATGAAAGACCTTATCGACAAGTAGGTCGATCTTCTAAACAATTTACGCTATATATAATACGATTAAAACATTTAAAATCTGAAGACATGTTAGTTCCCAAATCGTTTTCCTCGATCGCAATATTCAAATATTTGTTATTTAAAAGATAATGATGCCGAGGATTATTATTACCGCTTTAAGTAATATTAAACTTTAACGTCCGATTTTCTGATTACTTATCAAAAGTATTTAGTTTCTAAATAGTATAATAGCGGTTACGTCAGGTCGTACGGCTTAGTGTCGTCTAAAGCAAGACTGGAATCCTTCATTAGTATTACAGATGTAGATTTAAAAAATATAGGTCCGGTACAAGTACCGGTTCTCTGGAGGATGACCCTGTAGACATCGTAATCGATAAACAGCTTCCCGTTAGTTATACCTCAAGTAGTGGTCTCAGACCGAAGAACTGATTGTTTTCAGGCGGGAGTATTTGTCAAATTCTATTTCTTTAGTGTTTTACTGTAAAGCAAATATTTAAAAGAAACTCAGCACCGTTTTTGAAACTTGTAAAAAAAAAAAAAAAATTAAACGGGAATTTTTATTGCAGTTGTAGCCTGACGAGTTTTTACATCACCGTTTTTGTTTTTCAATTTTCTTTTAAAGAATTGTCGCAACCTTCCGTTTTACATTTAAAAGCTTTTAGTTGCTTCCCCGCGGTGGCGCTAGCGGTATGGTTTTTATTTTATTTTTTTCATTTACATCTGCGATATTAATGAAGGATTACAATATTGCTGTAGCTATCTGCAGCACACGGTGAACCGATCCCGATATCGAGTATCGGGTATCATACCGAAAAATAGATCGTTTCAAAGTAACCGTTTCATCTACTGCCGCAGAGAAGAATAAATAGTGTACCGTCGCGTAATAAGATCGTCTACAAGCTACGGTTGAGTACTCGTACGTCGATGCCATTCGATGGTTTTATAGCGATAGTTATACGAGTACAACGACCTTACCGGCTCAAAATAATCGACTGAATTTTTATTACGATTATCGATTCATCCGCGACGTAATAACGGTCGTCTTTTACCTTCGTAAACGTTTTCTTATTCGTTTACCAAAACGGACAAGTTATTTTAAAGACGTTTAACCCTCCGATTTAAAGTATTCGGAAAGATGAAATCGCGATTCATCCGATCGTTGTCCGAAAAATGCACACCGCTTCAAACGAAACTTCTGAACCGCCTACAGTACTGAAGTCTGTTAAAGTCAGAAACTCCGAGTTGTTGAACCGCTTGAGTTCGATAAGGGTGTAGCTTGAGTTTTCTTGCGGCCTTCTGAACGATCCCGACCGTTGTCGGTTCGGTTTTGGTCGCGTGACTTTATGAACACGCTCTAATAATAATGTAATAATGGCAAATTTGAAGAGTAATTAACGGTAAATTATTATTTTTTTTTTTAAATTATTTCTTACACAGACGAATAAATAATAAAATAAATATTTGTAGAATTTTTCGGTTTCCCTCTTCAGTCGGAAGTCTTGTTTGCAATTTATTATTATGTTCTCTATGGAGTCGGTAACGTCGTTTTATAAGAATAATAATTTTAATCTTAAATATACTTAACTCGATAAAGACGGATTGAAAAAAAATCATTTATTTTTTCGTTTTATGAATCGATTCAACAAAATAGCTTTGAAAACTTTGCACATAGGAATAGTGAAACGGAATTTTGAAGCGTATAAAAAATGCCGTGTCCGACCGGGATTCGAACCCGGGACCCCTGGATGAAAGGTCGGGATCGCTACCATTCCGCTGCGGAAATCAGCGGCGGCGATTATTAATTAATAATTTTCATGTCGATAAAGGATAAATTTTTATTTAAAACACAAACTATTTAAGTGCGTGGAAATAACAAGCGCGACTGGAATTCGAACACAAAACCTATCGGAATGAATCGGAAAGAAGATAGAGACGCAGCCGCATCACCGTGCAGGTTATTTGTTAACTACTTAAATATGCTTTACCATTTTTCTGATGTCGAAAGTGTTTTGCTTTTGTCGATTTAAAAAAAAAATTGTCCGGTTTATTTCCGCATTCAATAAAATAGATATAATAATTTTAAAAAAACTTTCTTTACTAATTCCAAAATAATTTTATTCCGAAATTTTTAATGTATTAAAGACGATTTATTAAATCAATTTTATGGATATAAATTTGCTTATAGAAATTCTCTTCCTGGATGAGAAAAAAGTTTCTATTATTTCTAGTAGAACGAGTACAAGGAATTGATTTTATTGCGAATAGCTTTGTTTTGTTACATTCTATGTTTACTTAAGGAAAACGGGGATTTCATTTTGAGAGCGGTGAATATCGTGAACGGTTTCACGGTACAAAGAACACATATATATAAAATACATGTGTATATATAACACACACACATATGCGATACACACACACACACACACACACACACACACACACACACACACACACACACACACACACACACACACACACACACACACACATATATATATATATATATATATATATATATGCGATACACACACACATATGCGATACACACGCACACACACACACACACACACACACAGACAGTTATTTTCCAAACCGGTAAAGACACGAGAACCGAGATCCATATTTCTATTTGTAAAATTATATGTATGCAGTAGTTTTAAGATAAGAACGCAGTTACCGAGTGATCAACTGTTATTTACATAATTTCGGCAGCCGAACTTTATTTCGTTACGCTGGAGAAATTTTTATTTTGTGAGAATACTACTGTGCAATAACATTAGGCTTAAGGGTCGTTAAATTCAGCGCTTAGCCTTACTCGATCACGCGATTTTTGAATCGATACCGTTATAGAAGTTTTATTTTAATTTATAAAACAATATTTGGATGTAATAATATTTCATGAACTTTGCAGTTATGCAGGTCGATTCTCATTTACTGAAATTAATTAAAAGAAGAATCCAATTTGTTTTGCAATTTTATTTGCCGTTACATTTACATTAATTCTTTTAAGGGAACGTATTTTAACAAGTCAAAATTTTGGATACCGGTTTTTTTTTGCGTTTTCCGACGGTTTGAAATTCGTGAGTCCAAAATTAAAAAAGAAAGGTACGTGTAACTTAGTACTATTTTCAAATTGATCGGATTTATCTTTCCAATAAAAAGGTTTTATAATACAATCTTATATATATATATATATATATATATATATATATATATACATAAATAAATGTTTGTTTGTTTATCCCGTATATGTTCCTATACCGTTCATTCGATTGCGATGAAACATTGGTGAGTTGTGCGCACCCTCGCGCAGGTTTCTTAATTAGTTTGGACCCGCTAGGTGGCGTAGGGGTCGAGTTATATCGAACAATTGTATTTACGGTACGATTTGGCTCAAATCCAGAATATATATTAGTTACGCGAAAAGAAATATTTTTGCAAAAAATGGAGCCCCTAGTTGGCGCTGGGGTTGACATATTTAGAAGAATTGTATTTATGAACCGATTTGGTCCATATTAAGAATAAATATTAGTTACGTGAAAAAAAAAACTTTTGCACAAACTAAACCCGCTAGGTGGCACCGGTGTCGAGATATTTACGAAACAAAGAAATATACAAACAGAATTTCTTCTTCTAAAAGGCAATGCTCGTATGCGAGTCATCTATGGACTAAAAAACTGCCGGATCGATTTGCGTGCAGGAAAAAGGAGAAAGGAAAAAAAGAAAAAAAGGATATAGGGAAATAGGGAAAATTGGAAAAGGGAAAAAGGGGAAACTACGAAAGGGGAAGTAATGGGAAAGGTAAATAGGATAAGGAGAAATGGGGAATGGGGAAAAGTATGAAAAGGGATAAAGTGAACGGTTAAATTTTGTGATGTTCCGTAACGTTCAGTTTTTTAATGTTTTATCAAACTTTCATTTGCGTTCATTTTATCTATATATACACTCAAATCTAGCAACGGCGAAGCGTTGCGGGGTCAGCTAGCACAAAATAAATTAAAACCTTTGTCCTTTATTGCTACGTAAGCGATGTTTGTGGACCGATGCTAACACCTCTTTTCGTACTATGCGCCGTATAACTCGGGGGTAAATATGCGGCGTTAATGTATCGTCAGTAAAAAATGGCGGAAATAATTTAATTATGCTATTAAAACCGTCAATTCTTTACGTATATAATGTATAAAATAATACTTCCGTGTTCTTTTCCGTTTTCTTCTTAGCGAGTTGATAATATATAAAAAAACACGGTTTATAGGGAGATTTTTAGAAAAGTAAAGTTTAGACGGCTGTAAAATAATATCTGACGGTAATAAAAATGGAATATTCTATCGCGTTATTTTCCTACATTTATCACGACAACAAAATTCGGTTCGATTTTCATCTTCGTAGAATTTCTTCAAATATTACTTTTTCGACAATTTTCTGAAAAGGTTTTTAAAATCACACCGAAGCATACGGG
The DNA here is from genome assembly GCF_047948215.1 of Lycorma delicatula. Taxonomy (NCBI): domain Eukaryota; kingdom Metazoa; phylum Arthropoda; class Insecta; order Hemiptera; family Fulgoridae; genus Lycorma; species Lycorma delicatula. The sequence continues at coordinate 130,091,660 of NC_134463.1, read as the reverse complement.
TACCGGAACAGAAATTTGTAACGTAACAAAAAGGTCTATTATCGTCCTGTCGTAATAACTCCCTAACTATTAATCTCAGAGACGTAAATGCGGCATCGTTTTATAAATTACACGGTCGGCTCCCCGATAAGACTTTGAGTTTGCGTCACTGGGGAGCCGGTTGGCGAGAAGGGGGCACAGCGCAGTCGGCCAAAATAGGAGTTCCCGTTCATTTCAATTCAGTGTAGCTCGCGACGTGATTCGTGTGTTTTCGTTTAGAGTTTATCGAGATGGATCGATTTAAGTAATAATAAGTGTATTTTGGACAATATTTATGTGTAAAAAATTAAAGTAAACGCGTAAAAAAGTATAAAAATTAAATATTTCAGTCTCAGCCCGCGCAAAAGCCAGCCGGAGATATAAATTACGCATATCGTTGGAAAGGGGAGGTTAGGGCCACGCACGGGTACACCGATGTTCGGTGCCGAGCGAGCGAGACTGTTTCAGGGGCCTTGCAAAGCTGGCACAGCGCGCTCAGTGAACGACGCCGACGGCGCGAGCACCTCTTCCGCTTTGGCCGAGAAATTTTAGTTCCATCCAAAAAGATTCCTCGGCCGTTTAAAATAAATTAAGTTCCAACTAAAGTTTTCCGTCGGAGACTTTCAGTTTTGTTCCAAATATATGATGGTGGCTCTCTCATCGAACTCTAGACAAAAGTTGGTCGGTCTGTTGCTCGGAGAAACTTCATCCAAGGTCTGTAACGTTTCACGTTAAACCAACGGCCGTGCGCCCCGACACTGCCCCACCCGATTTTTTATTTTTATTTCGGTGCCGATAAAGAAATTAAACCGAAAAGTGTTGTCGTATACATTTTATGTAGAAAATACTGATGTTTACAACGAAGTACTTAATTTTTTTTTGTCGACACAGTATCGCGGTAAAATCATCCGCTAACTTATAAGATGCTTAATAGAACGCCGTGTACATAATAAAAAAATATTAAATATTGAACAGTAATTATGACATAATGACGATTAACTGTCGCTGTTAAATAATTTTTGTCAACTTCCTCCTAGTCGCACAAAAATAAAATAAAGTATTATTCGATCGAATGAAATTATAGAAAGAAAATGTATAGATATAACTTAATTTAGAATAGAGTCGTTCATTTAAATAAAATTACCTTAATTCAAAGTGTAATAATATTTGAAATGTTGTTTTTTTTCGACTTATTACTTGTTGTAAAAGCGATACGGTTAATATTTTTGAAACGGATGAATGTATAATCTTCATGAATTTTGCTACGGTGACTCGAGTATACGGTGAATTGATTTTAAAAAAAGTTTTTTTTTCTCGAGAGGCTCGGTCAAACTTCATAAATACTCGATCGATTAAAACTTCATAAATACCGCTGCACGTACCTTTTTCTTTTGTCGTCAAGCCGGATCATCGCAAAAGGTTTCTTTTGACGTTGCCTAATGCCAGGTCCCGCTGCGGGCCCCTGAAGCACCGTATACGTCTCCTTTCTCATCTGTTCCCGGCGAAATTTTTGAGTTATCGGTAGTCCCGTTTCTTTTCAGACGGTCTCTAATTTTTCACTTTCTTTTCGTTTCACCTTTTACCGATTCGTATTATCGGTCTCGGATGGCGGATTCGTCGGCTTCGGTTTCCTTTTCGAGTAAATCTCTATTCGATTTCTTTCTCCTCACTACCTTTATTTAATATTAATTTTTCGCTTTGTCTGTTTAATATTTTTCTAACTCCTCGGTTTACCCGTTTTTCATGTTTTCAGCCTTTAATCTGTTTTCTTTGAGTCGATAGTTCACATCCGTATAAAAAAAATACTAGTATATTGAAAACATAAGATTTACATTTTTTTTACTCCGTACTGTAAACGCAGGCAGTTATTTTTATGCGTTTTCAGATCTTTATCGGAAAGTTGAGTATTTAATGAGCTTAGTCTTAGTCGATCGGGATTCTACGTGAAAAGTCAATATCGTTTAAAGTCGGCGCAACGCTGTGGAATTATAAAGGCTTATATGCTTATCGGAGTGGTAAATTAAAATAATAATCGATTCTAAGTTCTCGGTCGTAAAATAAATTTCTAGATCTAATAAAATAATTTGTCGCCAGCAGATTTATTTCGCTTAATGAATTCGTGTCGTAATTACGGTCGGTAAAAGTTGCCCAGTGTATCGATTAGCGTCGACTCTAAGAATTCAATCTGAAATCCGTTTCACGATAGATCGTCTCATAATGTGTCGGTCGATTTAAAAGTTAGGTATCGTAAAAATTGTTTTGTATTCTTTCACGGGTTGAAATATGAAGGTAGAAGTTGCAAATCGCAGGACCGAATTCCAATTCAAGTCTGATAAGAGAAAGCAACGGTTTCATATAATTAATTAACATTTTTTATATTTTTGGAACTTTCCATAATTAAGACGACATTAGAAACTACTTCTTTGTTCCTTTTCTCCGCCTAGTCGATGCGCTGAATAAAATTCAATATACTCTCATAATCGGACTAAGAGCTGCTTCTAACCGGCACGGACTAACCGTTTAATTTAACTGTGAATATGTATATATATATATGCGGAAAAATAACTAATATAAATTGTAATTTGACGAAAAACCGATCTTGAAAATAAACGCATGTTCGTTGTACATTTTACCGTGAAATCGCTACACGACATTTACCGTTCTCGAAATGAAGTATTCGTTTTCTTTAAGAAAACATAGAATGTGCTTACCGATCGTAATTTCTTTTTTAGCGCTCGCAGATAGGGTACGGTTTTAAAGTGTAATATCGGAATATAATAACGAAGTTCTATCTTTTGCTGAAGTAGTCGTTTCTTACTTACAACGGATTCTTATGTAAGTAGACAATAAACATGACGGTACAAGAAGTAACTACACTGAACTTCGCTATAACTTTTAAAAATTTGTAGGACCTTGTAATATAACAAGTTATTTACATAATGGTTTGAAGATGTCGTTCTTCTTTATCGATTATACCTTTTTTTTAACATCGTCAAGTATGACATAGTATAAATTCAACAAAATGACATTCTATCGCTTCATGATACTACACGTATTTATGAATAAAAAAATTAACCCTACGAACTTTTTCGCTTTTTGTCCATGTATCCAATATATTCATTATTTATTACACTATAAGGGTACTTCCATTTCTGAATAGAATTCGCTATTTAAATTCGTTAGGTATTTTTATAAACGGTCTTTTTTGTATGCTTAATAAAAAAAAATGGAAAAATCCTTGTAAAAATGAGTATGAGATTTTGAAAATGACATTTTGTTGGAAATTTAATGTAAAAATACTTGTTAAAATTACTTAATAGATAATAAATTACACACTACTGACCATATGTAACTGTATATACCGTATTTACTCGCCCAAGACGCACAATCGAAAATAATGGTGTAGTTTTTTTTTTTTAAAAGGAAACAAGTAAAATTTGCAATTGATTATTATTTATTGTGGAAAAATAAAAATTAAATATTAAAAAATGTACTCTAAAATTAAATACTACGTTATATACAAAAATTACAGTACATACTCGTATATAAACTGTAAAAAATACGAAAATACACGTAGACCAGCAGGCATGCGTGAACCAAAACGGAACAAAGAGTCTACTGTAGCAAAGTCGTACGATCATTTTAAAAGTTAGTCAAGTTAAAACACTAATGCGGCGAATCTGAAGGCTTCGTACCTGCTTTTTAATCTTCATCGCTATTTGAATCTCCGATTTCAGAAGGGGCGTGATCACATTCAGCGTCCCGTACGGCAGAGGCTTCACTTCATCTGGGCAGTTAGAAACGCAGCATTTCTTGAGTCCCTTCGCAACCAAATCTTTCGACTAAGATCCAGTCGAAACTGTCCGTCTGTTTACGTTAGGAAACGTAAATCACTAACGTACTTTTCAATTTTAAAAGAGCACCAGGTCACCGCTCCCGCACGCATTTTACTCGCTGTAAAACTACCGCGTTATCCATCCTTTCTTTTTCTTCGCACCTGACGATGACACCAGCAGGTAATTTTTTCACCGTACGGAGGGATTTTTCTTTTAAATACGATAAATGTCGGAAGTTTTTTACCGTCTGCAAGTACTGTCAACGTGACTGCATATCGCTATTTTTCATAACCACAAATTCGCTCCCTGACAGTTTTATCACCCGCAGCATAAATCGCTGAATTTTATAGTTAAAAGGTTATTTTTTCGTCGTAAACAAATTACATCTCCGGAAGGCCGATAATGTTTCCTCAAAGGCATCGGACAAACGTCGACAAATAGATATTTATGTTTTCATATAAAAGTTTTATTCGTCCTCGGCACGATTTAAAATTCGGTATTTGAAGTCGCTTCGCGATTTGTGCGGCTTTTAATTGCGCCGTTTCTTGTCTTGAATGTAAGTAAACTACTGCTCTTCGCCGAAGGAAACTTCCACCGCTAAACGCTACATCTGTAACTTCTCCGTTTTCTTTCTCCGATCTTTTATACGTGATTCTGGAATATCGTATTTACGACTTGCTGCGCTATTACCGATTTCCTCAGGTAAGCGAAAAACCTTTAAATTTTCGCCGACCGTAAACGAACGCAAACGTTTTATACAATTAATTTTTACTAGCTCGCTTAAAGTACAAACTGGAAAAACGTAGTATAAGTATAAAATTAACACACGATACCTTCGATCGACTGCAACAAGATAAATACCGATATCGGTTTTTTGTTTACCTGTTAAAATGCTTACGACAAAAGTTTACTTAAAAACTGGCGACTAACGATATAGTCTACATAACGGATATGACTCTGTATTAAATTACCGATGTGAAATCAAAAGTAATTTGGATGCAAGCTGCGATTAGTTTACTTTACCGCAATATGTAGTGCATTGGCAAATACAGACACTGGACCCTCGTTTGGAAAACCCGCGTATCACGCGATTCATAAATTTCATGTCGGTTTTTATGGAAAAAGGTGGGCGTCGTACTCGAGTAAATACGGTAATTTTTCAATACCCTTAACATTTACATGATATCATTTTACTTCACACCGACCGAAATCCTTTTATAATTATTATAATCTAACCGTACAAATCCATTATAATTTATTATACGAGTACGTACACTTATTTTGTACGATGGACATCATTTATATCTGCCAGTACTATGTCCAAAATATATATATATGTATGTTTAAAGCGCATCAGTATAAATACATCTTTTTATTTATCTATTCTTTTCAGAGAAATATGTTTAATAAAGATTTATTACAGGTAACTGTTAAAAAAATATCTTTGAGTGGAAGGTAAAAGCACTGTTGCGACGTCGACGGGACGCCGTTGGTCAACAGCGTTGCGGTAAATTTTAGAGCGAGGGTGGACTGTATGTGTTCATTAGGTGATGAATGAAGACAACGCCTTGTTGATTACTGAAGGATTGTTTAATTGTACGCCGTCTTGGCGGTTTAAAAGAATTTTGTAACATAACACTTGTAACTAATAACTCGACTTTAAAGATAGCAAACGTAAGCTAAATAAAACTTAAAATAATGTTCGTCCGAACAAGAATGGAGAGAGACCATCCGAACACGACCGCCTTGTGTTAGGTATGAGTGTAAACTGGTATATGACGCTACGTAATGTGCTCGAGGGAATAGCTAGTGACGTACAGTCGGGTGACGGTCTGGTGACCACAGCTTGCTTTGGGGCGCTCTAGCCACCGCTAAATTTCAGCACTCGTCGGCAAGAGGGGAGAAAACGTAACAAGCACATAAGTCAAAAAATGTAGTTTTACAGCAGGTACATTTTTTTGTTTCATAAACATTGTCGAACCTTTGAAAGCCAACTAGAATTGCTAATAACTTTGGTTTATATACGTTCACCGATCGAATTAAATTTTGTTTACTCAAGTGATATGACACAAGAAGATTAGCGACTTAAATGATTTTACCCAGCACAACGTTTTTTTTTATTGTAATAGAGACGCTTAAATAAATGGAGATCCTTTTAACTGATAATTTAATAAAAAATTAAAGACGCTTAAAGAAAATTATACGGTGAAAAAAATTAACTCTTAGTTCTCTTAAAACATCAATGTTCATCGTAGTCCACAAAATAAAATAATTTTTAATTGCCGATAAAAAAAAAATATATATATAATACGATAAAATAAAGACATAAAATGTTAAGACAGCAATTTAATGTTCATTATATATCACGAGTTCAGGGTCTATGTCTTTTACGGCTTTAACTTTTTAAGTCCTTATAAAACGGGGAAATAGTTTTAGCGGGGGGATTAATTCCAACGATGAAAGTTATGTGTTTCTTCTTATCAGCAGTTACAGAAAGCGATTAATCTGTAATAGGCGGCAGAAGGAAACCCTTCAAACAGCCATTCCTTCTTTTCAATGATATCGATTTAAAATCTTCACTCTCGTTCGATGATTTTTTTGGAAAATCCTGACCGAATTCTCTTTCTAATGAATGCCGTTTGAAGGCATTTCTTTCTTAAATATCATCGGACCTTTCAGAAAAGAAGAAAAGTTTAATAAGATTTTTAAAGTCATTTCCACCGCAGTGAATTTTTTGCCGCTTGATCGAACCGGCTAGTACCACTCGTGCGGATGGTAAATTTCCACGTCGGTTTTCTTCTTTTTTCGATAATGAAGAGGTCAGTGTCAACCTCCATGTGGCTGTGTCCAGGTACCGTAAATTTACGTTCGATTAACTCCGAGTTTGGAATTTCTTGCTTGGCAAAATTAAACATCGCAATTACAATTAAGTTTTTATTTTCTCCGTCACACGTATCTGAAAGAATGTCACTCGTTTCACACGCGTTGGCAAAGTTTTAAGATGCGTGTACTGTACCGAGATGATGCAACATTATTAACACCCCGTCCTACAACTGCTTCGTGCCGCATGTAGAACATAGCTTTCTGTTTTATTGTCGTGTACTGTGAGATTGAAGATTCACACTTGACGTTTGTAGAATGCCGACTGATAATTTCAAGCTGGGTGTAGGAAGCCGCTGCAGAAGGTCGAATGAAATAAAGAACATTTTACTTCTCCGCTTTCCTTAGCTTTTACTTTGGCTTTCCTTTTTTTCCTCCTTGGGCTTCACGATGTAAATCTCTTTATTTAAAAATTCTTTCTCTTTGTTCATCGGTGTTTGCAATACGCAACATGATCGCGTATTTATCATACGTGTGACAGGAATCTAGATGCGGTTTTTTTAAATTTTAATCTCAATTCGTGGAATTCTTTTCTGTATATTTTCACGCACACTGATTTCTGTGTGTAGTTTAAAAATATTTTCCAAAGTCTGATGCGAAGGTAAGTATCTGTTTTCATTATATTGTTCGCGAGTGTAACGGCTTTCATAAGACGGGAACGATTTGATATGTCGCTTTACCTTCACAATTTTGACGTCAGGCCACCGGTGTGAAGGTGAATTCTTTCCTCTTACACCTTTATCGACATTCATTTTCAATCCGATCCGCAATTTCTTTTTTTCACCTTTTTCGTTTCATTTTTGTCTTTTTTGTGAATTTAGCTTCGCAGCTGGTGATCGTTACCGGTGTTTTGACAACCGCCATTCCTTAACTGTAGCATTTAGTTTTTTTTATCTTCTTCCGAGGAACTGCATCGTGAATCCTTAGGATTGTAATTTGGATTCTTATCAGAGTGTCATCTGCCAAAGAACAATGTTAATGTCATTTTGGTGTTATTTAAATTATCAATAAACACATCCGAAATTGCAATCGAGGAGGCATCGATAAGGAACCGACGGTTCAACTAAAATATATCATGTAAAGCCCTTATCATGATCAATATAATCAGAAATTTGACAGCCTTGAAATCTGTAAATAATCTGTAAAATAAAACATTTTTCATCGGAGTAATGTTTTTCTATTTGATAGCATTAACTAAAATTAATCTCATAGTAAATAAAATAAAATTATATACACACTGTTAGCTCAGATTTAAACGTTTGACTGTTACCGCAAACGTGTTCATTTAATATGTAACAGAGCGTCGATCATCCTTAATCGTCTTTTCAGCGATCAGACATTCTGACTTTTCAATCGTCTCTTGAAAGCTCACCGAACTACTTTACCGTTATCAGAAGTAACACAGCCTTCCTGGTTTCCATCTGAAAAAAATTGTATTTCATTGTAAAATCTAAGCCCTAATTAAATTAACGGCTTTAAATTCCGTAAGATAAATAATTAATTGTGAAAACTGTGATAAATCATGTATCTTCGTGATAAAAAATAGTTACCCGATAAATAGATTTAATGTATGTAGCATTCTTTTTACCCGCATAATAATTATGCGCATTAAAGACTAATCGACTGGTATAGGCGACAATTATGTTAGTGAAAAAATCTGCTTTCTGTATCGTAAAGGTAAAACCCCTTTTACAATTATAGTAGTCTTAAGTTCATACAGTTCTATTAGAATAAGCAATGAAAATACACGTACCTGTAATCGTTTTGAGATTTGAATCGCTTTGCTCAGTAGCAAGTAGTATAAATTTACCGCGCAAGAATATCCTGTTTTTTATTATTAGTATCCAGAAAACAGTAAACATCCGACGTAACAATGTACATCAAACTAGCATAGTAGACAAAAAAGCTCGAAAATTATGCCTGCTTATTACAGCCGTTATCGATTTCAGCTGCAGGCTTGCAGATTTAAATTTGCACTTTTTTTGTTATTTAAGAAATAATTTTTTATTTTTAAAGAAAAGGTTAAACGATTGCCGTTTATTATCTACTTTTCGGCTTAGAAAAATTAGGAAACCGATAGGAAAAAACACGCGACTTAAGTTATTTTACCTTACCGTAACGCGTATTAGTTAACGGAAATACGGGCACCAGTCGACTTAAGTGTTTACTCGATTCCTCTATGCTTTTGTATACTTTTATTATTATCGGCCCGGCATAAGCGTTTGACTTGCGTGTTATTCCATTTTGCGGGGCGATGAATATGTATGCGCACAAGAATTATCTCAAAATTGGACTTTTTGGACTTATGTGCTTTTTCATGCTTCCCGTGGATATATTTTTAACGTTCACATCGAATTACATATTAAAGGCATCTTTTACCTTTTACTAGCCGCTATGCACTTCTTACTTTTTTTTTGGAGTTATTAAATTTAAAATATATTATTCTACTCCGGGTCTAACTGCGGTGAGTTATACTTTTACTGACCGATTCGTAAAATTTACGATTTTCTTTTTCAAAAATATACAAAATATAATTTTAGTAGTGTTTTATTTAATTTTACCGGATAGGTTAAAAAAAAAATCACGAATGAAATCACATAGAGTTAAAATACTATAATAATAATATTCTATCGGTCAGTAAATTAAAAACCGTTTTAATTTTTATTCTTAAAATTATAATTTTTTTTCAGATGTTTTTTTAGTCGCATAAATAAAACGACCGCGGTAAAATTAATAAAATAAAACTATTAAATTGTGACAGAATATATAGGTGTGAAAAAAAAACACCGCTTTTATTAGCCCGGAGTGCACTTATCCGAAACAATGGTAGCTTCACCTCGTGTTTCACAACCAAGTACCATAGAAGGTCAAATGTCGTCGAGGGTACCGAACGAAAAGAAACCTTTGTTTATCTATGCTGGTCTACGAACATGTGATTTTAAGCCTCTTTTTGATTATTAAAATTTTGTTCTCGCTCTATAACAAAAGAAATGAATTTATTAAACGACATAAAACTGAAAAGTACGGTGTATTAAAGAGAAATCGGTAAAAATTATTGAACAAGACCGCTTTATTTAAATACTTTTGTTTAAAATTTGAATATCTAATTTTAAATTCTACAAATAAATCAAATTAACTATCTGAATATTTTTAAAACGATCTGTTAGTGTTTGGACAGTCTTCGTTCCTTTACTGTTTCGCTGTTTGAAACGGCGGATTTGAATACTAAATCGTGGATACCGGTGTTCTTTGGTAATCGGGTTTCAATTAACGCTCGACCTGAGACCGTACAAGACTATATTTACATTCGAACATATAATCCTCTGAAGTACGGTGGTTCTGGAGGCTAAACCAAAAAGGAGAGAGGGTCTTTGATAATTACGTAAATAAAATTTTCCACTTTAAAACCGGCTAACAAGAATCGCATTACGGTTACGCGATGGAAGATCGATTTAATGTGGTATCTGTCAGAAGATTAAAAATATTGAACGCCAGGTGGGTTATTATGATTCAAACAAAAATAAATATATAAATTGTAGCGATCCTTATATCCAAAAAATATTTTTACGGACGTTCTTTGACAGTAATATGACCGTTATTATAAGATTTTTTCCGGACGAATAACGCATATCTGTGAAAAATAAATTACTTTTATTCCTTCTGATCAACGTCCCCCGACTAATTAAATCTTTGATAACTTAAATCGATATTAGGATTATAAGTAAGGTTATTTCCGATTAAATTTAATTATATTTTTAAGTCAGGTTTGTTTTTAAAGTATATAATCGCATATAATAATATTATATAGTCCGTCGAATTACCTTACCGAATTCCATTGTAATTTTAAAATAGATATTAAAATGTAATAGGCTAACAAATATTAAATTTATTTGTTCTTATATTTGAATTTATGAGAATTACCGATCTAGTAATAACTCTTTGATACAAAATGAGTACTAGCGTACAAGTTACCTTTCGGTGGTAATAGAAAATGTAAATAAAAATATTTTATTTTAGTACGTAATTTTTATTATAAAAATGGCATGTTGTAAGCGTACCAGATACGGTCAAAAAGTATCTCGGCTTAAAAAAATAAAAATATTTAACCTATATTTAGTTCGACAACTTGTCCCGTTCAAAGAAGGTAGGTTCTTCTGATGTAACACGCTTATCCAAACGATGTTTCCATTGTCGGAAGTATTTTTCAATGTAATTTTTGGTGAGCAGATTAAGTCCTTTTGTCGCAACTGTTTCGATCTCTTCTCTTTCCTTTAAACCTTCCTTTAAATTAAGCTTACGAAAGAGTCAGAAACCGCAGAGAGCCGTATCCGGTGAGTTCTTTGTCAAGAATGTTTAGATAAGTTGTGATGCACGGCTGAAGCGTTGTCGTGATGAATTTTCCGACCGCCATTTTCTCAAAGCTGCGGTCTTTGGGTTGAACAGCATCTCATAGGCGACGAAGAACAATTAGTAGTACTTTTGTTGACAGTTTTTCCTTGAGGATCATACTAGTAATCATAAAAAAAACTGTCAAAATGATCTTTATTTTGTGATCGCCTGGGTATCTTTTGCTAAGCAGAGGAGTTAACCACGAAGGGAATTCTTACTCATTTATGGCACACTACACACCGAGCTGCTGGATCTTTTACACCGTACACATACGCTACACCAAAAACACTAAGAAATCTAAAACAATTAATCTTAATTAAAGTAATTAATTAATTTAACCGTAATTTAAGTAATTTACAAAAAATAACACAGTAACATAACAACATCTTCACTATTTCTTCTCACAATTGCACTCGGTAGAGTTGTGTTACCTTACAAAACGCCACCGTAACCCGAGGTGGAAATTATCGTACCGATGTGTGGATGGCTTTACGTAAGGAGTTTCAAACGATGTTCCCCGGGAACCTGAGAAAACCCAGTTGTACGTAGCTCTGGTCTCTGCATGCGTGGGCCCTGCAGAGGTAGACTTGTATTTCCCGGGTACTCGTGGGACCAAAATTATAAGTCTTCAGAAAAACCTTATGTTCGATGGTCCGTCTGAAAAAACCACCGCACGATGTCAACGGTTTGCTTGGAATTTCTCCCGCCACCAACCCATTCGGACGTCCTAAAGCATAAGACCGAATGTCTGCCATAAACGGCTACTGAGCCTTGAAACAGTTTAGCGACTAGTGTCCTAAATAGCTCCTAGAATTTACCTAACAGCGTGAGCGGACTAAGCGCGGTACCATACATCTCCGGTTACGTGTCCCAACCCGCTCGACATATATTTACTAAAATGGGTAGGTGCACCCCGTTAACTAGTACAAATATATATGACAATCATAAATTAAAATTTATTTCGTTTAGACAGCAATTCACTGCCACGCCTACATCGCTGAATACCAGCAAGTACCTGTATACCATAATAAAGCGCTAGGAAACTTTAATTGGCTAGTGGTCAGCAATATATCACTAGGCTGGCTTCTCACAGCAGTGTGGTAGGAGTCTTTCCCTTAAGTAAACTACTGATGTCGGTTGAACAAAGCAACCGCGTCAAGGAACTCTCATACGGTCCGACGATGCGGCTCTAATCACATTCCCTCGCTGCTTGTGAGTGGCCAGTTTTCCCCTTGATCTCTAAGTTCCAGGGTGGCCTGAGTTCTGCCCCCCCCCCCACAAGAGCTGGGCAGTCGAACATCATGTGTTTGTTCGACTGGCACCTCATCAGCTGCCAGGCGGAACCGAAACAGATATTGGTTCAAATTAACATGGTTGGTGAACACCTGGACACCCGTTACTCTTAAAAACGAACTCGAGGCATACCGTTCCCCCAGATCCCCTATTAAGTTGTACAGAAATCTTTAAATTTGAGTGTCCATCCAGCCCTCTGCGATTGAAAAAGCCACCTTTGCTCGACGTTCTCGCTGCGATCGTGAGTTGCCAAGAACTGACAGGAGACACTGATCGGCGAAAGCCTGGGCCGTGACCCATTCCGCGAATGTCAGTCCACAAAATCCATCGAATACCAGGTTCCACAGCAAGGGACCTGGAACGGAACCCTGCGGGCTTCCCCTGGTGAAAGACTTTTCCATAACTAGATGCGTATCCTTAACAGAGACGTGCAATCAGAGAAGCAGTCACGTACTACGGCCTGTTGGGCTACGGGAACATTACGGCGTTCCAACTCATAGAGGACAGAACTCCAACACAAGGAAGAAAATGCTGCCTCTATATCAATAAAAATTGCCAAAATATATTTACAGTCGGCGCCTGCCACCTCGGCAAGAGCATTTAAGATGCAATCCTCGGTGCCAACCGAGATTTTTTTATTATAAATTAACAATTTGAAGTTCTCATATCGATGTTTTCCCAGAGCCGTTCGACAACAAGCGTTTCAAGCAACTTGCCAATTACCGGCAAGAGGCTGATCGGTCGATAACTGCTGACTTAACTCGGATTCTTTCCTGATTTTAAGAGCACCCTCACCAAAGCCACCTTCCAACAAGTGGGAAAGCAACCCCGGCTTAGGCACCCCAAGAACAGCCTGCCAAGCGGCTCTCTTATGACAGGCAGTAGATGATAGAAAATTTCCCGATCAAGTTAGTCAATCCTCGGTGCCTTTCTCACTGTCATTCGAGAAACCTCTCGGTCTATATCTACGGGTTCCATAGCCCTTACGCCAGGGAAAGTCTCACCTGCCCTAATGCCGACTTTTACTTTACCATCCAGAGCATCTGGAAACAGAGGAACGCTTGGTAAGTCGCCACAGATGTTAAAGTGCGGTCACGACCACTAAACCCCCATCGAACGTCGGGCAGCCGTGCAATGGCTTTGGCCGGTAACATGACTTCGCGAGCTTCCAGGGGTAGCGCTGCAACTCGCGAATGGAGTCTTGCCAAAACTTCAGTTTGGCTTCCTTGATGGCATGAACATAGTCATTACGGGCGCGCCGGTAGATCCGTAGACGTTCAGCTTGCACGTCATTAACGATAATCCCCGTTCGAAGGCGACGCTGGTATCTTCTCCTAGCGGATCTAACTCTTGCGTGCAGCACGCTAAGGTCCACCACTTTTTTCCAGGTTTCCCCTTTACAGACGGCTCCCCGAAGCAGCGGACATGACGGCTTCAAGCATTCTCCGATCAGCGGACTGGCCATTACCTAAGGGGTCCGTCCATCGGTCGAGGCCGCCGTAGGACCCTATCGTAGCCAGTCTTGATGGCCCGACCGAATTGTTCAGCCATCAATTCCACCTCCTCCCTGTGCTCCATGCGCCATTCTAACCCCTGTAATGCAGCCGCACTCTGTCCTGACGTAACGCGCCGCAGTCTGTCCTGATCCAGGGCCCTTAGGTTATAGCGTGCCGAATCTGGAGCTCTTGGACCGCCACCGTAAACGATCTCATAGGTCATAAGCCTATGATCACTTACACTGGCCTCGGGCCAGATAGTCCATCTACTTGTACACCTAAGCAGATCGCCCGTCACCAAGGTGACGTTTATATAACTTTTCCACAGTTCGGAAGAGAAAGTCGGCGGTTCTATCTCCTTAAGCAAGTCAGTTGGTCAACGGCGGCTATACCAAATAAATGCTTTACAAAATACGTCTCCATGTCCTTCTTCTTTATAAGGTTTTTAAAAAGCGTAAAAAATATACTATAACGGTATTAAAATTAACGATTCGGATCATTTGTAAATTTCATGTTATAAAAACCAATACTACACTACATCGAGTTTAATATTCGTATTCTCCTAAAAGCAGTCTGATTATTAATAACAGCAAACGCTATCGTATTTACAATTGTATATAAAAAAATGTTTGTAAGTAAAACGGTTGTAAAAATCTTAATCTTGTTTATAAATTTTTATTTATATACTGGATTTTAATGTTTCTTTTATCTTCCAACCAGAAATTAATACGAATGCTTCCGAAAATAATGACGTCGGCTTAAAAAAAAGAATATTTCATTGTTATAATCTCCTTTATAGTTTAAGAATTAAATGGCAGAAAGGCTCCTGGAATAGATGGAATACCTGTAGAATTACTGCGCAGTGCAGGGGAGGAGGCGATTGATAGATTATACAAACTGGTGTGTAATATTTATGAAAAAGGGGAATTTCCGTCAGACTTCAAAAAAAGTGTTATGGTAATGATACCAAAGAAATCAGGGGCAGATAAATGTGAAGAATACAGAACAATTAGTTTAACTAGTCATGCATCAAAAATCTTAACTAGAATTCTATACAGAAGAATTGAGAGGAGAGTGGAGGAAGTGTTAGGAGAAGACCAATTTGGTTTCAGGAAAAGTATAGGGACACGGGAAGCAATTTTAGGCCTCAGATTAATAGTAGAAGGAAGATTAAAGAAAAACAAACCAACATACTTGGCGTTTATAGACCTAGAAAAGGCATTCGATAACGTAGACTGGAATAAAATGTTCAGCATTTAAAAAAAATTAGGGTTCAAATACAGAGATAGAAGAACAATTGCTAACATGTACAGGAACCAAACAGCAACAGTAGCAATTGAAGAACATAAGAAAGAAGCCATATAAGAAAGGGAGTCCGACAAGGATGTTCTCTATCTCCGTTACTTTTTAATCTTTACATGGAACTAGCAGTTAATGATGTTAAAGAACAATTTAGATTCGGTGTAACAGTACAAGGTGAAAAGATAAAGATGCTACGATTTGCTGATGATATAGTAATTCTAGTCGAGAATAAAAAGGATTTAGAAGAAACAATGAACGGCATAGATGAAGTCCTACGCAAAAACTATCGCGTGAAAATAAACAAGAACAAAACAAAAGTAATGAAATGTAGTAGAAATAACAAAGATGGACCGCTGAATGTGAAAATAGGAGGAGAAAAGATTATGGAGGTAGAAGAATTTTGTTATTTGGGAAGTAGAATTACTAAAGATGGACGAAGCAGGAGCGATATAAAATGCCGAATAGCACAAGCTAAACGAGCCTTCAGTAAGAAATATAAGTTGTTTACATCAAAAATTAATTTAAATGTCAGGAAAAGATTTTTGAAAGTGTATGTTTGGAGTGTCGCTTTATATGGAAGTGAAACTTGGACAATCGGAGTATCTGAGAAGAAAAGGTTAGAAGCTTTCGAAATGTGGTGCTATAGGAGAATGTTAAAAATCAGATGGGTGGATAAAGTGACAAATGAGGAGGTATTGCGGCAAATAGATGAAGAAAGAAGCATTTGGAAAAATATAGTTAAAAGAAGAGACAGACTTATAGGCCACATACTAAGGCATCCTGGAATAGTCGCTTTAATTTTGGAAGGACAGGTAGAAGGGAAAAATTGTGTAGGCAGGCCACGTTTGGAATATGTAAAACAAATTGTTAGGGATGTAGGATGTAGAGGGTATACTGAAATGAAACGACTAGCACTAGATAGGGAATCTTGGAGAGCTGCATCAAACCAGTCAAATGACTGAAGACAAAAAAAAAAAGTTTAAGAATAATTCAGCTCATAAAGCACAGCGTATTCTGTTACCAAGAATATAAAATCCGAGTGTCATATCAAATCTGACTGTAGGATTCGCAGTTACGGGTGGTGTGTGCATACTTCAGTTTGAAAGTAAGTGTAAATAAACAAAATAATGACGATTAATATTAGGAGAAAGGAACATTAAATATCAAATATTAAAGAATTCTGTTATTTAGAGAGTAAAAAATTACAAATAATAAATGAAGCGATGCGAGCATCACAAACGAGAAGTTTTACTCGAAAGCATCAAATTTAGATCTAAGATTTAAAAATAATTTTTTTTAAATCTTTAAAGCGAAGGATACGGCTGGCTGTAAACATAAATAACATCGGTCTGCAAAAAAAAAAAAACAAAACAAAAACTCATCTTATGGTGTCTCTGGTGTGGCGAGCGGTAACCAGGCTACCACTCTTAGACTTAGGAGTAGTTGGAGTCCAACTACTCCTAAGCCTGGGTATGAACTAAAATGAGTTCACAAAGGGAGCTAGGAGTAAACTCCGTTGTTGCGAGCAACATTGCTGGTGGTATGTTGTTATTTCTATTGCCTCGATCCAAGCAACATTTACAAATTGGCTATGTAAAATGTACAACTAGGCGCGGAGTTCGTGGTTCCGCGTACTCGGTTAGCTAGTTTAAAAGGCTGCGATGTAGGACATTCAAGATGACTGTATGAGGCCTGAATCGAAGGCAAAAGCCGAGTTAAAAAATCACCGATGTAAATGTCTACCGAGGCATTTACATCGGTGGCACCCCAACTGAGGCCTGGCTTATTACTGTGAGGTGTAATCAGTTGATGCTCTATAAGACGACTTCAGTTTAAACCCATCATAGCTATGACCGGGGGGGGGGGTTGAGATGTGGCGACCGGTAACGTCACAAGGTGATTGTCTACTCCTACAGGGTTAGGATACAGAGCGCACAATCGGAGATGTGAGGTCACTGTGCTCTTCTGGGGCACAAGGCAGCCAATTGCCCTGCCAAATCTGCGCCTGCCAAGTGCGCCGCCTGTACCTTGGTGAAAGGCAGCGATTCTGGACACCGGGTCGGGGATAGGCAGTGCAGAGCATATGATATTGCACGGGTGAGAGCTGTAAAAAACACAGCTTATGGCAGCGCCTGAATTGGGAGAAGCCTTTGAGGACAGTCTCCACCATGTTGAACGCTTGCGTCTGGGGCAGATGGATCTGCATTATGCCCGAGCGGCCACCACTGAAGCCATGAGGCTCCTTGAGAAGTACAACCTCGAGGTCCTCTTGGTCCAGGATCTGTACGCGGTCGAGGGGCAGGGTGATCGGCTTCTACGTGGTGGATGTTAATCATTCTTGTGGGGAACGGCCGCTCTCCGCGGTCGCGGTTGGCTCAGATTCACTGGGTGTCTTTTGGATGCCCCAACGGTCGGATGTGCAATTCACCGTCGTACGAGTCACGAGGGGTACGCTCGATGTCGTAATAGTGTCGGGAATACTTCAAGCTTGGATGGAGTATCGATGACTTGCTGGCGAAGTTGGGCAGGATTCTGGACGGTCTCCTGGATACCAGAGTGCTGGTTGCTCTGGACGCAAATGCCAACTCTACCGCCTGATGTTCACCGCTCACTAACTCCAGAGTCGCTGGTCTCGAACAGTTCGTGGACTGTCGGGAACCTCTACCTGATTAACGATGCAGAACAACCGCCAACTTTCTCTTCCGAACCGAGAGAAAGTTACATCGACGTCACTTTGATGACGGGCGACTTGCTGCGAAGTACAAGTAGTTGGACTGTCTGGCCCGAAACCAGTGTGAGAGATCGTTTGAGAAGTTCTTAACGTTATGAACTTCACCGAAACCGATTTCGAAGTTTCTAGGGTGTCTAAAAGTCCGGCTAGAATCATTTAAAAATTACGTGACGATTTTTAATAGAATATTCTTCGCAATAATATGTTCATATATACATACATAAAGAAAATTTTCTTTTCTAAGTTAATTTCTTACACAGATAAAATTGCTTTTTTTAAAATGTATTTGAAGTAAATAATTAGAAATACTCTTTGGTTTGAAACGTTATTCTCGATGAAATTTCATCCACAAACTGTCAAATGCGACATTTTAAAGAAAAAGAGGACAGCATTTCAGTATGTACGAGTATTTAAAAAAATTACTTTTAAGCGAAAATAGTGCCGTTTATAAAAGCTACGTTTTCCATTATCAATATTGATCGGGACTTAAAAAATTTCATTTTCATTCCGTATAAGATCATTACATAAACTACATTTATTGTGTAACGAAATGACATTATCGTTCGTTTTAATAAAAAAATTGACGTAAATTTAGTTATTTTGATGTTAGATAAGGCCGATTTTTTTCTAGATAGTAATTCAAACTTTATTTTATAAAAAAAAAAAAAAAACTAAAAACTATACTAGACCGGTCATCTACGGGTGTCGGTTCTTATTTATCAGTCGGAAGGGAACACTCGTATCAAAATTCCGAAAAGATAATTAGTACGAAATTTTTTTCACGTTTAGTAAACCGAATCTTGTTTAATTTATATCTTGTAATCTAAAATACCTATCGTTTACCTATTATATCTTTTACTAAAATACATTCCGGGCGAGTAAATCAAAGAAATAATCTGTTCTCGCAGGTCTGTTTTATTTGAAATTTCAAACGAATTAATACTCTTTTTTTGGAGGGGGGTTAAAGAGTGCATAACCAGAAAAATGTTTATCACCCGAAAAACAGAGGGTAATGAGTGTTAAGCTCCTTTCTAATATATGCGAGTTGCTACCCAAAAGTTCGGGGAATTTTACCGTAAAAATAAAATAGCTTAACATAACTTGTAATTTCCAGTGTCTCCTTCAAAGTAATCCCCTTGGGTGATCAGCCTACAGTGATCCCAGCGTTTTTTCCATGATTCCATGCATCCCTGGAAGTCTGCAGGTGTAAGTGTTCGAAGCACGTTCTGCGTTTCTTCCTGAATCTCCTCATTTGTGTTAAAATGACGGCTTTTCAATGGAAATTTTACACTACCGTCTTTTTGGAAACTAAGAAATTCCGAACGGCTAGTGATGTATATATATATATATATATATATATATATATATGTGTGTGTGTGCCTCCTCTATGAATCATGAGACCTTGCCGTTGGTGAGGGGGCTTGAGTGCTCAGGGATACAGAGTAGCTGGACCGAATGTGCAACCATATCGGAGAGGTATCTGTTGAGAGCCAGACTAAGGAATGATTCCTGAAAGAGGGCAGCAGCTCTTTCAGTAGTTGTTAGGGGCGTGAGTCACAATGACTTAAACGGCCATATCAACATCACTCAGTCCTCTGAGTACTGCGCAGCTGAAAGCAATGGAAAACTACAGCTGCTTTTTTTCCAAGAAAATGTGGCTCTCTGCATTTTCATATAGCAATGATGGAGGCGCCTTCCTTGGTAAAATATTCCGGAGGTAAACTAGTCCCCCGTTCGGATTTCCGGGTGGGGACTACTAAGGAAGGGGTCACCAGAAAATTAAAAAATAACATTCTACGAGTCGGAGCGTGGAATGTTAGAAGCTTAAAAAAGGTTGGTAGGCTAGAAAATTTAAAAAGGGAAATGGATATACTGAAATGAAACGACTAGCACTAGATAGGAAATCTTGGAGAGCTGCATCAAACCATCAAATGACTGAAGACAAAAAAAAAAATATATATATATGTGTGTGTGTGTGTTTTTATAAACTAAAATAAAATAAATTTATGAAGAGATGATAAATAAAAGTAAAATGTGTTTTCCTTTGATAGTAGTATTTTCCGCAAAATTATGTTATTTTATGCGATATACTTTGCGTAAGACACTAAGATAAGATAGGAATAAGAGGGAGAAGGGGAAAAGAGAAAATAAGGTACTTTTCAATTTTTTTTATTCACTTAAATGGACTAACCAAACAACGTAATTTAACGACGTTTTATTGCGTAGATACGACAGCTTTACTGTGCTGAAACAGCCGACTAAATAACCAAACCGTACCTTCCCCTGTTCGTTTGTTATGTAACTAATCCGATATTAAAAACCTTTACCCCGAGTAATAACAATGATTCTCCGTAGTGTAATCTGCTCATGAATAAAAGTAATAATGCGTTGTGTTATTTATTTTTCGTGTTCTCTTCCTTGTTTATATTTATTTTTTACACGTTGTCGTCCGATCAATTATTTAGTAGATCGTAGTGAAGTTATTTCTTATACATTCGTATGTGACGTATTTAATTTTAAATTAAATGTCATCGATCGTCATCTGCCCCAAGTATCGAATTGCAGATTATTTTGGTAATAACCGTTTTAACCTCGCATAATTGTTCTTAAACAATTTATAAAGTTAATATATATAAAAGAAAAAAAATCTAAGCGGTATGTTTAACCGGTAAAAAATTTACAATATTCAAATTATTTTATAAGGTGAGCGGTTTTTAACCCGCCATAAAGTGTAATTAGCACCGCTTTAAACGACTACATTTTAGATTATTTGAAAAGATAAGCGAGTTAATTTAGTCTCCATCTCTGTAGTAAAGGTCAAATAATGTCACCCTTATATCACTCCGCCGCGGATCGATAGCGGCATCTCGGCCTTTCATCCGGAGGTCTCGGGTTTGAATCCCGGTCAGATGGCGTTTTTCATACCCTACAAAATTCCATTTCCATATCCCAAGCCCAAGCTTCAAGCTTATGCGGCGATAAGAGATAAATATTAAAAATTAAAAAACACGACTGTCGAAAAAAATTGTTCTCTTTACTCCGGTTTGGTTCCATCGAGATTTTTTACGATTTCGTATTATACTAGCTAATACCCCGCTTGAATTTTGAAAATCGGTTGCGAACTTATAACAACATTTCCGAATAACCGTGATCTGTAAGATCAAGAGCGTATCTGATGCGAGCAAAGGTTAGTCTTCGACCTACTAACAAACACCGCGTTTCAATTTTGAAATCGGGCGATTGTTTGCAGAGATATCATAAAAGAATTCCATCCCACCTCCGAAAACAGCGCCTGAGGGGCACACCGCTTGTTACCGGTTGATGGTGATGAATAGTCTAGCCTCGCATGAGGTGCTCGCATATCTATTACTCTAATCTTCCACGCAGTCCGCTGCGGGAAGTCCGCTATTATTAAACAGAGATTTTCATGAAACAGACATTTTTTTAAAATTTAATATAATTTTATTTAACGTAAATTTAATTCTATTATTTTTGTTATATTATAATATTATTCATTCGATCGATTCGATTCGTTCAGTTCAAACCCAGCTGACTCAGTGATAGAGGCTCACGGCTCACAGCTCACAGTTCACAGTTCTTAAAGTTTGATCTTCAACCGACAAATTTCCAATACTACATATATATATAAATATATGTGCACTCGTATATATACATAATTACATAGCCTATGACACTTCCGGTAACGTAAGGATTCCAACGCGAGGTCATCCTTCAAAATCGGCTCAGCCGTTAAACTGCTTCAGTGGAACAAACATACACCCTAAATACAATAAATTCCTTTCTGGGCAGTCGTGTAAAAACAAAATAATAGGAAAAAATGAAATCGCATTAAAACAGTAAAAATATACAAAATTAAAAATAAATCAAATTTTTAATAAAAGAGTAACTCTTATTTTCAACGGTATTACTTGCGATGGTATTTCTATATCATTAATTTTTCGATGACCGAAGATGACCTTAGCTTTTTAAGGATTTATAAAGTTTCCGTATATCATCGTCGTCTAAATATTTTCCCTATCAAAAAAGAAATATAGAATCGATCCCTTAATACGTCACGATTAAATAGTTTTACGTTTTAGATGTAAAGCAAAATAGAGTTGACGTACGTGTATAGAAAATTTTGTAAACATCATTCGTACACTCAGGAAGGGAATTCTGCGGTTCCATATAGCCTGACTTATCTTCTGACATTTCAGTTTTCAAGCGGTGGTTTATTCGAATCGGATCAGTTATTTATTTATAAATTTCTAGCAGACCCGGCAATGCTTCGCTATTGCTAGATTTGAGAACGCAATTAAAAAATCAATTATATTGATAGATTAAATGAACGCGATTGAAAGTTTGATAAAACCGAACGTTACGGAACTTCACAAAATTTAACCTTTCGCGGTTTCACTTTTCCTATTTTCCCTTTCCCCCTTCTCATTTTTTCCTGTTTTCCCTTTTTTCCTTCTTCACTTTTTCCCGCGCGTAAATCGGTCCAGTAGTCTTTTAGTCTATAGCGGACGCACATATGAATATCGCCTTTTGTATCTATAGAAGAAGAAAGTCCGTTTGTATGTTTGTTTGTTTCGTATATATCTCGACACCGGCGCCACCTAGCGGGTATAGTCTTTGCAATTTTTTTTTCTTTTCGCGTAACTAATATACGTTCTGAATATGAGCCAAATCGGACCATAAATGCAATTTTTCTAAATATCTCAACTCCAGCGCCATCTAGCGGGTCCATTTTTTGCAAAAAATTTCTTTTCGCGTAACTTATATATTCTGAATATGAGTCAGCAACACCTAACGGGGCCAAAATAATTCAGAAACCTTCGCGAGCGTCCTCACAACAACTCACCAAAGTTTCATCGCAATCGGGTGAAGGACGCAGACGGGACAAACAAAAATTCATTTTTATGTAGATTTCATAAGAAATTTACCTATTGTAATGGGTACCACGATTCGACTTCCGGATAATTTTGACATATCCTCGAGTTTCACATTCCCCAGACCTCAAACCACCGTCAATTCAAAAGTTTATATATATATATATTTCACATTCTTGAGAACACGTTAACTACCGTAATTTTCCGCCAGTCAATTTCAAATTTATACATAAAATATAACGACCCAAAATCTTGGCTGAGCTCGTTAAAGGACAAAATCGGACCTTGGGGATGATGATGGGAAGTCTTTTTCCAGAAAAAAAAATTTCGCTATAACTTTCCTATTAAGTAAAATTTCTAATTCGTTTAAAGTCCTACTATTCTTTGGATAAGGGCCTAAAACTTATACGAGTAAAGTTTTTTGACATCGCTAACCGTTGGTCCAGGGGGTGAAAAAATGGGGTTTCGAAGACAAATACCATACCTCTCGTAATAGGTACAGGTTCGAATCGATTTAAAGTGTTCGTTAGTCCTCTAAATATTACCTAAAAAAACATTTGTCTGAAACAATTTTTGATGTGACCAACCCTTACGGTAAGCGATGACCAAGATGTTGCTGGAATTGTAAGATGGGGCTTGTCATAAGCTAAACATGTGAAACTTTTTTTCACATGCAACCGTTGTCGTATCGAGTAAATTTGAAGTTTTACTTTACTTTAAGGTGGAAATATTTTTTATCGCCTACTTAGCAACGGTGAAATTAGATTTTTTAATTTATAGTTAAACATTCTTAGTCGGTTTACTGCCTCGTCTATTTTACTGCAGTCCCTACAGTAAAGTATCGTTTTTGGTAAAAAAACATTATATTCATAGGTGTTAATGAGGTTCAGAAACACTACTAAAACTTTCATTAAAAAAAGTGGTGTGTGTCTGTCAGTTTCTTTATTTCGAATTATATCCAAAAAAAGGTTTAACAAATTATGAAGTTTGGTATAGGGACTGAGGTATTACGACGATTTTATACATATATATATTTTTTTTTTTTTTAATTGGATTGTGGGCTGAATTTCAAAGGGGGTATGGAGTTAATGGAAAATTTACCCGCTCGTGGGTTTTATTTTGAGAGAACTATTTAAAATAATTCAGTTTTGTTCTTTTTGAATAGCTTATCAAAAAAAAAAAAAAAAAAACAACCTTCAGAAATAATATCTTTGACAAATTTAAAGAAAAAAACAAAAACACGTTGTAGGTTTTTTGGAGTAATGCTTTTTATTTTATTCATTTAATTTTTCACACGTTTATAACTGAGGTGACGCCCAATTATAGTTGATTTGCCGGATGAGAATGCCGTTTGTAATAAATGACATATTTTACGGGGACGCGAACCCGGAATATCCGAATGAATGGCCAAGGCGCTATCGCTACGCCACGGTGATCAGCATTTTGTAAACTTTTTTAACGTTTCACCAATTTGATAAATCGACTCGGAATATATTTACTTTTACGGCTATAGTTATATTGCTGCTGAAGCAGCATAGATATAAGTATAGCGATCGGTCAAACCTTTGGGTATCGGCGGTTTTGAAAATCTCAACATCAGATAGAAACTCATATTGAATAATAAGCGGGGTTCTTAAAGGAACTAGGTCTAAATTTCGCTGTGTGAAACTTTTAGCGCGAAAGTTTGTTATAGAGGCTGTTAGTTCGGATCTGAGACATTCAGTAACTGGCTCAGTAAATTTCCGGAAGATGTTTGTAGCGCTTGTGTGTTGGCATGTACTTTGTTTATTTCCAGACCGGTTAAGCGCAATCTTTTCAAAAACGGTTCAAATAATTCTATATGTAAGGGATTGAGGACATTAAATTTTTGGAAAAATTAACAAAGGAGGAGAGTTGTTTTCGCCATTTTGGATTTAAATTTTTTGTAAAGTTATCTTTCTACAATGAAAGTACTTATTTAATTATTTAAAATTCTAAAGTTTTAAGGCGATGGGATTTAGGGGTGGGAAGATATTCAATATTATGGCTAGACGGTTTTTACCTCGTATTTTTAAAACCCGCGGGCCCAAAACGTTTAAGTTTGCTAAAAATGTATATCCCAGTTTGGCCTGATTTTCGATCCCGTCGGACAAGGCGTATCCTATATACCTATATTTTTTAGTACAATTTTTTCTTCTCCAATTAAATTGCAAAAAATCGAGCCGATTTATTGAAGTAAATAACAATTCCTATTATTAAATTTTTAGCCCTCAAAAAATAACGAACTAATTGGACCCGAAAAAAAATAAAAATCCAATTATTTGTTTCAATTAGTTTTAAAGATTGAAAATCCAGCTTCATTGATATTAATGTCGACGAACTTTTAAAAAAAAGGGTGTAGCATCGGACTCAACATAAGATTTAAAAAAAATTATGATTTTTAAAAAATAATTTCTGATATTTTATCTGTTCTCTAAACTGTGGCTGTTATTAAAAATATTATATGAACTAGTAAGGTCAAACGGGTCCCAACTTTTTTTTACTAATAATCTTTCTAATGAACTTTCAAACGGGACCGAAAATCTTTTGTAAGTATTTTGTTTTCTTTCTCGACATCGATAAATTATACCGCATAATTTTTAAAGTAAAAAGTCATTTAATAAGGGACATCAAAACGGAGCCAAATTTTTTTACTGAACATTTTAATTTTTTCTCAATTGTACTCTAAATATTGCATAATAAAACCGTTAATATTTAAAAACCCTGCGGCGTATTTGAAATAAAAATTTGTGAAGAGCAAAGCCGGGAATTTCACGCAACAATTCCGGCATTTAACATTTTTTTTTATAAATGTTTCGTCATCAGTGTTGAACCCTTATTTGTGTTAAACGCTTTATTACGGGTCTATGACAGCGTCTCTCAACCTTTCAGCATTTGCGACCCGATTTTCAATCATAATTTTCATCGCGCAACCCCTCTCGTATAACACAATGTGTACAATAATAATGTATTTTGAGTATTTTGACGCTAAAGCTTCACTACGACCTTAATTACAAACCTTACGAATTACCAAGAATACGGAAATTTATTGATATTTGGAAACGATTCGCTGGACTGACAAAACAAGAATCGATGCCTCTCTATTGCTGTCTGTCGTACATCCACCTTATCGGATATTTTCGTGGCTTCGCGAGAAGTTCTGGTTTGTCTCGAAAATTCTGAAATGTCTGCGCGACCGACTGCACAAACGTGTATAAATGCCGCACCTCGTTCGTTTGCAACCGGTCTCTCTCGAGTCGATCCTTCTATAGCTATCATCTATCGTGAATGTCTGCGATGTAATTTGCGTGTTAATTGCAATTTACGGTATTAAATATTCGCGGAAGTAGATTTATACAGAATCTCGGATAAATTTTTAAGCGGGTGTAAGCAAGCGTTAGACGATAGTGAAGCATCAAGTGTACAGACGAGCGAGTTTCCAAAAATAGAATCGATAAAATATTCTCAAGAATACTTAAATTTTGGGTTTACCGTTACCGAAGTAAACGAGGAATAAAGGCCTCTGTGTCATTTGCTCAAACGTTTTCGCAGCAGATAGCGTGAAACCTAATAAACTTAAACGACATTTGAAAACGTTTCATAGTGACTACGTTAATAAACCCCGAGAATTCTTCGAATTAAAATTAAAATCGTATGAAAAGCACTGTGAATTCTTTTCATTGCGAATGAAAAAGCTTTTCGGAAAGTTACAATGTAGTATTGAGAAGTTAATTATTAAAATTAAATACATTGTGCATTACCGATATAATCCTACTTATATCAGTATAACGTGTATTTTATTATTTATTATGTCAGAATGTGATTTGTTTTACTTTCCTTTCGGTAAATTAATAAATGTTTTTGATAATATTTTCTTTTCGATATGCTCGCGTTCCCCATTTAGTGTTATTACGCCCCACCCTCCTAGGGTGACGCGCCCCACCGGTTGTGAAGCGCTGGGCTACGATGAAATAAATCTGCACAGACTATTTTTTTTTATTTTTGGAAAAATACACAGTATTGTAATTTTTAAAAACCGTTTTTAATTTTAATGTTCCAGTCTATCTATTTGTAACTTTATATTCATTTTTTTTTAACGCGGTGATTTCAAGTAATTTTCAAGATAGAGTACATTTTTAAAAATTATTTTCCTTTATCCGATCGGTAAAACAATAATATCTGATTCAAATTAATACATTTACGGTAAATTTTAAATTGTGGTTTTTAACATAGCGTCTAAGAAAAAACTGAAGCTTTCTTGATATCTACTATATGCGATTATACTGGTTCAACAGATTTTCTTTTTTGGCTTATTCTTAAATAATTATTTTTTATTTTCAAATTTAAGAGCGGGAGAACGTTTAATATTTGACCTTTACGTAAATTTCGATGAGGTTCAGCAACATTAAACTTGCCAGACAGTTTTTTTAATATACTCGTGCGCGATAAGAATCTAAAATTTAGTATCGATAATTATAATATATTATCATATGCGGCGAATATTATTATATACATCAGTTAGGGTGCTATTAAATTAACTGTCCGCTGCCAATAATAAGTTTTCTAGAATTTATACGTAGATTTTTGTGTACGAGTTTCATTCATACATCCGTATACGCATATCTCGTAGATTACTTCTACGCGTGCTACACGCGGGGAATAAAATGAATCGCGTGCGGAAATGAATTTAAACGAGGTATTAAGTCGTAGTAGAAGCGAGGTGAGTGGAAGATCTGTCGTCATAGACCTCTTTCGGTGCAAGTAAGGGTAGGGCTTGTGTAGTCTGGCGCGCGCGCAGGCACAGATACACACGCATATTATATGCGGATGGTATAGTTTTGCGCTAATAAATTTGTGAGCTGTAGAAAAGGGAAAAGTAAGTCGGTGGAGATTTGGTGGATAGATGGATGGATGAGGCGGTTGTTGTGTAGCGAGCGGATGGAGTAAGTAGTTGGTAAACGGAAAAGTATAAAAGGGAACGGATAAACGGTGACCTAGGTCGGGTTTGGTGTCGGCATTCTTCGCTGCTGTCTGCTCTACTTTACATTCTACACGGTACTCGAGGACTCCGGGGGGCTTACGCAGACGGCTGAGTCGTATGAAATGAAATACAAGTGCCGTTGCCGCCGCCACCGCCACCGCTTTTGCTCGTTTGCTTGCCGGCTGTACGAAAATCGATACTAAAACTGAACTGAACGGAAGCGAACCGTATAACGAATAGAATACAATGTGCTGTACAGTACTCGCTCGTTCCCATTCCGTATTACCGAACGTGAAGCGTGGGAGGGGTAGGAGAAGCACCTCCTACTCCACCGATCCCTCTTTTAACAAGCGAACTCACTCCGATCTCAAAATATCTGTATTAGGATTACGATGTACAGCAAATCTATTCGCACAACAAATTGCCCGATCTTCTGCAATCGTCTGTGTATGAATGTGTGCGCACGTGCGCGTTTGTTAATGGAAAACGGCGTGTTAACATTCAGGCCGTAACATTAATTTGTTCTTTAAATTCATATAGAAAGTCCTCTTATTCTTTCAGCGCTATCGAAATAAAATAGGGTAAAAGCGTAACCGGATTACTAAAATTAGTACGAATAGAAACTTCTCTGAATTTTGTTTGGAAGTAGTTGACGTAACCTTGATATAAAGCGTAATCGCAAAACGAAAAAGAAATGTATAAAAAATTTAAATAATAAATCGACAACGACGGCTGTGAACGTTTCCGGAATTTACAAACGGCGGAAACGAGCGGTTAATTAATTACAGCTTTCTTAAACGAAGGCCTATTCGTAAAATTTAGCTATTTCGTAAACGTTTAATTTTTTTAACATCAGTCTTCACGATTTCTACGTACCGGCACCTAAATGAAGTTAATTTTTTCTTGTTTAGCCTCCGGAAATTAACGTCAGGTATTACTTCGAAACTGAAATTAATTACCTTACAATTTCCGCACGGTAAAACTTCTTATAGGTCGAAAAAGACTTCCTAAAGTTATTATTTAGATGAGAATGTATGTAAGCGCAATAACTCTTAGTATCAGTTACGAGATAATATTTTGTTAAGACTTTTCGAAACAAAACGATACGTTTAATTCAAATTATTACTGGTTTTCGGTTAACGTAATTTGTAACCATATTAACGTTTTGTTAACGTAATTAAAAAGAATAACTGTCGGTCTGTATATCGATGGAGTATACAGTAGCGATGTTAATATTAACCGTTTTAAATAGGTCAGGAAACCCCATAAGTGTAATCAGACAAATTATAATTACACGATTAAATTACATGTAATTAGATAAAATAGATGTTTTTTATATTCCAAAATAGTCAAATTTTACTTATAAAAAATATATTAACTTATCGAACGCAACAAAAATACACCTCGGATACAAATAAGACAACGTTGTCGCGATGTCTGCGTACAGGTTTTAAATAGATATTAATTTTTTCGTATTCTATCGAAGCTTTTATGTTATTAAAATGTTTGTTTCGGCACCCGCATGTATACAAGCCCTAATCGAATACCTATCTAAATAAAAACGACGATATCTACCAAAAACCGAAACTACGATCGGGTTATAAACCGAATAGTTTGTAAATTTTATATTTACCGGAATAATAAAGGATTGCAAAACCCTTGTCCCTCGGTTTGAATTTTTTTTAATGGAAATAATAGGGTGAAATTAATTTTTTGAATAACATTTATTTAATTTTAAATATAATTAATATTATTCGGATTTTAGGAATGTCAAAATAAAACAATATTTAGTACCGTCAAGTCGATATTATTATTAGTAATTTTAATAATCATTAACAGTGAAATCAGTGTTTGTATTGATTCGGTTAACCGGATACAGGAAACAGATTTGACCGATAATTGCAAAAAAGATCAAAATGTTTTGTAAAAGAATTTGAGGTTCCTGTTTGACCCCCCCCCCCTAAAAATTATGCACTATTAGGGGTATAATTGCAAAAAAAACCAAATTCTTGGTAGGTCCTGGTCGACTCCCCCTACTCCGAATGACTTTTTATCATCCGATCCAAGGTTCGATTCCTTGTAAAAGCGGTTGCCTTTAAATAGATTTGATTGCTAGGCTGTGGATACCGGAATTCTTTGGTGGTCGGGTTCAATTACCACACGTCTCAGGAGCGGTCGGTCTGGGTCTGTTCAAGACTACACATTTACATTTACATGCCGAAATGACAACAGATGCCTTGGCATTTTTGCCGGTGTACATAAAAATAAAAAAAATAAATAAATAATGCGGGTTCATTTGATCCCCCCACCGCTGTAGCTACCTCTTAAAACATTTTAATACAGCCGCGACTTGAAAAACCGGTAAAGCATCAGATTTTATAAAAATCTTTCTCTAAATCCGTCGGTCTTAAAACTTTGGAATTTTAAATACCTTATGACCGATTAGTTTCGTTATACTAAAGCTCGGTTTACTACGACCGCTACAGAAAAAGTAAATAACTAAAAACGGCGAAAATTACCCCACTCACTTTTTTTATTTTCTCTAAAATTTAACGCCATCAATAATGCCCCGCACGTAGAAATTTTTTTAACCGTTTTGAACGATTTACGATGAGCCGGTTTGGAGAAAGTTATCAAAATACGGACCGATGATATACGAACGCGCATGCATCTTTGGAAACATCTATAAATATTTTTTTGTGCGTGTGGACTAAGCGGATCTTGAAATGTCGATGTTTGAGGAAACCCAAATACCAAAAGTTGCGGCCGATCGCTGTACTTTTCCATTATAGCTATATGCCGAGCAGCAACGATAGAGATTTACTTAACAGATTCCAGCCTAACAAGAATATAAACAGATTAAAAAACCGTTTCGTTTACAGCTTTTCTTTTTTGTCCTCGTCGAATATTTTCGCAGAGATATATCTGCTTCTTTAGAACGAGTTTTTAATATTATTAATTATTAAAAACACAACCGAATTTTTTAATCGTAATGATAAAACGACAACATGATAATTAATTTTACTTCGATAATTCGGTAGTAAACACTTATATTTAAAACAAAAGAGAAAAATCAGTATGCGATGAGATTTTTAAAAAAATTGGTTTATTCTAAACGTATAAATTACATCTGCGAGTAATAAATACGGTTAATCGTTATGTTATTAAACGTAAACCTTTGCGAATGCAGTCGTCGATCTCTGAATAACTTTTACGGTTTTGTTAATATATTAATAATGTAAAAAATACATCGTATGAATTCATATCGTAATAAAAACCGGTTTTCGGAAACGTAGAATAAATAAACGATCAAAATAAAGATCAGCAAGTCGCACGAATATAATAAAAAACCGTTAAATTATTATATATTTTATTCGAAGTGTATAATATTATATAAAATATAAGTACCGTAATATGCTACCAGAAAAATGTTTTCAGGTCGGCTATTTTATTACTTGAATACGTGTGATCTGTCGCTAGAAAACACCTGTGGTGGATACTTAAATACCTGCTATCCGAAAAATAACTACGGAGATTAGAATTACAGATGCGTGTGTTTTATTACGTGAAAGTACAAAATCTATTTTTTTTACTTCAACGTTACTCAATATTAGCAGCTTTTACAGCCCTACAGACGTTAAATCGATAATCCACCTCGTTCCACAGTCTGGGCGCACGTCTGCAGGAATCGCTTCCACGGCTGCTGTTATTCTTAGGCGCAGAGCGCTCGAGCGACTGGATTTTTTCCTGGAATGCGATATCTTTACGTAGCTTAACAGAAGAGATCCATCGGCGTCAAATCGGGAATTCCCTACGGCCGAGCGACGGGAACTTCTCTCTGCCTATCCGCACTTTGAGCGCCGTGCGCCCGAGTTCTGTACGCTGCGGAGGGGCTCTATTAGTAGAAAAATCAGACCGTCATATTTTCAATCCGCGGGAACAGAACGATCTCTTACACGCCCGAGTATACTACGCGAAGACGTATGCTGCGTCTTCTCGTAGAAAATAAACTGATGTGGAGACCACATAACTTCCTTGAACGCCTATTAAATTACATATACACATTTTTTTAAAATGAAAAGTACATAAAATTTTATTTATTTCATTAATACCTTCTAATATTTTTTCATCTTCTTTTTTTCGTTATTATTGAATTTTTGTTTAAATTTAAAAAGAAATTACAAAGAGGTTAACAGTTATTAATAAATCAATATATTTAAATTTAAAAAAAGATGAGGTCTGATTTGAATAAAATCCTCCCCTTGTAAGATCCAAATATTTCATTAATTAAAAGTTTATTTGGCTATAACTCGAACCGATGAAAACAAGTATTACTTATGATATATTATTGAAAAGCTCTCGATGAGGGCTTATTACTGCAATTAAGAAAAAGTCCAAAATCCAACTTTTTTTGGACACACTTGGTTCAGTCGATTGCGATCAAAAGGGGAAGTGCCCGACTAGATGTAATAACACTTCTAAATCCAAAATTTCAACATTCTACGGCTAGTCATTTTTGAGTTGAGCGAGATACGTACGTACGTATAGACGTTATGCCGAAACTAGTAAAAATGGACATTTCCGTTGAAATCTGAAAACCGAAATTTTTTGCGATCACAATACTTCCTTTACTTCGTACAAGAAAGTAAATATTCAAATTTAATATACTCGGATTCACCTTCTCCTCGTTTTTTCTTTGTATTTACAAAGTTTACGTTCGCTAATTTTTTAAATAATTTTTTTGTAATTAACTTCAGATATACGGACATCGTCCTTTTTTTATCGTACGCGAGAAAGATCTCGTTCACTATTAGTAGTTAAAACAAAAGTACGATGTGCACGTTTAATAAAAACCGGTTTTTAGCGCATTAAATGAATATTTGGAATTAGTTTCCGCCAACGAGGAAGAGATACGTGGAAACACACTATGTCATTTTACGGAAAATTTATAACCTATTGAAAAACTAATAAAAGGTCGTGATTTGCGGTGTTTTTATTTTACATTTTGATTACTACGGACGACACCTTACATCTACGGGGATTAAACGTGAAGATATATCGATCAGACAAGAATTGTTTTTCCAGAAACTTGAGAAATATTAATACATTTATTTTCTATACCTATAATGAAAAGGCTGTTTATAATTCAATCGTTGTCTCGCCCTATATTGAGATGACAAAATTTGTCATCTCCGATCAAAACCGGTTAAAGAAAACCGAATCCGTAGCATTCAAATCCGATAAAAGAGAAAAAAATAACGAAAAGAGTAAACGAGGATTTATTTAATATTTCGTTCCGTTTTATCGAGCCGGTATCTACAATCCGCCTTAATATTTTTGAAATCGGAATAACTGTAGTCGTATAGCCGGGTCCTCTCCGTAGAGGCTCGAAACAGACGCCACCGACCGAAAAGTGCAACCGAAATACAATATTACTCGGACGGAGCGGATCCCGCCTTGGGATCGAAAGCGCAACCTTTCTTTCTCACCCGATCGATAAGGATCATCTCCTAAATCGCGAGTTCACAGCTCGAGCGGACGATACGATCGTTTATGATGATATTTTCGCGTCCCGAAGGCTAAACGATCGTCCGCGGTACAAGAAACTCCGATCGTTTTTCGTACACAGGCGTGCATTCGGTCGTACGGTCTATCGGTCGACCGTACCGTCGGCTCCCCGAATATATTTCCCCCTCATCGGACAGGGCTCCGGGTCGGCCTCGAGGATAGATAATGTTATTCTTGTTACGAGCATGTCGGGTGCCGTAAGCGACCCGACGGGTCACCGACCGCTCGCGAAAACCTTATAACCGTTTTAATAAATAACAAGCCCGGTTAGGTAGGGAAATCGAGGAGTGAAGCGGTTTCCCGTTCATCCGTCCGTTTCTTTATCGATCTGAACGTGCCATACTCTCGCAGGTGATATTCGGCTCCTGTGTTCACCTCCGAAACCGACCTTATAGTAAAACTCTCATTAATTTCGGAGAAAACCATTCCGACCGACATTTCTTTTTCCCTCCGCTTATGTCTCGTTTTGATGAATATTATTTAACGTAAAATAATTTAATAATTTCAAACGTGTACCTCAGGTAGTAAAGATTAGGAAAAAAGTCATAAAGATACAATTTTTACGTGTACGCGGTTTGATTTTTAATTAAAGCCTTTCGTTTCAGTAGTATTATTTCCTACGATAGTTTGGGTTGTCATTTTTAAGCGGTAAAAAGTACTTACCGGTAAAACTTTTATTATTCGGTTTCAGTTTCTTTCTACATCAGATTTTCTTCGAATCTTCCCGTTTCCCGATTAGATTAACAAATCACATCGAAAGATCTCCTTACTGTTACCGACAAATTTTACGGTAGTCATTTTAATCTTTTATAAAATGATAAGCGAGGTCTCCCGACATAAATAAATACCAATAAAAATAGGTAACCGATATTTTATTATTTTTGATTCGGTATCCCATAACATTTTACGCCAGTAATCGATCATTTAAAACGCTCTGTTTTACGTATAAAGAAAAAGGAAAAGGTGATTGTTAAGTATAACAAAAATCTGTTTCGAATAATTTAAATAAAATAGATTATAATGGAGGGCAAACATCACTTGCGCGATTACAGAAAAAAATCATAAAATAAATAGAAATAGTAGATAAAAAAATTAAATTGATTCCACAGGAAAAATATAATATATATCGTTACGATGAATAAATTATTGTTCCCTCAGCGGTAATAATATTATTTTATTATTACGCCGAGTATTTCTAGTGACGGCAATCAAGCGCGAGGGGTTCATATACATTTTTTTTGTTTCTTCATTTGTTTATCGTTATTTATTTATCGCATCGAAAATTAACGATAAAATAAGTCGCGTGGAAAAATTTTACGCGACTAATTTTTTTATTTTAAATTATTTCATTTGAGGTTCCGTAATTTCATTTTATTTATTTAATCGAACACATAATTACATTAAACCAGAATCTATTGGCGCGTATCGATACGATTTTTATTTGTTTGCGAATAGATTATTTCTTTATTTTCTTAATTTTCTTAAAACTACAATAGAAAACGAATCCTGCCGAAATGAACGGTGCGTATAGCGGATCGTAATCTATCGCTTTGCACATCCGTCGGGGTCTTTGTTACGGCTTCGATGCGGGTAAACCGGATGGTATGAGACATCGATCGAAATGCTTTCTATAAAAGTAATGATGTTCATTATACGACCGGTCGCTCTACCAAAACTAAATTCTTTCTCTTCTCCGTTTATAAAAAATTATTATCTACTTAATTTTACGACATATGTGCCGATGTAATTTATTAAAAGATCGATTGCGATACGGAGGTTTTCCATAAACAAGGATTTTTTTTCAAATTTTAAACAAAATTATTGTTAATACGTCATATCAGTTATTTGCCGTATATTTGTATTTCTGTTCGTTCGTTACGCGTGAAAGGTCGAATCGATTTTAATGAAACTAGCGTTGTGACCTTATTCTAACTCGGATTGAAATCAATTAAGTAAGCGATTATCTCAAATAAAAACGTGCTTTTCTTAAAAAAAAAATAAAAACAATTTCTATTTACGCATGACCAAAAAGAATAGCGTGGGGCGCGCTCTCATAATTACAGCTTAATTATAAAGTGGTTGTATATTAGAGCGCGCCCCACGCTTTTCTTTTTAGTCATGCATAAATTGAAAATATTTTTAAAAGTAATTTTCTTGGAATTATTCTTTTAAAGTAATTTTCTTTAAAAGGAAATTTATTTTCTACTTTTAAGTAAATTCTTCGTTTTTTATTTTAAGTTTTTTTTCCACGACGGAACGGAGACGGTATATACGTTTGGAGTAAGAGGTTGTGTGTGTGTGTGTGTGTGTGTAGATCTGTTACCATTTTCCTCAAAAACTATTGGACCGATTTCGATGCGGTTTTTTGCATTAAATAGGTATCACCTCAGAACAGGTTCTTAGATTACTGCCCCTAGATAGGGAATTTTGGAGAGCAGCATCAAACCAGTCAAACGACTGAAGACAAAAAAATGTCATCGACTAAGAAGTATAGCAAAGTTACACTTCAATAACCAAATTTTTTTAAATCAGAAAGTCGATATGTACGTTGTTTATGCACGTCTTCGATAAAAATTGAAAAACCGTTGTGCAATCGAATGATTCTTTTATCGCTGTTCTTATCAAACTTTGAAGAATGTATCGGGTATAAATTATCAATCCAAGGTAACTCCATCATCCGGTTAGCGTTAATACTTTAGCAGAGAACTTGCTGATTTTTTTGTAGTAATGTTTTTCCTGAAATCAGGCGTGGAATTTACGCTAAAAAATGTTCATTCCATATTCCGATGCAAACTTCACCGACTTGCAAAGCGAATTAATCGAAAAAAAAAGAAAAAATCATCGCAATGTAAAATTCAATCGTTTATATCTTACACGATTTTTATCTATCGATGTTACATAAACCTTTTTTTTAATACATTGAGGAATTTCGTAAGTACGGTTTTCACGAAGACTTTGTAATTATACAGTTTTGGTCGGTAGGCGAACAATGTAATTCCTAGAAGTGAACGTTTTCTATATAGCATATATGTATAATTACAGTTTACGTTATAAATTTTATTTGTTCGATTTGTTAATTTATCTCGTACGATCGACTGTTTGTGAACGGATGTACGGAACGCAAAGATCTACGCGGGTTTTTACTTTCCTTAAGTTTCACGCAAAAATAAAGAAAACGTTTACCGTATCGATTTTTTCCCGCTATTCTATTACCGAACCTCATTATAATTTTCTGATAAACAGAATAAATTACGGAATCGCGTACGAAAGGTAAAACTTTGTTTATCGAAACTCGCAGAATGAACTAATTTAAACGTATTTTGCAGGTTACACTACCGAAACGGTAGTTTTATGTTAATATAATTTACTTGAAATACCGGGTGTACGATAAAGAGGGGTTTAAAGCTATTTAATATCTCTTTAACTTTGATTTACCGCAGTGAATACAAATAAAGTGAAAGAGGAACTTTTACGATTTTTTTGTACTGTTCAATGTGAGCCCCTTTCGTCGTGCGGCACACATGCGACCGATCGGAGAGTTCGTCCCGTACATTAACCGGAATGTCTCGAGTAATGGAAGCGACAGCTGCTCAATCCTTTGGCTCAAATCGGGTAGATCGGTACAGTCGGTAGCTGAAACGTGTACGTAGCATTAAGTTACTCCGGCCACGCTCCCTTCAGCAAAAAGAACGGACCGTAAATAAGCCGTCGGATATCGCATAAAACATTTAATTTTGGGGAGTCCCTTTCGCACTGTAAGATTACGTGGGGATTTTCTGACCACCAGACGAGAGTATTATGCGTGCTAATTTTACCACCCGCGTGAAATGTTGACTCTTTACTAAACCTCAATACGATCAAGAAAGTCGTCATCTTCGCGCCGCAAAATTTCGATCGCGAAACAGTCAGGCTCTAAAACCTAAAGCAGCTGTTTGGACGAATTTGTAAGCGTTTCCTTAAAATAAACCCCACTTTCGTCACCGGCCGGCCATCCTAATAGATTTTTTAGGAAAGTCTCTAACATTAACGGAGGAAAGACTCCCGGAGACGTTCAACATTTTCTTCAGACACTCTCAGTCGTCCCGTACTCTTCCTTTACACAGACCATCCGGTCGTTTCAAACCTATTATGCCGACGACGAATTTCACTGTAAGGGTCGCGATTAAACTTTCTACGGAACGCACGTCGAACTAGGCTAGGCACCATCTTATCGACTGTACAAGGTATTCTAATGAGATTTTTTTTTTTAATATCGGAAATCGTATTAAAAAAAGTCAAGAGATTATCTTATTTATCTTATAAGAAATAAATTTTATATGAAATGTAGGAAATATTAAAATACAGAAAAATTTAAATCGAAAAATATTTATTTATACCATTAATCGAACCGTTTTGCGATAAAATTATAATTGCGACTGGTACCTTTTGCGGAACCCGAATTAAAAAATCTAATGTGGACATCACATGATTTCCATGTACGCCTATTAAATTACTTATACGCATTTTTAAAGGGACATAAAATTTTATTTCGCTAATAACTTCTGATATTATTCATACTTTTTTATTGTTATTATTGAATTATTATTTATCGTAAAACTTGTTTTACAAAAGTTAATAACGGTTAATAAGTTAATTTATTTAAATGAAAAAAAAGTTAAAAAAAGGAAATGAAGTCGGATTTGAACCGATGTGCCTTCATTAATTAAAATTTTATTTGGCTATAACTCTGGAACCGATGAAAATAAGTACCGCTTATGATATATCGTTGAAAAGCTATCGGTAAGGGCTTATTACTGAGGCCTATTACTGCAGTTAAGAAAATGTTCAAAATGCAAATGTTTTGGATTTTGGGTTTTTTTGAAAACTTTTGATCAGTCGATTGCAGTCAAAACGAGAGATGCACAACTAGATGTTACAACAGTCCGAAATCCAAAATTTCAACATTCGACGGCTAATCGTTTTTCCGAGATACATAGTACATACGTACGAACGTACAAACGTCAGCCGAAACTAGTCAAAATGGATATTTTCGTTGAAATCTAAAAACCGAATTTTATCGCGAATACATTACTTCCCACAAGGATGTAAAAATGGAAAAGAATTACCGATAAAAAAATAAATTTGTTAAATTAAAGAAATTTTGTAGAAAGAGTTTACTACGGTTTTTGTGGGCGGTGTTATTTCTACTTATGAATTAGGCAAAAGTAAAAAGTGCCACACGGTTAAGAAAAATAAAATAAATTTCTCTGTACCCGCAGTTGTCCTTTCTTATACAATTATGGCCCGGCTAATCTAGAAAACCCTTAGAAGCTCTAGGCTTTAGAAGCTAATCTAGAAACTGCCAGTGCAGCTACCCTATCGCAGAATGGACGGGTGGTTCCTTCCTATCTATCGGATTGCGGCAGGAGAGGGTTGGGAAGCCCTCTGGGAAACGGATGCGGCCGGTAGTAATGACACGCGGTAGGGTATCCGATGAGAGACCCGGCGGTACTTGTCAAGCGCAGCGAGGAAAACTTCCTTTCTTATTCTCGTACAATTATGACTCGGCTAATCTACATTTTCAAAATAATATAAGTTTGCTGTTATCGAATATAAAGTAGAACCTTAGATGTACAGATTAACGAACTTCTTGAAGAATTGTCACTATTTGTTTTAGAAATTTCTGAAAAATCGGTTTTATCTTTAGGATTTCGATATAACGCAAGAATTTAATGGAATACGGACACCTTTTGTTTGTAACTGTAAGAACGCTTTCTCTTTCGACCAATAATAAATATTTAAGCGGTTTTTTTTTATTCGTAAAAGAAATGCTTCTCTCCTTAAAAATCCAGAAAAATTTTATCTTTTGCGAATTAACAAGTCTATTCTAAAAAATTCTTTTACGTTCTAGTTGTGCTTACCATTACTATAAGACCACCGATTTGTAGCCGTTTTATAGGATCTGTTTTCCGTGACTTGACAGATCCGGTTTTATTTTCGCATAAATATGTTATTGTTTCGTCTTTATCGAATACTCCAGTAAAATTTTGAGTTACATCAAAATCCAAAATATAAAACCAATTTCGCGTAACTTTTTAAATGATTTTTTGGGAATTCTTTTAGAAGTCGGTTAATCTGTACGTTTACAAGTTCTACTTTGTAGTTAATAACCGAAAATTTATCTTCTTTTGGATTTTCCAAGAACGGTATAAACGATAATGTGCCGCTTCTTGATTTCACACCGCGTTTAACTAATTTATATTTAGAAACAAAAAACTGTTGTAAGATCCGCAAATTTCTTTTTTAACCGTAGATACTTTTCCATCTTTTAATTCGCGTTCTGCAAAAGGTACAACTTTTACAAATATGTCATCGCAAAACGGTTCGGTTAACGGTTTATATAAATTATTTTCCGACTTAAATCCTACTTTACATTTAATATTTCCAACATCCAAATATGATTTCTGTTATTTTCTTTTAAAAGTCAGTTTAAAATAACGTGTGCGGTAATTCTTTATTTCCATTCCGATTAAATCTCTAATTCTAAGTTCTCGTCTGTTTGTTTAGACGTTCATTTTTTATTAAAAGATAATTAATATTTAAAAAAGAGTAACGGAAACATTATGTACTAACTACTCTTATTTCTCTACCTACGTCTGTATTATTAAATTTTTCAAACTAAAACTTTTTAGAAAACACTCGCTTTAATATTTATTATAAAAATATTTATTCATTTTTTTACCGATAAGCTATCCCGTGCCAGGCT
The DNA here is from genome assembly GCF_047948215.1 of Lycorma delicatula. Taxonomy (NCBI): domain Eukaryota; kingdom Metazoa; phylum Arthropoda; class Insecta; order Hemiptera; family Fulgoridae; genus Lycorma; species Lycorma delicatula. The sequence continues at coordinate 130,051,511 of NC_134463.1, read as the reverse complement.
CGTTAATGAACTCGAGGAACGAAGTATTTTTTTCTTTTTCTTTTTAACCTCCGGGAATTACCGTTCAGATAATACTTCAGAGGACGAATGAGTTTGATATGTACGAGTGTAAATGAAGTGTAGTCTTGTACAGTTTCAGTTCTACCGTTCGTGAGATATGTGGTTAATTGAAATCCGGCCACCAAAGAACACCGGTATCCACGATCTAGTATTCAAATCCGTGTAAAAACAACTGAATTTACTAGGACTTGAACGCTGGAACTCTCCACTTCCAAATCGGCTGATTTGGGAAGACGCGTTCACCGCTAGACCGACCCGGTGGGTGAGAAATGAAGTACTCACCCGTTGTTTTCTTCACGCTAAGGACCGCTGATGTGCGAGCGACATCCAGCTGTACAAGTGATTCCTCGGTGGCCGTATGAAGTCATCGTTCTCAGAGAAAGCGACTACGATTAGATATGTGTTCCACAGTCATTAAAACCAGCGACAGAGATGATTTATTTCGACAAATTACTGTAACTCTTATTAACAGCTAAAAACATTGTTCGTTCGGTAGAGTACGAGTAAGCATATCTATCGCCTTATAAATTGAAAATAATAGTCAGCACTTTTCATATATAAAGTAAATTTTATTAATTCTTTTTTTCGTAGACGTTTTACTACCGGATCCGTCTAGTATTTAAACGTTTTTTATTAATATTTTTTAAAATCATTCTAACGGTTACAAAACAAACATCGAAAACTAAATTAAAGAAAGAGTTTTAAAATCGACGCTACAAACAAGTCAAAAAAAATGAAATCTGTTCTTAAATTTTATAATCGAATCGAATCGTAAATAATTTTCGAATTATACGTTTAACTTAACGTAAAATTTAAAGCCGTGTTTTACATTCGTAGATTATATGCCGGTTATATATTTTTTTTAGAATAAAACGATCGTGTTTCTAGTAAATCTGTCGATTAAAAATAAAATTAACTAAAAAAAAGGTTATAACCACGTGTAGCGAAACGATAACGCTCCTTATCTGGAAACATCTTTTTCAGTTGAAAGGCCCTTTTACAGTTACACTGTATCTTTTTATATCGCATTACTGATGTTATCAAAAGTAATATAATATTTTTCGAGAAATTACGGATAATCTTCAGCTTTACTTAATCGTTTTATAAAGGATCGGTTAAAAGTTTTCCGGTTTTCACCGCGAAAGCGAAGGCCGGAGAAGTAAGCGCACGAAAAATTTAATCTTCCTATAAGATTATTTTAGATGCTGTCAGAAGAAGTTTAGAGTTATAAACAGCTTTTAGTAAATTTTTCATTACGCCTGTCAGGTCGCGTCGAATGTCCTCTTTTACTCGTAAGAAAACGCGTCTTCTCCGTTCGACCGTACGATACGATAAATTGTTCTTTCTCCGAATAGCAAAGGCCAACGAAGAACGGGCGTAGAAAATCGCTATCCGTTCTTACAATTCTATCACGCGTTCAAGCTTGATCGAGCTTTAAAAATCGCTTGACCAAATTCCCGCTAAAGAGATTATTTTACGGTAAAAGTATCCTAAATATTTCAGCAGGTGTCTCCAAAACTTAACGGATTGATTCGGGGCATCAAAAAAAGAAGTTATCCCTGACCCGTTACATTTTGTGTTTTTTCATTAAAAAGTTATCCGAGGACCGTTCCTTACATAACTTTTTAAGAGGTAATAACTTTAGATAACTTTTAAGAGGTATGTCGATGAAATTCGATATAAATTTACTCGACGACATCTGAAAAATAAATAAGTTTTAAAATTTTACATTAAAAATTCCAAAACGGCTGTAATTAACATTTTTTGATCGTTAATAGCTTCGTAAATATTAGTTTTATTGAATTATTTTATTAGATTTTTTTACACCGCTACATCAAAAAACCATTATTAATTAAAAATACCCTCCTCCTATCTTAAGTTTCTTCAAAGTTTAATGCCATCGATGCGTCATATATAAAATATTTTCGAGCCATTATCCAAGAATTATGCTGAGCGGTTCCGGAAGTATTAATCAAAATACAGTCGACACACGGTGTACTACACTTTCTGGAAACAGCTGTAACTTTTTTTGAGTTTTTTTACACCGAGGAATCTTGAAACGTAGACTTTTCAAACATCCCGATATCCAAAATTTTCGCCGATCGCTATATTTTCCCTTTATAGGTATTATTGTGGTAGAGCTAGCTGTAGCCGGGAAAGCGATAAAAATCTTCAAATCGCGCTCGTGGGCGACGTAATTTTATTTTACTTTTTTACGACTGTGTTGTATTTTATTTCGAGAAAACTTCTACTTATGATATAACGGAACAGCAAAGGAACTTTCTTTTAAAAATTAAAGCTAGGCATCCGTCTAGTGACGAATAGGAAACTGAAAACCGCAGTTTCAAAACAAAGTATATTAGCGATTTGAATCAAGATAACAAGGCCTAAAATACTTTTATAAGTATTTATTATTCTGTTATAAATACTGCAGGCCTATACGCATTTTCTTTAAAATGCTTTACAAAGCCCCTATTGTTTTTCTTTTTCGTGACATCGTTTCTACGTTTTACTGCGATACAGTCTCCCGTAAGTTTCCATACGTAGAAAAATAAAATAAACGTTGTTTTGCTACAGGATCGTGTGTGATATTCATTCTACATTTTCGGTTAAATTCGATCGCAACTCCGCTACTGCTTCTTGAACCGGCCTTCAGTACGATTTCTATTTGTTGCTCTTTATTCAAACGCCTGAAATATATATATAAAAGAAAAACTTAAATAAAAATGGTTTTCATTTTCCTACGTATGGAAACTTACGGGACATCATAAAAATTAGATACGTCCGTAAAAATATTTTAATAATGAAATCTAGCTTTATTATTAATTATAGCTTTATTACTGATTTTAGCGCATTTCTTTTTTGACGAAATCTTTCATTCTTTGTAAAAATACTTTTTCTAATTTGTGTTTTTTCTACTTATTTTTCCTCATTCTTCGAAGTAATTAATTACAAAAGCGAAAAGTTAACATTTTTATTGCGGAAAAGGTTCAGTCGTACGTAAACAACTTTAAAAAGTAAACGTTTTATATTTTCGCGATCGAATAAATTTTCTGGAAGAATATATTATATAATAGATGAGGAATAAACAAATTAATATGTGTGAAGTCTTCTTTTTATTTTTAGTTTTTGTGTATGCAACAATAAAACGCTTCTAATTCCATCCGAGTTAGTTTTTTTCGTTTCCGTTTTCATTTTATTTTTTTACTTTTTTTGTACGAAATGAGAATAAAGGAGTGTAAACAATTTTTGTTATTCGCTTAATAAATGTCAGTGACAACGCTCCTTTTTTTAAGTACTCTGTTTTATTCAATTATTTTTATAAAATGTTATTTCTTTTTTCATTCCCATTACACATGAAAAAACGCGTGAATAAAGAAAAATGAGTCTGCGTCACAAAAAGGAGGTTAATTTTTTTGGCTCGCTCGACAGATTTGTCGCATTATTTTAGGTTACCGTTAACCGCTACTTAAATTGTGTAATGTCATTAAACACACATCGTCGGACTAGTTTTTATTATTCTATTCTTTTTGAAAATTAAATATTTCCCGGTTTGCATTCATAATTGAATAATTATGTCAGCTATGCGCAAAACTGGAATAATAATTATTAAAAAAACAGAATCAAAATTAAAGCGTAAGCTGACATTTTTTCAACGTTTTCAAAATTCTTTTTATAAATTTTATTTTATAATTTGAGAACCGCTGTAATAATTTGAAAGTAACTGTCATTTTCGTTACGCTCGATTATGCCAACGTAAGTAACGATAGGCTACAAATGGCATGTCAGATACAAAAATCCTAAAAAATTCGACATCTCTAAGTTCATTAATCTAATGCACCTTTTATCTATAAAATCTTTTCTATCTCGGATCGGAACATCACAATGAGGGCTTTTTTGTTATTATTATTATTATTTCTCGATTATTTTATATTTATAGCCCTAATTCAATAATTTTAATACAATAATTACAAGTTTAAGTTTTTCAAAATTTTTATTGAATACATTTTTACTTCCTTGCACGAAGTAAAGAAAGTATTGTGATCGCAAAAAATTTCAATTTTCAGATTTCAACGGAAATGTCCATTTTGACCATCCCTGAATTCATTTTGACTAGTTTCGGCGTGACGTCTGTACGTACGTACGTATCTCGCTCAATTAAAAAACGATTGTTGAAATTTTGGATTTAGGACTGTTATTACATCTAGTTGTGCACCTCCCCTTTTGATTGCAATCGACTGAACCAAGTGCGTCTAAAAAATCCCAAAATCCAAAACAATTTAGATTTTGGACTTTTTCTTAACTGCTGTAATAATCCCTAATCGAGAGATTTTCAACGATATATCATTATTGGTACTTATTTTCATCGGTTCCAGAGTTATAGCCAAATAAAATTTTAATTATGAAATATTTGGATCTTACAAGGGGAAAGGCACGTCGGTTTGAGTCCGTCCCTTTTATTACTTTTTTAAATTTAAATATATTGATTTATTAATAATTATTAACCTCTGATATAAAAAAAAATTTACGATAAATAATAATTCATTAAAACGATAAAAAAAATATATGAAAAAATATCAGAAGTTATTAATGAAATAAAATTTTATATACTTTTCATTTTAAAACAATGCGTATATGAAATTTAATAGGGATATAAGGAAGTCATGTAGGGTCTACATCAATTTTTTATTTTGATTCGTACCCTTTTACTTTCATACTTTTTTTTAACCTCCGGGATCACCGTTAGGTATTGCTTCAGAGGATGAGATGAATTTATTTGAAGCGCGTGTAAAAATGCCATGCCTGATCGGAATTCGTACTCGGCACCTCCGGATGAAATTTTTTCATACCCTGTGACCTTTTTTTGTAACAGGGAGAGTATTTCTTTCAGTAAAAAACCTCCAAGTCTTTTGCATCTGCGGCTTAGGGACCGCAAAACGAGAACATATGACAAATATTTTAATAAAAACATTCGCGCATGCGCGTATTTAAGTAATTCACCCTTTATCTTAGCATTAAATTATTAATAAAGCCTTTAATATTTTTTTGTTTTCCGTTGCGGAAGGAAAAAGCTGTAATTGGTTTGCTTGGCATTGCTCCCGCCACCACCCCATTCGGTCGCCCTAAAGCATAAGACCGAATGTCTGTGCCACAAACGACTACTGAGCCTCGAAACAGTTTAGCGACCGGTACCTAAATAGCTGCTAGAGCTTACCTAACAGCGTGAGCGAACTAAGCGCGATGCCATACACCACCGGCTTACGTGTCCCAACCGCTCACTTGTCATATATTTACTAAAACGGGTAGGCGCACTCCGTCAACGACTAAAAATATATATAACGTAAATTAGAATTTACTTTGTCTATACAGCAATTCGCTGCCACGCCTAGGTCGCTGAATGCCAGCAAGTACCTGCCCATCATATTAAAGCGCTTGGAGTCTTAATTGGCTGGTGGTCAGCCACATATATCTCTAGGTTAGCGTCACACAGCAGTGCGGTAAGAATATTTTCCCTTAGGTAAACTATTGATGTCTGTTGAACAATGCAACCGCATCAAGGAACTCCCACACGGTCCGACAATGCGGCTCTCGCCACATTGACTCGCCGTTTGAGAGTGTACAATTTTCCGCTTGATCTCTAAGTTTCAGGGTGGTCCGGTGCCTGACCCCCCCCCCCCCCCAAGAGCAGGGCAGTCAAACATCAGGTGTTTATATGAGTGGACCTCCCTGCAGACGCACAGCTCATCAGCTGCCAGGCGTAATCGAAACAGATATTGGTTGAAATTAACATGGTTAGTGAGCACTCAGGCACCCGTTTCCCTTAAAAACCAGCTCGAGGCATACCGTCCCCTCAGATCCTGTATAAAGCTATACAAGGATCTTCCCTTAGTCGTGGTGTCCCATTCCAGCTGCCATACTTCCATCGCGAGGCTCTGCAGTCTCTTCCGCAGGCAGGAGACTGCAGAAGAGGCAACTGAACGAAATTTAGATCCGGTGCATTGTGATCACCGTTCCGCTTCGATACTGGCTCGGTTCAAAACCGCATCCCAAATACCTCGGCTTTCCGGCCTCTTTGCAATCTCCACATGGCTGCCCGAACTTTCTCCACTAAATCGATTGGGAGAGCCTTTCCCAATACGGTGGTAGCCTCGTAGGAGGTTGTTTTAAAAACAGTGCATACTATTAAGGCTCTGTGCTGGGCACTCCTTAAAATTTGAACAAGTGCTCTATTCATATCCTGTCCACCATTTTATAGCTCTTGGACCCATAATAATTGGCTGATGATCAGCCGTACTCAGGGCTAGTTTAGGTACTTGCTGGCATTCGGTGACCTAGGCGTGGCAGCGAATTGCTGTCTAGACGAAGTAAATTTTAATTTACGGACAAGTCATATATATTTTTAGTAGTTGATGGGGTGCGCTTACCCATTTTGGTTATATATGACAAGTGAGCGGTTGGGACACCTAAGCCGGTGGTGTATGGCATCGCGCTTAGTTCGCTCACGCTGTTAGGTAAGCTCTAGCAGCTATTTAGAACACTGGTCGCTAAACTGTTTCGAGGCTCAGTAGTCGTTTGTGGCACAGACATTCGGTCTTTTGCTTTAGTGTGACCGAATAGGGTGGCGGCGGGAGAAATGCCAAGCAAACAAATGATAATTATGGCAGCTGATAATGAAATGATGCTATCTTCCGTTTTACGATTTCTAGAGCCGTCCGTTTGTGTTTATGTCATTTGCCATAAAGCAGATGGTAATTTTGTTATTTTAATCGGGATTAATATTGCGATACATCTTTGTGTTTTTATTTCGCTTAGCATACGTTACAGGCTTTTTTCTCTGGAATGTAATCAATTTTACGTCGCTGGGTCTAAGGTTTTAATTAATTTTTATCGTCAAATTTAACATTTATTTATTTATAACAAATATATCCTATCCGGGCGATGATAATTTTTTCTGGGCGGAAGCACTTTCGCCCGGAAAAATACAGAATATCCAAAAAATTTTTAATTTACCGAGAAGCTTTCTAAATATGAATACACTGCTTACATAGCACTGATTACAATAAAATTTGGTATTAATATAAAAAGGTGAGCAGATTCTTAGGTGCTAATGATCATATTTCAGATGGGTAAAGTGAAAAGATTACGGCGATGCGTTTTCAATACTATTTGGTAAATTTACAATCGGCCAAAAACTTTTTTTAAATAAACCGCTCCCTTCCTAAAATAATTAATTTGTTTATTCCCGTTTTTATTATCGTATTAATAAAATGATACCGACTTACAACAGTTGAACCGTGTCCTCAAATCTTACGACCTTAATTAAGCTCATTTCCCGACGTCAAATAATGAATTCGTGAATTTTATTGATAATGCCACGTGACTGATGTAGTATATAAAAAGAAATCGGTAAATATTTTTTCTACGTAAAGGAAATTCTAAAATTTAAAAACAAATAGAATAAAACCCCAACACCCAAATATTGTCATCACAAATTTTAAAGTAAAGGAATGGAACGACGCAACATGTGCATAATTAATTAATTATCACCGTAAAACTAACCTACGAATCAGATCTGAGGTAATGCCTATGTAATGCAAAATCGGCCCAGCCGTTTTATAGAAGCGCATCTACTGCAGCCCCTCCTGTTGGCCTATAACCGTAAAAACGTTTAAGAACCTGCTCTAAAGTGATACCTATGTAATGCAAACAAAACCGTATCGAAATCGGTTCAGTAGTTTTAGAGGAAATTGGTAACAGACATACACACAACCTCTTACCCCAGACGCATATACCATCTCCGTTCCGTCGCGGGTAAAAAATTCTTAAATTATATTTTATTTAGATAAAAATACATTTATTTACCTTGTAAAAAAATACGCAGATAAATAAATAGAAAATAAATAAAACGACTCGAAAAACCGATTTCTCAATTTTACAAATACGAGTATTAAATTTGCAAAAAAAAATTTTACGTGCAAATATTCCGATTACAATATTAAAAGAAATCGTTTTCACAAAGATATTCTCTCCGACATGAAAGTGAAACCGTCGTTTCCACTCGATAATGAATGACCTGTCTCTCTCGGTCAATGGTTTTCACGAGATAGAGTTCATTTAATAGAAATTCTTGACGTTGTTATTTTGATAACTGAGAATCAAATTGAAATAAGATTGGCTAAATACGTTAAAATTGAAGTATCATTTGGACGACCGACATTTTTCTAACGTGTAGATTGGATAATTGTACAATTAATTTCTTTTTTTCAATGTTAGCCCCCGTTTAATCGGTAAAATTTTTTTTAAAACGTTATCTAATCGGCCTTAAAAACGGCAACGCCGTTTTTTTAATAAATTACCGTATCATTTCAAAAGATTTTCCCGCTTATTTATTTAAACTGAGATTAAAAGATTTTCTTTTACGGATACAATATTAATGACGAATTTTAAAATAATAATAATAATTAAAGATTTAAATATACGTATTTTCTCCATAGTATTAAACGTTTACATAAAATATACGCTTAAATAATTTTCATTAATGCCTTCAAAATTATCATCTATTTTGCAGTTATTTTGTATATTTAGTATCTTAGTGTACATTTATTTATTTTATATGTTTTTATTTAAGTATTTAATATGAACTTTAACGAAACTATTTTTTATTTTATAATTAATCGTAGATTTTCTGATACTGTTGCGATCAAGGTTTTACCACGGTTTCCCTTGATTCATCCAGGTAAATCACGGAGCGATTCCTTCTTTGATTCTAGTAGTATCGTACTTGCCCATTCCTGATGTTATTTATGTAATTTTTCTTATTTACAGACCTGAATAAATTATTTATTTATTCTTGGGGGAATAACAATTACTTTTTTAAAGGTAGTTCAATTTTTCCGATAGAGTTTCTTAAAGTTTTTGTGAAAATACTCTGAATATTAGAAAGACTTATGTAATTTTATAATATAACGATTAGATACTAACAAAAAAGACGGTAAAAAAATATTTTCTTACTTTGCACGAAGAAAACATTTCATTTAAGAAAAGAAATTTAACCGTGTGATATTATAGGATTTATCCTACAAAATAAAGACCGATCTTAAAAAGCAGTGCGTCTGCTCATGAGTAAGCATAAAATATATATACCGGTAGAATTGCGAACCTTATGTTCTTATTAAAGTCGTTATAAAAAATACTTTATTTCCGTTCAAAAGATGGAATGTCACCGTTAAATTTATATTATATAAATTATTTAATTTATATATTATTTATTTTATTTTTTTTATGTAACGATGTAATCTGTTCAACCAGGAAACGGTAATCAACAGCTCCCTCACAGTCTAACGAGATGAGGATGACGAGATTACATGTACGTCATGTAAATGAAGTAAGTAGTATTGTACAGACTCAGGCCGACCGTTCCTGAGAAGTGTGGTTAATTTAATGCCGACCACCGAAGAACACAGTTATCCGTCGCTTAGTATTCAAATTCGTATAGAAGCAACCGACGTTTACTACCTCAGAACCTTCGACTTCGAAAATCAGCTGTTAAAAACCGATTTAAGACGACGAGTTAACCGCTAAATCAGCCCGGTGAGCCGATTTATTTATGGAGAAACAAAAGTTACTAAAAATCTTTTATTGAAGATGCGAAAGTAGACTTTTTATTTTATCGACACAGCCACTTTGCAACTGCAGCAGCAAAGCTGTAAAGATCGCTGTAGAAACTACAGTGATCGGCCAAATTTTGGGTATCGGAATTTCTGAAGGTGTTGAGCTTCGAAAAACCCCTTTGTTCGAAAAACACAAAAAAAATTATAGAATATCTAAATGTATGTACTTAAAAGTAAGTACGCGTGTCGACTTGTAATTTTATTAATATGTCCTGATTAGCTCGACATAAGTTCTTTGAAAAAGGGCTCAAAAAGTCCATATGTGGGGCGTTGATGGCATTAAATTTTGGAAACAATTTAAAAAGAGGAGAGTTAGTTTTCTCCATTTAGAATTTTTTACTTACTGTATAGTGCTCTTAGAAAATTGAGAGGTAGTGCGATGAAAGTATTTATCAAATTATTTCAAATTCCAAAGTTTTACGTCGATCGGATTTAGAAGGATATTCAACGTTATTTCTTGGTTTTGGCTCGTATCTCAAAAAATTTGAAATTTTTCATAAATATTTGCCTATATATTCATTCCCCGGTTCGGCCTGATTTTCGACTTCCCTGGACAAGGGAAAATATGGAAACGGATCACCGTTTTCATATTTTATTTTATTAGTAAAGTATAATTTGTTTTACCTTTTGTTGAACAACATTGAACCTAATCGGAGCGTTTATTATAGTAAATGACTACTCAATAAACAAGCTTTTAAGTCTTAAATATCAAGTGAGCGAATGAATCCGTATTTAAAATATCTTTTTTTTTTTTAATTTAATTTTCAAAATTGAAAATTCAAGTGTTTTTTTTTTGTATCAACGGGGACTACACGGTAACTTTATTTAAAAAAATGGAGTTCCCGTGGGATCATACTTCACAATTTAAAAGATTGTTTGAATATGTATTATTTCTGATACTTTATCAGATAGTATCTGATACTTTATAAGTAGTATCTGTTTACCGAGTTTGAAGAAAATCGGTCAACGGGGTCCAGAGTTATAAGACCAAATACTGGCTGACATAAATAAGTACGTACATATGCACTAGCGTCCGTCTGACCAAACTAGATTTTTTGGACTTGGGAGCATCGGAATGAAAAATGTTTTCCTTAGATTATTTGCAGTTTATTTAAATTTATTCATTTATGTTTTTTTTTGTTAAAAAATATTTTTAAATTTCTCCTTAAAGCGTAAAACTTAAAAAAAAAGACCGATTATTTTTTTTATACTTTTTTTGGCCGATCTATATTCTTTCCAGTTACAGCGGCTGCTGCGGTAGCATATATCGTTTTAGGCGGGAAAGTAAAAATTGACGGTCGACAAAAGTTATTAATTTATTCCGCTATAGTCTACAAAATTTACAGCTCTGTCAGTCTCGAGCAGTTCACAGAAGCCAGAAACCTCTACCTTATTAATGATGCGGAGCAGCCGCCAACTTTCTCCAGCGAACTGGGAGAGAGTTATATAGACGTCACTTTGGTGACGGGCGACTTGCTTCGGAGGACAGGTGGTTGGACTGTCTGGCCCGAGGCCAGTGTGAGCGATCATAGGCTTATAATAACCTTAGATATTGCTTACGGAGGCGGTCTAAGGGTACCAAATCCAGGTCGCTACAACCTAAGGGGCCTGGATCGACACAGGCTGCGGCGTGTGTGAGATGCTGCCTTACAAGGATTGCAGTGGCGCATAGAGTGTAGGGAGGAGGTGGACTTGATGGCGGAGCTAATCGGCCAGGCCATCAAGACTGGCTGTGACGAGGTCCTACGGCGGCCTAGGCCAATGGACGGACCCGTCATAGACGGCCAGTCCGCTGATCTGAGCGTGCCTGGAGCCGTCATGACCCCATTTTCCGGGGGGTCGTCTGTGGAACGCAGACGGAGGCCCGGCAAGAAATGGTGGTCCTCTGACCTTAGTGTGCTGCGCGCAAGAGTGAGATCCGCGCGGATAAGGTACCAGCGCTGTTCCCTAACGGGAACCATCGTCAACAACGTGCGCGCTGAGCGTCTTCGGATCTACCGGCGTGCCCGTAATGAATATGTTCACGCCATCAAAGAAGCCAAACTCAAGTTTTGGAAAGACTCCATGCGCGAGTTGCAACGCAATCCTTGGCAGCTCGCAAAGACGTGTTACAGGCCAAAGTCATTGCACGTGTTGTCCAGTGTCCGGTGCGGGTGTCCGGTGCGGGTTAGGTGATCGTGACCACACTGTAACATCTGTGGCGACTTACCGGGCGTTCCTGGATACTCTGTTTCCAGATGCTCCGGAGGGTGAAGCGGAAATCGGCGTTAGGGCGGGTGAAACACCATTCCCTGACGTTCGGACCGTGGAACTCGAAGATATAGACCGAGTGGTTTCTCGAATGGCATTGAAGAAGACCCAATGGGATTGACCAACTTGACCCGGATTTTTTTCACCATCTATTATTGTCTATTGCCTGTCATAAGGGAGCCACTTGGCAGATGTTCACGGGATGCCTAAGATGGGGCTGCTTTCCGGTTTGCTGGAAGGTGGCCTTGGTGAGGGTACTCCTGAAACCTGGAAAGGATCCTGGTGAGGTCAGCAGTTATCGACCCATCAGCCTCTTGCCGGTTCTCAGCTAGTTGCTTGAAAGGCTGGTTGTGGAACGGCTCGAGGAAAGCATCGATATGAGTTGTTTTCTAAATCGAGGCCAATATGGTTTCATTAAAGGGGTTGACACCGAGGATTGCATCTTAAATCCTCTTGCCGAGGTGGAAAGCGCCGACTGCAAATATGTTTTGGCTATTTTTATTGATACAGAGGCAGCATTTCCTTTCTTGTGTTGGAGTTCTGTCCTCTATGCTTTGGAACGCCGCAATGTTCCCGAAGCCCTGCAGGCCGTGGTAAGATACTATTTGTCTAACCGTACGGCTCTGTTTAAAGATGCGCACCTAGTTGTGGAAAAGTCCGTCACCAGGGGAAGCCCGCAGGGTTCCGTTCTCGGCCCCCTGCTGTGGAACCTGGTGTTTGACGGATTTCTGGGGTTGACATTCCCAGAAGGAGTCACGGCCCACGCTTTCGCCGATGACTGTCTCCTTTTAGTTCGTGGCAATTCACGACCGCAACTAGAAAGTAGAGCGCAGGCGGCTTTGTCAACCGCCGAGGGCTGAATGGACATTCAAAATTTAAAGACTTCTGTGCCCAAGACGAAGTTTATGCTTCTGAAGGGTGCAGACAAATTATCATGCAGTCGAAACCCCCATATTAAATATAAAGGCTGTGTAATCAGCCGAGTGAGGGTTCATAAGTACCTAGGTGTTTTGTTTGATGATAAGTTGCTTTTTAGTAACCATATTAAGCAAGTTGCGGCGGACGCTGTCTCTGTGATCCGCAAGCTTAGGAGGATTGCTCGGAAGGATTACGGGCTGTCGGGCCGCCAAATGTACTTGGTGTACCGAGGCGTTTTCGAAAGTATGATCGCATACGCGGCGCCAGTTTGGGCGCATAGCTTGGAAAGAAATAGAGCACTGCTTCAAAATTTAAAGAGTGCCCAGTGCGGAGCCATGATAGTATGCACTGGTGCATTTAAAACAACCTCCTACGAGGCTACTACTGTATTGGGAAAGGCTCTCCCAATTGATTTAGTGGTGAAAGTTCGAGCGGTCATGTGGAAGTTGCGAAGAGGTCGGGAGGCCGAGACATTTGGGATGCGGTTTCGAGCCGGGCCAGAACCGGTGCGGAACGGTGATCACAATGCACCGGAACAAAATTTCGTACAGTTGCCCATCTCCCCTCTGCGGAAGAGGCTATGGAGCCTCGCGATGGAGGCATGGCAGCTTGAATGGCACACCACGACTAAGGGAAGATCCTTGTATAGTTTTATACAGGATCTGGGGGATGGTATGCCTCGAGTTCGTTTTTAAGGGCGTCGGGTGCCCGGGTGCTCACCAACCATGTAAACCTTAACCAATATCTGTTTCGGTTTCGCCTGGTGGCTGATGAGTTGTGTGTCTGCGGGGAGGTCCAGTCGAACGTGCATATGATGTTAGACTGCCCTGCTCTTGGGGGGGGGGGCCCCGAGATCGAGCCACCCTGGAACTTAGAGGTCGGGGGGAAACTTGGCCGCTCACAAACGGCGAGTCAATGTGGCGAGAGCCGCATTGTCGGACCGTGTCGGACCGATGAGGTTGCTATGTTCAACCGTCATCGTTAATTTTAAGGGTTGTGTAATGTAATAATGACTCCTAAGCTCTGTTGTAGGAATACCTCCTTGAGGTAATGGCTGGCCACCAGCCAAACTAGCTCCAAGCGCTGTTAAATGGTGGACAGGTACTAGCTGGCATACAGCGACCGAGGCGTGGCAGCCTAAATTGCTGCCGTTTAGATATAAGAACTTCAATAGTTTTAATTGTAACAAGGGGTGCGCCTCCCCGATTTAGTTTTAGTTTTATTGTTGACAAGTGAGCGACTGGGACACTTAAGCGGTTGCTGTACGGCACCCTGCTTAATTCGCTCACGCAAGTTAGATAGCTCATTAGGAGCAGATAGGATCGAGGTCGCTATACCGTTTTTTAGAGGCACAGTAGCCGTTTTTTGGCACGGAACATTTGGTCTATGCTCTAGGGCGACCGAATGGGGTGGTGGTGGGAGAAATGCCAGGTAACCAATACAGCTCTGTCAGTAAACTTCGCCTGCTTGCAAGTTTACCATTCAAACGTTTTTGGTCGCGTCAAAACTACTTGTTATCTACCGTAATACGAACGGACTCCGTGTTTCGATGTACACACACGGACTTGAAAGTACGTCGTTTATGAAATATAATGACAATATTTTATAAGCGATTCTACCGTCGGCTAGATAAAAGTAAAAATACTGCGAATTAAGTTAATTCCTAACGCTATTTTATATTCCTTACGATCCCGTGACGAATGAGAAGAGCAGAAAAATTAGAATCGGTTACTACAAATACTAAATTACTACTAGTCAAAATTTGAAAATATAAACAATCCATCCACATCCTGCGCTTTCCGACTGTTTTTTAACTTCGATAATACAAATTTACGAATCGCTGTACTTCTGTGATGAATTTGAACGAACGGTTTCCTTCCTCGCGTAAGTCACCTTTTTTCTCATTATAATACATCACCAGCCCGTTTTTCAATATTATACAATTTTAAACGAAAGAACAATTAATGATATATTATAAATATGTCGTATTATTACGGTTTTTAAATTTTTTCGGCGTTAAAGTAAAATATTGTAAGAGTGGTCCGATTACAACGGAAAGAAATTTCCGAATCCGGATGGCATAAGTGAAAGTTTAAAATCTAATCGTCGATAAAGCCGATAGTTTTCTAGATTTTACGGTCAGAATGTTGATAAAATAAATATTGGATGTATTCCAAGAGACGTTTTAACCACCTGTAGTACGACCGACGCGAAGGTCGGATATCTTTACCGTAACAAAATCCATTACCCGGTAAGTAAATGCTTATTTTATTTGATCGAATAAATTAGAACAAAATAACTTTTTATAATATTAAAGACTTTATTAATTATAATTATTGTACAGTTTTGTAAAATATTTATCGTTCCTAAGACATCTTCATCTAAATTGTAATTGTAAGAGTAGTTGTAATTGTAATTGTATACGTGAAAAATAAAAAAAAATGGAACACTCGATTCATATTTTTTTAAATTATGTGTTAAAAAGCCGACAATTGGACGGAAAAATTTTCCGGCTTTGTCCTTGAGAAATTTATATTTTATATTTTAAATAAACCGTTTAATATTTTGCAAATATTAATGACTTAATTTAGACTATACTGCAAAAAGATAAAAAAAATTCAATAAAAACTTTGGATCCTCTCGATCAAATAACACTTTTACCTTAAAAATTAACAGCGTTAAACTTAGTATTGAAAAAGAATCAAAATTCTTATTAAATAACTTTGGGTCGCAGTCGATCCCTTTGACCGAGTGACGTTTTTATCATAAAAACTGTATTGATTTAGAGCGAATTCGCTAATAAAAAAAGACAAAGGGTTAGTAAAGATTCGGGGACGTTGCTAGACAGCTACCTGTTATAACATTGTTACAGCCACAACTTGAAAAACGGATAAAGACGATATTTATTTGATTTTTTTCGCATTTTTGATCACTACACCTGTGAAGTACGACGTAAACACCCGGTAAATCTCGAAGCATTTTTTGCAAGTGTTAACGTCGAATCGAGCATGTTTTTCTAGTTACCGAGCCGGTCGGGAAAATACGTTACGTATGATGAAAGTTTAAAGACGAACGATTTAGAGTAAGTTATATGTAGGCGACCGTAATATGATCTTTGTATGTAGCAAAACAAATCCCGGAATAGCGGGGTATTAAGAGTAAAGGTGTCGTAAAGGAAGAAATTTGAGAAAAGGACCGAACTTTGTCGTTTTAAAACGTGTTTTTACATCTTTTATTTTTTCATGTTTAATATTGCGTATATTATTAGGATGTATAATTTCCCGATTGATATTTGCTGCCGTCAGGTCTTTTTTTGCGAGTTATTTAACCCCTCCCTTCTGACTTTTAATATTCTGATTAGCCGTCTTCATTAAAATAAATGTCTTACGACCGCTTACTTTAAAGTGCCGATTAGGTAAGCGTTTAAAAACTCTTAAAGCTTCTGTTTTCCGACCGTACACGCAGCGGGTTTCTCCTCCAAATTTTATAATTTTTGCGCGATTATTTATCGGTTTCAGATACTCAGGATTAGCTATCGCTTCTCGTCTTTTTATCTGTTTCTCTACCGAACCAAATATCTTGTCTGCGGCTAAGAAAGAGTGGATCCCTGAGCGGGTAAATAATTTGATCCGTTCAATAATACCTGGAGCGTCTAGTAACCGCTTGCAGCACATCGACGACAATTTGATTTTTGTTCTGTCCAGAACATCCATCACACGTAAGTCGAACAACCTTTTCTGTTTTCGTACCCTTTGTTAACTCGCTTTTTGGATTACCTGGTACTACCGTACAATTGTGCAGACAGAGCTGACGGCTATAGTAAACTTATCGATGAGGAAACTTTTGGTATCGGTAGATTTTTGTGTACGTCGAATTTTAAAGTTAAGACTAGGATCGTCTTATACTTCCTGGCTTACGTCTCGATGCCGTGATGGCTTTTCCCTCTTTATTATTTCATTCAACGCGCTACATGTTGAGCGCTTATCTCTTGTAGTTAAAACCCAAATTAAGTCGAGTTTTAAAGAGGTGTTTAAAATAATGTATATTTGTCTAGAGATTATCCAGCGCTTGGATATTTTACATATCAGATAACTTACTAACACTTTAATCAGATGAAAGGTCTTTCCTTACGATCTTTCCACGACAGTAGTGTGATTCTACACAATTTAAAGACAGAACGAATTTCTAATGGCTTCTCTTTATCTTCTCCTGTGCTATCTTTAGCGATATTACCCGTTTCTGAAAATCGTTTTTTATTCCATCGACTCTCTCATTAACGTACTTTAAGATGAAAGCCGTGTTGTTTTGCCTTGTTTCTATCAGAATAAAATTAATTAGGAAATGATGATAAATCGTTCGTTTATAAACCGTCGCGTCAAAATGATTTTGCGATATGCTTTTCTTTACATCGAGGATGCATCGGCAAAATTTGGGAGCGTATCTGAAAACCAAATACTCCCGACATTACAAACCGTTTAAAAACGATTAAATTAAACCGCAAAGGCAGAAGAAGACCGGGAAAGTTTTCAAATTTTAACAAAAAATTTAAAAAAGGGGGAGAATATGACAAAACCAAAAAGAGAAACTGAAGAGTTTGCAAATATTTGTTTTCCGTTTACCTGGCCTTCGTATTCGTTTTCTCGCTTTATTAGGTGAAACTAATTCTACAGAGCTAGAACAACAAGAAATATCCATTTTTTCTGTAATAAACTGAATTATCTCTCTTGCAATTAATTTTTACCAAAACACTAAAAGTACACCTTGCTGCACTTTGTTACCTCAAGCGTAAACTAACAAAACAGCTGAGCTAGGACTAATCTCATCGGCCGATGAGGAGAAATCTTACTTTGGTCCCAACGTTACTACGGAGATATACGTTATTGATCCCGATCAAAATTTGTTTACTTTAAAATAAACTGTGCGAGATATTCAGTTTTGATCCTTATGTTATAGAGCTTTTCAAGCGGAATTTATTGACATGTATAACGTAAGTGGACATGTCCATTTTTTTACCGTACGCCTCATTTTAACTAAAGGATTGTTTTAAGAAATATGACGTAAATATAGAATTTGCCACAAATAAGACCGTCAGGATTAGATTTAGAAATAGTATAGAAGAAAAAGATAATTATAACAAAATTTAAGTGTACCGAATAAAATATGATCGCAACCCACGGGTATGTAGGACAGACGGGGCGAAAATATAAAACAAGATTTAATGAACGTACAAATACGAGAAAAAAATTCGAATTATGCGACGCATTTGATAGAAAAAAGGATACATTCTCGATGAAATGATAAAATCGATGGAAATATTACATTACGAAGAAAATGGAAAACGTTTAAATATTCTAGAAAACATATGTGAGTATTCAAGCTAAAATTAAAAGTACAGAGGGTAATTGATGAACAAGTAAATACTCGATCCGATATAATAATTAAAAATCTAATGTTGTTAAAATAAAGAACGAGAAGCATTACTTAAAAAATTGTATAACCGTTAGAACGGAAGGTACAAAGCAGAAGTGGCCGTGACAGTAGGGAACGTCGCTATTCGCTATTTATTCGACGATCCCGACTCAGTGCTACCATTAGTTTGCAGAACGGTGGTAATTCGAAACGCGTCGACTACGAATGTTAGAGTAAACGGGCTAGGAAGGTGCAGAAAATAACACTCGGATCAATTAGACAAAAAATGTGTTATATAGACTTTCTTATATAAAGGTTTTGTTCTCGATCGTTGAAAATCGAACACAAAAACACATCCGATATCATGGCTGTTTGATCTGTAAAAATGTTTATTTAATACAGAATAAGAGTTGTAGCTTTAAGGATGCATAAGCACGATGATCAATATCATAAAGTATGTAGGTATTATACTCGATTGATAAGATAAAAAATAATACAATAGTAAATAATATAATTTTCTATTGTATAATAGAAAATTTATTTTTCTACGATATATTTACTCGTTTACCATCTTCCGGGTTGGAGTTACGTACATAATAACTGACATCAATGTCTTCTGATCGTTCAAAAATAAAGGAAAAACAACAACCGTCGCTCATCGCGTTGTTGCTAACGTTAATGGCAGCTACATTACATACTTCAAGTTCGAATTTCAAATTTTCAAGACAAATTGAATCGGATGCGGCAACTCTACAAACCGCTCGCTTAACACACCGTTTAATGACTAAAGCGTAAGATTATGTTTCTTCGGGTACAACAATTTACTCGCTCGAGTATTAATCGAATCGGTGACCTTCGGTACGACTAGTATCCTGTAATAGATTTACATTAAGAAAAGCGTTAATTTTACAAATTTACCTAAGCTCAGATAAATCCGGGAACGGGCGTAAAAGAAAGAAAATATTTATATTATCGTTCCGGGATTGTTAAAAGTAATCGTACGAATATTTGAGGTTTAGGTAGAATTAAAGGAATCTCCTTTTGAATTCTCTATAAAAATGATGTAAGATGGGTTTACTGTTCGCGTGCGTCAAAGTGAAGGTTAATGAGAGCGTATTCAGGCCGTCGCGTCGATGAAAGTGCTCGTAGAATGCGAGTATAATGCGTTCTCTAAATAGTTATTCATAAGTTTTACGTTACGTAGCACTCCATCGCACGATAAAATGTAACAACCAATATTTTAGTAGCGGTCTCCTTTTAAGCAGCAAAACTTCCTTTCGTATTTACAAACTCTTGAGTTTCCAAACAAACCGGTTAACTTACGTACAACTTCTTGACGTACAAATTTTATACGAATACGAAATACTCAAGAATTCTTGCAGTTTTGGTTTTATATATGGTATATTTAACCGGATATTGTACTTTAATTTTCTGTGGCCGACGGTTTACTTATTTAAATATACGACAAATTATCTTTAAAAAAATTGACCGAGATGAATTTCCGAACGCTTTCACAATTAGAGCTTAATTTTAGAGATTGTGGTATAATACAGCGTATCATTTCTCGTAATAATATTTCGATTCTCTAAATAATTCATTTTATATGAAGTACATCCGACCGGTTCCAGGGAGTAAAATTTAGAAAAAGTAAATTCGACTTTACACATTTTATTTAAGAAACTAGGATATATATGGTTAATATGACAGCCGTCCAATAAAATATTACATAGAATCATATTTTTTTAAGCAGGCGAATGATGAAATTCATACAGCGTTATTTCTGTATAAAACAAGTTATTTTCAAATCAATTATACGGTTCTTTTTAGTTTCACATTAGTTTTCGTACAGATTGAATTTCATTTCGGACCGTTATTATGCTAGCGCATATCTGGTTTTGTTGCCGTTTTTCTGGTTGAACGGGATTAAAAAAAATAATAAATAAATAAATAAAAAACAGGACGAAATATTTAATTAATTTCTTGTTCGCTGGAATTTTTTTTTTTTAATTTTTACACTCCGGAAACATTTTAACGAACAAAAGCAAATTAAAAATATTTCCCTAAAAGTTTTGTTTTTGATTTCAAACAGGTTACGTAAATTTTTATCCTCTTTTTGGCGAAACTGTTTTTTTATGATTCACAGCCGAGGTTCGATTTTAATTTTAGGCGATCGAAATTATAGCGAATAGAATTTTTAACGACTTTTATCAAAACTTTTTTGGAATTTCAAACGGGGTTCCTTATTCCGTCTTTCTGAAAGTTCATATGTATTTTAGAAAAGAAAATATATCGTTGATAATAGTACTTGAAAAAGTTTCGTGCAAAACTATTGTCCTTTTTTTGCTAAAACCAAAGGATTTCCTTCTAATAATAAATAAGCCTGAATGAGGTTGAAGAACGGTTAATTCCTCTCATTTTATGTAAGAGAGGTACAAATATATTACTATCGGTAAAAAAGACCCCTAACAATTCTTTTTAATTCTCTTTCGTGTTAATACGATACTTATGAAATGTATAAACTGAACCGTTCCGATCGCACGACCTTCTACATCGGATAAACGGGAGGCGATTTCAAACAAAGACGCAGCGTAACCTGAAAGTATTTAGCGATGTAAAGTCGATATTTGTTGACCGTCTCGTAAAAGCAAACCTCAAAACCACCGAAATCAACAACGATTCTGTTATTCTGCCCGTAAACATCTTAGTACGTTCAAATAATTGAAACATATCATCCCGCACAAACAATGTAATGAACGAATAGGATTCACTTTAACAAACGACTCGACCGGTTATATACGTGTCATCAGCTTAACTCAACAAAAATTGCGTTCGATAACATTAGATGTCGTCAAAGTTTTCGATTACATCCGCGGTCGTTGAATGCGGCTACAAAAGGGATAATAGGTTATGTATGTCGTGTTTATTCTTTTTTATTTTTATAAATTTGGTTAAACATCGTAAGCTATTGTTGGCGGTGACGGAATAATTATTTTAAGTTAAATTATAACGAAAATTACATTTAAGGTTGAATAGGTTTATCTGCGAGTTTTGTTAAAATAAGTTTCGATGTTGTTGCGTGATACCGGAACAGGCAGACACAAATCGATGTAATCTGTTAATTCGCTTTTGTTTTGTATCGACTAGATGGATATCACAAAAAAAAAAACAACGTATTCATTCTGAACAATTTTGAACTTTGTTTTTAAGTAAATTTAGATATTTTATAAATAAATCTTTTTATTTATGGAGGTTCTGTTTTTTTTTAATTGTTATTTAAAAATTATGTGAATCGTAGAAACGTATAATATATCTCATCGAATAAAATATTCAACATATCCGTCATGAAAGAATACTTAATTAATATTTATCTATGAAAATAAATACACTTTTTTCAGTTTTAACTTTACTTTAGCCGTTCTTGTAACCGAGTAAAAAATAAGATATAATAATTAAAATTTAATTTTAGAAATACAGGTAGCGTTTACAAAGATCTCGGCCTGACCCAGAAATGGCGCAAATATAAACAAATGACTGATATTTGTCAAGTACGATCCCTTAGGTTGAACGCTGCAAAATTTCAGATGCGTGCGTTTAATTACTTATGTCATGACGATAAAGCAAACAAGTTTTGGCGTTTTCTGAAAAAAAAAAAGGATAAAATATCACTTGGAGCTGTTAAAAGATTCTTTGTTTTAAAAGGTTTAATCCCGATAGACAAATAAAACCGGTTAGATCACGCCTTAAAGAATACTTCCCTTTCGTCTTCGATAGTGTAAAAATGGGCCGCTGAATTATTGAAATGCGGTTTTACATCCGTTCAAGATGATGAATGCTTAGGAGGCCCAAAGACCGCTACCGTTATCGAAATCGTGACAAAAATTCACGATGTCGTATTAAATGGTCGCCGACACGGTGAGCGCGCTCGCTGACATCATAAACATCTTGATAAACTGTGTTCAGTATATTTTCCACGTTGTTTTTAATCTTTCGGCTCGATGGGTTCCGCGTTTGTTTATAGTCGACTAAAAGGGCTTCGACTGAACACTTCTCAATGCGTTTAGATTTATTTAAAGGCGATTCGGCCGAGTTTCTTAGACTTTTATAGCGTTAAACTTCGACGTTTTATAGCGTTTATAACGTTTCGGGTTGTCGCTGAAAACTCCATAACCTGCGCTTCGAAGCCGCTTCCACACGCTCTGTTATTTCGATTCCGGCGATTACTTTTTCTTCTAAAACCTGAAGAAATGGCTCGTTTGACGAAGATTCACTTCAAATGTCGAGGTCAAAGCTGAGACGACCGCTTATTTTACATAGTCGGACAAGTCGCATTATGCCGAGGGTACTAAAAAGCCGTAGTCTAAATGTATCGCAAAATAACTACTTTGAAAAACAAACGTTCTGAAAAATCTTGCGTTATCTTTATCAGACCCGAGAACTTTCCCAACGACCCTCGTAATGGATCTAACGCTTAAAATTAATCGATCTGTAGTTTTAAAAAATAACGTTCGTAGTAATTTTATGAATAATTTAATTGTATTATTTTTTTATCCGGATAATATTTTTTCTGAAGAACGAACAGTGAAAAGTCACGGAGACAAAAAAACAAAATTTGTATGGACGTTTTCTTTTAGCGTAATTATTACTTGATCTATACAAAGTTCCACTTAATAAGTAAATTGAAGCGAAGTTTTGTATGCGGGTAAAAATCATTAACCGACTAGAACGTAGCGGCATTAACAAACAATAATATATTCCCGACTCCCGTTCTGGTTATTCTTCTTTTTTTTTAACTTAACTTCATCGAACGGTTCGGATAAATTATTTGATTCGCCGCACGCATCAAGACAACGAAGCTGGAGCTCGACGTTTGAACAAAAAGCGTGGTTTTTAAATTTATATAGATAGCTACTGCGGCAGCAATAGTGCTTCGATCGGGAAAGTATAGCGGTGGAGTCAAAATTTTGGTAACTGGGTTTACGTAAAATTTCTACATTTCAAGGCCTCCTTAGTCTAAAAAACATACTTACAGAAATCTTTGGTAGACGTAGGTGTACGTATGTCGATCTGTATTTTGTTTACTATCTCGAGACTGACTCGACATGAATTCTTCACAAACGGGTCAAAAAATTATTTTAAAATAAAATTTTATATTTCAATTTACTACTGATTGTATAAGGAAAACCTTTTTCATATAATAAAATATTATCGTAATAATGCGACTGTTAATGGAGATACCGTTAAATAAATATTTGATGATTTAGATTTGAGATTTTTTGTCGTTGTATATTTTCAATTGCTAATCGAAAGTGTCAATCTTTCTTGATTTCCTATCTCACGGGTTCATAAATATCACATTAGACTGATTTTTCCGAAAAATAATTAAAAACTTTGTTACATCTTTTACGTTACGCTATTCCATCTGTTTCCGTAGAATAGTAATCTACTGATTCGCATTTTCTTTCGGCACAAAACCAACTGAGCGAGGAAAATATAAATCCAGGGGTTGAGTTTTGATCGTGAATTTCATTCGTCTAAAATATATACTTCTCACTACTACGCTGATATTTTTGCCGCGATTTCCTTTTTTGTTTTTCGCTAAATCACTTTATAATTACAACGATAATAATAATAGCTTATTATTCGGTAAGTTTAGGTACGATTATAGAATTTAGAATTTATTAGATCGAATTTAACCGTTTTATCCGAAATGCTACAGCGTTTTAGAGCTGACAGGGTCTAGTCTCGTTGAATTTTCTGACGCGAAGATGGAGCCCTGATAGCGGTTAAAAGAAAGTCTACGTGTTTTAGAAGGAGGGACTTGGAGTCTGGTGTATACGCGGTTGAAATCCCCCAAAGAATATCTTATTTTGTTGCCAGTATTTTCCTCCCTCTTTGCCCACCGTGCTTGATCGATTAGCATGTGGAAAAGTAAATGATAATGTAGATCGTGGACTCTTTCATAACATTATACCGGGGGATTTTAATTCAAGCGGTATAAATTACCAGGATCGTTTACTTTTTTTAAAACGCACTTCTTTGCCGAACACAAGATCAGTTCGATCAGATCCAGCATAAGATTTTTGGATTTAGTAGTCACCGCACCGAAAAATAATTCAAGTCGGACCGATTTTTATATATTTTCCTTTTTTAACAAATGAATCTAGAACAATATTTTTTAGATAAATAAATAAGAATAAGAAAGATCGTAAGTGAAATAACGATTATCAAATTTGTTAATGAAAAAGATAAAATAGAGATAGAAATTTAATCTCTACTAAACACCAAGAAAGTTCAGCGACATCAAAAGTTCCCTGGTATGTTTAGAAGATACCGGTTATTTAGTTTTATCGGTTATATTAGTCGCATTATGTTTTGACCTGCGGTCGGCAAACTACTGTTCGTGAGCCGGTCCGTACTGTCGCCACTTTTTGTTCGGTCCGAGAGATAAAAATGGATTCCATATTTTATAATTTTTTGAAATTTCTGAAAACGCGCTTTTTCGGCTGACAGCCGAGTCGCGGAGTCGCGAGAAATAACACGCGCGGGACTTCTGTGTCTTCTCATTAGCAAGTGGCAATTCTTGGTGGCCTCTGCTGTGACGCCGTGAAATTACAGATACAATTAGGCAGCGTTCGTGTATCGCTTCCTTTCTCGTGATGTGCTATCGTGAATCTGGAATCGTTCTCTGTATCGCGTATCCTTCGCGTTGCATATCCGTATCCGACATTTCACGTCGAAGCCGGAGGTTTAAAACGGAATACTTTATCTCAAAGCGATTTCTTCACGAAAATGAAAAATGAAAACGAAGCAGCAACTAAGTTTACGAGTATCTTATTTATTAACCGATTAAGGAAAGCCGTTCGCCGACTGCGAGTTAATTGAATTATCGTTGATCGTTCCGACCGAAGAAATGTTCCAGACAAAATCGATTTATTTAAATCTATTAGCCTTTCGGCGAGAACAGGTAATCAAAATGTCGAGGAGATCTGACGGAACATCAGTAGTCGATTACTTAACGACAAATGATTTTGGGTGATTCTTCTCGGTTTTTGATGACTTAACAGACATTAATGATACCGCTCAGTCGCTGCTGTTTATTCAAGGAGTCTAGTGAGTTTTAAGTTACTGAAGAGTTAGATTCTACGAGCGGTCTAAACGAAACCGTTACAGGAGAAAATATTGTCAAAATCCCCGTAAATCGTGTCAAATTACTTACGCGTTTTCCACGATATAAAAAATTTTAAAAAGTGAAATCGCATTCCCGCACAGATTTACGGGGGATAAAACTTGTTTTTCAAATTTTAATACGAGTGCACAACCTATTAAATCCATTTCACTGTACAATCGAAGAGCTTCCGCCTAATCTTCCGCGCTAAAAAGCTAATTTCTTGACAAAATTAACAGAATTCTATAAATGTCTTTCAAGCGTCATATACGTTCAATTAAGATAATATGCTTCGGGATTCTTATCTGTATTCGGCAATATCTGCTTGTGTGAAAATACATTTTCAAGATGAATACATAAAATCTCGATACAGGTCGGCATTAGCAGATGGATATTTACGATATTTGCAATCATTCAAGCTGGGTTTCACTAACTTTGAACTCCAGTTTGGTGAAATATTATTTCAAAAACGGAATCCATTCTTCCCATTAGTAGAGCTATATTTCAGACGACTTTTATCGATTATTATTTTTTTATCTATAATTACGGTATATTACGTTCGATAAATTTGAAAAAAGCTTGTGTTTATTTCTTATTTTTTTAACGAGTATAAACAGTTTTGTCGTTTTTTTCGTAAACATAACATTCATTATACAAGACGACAGGGTCAGTTGTGTTTTATTTCGTTGTTTATATGACATATTTTGCGTTCATGTATACGATTAATTCATTTATTTTCCCGACTAAAATCCATTTATTTCGGTATATTTTTATATTGTATGTTTTTATTAAATTTATTTAACTTCTACACATTTGTGTAAAGGCTAATCAATTTTTTTACTGAATACTACGATTAGGGTTTTGTTGTTTTTTTCTTCAAAAAATAAAATTTATTTTACGGAAACTTTTACATATGTATATTTAAATTATATTTTGGATGAAAAAAATAATATTAACGTTGAAATGATACAAAATACCAAATTTTGTCCCAAATTAAACTGTACGTGTTGTAACATCGTAATGTGAAACAAATTCTATTTCTGTGTTATGTAAATATTTATTTGCCTTTCCTCTCCCACCAAAAAAAAAAAAAAACAAATATATATACATTTGGTGAAAGACGTTGTTTAAGCTAAATTATATCGTCGTTTCGTCAGTGCTATTGTAATTTGTGTGTGTGTGTTAAAATTTTATAGAGGCAGCCTAAGCCTTCAACAAAACGGATCTTTTTTTTATTTAACTTAGGTAAAATTGAAGAAATTCGATATTAATTATACTGTATTCAGTTACCTTATAGAGTGAAAAATAAACAAACGTTGCCTTTGTACGAGTGAGTTCGTAACGATTCTGCTGACTCCGTCCCTTGCATCGTGTGCCGATTTACAACAGTAATCATTACTCATATATATTCACCGTACGATTAATTATCATATAGCAGTCGATGTAATCATAAGGTTATATAACTTCTGTTTTCACACTTCAATTAAAATCCTTAATCTTCTCGTACTATTCTCGTGTTCAGTTTTTGTGTTTCTCTTATTTATTTACTCTAATATTATTTAAAGTTAATAAAATTAAATTTTTTAAGTTTACTTAAGGTGAATTAGTTTATTTCTAGATTTGCGTCGGTACGACTCGAGTTACCGTTATACTGACACCGTGTCTGATACGGATTCGAGTGATAATAGTGCACGATTACTGATATCATTGTGTACTCGACCCGATCGAGTTAATTTGGTGACAGATCAAAAGTTACGTAGCGTCCAGAAAATACTGGTTTTAAAATATATGATGTTAAATCTATACGCTTAAAAGTCATCGATAAAACAGGCCAGCAGGAATGGAAAACCCGTATAAAACATGTAACGGTTGCTACTAAACCAAATTATTTGGAAGCGGATAATATGATAGGAAACAAAATTGAGCCTCTCGTTGTATCTTTAAATACTGACAGTACTACAAATTTCTTGCAAACAGATGACGAAACCTGAATTGAATTTATTCAATTCAGTTTATTATCGTAGGAATTTAATCTAAGGTATTAGTGAAATTTTAGTGTTTGTGGATGATCGACGATTTCATAACTTAAAAAACTCAAATAAAATGTCTTAATTTATTTAAATTCAAAATTTATATAAATTTAAAATTCAATAGCGCGTGGTTACTGAATATTAACGTCGCGTAGTTTCTTTTATATGCAATAGG
Source organism: Lycorma delicatula (assembly GCF_047948215.1). Lineage (NCBI taxonomy): Eukaryota > Metazoa > Arthropoda > Insecta > Hemiptera > Fulgoridae > Lycorma > Lycorma delicatula. Next base: position 130,023,833 of record NC_134463.1, on the reverse strand, counting down.
ATTCACAGGATATGCATGTGAATTTGCGACCTCGACCCTCGTACGCGCAGTTTGTTTACTTGAACTCTATAAGCTAACTGAACAGGATATAAAGATTTAATTCGAGACGCCATAAATAGATTTCAGACTGTTCGGAGCCGTAACAATTGCAGCCGACCGAATAAAGATCACATAAGAAGCGTCCTACGCAAGGAGGGTTTTTCACATCGGAGCCGACGATATCCCTTTCTGTAAATGAAACCGCCACTACGTTCACTAGAGGACCCCACACGTTTTCCAGGAACGGTCGGCCTTTCTTTTTCCTGTTTAGCCTCCGGTAACTACCGTTTAGATAATTCTTCAGAGGATGAATGAGGATGATATGTATGAGTGTAAATCTAGTGTAAGTGTAGTCTTGTACGGTCTCAGTTCGACCGTTCCTGAGATGTGTGGTTAATTGAAACCCGACCGCCAAAGAACACCGGTATCCACGATCTAGTATTCAAATACGTGTAATAATAACTGGCTTTACTAGGACTTGAACGCTGTAACTCTCGACTTCCAAATCGGCTGATTTGGGAAGACGCGTTAACCACTAGACCAACCCGGTGGGTTAGGAACGGTCGGCCTGAGTCTGTACATGATTACACCTCACTTACGCGTCGTACATACCATCCTCATCTCATCGGGCCGTAGGGGGTTGCTTATTGTTCACTGGTTGAACAGATTGCGACGTACGCATTAGGAAAACTAAAAAAATATATTATCTACAATTAAATAAACTATAAAATTCATTACAACTTTTAATAAAACGGTAAAGTATAAAATGAAATGTACAAATAAAGTTTTTCCACCCCGTGGGCCAGTGGTTGGTGGTATCAAAAAACTTAACTTAAATAATTTTTAGGCCCTTACCCAAAGAATAGTAGGATTTTTAAACGAATTCGATATTTTACTTAATAGGAAGTTATAGCGATATTTTGTTTTTTGGAAAAAGCCCTCCCATCACCCATATCGTGGTCCGACTTTGTCCATTAACGAACTCGGCTAAGATTTTAGGTCGTTATATTTTATGTATAAATTTGAAAGTGATATTCGGAAAATTACGGCAGTTAACGTGTCCACAAGAAAGTGAAATATATATATATATATACTTTTGAAGTGACGTTGGTTGTGGGGTCTGGGGGATGTGAAACACGAAGATATGTCGAAATTTTCCGGAAGTCGAATCATGGTCCCATTAAAATAGGTAGCTTTATTATGAAAATCTACCTAAAACAAAAAAACAATCAGAATATTGCAAATTAATTAATTGGATATTTAATCAGGTAAAAACATTAAACCATTAAACAAGTAATGGTTTGTGTTTTTTTTTTACTTGATTATTTCGGTTAAAGAAATAAATAGACTCGGATGGAAAAAATAATTATTTATACGAAGAGGATGGAAAACATCTTGCATCAAAAAACAGTATGAGAAATATATAATATTACTGTTATTATTTTGTGGATATATATATATATATATATAAAGCTGTATATTATTCAAACAAAAGATAATAGGGACTAAGATAAATGTCACCAACCATTACAAGCACCTAAGAGAGATTAGATAAGGCTTCAATTGAAAATAGAAAATTAAAACTGGATAAGCTTAGATTTAACACCAAAGACATCCAATAAGAAGCTCTTTCCAAGATCACGAAATTAGGACATTATGCAATTGTAATAAAACCGGTTATCTTATATGGCACTAAAACGTTACACCTAACCGACCTTGAAAAATTCGTCAATATGGAAAAACATGCTAAGGAAAATCCACGGTTCAAAGGTAACAGAGGAAGGATACAGACTGAAATCTAACGAGGAGATGTACGGAAATCAAGAAGACTTAGAAACAGCGATAAGGAAAAAAAGGTTAAATTTCTTCGGACATACAATCAGGGTGGACCAAAGAGATCATATAAACATATTTTTGGTAGCTGGGGAACATGAAAAGCAAGTCGAAATAATTGAAACAGAAGGAAGACGACCTCCAAAGGAGGTAGGCTTGAAAGAAGAGGCTGTTGGGGTAGAGATAACTTCCGAACAATAATTTACAATGTACGAGTTCTTGAAGCGGAAAAAAGGACAGGAAGAAAATGGACATATAAGCAAAAAAGAAGAAGCTACGCCGAAAAAAATGAGACACGCACGCGACAGAAAAGAAGCTAGAAAGAAGTGATTATTTGCGTAGTCCTAAGTTGGCGTTTTCGGACAAAATAAAACACTACCTGTGCATGTTTGTTTATGAAAATGTAGTATGACGTCATTGCAGAAACTTGCACGAGAAATATTTTATATTTATTCAGCGAAAGTTAAATTTATTCATGCATTAAATAATTTTTCATATAATAATCGTTAAATGTAAAATTGTTCTTATTTTTCTTTTGAGAGCGGCCACATGAATATCTTTCATCGACATAAATGTAAATAAATATTATCTTTATGGATTAAATTATATTAAAAGTAAACTTAAAAATAATTAGATAAATAGGTCGTATGCTTCTTAACTACTTTAATCGATAATATAAGTTTCTAATTTTAACCGATTTAAAAACTGTGTTCTCAATTCGACCGGTGTATAATATTATGTATATATTTTTTATTTTTTGAATTCGGCAAGAAACAATTTAGCTACTAGCTCAAGGTGAGGTGCATATTCGGAGAGTTTACAAACTACTGCTGTGTACAGTCACGTTCCAGTGGTACTAGTAAAGTAATTGCGACTTCTACTGTGACAATATGCTGCTGTTTTAAACATTATCGTGTGTGTATGGACGCAGGCGCATATCATGATATTGTTATATAACATTATATTATTTATTAGGCTTTATTTATATATTAATAACAAAACATGAGTTATTCTTCTGCTTAATCATGGCTGTTTTTGTATAAATAATGAATTTTATCTTTTGCCCTGTTATTTTGTAATAAGAGCAATTTGTTTTCACAGTCGGTGTACTTTAAGATATAAGCACGATGAAGATATATCTTACTAAAAAATGTATACACAATAAGTAAAGTATAGATTTCCTACATCAATTGTTTTGGTTTAAGTAATGATATTATGACGAACAAAGGCGCGCGAGTCATAGAATTACGGGTTAAAAGTTTAAAATAGATGTGTAGTAATAAGAATTACCTAATCTGTAGACGTGTTATTATTAATAAAAGCAAATATTCTCTGTTATTTGCACTGGAAATTGCTACAGTTGTTACTAAAAAGTAATCTTTTTTAATGTATAATTCCCAGTGTAAAACAGATTATCATAAAGAAATGAACAATGAAAATATTTTGAAGTATATTGAAAAGCAAATTATTCCAGGACAACCGAAAAATTGTATTCTAGTCATAGATAACGTACCTTAACACAATTTACAAAAAAATAAACTTCCGTTATCCAAGTCGTTGAAAAAATATATTCAAGAATGGCTCCAAAAAAATAAAATCAACTACGAACTAGATCTAACAAAAAAAAAAGAAAACTTTTAGAAATTGTCAAACTACACCGCCCAGAACCATCATATGAATTAGACAAAATACTAAATAACAAAGGAATTACAGCGCTTAGATTTCCACCTTACCATCCAGATTTTAACCTGATTAAATTTATTTGGAATATAGATAAAAAAATTCAAGGCTGCAATACGTCCCACATGTCATTAACAGAACTGAGAGCCTTTACGTCAGGTGCAACTCCTGACTGACGAGTTGATTTTTTGGACGCTGCAAATTATCAGCGTCGAAAGTTCCGGAGGTAATGGATTCTTACTGTAAAACAGATGCGTTAATGGAAGATGCCATTAAAATCATAATTATAAATATAGGGATGGATGATGATGATGAGTAGTGAAGACGAATTGGAAATTAATTCCGGTGGAAGTAAACCTGAGTGAGCTCAGAAATCCAGGGTTGTTGGCCTAGCACAGAAGATAGTTCTGTAGACAAAACTGGTTTAGGATTGTAATAAGATGGTGTTGATCGTTTAATTATTTACTAAGTTAATATAAAAATATTAATTTATTTTTTATTCTGTAGCTATATCCAACTTGTTACGATTCCGTAGGCCTCTATTTCCAAATTATTACTATGAGCTTTGAATATAATGCTGTGAACTAGGATACCGTTTTAGCGAAAACGGTTACTTACCGTATTTATTCGATAACCCCCCGCCCCCGAATAAGCCCCGCACCTCGATTTTCCGGACCGAAAATCTAAAAAAAGTCCAGTATACACTGGTATTTTAAAATGCAACAGATATGATAAAAAAATACGTAAATACGAAAATATTCAGAAAGTAAAGCGTTTAATTCGTTCATTTAAATTACATTATTAATATTACATGAATAATTAATTACCGTAAGTACTAGTTTAGTTCAGAATCAGTAAGCCAGTAAAACGAAAAGAAACTATCATATTGAAAAGGATCATTTCAATGCGCTTTTTATTTAATTATCACTGTTACTGTCAATGTCTGCAGAAGAGTTACCGGTAGTCTCCACGTCGCTCTGCCAAAGTGAATGTCTTCATTACCATCAAGTTCATTAGATATTCCGCATTTTTTTAAACTTTTCCTTACTAATTCCGTGGAAATAACTTCCCAAGCGTCTTTTATCCAAACACAAATCCGGTTAAAATCTGGGCGTTTGATTCTTCCTGTAGGCGTGAGAAAGAAATTGTTATCAGCCATCCGTTTACTGTACAGTTGTTTTATTGCGGATTTGAACGGTTTATTAACGGACTGCAGACATCTAGCGGTTACAATAGAGACGTCAATCCGCCTGGAATTATTACTTGGTCTGTCATACCCTTTTTTAAAATGTCTTTCACTTTATCAGTCGTATGCCCCCGATAACTGTCCACTACTAACATACCGGTATTTTTTTAAAGTAAATCTCCTGATCGCTTTTGCCATACACACCTGATCCGATCTAAAATTAAGGTTTCGTCCATCCAACCTGATTCCTGTACTCTGATAATAACTACATTTACCTGTACCGTAGGAAGAATTTTTCTTTTAAAAACAATGTACGGAGGTAATTTTGATCATCAGAAGTAACGCAAAGCACAACACTACACCTTTGATTTTCATTACCATCAGTGCGAATCGTAACACTTTTTTCACCTTTTTTTGTTTACGGTTCTGTCAAATGGCATTTCAAAATATACGAGGGTTTGATCAGCGTTTCCTATATCAGAAGGCAATAGCCTTTATCTTTTGTAAGATTTATTATGTATTTGTGAAAATGTAATATTTTTTTGTTCATAAGCGTCTGGAAGTCGTTGAGAAACGATCGTCTTTCGTTTTATTGATAAATCATTTCGTGCAAAAAATCGTGTTATCCATCCACGGCTTGCTTTAAAATCAACTTTATTCAACGATTTAGCGATTTCACGAGCATATGATCGACACAGTTTTGTCGTGACAGCATAACTGCATTTCCTTTTTCCATAATAAGGTCATACAATTTTTTTTCTATGTTTGTATATTTTGGTTTTAAGCCACGAAAAGCCCTTTTATTACCAGTGCCTTTCACCAGAAGTTGTTTCTTCTTACGCCAGTCTCGAATGCAGCTTTAATCTACGTCAAATTTTCTTCCTGCTGCTCGATTTCCAATTTTTTCAGCCTCTTCTATAACGCTCAGTTTTTTATTTACTGTAAAATATCGTAGACGCTGTCCTTTTGTACTCATTTTTAATCCGTAATTAACGACGATGGGTAACTGACACTGTAACTGTAGTGCCATTAGAACCGGATGCAGCCTATACAGAACGAATCGGTTTTATAAAAATACCGTAACTTCGTTCCTATCGATAATATGAACAGGATGTTAATAATTAAGGATGTATTCTGTATAAGCGGCATCCGGTATTGATAAACGAAAGCCTAATATAACTATATTTATGTGAATGAATTTAGATACTTCTAAGAAAACGTTTACTTTACATAAATTATCCTGGCTAAAGGTTATGTTTCAAATAAGCCCCGCACCCTTATTTTTTCTCTCCAATTCCAAGAAAAAAAGTGCGGGGTGTACTCGAATAAATACGGTAATTAAATTTTGTAATTAATTGCAGGTTAAATTTATTTCATTTATAAATACAGTAATGTACGACAATATTAATATTTCAATTGTGTCATTACCGTAATCAGAAATAAATTACAGGTTCCAAAAAAAATTCAGTAATCTATTGTAAACAGAAAACATTGTTTTTTTTGGAATAGATTGACAGGCATGCTACTTTGTTCAGTAGGACTAAACCCAGACTGTACTGTTGTGTTATATTTTCATCTGTGTCTGTAGCGAAACAAAACAACAGTGTGGCGCTCCTCCACGAATATGGCCTTCGCCTTGTCGACTTGTATTTTTTTTTTATATTTGCTCATAGTTCTAAAATACAACCAGGCCAATATAAAAGTAAATAATTTACCCATAAACCTTCGTTATTGAATGCTTGATCATAATCCAACTTACTAGTTGGTCTGTATTTGTTGATGTCGATAATTCATACAAATTCCGTTTCTTTTTATTCGAGTTTTGATTGAGGAAAGTATTCACATTTTATAATCAGTTGTGTATTTTTAGTGTATTATAATTACGAGTGAACTTAGGTCTATCGTAAAAGACAAAAAAATCTAAAACAGCAGGTTCGGGAAATAGTAAATAGTGTGTATGAGTTAAGGCCACAACAAGGTGACCGATTTCCAAAGTCGAAAAAATAAGATAAACAATAGCAGCTATGTGTGAGGTGTTGTGATTCCAAGTCCAAAGAGTGAGAAAAGAGAAAAAGCGGTTGCTAGAAAAATTAGCCGAAAATTCAAAGGAGACTTCGGAGGAGGACCTTTTGTGTGTGTGTGTGTGTGTGTGTGTGTGTGTGTGTGTGTGTGTGTGTTATTTTAACAGTTTATTTCTATACAGATAGAGATTTTTTAAACTTATCCATATTTTAAACCAAAATAAAATCAATTTTACAAAACCAACCTATAAGATATTAATATTGAAATTCTTTAAATTTTCTACTTTTTTAAGTCTTCTGCAGAATAATGGATAGAAAATTGTTTTAATTAAGGGCTGTATTGTTAAAAACAAAATCTGAAGAAAAAAGATCATTTTATACTTTTTTAGTGCGGTTTTTATAAAAATTAATTTTATTACTATAATTGTAATTATTAATAAACTTTTCATTTTATTATTATTATTTTTTTAATTCGCTTTAACCGTTAAGATCATTAAGTTGTATTTTAAAATTGAATCGTATTTTAAAAGGTAAGAAAACAGAGTATTTGCATGCTTATTAGCTCGTGCGTGAATCTATTCGTCGAACAATAGCTGCCTTCCTTCGACCGCCACCCTTCCGTGATCGCGATACAATATTTTGTATGTACAAGATAAGAGACACTGCTATACGCTTCAACTCTCCTTTACTAGTCCACTTCAATTCTCATCACTCCATCAAGTTTACTGTTTGTTGCTCTTTTATATTATATATATAATACGAACGTGCTTAGCTGTTGCTTACGTACATTTACTTTTGTGTTCATTGATGGCCTATGTTTCACGATTTACATTTTTACGTTTTTTCTCGATATATTTTACGGCGGACTGACCTTTGACAAATTGTTTTTTTAAATACGCCGCAGGATTTAAAAATATTACGGCTTAGTTTATATAGTATCTAAAGGACAAGTGGAAAAAGGTTAAAATTTCCGGCAAACAAAGTCTGGTGTAATTTGACCCCTTGTTTTAAAAATTATACGGTATTAAAAGTATAATTCATACAAAATCAAAATTTTTAGTAAAACATTTTGGGTCAGTAGACCTCCACGACCGAATTATGATTTCATCATCAAAATATTTAAAGTACGTTAAAAAAACAACATTTTTTTGTGAAAGAATTTAGGTAATATTTGATATGATATAACATTTTTAATATTGGTTGTAACTTGAAAAACAGATAAAAATATCAGAAATTATAAAAAATTCAAGCAATTTTTTAATTCTTAGGTCGGATTCCTGGGACCCTCTATTTTAAAAACGTTCCCATGTCGGCTACATTAATATAGCATCATTAGAATTCAACACCCGTGTTTTTTCGGGTTTAAAAGTTTATTTATTGTAGAAATTATTTACTCGAATAAGTCGACTCGATTTAGTGCAATGTTACTGAACAAGACTGAAATAAAATATATTTAAAAAAAACAAAAAAAACATAAATAATCACGGTACCTATGTCAAAGTACCCGGTTTCTCTTGTGTTCGTTGGCCGTGCTCGTCAAACCCATCAGGATCCTACGGCTTTTTTATTATAATCTATCCTAACTTTTTTTTACCTCGACCTTGCGGCCGGACGTACTTAATATGAAGGTCAGTAGTTATCGACCCATCAGCCTCTTGCCGGTTATCGGTAAGTTGCTGGAAAGGCTGGTTGTTAAACGGCTCTGTGAAAACATCGATATGAACTGTTTTCTAAATCGAGGCCATTGTGGCTTCATCAAAGGAGTTGGCACCGAGGATTGCATCTTAAATGCACTTGCCGAGGTGGAAAGCGCCTGCTATAAATATGTTTTGGCAATCTTTATCGACATAGAGGCAGAATTTCCTTCCTTGTGTTGGAGTTCTGTCCTCTATGACTTGGAACGCTGCAATGTTCCCGTAGTCGTAGAGGCTCTAGTACGTGACTACTTTTCTAACCGCCCGGCTCTGTTTAAAGATGCGCGCCTAGTTGTGAAAAAATCAGTCGCCAGGAGAAACCCCCAGGGTTCCGTTCTCGGTCCCTTGCTGTGGAACCTGGTATTCGACGGATTTCTGGGATTGGCATTCCCAGAAGGGGTCACGGCCCAGGCTTTCAGCGATGACTGTCTCCTATTATTATTATTATTATTATTATTATTATTATTAGTTCACGGTAACTCACGACGGCAGCTGGAAGATTGAGCGCAGGCGGCTTTTTCAACCGCAAATGGCTGGATGGACATTCAAAATTTAAAGAATTCTGTGCCCAACTCGAAGTAAATGCTTCTAAAGGGTGCAGACTGATTATCGCACAGTCGCAAATAAAAGCTGTTTAATCAGTCGATTTAGAGTTCATAAGTACCTAGGCGTTTTGTTTGATGAGAAGTTGCCGTTTAGCAACCGCATTAAGCAAGTAGCGGCGGACGCCGTCTCAGTGATGCACAAACTTAGAAGGATTGCTCGGAAAGACTACGGATTGTCGGACCGTCCGTACATGGTGTACCGATGTGTCTATGAAAGCATGATCTCTTACGCGGCACCTGTTTGGGCGCATAGGTTGCATATCAATAGAGCACTTCTTCAAAATTTAAGGAGTGTTTAATTGTATGCACTAGTGTTTTTAAAACAACCTCCTACGAGGCTATCATCGTATTGGGAAAGGCTCTCCTAATCGATTTAGTGGTGAAAGTTCGGGCAGACATGTGGAAGTTGCGAAGAAGTCGCGAGGCCGAGGTATTTGGGATGCGGTTTCGAGCCAGGCCAGTACCGGAGCGGAACGGTGATCACAATGCACCGGATCTAAATTTCGTTCAGTTGCCCATCTCTCGCCTGCGTAAGAGGCTGCAGAGCTTCGCGATGGATACGTGGCAGCTCGAACGGCACACCACGACTAAGGGAAGATCCTTGTATAAATTTATGCAGGATCTGGGGGGATGGTATGCTTCAAGCTCGATTTTAAGGGCAATGGGTAACCAGGCGCTCACCAACCATATTAATTTAAATCAATATCTGTTTCGTTTCCGCCTGGCAGCTGATGAGCTGTGCGTCTGTGGGGAGGTTCAGTCAAATGTAAACCTAATGATTGACTGCCTTGCTGTTGTGGGGGCAAGAGACCGGGCCACCCTGGAACTTAGAGGTCAAGGGGAAAATTGGCCACTCACAAGCGGCGAGTCAATGTGGCGAGAGCCGCATTGTCGGACCGTGTGGGAGTTCCTTGATGCGGTTGCTTTGATCAACTGACGTCAGTAGTTTACCTAAGGAAAAAGACTCCTACCGCACTCCTGTGAGAAGCTAACCTAGAGATACATATGGTTGACTATCAGCCACTTAAGGCTCCAAGCGCTTTAATATGGTGGACAGGTATTTTCTGATATTCAGCGACCTAGGCGTGGCTAGGCGTAACGATGAAATAAATTTTAATTTATGGATGTCATATATATTTTTAGTAGTTGACGGGCTGCGCCTACCCGGTTTAGGAAATATATTACAAGTTGGCGGTTGGGACACGTAAGCCGGTGGTGTGTGGCACCGCGCTTAGTCCGCTCACGTTAGGTAAGCTCTAGGAGCTGTTTAGGACACCGGTCGCTAAACTGATTCGAGGCTCAGTAGCCGTTTGTGGCACAAACATTCGGTTTTATGCTTTAGGGTGACCGAATGAGGTGGTGGCGGGAGAAATGCCAGAAAACCAATGTACTTATTATGAACATCGGTTCAAGGTAGACTCGGAAGGAATTATTCACCCCTGGACTTCTTTCGCCATCTTTGTTCAGATGATCTTAAACAACATCGTGGACACCGCATGCCGCGATCGTTAGGTCTACCGCTTGGCTTCGATGAGTCAAATACTGTTTAGCAATAATGTTGAATATCTCACCACCCCCAAATCCGATCGACTTAAAGCTTTTTCATTTTAAATAAATTTTGTACGCTTACATACGTAATTCTTCATTGTTCTTTCCTTGTACAAAGCAAAGGAAGTAATGTAAACGCGAAAATTTTCCGTTTTCAGACTTCAACTGAAATATCCATTTTGAACAATCTTGAATCCATTTTGATTATTTTCGCCGTGTCGTCTGTACATGAATATGTATGTGTCTCGCATAACTAAATACGATTAGCCGCAGAATGTTGAAATTTTGGATTTAGGACTGTTGTAACATCTAATTGTGCACCTCCCCTTTTGATTGCATTCCGCTGAACCAAAAGCGTCTGAAAAAGCCCAAAATCAAAAAAAATTGGATTATGGACTTTGTTAATTGCAGTATTAGCCCTCATCGAGACAATTTCAACTATATATCATAAGTAGTACTTATTTTCATCAGTTCCAGAGTTATAGCCCGATAAAATTTTAATTAATGAAATATTTGGATCTTACAAAGGGAAGGCATATCGGTTCGAATTCGACTTTATTTGCTTTTTTTTAACTTTTTTTTATTTAAATACATCGATTTATTATTATTAATAAGAAATTAACATTTTTATTAAAAATTATTAAAATTATTTTTACAATAAATAATAATTCAGCAACAATAATAATAATAAAAATGAGTTATTAGTGAAATAAAACTTTATGTTCTTTTCATTTCAAAAGAAAAAATGTGCAAATGTAATTTAACAGGCGTACAAAGATCCACATCAGATATTTTTTCTTCCAGAAAGTTTTTTAATTTGCTTATGTTTTTTGGACTTGGGGTCTTTACAACGTCCACATTTTCAAAACTAACGATACTGTAAATTTTGGCCTATCTCTATCTTTCCCTTTACAGCTAAGTTGCTGCAGCAGCAGTAGAATTATAAGACTGGGAGGTAATACGGTAAAAAGGAATGATTCTACATGAGAGAGAGAGAGAGTTCGAGTGAGAGAATAGAGTGAGGGCGCGTGAGAGTGTGTGACAAAGAAAATGTGTATGAGAAGGCGTGGGAGCGAGAGTGTCACTGTGGGTTTGTGTTAATAATATTTTTATGTTATTCATCTGCATCCTTTCCTTATTTTTATCAAGACGCAGTACTTCCTAAAGGTTTTTATTTTTCAAACTTTTCAAGGTTATGTAAGCTTATTCAAGCTTTCTATGTAAGCCTAACCAAAATTTTAATAAACCTAGAATTTTCGAAACAAATTAAACTTAAAAATACATTATTAAAACCGCTTATAAAAACTAAACTCTTTACTTTCCCGACATTGTACTGTACTGAATGTAGTAAAAGTAAGCGAAAATAAAAAATTTGTCCAAAAAATCGCTTTTCACATTTTTGATTTCTCGGTGTTATTTAGAATTCGTGAAAATTCGAAGAGTTCCGAAATGAGGGAAGGAGGTTGGTTAATTACTGTAGTGCGTTCGTGCGTGTGTCTGCGTCGTTATCTATAAGCTAATAGCTTAGAATTAGGTGGACTAAAAATCTTCAAATTTGGCTCGGTGACTTTTATTCGAGGACATTAATGCTATTAAAGATCAAGATCGAATTCAAAGGAGCAGAAAGAAGGGGGACAGGGTTCTGTTTCGAGTTAGATCGCATCTATGAATATTATTTACTCGTTAGAATTTTAAATCGATTTTATAAAAATGTTGTTTTTTCCTCAAAACGAATACCAAATTAAAAAATAACGGTCTAAGTCATAATTTTTTTACTTCCAGATTTGTTGTTTCGCATTCGACTCGGTAAATATTAGGTAACATAAGGTATTATGCTGCTAAATGTTTGAGGCTGAATCGCAAAAGTATAAACGGGTTAAACCCGTATATCGGGCGATTCTGTATTTCGAGACCGAATACAAAATTATTAAACTCGACGCATACGCTTGTATTTAAATGGTAAATTGATTGTTTTGTCGGTTGTGGTGAGCCGATATAGGCGGTCGAGTTACTAACGTAGCGCATGCGCACCGTCCGCTGCGTTCACGGATCTGTTTCAACAGGCATAAAAACGTTCCGACGTTACTAAGTTATTCCGTGTTGTGTTTCGTGTTGTTAAAATTGTCGGTTACAGTAAATTTATGAACGTTTAATCTCGTACTGTTTTATTTTAACGTCTGTAAAAACGAAATGAATTTTTGAATAGTTTGTGATGAGGTAAGACAATCCATATTTTAACATTAATTTTCATATATTAAAGGTTTGTATTTGTACACGTTTCACTTCCCTACACTCGACAAGCGGCTTCAATTAGTACCGATAAAATTATGACTTCAGAAAGATGCGTATCTTGAATTCAAGTGCGTGTATTTATTTATTTTTTTCACACGCAATTACATATTTTGTTTTTAATATTAATCGTAATAATAATTAAAAGAAAATTTAATAAAACAATTTCTACAACATAACATAAAATGTGTAACTTGTATGAAAATTTAGGTACCCCCTGTAGAGAAATCCGTGTCGAGGGTTACCATCACGATAACATTTTATAAAGTAAACAGACATTCGGATACACAGCCAGCAGCTAAAAATAACAAAAACAATCTATAATTGTAATCCTAAAACAGGAGTTTCTTACTAATTCAAAACCGATATTAATGTTGATGAAATTTTAATCTACGTTTTCTGGTAACATTAGAATTTTCTTAAATATAGTGTTTTGAGTAAGTTAAATCTAAAATTTTAACACGACGTCAAAATGTACGGGTTGTAGGTCGAATATTTGTAGAATAAAAAACATTTGTAGAAATTAGTACGCCGCCGTAACCGATTGTTCAGTTCTTTAAATTTCGATCTCGCCTTCGCGATCGAGTGGGTAGCATCTCGGGATTTCGATACGGTGGTCGCGGGTTCGAATCTCCCGGTCAGGCGGACATCTTTTCGTATGCTGTCGATTTCCACCGCGTTAATAATCGTAGCTGTTGATGCTCGCTCTTTCATAACAAAAAAAATGTCAATCTTAACAGTCAAAATCGTCGATAATTTTTTATTTTTAATTTAGCACCGATTTATAAAGATCGAGATTTAAAGAACCGTTAAAAGATAAGCGTATTATTTTTACTTACTTTGAGCAATCTTTTTTCTATCGGCGAAGATCATTTTCACTTCTATAAATCTTTTAATTATTTTATCGAAAAAATGGGATTCAGGAAGGGAGAAATATTAAATCCGTGCTATGTTTCGAAGGCTATTTGATTTATAACGGTTTTACTATACGGTTGTTTAGTTTATCAAAGGGGTTTACCGTAACTTTTACCCTACCGGCTGTGCAGTTTTATTTTATAGATATACAGTGTACTGTATACGGCAAAGTACGTTGATCGGATCGAAGTTTGCGTGACAGGAATTTGCTGATATCGACATTTTATGACTCCCTCTAACCAAAAAAATTTGGTTTTTTCAATTTTAGTATCGAAAAATCGCGGAATCGTGGATGTTAGCCTGTTTTTTGCTTAACAGCTCCAGATCGTATGGGCAGATTCGGATGAAATTTTCACGAACTCGGTCACAACCAAAGACTACACGATTAGACTAATCCGTTACATTAGTGTCGCTTTGATTAAGAATTCGGGACATTTCTTCAGGTGTGGGGAATAATATTGTTGCTTTTTTTGATCGGCTATCGTTTTACTTGGAATCTTCGGACTGGATGAACCGAGTTTTAGGAAATTATTATGTACGATCGCTTGTAAATTTCGGTCATTGATGACAATTAATTTTGGTTTTAATCGGTTGAAGTTTTAACCGCTTGGAGATGCGGTTACCACGGTCTCGTTAATATGAGCCGTGTTATTTTTTCTTCATGGAGCAATAAACTATATTTATGATTAAAAATTACTGTTTGCAAGTGTTGGCTTCCGTTCGTCTTCAGGTACGTTTCCGTTATATGCCTGTCGCTAAATAATTACAAAGTTTATTATTCAAAGAAAACTATGCACTAACTCATTTTTCTACTAAAATTTTATTCAATAACCTAAATTAATCGATTTCTTTGGTGGTATGGTGACTCGTCTACCTTCCAATCGTAAGTTCCGGGTTTTAGTCCCGGTCAGGCGTGATATTTTTCATACGCTACAAAATTCATTAATTATTAATATTATTATTATTATTAATTATATTATTATATGAATTATATTATTATTATTATAAAATTATTTTTGGGCGTCAGCCTGTTGTTATTATTCAATAAATAAATAAAACTTATTTATGTTGAAGGTCAGAATAGGCCTCGTATCATGTATATCGCTTCGAAAGTGTTGGCGTCGTTTTCGAGCCGCCGCCTCCAAAGAAATTCCTACGAAAACCTAACTGTCTAACATCGCGGTCGCCGTTCCGCAATTCCTTTTTTTTCATCGATTTCCATAACAGCTCCACAGTTGGGATGTGTTCCCCGAAAACGAGGTCGATGAAATTTCCAGAGCAGATCAAACCCTCGTATCTGCGGCAATTGCGATCGAGATTATACGCCCGCCAACTGTCGAATGTTACTGGTGGAGCGATCATTCGATAAACGCTCGGCAGTAATGTTTCTTTTGTTGCAACCAAACATCCGTTGTTGTCGCGGTATCTTCCCTATATTATATTTCCGCTTCGTAAACGGGGAGTCATTAATTTTCACCGTTTTGACCGACACCGCCGATAACTGCAAGATTTTTCAGAAATATCTACGGATAAACTTATCGTAAGTAATTTTACTCTGATCGAAGCAGTATTCCTGTTCAGTTCCGAGTTGCGGTCGTCTTTAATGACCACAACGTTTCCGTACGAGGTAGCGTTGAAGTGAACTTCAACGCTACCTACATACCATACATACGAAGTTCACTTCACTTACATACGATATTGCTCGGTTCTTCTAAACCCCATTCGTGTTTGTTGCTTTTCCAGCGTTTTCTGTTTGTGTAAACGCCCAGAATATGTTGTTTCCGTTTTCACATTTCTTGTGTCGCAGCAAAAAGTTAAGCGTTTATTTTACCCCGGTTCAAGTCGTGGGCCTTTTACGATTCGCTGTAAACTAAATAAATATAATCTAACGGAACGTAACCTACGCTCGTTTCGCTCGCTAACCTCGTCTAAGTAACGTTAAATGTACAAATTATATACAACTTACTATACTAACTACGTAACAAAGTAAACTAAATACATTAATTATTAACGGTACTTAAAACAGCACGATTCAGTAATTACTACTATTAGTCGAGTTGTTATTTTAATACCTGACTTCTACAGAAAAAAATTTAACCCGTACAGTCCTGCAGTGGAAAATATCCCGTCATAAATAATTTTTTCGGAAATCTGTCGTCGTTAATAAATAGAAAAGCGATGAAAATTAAAGGTAATATTTACATTGTGTTTGAAATAAAATAAAGGACAAGTACTAAAAAAAAAAATTAACATCAGTATTTTCAGCCTAATTAAGCGTTTCGATGGAAGTATGTCTGTTCAGCCGCGTGGCTCGTGCTGAGGGGCCTTCGGACCTCAATAATGAGTCGATTATTATAAAATTTGTTGCTATGAAACAAGAGAGGTTTGCCGAATACTTCGAGTAAGAATTATATGTAAAGTCACATTCGAAGACCTGTTATTACTCAAAAGTTTTTTGTAATTGTTTTTATCGATGAAGCTACAGAAAGGAACAAACAAACATACGTAACAGTTAAATACATTGACGGTCCTCCTACGGACTTAGTCTGTTAAAAATTGAAATTTTCAATGCCATTTTACGGCCTAAACTTTTGTATTTACAAAGAGGTTTCTTATAAATTATTTTACAGCTATTATGTTTGCAACAAAACCTTAAACAGTGTCTTCGACTGATGCTCGAAGTGCTGCTTCCTTAGGATTTGATCTGATATCAAATGTAGGTTCGGGTATTAATTTTTTGATGGATATTCCCTCTTTCAATTTAGCGTAACTTAATCGCGGAGAAATACGAGTTAAACGCGTAAAGTTTTCTTCCCGTTCTCTGTTTATCTACTATTTTCTTAAAACTCTTAGTTAGTCCTAGTTTTCTATATAAAGGTGATAAAATAACCGGGTAAAGCTCGACAGGTCGAGTTTTCTTTAGTACGAAAAATATTATACGGTATAAAATATCCACTTCCTTTTTAATTACAAAAATTGTGTCAACCGGTATAATTTATAATAAAATCTAATTTAATATTAAAAAATTCTGTCGTCCATTTCATCATTCTGCCGTTCTTTCGTCGATTCATGCGATCTTTTAATAATATATGTTGATACTTTCCTATTTTGGTCGGTACTTATGTAATCAAATTGTCGATGTAAACATAATTTAACATAATTGTTTAAACAGTTAAATTTAAATCTACATGCGTAAAATTAGTATTTGAATTATTTATAAGATTAAATTTGGCATTTTTACTACTTTTTGGACTTAACTTTCTCCTGAAAGCGAATCGAGTACGCATGAAAATTTAAACTTGGATTCGTGTAATGCACTTCTATGTAATAACTTAGAAATATATTTTAGAAGCTAGAAAGGTTCGGGGTCCTGGTCAGTATTCTAGCATTTTTACTTCCTTGTGTGAAGTAAAGGAAGTAATAATACTTCCTTTGGATCGCGGCGAAATATTTTGGTTTCCAGATTTCGATGAAAATATCCATTTTTACCATCCCTGAATCCATGTTGAATAGTTCCGGTGTGACATCTGTACGTACGTACGATTAACCGTAGGTTGATGAAATGTTTGATTTAGTACTGTTGTAACATCTAGTTGTGGATCTCCCCTTTTCATTGCAATTGACTGAACCAAAAGTGTCCCAAAACGTCCAAAATCCTCCAAAAATTGGATTTTGGACTTTCTCTTAACTGCAGTAATAAGTCCTCATTAAGAACTTTTCGACGGTGTATCATAAGCGTTACTTAGTTTCAACGGTTCCAGAGTTATATCCAAATAAAATATTTTATTAATGAAATATATGGATCTTACAAGAGGATGGCGCATCGGTTTGTATCCGACTTCATTTCCTTTTTTAATTTAAATATATTGATTTATTAATAATTATTAACCTCTGATTGTAAAAACATTTTACGATGAATAACAATTCCATAATAACAATAAAAAAAAATTATTAATGAAATAAAGTTTTATGTACTTTGCATTTTAAAAAAAAATGTGTAAATGTAATTTGAAACAAGATAGGATACTGATAGGAAGTCGTGTGTTTCCCGCATCTGATTTTTTACGCGTTGGAAATATTTTATCGTAAGTACAAGCTAGCTTCGAACTTAGAGAGTGAAGTAATCGTTTAACAAAAAATATATAAATAGATTCTTATTAATTACTCTAATTAACTATCGGTAAATATGTAAACTATTTTTATTAAATAGTTTGTGACTATAACAATCATTTCCTAGAATTAGTTTCTTGCTGTTGTTGAGTATAATTAAACATGTAACGCCGTGATTGTAGATTGGATTCATGTGTGAGCGCTCGCACGGGTGTGTAAGTGTGTGTCTCTATTTAATACCGTCTACTCATTCGAACTGAAACGAAATAATGCAATCGACCTAATAACAAGTAGTCTTCCAACATGTTATTATTGAAGGTGAACAAAGTCTTTCCAATTTATCCGGCGTCCAGTTGCTTTTATCCAGTTGTTCTGTCCGGTAATATCCCTAATGCGTTATGCAGCAGGAATTGAATCGAGTCGAATCGAAACACTTATTTTAAAGAGTAGTGATATCGGAATGAAATTGATTTTCTCTTAGATTTAATTTCGAAAACATACAAGTAATAAAACTTATTCGCTTTATTTTTATACGACGATAAAAAATAAAATTAACACCGGCATTAATAAAATTTATTTATTTAATAAAAGATACATTCTGTTCGTTCGTATCGGATTTTTGAAGAATCATAACCGTACCGATTTTGAGAGAACCCATTAAAGATACAAGCAGTTCTCAAAAGCGGTGCTTAGCCGGCCTTAGAAACCCCGTTCTAAATGTATTTCTAGATTACGAAGAGTTACGAGGCCCGACCTGACCCGGTAAAACAAATTCCCGACCCAGGGTTGTAAACCCCTGAGTCGGGAATTTTTTTTAACCATCCGATAGGAAAGACCGTTCGTCGATGTATACACTGAAACGGCCGTCCTCACAAAACCACCATCACCAAGGAAAGGATCGCAGATTAAGGAAAGAGGTGAATACTTACAAAGGAACGATCTTTCCGTAAACGGACTGACTGTCTAGACAGAAACGTTTTCCTGAAGGAAGCTTCATCTCGTTAGCGATTCTTCGTTTGCTATCTTACTTCAGATGCGTTAAACTTGTTCGGGTTTAGAATTTTCGTCACGATTACACTCAAGCGAAATTTTATGCGGTTATCGCTCATTAAAAATTACTTATTGAAGGGACGTACATTTTCCTTTCGCTTTTTTCTTATGTATTTTCCGCTCTTCATTACGACCGAAGAAGATCATATCTGTATCAAAGATTTCTGCCGTTCATCGATCCTTCCGTAAAAATTTATCTACGTTGTAGATAAATTTTTTATATTTGTAGAGTAAATATTCACTTTACAGCCGCACCGTCCGGTTGAATGTTTCATTTATACGACTGTTTTATCAACCGCACTTCCGTCGGACTTGGCGCATTGATGTGCGACATATCTCCGGCTTAGTGACGATTACGACCTGATAAGTCCGGAATAAGATACTTTTTATTCTTGGCGGCGGGTACAGAAAAGATTGGCTTACGCTTCGCGTCGGGGACGCCTACAACCGTTTGGTTTCGACTTAGGCATATCCAAAATTAACGGTACAAAGCTATTTAAATTTACGGTAACGGCTCGAAACAAATAAACAATTATTAAGTGTTAACCGAGGATTAATCAGCCTGGCGATGTTTAATTTCGGAAGTTACGAATCTAAAGACAGCTCATTTGCCAGTTTCAAATCGACTCGGAAACTTTTCTTCATGTTCCTTTTTATACAACTTCGTTTTTAGAATCGGTGTCGCTCCTGATACATTTTATTGATCATTTATATTAAAAATCGCATATGTCTTTCTTAAAGAGGGATTTGCAAAAAAATGATACTTTTTGACATTTTGTTATTTATAATTTTTAATTATTTCGAGTATTTTAAAACTTCAGGAACTTTACCGCGATTAAGTTAGAATTTAATTTAATTTACTACAATTAATCTTTTAATCCGCTTTTGTGAGCGAGGTAAAAATACATAATTTGAAAATCGCATTAAATTAATAACGGGCTTATATCGCTACCGAAATGGCTATCAATTTTTTGTTAAAAAAAATTCCCACTTTATTTGAAAAAACTTATAAAGGGATTGGAAGAGGATATTCTTCGACATGATTCAAAAACAACTTCCGAAATCGGTCGGTGTGATGAACAGTAATGTACGTATATAGGGTTCACTAGTCCAATTGAAAATTTTTTATTTTGTCAGTCGGGTTGTTTTTTGTAAAACCGAAACGGTTTAATCAGAAAAACAAGACTCGAATAATATTTCAACAAAAAAAGAAAATGTTTGCTGCACAAGTAGTCATATTTTACTTTTTTGGTAAGTAATTTTTTATATCTCCTCTTTTAATTCTCATTATCCTTGTGTTTTTATTTATGAATGTGCAATATCTGCCGAAACGAATACTCACTCGTTCTTAAAAAATGATATTCACCTTCACCGAAGCTAACAACGGAAACGTTTTCGTGTTTTCGGCTAACGTGAAAGGGCCTTATTGTGCTTCCGTGGTCATTTTTAATAAATCAGCCGACTGTATGAAAAAAATCTTGCCGTTAATTTATATCTTTTTAGATACGCTACGAGTGCTTAGCAACACTAAGCAGGGAGCCGATCGATATGTATGTTGTGTTTTTATTATTTTCTATTTCGGTCCCGTTTGGATTGCAGTCGCACCGCCCACTCTTCAGAGGTTATAAGGTGTTTTAAAACGCTGGTTACTGTACATCACGCTTTTCTTCTTCTCGCTGCAGGTGTTATTAGATCAAGCCCTATCGCAAGCGTATTTGTTGATTGCGGTGAGCCATCGCTTTGGTGTAGACGGGACCAGATGCTAGCATCTTACTCTTCCCGTAATAAAGGACAACCGATTACCCGGTTTTTAAAGCAGTCCTCGCAAACCCTCATTTACAAAGGTATGGAAACCATTCGCGTTATACAACACTAATGGGTGTTCGTACCCGGGGTTTACTGCACCTTTGAATTTTGACACACCTTCTGTTTTCGCGATCTATCTCTGTTCATACACTTCCTGGAGACTCGACCTCGTAAATTTTAATTATGACTTGGCCGTATATAATACAAAATCAACAACTCTTTTCGTTTTTCGGCAAATTTTTTACTAATTTCTATCCACGACAAACCCAAACGCAGTAGTATTCACATACGGGTCGAAACAGAACTATAACGCCGGATGCGCTTTTGTTGTAAATGACAAAAGCTGTATGTTCGGTCTACCTGGTGTTAAAGTGTCTGGAACGCTGAACAGTACGCCATCAATAAGGATTTGAATATCATGAAAAAAAATACCGTAACATCCTTATTTGCCGCGATACCTGTAGTGCCTCCTAGCTTTAGAAGATTTGTATTCTAAACATTCTATCGTCACCGAAATTCATATCGATCGCCGAGTTGAACCTTCGCAATACACAAGTGAGTTTCTGCCGATCCCTAGCCGTTTGGGAATCCTGAGTAATGTACGTGCGATTCCGCTGCATAGCCGGAAAAAAGATAAAGACGCATTTAGCCGACCGTCTTTCACCACTCGCGTTACTATTACCGATCTCATTAATTCTATTAAACACAATCTTCGAGGAAAGCGGCAGGGTGACTGGACTGTTACAGTAAATAATAAACTGCGAGACATCACGGATACTGTGCTTCCGTGGAATTTTTCGTGCAGGAATAATCTTCCAGGGGAGATTGTTATTTGTCGCTTGCGAATAGAACACACAAACCTTACTCGTGGACACCTACTAAATCGGACCGATGCAACTGTTTGTGTTTGCTGCGACTGCCGAATAACGATACACCACATTATTCTGGACTTTGTATATTATGCGGCATTGCGTGTATATTTAAATTAGAAGCTAACATCCGAGATATTCTAGGAATCAATTCGAGGATGCTGTCAAATATCTTGACGTATCTTAAGGCCGTGCATCTGTCTGTATTCGATTATTTAACGATTATTGTAAATTTTTTTTTGTAATATTGTATTATGTTTGTTTCGAAAGATGATGAAACGAAAGCGTTTTTCGCTCTCCCACAAAAAAGCTAATTTATTTAAAATACAATTAAAAGATTTTCTTTTACGGAAACATTACTCTGTCGATAAATTTTTAAATAATATTAAAAGCGACGATCTAGGGCTATTAAGAAAGTAAGGAACGTTTTGGAATTTTAAAAAACGAAGTGCAAGAAAAACTTTTTATTATATACATGTGAAAGAGGGACTAAAATATTACTTTTCAACATAATCACCATACAAATTCAGGCACTTATCATAGGTGAACAAGCTTTGAAATTCCTGTGTCATAGAATTCTGCCGCTTATGATCTCAACCAATCTGTTCAATTAGTGAACAATAAGCAACCCCCCTACAGGACAATGAGTTGCGGATGATATGTACGACATGTAAATGAGGTGTTGTGTACAGCCTCAGGCCAACTGTTCCTGAGACGTCTAGTTATTTAACCTCGACCACCAAAGAACACCGGTATCCGCTGTCTAGTATTCAAATCCGAAAAAAAAATTAACTTTAAGGATTTGATCCTCAGAACTCTTCGCATTTGAAAATCAGCGGTTAAACGACTGATTTAACCACTAGACCGGCCCGGCGGGACGTGTACATAAATATAAATAAATATTTGTAAAAATAATTTTTAATAACGCCTTCTAAATTATGAAATATTTTGTAACAATTTTTGTTTTTTTTGATTGTACTTACCTTAAAATTATTTTACGTCTACATATTTAAAACTATCCGTCTAGCCAGAACCTGAACTCTGAGGGCCCAGTTCGGCCCGGGCGAACCCCGGAGCCTACCGTGGCCACGGGGCCTACCTCACGGCGGCAGAGCTCTCTTCGCTCGACATTCCCGTATCGCAAAGGGACGACGCCTTGGATACCCGCGGAGCTCGCTGCGGTCGCCATTTCCCTCTAACCAGAGGGCTCCACCCCCTGGACGCCCGCACCGTTCGTTATCCTCATGATTGTGAGAGTAATACTGATAAATAACAATTACAGTATTCAGGCTTCATAGAAACTTGAAAAAGAAAGTACAGAAATAAATATAGAATAATAGTAGCGATACTAAAGTGCACATACCTTTGACGACGAAATATTCATAATTTATTTCTTTGCCGTGCAGGCAAAAATATAATAATTAAGTAAATCGATTAATCTATTATTTCCTTAATAAATATCGTTAATTTACAACTTCACCCTCTTTGGGGGTGAAGAAATAATGAATATTTAAAATATTTTAACCTTCAAGAGAGCTAGGGCCTCGGTCTGCGACTTAAAACGTAGTTAAATGGTATAATACGAATGTCTCCTGAAAATTTGAAAGCAATGGATCTGTTGGTTCTTCAATATTTTTTGAGATAAAATACACTAAAAACTTCTCAGTTATGCCAAGATACCGGGCTAAAAATTTGGTTGAGATTGATCGAATAGTTTTTTTACTTATCCCGAACAAACAAAACCCCTCTTCTTCGTTATATAATAGTATAGATAATTAATATCCATTCATTTTAATAGCGTATAATTTTTATCTTATAATTTTTGTTTTTATATTTATGATTTATCTTATTATAACCTGATATATATGTATAGATAAAATGTATTACGTACGGACTATAACAAAAGATTAATTTATTTATATAAACGCGTTGCGGAGAGTTAGTGCAGAAACTCTTTTTCATAAGTTTTGTAATACATCCATGTATTTCCCTGGATTGTGCATTATACTGTATTCAAATTATTATTACTACGAATTTTTTCTGAAATTTTCGTGTAAAAAAATTCTCGTATTTTTTTTTAACGTAGTTAATTTAAAAATATTGCATCGATATGGCATCTATTAATTTTTGTATGAAAAGCGAAGATATCATTAAAATATGGTATTCTGGCCAGCGTAATGATAAAACTTCAGTTTTACATTTATTTAGATCATACTACACCCTTTATATATATATAAAAAGTTACGAAGTCGTGGAAAGTTGTCTCGGTAATCCGTATATCGTAACCGATCACGTACTCGTATATTAACGATTTTCAGAGTAGAGAATCATTTTTATATTTTTTATTCGATCGTTTCTATAAAAAGCCAAAAACAATATTTCTCATAGACATCCGAGGACTTGAGCTATCGCATTTGAAACCGAATCGAAGGGTTGATTTATAACCGGATCAAAAGCCCACATGTACCAGAAATACGCACACATATACACACAAACACACACGCTCACGCGACCGTACAAAATAAAGCGTGGATATTTTTACGTTTTAATGGGCTGCTTTTGACAACATTTCTATGTAAGCGGGACCGTCATTCATTCGGTCTTCTCTTCGCGAACTAGTATATTTCTTTTTCTACCTTTACAATCTCAGTCGGTCGGTAGCGCTCTCTCTGCGACCGAGAGAGCGAGAGAAAGAGAAAAAGAGAACGATAAGGTGGGAGGGAGTAACGCAGGGCGGTATGAGTTTCAGCCCTCGCTTTCGCCCTCTTCTCCAGGGCCGAGAGTGCTCTCGTCGACAGCAGTCAAGTGATAGAACATAGTTAAGAGAAAAAGATCGGGGGAGGGCGATGCCTCCCCGTCACTATTTCTCGTTTCTGTTGCACCCCAGATTCAGCCGCTACCATTCCTTCCCTTCCTTCTGTTAAAACTACGTCTCCCCTTTTCATCCGTTCATCAAACCTTTTTCCCTTTCTCCTATTCCCATTTTTTTCTTCGCGTCTTTGATCAATAAAAATAATATATAAACAATAGTTTTATATTACCTCCCTCCCGCCTAAATTTCCACCTCCTGTGGTTATTAGGAATAGCACATTACATTTACATTATGCAAATTAACCGTTATTTACTGAAATTATTTATCGATCCAAATTACACTTAATTCTATTAGTATGAACATTTTTTTACGATAATGTTCATTACGCAAAAATTGACAAACGGCGTACGAGTAGCCTCATCGAACTAGAAGACAAAATGCGATTTGAATATAAATAAAAATAATAATTCGTAACAAAAAGGATAAATTGAGGATTAGGGTATTACGAAAATTAAATACGATTTACGATTTGTATTTTTAATTTTTAGATTATAAAGGACTAATGAAGTAGTAATTACGGTTAAAAATAAAAGCGCTTATTACGGGAATCTGGCCGAAAGGATTGTAATTCAGTCGATAATTCCAATCGAAAGGACGACCCGATTATTCCTTTAACAATCCTATACTCTGTTCTCTAATTGATTGCAGCGTGTATTTAAACGGATCGATGCAAAGTAGTTAATCGGTAATATACTAGCCCGAATTGTCGACAAAGATATCCTATGGAACTGTATGCGGAACGACGTCCACCGTCTACATAGAGGGGTCCTGTTGCACTCTTTCGGTGGACTCGTTTGTCTTGTTTGTATTCGTTTGTAGAGGCAAGAATACAAGAAGAGCACTACGTCTCGCAGCACGTGGAACGGAAAGCTTTTATTTATCGGACGCAAGTCGTCTAAAGATCTTCCGGGGAATCGCCGCGGAACGGAAATCCCCTTCATCTTGAAGAGGAGTGTCTTGACCTATTCTTTGACGGGGTTACTTATCTCGTGTTCGGTTCCTTTGCGGCTCGATTATCCTTTATCACCGTCCGTTCCTATAACTTATCCTTCATTATTTCTACCGCACATAGCTGTTGTCGGGGTCTGAAACGAGGGTGTCGGAACCGTAACATCGGTGTGTCCTAGTGGACCTATCCGGAAATTCAGTTTCCTATCCGATCGCTGCACAAGAAATCTAATATCGAATAATGTGTGCCGACGTTTACCCGCTATATTTTAAAAATACAAATAAAGCCGCAAAGCACAAAACGGCTTTCTTAACGAATACACAATCTTACTAAAGATCCAGAATCACAAAGAATAACGCTTGAATAGTTATTTTATTTTACCGGTTAATACTGCGAATTCATATTTCGAGCGGTTTTCTAAACGAAGTCTTAAAACGAATCGGGGTAAGTTTTCACGGGAAGAGGAGCTTAATGAGTTCAATGTTACGGCGTCTAGATTTATTTACTTCGGAAAATAGTGTAAAAAGTAAAAGAAAAAATCAGGATCACGACCAAGTCATAAGCCCTGTCGAGTGAAAAAGTTTTATTCAAATTAAAATAAATACTAACCTCGTAACGTATCCTTTCAAACATCATCGATATTTTAATTTTTGGTTAAGCGTAAATCTTCCCTGAGGCCTCAAAGATATTTATAATTTCCAAGGAAAATCTTGATATTGCCGGGATTCAACCCTGTAACTCGAGTTTAGAAGCGAAAGCTATTACTGACTAAACTAAATTTAAAGCAAAAAAGACCCTTTTATATTTTAAATAAGGAATCTAGAAAGACAAGGGATACAAGTAAATCGTCTGATTTAAGAAGATGGAATCCCGATTCGATCGGGAACGAGAAGACAAAGAGACAACGAAAATATTAATAAGAGGAAATATCTGGTAAAGACGGATTTCAAAGTCATTTTAAAAAAGATTTCTATCTTAGATTAAAAATAGAAAATATAACATCACAGAGATGAAAACTAAATATGGAAAATTAGAAGAATCGATCAATTTAAATACCTTGGAGAACGGTTAACACCGATTGAAAAACGTACTCCTCATCCCCTAGGGGAAGACACCCTACAACCGCCCCCTCCGTACCTAGCCCTGATGGACTTTACTGGAGGTCATCTTTTAAACCTCAGAATATGAGATCTGTCAGTCATCTCGACCCAGGATGCCACAAGCGAAATTCCCGTCGATGTAACTACGAGCACTACTAAAAATAACAAAACGCATCTCTAGTCTCAAACAAGACTGAAAACCATAATCGTCGATGGAACTGAATCACCTACCTACCCCAAAGGTAAAGCGAGTTCACGTGCTACAAAAAAGTGAGAAAACGCTAAAACAAAAACACGATAAACTAATAACAAAACAACCAAAACCAATGGAGGTCGAGATCTGTGAGCGTGTGTAGACGTGTCGATAGCTTTCTCCGATTTCATATTTTCATTGAATCTCCATACTTTAAGTTCTGTTGTTTATTTCCGTTTGTTGTTTTGAGTCGTTTTGTTTAGTTTTTCTGTGTTTTTTGTTGTCGTTGGTTTGTTTAAGTTTGTTCCGTTAAGGTGAGTTTGTGTTGCAGGCTACTTTGTTACCCGTGATTTTATATACTGTTAGCTTTTTGTTTTATTTCGTTTAATTTAACGTTCTGTCTGCATTTTTATTAACGTTTTGTTGTTGTTTAAGCTAATTACGGTTTGATTTTTTTGTTATAATTATCCTGCGGTTGTTTTATAATTATCCTGCGGTTATTTACCTTACCGACACAGCTGTTAAACTGTTAATTTTTGTTGTTGACATTCGTGGTATAGAATTTCTTTAGAGGTTAAATTATTTTACATAGTTTACGTTATTTGTTATGCTTCGGTCGGGCTCACTGCGGGCGGGCCAAGTGGTGGTCGGCGGCACCCGTGCCATTAACATGGCCGGTGGAGCGCGGTGAATGTTGGTGGAATGAACTTTGTGGTGACAGTGGACTCGTCTGAGGGCGAGGAACGGTCGGTTATCCGTACGGTGGAAAGTCAGATCGGCTAATTCTGGCCGAGAACCCCAACGTTTGTTTTTGTGGCCTTCAAAGGAGAGTGTGACTCCACCTTTATAAGGTGGCCGAGTATGCGGCTCGGAGGAATTCTATACGCTCCGGGTGTACGTATGCGTGACTTTGTTGGCTGTTACGAGGAGTCGGATCCCGGTGAGGAAGCCGGTGGAGCCCCCAACCGCGACGTCGTGGTGAAGGCGACGGGACGGTCGTACGCGGATCTTCTCCGGACAGTGAGGGAAAAATTTTCTTATGATGTAAGACCTGGTGAGAACTTAATCGTTAAGCGATCCTTAAATGCCAGGTATTTCTACAACGTGAAAAATATATTTAAATAAATTAAAACCGTCTGAAAGTTGAACAGTCACCCGTTATTTAATATAATTAAATACTGCATAACGGTGTTCAGTCGTTTATTACATACCTTGTTTTCATCTTTTAGTTAAATTTATTTTTTTATTTTTTGGCAGTCGTGTTATTTAATTTTAATAATTGTTTTTACTTTTTAATTTGAAATGTATTTCCTTCTGACCAAATATAAATTTTTCGTATTTGTTCGTTCAGAATCCGCTAATAAAAAAATATAGGAGAGAAAGTTATTGTAGTTTTTATTTCGATAAAATATTTTTTTTTATTTTTACCATTGTATAAATGTATTTAGCAAAATCCTTTAAGCTACGAAAATGAAAGAGACTTAGTTTATGGTACTTTCATAGACTTATTTTGCGATTTTAGTCGGGGATTCCTTCTCTTCTTTATCGGGGAGAGTATTTCCTAATTTTCGCATTGTAGATGAATTTTAGTAAAAGATTTCGGGGAAAAAAGATTAAGACGTTTATACAAGCACAAGACTGTTATTATACACAACAGTTACCGACACGTTTCGTAAATAGTGCGCATTACTTCTTTACCGCCTGAGCCACAAAGATAGAGGAAGTAAAAAAGAAGAAAAATAAGCGGGTGGTTAACTTCGGTTACATCGTCGTATAAAATAGAGCTGTTTATTAAGCTTCCCGCACACTAAAGTAGCTCGCATCTGTTTACTTAGGTTGCGTAGTCTCCTGGTGCACGGTATAGTAGATTCTTTACTCATGAACTCGTGGCTTTTTCCGATCTGCTGCCTCATCCTTAATTTGTTTTTTTTTCTGCTAGATTTCATTTTAAAATTTTATTTTTAATTATTTTCAAATTAAATTTTTCTCCTTTGATTTCTTAGATTAATCCGTTTTTTCATGACGATATCGCCACATAACGTTGAACCTTGCGCGTGGGGTATGGAAATGGAATTTTGTAGCGTATGAAAAATGCCTTGCCTGACCGGGATGCAGCCCGGAATTCCGGGTTTTCTTTTTGTAATTTATTCTTGTAATTCTTTTTACTTCCTTGTACGAAGTAAAGGAAGTATTGTGATGGCGAAAAATTTCGGTTTCCAGATTGCAACGGAAATATCAATTTTGATCATCCCTGAATCCATGCTGACTAGTTTCGGGATGACATCTGTACGTATGTATGTGTGTACGTATGTACGTACGCATCTCGCATAACTCAAAAACGATTAGCGGAAGGATGATGAAATTTTGAATTTAGGACTGTTGCAACATCTGCTTGTGCATCTCCCGCTTTTGATTGAAATCGACTGAACCAAAAGTGCCCAAAAAAGCCCAAAATCCAAAACAAATTGGATTTTGGACTTTTTCTTAACTTCAGTAATAAGCCCCCGTTGAGAGCTTTCAACGATGTATCGTAAGTGGTACTTGTTCCAGAGTTATAGCCAAATTAAATTTGAATTAATGAAATATTTGGATCTATAAGGGGAAGACACATCGGTTCGAATCAGACTTCAACTCATTTTTCATTTTTTTTAACTTTTTTAAAAATTAAATATACTGATTTATTAATAATTAATAACCCGCAATTGTAAAAAAAGTTTTACAATAAGTAATTATTCAATAATAACAATAAAAAATTATGAAAAAAACTACAGGTTATTTAGTGAAATAAAGTTTTATGTACTTTTAATAGAGTTGGTGAAAATCTGATTATTTAATAATATTAATTGATAATTATAATTTAGAATCGTATTATTTTTTAATTTTCTAGTTCAATTTTATTTATATATTCTGGAATTTCTGTTTAATTTTATCTAGATTAAAGTTAACTGCAGAGTGACTGAAAAATAGACCCTCACAAGAACAACATATACTGAGGCGTACATGCCAGATCTTTAATAAAGCAAAAAAAGTCTTATTTTTTAGTTCATTACTCCTGTGATATTGACGGAAAATATTCTCCCTAAGTCGGAGTTGATAATCATTTCGTTTATTTGTTTTTTATTGCCGATCATTTAATCGATCTTTGTTTTGATATAATTCTGTTTATATTAATTTACGTACACGTTCTCTAGTTTTCAAATTTTCTCCTTCTTTACATTCATCATTCCTGTCTTAATCTTTTTATTCGTTCCTTGGTCTTAACATTTTCTTCCTCTTTGTATGTATCATCTTCTCTTAATTTTTTATTCTTTATTTGGTTTTAACATTTTTCCTCTTTATATTTATCATCTCCTCTTAATTTGTTTATTCTTGCCTTGTTGTTAACATTTTCTTCTTCTTGTCGTATTTTTGAGATATATTTATTCACGTTATCTTTCTTTTTCCTGTACGATCATCTCATTTTCATTTTTGATTGTTCACCAAATAATCTAATAATAAAAACTGAATATTTTACACCGTAAGATCGAAATTAACATTTGTAACAGTATTCGTACAGGAGTTCACTAAACGTAATAATTTAATTATTATTTACTTTTATTTATACGACACACCAGAAATCTGACACTTTTGTTAATCGGTAACTCACGTAGATACGAATAATACCGATCTAGTAATACGAGTAATAAAAGGACTTTTACTGTTTCCTAATATTTCATGTAAGATTGTCGGGTTAATAATCGTATAAATATTTGATATTAATAAAAACTAATATTTCAGCGATCGTGTAACTGTCCACTTAATTAAAGAATTGTAGCATCGTATCTCACATTCAAATGATATAAGTTTAAATGAAGTGCAGCAAAAACTGTTTATATGTAATTAAATAGGCGTAAAAGGAAGTCGTGTGGTGTCCACATAGATTTTTTAGTTTCCATCGAAAAAGAATTTAATTAGGAAATGCGAAATTTTTTTTCTTCTTGAATTGTTTCTCCGCCGTTTAATGTTTCTTCATATCCTTTATCGCCAATTCGAGTCGAATTGAGAACGGGTAAGATAAAAATCTTATCTTTTTGTTTTTTATACCGAAGCTTTTTTTACCGCTCTTTACCTGTTAGATTTTTCATTCCGTTTCTTACTTTTCAACATTCAATTCCCTTACTTCTTAATGATTTGATTTCCGTTCAAAAGATATCGATTCGTTAAAATCCAGTTAAAATCGTTCTTAAATGATATATATAGTAACACCTTTTGTATTCTTTACTTTAAGGAGGACCGTAGAAGAAGGCAATAATTTCATCACTATATTGTGTATCGATGGCTGTAAAGTCGGGTGGCTGCACCTTTTACCGGGTTCATAAATTACGGTAAATCGAATCCCTTATTTAAAGAATAAAATTGCGTTTCGTAAAGTATTTTTATCGTATTATTGAAATAATAATAACGATTCTTTTCTTTTTATTAAGTACCTGTATGCGTGCTCGGTTAGACTACAACTAAAGGTTGCCGTATAAAAATGGTGGTTTAAGTAACAGCGTAGGCTGTGGAAACAACAAAGACAATTTAAAGAAAGCGAAAGACTACGGTAACCGGTGAGATAGCGTGACTCACGACTCTGCTTTATACTCGGTTGAATAAGTTATCGGTGAAGACTACGCTTCATAAAGGGACCCGCTGTGTATAATATCCGTATATGTGTGCGATTAGTAGAGCTGCACGATATGCATTGTACGGCCGGCCTCAGTGGCGCGAGCGGTAGCGTCTCGGCTTTTCATGCGGAGGTCCCGGATTCGAATCCCGAACAGGCATGCCGTTTTTCACACGCGCTACAAATCATTCATCTTATCCTTTGCAGCAATACCTAACGGTAGACCCGGAGGTTAAATAAGAAAAAATAACATTGTACAGTGAACTGCATCGCAAAGAATTTTCCTTATATTATTTTTTCAGAAATTACCTTAAAATACGAATACTTTACTTATTAGTGAACCGAGTTATTAGGAACACATCTGTTCTTATTTTATTAATTTGAGTCTCTCCGTTGAAAAATAGACTGGGAAACGATACTTTAGAAAAAAAAATGTAAAAGAAGGCGACCGCCTTCTAACTAACTAACGACTCAAAAACAAAATGATACGGGTTCGGACCCGTATCATTTTGAATCCGATTTTCGGAAATCGGATTCAAAAATCAAAGCGACAAAATAAGATGCGTAGATTTTGCCGGCGATCCGAATCTTTTAGCTCGATCGAAGGAAGACACAGTAGCACAACTGTAAGAGTTAACTACAGGTATCCTTTCGCAAGATGGAAATCATGTTGAACATCGAATAATTCACGCAAACGACAAGGTACTGAATAAGAAAAGACAATTTTTTGGGGCTTATGATCACGATGAATTAAATTAGATCGAATAAACAAATAGTATTGCTTGAAACAAACGGAAGAGATATGCTTAAAAGAAAATAACTGATGCGATCGAGATAACTTCCGAACTAAAAAATAGAAGTTCTTATGACAGAAAAAAAGGGCAGGAATAAAATGGACCGATGAAAAAAAACCAAGTCGTGCCGAAAAAATGAGAAACGCATGGAAGAAAAGAAAAGAAGCTAGAAAGAAGTGATACTTGCGCGGTCCTAATTTGGCCTTTTCGTATATAGACGGTGGCAAAAATAAGTAGTAAGTAAATACTTTACTACTTCACGACTGTAAAAGAAGAACTGATCCCAGCATTTTGGATGGATTACGGGAAACTATGATAAAACCTTGATCAGAGCGCCGTTAAAAAACACTCAGTTAATTGCAAAATTAGAAATAGATCTGATTAAACGTCTTATTAATTATACAAAATGTAAAAAATACTAAAAACTAATTTACGTGTTCAGAAGGCATGTTTATTTTCGCACACATTGAAAAGGATGTAGAAAATTCACCGTATTTTTCAATTAAAATTATTTTAAAAGTTTATCAACTTTAAATAAATTCACGGAAGACTTTTTTAAATGAACGGTGTATTTATTAAAAATAGCAACAGAAGCGTAATAAGTTCCCTTCTCGTAAGCCAAAACATTGAATCGAGTTAAACGAAAACGATTCGGCTGTTGTTGAATTTATCACATACACATATTTAACTGGGTATTTATATATGTGTTATTTAAAAGTAGAAAACCGTCAGAAATCGATTTAAACAAAATTAATTAAATTCGAAATATCCGCTTAGTTTAGGATCTAAGCGGTTACTTCGATCGTTAAAATATTATAATAGGTAGTTTTAAGAATTATGTAGTTTTAATTACGCACAGGATAGTTTTAATAACGGCGTAATAATGCGTTATTAAAATTAAAAAAATATTACGTCGATAAATTTATAATAATAAGAAATAACTAAATAAACGGCGATAATTACAAAACGTTATTAAAATAGAACCCAAATATTAGTCGCCTAAAAATTCTAGATCAGATGATCCAAACCTAGATCAGAAAGTTAATTTAAAAATAATTTAATCTCCCGTCTCCTTTTAATGAAATTTCCAAAATGATACTGCACATGCACATACACTCGTAGTGTTTTAACAAAGTAAGGCAACCCTTAAGTAAATTTTAAACGATTAAACGTATAAAAATTAAGTTTTAGCAAATGCTTCTACCTCAAATCGATCTAATTTTTGGTTTGAGACTGTTGCTTAAGGATGTAGCGGATTCAAGATGGTGGACAAAAAGTTCACAACTATAAAGTAGTAATTTTGCAACTGTGTAAAACGCTCTTGTTTCTACATCCTAGTATCCCCCGGTTTTGAAATATGAAGTCGTTTCCGTAATTTGATGTCACTTTTACATTACAATTAGCTTATTGAAATAAAGAAAAATTAGATAAATTTCTGGCCGATAATGCTAGAAATTATCTGACTTTATATTTATCGCCGTAATTTTGCCTCGTCTTTTCTTAAATGGCTTTTAGTTACTTTTTTGAACGCTTTCATCAATAAAACGTTGAAAAATAAACGTAAATCGATTAACAGATGACAACAAAAACGTCTACATGACTGTACCTCAACTACTATTTAAAACACTTTCGTTCTAATCGTGAGACAAATCTCCGAAAAGTACAAGCTTTGGATTTACACGGCCGAAAATACATTTGCATACCGAATTGTATACTCGTCCCTCTATTTAATTGACTGTCGATTTTGTTTTTTTAATATGTTTTAGAAACCAAATATTATTCGCTGAAAATCTAAGTAATAATAATAATAATAATAGATCGAAGCGCATTTTAATCTCTTATCTTCTAAATAGACTTCTGATCCGACAGTATTTCAAAAAATAACTATTCGAGTTCTATAAGCGGTAGACTGTTCGTACCAGACAGATGTATAATATACTTGTCGTGATCGGGGTCAGACAGGCGTAGGTTAAATATACATAGCATGACCTTATTTATAAAATTATTTAAATTTTCTGTTCTCCTTTCTTCTAATGAAACACAATTATTCCGTGTTAAAATGTCAACGTTAACTTACACGTTAAATAATTCGATATTCAAACGGCTTCACGATTCTACCGGTCACAAAATAAAAGATTCTTATATTCGTATCGGGCGACTTAAGGTCTGTGTCGTAGGAAGGTACTCGGTATGGATCTGTCCTTTTATTAATATTAATGGGAAACTATAAAAAAAGAAAATTTCCAATAAAATATTATATCCGATTGCTTTTACTTTTCCGGCTATAGCTCTATTGCTGCTATAAAGGAAGATACAGTACTGAAAGAAACCCGACTGATAACTATTAATTGTTAACTAACTACTACCGGAAAAGTATAGCGATCGGAAAAAATTTAGGGTATTTTTGAAAATTTTGAAATTTCAAAACCCTTTTAGCCCTTTACTTTTTATTTAGTCGTCGAAGAAAATCCAACTATAGTAATTATTACGTAATCGAAAGTAACGACCGATTACGTTAATTAAAATTTCGATTTCAAGTTAATAATTTAGAGTCGGGGATTTGCAAAATTATCTTTAAACATTGTTTGCCTCGACCAAAAAAATTACCGCGCATTTTCGGTTTGTCGCCGAATGACGTCGAAGCCGCGCGGCACGTTAGAACTTTACGGTAGCGTTGAAAAGGGCTGTTTGCGATTTGTGGATTGACGGCCCGGAAAAGAACCGTTTATGTGTTTCGCGAAATAGCCCCGAGAAGAGCTGTCGGATCCGGAAGCTGGTCTCCGGTGACGTCGGCTCAGCTGTAGTCGTGGAATTGCGGCTAATCCGTTAGAATCGGACCGAGCTTCCACTCAGCGGTAGTCGGGTCCCCCCTACAGCGCGGCAGTGATGGCCCCCAGAACCCCGCAGTGTCGAGTCGGCGTCAGTAGTCTTCCGCGGGCGCGGTCGAGGCGGTTCTCCCCGAGCGGTACTCGTCCGGATCCGTCTTTACCGCTAGGCCTCCTGGCGCTAGCGGGCTTCGTGTCGGACCGGCCAGGGCGCTTTAAACCCGGAAATCTGTGGTGGGAAGGTAGTGTCCAAACCCAGCGGCTCCCTCGGTGGGCCAGCAAAGTCTGCTCCGGCGGGGAGGTTGGCGTTCGCCGAGAGGTCCAACGTCGGGCCGGCCAGGGATCTTTCTTCTGCATCTTCCTCTCCAGGTAGAGGTCAGCGACGGAATGCTTTCCCTGTGCTACTGTTGGTCTTGTATAGGCGCCTGCGAGTCGTGAGGCTGCAGCGCCGCTGTGGTGGAACAGTTGCGCGGTCAACTGGCTTGGCGACATCTACCGGCTAGCGTCGCGCTCGCCGGTAGTAAGACCAGCATGTGACAACAGGATATATGCTTCTCAGCTTCGCCCTGATTTTCGACCTCATCGGACAAGACGCCATCACGATACTCAATTTTTTTTAGCCATCTTGAATAACACGGCACCAAATCGAACCGACTTAAGTAAATAATTACTTCGATAAATAAACTTTTAAGTTCCTAAAAAAACAATTTAGGATCGAGTCTGCTTTCTGCAACTGATCAGCCAAACCAATAAAAACTCTATTTTTACGATTATTATTAAAAATAAATAATAATGTTTATAGCAATTAATATTTAATAACATTCACAATCCTTACTTTAATAACATTATTAACAACGTGGCCCAAAATATTGTTTGATTTTCGTATTCGTAAATACCAAATAAAAATAATATTTAAGATTAATTAAATTTTATTATACGCAATTTTATTACTTCCATTTTAAAAATTTCGTTGAACATAACGCACAGCGCCCGGAGAGTTTTTAGTCCTTTGCTGGTCTTTTTTATTTATTAGCACATTCACTATTAACCCTCCTTGCTGAATTATTTTTTTTTTTGTTTTTAACTAGCTTAAGAGTACTAGTTATCGATAATATTTTAAATTGTGTTCCGAGTGGTCAGTGTTTCTTTGCAACTTTTGTTTAAATTATGGATAAATTTGTAACGCCACAGTCTCAAAAAAGAAAACGGGATCGTCCAGTTAATTCGGCTGACAAGGAGGACCAAGCAGCAAAACGAACTCCTGCATTTGAAAATGTAAATCTGCTTCAAGGCACGGGAGCAATGATGAAGAAATTCTTCGATGAAAACTTGGCCAACCTGGCAACAAAAGAAGATATTTGGGGTGTATTGGCTGCAATTCCAGATCTCGCGGAGGAATACAGATCGTTGAAAGAAGAAGTGCGGATTTTGAAGGAAGAAACGCCAACATTTTGAACCGGCTTAATAATTACGAAGACCGGGCACGCCGTAATAATTTAATATTCAAAGGGCTGAAATTTAATTCCGATGCGGATTACCGTGCGATTGTGAAGGACTTCTGTAGGGATGTGTTACAAATAGATCGGTAAGCAGTGATTAATCGAGCCCCCATACACTTGGTAAAAATAGGATAATGCTCCCATTATCACATATATAATATATATATATATATGACATTTATTATATATGACATATATATAGCATATATATATATATATATATATATCAATATATTATGATGACATTTGATAGCGATATTGAGTGTATATTAAAAAAAAAAAAACATAAAGAGGTTAAAAGGAACTAACATGATAGAATACAAGGACTTTTGTTCGGAAATTAGAAAAAAAAGGGGGAAAGCGGTAGACATAAGAACATGATTATTAAAGTGGATCAGCTCATGTGGAGGGTCAAAAATGTACTGGGCATGGTGCCTTTCGGGCGAGTTTGACTAGGTTTCATTTGGTGGATTCGAGTCGGCGCCCGGATTGTGGAACTGATGATACAGTGGACCACGTCCTCTATGTCTGTCCCGGTATGAGGTCGAACGTTCACAAGCTGTTAGGGAACTTGAGAGAATATATTCCTTTTTGGATCTCCGTATTAACCGATGATCCGCGAGGAGTGGTCTATAGCGACTGGTTTTCTTCATGTCCTTGCGGTGTGTAGGTCTGAAGAGGGAGTTTTATCGTGGCAGGATCCCGGGTGGGTAGGGTTCCGGCTTAGCCATCGGATTGGTTGGAGGTAGGCGCATTGGCATCGTGCCACGGTTATATTGTTATCGTTTGTGATTCAATTTGGGCTCCCACCGGCGGGGTGGCCGCACTGCCGGGGTATGGTAGCCCGTGGGACCGGGGGCGTGGCTTCGTCCCGCCGGTGGCGGTCCCTGATTGTGACTTTGTAATGTGCCGCGCGAGACTTCACGATGGGACTGGATGGAATGCGGGGTTTGTCCCCGACTCCTGCGCGGACCGGAATGAGGTTACGTTCCCCTTATTTTGGTTGACTTGTCGGGTGTAGGTCTGAATTTCTATGTTGTTATGTTAACCTATAAATATAATTTGCGGGGTTTAAATTGTAGTTTTTTCCAAGCTATATTGGGGACAGCGATGACAGTGAAATGGGATGATTGTTGTGCGTACGTAATTTCAGTTTACTTAAACAATAGTGGGTCGTGGGAGGATGATTTTAGAAGATGTCGAGCTTTACGGAAAACATTGGCAAAAATTGTTACTTTGTCCTGTTAGGGGATTTTAATAGTAGAATAGGAAATCGACAAATATTGCCAGGTGAAATAATGGAGAGTGAATGGAATGTAAATGCAATTAGGTGTTCTAACGATGAGGTGATTAATGCTCGGGAGCAGAAAGGATTGAATTGTGTGATAGGTTTAATCTGTATGTGATGAATGGGAGAACAGGGAGTGATGAGAAGGGTGAATGGCCTTTTATTGTGGGATGGGAAGTTCGGTTGTAGATTTATGTTGCGTATCAACAAAGTTGTTAAGTACAGTTAACGATTTTCGAGTTATTTCCGCAGATTTCTCGGATCACATGCCCGTTGAGGTAAAAGTACAATGGCAGTGTCCATTTAAAAATTATATTTGTTTTTTGCCTCTGTTACTGAAGCTGAGGTGGTCCGGGGTGGAGACAGAAGTACAAGCATGCACTGGAAAATTTAACACGGGACGCGGCTTTGTCTGGGGAAAGTAATCAGGATGGGAAAAAATTGTAAGTACGATTTATCAGGCAGCCGGAGGAAATCTGACAAATAGAGGAAATATTAAAGAATCCAATAGGTAAAAATGGTTTGACTGGGAGTGTCTTACGACTAGGAAAAAATATTTTGCTTGTTTAAATTTATATAGACAGCTTAATACAGAAAAAATACGCCTTATTTATTCGGAAGAAAAAAGAATTATCATAGTCTGTAATAAAAAGAAATCTGATTTTTTAAAGGGGTAAGGGAAAAATTTGTAAGAGTTCGGGATCCACGGGATTTTTGGGAACTAGTTAAAATATTTAAAAAGAGGGGATTTAAGTACGGGGGAAATTACATCATGTGAACGGCTGCAGCATTTTCTTTATCTATTATCTGCGGGAAGGGAGGAACTGCGTTCCAGTCGCATATGCGGTACCGTTTAGGACGGATGAAACTTTGGACTCTCCAATCGATGAGGTAGAATTAGATGCTGTCTTGCAGAAAGCAAAAGAGAATAAAGTCCCGAATACAAATGGGGGTTCCCTTTGAATTTTACAAAGCCGCAGCGAAGGATTTCAATAAAATAACCGTTAAAACTTTTAATTATATTTTAGAAATCGTTCAAATGTCCAGTAATTTTTCGGAAGGAATTATATTCCCGATCCATAAAAAAGGAAACGTGTCGGATGTTACGAATTACAGAGGTATTTCGTTATTAACACAATAGCAAAACTATTTTTGAGTATTTTATTAAACAAAATAATAAATTGGCTAGGAGACATTAATATTTTAAATGAATCTCAAGCTGGTTTTAGAAGAGGTTGTTCTACTACAGACAATATATTTAATCTGCGTACTTTGATTAATTTGAAACTTAGAAATAGGCGTGGTAAGGTGTACTGTCTCTTTGTCAATTTTAGGGCCGCCTTTGATAGCATCGATAGATAGGTGCTTCTGTATAAATTATATGAAAATACGGCTTTGTCTTACAAGTTTTGCAGGGTTATCGGAAAATTATATAAAAAAATACGCTTGCATTTGTGCGGTCTTCTGAGGATTTAACTGAAGGGTTTAGTACATTTAGCGGTTTAAAACAGGGATGCTTATTGTCAGCTGCTTTGTTCTCATTGTTTATCAATAATCTTACGGACTGCGTCAGTGAGGGCGTTTGGATCGATAATCTTAATATTATAGGATTGTTGTACGCTGATGATTTGACTTTAGTGGCGTCCTCGCCAAAAGCGCTTCAGATAACGGTTAACAATCTAAAAAAAAAATACCGTGAACAAAGGGGAATAATTAATATGGAGAAAACAAAAATTGTTTTACATGAGAGGGTGTCAATTAGCGAGATATGAAAGACGGTTTTGGGGAAATGAGCAAATCGAGGCGGTCAATAAATACAAACACTTGAGCGTTACTTTCACTTATTTGCTGTCTTTTGGAGAGCGCATAAGGAAACGGGTATCAGTAGCCAAATTTGGTTTGAATAATATGTAGAACAGTTTTTTGGCTAACAATGAAATACCGGTGAAAAGTAAGCGGGACGTTTTTGAAGCGGTAACGAAGGCAGTGGTAACATTGGTTTACTTGGCATTTCTCTCTCCACCATCCCATCTGGTCGCCCTAAAGCATAAGACCGAATGTCTGTGCCGCAGACTGAGCCTTGAATAGTTAAGCGACCGGTATCCTAACATAGCTCCTAGAGCTTACAAACGGTAAGGAGAGTGTTTAAAGTGTAGCTGTAACCGACTGGTTGCTACTGCCGGTGCTAGTGCCACGACGTGATCCTCACACACACCGCTTCCCAATTCTATGACTCACATGTCACAGCAGACGATAACAACAGCTGATTGGGGTTCTGTCGTCACAAATAACGTAATCCAAGATGGCCGACTACCGCCATCTTGGATTAATGACGTCATCCAAGATGGTCGACAGCCGCCATCTTGGATGACGTCACAAAAGACAACAGTACCCTTATTCCGTATTGCTGCCACACCTTTCTGTCATCGACTACCTCACTCTATACATCCGATACTGCGCTCGATAACTTTAATAGCAAGACTCTTACAAAATTGCCGCGGGAAGCTAATCCTGAGTACGACTGACCACCAGCCGATTATTATGGCTCTTAGCGCTATAAAATGGTGACAGGTACTTGCTGCTTTTCAGCGACCTAGGCGTGGCAGCGAACCGCTGCCTAGACGAAATAAATTCTATTATGGATGTCATGTATATGTTTAGTAGTTGACGGGGTGCGCCTACCCATTTTAGCAAATATATGACAAATGAGCGATCGGAACACTTAAGCCGGTGGTGTGTGGCACCACGCTTAGTACGCTCACGGTGTTAGGTAAGCTGTAGGAGCTATTTTAGAATACTGGTCGCTAAACCGA
The DNA here is from genome assembly GCF_047948215.1 of Lycorma delicatula. NCBI lineage: Eukaryota > Metazoa > Arthropoda > Insecta > Hemiptera > Fulgoridae > Lycorma > Lycorma delicatula. Next base: position 129,983,210 of record NC_134463.1, on the reverse strand, counting down.
GGCTCAGTTGCCGTTTGCGGCGCAGACATTCGGTCTTATGCTTTAGAGCGACCGAACGGTGTGGTGGCGGGAGAAATGCCACGCAAACCGTTACAGTATTATCACAAAAAAGTTATTTTTTTTTTAAATTGTCTATGTGTTTTTTACTTAATATTTTAACAAGCACAGATTTCAATGAAAACCTTTATTTTTAGAAACTTTGGAAGTAAGTCCAGAAGAAGGTAATGATAATGTGTTACCGTATATACCTGTAGTGGCGACTTTTTAAAACCATTTAGCAATATTTATTTAAATGAAAATCCTAAAAAAGTTAAAATAAACTGTACATACATGCTTACATATATATATATATATATATATATATATATATATATATATATATATATATATATTCAGGAAATTTTGCGATTATCAGCCTAAGAAAATAACGATGTTATACATGAACTCTCGGGGTCGAAATAGTACCGGGTTGTAAAAATTCATCACCCGGAAGATGAATCGAATGAAAGTAAAAATAAAAAAAATAAAATACTCAATAATATGCATATGCATTTATATATTATGTAATCAACGAACGGGTTAGCTTTTGTCGGTTGTTGTCGTGTATTTGGATAAAGTGTGTGGTTGATTCTATTAGTACAAATCGTATTAACGGAGCGTATGTTTTATTTCTTTTTTCGTTTCTGTATTTGCTATAAGAAATTTACTTCTGAGAAATTTCAATCGAGCGTAGTATCAATTATAAGATACTCGTACGCTTGTGTAAACTACTAGAGCGGCCACTCTAAGTATCCGAATCGGAAAGAAGTAAAATAAATTTTTTACTTTGTCGGTTCACGGACAACAAAATACTTATGGCTATGACTCATGGCTGCAGCAACACTATAAACCTTGAAATAAAAATTCATTCACGAAATTGATATATTTAACTAAAAGGATACTTTCCATGGCTGCAGACATGATTAAATATTTATAATTACAACTAAATCCTTCGCAACAATAAAATCTCCAGGTTACACAAACTTAATAAAACGCTACGCTTTCGGATACGTATGAACAGATGGCTAGAGTATTTGGTTCAATGTAGCCAACCTAACTTTTTATTTCGATATCTTAAATATTGCAAAAAGTAGAAATAAACAAACATATAGATCAACAGGTAGGTATGATGTATGAAAAAGAAAAAAAATTAGTTACATTTGTTTTTGTTGGCGTTGTTTTAACAACGCCAACAAAAAATTAGACAATTAGAAATTAGACAATTGTTTATCAGAATACCCTGCTGTGCGACTACTGTTAAGTTAGGTTTCATCAAAACAGAGTATGTGCGTTGTGTGTGATGTGGTGTGAAAATTGTACTTGTAATATTTAATGATTAAGTTGTATTTGATATTTAATGATTATCTTTTTGATAATATGTTTTGTGTATGTAGTGTTTTGAGGGTGAAACTGTTGTAAATATATCTGATTAATGGATTTACCATATGTTCGACGTATGTAGAATCTAAAAAGTGTTTTGATTTTCTCTGTAGTTTTTCCCTCCGATTTGAAAGTACTTTTTTGCCAAAGTTTAATTTCACTTAAACTTTGTGCTTTCTACTTTTTTAAAGCATTATCAGCTTCCGACTAGGAAGATCTTGCCATGTCTAAAAAATTAAATTTTTTCTGAGGAAATAAAAAAGGTTAGTAAAAACGTTTTAGTGTCTTTTTGTAATTATTTGCGAGAAGCTGTGAAAAGGAATGAAATTACTTGATTAGAATAAAAATTTGACTCATTGATTGTGGTATTTTGTAATATACATAGAGACCTACAATCTGCCTCTTTTATGACATTTTTGTATACTTTATGTTAGTGTAAAGAGCTATTTAAATGCTTGCTTAGCGTTAGAATTATTGCAGGCTGTTTTATGGTGCTGTGTGAGATTATAACATATTAATTTATTGTTTTGACTTAAGATTATCAAGAGTTGTAACGTAACTATAAGTGATGATCCTTTACTTTTGTATCAATATTACACAATAATACTTATTTATTGAATATATAACATTCAAGCTAGGTTATATTACAAAATTTTATGTACCACAGAGTGACTTTTTTGTAAAATCCACTGCAGGTTATTTATACATCAGGTACTTCAACAGTTGCAGAATTCTAAATAAAATTTTGTTGAAGGTTTTCTGTAGTTATATGTGATTTATGGTTTAAAATTAGTTAAGTAATAATAAATAAGTAGCATTTAAATAGGTTTCTGCTTGTTTTCTTGTATGATTGCATTGCAGCTTTTGTATAATGAATAAGTAGGGAGTTTAGTGTAAATAAGATAGTTCTTATCTTTCATCTATTTTTTGTTTCTAGGTTTCTATTCAGAATTATGTAATTATGCTAAAGTCGGAGTCGGAAAAAAAAAAAAAATAATATATTGTTATAGCAGATAAATATTCATTAAATAATTAGATAAAATTCATTAAAATTGGGCCAGTTTGTTTTAAATAAATATTACAGTTAATATAGCCTACATAAACAATCACTTATAGACTTTACAAACCTTATGATCTATATAAACTTCATAGATGATTGTATATCAGTGTTAATGAACCTGTAAATTACAATCAATCTAATGGTAAATTAAATAAATTCTATTATCAATAATCTTATCGGTAATTCTGAGCAATTATTCCCAACCTCAATTTTCCCATATTGCAATATATTATGTTAAAGGTCAACATGAAGAGAAGGCAACAGAAAGGGTTTGCCGGAGTGTTCGTGGATGGTGTGAGTGGGGGGTTGAGGATGGTAAAAAGGGCAATGTACATGTTCGGTTACAAGAAAACGAAAGACACTGTAATCAGTCTGTGCAGTGATTGAGTCATGTTTCTGATATGAATCTTTTTCTTTGTGCTGGTTGTGAGTATGCTATAACTAGTTTCATTATTTTGTCTGAAGACAAAGAGAAATTGGAAAAGTTTTTGTTCAATCACAATGTGTTGCCGCGTTCTAAAACTTGTCGAGATAGTGGGCACTCTATGACTTTGGACAAAAATAAAGGTGGTTTTTGATGTTACAGTTGTGTAGGAAAACCAACAGAAACAGGAAGAAGATAAAAATTAAGTGTGATAGGTTAGGTTTCCATCACTAGACAGGCAGATTAATTGCTCAGAATTACAGAGGATTTTTAATAGTATATATAGTTAAGCAAGTAATTCTGAACAATTGCCCTTTTCCGTTATATTCAACTGCTCATTCACGTTGTCTGCGAGCGTTCCGGCAAGTGTTTTTTATTTTGTTTTTTCTTCATGTTATATAACATTGCAATGTGGGTGAATTGAGGTTGGGGGAATGGTTTGTTAGAATTACCATCTTATCTTGTACAGTTATTGCTGCTTTTAACTGATTGTAAAATATGGGGAAAATGTTTACCGTATTAGGGTCATTCCATTCCAAGTAGTCCAGAACTGGTTGCCACACTATCTCAGAAAAAAAAAATTTTGTAGATGCATCCTTATGTTTCAGTAGTTCAAATGTAATCTTTCAAAAGTTTATTGTATCCTGTTCAAAAATGGCAGTCATTTTTGTTTTAAGCCTCACATTGTTTTTTGTATTTATAGGTATCTACAATTTTTTAAATTGCTCAGCACTGGGTTGTCATAGGCTTTTCAAACAAACGCACCAGGATGGTCTAGTAGTTAACTCATCGCAAATTAGCTAATTTCAAATTCAAGAGTTCTAAGTTTCAAATCCTAGTAAAGGCAGTTATTTTTATACGAATTTGAATATTAGATTGTGGATACAGGTGTTCTTTGGTGGTTGGGTTTCAATTAACCGCACATCTCAGGAATGGTCCACTTGAGACTGTACAAAACTACACTTCATTTACATTCATATATATCACCCATATTCATCTTCTGGTGTATTAACTATAGTGGTTCTTGAGGCTAAACAGAAAAAGAAAGAACTACATTGTGTTAAGTACATTCTGGCCTATAAACTAAAAAGCCCTATTTACCCACCAAATATGATTCTGTTCATGTACTGCTTTGTAGACCAAAGTTATCAGATGTGAATAAACAAAATTCAGTTCTCATTGAGTAATTTCTCAAAAAAGGGACCTGAAAATTGCATACAAAAAAGGTATGCAATACCTTTTTGTACATACCTTTTTGTTATTTCAGATTTCAAAATAACTTTGATATTCAACTCAAAACAAGTATAAAAAAATTATGAATTTGAGCAAAAAAATGCTTGAATTCCACATCCAGTATAAGTGGCCATAATAATATAATAATTCAATTATTTAAACATTTACCAAATTTATATAACTATTTTGATAATAATACAATTTAATAAAATTATAAGTGGTAAATATTCTTACAGTATTATATAATGCTAAATTTAAAGGTTGTAATGAATATAAAATCATCAAAACTGAATTAAAACAGCAATCAGGTAAAAAGTAATAGATTGTTTCTCTGAACTACTTTAAAACTGAATTAACAATTTATAAATTGACAACTATGTAATGTCTTAACACATTTAATCAGTTTTTCCTTTAATGTTCATTTAACAGCTGTAAGATTTCTCACCCAGATGGTGATGAATTCCAGAGCAGTCAGCTTATTCAATATATTTTTTATTTTTAACCACCTTAACTTGGTTCTTTTCATTTTTACTACCTTTTACGAAGTAAAGGAAGTATTGTGACTGCGAAAAAATTTGGTTTTCAGTTTCAATGGAAATATCCATTTTGACTAGTTTTGGAATGACGTCTGTACATATGTGTCTCATATAACGCTAAAACGATTAGCCATAGGATGTTGAAATTTTGTATTTAGGACTGTTGTAACATCTAGTTGTGCACCTTTCCTTTTGATTGCAATTGACTGAACCAAGTGTCCAAAAAAGCCCAAAATCAAAAAAAAATCTGGATTCTGGACTTATTCTTAATTGCAATAATAAGCTCTCATTGAGAGATTTTCAACAATATAAAGTGCTACTTATTTTCATCGGTTCCAGAATTATAGTCAAATGAAATTTTAATTAATGAAATATTTGGATCTTACAAGGGGAAGGACATCAGTTCAAATCAGACTTCATCTCCTTTTCTTTTTTTTTCAATTTTTTTTTTTTAATTTAAATATTTTGATTTATTAATAATTATTAACCTCTGATGTAAAAATATTTTTACGATAAATAATAATTCAATAATAACAATAAAAAAAGAATGAAAAAATATCAAAAGTTATTAATGAAATAACATTTTATTTACTTTTTATTTAAAAAAAATTTATATATGTAATTTAATAGGCGTACAAGGAAGTCGTGTGGTGTCCACATCAGATTTTTATATTGGCTTTCAATCCCATCAGAGAAATAGATAAATTTTTTCTATAGAAGGATTGTATTCTTAATATAATTTGTTAATTGAAGTTGAAATGAATGAATTGTTATAATATTATGTACTAGATGATCGGCTTTTTACTTTCTCGTGTCTTTTATGAATGACTAGCCTGCTTGTTTACCCAGTGGTGCCCTTCAGCCAGAACAATGTATTCATCATCTCACAAGATTTACTTTTGTCAAAACTTTTTCTTGTGATTTTGCTATAAAATAATGAATCTTTAGATTTTCAAATTTAACAATCAATATTTCAAAGAATTCTTTTTGTGATTTTACAATTGTCATCATTTTAGTTTTGTCTTGTTCAGACTCTTAAAACATTACAACCAAGGCCTGTTTGCTTGGATATTCTTGACATTTACCGATCATATAATTATAATTATCTGTTTTGCATACCAGGATTTCTAAATGATCTTTATAATCAACTTTAAGATTGGCACCATCAATTATCAACTTTACATATTGGTGTTATAAACAGACACCTACTTTGTCAGTACCAGATGCCCCAACAACACATTTTGGTCTTAACTCACAAAACTTTGATCTTCCAATTTTAATGTCAGTGTTTTTCTTTTTAAACTCAGAAAGTAGCTCACTTAAATTACAAAGCACTAACCATTTTTGTCTTTGAACCTTTCTCCCATTTTCTTTCAGTGAAAAATCCTATTTCCCAGACATCAAATGGCTATTTTCGTCACCTTCATAAAAATGTCTAACTTGTATTCCTTCTTCACTTATTGCATTTGATGCTCTCCATTTTTTTAATTCAAGTAAAATACCTTGTTCTTTTATTATGTTTCTTGTTAATTTAACCGTTTGTTCTAGTACTTTAAATTCATTGCTAACATTTGCTCAGCTTCAGGATTCAGAAGTAAATGTTTGCCGATCTTAAAGCAAATCTGAATCACCTGAATTTTAATGCAGTCCTTGTGAATCTTCATTTACGTAGGTATGAGGATCATCCATGTTGTACAGCACCTATGGTTATTAGTATTACTAATACTAATATATTACTAATAATATAGGGTATAAGGTATTAGTATTACTAATTTTAGCGTACTTTCTATTTTTCCGATTTACCCATGTTCATATCCTCCACGACGATCGACCGATTAGAAAGAATCTAATTTTGACATTACGGTACACGATAAAAAATCAACAGCTCCTCTTATCTTTCAGCAAATCTTGTGTGTACACAGTAGTACACACAAATGAATCAAACCAGAATATTACTGTAAGATGCGTATTTGTAAAGACAGTACCTATATGTTTGGTCTACCTTGTATTAAAAGTGTCTTTACTGCTGAACTGTACACTATCAATAAGGTTTTGTATATCATGTAGTGCACTCCAAGCTTTGGAAGAGTTGTACTCTGGACATCCTACTGTCATCAAAATTTTTAATGCAGTCGCTGAGTTGAACCATCACAACAAACAAGTGAGTTTCGGCAGGATTCCAAGCCACATGAAAATCCAGGTAATAAATGTGCAGATTCTGCTGCTAAAGACGCGTGTAGTCAACCAACCTTCACCACTTGTGTTTCTACTTCTGACTTTATTAATTGTATAAAACACTCTCTTCGAGTAAAGCGGCAAGGGGATCATTCCATCTCAAACAACAAGCCTCACAACTTGACCATTACCAATTTCAACAAAATTGGATTGATCATATCTATAGTGACGTAAAAAAATCCATTTTTTTTCTAATTTTTTAAGTCAGTCAGTATTTTGTGTAGGACTCTGTAAATAAGTGAAAAATTGCCAAAAGCAAGGTTCAGGTAGTTACAAAAAATTAATTTTCGTAGCTCTTATAAATGCTACAGAGCTCAATTTGGTGTCATTTAAAGCTCTTAAAATGAGCTTTCATGTGATATATTGCTTGCCAACATTTTGTGACATTAATAGTAAAAGGTAACCAAAACCTATTTGACCTTGGGTATATCCATATGTATTTTTTTTAAATTTAAAAAAAAATTGTTTGCTTCCTAATGTGTTGGAGATGAGGTAGATCTAATTGGTAGATCTTCCAAAGATATTTACAGAATTATATAGTGTACACTTCTTTTTATAACTTCTGGTTAGCATTGTCCACGTCTTACTTTGAGAGGTTATAAACTCTTCTTGTTGGATTTACTCTGGGATCTGCTTTTGAAATAACATCACTCCTATATACATTAAGAACATCCTCAAAGTCTGAGTAGTGGAAGGAAGGTGAAGGTCCATGTAGATGTAAGAACTTCATCTTCACTGTTTGGTTTTCCTCATTTGAGTCTAGAACGCATTCTAGACACACAGTGTCCATCATATCTGCAGATCAAGAACCCAACCATTTCTGTGAATTTAAAGTAATCCTCAATTTCTGGTTGCTACTGCTGAGTTAGAAAATGAAAACACCCTCACTTGCACCTGATTCTTGTTCAGTAGTACAAAATATTGGAGTTTCTGAGTACCTGATATAGTTCTTGCTGTCATTGTCCTATTCTTCAAAGCCTCTTCTTCTCCTTTATCCTGTTCAATTGTACTGTAATGGAAATGTATCAACTCGATATGTCCATTTGCCCAGTCATACAACTGTTGTGGAGTCATGATCTGGTCATTGTAGGTCATTAGAAGACTTGCTCCAGCTGCAAGTCTTTTAACAGTCCCTCCCACACCATCACATGCAATTTTGCCATGAAATGTGGCAAAAAAAATGCCATTCTACTTTGATCCCAAGGTCTGATTCATGGTAACAAAGATTGAGAAAATTGAGTCTGTTTTTTGTACTGAGAGGCAGCACCATCAGTTCAGGCAGTACTGAGAGGCAGATCAGGCTTGGGTTTGTGGTAAAATGAGACTGATGAAATCAATTAAATATTTCAGAAAAAGATGCACTGCTATTGTGTCATGTGGGAGACAGTCACAAATTATGATAAGATATGTATGCATCAATGTTTTTGTTGTTGCATATTAGAAATAGATTGTGAAGGGGTGAACTATTGCCTGTGTATTGTTCCAGTGGAAACCTTTGGCTGCATCCTGGAGAATGAATGAATAGTTCTCTGTGAAATCACAGAGTACAAGATAGTCACCTACTTTCAGAGATTGCTTCATATGGGTGAGGTAACTGGACTGTTGACTAGCAAGAAATGAGTGTTGAAGCAAGTTTTACAAAAACTTTTTTTTCAACTTGCATCCACTGTTTTTAGATGATGTTTTTAATGCAGTTGAGCTTGAAAGCTTCCTCAATCCTTCCTTTGACTTCTTCAAACCCAGGACCGTTCTTGCAATTTCCAAAGTAGCAAGCTTCAGTAGGATTAGCGTACATATGTTATAATATCTTTGTAAGACTTAATTGGTCTATCAGTTCTTTTCATTCTACAATGCATAACCTACATTGCCGTAGGTAAGCAACGGATACCTGTGTTTAAGCAATGATAAAGCTTAACGTAGATTACACAGAATTAATTTTTTATGAACATGCTCTTGTCTTATCTTTATCTTGAGAGAAATAATTTGTTTTTTCTGGACATCATTCGACTTATTTCCTCACTCTTATACAGATCAGTTATTTTTTTGAAAATCTTAAGTTCTACCAGGTTTAGGATCAGGAACCCATCGGGTTGGTCTAGTGGTGAACGCGTCTTCCCAAATCAGTTGATTTGGAAATCGAGAGTTCCAGCGTTCATCCTAGTAAAGTCAATTATTTGTACATGGATTTGAACACTTGATCGTGGAGACCAGTGTTCTTTGGTGGTTGGTTTTCAATTAACCACACATTTAGGAATGGTTGAACTGAGACTGTACAAACTACACTTCACTTACATTCATACATAACATCCTCATTCATCCTCTGAAATATTATCTGAATGGTAATTACTGGAGGCTAAACAGGAAAAAGAAAGAAGATTTAGGATCAGGACATGACACCTTTTTCTTTAACCAGGCTTTTAGCTTTACTTCCAGAGTAATCTTGATTTTCTTCCAAATTCATCTTGAATGTTTTTAAGTCCAACTTTTAGGGAACATTGTCAATATTTGCATCCTGATACTCTGTAATATGTAGTATTAAATTTTTCCTTCAATTGGTAGATAATTTCATGGTCAGAGAGGAATAGCATCTTGTTCAGAATCTGAATCCATGTTAAATGTGCATTTTTTTTCTGCCTGAGGAGGTGTCCCATGGCAACACGGAATCTTTAATGTACCAGAGTTTGTTGTCTACTGCAACCATCTAGTCATCTTAGGTCATTCCACATCAAACCAACGAAAATAAATGCACTTTTCAGATTCATGTCCAGTAATTCAAATAAAATGTATAGGTTTGGTTTTGGCCGTGAAGTGATGCAAACCTACTCTATGAATCATGAGACCTTGCCGTTGGTGAGGGGGCTTGAGAGCTCAGGGATACAGAGTAGCTGGACCGAAGGTGCAACCATATCGGAGAGGTATCTGTTGAGAGCCAGACTAAGGAATGATTCCTGAAAGAGGGCAGCAGCTCTTTCAGTAGTTGTTAAGGGTGTGAGTCAGAATGACTTAAACGGCCATATCAACATCAGTCAGTCCTCTGAGTACTGCGCAGCTGAAAGCAATGCAAAACTACAGCTGCTTTTTTTCCAAGAAAATGTGGTTCTCTGCATTTTCATATAGCAATGATGGAGGCGCCTTCCTTGGTAAAATATTGCGGAGGTAAACTAGTCCCCCGTTCGGATCTCCGGGTGGGGACTACTAAGGAAGGGGTCACCAGAAAATTAAAAAATTAAAAACATTCTACGAGTCGGAGCGTGGAATGTTAGAAGCTAAAAAAGGTTGGTAGGCTAGAAAATTTAAAAAGGGAAATGGATAGGATAAATGTGGATGTAGTAGGAATTAGTGAGGTTCGGTGGGAAGAGGAAGGCGACTTTTGGTCAGGTGATTTTAGAATAATTAACTAAGCCGGGCAGGCAGGAGTAGATTTCGTAATGAAGAAGATAGGGAAGAGAGTATTTCAAAATATATAGCAGTAGAATCATTGTAATAAGGATAAAATCAAAACCTAAACCGACAACGATTGTTAACGTCTATATGCCTACAAGCGCCCATGATGATCATGATGAGGTAGAGTGTGTATACGAAGAAATTGATGAAGCAATTAAACACGTAAAAGGAGATGAAAATTTAATAACAGTTGGAGATTGGAATGCAAGCATTGGAAAAGGCAAGGAAGGAAATATAGTGGGTGGATACGGGCTGGGCAAAAGGAATGAAAGAGGGGACCGACTTATAGAGTTTTGCACGAAGTATAATTTAGTAATTGCCAACACCCAATTTAAAAATCATAATAAAAGAATACACACTTGGAAAAAGCCAGGCGATACTGCAAGGTATCAGATAGTTTATATCATGGTTAAGCAAAGATTTAGAAATCAACTCGTTGACTGCAAAACTTACACTGGAGCAGACATTGATAGCGACCATAATTTGGTGATAATGAAATGTAGATTAAGGTTTAAAAGCCTGAAGAAAAGGTGTCAGATGAATCGGTGGAATTTAGAGAAGCTTGAGGAAGAGGAGGTAAAGAAGATTTTTGAGGAGGACATCGCAAGAGGTATGAGTAAAAAAGATAAGGTAAAAAATGTAGAAGAAGAATGGGAGAATGTTAAAAAGGAAATTCTTAAATCAGCAGAAGCAAACTTAGGCGGAATAAAGAGAACTGGCCGAAAACCTTGGGTTTCAGACGATATATTGCAGCTGATGGATGAACGTAGAAAATATAAGAATGCTAGTGATGAAGAAAGTAAAAGGAACTATCGGCAATTAACAAATGCTGTAAACAGGAACTGCAAACTGGCGAAAGAAGAGTGGGTTAAAGAAAAGTGTTCAGAAGTGGAAAGAGAAATGAACATTGGTAAAATAAACGGAGCATACAGGAAAGTTAAGGAAAATTTTGGGGTACATAAATTAAAATCTAATAATGTGTTAAACAAAGATGGTACAACAATATATAATGCGAAAGATAAAGTCGATAGATGGGTGGAATATATTGAAGAGTTATACGGAAGAAATGAATTAGAAAATAGTGTTATAGAGGAAGAAGAGTAAGTTGAGGAGGATGAAATGTGAGAAACAATACTGAGATCTGAATTTAAGAGAGCATTAAAAGATTTAAATGGCAGAAAGGCTCCTGGAATAGACGGAATACCTGTATAATTACTGCGCAGTGCAGGTGAGGAAGCGATTGATAGATTATACAAACTGGTGTGCAATATTTATGAAAAAGGGGAATTTCCGTCAGACTTCAAAAAAAGTGTTATAGTCATGATACCAAAGAAAGCTGGGGTAGATAAATGTGAAGAATACAGAACAATTAGTTTAACTAGTCATGTATCAAAAATCTTAACTAGAATTCTATACAGAAGAATTGAGAGTGGAAGAAGTGTTAGAAGACCAATTTGGTTTCAGGAAAAGTATAGGGACAAGGGAAGCAATTTTAGGCCTCAGATTAATAGTAGAAGGAAGATTAAAGAAAAACAAACCGACATACTTAGCGTTTATAGACCTAGAAAAGGCATTCGATAACGTAGACTGGAATAAAATGTTCAGAATTAAAAAAAATTAGGGTTCAAATACAGAAATGGAAGAACAATTGCTAACATGTACAGGAACCAAACAGCAACAGTAATAATGGAAGAACATAATAAAGAAGCCGTAATAAGAAAGGGAGTCCGACAAGGATGTTCCCTATCTCCGTTACTTTTTAATCTTTACATGGAACTAGCGGTTAATGATGTTAAAGAACAATTTAGATTCGGAGTAACAGTACAAGGTGAAAAGATAAAGATGCTACGATTTGCTGATGATATAGTAATTCTAGCCGAGAATAAAAAGGATTTAGAAGAAACAATGAACGGCATAGATGAAGTCCTACGCCAGAACTATCGCATGAAAATAAACAAGAACAAAACAAAAGTAATGAAATGTAGTAGAAATAACAAAGATGGACCGCTGAATGTGAAAATAAGAGGAGAAAAGATTATGGAGGTAGAAGAATTTTGTTATTTGGGAGGTAGAATTACTAAAGATGGACGAAGCAGGAGCGATATAAAATGCCGAATAGCACAAGCTAAACCAGCCTTCAGTAAGAAATATAATTAGTTTACATCAAAAATTAATTTAAATGTCAGGAAAAGATTTTTGAAAGTATATGTTTGGAGTGTCGCTTTATATGGAAGTGAAACTTGGACGATCGGAGTATCTGAGAAGAAAAGATTAGAAGCTTTTGAAATGCGGTGCTATAGGAGAATGTTAAAAATCAGACGGGTGGATAAAGTGACAAATGAAGAGGTATTGCGGCAAATAGATGAAGAAAGAAGCGTTTGGAAAAATATAGTTAAAAGAAGAGACAGACTTATAGGCCACATACTAAGGCATCCTGGAATAGTCGTTTTAATATTGGAAGGACAGGTAGAAGGGAAAAATTGTGTAGGCAGGCCACGTTTGGAATATGTAAAACAAATTGTTAGGGATGTAGGATGTAGAGGGTATACTGAAATGAAACGACTAGCACTAGATAGGGAATCTTGGAGAGTTGCATCAAACCAGTCAAATGACTGAAGAAAAAAAAAACGGTTCACGGAAAAAAGTAACCGCCCAAGAAACTGACTGCACCGATCGAGAGTATATTAAACGTGTACGTAAACATGTCCTTAATTGGCTTTTGAATTCTGAATTGTTTTGTAGTTATTTTTAGTATTTAGTATCCGCTTGTATTTACCTCGATTATTATTTCGCGTATTTATATTTTAAATAGTCATTATAGATTTTAATCGCATTTATATTTTTTTTTTTTTACTTCGTATTCTGTGATGCTGTAACGGTCAAGTTTTTACCGCTATTTCCTTTGATCCGTCCGGGTAAATGCTTGGGTAGTTCCTTTTTTTCATCCGTAAAACGGCATAGCTACTCGTTCCTGATATTTTCTGTATTTACGTACCGATAGGAATAAAAGAGTATTTATTTGCAATCTGATGTTCTTTTATCGTAACCGGCTTACATATCTTTATTAACATTATTATAATTATTATTATTATTTGTAGTTTATTATATTTTGTGCGGTAATCTTTCCGAAAATTTAAATTTATTTCGTTTTCTCCGCTTATAAAAAATAATTAAATTCCTTTTCTTTACTTTATGATTTTCAACTTCAGAGTAAATGAAAAAAAAAGAAATAAAAAAAATTACGGTTATATTATTTATTATTAACGTCATCCTTTTGTATTCTTATTTTACTTCTACGTAATTTTATTTGGAACGTTTACGCATTTTTAATTTTCATTTTAGCGATGAATATAATAAATATATAATTCAGAATCTAATCTTAATTCGTGTGCCTTTCTGATTAGAAAGTTTTAAAAAAAACACAAATTTCGTTTCGGTTACAAAAAAGAATTTTCTCCACCGGAAAGTTTTTTTTTCTTTGTGCAGTGAAATTACTTAATAATAATTAGCTGTATTTGACAGTTTCTAACAGGTCGCATCGGTAATCCGGTCGATCGCATTAAATCTTGCGTAGACCAAACTTTGTTTTAACGTCACAAAATTACCGTCAGATTAATCGATTTTATTAATTAATTTACTCGCTGACGTAGCATAACGTCGACTTGAAAAATTAATTTAAATTATTTTATAAATAATTAAATATCGTTTAATTAATATCGTAGACTTCCAAGATTACGTTTATGCGTTTCGGTAAAGATTTATTTATCGATCCTTTTTTTCGAACAGGCCTACAAAGGACCGCGAAAATATCATTTTAATTACTCCTGTTCTTAGTTTCCCTGTTTCTCCTCCAGAATTCTTTCGTTCTTTCATTACGCTGCGTTTTTCGTTCTTCTCTCTTTTCTTTTTTGCGTTTGCAAGAACTCTACCCTCCGGATTTTTTATCTAAATTTTTTCTGTCCTGTATTTCATTTAAATATTTCTTATCGAATTAAATAAATTTTATTTGCCGTCTTAGCTGTTAACGCGAACTTTTACGAGGCGCAAGTCGATCCCGCAAACGATATAGCCGTTCTCGAGAAAAACAATCGTCTTGTGCTGCGATCGCTAGACGCGGATGAGGAACGAAGCGGTTCCTTGTTTTCTTCACAGAGACAGATATACTGCGGCGTATCGGTACGCAAAGCTCGACGAGATGCGTACACTGTGTATGATATTAAGCCTTACGATTGCGCCAAACAGACTAGCCGTATATAGAATTTTTTTCTTTCAAAGAAAATAATTCGTACAGGTGCTTCCAGTTCCTCAGGCGCTTAAATGCGTCACAGTCGTAACAAAGATCGAAATAGATCTTTTAAGACGAAAAATTAATACTTTACTGTTTTTTCCGTTATGCAGCAACGCGTAACGCTGCCTCGGCCGAGTAGGGAAAATTCCTAAACGTAATCGTTATTTTTTTTATCAAATTTTACTACATATCAAATTTTTTTCCTACCGATCCATTTAACGATTAAATCAAAAGATTTTATTTACGAAAACAATATTTTCTGTCGATGATATTTTTAATTTAAACTTAAGCTTTTTTACGTTCTCGTTTAACGCGTGAACAAATAATAATAAATACAAACAGCTACCCTGAACGGTTATCGAAATAAAATTGAAAAATATAATTATTCTCGGCAATCGTTTTTAAAAATGTTATGTAAATTCTAAAGGCGATTTCAATTGTTAAACATCCATCACCCGTCGGTACTGAGGAAACAGTCGTAAAATTAAATAAATGTGACCGATAAACAAACTGAAATGCGATCAATAATAAAATTATTAATTACAAAAAAATACATCATCACTTCATGGGGTGTGTGTCTGTCGGCAGTTCCCTGGCACCGCTGTTGTCTCCAGTCGTTTCTATCCCGTGTTTTTATTTTCGTCTCATCATAACTTGCATTTCCCTTTATGTCATTTATTAACTTAAGCCTCTTCCTTCCACTTCTTTTTCACCTTCAACGGAGCCTCATTTATTTTTATTTTTCCCCTAATTATATGCCCGATCCGGTTTCTCTTCCTCCCTTTGATAGCGGCTGATATCGGTCATCTTCATTTATTCTTCTTAATACTTGTACGTTACTTTCTCTCTCCGATCGTTTTATCATCTCCGTTCTCCTCCTGACCCGCATCTCAAAATCTTCGATATTATTTTTTCCAGTCGTCCGTGTTTCAATACCGTGCAAGTGTATACTCCAAACATAGGATTTTAGAAATCTCTTCTCAGGTTCAGATCCATGTTGCTGCAGAGTAGGTTTTTCTTTCTAAAAAAAGCCTCCTTTTCCGACGCAATTCTCGTCTTAATTTCTTCTTTACTCCTCCAGTCTTCATATAGTAGTGTCCCGCGATATCTGTAATTTTTTACTAGTGCGATTTTTCTTTCTGCCGTTACAAAATTCATATCTTCCCTCTCCTTCGCCTTTTGTTATCCTCGCATTTATTTTCATCCCTGCTTCAGATGATTTTACCGTTCCTTGTAATGTCTGAGCGTCTTTAGCTACAGTTAGCTACGGATCTTCTACAGAGTAGAAATTTATATTTCTTACGTACGCTTACTGCTTTTTGTCATCCGATATATTTTTCAACATTTCCTCTGCAAAAAAAATACTATGAAACGTAGAGTATTTCCAACATCATTTTTCAACGATCATCCTAAATAAAAAATATTTATTTATTTACCGTGTTTAACGCTCAAAAGAGGAAACCGTAGTAGATTTTCCAAGTTCACGTGGGATTCTCGAGAATATTAGGTTCTTCTGGCTCGAGTGAATGAATTAGGACAGAAGAATGTCAGTTACATATTGAATTGAGAGGGCCGGACTAAATCGGTTAATTATAATCGGGACGCACTATAATTTAGAGGGCAATGGATCGAGGAATTTAATTTTTAATTAAGAAGAGAGAAAAGCCAATATTTTTCACATAGGCTCTCTATGAGCCAGTTTATGAGTTTTTAAAAACTAATATTGAATGTTATTAAAAATTAACTATTTTTCTTCTTTCTTTTTCTTTTTGAAAGCTACTTGGTAGACGGCCTCGCGGTCACGCCTAAGGTCGATAATGTTATTAATTTGAATATAAATCTTTGTGTAATAATTTTATATTGTTTTTTTATTTTACTTTTTGACCGATTTATTTTGTTATAATTCTATTTTACGTCGATAACTACACATATTTTATTATTATTTACAACAGTTATATTTTCGATTTATATATCTCTCTCTTTTTCTGTTTAGCCTACGGAACCACCGTAAGGCATTACTTCAAAGGATGATATGTATGAATGTAAATGAAATGTAGTCTTGTACAGTCTCTTGTCGACCGTTCCTGAGACGTGTGGTTAATTGAAAAACGACCGCCGAAGAACACCGGTAACCGCGATCGGTTATTATTCAAACCGACCGTCTATCGTATTCGACCGACTCGAAGGAATTTTATTTTACTAAGAGAAAAAACGTTTTAACTCAAACCGACTTTATAAAACACTACGAGTCTCTCAATGTGCCTTAGGAGGAAAACAGATGTCAAAAACGGTGGGGGGCAACAAAATAGCTAGCTTCGCAAATCTCGACTACGTTACGATTGCAGCAGACGGTGCCACACTTACCGCTTATTATTAAATGCTATGACCAAACGCGATAACATTTTTCCAGCGTTTTGTTTCAGTATTTCTTGTTTTCAAATTAATATGGATTATACCCGTATCTTTATTTTTATTTTTATTTTTTGGCGATTTCATGTTATCTTTATTATCCTTTGAAATGTTTTCCTTGATCGTTTCAGGAAAATTCTGTTTTGTTTGTTTCTGTTATCCCTGGTGTAGCATACATACGCATTTCCTGACGCGATTAATTTATCGCATGATCGATTAACCGGTTGAGATCAATTTTTATTTACTTCATATTAAATAATATAATATTTCGATGTGCAATAAAATAAGTTCTTTTAATCCTGACTATCATAGAAAAAAAAAAAAAAATTTTTTTTTAATAATTTGTTCCAAAAATAACTTGCTAAATACTACTTTTGATTTGTACATTTTGATATTAAAATAAGACCTTTTTTTTATTATCCGGCTCTCTTTACTACACATGCATACACCAACGTTGTGTACTCCCGATGTAAGAAGCAGATCCGTGCTTTTACATAGAAAGACATATGAGAAATAGTCTGTCCTCATTTTATTTTAAGACCTTTGTAAACGTATGCATAATCTCTTAATTTTCCCCTCGTTACTTGTTCAATGAAATCTCTTATAACTCATTTGCATTTTGTAAGCGTGTACGTGGCGTTTCTGGTGTAAATTTTTTTTAAAGCTAACAATGAACTGTGTCGATCCCCTCCTCGTTTTGAAACGAAATGAATTCCACAAAATATGACGACTTGCATATTCATAAAACAATAAAGGAAGATAAAAAGTTAAAGGGGATTTTATAAATCCCCGATGCCAACGTTATAATTTATATCTTACATTTTAAACCTGTGCACTCGTACAGCAAAATCTAATGTCGGTGGATTAATTTTTATTCGTTAATATCATTTAGAACGCGGCGTTATTTTTTTTTCAAAAATACAAATGTGTAATGTAGGATTTTTATTAAAATCGAAGCGGCAGGTCGATCCTGTCCATATATAATCGACATTGATATTCGCTTAAAATTTCTATTTTATGTTGTGCTTGATTGCGGATATAATGTGAATTTACTTTTATCTATAAAAATCTATTATTCTATTTTATCTTTTGTAAAACGATAAAAATGTTATACTTAAATATTTTCGTCGTTTAGTCCTCCTTTCAGTAATTTATGTGTGTTTTTTTTCATATCTCACGTCATTTCACGCGCGCTAGAGTGCATTTCGTTTAATTATTGTGTGGGTCGTTCGAAAGGTTTCGACAAAGAAACGATGCAAATATAACCAAATAATTATATTTGTCGAGTATGATCGTTTAGATTGCGTGCTTAAAACGTTCCAGACGCCCAAAAACCGCTACGATCGACGAAATCGTCACAAAAATCCGCAATCCTGTATTAAATGGTCGCCGGCTGAAGATTCACGAACACGCTGATATCGTAAAATCGGTAGACCGTGTCGAATAAATTTTACACGACGTTTTGGACATGAAAAAGTTTTCCGCTCGATGAGTGCCGAGTTGTTAACAGTCGATCGAAATGCGAAAAAGACGATCAAAAGCGACGGTTTTTGATCACGGATGAAACACGGATTCACCGATACGGTTCGGAGACCAAACAGCACTTCAAACAACGGGTTTGAAATGCGCCAAAGAAATCGAATACGGTTCTATCTGAAGGAAAAGTCACAGTTACGGATTTTCGGGATTCTCATGGGGCGATGCTCATAGACTACATAAAAAAAGGCAGGGCCATCTCCGGGGTCTATTACTTCACTGTTGGACCGATTGAAGAATGCTAATCAGGCTAAAAGTCCATATCTGGTCAAAATGAAAGAATGTGCCTTCACACACGCCTCGGGTTGCTGCTGCAAAATTCTGTCGTCTATGATGATTCAAAGTTGAGTTATAGAAGCTGTTATTTTGAAGAGTTGCAAATCGCATTATATTGAGGGTACTAAAAAATTGGAAATTCGTCTTTCTAAATGTACAGAATTGCAAGTGAGTACGATTAAATTGTTTTTTTTAAATTCTGAAAAATTTGTGTTTCTTTGTCAGGCCAAGATCTTGCCTAACAACTTTCGTAAATACATACGTAAGAGCCGGAGTGACCCAGTTCATAAAAAAAATA
Source organism: Lycorma delicatula (assembly GCF_047948215.1). Taxonomy (NCBI): domain Eukaryota; kingdom Metazoa; phylum Arthropoda; class Insecta; order Hemiptera; family Fulgoridae; genus Lycorma; species Lycorma delicatula. Next base: position 129,964,052 of record NC_134463.1, on the reverse strand, counting down.
TATATTAATTATTATACTATAAATAATTTTTGTTTTAATTTAAATTTTAACTGCGATTATTGGATGGATTTCTCTTGTATGACGAAGAATATGTTTCTTGTCAGTACCTACTAAGAAAATGCACCATTTTAACGGGACAATTTTTCTTGTTTTAAATCGTGAATTTTTAAAAAAAATCTATTTGTCAGACAACGTCAGAAAGGACTAAAAATTCTTGTGAATCGTTTTGCTTATAATTTAATTTTGCTTAATCGTTTTAATAATTCACGATTAAATATTTTTCATTTTCAATAAAATATGAACGAACAGATATTTCCTTTTAAGATTGAATATAAACCTATATTCAAGTCGGTCGGTCTAGTGGTGAACGCGTCTTCGCAAATCAGCTGATTTCGAAGTCGAGAGTTCCAGCGTTCAAATCCTACTAAAGGCAGTTACTTTTATACCGATTTGAATACTAGATCGGTGTTCTTTTGGTGGTTGGGTTTCATTTAACTACACATCTCAGGAATGGCCGAACTGAAACCGTACAAGACTACACTTCACTTATATACACATCATCCTCATTTATTCTCTGAAGTACTTGATGGTGATTCCCAGAGGCTTAACAGGAAAGAAATGAATATAATAAACGTTTCGAACTAAGAAAAATAAAGAATATTTTTTATATGAATGTAATCGATCGACGAGAATGCAAACCTGCTTTAAATATTGACCGAGAGGCCGATTTTAAATCTTATTTTCTATCTGTCAGTTTTATATTTTAGAGACAAAGTGACATCTTTCCTTCATTTAGATAGAAGGTAAGAGAAGTCACTTCCTTATTTAGTTTACTAAATACTTAAATTAAAGATGTCACTTTCAGGTAAAATTGACACACTCGATTGTGGAGGGGAAGCAATCGGAAATAATAAATTGTCTGTGCAACTCGACCAAGATCATTCGTTGTTCCGTTTTTACCATCAGTGCAACTCGTCAATCTCTCTAAATCAGTGAATCTCTACCTCTTTAGTTCCACGGCCCCCAAAAAAGTTAAAAAAATATATAATGAATATTTCACAACCCCCCAACCACAACCCGATGAAACCTAGTTAAACTATTTAGCTGCGTTAGTAGCGACGGGTATGAACATGCATGTATGAAAGGTACAAACATGAGCGATTTACAGGTTCCAACTAGATGTGTACATGCTCCTTATAATTTGGTCCGTTAGCGCATAATATTCGCTGTGAGAGCGTCATGTTCAAACATGCATATGATACGTTTGAACACGTCTTGCTCTCAGCAGTGTAATAAAGGTATAAGGCATTGCAGAACGTCAGTTTAGTTTTGAATGCGAAGCCTACGTCTGGTGTCTTTATTTAAAATTTAAAGCCGTACTTTAATTGAAAATAATAATAATAATTGAAGTTTCGGTTTATTAATGTGCAGTAAAACGGTTTAAATTTTTTTCATTTAAATTCTTTTGGAAAATGAGTACATTTGTGAAACAACGAAGCGAGCCATCTATATCCGATGAATCGATCGGTAAAAAGACAATATTGCCAATGACAGTTATTTAAATTATAATTTAACCTCGTGGGATAGAAGCCACAGTGCGTTGTTTGCTTTCAAGTCCTCTCCGAAGAAACCGTGAAAACTTGAAAGAAAATAACATACTTTGAAAAATCAATAAACTTCTGTTTGTAAATCGACCTAAACATTATCAGTTTGTAAGATATGAATGGGATAGGGATAGATCAATCAAAGAAAATATGTTGTTATTTAAATCAATACTTGGTCGTACAACAGGACACTGTCTTTTTGTTCAGTTACTAAAGACTGTAACATAATTGGACGAAATGTATCGGTTTGTCTGCCATTTCTCCCACCACCACCCCATTCGATCGCCCTAAAGCATAAGACCGAATGTCCGTACCACAAACGGCTACTGTTCCTCAAAACGGTTTAGCGACCGATATCTTAATCTGCTCCTAAAGTTTACCTAACTGCGTGAACGGAATAAGCGCGATAGCCTACTCCACTCGCTTGCGTGTCCTACCGCTCGCTTGTCATATATTTCTAAAATGGGAAGGCGCATCCCGTCTACATACTAAAATATATGACTTGTCAATAAATAAGAATTCATTCTGTCAAGGATAGAAATTTTCTGCCACGCATGGGTCGCTGAATGCCAGCAACTACCTGTCCACCATATTATAGCGCTTGAAGCTGTATTTCACCGATGACCAGCCATTTCTCGAAGGTAGCTTCCTACGGCTAGAGGTAGTAGTCTTATATCACTTAAACTACTGATGCCGGTTGAACAAAGCAACCGCATCAAGAAACTCCCACACAGTCCGACAATGCGGCTCTCGCCGCTTATGAGCGATCAATTTTCCCCTTGAGCTCTTAAGTTCCACGGTGGCCTGAGATCTGGTCTCCCCAAGAGCTGGGCAGACGAACATCGTCTGTTCGTTCGACTGGACCTCCCCGCAGACGCACAGCTCATCAGCTGCCAGGTGGAACCGAAACAAATATCGGTTCGAATTCGCGTTGGAGAGCACTTTGGCTCCCGTTGCCCTTAAAAACGAACTAGAGGCGTACGTAGGCATACCCCCACGGCCTGTATAAATCTATACCAGAAACTATCCTTACTTGTGGCGTGCCATTCTTGCTGCTATGATTCCATCGTGAGGCTGTAAAGCCTCCTCCGCAGGCGGGAGATGGGCAACTGTCCGAAATTTAGAACCGCTGGATTGCGATCACCGTTCCGCTCCGGTACAAACCCAGCTCGAAACCGCATCCCAAATACCTCGGCCTCCTTACCTCTTCGCAATTTCCACATGGCCGCTCGAAGTTTCACGTATAAATTAATTAGGAGAGCCTTTCCCAATACGACGGTAGCCTCGTAGCGGGTTGTTTTAAACGCATCGGTGCATACAATTAAGGCTCTGGGCTGGGCACTCCTTAAATTTTGAATAAGTGCTCGATTTCTTTCCAATCTATGCGCCCAAACGGACGCCACGTTTGAGATTATACTTTCGAAGACATCTCAGTACACCATGTACAAATGACGGTCCGACAGTATACCTTATATACCTTTCGAGCAATCTTCCTAAGCTTGTGCATCACAGAGACGGCGTCCGCCGCTACTCGCCTAACGCGGTCGCTAAACAACAACTTCTCATCAAACAAAACACCTAGGTACTTATGAACTCTAACTCGGCCGGTTACACAGTCTTTATATGTAATATGACGGTTACGACTGTGCGATAATTTTTCTGCACCTTTGAAAATATACACTTCGTCTTGGGCACAGAAATCTTTGAATGTTGCATGTTAATCCAGCCCTCTGCGTTTGAGAAAGCCGTTTGCGCCCGGTCTTCTAGCTGCGATCGTGAATTACCACGAACTAACAAGAGACTGTCATCGGCGAAAGTCTTGGCCGTGACCCCTTCTGGGATTGTCAATCCCAGAAGTCCGTCGAATACCAGGTTCCACAGCAAGGGACCGATATCGGAACCCTGCGGGCTTCCCCTGGTGACTGATTTTTTCACAACTAGGCGCGTATCTTTAAACAGAACTGTACGGTTAGACAAATAGTCACGTACCGCGGCCTGCAGCGCTACCTGAACATTGCGACGTTCCAACTTCAACACACAGAACAGAACAGAACTGCAACACAAGGGAAAAATGGTGCCTTTATGTCAATACAAATTGTCAAAACATATTTACAGTCGGCGCTTTCCACATTTAAGATGTAATCCTCGGTGCCAAACCCTTTCATGAAGCCGTATTGGCCTCGATTTAGAAAATCGTTCGTATCGATGTTTCCCCAGAGCCGTTCCACAACCAGCCTTTCAAGCAGCTTGCCGATTACCGGCAAGAGGCTGATGGGTCGATAACTGCTGACCTCACTCGGATCCTTTCCTGATTTTAAGAGAACCCTCCCCAACTGATATATACAAAATTTATTGAATAATGTAATGACGGTGCAAAGGCGATAACAGCAAAGAACAGTGGATTTCCGAAAAAAAATTACGGAATAAACGGCACTGCTTCCTTCAGTTTTATTAAAAAAATTAACCACTACAGAATAGCTAAACTAGTTTTTGCTAAACTATTCGATAAAACGGACGAAAAGAAAAAATTTCTTCTTTTCCATGGAGAAGTCAGATGGTTATCGTGGGGGAAAGTTAATACGGTTATTGGAATCGCGAGATGAATTAATAGTAATTTTCCAGGATAAAGGATCGCTATTCTCAATATTTTTAGACTAATGAGTATATGTTGCCGTTTACAAGAACGTGATAAAAATGTTTTATTACTGACAGACGAAGTTCTTGATTTCATTAAGGAGCTTCATATCTAGATTATTCCCCTTCGAAGCAAAAATGTTAATTTGTTTCCACTACTTCCGATTATAATGAGAAAAGTTTGGATGAAGAAAACGCTATTATTCACCGCAGTTTGGTTTGCAAAAAGATGCATTCGTCTGAGCTTTCAGTCGGGGGAGTTTCCCGGAAGATAAAACTGATTTCTGAAGAGACCGGTACTGAAATGCATTCGATGAAAACTTTGCTGCAGCTGCTAAGTTACCGGCTGAGACCGGCTCACCGAAATGTCTGCCGAGAAAATGTTAAAATTACACTTCACATCTGAAGATTTAGATCCGGCTTGAGATTTAGATTTAGTTTTAGGTTGCTCGTCGAAGTGAATGTGGAAATTTAGTCAGAGACTTAGGTTTTTCGAATGTTTTCCTTAAAAACTAAATGTAGGAATCGTCTTTTATCACTTAAAAACAAATTTGGTTTTGTGTGTTTCCTTTAAATGAAAATCAAACGTAATAATTTCATTAATTTATTTTCTTTACATGTATATTTATAAATGTAAGTAAAATGTTTATAATAAATGTTCTTTTTCTCACAAAGTGATTTCATTATTGTTTACGTGTAAAGTTGTCGGCTAATTTCGAAACCCGTATTTCATATCACCTCCGATCTACAGGTTGATTTTTTTTTTTGGTTGCGTGTTGGTTTGTGAAATGCCTTAAATTTTTAAAACCCTTTTATTTTTATTTATTTTTTAGTTACTTAGAATTAAATTACCATTTTCTGCTACAATCCTAACTACGCAGTATATTCTAGAACAATGATAGATACATATCTGAATAATATCGTTTAGATTAAACGTGCGAGTTCTATAGGTTTCGATGATTTCGTTCGAGTAATAAAATAAAATTTTACTCGACTCGAGTTTATTACCGAATGGATAATTTGAAACGTCAAATTTGTAAAGAGGATCTTCGACGAAATACGTCGTCAATTTTATGAAACTTTGTAGAACGACAGTTTTTACTCGTGTATAATATAAGGAAGAGTGTGTGTGTGTTGTGTGTACAGTTCTTATCTTGTCAACGAGGGCAGTTTTAGTTCTCTTGCCGCCTGTCTACAATAACTATCACCGCACCGGCTTAATTCTCCGTGATACGTGTCACGATGCTCGTCACATTACGTTACATATCGCTACACCGCTCGCACGTTATTTTGCGTCACCGACTTTGCTTTTGTCAAGATGTTAGCACAGCGTGCGGTGATAAAAATTTAAGCCGAGGGATAAACAACGAACAAAGTAAACTTTACCTTTATTATTTTACGCCCAGGCTAATTTTTAATACACCGTAAAAGTTACAGGTTAAATAAAGTATACACGACCGTCGTCGTAAAAGTAAATTACTTTTTCATTACGTTATGTAAATATTTTAATACGTTATCGTTTACGTTATAAAAATTATCATACAGTATATTAAAAAAAAAGACCGCTGAACCGTTTAAGAAAGATATGTTAAATAAAAATCTAAAATTATCATTTACGCATTTGGACTGTAAAACGATCACCGTCTTTAATTAATTAAAGTAATTTTAAATAGAAAGTATATTGACAAAAATAGGTAAACAGAACCTAAAATAGACAAAAAACTTTGGGAAGTTCGGCCGACTGAGACCACGTGAAGCAACATTTTCCATTCATTTCCCTTTCTTCAGAGCATCTTCTTTCTTAGGTATGTCATCGGCAACAGCGTTTTGATTATTTTCTCTTAGAAATTTTATTAAAATTACTCTTTACCGTAATTCTTTCACTGTATGTACCGTAGGTTATAATCTCTTACCGACCGAGGTTTAATGACATATAGATAATACATTGTTTTTCGATCGAAAGATACAGTGATTCACCTACCTCCGTCTTTCTTAAGGCTATGACGCACGTAAAGAGTCTGAGTACAAGTGGTGCTAGTCAGTGCTTCTCTGAAAATAATGATGTTCATTTGCATCTCGGTTTCGGTGTTATACATAGCGAAGTTTTGTCTTCTAAAGGTGAATATCACCTGTTGTTTCGTCGGGCTCGGCCTGACGATGTCCATTAGTATTTTTGGCTTCGTAAAAACGGTAACCGGAAACCGATTCACTTTCCTCACCGAGTAAAGTGCAAGATGCTTGTTGTCTTGAGAATTTCTTTACCGGTATCCGGCTTGACACGTTATAATTATATACATGATTAATTACAGAAATAATTAACGTAGGTTACGATGATATAAGAAAATCTTAATCGCTAAATTACGCGTAAAATCGCTAAATCGGTATTATCAGTTAATTTAGATTTAAAATTGTCATATTTCATAATTCCGCTAGGATTATCATAATTAATTTTAGTGTTATTTTCTGTCTTTCCTAGCATTGCCACTCTAACATTTTAATTAACCCACCGGGTCGGTCTAGCGGTGAACGCGTCTTCCCAAATCAGCTGATTTGGAAGTCAAGGATTCCAGGGTTGAAGTCCTAGTAAAGTCAGTTATTTTTACACGGATTTGAATACTAGATCGTGGGTTCTTTGGCGGTTGGGTTTCAATTAACCACACATTTCAATAACGGTGAACCGGAACTGTACAAGACTACAATTCATTTATAGTCATACATATCATCCTCTGAAGTATTATCTGAACGGTAATTACCGGAGGCTAAACGTGTATGGCACCGGGCTTAGTCCGCTCGTGTTGTTAGGTAATCTCTAGGAGCTATTTAGGATACCGGTCGCTAAACTATTTCGAGGCTCAGTAGCCGTTTGTGGCACAGACATTCGGTCGTATGCTTTAGGGCGACCGAATGGGGTGGAGGCGACGCGCACCTGTCAAGAACAATGGAGCACGGGTGAGAAGGCTGCTTGGAGCCGAACGCTCTTACCCGATCTGGCAGCACGGTGTAACAGAAGACATGGTGAAACGGGTTTTTATACGACGCAAATCCTAACGGGCCGTGGAAACTTCGAAGCTTACTTGCACAGCATCGGCAGAAGGGAAACATCAGTCTGCATGTATTGCAGCTCCTGCGACACGATAGAGCACACCCTTTTCCGGTGCCCAGAGTGGGGGAAGCAGCGGAGACGCGCGGGTATTGCCGACTTGACACCGGAGGAATTGATCGGATACATGTTAGCCTCTAAAGATCGTTGGAAAAGAGTTGAAGAGTTTGCGAGGGCGACGTTGCGCGCAAAGTGTAAAGAGGGCAGAAGAAGAGCTATTGTTAGAGTAGGGACGGGTTGGACAGCCTCGGCAGAGAGGGTCAGCATGCCGAGGTGTGCTGGTTCCGATGAACGGTTGACGACTCCAGGGGGGTTAGTGCGGGTTAAAAGTAATAGACCGAGTCCGGCCGCTGTCTGGGGACCCGGGAACGACATAGTCTGGCCCGGTTTCCCTCCCCGACGGTTAGAGGCAGGCGCCAAGTTTATAGACCGAGTCTCGGTTCCTGTAGGGAGTCCGGGAACGACATACTCGGGCCTGGATAACCCCTCTCGGGAATTAGATGCGGGCGATAAAAGATCCAACCGGCGGGTCGACCTGTCATGCCGGACGTAATGCCGGTAGGCGGGGAGGCCCGTTAAGAGTTTAAGGACGCTCTCTTGGGCTGAACTCTTCTTAATTTTATGTTTTGCCCAGGGGTGTAGGGGGAAGAAAAAAAAGAAAGTTTCCATATTTTAACATCGGGTGTATCTACTTTTTAAGTATATTTGTTTCGGATTTTATATTCCAGAATAAAATTTAAAAAAGGTAAATTTTTAGGAAACAAATTTTTTTTGATATAGGTTAAAATATTTAATATTTATAAAATTATATAAAAATTCGTGTAATTTGTGCTATTACAACATCGTATATGAAACCGTAATAAAAGCAGTTTTACGTTACATAAATTCACGTACAAAGATTGCTTTGCAATTTAAAAAATAATAATAATCTGCTCGTCATGCGAAGCAGACGTTTTTTGCATTCGGTTGACCAGAGTTTTACTTTCCCCGTCTGTTTTATTAGCTTCATAGCGTGGAATAATTGTGAAAAAAATTCCTGTACTTGTTTTCATCTGAGATTTACATTTATTGCACTGTTATCGAAATTTTAATTTTTTTTAATGTGTTATATTTCAATGATGATGGGCGAATAATTATAGTGAACGGTAATGATGAAACGGGTCAGCGAACTTTATTGTTTGCCATCTGTCGTGTTTGTATGTCAGCGGTACAGTAATGTAATTACAGCTTGCAGTCCCTATCCTCGATCGTCACTGTCTCAATCAGAAATGCGGCAACGCATTCAGTGTCCGTGGTTTGGGGTTGCAGGCTGCACGATGGTAAAATCTTTGACTCGTTCGCTAATGGAACCGGTGCGAATTCCTATTAGAGATAACAATACGTAATATTAGATCGAGGGATCGTTCACGCGTAAGTGTACTCAGAGCGATAATATTAGTTACGTGCACTCTTGTGAGTTGTGGTATCTGTGTGTGGATGTGCGCTTCGAGGGGCATGTGTTTGTGCGTGTCGTTTTACATGTTTGATTTTAATGCGCGATTTAAACTCTCAGAATCGCTTCACCGCAGAATCTACACGCGAACAAACATTCATCGTTATAAATATTGAACGCAAATTTATAACACAAATTTATAACAGTATAAACATAATTTTTGTCTCCTAACATGTGGTATATGATTTAAATATGATTTTTGATGCTGAAAACGAATATGAACTCAGAATCTTTCTATCACCCACCATTTTTGAAAATGTTTTAAATTTTAATTAAAGGATTTTTTTCAGTTTTCAACGTATAGTTAGCATTTTAAGCTCCTATATTGTATTTTGTTACTTCATTTTTTATTGTTTAACTTTTTTGACGTAATTTGTAAGCTGTAAATAAACAATACTAGACAAAGAATGAAATCATATCGTAGTCACATATTACGACATAATATCTAATACTGAAGAGTGAGCCTTCATGGACAAGATTAATCACGTCTGTGCAGGTCAAAACATGTAGCTGAAAACACAGCTGTGTTGTTTGTATTAAGGACTGGATTAGGAATGAATTAATTTTGTTCAGTCTTATTGCTGTCATATATAAGTTTGTTAACAGTGCAGTGTCATAATGCCTCGAAATTGTGTAAAAGATGTGGATGCCTTTTCTTATGTATGTGGTGAGTTTATTGCAAAATCAAACGGAAAAACATTACACCTTTAATTAAAAAAGCATATCATTTGTACTTTCAGTGCAAAAATTGGTGATCAGGATAAGACGTGGGCTTCTCATGTAGTATACACTAATTGTTCTGTATATTTAAAAGGATGGCTGAAAGGTACACGGAAGGCTTTGCCGTTTGGTGTACCTATGGTTTGGCGTGAACCAAAAGTTAATATAACCGATTGGTACTTTTGTTTAAGTGTGTCTGGAATTTCTAAAACAACTTAACATACTGTAAAATATCCTTCATTGCAATCTGCAATCAGGCCTGTACCTCACAGTGAAATTATTCCAGTTTCTGAGCCACCTGTGAATGTATGTTTTGAAAGCAGCGATGAAGAATCAGGCAGTAGAGAAGAAGACAACAATGATTTTGATTTTGAATTATCTTCCGATAAGCCACATCTTATATCACAAGGTGAATTAAATGACTCGGTTAGGGATTTAAATTTATCAAAAAATCAAGCTGAACTGTTAGGATCATTACTGCAAGGTTGGAATTTACATAAAAAAAATACAAATATTTCGGGCTTTCGAAGCCGGCAAAAAGAACTTTCTCAATACTTAATTGATGAAAATAATTTGATTTATTGCACAAATATTGATGAGCTTGTGTTACACTTAGGACAAGTTCATAAGTGTCCTACATTTATGTAGGACACTACATAAGTGTCCTACATAAGACGCCAGTACCTGAGGACTGGCGTCTTTTCGTACATTTGTCCAAGTATAATTTAAAAGTGGTTCTACTGCACAGCGGTAACAAATATCCTTCGATACCAATCGCTTATTGTATTAATTTGAAGAGAAATACGATGTGATGAAAGACGTTCTTGAAAAAATAAATTATAAAAAACATAGCTGGAACATATGTAGTGATTTGAAAGTTATAGCTATTTGGTTAGGCTATACTAAGTACATGAGTTTTCTTTGCGAATGGGACAGCCGAGCTAGTGGTAAATATTATGTTACCAAAGATTAGAAGAAACGAGACAACTTAACTCCAAATGGGAAAAATATTATTCATGAGCCCTTAGTTGAACACTAAAAAATATTTTTACTCCCTCTCCATATCAAGCTAGGACTAATGAACAATTTTTGACAAGCCATGAAAAAGGATAGTCCCGGATTTTTGTACATCAGGGAGAAATTTCCAAATGTAAGTGAAATAAAAATTTATTGGTCCTCAAATAAGAGAGTTAGTCAAAGATGATGTATTTAACTCGATATAAAATAACGTAGAAAGTTCAGCTTGGGCTTTATTTAAAGACGTTTAAAAATCTGAAAATTACCACGATATTGTTAATCAACTTCTTACCTCATACAGAGCTATGGGATGTAATATGTCTTTGAAAATACATTTCCTCCAGTCGCATTTGGATTTTTTCCCGGACAACCTCGCAGACGCAAGTGACGAACAGTGTGAACGTTTCCATCAAGACATTACGGTGATGTAAAGCCGCCGCTATAAAGGGAAATGGAATACTAACATGCTTGCCGATTACTGTTGGACATTAATTCGGGATGTGCCTGAGGCTATTTATAAAAGAAAAGCATCAGCATAATCATTCTAACACAGGTATGGCCATGCAAAATTATAAATTTTACAGATTTGGCTATATTTTCCCTTAATTTGAAGCGTAATTTATTTAAAACTAAGGGTGATAGAAAACTTGTATTTACAGATTTGTAATGTACACAAAAAAGCAATTCAAGAAATGGTATCACAGTTAGAGTAACATTAAAAAAAATCTTTTTTTGCAGAGTAATTAGCCGTTCGTAAACTTTGCACGTTTTAGAGAAAGTATTGGGTTCGAGCGGAAATTTCGATATCGGTTTTTCTCCGAACGTCGACATTTCGTGATTCCCTGAATCTCGAAAACGTAAAAAAATATAGCGCGTAATAAATACGGGCTTTTTCTCAACATAAATTCTTCGATAACGGCTCTAACAGTTTCTATATATGCGAGGAGGCATTGGTGGCATTAAGGATTGTGAAAAATTAAAAAAGAGGGAAGTATAATTTTCGCCTTTTTATATAATAATTTTATAAAATTGAAATTTAGTACGATGAAAGTACCTCTTAAGTTATTTATCGTTAAAAAATTTTAATTCGATCGGACTTAGAGGTGGGAGGATATTCAAACTATTACTAAACTATTTTCATGAAAACGCTTTGCGTACAAAAATTGAAATTTTGTATTGATATTTGGCGACGTATATCTCAGTTTTGTTCGATTTTCAACACCCATCGAACTACGGGCATCACGATATCACATAATTTTTTTCATTTTCTTTGTTTCTTTGTTTTATTTTTTCCCGACAGGAGGATGCCTCCAAAAGATGTCGGATAAATTTAAGGGATTAATTCGAGATATCAAAATAAACAAAAATTTTCATGTAGTTAAATATCCTGAATCGTTTAATTTTTCTCTGCTCACCTTTTTGTGTTTTAGGTAGATTTCATAAGTAAGTTAATTAGTGTAATGAGTATCACGATTTGACTCATGGGTAAAATCAAAGTGAAATATATATATTTCACTTTCTTGTGGACACGATAACTACCGTAATTTTATGCCAATTACTTTCAAATTGATACATAAAATATAACGACCAAAAATCTCAGTAGAATTAGTTAATGGGCAAAATCGAACCGTGTGGCTGGAAATGGGGGCTTTTTCGTAAAAAATCGCTATAACTTTCTTATTAAATAAAATATCGAATTCATTTGAAGTTCTACTATTCTTTGGATAAGAGCCTAAAACTTATCTAAGTAATTTTTTTTGATATCACCAACCATTGGCCCAGGGGTGGAAAAAATGGGGTTCTGAGGGAAAAAAATCATTCCTCCCTTAATGGGCACAGTATCTATTTAAAGCGGTCCTCCATACACTACCTAAAACTTTTGTCTGAAACAATTTTTGATTGACCAACCCTTACGGCAAGGGATGACCAAAATGTTGCGGGGCTTGTACGCTAAACATGTGAAATGTTTTTTCACATCCAATCGTTGTCGTATCGAGTAAATTTGAAGTTTTTCTTAACTTTAAAGTGTTTTAATTATTGATAACTCCGTAAATATTAGTTTTATCTAACAATAATTTATTAAATAAATCGTTAAACTTTTTATCGTGAACAAAATTATAGCCTTCCTTCATATTCAAATCGATTGATAAACAGCTGGATACGATTGAAATTGTAAAGTTTAAAGCAAAAATTATAAATTAAAACAGGCATAAGATTGTAAAACCGTATAATAACCGGTCTGCACTTGCACAGGCAAGCGGGTAAGGTGGTGCCCGATTTCAAACTTATTAGTTTTCTTCTACTGCCGTTAGATTGACTCTATATTAACGCACGAAAATTAATTCAAATATTTCCTTCAACGTATTACTAAATTTTACTAGATAACATTGCTACATTTGGAATAAGCTACTGAATATCGCCGGAACCTCTAGCGGCAGTCTATAGAAACAGATTTCTAAAGTTGTTTAAAAATTTGTTATCTTTAATCAATTTTAAAACCGTTTGCTATTTGCTTGTATTTCATAATTTATTTGATGGATTTTAAGTAGAAACAATGAAATTATCAATATTAAAAAAACCAATCTGTATTTGAAATAGTCTGACAAGGGCGAAGCCGGGAAAATTATGCGACTCGATGCCGGATTGTTTTAACCTATGGTGTTTAATTTCATTATTAAAAGTTTTCTTCAAAATATTGAACCGCAGAAAAGAAAAACTGTAGCAACTAGACTCTACCCTTCAAATTTGACTCTACGTTTTGACGTAATTCGAAATGAAACGCAGAAAACGAACTCTTAAAATGTATCGTCTAACTTTCTTATGACTGTTTTATTTTTCCATACTTCTCGTCCGATTTTGTTCGTTTTTTTTTTGGACGAATAGTTTTTTATTTATCGGCCATTTTTTAAATAGCAGTTATTTACGGTAGGTTGATTTTTCCAATTATAAAATTATGAGAAACGTAAGCCTGAGCGTGTAGTTATATAGAAGTTGAGTCGATTATTTGTCTTAATATTGTTTCCTATTAAAAGCGTTGTATTTAGAAACTATAGATGGTTTTGAAGAACATTAGGTTGGGTCACAGTATTCACAAAGACAATCGCAAAGGGAAGATTGTCTTTGTGAAAACAAATGAAATCTTGAGTGAATTACTATATATTTATCGCCCGCATAGGAAGAAGCATTTTACTCTCTCGTTTATTGTAGAATATAAACACGGCTAGTATTTTACAGAGTACATTATAGCAGGAAAATGTAAAATTGACCCGACGAATTTTTTTTACTGATTCAAGGAACCGTGAAACTGAAATTTTGTTTAATTTCTTTTATTAAAAATGTATTTGTATTTTAGACTTTATTTCGATTAATCTCTTAGGAATCGATTTACTAAACTCTTAAAATTCGGTAGGATGACGTAATAGAGGACTTCGGTATTATTAAATATTTGAAAAATGTAGTTACGGAGTTTTACATTACAGAAGTAGGATAAGGCATATCTCGATAAAAACTGCCGAAGATTAAATTGCTTATTCTTACTTATCATATTTTTTTATTAAATGAATAAATGTGCATTATTATTTTTTTTCAAAGATTTCTCTTCCTCAAAAAAATTTTAAATAACAAATTTCAATCGATGCAGGTTTTATTCAATTGTGATTTTATAGAACAATATTAGTGTAAAATATGTTTTTAGAAATTTTAATAAATAAATCTTTTATTCTGATTGGTTAATACGTATTTTATATATATATATATATGTATATATATATAACATATTTTACATTAATATTGTACTATTAAATCACAATTGAATAAAACCTGCATCGATTGAAATTTGTTATTTAAAATTTGATACACATCTTTATATATATATTTCTTGTGTGCGTGTGTATGTCACTGAATTCCTCCTAAACGGCTGGACTGATTTTGATGAAATTTTTTGTGTGTGTTCAAGGGGATTCGAGAATGATTTAGCTTCACAATTTGGTCCACTGGAAAATGTTTTTTTAATTAATTTTTTATTTATAAGTAGTTGTTGAGTTTGGAATGTTTTACATTGGATCCGGCAGACTGCGCTACCATCGCAGTATCGAATATTCAATAATATTCTATTTTAATTTTAGTTTGTCCCGACAGTTCAAATTGCTGCGATCAAATTGAGAAAAATATTTCGTAATTTTGTGTTATTATTGTGTTACAAAAAATCGCGAGAAAACAGTTTTTTAATAAATAACAGGCTAATAAATAAGATGGAAATGTAAACAAAGGAAAACCAATCATATCAATGCAAGATGGCCGCTGTCAAACACAACGACCAATCACAAAGAGCCCGTAGGTCGTTGCCAACGTAAACAAAATCACAACTGATTAAGTAAAAAGTAGGCAGCACTGCGATCGCGTTTAGAATTGTGCGCGTATTGAGAAATATTATATTATTATTTATTGAAATAACATTTTAAAGTGTAAAATTTGTACATTCTGCTTATTTGTAAGGTACAGTATTGAAGTGAAAATTTTTTTAAATTTATTTATGTGTTGTTGATCTTGGGATGGTTAAGGTTCACAATTGGGTCCGGTAGGCAGAGCTGCGATCGCGTTTTAGAAGATTTTTTTTTAAATTTTTGGTTTGTCAGTCAAACCCGGTAGTTGGTGCTGCGATCAGATTCTAAGAATTTTTTTAATTTTGTTGCTTTTTCGCATATCGGTTACTTGTGTCGTAGCTTAGTGTTGGTCTTACATTAAAATTCGTATTTTTAACGGACTACTGTGTTTAGAGAATAGTTTGAATTAAATCCGATAGGTAGTGCTGTTCTGACAATTGGATTTATTTACATTCTGAATTTTATAAACTTAAAGGTGAAATTTTATAAGGTTCCGTAATGTTTTGTAAGTTTCTTAATATTCAGTATTAATTGTAATGATTTTGCAGCCACAACACTTTTCGTTAAAAAATTATTTTCCACCGAATACTGTGAATAGAGAGTGGTGTGAATTAAATCCGATTTGCCATTTGGATTTATTTACATTCTGACTTTTATAAAGTGAAAGGTTAAATTTTGTTAAATTGCTAACGTTCAGTTTTTTAAGGTTTTATGAAACTTTCAATTGTTGTCATTTAATCTGTATGTATACTCAGATCTAGCAATAGCGAAACATTGCCGAGTCTGCTAGAATTGCGCGCTTATTGAGAATATTATACTATATTATTATTTATTGAAATAACGTTTTAAAGTTTAATTAAAAAATGTACATTGTACAAATTTGTAAGGTGCAGTATTGAAGTGAGTATTTTACATGATTTTTCATGAATTTTAGTGATTATACACGTGCATTCAATAACAATCAACTTAACCTACAAATTTAAATTGTCAGTTCTCATTTGATTCTATGCAACTTATGAAGTATTGAACGGCTCTTTGAAAATAAAAATTTAAGTTTGTAAAATAAATTAGAACATTTATAAAATTAAAATATGTTACTTTTAATATAGTTTAAAGTATATTTAAAAAATTGAATTTATAATGTTTTAGCCGATTAATTTTATAAAACGTTTTCTAAAATTATTTTTAATTTACAATTATCTAAAATTTGGTAAAATAGATGTTAAAATAAAGAATGAGAAAAATGATAAAAATTCTACTAAAATTTTAACTACGTTGCTCTTTTACAGCGCTTTCATTTTTTATTAATTGATTAATTAAGCTGTTACATGGTTATGAAACATCAAAATTATTAAATAAAAAAATATATATGTAGGAGGTACTTTTTTAGAATGATGTTAAGTGAAAATTAGTAGTAATGTGGATGAAAATTTATTAATTACACTAATTATTAATTTTACGACGTTTCGATTTTTTAATTCAATTTTCATCGCACATCTCAATATTTAGTGAAAATAAATATTAACCATACTACATATAATTAATCAATAAACCCATTACAATAATACAACAATCACAAACTGATAATATCATACTAATAGTCATTTTAATGAAATTTTAGAACACATTCCTGCTATTTTTAACTTAATTAATTTACTTATATTTATGTGTGCATTTATTACAGAATAATGCCGCGTCAGGACAACGTATGTCGGGTCCGCTAGGCTAGTATATATATAATATATATATATATATATATTTTCCGTCAGGAAAAAGTCCATACCTTAGTAATTAACAATTTTTATAGTAGGTAAACTACTCCACGAATAAAAAAAAGGAATCTGACCCGTTATTTTCTTTTATGGATCAAAAGAAACCGCCGTAAAACTTGAACTCCCCTACGTAAAAAAAAAAAAAAAAAAAAAAAACGTATGAAGTAATATTAAGGTAAATAAGTGGAGATATTAAATATAAAAGATGTACAAAATAACGATTAAGAAGGCGTTGATGCAAATTATTTGAGTGCATATTTATGTACACGTTGAACGGAATTCAGAAAGGTGAGTATTTTTTAAAAACAATTTCCATTGGTTTTTTGTTTTCTCCAACTAGTTTTCCAGTTATTGCCAGGTCTGGTTGTGTGTATATAGGCGATGCGATTACCGCTATCGACTTGCCTGACCTGACATACTGCAGACGTAATGCAAAGTGTAAAAGTAGCGGTAAACGTGTGATCTGGAACGGACTCAAGTCGACCGCTCCTGAGACTTCTGGTTAATTGAAACCCGACCGCTAAAGAACACCGGTATTCACAGTCTAGCATTCAAATCCGTACAAAAGCAACTGCCTCACAAGGGCTGGCATTTTGAATAGTATCGCTTAAAAATTCCTAGATTTCGTTTCTGTAAAACAAAATCTTTTAAGATCCCGCTCTTTCGAGATGAGATCAAAAACTGCAAAAAATTTAAACTTACGTTTACTTGTCACCGAGGCCTACAGAGCAAAATTAATTGAATTTAAAGGCTTTAAAAAAGATTTTACAACATTTTCTCGCAAAATGAACAGTTTTAAAATAATGGGAAAATCCATTAGACCCCCTTTCACTCCTTTTCGCCAGAAATCAACAAAATCTAAATTACGTATTTCCTTATTCAATTTCTACTTATAGTAAACAGGTTTCTGATCGATTTACTTAAAAGCGAATAAGGCTTATCCCTTATTAATGGGGAATATAGCGGCGGCGAGAAAGCATTTATATTTGGCATTAGAAGCTACATTTTAGTTATTAATTGTAGACCGAAGAGAGAATCAGGTGCACTGCACGAATTCAATCTCTCTACATTTCCGATGTCGAACAGGTGGGGAACATTATTCATATTATGACCTTAAATAGTATAACAAGGCAGATACTGTTCTCGATGAAGTGCTTTTACAAAATGGGTCTCAATTTAATATCGGTTAAACGAATCTTACTTTTTTTTAATTAACTTGTTACGAGTGAAAAAGTAAAATTTCAGTTATAAAAAAATATTCTACACGGTTTAAAAGAGAAAGGGAGGTTTAGATCGTAAAATTTAAATATAGATAGGGAGAAGTTAGTTACGTTTTCTGCATAATCTTCTTCCCGTAATGCTTTTGTTTAGGTTTTTACTCATTTAATGTCGTAAAGAAATTTCGTTTGCAATCTACATTCTTAAATCGCTTTTAAAATTTGAAATCAAATGTCTGTTTTTATATACGGTTGTGTAGGTTTATATTTAAAAAAATAGTACTTTATCGATTGAATGCGACCGAGTTTACGCAGAACTTTTCCCGTTATTTTATAATTTTGAGAATTAAATAAAAAGAAGATTGTGAAGATGTCAAGATGTGAAGAAAACCTTCAAGTGTTTTCTTCAGCAGTTCCTTTATTTTTATTTTTTTAGGAAATAGGAAATTGTTCAGTTCTTCTTCTCCACCACCTCCTCCTCCTCCTCCTCCTCCTCATCCTCATCCTCATCCTCATCCTCATCCTCATCCTCATCCTCATCCTCCTCCTCATCCTCATCCTCATCCTCATCCTCATCCTCCTCTTCCTCCTCCTCCTCATCGTCATCCTCATCCTCAATATAATAAAAAAGAATAGCTCTTTTTTATTTATTGTTAGTTCGTTTGAATTAACTTTAAAAGAAATATTTACACGGAACACAGATTTCAAGCTGATTTATAGTCGTGCAAGAAGTTTATTTGAAATTTAGTTCGGTTAAACTAAGTTTAACGGTTAGTAAACGCTACCTGGATTTAACCGTTCCAAGGACTAGTTGTATACTGTTTTTTTTCGTTTTAATACTCTTTTTTAGTATCTTATGCTTGTTATTTTTCTAGTTCTGTAAGTTTTAGAAAGTAATGATTTTGCGGAACGGTTTTTTACAGCCGATTGTCCTTCCGGTAGTATATTGTGTTTTATTCACCCTTAGTTATCGTTAGTTTAAAATACTCGATAATTTTATAAATACACGATTAACGACTATAAAAAATATTCTTAAAAATAGGCGAATTAAAAAAACGACCGTTTCGAAGTACGCGTAGTTCGTATTTAGGAATACGTTTTCTACCATTACTTTGATTAATTATCGTGAAACAAATATCTGACGATTCGCTTCAATTATGCACAAAACAATCGGTCTTTAACGATTTAAAAAGAAAGAAATAGCTGTCGGTATGTTCAACTTAACCGATCTCAGAAAACAAAACGTTTTTGAAACTTATTAAGTACTATATCAAAAGTGCTTAAAAGTAGAAAATTACGAGTAGAATATATTTTTTTACGTGTTTGTCTTGAAAAAGTATATGACACTTATTAAAAGAAATACTAATAAAAAGATTTGAACATCATTTAATTAATCTGTAAATAGCTACGAAAATATCTTTCTGAATATGCGATATGAAATAAATTTTTATAGAACATTTTTTAAAATTTTCAACTACTCACTCATCTTGCAATTCGACGGCTTTCCAACTTTTTAATAAAATGCGATTTGACTAATTCTATAAAACGAGCGGATTTCTCTGCTTTGACCTTATCGTTTGAGGTGAATCTTCGTCCGGCAAATACGACGCATGGGAAAGCATTTCGAAGTGAAGGTCATGGGTTTTGTAGTACGTAACAGCGCTAGACTTGTGAGCAGGCTCGTTATCTTAATGAAAGAGCGCTTTCGTTTCGGCAGATGTGGATGTTTAGCCTGAAATATTATTACCTTCAGTCGGTTCAGTAGTGAAGTATACTTCTCCGTGTGATGGTTCTGCTTTTTCCCCGGTAGTCTATGAGCATCAAACCGTGAGAATCCTAAAAAACCGTAGATGGTTTTCCTGCAGACGGAACGGTTTTGTTTTCTTGGCACTTTCACCTGCTCCTACCCGCTGTTTGTTTGATCTCCGGAACGTAACGGTGAATCCGTGTTTCACCTACTACTATAATACGTCGAAGAAACTCAGCGGAATCGCTTTTAATTCTAAACACTCATGAGATCGGTTCAGTCAGACCCGTTTTTGATCGACTGTAGAAAAACTGCGGCACCCATCGAACGGAAAGCTTTTTCGTACCCGATACGACATGTAAAATTTAGCGGTCACGATCCATTAAGATGTTTACAACATCAGTAACCTCGTTATCTTCAGTCGGCGATAATTTAATACGACATATGAATTTTTGTGACGATTTCTTTGATCGTAGCGGTATTTGGGCGTCCCGAGTTTTCATCATCGTAAATGAATGTATAACCAGGTTTAAATTCAGCAATCCTTTTTCACTATCGAGAACGAAGGAAAATAATCCTTTAAAATGTAATCCTAATTTTATTTGTATCTCTGACGGGGTTAAACCTTTTAAAATAGCGTACTTTCATAAACTTCAATTTTATCCGTTTTTTAGATGTCAAAATTCGTTTACTTTATTCGTTCGCAACAAACAAGCGACTAAATGCACGCGTCTGAAACTTCGCAGCAGGCCATTTAAAAATTCACGCTTGACGAATATCGTAGTCATTCGATCACACTTGCGCTATCTCTGCGACAGGCCGAGAACTTTCTGAACGACTTAAGAAAAAGAATCCTAATCGGATCGAATTTTATACGTCGGGATTTTTTCAGATCTTGACGTTTCATGATACCCTCCACCTAAAAAACAAAGCGTTAACATCGAACGATTCCGGAAAGATGTCTCTACGTACATACAGGTACACATCGCCCTGTTTTTGCTCGATATTTCCAAACGGATGGAACGATGATTTCTGTATTTCGGGTCATTTAACTTACGTTACAAGCGATCAAGTGCCGAGTAGATCGAGTGAAGAAAGAACCTAATCTGTTCCGTATCTCAAAATTTTACTCTAACTGAAGGTTTTATTTACGTAATTTAATTCTTTTTAAGGTAACTAAGATATTTTCTGATATTATTCTATGTTATTCAAACCCTCAGAAACAGGTGGGATCAAAAAACCCTTTTTATATTTTTTGTCATTTTTAGACATTTTTGGACTTTTGAGTCGCAAACCTGTACTAATCAGACGATTAGATTACATTAGTATGTCGCTTTGGTTGTGTATTCGGGCGATTTCATGCGGAGTTTAGCGGTGTAAGCCTAGTTTGTTTTTTTGTTTTTTCCGTCCGTTATCGTTGTACTCTATATTCTCAAATTGGAAAAAATCATTTTTTTTTTTAATTTTGAACGATCTTGGTGCCGTTTAATATTTGTAACAGTCGATCAAGGAGACCCCTTTTTAGGGCGATTACGGACACCGCTCGGTGCACGTACCGAATCGGTGAGAAGATGGTTTCTGTAGTTTCAACCGCCACGCTGTGATATAGGTAGTGCAAGCCCTATGTCTTACCGTTCCTACCGTTGTCGATTTACGCCTAGCCGTAAACGCTCGTTTTCCCTCAATTAATTCAATTTCGTTGAAAAGCTTAATCTGTTAAATTGAGTATAAAAACGAACGAATAAAGCGTCGATAAAATTAATATATTTCGACGGTATAACTTTCTACAAGCCACGATTTTGTGAACCGAGGATGATTTGAGATGACTTTTTCGTATCGGGTAGAAAAGCGAGCGCCTAATCGTATATTTTACAGATAGTATTGCTCCCATGTTAGGTATATAAATTCCCGATGAAATCACGGTCAATATGAACGCCCATTACTTTTAAGTAGACCTAAAAGCATTCTTTGAACGATCCTATTTTTCTAATTTCAAAGTTCCTTCGCAGGTAAATAATTCCTTTCTCAGTACTCGTCCTTTTTTGATCCCTTCTTCCGTGGACTTTCAAGTAACTTTATTCTAAACGCTGAAATTGCATCAAATTGTGGTCTCTATTTTTATGCGATCTTATGAGAGAATCTGTCTCTTTTCTAGTGGCGGTATAAAAAGCTCAGTCCAGGCCAACTAATCCTTTTTGATACAATAGAATAACGTGACCGATTATTGAGTAGCCCAGCGTTGTATTCTTTCGATTTAATTTACGTATCGATTTTGTATTTATAGATAATGAACATTTTTTTTTTTTTACAATTCATTATTATTATTTTTATTTATTTATTGTTTTAATTAATAAAGAATCCAATTATACAAAGATTTAATAGTATTTTTTACATAAGCGCGTCCGTTAGCAGGTTTCTCTCGGTTAATAAAACTAATTAATAGTACGAAATATCCTGTATACCGCTAATTTTATTCCTAAACTTAAAAAAAATAACACCCTAGGTGGTAGTTCGACTTGAACGGTTAATAATTCACTCGGGAATTTCCCGTATGCCGTACGATTTCGGACACCGGCAACATTGTTCTGTTAGAAATTGTACGCATTAGAAACGATTTTAATTTCTGGAGGAAAGTCAATGTTTGTCGCACCTTATATTAAGACTACTCGACGCAAAGAAATCGATCAGTGAATGTTGCTTCCACCCGTATGAAGCACCTCATTCGATTTCTCGAAATATTGCGGCCGGGATACGCGTTCGAAGATCGGTGTCGACCCTCTTACGGGTAGTTTGTTTCGTACTTCGATTCTGTAGAGCGTAGATCATCCTTTATCGCTACAAGTTCTTTTTCCTTATTTCTTTATCCTTTCTTCTACGTTGTAGGTTCCGCGAGTCCTTCAGAATCTGCAGGCTCGATACACCTTCGGTGTTATGCTAGACCGATCCGTGTACTTTGTGTTTTCGAAAAAGCGATCACGCAATAATCCTAACAGCTGGGCTTCGTATTCCTCCTGAAGTACGATACCCCGTTATTTTAAAAATAAATATTTAAACTGCCGTACCGACAAAATAGGTTACTGACCTGAAGAGCCGAACGTTACCGTCTGTATAAAATCAAAAAGTTTATTTTGATTTTTTTTTAAATACCGAATAAACGTGTAAGTTCAGCCTTAATCGATGTTTGAAGTAATTTTTACTGAGATATTTAATAATGCGGTTCGTATTCTTCTTAGAACGATAATATATAAGTAGATAAAAACAAAAAAAAAAAACTCCCTAATTTTAGTTTCATAAAAAATTTGCTTTTACTTTAATAAAAACTTAAATAAAAATTAGTTTTGGAATAAACTAGCTACGATTCATGACGTATTCTGTTGCGGTTGAATTCGAGCGGATTTCTACTTTTGTATATCGATCGCGTACAAGTTACTAGGAGACCTTTACGTATTACTACTGATTCAGATTCCTGTTATGCGGCCGCTTAATTTCCTTTAGCGCAGCGACATATATATATATGTCACCTGCAACAATACTATTAACTGACAGTAATGGGCGGTTTAACAGCATCTTCATACGATTATATAGACTGAACGCAATTTCACTGCATGCTGTAAGAGAAAGATAGAAGAAGATATGCCGGCAATCTCTCTTCCTGCGTTTTGAAATTAGTTCAACGATGTCGTACACATTGATAATTCAGTGAATCGATGAGTATAATTAATCAACTGTTATTTATTACCGAAATGATTACTTCTACGCGGTTAAAAATTCCCCAAAATATTAACAATCGAAGTTTTCAGATTGTATTTTTTTTACCTTCTTTTTTACAATTTTTTTATAAACCGAGTTTTCTTTGAATTCGTATCATTAAAAATAAAAACTAATAAAGAGAGAAAAGAAGACCTCATTTAAAGTTTCGTACAACACTAATTTTATTTCTTAATTTTTATCTATCGAAATTTTTAGATAAAATATACTTTCAGATGTTTCCGAGCATTTTTGCAATCTTAAAAAGAAACATTCCCGGTAAAAGCTTTTGAAGGTTTCATGCAATTTTTTTGTCCTTTAATTGACTTTTTGTGGTTTTTTTTGCAAATGCATTCTGGTCGAGTAAATGTTGAAGACTTATGTTGAAAACTTAACTTCATCAAGGGTGGGGCGGGTCTACTTGCTATTGTTTAAAGCTAACGCGTATTTAATTCAGTAAGCTTTAAAAATATATCCGTTTTACGAATTCCTGTATATTCGATTCAGAAGTTCTTATACGATATACGTTGTTATATAGTAAATTAAAGGAAAATTACTCCTACTGCTTTCGGTTAAAAATGTTCCGCTTGGATTTTAGATGTTTTTAAAGTCTATCAAGTCAAAAAATACAAATATATCGAACGACAAATCCTTTTTAGACCGGTATCTGTTCGTACAGGCGAATAGAACTTTCGGCGTCCGGTATTAACGGAACACCTTTTCGGTTTTGTAACGGGCACGAATACAAAAGAGGACGTCCTTGTTCTCAAATTAATTTTTAAAAATAATAAAGCTTTCCGCACGGCGTCAGTAGATGTAGAGAAAGCATCTGATAAATATAAAATGAAATAAACGTTTAATAAAAATCGGACTTAAACGTAGAGAAACTAGAGTTACTTACTGTTTGACAGGACCGAAATAGCAGTTACAAAAAAAGAGATGAAAACGGTAGGCTTAAGCGCTAGTTCAGAAAAGAGAAAGAGAGAGACAGCGACGAGGACGTTATCTTTTAGACTCGTGCGTAAACGAATCGATACAGTAACCGAAGTATAACTTTGAGAACGATGTAAATATGAAGAGGAAAAATGAAGATGTTAAGATTCAACAACGACATCGTTATTTTGGTGGAACCAAAAACGGGTTAAAAGAGATATCGAACGGGACGGATTTATTTTTAGGGGAAGAATTTATTTTGATAAGTTAATAGGACTCGTAAAGGTATTAATTGTGATTGAAGGGGAATAAAATGCATCAGAAATTTCAGAATCTATTCTGTTTAATCAGAAATATTACAAAGTACGAACAAGTAAGTGTACAGATAAAAAGCAGTTTTACTGAAAGAATCAGAAGCTTTTTTGCTTTATGAGACCAAAAAAAAATAAAAATATTCTTCTAAATATTACAAGGAAATCATTTGAAATGCTTACGTGGAGCGTAGCACGAGTAAAACGTGAATAATAACAAAAATAGAAGCCGAAACAGAGACCTTTAAAACGCGGTGTTAAAGCAGGTTTTAGGAAATTAGTCGGATCGATAATATACGAAATGGAGAGATCTTAAGACGAACGGCAGAGGAGAAAGATATACGCCGGCTTTTTGTAAAGAAATGAATCAGGTCTGAGCTGCGTGCATTAAGTCGGCCGTGTCCGGTTAATTTTCTGATCGATAGACGTGTATAAGGTAAAGACTGTAAAGGAATAAAAAATCTGCAAATATATTAAACGGGTAAATAAACGTGTTAAGAGTAAAAGATTATAAATATACAGAGAAGAATGGAAAAACAAGTCGACTAACTGATTACTGTATATAAAATATATATCTAAAAAATAAATATATAAGGTATACAAAAATATTTGTTTATCTGCTTTATATTTATTTTTTAAATTAACTTTTCATTGATATCAGCCTCACAGTCAATTACTTTTTTTATGATGGATTTCCAGAAAAGTTTAGCTTAAAATAATACGAAAGCGATATGATATATTCCATCCGGTAGTGTAGATTAGTATGGTCTGACATTGTATCCGTTGTAACATAAGTTTAAGAATTGTTTTTTTCGAGATTATAGAGCTAAAGAATCGGGTGTATTGTACTCGTATATATCCAGAAAGTTATTTTTTTATTTATTTTTCTTTTTAAACTGACAATTTTACTATTATTTAAGTGAATCGTTCAAGTTCACGAATCTCAAAGTTTGCTTGTTATTCGACCGCGTAAAACTACCGCAACGATTTCGATGAATTTTGTTTTATTTTCTTTATTTATTTTATAAAGAAACATATAGGCGACAAAACAACCGCAAGCTGAACTTCAAGCGGCATCCGCAGCTGTCAAGACCGAAGATCAAACAAATTAGCGCCGAAGAGCTGAAGCTACACGTCAAGTGTGCGTGCGATGGCGGGATCAGCCGCTAGTTTTTAATAATAATGTAGAATATAATACGTTAATATGTCTTTTTTTTAATGATTCTTTATATTATTTTAGTTAAGAAATCTTAGTTAAAATTTAGGAATTTTTACGTTTAGGAAAAATGAAAGTATAAATCTCGTGTTCCTGTGAGAGTTGCGTGCGAACGAGCTGATAATAAGAGATATACGCTGGTACAAGCAGAATAACGTCTCTGGTATATACATTTACGGTATTGGAATGATGAAGCCGGGTTGTAATATTCGGGTTGCCCATTAAGTCATTCGCATTTTATTTTAAACGGTAAAAAGTGGTGAGGAGGGAAAGAATTTCGTTGTTCGGTTTCGATTTTTTTCATAAATCTGAAAACAACACAGTTGTCGGAGTTTTCCGCCACGCCGCTTTATCCTGATTCACGGCTTGCACACACGGCTTAATTTAAAATATTTATCGTTTAATTAATATATAATATTTTTTGTTTATTTAATTCAACGATTCTAACTAAAGTGCGCGCGCATACTGTATTTTATTCGCCCGGATGAAGCGGTACTAGCGGCCACTTTAAATAATTTTTATTTCCTTGTACGAAGTAAATGATATATTGTGATCGCGAAAAATCTCGGTTTTCAGATTCAACGGAAATATCCATTTGACCATCCCTGAATCCATTTTAAGTAAGTTTCGACGTGACGTCTGTAAAAAGGTTACCCGTAAAATGTTGAAATCTTGGATTTAGGACTGTTGTAACATTAGTTGTACACCTCCCCTTTTTAGTGCGATAAATTAAATAAAAAGTGTCCAAAAAAGCCAAAATCCAAAAAAAACTGGATTTTGTACCTTTAATAAGTCGTACTTATTTTCATCGGTTTTAGAGTTATAGCCAAATAAAATTTTAATTAATGAAATATCTGGATTTTACAAGGGAAGGCACTTTGCCCGTTCGAATCAAACTTCATATCCTTTTTTAAATTAAATATATTGATTTATTAATAATTATTAACCCGTGATTGTAAAAAAAGATTTACAGTAAATAATTATTCAATAGTAACATTAAAAAAAATATGAAAAAAATCATAAGTTATTAGTGAAAATTTTATGCGCTTTTAAAAATGTGTATATGTAATTTAATAGGCGTACAAGGAAGACTTTTTATTATTCACATCAGACCTTAAATATTTTATTCATTTATTTAATTCTATCGTTCACTTGTGACGTTACAACACAGCTGCTGCCGGAAGCTAAACAGAAAAAGAAAAAAAGACTACAACAGCTGTATATCAGTGCTGCAGTATCGTTCACTGTTGTGAGAGAGGGTACTAATGACACACCGTATCCACTTAGTCGTTAGTTTATTTAGAGCACTTTTTGGTGTGGGAGTGCGATTTTGCAAAAACGTTTTTTTGAAATATTATTA
Source organism: Lycorma delicatula (assembly GCF_047948215.1). Classification (NCBI taxonomy): domain Eukaryota; kingdom Metazoa; phylum Arthropoda; class Insecta; order Hemiptera; family Fulgoridae; genus Lycorma; species Lycorma delicatula. The sequence goes on along the minus strand of NC_134463.1, from coordinate 129,936,800 downwards.
TTTTTTAACCGCTAACAAATGCGCCTAAGAAAACAAGATCTTAATTAAGCGAAATCTCGTGATACTGAGGATGACCTTGCGCTAGCTTCACCCCCTTGGCCTTTTAAGTTGAAGATTTAACGGCATCAATTCCCCATAAATAGAAGTAATCCGACCAAGTTTGGTCAAACCCGGTCGAGTAGTTCTGGAGATTAAGGTAATTTAGAGGCCATCACCCCGAACACCCACACGCACATGCGAACATTTCCGTCCGGTTATTGTCTTTTTTGGGTACTTTAGGTGCCAAAACGTAAAGATCCGGTGAAAACCCGATGGCCCAATCGGCCCAAATTGGACCGATTACCGTGCTTTACCTATAGCTATAGCAATTAGGTAATAATAGCTTCTGTTACTGAGTTCTTTTCACTTGCAGTGATAAATATTTTGTACACTTACAAAACCTCGTACAGAATTCAAGTTGAACGTGGTGCGTCGTCTCTTGTTTGTTACATTTTTAATTTCTGTTCGTTAACTGAAATTTTAACTTATAAAATCAATCAAGCTAATTAGCTTGATTGATTTTATAAATTGCTTTCGTTTTTTTGTACATTTGTTTTCAGATGAATTAAATATTAGGATCAGTTCGGTTTTGTATCACGATATAAATTTACTTTTACGATATGTATATAGTTTTTTTTAAAAACGTAAATCTATTTACATGTTTATGCTCATTTTTACCTGAAACGGTACGTAAATAAATAGCATAGTCTGAATTGGAGCGCTGAAAACCCACTTAAGTTAACATGAGAAACCGTCGCTTAGTCAAAGACGATGGACTGCACTTCGTTATCTGCCATTATCGGACATTCTTTTTTGAAGACGATCGTGGAAACGCTACAACCGTTACTGGAGCGTATTAAACAAGCACGGTCATAGCATTTTTGAGACAAGGATTAATTCGATTTACACAGAATACGTGGTTCCAGCAAGACGGTGCTAAAGTTATACCGCTCGTGTGCCTACTACTGCATCGTATCGTATCCAAAAATAGGGACATTGTCTGACCGGCTAGATCTCCTGATTCATCCGCATGCAACTTTTTTCCTTTCTTAAGAGCAAGATGTACGGCCGATCTCGGAAATTTAGCGGAACTAGGATTAAAAAAATAAGAAGATGCTCCAAAAACACCACCTGTATTACGGAGAGTAATTGAAAATTTTCGATTGAGACCATAAGAATACGTAGATCGTAATGGCACCCGCATATCAAAAGTTTAAAAAGAAAATTAAAATGACACGTCTTACTTAACAGATAGCTGTAGAAACTTTCATGTTGAAATAAAAACTTATTTAATAACAAAAGTTAACAGTTTTTCCGCTTCAGTGACCTACCTGTTGTACGTACGTATTTAAATATATATATCCTTCTGGAATTTTTCAATGCTAAAATTGTGTTTTTTGGTTAGAGGAGACCATGAAAAATGTGCTATAACCCCGACATGCAAAATTCGACTCCACTTTAAACTTTCCCTAAGTATATATATATATATATATATATATATATATATATATATATCTTCCTTATACGAGCGCGCGTGTGTAAGGTTACCAAAGAAGAAATAAACAATATATATATATATACAAATGAATGTTTTTTTGTTTCTTTGTCCCGTATGCGTTCCTATAACACTAATCCGATTACAGTGAAACTTTGGTGAGTTGTGAGCGCGCCTGCGAAGATTTCTGAATTAGTTTGGACCCGCTAGGTGGCGCCGGTGTCGAGATATTTACGAAATAAACAAATATACTAACAGAATTTCTTTTATATACACAAAAGGCAATACTCGTATGTGTGTCCTCTATAAGACTAAAAAACTACTGGACCTATTTACGCGCGGGTTTTTGCAAAACGGTCCGCGTTTTCCGGAGAAGATTTAAAGCTATTGAAATTCTGGATCCGACCGGTAAAAAGAAAGTTAGGGGTATTTTGAACAGATTACTGTGTTTAGACAGTAGTTTGAATTAAATCCGTTAGGTAGTGCTGATTTGAAAATTGGATTTATTTACATTCTGACTTTTATAAAGTGAAAGGTTAAATTACGTGAAGTTCCGTAACGTTTTGCAAATTTCTTAATGTTCAGTATTAATTGCGTCGATTTTGCAGCCGTATCTCTAATTACCATTATAATAATAAATACACTAAAAGAAAAATAATATTAACTTTACTAATCGATTAAATACACGATCAAGCTTAACCAAATCTTCGGTTAAAGTTATTTTCCACCGATTACTGTGTTAGAAAGTGGTTTGAGTTAAATCCGGTAGGTAGTGCTGTTGTTTTGCCAGTTGGATTTATTTACATCGTTACTTTTATAAAGTGAAAGGTTAAATTTTGTGAAGTTCCGTAATATTCAGCTTTTTAATGTTTTATCAAACTTTCAATCGTGTTCATTCAATCTACACGTATAATATATATACTCAAATCTATCAATAGCGAGGCGTTGCCGGTCTGCTAGTTAGTATAAATATATACTAAATAGTCTTTGCTGTATTCCTTTTTTAATCCTAAGCTTTTTCAAGCGCGTATAAAAATCTATTATAACACTCCAGTAAATGACTGTATAGTCAGTTGTTCGATGAAATTCTACGAATAGAGAATGATATGTCATACGTTTGTGTATTTTAGCGTTTAAAGAATAAAAATCGGCGCAGAGATATGCGCTCTTGAATTTGAGGCTTTAAAAATATAAAACCGTCTATCAAATTTCAAAATAAATTACATCACCCTTTAGATTATCTTTTTCTGCGTTTGATGATGTTAAACTTTTACTTTTTGCTATTTTTTAACATATTATATCACGCTGAAACGAAAAAAGGTAGCGTTTTTTAACTTTACCTTGATTTTGATGACATTTTACTGAAAATTCAGATGATACGACACGTTCAAAATTTTATACACTTTAAATAAAGTTAATAGAATGGTATAAGTGTATAAAATTTTTTCAGTCGTGAAATTTCAGATCGACATCTTTAACCGTTTTTGAGTCATTATTCAATTTCTAAAATCATATAATCTTTGGATTTATATGTACGAATATGCGTAATTATTATCTTGGTTATTTTAAATAGACGAATACTATTCGGGTTTAAAGCGAAACGCTGAAGATTATTTAATTATGTTACGATTAATCGTTTAATTTACGGTTGTTACGTTGAAGATTAAATAAGGATTATTTTGGTACGCGCAGAACGAATAAAGATTGCAGCGGAGATAATTAGAGAACCGATTCGGAACATTAACGTAAGCAAAACTAACAGCTGGCGAAAAATTTAGCCTCTACGTCTTCTCCGAAAATCCGAGATATAAATCGTGTGTCGCTTTATATCTAAAGAACGGTTTACTATATAATCGAAAAAATTAGTTCCTAACGCGCAAATTAAAGCAAACTTTAATTAGAACAGGTAAGGCGTGAGGAAATGTCCAGAGGGTGCTAAAGAATCCGATTGGAAAGTTTTACTCTCCCGCAATTTTTAGTTCGTTAAATAAATAAAACCGCCATAAACATTGTTGGAAATATTACCTAGAAACTTCCAACGGATTAGGAGGGGGCTTTGTCCGCCGACTACCTCGATTTGTGATTTCCGGTTAATTTTTCAGTTCGCAGGTAAATCTGTGAACTGAAAACACACCCGCGTCAAAATACGGGAGAGCGTATTTGCACGCACTCTTCTAGACCGTGAAAATACGACGACACAGTAATTCAAACAGCCCTACGGATTCAAAGGGCGTCTAAACCAAAATTCGCAGATTTTTACCGGAAAAGTAAGAGTTAAGTGTACGTAAATAGAGGATAGTACTCGCAGAGGGATATAAAACAAAACGAAGACCTCCTTTCTTAAGGAATCCATCCAGACTTTTTTCCGGACAACGGGCATCAATTCTACCGCAACTCGTGTAACCGGAGGATTAAACGGAGGATCTTTATCCGGAACGAGAGTAGACATATTCATAGAATTTGTATCGATCGATATGATGCGACAAGTTTTTTTCCTGTTTTTTTTAGCTATCGGATTACCACCCGAGAAGATACTCGGCCTAATTTTAGCATTTCTTCAATATACGTCGGCGAAATATTCCTACACGTGAATCTCCCAAAAAGATAATGTCAAAATCGACGTAAAAGCGATTATAAATGAAGTTGTGAACGTTACAAGTCAAGAATTTTCCTTTTTATATGATTTCATCCTGACGTTAAAAAAAAGTTTATGCTCAATTACTTAAAAACGGTCATATTAATCGCGCGGGAAATAACATTTTATAAAAGATATTCGGATACGTCAAAAATCTATTGTCGAAATACGAGATTACTGTGAACTGTCCGCATAAAAAATTGAATGATGGAATAACGAGATGGAAAATATTAAAAATAAAACTAGCACGACAAACCCGTGACCACTAGAGGGTAAAAATTCGCTACGTAGTACCTGAAAATTTAGTATTCTCCCGCCATTCAATTTAACTGTGAAGATATTAACTCCCCCTCTTCGATATACTCTTACTCCCTTCGTCTCTTTCTCATCTCCTCCCGCTTCCTCCGTCGGACGCTTTTCTCCAGACTGAAGTTTCCTTCTTTTATTTTACTCTTTTTTTTTTTTCATTTTATTCACTGAGCCATCTAATCATGATTCTTTAATGCTTTCGTATATTTCATTTTCTACTTTTTCTTTTCAATTTTTTTTATACTTTGTTCGTTAAAACGTTTTTAAGAAAATAAATTATTTATTTAGACCGGAACATAATGAACATTACACGAATCAGAGTCGAACGAGAGCAGAGCTACATAATGTATTTCCACTGAAAATAAAATTAACGATTCTTTTACGTTCATAAAGAGAAATAACTTAGAAAATATCTCGGGCAGACGTAATTTATAACTTAATGTTGTAATTAAAGCGAGACAGAATTAAATTTTTTTACAATCGATAAGAGATTCCCTTAGATTGATTTTTTGACGTTTGTAAGAAAAGGAATTCGTAGTACGCTAGATCCCGGTTAAATTTAAATCGGGTATAAACAAAGTACGTTTATTCTCATCGATTTTTTAACAAAAGAGAAAGTTTCTGATAGTATTAATACGACATAAATAAACATATCAGCCGATTCTATTTTCGGAAAGCGACATCAGTTTTCCTTCCTTGTACAAAGTAAAGGAAGTGGTGTGATCGCGAAAAATTTCGGTTTTCAGATTACAACGGAAATATTCATTTTGACCATCCCTGAATCTATTTTGACCAGTTTCGGCGTGACGTCTGAACGTAGGTACGTAATTATCTCGCATAACTCAAAACAATTAGCCGTAGGATGTTGAAATCTCGGATTTAGGAATGTTGTAACATCTAGTTGTGCACCTTCCCGTTTGATTGCAATCGACTGGAACAAAAGTGCTCAAAAAAGTCCAAAATCAAAAATAATTGCACTTTTGACTTTTTCTTAACTGCAGTAATAAGCCCTCATTAAGAGGTTTTCAATGATGTATCACAAGTAGTACTTATTTCATTGGTTCTAGAGCTATAGCGAAATGAAATTTTAATTAATGAAATATTTAGATCATAGGGGAAGACACATCGGTTTGAATCAGACTTCATCTTTTTTTTTAATTGAAATATATTGATTTATTAATAATTATTAACCCTCTGATTGAAAAACATTTTTACAATAAATAATAATTCAATGATAACAATAAAAAAAAAGTATGAAAAAAATATCTTTGTTAATAATGAAATAAAATTTTATGTACTGCTCATTTTAAAAAAAAATGTGTATGTGTAATTTAGTAGGCGTACAAGAAAGTCATCTGGTGTCTACATCAAACTTGGTGAAACATCTGATTATTCGTTTTTGTTTACATTTTGTTGATGGTTGCATCATAATAATTTAAAATTCATAGTATTAGTAAGATGTAAGACATATTTATTTAAAGAATAATAAAGGGACTTTTACTCTATCTTAATATTTCACGTTAAGATTGATGAATTAGTAATCGCGTAAATATTTGATGTTAATAAAAACTAATATTTCAGCAATTATATAACTTTCCACTTTATTAAAGAATCGGAGGATCTTATCTCACTTTAAAATGAAATAAGTTTAAATGAAGCGCAGAAAAAAATGCGTCTGTAATTTAATAAGCGAGCAAGGTAATCGTGTGGTGTCCACATCAGACTTTTTATTACGATTAGTATTATATATTTTTTTAATCATCTGCTTTATAAAAATTAATCTTTATTATAGATCGATAGAAACAAACATACGGAATGGGGCCGTTTATCGATGATTATGATTCGTGCGCAAATCGAATGCGTGATACCGATGAATCAAATATTTCAAATACACGAATCAAATTATACTACAAATGTATGTATTTGGTAATAATATTCCGTTTGTTTCATTTTGGCGTCAGACCGTCGTTTAACAATAAGGATGGTGAGTGAAAAGTTAAACGCTTTCACCGTACATCAAATTTTGACAGACGATTTGGACATGCGAAAGGTTGGTGCGAAATCGTTGCCGAAAAACCTCACAACGGAACAGAAAGACGATCGAAGAAACGTGTGCGTTGATCTTCTTGAAAGGATTGACAACGACCAAGAATTCTTCGATCGTATGATCACAGGTGATGAATCCGGGATATTTGAGTACGATCCTGAAACAAAGCGAAGAGCGGCACTCTCCGTCATCTCCTCGACCGAAAAAATGTCGACTGAGCAAATCGAGGATCAGAACCGTGCTGACTTGTTTTTTTGAGAGTAAGGGTATCGCGCATAAAGAACTTGTTCCTCCTCCAGGACAAACTGTCAACCGAGTGTTTTCAAAGGTGTCCTTGAAAGGCTCAGGAAAAGAGTGATTTGCGTGAGACCAGACGTTGCAGACAAGCGGATGCTTCATCATGACAATATCCCGTGTCACACGGCTATTTTCATCAGGGAATTTTTGACCTCAAAACGCATTCCTACGGTTCCTCAACCCCCCTATTCATCTGATTTGAGTCCTTGTAACTTTCTCCTTTTCCCGAAATTGAAACGTGTTGTAAAAGGACGTCATTTTGGAAATCTGTAGAACATTCAAAAGACTGCGACCGACCGGTTAAAAGCCCTACCGGTTGAAGCCTTCCAGCGCTGCTACCAGGAGTAGGAACAACGACTCCGCCGGTGTATAGCTGCCCAAGGTAACTACTTTGAAGGGGATAATATTGTTGTTTGAAAAAATAAAAACTTTGGTAAGTAAAACGTCAGTCTCATTACTTTTCTCATACACCTCGTATTTCGTATTTTTTACCTCGTACTAGGGGCGAGTACGATCGTCAAACGATCGGTTTAGTTTTCCGTTTAGAGCTCGTAAGGCCTGAAATACACAATCGTCTTCCTACATAGCGTTCCTCCGAGTACTAGTTTTTGTGCGTTATTCCAATTTTGACTTTCGATAAAAATTCTAAATAATGTATTACAAGAAAATAATAATTTTTTATTTCCAAATCTTGTTCCTGTGAAATCTATACAGGTGTATAATTTTTTTGTTTTAATTTCAGCAAGAAAGAAAATGGAGCCGCCTTTTTGAAATCCAAAAAGAATCTCATAAAATTCGTTCAAAATTCTGTTTCCTTTCATAACCGATTTATTCAAATATTTTATAAACCGATAGGCAACTGAAGCGCTACACGAAGTAAAAATAAAAGCTGCATCGGCATTTATTTTTAATAAAAGGATGATCATCAGCCTGTATAACGAAATTAGTTACAAATAAAATAATCGTAAAACGTATGCATTGCATTTGATAGCTCTAGAAAACATACTACCCCGTTCTAATTTCATTCGCGGAAACCGTATACCTGTCATTTACAGTAAGTGATTTAATTAGCGACTCGAATATCATTATACGGTAAATGACGATGTAAAATGTGATACTTGGCTTATTCGGTTATAAAGTAGTTAAATTTACGTCTAAACTTTGACAGAAATCCAATAAATTTAGCGGTACGACTCATTCCGATCCGACTAATTGTTTCTGAAATTTAAGAGAACATTGATAAAACGCACGGAAATTTCAGCTTTATGTATGTACAGGCCTAAACAGAGTTTGTAAGATTTACTCCTGTCATTTCGTCGGTCTTTTTTAAGTATTTGTTATCGGACTTTAACTCGTTAACTTTTTAAATTCGTATTAAATAAACTTTAAATATAACCGCAACTTAAAAAGATTATACTAAAAAATAATACCTTCTCGATTCTTTTTAAAATTTTGACTTTTATAAAAAGGCGTCATATTTAAACGACTACCGACAATTTACCTATCTTTAATTTTACAGCATTTTTAAAAAGTTAAAATTTAAAAAAGAATTGAAAAATATTATTTTTTACTTTTTGGTGCGATATGTTAAGTAGGTTTATTTTAATATTTAATGTTCTTTTTATTATTAGTTTAATTTAAATTACGAATCGGCCCGATGGAACGCCTTCTGTATAAAAAGACAGCTGTCAGGACACTCTCTATAAACCTGCATGTCAATAGATTTTTTAAAATAATTGAACAAACGCGTATGTATAGACACTGCTATTGAACGTGAGCTAAACTTAACCAGAATGTACGAATATTTGGTTTTTTTTTTTATCATTATCTTTCTAAATAATTTCTTACAAAAATATTTAGGGAATAAGAATGAGATCGGGCTACACATTTCATTAGGGTAAATAAAACAGTCCGATTATATTAATCGCTGGTGACCACAACAAAGAAATATTAAACGAATATTTTAACGTCGTATATAGATGTTTTAGTAGACTTAAAATTGTAATCGCGTAGGTAGAATTCCCATCAATGATAACGTAATATTTCTGTTCGTAAGCGAAATTTATTTGATTTCAGATTATCACTCTAAGAATAACGAAATTGATTTATTTGCGACAAACTCAAATCGTATTGTTTTCGTTTAAAGACTTAGCTTGTTAGTATAATCGTTATTAAAGAGTTGTATACTTGAGTATATTTCCGTCAAAATATCATCCCTTTGAGTCTTATTTGAATAAAGAAGTAAATTAGATTGACGTCACAAAAAATATTACATAATATTATGGAATCGAAAAAAATTACATTAATTATAACATTCCGAACTCTACAGCCGGAAATTCAAAACGGACCTTCTTTAAAATCACACCTTAGAAAAAAAATCCTCCTCTATGAATCATGAGACCTTGCCGTTGGTGAGGGGGCTTGAGTGCTCAGGGATACAGAGTAGCTGGACCGAAGGTGCAACCATATCGGAGAGGTATCTGTTGAGAGCCAGACTAAGGAATGATTCCTGAAAGAGGGCAGCAGCTCTTTCAGTAGTTGTTAGGGGCGTAAGTCACAATGACTTAAACGGCCATATCAACATCACTCAGTCCTCTGAGTACTGCGCAGCTGAAAGCAATGGAAAACTACAGCTGTTTTTTTTTCCAAGAAAATGTGGCTCTGCATTTTCAAAAGTAATAATGGAGGCGCCTTCCTTGGTAAAATATTCCGGAGGTAAAATAGTCCCCCGTTCGGATCTCCGGGTGGGGACTACTAAGGAAGGGGTCACCAGAAAAGTAAAAAATAACATTCTACGAGTCGGAGCGTGGAATGTTAGAAGCTTAAAAAAGGTTGGTAGGCTAGAGAATTTAAAAAGGGAAATGGATAGGGTAAACGTGGATATAGTAGGAATTAGTGAGGTTCGGTGGGAAGAGGAAGGCGACTTTTGGTCGGGTGACTTTAGAGTAATTAACTCAGCGTCAAATAATGGGCAGGCAGGAGTAGGTTTCGTGATGAACAAGAAAATAGGGAGGAGAGTGGAGTATTTCAAGACGCATAGCGATAGAGTCATTGTAATAAGGATAAATTCAAAACCTAAACCGACAACGATTGTTAACGTCTATATGCCTACAAGCGCCCATGATGATGATGAGGTAGAATGTGTATACGAAGAGATTGATGAAGCAATTAAACACGTAAAAGGAGATGAAAATTTAATAATAGTTGGAGATTGGAATGCAAGCATTGGAAAAGGCAAGGAAGGAAATATAGTGGGTGAATACGGGCTGGGCAAAAGGAATGAAAGAGGGGACCGACTTATAGAGTTTTGCGCGAAGTATAATTTAGTAATTGCCAACACCCAATTTAAAAATCATAATAGAAGAATATACACTTGGAAAAAGCCAGGCGATACTGCAAGGTATCAGATAGATTATATCATGGTTAAGCAAAGATTTAGAAATCAACTCGTGGACTGCAAAACTTACCCTGGAGCAGACATTGATAGCGACCATAATTTGGTGATAATGAAATGTAGATTGGGGTTTAAAAACCTGAAGAAAAGGTGTCAGATGAATCGGTGGAATTTAGAGAAGCTTGAGGAAGAGGAGGTAAAGAAGATTTTTGAGGAGGACATCGCAAGAGGTCTGAGTAAAAAAGATAAGATAGAAAATGTAGAAGAAGAATGGGAGAATATTAAAAAGGAAATTCTTAAATCAGCAGAAGCAAACTTAGGCGGAATAAAGAGAACTGGTAGAAAACCTTGGGTTTCAGACGATATATTGCAGCTGATGGATGAACGTAGAAAATATAAGAATGCTAGTGATGAAGAAAGTAAAAGGAACTATCGGCAATTAAGAAATGCTATAAACAGGAAGTGTAAACTGGCGAAAGAAGAGTGGATTAAAGAAAAGTGTTCAGAAGTGGAAAGAGAAATGAACATTGGTAAAATAGACGGAGCATACAGGAAAGTTAAGGAAAATTTTGGGGTACATAAATTAAAATGTAATAATGTGTTAAACAAAGATGGTACACCTATATATAATACGAAAGGTAAAGTCGATAGATGGGTGGAATATATTGAAGAGTTATACGGAGGAAATGAATTAGAAAATGGTTTTATAGAGGAAGAAGAGGAAGTTGAGGAGGATGAAATGGGAGAAACAATACTGAGATCTGAATTTAAGAGAGCATTAAAAGATTTAAATGGCAGAAAGGCTCCTGGAATAGACGGAATACCTGTAGAATTACTGCGCAGTGCAGGGGAGGAGGCGATTGATAGATTATACAAACTGGTATGTAATATTTATGAAAAAGGGGAATTTCCGTCAGACTTCAAAAAAAGTGTTATAGTAATGATACCAAAGAAATCAGGGGCAGATAAACGTGAAGAATACAGAACAATTAGTTTAACTAGTCATGCATCAAAAATCTTAACTAGAATTCTATACAGAAGAATTGAGAGGAGAGTGGAGGAAGTGTTAGGAGAAGACCAATTTGGTTTCAGGAAAAGTATAGGGACAAGGGAAGCAATCTTATGCCTCAGATTAATAGTAGAAGGAAGATTAAAGAAAAACAAACCAACATACTTGGCGTTTATAGACCTAGAAAAGGCATTCGATAACGTAGACTGGAATAAAATGTTCAGCATTTTAAAAAAATTAGGGTTCAAATACAGAGATAGAAGAACAATTGCTAACATGTACAGGAACCAAACAGCAACAGTAGCAATTGAAGAACATAAGAAAGAAGCCATAATAAGAAAGGGAGTCCGACAAGGATGTTCTCTATCTCCGTTACTTTTTAATCTTTACATGGAACTAGCAGTTAATGATGTTAAAGAACAATTTAGATTCGGAGTAACAGTACAAGGTGAAAAGATAAAGATGCTACGATTTGCTGATGATATAGTAATTCTAGCCGAGAACAAAAAGGATTTAGAAGAAACAATGAACGGCATAGATGAAGTCCTACGCAAGAACTATCGCATGAAAATAAACAAGAACAAAACAAAAGTAATGAAATGTAGTAGAAATAACAAAGATGGACCACTGAATGTGAAAATAGGAGGAGAAAAGATTATGGAGGTAGAAGAATTTTGTTATTTGGGAAGTAGAATTACTAAAGATGGACGAAGCAGGAGCGATATAAAATGCCGAATAGCACAAGCTAAACGAGCCTTCAGTAAGAAATATAAGTTGTTTACATCAAAAATTAATTTAAATGTCAGGAAAAGATTTTTGAAAGTGTATGTTTGGAGTGTCGCTTTATATGGAAGTGAAACTTGGACGATCGGAGTATCTGAGAAGAAAAGGTTAGAAGCTTTTGAAATGCGGTGCTATAGGAGAATGTTAAAAATCAGACGGGTGGATAAAGTGACAAATGAGGAGGTATTGCGGCAAATAGATGAAGAAAGAAGCATTTGGAAAAATATAGTTAAAAGAAGAGACAGACTTATAGGCCACATACTAAGGCATCCTGGAATAGTCGCTTTAATTTTGGAAGGACAGGTAGAAGGGAAAAATTGTGTAGGCAGGCCACGTTTGGAATATGTAAAACAAATTGTTAGGGATGTAGGATGTAGAGGGTATACTGAAATGAAACGACTAGCACTAGATAGGGAATCTTGGAGAGCTGCATCAAACCAGTCAAATGACTGAAGACAAAAAAAAAAAAAAAGAAAAAAAATGTTTTTTTTTTTTTTTTTTGAAAAAGAAAAAAGTTATAGGGTCTTATTTTTTAAATATCATAAATCAATTTTTAGGGGAAACAAATGTTTGATAAATCTGTTCTACTACCGAACGCTGCTAATCGTGGATAATTATAAATAATTTTATAAAACGTTGAACGAAAATAGATTCTGTAGTGTTTTATTTTTTAGCAGATAATAGGTCAAACGAGACTTAAACTTCCGTAGGAAACAGGAAATTACATTACTGAAGTAAAAATGGACGCAGGTGTTCCCTCAGTATAATTCATTTTGCATACTAATACAGTCGCCGTATAAACTGTAGGTCTAACCGGATAAAGAATTTTATATATGATTAATATTTATTACATTACGCGTTTTGCGTTCTGGTCGAAGCATTATTTTGGCTAACGGTTTAAAAAATAATTCCTCGGTAAGACCTATAATAATATTTGGTAACCGGTATACAACGGGATACTAGAGAGTAAAAATTGACACACACGTAAACGTATACAGACGCACAACGACGAAGTAAAACTTGCCGACTTAAAACGGATTTACACGAACAAAAAATCGTATTTATTAAGATGTTTACGATCAAATATTACCGGCTTATTAGTTTATAGGTGATAGACTGTCTACGGTCATATCTAAGAAAGTACGTTTACTTTGCTTACCTAATTTAAATCATTTAGTCCTAGTTTAAAAACCTACCGTTTTAAACCAAGCGCTGCAATTACCGGTCGTCTCAAAATTAGCTTGCGTTCTGAAAATACATATTCATTTTTAATTTATTATTTTTTTAATCGAACTTAAAAAAATGGAATAGAAAGTTTATTTTGTAAATAATTAAATATTTTATTACGCTTCGTACGTAATAATAATAATAATTTTATAAATCGCATTAGAAACGGGTAGAAATGTTACTCCGCAGATACAAAAGAAGCTGCCCAAGCGTTTTCTTGGATAGATCAAGGAAAGCATTAATCGGAACAGCATTACAAAATACATAATTATAAAATAGAATGTAAATGCGATTAGTTTAAATTAATTATTTTAAATATAAACATAATATTACGATAAAAAGATGAAGATTCTGAATATAAAACGTACTAGAAAAAAAACGCAATTCAAAAAAGTTATTGAAAAATATTTGAGAGCATAATTCTATTTACGTATACGCGTTGAACGAGATGCAAAAAATTCAGGTTTTTAAAAAGTTCATAGAGTAGGTATGGTTTCGACAAAGATTCTTCATTCATTAATAAAAATATAAAGATAAATCAGAAATTTTAATTTTCTAAATATCGGTCTTCGTTATTCATATTTACGGACGCTAAACAAACCCGTTTTATATCTTATTTAATCGTTTGTGAATCTGAGTCTGATTATTAGCGAGGATTCGTGGATCATCGGTTTCGTTCCGGGAGTAAAAATAAGATTTAATTTATATTTTAAATAAAAAATTTCCATTATCGATAATTGAAATAATAAAGAGCTGTAAATATTTTGGTAATCAAACTGGGGTTGTAAAAATGAATATTCTAACGGTTATTTATTATGAATATCCGCCTTTGCGATTGGAGGAATGGAATTTTTATCTTTATTAATTAAGTTATATATATTTTATACCTTAGAATCGATCGATTAAATAACTGAAAAAGAAAAAAATTATCTTTCCATTTATCCTTATTACTTCCTATCATAAGCGCAAGTTAATTAAAAAAAAATAAACACAGTGTATAATAAAACCGTGAGTGCTAAAACAGGGTACAGCAAAAGAGCTTCACAAGCAAGCTCGTAGACATTTCTCGACGAGGACGGTAGAGTTGAACGTATAAATGATTTTTGTCAAGCGATTTAGTAGAGATGATTATAAACTCCAGAGTAAACAGAGGATATAAATATATTCTCACACTTGTAAATCTTTTTTCTAAATACGTTTTCGCTTTTCCATTGAAGAACAAAAAAGCGAGTGATGTTATAAAAGTCCTCGAACCTATATTTCACAAATACTAAAGGAAATACTTTCAAACAGGTGACGGTAGGAAACGGTCTAATTCAAAAATGAAACGTTTACTGTTAACGTACGGTATCAGTCGTTATTCAATATATTCTGATAAAAAGGCTACGATAGTCGAGCGGTTCAACAGAGCTCTTAAGTCGAACGCGTAGCGTAAGTTTACCGAAAATAGGTAAATTTCCGAGGGACGGTATATAAAATGAATCGGATAATCGATGCGGTAATACGGTACACAGAATTATCGGTTTTAAACCTAAAGACGTATCGTACAAAAATGAACACGATTTGTTGCTAAGCGTATCAAAAGCTACTCGAGAAATCCAACGGCGTATGTAAATTTAATGATACACGTTAAGGACTTTTAAAGTAATACAGGCGATACATGTTTAGTAGCAAAGATGGAGTAGAGCGGGATCAGAAATTGATAGTAGCTAATTTTTACCGATTAATAGATATAATCGATTTCAGTTCGAAAACGACGCAGAGTCCTCTTCTTCGAGACATCGGGTGTTTGGCAGTCGGTCCTTCAAATTCGGGTAAAACTAATGCGGTGTTCAACCTTTTGTTTCACTCTACAAGATAGAATCGAGGTTCGGTACGTTTTTTTTTTCTAAATCGTTGTACCAGACGAAGAATTTATTTTTAAAGAATTTACCGACCGATGTCGAAGGAATAGGTTACCGTCCTTTTAGCAACTATGATGTCATCGTAGCACCGGAAGAAACAGAGCCGAACTCCATAATTATATTCGACGATTTAAAGTGTGAAAACAAAAGAACGTAACGAAATAATTTATAGTTGGCCGACACGATAACATCGACGTGTTTTATATGAGCCAAATGTATAGCGGTAAAGACAGTAAAGCGGATAGGAAGTCCGTATTCTTCTCGATCTTGTCCGAACTCTACCCGCGTATTTCTATCCTACGATCGGGTTTTCCGATAAGCTTTGCAAAAGTGAACGGATGAAAATTTTCGTTAATTATGGTATCGGGGACGGTGAGTCGAGGAACATTCAGGCCGTGAATGTTCGCCGTGTCGACTTTGTCAATTACAGCTTCTCGTACTGCGACATCAGTCCGTGGTCTTCCCGGTCGAAGAAAATCGGCAACATTACCCCTTCCCTTAATTTTGTTTAGTAATTTTCCCGAAGCGCCGTGTGATACCGGTCGGCGTTCGGGAAACTAACATCGGCGTGCGAATAACCTTCACGGTAGCACAACAGGATGGATTCCACACGTTCCACCTACGACAGCATCATTACCTGCAACCAGACAAAACTAAACAGAAATATTAGAATTTCGCGTGCGGTGAGCCACCTTCGGACACCTGTATAATTAAGAATCCAAGGAAAACACCGTGAAGGACGTAAATAATGAAGTTTTATTTAAAAATTTAGCGTTTAATACCGTTTAATAAAAGATCAATTTAAAGACCGATAAAAGGAAATTTTGGATCTGAGATATCTCTATTACGTAATTCCAAAATCGTGCTGTAGTTAAACTTTCTGCATCGATTATCAATTTTATAATAAAAACCAGCGATTATTTTTTTCTTAATTTTAATCGAGCAAAAGGTCAAAATTACCGAGGATACGTTCTAAAAACCTTTTACGACGAAACGGAAATCGTTTAACTATGTTACGGAAAGGTTTTTGGAAATCACCCCTCCTAAGAAAAAATAACTTCTTTTTATAATCCACAAGCCAGACTTACATTTTGATAGAAGAATTAAAATAAAAACCAAAAGTTGTAATGGAAATAGTGCCGACCGATTTTTTTTTAATTTAACCGGCAGAGATGGTTTAAACAACTTAATTACAGAGAAAGAAAATCTTAAGAATGTATATATTTTTAATTTGAATTTAATTAGTAGCTGAAACGGTTACTTTAATGATTTACTCGGAGCTGCACGTCAGCCAAAGGTATGGAAACGGAACGGAAGATCAGTCTAAAAAAATTATTTAAAAAATTTTT
This sequence comes from Lycorma delicatula, assembly GCF_047948215.1. NCBI lineage: Eukaryota > Metazoa > Arthropoda > Insecta > Hemiptera > Fulgoridae > Lycorma > Lycorma delicatula. Next base: position 129,920,312 of record NC_134463.1, on the reverse strand, counting down.
AAGCTTAGCTCATTATCCTTATTTATTTATTGTTATTCTATAAGTCTTAAAAAATGCTTCGCCATGATATTGTCTTATTTTGAAAATAATAATAAAAGCCCTATCGCCATGAGGGCGTATAAGGATAGGCTCTCAGGTTTCACCTGAGGCCGCCCCGTTTTGAAAAAAATAATTTCAAAATTCAACGTTTGAAAAATTTATAAAAATTCAAAGTTTTGTGATTTTGCAATAAGAGATATTTAAGATTCTGTTATTTTTAAATATTTTGCCGAATAATCCATAATTGCTGTTACGTCCTGTTGAAACAACGGTTGTTATCAAGTAATAAATATATCTACGAATAAAATTTTTATCAACTCCAAAATCTTTTTTAACCTTTTTTTGTTGTCGAGACCTTAACAACAAAAAATATAAAATCCGTCGGAAGGGATTCAAAACGTTTGTAGGAAAATTAGTATAGATTTCTTCTGAACCAAAACATTGATCTGTTATTATTTTTTGAATTTACATTTTTAATAGAATTAATCCAGGGATAAGAATTGTCGTTAAAATATTATTGAAATTTACTCCTCTGAACTTCTAACCAGAAGAACCCGGTTATAAAATTTTAATATTACACGTTTTGTATAAAAGAATTATGGTTTTTTTTGTTTTTTTTTTTACTTCGTCATATAGGAAGTGATCTGCAAAATTTTCTGATGCGTAAGGGAAAAGTAAAACAATAATATTTTCCCCAAACTTTTACAGTTGGTGAAAAGTTTACTCAGAAAAACGAAAAGTTTGTACAATATGCTTGGTTCCACACGTAGCCGCCACTAATTAATAACAAAAACACTTAATACACTTTTTTTACTTTTCAACACACAACTGTATACGGAAAAGCGCGAACATATTTTTTTATAAGCTCTTTCTCTCCACTCTCTCGGCGCGCGCGCGTGTGTGTGTTTAACCTTAATCAAAGATAAAAATGAAAAATACAGTATATTTTATCGGCATTCGTTTGCTTGATCTAGAAGGCGAAAAATTGAGCGCTAACAATGAGATGTTGGCTCGATACGCTGAGAAATTCACGGACAAAATTTTAATATAGGTTTAACTTGCGATCAAGTATATTATTGCGACACAAGGGGCTTAAATTGGATAGTATTTCCCGATAAAATCCTGGCTTGTAGTCTGAAAGCTGTGCTCTTGGATTTAAAGTAATAAAAGAAGAACGAACTACCGTTGTGTGCTCTAGTCGGTTGAAGTCATAGATTACTTTTGGCAAATCTAAAAAGCCCACGGCGTTTAAAAATCTGAATCTAGACGTGCTGACTGCAAAATATTTTTCCCAGAGTAGAGAACGGACGACTTAAAAACTTTTCAAAATATTGTTGCACGAGTGCTTCGCTCAAGTTAGAAACCGTCTAAAAGATAAAAATTCACCGGATAAAGCCTTCCTGGTGCTAGATAATACTCCGGCCTGAAGACCTTTTAACGTCAGTATATAAACGAATATTTCTGAAAAATCTGATATTTTGTTAAAATAGATGCAAGTTCAAAGTTTTGGAAGAACTACGCAGTTAAAGATGTAAATTTAATATCTCAGGGGTATCGCATAACATTCCGCAACAAACGCCGATATCATTTTGGAACAAATACTACTGGCAGTATTACCGCAAACCGGCATTATTTCTTCGATAAAAAGGAAAACGGCAGTTTCATATCGGAATTCAAATACATTTATGCCAGAATATTCCTAAGAAGGAAGACGTACCTGACGAATACATAAGAGAATGGACAGAGAAAACACTAATGATGCGGGGTACGGAATGTTAAGCGAAACAAAAATCGTCATTTACGTGCAAAGCAATGATGTGACGTACGGGGAAGTAAAGGAAATCGTAACGAAATGTATCGGACGGTACGAGAGACAAAATAAAGCCAAATTGACGAAATCGATCGTATCACCACAGATTCGCTAACTTTCTGTAGAGAAAGAAAGGAACTCTTTAGTACAAAAAAACATGACGGATTTCTTAAAAAGTACAAAGCGACAGGTTACAAAGAAAACGAAAAGTAATAAATTTTATATTAAGCGCTGTTGTTCTTATGTACTGCATATAATTTTTTATTTTTCGTGTTATTTAAACGGACATGTTTGCAAGCTACTTTTTTAAATTTCTTCTAGTAAAATTTTACATTGTTCATTTAGACTTTTGCGTTCTTCATTTGGAAAAAACTTATGAATACACCGAATTATTGTTAATGTGCAGTACTATAGTTATATTTTTATATTGTTTTTTACTCGGTGTACTGCATACCTTTTAATGCGATTCATAACTTCGCCTCTAAATATAACGAATTAGAAAAGTTCTACTGTCTTACGATTCATATATAGGTGCATATGTGTAAATAGTAAAATTAATATCGCGTGTATTTAGTCAAATTATGAATAATGACCTTTTTTGAGCGGTATGAAGTAAATAAATATTTATAAAATAACTTTCGTTTGTCTTATGTTTTTAACGCCTCGATAATGTTTTGAGTTTCCGTTTCTGATTGAGAACTAGTCTTTCCTGATTCGTTTTCCACTCGATTTCTTGTATCTCGCTTGATTAATTACATTTTATTTCAATTTTACCAATATTTTGAAATCAGCAGCCTTTTAATGACGTAACATTTAAATTCGTGTATCGAAACCTTTTCATTTATCTAAGAAATAAAAAGAACGGTTTCTCAGCGCGGTAAGGGAAACGGCCGGAAATGGCCTCGAATGAAGAAAGGTCCGCTAAATTCCCGGCGACTGTGAATATAACACTTATTTATTTTTTGTACGTTCTGATGAAACCAAATTTATGTAGCCTAACAATTTAAAATTCACGGGTCTCAGTCGGTTCTTGAATTTCTAAGGGCAAAGAGGTCGTCGTATGTAATTATGTATAACCGATACCGATTAGAACTTGTATACGCCTGGTATCAGAGATTTCTTTTTAATTTCGCAGTTTTGTCGATGCTACAAATATTTAAAAAAATATGTTTGTTGTAAAACAAATAGAAAAGAGATAGTCGAAAGGTGAAAACAAACATTTTTAACGAACATAATTTTTTAATATGGAACACCGTATACAAAACGTTAATAAAAAATTATTTAAAAAAAATGTTTTTTCTGCTAAGATCGTCATAAATTTTATATTGAGAACAATTATCAACCTTTCTTAGCTCCGTGGTCATAAGTAAATAACATGTTTAAATAATTTTTGTTAAATAAAGTTCGAAATATTTTTTGTAATGTTGGCCGGGATCTTTGAAATTTTAAAGGAAATTCACTTTTATTAATTATAATTAAATTATTTTACCGAAATTATTAGAAAAGATTTTTTTGCAATTTTTTTAAAAATCGTAACGTATGTCGACATATTTTCGATCAATTCATTTCGGAATAATGAACAGATTTTAAAAATTTTATTTTAATTTTATTAGCTTAAATTGGAGATACCGCAGATTACCAAATAATTATAAATCCTGTACATATATATATATATATATATATATATATATATATATATATATATATATATATATACAACACCTGTTTAAAATAAGTCGCTTGGATGACATCGCTTCAACTGGCTTTCTTATCGCTATCATCCAGTCGATCGATCAAATGATTTTCGGTATTTCTAATTTATTTTTTATTCTTTTTCACGAATGTAATAACTTAAATTATCGCGGATGTGTTAATGTCTAATAGAACAGAATTCTATATCAGAAATACGGAGGTGTGTTCGCTGCTGTTCGTAAAGATTTTTATTGAAGTCTGTGAATGAGGTGTCTGTTTTGTTAATCGTACCTCTTTTACATATGTAGAAACGGGCTCGAATACTGAACCGTATAGTAAATATTTCTTAACCGTTATCGATTTATTGTGACAGCCGGAGGAATTTTTTAAGTTTTGTATAAGCTTAGTTTGTACGTGTGGTTTCCTAGCAAGACTTTTACTAGATATAACTTCAGACATCTTCATCTAATTGTGACATTTGCGCATCGTTGAAGTTTATCGGTAGAGTCGTTTTTCTTCAACAAACATGTTGTCGGCGAGGGGGGTAAATGTATCGGCACGTATGTTGGCGCAGGGATCGAAAGCCTCTCTCTTTTTCCTGTTTAGCCTCCGGTAACTACCGTTTAGATAATTCTTCAGAGGATGATATGTATGAGTGTAAATGAAGTGTAGTCTTGTACATTCTCAGTTCGATCGTTCCTGAGATGTGTAGTTAATTGAAACCCGACCGCCAAAGAACACCGGTATCCACGATCTAGTATTCAAATCCGTGTAAAAATAACTGGCTTTAATAGGACTTGAACGCTGTAACTCTTGACTTTCCACATCAACTGATTTGGGAAGACGCGTTAACTACTAGACCAACCCGATGGGTTAGGGACTTAAATCCTATGTATTAGTATTTTGCACGCATTGGCGCCTCTATTACACAAGCAAAGTAAAAACATATAGATACGGTAATACATACAAAAACAGGTTTCATAAACTTCCTGTAGCGTATGTTATACATTGATGTTATGATCTAGGCCTACGACCTGTTGTATAGAAACTAATAATAGTAGAATCATTCTTGAATCGGAAATGACTGATGTGTATTTATGAATTGTTGTAAACACAATACGCAATTCTAAGAATTTAATTTACTTATTTTTAATCTACTTCAATCATTGCGCTGCGAAAAATCATACGTTAGTCATCGCTTGTAACTAGAAGCGGTTATATGGAAACATTTATTGCGGTGTGTATTTTAGTTAATGAAGTAAATACCTGTTAGTGATTAATGTTTACTGTTTTTTTTAGTCGTTTTCATTTAAGGCTTTGTCATATTCGATCATGTAAATTGTTAATATTTCAATACGGTTATTTTTTTTTTTAATTCCCAAGTTAGGAGAAAAAGGTACAGTAGTTCATAGTCAGGCCGTGGAAATTGTATTCAATGTTTATAATATCTTTTTACAAAACAATGTCGCAACCGGAATAGGGACGAAAACTGAAGCGTCGAATACGGTTGTTCAAGCGAGAAAACTATCAAAACGAACGGTCCAAAGAATTATAGCAGAAGGGAAATCAAATGAAACCGAGAAGCCATCCGTGTTAGTTTCGCCGAGAAAACGTGTAAATCGCTCCAGTGCTGTGTGCAATTTAGATTCGTTTAACACGGATGTTTTGAGGGGTTTGTAACCGTAAAATTCGTTCCTAGTGTGAAGAGAATTATGCAAAAAGTCTGCGAAAGTGAAATTAATTTCAAAGGAAGTAAAGATCTTACGAGAATATTACGTAAAATGGTATTTAGATGGAAAAACACAGAAAACAGGAAAATACTGATAGAACGGCACGATATTAAAATGCAACCTACATTCACAGTAATCATGCGACACCATAATCGAGAATAGACCCGACAAACCTTCTCGAGGGACTGAAAACACCAATATCCAAGGACTCGCTAATAATAATAATTGTTCACGCTGCCTGTAATAAAGGATTCATCAACAATTCTTTACTTATTTACGAGTCAAATAAGAAAGGGTATTATCACAAATCGATGGATTCCAAAAAGTACAGGAAATGATTACGCGAGAAATGTATTGTCTACTTCCCACCTCGGTCGGTCATTGTACTAGATAAGGGGCATTGTATCATAACGTTCTGCTACAAAAGCAGCCGAATTCTAACTTTTTAAAAAGCGATATGATAAAACTGTTAGCTGAACAACGGATTAACTGTTCTCCTGCTATGACGAAGACTGAATTATACGATATTATAATTACACAAAGAAAATCAAAAGAAATTTTTAATAGATGACATTTTCTAAAATTACGATCGCACAGTTCTACGGTTGCCACCTTATCGTCCTTAGCTAAACGCTATTGAAATGATTTGGAGTCGAGTGAAAGGGCAAGTAGCTAAAAGACAAAACAACTTTTAACATGTCGGACGTTCTTAAGTCAGCCGAAGAGGAATTTCACAGTGGAGCAATGTCCGCGAGCATGTTATTGACGTTGAAAAAAAATACATTGAAGATAAACATTTGCGTGACGTATACACCGACGATTTCGTGATAAACGTGAATTTTCAGAATCGGACACGAGCTCTTTAGAATCTACCGACGGCAGCGACATCGGAATTTGCAAGCTACACCAATAAAGCGAGTCGAAAAAGTAATTATTTAAAGTATTTTAAAATAACAATATTTATCGGGATAATAAACTAGTTTTAATTAAATAGCATCGTATGTATTTTTGGTTATAAATATCATCCATTTTAAGCCGACAATGTTTTCAGCCGGCCTAGAATCGTACCAAATGTTTGCTGAATGCTACTAGATTTTGTACCGACTTACGTGCCGATAGTTGTAACATCTTCGTTGTTTATCCTCAAACGCCATTTCTCGATCTCATGAAAGCGGTAAATCTTCGGAAAAAGTGTCTACAGTCGGTTTTTCTGTAAAGAATATATGAAAAAATATTCTTATGAATTTAAAAAATAATTTTTGATTACATTATTTACAATAAACCTTACAGTTAATTGACAAATTAATCGTAAAATTGAACGATGAAAAAAATTAACTGTTTTTGTTTATTCCATTAATCCCTGTAAACGGAATCTGTTTCCAGTCCGATTGGATTTATGTGGAGATAACTATACTATAACGGTGATCATTTTTTATGAATGTACTATGTTGTAGAAAGGTGATTATTATTAATATAATATTTTACGATTGTAAAACAAAAAAGTTAATGAATTTAAAAAACCTGTAACAATAACTCGCGTTAGCGACTTACCGAGTACTAATTAATACAATATATAATCGTCATTAGAATTTCAACTAAAAGGAGCGTTCAGGCTTTTAAAAATAGAAAATTCTACCTATTAACGGAAATATTTATTTATAATTTTATAATTCCTAATAACCCAAAGCTTTATAAAAATACTAGCGGACCCGACAGGATCAGACGTAAATCCAAAAATTAAAAAATTTTTCGAATAAACTATAAATTGTTTGTTGGACCGTTTTGATGAAAAAATATGTAAAAAAAATATATTTTAAGATACCTGACGCCACCACGCGTACAGTTATCATAACTCGACCTATGAGATCTTTCAGCGTTCTATAGAGAGCTTCAAGTGAATGCTTGTGAGGCGTAGTGCGTTCATCCCAGATAATAATTTTGCATTTTCTCAAAACTTCAGCCGTGCCTGAATGCTTCTTTATGTTACATATTGCGTCTGGATTTGTGTGAATGTTCAATGGCAACTTGAGTGCTGAATGCGTAGTCCGCCCGCCATCAAGCAAGGTCGCTGCAATGCCTGATGAAGCAATTGCCGACGCAAAAACGTTTCCAAAGTTGACACTATTTCTGTACACGCTTCAATACTGCACCTTACAAATTTGCACAATGTATATTTTTTAATTACACTTTAAAGCGTTATTTCAATAAATAACATAATATAATTTCTCAATAAGCGCGCAATTCTAAACGCGATCGCAGCGCTGCCTACCGAATCCATTTGTGAAACTTAACCGTCTCAAGATCAACAGCAACACATATAAATAAATAAATAAATTAAATTAAAAAAAAAAAAATTTTCTATCTGATCAAATTGTGAATCTAAACCGTTCTCCAGTCAACTTAATCACACACCCAAAATTTCATCAAAATCAGTCCAGCTGTTTTGGAGGAGTTCAGTCACATACAAACGAATAGAAGAAATATATATATATATATATATATATATATATATATATATATATATATATATAAAGAACACGAAGAAATAATAATCAATTTGTCACACTCTCAGAACTCGAAAACTTTAGTACCGTTTAAAGGTCAGATAAATGGTTCGCAATAAACGATATCTACGTTTATAGGGCCGGGGCGCTGAAGTTTTCTGCATCTTCTAGCGTTATATGCTTCCCTTCGGCGACCAGGTCCGTGCCGTGGCACTCACTTTGACCCTAAAGTGCAGAACTCTACCCGATAAAAGGTTATCGTTTTAATTGACATCGGCGTTACAATCGTTTGTTTACACCAAAATTTAACTAATAAAATAGAATCCTGATCATCCGGTTTTCCTGATTTTTCACGATGCCTTTATAAAATTATAAAAGGAAATCGGAGTGCTACTGCGTCGCTAAAAATTGAAATCTACAATTAATTAATTACAGGATCGTTGAAATTTTTTAGCCAATTTATTAATGATATTTTTCTTTCTTTTGTTTCAGTCGTCGGAAATCTATTTTATCCTCGGAGAGATATAGAACAGGCACTGAACATCATATCACCCGCATCGAAAGACTTCGGTACAAAATCTCGACAGACATGCGAAGTAAACGGCCTAAAATACTTACACGGACAGCAGGTATTTATAATGTTTTTTATTTACCTATTGAATATCGAGATAAAGTCAAACGCTAAACTTTATCGAGCCTTTTTATAAAAATAATAATTCTAATCGATTATTGAAATACATCGGCAATTAAGGTTAAGCTTCAAAGACATTTACAAACGATCGAATTTAAATTTAAACTTAGATGGTCGTTTTTAATCGTTAAGCGATCACCAGTAGACACTTAAAAAACTTTTTATAAAAAAGAAGAATAAATTATAAATTAGTAAATGTGCGAAACGCTATAAAACAAGTACGATTATATTTAGCCGCGATTTTAGCGTAAGAAATAAAAATGTACGGATTACTGTTGCAGTCGATTTAAACAGAAAGCGAAAATTTAGTTTAAAAATATATAAACCGTTTAAATCTTCAATTCAGATTGTCTATTCTAAAGAGACATGCCTAATGCGTGTCTCTTTTATAGGTCGGATAGATAAAACTTCTCAAGGAAGATATAACACAGCGTTAACCTTAAACCGGTCAAAGAGATATCCCCACCGTCCGTAAATAAAATTTTAAGGATGAAAATAACAGTTTAATTCTCTTACGATTGAAAACTTTCGCTAAAGGCTCTTTTAACAAATTTATAGTCCAAACAGGTTACTGGATATCGGATCTCTATCGTTTTTGAACGATGAAGTTTCTGCTTCACTATCGATAAAGTTTTCCGATAAACCGTTTTCTGTTTATTACGTACAAATTTTAAAACTATCGTTTCTAATAAAATAGTTTAATGACTGCTTTACAGGCGGTGTGTTACAATGTCGCTTCTTTATTTTTGATTCGAATTTATTTTTAGCATTTTAGTTAGCCATATGTTTTTAATTATAACGATTACATTTACAAATCGGTTAATAATCTCTTCCTTCAACAGGTTTAGTTTTATTTTAGCGTTTCCGAGGACACAAAACAATTTCGTAGACGTAACCGTGTTAATTGAAGTAAACGTACACGAAAGAAAAAAAAATTTAAAAATATTTTTAAAAACATTCTTTTCTTTAAAAAAATAACAATAAGCCACAAAACAAAACAAAATTGTCCTAAAAAAAAAATAATCTTGTTTTCAAGAAAATTACTTTAAAAAAAAAAATTCTGTTCGTGCATAACTAAAAATAAAATCGTGGGGCGCGCTCTAATTATAAAGAGGTTGTACATGAGAGTTCACCCCACACTTTTTAATTTTATGCACCCCGTGCATAAATAAAATATTTTGTGTTTTTAAAACAGGTTTTAAAATTTTTTTCTACTTTTTAGTCACAATTAAATGAAATTATCAAATTTTACTTTTTATATATGTGTATACATATTTTTTCTTTATATATATATATGTATAGCTTTGGTGCCACATGCTGTGCTTTTCGGCGAGTGCAACGCTAGCCGGTAGATATCGGGGGAACTTGTAGTCCACTTACGCGCCTACACACACGTTCCTCTAACCAAACCGGCTGACCGCGCAACTCTCCCACCAGAGCGGCGCTTCGTCCCCATTGCTGGCAGGCGCCTATAAAAATGAACCGAACGGCTCAGCGTAAGCGTCCTCTCGCCGACTACCCCAAGTAGCAGAGGAAGAAGAAGATTAAGAAGTACCGTGAAGTACCATTAAGACGGCAATATTTAAGACGCTTGTTTAGATAATTTAGTACCGGCGAACAATTTTTTTGTGAAGTTAAAAATTGCTTAAATGCGTGATTTATTTTAACTTTGTAGGTCAGAATCGTAGTTTTATAAAAACGAAGTAGTTCAAATGTTTATAATTTTTCAGATACGATACCGTTTTCTATATAAACCGGGTAAGTCTGAGATCCGATAAATCATTAACCGAACTGTAGTTTACTCGCAATACCCTTCAATTTTCCGGTCGGCGAGCACAATATAAATCTTTCGATATTAAGTCGTTACGATTAGACGATAAAACCTTAACGGATTACTTTAACCGCGGTTAAATATTGTTTTCATAATCTGAACTAACTTTAAAATTTATTGTGAATTCAAATCTATAGAGCGGTTTCCAAACAACGTATCTTTTATATAAAACATACGTAAAAAATTTAATTAGCAGATATTTAACGTTTTTAATTTCTCCTAATTATTACCTACTAATTAATTACTTTTCTTCTCTATTAATTTAAAGTATTTTATCAAAATTTAATTTCGCATTCGGCTATACAACACAAGCATAACTTAATATATAGCATAACTCGTAAATTATTGTTTATAACTCCAGCGGATCTGACAGATCGGTTTACATTCGTTTATAGGCCACAAATTTCCTGGACGGGGGAAATTTTTTATTTTGAATCGACCTCACCTTGTCCTTAATTTCTATTGTCGTATCGTAACAGTCCTTCTCTGGTCTATCGGAACACCAGGTACTTCTGACAAACCGTGATGTTAGACAAAGGAATTCCTTGCTAAGAAATGGTTTATCGTAACCGACCTCCGATCGAGTTGCGTACTGAAGTATAATTCGTTATAACGTTAAAGTGACATCAAATAAACAAAATACAGTATTCGTAAAGTACGAGAGCCCTTAAATAACTTTAACTTTAACTTTAGAAAAATTAAATTTAGGGATCGTTTCGATCTCAGAACCGATCTGTATGATACCACGCGTCGAAAATGTTTTATTGGAAATGGAGGATTCCAACAGGTTATTTTAAAGAGCATTAAAAAACAGAAATTATGACGTAAAAGTCTTCGGCGTACGACAACCTAACCGAAACGATTGCCGTTTAGTATTTTTCATACTTAGATTCACAAGCGGTGGTATTATTATTATTAGTATCTCTTAAATAACTGCTTAAGCGTAAAACAATTAAAAAATTAAATCTAATAAACGCTCCTACCTCGAAACGATCCATTTGTCGTTTTGAGATCTATACTTGGAGTGTATTGAAATAAGTTGCTATTGGAATAGTTTTGAAAAAAATATTAAATGGCCGCCATTTTTGGTAGAGTTGTAGCAAGTATTTCTAAATCTATTTTTTCAAGCTTTTTTCAATGCCCTATAAAATAATGTGATAACAACTTTTTCATCTTAAAATTTGTCGATCTAGGTTCTGCGGGGGCTTGGAGTTTAGTCGCAAAACTTTATGAATAATCTGTATGATATATACATATACATATTAAAATAGACTTCAAAAACCGGTTAAGATATAATATAATAATTTTTCAATTAATTCTAACTTTTAGATATTACATGTATACGTGAAATGAAAAACGATCACCGGTAAGTTATTTATCCTTAATTTAACGATTAATTCGGATAGTATAAAATCAAACAATTGTAAAGTTATTAATTTATACCTTCGAACATATTTTTTTAACTCTTATGTAGGTTTTTTATCTTACGTACTCCTCCACCTATTTTGCGGGAAATGCGTTTGGAATTTCTGGTGGGTGATTTATCTTTGATATGCGTAATACGATATGAATTGTTCTAAATATAAACTTTGAACGTTTATAGAAAACTAACGAGCAGACATTGCTCTAGCTCTTTCGTGGTACGTGTTCTGCAGAAGTTGTTATTTTGTAAGCCGTAATTCCGAATGAATGGATATCGGTGTTCTTTGATAGTCTTTCTTTTTCTTTCTTTCTTTTTCCTGTTTAGCCTCCGGTAACTACCGTTTACATAATACTTCAGAGGATGAATGAGGATGATATGTGTGAGTGTAAATGAAATGTAGTCTTGTACATTCTCAGTTCGACCATACCTGAGATGTGTGGTTAATTGAAACCCAACCGCCAAAGAACACCGGTATCTACGATCTAGTATTCAAATCCGTGTAAAAATAACTGGCTTTAGTAGGACTTGAACGCTGTAACTCTCGACTTCCAAATCAGCTGATTTGGAAAGACGCGTTAACCGCTAGACCAACCCGGTGGGGTTTTCTTTGATGGTTTGGTTTCAGTTAACCGCACGTCTCAGAAACGGTCGACTTGAGACTATACAAGACTACGCTTCAGCTATATTTATATATATCATCGTCATTCATCCTCTGAAGTAATATCTTATGATGATTCCGGAGGCTAAACAGAAAAGAAAGTAATTGCCATAATTGCTCGATGTTATTTCATGAATTTCCCGGTTTCTACTCGAATTCGTCGCTTCGCGGACACCCATATCGATTTCACAATTTGTTGTTAACGCCTTTCTCGGGATCAAAAAAATTTAGGAAGTCGACCGGGTGGGTGAAATGCATATTCGGAACGGCAGGAATGCTTCTACATGAATTCTACAGAAATTACGGTTGTATACGGCTTACTGCTCTTTGACCGTGAAGTAATATTTTTGCCGTACTTATTTTTTCTTGTCAGCAATTCTCTCTTTATTCCTCGACGCACCATTGTCTGAAGCTATACTCGTACGCTAACGGCGTAGTTTAGCGATCTTTAATATAACAATTTAAATAATTGTAAGTCTGTGCAATTTTAATCGTTTAAAATCAAACATTTAGTGATTAAATAGTTACAGAAACGGTCCAATTTATACAACAGTACTAAGGTTTAAAAACAAGACTTTCGTAAAGATTATCTATTTTAAAATAAAATTGTCCCCTGACCCGCTGTGCCATATGCTTAATAAATTATTAAATTAAATTTGGAAAAGTTAAAAAGGATTAGATTTATTAAAATATTCGCCATCTTGAAACAGTTAAATGTGTTTTCGAAATGTTAAAAGTATTTCTTGTAGCGGGACGAAAGGTATAGATTTTACAATAAAATAGGAATTTGCCTTTATTTTTAATCGGGTGAGAAAATAAAAAATTTCTCACGGCCGAATAAACATCTGAAATTTGAAAAAAAAGTTTTTCTCGGGTACAAACGAGATCTTTAAATGCCACTTTAAATAACTGCATCTAAATGGTAAATAATATACGAATGAATGCCGCTTCCCAGATAAATATACAACACTTGACAATTTAAATTAACCACGAGATGGAAAAAGGGCTGCGAAAGAAATAAGATTTTTTATTAAAGCTACTAAAATATTCGGCCGTCTCATGTAAAAAGGTACAGTCGCTTCACAGAAGTATAGAATAATGTGCATCTTCTTCTCTGTATAGCTGTTCCGCTGTGGAATACTAAAAAGATTTTTCCTTTACTCTACATTGTCTTTATATATATAAAATATACACCTTGTACATACAAGAGAAGACATATAAAGACCAAGGTGTCATCAAGAAGTATCTGAGTTTGGTTCAAAAAACAAAAATACGTAACTTGTTTAGTTCACTGACCTTTTTTTTTACTTCCGGATCCACCGTTAGGCATTCTTCAGAGGATGAAGATGAATGATTTGTAGCGTGTGTGAAAATGCCAAGCCTGACCAGGATTCGAACCCGGGACCTCTGGATGAAAGGCTGAGACGCTACCACTCGCGCCACGGAAGCCGGCTATCACTGATTTATCCCCTTCAAAGTAGGCATTTTCCGATGAAACACACTTACCCGAGCGATGTCTCCGTTGTCGACAGCATTTTTAAAGTCGTTTTTAGCGAGCAACATAAGTTCTGGTATCGCATTTCTTTTGATCTTTTCTCTGTCACCAAATATATTTCCTTATTTGGAACTTTAAATTTAAGAAAGAACCAAACATTGCAGGTAGCCGTACGCGTTGAATAAGGAGGCTGTTGAAGTCGTTCGATCTCGTGTTTTGCCAAGAATCGCTGGATAAGTTGTGATACAGGAACTGGAACGTCGTGTGATGAATTTTCCCAAAAGCTGCGATCTCTTGCGTCGAACAGAATCTCTTAGCCGACGTAAAACAATCGGGTAGTACACTTATATTGATAGTTTGTTTTGAAGGAGCATCATCATGATAAATCGCGCTTTAATAATGAAAATAGGCTAGCATGTACCGGCATTACCGCACTTCTTCGTGATAACCTTTCCTTTGTCGCGAAGAATTTTTTCAGATAAGAAGTTTTCAGATAGGAGGCTGCGCCTTTTTTCAGCCGTAGACCCGTGTTTCGTATCCGGTTACTATTTTTTCCCTAAAATCAGGATCACTATTAGCGCATTCCACCACGCCTTCCGCAACGTGCAGTCGGTTTTCATTAGGTTCGTAAGTCAAAATTTTGGGGCTAATTTTGATGACGATTTCCGATACTCCATCGTCTTTATAAGCTTTATCTATTTCCAAAAGATACTAAAAATAAAAAACCAGTGCGACACCTGACAGTTTTCCTACTCGTTATAAAAATGTTCTGTAATTTTCCTTTACCTTAATTATTCTCTATTCAAGTTTATAAAAATGCAGTTAACAAAAAACGCGTGTTTTAAAAGCAAAGAAACGACGGTTATACGTGCCGGTAGTATATATTTTTTATTTAAAAAAAATTTTAATGACGGATACGATTATTTCAAAGAGAACTCATTTACATTTTCTTAGAACAAAATAAAAAAAATAAATGATATGGAAACGCCGGGAGTTTATTTTTATTACAATGGATCCGCCTGGGTTACAAAAAATAAATGAACTAACCGAACCGTAATTTATATTAAGTGTATGAACGTGAAACAAACACACACAAGCAAATCAAGACGTTAATTTTTTTTACATAGAAGGTATTCAAGGTAACATGTCCTTAGAAGAAGAACACTTAATGTACAGTTAGTGTATCCCTTTAAATGTCACTCTTAATATACATTTCCCCCTCCCACCACCGTATGTTTAATGGCAATAAGAAGGTGGTGCGGTAGTACGACGGCGTTGTGAAACGAGGGAAATGGAATGTTTCGCTTCTTACTTTCAACTCTTACAATTAAATTCCCTTCAGCTTTCTTCTTCTGAATCTCAGTTCTTTGTCGCTGCTTCCCTCATCCGTCCGACAGTATTACAGTTTCGTACTTGTTTTTGCGACTCTTACGAGCTCTTCAATCAGTATAACAACGATTCGACTGTGACTTGAAACTGTTTCAGTCGGTTCCGAAGTTAGAAACTGTTGTCAGAAACCGTTTTACTCCGATCGCTCGAGCGGACCGGCAATAAGCTTAATAAAGTTTCACACTGTTTTAATAAAACATTTGTTTTTGTTACTCAATTTTATTACTTATTTCTATACGCTACCCGTATTTTTTAAATTAAAGATTTTATTTGTTTTAAGAAAATTTTCCGAGAACAGAACTAATCGCTTATTTTGTATTTGACGGGAGTTTGGTGTTGTCAACGATAAAAACAGTCTACAAGAAAACTAAAGAACTTTTGATTCAGGGAAATGTCCTTAATCCCTTGCGTTTGTTTTCGTGTACCAATGATCCTTTACCTAAATATCATGAACCACTCGTTCGTTGCTACTCCCTTCACTGACGACACAACTATCTAAACCTGAAGATAATTGTTTTTTTTCTTAATTTGTAAGTTTTAATTTAGTATTAATAAAACGTTAAGCTTATCGTCATTATTAAATACTTATTTCCCTTACATACTCATTCGTATATTCCAGTCTGAAGCGTAACATCATCTCTCGGGTCACCGTCAAAAAGTCACAACGAGTTTTCAAGACACAGAAAAATAGGCTGTCAAATGGCTGTCGTTTGGCATCCGTAAGTACATTATTCATTGTATGCCGATAGTTAAAAAATTATAAACGTTAACTTTTCCGTGTCTTTATAAATGTGCCGTCTTTGCTAAAAATTACAAAAATAACAATTGTGCCTCTATCGAACCAGACAATAGAAACGGTACAAAAACTCTACACAATATTTTGGCTTACGAGAAAGCGTCTTACGCTTCCGTTACCGTATTTTATTGAATAACCGAACCGTTTAAAAATCAATCCACCAATTTATTTAAGGGACAATAAAAGGATTTTCTTTTACAGAAACGATATTCGGTCGATGAATTTTTAAACGATACCGATTAAAAAATTTGAATAAAATTAAAGTTTTTGCATTCTGTTTAACGTGTACATATATTTATTTGCTAAAATAATAGGTAGTATAAAACGTATTGAGCCTTTTGCGCAAGAGACAGCGTTGGCGTATTCTGGCAAACGTCGAGGAAAACCGGCATGCAAACAGTCGTGACATCGCCGATGACCTAAATATCCATCATCAAACAGTGTTAAACCTTTGGAGAAAGCTGGCCGCAAAAAAAAGCTCGACGTTTGGGCGACGCATAATCTGATACAGAAAGATTTACTCTGATTTACTTGAATTTCTACCTGCGAATCTCTACTTAAACCTAACGAATCGAGCCGTTTCTGAAGCGGTTGATCGCGAGTGACAAAAATCGGATAACCTACGACAACGATGTGCGACAAAGATCGTGGCCGAAGCGAGGAGAACCTCCACAGTCTGTGGCAAATCCAACACTGACGCCCAGGAAGGTTATGCTGTGCGTTTGGTAGGCTTTCTAAGGGCATCGAACATCACAAGCTGCTGCCGCCAGGCAGAAAGGTAGACTCAGACCTGCACTATCGGCGATTAGCCTGATTGAACCTAGCGATTCAAAGGAAACGGCCTGAACCGTACTGACAACGCTAGACAGCTTACATCTTTAACGACCCGTCAGAAATTAAGAGAACGTGACCGGGAGGTTTTAATCCTTCCATCGGATAGCCCGGACCTGGCACCGTCAGTATCATTGTTTCGGTCTCTGCAGAACTCCCAGAATGGTGGTAAGTTAATTTCAAAACCTGTGAAAACCACTTGTCACACTGTTTTGGCCGGAAACCACACAAGTTCTAAAGCGTCGGGATTATGGTGTTGTCGGAAAAATGACATCGAAAAAATGTTGCGTATTTGGTTGGTGTCGTAATAATATTTTCCAAATGTATTCTCAATTTTAACCTAAATGCTTAATACGGTTTAGATAGTCTGATATTTATGTGCTCAAATAATTTTCTTTTAACGCCTTTTGAATTATAAATTTATTCTTTTGCAGTTATTTTTAATATTTTCACGTGTTTTTATCAATTTTATATAAGTAATATGGATTTTTTATAACATTTTTTCTACTTACTAATGCATATTTTGTGATGCCGTTCTGATCAAGGTTTCCCTTAACCCAGCCGGGTGAGTGTTATAGCATTTTCTAACTTTTATCTGTGTAGTAGCATATCTACCAGTTCCGATCTCTGATTTGCATTATTATGTACCGATCAGAATAAAGGATTTATCTATTTTATAAATAACCAAGTAATCGATTTACGCATTAGGAGAACTAAGAAGGCCCAGCTTTATCCGTTAAGTATTTCAGTCCAGGGTTAGTCTTTTAAAAACTACCGTATAGGAAACAATCTCCTGATAGGCCTGACCCCATAGAAGAAGACACCCTCCGTACCTAGCCCTTATGGTCTTTGCCGGAGTTCGTCTTCAAAACCTCGACGTATGACATATTTCAGTCCGCCTCAGACAGGATGCACCGATGCGAATGCCACGAGCTACATTCCCGTCGGTGTACTACTACCTACGGAGAACTCAAACAAAAAACATCAACCAAGTCTTAATGGACTGAATGGACTAAAGTATAACGAGAACGAAGGAATTGAACCACCAACCCGAATAGGTAAGCGAGTTCAACACTCAACGTAAAACAAGAATACGAACACCGCAACAGCACTAAAACAAAACATAACTGAAAACAGAATAATAACAGAAATAAAAGTAAGGACAAAATTCAACCAGGGCTCTATATCCCCTCAGCAATCCTTTTTTTTGCTAAATAATAGATCACAAATAAGAAGTGTAAACTGTTATAAAGAAAAACACAAGCAAACGCTAATAACACACAAACAAAACTAAATAAATCTTGTAAAAACTAAAAAATCACCTACAAATAACTAAAAACTAAAAAGCCATCTTGTGAAAACCTATAGAAACACCGCCGGGTAAAGAGGGTTAAAAATAAGGTGGATAATGAGAGAAGACCCGTAGGAAGACCGCAAAATGAGACAAATGACCCCATCAGAAGAAGATTTTCATCGACTGATGTGTACGGACAAGTGGCCGATCGAAGTTCCTCGGGAAATCTGGGTTTCTTTACTCAAAATTATAGCGACACAATATACGCTCGATTAAATCCATCGATTTAGTTATACATCGGTTACTAAAATTCGAAGTGTTGGACTGATCAACCGCCATATTCTGGTGCAGGGTTATCTCGAAACCTATCGGTACTCGGGGTATCTTGTGCCTGAGGTAATTCCATACCGTCAGACAAACGTAAGTTATTGGTTTATTTTAGCGACTACAGGCTAATCGCCCGATCACAGTTACTACTAAAGGTTAAATTTTGTAGCGTTTAAAAAATCCAAAGATCGACCGAGATTCGAAGAAACACGGTTTTCATCGAAACCTTGCGAATGAAAGGCACAGACGCTACCACTCCGCCTGAGAGATGATAATATATTGTCGCCAAATCGGTCCGACAGCACATGGCACCTTAGAACCTTGCAGTAACCCTGAAAAGGGATGTCTGGAGTTTTTATAGTGGTGGGCCTAAAAAGGGCCGTTTGTGTGTTTGACGGGTTAGTCCTGAGGAGAGCAGTTCAGTCCAATCCCATTATCGCTGCGGGGAAAATAATCGCGGAGAAAGAAAAGACCTAGACCCGGCCGGCGGGGCTGGTTCTGGGGGTGCGTGCGCCCCCCTGTGCTGGTCACGCCGGTTAGAGGCGAAAAGGCATAAAGACCGAGACCCGGTTCCTGTCGGGAGGGGGGGGGGGGAACGGCATAGCCGGGCTTGGCCCCCCTTGGTGGGAATTAGAGGCAGGAAAACAAGAGATCTGTACCGGGGCGGTTGACCTTCCGTACCGGGTGTAAAAGCGGCGGGTGGGAAGACCGCCTTAGAGTCAAAGACACGTCCCTGGGTCGAGTATACTTAACTGGATGTCCGGCCCAGGGATGTAGGGAAAAAAAAAAGTTCAGTCCGATCGCTGGTCTCCAGAGATGTCGGTTCAGCTTTAGTCGGGAAATTGCTGCTTGTCCAGTGGCATCAGACCGAGCTTCCGCACAGTGTCAGTCGGGTCTCCGCTGCAGTGGCAGTTGTGGCTACCGCAGCCCCGCATTGTCGGGTCCTCGTCGGTCGTCTTCCCCCGGCGCGGTCGAGCCGATTTTTATCGAGCGAGCCGACGTTGGGCTGGCTCCTTATGGTAGGGCCGTCGGTCGGCCCACCGGCCAGGGTGCAGAAAGCCCGGAACGGGAAGGCGGCGTACGCGCCTTGCGGCTGCCTCGGCGGGCCAGCCGGGCTTGCTGCTCCGACGGGGATGTTGGCAACCGCTGGAAGGTCCCGCGTCGGACCGGCCAGCGAGCTTCTTCCCCTTTTCTTCTTTTCGGTCTTCTGGTGGTGGTTTGAGAGTAGGGAGTGCTGTCGCAGTTTTGTGCTCCTGCTTGTAAAGCCGGCCAGGGCGTGGTGGGGGCCGAACCGCTGTGGTGAGATGTTGGGCGATCACCCGGCTCGGTGGGAGGAATGCTTGTGCAGGCGTGTAATGTAGTGCAACTCCTGTTGATATCTGAACTGCTAGCGTCGCGTTCGCCGACATGAAGCACGGCATGCGGCAACAATATAATACCGATAATACTAACACGGTTAAATTAAGAAAGGAGTCGACCGGTTTATTGTTATATCCGTAATGAAACGATCTACGGAATGATTTTCGATTTTTCAATTTTGCAATAGTTTACCCAAGGACACTTTTTATCCAAAGTTTTTATAAGCGTAAAATATTTCTATTTTTAACGGTCGGTAAGTTATTTAAGTGTTCCCGTAGTCTCTTAATAATCATTTACATTTCATTTTTCAGATCAAAAATATTGAAAACCACAAATTTTCAGCTATGCTTTGCGGCAAAGAATTTCAGTACGGTCTTAATTTTCTGTCTCGTTTCTGCACCGTCAGAAATTAGAGCGAGATCTTTCATTAACCCTAACCCGGAAAAAAAAAACGTTTTTATCTACGTTTATACGAATTATTACTTTTTTCCATCATTAAAACTTACCTTATTTCTGTTTCTTTTTAGCATACCTTTGTCTAAATATTTTGCGTATTATTTTATACGATTATTATTTTTACGTATTAATTTGAGCTTTAATCGCTACTTTTTTTATTTTGTGACCGATGTTTCCCCGATGCTTCCACGAGAATGCTAGGTCGACTGAATAACACTTTTCCCTCTTACCTGGATGTCATCTGTTCTGTACGTATCTGAACAAAATATTAT
Source organism: Lycorma delicatula (assembly GCF_047948215.1). Classification (NCBI taxonomy): domain Eukaryota; kingdom Metazoa; phylum Arthropoda; class Insecta; order Hemiptera; family Fulgoridae; genus Lycorma; species Lycorma delicatula. Next base: position 129,899,715 of record NC_134463.1, on the reverse strand, counting down.
AATATGGATATTATAGTATGGACTTTTTATTGTTTAATTAAATCTATCTCATCGTTTATTATTTTTTTTTGCAGTGTAAACCTAATTTGTAACGCCTTACTAAGCAGATTCCTATCACCCGTAGGTCGTATAGCTCTGTCTCTTTTTCACTTACCCGTTCTGTAATGCGTTATTGGAAAAGCGATAACATTATGAACGGTATGGGTGTGGTAGTCGGGCCGGTAGTGCATGTCCGAGCCACACGCCGCACACTACAACGGGTGGTAGCTGAAATTCAGTCGGGGGCGTTGGCTTCCGTCCAACAGTACACGACTTTACCCCGAGTGCTTCGGTCTCGACCCCGAATATATATGTATATAATATATCAAAACATATCATCCGCACACACCGTCGACGAGCGACACCGCATTAAGTGCAATATTAATCGATCACGTGACCTCCCGTTGTAAATACGACGTCGACAAATTATATTGTTTGGCTTTCATAAAATTAAACGATAATTAATGTCCGTTATTACTCAGGAATATAATAGCTGACGAAAGAGGAGGGGGGGGGGAGTGAAGTTGTGTTTTATAACCTGGCCTATATTATAGCGACGAAAATATTATTTATTTATTTGGAATTGGAATTTCATTGAATACTTAGAGGAGGGAGCTAAAAGGCCAATAATTAAAAGGCGACAATTCGTAGATATTTTACTTAATAATTTTTTGAATTGTGAAGCGAAGTTTTGCAATGGAATACAAATAACGCACATAAGAACACGTTCTTATGACTTATTTTGCGACCGTTACACTGAATACGTCACGTGATCTGCTGAATTAGTCGTAGCAGAATAAATAAAAAAAATGAACTAATAGATACGACGTACTCTGTACATTACTTCATCCTTTATATTTTCAGATATCAATCGTGTGACCTCTACGATGGAATTACATAATTGTTCGGTTTCTTAATCTCAAAATAATTACAACGTCTCCTTTACTTTTCTAAATTATCTGTTTCCTATATTTTAATCTTTATCTTCCGTTACCGTTTTTTCTGTGAATTAATAAATTAACTCGTATTCAGTAGCTCGATGTACTTTTTCTTTTATCGATAAACCCGATTAATTTCTCTGTACCTTGATTCTCTTAAAAACTTTTCGTTTCGTTTCAAACTTTCCCGAACGATGTTAAATTTTATTTTTCGTTTAATATAATCTATTAAACGTATTTAAAATACCTGAAGTATAAGATTCACCGGCTATAGTGGTCCTTTGTCTGAAATTATTGGCATTTTCTGAACATTTTATTGTTATTGATGGCAACTCAGCAAACCGATTCGTTACATCGACCTTATTTAAATTTAAATTCTATTTTCTCTTTTTCAGTTTTAATTTATTGCATCCCACATTAACCAACTTTCACGTATTTAATTTTACTTAATTGTGTGTACTTCGATGCTTAACCTTAACGTTGTAGAAAACTTGACAGAAGACGTAACTTATTCACGAAAATATCAGAGCCTTCACAAAAAATAACAAGCATCCCGTGTCAGAGTTACCAGGAAAGTTAATAAACAAATCTTTTTTCTTATCGGTGTATAATAATACGTTATCCAGATCGCGTCAATATAAAATAAATTATAAATACAAAAACACAAATTATATGTGTTTAATGACGTTTAGCTCGTCTTAATTATTTAATTACCAAAATCATGAAATAGTGTTAAGTTATACACATTGAGTATAAAATATTATTACAAAATTATTCACAATTCAGAAGCAGCTATTGGACATTATTTTAAGCGCATATTTAAGTACACTTTCTTTAAAATAAATTTGGAGAAGATTTTTAAAACGGTTCGACAATTTATTAACAACGGCAACGGTAGCGTAATAAAACCGAAGTACGGTGTTGAGTAATACAAAAACAGTTCCATCGTCAGGTTCGGTAAAGGTGGATTTCGCTATTTCTCAGGAATAGATGACCGTTCTTTTTAGCAAAGACACACATTCATAAATATAAATGCGAGAGTAAAGTTGAAATATTAATTTTCTAAATACCGGTCTACACGAGGCATTCTTAATGTAACTCACTCTCTCTCTCTCTCTCTCTCGTTATCATTAACGGGAATTCTCACCATGCGATTAGCAATTAGCACCGTGCAATTGTACGTCTACAAATTAAGTAATTTCTTAACGCCTTTTTTACTGGCCCAGGAACCGGACATAATATCGTTAGCGACTCAAAATATAGTTATATATGCGAAAATACCTTAAAAAATACCGGGACAGATAAAGCTGATAGATACAGCCGTGCTCGAAATAAATTTGCGGACGTCCACCTGATTTTGTGTCAGGTGGTAGGTTCTTACAGGCTGTAAACGTAGTGCCTGTCGTTGCAGCCGGTGTAGTTTTTCTTTTAGCGGCACGGAGGGGCAATCGGGAGGGGATAGCCTCGACGACTTGGTTGGTTTCGCCAAGGACTTTGTAGCCGTTGACCCCTTCGCACCGCGAAGGTCGATCGGCAGGTCGCCGCCAAGGCCGTGGGTTCCGGCTAAGCATCTCGAGGTCTGCGCGGGGGTGGTACTCTTACTCCCTCGTGTTCAGGTGACGTTGCACGAAAAACCTGCTGTAACCCCTGTTCGAGTTGTGCGATGAAGGCGGTAGCTGGAACTGCACGAAGAGAGCACGGTGGCGAGGGGCGAGCCAAGTCCTCTTGCAAAGTCGAGGTTGGCTTATGACAGCGGTGTGGTGGTTTACCCTGAGCGGGAGATCTTCGGGGAGAAGCCTGTAAAGGTGAACTCCGGGTCCAACGGTTTAGAGCGGGCCCTACGGTCCAAAATCTCCTCAAAGAAGGAATCGCGTATTTCGGTCGACTTTCGGCAGCTTGTAGACTCGTACCTGTCTGAACGGTTGCTGAGTTGGCGTTAAAATGCGAGGGCCTCCAGAGCGCTAACCGTGTCTTAGATTCAGCATTCGATCGGCTATCGGTCAAAGTGGACCGGGTGGTGGAAAAAGTCAGGGACTTCAAACCGGCAACGGGGAGGTTCCTTGTTGAGATCCACACTTCTTTGAAACGGATGGAGGAGAAGATAAAAAAGCCTTGCGGTAACAACCGCACCTGGGCCTAAGCGGGTTAGTCCCCCGCCGCCAGTCCAGGCGCCGGCTAACAAAATTAAGCGGGCCACCGTTAAGGTGGTCCCAGTAACGCCTGATCCGGGGTCTTCGTCTGCGGTGACGGAGCTGACCCTGAAAAAGATCCTGGACCCGCGGAGAGAAACGCTCCAGATCTCCCGGGTCACAAAAACAAGGGACCGTGGAGTGGTCCTGGAGGTCTTAAACGAGCAGCAGGCGAAGCGGCTGCTGGAGGCCGACGTTCTGCAAAAGAACGGGCTGAAGACTCACTTGCTGGCCGAGCGGAGGCCACAAATATCGGTGTACGATTTGCCAAGGGCAGAGGAGCCCGAAATCCTCAAGGAAATACACAGCCAAAATCCAGCATCGGATATGGTTGCCGAGGACTTTCTCAGGGGAACCAGGGTGGTCCGGCGGTTGGGGCGGAAAGAAGCCTCAAAGAGCCGCTGGGTAACTGAGACCTTGCCCGAGATCCGGCAGGTCTTGGTGTGGCCGGTGGTCGGCTGTTCCTCGGGTGGACCTCTTGCAGGGTCGTCGATCGTACAGAAGTACCCCGATGCTTCAAACGTCAAGGCTTTGGTCACACCTCTCTTCGCTGTAGGGCACAGTCGGAGATGCGTGTTCATTGCGCCCTTGCTGGGCACAGGGCACAGCAACAGCTTCTAACAAGACCGCGCCTGCAAAGTTCGCTCTTTGTGTCTTGGTGAAAGGCTTTGATGCTAGACACCGGGTTAGGGGCAAACAATGCAGGTCGCACGACATAACCCGGGAGAAGGTCGTATATAATACGGCGTTTGGCGACGCCTGAATTGTTTGTTAATTTACTTGTGTTTTTTTACGTCGCAAAATTCGCTTTTTTAGATTTTTCAACAGTTCTCGTTCTCATCACACAAATCATTGTTCGTTGTTCTCTCATAAATAAATTTAAAAAAAATAAATATGTAAATTGAAGAAGATAAATTTTACGTAAATATTTGTATAAGTGATCATTTTACATGAGTTTTATTCAAGGTATTTAGTACGGTGGGGTCCACCTTAGGTAATAAAATTGCAGTTAATGAAGTCACCGAATAATCTAATCGGTTACGAACATGATGCAAGTTATTTGTAAGGCGAGCCAAAATTGGATCCGCTAGTGTAATATATTTATTCTATTAATACAATGTGTACAAAGGACCGAGTGTTTACAGAACAACCGCTGCGTAATCCGTTTACGCCAATTAAGGACTAGGACAAATTTACCCTAAGCTTAGACTTATTTCTTCTTTCTTTTTTTAATCTATTTTATCCGCGGTACAAAATGAGAAAAAATCTCTGTTTATAATACAAATTAGGATATATTTATAAATTAAAAAAAAAAAAAAAATCCGTACAACAGAGCCTTAAGTGTCTGTTTGGAACGATCGAATTGCGCGATTATCCGGTAGCCATATTTAATTCTTGATTAGCTTTCTTGATTCGTGGCCCGCAGGCGACTGCATCCTTCACTCGTGTAATGAGTGTTCCTGTGGCTTCTTAATGCTAAGATCGCCGGCTGCGATGCGATAAGAACCCGATAACAGAGTGATAGCCGAGGACGATATCCAGCAGCCATTAGCTGTTTCGCTGGACATCGAATTACTAATCTTTCGCACAGGAAGAGTAACGTTAACCATCCGACACTCTACTATACTAGCCGCTTCCACTAACTATCTGTGTAAAAATTTAGACGTTTTAATTAATTTATTGACGATTAAATTAAAAGATTATAAATATAAGATATGACAAAAATAGTATAAAAATTACCTGGAACAACCTGAAAAATTAACATCATATATACGAGTACAATATAAAACTGAAGCGCCAAAGAAATATTAAATCCGATGATATTCAAAATTTAAAAAGAAATACTACAACTTATACCCGAGGAAAACGTTATAAACAATCCAAAACACACACTCAATCATAATTATTTTAACGTTCCGCATCGGTCTCCATCAAGGAAGACGTGAAATAATAAAATAAAAATGCTATTTAATTTACGAGTAATAAAATCATTAGGTATCATATTTAATGATTTATAACTGGATTATCGGATCCGCCTGCGGAAAGACAGATCGGTATGAGGACCTGAGATCTCAGATTACAGGGAGACACCCTTCCCAGGAATAAAATTTTTATTTGTAATTATTTAAACGGTTAAGTTTCTTAAATAAGTCAAAAGCAAAGTTAATACTTTAAATTCGACGATTAAATTTTTCCAAAGCTGTACGTCTTTTTACCAGGAAAAAAATATTTCGTTAAAAGGGATATTTCATGCACCACCTCGTACTTCGACACAATACTGAATAGATTTGCTCCGTTTTATCTATATTTTTATTATTATTTACCTTCGGTATGAAAGTCGCATTTAAAGTGAGAATCGATCCGAAAAACCAGATATTTGATAAAGTCAACCTTTTTTATTTTTCAAGTCTAAAAATCTCCGAGAATTCAATGTTAAAATTAAACCGATGTATTTTTATTTTGTATAGTTTTAAAGTCTAATCTTCAGAGAAAATATTTTGTAATTTTCGTGCCGTTTAATGAGAGCGTGTTGTAATCCGACCGGTTTTTTAATCCTAGATTTCCAAACTTAAAAAGTCCACCCGTTAAATAATAAGACAAACGATAAGATACGATATTTATAGACGACGTTAGTGCGTAGTAAGTCGTTTAAATTTTTAAACAACAGCTCCTTGTGTAAATTCAGAAAACATACTAAATTCGTTTTGTCAAATTTTTATCGATCCTAAAAATTTGTGATATATTTTTTATATAGCCGTCAAATAAGTTTAACTACATCGTGAATTCTTCTGTCATGTAATGTATTCAAAAGGGACTTATCACGTGTCTCTAGATCTCTATCTTTTTACTTTCTTCTTACGGAGACCTTTTTATCGCAACATAAGTTTTTCTTACAAAATCTGCTAGCTTTGTAATTATTGATTTTGTATTTATCCCGATTAGAAATCCAAACCTATTACGGTCTGACTTATTTTTATAATTAGTTCGATGAACTTTTTTTTATAATAATGAACAATTTTTATAATTATTTTATTGCCGTTTCAAATAGTCGCCGTAAAAACTCCTGCGCTTATAATACCTCGCCGTGAAGATAACCTGGTATCTGCCTACGACCTGAATCATTCATAGACGTTCTTCTTCGTCTCATCTCGATGCCAAACTTCCGGCCGCCACTCTTGCGGTGGATAAACAGATAGAAATCGTTCGGTACTAAGCACAACATTTCGCCAAGAAGGATTGAATCCTTCCTGGCGAAATGCGGACTAGTCGATCGGCTCCTATCGCTTGCGTCCAACATAGGTCGTTCGTTTTTACGTGACAACACCGCGCTACAACTCTGTAGACTATCCCTTTCGTTCTATATCGGACGTAAATTTCAAAAATAAATTTGGATTTGCGAATCGTCAACCGGAACGTATCATCTCTTTAACGTTGTGCAGCAAATCTATATAGTCGAGGTCAGCGGCTTAAGCTCCTCGTCCACGAATGATTTTTCTTCTTTCATAAACTCTTTTTCTTAGCGTAACTTGACTTATCTCGTTCGTTAACTTCACAGATTCATCGGTAAGTATTTGGTTTTATTACACGGCCGAGGGCACGTGCGATTCTTTTCTTCCAATTCGGATAAAGGAATCATATCGGTCCAACAGGACGAAAGAATCAATACATTAGGATAATAAGGATGATTTGTTAAAACTGCAGTTTATGATGAAATATTAAGACCTAGATTTATTTAACGTAAAAATAATTCCTAGAAAATATATTTATAAATGGAAGATACTCGTACAAGAGGATAAATACTAAAAATGTATTTTAAACTACGCAAACTTCACAAGAGAATATTACATTCGTTAAAAAAATCCCGATCGATTTTCAAACTTTTTAGTAAGATACCGTTATTTAATTTAAGATTCGTTAATTAATCCGATTATTTATTTCATTAATATAAATTAATATTTTATAGTTTTTTTTAAGTGTAATAAATAGCAATTTTTTTATACGTATTTAAATGCGGAAAATAATTATAAAATTTACTTTATCGACAGACAAAATTTCGAAGAAAAGCAGAAAGAGCATATTAATGTATTCCAATAAAGTTGTACTAAATATATATTTTATAGTTTATACTTTAAGTGTAAAGACAGACAAAAATATGTTCTTTCTAGACCTATTTGAGAAAATATTGTAATACATGAATAATACTGTGCGCCTAAATTAAGACGCAGGAAAAAGAAGGATTTCTCTTAAAAGATTAAAAATTAATTAATTATACGCGTAAATTTTTAATTTGCGTATATGTCCTTAACAAATTATTAAAGTATTATGGAAAATAAGGTCTGAGGAAAGTATAAATAATTTTTCTGTTTACATTTTCAGAGCTTTTAAATTTTCTTTTAAAAAACATATTTTTGTTAAAGTAGAACGTTAAATTTTTTTTTCTTAACGTGTTTTAGTCTGCGTTGATTTTAATTTTAACGATTTTTATTGGAAATTTTAACAGATTTTTGTCGGTTTTTCATTAAAACAGCTTTCAAAAGATGATAATAATAATAATTACACTAGGATTAATAAAGAGAAAATAAAATTAATTGAAATCTATTAAAATAAAGATTTCAAAATCTAATAATTTAACTAAACGCATTTTCTTTTAATGATTTTTGAACAGCCTACAGACATCATGTAAGAATTATGTTGACAACTTCCGTAATTTCGTCCGAGTTATCAGCGATTTACCACCGACGGAATAAGAAGATCTTATTCTGGCGTTTCTATAAATTAGGAAGTTGTTTGAAGATTACTCATGTAAAGGCAAACTTTAAAGGTTGTGAGCTTTAATTTCAGTTTAACGTGTGTCTTTTCTTCTTGAATCGGCCACCTTAGGACCGCAAATAAATGTCTTAATCATTGTTTTCCTTTCTTCCTGATATTTCTTCAATCTTCATTCTTTCTCCAGTTATCGCATTTTTCTCTTCATTCCATCCGCAGTCTTTTTCTGGAAACCCTAGTTTTCTAAAATAATATTTCTAAATTCATTTCTATTTAAGATTATTTCTTTCGCGATGTTTAGTACTCTTATATCCTTTAAAGCTTCATTAAACCAGGTTTATTTATTTTTTTGATTATAGAAAAAATTAAAACTTATTTTAGTCGGTCTTTTTTCTTCATTCTGAAAACATGTCCAAAAACGCCTTCTTTTCCTTATAACATCTGAAAATCTGTCATTAAATTTATTAATCTGTTCATTTTTTTCTAATTCTTCACTTATCTCTTCAATTTTAAACGGCCTTAAAATATTTTTTCCTCTTTTTTTCTCCGGCTCTTCAATTTCGCCTATCTTATTCATACACAAATATTCAGGGCTAATAACTCTGTTGTAATGCCTAATTTTTTATTTTTCTGGAAAGTAATTTTTGATTGTGTAAATGCTTTATTAAGATCCATATTACTAGCTCGACTTTATTCTATTTATCTAAAGCGTAGGGGTTAATTATTTCACCAAGTTGTTTAAATTTATTCGCTTAATTTTTCCATTTAAGTTTTTTAAGTCTTTAGAACATTTTTAATATTTGTCATAAAACTCAGTTTTTATTGAAAAAAATCTATAAACCTATTTTTTTCAGCTAACGTTTTTAAAAGATCAATTTCAATTTCTGCAGTTTTATATTAGGGGACAAAATTGTCAGATAATCTGCAAAGGACAAACGACTGATTTTGAGATTTTACCCTTACGTACTAGTTTTATATTTTCTAACTTAAAAATTTCCATCTGTTTGTTCCATTCTCTAATTACTTTTGTTTTATTCCGACGTAAAAAAATTGCCAAAAAGCATAATTTTTTAACTATGCTCTTCAGTCCAAAGTTCTAGGAAAGGAAATAAGGACGATTATCGAGGCGATGTAAATAAATAACAATAAAAAGCTTGAATATGACAATTGATAATCGCTTTACAATTACTCGCGCAAAACTCCACAAGAAAACCTAATAATTAGTATCTCCATGTAGTATAATCAACGGCGTCTATTTTGTATCTTATATTTAATTAATTGCGTATTTAGTGACGTCGCTGTAATCAAGATTTTACCGCGTTTTCTCTCGATCCATCCACGTAAATGGTGGGACATCTTTTAGTTTTATCTTTGCAGTGACATATCTACTCGTTCCTTAATGTATTACGGGTGTTATGTACCAAACAGATTAAAAGATGTTTTCATTTTTTATTAATGCGCACGGGAATTACGAGTGAAGGCAATGTCAATATATTTATCACCGGTTATGCAAAAAGATTGTTTACGAGTAATGGCCTAAACATAAGTTTAGTACAAATAATGCGAATTATTTGTACGGTTTAATTAGCGTGCTTTTTTAAGTCACAGCGATTAGGGAGACGCCAATAAACTGTATATCTGGCGGAATATAGGATCTATTACACGGAGGGTAAACGTTATTGAAATACTCTGCTTAGTGTAACAATTTTTCTTGAAAAACGGTTATTCTATCTAAGTCGGTTTTTTTATAGTAGAAATATTGGTCCGTGTCACCGATACTTCTAAAAATAAAAACCTTGAGAGTTAGCAAATAAAGCGGATCTTTAAAATAAGTTTGTGAAAATTTTCTTAAATTAAAAAATATATTTGGAAACATTTGATGTTTAATACGACCGTAAAATTATTAAAATTATATTTTTTAATTTATTAAGTTTTAAAAGACAAATCGTATTGTATACGCAAAAACAACATACTCTTACACGATAATGTAAAAATCTTAGAAACCGTTTATGAGAAATTCAACTTGTCAGGTTTTGGAAAAATATACAAGTCGTGCCTACCGTACAAAATTAGAAGCTTTTGTATTCCGCTTTAGCCGGTTACTTTATAATTAATTAAAATGCGTATCGCACCCGGTATTTTAACGAAGGATAAATAAGGAAAAGAAATTTTATTTGCGGACTTTAATTTTGAAACGATCTCAGAATTAAGGAGTCTTGAATTAACAATAAAATACGATCGATCACGGCTATCCCTTTTCGAGAGCTGTGTACCGTACGTTGTAGTTCGATAAAAAGAATACGATAAACAACGGCGGTACTAGTTTTAGGGCGAAAAGCATATTAAACACTGTATGACGACCCGTGTCGTCATTTTAAACCCCCGTCGGGAAATGAAGCGGGAATTATTTCTACTAAAAATAACCGGGGATGTTATTCCTTCCCTTTTCATTCCCTGTTTTTTCCTTCATCCATCCTCTTCTTCGTTTGTAATCGCATTCGCATAACGCGCTTAATTCTGTTACGCTTTTTCCGGCCCGCGCATTAACGCGCGCCTTAATTGCCCGCCTTTCTTAATAACGTCGCTTCTGCTTCACTACTCCCTGCTAATTCGTCATTTTATAGAAACTTTACCTCTCGCAGCAGTACACTGCTGTTTCTTTCTCTTTCCTCATACTTACTATCTCTCACTCTCTCTTTCTCTCTGTGTGTGTGACTGTTTTTACTTTTTACATGTTTTCCTTGTCCCTTGTATGTAATATCATGGTGTTTGGTAGCTACTGCAAATTACTACGCACACAAATAAGATACTACGTGGTAGAAGCTCACCGTTTGCTAACTTGTTCTCATTTTTTATCTCCCTAAAAAAAATATCTCAGAAAACGGTTTAGATATTTATTTACTTTTTTTCTCAGTTTAATTCGTAATTAAATGTTTCGCAATTGAAATGTCAAATAAAATTTATAACGGCGTTCCTATAAATTAATTAATTTAATTTTAATCGACGAATTGATTATTTTTCAAAACTTTTATTTAAAAAATATACTCGGTCGACTTTTCGCTCGCTCTCTCAAGCGCGTACACACAAACACACACACCTACACACGAGTAAATAGATAAAATGAATGTTGTAATATATAAATTTGAAGTTTATAGTAATTTGCTCCTCCTTTACCAGAAGGGTTGTTTTCCACGTCACTTTTTATGATAGAATTATTTTTCTTTTTTTAGTTGTCGTAAATTAGTTTAAACAAATCTTATATATATATAAATGAATGTGTTTGTTTGTCCCGTATGCGTTCCTGTACCATTCATCCGATTGCGATGATATTTTGGTGAGTTGTGCGCACGCCCGCAAAGGTTTTGAATTACTTTGGACTCGCTAGGTGGCGCTAGGGGGTTTAGATATTTGGAAAGACTGCATTTATGGTCCGATTTGGATCATATTCAGATTATATATTAGTTACGTGAAAATAAATATTTCTGGTAAAAATGAAAAAAAGGAGGGAAGATGGCAAGAAGGGAAAAGGTAAATGTTAAAATTTGAGAAGTTCCTTAACGTTCAATTTTTTAGTGTTTTATCAAACTTTCATTTGTGTTCATTTAATTTATATATATATATATATATATATATATATATATATATATATATATATATACTCAAATCTAGCAACGGTGAAGCATTGCTGGGTCAGTTAGTTTCATATAAAAGTAAGCAAGTACACATCTTTACTAACTCTGTATGTCCAGGAGAAAAGAAACGATTTAAGATATTATTATTATCACTGTTAATTAAAATAGCGTAATTAGAAAATTAGACTGTTGATAATTTTGTTTGAAATTTTTGAATTATAATTTTTTTAAATTAGGTCGGTTTAATTTTTGTGATACCTCTTGAAATTTGCATTTTAACAAAACATTTACAAAAAATTGTCATTAATGGAAATATTTTCACGAACCTAACGAATAAATTTAAGCGCAAAAGTTTTAAATTAAATAAATAGAGTTTGACACTAGACATCAGAATTCCAGAAGTTATTTTTAAAAAATTATCTTTTACGCAAATATCGTATTAACAAAAATCGATTCGTGGATACTGGACACGGATATCGATCACTTACACAGTGTCCGTAAAAGATTATGCTGGAATACAATGTGTTGCATCATCTTTATTGATAAAGGTAGTTAACACAATTTTTAAAGAAGTATACCTTAAATTCTAAAAAAAGTGTCCGATTCCTCTTCATTTTAATAAAGCTCGACGTGTGCTCCTCTAGTGGCACGTAGAACATAAGACAATATTCACGCACTTTCCTTAAATCTAACGGCATTTCGCGGTGTTATGTTTTCATTAGCATGTGTGATTCGCTTCGGCACCGCGTTCAGATTTTCAAAACCGGTCGCGTAAGTGATGTCTTAATAAAATCCCAGAAAAATAAATCCATCGGAGATCTAGGAATTTAAAGAATCGGCCCGTTCCTGGAAATCCAACGATCCGGTAGCGTCGCATTCAAAGTAGTGTCACGAAGATATCAGCCCGTTGTCCCATATCAGCCCCGTTTTCGAGTGGAAAATGCCGTTCGAGTCCGTTTCTCGCGGCCGGATATATGCGTAATTAAATAGCACGACTAAAAAAACGGTCGAATTTATAGCTTTTTGTGGAAGAAGAAAGATAAAATATTTCATTGTGTAATAAAGCTGGTCCGAACGATCGAGTACAACCCTTATATGCTCCCTAATTGCATGTCGATTTCCTGATTCACAAATCACGTTATAGTTGTACACACGCACATTAAGATCGGTAACTATCTCGCTGACGTGAAACGTTTCTTCAGTAAACAGGCGAAAGAAAAAGCGATTATCCTCATCGAGTATATTCAAAATAATATTAGCGTATTCCTTGCGTTTACGATAATCGTTAGTTTCACACTATTCCAGATTTTAATTTTATACGGACGAAGCTTTACAACGTTGTACACTTGTAATTACCCTGAAGTTTGTTTCTGTCTGTTGTCGGGTGGTCGAGTAAACCTTGAATAGAATCGACTGATTATTCCCTGACTGAGGGTCATCCAGTGCTTTCACCTTTCTCTGCCGAACCGGTTTTAAAAATTATTTCATCTATAATTAAATAAATTTCAAATACGGAGAATTTGTTCCGTATTTGACTTTGAATAGTAACAGGATACTTTGTTTCAGCTAACCGTACGATACATTGGTCTTTCATCTGGAATATAGAAATATATAAAACAATCAAATTAAAATATTACGATTTGCAGCTGAAAAATTATGCATTTTAATCGAAGTAATCTTTTGCGGACACTCCGTATTCTTATAAACCGGTCTTTATACGGATATCGGATTAAAAATACGGCAACGTATTAAGAGTGTCTACTATCAGGAAAAACAATTTTTTTAAATAAAAATAAAAGTGACCAAAAACAACCAAAAACAAAAATTTCTAGTTCTTTAAATTTTTACTTAAATTTAGTAGAAAAAAATAACCATTTAATTTAAGAGTAAAAACTTAATTTGTTTAAAGTGGTGCGTTACAGATAAAAGTCAGTTCCTGTTTGTAATTTGATCCTGACTTCAAATTGTAAATTTGAAGAATTCAAATAGTGTTTTTTCTCTCTTTTCTGTTTTTAGGGATTTTTTGCGGCTTTTATGTTATTATTTTTTTTTTTTGTATAAAATATCGATAGGGATAATAAATAAAAGCTGCCTTTATGGAAAACTTTTTTTCAAGAAACAATACGATAAGAAGCCTGCTTCTTGAAAATTAAAATATTTAAATATATCTGATACACGGCATCAACAGACCGCTAGACTATTAGATACTAAGCTTGAGCCAAGTCCCTGCGGAATACGAGAATCTGTATTACCTTTTACGTAATAAATAATGTATGTTTCCCCTATAATTTTCTTGATTTTCTTTTATTAATACAAAATTCTCCCTCTAAAAATCATGAGACCTTGCCGTTGGTGAGGGGGCTTGAGTACTCAGTGATGCAGAGTAGCTGGACCGAAGGTGCAACCATATCGGAGAGGTATCTGTTGAGAGCCAAACTAAGGAATGATTCCTGAAAGAGGGCAGCAGCTCTTTCAGTAGTTGTTAAGGGCGTAAGTCAGGAAGACTTATCAACATCACTCAGTACTCTGAGTACTGCGCAGCTGAAAGCAATGCAAAACTACAGCTGCTTTTTCTCCAAGAAAATGTGGCTCCCTGCATTTTCATATAGCAATGATGGAGGCGCCTTCCTTGGTAAAATATTGCGGAGGTAAACTAGTTCCCCGTTCGGATCTGCGGGTGGGGACTACTAAGGAAGGGGTCACCAGAAAATTAAAAAATAACATTCTACGAGTCGCAGCGTGGAATGTTCGAAGTTTATAAAAGGTTGGTAGGTTAGAAAATGGAGGGAAATGGATAGGATAAATGTAGATGTAGTAGGAATTAGCGAGGTTCGGTGGGAAGAGGAAAACGACTTTTGGTCAGGTGATTTTAGAATAATTAACTAAGCCGGGCAGGCAGGAGTAGATTTCGTAATGAACAAGAAGATAGGGAAGAGAGTATTTCAAAATATATAGCAGTAGAATCATTGTAATAAGGATAAAATCAAAACCTAAACCGACAACGATTGTTAACGTCTATATGCCTACAAGCGCCCATGATGATGATGATGAGGTAGAGTGTGTATACGAAGAAATTGATGAAGCAATTAAACACGTAAAAGGAGATGAAAATTTAATAATAGTTGGAGATTGGAATGCAAGCATTGGAAAAGGCAAGGAAGGAAATATAGCGGGTGAATACGGGCTGGGCAGAAGAAATGAAAGAGGGGACCGACTTATAGAAGCATTTGGAATAATATAACTAAAAGAAGAGACAGACTTATAGGCCACATATTAAGGCATTCTGGAATAGTCGCTTTAATATTGAAGGGACAGGTAAAAGGAAAAAGTTGTGCAGGCAGGCAACGTTTGGAATACGTAAAACAAATTGTTAGGGATGGTAGGATGTAGGGGTATACCGAAATGAAACGACTAACACTAGATAGGAAATCTTGGAGAGCTGTATCAAACCAGTCAAATGATTGAAAACAAAAAAAAATACAAAATATATTTATACAAGATATACTTCCTGCTATTTTCGGTGGCGTAGTAATAATGTCTTTTCCTTTTACCCGGAAGGTTCTACGTTTGAATGCCGGTCAGGGTCGGGCATATTTCACAGCTGTAAAATCCATTTCTCAATAACGATTGTAATCGGACGATGAGTTTGTAGTTAATTTCAAAGAGTAAATAAATAAGATATCAGAACGACATTAGGTTTTAAAATCTGATACGATCTAGTTAAATCGAATATTAGGCGAAAATAACACAATAAAGATGAAAAATATCTTTAAATCTTTTTATATAGCGGATTTAATTTTCGTTTAAAAAATCCATGGTTATGCTGACAGGGAAAAGTTATAAAGCGATAAGCACAGGTACCTTCTCGCCAAAACCACAAAAGAATCGTCCTATCGATCCATTTGGTGTAAGTAATTCATGAATATACATAAAAATGTGCGAAAGTATCGAATCGTACAAAAAATGTTTAACTGTTTTATCGGTAACCCAGACACACCCCCGATGATCAATATAATTAATCAGACAGATAATGAACAGTCGAATATAACGTACACATTATCTACGCGGGTAAACGAATCGACGCGATTCACAAGTAACTCTTAAAAAGGGTTTTAGCCGTCTACAAGAATAACAGGCATTCTATTTCGTACGTATTAAAAAGAATGAGGAGAGAAGTACCTCTCGTCGAATCGTTTACTTCGCCAAGCATACTGCACGCTGATCCTTAGTCAGACTAAGCTGTATTACTGACAACTTCGCTTAGTTCAGAGCAGGGATTTACGGTTTAATTGACATCTGCTCTGACTAACAGCGAAATTATAATTACTGTTGTTTGTAAACTACGGGAAAGAAGTAGAAAAATCATAAAATTTAAAGACATTAGGCTGAATTTATTAAATTGTGATCCGATCGTTTAAATCACCCTCAAAATAACCGCTTTTATTCCTTTGAGTTTGAGATTTTCATCCAAAAATCTTTTCATTCATTCAACGTGACATAAGAGGAAAAAACACAGACGAAAATTGAGAATGCCAATTTAGTGAAATCGACTAGAAAACCCGCTTCCTTTGATTAAAAATAGAATTTTGATTTTAATATAGTATATTAATATAATTTTAAATTTTTTAGAATAAACAATTTATTATTTTTACTTTATTTTTTATTTTATTTTATTAAATTTATTGTATTTTAAGAGTCCGTCTGTGATATTAGTTGTTAGATTTTAGTGATATTAGTTGTGTCTTTAATGTTATTACTCGTAGTTTTAAGTTTTATTTCACTTTTTTAATTTTTGTTTTTAACTTGTGTTAATTTTTTAATATATAGTTTGTATTAGTTTAAAGTATTATTTAATATTGTTATTTTAGTTTTAAGTTTTACGTTATAGTTTTTATGTTCTTTAGTTTTCTTTTGAGTCTTTTTGTTATCCGAGAATGGGCCCTTTACATCCATCTCGGACTTTGTTAAATTCTATTTACTTTTGGTTTTATTTTAGATTTTATCTGTGATATTAGTTGTAAGTTATATTTATCTTTTAGATTAGTTTTAATTTCTTTTATTTTTTTATTTAAAAAAACCGGGCGCTGATAACGCGTAGGCGTTTTTCGCCCTAAAAAAAAAAACTTTCAGAAATTAGAGGAAGGATCACTATGATTACGTTTTTTAGCAGTGAAACACGGACAAAGAAAAAAGAAAAGAATGGAATATTTTAAATAAGATTAAGGATCGGTCGATAAAATTTAAAATGAGAGATTATAAACATATAGGAGAACAATCGATAGCCCACGTACTTAGAAGACGTAACAGAGGAATATGTCAAAGGTAAAAACCGAAGAGGAAAACAGAAAATTGAAATATATAAGACAGATAACGGAGAATGTAAGTGCAGTAAAATTATTTTGACGTTCAAAAATTAAAAAACTATTTTTTATTCCAGAAAAAAAATCATTTCTACTAGTGACACCTCTGTTCCTCGCTGGGAACTAGCTGTGCAGTTAAAATCATTGCACGCAAAGATATTTTGTATCTGGGATGTCTTATGTATTGAAACCGTAACAAACAATACGTATACATATAGTGTAATATCAAAGGGTGTCTTGTTCGATAAAATTCATGTGTAGTGGCGCTCTTTGTGTGTGTTCAGGAGTAAGAGGTGTATCGCTGTAGTCTTATTATAATAACCTTTGTGTGCGTGTGTGTGTATGTGTATGTTTACATACGTACCTAAATGAAATAGGTTCGATAACATTGTACCCTTTACTTCATTTTTTACTAAATGTCAAATCCGAAGATCAGAACCGTAAATGTAGGAAAAGCAAAATAGGAAAATGTCAGGATGACCTAACCTGCAAATCATTTTTACCGATATCTATTTTAAATATTAATCTGCTATTAATTAACAAAACACATTTTTAATGTCATTATAACCTTCTGAAAATTTATTTTTAATCTATACTAGGCCGGTTGGTCAGATACATTATTTTTTTTACCGCGTATGAAATTACGGAATACAGAACAAGTATTTTTCAACCGACAACATTTTCTTTCTGTTCACTTCTTTTCGTTTTAAATTTTTTATATCGTAGAGTTGTCGGGGTTTATCAAAAGATCGCATTATCGTTAATTATTATTATGAATCTTATACGATTACTGTATTCTAATGTGTTTTGAGGATGAAATTTTATATTCTACTCGAATTACGAATCCTATTTATTATTTTCGGATAAATGCGGAATTTAAATTACGAAATGTGTTAGATTAGATTTACCGAAACGTTTCTGTATAACCTTCTTTTTCTGACGATTACTCTTTTCTTCCTAAAGATTAAAAAATACAGTATCGCAATTTTTCAGAAATATATGTCAAGTACCGTCGTTCCTAGGACCCGTTATCGTTATAAGCGACCTGATAACGAGTTACCGGTCTCTCTCAAAATATAAATTATTATTTTTATAAATAACAAAGCGAGAAGTTGAGAGTAAAACGAATATCTGATTGCATTTTCGTTATTTCGAACCTGCAGAAATGTAGGTGACAAGCGTCCCTTCCAACTTCACACCGTACACCGTAAGGTCTGAACGTATGCGCTTTCAGAGTAAGTAACTCGAGTAAATATTTAAAATGTTAATTTATCCGTGGATTTATATTTTTGATTGCGCAAAAATAACGGTCACTTATTCTTAAAAAATAATAACACCCGCACGAATCAAACCGCATGACGGAACCTTTTCGTATAACTTAACACAATACGTCGGGTTACGGGAAGGGCCCTATTGTGCTTCCGTTGCCATCTTTAACGACTTTACTGCCATGAGATGCCGTATAGAGTCTCACCTAGCGTTAGTAAAAGACCGCGTGAAAAAATCCAATTGTTTCCGACTAACTGGCCGAATACTAATCCATTATTTTACGTAACTGTTTTTACTCTTAAGAAATTAACATAATCGATTTTTATGGAGCTAGAGAATGTGAGATCCCAAATGGGATTTCATGACCTCCCAGCGGCAAATATTTTTTCTTACTGTATTAATTATTTACATTAGGAATATAACGTATCTTATAAAATAGAATATAAATTGCAGTTACAAGTATCTTTTTGGTTAATTAAACTTAGTCGTATGGTTTCTTACTTAAGTTTCGTTAAAATTTACCGGTTGCTATGATATTTTTACGGTATCGATTTTTATTTATGTCTGCTCCGAATCTTGCTAGATGAAATATTTAATCGATCAATTTTTACAAATAAATGGAGTGTTCACTTAAAAATATAGTTAGCTTTATCGATTAATAACTATTTAAAGTAAATTATGTTATCGAATTACATATTTAAAAAAAAAAAAATGAATAACTACTGTACATCGAAACGAGAAATATAAAATACTTCGAGAAAGGTTATATAACAATAATTATTACGAACGAATAAATAAAACTGAAAGAACGTCTACTTTTTTAAATCTATATTTGATAATAGAAACCAAACATGCTGAGCAGCTGTATGCACTCTTGGAATCTCACCCGCTGAGCATATTATCCTCCAAAATTGGTGGATTTGGGAAATATTTGTAACATGCAATAAGTAAGCTTTTTAGTTAATAACTCCTTTAGCGTTTTATTAAAATATAAAAAGTCAAAGCATTAGATCCTGATGAAAATTATATTATTACAATGATAGACAAAAAAGATTTTTTTAATATTTCTGTAAATGTGATAACATTCCTTGACTTGTTTTTTTTTTTTTGCGTACATTACAGATCTGTAAATACAATTTTTCTATCGCTCTTAGTTTTAAATAAATTACGTTTCAAAAGAAATTAAGGGAAAATAACGGTCAAAATCTGTAAAATTTTTAATTTTGCATTGCCATACCTGTGTTAGAATGCTTTTCTTGTTAGAGCGCTTTTCTTTTATAAATACCCTCAGGCACATCCCGAATTAATATCCAACAGTAATCGGCTAGCATGTTGGTATTCCATCTCCCTTTATAGCGGCTTTCCATCACCGAAATGTCTTCGTGGAGACGTTCACCGTGTTCGTCACTTACGTCTCCGAGGTTATCCGGGAAAAAATCCAAATGCGAGTGGAGGAAATATATTTTCAAAAACATATTGCATCTCAAAGTTCTGTATGAAGTAAGAAGTTGATTAACAATATGGTGGTAATTGTCGTATTTTTGTTTGCCGAGGAAATATTTGCAAACGTCTTTAAATGAGGCCCAAGCTGCACTTTCTATATTTTTTAACTTCGAGTTAAATACATCATCTTTGACCAACTCTCTTATTTGAGGACGAATAAATATTCCTTCTTTAATTTTTCCTTCACTTAGATGTGGAAATTCCTGCCTGATGTAAAAAAATCCAGGACTTTCCTTTTTCATTGCTTTTACAAAATTGTTCGTTAGTCCTAGCTTGATATGGAGAGGGGTAAAAGTATTTTTTTGGGTTCAAGTAAGGTCTCATGAATAAAATTTTTCCCGTTTGGAGAGTTAAGTTGTTTCGTTTCTTCCATTCTTTGGTAACATAATGTTTATCCCGAGCTCGGCTGTTCAATTCGCAAAAAAAACACATGTACTTAGTATAGCCTAACAAAATAGCTATAACTTTCAAATCACCGCATATGTTCCAGCTATGTTTTTTATAATTTATTTTTTCAAGAACGTCTTTCATCACATCGTATTTCTCTTTCAAATTAATACCGTAAGCGATTGGTATCGAAGGATATTTATTACCGTTGTGTAGTAGAACCACTTTTAAACTATACTTGGACGAATGTATGAAAAGACGCCGGTCCTCAGGTTTATGAACTTGTCCTAAGTGCAACACAAGCTTCTCAATATTTGTGCAATAAACCAAAGTATTTTCATCAATTAAGTACTGAGCAAGTTTTTTTGTCGGTTTCGAAAGCCCGAAATTTTTGTATTTTTTGAAGCAATTTCTAACCTTGCAGTCTTGATCCTAACAGTTCAGTTTAGCTTGATTTTTTGGTAAATTTAAATCCCTAAACAAGTCATTTAATTCACCTTGTGAAGTAAGATGTGGGTTATTGCAAGATTAATTCAAAATCAAAATCATTGTTATCTTCTACATTACTGTCTATTCTTCATCGCTGCTTTTGAAACATACATTCACAGATGGTTCAGGAAATGGAATAAGTTCACTGTGAGGTACAGGCCTGATTACAGATTGCAATGAAGGATATTTTACAGTATGTTTAGTTTTTAGAAATTCCAGACACAGTTATTAAACAAAAGTAACAATTGGTTACACGATCCTTTGGTTCACGCTAGGTACATTAAATGGAAAAGCCTTCCATGTACCTTTCAGCCATCCTCTTAAATATACAGAACAATTAGTGTATACTACATGAGAAGCCCACGTCTTATCCTGATCACCAATTTTTGCACTGAAAGTACAAATGATATGCTTTTTTAATTAAAGGTGTAATGTTTTTCCGTTTGATTTTGCAATAAACTCACCACATACATAAGAAAAGGCATCCACATCTTTTACACAATTTCGACGCATTATGACACTGCACTGTTAACAAACTTATATAAGACAACAATAAGACTGAACAAAATTAATTCATTCCTAAATCCAGTGCTTAATACAAACAACACTGCTGTGTTTTCAGCTACATTTTTTGACCTGCACAGACATGATTAATCTTGTCCATGATAATCAGTATCACTTTTTAGTATTAGATATGATGTCATGATATGTGGCTGTGTTATGATTTAATTCTTTGTCTAGGGTTTGTGTATTTATAGCTTAAAAATTACGTTAAGAAAGTTAAACAGCAAAAATGAGCTAACAAAATGCAATATAGGAAATTAAAATGCTGAAAATACGTTGAAAACTGAAAAAAAAATCCTTTAATTAAAATTTAAAACTTTTTCAAAAACGGTGGTCGATATATTTTGAGTTCATATTCGTTTCAGCATCAAAACACAGATTAAAATCATTTATGGCATGTTAGGAAACCAAAATTATGTTTATCAGTGTTATTAATTCCAGAAAAAGTTAAAGTTACAGGACGCTAAGTTTATAAAATTGTAAGTTAAAATGCGGCGAACACGTATACATATAAAAATAGAGAGATATACCTTGCCCTACTTGAGATTCCAAATGGGATTCCACGGCCTGATGTTGACATCATGTAAGACCCGAATCGGGATCTCATAGCCGGTTAAAAAGGGCTCGTAAAGTAGGCGTGGCAGTCAAGCTGTTGATAAATTTCCCAATCGTTTTTTAAATTTTCTGTAGATGAATTTATAAAAAAAAAAAAATAGTAACATAAGTTTTGTGTCTCCGCTCTCCGTGTACATAAATATCTACTCAAATAATTTTCATTAACTCCTGAATTGTGATTTATTTTACTAATATTCTGTATAATCATATATTTACCGTAACATTATTTCACGCGTTTACATCATAAATAATTAATATGTACTTTAATCGCATCAATTTTTTTATCTTAAATAATAATAATTGTGTATTTTGTGACGCTTCTCTGATCATTGTTTACCTTGGTTTCACCTGATTCATCCAGGAAAATTATGAAGCGGCTCCTTTTTTTATTTGTAGAGTAGAATATCTTTCTAGCCCTTGCACGATCTATAATTATGTACGATCGAAATGAAAGATTTATTTATTTCGTGAACCTCCGATATATTAATGCGTGTTACAACGCTAAAAATTTGGTTCGCGTAGTGTATAGCGAAAAATTATTACACCTCTTTCTGCCGCCCGAAACTATGCATTATTACACTGTGACAAATGAAGCTTCTAGAAATGGAAAATGCGATAAGGAGAAAAAGAGAATCGTAAAAGAGAGAAATAAATAAATGTACGAAACGAGATAGAGATACGCGAACGGAAAAATAAATGTAAAAAAGAGAATCGAAAAACGATAATAAAGAAGCGTGAAAGAAAGAATTTTTAGAATAGAGTAGAAGATTTGAGGTAAAGAAATTTCTTGAAAATAAAATAGCATTTGAACGGCAGATGTTTGGAAACCGTTAAGCTCGAGCGAACAAGAGGATGGCAGCAAGGCGCTGTTACATCAGGACAATCTCTAGGCCCGGGGGTATAAATACTGCCGGGGCCGGCGGGTAGCAGAATTGAGAGGCAGTCGATTAGCTCCAGCCTCCCCGTATACTCTCCGCGAAGGGAGAATATAACCACCTCGACAAACTTAGGGTCCCTCACCGATTGCATTCCCCTAGACCACAAAGGTCCTAGCACCGAGACGGCTTTCAGAGGATGAACTGAAAAGAAATGGCGCTGGAACAACGAAACAGCTTTGCGACCCTCCCGAGAATTAAACTTATTAATTTCACGCGTCTATGTTCAACAAAAAGTTCGAAATGCAATCCTACCATCCGTCCGATAAAATTATGTAAATACCCGTCATAATTTCTCATAACCGCCACTAAATAAGAATCACACCGCACCAAGGGAGAAATTTTCAGGCACTCTGATGTACAATCCGTGAGGGGGGGGGGGGGTAATGCAACCCTCCAGACACGCTTACATTCCGTTCCGAGCGGCAAAGTGGTGTGGTAACAGTCAGAGCTTATGCGGTAAGACCGCGTCACGAGTAAACAGGTGTACGGAAAGAATATCGGGTTTTTAAAGCCGTTTAATATTTCTTAATCTTGACTTTTTACTCGCAGATAAAGTGAAAGAGTAACTCTTGCCTACAAGAATTCATTTCGGCGATTCCCTTTCGCATTGTATGAGTTCATGGAGATTTCTTTGACCCCCTATATACGGCGGTTATGTGCGTTAAATTTTCCGCTGCGATGAAATGCCGACTCGTCACCGAACACAATACTATCAAGAAATTCGTCATCTTCATGCTACAGAATTTCAATCGTGAAGTCGGTTCGCATAGCGTAGTCGGTAGGCTACAAAGCCTGTAACAGTTATAAACAGTATTCGCATACATAAGCGTTTCCTAAAAAATTTCCACACTTCCATCGACGTTTCTAGTTTCTAGTTCGCGGGTGGCCTTCCAAAAAAGATTTTTAGGGCATCGCAAGAAAGACTCCCTGACAGGTTCAACATTTTCTTCAGAGACTTTCGGTTGTCCCGTACACTTCCCGTTACTTTTTCTCGGATATCAGTCCGTGAAAATCTGATTACGCCACCCGGAGAGTCATAATTAAACTTTCTACAGAACGCATGTGGAACTGTAACTACAGATTCAAATTTAGCAAACTGCAAAACACAGAAGTCTTTCCGTTAAGGAGTTCCATCTTTGCTAGTCGCACCGTTAAGCAGAAAGATAGGGAATCGATATACATCCATGCGCGCGCAAATAAAACTCTCCTTTTTGCTCTTGAGTCTATTCTTAAATCAACAAACAGTACACCTCACCCAAGATGTGTTACAATAAATTAAAATGCCGATAGTTTTTTTGTTCTGTGGTCAAATGAAGAAGCTGTTCGGCGAGTTCGTTGTAAAAGAGAAACAACTTGTCATTACTGAACGTTAAAATTGTTAGCCGAATCCCTTTATTAAACGGTAGAAGTAAATAAAATGTATTACTTATTTTGTTTTTACGATCTCGCTGCCATAATTACTCCTTATTTTTGTATTAATTTTCATTAGTTATCGTAAATTTCATAGTAGAACCAAAATTACACTTAAGTAAAAAAGTAAATAAATTGTATATTTATAAGAATTTTAACGCGTGTTGTGGCTCGGTGTCCTTCGTTGAACCGACAAAGATACTCGTAAACAGACTCAACATCTTGCTTGCTTTATTTATTCGAAGGGGAAATGGCAGAAGTTTTTATTTTTTTTTAATCTTATACTAAATATGCACGTAAGAGATTTAATTACATTTTAATTTTATAAAGCGTTTCTCCAATACTACGATTGATGAGAAAAACTATTTTATTTATTTTTTTTTTTTTTGTTTTTGTCAATGTGATGAAACTCGATAACATATTAAAATCATCACATTGTAAAGGACGCGTTTTCAAATTACACGATAATGTTTCTTCCGATGAACCTAAATAAGCTAATTAGAAATACCTTCTTCAGCGGTCTTCTTTAGACGAGTGCCCCCGGTAACTTCACTGAAGAGTTGTTAATTAGCCCCGATTCTCCGAAAGTCCTTTCGGAGAAATTTCCGTGAAATTCATGTTTTTTTCTTTTAAGAAAAACTTTTGGATTATTTTTTCATATTCGTACATTTTAAAGTTTAACTTCATCGCGTTTAAAAAATTAGACTAACGAAGAACAAATATTAAATGTCTACGTATGAATAGAAAATGTAACCCCCGCATTAATGATGTGTTTAATAAAAATAAAATATTTAGGATTTGATAAACGATCTGGGCTTTATAATACTAATATATTTTTCGTATCCTCAGTCTTCGATTCGGTTTGAGACTTTATTACGGGGAGGCGCCGTTGATATTCTTCAAACGTAACCGTTTGACATTCAGAAAATCATACCGAAGTACGAGTATATACAGGTAAGCGTAGTATGTATGCGGATGTAGAAATTCTTTTTAAGATTTTATTATACCGATACTACAAAAAATAATTTTACGCGAGACTATTATTCGCATATCTAAAAATCACAGTATGTTTTACGTCGACGATAACCGAATTCAGCTTCGGCCCTCGACTTTCAATAGGTACAGAATTTCAACGAATAAAAGGTTCACTTTGTACGGGATTATAAAGGTTATCGCATTTGTATTTACGTTTACAGATTGATATGTGTTATGCGTACTGTTTAAATTACGTAAAAGAGTTTGTACTTTTACAGTAAATAAAGAAATAAATCTGAAAACGGAAAGTAAGGTTTGTTTAACTCTACGTTATTAATTTATGTCGGATTCATTTAATACGCTCTCGTTTTGTGGATTTTTGTTACAACGTCCAGTGTAATCCCTTTGCTTATCCGCTCTTCATCCGTTTTTACTTTTTTCTTTCCGTTTGTTTTTTACACCGTTATTTTACATATTTCCTCTACCGTAATTCTCGAAACTCTTCTCGACACATACCGATTAATACCTAAAAGAGACGAATTTAGATACATCGTCGTATCGGTTTGATTCTAAGTAACGATCGCGCGTCTGTTAAAAGCGAGTAGGTAGGTCACGACCGGGCTAAAAGTGCCACAATAAAGCCCTTTGCGCGACACAACGGCCGTTACTTAGTAGTGTTAGTAAAATAGCGTCTCGGACTCCGGCTTAGATAATCGTTCACCTATTTCTTCTATGCCTATAATAAAATTTTAGAACCGTGTTCCTTCCACGTTTATGACTTAAAAGGCCGCGAAATAAATCAGCTATTCGGATCAAAATTTTGTTAAGCGCCCCGGTACCTGTGGTATTAGAATATCGATCCATCAAAATTAATCGAAACCGTCATTAATATCGGTCGTTTGTAAACCTCGTTCAATAAATTTAAAGATATACAAACTCTCTCCTCTTTTATGCACTGTTTCGGTATAAAATTGAAGCGAGTCGGCGGATTATCTCCATTTATGCTTTTTTTTATTTGTTCGTTACGAAATAACAATCGAAATGATTTTAACATAGAATAACAATTTACTTTAACCTTGACCGAATTACAGTCTATCTTAATACCGTTTAAGGCTACCTTTTGAAAAAACAAATTTTTGTATTTACAATACACAGATGCAGTTCACCGTACGAATAATATTAAAAGCCAGGAATTATCACTCGTATAAGAACACGAATATTTTTTGTAAGAAATGTTTTAAAACTTCCGAATCCATCCCTTTAGCGGTAAGCATTTTTTCTTATATATTTTAAGACGAGCCGATAATACTTAGAAAAAAACCAAATTTAAGGTAAAAGTTTGTTACGGATTTCAAGAGAAAGTATTTTTATTTTGAACGATGTTTCCGTTCGTTCTGCTTTACTTAATTTTGTTATTGTAACAAGACCGGTATAACGGACCTGAGTAACGGGGCAATTAAGAAGAAAGCGGTAGAAAATATAATAACGGGAGGAATCCAGAAAGAGGCTAAAAGAAACCCTTTTGGTAAAGGTAACAGGTCCGTTTAACAATCGTCTTTTGAAATACTGCCCTCTGACTCACCTAAACAGATGTCGTTCCGTGAGAAGAGTTACCGGACCAGGGCAGGAATTTCATGGGAATTTTTGAGGGCGGACGATAATTCTCACGCTTCGAGATGGGTCCGGTTCGGCAGGTAAAGAAGATAGGAGTAAAGAAGATAGGTAAAGAGGATACTCTGGAGAAGACCAGTTGAAATCAGTCTAAGCGAGACGTTATGGTGTGAGTCGGCGAGAGTGCTACGATAGAGGAATTATTATGCGAGTTCGACGCGATCAAGGTGACGTCACAAGTAATTCCAGACGAAAAACCAAGAAATGGTTCGGTGAGTTGCTGTAATACTTTAAGTGAAAGAAACGATTTATTAAATTTCATTGATAAATTGTTAAGGTAATTTTATATGTTAACAGCAAAGGTATTTGCTGTAGAAGAACTTTATACTTGTCTTACCTATTGTACTATTGTTAATACAAGACTAGTTGTTAAAAATGTTAAGACTGGCGGTAATGCTAATGTCTTTTGTCAATGGGACTGAATTCTGTTTTTCATTATGTATCTACCTGTGAATAAATTCTGACGATTACTTAAATTCTTTTTTTTTGTATGTAATCTCTGTTTATTATTATTATTATTACTGTTGTTATTATTATTATTATCCCACACTTTCAAAGCTTTTACTTTTTCCGGTGACATTCCTTAAACTCGAAGTAATTTATACCGTTGTTGAGTTGACTCAGTGTCTTCCGGGCAACATGGCAGGTGTCAATTATCAAGCTCCTTCGCATTAGCGCGTGGGTCTTCCACTGGATCTTCAGTTTTTCAAGACTGTTGTGCAAAGCAGATGGTATTATTCCCTTCGCAGATATAATTACCGGGATTATATAAACTTTTTTTTTCCGCATTTCTTTAATTTCAAAAGCAAGATCTATATATTTCTGCAGATTTTCATCGCGTTTAGTGTCGATGTTGTTACTCGATGGAACGGCTACGTCTATTAGGTAAGTTACTTTTTCCA
The DNA here is from genome assembly GCF_047948215.1 of Lycorma delicatula. Taxonomy (NCBI): domain Eukaryota; kingdom Metazoa; phylum Arthropoda; class Insecta; order Hemiptera; family Fulgoridae; genus Lycorma; species Lycorma delicatula. Next base: position 129,872,067 of record NC_134463.1, on the reverse strand, counting down.
TTTTATCAACTACTACTATATCCGGCTTATTACAGTTGACGGGTTTAGCTGTTACAATTCCCTGGTTCCAGAAACTTTTTGCGATGTTGTTCTTCAAAAAGGAGGCTGAATTATAAGTATAGTAGGGCCCTTTTTGAAACTGTGTATCTATCGCAGAGTTCTGTGAACAATTTTTTCCTCGTTGTTGTACCTCGTGGTGTATTCCGTCGGAGCTAGAATCGAACAGCCGGTGGTTATATGGTCTATCGTTTCATTGTGTTGCATACATAGCCTACATTTGTCGTTGATATTTTCTTTAAGAATAAATCTCTTATAATTTCTCGTCGCTACTACTCGGTCCTGTATGCTACATATAAACCCCTCCGTCTCAGAATGGAACTTTCCCTGCACGAGCCGATTATTTGAAGCCGCTTTGTCGACTCCTACCTGCTCTAGACGATGGCGATAACTCCCGTGCAGCTTTATCTTTCCCGATCTAGAATTTTATCTGCATTGTTCTCTTTCATGTGTTCTACGTTGCTAGTCCTGTTGGCTAGGTTTAACGGTGTATTATTATTGATTTATATTTAATTAATTAAATTAATATTCGATTAACAATTTTTTTAAATAAAAATTTTCCGTAAAATAGTTTGCTCAAATAGAATACGGTATAATATTTCATTGAAAAATTTGTCATTCTTTTAATGTAACTGTCTGCCCTAAGTAAAACATTTTTCCTCTTTTTTTTAATACGTCTTATTCACAGTAATTATATTTAATAACCAAATTTTGCGATCTTGAAGATGGAAATAAAAATCGTTTTAAATTAAATTCTGTTTTGGTAACTCATTTTTCTTAGTAGATGGAGTAAAATGAACTTAGATTTAATTGAATTTTTGTAATAGTTATTTGAAAAACGAAAAAGTAATTCGGCTGCTCTCAAATAAAATAAAGATACGACTACCGTTTATATATACGGTGATTCCAAATTGCACGGCGATCTCTCGAGATGATTTTAGAATCATGTCCCAAAAATCATTTTGGCTCTTTGTAGTGAAAACAAGAAAAAAAGCTCATATTATATATATACATCAGTAATTAGAATATTACTTAGGAAATCAGGATGATGTTCACATTTTCTAATTAAGATTCCACAGAATTTCATCGGTTTATCAAAATCAGGTAGTAATAACTCTTGTGCAAGTGTTGCATGGAACGGGTGTAATTGTATAAAAATATAAATATATAATATACGTGTGCACGTAACAGTAAACTGTATTATGGCAGCTGTAAATTCATTTAATTTTAAGTTCACCACTCGCTCATTATTCGCCCTAGCGCAGACAAATCCACTTTGCTAAGCGATATAAAAATGTTCAGTTAATATCGTGTTTCAATGAAATCGTCCTCTTTTGATTTTTTTCCGAGGAAAGAGTAAATAAACGAAAAGTTAGTATCTACGGAAAGTTTTGGTTTCAAAATAATCTATTACCGTATAAAATAAAATTAACATTATGATAAATGCGTTTAGTACGACACACGTAGCCGCTGACAATAAACGAGCTGTTAACATTAAATTATGTTTCTCTTCACCTCTCCCGTCGTTCACGTTCGTACTTGCATTGTCTGCTCTCTCAAAAGTGACCCGGTAAATGAAAACAGTGTAATTAAAATTCCCGACGTAAAAAACAGTGAAACTCTACGTAGAAACTGAATTTTCATTAAAAATAAATAAAAATTATGTTTTAGCGTTCATTTTCAGAGCTACGTATCTGTAACCGTTTAGTTTTATTTTTATAGTTTTATTTATGTCTTTTTAGATCGTAAATTTTCGTCGGATGACCAAACTTATTTCGTTTACAAGTTCAAACCGTATTTTTACGCTTCAAAGCGGGTAGACTCGGTTTCATTTATGAAATGCTTTCTGAGCCTACGTATATTACTTTCTAAAATATAATCTTATACGTCGAAGCCGCTTAAAAAAGTCAGAACGAGTTACAGAATACAACAAATAAATAAAATAAAGATTTTTATTCGTTAACGGTAACAAGAATTGCGAACGACGATTAGAATGTCTGACGTTCATTAACGAAAGCGCAATCTCTGCTGAAAAATATAATCGTTCGTTCCTTAAGAATAACAACGATCATTCGAATAGAACCTGACGGCAGAATTATTTTCTCGTTGCAAAATGGAGCTAATGAACCCGAAGATTTTTTATCGGTTATTGCGCGCACGGTAGGAGGGGAGCGAGGAAGAGGGGGTTAGCGGGGAACACCTGACTCGGTGCGATTTCAGTCACCGCGGAGATTTCTTTCAAGAACAACCATTCTGTTATGTTCACACAGAAGATTCTGTCTTCAGTTTGATGATGTCCTCCACAATCCTTTGCCTTCTCGTAACACGATCGTGTTGTTAAAGGAGAATTTACGATAATCAACACCAGCGTCAAAAATAAAACCGTCGGGAAGGCCGAAATCTTTACGAACGCCGGGGAAAATTTAACGGGGAAGTCAGCCGATCGAAGTTATTCCACGGCGTTCGGCGCGTCGACATTCTTCAGGTCTGAACCTTCCCCATGGAACTGCCAGAAGATTGCTACATTCTGACTTGAATTCCCACCCTTGCAAACTTAAGGTTATTCAAGAATCGAAGGAAAATCTGGAACTTGAAGAAAACCGTATTCCCCAAGTTTCATCAGAAGCGGCAATAGATTTTAAATAACCATTTTCGACAAGCCCTCCTCTATCCTTAAAAGCTTTACTCCATTTGAAGACGCTTATTTCAGATATTTCTTTACCGAACTATCTTTTAAAGCTTTCATTTAATTTCTGTTCATTTTACGTCTTCTTTCACAAGCAATTTAATTAAAATGCGTCTGTTTCGCGCTTGAATGAAATTTTACTTCGTTCAAACGACCGAAGCAAATCAGTACCTGTTAAAGCGTATCAGATTTTTATTTTCTTTTGTATAGCGCGTAATTCAAAACATATTTTATATTTGAACGCTTTTTTTTCGCTAGCAAATTACTACCGATTAGATAAACCTGAATTTTTATATGTACTTATTTAAAATTAACGGGGTTTCGAGCCGGGCCAGTACCGGAGCGGAACGGTGATCGCAATGCACCGGATCTAAATTTCGTTCAGTTACCCGTCTCCCGCCTGCCTAAGAGGCTTTACAGCCTCGCGATGGAAGCACGGTAGCAAGAACGGCACGCCACGACTAAGGGAAGGTCCTTGTCTAGATTTATACATGATCCGGGGAAACGGTATGCCTCTCCTTCGTTTTTAAGGGAAACGGGAGCCCGAGTTCTCTCCAACCGTGTAAATTTAAACCAATATTTTTTTCAATATTTTTTCAAGAACTCAGACCACCCTGGAACTTAGTGATGAAGGGGAAAATTGGCCACCCACAAGCGGCGACTCAATGTGGCGAGAGCCGCATTGTCGAACCGTGTGGGAGTTCCTTGATGCGGTTGCTTTGTTCAACCGACATCAGTAGTTTACCTAAGGGAAAAGACTCCTAACGCGCTGTTGTAGGAAGCTAACCGAGAGATATGGCTGGCTACCAGCCAGATTAAGGCTTCAAGCGCTTTAATGGTGGACAGGTACTTGCTGGCATTCAGCGGCCTACACGTGGCAGCGAATTGCTGTCTTTGATGAGATAAATTTAATTATTGATAGTCATATATGTTTTAGTAGTTTACGGGGTGCCCCTACCCGTTTTAGTGATATATGATAAGCGGGCGGTGGGACACGCAAGCGAGTGTTGTATGATACCACGCTTATTCCGCTCGCGCTTTTAGGTCGGCTCTAGGAGATATTTAGGACACCGGTCGCTAAACCGATTCGAGGCTCATTAGCCGTTTGTGGCACAGTCATTCGGCCTTATGCTTTAGGGCGACCGAATGGGGTGGTGGCAGGAGAAATGCCAAGCAAACCAATGTGTAGGTAAAGAATGTGTGTATTGTACATTTCAAAATAGATTCTGGTGATTATTTCCATTTTTTCTCTGCTTTTTATCAAAGATTTTTAGTTTACCGATTTATTATCTTGATTTAAAGAATATAAATTATGTTTTACAGTATTGTAACCTAAGCCGGCATTACTTAGTTTACTACCACCTTTCCCGCAGCAATTATGTGTTAAAACCAATAAATGTATCGCATTCAATATCATTATCCTTAAAAACATTAATGGAAAAAATATATACAAAAGGGAAATGAAAGAGGAAATATTTTGTCGCCGTTCATTAGACTTCATTTCTAAATAAGCTTTTTGGGTAGAAGACATTTCCAAACATTACAAGCTGCAAAATGACAACAAAAAACTAATACTTCCACTGAGATTGGTGCTTTTAGCCCAAGTTTTTTTATCGTTATTTTTATTTAATATGAATATTATTTATTTATGCGATTAGCTATGATATTCTGAGCGCTGTTTTGCTAACTAAAACGCTGATTTTCTCCGATGCGCTAATCTAATATGTCTTATCTTTATCTGTCTCTCTTTTAATCTCTTATCGTTCCCCTGAGGTATGAGAATTAGAACGATAATTATTTTTATTTCAACCGCTCAGTGAGATAAGGCTTTGCAATTTATTCTACACGCGAATGACTCCAGATCCTACCCGGAATCCACATCCTATCCAGATCCTACGCGAATCTGTTCCTACCCCGGATCATCAGATCGACTACTTCTAAAACATTACCGGCTAATGAACGCTTTGACCGAATAAAAGTTTAAAAATTAAATTCAATTACCATCGATATTAAGTAAACCTCTTGATTTTAACTTCTGTCCGGAATAGAAATACCGCCTTTGTGACATCAACGTGACAAAACACTGACTTCCAGCCGGCAGATCAAGTTAAGGTCGAGTTCTGCCTGGCCGGCTCAAACAATGAAAGAGCATCTTTTAGGATGGGCAGTAAAGCTGTAATAATTTAGAAAAATAAACAATATTTTTATCATTACTGTTGTTGAAATAGGCGCTGCAGAACGCTCAACAAACGTTTTACATATCTACAATATAGACTTTTGACTAAATCGCTATAATAGTTTATACGATTCTTAAAAATAATATTTTAAATAACTAAGTGTTCTTTTGTTTTGCGATAAAAGTTACGTCGCAAATCCGAATAAATCCTTTTACACTAGTTTATCGATAATAATTTTTAAGATAAAATTCTCAGATAATCTCTACTTTATTTTTCAAAGTTTAACTACATTAAAAAAAATATATGCCAAGTGCATCATCTTTAAGATAGCAATTTAAAAAAAAATTTTACGTATCCCTCTAGCCACGAACTTGATCGATGAATGAGCGTTTGCTAGAACAAGGTGAACATTTTAATTAGCGATGTACATTTTTACATAGCTAATGTGTCACTCATTATTTGTTACTGTAATTCTGTCGTTGTTCTGACCAAGATGACAACGGCTCTTATTACAAGAAAAAGAATTTCGCCGATTTAATTTACATTTTAACTCGCATTCGCTTTATTAAGCAAAGTTTTATCTTCTAACAGTTCTGCTAATGTCGTTCTCTTCTGGTGAGTTAACAGGCTCGTACAGTTCATCTTCTATTAAGCTATGATGTATGGAGCTATTGCCTGCGACTGCCGCGTTCATCTGACGTATAATTTGTTGCAATCTCCCAGAAACTAGCGACTGAACTATCTCTTCTTCTCGATCCCTTGATCTCCTGCCTCCTGCATCGTGTCGTATATACATTCTTATTCTCTAGTTTCTGTAGGCGTTAGATCGGAAAAATGTTTTCGTCAAAATTTTCAGATACATTAAAGTCTAATTACAAGAAAAATTCATATTACTTATTAATTTATACGCGCCTTCCTGATGAAAAGAATAAGTGTGCTTTTTACTAGAAATCATTAAACGATAGAAAAATTAATAAATTACTTTGCGGTCTGTGTCGTATTGACGTTACGTAAAATTAAATATATTATTTGTTTAAACAACAGGTGGATATCCAGATTCGATTATCCTAATTAAAATAATTATAATCTATTATTTTAAAGTATATTTTTAAACATACAGGCAAGAAAATAACATTAATACCACGATAGGTAATAATTCTGTACGACAGTCATCAATCAACAGTGAAATTCTTAGGTGTGATCTCAGCTTTTCTTGGAATGACTGTTTGGACTACATTCAGAAAAAAAAATATTAAAATTAAACATTTATAGGAAAACATTAAATAAATTTTCGGACTGAAAGAATGTTTCTACTCCGTTGAAGAATCCTTTCCTCCGTGACATTAAATAAGTTAAAAAATTAAGTACAAGTAAGGTAGTTATAGGTTTAGGAATAGATTTATTTCAAGTTTCGATTTGAAATAAAAATAGACGATAATAAAATCTAGGTCGCTTAAAATAAGAAATTTTATTAGGAATACTTGTGAACAATATTTTTTCACGATATTCTCATCTAACCGAGTAGAAAATTAGTTAATCTAATCGACGAGACGTTTAAAATCTGGCGTTAGCTCGGAAGAGCAGTACAGAGTATTTCATAAATTTTCATTCTATAATTTTGTATAGCTAATGTTTTTTTTAATTCAAGCAGGTCTTATCTTCTTCTAATATTTTGTACTTTAACGGGACATTTTTAACGTTTCAATCGATCTCCACGAACTCTTAAATGCGAAAGGGACTTCCCAAAATTAAATGTTTTCTGGACGATATCCCGACGGCAATTTTACGAGCTTAAGCGAGTTTCTTTTCGGTCAAGCAAGCGTAACAGTAATCGGCTAATCGGATATGCCGCATACACGATTATATTCTCGACTGCAAGATGGACAGAGAATTTTATTCGATAACAAGATGGTTTGCGCCCTCACCGTCATAACTCTACCGAAAAAACGTCACATATCTTGTGTGCATATCCTCCGTGGAGAATCGACCTTATAAATTTTATATTTGACCTCACGATATGCGATAAAATATCGACACTATCTATCATTTTTCAGCAAATATTTCTCTCCAAGACAAACCCAGTCGCAGTAGTATGTACGGATGAATCGAAACAGAACGATACCGTTGGATACACGCTTATTGTTAACGGCCGATCCTATATGTTTGGTCTACCTGGTATTAAGAGTGTCTTTACTGCAGAATTATACGCTATAAATACGGCTTTGAATGTCATTAATCCTAAGTACCTTCGTATCCTTATTTGTAGCGTTCTCCAGGCCTTAGAAAAGTTTTATTCCAGACATCTTATCGTCACCGAAATTTACATTGCAATCGCCGAGTCGAACCGTGCAACGCACAAGTGAGTTTCTGCCGGATTCCTACCCGCGTGGGGATTCTGGGTAATGAACGTGCAGATTGCGTGTGCTAAAGACGCATGTAGTCAACAATTCTTCACTACCCGTGTTACTGCATCCGACTTTTCTTAGCTATGTAAATCTCACTCTTCGCACAAAGCGGCAGGATGACTGGACGGCTACAGCAGATAACAAACCGCCACGTGGAATTCCTCAAACGTGAAAATTCGTCGTGAGGAAGTGGTCCTTTGCCGATTGCGGATAGGACATACGAGAGCTACTCAAGGGTATATGACCGTCAGTAGTAAACGAACCGGTATGCACACGATGCGACAGCCGCTTGGCGCCACATCCTAGTGGATTACGTGAGTTGTGCGGTCTTGCGACGCAAATTTAAATCGCTCAGGAACATTGTTCGAATCCTAAGCAACGACAAAGAGGTTTTGGGCCGGGTGTTTTTATTTCTTCGAGGTGTTGGTGTTTTATTATTTACTTTATTTTTATACTGTTATGAATTTCATTTTACATTTTTATTTTTACTGTTTTCCATGTTTAATGTTTTAAGTTTTTTGTTTTGTTTCTGTATTTCAAATTTTATTTTAAGTTTTTATTTTGTTTTTAAAGTACTAGTGTAAGTTAAAATTTTTTTTAATTTTTGTTATTTTTTTATAAGATTTTTTATTTTTTATTTTTGTTTGTCAGGTGATAAAAACAAAAAAATTCGCCAAAAAAAAAAAATAATTGCAAGAATCGATTTTTGCAACATCATTCATCAATGGTTATTAAATTCTATAATTACAGTAAAATATATTTATTATTAATTTCTCATATTTGTGAAATTGTTTTGTTTTGAAATTTATTATGAATGAATACACAAATTCTGCAGTCAAATACTGGAATATATATATATATATATATATATATATATATATATAACATTGTTACTGAATTAATCTCTGAAGGCCTTGAATGCTATATGTATAGTGAGATATGGAAAGGCGATTGCTTCTTTTCATTGGTTTAAATATTATCAGCTTTATCTATTCTGATTGCATTGTTATTGAATTAATCTCTAAAGGCGTTGAATGGTAAATGAATATATATATATATATATATATATATATATATATATATATATATATATATTAACTTTTGTTAATTTATTTTACTGAAAAAGTTTTGAGGAAAACAACAAATGGATAAAATTTTCATACACATGAATGAAACTTCCACTTCGTTCGTCTCACAGCCAATTGTCCTGTTTTCGCTATAAGATACTTGATCAACCATCAAATTTTACCAACATATTAATTCAACACTTTATAATAAATGTTATTTCTTAAGACGGTTTTGTCCAACGCAACATTTTACTTAATTGTAAATGTTTATTCGCTCTTAATAGAGTAAAATTTTAAAAATAAACATATCTAATAAATCAGTATTTTTAAGCAAAGTTAATACTTAAATATGATTAGTCTTTTTTATTCACAGTGCTGATTATATTTATAAAGTAAAATGCAAACCGTGTAGAATCACAGCCACTGTTATATAGTTTTGAAATTATTTTATTAAGACAGACAAATGTAAATAATATTATATATCAAGCACATCTTTGAACTTTGTTGAAGAAACTTAATAAAAAAATAAAAAAATGATTTATTAAGAATATTACTTTGTAGTACTTAAGATGTAACTCTGAATAATTATAATTGTGTTTATGAGCCACTGTAGTCATATTATATGTATGTATATTATATAATATATTTTTGTCATGTAATATTTCAATTTTATTGTTACTTATTTTTAACTTCTTTTGTACTTGATGTTGCGCTTTGTTTTTTTTTTTTGTAATAAAAATATTAGTTTTTAATATCCAAATAATCTTAGGAATAAAAATGTATGGTAATTTTTCTAAATTCGATAGCCACCTTTTCTGAATTTTTTCTTCCAAATCAGTGGCTATTTGCAGATAATTTATATATATAATCTAACCAAACTTAACCTACGCTCGCCAACCCTGACTAGTGAGCAAAAGTACTAATGAGTTAGATTCCACAAAAGTAACAAATGTATAAAACCGTTATTCGTTGAGGACTTCATTAATGCTTATATTGAAATTATGTTTTTCAAAAAATTATAAGGTCCATAATCAGATTTACCATTACCGCTTCATGGAAGTTGTTAAAATATCTTATTTATAATGCGCATAAAAAACACACTTAGATTGTTCTGTAAACATTATTTATTTATTTATGCGTATTGAAGTTTTAATATTCCAACAAACAATGTACAGTGGTAATGTAATAAAACTGATGATGAAAATACATTTTTAACGTAACATCAACAAATTCAAACAAAAAAGACGCTGTAAAATGTCTATTTAATTGTGCATTATTTAAAATTTCGTCTGTTTTTCAGATCGATAGGTATCGCTATGATGTAAACAGAGAAGATGAAGCAGACATATATTATGATCCTTGTGTGTATTGTATATGCGTAAGCGGCGATATGTACTGCTGGTGGGGTGATGGTCATCTTTCTCAGTGTAGCATAGCGACCACATCATCAGCTGCAGTGTCAACTCTTCATAATACTATTTCTGGAGGTAGATTTTTATTTGTTCTGTACTCGGAAATTAAATCTTTGGCTTAAAATACAACAAAAACTTTATAATTTCTGTCGGTTAGAATTCATTAAATTAGCAAATCGAATAAGTAAATCGGTTAATAATTTACTAATATAAATAAAATTGTAAACAAAAAGACAGTAAAAAGTTGTATAACTTTCCCGGCTTCACCAGTAACTTTCATAACTGAGGGCTTTGCTCTGGACATACTACTACTTAGAAGAAAAATTAAGAGTAATATTAAATTATGTAAATTTTCGAGTAAAGAATTATATGACATACTTGGTACAAAAGTAAAAATTTATTCGGAAATGATTACGATTCAGAAGTCATCGTATAAAATTTTATAAAAACCAGTGAATCAAATCTGAAGATATCAGACTAAATGATAAGCGACTAAAAAAAAAAGAAAAAAGATTAGGCATAATCAGGCCCCACCCTAAATGAAATTGCCCAAACGTATAACCAAAGTGACATACTAATTTATGGAATTATCTAATAATACTTAAGATTCCAGAAACAAAAAAAAAAATTAAAAAGGATTTACCCCTTGACGATTTATGGACATTAAAATAAGACACCATCAGACAGTATCTCAGCTACCTTTCTTTTTCCTGTTTAGCCTACGGTAACTACCGTTTAGATAATTCTTCAGAGGATGAATGAGGGTGATATGTATGAGTGTAAATGAAGTGTAGTCTTGTACATTTTCAGTTCGACCGTTCCTGAGATGTGTGGTTAATTGAAACCCAACCGCCAAAGAACACCGGTATCCACGATCTAGTATTCAAATTCGTGTAAAAATAATTGGCTTTACTATAGGACTTGAACGCTGTAACTCTCGACTTCCAAATCAGCTGATTTGGGAAGACGCGTTAACCACTAGACCAACCCGGTGGGTTATCTCAGCTAACTAGGAGAGTTAAATTATTAGAAAAAATTTTTGTACCATTTCAGTAAAGTTTTCAGATACGGAATCCTTAAGTCTGCATCTCCCTCCTCCTTGGTCATTTGTTACCTAATTTATATGGCATCAGGAACCCGTATACAGGAATAATCTTGTCAAACTTGTCCACATCAGTCCATGCACTCTGTAGATATCAAGTAGAAAACTCCTAAACATGCATAAATACTATCTTCTTGAATTTTTCAATGTAAAATTGTATTTTTTGGTTAGAAGAGAGTTATGAAATATCATGATCTGTAGAAACACTGCCGAGTAAAACTTGAACTGATTAGCAAACTCTGCTTTATATATAAGGGCTGTTTTTTTTTTCACCCTCCAATCGTGCATCTAAATAAATAACAGATAGATGGGAACCAGGTCTGTGCATCATGCAATTGTGCCGCCCCTCTCCCACAACAACCTCTGCCATTGCTGGCTCCATTGCATCAGTCTGAGCGAAGCTATGGGCAATTGAACATGGCTGCTAAGATCGATGCTCCTACCAAGTGTGATTTGCTAAGTGTGGTATACAAGCAGAAGGACATAGCGCTGCTGAAATCCATTGCAGAATGAGTCTAGTGTATGATGAAAACTTTATGACTGATGTTAGTTTACGAGAATGGCATAGCAAATTTAAAGAAGGGCGAAAGGATGTCCATGATGAAGGTAGACACGGACACTTGTGTGTCGCTACTGTACACCTGGTTGAGCGTGTTGATGATTTTGTCCACGACAATCAAAGGTTTATGATAAGTGAACTATCTGCAGAAATCCCAGAAATTTCAAGGTCTTCTCTGTTCACAAATGCGACTAAAGACCTAAGATACCAGAAACCGTGTGATGAAGGGGGAAGAGCTTTTAAAGTCTATCATTACTGGCGATGAGCCTTGGCTCCGGTATGACAAGCCAGAAACCAAAGAACAGTAAGTTCAAACAGACACTGAGCAATAGGAAAACAATGGCTACAGTTTTTTAGGACCATAAAGGTGTCTTGTCGGTGGACTTTATGGAGCAGAGGAAAACAATAACAAAGAAGTTTATTGTGAATTTTTATATTGCCTCCGCAGAGCAATCGAGAACAAATGAAGAGGCATGCTCTCATCCGGTTTGGTTTTGATCTACGACAATGCATGACTGCACTGTACCACCATGGCGCAACACCTCAAACAATTCAAGTGGGAAGTTTTCAACCATCCACCATATAGTTTAGACCTAGCACTTATCAGTTTTTACCTCTTTTGAGAACTGAAGGCATGGTTAGGCGGACAACACTTTGCCACCAACAAAGAACGTCAGGAGACTGCCAAGACATAGCTTACCTCACTGGTGAAAAACCTCTTTGAAGAGGAGATCGGAAAGCTGGTGTCACAATATGACAAATGCCTCATCATTTTGGTGATTACATAGAAAAATAAGTTAGACGCTACTTAACTTTTAGTAATAAAATCATTTTGTAATGACAATGTTTTTTTGTTTTTTTCTGGGAAAAACATCCCTCATAGTATACAACAAGTATATGATTAAATAATATAACTGTATACCCTAGAAAGTGAAATTACATGCTTTAAAAAACGTGATGAAGAAATATTATATTTAAACATGTGTCACGTTATTTGGAAGTTCTATTCAATCATGAATCTAACTGAACGTTAACGTCACTTATATGACATTTAGTTTTGAGATCATTTGATATCTTTGATTTTGAAAAGCAGCAAAAAATATCCATTTATTCAGACTGTTTTGCTACCTCATGAAACACTAAATGCCTCATTTTCGCCCATTTTGGATTTTGGGATCTATCTGCCACCATACCTCAGATCCAAAATCGAAAAGCAGCATAGTTCCAAAAAGTAATCAAGCAAAAATATTGTTTAAAGAGAAAGTCTTTCAATAATAAATTATAATGAATCTTCATATCTTTATGTGTTTTAATTTTGTCTACTTCTAATAAATCTTTTTTTAAATTAATCTTCTACAATTTTATGACATAAAAAAAAATATTTAATAATATACATAATCCTTTCATGTAACATTCGAGTTGGTTTTCCTTTTAAATCTAAATGAGATTAGCTTATTAAGTATACCACCCTCTTTATCACAATTTACAGAGGTTTTACCGAGTATGTTTTTTGTAAATAATATTAATTATAGATTGAAAAATATATGTTAAGCCAAAAGTAATTTTGTGTTCCTTTCATCAAAATAACAAAAAAAAAATCATATAAATATCATCCAGATTTTTGGTCTAAAAATCTAATAATGCTAAACTAAAACTCTGTAGATAATAATTATAGAGCTAAATCAAAGGTTTTATATGCTACCTTGTATGAAAGATTGAAAAAATGGGTCGCAAAAGATCTATATCACCAGTAGTTTCCAAGAAAACTTTTGTTAACCCAAAAAAGTTTATACACAAAAATCATGTTTTAAGTTTTGTATAACTCTATTTTGTTAAATTATGAATAACCAAATAAAACTTAAATAGTTACAATGGAAACATTACATTGACTGTTCAAAACATTCACATCCAGGGGGAATGTATGTTTTTTAGTGCAACGATTTATGAACACGTCTATCTTCTCCAACATTCTTAGACAGCAAACATGATTTTATGTAAAAGTTAATTTTCATTGTCAGATATTTAAGCATACACTAATTTCTTCATGTGTCCCGATACAAAGAAATCTAAATAATTCAAATCGGGGATCTGGTTGGTCATTCTCATGACCCTCCTTATCTGATCCATCTATTGGAAATGTTTCATTGAGATACTGAGTTATGCAACAATCAAAATAAGTTTGTACTCTGTCTTGCTAGAAAGACATGTGTTTATATTATCAGAGGAGAGGAGAGAAGCTTGTTTTGAAGAAAATTTTGATAGGCGACTCCTGAGAGTCTACATTATGGATGTGAGATTCAATCAAAAATATTTCCTATTACATTATACCAGTGTTTCTCAACCTTTCAGTATTTGCGACCCAATTTTCTATCATAATTTTCATCGCACCCCCCTTTCGTACAATAATAATGTATTTTAGCGCTAAAGCTACACTATGACCTTAATTAAAATCCTTACAAATTACCAAGAATAAGTAAATTTATTGGCTTCCCGAGAAGTTCCGATTTGTCTCAAACATTCTGGAATACCTGCACAACCATCTGCACGAACGTGTATAAATGCTGCACCTCGTTCGATTCCAGCCAGTCTCAGTCAAGTTGATCCTTCTATCGCTATCAAATCTATCATAAATGTGTATGTTGTAATTTGCTTGTTAATTGCAATTGATAGTATTAAATATTCAGTCGGCAGTAGGTTTATACAGGATCATAGATAAATTTTTAAGTGGGCATAAGCAAACATTAGACGATAGTGAAGCATCAACAAGTGCACAACTAGCATGGTTCTGAAAATAAAATCAAGAAAATATTCCCAAGAATACTTTAATACTGGGTTTACCAGTAATGAAGTAAATGAAGAAAAAAGGCCCCCGTGTGTCATTTGTTCAAACGTTTTGGCAGTAGATAGCATGAAACCTAGTAAGCTTAAACGATATTTGAAAACGCTTCATTGTGAGTATGTTAATAAACCCTGAGAATTTTTCAAATTAAAATTAAGATCATATGAAAAGCAAACATAATTTTTAAAGAAACTTTGTCTGTGAATGATAAAGCTTTACTTGCCTCTTACAAAGTTTCGTATAAAATAGCCAGATGTAAAAAGCCTCACACCATTGGTGAAGAGCTTATTTTCCCAGCTGAAGTTGAGATTATAGAAACTATGTTTGGAGATAATTTTGCCAAACAATTGCATTCCATACCTTTATCAAATGAAACTTTTGTTCGTCGAATCTATAATAATAGCTGAAGATGTATTGCATCAGCTTTCCAGGAAGTTACATGACAAATTGCTTTCAATTCAGCTTGATGAGGCAACAGATAGCAATAAAGATGCTCATTTCATTGTCTATGTTCAATTTTGTGATGGTATGTCAGCAGTAGACCTACTTTTCTGCAAGCCAATAGAACTCAAAGCTGCTTTCACATTATTTGCTATCTTAAATGATTTTATAAACGAGGCAAATATAGAGTGGAAAAATTACGTAGAAATATCCACCGATGGTTCTTGTTTATTGTCTGGAAGATTCCAAAGTATACAAGCACTTGTGAAACAAAAATCTTCACAGTGTGTCTGTACATACTGCATGATCCGCAGAGAAGCTCTGGCTTCCAAAGAAATGAGTCCTGGTCTGAATATTGTGCTCGCAACGGTTGTAACCGTAGTAAATTATATAAAAATGAGGTCCCTAAAATAAAGAATCTTTTCTGCTGTTTGTAAAGACATGGGTGCAATATAGTCAGCATTACTATTTGATTGCGAGGCAAGATGGTTATCATGTGGAAAATTTTTGCAATGTGTTTATGAATTAAGAGATGAAATCACCATTTTTCTAGAAGAGGAAAACTGACCAATCGGAAGCCAAGATTGTTTACTTGTGATTGAATTGAGCTGCTTGGTCGACATATTTGAGAAATTAAATACATTGAATTTTTAACTCCAAAGAGTAAATACATATATGTTGAATACGAGTTGTAAAGTAAATGCGTTTTCTAGAAAATTGAATTGTGGAGCAGAAATTTAAAGCAAGAAAACTTAGAAGTGTTTGCAAATGTGGATGAATGTGTTAAAACTTACAAGGCTGAAGAACAACATGTGAAAGTTGTTTAACCGTCGAAAATCATTTAGCCATGCTGGCAAAGAATTTTAGAAAGTATTTTGTTGCTACAACTTGGTAGCAAGTTATGAGTAGGTTAGGGATCCATTTTCCAAATACTCCTGAAGGGCTCTCAACTGCCGAAGAAGAAATCTTCATAGACTTCATTGCAAGTGGTGAAATCAAAAGACAATTTAGTAATAAATCACTCTTTAAATTTTTGGCAGGGGTGGATGTTGAGTTTTCTGCATTGAAAACAAGAGCATCTCATATACTATTACCACATTCAACATTCTACCTTTGCAAAACCAGATTTTCTGCAGTGACTGCTTTGAAGACAAAATATAGATCTCAGATAAATATAGAAAAAAAACTTAATAGTGTCTATTTCTAAAACCTTCGTTCAAAAAACTTTCCACTGCAAAATAGGCCCAAGGGAGTCGCTAATTACACTGATAAACATAATTTTTGTATAACATGCGATACATGATTTTAATCTGTTTTTGATGCTGAAAACAAATATGAACTCAGAATATTTCCATCATCACCATTTTTGAAAAAATTTTTAATTTTAATTAAAGGATTTTTTCAACATATAATTAGCATTTTAAGCTCCTATATTGTATTTTGTTAGCTCATTTTTTATTGTTTAACTTTGTTAACATAATTTCTAAGCTATAAATAAACAATACTAGACAAAGAATTAATTAATATCACAGTGACATATTATGACATCATATCTAATACTGAAGAGTGAGCCTTCATGGACAAGATTAATCATGTCTGTGCAGGTCAAAATATGTAGCTGAAATCACAGCAGTGTTGTTTGTATTAAGCACTGGATTTAGGAATGAATTAATTTTGTTCAGTCTTATTGTTGTCTTATATAAGTTTGTTAACAGTGCAGTGTCATAATGCCTTGAAATTGTGTAAAAGATGTGGATGCCTTTTTTTGTGTATGTGGTGAGTTGACTGCAAAATCAAACAGAAATACATTACACCTTTAATTAAAAAGACATATCATTTGTACTTTCATTGTAAAATTGGTAATCAGGATAAGACGTGGGCTCCTCATATAGTATTCACTAATTGTTCTGTATATTTAAGAGGATGGCTGAAAGGAAAATGGAAGGCTTTGCCATTTAGTGTACCTAGCGTGTACCAAAGGATCGTGTAACCAATTGTTACTTTTGTTTAATAATTGTGTCTGGAATTTCTAAAAAATCTAAACATACTGTAAAATATCCTTCATTGCAATCTGTAATCAGGCCTGTACCTCACAGTGAATTTATTCCATTTTCCGTGCCATCTGTGAATGTATGTTTCAAAAGCAGCGATGAAGAATCAGACAGTACTGTAGAAGATTACAATGATTTTGATTTTGAATTATCTTGCAATAACCCACATCTTTTATCACAATGTGAAATAAATGACTTGTTTAGGGATTTAAATTTATCAAAAAATCAAGCCGAACTGTTAAGATTAAGACTGCAAGGTTGGAATTTACTTTTAAAAAAATACAAAAATTTTGGGCTTTCAAAGCTGACAAAAAGAACTTTCTCAGTACTTTATTGACGAAAATAATTTGGCTTATTGCACAAATATTGAGGAGCTTGTGTTGCTCTTAGGACAAGTTCATATACCCGAGGACTGGTGCCTTTTCAAAGATTATTCCAAATGTAGTTTAAAAGTGGTTCTACTATGCAACAGTAACAAATATACTTTGATACCTATCACTTATGGTATTAATTTGAAAGAGACACACAATATGATGAAAGACATTCTTGAAAAAATAAATTATAAAAAACATAGCTGGAACATATGTAGTGATTTGAAAGTTATAGCTATTTGGTTAGGGTATACTAAGTACATGTGTTTTCTTTGCGAATGGGATAGCCGAGCTAGTGGTAAATATTATGTTACCAAAGAGTAAAAGAAACAGACAACTCTACTCCAAATGGGAAAAATATTATTCATGAGCTCTTAGTTGAACCCTAAAAAATATTTAGATAATTCTTCAGAGGATGAATGAGGATGATATGTATGAGTGTAAATGAAGTGTAATCTTATACATTCTCAGTTCGACCGTTCCTTTGATGTGTGGTTAATTGAAACCCAACCACCAAAGAACACCGGTATCCACGATCTAGTATTCAAATCCATATAAAAATAACTGACTTTACCAGGACTTGAACACTGGAACTCTCGACTTCCAAATCAGCTGATTTGGGAAGACACGTTCACCACTAGACCAACCTGGTGGGTTAGATAGATATTTACTAGCTGATAAAAAATATCCATTGGTTATCTATGTTTTTCCTCTTAGTAAGACCAAACCCATCATTGTTTTTTCCTGTGTACAGATAACCATTGTAGAAATAATGATTTCTGACATCTATCATGGTCATTATTTTAATACCGTATTTGACCAGTTTACACCACTTTAAACTACAAGTAGTTTAAAGCAGTGTAAATGTGTCCCTTTAAACAATCTCAGTTATTTCACTAAGAAATAACTGAGATATACATAATATTTACTACTATAGTTTAAACAAAGATTAATATAAAATAACATTACTAAAATAACATACTAAATTATAATGAAATTTTGCAAGATGTTTGCTCAACAATTTATGTGAAGTTCTTATTGAAGTTTCCAAGGGTTTACGTTGTACTACCTGCCCTTTCACTATTTCTTGGAAAATCCCATAGTGGTAAAAATTATGGTAGTATCAGGTAGATGGTTAAACATTTTAAATTACCACCATTTTGAAAATTTGGAATAGTTTTTATTAAATTTAACATATTGCTTAAAGTTAATATAAAAAAAAATATTAAAATTTTTAATAATATGCTGCATAGAAGGGAAATTATTACTATATTTTTTTATTTCATTTTAAGATAAACAAGCTAATTGAAAACAAAACACTTTACATCTGATGATCTCTTGAAATCTTTTTCATGAATTCGATATGCAAATCATTACCAAAATTTGGTAATACTGTGTTAAATAGATAATTATACATACAAATACAATGCGGTGTATTTTTTAAATTTTCATTTTTAATTTAATACGGGAACCGTTAAACAACTTTCAACCATTAAACATAGAAAATTAAATTTAGCAAATATTTTCTCTATTTGCTCCATTTTAGTTTGGACTGTTGCAGCCTTAGTTTTTTATCAAAATTCTTATTTCTCAATGCCCTTTAAAATGATTTGGCAAAATCTGATGCTTTCCGTTTAAAATTTTTAAGCTGCCTCTTCTCATGTGAGTTCCCTGAATACTCAAAATGTGGTGGTCTCAACTGAAAATATGTATTGTTTATTAACAGTTCTAGTTAAAATTAAATAAGTTTTTGTTATCATTATTAATCACTACTACTAAAAGATTATGGTTCATGAATTTTCATAACATGATAATTTTTATTAGGTATATCGAGTACAAGTAGCAGCAGTGCAGGAAGTACATCAGAAGAGTCAACAATGACTGCATTAGACACATCATTGTCATCATCATATAGCAGTGTTGCTGGTGGCATTAGTAGCGGTATTATGAGCAATAACTACGACCCTACTAATAATACGAGCAGCAGCAGCAGTACACAGTACACAATGACAACTGATAATAATATATCACCATCACCATCAGTGCCGACTGTTTGTGTAGTAATGGGTAAGTTACACATACATTAAACAAAGTGGCTGACATAATAACAAATAACACTAATCACAGTAAATCAAATGTTCTATTTTGGTGAGTCATAAATAAGGAACAGCAGTATTAAACTACCTTTTATGTAGAGGTAAATGATCTTTGTGTAAAAACAAAATAAAATCAGCTAGACAGTTAGTGTAGCAGTCTGCGTATTAGCTTCTACATGAATTGGCTTTGAGTTCAATTCCTGGCAGCGATTTGGTATTCTTTATCACCTAATTCTTTATGTTTAATATTAAAATAAATACACGTTATTATATGACTTCTCTTCATGTGGATTTAAGTTTTATAGTTAAGCTCTTTTCAGGAATAGTGATTTCCTATATCATTGATAATAAAAAGGAATGCCCACAACATTTGCCTCAAAGGCTCAATGAAAAACATGGGAAAATCTTATTCAAAACAGTATTACAAAAGTAAAAAATTAATTTAAAAAAATAAAAGCAATCTTATTAATACATAGATATTACATTTTTTTTGAAATTATAGATTGATGCAGGTTTGGAAAGATAATAAGTAACTAAAATTTATACTCTATATAAAAGGTTTGAAGGAAGTAGTAATTGTTGATATTTTAATATTATAAGTGCATGTTAAACAAAGTATGCAAAAACTATTTTGGCATTATAGCTAAAAACTAATAAACAAAATAAGATTGTTTATATAAAAGGAGATCTTTGAATTTAATTTATAATAAATTGTTCAGAAGATTTTTTTAGATTTTTGGGAAGTTAATTAAAAACTGACTGATTATATAACAAGGGCCTTTCTAGTAGACCACATTATACTGTTTAACAAAAATATTAGGGATTTGTTACAAGTGAAGGATCTTTCGCATTACATTCCAGCAGCTTTAAAACTGCTGTAATACATTTGTAAGTGCTTTTATTTTTTAGTATATTATTTTTCTCTATTTTGTAATAGATAATAATTAGAAATAAAAAAAGGAAATTATATTGTAATATTCACTATTAATTCTTATTAAACCCTTGTGATATTCAGTAGCATAGTGCTAATCTGGATGCCGATTTTCTGAATGTTCACCTATCCGAACTGATTACATCCATGGTAGGCAATTTAGAAAAATTAATATGCTTTGTAAATCTAAAATGCTATTCAAATAAAGTTTTGTTTCAACAGAAAATTTATTTTTATCGATCATTGTTTTTACTGGATTTTTTAATTGACTTTTTGCAATTTGATCGCAAAATAATGCAGTTCTCTACAGGTTCTTTGTGTACCTAATCTTCAAGCTCATAAACAAAGATCAATTAAAGCAAGTACAGATTACAGATTTTTTTAAAGAAAAAACAGTGTTTTTAAAGGTATGTTTTATTATCTTATTGACTGTCATTAAGTTTTATTCTTTAAATATACTGTAGTTTTTTCAATTTTTTTTTTATTTTTAAAAAATGGTATTTTTTTAACACATAACATACTAACTTAAATTTTCCCTTGTAAGATTTTTTAATAAATCTTTTAAATGATATTTTTTGTAAAATATTATTGTAATAAATTTTTATTTCTTTCAGATAATTTTTGTAAACTGTGTTCCTTTAATTAGCAAGTTTCTATTCATTGAATTTTTTTGTAATGTGTTACTGTATATATTTTTCATTACATTATCCAAAATTCTGAGCCTATCTTTTTATTTTTACATTTATTTAAAATACATTATTTATTTTTAATAATTTATCATTTTATTTTAAAATAAATACATTAAATATACATTAAATACAATAAATACAATAAATAATAGTGATACATTAAATGTTAGAATGATATGTTCGATATGCGTGATAGATCTTTTTGAATATTCCAGTTCAGATTTCTGATTATCCAGATTCGGCCTTGCCAAGATCAATCCAGGTAGTCGGCATTCTACTGTAACTTATCTTAAAATTGTTATTTATCATTCTACTATCTATATAAATTTACTTATTTAATCGTACTGCTATTAATAATGTCCTGATGAAATAAAACACATTCTACGCCGATCATTCTAATTTTTATATAAGCTGATTCATTAGTGCTTGTTACAATATCAATTTTCCAGTTACAGCATGACATGGATACAACAGAAAAGTATCTTCAGTTTTTACAAATCATGGAGCGTCACATCAGAATGTATTTTGCACAAATGGTCATCCAACCAGGTTAATCCATTACTTAAAAAGCTGAGCACTGGCCATGCAATAAATCAACATGCAAGAGTAAAATAAAGATTAGAAAAGGGTCAGGTTGGTAGGTGGTAAATTGCCTTTCAATGAAATAATATTGTTTATTTATTCATGGGTTAATAAGCTCTTGTTTTTGTGAAAAGGATTAGAGGTAGCAAAAAATTCAAGTACCGATCAGCAAAGTTATTTGAGGAAGGTGTCCACTAATCATTTATGGCAAAACTCCTATCAAAGTAGCTGAGGAAGGATACACTGTTAAAATAGATGAGTCGTGTTTCATGCAAGGAAATACAACATAGAGAAAATGTGTCTACAACAATGAGTTTTTGAGGCGCATCCCACGAATATGATAGCATTCCTGTGTGCTCTATAGTGTAGCAACCTTAAAACAATTTTACTAAAAATGGCAATAATTTCTGGGACTTATAAAAAGGATATTGCGGTCTAAGTAGTGACAGGATGTGCAATATGCCCACTTCACTGCTAACCACAGTAACAATTTTGTTTGGGTGCTTTACCCAAACAATATTTTTGCCTCATTGCAGTGGTCCAAATTTTATTAAAATAAAAACGATTTTCAACACTTAACAACTGCAAAACTTGATCCAATTTCTTCCAAAGTATTTTCTGTACAGAAATCTCTTAAATATTGTTGACATTAAATGAACATTTCATTTTTTATATTACATGTATTCTTGTATGGAGACAAATTCTTATTGATAATCAACCCCAGATACTTCAGACATTCAACCTATTGAATTACCTCAATACCGCAGTCTGCAACCCTCATACGTGTAAATCTATGATGTCTAAAGTTCTATGCCCAGTTGAAAATCTACATAATTAATTTTTCTAGATTAAGATGTAATGTTTTTATTTAGATAATATTTCACTATTATTAAATGGACATACTTTTTTTCCTCTCTTCAGTCATTTGACTGGTTTAATGCAGCTCTCCAAGATTCCCTATCTAGGGCCAGTTGTTTCATTTCAGATACCCCCTTCATCACACATCCCTAATAATTTGATTTACATATTCCAAATGTTGCTACCTGCACAATTTTTCCCTTCTTCCTGTCCCTCCAATATTAAAGCAACTATTCTAGGATGACTTAATATGTGGCCTATAAAGTCTGTCTCTTCTTTCGACTATATTTTTCCAAATCCTTCTTTCTTCATCAATTTGCTGCAACGTCTCTTCATTTGTCACTTTATCCACCCATCTGATTTCTAGCATTCTCCTATAGCACCACATTTCAAAAGCTTCTAATCTTTTCCTAATAAAAAAGGACTCCCTTTTTTTTATTAGGCTTCTTTCTTATGTTCTTCAATTATTACTGCTGCTGTTTGGTTCCTGTAAATGTTATCAATCGCTCTTCAATCTCTGTATTTGAACCCTAATTTATTTTAAAATGCTGAATATTTTATTCCAGTCTACGTTAACAAACGCCTTTTCTAGGTTTATAAATGCCAAGTATGTTGGTTTGTTTCCTTTAATCTTCCTTCCACTATTAATCTGAGCCCTAAAATTGCTTCCCTTGTCCCTATACTCTTCCTGAAACCAAATTGGTCTTCTCCTAACATTTCTTCCACTCTCCTCTCAATTCTTCTTACAGAATTCTACTTAAGATTTTTGATGCATGACTAGTTAAACTAATTGTTCTGTATTCTTCACATTTATCTGCTCCTGCTTTGGTATCATGACTATAACACTCTTTTCAAAGTCCGATGGAACTTGCCCTTTTTCATAAATACTACACACCAGTTTGTACTATCTGTCTATCGCTTCCTCACCTGCACTATGCAGTAATTCTGCAGGTATTCTGTCTATTCCAGGAGCCTTTCTGCCATTAAAATCTTTTAATGCTCTCTTAAATTCAGATCTCAGTATTCATCCTCTTCAACTTCCTCTTCTTCCTCTACAACACTGTTTTCTAATTCATTTTCTCCATATAGCTTTTCAATATATTCCACCACCTACTGACCTTTCCTTTGGTATTATAAATCGGTGTACCATCTTTGTTTCACACATTATTAGAATTTAAATTATGTACCATAACATTTTCCTTAACTTTTTATTTTCCATAACTTATCTATTTCTATTTCTATTTTGGTTCATTTCTCTTTCCACTTTTGAACCATTTCTTTAATCCACTCTTCTTTCACTACTTTGTACTTCCTGATTATAGTATTTCTTAATTGTCAATAGTTCCTTTTACTTTCTTCATCACTAACATTCTTATATTTTCTACATTTATCCATCAGCTGCAATTTATCCTCTGACATCCAAGGTTTTCTACCAGTTCTTTTTGTTCTGACTAAGTTCACTTCTGCTGATTTAAGAATTTCCTTTTTAATATTCTCCCATTCTTCTTCTACATTTTCTACCTTATCTTTTTCACTCAAATCTCTTGCGATGTCCTCAAAAATCTTCTTTACCTCCTCTTCTGCAAGCTTCTCTAAATTCCACTGATTCATCTGACACCTTTTCTTCAGGTTTTTAAACCCCAATCTACATGTCATCATCACTAAATTATGGTCGCTATCAATATCTGCTCCAGGGTAAGCTTTGCAGTCGACAAGTTGATTTCTAAATCTTTGGTTAACCATGACATAATCCATCTGATACCTTGCAGTATCACCTGACCTTTTCCATGTCTATATTCTTCTATTATGATTTCAAATCAAATCAGATCATTTTGTACAGTATATGTACAATGTACAGTATATGACATTTTTATGCAAACAGTAAACTTTATTAGACATTTAATACATAAAAAAATAAAAACAGTAAAACAGTAAAAAAGCAAAAATTAAAATTAAATATGTACATTAAAAAAATTAAAATTAACTTTAAATAGTTTAAAAGAACTAGGTACCTTATTTAGGCATTATTATTTGCATGTGTCAAGGTTACCGTGACACTTAAAAATTAGTAGTTGAGTTAATGGAGAATTAAAACTAGAGTAAAAAAATTAAAACTAGTAATTTATAATTTACAGCAGAGCAGACAAATAAAAAATATTTAAAAAATAATAATGGATTTACCAACGTGAATTCTATAATTTAATTAAACTTATTGTACAACAGCTAGTAATAATAAAGGTAGAAGCTATTCTAAAAAAAATGCAAAATTAAATAGTTAACATTAGAATACAAATATTACTGATAAACACTGTAAACACTCTTTACACTGTACAGTGTTGATAACCAGTTTTTCAAATTTCTTTTATTTAATTTAATGTTTAGAGAGTTATTTTTTATAAATACAGGTTATTTATAAAAGATTATTGGGGAAAAATAAGTGTAAAATTTATTAAATGTAGTAAAATTTGATTTTGGCATGTGAATCTTATGCCTAGACTTCAACTGTTCATATATATTAATTTCTTTTGGTTTTCTACCACTTCTTTTGTAAAAAAATTTTAAACTTTATATACATACGCTTGTTGTAGTGGGAAGATATTTAGATTTAAAAAAAATTTGTCTCAAACGTTCAGTTTGAGCTTTTTTTTTTGCAATTATTCAAATAATTTTTTTTTTGTATGTTAGCAATAGGAATTAAGTTTGTGTTAAAAGCCACTCCATTAAAAGTTAATCCATAATCTAATCTACTTTGTACCAGAGAAAAATAAAGCTTTCTACTGATTTCTTGAGGGCAGAGATTAGTTAGGAAGTAAAAAATTCTTGTGGTTTTATTTAACTTTTTTGTTAAGCTGTCTATGTGGAGTTTCCAGGACAGTTGTTCATCTATGAGAATAACCAAATATTTCATAGAAAATTCTCTAAGTATGGGGGAACATGTTTGGCATGCACTGAGTGAAACGAAATACTGCAGACACCTATAAGTAACTGAGTTTAAAGAGTCTTTTAATGAGTTTAATAGTTTAAAGAGATCTAAAATGAGTCATTTTTTAGATCATCAGGATATTTGCCGCTCTCAAGAATTATATAAATAATGTATATGAAAACTTCTTTAATATTAATAAACACTTTTTTAATTAAATCAGAATTTATGTTACCTAATTCTTGTGACTTATTTTTCTTTAAAGATTTAACAATTTTTTCAACAATACAACTTGTAACTGGTTGTAAAAAAATTGAGTTGGTTACATTTTTATGATTAAGATATTTTTTGTAGTTATCACGGTTAGGTGTGTCATTAAGTGGTCTTAACTTGTCAGCTACGTTTATAAAATAAACATTAAAAAGATTAGCAGTTTTAAGGTTATCAGTAACAATTTCATTTTCAATTAATAACTTATTAGTTACCATTGTTCTACGTTTTAGGCCAGTTACTTCATTAATTACTTTCCATTCAGCTTTCGTGTATCCTTGACATTTTTTAAAAGTGTTATGATAGAAATAGTTTTTTTTTATTTTTAATTTCAGCTTGTAAACCGTGCTTGAATGATTTAAAGTACATTTTCAGTTTTTTATTCTGTGAATCTTTTAAAGTTTTTTCTAAAGTAAGTTACGTTCTCGAATTTTATTACATATGTAGTCATTTATCCAAGGTTTAAGATATTTATATTTTTGCTGATTTTGTTTAGTCTACATGTAGTTGGAAATGCGATTATTTAGAGTAGATAAAAGGATATGAAAAGCAAGAGAGAGATCAGATTGAGAATAAACAAAAGACCAGTCATTAGTTGACAGGGCACTGATTAGTTCATCATAGTTTATAACTAAGTGTGTGATGTGGTCTGTTTTTGGCTTATCAACAGATAAGGAAAAACCAGTCATGCTATGATCTGTAATAACAGAATTAAATATTTCTGTAGTTATCTCCATAAATTGTTTTGTCTTAAACCTAACAAAAATGTGATCTATACAAGTTCTCGTGTTGTCAGTAAAACGCTTAAGTGATTCTGAACCGTAACTAGACATAACTGTTTTATATTCATTTATTACATTTGTGTCTTTTAGTAAATTTAAGCAATTAGTTCTGCAAATAATTCTCTACTTCAGTGATGAAGCTATATTTATTACCAGTATGATGGTATATGGCTACAAGATTAAATGATAAATCGGACACTGTACATCTAAGCAGTACAGTGTCTGATTCTTGAATTACCAAATCAATAATTTCAAAAATAACAGAATCAAGAAAATATACAATTATACCACCACAGCGGTAATCATTATTGCAATTTTCAACAACAGTTTAATTTTCTAACTTGTTCTGGCATATTTCATAGGATTCTACCCAAACTTCAGATAAAATTATTACGTCAGGTAATGTTTCCCAGGTTGACATAAGAGTTACAAAATTATCAAAATTGATATGCTTACTTCTTATGTTCTGATGAACTAGTGTGAAATTATTTTTCCACTATAATTCATTCATTAGAAAAAAATAACAATAATATCAAAAACTAAAATCCAAGTACATAATAAGTATTTTTGTTAAAACAGAAACCTTATAATAAGAAAAAAAAAAATTAACAGTAGTATTGATATTTACAGTTTCTCGAGGTCATCTGAACAAGTGATACGTATTACTTTGGAAGAACGATCTTTACTTTTCCACATGAAGATACTACCACCTTTCATCCACAGATATGCATACCCTTATTTCTTTTTTGCTTCTCTGGCCAAAAAGTGTAATTTTTTCTGAGTCGGACTCAGTGATTCATTGATGAAAACTCGATTATCAGCCACCATGCTCATATCTAGTGTCGATAAGTTCTTACTTATATGTTTCTTTACAAGAAATTCCTCCTTATCAATAAACCTGGTGAACTTCACTATTATCCTGGGAGCTCATCGTTCCGCCTATCGTTAAGTCGATGACAGTTATCTATCATATTATCAGAGACATTAAAAATCAATTGCTTTTCCAACCTCCTTTACAACTTCAACGATGTCCTCTTCTTTTTTTCTTGAAATTCCTTGAATTTCAATACAGTTTTTACAGGAATATTGTTCTGCCTCTTTAATTCTAAATTCCAATTCAGGATTCTCTTTTTCAGATGTTTGTTTTCTGTTTATAGAACATCTGTTTTTCTTAAGTAGTCTTCAATTATCTTAGCTTGTTGTTCCAATACTTTGTTGATGTCATCAATTTTGTTGAACAATTAATCATATGAGTCATTAAAGTCTTTCTTGGATTGTTTTTGTTCTTGCTTAATGGCTAGAAGTTCTTTCATTCGTCTTGCAAGGTAAGATTGTTGACTAAAAAAGTGCATTCCTGCTCAATACTCTTCTCTTCACGGCAAGAAAAACAGTCATTGTTGGTCAAAGTATTCTTCATATTAACACAGGACCCGTGAAAAATTTTACTGCACTTTATACACGAAATATTAAACAATTTTGAAATTATTCATTTAGTACAGCCTGAAATTCCGCAAACATCTTATTTTTATTTAAATTTATGAAAAGATAACAACAATTTTTAGAATATAAATACTTGTAAAGAAAATACACTGGATGAGTCACATTATTCAACGAAATTAAAACTCTGCTTAAATATAAAATAAAATGTGATAAGAAGCCTCTGCCGATACGATGTTAACTCCATGAGCTCGTAATTAATACTGATTTTTAAACTGGGTGTTGACAATTACTAAATTATACTTTGTGCAAAATCCTACAAGTCAGTTCTCTCTTTCATTCCTTTTGCCCAGCCCATATTTGCCCACAATGTTTCCATTCTTGCCTTTTCCGATACTTTCATTCTAATCTCCAACTATTTTTAAATTTTCATCCCTTTTTATGTGTTTAATTGCTTCATATACACACTCTACCTCATCATCATCATGGGCCCTTTTAGGTATATAGACATTAACAATCCTTATTACAATGATTCTGTCACTATGCATTCTGAAATACTCTACTCTCTTCCCTATCTTCTTTCTTTTTCCTGTTTAGCCTCCGGTAATTACCTTTTAGATAATACTTCAGAGGATGAATGAGGATGATATGTACGAGTGTAAATGAAGTGAACTGAAACTGTACAAGAGATTGTTACAGTCTCAGTTCGACCATTCCCGAGATGTGTGGTTAATTGAAATCCAACCACCAAAGAACATCAGTATCCATGATCTAGTATTCAAATCCATGTAAAAATAACTGACTTTACTAGGATTTGAACGCTGGAACTCCTCTCGACTTCCAAATCGCATGATTTGGGAAGACGCGTTAACCACTAGACCAACCTGGTGGGTTCTTCTCTTTCTTCTTGTTCATTACAAAACCTACTCCTGCCTGCCCTTTATTTGAGGCATTGTTAATTATTCTAAAATCACCTAACCAAAAATCATTTTTCTCTTCCCACTGAACCTCGCTAATTCCTACTACATCTACATTTAATTTATTCATTTCCCTCTCTAGATTTTTGAACCTACCAACCTTTTTTAGACTTCTAACATTCTACACTCTGACTCGTAGAATGTTATTTTTTAATTTTCTGGTGACCCCTTAGTTAGTAGTCCCCACCTGGAGATCCAAACAGAGGACTAGTTTTCATCTGGGATATTTTATCAACGAACGCGCCTCCATCTTTGTTATATGAAAATGCAGAGTTACATTTTCTTGGAAAAAAGCAACTGTAGTTTTCCATTGCTTTCAGCTGCACAGTACTCAGAAGATTGAGTGATGTTGATATGGCCATTAAATCCTCCTGACCTACGCCCTTAACAACTACTGAAAGAACTGCTGCCCTCTTTCAGGAATCATTCCTAAGTCTGGCTCTCAACAGATACCTCTCCAATATGGTTGCACCTTCAGTCCAGCTACTCTGTTTCACTGAGTACTCAAGCCCCCTCATCATCGGCAAGGTCTCATGATTCATAGAGGGAGATGGACATACTACTATCATTAATGGGAATATTATCTGTGCAACTAATTTGCTAACAATGAAGCATCTGCATGTTTGAACTCGTAACACAGACTTTTCTAAACCTGTTACGTTTTTTTTATAATGTATAGACAGTTCAATGTGCAAAGAGGTAAAAACAAATGATGTGACATTTTGAAGAAAATCATTTACAAATACTGAGAAAAGCAAAGGATTAGGACACTTACTGGAGAACTCTGCATTCTACAATTTTTATAGGAGTACAATTTCAGTTTTTATGGTTTTATTATGAGAAGATGATCTTTTAATTTATCCATACAAAACAGGAAAGCTTGGTAAAAATGTTAGTATCATTTTTCAAGCTGAAAAATAGTAATTTATCACAACTTAATTCTCAGATTCAATGTGATTTAAGTTTTACTGGGCGTCAATAGATATAATTGGAGCAACAGTATCAAAAATTAGTTCAGACATGTTGATTACCGAACTCTGTAAGGACCCAGCACCATATGAAAAGAATAAATAAATAAAATTAATAAATATTTTATTCTGATTAGTACATAATAATAAATTGTATAGCTCATGTCATGGATAGATGTGTTACTCCAAGGTTAAAAACAGGAACTGCTCTCCATTTGCCTGGATGGATCGAAGGAAACTGTGGTAAAACCTTGATCAGAGCATCACAAAATACAATTAAATTAATTATAAAATAAAAAGTAGATATAGCAGGCGGCACATAGCTGTGCACATTGTGAGTGAGAGAGAAAGATTGATAGAACAGGTGGAACAGTTAGATAATCATTCCTTTATGAAAACATCTTATATATCTCTGTATAGTTACATAGTTGCAGTACATTATCAGAATTATTCAGGGATAGTTAGTAGTGCGGTAAGCCAGCCATTAGCCTATGTGCCCAGCAATATGCCGCCCACTATAAGATTAAAGTTCATATTAATTACATTAAATTACCTAAATACATGAAATAATATTAAGATAAATACTTAAAGATACTAAAATATAAAAAAATAACTGAAAAATAATTCACAATTCAGAATGAAAATTATTTGAACCTATTTTTATGTGCATCTTTTACAGATTGCAAAACGTTGGGATTTTTTAAAATAATATTATTTAAAAACTTATCAATAGAATAATACTCTTTCTGTAAAAGAAAATTTTTTAGTATATATATTGAATTAATTGGTAGGACAATTTTTTTTAAAATGGTTTGGTAATTTATTAAAAATGATAATGAAATAAGCCCCTTTTTTATAAGCCAAAGTATGGATGGTTATATGAAAACAGTTCTGTTGTGTGGTCTAGTAGAGGTTGATTTGTTTTTTTTTTTAAGAATAAGTAAAAGTTTTTTTTTAGCAAAGAATTGCACATTCATAAATATAAACACAATGAAAGTTAAAATTGCTAATTTTCTAGATATCAGTCTCTATATGTTTCATAATTATGGTAACAAACTACGATGTGACAACCTATTTTTGTATCTTCAAAACTCATTCTTACTTTTTGAGGGAACCCCAAGAAATGACATTATATCAGATGAGCGACTTAAAACCAAACTGACCCGGCTCAGACTGCAATTATTTGAGTATCATCTTTAATACTCCTACCACTAGCGCCAGTATTGTTTGTCTATGTTACAACTCTCATCTATTGCCAGTTGTAAATTGTTCATGCTTATGCAGTATAATTTAATTTTTTTGCAGTTGTGTTTTTTTAAATACATTATTCGATTAAGAAAGGGTTGCTTAATGGAAGCTTATGTGCATTCTGAATCCTTTCAAGAAACATGTCAAATATTCGTGGAAATATTTCCAAATACCAGTACCCCAGCAAAAAAAAAGCATACATAATTTGGTTGAAAAATGGCATACAATGAGGTCTGTTTCAAACACAAAACAAAATAGGTGAGTTTCCATTAGGATTCCAGAGACCATAAACAATGCTCAACGCATTTCTGCCGGTCTGAAAAAATTTATACGTAAATTATCACAACAAAGTTGTGTAAAATATACATCTCGCAATAAGATTCTTCATGATTTAAATTTGAAACCGTATCAAGTAACAACTGTGCAACAACTTAAAAGAATAGACATACCAAAGCATCTTAATTATCACAACCAGCTTCTCAAAAGTACTGTCAATGGATAGATAGATCTGATCCTGTGTTTCATGTCAGACAAGGCACAGTTTCATTTATCTGGGCATAATTCACTTGGCACCAAGAATTAGATGACTGAAAATCCTCACCATATGTTTGAACATCCACTTCTACATGACAAGTCCAAACTTGTCATCTAATAAATTACCCAGAAATTTTGCTTTATGGGTAATAGAAACACTATCATTATTGTTATAGGAATTCCATCCTTCTGATCAATAATGTTATGTCTACCTGAGAAGCACAATGCCCAGTTTTATCTATATTTAAAGTGAGCTAGTTATAATTGATCTGATCGAACTGGAAAAATTAAAAAAGGCATTCTCATCTTGATGAGTCTCACTTTAGTCCCTAGTGATTGCATCCATATTATTTTGTATTGAACTACAAAGTAAAAAATTGTTTTGTTTATTATGTTTATAGCGCTTAGTAACACTTACTGCTGTAGTAGTAACTTGTTCTTGTTGAATAAATGGTTTCACTTTAGTGTCAACCATTCTGCATTTTTTATTGTATTAATGGAAATGTCTATTAATAATGTATTTGTTAGTGCACTTGTCGGTACCAAAATAAAATGTCTGTTTTATCAAAAACGAGTTGATGCAAGAAAATTAAGACATTTTTGTAACTTAAAGTCTGATTTATTGTATATAATATACTTGTATTAAGAAATAATTTATGAGTGATGATTTCTATTTGTTGAACAGGTCGTGAATATTATCTGGGTGAAGTTTTGCCACATGAGACAGGAACATGCCTTGAATGCCAGTGTGGACATGAAGGTCGTGTAACATGCAGCCCTAAAGATTGTATCACTCAACAAGATGATGAATTTCGTAACCCAAGCGACACAAATTCATTAGATATGTTTGATGTAGATATATTTTAATGCCTTTACTACTACTATTATTATTATTTATATTATGAAATAAACATTTTATAGTTTTTTGTAAAAATGATAAATAGCAATGCTTATCTGAACATATTTTTTTCAGATTCATTTAGTTAGTCAAAGTAAATTAAGCCCAAACATCTTAAATTTTAAAACATGCTGTTGCTAACTAAAAAATTTTATGATTTTCTTGGAGGTAAATTAAATAACTTTACAACTAACAAGCCAAGATTTATAATAAAATGAGATCATACTACTTTTGTCAAACATAAGCAATAACGTCAACTGGAATCATAGCACAGTAATAACAGTATTAGTAAAGACTACTATATATTGAAAACATTAAAATGCAAGATTGAAACTTCTGTTACATTTTAATTTGCTTATTTTGAATTTAAACCTTTCTATCCCAAATTTTGAAAATTTTAGGAAAAAATTTTTTTCTTCTATTGTTTGGCTTAATACCCCTTAAAAAGACAAGTATAATCTTTATAATCTTTTTCTCCTTCCCATAAGCTCTCCAGAGAAATGTTTTAAAACAATACTGGGACAATAAGGAGTATATCGTAGCTATCAATAATATATTTTCTTACCAACTATCAAGATATTACAAAACATGCCAAAATATAAAAAATAAAAAAAACATGCAAAACATAAAAAAAGCAATGCATAATTGTAAAAATAAATCAACTAATCTAAAACCACGTAATTCTAATAAATCAGTGCAAGAGTATACTAAAACAAATCAAATGGGTAAAGAATAATTTCATATCTAAAATTTGTATAATGTGAAAGAATTAAAAATTATAAAAAAGTAACTGTTAAAATTAGTAGTCATAATCTAATAACTGAAAAACACAGCAAAAATAATAACAAACTCTTGTAAAACAAAATACATAACAGTGTACAACATTATAGATATAATAATGTTCATAATAGTTTAATCATTTATTTTTTATGACAGTACAAGAAATAATTTCTTTCAGCAGTAAAACTGAGTCGAATACCATATTTGATGCAAGATACTCTTGTAAAACCTTTATTACAATTTTGGCAACGCCCCTGGGTTTCAACAATCGTAGGGAAATGACCCACATTATGGTAACGAACATCATCAACTGGTGCAATAGATACATTATGCTTCTTTCTTTTTCCAACAGGTGATTTTTCAGCATTAGTACTTGGGCGGCCTCTTTTTTTAATATGGATTTACCAGCATTAGCTAGCACACTAGCTATTTTTGCTTGAAACTGTATCAAGGCTAGTCGGGTTTTACGGTTTCTTTGTATTTCATGACATCTGTACAGCATCTATGAGTTAACTACAGAAACTCCAAGACACCAAAAAACTATGCGCATGTACCATTTGTTCAAACGGATACTAATGTGATATAATTCAAGGAGCATATCACTCAAATCCACCCCTCCCATAAAGTTATTATATTCCTGTACAGCAAATGGGCAAGGCACCTGAATGTGTTTGTGTTCCTGCTGACTCCATCGTTGGCAGGAATCCATTGGATCAATACATGCATAAGACACGAAATTGATCGCTTTTCAATCCAGCCAGTACATTAGAGCAAGATTTTCTCCTGTTTCAACACTATAATCACACAATCCACAACCCCTTTTTCTCAGTTCTGCTTCTGTACTCAGGACACACTTTCCCATTCGATCCTTGCGCACTGTTCCCAAATAAAAAATACTCCTCTCTTTTAAATTCTTCACCAGAGTAAGTGATGAAAAAAAAATTTTTTTATTTCTTTTATTTCTTTCATTTTTACATAATTAATAATTAATTTACAAAATTAATGGAGTAATCCTAATACTAATTATAATATTACTTAACTTAATTTAACATTGTTTTATAATACAATTTAATATTTATTACTTAACTTAATTATACTTAATTTATACAATTTGTAAAAGATGAAAGATTAGGTGTCCACAAGGGTCATGCCCATTTTGTGGCACCATCCCTTTTCTATTAATCTTTTTAGTTAGAGTAAGGGGAAAAGTAAACAGTTTTATTTTATATAGGAGAATTAGTAATATAGAATTAGTATATAGAAAATTATCACAATAAATTTTATAATTTTTATGAGCTGGTATATTTCCTGAAAACCCTATTTCATAATCATTTGCTGTTTTTACCAGTATAAATTCTGAAATCATACATAATTCCAGAACTTCCAACTCGTGTAAAGCATTTATATCCCCATTTATGGGGCTTAGATTTTAAATATTGCTTGAGGTCAGTTCTGCCCTGGAAGGGTATATTTTGTTCATCCACTACGTGCTTTTATTCCTGAGAAATACTCTACATAGCTGTTTGAATTGCCAACAGTAGCGGTCTAACTTTAAACAACTTATCATGATTTGTGTCAGTTACTGAGATAGTTTTCTGGTTATCAGCCAAATGAAAATACCGTAATAACTGTTGAAACCGGTTTCTACTCATTAAGTCTGCAATGAAGCTATACATTCAGTAGACCAGTACAATCTTAACACTGGGCATATGCATTATCCCAATTTGTAAAAAAATTGAAAATAACTGTTCTATTTCATCAGCCGAAAGATTTAAAACCTTTCCATCCTTTTTAAGGGCGTAATTATTAGATTCTACAGCTATTAAATTTATAAGTTCATCTGAAATATAATTTTTAAAATACTGATAAGAGGTCACTTCTTCTTTGGGATGAGGTGGAAGGGAATCCTTCCACATAGAATCTGGATTGCAAAATGGTATTTTTTTTAACTTCCATGTATGTGCAACTTTTTGACCTCTTTGTTGGGGGATGTTTGGTTTGGAGCCTGAAACTACAGGTTCATCTACTTCTTCTTGATTAATCTTGAAAACCAAATGAAAATAACTACTATCTTATTAAACCAAAATGGGACAACATAACAAAAACTTATTGTAAATCTTACCTGTAAATCCTTCTGCAACGTGTCATATATAACATTTTGTAACAATTGTACCACTTCTTGGGCAAGTTCATAAATAATTCCTATCTCATCACACTCCTCATCATCATCATTGTCTGAAGTTTCTGAAATATTCCCATCTGGAACAGTAACATATTTATTGAATTCATCCTCCAGGAGATTCAATAAAAAATCTAAGTCATTATCACTTATAATATTACTCATTGTTTATCGCAACAAAGCACAAGATCCTGATAACTAACAAAAACCAAGTAAACACAGTACTGAAGAAAGTAAAAACAACTCACACATAACCTATGTTGTAAACACCATTACATCCCAGTGTAGTTTTAAAACAACACAGCTAAAATGATAAAGAAAAATGTTTATAAACAAGATCATGGACTTCCAACTAGAAAAAATGAACTATAAAAATACAAGGATTCACATTAATAAATTATTAGCTTATGAATTGATCCTCAAAAATTAAAAAAAAAACAAACAAAAATGCAAAAACGTGAGCATCAAAACCATGCGACACAGAATGTAAACAGTACATTTTATTAAAGCAAGACTGCATTGAAGTTCCATCTAACGGTAATATGTTAAACTAAATAGATGTAGTTTTAATACAACATTGGTACAATGAGGAAATATTAACTATCAATGACCATACACGTCTATAAAGATAATGTTGTTTTAAAACAACACAGGGATAGAAAGGGTTAAAAATGATGTTGTAGTATTATATCTACATTCATCTTCCGTAAATCTGTTCTCTGTCAGATACAGATTTCAAACTGCAATCTTCACAAACACAAGCACCTTCCTTAAGTTGTTTGTAACTGCTCTTTTTACACTCATATTATTTAACATTTCAAACAGCTGAATTTAAATTTCTTTACTCCTAAATTCAAACATATACTGGACTATTATCTTCTCTTTTTTACTTGAAGCTATTTTACTCTTTTTTGAAAATACCGTCCATTTGAAAAGTAACTATATACCTGTCATGCGCTTGTACAACAATATTTAACATCAACTTACCTTACAGTAGTTGTTGAAAATAAGACCAGACCCCATGAGCATCCAACATATCTGTATGTGTTTCTTCTTGTTCTTGAGGACACTCACAAGTTGTTCATCTGGAATGGTCTTGGTGAAATCATGAATAGCAGTTCATGAGGGTTTCATCAAGGTCAAGTTCATGGAAGTTCCTGTGAGGTACTTTCTGCCTAACCCCAGAAGTAGAAATCTGGTGGGCTTAAGTCCAGAGAATAAAATGGTCATAAGCCTTTAGAAATGCTTTGATCAATGCAAATCTCTTGCAGTAACTTCATGGACTGCCTGGCTGTATGCGCAGTCATGCCATCTTGTTGAAGCAAGAAAAGTTGAATTAATTTCATCCTCAGTTAGCTCTCGAATGAATAATGAGCTGAATTTGTTGCCTTTCCAAAGAATATTAGACTGACTACTCTTCTCCTGAATATCCCAATCCACATCCTATCTTCTGATTATGAGAGAAAATTCATGTACAGCATGTGGGTTGTTTGCAGATGATAAACGTGAGTTCTGTGTATTCATATACCTGATAAATGGAACCGTTGTTCAAAGGCAATGTACAAACAGTGAACAACAAAAAATCAAACATACCTTCTTGTCTCAAGGTCACCAACCTGACAGGCTTGCAGAAGCAAACTGCACACAATGCAGGATTACTGATTTTTGCAGAAAGCATTACTTGCAGCCGATGGAATATAATCTCTCTACATATATTCATGTTTATATAGGTGTAAAGTTACTTTTCAAGTGTACTCTACATTATTGTAATTCCCTACTCATTACGTAAACACTTAAATTTCCCTTATTCTTCACTTCAATTGACCTAGGATTTAAAAGTGTTTTTCTTCCTACATCTCCATTTGGGTATCCCTCTGCACCTGGTCCTACTATTGACAATACTATAGAAAGGAATAATACATAATTACATTTAATATTACAAAAGCAATATCGGCCTTATGCTTACAGTCATAAGATTTCATGTTGTTACCTGGTGTGAAAAATAATTCTTGTAGTGTTTAAATATCTACCTTTTATTCTTGTATGGGTGTATAGATATTAGTTTTTATCATTTATTCTTGATATTTCCTGAATTATAAATTGTGTTTTGCTGTTTTGATCGGACACTTATTTTCTACAAGATTCTATATGTATGAAAAAAGAAATTAATTATCAAAATATATTGACATCACTGATATACAGAAAAATTTGACTGTAAGCTATTCACTCCTGTTGAAGCTCAACAGGGCAGGAAAAGGGGGGGGGCAACTAGAACGTCACTAGGCAGGTGTCTTCCCCTACAAATTTGGGATTTAGGCTATTCACCAGGAACAGGAGGGATGGCGACCGGAAGCGTCACAGTGTGGGTATTTTTGTTTTCCCCCTACAGGGTTGGGATGTTGTAGGCTATTCACCGTAGGACATTCAAGATGTCCAGACAAGGCCTACAGTGAAGGCAAAAGCTGAGTTCAAAAATCAGTGATGCAAATGTCTACTGGGGCATTTACATCGGTGGCATCCCAACAAGGCTTGGCTTATTACTGTGAGATGTAAAAAGTTAGAGAAAGACGACTCCTATTAAAGCCCATCAGGGCTAGGAACAGCAGGGGGTGTGGCGACTGAAAGCATCACAAGTCTTCCTCTATGGGGTTGGGATGTAAGCTATTCACAACATGAAAAATGAAGGTAAATATCTATTTAATTCTGTGCTAAAAAATTATGTTCAGATGCATGTAGTAATTATATATAAAATACACTTTAAGTGTTTTATTTTTACTCCTGTTTTATTCTTATTACAATTTAGATACATATTTGTACATGTAATATTATACAAATAAATAAAACTTAGCCTAAATTTAATGTATGCTCTAATATATTCTGATTTTAAAATATTATTGTATTTCATAATAATCTATTATTCAATGTTCATGCATAGCTACAAACTGACCTCAGCCTCCAACTGATCTTAAACTACTGTTGACTTTAATTGACTTTTAACTGTTAAAATAAGGCCATTTTAATTTTTCTTAAGAGAACTTTGGATGCAGTTGATCTAAATGTAATTTTATTTAAATCATACAATTTAAAAAATGAAGTAATATTTTTCTGTTGGATTCTCTGACAAAAGGGCTTTACATTCCTGTAGAACTGTTTCAGATCCATAACTCAAGAAACCAATGCATCCGATTAGAAGAATATTCTTCCTGGAGAGCATACTCCAGATTGAAAATATTCTCATTTTTAGAGCTGCACGCTCCCGTAATAGTGGTTTAACAGTTCCATGTGGCTGATTACAGTCCCAGTAACCAAGATTTTTGCCCTGAGAGTAATGGTAAGCTACCCTTTTTAGCCAGATCGGAGGCAGTCCCTTGAGAATCGATTGCTTCTTCCTCTTCTTTTCTTTTCCTTATTCTTCTTCCTTTCTTCAATGGATAGAAACCATCAAATTGAATCACCACCGTACTTGCTTTATCTAGAGTATCATGTTGGCATCTTCTATTATCCAGGAGAGTGATCATTTCTTAGCGGGAGTTCACTTGAATAGCTACTCACCCTGTGGGACTTTCCATAATACTTTTTCTATTCATAGAGTTACACAAACAGACACTTGTGGCTGTGATATTTTTTTTTATAAATCCTGATCTTTACTTCTTCTAACACATAAAATCTATGTGCAGTCTTCTAAGTCGAGTACTTGAAGCGATTGATTTCTGAATGGCCTGTGTTCAATGCTAGATAATGTATCTGATTTATCTATTCGTCATAGTGGATGGAGAATTTGTCAGACTCTTGAGTTCTTCATCTACAGTTTTCTCAGACTTATTACCGAAAACACATCCTGTTAATGTTTTCAGTACAAGGTCGCTGAAGACTGTCCTTATAGCAGAAGTTTTGTTTACATCTTATATCGATTCAGTAGCAACAGCTTTATATTAGCCTACATGTTCATTGACATCATTCTGTATAATGTTCTGTCCTTACATCTGGCATAATTATACTACTACACTGCTAGGAACATTTATATTATGACATTCCCAAATGATTTATAACTTAAGTCTTTGGCAGCAAGTTCGCTAAAAGTTGACCGACAGAATAAATTTGGATAATTACGAGCAGATTTGTACCAATACAATCCTATCTATTTACACAAAATTTTTCATTTTAAAGTGGACAGGCTTTTACACCTGAGAACTATAACATAAATACTCTTAATAATTAAAACTTTTTTGTTATGTATGGAAAGACTATAATGGATAAAAAAAGAAGACGTTAACATAAATTAATTTATTGTCACTGAACCAACAAAACAGAAAGAGGTTGGCTGTTAATCCACCAGAATCAAATTACAACAAACGTAAAATAAAACTGCCAGCTAATATAATGCTAATAACTGTATAAATATTTTATATTTCTTAATAATGATTGATACACCATTTAAACATTTTTTATCATAAAAGATATTACGTTTTACCATAAAGTCTCTTGCCAAATAGGATTTGTAATGAATTAAGAAGACCATTTTTGTCTTCATTTAAATGATGTGTAATCTGAGTTGTATGCATCTTGGTACATTTTGTAACTTTATTTTTTCATTTTTATTTGATTTTAGAAAAAAATTGAAGTCAAAAGTTATTTAGATCAGTTGACGTGTATGTATTTATAATATTTGTATCTCCCATTTCCATTATTTCATATATTTTATGGAACTAAGCAATTAGCACCAGCTATCATTGTCTTCCAATTTTTGTTGTTCTGCCTGTAAAACTTTTTAATTTAATGTCAATTTTTCTATAATACCCTTCCCTACCCTACAGACCTTTCTTTCACTAGGAGCTTAATTCAATCGATTAGACATATCCTGTTTATATTATTTTTAATCATTAATACATTTATTTAATATTTTATATTAATATTTTCATTTTGTTTATATAAATTTTTTGTATTTTTTATGAATGCATCTATTTGTATTACAATTCTTACCGTATGTTTGAGATGAGTGTGTGTGCGTGTGCAAGCATATGATTGTATTTATATACATTGTCTTGCAGTTTTAATCGTGACCAATTAATCATGACCAAGTCATTTATTGTGCTAGAAATGTAGTAGTAATCTTATTCTATCAGTCGATCAACATCTGCAGTAGTAAAAATCAATCAATCCTCTTTGTTACATGTTACACACCATGCGCTCTCGTATTATTTGAATCCATCGACTAGATTTTTCAATTGAGAATGCCTAGCCAGAAGATAAAGAGTGTCGACCAATGTTAGCTTTAAACAGCACTAAGCATATGATGCAGCCTCTATCACAAAATTCTTTGCTTAGTGTGTTACTTTCTGGAAGTGTTTAAACTGATTGCAGTATGAATGAAGTTAAAATTGATCCTACTTTATTCAGAATGCTTATTCCACACAAATGTATTCACACAACTCAGATTAATTTTGTATACAAAAAACAAATTCCACCTTTACCTCCATCAATTAATTACATATCCTTCCCTTATCAATTATCGATTATTTTTTTTTAATTTTACATAACTTTTACCTTATAAATAATATACTATACTGTTAATTTCACGTGATGAGATGTGATAATAAATAATATTAATAATATAATATTATAAAAATGTAATATATTTTTATTTTTAAATATTATTGTTATCATACTGTTATAATAATTAAATAATATAAGCTTTAGTTAGTAAATTAGTAATAATTGTTAATAGTTTAGCAAAGGCAGATCTAGATTATAATTTTCAGTAGGGTACTTCTTTTAACGGTTGATTTTATGTTTTCATAATTAAGTTATAAATTTAAATCCTGAATTATTTTATAAATAGATTC
Source organism: Lycorma delicatula (assembly GCF_047948215.1). NCBI lineage: Eukaryota > Metazoa > Arthropoda > Insecta > Hemiptera > Fulgoridae > Lycorma > Lycorma delicatula. The sequence goes on along the minus strand of NC_134463.1, from coordinate 129,830,908 downwards.
AGTGCGACCACAAATCTTTAAAAAACTATATTTTGTTTTAATTTACATTTAAATATTTAAATGAAATAAAAATACTGGGTAATAATTCAAACTCCACACCTTCGCTGGACCTGCCTTTGTAGTTTACAATAATTAATATTGTTGCAATATATTTAATAATAATACAGATATGATTATATATAATCTGTACAATGTATTTATATATATTTAGATATTGATATAATTTTAAAACATTTATTTGATTTTACTTTGATTGGTTAACATAACAAAGAAGTGTTATAATACACTATTGAACTTTACTTGCTATTGTAATCGGGTTTCTGGGTTTTTAATGCAGTGAAATGTCAAATAAAAATATAAATAAATACCTTCAAAATTTTGAGTTCTTCTAATACTTACTATCAATTAATTATCGTTGTGCAGTTTGAATGACTTAAAAAAATTTAACTGTAAGACGTGAAATCTTGATTGTGGTAGAATCTTGATAGCGGTAGAATCACTATCAAGATTCCTTTAGAATGTACATTCCACCAAGCTGGCCTAGCAGCATAGTAGTCGGTACTGCTTGCTGTAGTACAGGTTTCATCTTCAGTTCACTGGACTAGTATTGATGGAAAAGTAATAATATAAAAATAAAAAGAAAATCAACTGATTTTTTATTAAAACATAACATTCATAAAATTTCAGTTAGATTTCCAAACTAGCACTTCTTTATTAACTGAAACTGCAATCAACAATTTTGAATTATATGTTTAAGAAAGGCAATTTTGTTGTACTTTACTATTTTTAAGATTAGCTGTATTTTCAGTATCCATAAACAAATATGTAATATTGTGTATGATCGTACTTACATGAAGCTCAGTTCTATTTAGGAAAAATTACTTAATATTAACTAAATTGATGGTTAAGAGTTGAAATTGTATATAAATACAATATTATACAATTATACCATATTACTGATCATCAGTCGTTCAAACAAATGTATCAATTATTGTTTGACTGTTAAGCCCTTGATTATAATTAGGTCAGTTACAATCACATTCAAAGCCAAACAGACATTTGTTGTTCATAGGTCCCATACATTTCTTTGAAAGAATATGGATGGATATTTTCCTATTAATTTCACTTTAAAAAAATATATTCTTTATTCCAATAGGTGTAAGTATTTTTTTGTTATTTTATTAAAAATAAAAGAACACTGTTATTTCCCGAAGTTTTCTTTTATTAATTTTAAAATTATATCACTATAGCAAGTATGTTTGAAAAACAAATTTATATACCCAAAATTTCACTCTTAAATGTTTTCTTTAAAGTGACTTAAAAACGTTTTGTTTTATCAGTTGCTGTTCAACAGACTTGAACCTGGTTGTAAGAATATAGAAATTAATTCTGTAGTGGTTGGTGCTGAAACTATCAGCACAATTACTACGCCAATTGTTATTACGGTCAACATAAGTATGGAATAAAATATGGAACTCCAGAAAACCTACAGAGAGGATATTTGAAACTCAAAAAATAATTATTTTGTTTGATGAGTGAGGTACCAGTGTAGGAAGAATTAAAAATTGTAAACTTCATAAATGACAATTTTTTAATAAAGGCACATTCTTTTTAGTGATTCTTTTTTATGTTAAGATACAGATCCTTTATTGTGCATAGAATATCGAGCCTGTTATCATGGTTGATGAATTTTTATATGAATTCATGTAATGATCAGAAAATTTTAACTAAGGGATGCTATGGAGGACTTTTAATTAATCATTGTATTTTCATTTGAAGTCATATCCTGCTTGATTGGTAAGAACTCTGTGCAGTCAGATTATATCAGGTCTCTCAGATGAAACTGTGAACAGATGTTTACAAACATTTAATTTGTTATACTCAAATAACAGTGATAGAAACAGAAATAATACTTAATACAATGAAATATTTTTTATATTAGATGCTCAATATGGTCACCATTTGCCTACAGGCATGCTTGAATGCATTTTGACATGTTTAATGTCAAAGGTATGGGAGTTATTACTATAAAAAAAAATCCTTTCATTGCTCCCTATAAATAAAAATCTGTAGGTGTAAGATCTAAGGATCTCAATGGCTAGATGCGCTTTGAAATGAGCACATTCTCGACACCAAGCCCTTGTCGATGATTGGCACACCTAGGGATCTGGCATCAATCCTCTCCCACAGGTTCTCCAAAGCCTTGTGGCCTTCCTTGAGGCACACCCCTATGCCCTCACCTTCACCTTTCCTTATGGAGAGGATATTATTGACCATATCCTCCCTGACTGATTCTTCCATCTGCCATAGCAAGTCTGCATATGTGGCTCCCTCTCGCCTCAGAATCACTGTTGTGGTCCTCTGCTGGTTTTACTGCTTGAACCTGCTCTTTTCGCCTGAGAGGTGCAGTGTGACCTCTGCTCCCTGCCTTCTTGCCCAGAACTCTTAACACTTTCTTGGCAATGTTCCCCACCTTTCCCTTGGTGGCAGCCACGATGATCAGCTGCTCCTCCACTGCCGCTTTCCTCTTAAATCCCTTGAGGATGCTGCTGACTATTTCACTACCCTCACCCTCCACAACAAGGACATAATTGTCGCCGGTATTTGACATCTCATCCTCCTCGCCTAGAACCACCTCAGCCAACACATCTCTGATCACCAGGAGAGAGTACACCGTTATTCAACTTTCTTCGAGTTCCTGGTGCTATCAGACAAACATACCCCACAAAGGGGCCCTTCTTGTTCCCCTAGGGTGTTAAGTATGAATACCTTTGCCCTTTCGTCCTCCTCCTTGGGGAAACCGGCTTCCGGATCCTGTCTTCAACATACTCTACAGTATGGCCAAATCAGCCCTGGTCTGCGTGAAGTTGTCAGCTATATCCTTTATCCTGGCTAACTCCTCCATAGCCTCCATCACCTGGTTGAGGATCTGTTGCGCCAAGTCCTTAATGACACCCTTCGTGTTGGGTGGACCTTACAAAGGTCCACCAAGATCCAGACCTCCTCCAGCAGAACCTCAATTTCTGTGGCGTCAGTGTCCTCAGTTTTGCTGCTGACCTCCCAGCGTCTCTTCCTTGCCCTCTCAGCTAACTCGTCTATGCTTGTGTCAACCTCCAACACATCTCCATTCTCGTGGATGGTGTTGGTCTTGCCAATCTCACAGATTTCGTGTTCTTTTTTAATATTGCCTCGTCAATATTTCATTTGACAGTCCAGATATCTCAAAACATAATTTCTGGGTTTTACTACTTGTTCTGATTTCCTGCACACCCCATTCACCTAGTTCAGGGGTGCCAAATTTGGAAAGGGTTGGGGGTCAAAGATCTATTTTTGCGTATATTGCACAAAAATAGGGATTTGGAATGAACTAGGAGAATTTTTAGGAGGGACAAACCCCGATTTCTGGTCAGAAGATCAAAAACCAAGCCAGAAAGGATTTTTTGGGTGGGTTGAGGGAAACGGAAAGGACCCCAAATGTATACAACCAAGATATGGGCCAATAGACCTACTGGGGCCTGAGATATTAGAGAAAGAAGTTTCCCCTAGTAGACTGTCCGTGGGACTTAGGAAAAATTTCATCCTCCTTGGTGTATGTTCGTAAAATTTTCAAAGTTCTTGTTTACGCCACTGATGAGTGATGTCACCTGTTCGAATGAATTTCCGTTCAACTTAGAATTTTTCACAGTACACTTTAGGTCAGCTCCAATCTAATATATATTGTAAATCACGGCATACCAAAACATGTAAACTTATGAACCCTTTGATGGATGTGCTTAGTCATCACTAAGCACATGAATATTCCTTGATATGTGAACTTTCGGATACCAACAATCACGCACTACCATAACGTACAATGCCTGCTTCTGTAAGTTTACAGGGAGTCCTCTCGTTAGATTTCCTACAACCATATTGCTCCTTCCACAGCTCCAAAATGTGTACCTGCTTGCTCACAGCCAAATGGCCTTTGAGGAGCATGATAATAGTCTTCTCTGGGCTGATTGTAATTTTATGTTGATGACCCCACAACTTGAGCACCCTGCAAGCCTGAGTGGCACGGAGCTCTACCTCCCTCTGCAAGCCTTCATCAACCAGCAGGAACCCATCATCAGCATAGACCATGATGAGACATCTGCTGAGCAATCTCAGCTGCAGAAGAGAGTCAAACTCTACTACCCATAGCAAAGGACCCAACACACTGTCCTGGAGACAACTCTTGGACAGTGTCTTGCCTGCTTCATAACTGCCCTCGCAAAGCAGCATGTCCTGGTGACTGAAGTGACTTTGCATAATTTGCAGCTCACTTTCAGTATATTCTCTCTTTTGAAGTTGAAATTAGCAGAGGGCCACCACAGGTTGTTAAACATACCTGAAATGTCCAGGAAAATACCTAGGACATATTGCTCATGACTGGTTATTGCCACACTCATCACTGAGAGTATGGCATCCTCAATACCCCTTCTGGAACAACCCGTACTGGTTCTCCATTAATAATCTGTATAAGCTCAACCTCTCATTTATACGAATGTACAGAACCTTTTAACAAACCTTACCAATGTCAAATGCCTATAGTACAAACTAACAGGGGGGTCCTTGTCACAACCTTAAACAACAATATGACAATTACCCTCTTCCAACACACCGGGAAATACTCGCTAAACAAAAATTTATTAAAAACCTGTGTGATAATTTTCGCACTAACCCCTACAGAGCGAACAAGAAGCTCCGCAGTTATTCTGTCAAAGCCAGCTACAGACAGCTTGACGCACTTTGGCCTCAGCAATCTTCAAGGACACTGCACCCCTGTGAAACTGAGTGATCTCATGTCGCACCCACAGATGATTTGCAGTCTCATCAGCTTCATTGTTATCTGGCAGTAAATCGTTAAGTAATCGGTGCAATATTTCAGACGTATTTGAAGTTACACCAACCCTGGTCGAAAGAGTGGACAGAAGAAATCCTTTTGACATTTGTGTCCCAAGATCCTATACACGACCCCCCAGGCATCCTTGTTCCCCTGCTCATGAACAAAGGAATGAAAGGAATCCCTCTTAGCAATCCTAATTTGGTGAAAATATCAAGATCTAAGATCCTGATATTCACCAAAAAGGACTACCCGTCGCTCTGGATCAGTCTCTCGCTGAGATGCTCTTTGAGAATTATAGACAGCTTGTTTCAAAACAGACAACTTTCTGTTCCACCATGGTGCAAGTCTCTCAGCCAGAACTACATGGAATTGACCCTCAGCGGCATCTATAAAAACCACCAATACTGCCAAGTCTTCTAACTCCAGACCACCCAGACTTCGATTTAAAACACAAAGCCTGTCTAAAAAAAAACCAACAAATTTAATAACCTTGCTGAACCAGAACGTTACATCGGTAGCAATCTCTCAAGCCATCAACAATCTCATATACAATCAACTGATGATCGCTTGAGCATTTATCGACTATTCTCCAGTTACAAACATTAGCAGGAATATGCCTACCAATGGTTACATCAATGTTCTTTCCACCAAAACACCAACACCCATCTATGTTATCTGTGTAGGTGGGCAACTCGCCAACTCGCCAGGTATATTAAATACCTGCAATCGATATTAGACTAAAAATCCCTCTATTAATTCACCACCATCATTGGTGAATCCGCTATGCCACAGTAGTGGCTTAGCACTCACATCCGCACCAATAAGGATTGGACTACCATATAGAATTGTAGAATTTTATTCCAGATCTGAAGATGACAACCAGCAGGGTCTCTATACTGAAAGTGTGAACTTGCAACATATAGATGCAAGTTTAAAACATCTACATGGTCAACAACATGATGATTATTAGAGAACTGTCAAATGAAGACAATCTATTTCCATTTTGCACACAAGGGCAGACCTGCTATTAGAACCACGAGAAAAAATATTATATAATATTAGAATAAATATTTTATTAATATTAGAATTGCTTCCAAGAAAAAACCTGGCAGTTCTCCAGACATAATATATGGATGCTGCAATAAAACAGCAACCAACCCCCTATGAAAGGCGACTTCACTATGCTCAATCTGAACAATGTAAGCACCCTATGTATATAACTGCCTGAATTTAATCATTTAACGCTAAATAATTCACGTATATAGTGACAGCCGCCTGATAAAAACCACATTCCTTGCTATTCATAGAGTGCATGAACTCCTTCCAAACACACTTGCAATTAGCACAAGTCAGAGTCTCCAATTCTCCGACTTTTCAGAAAGCATGGCTTCTTTTGCATTTATAAAATCCAAAACCGCTAGTGATAGTCAATATGTTTGGAAAATCAGTATTGTGTAATCGACCCATTCCAATACAGCTGTAGTATTAGATGTTTCAAATGAGTGTACACAGTCTGCTCTGTACATACTACTCTGAGATTTCTGTTTGTTGTACCAGTTTTCTGATAAATTTTTGAGCTATGCAATCACAAATATTATCTAAACTTTTTTCTTTCTTGCTAGAGGTCTTTCAGAGTCAGGCATATCTTTTGACTGTTCCAGTTTCTCACAACTTATTGACGGACTTACGCACAGCATTGTGATGTAGAATATCGATGTCTAGCAACCTCTGATGAAACATTTGTTTTTCATAATCTGTACACTCATCATCATCACCACCATGAAATAAATTTTCAACCAAAAAATCTAGCTTCAAATGCTAAAATCATTGTCACACACCAGGGAAACAAAAGTGTAAGCAAAATCTTCAATGGTTATGGAAATAAAAAGTATTGTCAACATTGAAACACAGAGATTGAATGTAAACAAAGTTGAATTTCAGTCTCACTCCTCTGAAAATAAGTTTAATCATATTTTATCGATTAAGATTCGATCCTTTTTTTTAGGCATTGTTAAATTTGAGATACCTGATAAAATATTCTTTATATTCTAGGGTTATTGTGTTTGTTTGATGAAGGACACATTTTACCCAGATTTTTTTTTTTTTAATTGTAAGGTACTTTCTCAGAGTCTTTGTTTATGATTGATAATGATATATACTTTATTTTGTTTACCTTTCTTTTATTTGTATTTATTTTACGTACAAGTATATCAATGAATGCAGTAAAATACATGTATGTACTCATGTTCATGAATACAGGTATGTTAAATATTCAATAGGTTGATTTTTCTATGCAGTGAAGATGTGTTGAATAGCCTGTGGATTGTAGTTCTAAAAGCAGATAGTTTACGTTAAGTCAAGTGATTTGAAATGTTTTAAATGAATGTAGCTGTCAATATTCTGTACATTTTGTATATTTTGAAAGTCTGTTTTTGTGACTGTGAGGTCTAGAAGATGAATTTTTTTATCATGTTTATGTTAAAGTTTAATTTACAGTGTATTCTGTTAAAAATATTGCCAGCATTATCGCTAATGACAAATTGAGAACAGTAATTCATTGAAAACAGACTGAAACTGTTATGATATAATTTTTTTAAATATATTTAAAAAATTTGTATTCAGTTTATAATTTAGAATGTTTACAATGTAGATAATTTTGTCTCTATTACAGACAAAAATCTTTCCGATCATTATCTAGAGCCGTAGATGTCATCTATAGCACCAAAATTCTATTATTTTTTTTTTAATAATTTGAAAATTGTTTTATAATTACATATAATTTCAAAATTAAACATAAATACTTAAAAATGTAATTCTTACTTGCCTTGTCCTTTTTGCAATATCTGGTTCAGGCTATATAATGCAACACATTCAATTTCATGTTTAATGATAAATGATATATAATATTTTTAATTTAGTGTAAATCAAAGCAACAATAATATTAATAGTAATATTATACAATAATGTATTTAGATAAAAATTATTAATAAATAGATGTGGTGTATAAAATCATATACTTTATTTATTTATTGTATAATATTCATATATTTATAAGATAGTGTAAGTAACAATGCATTTATGAAATGAATACAGTACCCATATTATTATTAAATAAAACATAATAAACAATAAATAACCGTTTAATTATTTACTGCTTTTATCCATATTGATGATATTTATCCAATTTACCTAATGACTATAGATTTCTAGATGTTATCAGAGATTGAAGATTAGTTGCTCGTTGATCAAATCCTAATAGTTAACATACATTAAATTTCAATTTTACTTTCCTTAGTCTAGATTAAATAGTAATCTGTTCTCTTACCATGTTCACATACTCATGGCATATATTAAGTGGTTTCTTGGCTAATAATGTCTTAATAATAACATTATTAAGACAATAATATATGTTAATAACATTATTAATGTCTTAATGTTTACTTAAGCGAGATTATGTTTTTGTGGAATGTTTTCCTGTCTATATAAGTAAAATTTCTTCTTAAAATCAATCTAATATAAAACTCCGGGGCTAATGACCGTAGCTGTTGATGCCTGCTCTTTAAAAAAAAAAAAATTATTAAAATTTATTCTTCAAAAATTAATGTAATTCCACTAACAACATTGAGACAAAAACAACTTAATATGTGTATTTCCCTAGAATTGCAGACAAAAGTTACAAGGGCTGTTCAGAAAGTTCTGTCTGACAAAGAAAACAAGATTTTTCAGATTTTTTTCAACATGTGATGTTTTATCACCTTGCGATTCAATACATTTAAAACAAGACTTTCCAACTTTTTAATATTCTCACTACAATATAATTTGTTCAACTCAACATCTCAAGGAGTGCAGCAACATAAATTAAATAAGGAATTGATGAATGTTAATCTCTTTTTTTAAATTCTGATATATGAAACACATGTGATATTCCTCTTTAAACCGTGAAACCCAACAGAACGTTTGAGAATCTAATCCCAGCAGGAAGGGGTGGGTCAGTTAGCTTTTTTCTTTACGGGACTAAAGATGTTATCCTCAGGTTTATCACTGCTACCTGATGGAAACCAACCCTTGTCTTGAGAAATAGAAAATGTCTCTGAAAGAGGCAGTCTTGATTAGGTATTAGATGGTTCTCCTTCATATCTTAAATCCTTTGCATTAGAAGTAAAAACAAAGAATTCAATATAAAAAACAAATTAAACTCAATCATTTTTGGGTTATGAAATGTAATGTAATTTTTATTAAAAAACTACAAAAATTCATAGATAAAGTAAAATTAAAAAACCTGAAATTTCTAATGCTGAAGGAAGACAGACTGCCAAAGCAGTTTCAGTTCTACAGTGGGTGAGCCTAGAGGATGATCCACAGGTATCAGGGGTGGTGTTAATGTGTCAATTTAGATGAAGTTAATGGAATTTTAATAGAGCTCATTTTACAAATGATAGGTAGTAGAGGAGAGCTCTCTGTTACATTACATCCAACAGGTATAACAAAATTCAACAAAGTTATACCAATTAATGTGTAATTTCATCTTAAACATAAATTGAAATAATTTTTTATTCAAACATATGAATGAAGAGATTGAAGGTAATAAGAATGAGTTAATTGATGAATCACAATGATCATTATTACTTATATCTTAAAACTGATTAGTATAGTAGATTACAGGGTACTGGCATAATATTAAACTGCATATTTTTCAACCTGATAGTTTAAAAACATCTGTAATGTCTCATGCAGCAGCACCTTAAAAATAAAAGAAATGTATCTTTAGTAGGAAAATAGTAAAAAATAAATCAAAGGTTAGAAGTAGGAGATGGCATGAATTTGGCTTATATTCACGATTTTAAGTTGAATTTCTTGAACAACCTGTTATTTCCACAATACTTGACTGTCTCAGAATGTAATACTATAGAAAATGTAAGGATGTGATGTAAGGATAAAATTCCAATCCTACTGATCTTAAAGAAACCGATTACTACAGATTACTACTGTAAATGCGCTCAGGTTCAACTGTGCCAATGGTATTTGTGCTTAATGACAACCATAGTTGGTGCCATTTAAAAGAAAATAAAAAATGAAAAGAATATAAAGATATGGTAAATATGGTATGAATATAATATGGTGAATATAAAATGAAAAGAATATTGATTAATTAAAATTTATTGAAGTTGATAAAAATGTGAAACTAATAATTATAACCATGGCCACAGTTGTGTCACAGATATAAAAATATACATCTGCGCTGCAGAAAAAGAAGCCTGTACTCACTTTTTTCTTTCTATAACAGTAAGAGACTGTTAGAATAAAAACATATAAATAGATGAAATGAGGTTGATGTGAAACAAGCACACACACATATATATATATATATAAAACAGTCTGCAGATATAAAATTTAAGGATGTGGGACCCCATCACCCAGTGTCTCAAGATACAGAGTTCCCCCTGCTAAATTCCAGAAGTCAATTCTATCAACTCCTAAAGAAACCTTGTATGGTAAACAACAGGAGCACAATTAAGTAATAGGATACCATTGCATTAAAAATTCAAATCCCGTTTCAGTTAAAAATCCAATTTCAAGAAAATTTTCCAAGGTTCTAATCTCTAGTTTGGATCTCTGAGAAAACAATTTTGAATGATGCCGTTCCAAAGAATAGCTATTTGTATCTGAAAAAATGGCTACTTAAAATCTCTTTGAATAGCTTTCTTCAGAATACCCAAAATACAAAAATTAAAAATTAGCATATTAGACCTTTGCGACAGAAATTCAAATGGAAGTAATAATGTCAAATAACTATGGAATTTTAATTATTATTCTATTTCAGCTAAGAATGATATCTATCGTAAATATGGAGTAAGAACAATTTTTGACAAAAATCTAAAAAAATCAGATTTGTCCTAATATCTTTAAATCGCATTTTCTCTTAAGGTCCATTTAGATGATAATATCTTATTCACATTTATGTAACTAGTATGCAGCTGGAAATGATGCTCTATTCCAGAGTAATACTTTCATTTATATGATTGTTGACTATTACTATTATTTGTCAGTGTTAACCACAACACTGTAAACAGCTAAGCTACAATTATTTCCATCTCCTACCGTGCAAGTACTCTCTGTTAGCACATATCAAAGATTCTTCCAGCAAGTAAGTTTTGCTCAATCCCCGCTCCGTATTACTTGCTGTGCAATTAAATTTCTTGTTACATGTACTTTGACTTGTTTGTGATATGTGTAAATTTATTCAACATTCTCTATTTACCTGAAATTAATACGATTTTATTTCTAAACTGGTGAATACATGGATGGACCAGTGAACTTTATAAATGATATTCTATTATGTCCACAGTGAATGTGTATAAAATTAAAATGATTGAAATGTAAAAATTAAGTCTGGCATATTAATGCTTCTGAGATTAAGTTAATAAAGGTGTATAAAAAATATTTACAGGTGTTTGGACTTATACTGAACCTGAATATAGAATAAATCTTTTATTCTGATTGTTATTGAAATAAATAAAAAATTTTTATTACAATCAGCACATAATAATACATTTTATTGATCACATCAGGAACAGATAGATAGGCTTCAGTGTATAAAAAAAGGAACTATCGCAGTATTTGCTTAGAACCATTAAAGCCTTAGTTAAACCTTGACCAGAGCAGCATCACAAATCCGTCGGGTTGGTCTAGTAGTGAATGCATCTTCCCAAATCAGCTGATTTGGAAGTCGAGAGTTCCAGCATTCAAGTCCTAATAAAGGCAGTTACTTTTATACTAGATCGTGAATACCAGTGTTCTTTGGTGGTTGGGTTTCAATTAACCACACATCTCAGGAATGGTCGAACTGAGACTGTACAAGAATACACTTCATTTACACTCATACATATTATCCTCATTCATCCTCTGAAGTAATGCCTGAACGGTAATTCCCAGAGGCTAAACAGGAAAAAAAGAAAAAGAGCAGCATCGCAAAATACACTATTAATTATAAAATAAAAAATAAATGTGATTAAAGTCCATATAAATTATTTAAAATATAAACTTATAAAATAATATTAATGTAAAAATATGTGAAGATACTAAATATAAAAAGTAATTCACAGTTAAAAAGGCATTAATGAAAATTATTTGAGCACATATTTATAGAGTAGCTAATTATTACAATTCATGATGTCACTTAAAATGTATAAAGGAAAAAAATAATAAGATAAGTTTTTTGTAAAACAATACGTTCTTGATAACCAGTTTATCCATATCATTTACATTACAAACTATAAAATAAAAATATATAGTTAAAGCTCAATTAAATATATAGTTAAGCTCAATGTTTGTTTGAAATAAACATTGTCAATTAACAATGTTTGTTTCAGAATTATTTCAAAACAAAGTGATAGAGATTTAAATTTGTTGGTCATACATCTGAAATATTTTGAAAGATATAGATTAGTGTCACTAATATATAAATACTTTTCCATATACAAATAACATTCAATACCACCTAGGGGTTTTGCTAGAAGTTAAAGGACCTGTTTGAACTGCTCAATTCAGAATCATTGACGTACTGCTTCGTTCCTGCATAAAAAACCCTTATTTCCTGAGGAATTGTGTATGGTGGATGCCCAGTACCTCTTGAAACCCTTTTTTGGGGGTAAAATTATTTATCTCATTTTTCAATCCTGATTTTTCTTATCACACTTTTCCCTTACCGTTCATCTCTTATCCCCAAGATGTTCTGTGGGTTTTTGCTGAATATTCATCCACTGTATTATTCTCAAAGATGTGGCAATATTTAAAGTAATTGATAAGGCATTGCTACTAGTTTTATTTTAGTGAATTTATCTAAGGAATCTTTACCTAGTGGCTACACAAAAAGCCCGACCTGGGGCCAAGATGGTTATCAAGTAAAGCTGTGACTCTAATCTCTACTAATGAATTATAAACAGCTTACGTTTCACATTTTACTTGATCACAATGAATCAAATATTATATTACATTATCAACAAATATGGTACAGGTAGAAAGATTGAAGAACAATCACTTATATAAGGCTTTATTAAAGTTTTATTTAAATTATTTGAATCCATTTTGTTTGAAATATGCTGAAATCTATGATTTATATATTGTAAAATACTTAAGAAATTTTTTTTTATCAGTAACTATTCTTCTACATTTTATCATATTTGCTGATTTTGAGGTTTAAAGTTATAGAGTTTTTTGTCTCATATTACCTTTGGGAGTAATAAAATTTTTAATTGTAATGTAGTGGACATATAGTAATAATAATAATCTATTGTGTAAATCATTTTCTGGCAAATTTTTTAAAATTATGAATCAGTAGTAAAGTATATACTAATGAGAGGGAAAGAACTAGTCGCTGTCTATAACTTGTCCTGATTCAGCTACGTGTTATTTATACATTGTACATGGGTGATGCTAGATGTAATCATCTCTGGGCTGATATCTGTGTATATATATTTTTTCCTTATTACATTGTAAGTTATTCCCAGGACCAAAAGGCTTTTTCTTAGAGAGGTATTGTAAAGCCTGATGTGCTATCTTGTTTCACAGCCAAAATTTTTTTCCATACTCAAGGAAATGATAGGCTAGCAAGTGCCAAAAATTTAATTTCTACTAATTAATTAAGAACTTCACCTTAACTCATCACAGTTGAGGAGTAAATTAGGCTTTATTTTAACCGATCTGAGCCAGAATCAAACCAATAACCCCCTGAATTAGAAATTCAGAGCTCTGCCGTTGAGCTATTCCTGTCAATTTATTATGTTAATTTTATTATTAAATGCTATGAAGTTTTATTTCAAGACTGTGTGATGCGATATCATAAAATATACTTAAGTTAATAACAGAAAATAAAATATAAAAAATATAATGAAACAAAGAGAAAGATAATTAGAAAAGAAAAAAACATTGATAAATGATAACATATATCATAATATATTATAGTAATAAAAATAAAAGAATTATGGCAGCATATGTAATCTTTTGGTAAACAAATTCGTATGGCTTTAAACTATAATTAATGTTATCTACTTACAGTAGCAATGTTCCTTGATTTTAACATTACAGTGGCGTACGGTCACTCTATTCCATGTTAATATAACATCATTTGCATATGCACTAGATGATAATAACTAAGTCAATTGTCTTATATACACAGTTGATTGTCAATTATTTTGTAACGCTTAAGAATTTTTAATCAGTGTTTAATTTCTTTAGTACTGTGTATGACTTCAATTACCTTTTTAATATTGCATGCAGAAAAAATATATCAGTACATTAACAATCAACTGAATTTTTGAAGATGGTTGGGGCATTGTATCAACTTTTCAAAATATTTTTAATTGTTTTTAGCATCATTGAAAGCATAACACTCGGTTCAACTTTACTGGCTGAAAGGGTTTGTTTTTCTTTTTACCTAATTTAACTAAAAATGTACATATTTAATTTTATTAGTTAATTAAAAGAAATAGTTCAGATCAGTCAATGATCTTTATCTGAACCTGGAGCCTTGTTGAAATGATGAGATGAAGACCTGTGCCTGCTTTGGAATTTTATTTTCGTGGAAAATTTTATTTAAGAATACTTTAATGAAAATGTTTATATAAACAGGCAGTTGTATTATTTCTTTTCTTTATGCATAAATTATATATATATTTATTTATTTAATTTTGAAATAATTTTTTTACTGTTTTAGAATAGAAATGAAAAAAGTACTTTTACCATATTAAAAATGACCCGATGAGTTAAATACATTTTTTTTTAATCAGGTTTCCATCAAGGATCTAGATCAGGGAAAACCAATTAAAATAATGTTTTCTACACATACACATAAATAATGTGTCCATAAATATGAATGTGTACATGTGTTAGCATTATTTTGCTTAATACCTCAGGAACAGGATGATATAAAAACTACAAAATTGGTATGATACTTGTATTTCTACCTACAGGGCACTGATTATATTAATTATTTTTAATCCATCAAGAGAGCAGGGAGATATGAGGTAACAGTGTCAAATATTGACAGAAATTATAAGAATAAAAATTTTCTTATGCTTTTTATGCCAAATTAATACTAGTAATATTTCAAAATAATTTTTTTTTAAAAAACCATCCCTCCTTCAAATATACAAATTTTAATCATTAATGGTTTTTATTAACCTTATAGCTATTTAATTATAATTTGTTATTTAAAAAAAATATATATATATATATATATATATATTTCAGAAACACATAAGTCATATATATTAACTGTGATATAAGTAATAATTTCAACAACAAAACTTTTTCAGAAAACCAGCCTTCCACAAATATTTAAAACATATAAATTCAGTCACAACTGTTTTTCACTAATTCTATTCTAATTTAAGAGTTAATTATTGTTCTAAAATATGATTTATGGATGCTAGTCTTAATTTTGTGAATATTACAAAAGTAGTGAGTGTAACAAATTTCAGTTATTGCTTATATCTCTGAACTTTAAATATACAAAAAAGCTGAAATTCTGTATAACATTTGTTTATGGGGAGATCCCCCTTATTCAGGAAAATTATGCAACTGCTTACCCTAGCTTATTTTGAATAAGCAAGAAAGAATGAACCTTCCAAACAATACATACATCAATTTATAGCTACCTTAAATTAACTCTAGTTAAGTAAGAGCATTTCACTTTTTAGCAAAATAAAACATTTGTTTTTAAATATTTAAAAAATTCAATTTTACTGGTCGAAGTTTTCAATTTTAAAAAATACTACCGTTGAAGTAATTAATTAATATTTGCATCTAGCTTTGGTTAGCATTCACCATCATTCAATTCAAAATGTACAAACAGGTGAAATCTTTTGAAAGAGCTGCAGGTAAAAAAAAAAGACTATCATACCAAAAATACTTTCTGGCATTTTGTAAAGAAAATGAAGAGTAGGTAATTTTTAAATAAGAAAATTAGATCTTTCAACTTCTAGTGCGATAGGAAAAATTATTGTTAAATAAAAAATTTTTATTATCGCATTAAGAATAGATCTTTTAATAAGAATCGGCTATGTCCAGTTTATTATTATTTGAATCATCTGAATATGACTGTTCTAATATGCACTGTAGTTTCAGATATAACAACCTGTTAAAACACTTTTAGAACCATGATCAAAAATGATGGTTGTAAAAGAAATTCTGTCGTACAACCTAAAAATAATATATACAAATATACATATAGGAGGAAGTTACAAGATCAAAATTACTTTTTTTAAATGTGATATTATTTCTATATCCCTCTTCAAAAACTAAGATCAAG
Organism: Lycorma delicatula; assembly: GCF_047948215.1. Taxonomy (NCBI): domain Eukaryota; kingdom Metazoa; phylum Arthropoda; class Insecta; order Hemiptera; family Fulgoridae; genus Lycorma; species Lycorma delicatula. The sequence continues at coordinate 129,814,736 of NC_134463.1, read as the reverse complement.
TTATGAAAATTCATAACATCATTGTTTAGTGCCAATAATTACAAATTCTGTAGTCCAATATTTAGCAAATAAAAAATTGTAAAATTTTACAAACGTCGTACTTTGCTTGAAAAAAAAATGATGGTATTTCCTAAGATACAATAATACCCACCTAAATTAAACAGACAAAAACGACCAAACTTTAATTTAAAAATGTGTTCAAAAAGAATGTAATTTAAAAAAGTGTTTTTTGCTCGTAGCCCTTTACAGGGATTTAAACAAGACTAACACCATCAGAAAGTATTTTAGTAACCTAAAGAGCATTAAATTATGTGAAAAATTTGTTTACTTATTCTTTGAGTAAAATTTTGAGATACAGAATTCATGAAGTTCATATCTATCTGCTTCCTTGACTGATTTTAACCAAAATTAGATGGCATCAATCCCCCATTTACAGAAATCATTGAGAAAAATTACCTCTAAATAGTCCCTCCTGTGTGGACAAATCAAGCAGTCATAAACCAACGAACATATGATGTACATCCTTCTGAAGTTTCTTAATGGTAAAATTGTGTTTTCTGGTTAGGGGAGGTCATGAAATGTTAAGATCAGCAAAAACCCTGACCTGTAAAGTTTAACCCGATCAGCATACTTTCCCTTATATGGTATAGTTATACGATAGTTAGTTAATTATATATCTGGGAAAGTAAAAATTAGTCGTTAAATTTCTACTTTAACCGTAAATATATTTTTTGCACCATGGATTCCCTTGATCTATCCAGTCAAATATTAATACAGTTCTTTATAATGTAACACATCTTGCCTTCTGACATGATCTATATAATGTGCACTTAAGTACAGATCTGAATAAAATATTTATTTTACATTACTCTTATTTATTCCAAGTAACAGAATATGACTTTCTGAAATTCTTTTCTCTGAATCATTTTTTGCTTTTGTTTGTTTGTTTGATTTTTATTGGTTATACAGTCTATTATTTAAGTATTAAATGAATGATTATTTGTTTAATAGGGTGAAGATGAAATACAGAAGTACGCACCTAACATTACTCCTGCAGATATAACAGATGCGTGTACAAATCATATAAAAGTAATTATGTATCTTTTGTTATAGTTGTAATTTATTTTATGTAAATATATAAGGTTTTAAATGATCGTTTATCTGTTTTATTCTGATAAAGGTTTTTTTTATATTAAATAATAAGCACATCTCAGCGAATTTATATAAACAGTATGTTGAAGTCATATGATTAGTTTTAAAAATACTTTCATACGCAAGATCAATGACCTGATGGTTTAACCAATCTAAAGCTACCATCAACTGTTACTCACAGCCTAGCTAACAACTCAGGACTGTTAGTCTTTAACTAACAATTATGGAATAATTGTACTGTAAACAATAAATGTATAATTGTATTGCCTTCCCTCATTTGTACAAACATTACTAACGTATAAGTTTGATTATGTTAAGTGAGCAAATTTACATTAACACAATGAATACACTGTAAGGCAGTTACTTTTATACGAAATTGAATATTAGATTGAGGATACTGTTGTTCTTTAGTGGTTTCTTTTTCTTCTTTTTAGCCTCCAGAACCACCATAAAGTATTACTTCAGATGATGAATGAGGATGATATATATGAATGTAAATGAAGTGTGGTCTTGTACAATCTCAGGTCAATTATTCCCTGAGATGTGTGGTTAATTGAAACCCAACCACCAAGAAAATTCTGTTTATAACCCTCCCTCCACTACTGTATAAGTAGTAGAAATTATGATGATTAAATTAGCTTTCTTTGATGTACAATGCAATTGTACAGAGATTTGTTAATAAAATTAACAAATTTAAGGACGTTGCATGAAAGGATGTATTATTTTCCGTTTTAATTACATTCTTCTTTTTTACATATTATATTTATATTAGTATAAAGTGTATAAAATATTGACTTCCTTAACAGCAAGCGTCCTTTTACAGGAATCTAGTAAGTGTTCCAAAAGATCTACATTCCTCTCCGTATCATGAATAGCTGTGAGATGTTCCATAAAAGAACAAGTATTCAAGAAGAATCAATCATTGTCATATTTCATCAACATTAAAGACTCAACAAATCTTATTTATACCTAAAGCATTCAGTAACCTTCAAGCGGGGAACCACACCTGGTCTCTCAGAGCCATTTTATAATAGTACTTGATTTGAATTTCCCTGTAAACATTGTTTTTTGTTATAGGAAAAATGTCTTTCAGATCAGTAGTGTTATCGGCATCATGTAAATATGAAATTATGTCTTCTTACAAAATTACATTATTAAAATATTTATCATTCAATGACATCCTTCTGTTCTATTTAAAACTGATAACTATTCTGATGCATTATCTTGAAATATTCCTGGTCATGCTTACTATCCAAAATGTTATTCAAAAAGAATCGCAAGATTCCTACAAGTTTTGTTAGTTCAGTCTCTGAATTGTCCACATAAAGAAATGGTTATTTGTGCAAGATCTGTGGAATCCTTTCCATTTCAGTTTTTAATGCAATCACAAAAATACATCTCCTCAGTGTTCAAATTTTCTTCAGTTTTCAAAACCGACATCGTTCGATTGAGAACAAGAAGGAATTTAAGATTAGTCAATCATATATGCCAAAACCTTTACGGGTTATATGCTTTACCTCCATTTATAAAATTTCTATGGCAGCACTTGAATTGTTGTAACCCAATTTACCACCATTGCTGACTTCAATAACTGCTTTATTCTTCTATGACAATACTTCTAGTCATCCTGGAATTCAGTCACGTAATTTCTGGTTAACTATTATTCTGGTTTCTGCACCAAAATATTTCATCAATTCATTTGTGATTGTTATGCTTCAATCCAACTTCTGCTGCCTTATGGATTGCAGTGATTCGTATTAGATCAACGAATCATTGATCCTTGCTATCATTGAATATATTTTATGCGGTTTAGGTGCTGAAAAGATTTTTATTGCTTCATGATTATGTCTGCTATGAGATATCCAACAGTATTTCAGAAATGATGTGATCTTTTTTTCTCCAGAACCCTGATCAAAGATTGCAGGCAACCGAGTATATAAAAGAGACTTAGATAAATGAAGGTTTTGTAATATCTTCTTTGATATTTTGTTTAACAGGAAACACAGATATCTGACTTTATTCAAGGTACACTTGCATCATTCTCTGTGACTTTATTCTCTGAGTTGGGAGATAAAACATTTTTTCTAGCAGCAATACTCGCAATGAAACAATCTCGTTTACAAGTTTTTTTCGGCGCATTATTGGCTCTTGCACCAATGACTGTGTTATCTGGTAAGTAAATCTGTACTTTTCTCATAATTTTAATGTAATTTTTCAAGCCTTTCTAGGCTCAACCAGAAGGTTTTGGCCTTTTTTTACAGAGCGTAAGTTATTTCATTCTTTAAAAGGCTGTGTAAAAAATTAAAATGTATGGTCTATTGTCCATACACTAATTGCGTCCAGCTTACTAATTTGTCAGTATTAAGATAACGAAGCTTAGTTTGCTGTTATCAAACGAATAAAAACTAATTCAATGAGTGACAAAATCGGGTTAGATTATCACCAAACACTGAACATTAGTACGGGCATTACCAGATATAGGCCAATTAATAAGCGTCAAAGTATGTCATGTTCTTGTAGTACAGAACCAAAGTTATATAACTCGTGCAGATGTGAAACTCTTGATACATGTTTAAAAATTATAAATAAAATTTCTTAAATTTAAACTATGAAAGCAGATTTTAATGGTTTTAATTATTTTTGGTATGGCTTCTCTTAATATGCTTGTTGTTTCCTAATTGAACATTTTTTTTACTTTTTAACCAACTTATAAATATAAACTTTTACCAACTTATAAATATAATAATACCTTCCCAAGATTAAATGTAATGCGTAAGAACAGGTAGATTTTTATTTTTTTGACAAAAATTGACTTCAGTGAAACTGATTAAAAAACTTTTTCCTAAAATAAAATGCGTCCGCTGTATATAAGTATATAATTACTTTATACATAAATATCTGTTTAATAAAATTAATCATTTTAAGATTCATATTATTCCTCTGTACTGTTATATTATATTTAAAATCTATTAAATAAATCACCTAGTACAGAATATTGAGATAAGATATTTCTTGGTTAATTTTTCATGAAAGTACTTTTGCAGCAAAATAAAAATACTAAAATAATCATAATTGCGTATTACTTTACACGAATGCTGTTATCCGGTGCAGTTTTTATACGAACGTTTCCCTCAAACATTTTTTCATCTAATCAAATACATATGCAATAACAAAGAAAAGATAAATAATGAAATAAAGATATAACGATTGAAAATGATTATGATACCACTTTATTTAATAATATTTATAAAAAAAAACACAATCAAAGCAAAATAACTACATTATAAACAATAAATAATAAGACAGAAAAGAGTGAAAATATAAAGTATTTATGCACTAATAATATTATTGAAAACATTACTAAAATTTACAGTAAAGAAATATTTAAAACAGCATAAATATAATATAACATTTAAAAAACGAAAATAATAATAAAAAAAACAATCTGCGGGGAATTTATAAAATTAAATGTAATGATTTTGATACTATTTATATAGGAAAAACAAGAGAAAAATATTAAAATGCATGACTGCCAAAAAAAAAAACTTTCTCTTTAATATACAATAATTACAAATGTAGATAATTAAAGAGCATGCAGTGACAATTTTGAATATAGTATAATTTTTTCAAATTAATTTTTTAAACATATATATATTATATACATATTTATACAGCCTGTGACACTCTCGGTAACGTAAGGATTCCAACGCGAGATCATACATCTAAATCGGTTCAGCCATTGAGCTGCTACGTTGATCTTAACATACATACATACATCTTAAATACATTATACTCCTTTCTGGACAGTCGTGTCATAAATTAATTATTAGAGTATAAACGACAATAAGTATTTTTAAAAGTAAATTAAAAATATTTTAATTTTTCTTTATTGTACTAAAAACAGTGTTTTTAATTTTGACCAATTCATAAGATTTTTGGGGTATTTTCTGTTTCTCCCCCGCAATGGTTTTTTGAAGAATAACTATTCATACTCATTAAGAAATTAATACAACAGAAAGTACAATAGAGCCAGAATTATACCAAATCAGTGGGTATTTGGAAGTATTTGCAAAAAAATTATAAATATAATCTAAACAAACTTAACCAACGCTCGCTAACCTTGACTAATTAACAGTAATATTTTGATTATTTAAATAATAAATTCAGAAATTATTGCGCTTAGTTTAGTTACTCAAGGTTAGCGAGCGCAGGTTAAGTTTGTTTAGATTATATTTATAATTTGGGAAATTATTATGTTTACAATTAGTTTAAACATGAGCATGTTGTAAACAAACATTCCAACTCTACCGGTTCCTCTGAGTACAGGGGAATAGAATGAGTATGAACGACCAAGTAATAATATGTGAAAATGTATCCGAGGATGACAGATTACAAGCAGCCTGCAATAATCATGATGAACCGTCAGGTGAAGCCAATCGTTCAGGAAATGACGTCCGACTTAGTAAAAAGATGAAGAAATCAGGGAGTTACGCCAGCCTAGCCCGAAAACTAACTTAACCCAATAAAAATCAAGCCATTGTACTAGACGTCATAGGAGATATTCCGATCGGTACCTATATCTGGCCATCGGTAAATTAGCCGCTCGCAAGAATGTCTTATACGCATCCTAGATCTCTACGAGCCGAGTGTGTATCTACCTGGCGAACAGCGATCTTGTCAAATCGATAATCGACAAAAACGGTAAAGTAGATGTTGCCTTTTCTAAAAATATTTGCCGCAAATCGTTTTGGAGATTGACGTTAGCGAGATTGCTGATTGACTTCGTCTCCAAGGTGTTGTAGACGTGAAACGAATTATGAAAGGTCAGAGCCGAATGGAGGAACGTATTCCCTCTATTATAGTAACGTTTAATCTTCCCGTACCGGCGGAGAAAATAAGAATATATTACATATCTATTCGAGTACGACCGTTCATTTCCGATCGTCGGTGGTGTTTCCAGTGTCAAAGGTACGACCACACTACAACTTCTTGCTCGAGCAGTACAATATGAGCTCCATGGGCAGAAGAAGGTCACAATGACTCTGACTGCTAGGATGAAGAAAACAGTATTAAGGCGGCACTCGGTAGAAAACGGCTATAGCCTAGCGATAAACCTTTTAATGTTTTAACTCTTAGGCAACTCTATCTGAAAAATTTAATAATTTTTATAAATACACTTTGTTAACATACTACTTCATATAATTTGCATTTGCCCTATAGTTACGTTGTTCTCCTTACCGATCTAACTGCGTGCAGAAGACAATTTTTCTGCATAGGTAACAATTTAATTAATCTCATCCCTGAACAATTCATTACCGTTAGTATTACTAGATCTTGACTAAACAAATTACGGAGTGGATTAAGCGTAACAATATTTTCTCTTTACTTCGCTAAGGTCGTGTTATGTTTGCGACTAGATGAATAAATTGCATTTCTCTTTTGTAATGCGCTTGCGATCACCTTTATAAGATTTGTATCGTAGACATCCTACCGTCACTGAAATTCATAATGCGATCGCTGAATTGAACCGTCGCAACGCAAAAGCGAGTTTCTGCTGGATCCTTAGCCGTCTGGGAATTCCGGATAATGAACGTGCGGATTCCGCTGCTAAAGGTGTACGAAGCCGATCGTCTTTCACCATTCTCGTTACTTCTACCGATTTTTGGCAAGGTGACTGGACCGCTCAGAAAATAATACTCCGATACATCACGGATACCGTGCTTCCGTGGAATTCTTCATGCAGGAATAACCCTCGAGAGGAGGTTGTTATTTGCCGTTACTCGTGGACACCTACGAATCAGACCGATGCACCCGTTTGTGTTCGCCGGAATTGCCAACCGACGATACACAACATCATTGTGAACCGTGTGTGTTATGCGGTGTTGCGTTGGAAATTTAAATTAGGAGATATTCCAGGAAACCATCCGAGATATTCTAGGAGACAATATGAGGATGCTATTGAATACCTTGTTTCTTAAAGCCGTGCATCTGTATTCGACCGTTTAATCGGTATTTAAATATGGTTTCTTAGTATTTTATACTGCGATTTAACTTTTCCTATTTTACCTATGTTATTGTGCGGTTTGTTTGTTGATTTTATTTTTTGTATTATTAATTTATATATCATTATACTTAGCGCACGTATTAAAAATTTGTTTATTTATTATAAATCATTGCTTTCGAGCGCTAACAAACCAACCTTCATTGTACGCCAAAGAAAAAAAATATTATATTTTAAATTCTATTAATATAAACCACCTAGTACAGAATATAAGATATTTCTTACCTTAATTTTACCGTGAAAGTATTTTTGCAGGATCCTGGATCCTTAGTCACGATTGAATTTATTTAATCAAGCTGAATTTTAATATTAAAATAAACCGTGCACACGGTGTAATGTTTGTTACATTAATGTTATAATAATAATAATTGTATATTAATTTATTATATGAATGTTGCAGTTTTTGCAACACTATCTAACGGTTTATGATGCTATTTACATAAGCAAAACAAACAAATTCTTTATAACTAAATTCTTCAACGCTGAAGAAATTATAAACATAATAAATCAAGTTTATCTAATGTGACACAGACCATCCGATAAACAATAAACATTTTATTTTTGATATTAATACGGATTTAGAAATTAATAAAGATGACAAAAAATTTAATATATTATTGTTGGAGTGCCGTAAGGCTAAAAAAGTGAAAAATCTCGAAACCCAGGTATTCTGAATAACCCACCGGGTTGGTCTATCGGTAAACGCATCTTCCCAAATCAGCTGATATGGAAGTCGAGAGTTCCAGCGTTCAAGTCTTAGTAAAGGCAGTTATTTTTACACGGATTTGAATACTAGATCGTGGATACCGGTGTTCTTTGGCGGTCGGGTTTCAATTAACCGTACATCTCAGGATTGGTAGAACTGAGACTGTACAAGACTGCACTTCATTTACGCTAATCATCATCAACATCACGATGATCATCCTCATTCGTGCTCTGAAGTATTATCTGAAAGGTAATTACCGGAGGCTAAACAGGAAAAAGAAAAGTATTCTGAATGGATTGTAACAAAATTATATGCAATAAAAAAGTTTACCGATTAAAAATTTGCGCTTTTTAGTTTATAATAAAATTTGTTGCAAAATATGAAAAAAATGAGTATATCGGTGTTTAATTGACTTTTAGATTTTTTTTAGTAAGTACGGAAAATAATGTAAAATAATTATTTTATCTTAAAATAAAAAAAAAATTATTCGACTAATTTTTACGTCGAAACAATATCACGTGATTTCATATATAACGGCTGATCAAACGTTAAAACATATATGCATATATTTAGAGATTATGCACTTTCTTCTGAGGTTTTCATAGCAGTGTATAGTCCTTTATAATCGCTGGGAGATGCATTAATCAACTGTAAAAATATTATACATGAAATATCAAAATCGTGCGCATTTGTTAATAAATTCATAAATCCGTTCATCCTGTGAAATCATTATCGCTCTTGAATTTCATGTACGCCCAAAGAATATTCAACATTGAAGTAATAGTCGACTTGAGATTCGGTTCTTCATTTGGTAGGGTAACGGTTATATTTTTGAATCCTTGGCCGGCCGAGGAAGGATAAATTTCAATCGGAATATTCCTTTTTTCCACAATAAAAAGGAATATTACGAAAAAGACGAGACTTTTTCGAAGAATGTCTCGTCTCCGGCGGCATTTTCTCTAAACGTTTTATTGCTTCGTATAACTTTGCTTCTTTATATGAACTACAAAAACCCAAAGCGTTACATTTATCTATTAATTTTTTGAACCAAATTTTGGATGAAGCACGACAGATACGAAAGATCACGGTCGAACAGCAGAAACAATAGCGTGAGCGTGAGCTGTTGAGATGCATTTATTTTCACAACTCCTCAGATTTTCCGTAAAATTATTTAATGATTCTGGAATAAATTTGCGAACGCTCAAACATTTATCGCTTGGGGTAAATTTCGTTATCGTAAACTTGCGATCGGATATCTCTTCGAATAATCTCATCAGCAGTTTTTAATTTTTTTTTTTTACCCGTTTCCTCATCTTCCGATTCTTGGTTATACCAGGTATTACATAAAGTTTCACGCGAGACATTTTTAAAACTAATAATTGTGCTGGAACCAAATTTACTGGAAAATAGAATATTGTCACCGTAAAGATTCATTAATCTTCTCTTTATTGTTTTTTCATCTGGCATCTCGTATGCTGTGTTAAAATACTTTTCAATTCTTGTAATGAGAATCGGCAATCGTCGTTTTCTTCAACGTATTTATAAATTTGTTCCGTTGTTGCATCAAACTGTAAAACTTGAGGATGGACGTTTTTATCAAGATCAGTTATTTTTGCGGAATTTTGTAATGAAGTGCAGCAATCCTTGTGATATTTGCCTTCTGCGGCTACTAAGTCCATTATACCTGACATTCTTCGAAAAAGTCTCGTCTTTTTCGTAATGCCGGCAAACCAAGTATAGATTTTTAAAAATCTAAACGGTTTACGATTATAATTTTTCTTCGCGTCGCCTTTGACCGCTTTTTTTCTTTTATTTCATCAGTTTCTTTTTCGCAAATAAAACTATTACTTTTCCAATAAAATGCAACTGATGATGACCTACACAGGTTTTTCTTCGGTGGAGAGTAAATTAACCGCTTTTCATCCTTCCTTTTAAACGAATCGATATATTTTTTGTTTTATATATCGACATACGACATGCTGCATACTATTTTATGTCGTATTTTATATACGACATACTGCATGTACAAAAACAAATTCTGGGTTATTTAAAAATTTAAAACAATCGTCTTCTCGTTCTGCAGATGCCTGTCTGAAGTAAGTAATACTCTTGTAGTTTTTATTATTTTAACGCAAATTCTGGAGAAAACTGTATTTTCTCCAGAAGCAGTTCCCAATTTTTCGCATATGAAGCAATCGTCGGCTTCACAATGACCGTTGGAATTAACTTCGTCCATCCTTAATGAAAACCTGCCGATATAAATGAAAACGAAAGAAAAAATAATTTTAAGTAAAAATACATCGTTTTAATTTTTGCACAGTACTACAATCGTTAACGATTATAATTACGTGATATTTAATAAAGTGATTACGTATTATAAAACTAGCCGCTAAGAAGTTTCATTATTTACAAAAAAAAGTTATATGTACAAACCTTTCGTGTTTAAAAACTTTAAATATATTCACTACTTTAACACGGTAAAAACGTACTAACTATTGTTTATCGTAATCGACGACATATGTATATTTATCTATGTACATGCGTATATAATTATTAAATTCTTAAGCGGTTTATTGTTTTTTATAAGGAGAACAAAAATCACGTGTTTCATTTACTTCACTAGTATAAGCGAAGCTGAACTATTCTGTGACGTGGCAACAGCTGCCAACTCCGGTTTCGTTCGTCTGCCCTTCTCCCTCTTCGCTCCCTATCAAAGGTCTTTGCTTTATACCCGAGATGTTAGTAATATATTATAAAAAGATTGTCTTCGATGAAATTCAACTTGTAAAGCTGAAAAATACATTTTATAATCGTAATCAAAGCGGAATATCTTAAGCGATCGGTCATTATTTATTTAAATAATTAAAAAACAAAAATCCCAAGGAACGATTAGGTAAACATTTTGGTATTATATATAAAAAACACTTACTTAAATTTATTCAAGTAAATTTGTAAGTATTTGTATTCAAGTAACCCGAGTAATTTTTACTCGGGTTACGAGGTAATTTCAACGGTAGTGTTTGAGGGAGACGTTGTTATAAAAATAGTAACAGATAGGAGAATTCATATAATAAATTCATATGCCACTGTCATTATAACATTACAGTAATGTAACAAACATTACACCACGTGCACGTTTTATTTTAGTATTTTTATTTTTTAACATTTTTAATGTTTAATATGCAGTTTAATTAAATGAATTCAATCGTGACTGATGACGCGGGATCCCGCGAAATAACTTTCACGCTAAAATTAAGTTAAGATATGCCGTATCTCAATATTCTGTTCTAGGTGGTGATTTATATTAATAGAATTTAAAATATATACGCGTGTCAGAATACGAACTTTTATATTATAAAAACGTTACTATATTGTGGCTTTTGTTGTTTGGAATGTGATTATTTATTATTTTTTGCCCAAAAATATTCCGATTAATCTTCTAGAAATTTCAGTGAATCTCAGAATGATATCGCGCTATATATTATTACACTATAACAATCCGACATTGAAGAACGATGAATTAAAACGTGACCTCAAATTGCCTATACAAAACGTGTAATTTTTTTAAATCTAAAATTTTTTATGTAGAAAGCTTATTTTGGGATTACAGAAATGTTCTTCCGATACAAAATTAAAAAAGAATCATCAATATCGATACACCTGGTAAAACAAAAAGCTCTAATCAATATAAAAAAAAGAGTATGTACTGATCAAACTGACAAGCGCTTCCTTTTTAGATTCTGTTAATAAAAATATTTGTAACAATATAGGTGCTTTTGTAATGTAGTGTTAATTTAAAAAAATTATATTTATCTAACGATTCGTAATGTAGTCTAGTCTATACTATAAAATGTACACTATTTTTTCAATACGGCAATGATAATTCTGATTTTTTTAAGATTTTGGGTCAACAGGTAATTATAAGACATTTTCCCCTAAATGCAAGCCAAAAGCCTCACCTCACTTCCAGTTATACCTACTGACAATATGTAATGTTCTGTAACACTTTTTAAAAGCGAGTTGCCAAATTATCATGGACAGCGGTGGATTTATTTTTGTAGTTTTTATTGTGTAGTAATTGATTAAATTGGTTCTTTTTTAATTCGGTTATATTTTTTAAGTAATATTGTTTATTCTTATTTTTCTTAAATTGTATTTATTTACCGATATTTTCTTCCTTCTTTTTTGTTTTTTTCTTTCTTAACTAATAATATTTGTTTTCATAAATTTAAAAAAAAAATTGTCAATTTCATTAAATTAATAATTTATTCTCACACGACGAAATAAAACATAAATGTTTTATCGGTATTGCGGTTTGTTGGTTTTTTATCGATTTATTAACTAGAATAACAAGATTAGTACAGAATTTGGGATACGGACTTAAAATGTTCTAAAACTGTTAATATGAGAAAAGCGTACAGATTTAAAAGTCTGAAACGTAGAAAATACAATTCTATTGAGACAATAACAATAGCGTAAAATTACAACATTAGGGACTTACAGGGTACATACACAAAAATATTACAGGAATTGGGGGATTCTTTTTAAAAAAACGTTTTTCATAAGAAAATTTTTTTTTCATAAAGCATATGACCCCTAGTCGACCCTGTAATAGATGTTCGGTGCTACATACCGAAGCACAAATATAAGAATATTCATAAATATATAAGTATTTTCAAACTATTCAATAAAATAACATTTAACAATTTTTTTTCAATTATTTGTTGGACCGACCGCATGGTGGAGTGTACACACACCCTAACATTCTTGAAAATTAAACTTCTGACATCATCTTGAAGAAGAAAATCAGTTGGCTTAAAAGTAGACGGTAATAAAATAAAAATGAAAATGTAACAACGCTCACACAATTGTTTTAACAACATAATTCACATACAGAAAAATCAAACACGGCCTTTGTTTATTTACAGAAACAAGAATTACCAAATAGATGTCCTAATTTATTTCTTATTTAATAATTTCAGTTATGTTTGGCATGGCAGCAACCGTAGTTCCAAGGCTGGTTTTACAAACTGTTACTAGCCTGTTACTAGCTTTCTTCGGATTCAGTATGGTAAAGGAAGGTATGTCGATGACAAATAAAGATGGAATTAAGGAATTTGAAAAGTGCAGTGAAGATGTTAAAAAGTCAGATAGAAAGGTAAATACATTTTAAATTTACTAGCGAGTTATAGGCGACGATTTTTGTATTTCATTACTTACATACTCGGTTATTTTTCATTAACTAATGTAAATAGTATTTCACCGACCTCTGTTGATGGCATCTCTTCTTTTTCATCTATAAATTTTCAGGTTCAAATACCAATCCGGCTTGAAATTTTTTATACCGTAATACTCCGTAAGCGTAACTCTTAAGACTTTCTAAACGAAGTAATTATAATAAAATGTTCATAAATTAAATTAGATAACTGTAAATTTGCTATGTTTTTATCCATATGGTGAATAATATTTTTTTTTTAATTTCATAAAATTCTAAACCAAATCGACTTTAGTAATTATTCATTTTTTTTAAATTTACATCATAATGTCTTCATTAACCATTGTAATAATCTTCAGTGACTCATAGTGCCGTTTTCATCTTGTTATCGGCCGATGTAATTGCTGATGCTTCTTTTGAGTTAGGAAGACGCGAATTTAAATTTGGCTGAAAAGCGTGTCGGTTCAGTTTATGTTTTCCCAATCTATTAATCGTCTAAATCTAATAATTGTCTATTGAATCTACTAATTGTCTTTGAGAATTTTAGCTCTAATATTTATTATTTTTAAATAAAAAAATAATTAGGTAATAATTTTTTTTTTTTTTAATAATATGATAATTATTTGCAGTATTGAAAATATTATATTCTTCTTAGCAATTAACATACTGATATTTTTCCAAATTCTTTATTTTATGGAAATTAAGTTTTGAATATTTTCAAAATGGTGGTCACATCTGTCTAGCAAAAAGGTTGTACTGGATTTTATAATGACGGTTAGAAAAGTAAAGAAGAGTTATCATGAATTAATGATGGAGGTTTCAATATCTTATTGTAAGGGGGATGTCTGAGAAAGTACACCAGCATCATTGGACATCATCATTCCTACATTTTGTATAGTTGAGATTAGACTCTAAGCTACATCGGTTGTTTAATTACAAAATAAATGTTTGTTATTCGTTTCTATTTGAGAAAATTAAATATACACAATTCATGATTATATACTACAATAAATCCATATACATATTTTTGAAAAGTATTTTGTATAAACAAAATATACAATGTTTATGTGGGTTTAACAAAAAAAAAAATGTAATTTTCCCTTTCTTTCTTGTTGAAAAAACCTTAAGTAAAATTGTTTACCCTAAATGTATAAAAAAATTGTTGTTTTCTTCGACCGGATGAAATCAAAGATGAAAACTTAATAAGTCATATGTCTCTGAATTGTAATGTAATTATTTACTGGCAAATTTCTTTCGTTCAATTTTTTGGATGAAAAGATTCCCAGATACGTGTTCTCATATCCTAGACTTATGATTTCTTGCAGGAATATTTCACTTTAAAATTTACACCACCTTAATTAGACTAGAGAATAAATGAATTCAATCATAGCAGTAGATAATCAGAGCAGAAAGTAGATATGAGAGCAGAAATTAAATATTATTGGATCATTTTCTGAGCCACAAATGGCTCAATTCATTGTATAAAAAAATTATTGGTGATGAATTAAATAAATTTTTAAAATACGTATAACTACGAGTAAGTTATTTTAATTCTATTTAATTAATATTCAAAATCTTGCCATTATTTTACAATAAACCTTTATAAATGAACAGACTTACATTACTTTTGAATTATTTTTTTGAGTATAACAACACCAGAGTAATATTATTTCATCAAAATACAAAGTAATGTTTCATTAATACTGGTCGATTATATCATAAATGCTGAAATGTGTGTAAAATAAATCATCTCTCCAATCATTAAAAGAGATGTCTACATTTGTGTACGTCCATCACATTTATGTATTAATTTGTATTTCTTCGCTTAAAATTGTCACACTGATAATAAATTATTTTCTATTTCAGTGCCTTGTTTTAACACAAACATTTACATTGACACTGCTTGGTGAACTTGGGGATCGATCACAGATAGCAACTGTTTTGTTGGCAACAACTGAGGTATGTATAGTTTATATAACGTAATTAGGCTAAGGCTACTTTAAGCCTAATTTATGTATTGGCTTGTTTAAGTTGCTTAAATTCACTAATTCTTTGACTACGTTGACTACTAGTGAAATAAGATCTAAGCCAAAAATTAAAGGAAAATATGAAAAATATGGTATAACCAAACTTTCAACTTGAGATTTCATTTTATATCAATTGAACTACGGCTGTTGGATTGGGCATCATAGAAGAATGCTGATCGTTTGATTGGTGATTAGTATTCTAGCTACTGAATTGGTAATCTATTCCCAGCAAGGATCTGACATTTTATTCATCTTCCTCATTAGAATGAACAGTAACATAAGCGATCTTATTATAATAAAACTATAAATACCTTGTTTTGTTTTTCACCTGATTTAAAATTTATGGACTTCTTTTAGTAGAGTACATTAAAGACAAAGGTTTCATTCAGCTTTTCAACAAAAAGAGTAAACTAGCAAGTCTTCTAATGTGCTGTGGCTTCATATAAGAGAAGTTTTTACTAACTTAGATGCAAATACGTCTTGGAGGATTTGGAATGAAATCACTTACAGATAGGACACCTACTGTGTTATATTTAACACTTGTAATGCACATTTATCTCAAAATTAAACTGAAAAATGTGCTACACCACTGCCACTTCACAATTTTCATTAAGTTTTATAGTTTCTTAATATTAAATTTTATTCTTTTACTGTAAAGCTATTTTACAAAGTCTATACTTAATTTTGCTTTAAAAAAAATTAACTAATTTGTATCATAACACTGATTTTTTTTTCCTCAGAATGCATATGGAGTGGCTTTTGGTGGTATTTTGGGCCACATGTTATGCACAGCTGCAGCAGTACTTGGAGGAAGACTGTTAGCTCATAAGATACCAGTAAAAACCAGTACGTAGATTTACTCAAATATTACATTTATTTTTATTAAAAACATTTGTAAGCAAATGAGAGTGATTTATATAATACATATATTACTAAACTCATAGTTATTATTCCAGTTAATAGTAGTAATTTCTGTCACCCATTGCGAGAAATTTTTGAATTTATTGTTTATTATAAATTTCATGGGACCATTAGATTAATTTTTGTCTGTAACAAAATCAAATACTAAAGCTTATTGTTGTTGTTGTTATTAAGATAATTATTATTATTTTATATGTTCTGCTAAGAACACTATGATTACTATGTTGTACAGTTTACCTTTCTCAGCTTCTTTTTTTTATAATATGCTGATGTGTTTCGGAATAACTCCATTGTCAAAACTTATTGTACTGTTACTTTTAAGTTTCTATGAGCCTTTATAGATTTAGTCAACACCCCTCCCTTTATTTGACATTATGCCTTATATGGCCTTCTTGTTTATTTGCTATTAACGGTTATAATTATCATTTAATTTTATTTATCTATTTCCTGTTTTCAGTAAATTGATGTTCTTGAAGAACATCTGCTTGATTGTTGATTTGTTCATTTATGATTATCGTATTGTTATTTTTCAATTTGAAAATTTCTAAATTTTCAAAAATGTTCATTCTTCTTCCTTTAATACAACTGTGAATTAATTTCATTGATTCTTCCATTCTAATTGGGGTATGTGCTACTAATGCAGTGCATAATAGAATCTTGTTTTTTTATTTTTAAAAATCTTGTGTTTGTTATATCTTAATTTTCTTCCTGTGTGTCCAATGTGTGTTGCAGTGGACTTGCATTTTATTTTGTATATACCATTACTGTCATTTTTTTGTCTTCTATATTACCATTATAAATCTTTTAAGTGTATTATTTGTATTTATAGCCATTTTTATATCATATTTACTAAAGAACTGTAATCAGATAAATTTCTTTTCCCGTAAATATTAATTTACTCCATTTAAAGGTTTCTATATCATTTGTTTTTTTTTATTTCTATTTTAATTTGTTTTCTGATCATTTCTTTTTTATACCTTTTGTTTTCTACTGTATGAAAAATAGTGTTTAACTCATTCTTATATCCTGGTTTCTTTAATGGTAATTTATGTAGTCTATTTATCATGTATCTAAAAGCCGTTAATTTATGTTCCATTGGGTGACTTGAATCTTAAGCTATGATGTTATCTTTATAAGTTTCTTTTCTGTACATTTTAAGCTCTAGATTATTGTTATTTCTTTTAATTACTGATCTAAAAAATTAATAGTTTCATCTCACTCATTTTCTATCGTATATTTTTTGTTGCGGTGAAATTTGTTCATTTCATCCGAAATCTTTTCTTCATTATTAATTATTTATTTTTTAATTACTAACAGAGTGTCATCCACAACCCTAGTATTTTCTAAGCAACTGTATAATCGTTAATGATAACATCTCTGAAAATCAATGTACTCCTTGACTCTACAAGAAGATAAATCCATAAACAACCTACCCTCAGCAACAAACTTGTTAAACAGACTTGGCCCAACTTCGAATACATCGTGATACCTTTGGGCATCACATCTACCAGTTTTGAACAAAAACCTACATTCAGACTTGAATGTTGCCTCATTCAAGGTAAGTCGGTGTTTTAAACCCGTATAAGAGACACAACTTCTCGGAGGAGGAGGATGTGGTGAAAGTTGATGAATGTGATGACGCGATCTACCAACTTTCCACCTGATAGTTGATACCTTTACACACCTGATAGTTGATAGTGTAAGTGAATATATTCCCTTAACATCTGAAAAACCAAGAAGACCCTCTGTTCCTTGTTGGAACAAAGAATGCAGGAAAGCACTAAGAGATCCTCACAGGGCTTTGCATAATTTCAATTGTAAGCGTACGACAGAAGTGCTCTCTGCCTACCACAATGAAAGGACCGTAGGCCATCAAGTATTTCAGTATGCTAAGCAGAAATCATGGCTAAACTATGTCGATACCATTTCTTGGACAACCCCATTGTTGGTTGTTTGGAGAAAGGTACAGACTGTGTGTGGATCAGAACAATCTCAACCGCTGATTGAGCTAGAAACTAACGGCATCCTCATTACCGTACTAATTGATGTGGTGATTTGGTTACTTGTTTAGGTCAGTTTCACAAACATCATCCTACTGTCCTAAATTTATGAGATATAAGTTGCATGTAGAAACTTATCCTTTTATTATCGGAGATTCGCAAAATGAACTAAACATTACTTTTTTCTTGATTTAAAAATTCCCTTTACTTTTCTGCTGGAAATGATAATATCAGATTCAGTACGCTTCTCACCTCCCAAATAATGCATTACAACATCTTTTGTCTATTTACAATAAAATATTCTCTGACAAAGTGTTTCCAGATTCCTGCTCAGAAGCAGAAGGTCATCCCTGTACTGAAACCTGGTAAAGATAAATCATGCCATCCAGTTATCATCCTATGTCCTTGACCAGTATCCTGTGCAAGTTGATAGAACGTGTGGTAAACCATCACCTAATGTGATAACTTGAGTGAAATGCCCGAATTGCCCCCAAACAATTCGGTTTCCGTCACTGTAAATCAGCTATTAATGATGTAGTAGCCCTGGAATCTGTCTTTCAAAACGCCTTGCTACATCACCAACACCTGGTTACAGTATTTTTTGATATGCAAAAGGCGTACGACACAGCTTGGAGGAGAGGAATCCTAAACAAACTGTATGGATGGGGTATACAAGGAAATCTCCTTGCATTTAGCAGGTGTTTCCTCAGCAGTCGGTTCTTTCAAGTTCAATTTGGAACAATGATATCGAAAATTTTCACAGTAGAAACAGAATACCACACGGAAGTGTCCTAAGCATTACCTTATTTTTAGTAACCATAAATAGTATAACAAACTGCATGCGAAAACTCGTTATGTGTTCTTTATTTGTTGATGATTTGTCAGTTTACGTAACATCTAGAAATGTAGCTGCTAGCGAGTGGTTGCTCCAAAATACAATAACCCGTTTATAATTGTAATGTAAAACGGTTGGATTCACATTTTCTCCGGAGAAAACAAAATGCATCTGTTTTTCATGCTTGGGAGAAGATACTGATCCTCAAGTGTTTTTACACGATGAACCAGTTGAAGCATGTACACAGGTTAAATTTTTAGGAATGTGGTTTGACAAATGACTAACATGGGTAACACATTTAAAGGAGTTGAAGTTAAAATGTTTAAAATTGTTGGACATGCTGAGGGTTTTATCTAATACTCGATGGAGAGCTGATCAAGTATGCATATGTTGCACTTCTACCGAGCTGTAGCCCATTCCTGCTTGCCCATTCCTATTCAGTCGCACAGTCACTCACTCTTAGGATGCTAGATTCCATCCACCATTCATTCAACTGTCTTGCTGCAGGTGCTTTTCGTTCAAGTCCTATGGTAAGTCTGCTGGGGGAAAGTGGTGAGCAATCCCTTACGAATAGACAAAATCAAATTATTTGCATTTACTTAACTCGTATTAAAGGCAATGAAATCAGACTATGTTTGATTCTGTATTCTCTAACCAATATCTGATTCGATAACAAGAATAGCTGAGATGTACTACTCCACTAGGCATCAGAGCTCAGCGCCTTTTCTCAACTCTAAGTATACAATTACCTCCAGTCCTTCCTGTTGCTGCATGTTATTACCCTCCTTGGCAGCCTTCTCTTGTTAATTAATCACTTTGACCTTTGTCAGTATAATAAAAAGAACACAAATCGAGTTATCCGGCAAAAGGAATTTCATAGTATTTGAATAGCATGAATCCTGATGTTACAGTTTGTACGGACAGCTATACAAACATTAATTCTGTTGGTTGTGGTTTTGTGGTTGGCAACAGAACACATATGTTTAGCCTTCCTAGCATCAGCAGTATTTTTGTTGCAGAACCGTATGCAATTAATAAAGGCCTTACATATGGTTAGCCCAAAATTTTGACGTAATGTTGTTTGCTCAAATTCCATGAGTGCGTTAAAGGCAATTAATGATTCAATTAATACTCAAGACACTCTGTTGTTTGTCAGATTCAGTGTGTTGTTTCACAATTAGTGATGTATACTCCAGACACCCTGTTGTTTGTGAGATTCAGTGTGTTATTTTGCAAATGTCTAGATGTAATATAGGAGTAAGCTTCCGCTGGATTCCAAGCCATATAGGAATTTCAGGCAATGAGTGCACTAAGTGCATCAAAACAGGCTTGTTTTTAGCCTATCTTTACCAGTTGCATTGTTTCTAATAATCTTGTCTGTTTCCTGAAAAGGATAGTTCATGATGATTGGCAAACTGAGTAGGATGCCACCATAAACAATAAACTTCCCCCAACTAAAAACACTGTTTCACTGTGGAGCTCCTCATGCAGAAAAAACCATTGGGAGAAGGTTATTATCTGCCGTTTGCAAGTAGGACACATTAGGCTCACTCATGGATATGTATGACTCAAAGAGATTCATCAGTTTGTGCTCACTGCGACTGCCTATTGACAGTGCACCACATCCTTGTGGAATATATCTGTTTTGTGGCATTGCATCGCAAGTTAAAACTAGGGGCTAACATGCGAACTATTCTAGGTGATAATGAAATATTCTTATCGAACTACGGTTTCTTAGGGCCTTTATACGGTTTCTTATTTATTCTCATATATTTAAATTACAGTAGTGTTTTTCTGCTAATCATGCCAGTTGCTGTACAGCAGTTGGAAATTTTAATTTTTTTAATTGAAATATTCCATCCTATAAAACCCAGCAAGTCACCAGATACAATATAATGTTGCAACAAGACAGCATCCAACTTACGACGCAAAGCCACTTCATCTAGCTCAACTTGAGTTAAATAATCACTCTGTGCATTTAATTAACCAAAACTAACCATCGTGGGAATTATAATACATCTCGACAGCTCTCAAATAAGTTCCACATTCTTTACTGTCAACTGAGTGCTTATGTTATGTTCTTTTCTAAAGCATTTGCAGCTAACACAATATGGAGGATCAGACGTTTTGGAACAATCCTCACACTTATGTTCCTCCTCTCCACAGTGGGCACAAATAGAAGGCCGATCACAACTTAACCCTATGACCAATCCTGCAACACTTAAATCACCACTGGACATTGATGTACTCCTTGATATGACAAGAAGCAAAATTGATGAGCAGCCTACCCTCAGTAATAAAAATTTTCATCAAAGAAGGGTCCTCTTCAAACACTCCATGGTAGCGCTTGAGTCGCGCCTACCCTTTATAAATAAAAATCGACATTCTGCGATAAAGGCAGCCTCATCGAGCTTGCTACTTTCTCTCTAAGAGTCAAAACTTCCTCCTCAGCCAGATGACAGTCGATATGATAGACTGTTATTCTAAGGCGCCTCTTCCTTTTAGGATCAGCTCTCATATCAGATTTTGGAACCTTTAGAGTTCAAAATTGTTTTAGCTTTCTCTTTATCACCAGCTACTACTACAAGCCCCTTCATAGTCTCCTTAATATTCCAAATTCTAGGTTCGACCTCTTAGAAACCAGGACAACTTGATTTGGTAATACCCTCACTCATATTGATGAACAATCTGGTTGCTTTCAAGACAAACTAGCATCCCCCTTATCAAACATCAGCACAACTCTCCCAAAATTAGTGTTTGAGTGAATGACCATATTGTGGCCCCATTTATTTTTGTAGGAAGCACAATTATTGGGGTTGTATTCTGTGACAGGCCCGAACTTTAAGTCTTTCCACAAATTGACGATATTGAAGAAGAAAATTTTCTCTCAGCTAGATGACACTCCGCTGCATTACATTAATCATGTCCATGCTGCATTTAACATTCGGTTTCTAAACATGTGGATCAGAAGATGATGGCCAATCGCATGGCCCCAAGAACTCCAAACATGACCCCACTAATTTTCTTTTTGTGGGGCAGGTGAAAAACATTGTTTATTCATAAAAAGTCCATGACACTAACAATCTACAGGAGACGATTGTAGCATCCATTACAAATTCTATGCTGGTGAGTATGTGGGAAGAGCTGAATTATCATCTGGACATGCCCGGGCAACAAATGGTGCACCTATCGAAGAGTATTAAACACCAAAAAAATCTCAGAATTTACCCTTTCAGAATATATACTCATGTAAGTAATATTTTGAATATAATCCTTTTTAAATAATACTTGAAACCAAGGAGTTCTTTTATAAACACTCTGTATAACTGAAATTTCTTTCATTACAAAAAAAGATTAATAAATAAATTTTTTTTTATAAATTTAAGCTTAATTATGTAAACAAAAATGGCTGGAAGAAGTTACACGTAGAAAAGAATCTAGTCCATGGATGCATCTTCACAGGTGCATGTGTGCATTCTGACTGTTCAAACTTCATTTTAATTAACCTTAAGTGTTAATTATGTGAATGATATTAAAATAACAATTACAAGATTTTAAATTAGGTTTTTTCTGTATGAAGATATTACTACTTTAGCTTTATTATTTTTACATTAACTTCATTTATTGACACAGATAATACTAGCAAAAATGAAAATGCTGGAATATGGAATAGTAATTAAAGAGAAAAGGTTTGGGCTTTCCTCAAATTTTGACAATATATTACGTTGAGATATATCCGGACCTTACTTATAATTACACTGGACAATATATTAACCTGTATAATGTAAGTATGGTCTAAAATTCTTTACAAGATGCCTGGTAAAACCTAATAAAAGAACATTGTCCTAATGTCTGAGTATCTACACGTTTTATTTTGGCAATGCAGATATATTTTTTTAAAAAGTCAAATTAGATTTTTAATTAATACCCAATTTAGATTTTATAAGCGGTTTGGTTCTCTCTTATGGCATCCATCAAACTAGTTACAGTGACTTATACATCACTTAACACCCTTCAATTTTCAGGATACACATTTCCCAAAGTGATGCAGAACAGTTGTAAGGAATGAAATGTTGATATTTTATGAATTAAGTGCATAAAAAATAGATATTTTATTATGTGTGACTTGTTCAAATAATTTTAATCAGTGTTTTACTATGATTTATTTTAGTTTATATTACAAATTAATAAAAAAAAGCAAAATCAAGAAAGTAAAGAGAAACCAATCTTTGTTTCAGAAACAAGTAATTGGAGACGTAATAATATAATGCATCTTTAGTATTAAGACAGAAAAACTGAACATACAAACAGTACATTACAGATATCTGGGAAACATGTTAACTATCCAGAAACATTGAGAGTTATGTGTGCTAAATGGTTGTTGAAAAAATTAGAAAACAAGATTACAGTCAAAAACCGCTGACAAAAAATTTTATTTAGTTGGTTACAAATCTGCATGTAACATTTTTGTAAATAGTTTTTGAGAAGCTTTATTTTGTTTCCCAAAATAGAATACTAAAAAGTAGACAAAACACTAGAAGAATCATTTAACTGAGATATTGCAAAGGAAAATTAGATTAAATTAAATTTTGCAGTGTCTTTTTGTCTGCTGATATAAGAATGAAACTCACTGACTTTATAAATGGAATTTTTAAAGGCATTTGTAAATAAATAAGGAAAGACTCAAAGTATCAAAGCACTTTCATTAAAGCTTTAATCAGTAAATGTAATTGATATTTTTATAATAATTAGTTGTTAATAAAAATAGTTTTGTAATAACTTTATATCATCTTTATTTCAGTGATTACAGTGGGTGGAACAATATTTTTCATTTTTGCCTGCACATCATGGATATCATGGTAATGTACACTTCACAAATAGATGATGAAAAAAATTTGTAGCCGTTTATTCTTTTTTTAATTATGATAACATCATGTGATTTATAAATTTGAATTAAATTTTAAAATGTATGATTAAATATAAATGATTTTGAACAATTTTTAAAAATTGGTGGATAATTTTTGTTTTGCTGTCCTCTTTAGCGATATATATATATTTTTTTAATATTAGTCTTCATAAAACATCAGAATTAGGAATTTGCAAAAATATTACTTGGTAATAAAACTTCTAAATGCTTTGATAATTATCATATGATTTAAGTAATTTACTATTATTTTTACTGCGCTGTGATGTAAAAAAGTAGATGTAAAAAACTAGATTGGCCAGGATTCAAGCCTCTCTTTTAACCCTAGTAGATGGTAATAAAGGATGCTGGTAAATCAGAGAAACATACTGATGCTGAGAGTAACATCAAGAAGATGCACAGAGCCAGAGTGCACCCTAACCCTAATGGACAAAGTTTCAGTCATCAGAGAAAGAGATTTCTAAAACTGAAGATAGCAAAGTTAGACTCAATTCTAAGGAAACTCTATTGTTCTGGATGTTTCAAGAATATGGGGAGAGTATAAGGAAAATTACATTAAACTATTAATTTTTAATGACAAATGGTCAGATATTTAAAGTAAATTATAAAACTCATGCCTTAGGTCTTTCAATTGCTTCTGCAGTCACCTTCATGAACTAGTAGTGCTTTTCTTATTTTGACATTATTTTTCTTGGGTTTTTTAAAACAATATTACATGTTTGTGATTAACTTTTGTTTTTGTAAAATGTTATTACAGTAATGTTTTTATTACATTTAATGCATTTTGATTTGATATCAAAATTTATAATTTTTCATAATTTTCTTCATTGATCATCACTAGAAAAACATTGCAAACTTTAAAACAGATTGGTCCAGAAGGGCAATCTGCTGACTGCTGTGGAAAGGTAAAGTATGAGCAGAAATATTTTTAGAGGGTAATATTTATTTTTTTTGTGTTAAATGTTCTTTTATTAAACCATAGAACAACTTCTCCTTTTTTTATTAAAACAGTGTTTTTTGTTGACTAGTTTGGAACAACTTTTTTTAACATTTTTTCTGCTCTACCAGATAATCATTTACAATTTCCCCCTCCCTCTAAACTGTTTGACATTGAAATATATATATATATATAAATCCAAGTGTGAAATAGAAAAACATTTGTTTTTGGTTGGAAACTCATAAAAACATGCATAATTAACCTTAAAAGTTGTCTTCATAAGATTCAGAATCATCCTTTGGAAGCTCTGTGTCTGGCTCCTGATGATGCTCAGAACTGTTGTAAAGCTGTGTTGTAGCTTCGAACATAACACAGATTCAGAATTATAGTACAGATTGAGTCAGCAAAACATGAATTTAGTCAGATGGGTGACTAAATGGTGCTTTCAGTCAGTTATCTTATGTAGCCACAGTTCTCCAAACTTCACACGACGTTCTTTCTACAGTTTATATGTGAGCTCCAGTTTCCAGATTGACAAATTACTGAGTGGTTAACTGTAAGGTGGTCGTAACTTTCACATTACAAACAATTATAAGACCTCCAACAGTCGCTCATGATAGTAGTATCAGGCAAAATGTTTGTTTGATTATTGCTAATAAAGTTTCACTTCTGCTAGTTGGAACAGGAACAAACACTTTTTACTGCCACATTCAATAAATCTGAAGATCCCGTTACCATCAATCAGCCTACTATTGTTATGTTTTCTATGATCTATTTTTGCTTCATCTATTTCTATAGTTAATCGTACACCACCAATCACTGAAGACTATAATACAGCGTGCACACACAAACTTCATACACATATGAACTCCACTCTACACATGTGTGAGAAGGTTTCCCCGCTTATTTTAACATGCCGACCATGGAAATTAACATTTAGATAATACCGTCATTTACTGCTCCTGATGTCAGAGTTAGAGATTATAGATACTGTATATTTTAAATTCCGCAAGGTTTTTTCACTCAATTTCACATAAGATCTTATTATGAAATTATCCCAGTATGGAATTACAGGAATGATGTGAAAATTGATGAAATTGTTTTAAAGAAAAAACCTTTGTGTTACAGTTGCTTGAAATATCACCTCAGAATGTGCAGCAATTTCAGAGCTTCTACACCATTTCAGGTCTACTGCTGTCATTCCCTTAGTGAATGACATTACCTCTAATATTAGATCAGATATTCTGTTGTTTGCTAATAAAAAACCTACAAGTCATTTCATAATGGAAATGATTGTATCATTTTACAAAATCATAATAATTCAATTTTTCAGTAGTCTGTTCAAAAAAAATTCCAATAAACCTTGACAAAACTGTCATTCTAGCATAGTCAAGGAAAATTTTAATAACATAACTTTGCTACATGCCTGGTGAGAAAATCTGGCCTGAATTTGAATTCAGTGTATATGATTTGGGAGGAATCATTATGACTCTCAGCTGCCTTTACTGTTGATATTAATAGGACCATTCCAAAAGCCAGCAGAAATGTAGGTATGCTTCTTTGTGTGACTAAAAGTTACATGTAGACAGTACCACATTAAATACAAAGGAAAACCAATTATTTAAATGAATTAAAAAAGAAATAAAAAATCCTTCAATACTGTTTAAAAAAGTTTTATTAAAATCTAAAATAGATGGCGATTTTGATTGTTAAATAATCATTATCCATTGATATTACTATATTAATAATTGAAAAATTAAATAAATAAAACTCTGGACATTATCACTCAATAAATGTATATGAAAAATACACTTCATTTATTTATTTATTATATATCAATTCATTATTATGTACTAGTGATGTGTGTTTAAAAATTGAAATGGCCACCTAGTTTTAGATTTTAAGTAAAAGCTTCTTTGTCAACAGCTTTTGATTATTTTTTTTATTTTCCAATTTAGCACCATATTAAAATTACATACAATCATTATCAGATATATAGTGAATACTGCTGTGCAGCAGTAGTAGAATTACAAAATAGAGGTTACTAAGTTGGAAGCTGTCAAAAAAGTAGAACTGTCATCGTTGCTCTACCAAAGCTTGAGCAAGAAAGATGCTTCTTATGAAGAGAGAGAGAAAGGGAGAGAGAGTGTGTGTGTGTTTGAAATTTGTTATGTTATAAAATATTATTATTAATTAAATTTCACAGTTACATTGGTAAATGTGATGTGATTCAAGGTCAAATTTTTAATTAAAAAAGAAATTTTTATATTGATGTGAAGCATTAAATATTACAAGTTTAATGAATCAGTAAAATACAAAATTATAAATAAAAGAAGTTAAATTTTGGAAAGAAAAAAAATTTAAATTATGATCGTTAATATCAAGAGAAAAAGAAAAATTATAAAAATAACATTAAAAAAATCCCTTTTAGCACGCTGGAAGGTGGAGGGAGGTAGATTTCACCAGTGCTAAGTAGGGGATAAAAAAAATTTCCACCTTAAAGTTAAGAAAAACTTCAAATTTACTCAGTACAACAATGGTTGCACGTGAAAAAATATTTCACATGTGGCAAGCCCTGCAACATTTTGGTAATGCTTTAAGGGTTGGTCATATCAAAAATTGTTTCAGACAAAAGTTTTAGGTAATGTTTAGAGGACTAATGACCACTTTAAACCAATTGGATACTGTGCCTATTAAGGGAGGTATGATTTTTTTTGCCTTCAAACCCCCATTTTTACTACCCTTGGACCAATGGATAATAATAGAGTAGATGATAATAAAAATCAAATAAAAAATTAATCGAGAGATTTTATGCTTAGCCTAAGCTAAAGTTATGAATAATTAACTTTTTAAATTCTGTTAATGTAAACCACCTAGTTCATAAAACTGAGATAAACCATATCTTATCTTAATTTTATCATGAAAGTACGTTCTCAGGATCTCACATCCTCAGACATGATTGAAATATTTAATTAAACTACAAATTAAAAATACTAAATTAATGAAAATTCCATATTAATTTATTACATATATTAGTGCTGCTCATATAATTTTTTCAATATGAATCTTAAAAAGATTAATTTCAGTAAAATAATGATCTTTTTATATAGTATCTCTGGTTATAAAAAATACAAACTAACTGCTGCTTAGTACTTATTACTTAAGTTTTTTTAATTACTAAAATTTATTAATTAAATCTACACGGATGCATAATTTAACTTGCTGGCATAAAATGATTTATGTTTGTCATTATATGATGAAATTATTTTTTAATGATAAAGGTGTTTAATAAAGGATTTTTTAAAACTTATTTCACATTTATGTGTGTGATACACACACTTATGTATCATCTCTGCTTCTTTAGTTAAGTTAATCCCTTAGTTGTGCCGGTTGATTCTTTTTCTTTATAAATTCTAAATTATTTATACTTTCCACATTTTTTATTTTTTTTTTAATAAGAAAACTATTAAAAAAATGTATTTCAAAATAATTTATATAAAATTGTATAGTCACATTACATCAGAATGCTGAGTAAGCATAATCATGCAGTACAGTTAACCAATTTTATTCATTTACATGTTGAATTAAAATAGAACTATTATATCAAAAGTTTCATTTGCGTACTAGTAAATGGATAAATAAAATTAATTAAAATTATGAGACATAATAATATTACAATTAAAAGAAGATAACAGAAATTATAACAATAATGAAAAGTAAAGTAAATATGCTCTTGAGTAGAGCTCTCTTGAGTAGTCAAAATCCTGTTATAATAAAGCATATGACACTGTTAAGATGAATATAAAATTAATATCTGTTGCATATCTTTATAAGCTTATTAATAATGTTTGACTCTTCCTTGATAACTTTTTAGTTTTCCTTCAATTTAGGTAAAGTGTAATGCATTATGATTTTCCCAATATTCTACTACGCTTGCTTTTGACATTCTACTGTCCTGCATAGAGTTGATTTCTTTGTGACTTAAGTTATAAGAGAAATGTAGATTCCATTTATATTTTATTAAATTAAAAAATATATATATTAATTAATTTTAAATTTAATTATTTAATTTTCTTATAACTAACATTAGTGTTTTTACAGTTTCAGTTAAAGGAGAAATTCTGAATGAGAAATTAAAAAAAAAATTAATAACTGTAATTAAAATACTAATAATTACAGCTTCTAAAGATAAATTTTTAGGCAAAATTTCTAATCCTTTCCCCATAAAAATTAGAGTTAAGACAGGGTGATGGATTCTCACCGTTGCTTTTAAACTGTATCTTTGAAAATGTTTTCTATGAAGAAACAGACGATGAGCAAATCAGTCCTCTATTCAAAACTGGATAGAAAAACATGATTATTGACTGTCTTGTCTTTGCGGATGATTTGGTTATCTTGTCGGACTACCTCAAAATAACAACAGAACAAATAAACATATTACAAGAAAGAAACATCAGAAAGAATAAGTCTACAAATATATGTTGAAAAAACAAAATATATCAAACAAAAATATCAAGAAGGCCCTGAATTTTTTTAGAAATAAAATGTGAGGAAATAAAAAATGGAAACTATAGAATGGAATGGACATTCAGAATTGAGGGGTTTGAACTTATCTTGCAATCTAAACTGATACATACACACAGAGAACCCTACATGTATCATATACCAAGATATGAGTACAAGATGGATATCTCAAAAGAACATAAGAAAAAGGGACCTGAGGACCTTTATTGAGGTAATACTTTCAGTAATATTTTCGCACATTTTATGACATCACGCTTTTAGTAGTTTTCCTCATAAATTAACAAAATAGTTACGTGAGATCCTTTATAAAACTACCTGTTCTTAAAAAAGTGAAAAAAAAATTATTCTCTGGAAACAGATCATACATTTTTATGTATTTTATCACCATAGTTACAAAAATTCAAAGAGAAAAATATGTAATGTTAAAACTGCATAATTACACCGTTTTTGGGTTAAACTGGTACACTTATTAAAAGTACACTGTATCGGTAAATTGTTATGTTTTATACATATAATATAATGTTCATCTTATAACAAGTTTTGTCAGCATTTCCATTTTACTCTTGGACTAAATTATTTGTAAACAAAAATCAGTAAAAAGCCAATTAAGAATTAATATTAAAACATTGGAACTAATTTATAGTTAAAATACATTATATTGTACATTATTATCGATATAATTTTTATGTAAAACTTTGAAACTATTTTTTGGAAACATGAATACCAGTTTTACTAATGAGGAAAAAGAAGTTGAAAATAAAATCGAAAAATTAAATACTGAAATAGAATACATAGCGACTACAATCGAAGAATTAGGTAAGGCAAAACAGAATACTGAAAATAAATTAAAAGCAGAATTAAAACGAGCTAAAGATTTAAATTTATTAAAAAAACAAAAATTAGACAGAAACACTTCAAAGACTAATGAATTACTCGATTCACTAGAATATTTATATAATGATATGTATAATATACATGGTAATGAAGATCTTTTAGAAAAGACCAAATCTTTAATGGATAATTATAGAACAGAATTTGAAGGTTTGTTGAAAATGTACGAGAATATAGCACCTGAAAAAGAAGAACCTGTAAAAAAAGTTTCTTGTTCATGCAAAACAATAACACTCCCGAGAAAGAGTGCCTTGAAAACCACAAAAATTTCTACAGAATCAACAAATTCTTCATCTGCTCCAAATGCAGAAATGATACACGAAAAAATCAGTCGAAAAAAAACATGTACACTGTGCTTCACGTAGATAAAAATAATAACAGATGTATTGTTACTGTTTTGTGTAATAAAAAGTTAATACAAACACAATTTTACTCAAATGTTTATATTCATATTTAGAATTAAATTGCAAATTGGAGTTAGCCTCTCGTGGACTCATACTATAAATAATAATTAGGAAAATAGTTTTCCAGTCAGTTGTTTTGCACAGGTCTTTGTTCACTTCATCCACTCCAACCAGATAAGCAAAAAATCTCTTTTTTTGGTATCTGATTTAAAATAATATTTTATACTGTTTACAGGTAAAAACTCTTAACGATCTTGCACAGTACTTTAAAATTCAATGCCAGATTAGAGATTCTTTAGCTGTATTTTCAGAAGTGAGTGATCAAAAATTCAGCTTAATTAAATTTAAAAAAATAAAATTATAGTGTTTGTTCATCAGCACATCTTATATTTGTATGAAATTTACTAAAACTAAAATTACATTTTAAAATTAGTAGTGAAATATAAAAAATGTATCTCAATTTCCCAAAACAATTGTGCTTGCTCAGTCTATTTTGTCTTTTAATCCCTAGGACCACAGTTAGGAATTGCTTCAGAGGATGACATGAAATGGCAAATTTGTAGCATGTAAAAATGCCATGCCAAACCAGGATTTGAATCCAGAACCTCCGAGAATCTATCTTAATGTAGAAAGAGTTTTTTTAACTATCTTGATTTTTTTAATTTATTCTAACGTACAAAGTAATAATTATGACTTGGAACTTACAAGTATGAAACACTCCAGATAGAAAACAAAAAATCTTCTACGTAATATTTCACACCCTAATACCTTATTCAAGTAATAAAGCAGAATAGAGATTCATTTCATCGACAATTTAGTCATTTCAATCAGAAATGTTTTCTTTTTAGTTCAATTGAAACGTGCACTAATTTTAGTAAGATGGGAAATGATTAATTAATATCATTAAATATAACATTCAAACATAAAAAAACTGCATTTTTAAAATAAAAATGATCAAATTTTTAGGCATTATTTTTAATTAATTTTCAATAAATAGAAACAAGAAATAGAATAATAGATATTGATCATTTATTAAAATGAATATTACTTTATTAATGAATTTGTGCTTGAGAAAGGTTAAATAAGCACTTTGCATGTTAAATGAAATAAACCTTTAAACACTTCACAAATAATTGTTACAATACTAAATTTATTATTACATCATTATAATTCTGCTGTTATTGTTTTAGTTGATATTGTCCTTAAAAAATAATGTGATTCATAGAAAATGATTGTCTCCCGTAAAATTATTATAATACTTTAGATTTAACAAAGAGAGCAGTCACTGGTCATACCACACATCCCTTCCCAATTGATCCAGCTATGTTTTTTCTGCCATATCCTAACAACATCCTGATAAGAGGTATTTTAAAGGATTAATACACACTGCAATAAAGGCTACCATTAGTGTGTTACCTTATTAAGGTGTCTTACAAAATTATTCTCAAAGGAATATTGATGGCAGTCTACATTTTTCAGAAACAGCAACATTTAACACAAAACTCTGGACCAGTGCTTGCCAATGGACACAGCTAAATAAGAAACTTAAGTTTATTTCAAATGATGTAAGAGAATATTTAATTCAAAGAATGGAAAATTTGGATATTGATCCAAACAGTTTAATAATATAGATGTTGAAGATTTCAACAAATATCTGAAAAGGAAATTGTCATTACAGTTAGCATTTTCCTAAAGGAGATAAAGACTAGAGAAATTTCTTTTGTATAAAGAATATTCTGAGGGTTGTCATAAGGCTTAAGTACATAAATCCACCAACCAAGGTGAAAAATTTGAAAATTGGAGAGAAGAGAAAATGTGGCCGACACCCTAAGTGAAGAAATCATTAATTATTCAACAATTAGATTTTCTTAAAATCGAATAACTTGTAATTGTCTGATATGTCTTCTGTTAGTCATACAAATTCAAGTTGTATTTACCAAGTATCCTAAACTTTTATTAAAAAAATAAACATCAATTTTGTAAAAAGAATATGTTGTTTTATTATTACTTTTATTTTTTATTATTTTAGATTAGTAAAATGCAGAAAATTTAAAATGTTAACATATATAGTAATAAAATTAATGCTCAAAATTAATAGAGCAATGCACGCCTAAATACTGCCCTTTTCTTTTTCTACGAGAAACTTCATTTCTGGTGATGTTTCCTCCAGAATAAATATCACCAGAGGATAAAAATGTGTTACATAAAGGAATAAATCTTTTTCAATATATGAGTAGCCAGAGATCCACTGATATGAAAATCATAGAACATTATTGGATTATTTTCAAAGTCACAGTAGAGATTTATGATCCAAGGAAAGATGAAAGGAAATATTTCAGAGAAATTTTGCTAGCTTTATTCTGGGCAAGATGCTACCCTGATGAGAGATGGTGCTTCCTAACTATCCGCTCCTTTTCATTATCTTCAATCCCTTCTCTTATTATTAGCTCTGCGGATGCAGTTCTGACCCTGTAAATTCATTATCCTGAGGATCCTAATGCGTCCATAGTATCTGATATTGCAAAACTAAGAAACTTCCTTCTTATCCATCAGTAACATGATAAATTTGGTAAAGCCAGGCTTCCTAATAAAAAAGCAATTTTGTTAGTTCAACTCGGCCAGTATGTTAAACGACTTGAAATTTTATGTTTATTTCTGTTTGGACATTACTTAGATGCTTCCCTGAAAGATTTGAGGGAACTGAAGGAGGACATTTTGACTATTAGCAAACAAAAAAATTTCTTTTTAATTACATCAAGCCAGAAAACAATGCCATTTTTTTGTTAAACAACACAATGCTTTGGCCTACAAAAAAGGATTTGTGATGCTTCAGTTTTTCTTTTTCATGAAGGACCTAATACTCTAAAAGATTTTCTGAATCTATATAAATTAAGGGGGTAGTCTACAGTCTACCTTCAGAACAAATTTTTTACTGTTCTGTTACAACAATGGGTCTTTTATCACAATCAATTATTTGATAAGCATTAAAAAAAATAAAAACCTTTCAGAAATATTCATCCCATCCCCTAA
The DNA here is from genome assembly GCF_047948215.1 of Lycorma delicatula. NCBI lineage: Eukaryota > Metazoa > Arthropoda > Insecta > Hemiptera > Fulgoridae > Lycorma > Lycorma delicatula. The sequence goes on along the minus strand of NC_134463.1, from coordinate 129,781,109 downwards.
AATAGGGGATGATGTACAAAAATAGTTCTTTACTAGGAGAATATTTCTTCATTACTATTAGAGATATTTTATTCAAACTAGTGCCAAATTAAAGAGAAAACTTAGTTCTATGATCTTTATGAAGCGTTTTAAAAAATATTGTTGCCACTAAACAGAATGATGTTTTAATTTTTTAATAAAAAAAAAAAACTGAATTTCTTTGATTGTGCTTACTTTTAAAATTCTACAAAAAGACAATAGCAAATCTGATTCTCACAGAATGAATATTTGTGAACAATCTGAAGAAAAATTATAGTTCTAGCTATCACAGTTTAAAAGATATATTCTTCCTAGCAATACACTACATGAAAAAACAAAATTTGCGGAAAACACTGTTTGAAGATTGTACTAAACTTTCACTCACCATTTTAACTAAAACTCCCCTACTCCATATGTGAGACTCTCATCTTCTTTTTTCTTTTCTTCGATAATTTTATGATGCCTCATCCTTTTTTATTCTTTTTTGAAAGTCTTCAGTCTGGTTCAACATTTCACGCTTACATCGTCTTTCCAATGACGTAAAACATTAGTTACCTTTCCTGGAGATATGCCAACCCTTTCCATAGAATTTAAAACACTACTGTAACCAAAACTACATCCTCCAACTCCTTGAGCCACAGCCATTTCTAGTTTTTTTTTGAAGCGCTTCTTGTTTTGCTGCATTGTCTCCAAATACAATTCAAGGGCAAAGGAAAAGAAGGGGCTAAGTCTACTTTAGTAAATTTTACAGGAAAGTGATTTTAAAATTTTAATCCATGACTTCTTTTTAATATACTACTATACATCTTATTCCAACAGGCAAAAAATTCTGAAGATTTTAGTAACACTTCGTCGTAATAAAAGTAAGATAGCTTTAAATGGTATTTAATAACACTGAAAAAAGAAATTAAAGTACTTTTCGTCCAGTGAAATAAAGGGCTCAGTCCATGAACTTTCCCCCTTTACTCCCACTTAATTAAAAATTGTGAACACTAATATAATGCAAATCAATAACAATATTTACTATTAATAAGAAAGTCATTAAAAAACAAATTAAATTAGCATATTCAAAAATTACTAGTAATGAGAAAACTTATAAAAAAAAACATTATTCAGAGGTTTTTATTCATAATGCAGCATTTCATAATAATATTTACCTTTTGATCCACAAAATCTTTTTAAACATTGTAAATCGTACCACTTATCTCTTTGATATAGGAAGTAAACTCAAAAAAAATAAAAAATGTATCTGTACTGTATATATTTAAATAAGTTAGTCAAGTTAATTATTGTTTTAGATAGTCTATTGAATATTTTAACTTACCTTCATAACTAAATTCAGGTAGAATTAACTCTCCTTCTGCAAGTTCATCCATTTCTGGCAACAAATTGGTTGAATCCTTTATTACCTTGGTATCCCATTGACTATTAATCCCATTTGATAAGTCTTAAGGGTCCCTTTTTGAATTTCTCTTATATTTAATTTCTCTTATAGGGCGCGTAGCAAATGGACACCTTTTTTTATAAAGTAGTGTTAGAAAAGATGACCACTGCCAAAAAGTATCGAAGCTTGTTTTCAACTACTTCAAAAAGGCTTCTTTCTGGCATTTTTAAAAACTTCAACCCAGTCCTTCAGAGTTTCTGCATGTGATTTTTGATAATAAGATCAAAATTCTTATCGCATTCAAGCTAAGAATGCCCTTTTATTGGAAATGTCACTTTAATATAATCAAATCAATGTTTAAAATGAATTAAATAATGCAAAAATCAAATGAGTGTGAAATTTTTGTTCTGCCCTGCACAAGAATCACAAGATTTGTAATTTTCGTACAGGCAGTTAAGAAAATTATAACAAAATTTATGTAACATTGAACACACATCGTTACTACCTTTCTTTCCAATATTTTCAGGATAATCAAAAAAAAATTAGATCCAGACAAAACACGTATGTTAAATGAAAACACAGACAACTGTCTTTTGTAGTATACTTCATTGGTATGGATATTAGGTAATGGTAGATTTTTGAAAAATCCATGCAAATTGCTGACATGTCAGTCCGTTTTCTGCTTTCCATTTTAGCCTTTCTCTTTCTGTAATAAAATGTAACTGCTTTTAATTTGTGTTCATTATTTAATGTTTTCAGTTTTGCCAGTTCACTTTTAATTGTGCTAATATCACTTACATTATTGCATGCACTTTTCTCTAATTGTAGACATTTTAACTTTGCTACATATTCATTGCAGCTGCTGCAAGTATCAGTTCTAAGCAATCCAAAGCTTTTATGAAAATGTTTATTAAATATGTCTCAATATGACTCGTATGAAACTGCATCTGCAGGATGAGCATCTTGAAATAAAGAATAAATTCTTTTGACATTCAGATCTTATGAGAGGTAAATTTTTTTTTGAATCTTTTAAACCATAGTGACTATTTCTTCCAGGAAAAGAAGCAATGTTTTTTTTAAATAATATTTAATTAATGTGTCCTTTCTAAATTGCCATGGTCTATTTTCATGTTGGCCTCTTTTATCAACCGTACATTTTCCATCTTTTCATAAACTGGCTACTAAATATTCTATTTTCTTTTTAGGAATACAATGAATATAAGTCTTACGGCACCCCATAACTAATTTTACTTCATTATCAATGCTACATCTCGATTCCCCCCCCGAGGGGAGAAGAACCCACCTCGTAGCGTGTCCGGTCGCTACACCACCCCCTCCGTTCCTAGCCAGCAGTGGCTTTAACGGAGGACTTCTTCTCGCCCTCAAACTGATTGTGCCACACAGCTTTCAGTCTAGGCCCCGCTGAGATGCCACCGATGCAGATGCCCCGAGGGACATCTACATCGGTAAAAGTTCACCCCGAGATAGATTTACGTGTTTATGCCTTCAGAATGAAGACAACGGACACCTGCAGCTACCACGTCGCCCTCAAGAACTAAGCTAGGAAACCTAACCGCGGAAAGAAGACCCCGCGCCTAGATCCTACTATAAAGAGCCACTTTCTGAATGTCTCACTAACAACCTTTCTGAATGTCGCACTAACAACCTCATTATAAACTTCCCACTAAAGTTTGCACATCGAAATTTAGACTTAGTTCCCTTAAGAACCCCGCTTAATACTCAAAATGAGTTACTATCTGACTCCGCTCCGGTCCGCCCGGGAGAGGAGATTTAACACCTAACCCCGCACAGCGCCATCGCGGAGTCCCGCGTGACATTCACCATCTTTCGCAATTGCCGTCGAGACTCCCCTACGTACCGCCTGAGCAGCACCCAGAGAAGCCCCGACGACAGTGATTTCGGCTCAAAAACGCCCTCGTCGGAGCGCAACCGCACCCGCCGGGCAAGAAAGTCCGGCCCACCGACAACGGCCGCATCTCCGCCGACAGCTTGATTCAATGCATACCACAATAATTAACCGAGGCACGCTGCCTAAGCGCCTACCTTCGGCCAGTCAACTGCCCAGGCGGTCCCTAGCCACCCAGGTTCCTAACACCTACTAAATTCCTTCGGCGGTCCTGCTCAGGGCGAGGAAGCGAAGGAAGCCAGCAACTATTTTCCACTCACTACGAGTCCTCCAGTTGACTCGTAGATCCAAAACTGAGTTTACTCTCTCGAGTTCCCTACTAACTCTGGTACGTTCAGCTTCGTACCGGGGACATATGTAGAGGACATGGTCCACAGTTTCATCAACCCTACAGTCCGGACAGAAGCCGGAATCAACCAACCTAAACTTAGCCAATTTCTCCCTAAAAGCACCATGTCCTGAAAGGAACTGAGTGGTATGCCGATTGGGGGATACCCAGCTAATAGCTCGCAACTCCCTAACATCGGGGAATATACCATGCGTATAACGACCAGTTACAGAAGCAGTCCACCTATCTTGCCAAGAGTCAAAACCTTGGTCTTCGATCTCACGCATACGCCCAGTAGTAAGAAGGCCAGCCTTCTTAGCAACATACCGCTGGCTACGTTCCGTAGCCGAAATATCCGCTGGTTTGATGCCTGCAATCACAGTTACTGCCTCTCGCGAGACAGTCCTGTAACCACCGACAACCGCTAACAAAAGATGACGCTGGGCTCGTAATAGAATGTCCCTATAACATTAGTGCCGCAAACGATGAGCCCAGACGGGCGCAGCGTACAACATAACGGCCTCACAGATATCAATGCTACAGCAAACTCTATACTTATAAGATGCATTGTTAAATCATGCCTCTGCTTCGTCCTTCCTTGGCCTTCTTCTTTGTATTGGAAGCACAGCAGACCACATAAATAACTATATTGCATATTAAAAGATTTCATTAAATTGAAATTTTTTAAAATGTCATTTCTACTTTTTTCAGGTGGAATATCTAAACATTTCATTGTAATCTTCACCCATTACATGTGACATTAGGTTAAGTTTTTTGTTTACCTCAGACATATGACCATACTTATTATTTTTTTTTCTTGTACAACTATGTGGACCTGCATAATCACTCAAACAATCCAAATTTTCATCACCTTCCATTACAACAAACACTAATTTTATCCTCTCAAAGAATAAAAAAAAAACAAAATTATTACTTATTAACCAAGTAGCACAAACCACGTAAAGTGTTTGTAATCACAAAACAAATTAAATTAAAAGTAATGCACAGTGACGCATTATACAATGATATGGACTAAACTCTTTCCTTTCCTATACCAGATAGACTGAGCCCTTTCTTTCCCTGTACACTTTTTTTTTAAATTGCATTTCTTCTGGACTGAGCCTGTTTTTTCCCAAACCAATTATATCATATTATAGATTACACTCAGTATTATAGCATTATAGCAGAAACTCATTTTTCAAAAAAAAAAAATTGGACTTAACCCTTCTTTTCCCGTTCAATTATTTAGGCTTTCATTTGCACGCTGTGTTTATCCTATGAGACGTTTTAGTAACTCCCTGTCGGATCATCAGATCACCTTTTATAAATTGGCACTAAATGTTTTAAAACTAACATATTGAAAGGATGTCTTACTTGCTTTATGTGTAGTCCAGGTATTTTTTAAGTGTTATATTTTTGTTATCTTCTCCTGGTTGACACTAGAATGAAGTGGTTCAACATCAGTAGATATACAGTGGTGTAGGGTAGCTAAAATCGATATTTTCACAAAATTGCTTGTTTTTATAGTATTCAATTAATTTAATAATAGCACTAATTTTCAAACTATCAGGTTTCTTTCCAACTAAAGTAATACCCATTTTTTACAAGTTTGCAAAATCCTGTACCAAATTTCTTAGATATATGATGGACACATTCTCCCTTGACTATTGGATGACTCCCATAAAGCTTTAATTCCTGTAAATGTGGGAACACCTTTGAATCACCATCGCCCAACACTGAGGTATATCTAAATTTATAATTAATAATCTCTTTCAAATAATTTCTGCAGCTTTGGTCTCCATTGATGGGGAGGATCCATCATAATTTATAGAGCAGTTTATTGCACTGTTATTATACCTTTTTTAAATTGTGTTGAGTATTCACCAAATTTTTTTCTTTAATGCTAAGCTCAGACAAAATTTTTATAAAATAGTGTAATCTATTACTTACTAATCCTGTATGTATATGCATTACAGCCCCTACACCATAATTTGAGGTAAAACCTCTCTTATGCCAGATTCCATCAAAACTTACTGCTAAATCCAACACCGTATCATCTGTAAATGATGGATCATTAGCTTCATAAAATTTTCTGACTTTTCCTACACTGTGAATCCCAGAAACTCTGACACCTTTGTGAACATTTTGAGTGTGTTCATGAAACAATTGTTTACTCATCGGAGTGATGTTCGTGACTATAGGAAATGTTTCAACAGCACTAAAATGCACAAAAATGCTTTTGCCATTCATTTATTTACATCATAAGATTTACGCCCAGGTAATTTTCAAGAACTAATTTCATTTGTTATATCTTCCTCGCAGGTGTTATAATATAAATCTATATTTTCAGCAAAACCATTCAAACATTTTGTAGAAAAAAATTATATTGTTAGTGTGACACATCATAGAAGCAAGTTTTTCAAATAGTTTTTTAAAAATTGAAACCTCATTCAAGATATATTTTATATTACCTATTAAATCCTCATCATAATCCATTTCAGAATTCAAAAAATCAGATTTTTTTACCTTACCTAGATAACATCATTTATCATCAGCACTGACCTAACTAGTATTTGATGTTGATTCAGATTTCAATCTGACCTGCTACTATTGCTTCTGTTTGCTCCAGTTTGAATTTTTGAAATTTAATTTTTCTGGGCAGTGTTAATATTTTTCTGCTGAAGTAGCAACTTCTTTATATCGTTTTTTGGTCCCTTGTTTTGTGGGAGGCATTTTTAAAAAAAAAAAAAAGAAATATTAAAAATACAATAACAAAGGTGTAAGTCTTATTGCATTCTATTAGTTAGTCAGCATAAACTACTTGCGACCATATTTTTACAATAAAATGAATGTATTTTGTTCATAATATTTACACAGCTAAGTGTACAAAACAATGATAAATAACCGCACCAAAATACAGAAACTTCACTGGACAGAAACTTTCAGTCATATTTTTCTGTTCTTACACTTCGTTGAACAAGGTCTTACTACAGCTGTTATTTTCAAGCAATTTTCCCACTCATAGAGAAATACTGTAACAAAAATTTCCCATCAAAATCGTCCTTTTGTCTACGGTGGTTTAGAAGTAACAGTCATTTGAAAAATAGACTCATTCTTTTGTTTTTTGCGTCAAACTGCTTCATGACATCTGTTTATTTATTTTTGTAAGTTAGATACAACATATGATTAAAAAGATTCACCTACTTGTTCAGAAATAAATAGAGATTAATTCTGGAAAAAAAATTTCACAAAAAAATTGTTTTTAAGATTTTGAAGGTAGACTCCCCCCTTAAACTGACATTTATTTTTCTCTAGATGGTTTCCTAATTTCTGATTAGATAAACCTAAATTTTCTGTTTACTCATTTAACATGTTCTTATATACATACTCAATTTCAATATTAGTTTATTTTGTATACCGATTTTACATATTTATTTATGTTCACATACTTGCTTGATTTTTCGTATAATTATAATTTTTTAAGAACACTAGTCAACAAAAAAAATATGTTCGTGTATATGGAATCATACATAGTAACTAACTAATTTTGCAGTGCTGAATTCAAAACAATTAACAGAATTTGTGTAATGCGTCACATTTTTTAGATACATACAATTTATTTATCTATAAATACATTATCACTGTGAAATTAATATTTTTAAAAAGTTATTATTCATGTGTGTTCATCTAAAATTTGTTATATCAACTAAATTTTTATTTATTCAAACAGATAAATTAAAATGCATTAACACAATTTTGAAATAACAGTTTTTAAAAGTTAAATCATTGTAATTGTCATACCTTTAATTTTTTAAATATCTTGTCAATTATTTCACTTGTACGATGTTTGATAAGTTTCTCTAAACAAAAACCAACAATAATCACCCATCATTCCAGGATCCCATCTTCCTTGGTACCAATGCCCCATGGTCAGAATATACTGACAGAAACACTCTCATTGCTCATCACTGACAGAGCCCAAAGTTTTGGGGGAAAAGTCTAGGTGGGAGGGCAAGAAATGAATTTTTAATGACATCTTTGATCCTAAAGATTTCTTATTTTTCTAACAGCTTATTAACAAAAAAAAACATAGTTTTCATCTTTTCTGTTACCTAAAAATCATCAGCAATATCTATGAAGGATTTCCATGCAGCTAGTTCACATTTGCTAAGTTTATCAAAAAAAGATGAATCCTTTTAAACAGTCTCTTGATTTGCAGATCAATAAATATACCCTCCTTGAACTTACCATCACTCAATTTAGGAAAACTTATTTTTAAACAATTAAATCCTGGTCCATCTTTGTCTTGTGCCTTAGCAAAATTTTTCATGAGTTCGATCTTTATGTGAAGTGGCAGCAGTATGATTTTACTGCTCTCAATTAATGATAAATGCTTTACATTTTTTCACCGACCACTAGGTTCTGTCTTAATGGCCAGTTCTTTACTTGATAATGATTTTGTATCACAACTATCCCAAAAACAAAGAAAACAACAATATTTTTTTAAACTCACCTTGTAAACCATGAAGGAACACAACTTTCAGATCACTGCAGACTTGCCACATATGCTCATTGTATTTTATTGCTTTCAACATTAATGCCATAACTTCATATGTTTCTTTCATGTTGACTGTATGAGCTAATGGAATGGATGACTGTTTGTTAACATTATGCAATGAAACTAGTTTCATGCTAACTTTAGAACGGTCAATAAAAATACGCCATTCTTCAGGAATATGCTGAATTCCAAGCTCTTTCATATGACAATTGACATCAGTACTAATGCAGAATGAATTTTTCGAAGTAAAAGTTGAAAAAGTTTTATTTCACATTCTAAACGTAGTAACTTTTGTTTTTTCCACTAAAAGATTCCATTGTTGCAGTCTAGATTGCTCATCAGATTTAGGAAGAAATTCTTCAACATCCTTTACATCATCTGCTTCATTTTCAGATTGTTCTTCTAGCAATGTTGGATTAGATGGCGGTATAGGTACAGGTAATTCCTATCTGTGTGATACTGGCTTTAGAGCTGAGGATACATCAGGATATTTTATGAACTTTTTATTTTTAAATGACTATCCAAATATACTTGAAATAGAAAAGCAGCAGTCAGTAAGGTGATCCTTAGGATTTCACTAAACTATCTGTATAGCAAACTGCATGGCTCATCGTTTCCCTTCAACTATTCAGTTAGTTACTGAGCACGATATGCAAATAGCATGAGATGCCCAGACTTTATCTTTATCCCTGAGTGCACAATAAAAATAAAATTTATAAGCTATTTTTATCAATTCAGAAGTAGTTTTTAAATAGGCATAAATCTACCATAAAAAATACAAAAATTGTCTGGATGATTTGAATATCCATGAACTTTTGCAGAAATCATGTTGTAGCAAATAAAAACACTTTAAAAAAAATCACTTTTATGTTATAAAGAATTGATGAAATTCAGCAAAACACTAATAACCCTGTGAAACAAAACACACAGTGTAGACAAGTGAAGCTAGACTGAATAAGATTTTAAGCTATGCAGTAGACAACAGATGTCTGTACGATGTCATCATATAGACATGTTTTTATATGGCTACTTCTCATGATACATATTTATTTTTTCTTATGCATATTGTTTAAAAATAGAAATACAGAGACTATTCTTAATTGTAACCATAGTTCAAATGATTTTATTATAAAAGATTTTTATAAATTTACATAAAACCTTTATGTGATAATACAATTTCAATAGCATATTTTGAAATCAGCACCCATATTACAGTGAGAAAAGTTGTGTACCATGTTAGATACAAATTTTGTGTTGACTAGTTGAATTAATATGGACTCAAACCACTTTTTTCTTTTATTCATTAATTTTCTACTTTGCAATGTTGTTCTGATAAAGTTTTTTTTCACGGTTCCTTTTATCCTTATTATTATTTATTTAAAATAAAACCGAACAACAAACCTGTTTTCATGCAACAACAGAATACTTCAGCTTACAAAAAAGAGCTTTTCATTGCAATTTTTAGTAAATTACAGAAACATTTAAAAAATCTTTGTCAGTTTATTTAAAATGAAATTATATATATTTTTTTTATAGAAACAATATTATATTTGTCGATGAATTTTTAAATAATTAAAATTAAAAAATCTAAAAATATACCTTGAATTTTCTTCTTCTTGTTCAATACTTACATAAATATGGGGTCAAGTAATTCTCATTAACCCCTTCAAAATTATGAATTATTCTGTATACTTAATATTTCACCTTTACATTATATCAGGTATTTATCTTTTTAACAACCAATATGGGCTTTAAACATACCTATTATTTTATCTTATAATTAATTATATTGTGATGCAACTCTGATCAAGGTTTTATTGTTCCTTTGACCCATACATGCAAATGCTAGGGCAGTTCTCTTTTTATCCATAGAGTAGCATATCTACCCGTTTCTGATGCGGTCTATAAAATGTATTATTATGTACCGATCAGAATAAAATATCGTTTATTTATTTCATTAACGTATATGCTGCTCCAGAAAATAATAGAACGGTTCATTTCTGTAATCTATGGAACAGCTTGCCAAAGCAGAATACATTACTGGCAATCCATTTAACTTTCTAGGTCTTACTGTAATTTAAAAAAAATTATAAGAAACATAATCTCAGATGAACAGAAAACTATAAACATTGACGCCTTAATAAAATATTTTTTTTTCAAGATAGCATGATCTGAATTCTAAAGAAATAATGATCTACGATCCAGATATTTATTTGCTGATGTCATTGCTATAAATAAAACATAAAGGAATAATTTATTTTTTGAGCAGCTTCAGAGAGCAGTTAACAAAGCTGCAAGAGCTGTAACCGCTCTCAGCTGGCTCATGGTGAACGTCGGCAGACTGAAGGCCAGCAGATGGCGACTGCTGATGTCCATGGTACATTTTGTCCCATCACTAATATGAAAATATATTCTAAAAATATCAGAAATTATTCATTACTCACTTTCATATTATATAGAGATTTCTTTTCTAGAAGATTTGTTCAATTCTCCAACTCCTTCCTCGTAGAGCTAATAGTTAATTACACTATTAAACTATTGTTAATTACACCCACATTATATAATAAGTAGTATTTTATATACTCTAATAGCTAATAAAATTCTTTTTTTATGCAATCAAAATCTGGATACATATTCACTTACAAAAGCAAAGGACATACAGTTATTATTCCAACAGAATTGAACTTTACAAGTCGCCGTATTGGAAAAAGACAAATGTACAATAATATCAACCACAGCATGCAAATTTTGTAAATAACAGAAAAAACAAAGATCTTGACATTCCTGAATAAATTATGTATTATTGGTATTACCAATATCAATATACCTCTCAGTATCAATTACCATATCAATACCTCTCAATATCACCTCTCCATGTCGCTGCTCCGTCAACGGTCTGACCAGAGGACCAGAGGGATAAGCCACAAGGCTTATCCCTCTGGTCCTTTGGTCCCAGGTCCCTTGCCATGCGAGAAACGCGCGAGACCGTTCCTCCTTGGCGATGGTCTCCCGGTCTTTACCTGTCCGTCGCCTCCTGAAGGCCGTCTGGTGCTCTCTTTCCAAAAGAACAAAGGGTATGACGCCGGCGACCACCAGTACGGCAGGCTCGGAAATCGTCCTATATGCGCAAGCGACTCGCAGGGCCTCGGTGCGTTGCACCTGCGCGAGCGGCTTCCGGTTTCTTTCAAATCTTAATGCCTGGGTCCGCACTTCCGCCCCGTATAACAGGACGGAATGCACCGTGGACATCAGCAGTCGCCGTCTGCTGGCCTTCGGTCCGCCATGAGCCGGCTGAGAGCGGTTATAGTTCTAGCAGCTTTGTCGGCGGCTCTCCGAAGCTGCTCAGTAAATCTGAGTTTCCGGTCTGTCATCATACCGAGGTACTTTGCGGCCGGCTTGGTCTCCACAACCTCGTCCCCGACCCGCGGGAGAAAGAGGGTGTCGATACGCTTCTTCGTTAGAACCACGATCTCCGTTTTGCTGAGGGCTAGAGACCTCACTAGGCGGGTGTCTTTTTCTTTGGGGTTGGGATGACGGCTAGAGACACTCCCGTTAGAGCCCATCAGGGATAGGAACAAGGGAGGGGTGGTGTGGCAACCGGAATTGTCACAAGGCAGGTGTCTTCCTCTACGGGGGTTGAGATGAGGGCTAGAGACAACCCATGGTCGTCCAGCGAGGCACTGACTCTGTGCATGGCTCGGCTGAGCCTCAGTTGGTAGCACTACACGTCGCGGTATGCGACAAGTATCGCAACGTCGTCAGCGTATCCAACCAAGGCCGATTCTTCAGACATTTCCGGCCTCAGCAAGCCGTCATAAACGAGGTTCCAAAGGTCTGGACTGAGAATCGATCCCTGCGCCGCCCCTGACATGATCGCAGTCCAACGCCAGCCTGCTGCGGTCTCGTAGATGAGACAGCGGTTCTTAGATATGCGTCCACCATTCTGAGGAAATATCGAGGCACGTGAAACGAATGTTTCAAGACCCGAATCATATCGCTCCACCGTGCAGAGTTAAAACGTATTTCATGTCCAACCTAACGAGAAGGACCAGACGCGCGAAAAATGATTGTGGTCCTCCGCTCGTCACACTGCCTCAACAACCTCCTGGATCGCATCTAGGGTCAACCGACTCTGCTGGAAACCGTACTAGTTGGGTGACAAGCCACCTGCCTGATTCATCGCCACAACCGGTCTTTTCTTTAACAGCTTCTCCAGTACTTTCCCAGCTGTGTCAAGCATACACAATGGGCAGTGATAGGACTGCGACTCTGGGTCACATTGCCCTTGGGAATTAGCGTACGACGCGCGGTCTTCCATCTGGCGCTGAAAGTCCCTGCCTCCAGACATGCATTGTACATGTCTAGAAGCTGATGGGGCCTGCAACGCCCCACCAGCTTGAGCAGCTTGCCCGGTATGCCGTCGGGACCAGGGACATTTCTGGCCTTAAGCGACCATAGGACTCCCTTCAGTTCCTCCATCGAGAAGAGCGGGAAGTCACCCAAGTCGCCGATGTCTCACTCAGCATGAACCGCGTGGGCCGGTAACAACGTCTTAACAACGTGCTTCGCTTTAGCCTGGTTTAGTGGAGCTGGTGATCGTGAGACCCCCAGTTGCCGAGTTACTATCTTGTAACCCAACCCCCAAGGGTCTGCATGTACGGTCTTCGTCAGTTCTCGCCAACAGGTTCCTTAATGACGTTGTTGGCTCGACGGAGCCGCTTCTTTGCCGTCTTATGCTGAGCTGACCTGGCGTTCGCGTCCGTGCGACTCCTTGCACGTTGCGCCACTCGTCTAAGTCGAAGGCGCAACCCCGCAGTCTCCGGTGTTCACCAGTACACGGTTACACCAGGGGGGTTGCTTTCGGTGCCTGGCCCACCCCGTGGGGCATGGTGGCGTCGCATACAGAAGCGATCAGCCGCATGGTCGAAGCAACTACGGCTTCAGAACCAGCGTCCCTCTCGATGGTGATGTTTTCAGAGGCTACCTACCACCCCTGAGGAGAATCTCTTCTCGTCGATTTTATTGACATTGTATGTTTTCACCAACCGTGGGGGCTCCGGGCGCTCCCGTGCACCATCTACGACACTAAACGAGATGTATTGGTGGTCACTGTTGGCGTAGTCCTCGAGAACTCTCCAGTTCTGGACGAGCGTCACCAGCTGTTCGAAGGCAAGGGAAATGTCGGGAATGGTCTCCAAATATCCTGGACGGCGGAATGTCGTCGTGTTCCCTGTGTTGAGGATCACGAGTCCAGTACGGACCGCCATGTTCAGAATATATTTCCCTCTGGAGTCGGTATGCGCCATACCCCATTCCACCGCCCTGGAATATTGCCCTTGTCGCATTTGACTAAACTATTTAAATTTTTATTTTATTCTTTAGCTTATTTATTTCAAAATATGGTGGTGTTTTATATAATTGTGTAGATAATTTTTTTTTGTGAAGTCTGTCAAGGGCAATTTTCGTAAAAATCTGTTTATATTTTATGTAGTGTAAATTATTTCTGTTTATAGAGTTCTTTTCATCATTTGGAAACATTATGGTATTAGTTAAATTTATTGCTCATTCAAATAAAATTATGTGTCAGGATTTTATGGTAAGTTTGTTTAATGCAGTTGGAGTGTAGATTAAGATTTATAAAGTAGCCGATTCCAGGATGAAAACAACATTACCTCTCATTGAAGATGATCACAAGAATGACTGAAACATTTTGATGTAAGTTATTAAAAAGTTAATTTAAGAAATTCGGTTACGTCTGTCGTTTCAAAGGTTAATTTTATCAAATACTAATTTATATTTATTATTAGTAAAAACAAAAGGTTAATTTTAATATTATCCAAAAGGATAATTTAACAACATATTTAGAAACTGCACAGTTTTCATATTGCTTTAAAACTAAAATTATCATTTTTTTTTATTTCTCCATAATGTATAGAAGTGGAACTTCTAAGAAAACGGCGTAAACAGTAAGATTATTGTCATAATGTGGAAACAGTACTACAGCGTATTTACATCATTACTGTTACGACCGTGCAGAAAAAAATCCGCGAAAAGAAAGAACTGCTGTGATTCCTAAAGTGAAAAACTATTTTCTATCTAAGAAACATCATGGGAGAAATTTTTTTGGTAATTTATTTACATCTTGAAATGTGAATGAATTGCATGCTTATTTTTATATTGTAGGAAAATTAAATCAGAGACAGGTTTGAAAAAACAGTGTTCAAAAGATTCCTGAGACGATATCTCTGTACGATTTCAGCAAAAATATCAAAGTGATTTCAATGTTTAGTTAATAAATTATTTACGTTCAATGTGCATTTTTCTAAAAAAAAAAAATTATAATAAAACTATTAAATATTATGGTAAATAATCATGTCACTATCCTGCTAGATAAGTGTCAATAATTAAAATGTTTTTAAAATTTGAAAACTATCACATGGTAAGAATCTTCTATCAAGCATACACGAATGAGAGATAATATAATTTCAAATTATAATTAAATTATCGTTTCAATACTGCAGCAGTGGTGGTATTTCATACATGTGGCGCGATCTATTGTACCAAATGGAAGACATGGCGGACCGAAGTGATTCTGAGTCAGTTTATTTCAGTTCAACAGTGTTTGTTAGGGTTATTGGGCCTGTCCGTTCTATCAAGTAGGCTATGACTAGACAAAGGTTCGGTTGGTTTGCTGGTCGCATCCAGCTGTATTTTGTTTGTGTTCTGTTTTGTTGATGAATCCTTTAAATGTAAAATAATGAATTTAGGAATGTATGTGATATAGCGTGCAGTGCTGGACAATGTTTGGTGCTTTTGGGAATATCGCATTTTTTATATTACTGGTTCCTTATATTGAAAGTGGTAAGTACCGTTTACATCCTCCTCCATTGTCAATCTCTGTGCAAGCATTTTAACGTTTATTATTTGTAATGAAAGGTTATGAATTATATTAATACATTAAGATTGTAGTGTGTTTTAATTTCGTAAATTTTATTTTGATGAAAAATTATGATTTTACTCGATAGAAATAAGTGTTCATTCGATAAAGTAGGTTATGAACAGCCTTTTATCGTTAATCTTGTATAACATTTTGTTATTTATCTGTGCTGTTGTTTGTCGTCAAACATTATTTAAGTATTTCTTCGACTTTAGAGATTTACTTCTTTAATATGTTTAAATTTTGTCGCCAAACATATTTCTGTTTCTCGGGAAAAACCGAAACAGGTTATGTTTTTTACCCCTTTACTTATTGCACACACTTAAAAATTGTTATTGTACTTTTTGTAGTCACGTTATTAATGCAAGTAAAAAGACACAAACAGTGTTTTGTTTCTATTCAAACTTTTAAGTTTGTATAAGTTAGCTTATAATTATTTGTTTTTTTTTTATAGTTAGTAAAATTTTCACAGGAAACTATTAAATTAATTTTGAAAATTGTTGTATTTCATTTTTCCTTATTAATGTAAATAACGTATTAGTTATTAAACGCTGCTGAATTAGTTGTTTGAACCAAATTACTACTCAAATTAAACAAAGAAGAAGGTTTTGTTTTGATCTGTTTTAATCGTGATGAGTTTTATTTAATTTATCGAGTTTTAATTAAAATAAATAAACACATTTTTATCCAAAAACTGTAATATTTAGATTTCTATT
This sequence comes from Lycorma delicatula, assembly GCF_047948215.1. Taxonomy (NCBI): domain Eukaryota; kingdom Metazoa; phylum Arthropoda; class Insecta; order Hemiptera; family Fulgoridae; genus Lycorma; species Lycorma delicatula. The sequence continues at coordinate 129,765,241 of NC_134463.1, read as the reverse complement.
CAACAATAATTTTAATTTTCTTTTTTTTATTTTACTCAACAAAAATATGAACCACAAAAATACCCTAAAATGTACCGCAGTTTGTTTAGTAAAAACCGTTAACATTTTAAATTTGTTTCATTGTGAGTTTTCTTTGTCTTGGTTTTGATCAGCTTTTTGGGATAAATGTAATAAATCTTGCAATTTTGTGTTACATGTAATAAAATTATCTTATGTTATATTTTTGTTCTTAGCAAAATTTTAGTAAGCCTTAATACAGTTGCAAAAGTTGTTTTGAAATCTTCAGTTATCTAAACCAGAATTTTTATTGTTGTGTTATTTGTCTTTTGTTAGAAATGATTTGCATCTGCATTGTTTTTTGTTGCCTATATTTTTTTGAAATATGTATTAATGATTTAATCGTTTGTACCCTAATTATTAATTGAAAGTAGCTGTTTTAGGCCTGTTATAAAATAAATATATTGTTTTATTAAACGCTTTTGAATTTAGTTAACTTTTGTTTTCTGTTTCGGTTACTATGTCAGTTTTATTTTTTGCTAATTCTTGCCAGTGTTTATTTTATCATTATGACAGGTAACAGAGAAGCTTTTGTAGGTCCTCTATCAACGGGGGATAATTTGCAGGCAATATGTATATCAATACAACCCTTGTTTTGCTGAAATTAAAATTGTGTGAGGTATAGTTATTCATTACCGGCCAGAAGGCTGGATTGACATGACAATTAAAGTGTTGCGGTAAAAAATGTAGGTAATGGTTGCTTACTTCTCGAAGTTTAATTTATGTTGATGATTAATACTTATATTAGCCGCATGAAAAACTTTACTACATGACATGTAATAATATTAGAGAATATTATACATGCTACTTTTCTAATCAGTCGGCATAAGGTCTACAGACAGTGGCTTACATATCTGTATTATTGTGTGTATGGACAGTAACAAATCGGCTTTTAAGGTTGTAATAATTTTTATTATTAGTAGTAGTGTTAATTTTTTTTTTTAGTATTGCAAAATCAATAATATCTCTTGAGTGGATCATTTTATGGCACGGTAGTAATAGAAAAAGATTGGAAGTGTGGTAACCGTTACACATATACATTGTTAGTTATAGAATAAATTTCTTGACTAGAATACGGTATTAGAATGATTTCAGATGTAAATAATTAAGAATTTGTGAGGAGGTTAAGATTATTTGAAGGGCATAATTACCGTGCATATATAAACCTGTAAATGATAATGTTAGGATAATTTTAATTTAATTCTTTATAAATTAATGTTGTATGACAGTTTATTTTTATTTTTTTTATAAAAATGCGTTTATAGTAATCTGAAAATTTAGGAATTAAAAACATCTTTAAAAATTTATATATTTTGCTCTTAAATTTAAAAAAAATAAAAATTAGTTTAGCCGGTTATTTTTTGTACTTAAGCGTTTTTTAAGTTTGATATGTTTTTAAATGTTGCGTTGTTCACTTAAACAGGTTTTTTTTTAATTAACTGCTTGCAAGCATCCTGTCGATTCTGTTTGAAATCATAACTGCAAGATTTTATTTTTATTTCTTGATGGGGATATTTCATCATCCAGTCGACAAATTTACCGATGGATTTTTTATTATTTAATGTTTATCTGTTCACCAGCGGTGATCTGCATAAACGGTTTATAATTAACTCGGACATTTAGACGTGCTGTACAATTTTTAAAAAAATTTTATTATTTATCGTTAGTTGTTCTTTACTTATTGTTTACTTATATACGTACTTGTGCACAAAACGGCCTACTAAGTCCGTTTCCATAACGTAACGTACAAGTTGGTAAAACTTAAGTCGTCGGACGATTGTAAATATTAATCAGACGCTTTCATTACTCGACTAAGCGCCGGGTTTTTTTTAGAAGTCTGTGTCATTTTCATATGTTTTTATTGCGCGATACTTAGTTAAAACGGCAAACGCAAGTGAGAATTCGGTTGAAGAAGGGCTTGTCGCTAGCGTTGGGATGCACGGGCGCACAAACAGAAATGAAAATATGTGACATATTTATTCAGCGTTTCGGTAAGTACGTAAGCTCCATCGGTAATAAACAAAATAGCCTTTTCCATCGGGTCAGCCCTCGATTTGAAATAACTCCTTGCAGTCGATCGAATAGCTTTAATATTGTTGACGCATTTTCTGTTCGATTTCCTCTTAAATCGACCCGGAATAGGTATCGGAGCTAAATATTTTCACTTAAACGCTTAAGAAAACGATGAAAAAGTTACTGGGTTTAATCCTTTCTAATCGCCACTTGACTTATAAGGAAACTCTTCTAAAGCGTTTTCCTGATGTTAAATCGCGGAAGTAAATTTTCTCTTCGGATGAGTGTTATGCACCCGAGTAATAAGACATTGTTTGTAGTTTAAGGAAATTATTTACCCACCCTCTACATGTAACGATGTGGGTAGCCGTATCTGAAACGCACTTGGTAAAACAGCACTTTTTTGTATGACGTGTAATACGCTTGAAAGTTATATCGCCCCTTGGCTTCGATCGACCGGTATGGAATTAACCTCCGTTTTACAGCAAGACAAAGGAGCTTCGGCCCATTACGATCGGTCGTTAAGGGCAGTGGAACATTTTAAATATACATTTCGAAGGGCATCGGATTAGTAGGGGCTCCAAAATTCAGTGTCCGCATGAACTCCGCACTTGTGACAACTCCCTTTAAGGTTTAAATAAAAAATCTTCCATTTACAACCGAGGAACGTCGATGAGCTGAAAACCGCTATCGGATCCTGTTTTTATGACCGATCCTCGTGCGCGGAAGAGATGTATAAAGACTTTCGGCGACAACATACTAGAAGCGCATACAGATATAATTTAAAATAAGTTTTACATATAAAAATATTAAATAAGCTAGTGACAAATAATCCGTGTTTATTTAATTACCCGGAAAGGGACTTTCTGGCCACTCTGTACATCGTATTTGTTTATTTTCACATATTTTGTTCATACTTTGTATTATATTATTTATATACGTACATATATTTATTTATTTAAAAAAATAATATTTATTACCGCAAGCTATGATGAAACAACCAGTGTTTTTCTCCTAAAAAAAAAAATACTGAAATAAACTTTGGGGATAGGCGACGAGGGGTTTCTTTAAAGAAACCTAAAGTGTATCGTTGGAAATTCTAAACATTATGTTTTTTAATATCCGAAGGAAAAGCGATCGATTACAGCATATATTTAAGCTGTTTGACGTAAAGTTGAACGGAGATGTAGTTCTCTACATTACCATGCAAGACGCCCCTATATGCTAAAGAATCGTAAGCGGAATGTACGTTCAGTTTCTGGAACAGTTACTCCAAATTAGTGTTTCAAGGCTCTAGAATTATTTTTATTTATCTCCGATTATAGATTTTAATTTTGTTTTGCAGCCCCTCTTTGGATAGATCTACCGCTTTTTCTCATTCTGTATTCTTGCAATATTTCGTGTTCGATAGATGTCCAGCGGATCTGTACCGAGGATGCGGCGACCTTTTACTGCTTCCTGATTATAGATCGGATTAGCGGGGTTACCTCTATCCACGGACTCGGATCTCTCTCCGATAATATTGCGTTAAGCCCGATCTAGTGTCGATCGAGTAAACCGGATCGATTTCCGTCTTTTATATATATGCTTTGGATGTAAATTTCGAACAGTCGCCCATCTCCCGCTTGCGGAAAATCGGGAGGCCTCAGAGCCTCCCGATGAAAGCAGAAAAAACACCAGAACTAAGGAAAGGTCTTTGTATAATTTTATACAAGACTTGGGGGAATGGTACGCCTCAAGATCATCGACGGGAGCCCAAGTGCTTACCAACCACGTAAATTTGAAACTATATCTGTTCAGGTTCCGCCTTGCAACTGATGAGCTGTGTGTATGCGGGGAGGTCCAGTCGAACGTACATATGATGTACGACTGCCCCGCTGTTGAAGGGGGCTAGAGGTCAAGCGGAAAATTGCCGCTCGTAAGCGGCGAGTCGGTGTGGCGTGAGCCGCACTGCCGGAGCGTGTGGGAGTTCCTTGATGCGGTTGCATCGTTCAATCGGCATCAATAGTACGCTTAAGGGAGGACTGTAACCGCTTTGCTGGGAGAAGCTACCCTTGAGCAACGATCGACCGTCGATCTTTAGCTCCAAGCGGCTGTAAAGGATAGACAGATATTTGCCGGTATACAGCGACCAAGGCGCGCAGCAAATTGCCGTTCTTATTTAATTAAATCGTCGATATAAATTTTAACTTATGATACTCATATATTTTATTATAATACGGGGTGCGCCTACCCGTTTAGAAAATATATGACGTGCGAACGGCCGGACACAAAAGCAACGGGTCTGATGCTTTGGGGCGACCGAACGGGCCGGGCGGGAGAAATGCCAGTAAAGCCAGCCGTAAAAAATCCTTGTATATTAATTCATAATATTTATTTCTATTCCAGTAAATCGGAAGGGCAAAGCAAAACGATTCAAACGTGTCGTAAACGATACGTTATATCGCAAATTTTGCCTTTCGTTGTACGTACATTAATATTTGTTTTAATATACGAGAATCGGGTACCGGTTATGCGAGTAAAGGGCCGACCCAAATCCAGAAACTGATGACGCGAGGATGCAGTCTGTTCCGGTCGCTTTTTAAGTTTAACGTAACGGTTAAAAATTTCAGAACGTAGTAATTATTCGCGGAGAGAAAATAAAAAGATTAAGATTTTGTTCATTTATTTTTATTTTGGAACGAGTTAAAAGAAATCCTCCAACGGATTCTTTCTTTTGAACGGAATGCCTATTTTTCTAGGAGAGAAATGAGAGCGCGGTTTGAAAGTAAAGGAGACTAAAAGAAACGTAATAAAATGTAACAAAGAACGACAATAAAGAATTAAATATTAAGATAAGGATTATAGTACGACTAAATTTTAGGGAATTTCGTTATTCGAGTAGTAAGTGTACAAACGATGGACGTCAAAAGAAAAACCAACGATCGAGGACAGCTTTCTTTCCGATAAAAAAGAAATCTGCAGTATTTAATATGCGGATCTAAACATTTAAAAAGAGTGACAATATCGGTGTAGAGTATACCGGTTTACTGTGGTTAAATGATAGACTGTAGTAAAAAAATAAAGGAAAAGAAATAAAAATCTTGTTTCCAGAAGTCGTTAAAAAAACCCGGGTTGATAAAATACAAAAAAAGAAGTTTTAAGACGGATAGAATAAAAGAGAAATTTGCGAACAGTTAAAACGGGCTTATCTTAGTTGATTTCATAGAAGGGGAACCGTAGAGGAATATATTTCAGGTTAAAATATTAGCGAACAGAGAAGCGAAAGGAACAAACCTATCTGCTGACTGTTAATTAAAAAACAAAATTGTCGTACTTTGTCATTTTTTTCCGCGATCTACGTTGTAGAACGGTAGCGTCTATACTTTTCATCCAGAGATTTCAGGTCAAGTCCCGGTCAGGCGTGGCGTTTTCCACATATATCCTAAAACCGTCCATCATCGGGATTACTATTATTGTGCCGATGCTCGATGATGTTATATCGCGCTAAAAAATAACTATATTTTTTGACGCTTAGCATTTTTACTATCTTTCAAGTTTTATTAATGAAATTGAAACGAGCCGAAGAACCGATTTAATATTTGGATCGGTAAAACGTCGAGTCGTATCAAAGTAAGATAATAATTACAATAAACATATTCGTAAGAATGAATTAATAAAAATATTAAGGTGGGATGTAATCGTTTGTTTTAAAGGCGGTCTGTTTTTAGAGTACGCTTGTGATTTTTGTAATTTTTTTTTCCTGGTCGATTTACTTTTGAAAAATTTCAAACGGCTGTACGGTTACGTAATTACAGTCTACAGTTTTGGGTCTGCATTTTTACGTGAAATGAAAAAAAACTTCCTTTAAGATGAATAAAGAAAATGTTGACCTTCCCTTCGATCTGTTCTTTGCGCCTTCATCGGTGCGGTATGTAAATTTTGTGAATGGAATTAGTATATATAAACGCCCGTCTGATGGATTTTTTTTGAACGGATTAAGAAGCTGAAGTTTTATAAGAACGTGGACAAATTTTTTGACTACGGTAGTACTAGCTTCACGATCGACTTATTTTACCGGATCTAAAAAATAAAATTAATCGGTAGGGGTAGTCGTCGCTGCGGTAAATCGTTTAGACGGTGATCGTACGTAATACGCGTTAGGCGCATTAGTGTGACGACTTCTACCCCCGCCGAGTAAATTTTGATTTTGTAATCCTGCCCGCCTGAAACGATACAGTAATGCTCAGACGAACGCATTTTTGCGGCGCGTAGTTAAATTTAGATTAACCTTCTCTTTCTGTCGTTAGAGAATTTCCGATAGCGACGTCCTTTTCGTACAACGCGCTGTTGCCGCTTCTTGCAAATTTACAATCCGTTATGTAACCGCGAAATCGTTTCGAAAATTACATCCCGGGTTTATTTTCTACGGTGTAAAGTACGGGTGAAGAAGACCAGAGATAACCGAAATTGAAATTTACATTTTTAGGTATAGTTTTGATTTTTAACGGATATAATAATATCGATATTAAAAGTCGATATAGAAAAATTGTTTTTATTACGGATAAAGTTGTACCGTATTTTATTTTATAGATGTACGCGTTTATTATTTTTTTTAAAGATAAGACATTTTTAACTTCACCATTCGACACTCCAAAAGTACATTCAGACGGCTTTAGACATTAGCGAAGCGGGGAAAACAGTACATCGTATTATAACGTGTAGAAAAATAAAAGTTATTCTCGTTATCTATATTTTATCTTTTTAATCTTAACGCCAAGCCTCGTCCGATTAAATGTACTGTTTTGGTTTTTCTCAGCGTTTTTAAATCTTGGATGGAACTGAACGCTTTTACTATTTGTAAAGCGTATGCGTTTATCCGTTTTCCGGTACGATAAAAACGTTATGTAGATGTATTTCTATTACACGCTTACACTCGATACGTTTAATTTAATGTCGTAATGAACTTTGTTGAAACTTTAAATAAAATTAACTTAAATAAAACGAGAATTATCTCGTTTTTCTTTGTAAAAACAGTAATTTTTTATTTAAATAAATGTGTGTACGAGTACGAATGAACGTGTATGATGTAAGCGTTTCGCACAGAGTTAGATAATCTTACCCTCGTTTCTACGCCGTTGTTATACGGAACTAATTTTAATCGAACGGTTCATTGTAATCGGATAACGTTCCTAGTTTTGAACCGTTTACATAATAATAGTGCGCCCGTGCACCGCTCCGTGCGTATGCGTTCAAAGCGTACTTTGATCTCTTCGTCGTGTAACGTACAGTAGTAACTGTAATACAAGGCACAAGCAACATCTTTAATTTAATCAAATTTATGTGTAACGGCAGAAAAGAAACTCGATTTTATCGACGTTTAGTAGTTATTTATTTTTCATCGTTCTGTCCCGGTTTGAAAACCGTCGTTCGTAATATTTTTTATTTTAAATACGTTTTCTATATAGACTGTAGCAAAGGTATTATAACTTCTACCTTTCTATTTATTTTTTCTTAAACGAGGAGTAAAAACCGCTTAAATTTTTTTCAAACCTCAAACGAGTTCTTATGAAAAATAAAAAAATTTACTCTTTCCTGCCGTTTAAAAAAAGCCGGCGACGCCATCGGGAAACTTCTCTGACTGTATTTAATCCCACCGTTTCCGATACCGTTATTCGTTATTATAGTTTTGCCCTTTCTAACGGCGTAGAAAAAAATATACGTTTACAAAAACACGTGTGCTCGAGTATAGAAATGCGATACACATTTTTACCATTTTTGGACTCCAGTTTCAAAACAAGAATAAACGCGTAAAACGCGGTTCCGCAATTTCTGCCGGTTTCAAAATCGACTGTCGTAATGCACGATTTACTATTTATCGAACGCTATACTATCGTTGTCACGAGTACGAGAGAAATCGCGCTTAAAATTTGCCACAGTTTTTATAGGGAAATTTTTACGTTTAGGGCACTCCTCCATCTGCTTTTGAGTATTCCGGTTTTGGGTTTTAAAACCTCAAGCAGAAGGGGCGTGAACGATGAACGGTTTTGGTTAAAAGTTTCTTTTAGAATTTCAAAACGGGTTAAGCATTATTCGTTTTTTTTTAGCTTGAAGTTATATTTTAGTGAAACAACGGATAACGATTGTTGTAGCGGGGCGATAAAAAAAAAAAAGTATAATTCGGTTTCAGATGATGCGGACCCGATTTTTTAAGTTTTTGAATCGACTTCTGACTTAAAAAGATTTAATTCCATAAACTTGTCGGTTACCGCACGGTGACGTTTAAACGTTAAAAAATCGTCAGACTTTTAATACCGGTCAGAATCGGAATTTTTCGCAAGTAAATTAACTTGCATCCTATTTTTGACGCAAACTATGAATGAAAAAACCTCGATCGACAAGCGGCGGAAGTCGGCCCCCTTTTTTTAAAAAAAATATCCATAACTTATTCGCCAGATTCGCTTTACGGGAAGTGGAAAACGTGACATCGGTTATCCGGTTGTATCTCCTATCTCGTAATCGATGTACGAACGAAATTTTTTTAAACGTATTCTTTTTTTGTTTTTGTAAAATCGCTTCACACTTGATACTAGACGATTTTTTCTATGTAAATTGGCCAAATATTCTTAAAATTATGGATATTTAATCGTACCTCTTCTGGGGTACAGCGTATTTGGTACGTCAAGTTTCTTCGTAAAAATGTTATAAAACGACTGTTTTTCGAAACGTATCTGCTTTTCACTGCAAGGTTATTAAAAAGGAACGTTTCGTAATTTTGTTTTATAAAAATCGATCCCTAATTTACCCAAACCTGCGGAAACTTAGATCGCAACACCTCATCCTGCCGCCAGATTATCGTCGCTACTTTTACATTTTATCGTCCGATAATTTTTTTTCGGGCTTTTGTTGTACGTCTTGCTCGTGAATATCGCTTTATTCTGCTCGTTCACGTTTTAATTTGTATTTTTTAATTATTTTTTTACCGCCAAACAAAATATATTGTCGCGTGTTCGCCGCTAGATCAGGATATTGAAAGACGAACAATTTAAAATATCGATATAATTACAATTTATTAGTTTAAAAAATAAGTAAAATAGGACAAATCAATAATAACAATGGCAATAAGAAAACAACTCGCAATAATAAAATAATAACAATAGTAATCGCAACCGCAATAATAATAATAATAATAAAAAGTTATTACATACAAAACAGAATTTAACTTAATCGTCAGGATTTATTTACAGGTAGTTAAATATTGAAAACCAGACTTAAGTCCATCGACAAAAGCATTAGCACGACCGCTAATCTTAACACTTTTAACCGCTAGTCTTGTATTAACAAGAACGGTACAATAAATAAGACAAGTATAAAGTTCTTGTACTGCAAACGCCTGTGCCGTTAAATAAAACTACCCTAACAATTTACGAATGAAATTTAGTATCTCTTACTTATAGTCTAACAGTAAATCAGCGACGAACCGTTTCTTGTTTTCATGTACTGTCCGCACTGGAATTAATTGTGACGTTACCTTAATCGCGTCGAACGTATACTCACTAGAATTTGCTCCTTCAGTGACCACCTCGCAAAATACTTCTGCTTCAAACTCGCAGGATACTCTCTTGCAGACCGACTATGAAATGGTCTTCCTCGGAGTATTTATACTCCTATCTTCTTTTCCTGCAGGACCGGACTCGTGTCAAAACGTGAGAATCATCGTCCGCCCACACGTTTTTCCATGAATCCTACCCTGGTCCGATAACTCTTCTCACGGAACATATGTCTGTTTAGGTGTGTCGGCGGGTAGTATTACAAAGGACGATTGTTAAACGGACCTAAAGGGTTTCTTTTAGCCCCTTTCTGGATTCCTCTCGTTATTATATTTTCTATTATATCTTCTTAATCGGCAGGAATCGTTACTCAGCTCCGTTAAACCGGTCTTGTTACAATATAATATTCAACGACGTGTGAAAAATTCAGTATCTTACAAAATTTCTAACGGAAACAAAACTCGGGTACGGGTAGCCGAGTTCTTTTCAAATTAATTATAAGTTCGTTATATATTACTTAATTTGTCCAAATTCGCCAAATATTTCAAGGAAAACAACACCAACATTCGAGGGTCGTTCGCCAAACGACTAGAAAAACTATTTTTCATTTACGACGACGAAAATAACATCGCCTTCTACGTAATCCCCGACTACATTTAGACATTTTCTCACCTTTCTGTCAGCCATTTTATTCCAGTAGTAAAAAATTGCTCGTGTCGATGGCCGAGCCGTTCTTCATCCGCTCGTTCGTAAAAACTCTTTCAAAGGACCGAACAGAAAAAAAATCGGATCGTGCGAGGTCGATGCGGTATCGATCTCCTGACTTTTTGAATAGCTTTGCCGTATATTTTGAGGGGTAAGGGGCGGGCAGAAGAATTACTTTTTTTTATAGAGAACCTGGACGTTTTCGCTTTATTCGCTATATTTTCTACCGTGTCGCCGTAGAACTCGCTTTTGATTTACGTTGTTCTTCAAATTAATCGCGATAAATTGGACCTTTATATACCCAAAACACCGTTAACGTATTTTCATCGACTGACGCGTAAGTTTTGAATTTTTTTGGCGAGTAAACGGCGAACGTTTCCGTTCCGTATCGTGAAATTTGAATTCCGATTCAAAATAATGAATCCGAGTTCCATCACAAGAACGCAATCCCTTCCGCTAAAAACCGTCGTTTAAGTTCAGTATAATAATTATACACGATGATTATGAATTAGGGTGTCTGTGATTTCAAGCGCCTCGAACACGTATTTCCTTATTACGGGTAATGTAATGGACAATGCCTGCATTCGCACTACAAATTTCAGCGATTTTTCACATTCGTCGGTGCTTGCGAATAAAATCATTAATACGTTTTTGTAAAGCGTCGGTCGAAATTTCTGGTCTTTCGCTACTATTAAAGCCTATGTTACTTGTTCTGCCTGATCGTACTACTAACAAAAAAAAAAATTGTTCTGTTAATACAATTTTTAATGTTTTTGGGAGTTTCAGTCGGTTTTAAACCTTCAGAAAATAAAACTCTCATCGCTGCACGCCTTTGTTCCGCAATACAAGTTTGACGGAGCCGACATATTGAAATAAAAGAAGATGCTATAATAGTGGAAATTCTTTTTGAGCGGCTGATATTTTTTACGCGAGGGCTGCAGACTTGAACGTCAGACGATTTCAGGTTATTCTATTAATTATTTAAGGCGCTGTATATTATATTTTTTCGTATTTCTTTTTTTTTATTATTGAATTATTATTCATCGTGAACATTTTTTTAATAATCGGACGTTAATAATTATTAACGAATCGATTATTTAAATTAAAAAAAAAGATATGTCTGATTCCAACAGATGTGCCTTCCGTAAGATTCAAATATTTCATTAATTAAAATTTTATTCGGTTATAACTGGAACCGATGAAAATAGTACCGCTTATGACATATCGTTGAAAAGCTCTCTATGAGGGCTTATTATTGCAGTTAAGAAACGATGCAAAATCCAATTTTTGTTTGGATTTTGGGCTTTTGGACACTCGGTCGAGTCGATTACAGTCAAAAGTGGAGGTGCACAACTAGATGTTACATCAGTCCTAAACCCAAAATTTCAACATTTTACGGCTAATCGTTTTTGAGTTGTACGAGATACATACGTATATACGTACGTACAAAAATCTACTAATCAAAATGGATTCAGGGATGGTCGGAACGGATATTTCCGTTGAAATCTGGAAACTGTAATTTTTCGCGATCGCAATACTTCGTAAAAGGAAGTAAAAAACTTATATCGTAAAATAAACGAAATGTTATTAAATGTTTCTAAAAAAGATTAATTCGAAATATATTATTTCGCATTAATTTTGTAGTTAGTTAATGAATTAACGTTTCAGACGGGCGAAACCTAATCGCTCAGGAGTAGAATTAGTTTGTACGCATTATATTGAAGTTGTTTACGGGTCTACGACAATGATTTTTATTTTTTTTAGTTTTAAATTGGCTAAAGGAACTTTCGTAGAGAGTACTTGCTATCAATCTCGTGCAGTAAAATTATTTTTACGCGTTGAATAATGTAAAATATTAAAATAATTGTTTTATATATTACTGTGTAACGTTTGTTATTCTAAACTCGTTAAACAACTGCTTACTCGGTAACGTTTTCGCTTATGTGGTATATAAATACGTAAGCTAATATATTTTCTGAATGCTTCATAACCATTCAAATTGGTAACCTGTAAATTAGTAATGATTGTCCTAAAGCGTTTGAAATAGTTAGTTTATTTATAGGCGTACATATTTTTTTTCTACGCTGTTGTAGCGTGAATTCTTTTTCATCATCGTGTTTTTTTTTTGCTGATAATAATAAATTCTGCTGTTCATCGTTTAGTTGAGTTCGTTTTCTACAATATTCTATTGAATGTACGGCGACTGTTGGACTTGACGTGTAACGATCCGTCGTTTTCGATAATCCAGCAGAACACGCGTAGAAGCTAAAGTTACTCCTTTTTTATTTGCTTGTTGTTATCTCTAGTTTCAAATTCGACCTCCTTTAATATTTATATACAATCCGATACCGTTTATCCGCGTGTATGTAGTCTTAATTTAATTTTTCGCCTCGAACAATTTATTTTACATGTTCTGTTTTCATTTTCTTTGTCGTTTATAAACAACTTTTACTATCTGGAAGACCGTATGAATAACGTTTATTTTGCGACCGGGTATAATCGTTTCGTGTTAGATGTATACGGGACATTTTCGGAACTTAATAGTTAATAGTCCGACGAAATCAGGATCACCGTACAGTCTAACAGATTTTTCTGTTCTGATTGTTTAAAAACTATTCCGTAAATCTATTGTGAACTACTAGCGCGTCAGTAATTATTTACATAAAAACCTCATAAAGGAATGGAGATTTAAACGAAATAATGCCGGTTTTTTTCTTGCATTAATAATTATTGTACACCTAACTATGATAAATACGTGTTGATGCACGTTTCATCGATTCCGTTACGGCACTGATCGAGAATTCCTTGAAAAGGTTATTAATAATTAATTAATTGACTCGTGTTTTTATAAATGTCACGTAATAATGACTGATCGAACTCATTAGAGATTTGCTTGTACTTAAGTATCTAGATTTATTTTTAAAGAAACTTATTTTAATCTTTTTTTCGACCGATAGTATCGATTACCGTGACTCGATAGTTTCGCCGATCGCTTAAGTCAGGTCTCGGTTTCGGTTTAAGTTTCTGGATGTTCACGTCGCGATAAACATGAGGCCTAGCTATCGATAAAAGTTACACGCGTGCGTGCATATACGAGGTCTGTAAATAAAGTAATGAGACTAATTTTTTGTTAGCCGAAATGGGTAAACATATGGGTTATGTGAACAGCTGATTTATATTAGGTGTTAATATTTTTAGTCTATTGTTGCCACGTGAAACGTAAACAAACTTCGTAAACGAATGATAATAATTATAAGCGACGTTATGCGATCAAGTTTTGCGTTAAATCGGGTGAGAAGGCTACTGAAACTTTTTCAAAATTGAAAAGGGTGTATGGAGATGACGCTCTTTACCAAGTTTTTAGATGGTTTAAAGGGTATTTTCAGATGGCCTGGAATCAATTGCGGACGATCCACGCTTTGGAAGATCGTTAACGTCAAAAGGTGACGACAGTGTTGAGCGAATCAGAGGCTTTTGGAGATTTTGTCTACAAGACAGACTGTAAATCGGTATGTTTACCGAGAAATTCTTGAAAGACTGCGGAAAAGAGTCGCCCGCGTGAGACCGGCCATCAAAGACAACTGGATGTTGCATCACTCAATTAATGAGTTTTTGACAAAGAAAAACATTCCTGTAGTTCCTCATCCACCTTATTCACCCGACTTGAGTCTCTGCTAGTTTTTCCTGTTCCCGACTTTAAAAAACCACCTCAAAGAACACCATTTTGGAACGGTAGAAAACATTTTAAAAAAAATGTAACTGACCGTCTGAAGGATATTCCGGTTTCTGAGTTGCAACACTGCTGTGAAGAGCGGGTAAACCGTGTGAAGCGTTCAGCGGCTTCCCAAGGGAACTTTTTTGACGGTGAAGAGTCCATGCGTAATCGGATTGTAATAAAAAAATTTTTCTGAACCGGTCTCATTATTTACAGACCTCATATATATAAATTACACCGATTATTCTTACGGTTCCTTCGATCGTAGGATTTTTCTGTTTAAAGAGGGTACTTTGAATTTTTCCCCCGGTCAAAGTACACGTGCTGTTTTATATTCGTTCTTAAGCGTCTTTAAAATCACACCGAAACATACGGGTACCAGAACAGAAATTTATAGCGTAACGAAAAGGTCTATATCGTCCTGCCCTAATAACTCCCTAACTATTAGTCTCAGAGACGTAAATGCGATGTCATTTTATAACTTACACGGTCGGCTTGCCGACTCGCCGGTGGGCGAGTTCGCGGTGAGGGAGCGCAGCGCAGATCGGCCAAAACTGGCGTTCTTGCTCGCTTCCGTTCGGTGTAGCTCACGACTTAGACGTGACATTTGATTTTGTTTTTGTCGACGTAGATCGATTTAAGTATCAGTAAGTGTATTTTGGACAATATTTATTTGTAAAAAATTAAAGTAAACATGTAAACCGACGGCCTTGCGCCCCGACACAGCCCCACCCGAGTTTTTTAATTATCGCGGATTCTCGGCCAATAAATTCGGCAAAAATTTCCCGTAAACCGGTTGTCTGTCTTTAAAAGTTTTTTGTAGATTCTTCACGCTAAACCGCTTTCTGAATTAATCAATAAAAATATGTTTTTGGTCGCAAAGGGGTTTAGGAATCCTATAAATACTTCGCCTTAAGATTTAACTTAATTTCTATGAAAATTAAATCCGATCGCGTGACTGCTAATTTTTCTTGCGATTCGCTGTCGTAAATAGAATTAGCGGTCTAATTCGTTTAGTTTATCTACTAGGAATAAGGTGTTGATGCTATTCAGTAAAGTGTTTTGTCGTCACGGATGTGGCAGTCCGGTTAATCGGTGAAGCGATCGATTTGCTGTTTTCTAAATATTTTTATCACGGGTTGCGTTTCTGGACAGAACCCTTGATTCGTTTACCGATTATTTTATTTCATTTCGCTCGAGTAACAAAATTAATCCTGTGAAGAATATACAAATTATTAAAGTTAAATTTTACTTGTTACGTTTGTCGGTTTGCTTGCTCGCGTTGTCAACAAGTGTTTATTAGAAAAATTAGCGCTAGTAGAATCAAGAATTACAGGTTTACCTATAAATATCTCGGCCGTAGGTCGGAGTTTTTTGTAATTGCCGCCGAGTAGGAAACAAAACTTGGCGAAGTAGAATCGTCTTCAATCCCTTACGATGCCGCCGGATGAGAACCGATCAAGGATAGTGAGAAAAGGACGATGGAGGTAAAACAAAAGGAATCGAACAAATTAATGTAAAAGGAACGATCATTCGAGATTCTGTCCGAGCGTTGAGCGATAATCTTGTCCGGAACCCTTTTAAAGATTTTAATCCGGGACGGCGCGTATAATTTAACGTCGAACAAAATTATTAACCGTAACATATTTTCTTCCGGTTACCGAATAGCCGCATGAAGTCTTGTTTAAACATTTTTATAGATCTATCTTCTCGGAATCGAGTGGCGTGTAGGAAAAGTATCCTACTTAACGATTCATCGTTCGACCGGATTTCTGTGGGTGGTTTTTTACGTAGGTAAGTAAGAGCCGATCCTAAATTTCTTCTATTGCTGTTTTCCGTTTGCTTTTTGATCATGCTCTCCGACGCCGTCGACGAGTGACGTAAATGATCTTCAGTTCGTAATCCGATTCGATAAGGCGGAATTAAAATAAATAATTATAAAATTAATATTTTTTTACTTTTGGTAAAATACGATTTTAAAAATAATAAAACAAAAAAAACGACGATCGAGGGATTTTATAAGGACGCTTAAAACAGACTTCACGAGCTTCTTCGGTAACCGGAAGAAAATCGTTAATAATATTTTTCGACGCTAAATTATAAAAATCGATCGTTAAAGTCAGAAGGTATTCTCGGAGTAAGTCGTACTACGTACGATGTTCGACAAATACGTTGAAATATAATGGTGTTATCGAAATCTGTGTGATTTTGATCGTTCTCTTAATTTTAACTTTATTCGAGGATAAAAAATATTCAGAATCGATCGTGAAATCAGTCGTTTTGAATAGCGTTGTCTAACTAGTTATGGCGTGGTTAAGTCTAAAAATAATGCCGAACAAGAAAATTGTAATTTTTTTTTTAATTATAATTTTTATTCTAAACCGTTGTACAGTTTAAGATTCAAACCGAAAATGTACTTTGATTTTCTTTAAAATATTATATTAGTTTTTTCCTGTAAAAAACCAGTTAATTTAGTTTTTCCTGTATTTATAGTTTTCCCTAAGTAAGGAAAAGATAAATTTGTATTCGGGTATAAGGAAATAGCGATCTAAATAAAATTGTTGTTGGAATTGAAGTGAATAAACTGTCATCGATAAATATTATTTATTATCGGCACGATTATTTTATTAATTTTCATCTTTCATTTCTTTTATTTACTTTTAAGTACAGTATATAATTCTAATACGACTACATCTTACTATATAAGCTGTTCGTAATGTAATTAGAAACGTCGGCCCGATTAAGTGATACATTTACGGCACATACGATACATTTAGATGTCTGTATTTCATTGAAACATGCAATCGTAGTGTTCGCGTATTCTCCTCGACGCGATCCAGTGTATCGCGCGAAAAATCTATTTCTATTTTCTTACAGACTGATTTTCGGATTAATTTTTATTAAATAAAAAAAATCTCTAACGAACGGTGCCGGATAAAAAAAAGGTTTGCGTACAACAAATACGGTAAATTATTTTTACTTTCCCGGATGTAATTCTATCGTAGCTTATAAAGTAAAGTATACGGATCGCCAAAATTTTGAGCGGCAGGAATTTTGGGAACGTCAGTGTTTAACAAAGTTATCTAAATTTCCGTAAGATGTGCGCACGCGTGTTCTTATGTTCGTACGTGTCGGCCTACGCTTAATGTCTCCGGCCTTGCACGACTTAGATCCTTCGAAAACCGCTCGAAGAATTTGAAGAGGCGTTGACGGCATTAGATTTTGGACAAAAATACAAAAATATAGAGGGGTAGTTTTCGCAAATTTAAAATTTTTGCCTTTCGTATACGGTATCGTAGAAAATTAACCTTTAGTGCGAAAAAGTATTTATTGCGTTATTTAAAATTCCATAGTTTTCGGTCGATCGGTTAAACGGTTTTTGCCTCGCTCTCGAAAACCGGACGACCAAAAACGTTTGCATACAGTAAAAATATTTATTTCAGTATCGGTCTGATTTTCGATCCTATCGGACGACATTCATTTTCTTTTCTTTTTTTCTATGATTTTCGTGTACCCTCGTTCAATAACATCGCACCAAATCGGGCCGACTTATTGAAGTAAATAGCTACTCAATTATGTAAACCTCCCGTAAAACAAGGGAGTTGAGTGAGACCCGTTCTTAAAATATCTTATTTTTAACTTCAATTTTCAAAATAGAAAATCCTGCTGTATCTAATAATTAATACGGACGACACCGGAACTTTTGAAAAAGAGGTCCCGTCAGACCCGACTTAAAATATAAAAAAGTTTGGAATTTTTTAATAATTTTAATACTTTATCTGTTTTCCAAGTTGCGGTTATCGTGTTAGAAATTTTTTACTAAAAAGTTTGATCGTGTGACCAGGTATACTCTGATGAATACGGTGTATAATTTTGATGTCATTCTGTCTAGGAGTTCGACCGGAACCCGAAAACGTTTACCTAGAATTTTGATTTTTTTCTCGATTATATTTTTTAACAGCTCATAATTTGTAAGGCAAAAACGTCATTTGACGGAAGGGTCAAATGTGACTTGATTTTTTCTCCTCCCCCTCTCTTATTGAACATCAAGTCGTTTGGTTGAATGACACCGGCGAGAGTTTCTCCGACGGTGGAAACACCGAAGGCTTACTTACTCTGACCAATTCGCAAATCGACATTTCAAAATGTTTAAAATCGTTTAATATATGAAAAAAAAATTATAATTTTGATGAAATAAAGCTACATATCATCGCAGAAATAGATGTTCTTAATGAATATAGGTTTTTTCGATAAATATGTGATAAATCTTTGTAATTTCAAGTTTTTTAATTTGAAATGTCAAATTTTTGTTCTAACCCCGAGTTTTTTCCTAACCCGTTTACGAATCGCGTCGCTAAATAGCAGTACTCGATAGTACTATGTAGCGTATACGTGAAATAATAAAATTTAAAAGATTATATTAGCGTCATATTATTGCAAAAAAAAATGAAAAAAAGATTTTCATTCGTGAAGATCGATTGCTTTATTTGATGAGAATTAAAGTTCTTTTTTCATAAAAATAAGAAGAATCTTATTAACAGATGAATAGTTATCGACTAGACTTGATATATCGTCCGATCAACTGATCGCATGATTTCAGTTTTAGTATATTCTTGCTGTTCTACTTTAGTGGAATCTTTCTACATTTTTTTCAGCACGTTTGGTAAAATCTTTTCAACTTGATCGTCAGCTACATAGTCAGTTTCGTAGGCGATTTGAATTATAATCCAGATGCTCTCATTCTTACCGGTATTAACACAAAACGAAAATACTTTTTAATAATAGCTTCGGTGCAACGTAATGTATATTTGAAGTTTTACCTTTGAATAAGTAAGTAAATATTAGCGACGAGTAATATTTAATGTATTTTAATTAGCTCTTTATTAGGTTTATATTGTACGTAGTATACTGAAGTTTCGTTCTTAAAAGTATGAAATTGAATCGGGCCGGCAAGAGCTTTTGCATTTTCAATCGACATATTTGAGAAAATTGATTTCGAGGAATTTTTTGTTATATGTTTTTTGTTATTAACTATATAAACAAGTATATAAAAAAATCGTTTATCTCAGATTATTTCTCAACGATTTCATATTTGTTTTGTATTAAAAAACGTTGTATCGTTTAGTTACAGTATTAATAGAGGAATAAAACATTTAACGGTGTATATTCTTGTGTTTAAATAGGAAGAATATATAACGGTTATTATCTCGCCTTTCATACATATCTGTACTTTTTTATTCGGTCAGTGTCTTTTTGAGGAACTATAAATAAATTGTTGAATTTTGATTTTTGATATTTTCAATCGACGGCGAACTCTCGCCGAAACCTTAACAAGTTTATTGTTTTGGGAGTTTGGATTTTAACATCAGTCCTGCTTCCTGCGCCGATCAGCCAAACCGATAAAAACAATATTTTCGCTAAAATTGAATTATTATAAAGATCGTAGTTATTAATAACGTTTAATTAATAATAATTCACCGTCTATTCTCATCAATTTTATTTTATTTCATAAAATTATCGACTTTGTGGCGCTAAATATTATTTGATTTTTTGCGTAAAAGCGGAATAAAAAATAATATTTACAATTTTTATGTTATATTAAATAAATTTTACTTTATTTTATTACATCCGTTTTTAAATTTTGTCGAACACAAAGGTCAACGCCGGGTCGTTTCGCAGACCTTTGCTATTTCTTATACCTTTTTCTTATTTATTTATTTAAGATTACTAGAAGTGATTTTAGAACATCGTTGTACATTAAGCGCCCAAACCGTGTAACGGTCTTTTTGTTTTTTGATAACTTGACGCGTTTCAAAAATGTTTTCCAGACGCTACGAAATTATCGTAAAAAGTAATATCCCGTGCCGCGCTTACGGGTTACGTAAGGAGTGAAGCGGTTTCCAATCGCCTTCTTCACAGAGTCGATTAAAGTGTCGCGTAGCAGGATGCCAAGTCCTCCTGTAAAAAAAGTACTGTCATCGTATTCACGCAGGAGCCACGTACGTAATGAACGTTATGAATTTACGAGAAGATCTCTGATCGGTGGCCTTTTTTTAACTCTGCCTTCTTTACAACTGTTAGTGCAACAATCGAGGAAAGTCAGATAAATTTAAAGGCAAAAATTAAACTATTATTTTCGTTTAGAAAATACGCGGTATATGTTATTTACGTATTCCTTACCGTAACACACGATCAGGAAGGTAGGTTCAGCCTCTTTCCTGTGATTTTTTTTTATAAAGCGACTTTTACTTATAGCTCGTCCCGTCCTTCTTGTACTTAGCTCGGGCCGGAGCGTCAGTAAATTGTGTAGATTTAAATATCAGTTATACGTAATGTAGATTTTAAATAAATCTCGATTTTTTTTTAATATCGACCGATAAAGTTAAATATCAATCGTCATATCCTTGCGGATAAGTAAGAATATATTAACATCTCGTTGTTATTTTGTTAATGGATTTTACGAAGGTAACGTCCAGCTGCATTCCGGAACTTCATCAGGGTGAAACTCGGGAGACCGATTCAAGACATCAAATAAACAAAAGAATTCATTTCAACAAACGCCCTTACTCTGTTCTCTCTCCGTCGTTTTGCGTTTTCCAATAAAATTGTATTTCCAAACTCGGGTTGAAATATTTCAATGAAATGCGGCTCGCTTGTACCTGACAACCTCTTCTACAAAATAAATAATTTAAAAAGTTTTACCTCTGAAAATTTAAAAATTGCATCCGTTAAAAATTTTCAGCGATTAATAGCCCTGTAAATGTTGATTTTTAAGAATTACGTCGTATTACGTAAATCGGTAATCCTTTTGTCGTAAACAAAATGACATTCGTTTGATCGAATCGGCTGAGAGATGGCCGATGTTTTAGCAGATCGTAAAAATTACGCCTGAAAACGGCCATAAAGCCGTTAGACCGCATGATCTTTGCGATTCGTTTTAAAAATTTAAGCCGTATCTCGGCCTTGTTTGTCAACCGACTTGAACGGTTTGAGTTTTCGTTTTGTTCGTAACAAAAGGTTTAAATTTTATCTAATTTGACGTTTACGGATCTATTAACGATTAAAAGATTTTAAACGGACGTTATTTTGGAATAGCGGACGGAGGGAAAAAGGGAAA
Source organism: Lycorma delicatula (assembly GCF_047948215.1). Lineage (NCBI taxonomy): Eukaryota > Metazoa > Arthropoda > Insecta > Hemiptera > Fulgoridae > Lycorma > Lycorma delicatula. The sequence goes on along the minus strand of NC_134463.1, from coordinate 129,744,105 downwards.
ACGAAGCGAGGTAGAGCATTTGTCCGAATAAAATTTTTTTATGTCCTCGATCAGTTCTTTAATTTGGGCCAACACCTTCTGGATATTTTCCGTACATACGTTTCGTTTTCGAGTTATAGCGAAAAATTTCGTCATGACGTTTGCTTTAAATATTAAGCGGAATCGTTGGAACTTAAATTAAGAGTAAAATTTACGGTTTCGTTTGTTTTTTTATCTTAAAAATTGAATAGAGTAGGTGCTACAGTTGTATCTCTTGTAATTTTTTCTGACCATTATTTTACAGCCCAAAAAAACTTTTTTTGTAAATGTTCATTTTACGGTTGTCTACTTTGAAGCAGATCCCCTGGCTCCATTACCCCGTTTTGCCGAATAAACTTTTCATTTCCTGATAGCTCCCTTTTTCTTCTTTAAGTCGCCTATCATGTTTCCTCCTGTTTTGTACCTTTCTAGCGCCTTTTCTACCGAAGGTTCGTCTCGGTCGCTTACCTTTTCCGTTCCGATGAGGCTTTTATTTTCGTTCACTCACCTCGCTTCTTCGTTTTTCATTCTATTTATCTTTTATTTCCTCTTCGCTTTTTTATTTTTCTATCGACACATTTTTCCGACCGTATACTGATCTTGCTTTTCTCTAAGTACGCGGATTAGGTGAAGTTATTCTTAAAGTAAATCTCATTTTTTTCACGCGGTTGAGTGAAGCCGGTCGATTCCTTATTTTAAATTAATACGTATTTTTCTTATCGACATATTTTTGTTTTCTACGCGACTCTGCTATAAGGGATATTTGTACGGTTCTGAACTAATTTTGTAACCAGGTTTACGCGTCCTTAGTAAATTGTAGAGCGTTGCCTGTCGAATCGGGATCTTTACCCGGGAGTATGTACTCTCTGAACCGCTATTGCGCGTGCACTGTGTAGACCGTATCCTGATTTATTTGGTGAAAAGTCTGTAAAATATAATTCGGTAAGGTATATTTATATCGTTAAAGACGTGCGGCTAATAGATACTGCGATTGTAACTTTTCGCGACGGCCGCGATCTACGTATCGTTTGTAGAAGTACGCGACGATTCGTGTTCTAGATTGTCGATATCTTAAATTATCCAAAAATACGAGATCTCCAGAAAGGAAGTAACGGTCAAAATTTACGTAGTAAATTTCCAAGGATACTGTTAACATATGTAACAGCACCGTGGACGATTAACGGCACGATTTTTTTACGTATATATTTTTGTACTATTTGAACGCTTATAACCGTTGACGTTCTTAATATTAGTTTTAATAGTAAGGGTGTGAAATAATAATACGTGAAATCTACAACCGGACTTTTTCCGTAATACTTAATTCTGTTGAACGTTATTAACCGATCGACAGATAACCGAAAACCGATAAATTAAAGAATTAATAATCGGACTTAGATAAACTTTGGCTTGTTATTGCTCTGCGTCGACGGATGCCCGGTTACATTACTATCTCCACGGTAATTACGTATTTTATACCTTCGTTAAATCTGCCAGCGGCAGTTGCGATATAGGGTACTACTCGGTGTGCCGCGAAACATATTTTCTACTCTAATTTTTATAATAATTAGCGACTTAATTGTTTTTTATTTCTTAATTTTGGATAGTTTCTCCGGCTACGATCTCCCGGTCGACTTTTAACATTCGTTGTACGATTATTAAAATCGGTTATAATTTACGAATATTTACGTTTCGACGTAAAAAGGCCAAACTACGCTACTGTAACCTTTACCGAATCGGTTTTGTATGTCGTTTGGGTTTTTTCTTTTAAAAATCGTTTTCTGTGCTTTTACGATCGTTTAGAAAAAGATAAAATTCTTGATATCGCAGGTTACCGGTCGGGCTTGAAATTTACCTATGTCGGTTGTATAAGATATAGATTGTATAAGATTAATGCGTATATTTCTGTTAAATGTTTTCTATTTATAATAAATTATCGCTTTTTGATGAATTCGGAACAAGGAAATTATGTAAACGGATGATTCTCTGTATCAGAAAAAAGAAGGCACGGTTCTCTCTTTTGTGTGTGTGTGTGTATCACTCGTTTAGCCCTTTAGCTTTTCATCTGATAAAGGCTGAAATTCGCGTCTGGTATTCAGAGTGACTGTACGAAGCTACATTGCTGGCGGAGAGAATTTAGTTGTACCGATGATGCGTTCATTCACGGTAGATGACGATGATCGAAGCGTCGGAGAGGGGAAGGTTTGTCTGTCTCTCGTTCCGATCGCCCACCCCTGGCCATGTCATCGCCGGCTAGGCCGCAAGGACCGGCGAGACTATTGGGCGGTGCTTCCTGCACCGAACATTTCCGGTCGTATCGAGTTCACCCACCCCTCTGATCTGCGTATACACCTGTTCTGTTCGTCACGCTGTCTTTCGCTCTCTTTCTCCCTTCCCCTTTTTTTCTCTCTTTCTCTGTCGTGTCGTTCCTGTCTGTTATTGTCCGTACTCTGACAGCGGGTCGGTACTCCGGTCCAGCGCTCAACGTTGTGGAGTTAATCACCGTCCCCCGTTGTGACTGTGCGAATTTTCTCCCTTTGTCTTGTTTGCCTTCATCTGTCGTCACTTGTCGTCGCATCGCTAGTTATCTAGCGGTTACCCTTCTTCGTACGGATGCGGATAATAATTAATCGGCCGTTTTAGTGCGTACGGTAATAATTAACTTTAATATAGTGCGATACACACGGTTATATAAACCGCCGATTTACGGGTCGACAATCGCGATTATCGCCAATTTTCATGACATCTTATTTAAGTTACTGCAAAACAACTGTTTGTCCTGTGTCGTCTGCTTATTTCGGTTATCGGGCCGACTGACCGGATTAATTTAGCAGACCGATATTTATAACGGTCGTTGAATAGCGTGACGAAACGTAATAACATTTTAAATTATTAGATATTCTCTTTCAAAATAATGTACCTTCCGAACCCGATTAGCAGCATCTCTAAACGATTAAAACACGTTAAGTATGAATCGAATAGTACTTTGAGTCGGATCTGTTCATTGTAGTTTGTGATTTTGTCGTTTAGGAGGTACATTCACTCATATATTCAAGGAACGTATGCAAGCAGTGGTTTTTATGAAATTTATATACATAAAATTTGTTAACAAAGCAACATAATAAACGAGCAAAAATACAAAGCGCGCGCACACGTACACAGACACACATAAACACGTATATATATAAAACTGTATTTTCTTGCACATTTAACGGGATTCTTAATGTTCTAAAAAACGGGAGTCCTCAGTTAGCGCTGTCGGTACTTCCGCTTAAGGTGTTGCTAATAATCTTCGATAGGGTTATATTATTTTCAAAGCGAGTGCCATATTTAATATTTAACTGTTTTTTTTATAAACAAAGATTACGGTTATGACGAAGCGGATACGACTTTTTTTAAATAGATTATTAGTATAATTAAAATTACGTTAATGAATCCCGGAGACCCGTTTAAGCGGTGCCTTATTTTTGGGTGGATATATTTATTCGGTCCCGAATCCGGGCCCTGTTACGGCAAGGGTATAATCACTAGATGGTGAAACTGTAAAGATATTCTTGGACCCGTAAACGAATATACGATGAAAAGCTTGAAAATGATTATTTTTTTTTTCTTATTTATCGTTTTATCTGTTAATTTTAGAGAGAACTTCATATGCCGATTGTGACTCGTACGGAGATGAAAATTTGTCTACAAGAAACTAAATCGTAATTTAGATATAGTTGTTTTTGCACGGCCTGCTTAATGCCGCTCCGACTGAGAAAACGACAAAAATTATTTTTGAATTAGCGATCGTTACTTCCCGAACGTGTTATTAGGAACTTGATAGTCGAATTGTACTCGGTTCGTTTATTTGAAGGTAAATTATTTATTTAAAAGGAAAATATCGCGTGCGGGCTTGCAGTCGTGTCTTTTTTCGTGACGATGAATATCGTTTCTTACATCCGACGTCCGAGCGGGACCGGGTTCCTCTGTCGGTCAGCGAGTGCGTCCACGGGGCGTGACTCCTGCGTCCGGCCTGCCGCGGCCTCTGCGTTCCGTCTATCGTCTATCCTTCCTCGGTCATTTCTCCCTTCCGTCGTTCACCGTCACCGCTCAAGGTAACGCACGGTGAACGGTTCATGAGTAATCGTATTTTTATTGTCGTATGCTACTTTTCCTCCGCTTTACACTACACCTTTTTTCTCCTGCTCTTTATCGGAGATCTACGTTTATTTACCGTGCGTTTGTGTGTTTTTATATAAATAAAAATATCGCGGTAAACCCGCTCGTATTTAACTGTTGAATTTAAACCGACTAATTTTGTTGCCATTTCTGTGTTTTTATAATAGCGATTTTTACCGTTAACCCGGCTGGTTTTCCTTAAAACGTCATCTTACTTGTAGGAAACATCGCGTTACATTACAGTTCGCTTAAATTGTTCTGCTTCGAAGCTACTGGATTTTTGTTCTAATCCGGTACTGTATTTTTGCGGCCGCTGTAATTATAAATTTATTTTATTTTATTTGCTCGTTTTTATCGGTACGATTTATCGTCGGGTAACGGCAGTATTTAAGAACAGGCCGACCTGAGACCGGCCTCTTCTATGCGTTCTGATAAGTGCCGACTTTCTTTCACGCGTTCGTATTTCGTCCGCAAGTTAATCATTATCCCTGTATTTTTCCGTTCGTCTACGTCGTACGATGCGGAACAACGATCGGCGCATCCTTCGACGAATTTTTACGTTACATTTAACGAATCGATTTTGCAATTTAGGTTACGGTTAAAAATTCACAGCCGCCCTTTCATACGAAAATAGTTATTCGAACTTTATCTCTCGAAATTCGTTTCCAGAACGTACCGGTGGATCTCAAATTATAAAACATTGACGAAAATTTCAGTAGGGAATATTCTTTGGATTTTTATCGGGGTCTCCCGTTTTAATAATTATAAGTGTGTGTGTGTGTGTGTGTGTGTGTATGTGTGTACACGGAGTATAAGTAATTAACAATTAAATATTACCTGAATTATCAATTCCTACAATTTAAAATACATTCACTCAGAAATACAAGCAACATGTGCAAGCAATGGTTTTTATGAAATTTATGCATATAAATTTTTTCTGTACGTCTTCATCGACCTCTTATAAAAAAATTCGTAAATTTAACGCAGTGAATCCGGTACTTTTAAGCGATGAGGTTTTTTAATAGCGAATGCGTCTTAGCGGTATATATTAATTTATTAGTATTCTATTTAATTACATTTTCGCATTTAAAATGTCAGAGTTGATTTTTTTTTTGTTCGAGAATGTGAAATTTTACTTTTCAAATGTTAGCCTATATTATTATTAAGGTAAAGATTTTTATTTCCGATCGATTTAGTTTTATAGGTACAGTTAGGAAGTACGCACCGGTCGATTCGTATTCGTTTGGGCGTGTAACCGTTTTCTATCTGTTCTTAGGACACGCTTTTTCTTGGATATCCGTCGGTTAACTTGTTTTGTTAATTATTAAATGCCGATTCTCTCCCTTTTCATGTCGTGATGCGTTCGTGACCGATTTACTTTTAGTTTTATTCTTCGTTAGTGAAATTCATTACGGTTTCAGCTAATCCGTTACTGCATATCGCCGTGTCGGAGCAAGTAGACCGTAAAATAATCGCACGCATATGCGTGCGTTCTCGAGTATTTAGCCTCTACACAACAGAAGGAAGGATGCGTGTCGTTTAGGTGCCGATGTAATCGAGCGGGGTACGTACGTCGAATACATACTAAGGTTTTCGTTTATTTTGAAATCGTTCCGTTACGTAGCGTTTCTCGATAGTTTTTTATTTTCGCTTTATAAGTAGGATTATCCGAAAAAAAGCTTTCCGTAACTAACCGGTCGACTTAAGCATCACGGATCTCTTAAAATCGTATTTCTACAGGACTCCTACGTAAGCGGAATTGGTTTTTCTAGCTTCTATTATAAGGAAATCGACCTTAATGTGTAACAGTGTGAACAGTTCGGTTGATATTTTAGGAGTATTATATCTCTCAGGGAATTGAACTCGTAAAATTGTGCTTTTTTTTAATACTTATAAAAGAACCGACACCATCGGTTTACGTTAAAGGATAAATTTTGTAGGTGTGTAAAAGCAAGTTATCTCCTAAAAATGAAGCTGTATAAAGAGTATCTTACGCTACAACAGTTCATACTATCAACTTATCAGTAATTTTTATCTCCCGCCACTTTTTTTCTGCACTCCTTGTACGGGGCTAACGTTTTTGTTAATTCAGCGTTACCAGAGTAGTATCTATTCTGGATGTGCGATAAATTAATTTCTTTTGAATCGCCCTCAAAAACTGGTTTAATGCAGCTCTCCAAGATTCCCTATCTATTGGTAGTCGTTTCATTTCAGTATACCCTCTACATCCTACATCCCTAACAATTTGTTTTACATATTCCAAGCGTGGCCTGCCTACACAATTTTTTCCTTCTACCTGTCCTTCCAATATTAAAGCGGCTATTCCAGGATGCCTTAGTATGTGGCCTATAAGTCTGTCTCTTCTTTTAACTATATTTTTCCAAATGCTTCTTCCTTCATCTATTTGCCGCAATACCTCTTCATTTGTCGCTTTATCCACCCGTCTGATTTTTAACATTCTCCTATAGCACCGCATTTCAAAAGCTTCTAATCTTTTCTTCTCAGATACTCCGATCGTCACTTTATATGGAAGTTTCACTTCCATATAAATATATTATATAATTATATATAATATATATAATATATTTATATAATATATTTATATATATTATAATATATAATATAATATATTTATATGGAAGTTTCACTTCCATATAAAGTGACGCTCCAAACATATACTTTCAAAAATCTTTTCCTGACATTTAAATTAATTTTTGATGTAAACAAATTATATTTCTTACTGAAGGCTCGTTTCGCTTGTGCTATTCGGCATTTTATATCGCTCCTGCTTCGTCCATCTTTAGTAATTCTACTTCCCAAATAACAAAATTCTTCTACCTCCGTAATCTTTTCTCCTCCTATTTTCACATTCAGTGGTCCATCTTTGTTATTTCTACTACATTTCATTACTTTTGTTTTGTTCTTGTTTATTTTCTTGCGATAGTTCTTGCGTAGGACTTCATCTATGCCGTTCATTGTTTCTTCTAAATCCTTTTTACTCTCGGCTAGAATTACTATATCATCAGCAAATCTTATCTTTTCACCTTGTACTGTTACTCCGAATCTAAATTGTTCTTTAACATCATTAACTGCTAGTTCCATGTAAAGATTAAAAAGTAACGGAGATAGGGAACATCCTTGTCGGACTCCCTTTCTTATTACGGCTTCTTTCTTATGTTCTTCGATTATTACTGTTGCTGTTTATTTCCTGTACATGTTAGCAATTGTTCTTCTATCTCTGTATTTGAACCCTAATTTTTTTAAAATGCTGAACATTTTATTCCAGTCTACGTTATCGAAAGCCTTTTCTAGGTCTATAAACGCCAAGTATGTTGGTTTGTTTTTCTTTAATCTTCCTTCTACTATTAATCTGAGGCCTAAAATTGCTTCCCTTGTCCCTATACTTTTCCTGAAACCAAATTGGTCTTCTCCTAACACTTCTTCCACTCTCCTCTCAATTCTTCTGTATAAAATTCTAGTTAAGATTTTTGATGCGTGACTAGTTAAACTAATTGTTCTGTATTCTTCACATTTATCTGCCCCTGCTTTCTTTGGTATCATGACTATAACACTTTTTTTGAAGTCTGACGGAAATTCCCCTTTTTCATAAATATTACACACCAGTTTGTATAATCTATCAATCGCTTCCTCACCTGCACTGCGCAGTAATTCTGCAGGTATTCCGTCTATTCCAGGAGCCTTTCTGCCATTTAAATCTTTTAATGTTCTCTTAAATTCAGATCTCAGTATTGTTTCTCCCATTTCATCCTCCTCAACTTCCTCTTCTTCCTCTATAACACCATTTTCTAATTCATTTCCTCCGTATAACTCTTCAATATATTCCACCCATCTATCGACTTTACCTTTCGTTTTATATATTGGCTTACCATTTTTGTTTAACACATTATTAGATTTTAATTTATGTACCCCAAAATTTTCCTTAACTTTCCTGTATGCTCCGTCTATTTTACCAATGTTCATTTCTCTTTCCACTTCTGAACACTTTTCTTTAATCCACTCTTCTTTCACCAGTTTGCACTTCCTGTTTATAGCATTTCTTAATTGCCGATAGTTCCTATTACTTTCTTCATCACTAGCATTCTTATATTTTCTACGTTCATCCATCAGCTGCAATATATCGTCTGAAACCCAAGGTTTTCTACCGGTTCTCTTTATTCCGACTAAGTTTGCTTCTGCTGATTTAAGAATTTCCTTTTTAACATTCTCCCATTCTTCTTCTACATTTTCTACCTTATCTTTTTTACTCAGACCTCTTGAGATGTCCTCCTCAAAAATCTTCTTTACCTCCTCTTCCTCAATCTTCTCTAAATTCCACCGATTCATCTGACACCTTTTCTTCAGGTTTTTAAACCCCAATCTACATTTCATTATCACCAAATTATGGTCGCTATCAATGTCTGCTCCAGGGTAAGTTTTGCAGTCGACGAGTTGATTTCTATATCTTTGCTTAACCATGATATAATCTATCTGATACCTTGCAGTATCGCCTGGCTTTTTCCAATTGTATATTCTTCTATTATGATTTTTAAATTGGGTGTTGGCAATTACTAAATTATACTTCGTGTAAAACTCAATAAGTCGGTCCCCTCTTTCATTCCTTTTGCCCAGCCCGTATTCACCCACTATATTTCCTTCCTTGCCTTTTCCAATGCTTGCATTCCAATCTCCAACTATTATTAAATTTTCATCTCCTTTTACATGTTTAATTGCTTCATCAATCTCTTCGTATACATACTTTACCTCATCATCATCATGGGCGCTTGTAGGCATATAGCCGTTAACAATCGTTGTCGGTTTAGGTTTTGATTTTATCCTTATTACAATGATTCTATCGCTATGCGTCTTGAAATACTCCACTCTCCTCCCTATCTTCTTGTTCATCACGAAACCTACTCCTGCCTGCCCATTATTTGACGGTGAGTTAATTACTTTAAAGTCACCTGTCCAAAAGTCGCCTTCCTCTTCCCACCGAACCTCACTAATTCCTACTATATCCACCTTTACCCTATCCATTTCCCTTTTTAAATTTTCTACCCTACCAACCTTTTTTAAGCTTCTAACATTCCACGCTCCGACTCGTAGAATGTTAATTTTTAATTTTCTGGTGACCCCTTCCTTAGTAGTCCCCACCTTGAGATCTGAACGGGGGACTAGTTTAGCTCCGGAATATTTTACAAAGGAAGGCGCCTCCATCATTGCTATATGAAAAGGCAGAGAGCCACATTTTCTTGGAAAAAAAGCAGCGGTAGTTTTCCATTGCTTTCAGCTGCGCAGTACTCAGAGGACTGAGTGATGTTGATATGGCCGATTAAGTCATTCTGACTCACGCCCCTAACAACTACTGAAAGAGCTGCTGCCCTCTTTCAGTAATCATTCCTTAGTCTGGCTCTCAACAGATACCTCTCCGATATGGTTGCACCTTCGGTCCAGCTACTCTGTATCCCTGAGCATTCAAGCCCCCTCACCAACGGCAAGGTCTCATGATTCATAGAGGAGGAAAAAAAATCCTATTTTACATTATCAATTTTCGATTCTAATATTTTGTTAAAAAATTTATTTTGATCTGTATTATCGTTTTCATCGACAATAATGCAGTTTGCCGGAGTTTGTTTTATTTGTGTTTATTCATTCGTGAAGAAAAAGCAAAGGAAGTTTCAAATTATTACTGACAGGGATCGTGGGTATATTTTCGTAACAATATTCTGCTCTTTTTACCTGGATTTATCTCTTTCGAAAACTAGGGTCTTCCATTTTTCCGGGTACCTTATTATTTTTTGGGTAAACAAAGCGGTTAATTTTTGTAGAAAGTTATTTAATTTATATATCCCGAGAAGTGTTTGTTTTCTGCTGGATCTGTTGTAAGATGACTTCTTCATCCGTTCAGGAAATTTAAAAAGTTTCAATCTTTTTTTTTTCTTATACAAAAAGTCGTAATAAATACGTACGTATGACTATATTTTGTTTATATTATTGAAACAAAACCAGAAAAATTGTTGTAGTCGAATGCGTGTCAGAGTACCGATTCCAACGATATCATTCTTAAAGCAAAAACCCATCAAATCCCGGTACGGACTTAATTTGCAAAAAAAATGCCATGAGCGTTTTAAAAATCGGTACTCGGCCGATTGATAGTCTCTACCGTTGAATAATTCGGCGATATTAGTTAATAATCGATATAAGACTGCAATAATTCGACTTTAGCGTAATTATAAACTAATATTTATATTTCGCTACATACTAGTGACGGTTAAATATAACAGATTCGTTGTTACTGTTGAATAGCGCTAGCGAACTTATTCCTTTAAATCCTTATTAAGTTCTATCGCCAAACGTGATACTTTGTCGGCATTCGACGTTAATCGATAAATTATTTTCGTTATCGGCGGTTTCATTTCCTGTTACGGTTTACGATAAGCGGTATTTAAATTTAATTTCCCTTCTGAGCGTCGATTAATTTAATCGACTAGGTTTATCGCTCATTAAGATAAGGTTTTGTCGATAACGTGCGACTTTTCGTTTAACTATGAAAACGTTGTACGTAAAATTTACTTTTCCCTTCAAAAAGTACGGTTCTTGGAATTCAATTCTTCTTTTTCTTTTAATGTTTTTTTTTCTTTCGATGTAAATCGCATTACAATCGGGATTATACGTGATCCGGTAAACCGCATCGAAGATCGATATTTTTGTAACGAAGTTTATCTCGATCCCTCGAGTCTATCGTTTGATTTTCATTTTAAAATGCTACACTAAATTTCGCGGTATAGTAACCGTTTCGATACCGATCTTCGGGTGTAAATCTGAAAGGGGTTTCCTTTTAAACTTTGTGAGTTACTTAAAATCGCTCTCTATTAGGGAGTCACTTGACCCCGAGGGGAAACACCCACCATATGACGGGTCTGACCGGCCCCCCCCCCCCCACGTACCTAGCCTATAGGAGCTTTACCGGAGGTCAACTTCAAAGGCCTCAAGACATCTCGCAATCTGTCCGCTGTCGAGATGTCACCGATGCAAACGCCATAAGCGAAATTCACGTCCGTGTAAAACGCCTATCTCGGAACTTGTAATCAACATATCTAATAGGTACCGTCCGATCGAGCTGAAATCCCAACTATACCCCTAACGGGCGAACGAGCTCAGCACTCGACACCGGAGTACAGCACCTCAATTAATCAACAAAAAGTAATATAAACGCAACACAAAACGTAAATAGAACAAAAACATTAACGGCAATAACCATCAAAATTTACAAACATTAACCTAAAAATCTAAACAGAAACAAAATATACTGAAAGTCTTACTGTAAACAAAAGTAAGATACATCAAATAGACTAAAATCAAAAACGATGTGTAACTCAAAACAAATGACGTTACTGTGGTGCCAAAACACCAGCACCTCCAAATCGAAACATACATTTAGCAAGAAAAGAAAATAACATCGATCCAACTTACAAATCACAACAAAAAACGAAAAAATATCGTAACCTAAAAATCTAAACCGAAAACAAAAACCGCAACAAAATCAAAAAAGTGTAAACATAAACAATATGTAAGCCGAAAACATAAACATTACTACGGTAGGAAAACACCAACACCTCCAAACAAAACGTACAGTTAACAACAAAAGAAGATAACATGAAACCATTCTACAATTCACAACGAAAAACTAAAACATAACCTAACTAAAAATCTAAACAACAAAAAACTCTATTGAAAGCTCACAATAAACAAAAACGAGACGCAACAAAATCAATTAACTATAAAACACAAACAATATGTAAAGTCTAAAACATAAACATTACTGCCTTCGCCCTGAAAAGAAGATAACAACAATCCTACCTAAAAATCACAACCAAAAACGGGAACTTAGACTAACCTAAAAATTTTATAGTGAAAACCACACGATCAACAACTACGTCAAATAAACTATTAACACAAACAATGCGTAAACTCAAAATATGAACATTACCGGGTAGCAAAACTCCTGCACCTCCGAACTGAAAGATACATTTAACGACAAAAGAAGATGACAATATCAATCCGATCTACAAAACGCAAAAAAAAACCAAAACATGACCTAAACAAACACATAATGCGTAAAACATCAAAAACTGACACCTAGATATCAGAATAACTAAATATCAGTTCTACTGACTAACAAGTCGCGCGTACGCTTGTACACGGGACAGTCATCAGATCTACTGTCGTGACCAGAGGGTTTCTCAGCTCGTGAACAATTTGAACACACGGGTGAATCCCTTGCCTTCTTGACTGCACGGTCGTTTGCAAGATGACCTTTAAAACAAATGAACATTATTCTTTCTCTTTACAGGTCCTTGCCGCGTGCCGCAACCCGAAACACTTGAAACAACGACTCGCCTGCAAATGATCTTACACGATCGAAAATCTATGAAAAGATTGATCGTAAGAAGAACTTTACGTATTTACTTTTCGCATTCCACGTCGTATTTTACATAATCGCTATATCTTTTGCTAGTACGATAAACGATCTTAAACCTCGGAAATCGGAAATCGTAATCGTCAAACCGCAGCGACGAATTTTGATTCCAAACAGCGTTTAGAAAGCTTCCGAAAGCCCCGATTCACACGGCACATCGTACACTATTAATCGAGACTGCAGGGGTCTAGAGGCGACCGCCCTAATTGGGTATTTGATCATCCTCTCTATTTCACGGATGTTCTGTTCGGCGTCTGCATCGTAGGTAACAACCCCTACTCCTTTCGGATTTTCTTTCAGAATGATAATCCGCAAACAGTTATTTTTTGAATCCGATTTCTTTATTAGGTTACCCTTGAAAACCGTAGTTGAAACATCAAAAGGCTTATCTATAAGTAACACCTTCGGCGTCGGCTTCGGTGAATCAAGGGAAGTAACTTCCTCTATTCTCAATCTCGCAGCTGGAACGGGCGGAACAGTCATCTCCCGTTCTCCCAATCCAGCCCGGAACCTCTCGATTTATCCCTACAACGGATCGTTTCTTTTAACTCGTGATAGATGCAAATAACTTTCGCATTCGTGAAAGGATATATAAGGGTCTTCTTCCGTCAAACTCCTTCGCTTCACCGCATAAATTGTTAAAGGTATCGATTAATTCAGTCATAGCCTCATCAGATACAGAGTCGGTCGTAGCCGACTGCTTTTCTAAATTGCGTACAGCAGTGACCTCTGCCTTCCTGGCCTTCAAGATGGAAAACGCTTATTTTCCCTGTCTCGGTCAAAAAATCCCCTCGACAACTTCGCATCTGAATTGGAATCATCGGCGCTACCCCTGCGACCTCAGAAGCCTTTACCCGCTTCACTGTTCCGTAGGAGTGACATCCCTTTTCCATTTTTCTTAGACCTCAGACGCTGACTGGAACCCGCAGCACCGTCAGAACCGGTCTCGATACGAGCTTCACTTCTCGTACCTATTACGTCAAACAAAATACCTCGAAATTTAATCTCAAACGATTAATAAATAAACGATAATTACCGCAACTAACAACTATTAGACGAGAAACTATATAACCGATCAAACGACATCGATATATAAACAAAAAACATCTCAATCCATCAAAAAGAACAGTATGGCCACCGTTGCTAGGTAGTTGCTAATACAAATAAACTTACAATAAAGAAATGTAAATATTTATAAGTAACCAACACCCTAAATTAATCACCTAACAAAACTGAAAAACCACCTAAAAAATCTCCTCTGCACAGTATACCAACAATTTCCAAACGATTTTTCAAATAGGGAAAATAAGTTCGTTAGTCGATAAACGGTCGTCTATTAGCTTATGCTAATTGAGCCGAATCGCAAGCGATCCGATAATGAAAAAACGGTTCTTAAGAACGACCGGCGGAGCGCGTTGAGCTTGTCGACAGAAGCGAGGGTGAAGTGGTTTTCCGTTCCTTCATTTCGATGAACCGAATATATTATTTCACATCGGTATGTCGACCCCCTACTATAAAGTCGGTACTATATTCGGCTGTACAAGTTCACCATGCGCGTTCACTCTTTCTTGCAGCGACGATTGTGCTGCGAACATCAGTATTAGAGACAAAAAAACAATTCTTATGGTATTTCTTAGGTTTTATTTTCTTTACAGTCGTACAAGCCTTACAGCATTAGAGTCCGGGTGGATTTTATGAAGCGACAAATTAATGTAGTACCTCCTCTGTAATTTTTTATGATTTTAATGAAACTGCTCTGACAAGTGTTATATGTTACCATGTTGAAGATTTTTTTTTTAATCTGTAAATAACTTTTTCTTCGGTGAAACGCATAGAAAGAGTCGCATTACGCTCGTACCTCGCTCAGCAGGTGGATTTCCACATTTATATATGTACCTTCCAGATCTATCTGGAAAGTGATGAAAATGAAATAACTACGTTCCTTCGGTTGAAATCAAGAAACGACCGTTCGTGGTTACCGAATACGGTCGTAAGGTTTACGAAAGGACCCTTCTCGGTCGTCTGGCCTTTACCGGAACGGAGTATCGAGCTTGTATTGTCGCTTTTATGTATATCTTATCAGCGCCTCGTCGCGGAAAAAATACAAGCGCGTTTGAAACAACGTTATTCCATCAGGTTCTACGAGAAGCTCGGCAAAACGCATCGAAAACATTTCAGATGTTTCACGTCAAAATAATGGTGGCGATGCGAGTACATCGATGTCCGTCCTGAACGCTGATCGACAAATTAACGTCAGAGTGATCGCAAAACCGAGCCCGATTTCTCGGATCGGATGTCGCCGTGGATGAATCGTGGATATTCGAATACGACCTGAAGACAAAAAACCGAAGTACCAAATAGCACACGACTTCATCATTCGCTCGAATAAAGCTCACGCGGGCTAAATAACGATCGACTTCGATTCTCGGGGTGTTTTCAGCGTAAAATTCGAACCGCAGGACCGAACGGTGAGCCGAACTTGTTTTGAAGAGAATTTGTAACGTTTGTTGAAAAGAGTTCCGTGTGTGCGCCTTTACGGACCCTTCACCCCGACGATGCACCGAAACGTTCATCTTCAGCTGTGAGGGAGTTCTTGCAAAAACTTCGCGGTTCTTCGTCCGCTCTTAAATCCTGATTTAGCGCGTTGCGATTACTCTTTTCTTCGAATTGAAAAGTCGTCATTATGACACGGCGGTAAACATCCAAATAGTTGAGCTGGAAGGTGTCAACACGATAACACGGGAATACTTTAACCGTCGCTACGAAGAACAGCAAATGTAACGCGGTCGTTCTGGAGGAATAAATTTCGAAGTTGATATTACCGTGTGAATATTTTTTTGTAGAATATTTTTCATTACTTTTTGAACCGACCGTTATATATAATCTAGGAAAAAATTCAGTCAAGGATAGATCGCTTTTACGCGTAGTTTACGTTTGCATCCGCATCTTAATAACAGTAATGTACTTACTAACCGGTATTTTTAGTGTTGCTTCTATACTACAAAATTTTTAATGTAAAGAGGCAAAAAAAGTGTGTTTTAATTATTTACAATTTGTTGTCTGTATTAATACGAAATAATAAATGGACTCGCTAACACTCGTTTCATTTTGATCCGAGACTTTTAATAAAATAATAAGGATTAGAGGTAAAATTTCAGAACGGATAGTTAGATATTGTTTTGGTCCGAATCTGAAAGACTTTAGTCGAAGATTTTTTTAAAGATAAAAATACGCTTTAAAGTCTCCCGACCGCAGACGGTTGAAACGTTTTTATTTTCGTTCTCGGGGAAACGGAAATCGGAATAACGACTCGTTTTTCGAGAAAACGTTATATCTCGATCGATTAACGTTTTAGAGTAATTTAAAGTGTACTCTAAGTACGACGACCAAAGTTAGAAGGATCAGGAAGTTTGAGGCGTATAAAAAATCTTTTTGGCGAAGGTGCTCACGCCTCGACCCGCTTTTTTAATCTAAATCCGATTCACTATTTTAGACGGAGGTTAAAAAAAGTAAATAGATAAAAAATAAGTCGACCGAAAAATGTATCTTTTTTTTACGACATTACGAATACATTTAAGTAAAAAATTTCACAGCCGAATTTCTGAAAAACAGCCGGTAAAATATTTGCAGAAAAACTTTAATATTTAATGTTTATCGTACGAAATAATGATTTTTAGCGCGCACAATTATTTATCTTTAGTATACTTCTATAAATCATTAAGGAGAGAAACGATTTAGTTTAGAAAATTTTGTTTAAAAGAATGGAGACGAGAAATGATCTGTAATACCCGTACACAAGCGTACGCTTGCGCTTAATTTTATTCACGAAATAGTAATCCCTAAAAGTTACAAGAGATAAAATGATACAAATAGAAATCGCAACGCGGATGGATTCAAATAATATAAACCGCCTAGTTTTAACGGTATGTATAATGAGGTTAGTGCGTGTTAAAAAAAAGCGGTGAGATTTCCGAACTAGACCGAACAACAGACGCAGACTTTTGTTCTGTATTTCGAAACGTAAATAGTTTTTCTCAGCAGTAATATAGAGGTCAGCGGTAAGTGTGAACATTCTTGTTGCAAATTAACTTACGTAACCGGATTGCGTAAGTACGACATAAGCGAACCGAAATGTCCAAGCGTCCTTCATAGTAATCGGAGAAATAGTATAAAAGGTGTAAGCCAAGCATTAATCTAACATTTCAATTATAATAAATTAAGAATAGCGATTGAAAATTTCAAGTATAATGTAACTCACGCAAACATCCGTAAACGATTTATTACAAAATCATACACGAAGAAATTTATTTCGGACAGAAAAAAACAAACAATAAAATATATACGACAAATTTTATATAAAATAACCGTTTTACAAAAGTAAAAATTGTATCTTACTCGGGGTAAATTTATATAAGTAGAATTTTAAAAAAAATCCTGTATCTATCTCCTAACTTTAGATATAGCAGGATTTCTTTTTATATCGTATTTTTAATACAGCACACAACAAGCCGTTATAAAATAAAACAAACATTCAATAATATATATATGTAGGGAAAAACTATAAAATGAATAAACCGTTAATTGAAAATAAATAATCGATGAAGAAAGAATAAAATTTTCAATCTTAGAATAAAATTCGATAAATTTGACGAACATCTGACCGGCATTTCTTATGTATCTGCAGTTAAACGATGAATGTAACCCGCATAATGTGCGTTAAAGGAAAATAATTAAATCTGAATGTAACGTACGATTAGAGGCGAATATAGAGAATATGAAACTACACGAAAAAATTGTTGGCTCTGACCGATCGATTTTTAAATTACGTTTTTGTAGCGCGGTAAAAATCTGACCACCGTAAAACCAAAACTTTAAACGACTCTATTCAAGAAATAAACGTTTTTGGATTCTGCCAAAAGAACAGCGCTGTAGGCGAATCTTATCTATTTACTTAAGCGAATCTGTTAAGTTTACCTAAATATTTTTAGAAATTTAAAAAAAGAATAATTCTCACCTCTAAACAGTTTTAATTTTTTTTGCCGTAATTCTTAATTTTTATTATTAAAAATCTTTTTTATATTTTTCTTCGCCGTATAAGGATCCAAACAAAATAGAAACAATTTCTTTCATTACTATTTTAAAAGTATACAAATTTTTTTACTAAATTATACCCACAGAGCTCTCAAAATCAACGGTTTTTACTTCCTTGTACGAAGTAAAGCAAGTATTGTGATCGCGAAAAGTTTCGGTTTCCAGATTTCAACGGAAATATCCATTTTGACCATCCCTGAATCCATTTTGACTAGTTTCGGCATAATCTCTGTACGTACATATGTACTTATCTATCTCGCATAACCCGTAAACGATTAGCCGTAGTAAGTTGAAATTTTAGAAGGAATGTTGTAACATCTAGTTGTGCACCTCCCCTTTTGATTGCAATCGACTGGACCAAAAGCGTATAAAAAAATATGGATTTTGCACTTTCTTAACTGCCGTAATAAGCTGTCATTGAGAGCTTTTCAACGATATAAGTTGTACTTATTTTCTATGGTTCCAGAATTATAGCCGAATGAAATTTTAATTAATGAAATATTTGGATCTATAAGGGGAAGAAGGCTCATCGGTTCGAATCAGACTATATCTATTTTTTTATATTTTAACTTTTTTTTAAATATATTTTTAACATTTTAAAAAAAATTAAATGTATTGATTTATTAATAATTATTAACCCATGAGTGTAAAAATAAAAAGTTTTACGATAATAATTATTCAATAACACAAAAAAAAGAAAAAATCAGAAGTTATTAGTGAAATAAAATGATATGTACTTTGAAAAATGCGTATATATAATTTAATAAGCTTTATTGCGTATGTGTATATGTAATATACACGTACTTTTGTATGTGTATATTACATATTTGGTGAAACTTTGGTTTGGTTTGGGTATTTGGTTTGGTGAAACTTGTGATTACTTACATTGAAAATTATAATTGAGAAAAATAATTTTCAATTATAATTTTAAATTAATAATATTATAAATAATATAAATAATAATATAATATTATATTATAAATATAATATATTATATTATAATATTAATAATAATATTTATAATATTATATTATAAATATATAATAATTTAAATTTTATAAATTATTCATTTTAAATTATAATTTCGAAAATTCTAATTTAGAATCGTATTATTTTTTGATTTTCTAGTTTAATTTCTGTTTAATATTATTTAATTATTCTAGAAATTTCTCTTTAATTTTATCTCCATTAATGTTAACTACAGAGTGACTGAAAAATAGACCCTCACAAGAACAACATTAACACTGAGGCGTACATGCCCAGTCTTTAATAAATTGCAAAAAATTCTTATCTTTTAGTTTATTACTCTTCTAATATTGTCGGACAATATTCTTCCAAGTTGGAGTCGATCATCATTTCGTTTATTTGTTTTTTGTTGCCGATCATTTAATCGCTCTTTGGTTTGATATGATTCTTCTGATCTTAATTTGTATACACGTTCTCTAATTTTCGAATTTTCTGTCTCTTTATATTATCATCCTCTCGTAATCTTTTTATTCTTTTCTTGGTCTTAACGTTTTCTTCCTTTTTATATTTATCATCTTATCATTCTTTCTTTGTTTGCAACATTTTCTTCCTTTTTTATTTTTTTAATTTTTTTTTAAATTTAAATATATTGATTTATAATTAATTATTAACCTCTGATTGTAAATTTTTTTTACAATAGATAATAATTCAATAATAATAATAAAAAAATATATTTGAAAAAAATCAGAAGTTATTAGTGAAATAACATTTTATGTACTTTTAAAAATGTGTATATGTGATTTAATAGCCGTAAAGGAAGTCGTTTGGTGTCCACATCAGATTTTTTATATACATTTTTAAATTGAATATTTTAAATAGATTTCTAGTTTTGGTGTTCCCAAAGTTATGAGCTGGCACTAATAAATTAAATTAAGTAAATTATGAGGCGATACAAGTTAACGGTAATGCAGAGACAGCGTCTATCGTTGGTCACGACTTCCTAGAGAGCTGATGTGTACGGTATTTCGTAGTGGAGTTCAAAACATTTTCTGTCCGTCGTTATTACACGACCTTGGCGGTCAGTATGGAGCGTTTGTCGAATGAACGTCGTGCGTTTGGGATCGAACATTTTTATCGCCGGCGTTTCGAAATGGGCCGGAAAGGATTGTTCCGTCGCGGAAGGCGAATACCAGGCGGGTCAAAAGAGCGTGTGTACGATTTTCGGCCAAAAGTGTGCGACGGACGTCGAATCCGGATAGAATTATCGTTCAGATATCTAGAACCGCGTTGAAATTTCCGTACAGAACTTCTGCAGATGGTAAACACTTGACCAGATTTTCTCAGCAATTTGATGACGTCTGAAGAGACCCGTTTTCATTTATCTAGCTGCCTAAACATACGAAACTTTAGTTAGTGGTCGCCTCGCAATCGTTATTAGTTTCATAAACGACCACTTCATATTGATAGCGCAGAAGTTAATTCTCAAAGTGTCATTGATCCATACAGGGCGTTTCATAATGTTCTTAGGAGTTACAAAAATTCAGTATAAAAAAAAGTATTTCAATTACCTAAATGAAAGTTGTACGTGGTGATGCAGGGACTCAAACAGTTTTTGTTAAAATCTATAAATGTTCAAAATGTGCTCCTCTGGTGACGCGGCACACATCAACACGAAAGTCTAGCTCTTCCCAAACTCGTTCTAACATGTCATTTTCGATAGAGTTGATCGCATCGATTATGCGATCCTTTAGCTCAGCGGCATCGGTGGGATAAACACCTTATCTTTCACGTAACCCCAGAGAAAGAAATCACATGGCATGAGGTCTGGTGATCTTGGTGGCCACAGCATAATGTAATGTGGACGTGCGTCTTATTCAGACGCACGTCCTATCCAGCGCCGAGGTAATGTTGTGTTAAGTTACTGTCGAACTTCGTTATGAAAACGGGCAGGACAACCATCCTGCTAGAAAATTAAGTCGTAGAGTAGCTGAGGCGTAAGCCATAATTGTAACATATCCAGGTATATCGTGCCGGTTACTGTCGTTGCCATAAAAAAGAACGGCCCATACACTGCTTCACGAGAGATCGCACAAAAAATGTTTACTTTCGGAGAATCCCGAATGCGTTCCACATAAGCGTGTGGGTTTTCAGTTCCCCGAACTCGCACGTTATGACGGTTTACTTTGCCGCTAATACGGAAAGTGGCTTCATCGCTGAAAATTATCTTGTTTAGAAAACCTTCATCTAACAACATCTTTTCCTGTAACTGTAAACAAAAATCGAGCCTACGTGTTTTATCTTCATCAGAAAGACGCTGGATTAATTGAAGACTGTACGGTTTGCATAATAAACGTTTACGGAGAACTTTCCACACTGTTGTTTTCGGAATTCCTAATTCCCTGCCTGCAGCCGCAGTCGATTTTGTTTCTGCGAATGAAACTTGCACGCACACGTTCGAAATTAACTTCTGAGGTTGACGGACTACCGGTTGATTTTCGCTTGCACAAGCGACCGTTTTCACTGAATTGTTTATACCGTGCACGAATTGAATTGTCACTTGGTGGCTCATGAAATTTCAACCGAAACGCACGCTGTAAAG
This sequence comes from Lycorma delicatula, assembly GCF_047948215.1. Taxonomy (NCBI): domain Eukaryota; kingdom Metazoa; phylum Arthropoda; class Insecta; order Hemiptera; family Fulgoridae; genus Lycorma; species Lycorma delicatula. Next base: position 129,722,797 of record NC_134463.1, on the reverse strand, counting down.
AAATTACTGACTTTGACAAGTGAAATTCTAACACACAAAACGACTTCTCGATTCCCGTGGCAGCCATTTTCTCTACTGTCGACGCCTAGCGAGCAAATGGTTTACTAACTGCCTAGTATATGTGGAAAAACCTATTTGAAGTACTCTTTCGTACAGTACTTGTTTTATTCTTATGAGTGAAATAGTTTTTTGTTAATGAATTTTCGAAACTCCGAAGAACATTATGAGAGGCCCTATATGTATACTTTTTCTTTTTTTGAAATGACGCAGCGACACTATCACAGTCGCAGCAGAATTATGATGTTTTATTGCAGCAGTTCGTAATACTGTAAATGCACGTAGGATAATCAATATGCAGCACTTGTGGTTTAAACAGAACAGTACACCTTTCGCATCGCAAGAACCACGATAAACTTAGGAAAAATGTTTCCAGAGCAACTTGTTTCCCAGTTCGGTCATGTCGGCTTAGCTGACAGGCCGCCGAATATTCTGGAATTGAAAACAACATTCGCCCCGAAATCGAGGCGATAACAAGAAACATTCTGCGCAGGGTTACGGCGAGTTGCCGAAACTCGTAGCGCCGACAACGGCCATCATCTGAAAGAAGTAATTAATAAAAAGGCCCGCGCATAAGAAACCGTATGAAGTGTTCATTCAAACGGTGTGCGCTAATAATATGCAGTTCTAATTGCTTATGCTTAAATACTCGTATAATGTTTAAAACGGATAGTTGTTTCTGCCCACCGGTAGAAAGCAGGTTGCGCCTGCTTTCCCGATGTAATCGCGTAATCAACGTTAGACGGTTCTTAACATTTTTCACTCCTATTCTGCCGTAAGTAATTCTTTCTTCGCAGTTTTCGATCGTAACTTTATTTTTTGTTTGTATATTAAAATCGTTTATCAGCGTAGCGCAGTAGGTCACTCCCGCCGACAAGCGACTAATATTTATCAGATTGAATTTATGCGTTGACAGCGATATTTATTAACGCTTATGTTCTTAATAAAATAATAAGCGTAACAGAATTTATACGATAAGAATATGTAGTTACGTCATAATAATATTCTAAGTTCAACGTGTAAATAAATTAACGGTAAAGTAAATAATTAAATGTTACGAACAGCAACGTAAGGTGTTTAAAGAAAAAAAATCAACCGGTTTAAGAAAAAACTAAAGAAACTAAACTCGGGGAAAGTCAACTAATATTTGTAAAATAAAAAAATGTGATATGAACACCAGATGACTTCCTTATACGCCTATTAAATTACATATACACATTTTTAAAAGTACATAAAATTTTATTTCATTAATAACTTCTGATATTTTTTTATTTATTGTTATTATTGAATATTATTTATCGTAAAACTTTCTTTACAATCGCAGATTAATAATTATTAATAAATTAATATATTTAAATAAATAAATAAAGAAGTTAAAAAAAGGAGACGAAGTCGAATTCGAACCGGTGTTCCTTCCCCTTGTGAGATGCAAATATTTCATTAATTAAAGTTTTATTTGGCTATAACTATGGAACCGGTGAAAATACGTAGCTCTTATGATACATTGTTGAAAAGCTCTCGGTGAGGGCTTATTACTGCGGTTAAGTAAAAGTCCAAATTCCACATTTTTGGGGTTTTAAGTTTTTTTTGGACACTCTCGGTCCAGTCGATTGCACTCAAAAGGGGAGTTGCACGACTAGATGTTACAACAGTCTAAATCCAAAATTTCAACATCCGTACGGCTAATCGTTTTTGAGTTATGCAAGATACAGACGTCAGGCCGAAACTAGTCAAAATGGATTCAGGGATGATCAAAGTGGATATTTCCGTTGAAATCTGAAAACCGAACTTTATCGCTCTTGCAATACTTCTTTACTTCGTAGAAGGAAGTAAAAATTAATGAAATCAAAATTAAAATAAACAGAAATTATCGTCGACGATAAAAAAATAATAATAGAGAAACAAAGTAAAGTATTAACCGGAACCGGTGATTAAACTGTTGAACTTTGTATGACGCATAATTTTGAGAATTCTGACTGAAGGCCGCGATTATCCCGATAAAGAAAAAAATTAAATAAATATATAACTGTCCGTTACAGAATTACAGTATTTTCCTTTTACGATAGCATCGCTTTTATTCCGATCGTATTGTTATTTGTTGTTTTCGTGAAATATAAACGACCTCATTACAGATTTTTTGATTACCTTGAACTATTTTAACGGTTATATTGTAATTAATATAAAAACAAGCAGAACTAAACGCCTATTGTTATGAGTTTATGGCCGTATTTTGCTATTGTTTTCGCATATGTTGTGTACGGATTACGATGTTTTAATATTCTGAGACAAAAAGAGAAAAATTGTGGCTTCATAAAATCCTCCGTCTCTTAACGCTCGCCTTAGTGTGTATATATATATTTAATATTGTAATCCTTGAAATCCTTGAACCGAAGACGTATGACAGATCACGGACGTTTTATCTACTTACAGTATTCGACAGATTCTCATAAATTTAGTATATATAATGGTTTACTGCGACCTATTTAGAAGCTTGTAATTCTTGCCGATCTTACGGAGGAAATAAGCGTTTCCCCATTCATCGAAAAGATCTCGGGTTTGATTCTCGGAAAGGATTAGGATTTTTATGCGGTAAAGAATTTCCGTATTTCCTTTTACGAGCTTACGCGCCAAATAATACCTCTATAGAAAGAAAACGGTAAGTCCGACCGATTTGTAATAATTATACCGGCGTATTACGATGTCATGCGACCGACCCTGGGAATTTAATATTAATCTCGGCGATATAAAATAAACTTAAAAAAAAAAACCGATAAAACACCGACTTCGTAAAGAGAACCGTAATAAATTTAAATGAATGTGGTATTTTCGATTAATTTTTAAGTTACGATCGTTAAAAAAAAACTACTACGAGCGGTGAACTTTTACGGAAATAAGTATCATTTTTATCTAAGTCGTCCTGTTTTTTCCCGGCGTGGATGTTCTTTGAATACGAATAACATCGGGCTTCAATTGCGCTATGACAATACTCGGCTATGATACCGAGCGGTGATATAAAATGGAGGTAAAATCTTTCGATCGTCTACTTCGCGACCGCGAGCTGCTTGCGTGTGTGTTTCATTATAAAAGTCTACCTCCGGTGATGTTAGTCAAAACAACGGAGGTACTTTCTATTTAACATTTTTCGTACGGATCGTTCGTGAATTATGTAAACAACTTTTTTTAAAGTTTCCCTCTCCCTTATAAACAAGTATTTTACCGTTCTTCCCCGTTTTGTAAGATATAAGATATCTACGTGTAATTGTTTCTATTTCACTACAGATTGAAAATTATATCTTATATTTATAATTATGTAATAAAATGTTATATATATAGTAAAAGTTTGAAAAGTGATAAACTGCTAAGTGAAAAGCGGAGACTAAGAAGTTGTTTGTTTTATAAAAGTTTTATGCTTTTCACTTTTTGAGTCACGGAAAGCGAAGAGCGTTCTGTTTTTGACTTTTCAGAATTTACTTTTTTAAAATAACATTTTGGAGAAAAACCTTTGAGAATTAAGGGCACGACACTTTTCACGATTCTGTTAGTTACTTTAGTCGCGCGTTAACGACGCGGTAAACAAAATTATAATTTTTTTTATAAAAACAGAAAACAGCAGCCGTGAAAATGACATTTATGGTGGTCGTTTCTGATGAAAGGAACATTTTGTACTACCCACGAGATAAAAATTAAATTATGAATCATTTTTAAGACGGTACAACCGCTTCCGGTGAAGCTGAGAAAACTATTATTCGACAGGGATCGCGTGCAAATATGAACTAGACTTTGCCGAATAACGAGCAGCGAAGAAGGCTAAAGATTAAACGTTTTCAAACATACCTTAAAAAATAAACGCAGAAACGATGTGTCGATTTTTTCTAACTTTCACTTTTCAAAACTGCTATTCTAAAAAGAACGCAGAAGAAAACCGTGGAAAGTTGACGTTTTCTTCGTAAAGCAGATTAAATAGGCAAAATACATAATACATTTTTTCTTTAATCCTCACAAATTCTACAGAATGAAAAGTGAAAACTTAAAAAAAAAAGACGCCTTTTGTGTTTCGAAAACGTTCTAGACATCGTGAAACAATTTTACGTTATTTATTTGCGCGTTAAATATTTATTGACGGACGATGCACTATTGTCGATTTTACTCTCGGTTTTATCTTAGTATTTTAGTTGTCTCACGGTCTTTGTCCAGAAAGTTAGCAAAGCGCGAATCTCCTCCCTCAAAGTCGTTATGCCATACCGTTTACCGTTTGTTATTTTAAATATTAATTACTTCGCGCCGGGGTGTATCGTCTTTTCATATAGTTTATTCTTTCTTTGTTTAATCGCTCCGTGATTATTTCGAAGCGAACCGGTTTAGTAGCCTCTTTTTGTTAGCGTAAAGGTGATCGTTTATGACACGCTAAACCGTCATTATGCATTATGTTACGCGATTACTATTATTATCCCCGTAGCCGATCTTACGTCAGCAAACTAAACGATGAGTAATATTTGCTATTGCGATTAACTAATAGTCTCTTTCGTCATTAACTTTGGCCTCTTTTATATGTACGTATGCGTTTGTTTTTCTATCCGAAGTGAAGAAAGTAGACGTAAAACTTTTGCCGATGGTTATAGCTTTTTTAACATTTTTCACTCGTTTCAATCGAGCGCATTCTCTCTCTTCTTATTCCCCTTCTTCGTCCTCCTTTCCTTCCAGATCTCTCTCGAATATGTCTGTTATCGCTGAACAAAGACGTCCGAGTGATTTCGTAATTTGAGATGCGTATTTCATTTTGAAGTTTGTGGTTGCGAAACGATATCGCGGCTACGCGAGAAAATAAAAATTTTACTTTTAATTATTTAGTACAGACCGATACCGACCTGAAGCTCTATTTAGCAAAATTACAAACGGTATAAACCGTAAGCAGTAGCACCCGTAAGCACTAGTAAACCGTAGATTCGCTAGCCGGTTTTAGTGTAGGGCGAAGCGGAAAACCTCGAGTACTCTACTTTTAATTATTTTGATGAGTATTTCGTCCTGTTACGGTACAGTATTTAAGCCGATCCGCAGATTGTGCGTACAAGTACGAATTAGGATGCTCGACTTCCTCGGTCGGAACTCGCATAAGCGGCGGGTAGATTGTGCGAGGGTTCTGGCTGTTAGAGCCGTAAGATCGATTACGTTATGTCGATCGATCGAGACGATTATATTGCGGCTGTAGAGCCGCAAAATCGGAAACTTTCTGCAGGCACTTGCACGGTAATAAAGCAGCCTTCTTGCCGAACCGCATAAATACCTCGTCCAGAAAGTAAAGGTTTGCCGACCTCGGCGCCGATCCGGTTACTAGTTTGCCAAAGTCCTCGGAGCTTCACCCGGTGAGGAAGCGATCAACGATCGGGAAAAAGATGCCTTAATAATAAAATCGAATTAAAAAAGTAAGAGTTTTAAAAACTAAGCGCACAGTACTTTGACTCTTTTTCAAATGTTGCCTTTAAAAAGTCGGCAGCAAATTAAGAGTCTGTTAGATTTTTTGGTCGTTGTTTTTACAATACAACGTCGACTCGAAAATGTATAAATATAAAGAAGAAAAATACTTCATTTTCTTGTGTTAAACGGTTTTTTAAGTCGCTCTCTGTGACCTAAGGCTTTTTATCCCGAGTTTTCCGATAAACGTTTTAAAATTTTCATATTAAAATACTTTGTGAATATCATAATTACATCGGGCTATGTATCATTTAGGCTGTAATAATCCGATACGCTACGAAGATGACAATAAAATAAATAAATACCTATTCTAATCGCTCGCACTCGCGAATGATTTTTCATTAAAATAAATGTTGCCGCTTAAGTTACGCGATGGCAGGGACATCAAAGAGAAGAACTTCCTTTTTAAAATAAAGCAAATAAAATCGTAAATTGTCCGTTCGGTGACAGTTTGTACTTAAATATACATTAAAAAAACGAATGAAATAAGAACTTCGTTTTTTAAGTCTATTTAAAACGACGATCTCCTGTACCGGGACCAAAAAGCGAGACGAATAAAACCACCTGCAGTTCTCATGAGATTGCGGTATCTAATTTCTGATAGTCTATCTCAGATATATACGGCAACGATTTTTTTTCTCATAAAGAATAGATTTTTATATTTATAGGCCTGGCAAAAATCTGGAATATATATTTTATCTCGGCTTCTAGTTCGTTGTAGAACGGTTGTTCGATTCCGAGTCGGAAAGTTCGGTAGAGGTATGCTCAGAGTGTGCGGAAAATGCCTTAAAAATACAGTTTTCCGAAAATTAACCAAATTTTATTATTTCTTTAGTACGATTTTTATTTCTTTAGTATTTGTATTTCTTTAGTAATTTTTTTCCTAATTTTAGATAATTTTCACTACAATGGTCCTTTTGAAGTTATTTTTAATTTTAATCGCAAACCGATTTATAACGATTTTAATTCTTCGTACTTTTGGTGTTATCCGGTCGTTCGTTTCATCATTGAAACTCACTCGACTGATATTTAAAAAGCTATTTATTATATTTTAATACAATTAAACCGATCTTAGTCCTCATTACGGTGTTATAAAATCGACAAAAACCTTTCATTAATTTATAATTATATTATAAATTTGTTTGTTTTGATTTAAAAATACAAGTTAATTAAATCGTATGTTAAAAAAATCATTTGCGGAGTTTTGCGTTAGCGATCGACCTGCTAAATGATGAAACTAAGAAATAGGCTTTCAAAAATTAAAAACAATTTTTACAAAGTACGTATGTACGTTTATGGAGATCGACAATGTAAAGTATAGAATGAGGAATGTAAATATTATCAATTACAGATCGATAGGGTTGAAGTTGCTTTAGAGTGCAAGGAGAGTGAAAAAAAGTAAAACCCTTATTTTACAGTATATTGGATTCGCTGTCTGGATCTTAGTCCTCAAAGTAATTTTGAAGTGAAGCATTATTAGTGCTAAATTTTGAAGAAAAAAAATGTTTTTTGGAGCGCTTTGTGTTTGAAAACCGAATTAAATGAAACAAATTAAAAATTAAAAACACACCTATTTTTAAAAACGTTATTTATTTTGAAAACAAAAAACTATTTTTAGTACAAAAAGAAAATAATTTTTACGGTTTATTGAACCCTGCGCATGATGACTAAAATCTATTTAATCGTACTAAAAAAAAATTAGGTATATAAACTTTAGGTCGGGTAAATTTCTACGGTGAAGCGTGATGAAACAACAATAACAACACCGTGAATTCAAAAACTTCAACCGCAGTAGTAGACGGTAGGTGGTTACACAGGCGCTGAGGTTATGTTCCCCCTCGCGCTAGCTTCCCCTGTTGACGGAATTTTCCACAACTAGGTGCGCATCCGCGCGGTTAGACGGGTAATCACGTACTACGGGAACATTGCGGCGTTCCAACTCATCGAGAACAGAACTCCAACACAAAGAAGGAAATGCTGCCTCTATGTCTATAAAATATTCATAAACGTATTTGCATTCGGGGCCTTCCACCTCGGCAAGAGCATTTAAGATGCGATCCTCGGTACCAACTCGTTTCGTGAAGCCGTACCGGCCTTGATTTAGAAACGAGTTCATATCGATGTTTTCCCAGAGCCGTTCCACAACCGGCCCTTCAAGCGACTTGCCGATTACCGGCAAGAGGCTGATGGGCCGATAACCTCCGATGTCACTCGGATGCTTTCCTGATTTTAAGAGCACCTTCACGAAAGCCACCTTCCAACAAATCGGAAAGCAATTCCAGCAGCTTAGGCACCCCGAGAACAGCCTGCCAAGCGGCTCTCTGATAGGCAGCAGATGATAGAAAATGTCCGGGTCAAGTTGATATATATATATAAATTTGAAAAGAAATATTTAAAAAATATTTCTTCACGCTGTTCATAATATCTTATTAGACAGATGATAGTCGATATTATCTGTTTGATTCCCAGAATTTTTAAATATAGTAGTAATAATGATCTGAAACGTTCTGTGTTCTGTACCCGACGCCGATAAACCTTGAAAACGATCGTCGTGCTCTACATCATATCGCATAACCTTTTAATATATTAAATAATAATTTTAAGAATACTATATCCGTTGTGTTTGTTTATGTTATACAATCTTAATAATAATAATTTTACGTTTTTGTTGTTACAGCTAATCGCTTAAACAGATATATCCGTCACTATGAAGAGGCGTACTACGACAGGGAGGATGTGCACAGGGCTCATCATCGTGCGAAAAGGTCGGTGACAAGAGATAACACCGTTCACATCAGGTTTTCATCGCACGAGCGATCGTTCAATATTCGGCTGAAGAGGGACCTGGCTGTGTTCAATGGCGATATAGATGTCGTCGACGGTAATAACTTACCTTTAACGGTGGACACATCGCATATCTACCACGGTCACCTGCTCGGTAATTTTTTTCTTTTTTAATGCGAACTGTTTTCACGTTTTGTTTACGCTTCGTGAAAACAGCTCTTTTTATAGTTTATTTTACCTTTTTTTCTGTTCTAGACTTTAAAATATTTAATACAGCCTCGCATTTGTTTTACGTATTCTAATTTCTGTTTTTCCTAACGGGTTTTATCCTCTACACATCATTCTAGCGATAAATTAACCGATCTTCTACGCATTAAGTCTCGCCTAGGTTTTCTTTTTTAAACTTAACGGGACTTAATTCTCTCTTCTCCGGTTCGCATTACGATCTCTTTAACGCGTACTTTTGTCGATAGTACAGGTCGTTAATTTTCTGTAGTACCTAAATTTTAATTTTTAATGTAACTTCTTTAGCTTCTTTTTTGGATTTCCTACGATGTACATTTTGTGGCCGTAAACTTTTACACTCCGAACCCTCGACTGCTGTTATGTTATGTTCTCCTTATCTTAGTATTCGGCTCGTTATTTTTATTTCTATCGCGTTTACCTTATTTCTCGTTTACTTCCTAGTTAAATCTTTATCTCCTTACTACGATTTCTTTTAACTCGTTGCAATCGCTGTCGAAGATATAATTTTTCAAAACGTAAAGCCTTTTTAATTTTAAAATCGTGTTTTGATATTTATCTAAGAACCGTTTATTATTAAGTAAATCTTTAAGTCCGATTGAGATAACCCGTATAAGACCAGCAACAGGTTATTCGGTTTTATATTTATAATTTTAATATAAAATAAAAGATATTAAAATGAAAAAAATTAATTTTGCGCCTCGAGAGAGACGATTGTTTTTTGTTAGTCGTATAAGTGACATTTTTAGTGTAAACTCGGATGACGATTCCGTAATTATTTCCTGTGCAGATTATACTCATCTAACCGCCGGTATAATGGAAAATATAAGTTTACGAATAGTCGGTTTACGGCTGCGTATGGACTTCACTACAGTACTGTGACGTACGGGTTAATTGCACGGGGAGTAGCGAACAAATAATATCCGTTAATAAAACTCGTCAAATTATAAAAATACGCCGATAAATTTATTCCTTTGAATATTTATATCTTCATTATAACCGTAACTTATTACAAGATGTAAATCTTTACGGTTACCTAAAGTTTCTACCGGGGAAAAAAAGTGTAAACATCTGTTATATACTTCAATAAACTTCCAGATACTTTTAAAACTTTGATATTGAGAAACGCTAAAAGAAAATTACAGAATAGGTTCACAATAAATAAAGTACTTGAAGAACAGTTGTGTTTTGTTCATTTGTATTAATTCGAAGTAGAAAATTGTATTTTGATAACTTCACTTTGTACGTATAATTTATCTCGCGAAACCTTGCAGCAAACCAAAACGTAACGGTATGATGATCGTAATTTAATTTAGCGCAATCCATTCGAGAAAAACGGTTTTCTTTACTTGTAATGTAAAAATAACTTGTAATACAAAAATTAGAAAATTGTGATAAAATGATATATTTCGCTTAAAAATGAAATGTTAAGAACGTACGTTACCGCTGCATTAAAATTCCATCGAGTAAAAAAAAAATATTTGTTACTTCAACGTATTTGTTACATACCCGATAATCTGCTATTTTTTTTTAACTATTTTCATTTTTTCCCTAATTTATTTTTGATATTTTCAGTAATATTTTCACACAAACTATCCGCTTTCCGTGCTTTTTTTCTTCCTTAATTAGACTTTGAATACATTATTTTCAAGCATTTGCATCTGCTTACTCTACTAACACCTATCGATAAATTTTTTACATCGCTTTACTTAAATGCTGTGTTATTACTCCCGATGTAGCGTTTCACTTGTACCTATATCGATGATGCTATCATATTGAAATTGCAACGGTATGCAATATGACACGATCTAATCGATAATGAATATATATTTTGTTAACTGATTTTACTAATTTTAAAAGTTCTAACATCTCATCTCTGTACACGATTTTTTTTTCGATTTCAACCGTTCGGCATTTTTGATTTTCGGGTCGAAGCGTTTGGAATTTGTTCAGTTTTCAGACTGTAATATGGCGCACATTATCCATTACTACGACGGATCCTTGAGCGTCAATCTTTTTAAACCGGTGCGTAAAATTGCCACCGTTCATTTCATTGTGACACTCATCCCGTAGCGAACATTTGAATTCAAATACCCGTAAAACACATTTCAAAAAACGTTTTTCACTTCTTAGGTGCGTTACTATTAGTTGTTTATACCTTCTCCAGCCTAGGTTTTCATCCGATTGACAGACCTTTCGTAAAAGCGTCTTTTTGCGCTCTTTATTTCTTTACCCGAATATGTCCCGTATTAATCAAAGTTTCATCCGGATAAGATTTTGTCTCATCCTTTTCACAAAATCGGTTAATTTCTAAGCGATTTCTCAAAATCGCTTAAATACTGCCTATGCCGTGAAATAACATCTTCGCGTTCGATCGTCAAAGAATTAATTTTTTTTGAACGCGGATAATTCTCATACGTGCTTAATTCATATATATCTTCTGCACGGTTTCACGAGACGAGGATTAAATTAAGTATTAGTCTAAGTCATTAATAGTTGTCGCTAGAATTTTTTGTGATGCTATTAAGTTCTCTCCCGACGGGAGCCTTACTCTTTAAGACTTTAGGGGGGTTGGCGTTCTCCAGCCCTAGTCTCTGCAGCTTTTCTTCCCGCTACAAACCGAGCCGCAGAACACTTTACACTACACACGAACCCTACACAAATTACAACATATACCCTTACACGACAACACAGCAACATTCTACACTGTTTCTTCTTATATTTACATTCGGTGGTGTTGCGACATCTTACGAAACCGCAACCGTAACCCGATGTGGAAACTGTCGTGCCGAACGGGTGACTGGCTGAACGTAGTGAGTCTCGGAACAATGTCCTCTGGGAACCTGGGTAACCCGGTTGTGTTTAGCTCTAGAGATGGTCCTATATTTCCCCGGTACTCCACAGATAAACTCCGTGATGGTTTGCGGTCCGTCTGAAAAAACCACCGATATATGTCTTGCGAAAAGACCTTGATCGGTTTTGTCTGATGACGATAATTGTCCCGAGGTAAATAATAATTTAAACGGTGACAGATCACACCTGCGATTTGCAAATATCAGATTTTTAGTTCTGCGCAATAAGGTCTCACCTTTCCTGATCGGTTTAAGCGGTTCCCCCAAGAACATAAGAAAACCGAGACGGATCGATACTAACAGAGACTTTCAATGATGAGCACCGTCGATAGCTCTTACGTCTAACCGATATGAGCGATATAAGTGTATGTTGTATGTCAGAAAACCTTGAACGCTAGCCGAGGAGTAATATTTGGCCGGATATTCTTGTGAAGGACGTTAGCGAAATTGCCAAAGAACTTCGTTCCCGAGGTGTTATAGAGCTGAAGAGAATAATGAAAAGTCAGAGCGGGATGGAAGAACCTGCTTCCTCTCTTATTTTAACCTTCGACCTTTCCACACCGCTAGAGAAAATTAAATTAAGATACTCATCGGTTATAGTACGATCATTCATCCCTTACTCGTAGCGGTGTTTCCAGCGTCAAAGGTTTGCTATATCGTAACTTCTTACCCGGACACCGCAATATGCGCTAGATGTGCAAAAGAAGGCCACAAGAATACCGACTTGTCAGGAGGAAGAAAAATGTAAAACTGCGGAGGATCACACTGCTCGCTTGAGAGATCGCTCGATTTTTAAAGAAGAAAAAGCAATTCTAAAAATTTGTACCGAGCAGAAACTATCTTTTCCAGCCGCACTAAGAGAACTTAAAAATTTAATGAACTCCCGTAACACGGTTAAACCCGATGTTTCTTTCGCCGTCGCGACGTCAAACAAAGCGCCTGCAAATGCAGGCAACCGACGGTGCGGATCGAGTAGCGAACTGGAAAAGCTTGTTCAGATGTTACCCGATCGGTCGCTTCACTTACTGCAACTATTTCTGAGTTAACGAAGACGAATAAGCAAGCCCCTGAAGCTAACGCCCTGTCTCTTTGACGAGCATTTTATGCAAAGCGGTGGAGAGAATGGTGAACCCCAGGCTTACATGGTACTTAGAGAGACACCGCCTTTTACGTTCAGAACATCCCGATCCCGTAGGGGAAGACACCCGCCTAGTGACGTTCCGGTCGTGTATCGCCCTCTGACTTTTTACATCTCATAGTAATAAGCCTGGCCTCGTAGGGATGCCACCGATGCAAATGCCTCGGTAGACATTTGCATCGGTGATTTAATAACTCGGCTTATTGCCTTCGCTGTAGGCCTCGTCCGAATTATGTTCGTGCGGTTTCCTCCAAGGACGTTCTTCCATCGACTATATAGTGTCACTGAAAGCGGCTATTGAAAACGCTTTCCTATTCCGCCAGCGCCTCGTCGCTATCTTCTTTAATAACAAGAAGGTTTACGACACGGCCCGGCGACGTGGTATTCTAAACTCCCTTAAAGAACGGGGAATCTGGGGCAATACGCTTGCTTTTATTAGGGTTTTCTTAAACGATCGAAGTTTCGTGTTCGTGTTGGAGATTCGTTATCGGATAGCGTCACATCGGGGAATTGAATGCCTCAAGCAAGTGTATTAAGTGCCACCTTATTTGCTATTACCATTAATAGTATTATTAAATGCGTGCAGCCACCTGTTTCGTGTTCCTTATTTGTTGATGATTTTGCTACATATATTACGTCCCGTTCATCAAACGCAGCAGAGAGATTACTACAGAACACTATATCTCGCCTTGAAGCTTGGTCCAAGGTTACCGACTTGACCTTTTCACCCGAGAAAACAAAATGTGTAGTCTTTTGTCGCCTGCGGGACCCTTTTATTCCGCAAGTCTTCCTCAACGGAGAGCAAATTGCTTTTTCTCGTGATGTTAAATTTTGCGGTTTATTTTTTTGATAGCCGTCTTACGCGAGCCAAATAAATCAAAACGGTTAAAAAGGTAATGTACCAAACTTCTATGTATGCTGCGAGTTCTTAGCAACACCGATCATGTATTTTGCATTTTTACTATTCCTTAGTTCGTTCCCGTTTAGATTACGGTTGTTTCGTGTACTCTTCAGCGCGTAATAAAATGCCTGATGCTGTGCATCGTGCTTTCCTTCGTTTTGCTACAGGTGCGTTTAGATAAAGCCCTGTCGTAAGCGTAATTGTTGACTGCGGTGAGCCATCGCTTTGGGATAGACGAATCGGCTCTCAGCATCTTACATTGCCCGTCTTAAAGCGCATCCGAATCGTCCAAATTTTAATGCGATCCTCTCTAATCCTTATTTACGTAGGTACGATGACCATCCGCGTTATACAGTACCCGGCGTTTATTACAACTTATAAATGTTGACACGCCTGTTTTTCCGACGTATCCCTGTTCATATCCTCCTCGGAGAAACGAACTTATAAATTTTATTTTTGATCTTACCGTATACGATAAACCATCTGTCGTCTTTCAGCAAATGTTTTACTGTATTCGCAGTAGTATACACAGACGGATCGAAACAGAATCGTACCGTCGGATGCGCATTTGTTGTCGGTGACGAACCTATTTGTTTGGCCTACCTAGTATCATAAGTATCTTTTCTGTTGAACTGTACGTTATCGATAAGGGTTCGAATATTATTAACCTTAAGTACCGTCGTATCCCTATTTGTGCTCTCCGAGCTTTAGAAGATCTGTATTGTCGATATCCTATCGTCATAGACATCTACAATGCAATCGCTGCGTTGAACCGTCGCAACACACAAAGGAGTTTCAGCCGGATCCCTAGCCGCGTGGGAATTCCAGGTAATGAACGTGCAGATTCCGCTGCTAAAGGCGAATGTAGTCGACCGTCCTTCACGCCTCTTGTTACTACATCTGACTTAATTAATTTTATAAAACGCTATTCGAGCAAAGCGGTAAGGTAACCGGACTGCTATCGTAGATAATAAACTCCGGCGCATTAAAGATATTATTATCTTGACGTGGGACTCCTCATACGGAAAAATTCGTCAAGAGGAAGTGGTGGTTTGTCGATTGCGTATAGGACGTACGAGAGCTACTCACGGGTACCTGATGGTAGTAGAAAACGCACTACTATGCTTAAAATGGGCTGCCGCTTAACAGTGCGCCACATCCTTGTGGATTGCATGTGTTATGCGGCGTTGCGTCGTAAATTGAAATTGCCCAGATGCATTCGTGAATTCTGGGCAAACAAGCAAGTTTTAGATCGCATTTCTATTTTTACGAAGTATTAGTATTATGCATAAAATTTAATCATTTTGTGTGTGTATTTGTACTGTGAAGAGTTTTTAAACGTAGTTATTTTATCTTTAAATTGTTAAATTTGATATATATATATATATTTTTTTTACTTTTACGTTGGCTTTTAAATAAATTTAATCGATAAAATTCCTACTGTGATATTAGTTGTAAGTCTTTAGTGATTATTTATCTGCGTTGTTAGTTGTAAGTTTTAGTTTTTTCTTTTAATTTTTAGTTTTTAATCTAGTTTTAATTTTTGTATTTTACGTTCCTTAATCTTTCTGTATCCGAGAAGGGACCCTTTACACCCCTCTCGTACCGTTAAATTCTATTTTATTTTTAGTTAAATTTTGTACTTTATATTTTTTATCTTTACGTTTATTTTCAATTTCACGTTAGCGACTGGGATATTAATTTTAAATGTGTTTTAAGAGATATTAGCTGTAAGTTTTTATTTAATTTTTTTAGTCTTTTAGCCTAGTTTCAGTTGTTTTTCTTTTTATTAATATACTAGCTGTACCCGCCACGCTTCGCTGTGGCACATTGTGGTTGCCCGGATGAGAAATGAGAAACAAAACAAAGCATACGTTTCATGGAAGTTTAATTTTGCAATACTTGTGGATATACAATATTTTTTTGTTTTTCAACTGTCTGCGTAGATATAAAGGCTATCTGGTTTGCCGACTCGGGAACACGCAACATACAGTTGCCCGTGTGAGAAGCAATCCGCATCTAAATCTAAACCACGGAATTCTAAATATTGACCTTGAGCTTTATCGATTCACCTTTGAAAGGCCCCGCTAAAATCGTTGCTTCCACTACGTTATTCGTCAATTTCTTAACTGCAACTCGCGTGCCGTTGTAGAGTTTTGGCCGATTAATATTCCGCAACAGGATAATTGTCATTTTTTGATCGAACCGTTGCTAGCATCAATCTAATGAGGAATGTTTTCCCATTTCCTCCTGGCGCATCCAAGAAGAAGGTCCCCCCCAACTCCGTCATTTATCATTTGCATTATGCGATCATAAATACCTTTTTGTTCACGCGTTAATTTGGGAATGTTTGATCGGACATTTGACTGAAGATCACCGATGTTGTAACTCTGTTCACGGCGTAAATCCACATCAAATGAAGCAATCGCAGCTCGGGTGGGTGCTGGCATTCCCGATTGACTAAGAACTTTATTTGCAATAACTTGTCTTCAATATTTATCAATGCTTCGTTGTAAATGCCTTCTGTAAATTCCACGGTCATATTGGTATTTTCTAGGCGTACTCTATGCAAAATATCCTCAGCCATATGCGATCGATATCTTTCCCATAACTGTGTGGTAGATGAAGGGAAGCAAGCAATCAATATAATTGCGAATAATGCGCGAAGTTGGTTTGGATGTGCAGTGTTGCACGCGTCATTAATACATATATCCCACTGTTGGTCGTTTTCTAATAAATTCAGAGCTTGGTGAAAGGCGCAGCTCAATCACGACACGATCACACAAAAGTACCTCGATTAGAGTGAATATTTAATTCAGATTGTATAATAATCTGAATCGGATGCAAGTGGATACGTTTTTTTTTTTTTTTGTTAATAAACAATGTAATTGGGAACAGGTATTGTTTCACATGTGACTGCGGTTGTCGTTAGCTAGTATGGCGAGTGTTCCCTTCGCTTCCGGCAGATGGCGCGGTCACTAGTACACAGCTGACCGTTAAAAAAACTGTTTTCTGGCGGTCGCGGGTATGTGACATGCGAAAAATAGATAAAAACAATCTTTGATGCGGGTTATATATCGTGCTAAAATTTTAGCTCAATTGGTGCAGAACATGTTGAGTTTTTAAAGCGTACACAAACGAACTTAACATTTTTATATATAAAGATTTGTGGGCTGCGAAAAAAAGCCCTTAAGTACTGCGAAAAAACACATCATTTTAAATGCTTACAAAAGCAGAGTAATGCTTACAAATTACAGAATAATCAAACGGCGTTGATTTCAGATGTTAATAAACTGCTAACGTAAGTAGAAGTTGTGCTGCTTCAGTGTACAACGTGATTCTCGAGTATGAATCTGCTAATGAATTAAATTACGGTCTCCAAAGAAAACAAAACCCCCCAGGTCAATTGAGAAAAAGGTGAGATTTTGATAAAAACGCGATTCGTAAAAGAATTACACGAATTTGAATTATTTAGAAATAGTTTAGCGGTGTATTATGTCCTTTGGAAGAGAATTCGGTTATTGTCTTCGACAACTCTTCATATGATTAAACGAAAAGAATTCCAGCCGTGTTATAGAAAAACAACGGTATCAAAATGCGGCTTAGTTCAAAAGGAATAATTTTTTAAGAGGTTTAAGTTAATGTTCAATCATTGCAAAGGGTTTCGCGTATTAAAAGTAATTATAGTCCGTATAAAATTGGTTTCACACACAACGCCATATTGCTAAGTCGTGTTTTTATTCGGCTCCTAACGAATATGTTTGCCGTCCTCCGTGGCGCGAGTGGTAACGTCTCTGACTTTAATCCGGTGGTTTCGAGTTGGAATCCCGGTCAGACATGGCATTTTCATACGCTATAAATCATTCAAATCATCATCTGAAGCGATGCATAACGGTGGTTTCGGAGGTTAGAAAAAACAAAAAAAAAACTAATACTTAGTTGTGTGGTTTCAGTGTTACTATTTGTGAATTTTGTTCTTTGCTTTTACATAGCAAAGAACGCTAAATGACCGAAAAACGATTGTTTGGTCATATATATGTAACAAAATAACCTAACAAAGGATTTTTTGGTCATTATGTAGGGATATTATTTTCTGTGTATTTGGTTATTTCGACTTTTTTTGTTTGTATAGTCTTAAGTCTATCTGGGCTATAAGAAAGTTGGGCGTTTTAATTTATTTACTGTAAGTCATCCTTCTTGGTGGCTTTTCTTTTTGTTTTGGTGTTTCTTTTTTTAATAAAATACAGATGTTTTAGCTGTTAAATATAATTCAAAGAAATTTGGTCGTTGTGTTTGACAGCGGCCATCTTGCATTGATCTGATAGGTTTTCCTTTGTTTACATTTCCAAATTAAAAATGTATAAATTAAAAATAGATAGATTTATTAAAAATAGATGAAAACAGTCTTTGATGCGGGTTATATATCGTGCTAACATTTGAGCTCAATCGGTGCAGAACATTTTGAGTTTTTGAAGCCGTAAACAAACGAAATATATATATATATATATATATATATTTTATTCCGGGCGATGATAATGCAAAAGCGTTTTTCGCCCTCAAAAAAAAAAAAAAGAAAAAAGTTCTTTATACATCGGGCTGCATACAGATGTCCAAGTGCATCTCTGCGGGATAAATATGTATGTAACTTTTTATATTTGTATATTATTATATTTTATGTATTTGTGACCCGATTCAATAAATAAATAGGATAAAAACTTAAAAATATTTAATTATATTTAAATTGAATTAAATTAAAGGACAGTTTATCGAGATCGTATCAGAATCAAACACGGTGTAGATCACGTCATGGACGCTAGGTTTGCTAATTCACGTATAACAAAAACCGAATTACTTTGGCGTTTGCCTGTAAGGATCAAGAGAAACCTTGATCGGAGTACTATTACAAAGTACAAGATTATAAATGAGAAAAGAAGCTGTTATAGATCATATTAGTATAAAAAAATTATTCTATGAAATTATATGTAATAAAATCGATACTCATTAAAATAACAATTTTGAATGCATTCTTTGCCTACATATGACGTGAAAAAATCTATATTTCTCTAGTTGTAATTTAAAAACCGATGAACAGAGCAAGATTGTTTATGTAAAAGGACATTTTTAATTGTATTTTAAATAATTTGTTTAGTTCGTTAGATAATTTATTAAAAATGGAAGCTGTAGTATAGTAAGCCCTCTCTCACCGTTCTATATATAATATGGAAATAACTGTGTCGTTCGATTTGGTATAACCGGTCATCGATTGTTAATTTTTAATTCTTTAGGAACGAACGATTACCTTTTTTTAGCAAATATTGCTTATTCCTAACGTGTACGTTGCTAGTAAAGATAAAGCATTACTCTCCCCGTGGCCCGGTGAGATGAGGATGATAAATGCGACATGTAACCGAGCTGTATTCTTGTACGGACTCAGGCCTACCAAACCTAACCCACCGGGTTGGTCTAGTGGTGAACGCGTCTTCCCAAATCAGCTGATTTGGAAGTCGAGAGTTCCACCGTTCAAGTCCTAGTAAAGCCGGTTATTTTTACACGGATTTGAATACTAGATCGTGGATACCGGTGTTCTTTGGCGGTCGGGTTTCAATTAACCACACATCTCAGGAACGGTCTTCATTCACACTCATACATATCATCCTCTGAAGAATTATCAAACGGTAGTTACCGGAGGCTAAACAGGAAAAAGAGAGAGAGAGAGGCCTACCAAACCTGAGATGTGTGGTTAATTGAACCCCAGCCACCGAAATACACCTGTATCCGCCGTCTAGTATTCAAATCCGTGTGAAAGTGACTAACTTTAGGATTTGAATCTCAGAAGTTTCGACTTTGAACTCTGATGACGAATTTAACGCTAGACCGGTCCGGTGGGCTATAAATACACGTGTGGAAACAACAGCGTTTTTAGTTTTCTAAAAATTTGTCGTATTTTTATTTTTGTTATAAGAATTTTTTCTGACTTTTCAGAAAAATAACGTACAAGTTTTATTTTCATTCGATTAACAGATAATTAAAACGTTAAATTACTTTCACGGTGAATCGGTAGCCTTTTTTGAAGTTTCTAATTTTTTTTGTAGTTCAAACAACGCTCCAGTAATTTTCAACCGGTTTTTGCGTAAACGTATACCGTTCTAATGTCATCGCCAAAAGTGCATATGCCGAAGTTAAAAGCGCAGTTACTCGATTTTAATCTGTACAAACACAATTTATTTTACATCAGATTTTAATGTTTTATTACGGATCGCACAGTACGATAGATTATTTTTCCCCCGTTTTTGTAAGAAGATAATAAAACCAAAAATCTTTATTTTCTTTTACATCGTGCATATAGATGATTTAAGGCTACTTATTTTATTGCCGTTTTGTCAAGGGAATAAACAGAAGCGTTTTAAAGAACTGTAACAAATCGCAGAACGGTATCGTGTTATTCATCTAAACGGTGTTTTTTTTACCTAAAAATTTAAATACGCGAAATGTTAACACTAAAATATCGTATATGTATTTTACGAGTAGCGGGATTATGTTTCAGCTTTAAACTCGGGTATAATATTTTTTTTTTTTTTACATCGATGATGTTTGTGCACCATCGTTTTTCAGTAACTTAACGGTTTGTTTCGTCCGATGAGACTTCTCACCTCACCGTAGTTATCGTTAAAGTTTTTCTTTAGTTTTTGTTTTAGTAAAAATAATTTGACTTTCGTTTCGTTTTGCGTTGTAGAAAATAATTATGTTCTACGATTAAACTTATATCTATTCTAAAAACACAGTATCCTTGTGAACCACAAAAATGTTCACATCGTTTTAAAGCTTTCTCCTCTTGAGTGTCGTAGGCCGTTTAGTAATTTCATATCCTCCGTGATATATCCCCTAATTTTGCCTTTTCGATAACCCTTCATCGTAATAAGATTAATAATACAGGTGTCGGTCAAAACGTAGAGCGAAATTTGAGAAACGATTATTTTTTTAAGAATTTTTCGGCCCGGTGTGTCAGTCGATTTTGCACGTTTCCGTGTACACATTATCCTGGAACAAAATCACACCTTAAGTTTAATCAAACGGTGAGGTAAACTTACTTAAAGGTGCGATTGCCTTCAACGATTGCAGTAGCTCACAGTAGTTTTCATTATTCACTTTTTCACTTTTAGGTGTGAGGTGAATAAAATCTGAAGCTTCACCGCATAGAAATATCGTTACCGTCATCGGCTTTCCCGCAGAGAGCCTACTTTTTTGCCGTACATCGCATAGAGAAATCCTACTTTTTTTAAAATTATCGATCGATTTGTAAATCTCGTTTCCATTCCTACAACTCTCGCTATGTTGCTGCTTCATTCTACCGATAATTTCTGTTGGTTTCACCCCTTTTGAAATGAGAAAATGTATTGCTGCGTGCGTTTCTTCCTCGGTGCAACGGATAAAACGAGTACTTTACTCGTTTTATATTAATGCAATCGCAAAGAGATAAAAATGAAAATTGTAACGGGAAGAGAAATCCGTATATAAATAAAATAAAAACCGCTTTAGAGAGAAATATTTGTGACGCATCCGTTAAAATTACAGATTGATTCTAAGGGACCAGAGTTGTATCGTCGCTGGGATTGAAAAGATTTAATACCCGTGTACAAAGCTTTGGACCCCCTGTTACTCCCAAAATTTTAAATAACGGGGTATTCAATCGCTTTTTCAATATATGTTTTATCTTAAGCTAAAAGAATATAATATAGCAGAAGGAGAGGTTCAGGATTCTTACCCTTCGTGCCTGTACTCCTTGAGCTTCTAAATTATCAAAAACCGAAGTATTACGATGTTTGGACATTAGTTTTTAAAAATATGTTTACCTTAACAATAATTAAAACTTCAACTTTTAGATGACAAACACACATATTAATAAAACATACGGCAGTACGTTAAGAAATTAAATCTTTAAACAGCAGTTGTGTAAAAAAAAAAATATATATATTTGATAGAATGTTTGAAATTTCTATCCACCGTCATGAATCTTAATTTTAAATATCCTACGGGCATATCATGCGTGAGTTTTCGTACAAAATTTGATAAAAAAAATTGTTTTTTCATTACGGGTTCAGTGTTGATTCAAAGCTGTTTTGCAATAAATCTTATCAGCAGCCGAAATCGCAAAAATATAAAAACGATCAAAGAATGGAGCAAGATAAAACGCGATTTAGAAATGGTTTTATACTGCTTTTCTTCTTACGGTAGAGTTAAATAATGTTTTTGTTACAAATTTTACATGAAAAATCATGTATTATACGGCCATTTTGATATTAATCTAGTGGAGTTGTATCCTGATACCTAGTCCTTCACACTTCTTCTCTATAATGTCCCAAAATATCAAAAAATGTATTATTTAACGTTTATTGTACGTAAAGAACATCGTTAGATATCATCACTCTTGCTGTTCGTTATCCTGGAGCGCATCAAAATTCTGTTGACCCGTCAACGATTAGCTGTTTGCTTAAAATTACCGTTAAAAATAAAATGACAATGTTCAATATTATTATTAAATCTATATAAATATTTGTACAAATACAAGAACGTAAAAATACAAAAGAAAAGTAAAAAATAGGTGGCAAAGGATCGCATAAATTTACCGGCTTTGTCTTGGCAGATTTTATTTCAATTATTCCATAGGGCTTCTAAGTATCGATGTCTTAATATGTATAGTACACTTGTGAAAAAATTCAAAGCGGCTTCTAAAAAAATTTGGGTCTGATTTTTTATGACCTTTTTGCCTTAAAAGCGTTATTGAGAAAAATATTAAAATTCTTAGTAAAAAAAAAAACGTTTTGGTCACAGTAGACCTCCTTGACCAAATGGTATTTTATCGTAAACATTATTCTGCATTTAGAGTATAATTGCTAAAAAAAAAATCAAAATTTGCAGTAAACAAAATGGGGGCCCCGTTTGACCTCTTCTTGCTTGACAGCTATCTCTTTAATGTTTTTTAATAGTACTTGAAAAACATAAAGAGTTAGAAATTATTAAAAAAGTTAACTATTTTTTTTTTTAATTCGTAGCCGGATCCCATGCGCCCTCCATTTTTTTTTGGAAATGTTCCTGTGTTGTCTAATTTAAGATTAGATAGAGTTGAATTTGCAATCTTGAAAAATAAAATAGCGGGTATCATGAAACCCCCCCCCCCTTATCCGAGATGGGATCGAAAATCAGTTCTATGCTGGAGAATGGTGCCCCGTAAATAGACATTTTTTCAGCCTTTTTGAAGAATTTTTATCAGACCCGGTCCACAGATATTAATCGATAGTGTTAGGCCTAACACTTGCACATATGTATATACATATTCCAGAAATTTCTATAATTTTTTTGTGTTTTTCGGTTAGAGAGGATCGCGAGAAATCAAGATCGCTAAAACCCTGATACCCAAAATTTTGACCGATTCGTTATATCTGTGCTGTAATAGCAGCAATAGAGCTATAGAGCTACAACCGGTAAAGTAAAAGTACTTAAACGTTAAATTACGTAAATTAAATAATTAACTAGTAATTTGTATTTACTAAAAGGGAGGAGAACCGTTGTCCATGTACGATAAAAATTGTGGCTGTAGAGTCAGTATCGTTGAATTTTAGTTTGTAAAAAATTAAAAATATAAAAATAATCGTAAAATATATAACGATATATTCGTGACTTTGCTCGCTGTATATGGTTACTCGTGTTTCCAGTAGCTCAATTTTTTTTTGGCACGTAAACGGAGGCAGGTACAACCAGTCGCGTCGCACATACAATAACAGTGGCAGCGGCTTTTTTGGCCGAGCCGCCGCGCTGTATATTATCGCATCCCTTAAAAGATCAAGATTAAAAAACCCAAAAATGGTTTTTAGATAAATTTTATTTATCTGAAGAATATTTGCAAGTCCAAATCTGCTGTGTACGTCGTTTAGCGTAGTCTGAAACGGGGAAAATCTGCAATCATTTTTGAAATGTTTTTACCTTTCTTCACGCTTTCGAGGTCGAATTTCAGAAAATCTAAAAATCGGACTTAAATATTCGCATGAAGATTACGCGCATCAAAAATCAAATTGTTATTTCATTTGTTACCAAGAAATTAAAAAAAAGACCGGTTTCAAAAAATTCAAAACTTCATTTTTACCCCTTTAAACTCGGTATTTCAAAACATCTAGAAATTAATTTTTAGATATTCACATGAAGATTACATATACCTAAATCAACCTGATATCTTCATTCGTTACTGAAATATTTAAAAAACTGTAAATTATCGTAACCCATTAAACTCGGAATTTCAACAAAAAAAAAGCATTTCTTAGTGTCCACTTGTACTGTAAGAACATGTATACAAATTTTTCAGTAGTTTTTTCTTGGGCGTTGATGAATCATTCGGTCAGGACAAGTTGCTTTATAGGTACAGATGTAGATGAGTAAATTGTCTTTTTTTTAATATATTAATGCTAAAATAAGCGTTAATGCTTTATAGAGTTTATATACAGTATATAGAATTCAAAAAATTCATTCTAAGCGACAAGAAAATAATTAAAACTAATTAGATTCTGTCAATACGCAGTCGATAAACGTTCAATATTCATAGTTAGTCGATACCATCTAGAAAGGTTCTGTTAAACGGTTTTTTGTTTACTTAAAACAGTTTGCGTTAAACTTATTAAGCTTTGGGGACTGAAGTAAATAGATTTTGTACTATCGGTAAGGTTAAGAATAAAGACGGTCTTAGCTGTAGACTTTTTAAAATAAGGTCGGTTTTATAATTATTTTTTGTACACGAAACAAAGCACCGATGTGACGTAATGCGGATCTTACATCCACTCCAAACACTATACTATACCGGAGCTCCGACTGCGTTAAAGCATAGTACAATTTTTTTAAACTTTTCTGTCTTTAC
The DNA here is from genome assembly GCF_047948215.1 of Lycorma delicatula. NCBI lineage: Eukaryota > Metazoa > Arthropoda > Insecta > Hemiptera > Fulgoridae > Lycorma > Lycorma delicatula. Next base: position 129,698,453 of record NC_134463.1, on the reverse strand, counting down.
GACCTATTTTCCTGTAAAGATCAATTAAGATGTGACTGTGAAAATTGTCCTTCATAATACAAGCTATTTGATCTTAGATCCCCGTGTAGTTCTAGATATTTTTATCTGCCGCTTATTAGATAATTACGAGTGCGATTTCTTTTGAATCTAATACAACTTCCTCGAACCGGTTTCCAATTTTATTAGAGGAAAACGTCACAGATTTTTTCTTTATTACATTCGTACTTAAGTTATTTATATAATAAACCGCGTTTTAAATTAAAAATTAGTTTTCACTATCCTAGAAAGTTTTAGCCGTCGCATCATTATTAAAAATTAATGTAGCGTGTAAACGAGATAACTGATAGTATAGTCGTCAAAATTGATTTTCATCATATCCTTTGCACACGTCAAGCGTAGGATAGTTAAAACCGCAATTTGTTACGGTGAACCAAAGCTATTTAAGTGTACGAAGCCGATTTCAGAACCTATCGGACTGGATTATAATATTTGAAATCACCCGACACGTAACTTCAACGTCATTCCTCCGATTCCATAAATTGCCAGTTTATCGTGAGAAATGGTGACTAAAGCTTTTGCGGTTTAGAAAAAAAAACCTTTTTTTTTAAATCGATAAAAACAGCCGTACTTTTATTATTTCTTGTAACATTATGAAAACGATGTTATTTAACTCGATAAGTTTGTAGCGATTGTTTCTTGATTTTTGAAAACCGTGTACCGACTGCGCAAGAATTTTACGAATACCGGTAAAGTTGTTTAAGCCGATTTGTATTAACGTATCCGTTATCTGATTTAAATCACCGACAGCACTAACGCTTTTTATAATTTTCTAGTCGATTTATATTACCGGTGGTTTTTTTATATTTTCGAGTCGATCAAATTAAAAATGAAACCTCTAAAAATAGGTTTAATAATAAAAGCAAGATGACGGGATATTATGCAAACGGGCACCGCTATATCCATCCAGATCTTTCTTTTTCCTGTTTAGCCTCCGGTAATTACCTTTCAGATAATACTTCACAGGATAAGTACGAGTGTAAGTGAAGTGTATTCTTGTACAGTTCGACTGTTCCTGAGACTTCTGGTTAATTGAAACCCAACCCCAAAAAAAGACCGGTATCCACGATCTAGTATTCAAATCCGAGTAAAAATAACCGACTTTACTAAGACTTGAACGTTGGAACTCTCGACTTCCAAATAAGCCGATTTGGGAAGACGCGTTCACCACTAGATCAACCCGGCGGGTCCAAACCCATCAAGACCTGTCTTGAATTATCCGTTACTTTTTGATGACTAATGATTTGCATCGCATCCGCTGATCGAAGAAAAATTTATTGCTTTACGGTAGAATCTAGTAATTTATCGATTTTTTTTTAATATATAGGGTCGGTAATTAACGACAACTCGTATGAATATTTTTACTACAAAGGTGAAATACTGTTCAAACAATGGGCATCAGTAGTGGTTTTTCATTAATATTGGTCCGTCGATAAATTTTATCGTAAATTTCCAAAGTTTTCTATTATTATTATTGTACTCATCAAAACTATACCTGCACTATTTTTTCTTTTTTTATTGAAGCGATGAAGAAAGATGATTTCTGAATTCTACAGAAATGTATTCTTTAAATTTATATTAAACGATTCTCTTTTTAATTTTTTACTCGTTACAGGTGTACAGTTAAGGTCGCCTGTAAAACCCTGTAATCCAGGGTTTTAATGCTGTTTTATATGACAAGAATTTAATCGGAGGAAAATTCCGTTTGAGTCTAATTTATTAGCAAAAAAGCATAGTTAAACTATCGACTTAACTAGTATCCTTTGATTCAGAAGATCCCAATTGTCAGCCTAAAAGTAATTTTCCAAAGTTTGATAATCTCTTTAATATAGATAATATTAAACAGATAAATATAAAATAATATATTATTATATTTTTTATACGAGTATAATAATATTTAATATATATATATATATATGTATATTTAAGTCTTATATGACATTTTTTTAATATTATTTGTATCGCTAAGTCCAATTTGGAATGCGGTCAAAAACTTATTGTAGTCTTAAATACATTTCCTTCATTTTTTTTTGGTTTATATGGTCGGTACAAGATTTAAATCCATAACTGTATGTGATGTCTTTTTTTCCTTTTTTTCCTGTTTGGCCTCCGGTAACTACCGTTTAGATAATACTTCAGAGGATGAATGAGGATGATATGTATGAGTGTAAATGAAGTGCAGTCTTGTACAGTCTCAGTTCTACCAATCCTGAGATGTAAGGTTAATTGAAACCCGACCGCCAAAGAACACCGGTATCCACGATCTAGTATTCAAATCCGTGTAAAAATAACTGCCTTTACTAAGACTTGAACGCTGGAACTCTCGACTTCCATATCAGCTGATTTGGGAAGATGCGTTCACCACTAGACCAACCCGGTGGCTCTGTATGTGATGTCTGTTTAAATGTAAAGTTGTAAACGTTTTTTATAGTAATACAGTAATCCCTCGCTATTCGCAAGTTTGGCGTTCTCTGTTGCCTCAAGCGATTTTCTAAAAAGTGAATTTTACCGGTAAAACTGCTAATAAATTAAAAAATTATCGTTTAGTACAGTACTTAACAAACGTTTCGTTGTTATTGTACTACTTGTATCGTTGGAAAACAATTTTTTCATCCTTATTTGGGAAGACGTTATCAGCATAGCCGGTAACAGCTACTAAACAGTTATTAAATGTTTTACAGTAAACATTTAGACTAAATGTTATCAGTAAACCGTTTGGCTGTATATACTGTGCTTCACATTTTGCTTAAGTTGTTGATAAACGATATAAATGAAAGTTTTCATTAACTAGAACTATAACAAAATATTTTTATCGGTCCGATAATGCGCGCTTCAGTATTTTACTTGTATTTATTTTTTATGTATAAATTATTTTAAGTAATTGTTTTTGTTTGAAAGGTGAACCGGGTAGTGTAGTCTTCGGTTCGATATTGGATGGCCATTTTGAAGGCAAGATAATGTCTAAAACTAGCGGTTCATATTATATTGAAAAAGCATCTAGATATTTTCCAAAAAATACTAACTCTAGTTTTCATACTATAGTTTATAAAGAATCTGATATTGAAGATCCGTATGTTAACATCAGGGAAGGTAAGCGATTTATGAACCTTAATATATAAGCTTAATATTATGTATGAGTCAGTAATTAATATTTATAAAAGTATAACTTATGTTTTCTTCATCTCATCACTGCTGTTTACGTCTTTTATTTTCACCTTTTATCTATTCTGAGCTAGTATATGCAATAGCAGAGCATTCATAAACATATATATATATATATATAAAATAATTTTTTCCTTTTTTTTAAATTGGTATAGTTCAGTTTCGAATTTTATCATTATATCAGTCTGTCTTTTGTTTATTTATTTTATATCTTTTAATAGGTAATTTAAATGTTTAAAAATAATGAGCTACCAATATTCTTTAACTTTACTTTTTTTCAATATATATGTACTGTGGATTTCATTTAATTATTACTATTATAATATTTAATATAATAGATTTATAATAACAATTCTCGTAGCTGAAAAGATAATGCTAAGGATTTTAGGATTCACTGTATTATTGGCTAAGTAGAAATACTATAAAAAGTCAAGCCAGTAGCTGATATGTTTAAAATTTTCTTCTTTAGTTAACAATCCTCAGATTGGTTTGCGGTAGTCCTCCGTTCTATTCCACTCTGTGCTTTCCATTTATGTCTTCAGAGCAGCTACATCCCACATCATAAGCGTTTGTTTCATACACTTAAGTCTTCATTTTCATCTTCCTGTTTCCCTTTTCCCCTCAGTGTAGCCTATTATTTAATTTAATAGGCTGTGTGATGCACACTACGGCCAATAAGTTCATCCCTTCTCTTCACAATATTTTGCCAAAAACTTATTTTTTCTTCAATTCTCCCAAGATCTCTTCAGTACTGACCTTATTGATCCATCTTGCTTACAACAACCACCTATAAAACTGCATTTCCAGAGCTTACAGTTTTCTTCTCTCCTCTGCTATCATTGTTCAGTACTGCTTGAGAAATTTCTTGTTTCCGATGTTAATTGCTTCTACTTACTATTAAAAGCAGTTTTCTTCTGCCCGACCCTATTGTTAATACATTTGTTACTATTTCCATTTTTGTTATTTTATTCCCTAAATAGGTGTACTCTCTAAGTTCTTCTATCTTACTTCCGTTCAACCTTATATTCATACTAGGCTGTTCCATGTACTACAGACCATCACTTTTGTTATATAAGTATAACAATCCTCAGATTGGTTTGCGGTAGTCCTCCATTCTATTCTACTCTGTTCTCTCCATTTCATCTCTTCTTAGCAGCTACATCCCGCATCATAAGCGTTTGTTTCATACACTCTTATTACAAATACATTAATTTTCAGATCATATTATCTGCACAGCACCTCCTTCATAAATAACTGTTTCCTCAATTCCTCTTTGCCTTCACCTGTGATGGTGATGTCATTCGCAAAGCTTAACTTGTTAATTCTTCTTCCGTGTATTTTTACTCGGCTGTAAATTAATTCATAGACTTTGTTAAGAATGTCCTTTACGTATAGTTTGATAATGCAGGCGAGAGCCTGCAGCCCTGTCTTACAGTTTTCTGAATTTTTGCTTCTTCTTGTGCTTTACCAATATTTATCATTTTAACCGACTTTTATCCAGGTTTTTTATTACTTTTCTCCATGCGGTTCTCTATGTCTAAATACCTTTCCTCTATGTATTTCCCTTAAACAGGAAAGCCTCATTTGCTTTCCTGTTTATCAAATTTTTCAGGATTCTATATTGTGTTTGATCTGCAGGTTTAATACATTAATTTAAAAACAAATACGACCAAACAAAAATAATGTGATTACAAATACATTAATTTTAAACTTGCATGCCGCATCCTGTAAAAATTTAATATGGCAAAGCCATTCATGTATTAATGAAAAGCCAGTTACATATTAAAAAAAATTACAGTGAAAATAATTATAAGGAATCGCTTTAAAGTCCACATATTTTCAAACTACTTTAATCTCTTGAAGAAGGTTTCCAAAATGGCCGATAAAGCTGGAATTAGCCAGTGGAATTAATAATTATAATCCACCAAAAATAAAGAAAGAAAAATAAAATTCTTTATTTTTGGTGGATTATAATTATACGACACACACATCCGGTTTGTGAAATATTTAATGTTAAGTTGTTTAATGTACAAAGGTGTAATATTGTCACAGTTGTTATTTAAAAAATATTTCATAATGATGAATAGTTTAAGAAAATTAACTGAACATCTTTGCCTTCAACCAAGTGAAAACTGCTCGGTTGGCAGAAAAGTAATGAAGGAAAGGAATATGTGTTGGTATGAAAATTAGGACTTCTTGATTGTAACCACAAAGTACTAAGGTTCTCTTCTACTGACCTATCAATATCTAACTTGAGATTAAAGAGGAGTGTACTCTGCGTGTAGGTATACAGCTTCAACCTCAATTCTTCATTGCTTTATTTGTAAGAAATAAATTTGTGTTTAGGAAGTTTATTGTCATGATGATTTTCTCTACTAAGGAAGTAAGTCTGAAAAAGCTTCTGAAGTGCTAAACTTGATTTTGAAAAATCTGTGGCAAATTTAGCCATCCCATTTGATTACTCTGCCCGCCAAATTTGGTATTTTTGTAATTTCTAGCAACTATGACAAAAAGAACTTGTATGTGAAAAAACCTGTCTCAAGAAATGTGTATCTTCCCTCTTAGTTTTTGAAACCCAATATGCTGGTATGTACATCATTATCTCTTTGGCGTAGCATCATGTACAATGGATTTTATGTTGATTCAAACTACAGCAGATGATTGATATATTCATCCTTTTAAAAGCAAAATTGTCAAATACACTCAATGTCTTTGCTACTCTACATCTTCAGGAGGTTTCTGTTTACTTCATTATTTTAAATTTTTAAACTGCTCTGTTATTAATTAAAATTTTGGACCCATTCTGTTACATGATTGTCTGTAGTTATATTGAACAGCGGTTATATATGTAATTCCTTGAACCGTAAGTCATGCCAAATTTTTCTTGCTGCAGTGTTGTATCAAACTAGTAAAATACTAGGAGAAATGTAACACTTGTAATATTCAATATCGCTAAGATAAAATTGATAATTTCCCTTTTCTAATATAAAAAAATTACCTTTCAAAGTCCATCAAGAGTAAATTTATAAGACTGTTAAATGTGGTAATGTTTCTTTTTCAGAAATTTGTAAACTTTATGCTCTTCTGCATATCATTTTACTTGATAACTAAAGATTTTGTGTGAATCCTGTATTTCATTTATATGTAGTTAACAAAAGATATTTTTTAAAGTCATATTAGAAATTAAAAAATAATGATTAGTTTGATGTTACAGACTGTTTATAAATTATCGTTTGTAGGTCATGGAAGCGGATGCGGAATCACAGATTCGGTCAGTCGTTGGATGGACCAAATACAAAATTCAGCTGTAGATGATGATTTAGAATTAGAAAAAAATTATAATAGAAGAAATAAGTTACCAAAGAAAGTAAAACCAAATGATGAAGTAGAAAAGAAAAAAGTTATAAAAAGATGGAAAGAAAGGGATACAGAAGAGAATGAAACGCCATATGATAAATACAGCAGAGAAGCGAATTTAGGAGGCGGAGGAATAAACAGTAAAACTAGTAGCAGTAGTAATAGAGTGAAGCGAGCGACTAGACCCAAAGAAGAGAAAAGAAATACTTGTTCTTTGTTCATACAAACCGACCCTTTAATATGGAAGCACATTACTGAACAGGTACTTTTTATTTTATTCATTCCTGATAACATTTGTTATTTTAACTTCAAAATAATTTTGCACAAGATAATAATTTTTTGCAATGATTAATCATATAGCATTTTACTAGCACATCGTCCACGTGAAAATTAAAACTTAAGTATGAAAGGACATTTATTTTTTCCTATGTTCAGTAAATGAATGTATTTATCATTACATAAATTGCACGTTTGGTTATATGATGTGTTTATATTACAATTTTTATTATTTTAAGCCCAATAAAAACAAATAAACATATTTCTTGTCGAGAAATGTTTTTTCTTTTTTAATTTTTATGTTATTTTTTCAGAATACATAAAATATTTTTGAAGTTGCTAATATTTTTTCAACGTGTTTTTTTTCTGTTTTCAATGAAAGAATCAAAGCTGTCTGAGATTATTCACATTTTGAATACACTGGTATGGTTTTTGGTATTTCTGTTAGCATTAACAGCCATATTTATCAGAAAGTTAGAAATGCATTGTTGCTACGTTTTAGCATCCTGAATGATTTCAGTTGTGGGTTTTTTGCAATTATTTCTCCATTTTTTTAAATTGTTTAATAATTACATTTAAAGGTATCAATCAGTTTGATATTATTTGCTATGTAATCAATTGTAATAGAAAATTCAATTTAAATTTGTTTATTACAGTTGTGTAAATTTTATACCTTAGTTTTAGCCCAGATAAATTGTTAAAAGTCTATTTAGATTTACAGTAAATTCAGAAGTCATTTATTTACATTATTTAAATGAAAGCATGGAAAATTAATTAGAATTTGATCTGATATGTGAAAAAAATATGTTTGCTCAGATTTATTCTCATACAAATTTTATAACTTTAATAATTTTATTTTAAAATGAAAAAATCTGTCTCCCTCTCTTTTATTAGGATCGCTGGATTTTTTTGTAGGAATCTTTTCTGATTATACTTTTTATCTGCAAAATACTTTTGTTTATTATTTGGCTATTGCATGTAATGGCATACATGTTTTTAGTTTGTTATGTTATTATAAGATGACCTTGATTTTTCATATCTACATCCTCTATGATGACCTCTTTCATAATTTTTGTTATTATTATTATTATTAGTGAGAGGAAAAAATTTGAAACAGGAGTCAGTTATTTGTTAAAAATACAGTCAGATCTGAAAATTTAGTTGGCTTGTGTTATAAAAAAGATTATTAGATACCTAAAGGTTTGGGAAATTTAATTTAAAAAACATAATTCTTGTTTAACATTTTTGGGAATTTTACTTGTATATTACATGTTTAATGATAGGTTATAATATTAACTGGATGTCAGTTATTTAGCAGGAAGTTAATGTAAATGACATGAATATTTTTAGAAATTTTTCCAGCTTTTGAACTTCATTTGTAATTACAGTTGCATCCTCTTATTTACTCTCATTTGTAGATCAGTTTTAATCATAAATATTTATTTAGCAAATAACCTGCATTGAATATCTACAGGAAATCAGATCTTATCGCTAGTGACAGGCTGTGAATTTAAGTGTAATGCCAATTAATGATTAAACACACACATATAGAGTGTACCACGAAGTTCTGCTGGGACTTTCATAACCTATTCTACTCATGAAAATAATGGAAAAAATACATATAAACATTTGTCATAAAATGCTTCATTTGCGTGCGAGTTACGGCTAGTGAAAAATTTTGCTTGGATTTCAGCCACCCTGGTGAAATGAGGTACTGAAATTTTTGGATGTTAATTAATGAGCAGAATTCGTGATTTCTTATGTTTTTTGACCAGAAAAATTGAATAAAATAGATCCCAGAACTGTATCTGCAGTAGTTTTTGAGAAACCTGGGGTGAAAACCATAAATTGAGGTAAAAAAACCGTGTTTTATAACTTTGTTCAATGGGTAATAAACACATAAATTTTTTAAACAAAACTTTAAGAGAATTAATTCTCAACGAAATGGTGTACGATAAGTTTAGTAAAACAAAGAAAAAGTTAGAAAAATTTGAATTTTATTTAGAAACACTATACTAGACCATAGTGCATTATACGTACCAGTTTATAATAAATATTCAAAAATGAGACCACAATTTTCAACACATTTCTTGTCACGCTTCTGTACTGTTTTTGTTGTTCTTTTTATTTCTTCTGGACTGTCCTTAAGTTTCTCAGGTACATCCATATTGCACATGATTAATTCCTCTTGAGAATATATTTTTGTTTTGTGTTCAGTATTTTTCCCTCCATCCTCAGATGCAAAAATCTAAATCTAAGGATCTAAAATCTAACGCTGTAAAAATCTAAAGATGTTAGATCAGACAATGAGTGGAAACGGGACAAGAGAAATGGGAAGGCGCGCCATCGTTTTGGAAGTATACTTTGCATCTCAGCACTAGAGGAACATCTTCTCAAAGAAAATGCAAGTAGACCTCGGCATTTAAACTGCCAGGTAATATAGCAATCTAAACAGCTGATTCTGCATCATACATTGATACCATTTCATGAGAATTTGCTTCTATCCATGTATACTCACTGCATAAGTTGATGATGCCATATCGAGTGATATTTGCTTCATTGATAAACAAAACATATTTGTAGTGTTGTTGATTTGTATTCCACCACTTGCAGAACTCCAAAGCAAATTGGACTGTATCCTGAATGTAAAGGTTCAACTCGCTCTTTATGATAAGGACAAAACTTGTTTTGTTTAAGTGTCTTCCAAACCATCAAATGTGAAACCCCGATCCACTTAGAAAGATGTGTACTGACGCATGGACTGCACTGATGTGCATCGATAATAATCTCATCAATAACAGTGTCATTTTCTTTTTTTTTGTTTGGGGGCGAAAAACGCCTGTGCGTTATCATCGCCGGGAATTTTTTTTAATAAAAGGGTAAAATAACTGTAAACTAATAAAACTTATAAGGTGTAAAATAAATATAAATCATATAATAAAAATTTATTAAAACAAAAGTCAAAAAAGTGAAATTAAACTCAAAACTAATATCCCAGATGGAGTCTTTAAAATATAAAAGTTAAAATAATAGAATAAAGAAATTATATAAAAGTTACCTAATTCTGATAGGTTGTGCAAAAGGCTCCCTTCTCGGATAATAAAATTAAAGTCATAGAACCAAAAAAATCAAAATTGAAAATAAAGGTTAAAAATTATCAAAAATTCTTCAGCATAAAAGTATATATGATAACATTAAATGTTTTCCAGTAACCTGATACTATGCAAAAACAAAAACATCCGGTTCAAAATTTTGTTATTATTGTACAAGATATCACGGATGTTTCTGGGTAGATTAAATTTACGATGCAAAAAACCGTATAACATATGCAGTCTATGAGAATGTGATGCACAGTCATGCGGCAGTTGTATCGTGTGCATAAGGGTGCGATTCCTCCTGACATTAGGTACTTGTGTGTGATCCTCGTATGGCCCATCCGTAACCAGTAGAGGACCACTTCCTCACAACGAGTTTTTCTGCAAGAGGAGTCCCATGGCAACACTGAATCTTTAATCCTGAATCTTTAATTAATGTGATGCACAGTCATGCAGCAGTTGCATCGTGTGCATAAGGGTGCGATTCCTCCTGACATTAGGTACTCGTGTGTGATCCTCGTATGGCCCATCCGTAACCAGTAGAGGACCACTTCCTCACAACGAGTTTTTCTGCAAGAGGAGTCCCATGGCAACACTGGATCTTTACTCCGTCGGAGTTTATTATCGACGGTAGTCGCCCAGTCACTTTGCCACCTACCACTTTGTTGCGATTACCTAACTCAGTGATTACATTGTAAATTTCAATGAAGACAGGATGTTTTGAATAAAAGTTTTCTAACGCCTGGAGAGCACTACACGAGTCGCTGCAAATAAGAATGTTTCTATATTTAGGGTTAATGATATTTAGAGCCTTATTTATAGCAAGCAGTTCAGCAGTGAACACACTCGTAATACCGGGTAGGCCAAACATATAAGTTCTTTCATTGACAACAAAAGCACAACCAACGGTATTGTCTTGTTTCAATCCATCAGTGTATACCACCGCGTCTGGGTTCGTCTTGGTGAGAATACACTGAAACATTTGCCAGAAAACAGTAGGTGGTGTTGATTGTTTATCGTATGTTGTTAGGTCAAATGTAAAATTTACAAGGTTTATTCTCCACGGAGGATATGAGCGCAGACATGATGGAAAGAACGACAGAGTGTCAACATTTATATGCTGCCGCAGACGTCGGGTACAGACATCCACAGGTACAGTACAGCGTGGATGGTCCTCATACTTCCTTAAATTAGGATTTCTAAGAACTGGGTCAAAGGCCGGATGTCCTTTGAGACGGGCAAAATAAGATAACAAAAGCTGGTCTCGTCTATTCCAAAGTGATGGCTCACCGCAGTCTACAAGTAAGCTTGTGATAGGGTTTGATCTAAATGCACCTGTGGCAAGCCAAAGAAAAGCATGATGTACACCACCCAGCATTTTAAGCACAGTTTGACGAGCTGAAGAGTAGAAGAGTAGGCGACACAACCATAATCTAAATGGGAACAAACAAGGGAATAGTAAAAACGTAAAATACATGACTGATCAGCTCCCCAGTTGGTGTTACTAAAGACCCACATCAAATCTAAAAGTTTGGAACATTTTGTCCTTAATTCCTTTATATGTTTGATCCAACTAAGACGACTATCAAAAAGCAAACCTAGAAACTTGACGTAAGGAGAGATAGCAATAAGCTCTGTTCAGAAAAACTTGTGGAATAAAAGGGTTTCGTAGCAGAGAAAAGACTACACATTTCGTTTTGTCAGATGAAAATGTGAAACCAGTAGTTCTGGACCAAGTCTCAAGGCGAAATAGTGTTCTCTAGTAGTTGCTCTGCAGTGTGCGTTGAACGGCTCGCAATGTAAATAACAAAATCGTCAACAAACAGAGAACATGAGACAGGAGCCTGTACACAATTGGTAATACTGTTTATGGCTACAGAAAATAAGGTGGCACTTGATACACTACCTTGAGGTACTCAATTCTCTAAGACAACACTATCTGAAAGTGAATCATCTACACAAGCACGAAACGTACGATGATTTAAGAATTCCTTGATTTAAAAATAAAAGCAAGCATATTGCCCTTGATTCCCTACCTCTTGAGGGTGTTAAGAATACCACCTCACCAGGCTGTGTTGTACGCCTTCTTTATATTGAAGAAGATAGCAACGAGGTGTTGGCGGTTTAGGAAGGCGTTTTGTATGGCTGTTTCCATTGATATTAATGATCAATGGAAGATCGTCCTTGTCGAAAACCACACTGTTCTGAAGATAGAAAGCCATGTTTCTCCAAGTACCATGTAAGCCTGTGGTTTACCATTCTCCATTATTTTACACAATACGCTTGTTAAAGAAATAGGGCGGTAGCTTGAGGGATCAGTTTTGTCTTTACCAGGCTTTAGTATTGGTATAATAAATGCTTTTGACCAGCCAAGCGGAAAGACTTTTTCGGAGAATAAACCATTGTAAGTATTCAAAAGATGTTGTAGTGCAGAGTTAGGAAGGTGTGAAAGCATACCAAGGCGAACGTTGTCTGGTCCAGGGGAAGTGTCACGTGAGTTCTTAAGTGTGTGTGTAACAATTCTTTAAATACGAATGGAGTGTTCAATTCACCAATCGAATACCAATGTTTAACGCCAATATTTCTATCTGTACTTTGTACCTCTGAAAATCGTTATTATATGATGTAATGAGAGACACTGAGCGGAAAGATTTTGCTAAAGTATTTGCTACAGCCGAACATGATGAAAGGAGTTCTCCTTCATCAATGAGACCGAGAATAGATTGCCTTGGTGATCTGAAAATTGCATTGATTTTTTTCCATACAGTAGATGTGGGAGTAGTACATGAGATGGTGTTCACATATTTCGTCCATGAATTCCTCTTAGCGTTCAAGAAGACCCGACGACATACTGCTCTAGCCCTGCGGTACAAATTTAAATGTTCAGTTGTAGGTCTATTATTAATAACACATTTGCAATCATCATTCCACCATGGAATGGAAGGACGTTTAGGATTAGCCGATGTTTGTGGGATATATCTGCTGGCAGTTTCAAGTATCATGGACGTAAAAGAGGAACATTGTTCAAGGATGTTCGCACCATCGTCATACTGTGTTTGAAAGGCTTTATGATACCATCCCAATCTGCCCTTTCAACAGTCCACCTTCGTGGCCTTCTCTTAATCTCGTAGTCCACACCGAAACCAATAATAATTGGTTTGTGGTCACTGCTGTGAAAGTCATCACAAACAGACTAATCAAGATGAGGGAGTAAATTCGGTGAGCATATGGAGAGATCGATGTTAGACATAATACCAGATGATAAAGACATGAATGTGTGAGATCCATTATTCAGCAAACAAAGGTCTAAGTCTTGCCTCACACTATGTACTATATTTCCTCGAGTGGAGCGGAAGGTCGGGCCCCAGGAAACATGGTGGGCATTGAAGTCTCCTACTATTAATGATGGAGATGGTATTTGTGTGAGGAGATATGAGATATCCAGAGCACTGAACTCAGTGTTCGGTGAGATACAGATTTCAGCAGATATGTAACTTGAAGGGGATAGAGATCTTTACTGCAACAGCAGGAACGAGAGTGGTCAGTTGAATCCTTATAGCCGATACCTCATCCTTCATGAAAATAGCCGCTCCACCACTCTCTCTATCGTCTACTATGCAGTCGTATCTCTCACAGAAGTATCCTCTGAGTGCTATTGGGTCATGTTGCAGAAGATGACTTTCCTGGAAGCACATGATTATTGGATTATGTATGTGTGCCAGTACTCCAATATCTTCAATGTGGGACCGAAGACCTCTAACTTTCCACTGAATAATGTTCATAAGGGAAAAATATAAACAAATTAAAAAAATAAATATACCTAGGAAACCATATAAAATTTAGTTGTATGTGATTAGGTTTTTCTTTTTCGTGTTCTTTAATTTAGATAACTCCGACACCTTTGGGTTGGGAGGTTCTTCAACCATATCCTCCAGTATATGGGGTGATGATGGTGGAGGACTTATTATAATGAGATGCTGCTATTGACATCCCAGAGGGGGTGGTTGTGGGTTCCCTTTATGGGGAGCTTATTGGTTGGCTTACTGCCAGCTGTGGTAGTCTCTGCCCGTACCGGTAGAACTTTGGGAGCAGGAACTTTCACATGGATCACACTGTTGGATTCATTTACTGTGACGTAGGACTTTTTATTCATCTTTGTCAGCTCTGAAATAGTGGCTGTAAGCGAAGTAACTTGATCAGAAAGCATCTGAACAAGTTTCTTAAGTTCATTGCAGGATCCGCACTGCTGATTATGAACATTTGAAAGGAGTTTGTTTTGACATAGCGGTGGCGAAAGATACATCCGGTTTGACGAGGTTCCGGGAGTTAACTATCTTTCTATATTCCCTGCATGCAGCTGTGAAAGATAGTTTCTAATCAGTACAGATTTTGAGAATTGCCTTTTCTTCCTTAAAGGTTGGGCAATCTCGGGAGCAGGCTTTATGTGAACCACTACAGTTCGCTTATTTTTCACTTTCCTCGCACTTAGTGTCATTGTGACCTTCGTTAGCACAACGAGCACAGATCTTCATTCTTGAGCAAGATGTTATAGTGTGACCATACCTTTGGCATCTGAAACATTCAACAACATCTGAAACCATGGGTTGGGTATGAATGGGCATACCCAAACGGAGAGGTAACCACTTTAATTTTCTCTGGTTGAACAGGAAGATTGAATGTCAGTATAAGAGACGGTGTCGGTTCTTCTGTTCTGTTCTGCCGTTTCATTATACGTTTCACTTCTACAACACCTTGAGTACGAAGTTCATCAGCAATTTCACTTAAATTCATTTCCAGAAGGTCACAACAAAAAATTACTCCTCGGCTGTTATTTAGGGGTCTTGTGGTATGTCGTACTTATGCCGCCCATATTGGTGAGACGTAATAGAGAGCGACTCTGCTCATCGTTAAATGTTTCCACCAGAATTGTTCCATCATGTAAATTCTTAATGTTCCTCGGAGAACCAATACATCCTGTGACGCATTTGTTAACCAGGAAAGGTGAGACCTTTTAAAGGGAGCCATGTTCCTGATTATTTCGAATAACATCAAAGCGAACATTTTTGTACCTGACACCATCTTCGTCTGCTGTAGCAAAATTATCCTCGTCAGACGAAGCTGACCGAGGCCTTTTTACTAGTCTAAAATTGGTGGTTTTTTTCAGATGGACCACCAACCATCATAGAATTTGATGAAGGAACTGAAATTTTGATACCACGAGAACCGGCGATATAATAGACCACTCCAGCAGACCGCACACGTACTGGAGCTAGAGCTAAATACAACTGGGTTTGCTCTGGTGCCCAGAGGACATTGTTTGAGACTACTCCCCGTCGGGGTATAACAGTGTCATGTTGGAGAGCTTTTATAAATGCTAGCTAGTGAATCTTCCCTAAGATTGCGAAAAGTCACTCTAATTGTTTTGGGATCTAGAATCCTGCGATTCAGGAAATGTATTTTATATTCTACTGGAGCAGCTAGCATTACCATTATACACACCCAAAATGAATACCAGATCATTGTATTCCTCTGTTGTAAAAAAAGTATGGCATTACTTCAATGGCAAACCGAACACATGCAAAACTAAAATTTACCAGAAAACCTTCACTAACGATAGCACAATTCACAGTACCTGATATACGTAATGTACCTTACAGAATGATTAAGCACTAATACAGTATTGCGCTTTGTTGATCAGCTGTTGTTATTTTATTGCCAACTTTGAAGTAATTTTTCAAATAATTTATTGTATTTCTGTAATTAATAAAAAAATTATTATCCAAGTAATTTTTTTTTTACATTTGTTTAATTCCCATTTTTTTTAAAATCTTTTATCAGCAATTATTAACAGTAAATTTTTTTTTACAAATTTTTCACATCACCACAAAAGAATTTGGTTTGTTGTTTACATCAAATAAATATTTTTCTGACAAATGTGTAATGTACTGTTTCTAAATAAAATTCAATTTTTTCTAACTTTTCTTTGTTTTATTCAACTTATCTTACACCATTTTGTTCAGAATTAAATTCTCTACAAGTTTTGTTTAAAAGTTTTATGTGTTTATTACCCGTTAAAGACTATCAAACATAAAAAACAGTGTTTTTTAACTCAATTAATTGGTTTTCAGATTTCTCAAAAACTACTGCAGATACAGCTTTGGAACCTATTTTATTTGATTTTTCAGGTCAAAAATCACTAAAATTCTTCCCCTTTATTAATTAAAATCCTAAAGATTCAGTACGACCTCATTTTACCAGGGTAGCTGAAATCCAAGTGGAATCTTTCACTAGCCGTAACTTGCAAATTTTAGGACTTCATTTTAGGACATATGTTTATTTAAACTATTCCAATATTTTCACAACAAGAATAGGTTATGAAAGTCCCAGGAAAACTTTGTGATACAGCTTGTGTAGTATTGTTATATAATATAACTATTTTTTGTTTTAAATGTAATTTATTGTTGTTAAGCATTATCCAGAAATTAAAGAAAGTTTGAACAGTTTAATCAGATAATTGTAAAATATAACATAATTAACTTCAAACAGTTCATTTAGTCAGTGTTTAAAAGCAGTTATAATATTTAAATGTTCAATACTATCAAAACGGGAAAATAATAGTAACATTATTTTAGATAACACCTCCTTTTTTCAAATTGCATAGAATTTTGCTTTTAGTTTATTTTTTTGGGAGCCATTTTACAGTTTCTTCATTTAGCATTACCACATTTTGTCATATGCCCAACCCAGTTTTCAACTTTTACCGTTTGTCATCTAGTGGCAATTAGCACGGTAATTGTGTCATATTTATGGTGGTAATTGAACTACCCAGTGCCGCTCTTTGTATCTTTTCTTATCTATTACCTAGAAAGAACCCATATCCAAAATTCTAAAAAAATTCAAAATTTTTGTTTTGTAATTCTTATATTCTGAAATCTTGTTAAAATGACCGGCCCCGGTAAATCCCTTTTTTGGTATGACTGTTTACAAAAATATTTATGTATCTAAATAAGTATTTTAAACGCATAAATATTTTTTATATCTAAAAAAATTATAAAATTATTGCATAAAGAAATAACATTACATTTTTGCTACATTATGGTCAGAAATCCAAATCAGAAGTTGAAAAAATATTCTTCTTCTCGATCCCTTAATGAACGTATGGGCAAGGGTAAGGGTTTGTATTCCAGCCAGGTAAACAGCAGATGGTGAGCCACCGGTTGTTAGAGCCTTGGTTCTTTCAGCATTAATCTTGAGACTGTATGGCTGTGCTGCACTTGCAATGTCATACAAGATGTCTGTTGCCTTGGCATCATCTTCTGCAAATATAGCGCTATCATCGGCAAATATTAGATCTGTCACATAGCCATTTTTGCCATATTGGATACCACGCCGGCCAAAAGGAAATGATGTTCTATTAGGTAAATTAAAAAAAAAGCCGCTCCACCACTCTCTCTATCGTCTACTATGCAGTCGTATCTCTCACAGAAGTATCCTCTGAGTGCTATTGGGTCATGTTGCAGAAGATGACTTTCCTGGAAGCACATGATTATTGGATTATGTATGTGTGCCAGTACTCCAATATCTTCAATGTGGGACCGAAGACCTCTAACTTTCCACTGAATAATGTTCATAAGGGAAAAATATAAACAAATTAAAAAAATAAATATACCTAGGAAACCATATAAAATTTAGTTGTATGTGATTAGGTTTTTCTTTTTCGTGTTCTTTAATTTAGATAACTCCGACACCTTTGGGTTGGGAGGTTCTTCAACCATATCCTCCAGTATATGGGGTGATGATGGTGGAGGACTTATTATAATGAGATGCTGCTATTGACATCCCAGAGGGGGTGGTTGTGGGTTCCCTTTATGGGGAGCTTATTGGTTGGCTTACTGCCAGCTGTGGTAGTCTCTGCCCGTACCGGTAGAACTTTGGGAGCAGGAACTTTCACATGGATCACACTGTTGGATTCATTTACTGTGACGTAGGACTTTTTATTCATCTTTGTCAGCTCTGAAATAGTGGCTGTAAGCGAAGTAACTTGATCAGAAAGCATCTGAACAAGTTTCTTAAGTTCATTGCAGGATCCGCACTGCTGATTATGAACATTTGAAAGGAGTTTGTTTTGACATAGCGGTGGCGAAAGATACATCCGGTTTGACGAGGTTCCGGGAGTTAACTATCTTTCTATATTCCCTGCATGCAGCTGTGAAAGATAGTTTCTACTCAGTACAGATTTTGAGAATTGCCTTTTCTTCCTTAAAGGTTGGGCAATCTCGGGAGCAGGCTTTATGTGAACCACTACAGTTCGCTTATTTTTCACTTTCCTCGCACTTAGTGTCATTGTGACCTTCGTTAGCACAACGAGCACAGATCTTCATTCTTGAGCAAGATGTTATAGTGTGACCATACCTTTGGCATCTGAAACATTCAACAACATCTGAAACCATGGGTTGGGTATGAATGGGCATACCCAAACGGAGAGGTAACCACTTTAATTTTCTCTGGTTGAACAGGAAGATTGAATGTCAGTATAAGAGACGGTGTCGGTTCTTCTGTTCTGTTCTGCCGTTTCATTATACGTTTCACTTCTACAACACCTTGAGTACGAAGTTCATCAGCAATTTCACTTAAATTCATTTCCAGAAGGTCACAACAAAAAATTACTCCTCGGCTGTTATTTAGGGGTCTTGTGGTATGTCGTACTTATGCCGCCCATATTGGTGAGACGTAATAGAGAGCGACTCTGCTCATCGTTAAATGTTTCCACCAGAATTGTTCCATCATGTAAATTCTTAATGTTCCTCGGAGAACCAATACATCCTGTGACGCATTTGTTAACCAGGAAAGGTGAGACCTTTTAAAGGGAGCCATGTTCCTGATTATTTCGAATAACATCAAAGCGAACATTTTTGTACCTGACACCATCTTCGTCTGCTGTAGCAAAATTATCCTCGTCAGACGAAGCTGACCGAGGCCTTTTTACTAGTCTAAAATTGGTGGTTTTTTTCAGATGGACCACCAACCATCATAGAATTTGATGAAGGAACTGAAATTTTGATACCACGAGAACCGGCGATATAATAGACCACTCCAGCAGACCGCACACGTACTGGAGCTAGAGCTAAATACAACTGGGTTTGCTCTGGTGCCCAGAGGACATTGTTTGAGACTACTCCCCGTCGGGGTATAACAGTGTCATGTTGGAGAGCTTTTATAAATGCTAGCTAGTGAATCTTCCCTAAGATTGCGAAAAGTCACTCTAATTGTTTTGGGATCTAGAATCCTGCGATTCAGGAAATGTATTTTATATTCTACTGGAGCAGCTAGCATTACCATTATACACACCCAAAATGAATACCAGATCATTGTATTCCTCTGTTGTAAAAAAAGTATGGCATTACTTCAATGGCAAACCGAACACATGCAAAACTAAAATTTACCAGAAAACCTTCACTAACGATAGCACAATTCACAGTACCTGATATACGTAATGTACCTTACAGAATGATTAAGCACTAATACAGTATTGCGCTTTGTTGATCAGCTGTTGTTATTTTATTGCCAACTTTGAAGTAATTTTTCAAATAATTTATTGTATTTCTGTAATTAATAAAAAAATTATTATCCAAGTAATTTTTTTTTTACATTTGTTTAATTCCCATTTTTTTTAAAATCTTTTATCAGCAATTATTAACAGTAAATTTTTTTTTACAAATTTTTCACATCACCACAAAAGAATTTGGTTTGTTGTTTACATCAAATAAATATTTTTCTGACAAATGTGTAATGTACTGTTTCTAAATAAAATTCAATTTTTTCTAACTTTTCTTTGTTTTATTCAACTTATCTTACACCATTTTGTTCAGAATTAAATTCTCTACAAGTTTTGTTTAAAAGTTTTATGTGTTTATTACCCGTTAAAGACTATCAAACATAAAAAACAGTGTTTTTTAACTCAATTAATTGGTTTTCAGATTTCTCAAAAACTACTGCAGATACAGCTTTGGAACCTATTTTATTTGATTTTTCAGGTCAAAAATCACTAAAATTCTTCCCCTTTATTAATTAAAATCCTAAAGATTCAGTACGACCTCATTTTACCAGGGTAGCTGAAATCCAAGTGGAATCTTTCACTAGCCGTAACTTGCAAATTTTAGGACTTCATTTTAGGACATATGTTTATTTAAACTATTCCAATATTTTCACAACAAGAATAGGTTATGAAAGTCCCAGGAAAACTTTGTGATACAGCTTGTGTAGTATTGTTATATAATATAACTATTTTTTGTTTTAAATGTAATTTATTGTTGTTAAGCATTATCCAGAAATTAAAGAAAGTTTGAACAGTTTAATCAGATAATTGTAAAATATAACATAATTAACTTCAAACAGTTCATTTAGTCAGTGTTTAAAAGCAGTTATAATATTTAAATGTTCAATACTATCAAAACGGGAAAATAATAGTAACATTATTTTAGATAACACCTCCTTTTTTCAAATTGCATAGAATTTTGCTTTTAGTTTATTTTTTTGGGAGCCATTTTACAGTTTCTTCATTTAGCATTACCACATTTTGTCATATGCCCAACCCAGTTTTCAACTTTTACCGTTTGTCATCTAGTGGCAATTAGCACGGTAATTGTGTCATATTTATGGTGGTAATTGAACTACCCAGTGCCGCTCTTTGTATCTTTTCTTATCTATTACCTAGAAAGAACCCATATCCAAAATTCTAAAAAAATTCAAAATTTTTGTTTTGTAATTCTTATATTCTGAAATCTTGTTAAAATGACCGGCCCCGGTAAATCCCTTTTTTGGTATGACTGTTTACAAAAATATTTATGTATCTAAATAAGTATTTTAAACGCATAAATATTTTTTATATCTAAAAAAATTATAAAATTATTGCATAAAGAAATAACATTACATTTTTGCTACATTATGGTCAGAAATCCAAATCAGAAGTTGAAAAAATATTCTTCTTCTCGATCCCTTAATGAACGTATGGGCAAGGGTAAGGGTTTGTATTCCAGCCAGGTAAACAGCAGATGGTGAGCCACCGGTTGTTAGAGCCTTGGTTCTTTCAGCATTAATCTTGAGACTGTATGGCTGTGCTGCACTTGCAATGTCATACAAGATGTCTGTTGCCTTGGCATCATCTTCTGCAAATATAGCGCTATCATCGGCAAATATTAGATCTGTCACATAGCCATTTTTGCCATATTGGATACCACGCCGGCCAAAAGGAAATGATGTTCTATTAGGTAAATTAAAAAAAAATTCATGTAAATGTAGATCTGAAAATGAATTTTGTTTTCAAGTTGTGTAAAAAAATTCTACCCTGATTTTTGTTTGATGGTAAAATGAAACTATACTGAACTTTCTGTATAAAAATTAGTAAAATTAGTGGTTTTATTTGTTATCTGATGTAAACTTTTTTAACAACGGGTCATGCAACTGTTTCTTTGCAAGTTTCCTAAAAAATTTTGTAAAAAGAATAGAAAGTGATTTTACCTGCATATCAGTGAAAGTCACTGGTACTGATTCACTACAGTCTATTTGGTTCAATGAAGATAGTAATGTGAACCTTCAATATTAAGCCTGATACAGAATGGTCTTGTTACTGTTAGACAGTTAAAAGTGACTTAAGTTTTGTGTCATCTATCTTGTTGGATGTAATACCTAACAGACATTTAATGTTATTATATTATATACATACAATATAATTGTATTGTAATCAGTTTAAGAATTTATAAAAGATGTCACTGAGGATGTTCTTAGGCCTGAAAGCATTTTGATGAAATAAAAAAATTAAAGGTAATAGTGTTTCTCTAATTCTGTACTTTGCAGAGGCTGAAATAATATATTGTACATATAGATATTTACATACAGAGGAAGAAAAAAAAATGGACTATAAAAAGTTTAACCTAAATAAATTAATTATACATAAAATTATATATATTAATTATATATATATATATACATATATATATATATATATATATACACACACACACACACACACACACACACATGAAGATCAGTGATTTTTTTCATTTTTTTGTAGCTGTTATTCAATTTCCTTCTAACCATAAAATTCAAACAAAAATTTTTATGAATCAAGTTTTATATTAGCTAATAAATATAATTGAATATTTTATGTTTCACTCTTTTATGAAATAAATTTATGATTATTGACATGATTTAATTTAGTTAGTAATTTCTTTTAATTGTAAATTTTAATCGTTACACTAAACTGCATAACATAACGTTCAGTATCATGATAAATTACACGTAGCACTTTCATCTATTTAAAAGAAAATAATAGTAATTTACCGTAAATTATATTTCATGATAAGGATTTTATTACAGGCAAGTATCTGGATTTTGTTTCAGATAAAGTTTTAACTTTTATGTTTTTTCTTGTTAGTTAATGTTAATACAGCAGTAAAAATAAAAAATTTAATTAAATTAATTTCATTACAACGGATCAGTTACATTTATATTATTTTATATTCAGTATTAGTATTTTTTTTCATAGTATGGTTCTAGCACTTGATCTTTCTATCTTTCTCTCTTTTTCTTATGCTGAATCTTAATAGGTAGCAATCATCGCTAAAGGTACATATATTTTGTGATCATCTGTTAATAAATTTTGTTCATTCTTTTTATTGTTTTTGTTTTTAGGTTAATTATGATCCAGAAAAAACCAGAGAAGAAATTTTATCCTTAATAGCACACCATGTGACTGCTGTTAATTACATTTACAGGGATACAAAATTTGATGGCCGGGTTGAACATCGGAATATGAAATTTGAAGTTCAGCGAATAAAAGTAATAAGTTGACTATTTTTATGTTCTGATATATATTTGTTTTTTTTTTTCATTTGCATTATAATTTTTTTATTCGTAAAACAATATTACTTTATGACAAAGTTTCCCTTTTAAGAATTGCAAGCATTACTTTTATTAAAAAAAATCTGCACTATACGGAAACAGTTTACTTGGTTGTTCCATACTCATTTTCTGTTAAAAAAGTAACTCGCATCTAAAGAGAAAAACCATTCTAACATTCTTCTTCTAATAATTTTTAAACGAGACATGTTGTTTATTGTTCTACTTCTACCTGCTGTAAAATAATATATAGGATGCAGTGGTTATCATATTAAAATTAATAAATGCAAAAGAGGTGTAAGCCTTATTAATGAAAAATTAATACCCTTTTTGTACAGAGATTGATTTTAATAAGAGAAGACGTAGGATTCAGAGTACTACAGAAAAGAATTGAACTTTAGAACTGCGGGGTATAACTGCAATTCATAAAGTATGTTTTGACATGACTTGGTGATATATCTAATTACAATTTTGACTTAGGGGGATTTCCTTGTTATTTGTAATGAAACATCAACATTAGAACAAAAGCATCTAATGTTTGTTTAATTATTGAACTTGTGGAACTTGAGGAATGCTTATTTTGTTTCATTATTTTTTAAATTTAAATTTTTATATTCTTTTTTGTGAGCCTTTCAGTTAATTTAATCAGCTTACTTCTAACACTATAAAATGCTCAGCTATAATAATGCACTTATCTATTAAATACCATACACTCTTACTTTGACAAGCTTAATGATTGTAGGGTAGGCTCAATAATCCTCTTTTTGTGCTTATGGAAGAACTACACCAAAATGTTGGAAATAATTCATCCATTAAAATCATTAAGCCAACTCTTCAGTAGCATGCATATTAATCTGAACACAAATTCTATTTAATAAAAAGAGACTTTATTTAGAAAAAAAATAATACCTGTACTATTTGTGAATAACTAGTAATTAATAAACCCTTCTGTATTCTTAATCGCTTCACATAAAGAATTTGGCATCTATTCAACACATTCTTTTTTCTTCATTGTGAAACCATACCGATAATTATTGCTTCAGTTTTTGTGATACAACTCATTTTAACTGTTGTTTTTTTTACTATTCCCAAAGATTTTCAGTCGGGTTTAATTCTGGGGAGTTGACTGGCCACAGGAGCACTTAAATGTTTCATTCTTTAAAATATTTTTTACTTTTTTGGCAGTATGGCACGAGACCAAATCTTTTTTGGAATACTCTTTTGCCATGTAGGAATTTGTTTTGAAGTTGTCACAATCCTTTCCTTCAGAATTTTGATATATCCGTCACTTTTCAACATCCCTTCTACTGGAAGTAATAAATAAGCGCTTTCAAATGTGAAACACCCCCAAAACATTTTTTTTTGTGAGGATGGTTAACCGATTATTGGTATGAGCCGATGATGTATTTTCATTCGATGCTTTTTTAATGTATTGAACCCTTTGCCCCTGAATATAAAAATGTGACCCTTTAGAAAACATAACATTTTTTCAGTCTTTGGTCCAGTTAGGCTTTGGTTCACAAGAGCCTATTTTAGTGTACATTAATGGTGTTAAAAGCCGCATTTTAGCTGGGCAATGAGCTTTCAACAAGCTGTAAGAAGTCAGTGTCTTAACAGTTGCTATGTGTAAAGCTGTTCCACTGGCTGCTAATTCTCGATTTAAGTCTACAGCAGATAATTTTGGATCAAATTTACTTTTTCTCACTAATAACCGATCCTGGGTCGGGGTAGTTCTCTTTTACAGTAACATTTGCTTTTCCTTTGAGATGAAAAAGGACCGGTTTCTTTATATTGTTTTAAAATAGCATTTTCTGACTGTTTCTAGTTTTAACACAACACTCAGAAACTATTTGTAGTTTTGTATCGGTATGCTCAGAAAGAGATGCAGTTTTCAAAAGTTTTCTTGGAATTATATATTCCAGACACGCACAAAAATGTGAGTTTTAAAAAATGAAATAAACTTTCACATTACACAGACAACTTAAAGAATGGGTGTGGTCAAGTAATATGTAGTCACAACATAGAAATAAACAAAAAATTCTTGTATTTATGTTTTCCTTCTCCTTTTTTCTCTACTTTGAGTGCTTTCACAGAATTCTTGCTTTGACAGAACATATGAATTTAGAAATTTTGGATTAAAAACGGTTAAAAATGATAAGTATAAAAGTCTGTTTACTATCGTTGTTTCATTTGTTTAAAATGAACTGTTCTTATACTATTACAGTCTATCTTAGTTGTGATATAAAATTCTTATTTAATGTTATTATAATTTAAATATAATTTTTAATTTAAATTTGAATAATGTAGATGAAATGTATTATTCCCCTAATTCGGTTCTCTTCAAATTTTATTTCATTAACTATATTTTTGTTGCTATTTTTTATTATATCTATTTTCAGTAGCGTAAAGGATTTAAATTTATTGTTACCAATTTCTAATGTTTACTTGTTATCTATCCTTGAAAACAGGTGTTTTTATCTGTAATGTGATAAGCATAATCAGGTTTTTCTATTTGCTTCCTACACAGGTTTTTATTTTATCCTGTAGTCAAGAACATAAACTGAAACTAACTTTTATATTCTAACAAAGCAGAAATCTCTTGATAGAATATATACATCCAGAAGCTTCACATATTCACATATGTATGTATCAAACTCTTGCATCGCACATTTGGAAAAGTTCATTTTTAATGCATTCAATCTCTTACTATTTTCCACTCAGTGGATCTACAAAAGTCACTTTTAAAATTTAGCTTTAAGAAATTATGAAGTTAATGATAGTAACACTAAATTATACATGATAACATTTTTCTAGTTTTACTGTGACGTAGCAGTTTCCTGCAAGAAAAAAAATACAGTTTGCCTTTCAGTTATTAGATTATGAATCTGTTGTAAACATTCAAATTAAGTACATATTGGAAAGTTATACACCAACGATGAAGATTTTGAGTGTTTTATTTATAAGCGAAAAACATCAATCACCCAAGTGTGATGGTATTCCTAAATCCATTTACATGATACATCTACTTCCCTGCAGATTAATGAAAAGTTGTGCTCCAGCAGATTGAGGAACCACCATTTTAAGAGGCTTATATGAAAATGTTTTCTAATCGATGGATTGATATAGAGGAACATACTTTCTCCCCATCAGGAAGTCCGGATCTTAACAGCATTATGAAATTTTCTGATTAAAACACTTTTGTGGAAACTGTTGCTATTTTTACCCTACTAATGATCTGGTGAATATAAATATATACAAAATATAATTTGTTCTCTAGTATACTATTAATGGTACCCGTTTAGAAACTTTTTACCGTAGGTAATAAAACTTGTACATTTTCAGACTATTTTTAATAATAATAAAAATTTCCTGGGTCCATCGAATTAAAATTTACCAAAGCACCAAGTTTTATGATTATTTTCAGGAACTATGCACATATTAAAAATTAAACTTATTTTATCAATATTATAACACATCATCTTATTTTTAAACAAAAATAAATAACTTAAAATTGCTTGCTACCAAAAGTTATTAGTTGCATTCCTACTTATTGATAAATGTTACTACAAATAAAATTGTTAACTTTTCTTTTGTTTTTCATTTTAGATCGACGATGATTCACCGTGCAGACCGCATTATCAAGGTGAATCAAATCCATTTTGTATGGAAAACATTGATGTCAGCAACTTTTTAAATCTTCACTCTCTGGGAAATCATGAGGACTTCTGTTTAGCTTATGTTTTTACATATAGGGATTTCACTGGTGGTACGCTTGGGTTAGCTTGGGTCGCTTCAGCATCAGGTATAAAAATCTTATTTGCTGATTTTATTTTAATATTGTATTATTATTTATTATATAGTTTTTTCTTGTAAGATGCTGACCATCCTTTATGTCCATAACGTGATTTCTTCTTCTTTTGTTGTGGCCACCCAAGGACCACATAATTAATTTCCTTCTCCTTTGTTGTTTCCTTATCTTCCAGTACTCTTTCATCTTTTTGCTATGCGTTTTTTTCCTTTCCTCGGACCGCTTTGTTCCAGTTCTCTTATTCTTCCTACCTTGGAATCCTTCTGTTTTTCACACTTTACAAAACATCACTTTTAAGTTGTTTTTTACTAAAACTTTTTTTCATTTTTTGAATCCAGGTACCTAAGGTACTTGAAAATCTGTTGTCATTCCATATAAGTGGCCAAAGAAAATCAATATTCTTTTGTCATTGTTTTTGAAATTTTTTCTATATTTTTATACACGTCCCAATTACTTCTTAGTTTCCAGCCTTCATTGGTTAATAGTGAACCCAGTATTTTCCTAATAATTTTTCTCTGTAACAATGCTAATTAAGTGATAGGCATTCACAAGCATATGAACACTCTGTTTTATGTTATTTTTGCATTTTTTGTTATAGATATTCTTAGTCAGACCATATGCTCTTTGTATTCTACGAATCCCTGTCATCTATGACAGATTTCTCTAATCAATTTTCTTAGATTGTCTCCTAGATATTTAAATTTTTTAACCTTTTCTATATGACAAATTTTGTTAACAAAAATCTTTGTGCACTCTTACGGTTGGACATAAATTTAGTTATTTCTACAGAAATTCTAAAAGATTAATTTATGTTGCTGCATCTGCTAGATTTTCATAAAATATGGCAAAATCATCTGTAAAATGCTAGGCAGTTTACTTCATTAATTAGATTTATTCTTCCTCCCAAATTTTATAGGTAAAATTTTGCATTCTTTAATTTCCTACTCCAAATTCTTACCATTTTTTAAAAATGGAACAATTAAAGAAAAGTGGTGATAAACTATCACCCTGCCTAATGCCTGCATTTATTTCAAAAAGTTTAGAATTTTCTCCCTTGAATTTAACTTTTGATTTCTTCTATTTTTTTCATTTTTACCTTATGGTAAAAATTAGGTGCTGCTTATGCAGCACCTAATTTTCAATGTTCTTTCTAATTACATATTTTTGAGTATCAGAATTAGATTATCTAAGGTAAATTTACAAACATATAAAAATAATATTACTTACACATTTTATTTATGAGTTTGTGAAATATATCAGCTGACTACTTCTTGTTGTTTGATTATTTTGAGTATTGAAAATAATTTTAACTATTTAAATTATTCCAGTATGTTTTAAAATAATCAGCATTTTAGGTAGATTTCATAGGAAAGCTACCTATTGTAATGGGTACCATGGTTTGACTTCTGGAAAATTTTGACATATCTTCGCGTTTCAGATCCCCCAGACATTAAAACCACTGTCAATTCAAAAGTTCATACAAACATTTATATTTATATTTCACTTTCTTGTGGACAAGTTAACTGCTATAATTTTGCGCCAATCACTTTGAAATTGTTACATAAAATATAACAACTCAAAATCTCGGTTGAGTTCATTAATGGTCAAAATCAGACCATGGGGGTGGAAATGGTGAGACTTTTTCGAAGAAACAAATTATCATTATATCTTTCTTATTAAGTAAAATATCAAATTTGTTTAAAGTTCCTATTATTCTTTGGATAAGGACCTAAAACTCATCTAAATAAAGTTTTTTGATATCACCAATCTTTGACCCAGGGAATGGAAAAAATGGGGTTTTGAAGACAAAAAAAAATCATACCTACCTTAATAGGCACAGTATCAAATCAGTTTAAACTGGTAGTTTGTCCTCTAAACGTTACCTAAAACTTTTATCTGAAACAATTTTTGATATGACCAACCCTTATGGCAAGGGATGACCAAAATTTTGCTGGAATTGTAAGATGGGGCTTGTGATATGCTAAACATGTGAAACTTTTTTTCACATGTCGTGATGCTACCATGCTACCATTGTCGTATTAAGTAAATTTGAAGTTTTTCTTAGCTTTAAGATGGAAATCTTTTTTATTCCTTACTTAGCACTGGTGAAATCTACCTCTGCCTTCCAGCGTGCTGGAAGGGATTTTTTTACAAAGCAAGAGAGATTTCTGGATTATCAATGTTAACACTACCCCTTTCATTACATGAATATGTATAGTTTATTTTATTATTATTTTTATTTAATATATAATTCCATATCGGAGTTAAAATTATTTTTACATTATAGCATTATAAATTAATTAATTACTTTAAAATTAGAAATAATGAAATAAGTTTCTAATTTTGTTAATAAAGTAAACTAAAAAGGTAGATGAAAGTAAAGCCCCCATTCATTTCTTACTAATTTCAACTTTTGAAGTTGGCACCAAATTAAAAACAAACAATTTAACAACCATTTAATAAGGCTATCTTTTCTTTATTTTTAATTTTTATTTAAAGTGTTCGTAGCATATTAAAAGAATATCCTTGTATGAAAAAAATCCTTTGCAACAAACTCATAAAGCGAGAAATCTGCATCTTAATAAATAATAATAAATGTTTATGGAAATTATTAAATGTTTACGTCATGTAATTATTATTACTAAGTGATAAGGTAAATTTAATTTAAAATGTGAGATATATTCTTTTTTAACTGAAGTTTTTCAGCTAATTTACTTAATGTTTTGCATGAAAATATACTAAATATCAGAAAGACTATTTTCTTGTAGTAATCCCATTCATCTGCTCTGTCAGTACAGTTTATAATACCTTGTCTGAAAACGAAAAGTGGTTGTTTTACACCAACTGACATTTTTTTACAATTAAGACATTTCTAATATTTTTTTTAATATTAACATTTGTAGTACAACAGACTATAATCAAAATTATTTTCTCTGAGAGTAATGATTTTCACTACACAACCAGTCTGCAGTGAATAATGTTACTAAAGATCTTACTTGTAGACTTGAATATCACCTCCATTTCAGTTAGCTTGGTAACTTGCTGATACAAAACTGTAAATATTGCTCAGTTAATAAAGCAATGTAAAACACTTAAGCCTTATACATTATTGAAAATGGTGATACCAATTACGGGAGTGATTTGTGACTAATGTCACGTCGCTTACAATCATTATACTTATGGCATCTCACCTGAAATGAAAATAAATAAAAACAATTGATGATAAAATATCGTTTTAAATATTTAAATCAAAAATAAAATTTTAAATACAATCTAAATCACTCAAATTTTAACTAGAAATCGCGGCCACGACTTACTCCACACCTCTTAAAAATGATTGGATAAGATACAAATTTTTCTTAAGAAAAGATCTGATGTACAAGTGGCACCAATTACATATACTTTCTCTGATGTTAATGTTGTTCATTATACAGATAGTCCATGTGATGATAGGAGACCTTTTGAGTTTGAATATTAACTTCCATTTCGGTGGCTTTGGCATGTTAATAATTATGTAACCTTATATTAAACTGTGAAAAAGGTAACTTTGATCACTTCACTTGTTGCATTCATTAGTCTACCATGGGATATATTTTTACTTTTGAAAATAGCTAAGAAATTTCCAGTGAGTAACTTGTGACTCATACTAAGCTGCTATTACAGCTATGACACGCATTATCGTTGTAGCAACCCTACAATACATACCACTACTTTTAGGTAAATTTCATAAGAAAGCTACCTATTGTAATGGGTTTCACGATTCAACTTCTGAAAAATTTCGACAATCTTTGTGTTTCACATCCTCCAGACCCCAAAACCACCGTCAGTTCAAAAGTTAATATATATAGATATTTCACTTTCTTGTGAACACAATAACTGCCATAATTTTGCACCAATCACTTTTAAATTTACACATAAAATATAATGATCCAACATCTCGGTCGAGTTTGTTAATGGGCAAAATCAAACCATGGCATGGAAGTGGGTTTCAAAAATACAAAATATCACCATAACGTTCTTCTTAAGTAAAATATCGAATTTGTTTAAAGTTCATACTATTCTTTGGATAAGGGCCTAAAACTTATTAAGTAGGTAAAGTTTTTTGATATCACCAACCATTGGTCCCCAGGGATGGCAAAAATGGGGTTTTGAAGACAAAAAAATCATACCTCCCTTTATTAAGGGAGGTATGATTTTGCCACAACATTGAATCAGTTTAAAGTAGTCATTAGCCCTCTAAACATTACCTAAAATGTTTGTCTGAAACAATTTTTGATACAACCAGCCCTTATGGCAAGGGATGACCAAACTTTTGCTGGAATTGTAAAAAGATGGTATGCTTGATGCTTGTCGTATGCTAAATATGTAAAATTTTTTTTCACATGCAACCATTGTCATATTCAGTGAATTTGAAGTTTTACTCATTACTTATTTGAACTTTAAAGTGGAAATCTTTTTTATCCCCTAATCAGCACCGGTGAAATCTACCTCCGCATTCCATCGTGTTGAAAGGGATTTTTTAATTACAGAAACTAATATTCTCCTTTACATAGATGGATTAATATGGAGGATGGAGCAAAGAGATCATTCTCTTTCTTGTCAAAAACTGCTGTACAGTATGTGTGTATTGGAGGGGGGATCATTTTCATGATGGAAAAACCAGTCACCAGCCCACCACAATTCTGATCATTCTTTCCACACAGAAACACACAATCTTTTGAGAACATGTAGGTAAAATTGTTGGTTCATCAATATTTCTTTGATGATAGCATCACAATTTTTTTCATTTTCGTTAGTTTGAACTGATGATCTTCAATCAGTATTTCTTGTCTTTTGAAGTGTGATAATCACTCATTAACACATGTTTTGCTCATTGCAGGTTCTTTGTTGGCTTTCTGAATCACATGAAGTGTTTGTGCTGTGTTTTTTTCTTACAGGAAACAAAATTTGGTGTCTGCGTATTACTCATGATTTTTCAGCTATCACATTTTCCACAAAATAAAAAAATAACTGGATTAAAATTCACTGTGCTTTCATAGTACCTCTCAAGACGGTGTTGTCTCACATGCTGACTCAGTTCTGCCTAGACACTTCCAGCTGCAGCAGCACAACTATGACCTTACTCCCACAATACACTTTTTTTTTTGTTTTAGGGTTGTATAAGAAGACATGGTATGATTTGATACAATAGTTTTGTATTGTACAAACTTATAAATTTATCAACTTAACAAACTTAGCAATTTATCTTAAATTGAGAATGGAGATTTTCATATATGTAGGGTGATTCAAAGAAACGGGAAATTTTGAAAGATTTGTTGGTAGCCGTGGGCGATTGGTACCACTTTATAAGTGGCACCAGCCTCTCTAACCTAACCTGCCATTTAGTTGTCATGGATCCTTGGAGTGGTGCGCAACGTACATTTGCTATCAAAGCGTTGAACAAAAACAATGACAGTGTGGAGGGAGCGCGTAGAGAATTTCACCGTCATTTTAATCTGGGTCGGTACGACCGTGTTCCATCAGCACATGCAATTAAAACATGGATATCTAATTTTGAGGAAACCGGTTCGGCAATGAAAACGAAACCTCCAGGCCGTGAGCGAACCGTCCGTACACCACAGAATGTTCAAGCTTTATAAGATGCTGTCACACGAAGTCCACATCGGTCAATCCGTCGTCTCTCAGCATCTTTACAATTGCATAGTTCAAGTGTTCGAAGAATGTTAGTGAAGGACTTGCAATTCCATCTATACAAGTTGCAGATCCTCCAGGAACTGAAACTGAATGATGCAGTTGTGCGAGCACAATTCTGTAATGTAATGCTTCAGAAGATAAATGATAATGAAGAGTTTGTTCACGAACTGTGGATGTCAGACAAAGCGCATTTCCACCTCAGTGGATTTGTTAACAAGCAAAATTTCAGATACTGGGCACAAGAAAATCCTACGCAGCTACACCAGCATCCGTTGCACAGCCAGAAAGTGACCGTGTGGTGTGCTATGTCACCTTACGGTTTTATAGGTCCTTATTTTTTTGAGGATGACAATGGTCTAACGATTACAGTGACGTCGGCTCGTTACGTAGCCGTGCTTGAAACCTTTGTTGTGGAACAACAAAAGAGATTTCCACCGATTCTTAACACAGCCTGGTTTCAACAAGATGGAGCAATGTCACATACTGCACGAATATCGATTGCAGCTGTACGCTGATTGTTTGGACAACGTGTCATTTCACGAAATGGTGACATTAGATGGCCTCCCAGATCGCCTGATCTCTCAGCTTGCGATTACTTTTTGTGGGGTCACCTTAAAAGCAGTGTTCCACAGTAGACCTGCTACAACAGAAGAACTGAAGGCAAAGATCCGAGAAGCAATTGCGGAAATTCCAGTTGAGATGTTACGTCAAACCATGAACAATTTAACGAAGAGACTTCGTGAGTGATTACGTAGAAGAGGAGGTCACCTGCAAGATGTCATCTTTAAAAAATAAACTAAAATGTATGTATCCTAAAATGGCAACATTTGTACAATTACATGAAATAAAATTCATTTTCTAAAAAAAATTTTTCATTAACGTTATTTAATTTTTAAAATTTCCCGTTTCTTTGAATCACCCTGTACTTCAAGCTGCATACTTTAATATGAATTACTGCATGTAAAATCACACAAAGGTCATTTTTTAGTTGATTAATATTGTTTTATTTCATGAATCAATTACTTTTCTTAATCAAAGTATTCTCTAATGCTAGATGGTACATTAAGAACCAGCACAAAATCACCAATAATTAAACAAAGGTGTCCAGTCAGAGCTGCGATAAAATTAAATATATCGATAGATTATTCCCTGTGGGAAAAAGTTTGTTCCCGCTTTACTTTTTTAGAACTAGTAAACAGTGCCTTTATCATTCATGGCAAATGGAAGTCTTTTTTCCAAGCCCCTGTAATTTCTGCTCTATCTTTGTCTTCTTGAGTTTCAACCCAATATTGTTACTGTGGACTGTGCAGCCCGTATCTAAATTCCCACAATGCACAAAGGGTACCCCTAAGTCGGCTCATGTCCTACAGACAGTTATTCATCAACAAAACTGTTCTATCTTCTGCAGCCGGTCAACCAGAGGTTGGTGACTACTTCAAGATAGGATTTGCCATCTTACCCAAAGAGTATGGTGGGCTGTGTTAGATTTGGTTATGACAAAAATCCATCTCTTTGGAACAAGTTCCATTGGAAGTAGTGAAGTTTGATTTACATATCCTTTGGTTGATGTATCAAGCGGACGGTGAACTTTAATTGCCGATCAAGAATGGCTGCATGTGAACATCACTAAGTGTTCAGCTCTTAGTGACATGTGAGTAATTGGAGGGTAATTTATGCCCTGTGAAAAGTAATGATGTTGTAAGTAACAGTCAGATTTGGTACCATCAAGAGTAATTAGGAAATAATCATTGTCATAGGTTAGATAGGTGGGTATTACAGTAGTACAATCAAGGCTGGTCTGCTGGTAAATGATTTGGTGGAGTCTCATAATTTAGCTCCTTTATAATTAATTTGTCATATTTTCATTTGCACAGGGAAAATGCACAAGGCTGCACTTTCTATACCAGGATAGATGTGGCTTTTTTATTTATATCATCTCTATCGAGTGAAGCAAAATTTTGTTGCAGAACTTTGTTTTGAAATGAAAAAAAAAAAAACAGATTTATAATTTGTGTTAGTTAATGTGTGGGACAGAAACTGTAATAACACCAGCATGATTCATTTTATATTACTTAGGAATTCTTACATTTTTTTAGAAAGTATTGAATTTTTTCATCTGGTTTAAAGTATATGCATTTTTATTCCACTGTTTATTTCAGGAGCATCAGGAGGAATATGTGAAAAATTTAAGACTTATACAGAAACAGTGGGTGGTATGTACCAGAGCACTAAACGTAGCTTGAATACAGGTATTATTACTTTTGTAAATTATAACAGCAGAGTTCCTCCAAAAGTATCACAGCTCACTTTAGCGCATGAAATTGGGCATAATTTTGGCTCGCCGGTATGTATGCATAATTTTATACCAATGTTTTTTTATAAAATTTTATTCTATCTGTGCATGCGTTTAGAAATAAGAAAATCCTTTATATAGAAAACAATTCTTATGCTCCTGTAAATCTAATTCAGCTATAACATTTAGGGATCGGCTTTGATACTTATTGTTAAAAGCGTCAATTTCTCACGCTTTAAAATTTTTACCTTGGACAATAACTGCGTAATAATTCTGCTTTAATCATTTTTATTTCAAATAAGTTATTTTATTGTTATTATTATATCTTTTCTTTATTTCTAAAGGTAACCCTTTTTTACAGCATGATTATCCAGCAGATTGTCGACCAGGAGGTCCAAATGGTAATTTTATAATGTTTGCATCAGCAACTAGTGGAGACAGACCAAATAATAGCAAGTTTTCCAGCTGTAGTGTTGGAAATATTAGTAATGTTTTAGATGCCATCGAGGATAATAAGAAGAGAAACTGTTTCAAAGGTATCGATTTTTTTTCTTTTTTTTGTTGCAGTTTATCTTTTTCAGTTGATATAGTACAGGATGATTTTTGTATCTCTTCAATTACAGGAATACCACATTTTATGTGCGGTATGTTTATTCCTGAACTCTCTTGTGTACTATAGATAAGTCCTTGACATTCAGTTTATTCTTCTGTTTTAAATTTCATATTGAATGTTTTATTTTGACATAAGCCTCTTAGTGAAAGAAATTACTGTTTACGCATCCCTATTCATGTCGATCAATGATCCTGGCCGATTCATGTTCAACCAGTCTCAGTAATATTGTTATATTCTATAAAATGAAAGATATAATTGAAAATCCCGGCAGCATCTAAAGCGAAATTTCTCACAAATCTTTCTTATCCAAAAATTACCTACCTTATGAGATTCATTGACAGATTATAGAAGTTTTTTGTTAACGTTATGAATGAATAAACAGTACAATGATGGTGTCAAAGGTTTAACACAAAGAGAGAGAAAATCCGCGATAGTGAACAAATTTACGGCTAAGTTGCTGCATTGTGTTGACAAATTTATTAGATAGGATTGGTATCTCATACTGACATCTGTGGAAAAGTTTAGCAAAATTGTCACCGTCTCGAGTATACAAATAAGGTGGGTACCTCACACACTTACCTTTTGACATAAAGCAATGTGTACTTGTGCAGAAGATAAGTTTCTCATATGTATCATGACATGCAATGAACAAAATGGCATCATCTTCTTTCTTAATCACAACCGAGAACTTTATGTGGTCACTCTTGACTCAGAAATCCATTAGAACCATCTTCTGAAACTGAAAAATAAGTCCATACATGTTTTGGATTTTTATTTTCAACTCCTACCAATTCAGCCTAGTACATACTACTATCAGTTTGTCCAACATTTTTGAATATTTTTATATTCATTTTTAGATATATTATTAGTCTGTTTTTTTTTGTTTTTTTTTTTGAAAATATATAGTAATTCTTTAACTCTTTACAAGAGTACTTACTTTAGGGCTTAAGTCCATGTTCCTTTGATGTTCTTTATTACCTCATTTTTGATAAGATTTTGACCTCATGTATCAGCCAATTGCAGTTTCAGGATCTTATATTGTCATAATATGATTCCAATTTATTTTCCTCATAGACTATTTTTAGACCTTGTAAATAGTAATTATTTCATAACCATTATTTTTTTATTCTTTGTTTTTTATCAGTACTAATAAGCAGAGAATAACAATTGGTCAGTAAATTTTCTACTCTGTATGATTTAACATTGATTGAACAATTTTTTATCAAAGTAATCTTATTACAATTATTATTATTTTGTCATACTGCCACAATATATGATTTAGTTTTGATATGTTTGCTAGTCTAGTCCTAAAATACTGTATGCGTGTACGCACACACAAATATATATATTTAAATTATATTAAAATAAACCACCTAGTACACAATATTGAGATAAGACATATCTTACCTTAATTTTACCATGAAAGTACTTTCAGGATCGGACATTCTCAGTTATGATTGAAATAATTCTGTTACTTCAGTACTTTGGAAAGTACCATAAAAGTACTCTCGTGTTAGAATTTAAAATTAAGGTAAAATATGTCTTATCTAATATTATGTACTATGTGGTTGATCTTAATAGAATTTAAATATTATTTAACAATACACAGGAATAATATGAATCTTAAAAAGATTTATTTCATGTAATGTATATATAAACACACACACACACACACACACATATTATTTCAGTGTTAGTATCTATTTATTATAATGAAAAGCTATTTGTTTTTACTTTTAAAATGTTGTAATAAAATTATTGTTATGAACCATATAACAGTTTTTTAATTGTTTTAAACTAGGTAAAGTAATTGGGAACAGAAAAGTCTAAATAGTCAAGATCAATTTGACAATGACCATGTTAAAAAAAAATGCATATTATTATCTGGGAACACTATTGACCAACTATCTGTAAAATGATTGAAGAAGTAAAAATTTTTTTAACTTTCTGTCATGGTACTGTCCAAAAAATAAATAAAACCAAGTTTTGGCTAGGTAGAATTTTTTGTATTATTAGAATGATAACAAAAAATCTTTTTTAAAAAATTTCTTCACAAGTGATGAAACATGTGTGCAGTTATCATGTGGAAACCAAATATAGCCGTTGGAATGGTGGAAAATTCATTTTCTCACCAAAAAAACACTATAAAGCTACTTTTTGACAAGGTTGCATTGTTTTTTTCTTAATATGGGATTTCACTTTCATTTCTCATATGAAATGCCATATAGGATTTCATTTTCTTCATGTGGGATTTAACAGTTTCGAAGTGAACCTCGATTAGAACTTGATAAATTTCAAACAGTCATGTTTATTCAAACAATTGAAATTTTACTGGGAGCCTACAGAATGGCATAATAAAATGCATTGCATTGCAGTTTATCGCCACATCAGAAGTTACTTTGCTGAGTTCACTTAGCAGCAACAATCCATTTGATATAATCATTACCATAAAAGAAACTTGTCCTGCTGGTAATTAATGTATGACACTAAAAGGTAACTTATCTTTTTACAAAAATTATTAATAACGGGAAAACAGAAATTTATGAAATGACAGATTATTATAACATACTAATACTTATTTTTTAAGGTTAAACATTTTTATTGTATTTGTTGATGCTGTTGGTGTTAGATACTGATTTCATTGTCTATTACTTTTAATAAAAAGCAGTTATACTTAATGCTAGTTTTACTTTTATCTTCTCTGCCTTTATTAAACTTCCCTTCGATTCTCCATCATCATTAATGATGGATTTATTTAAAGACAGGCTCGAATAAAACATTTTTGTCATCTTTCTCTATCCAGAATTTCTCAATTATATTTAACAAATCTGTTTGGTTTTTTAGTTTCATACATTTTTTTTTGTTACTGGATGCCTTACTTTCAGAATGTCAGTTGTCCTTTCTCTGATCTGCCCTTCATTTCTAGTTGCTTTTATTTTAAAGCAATCTTATCCTGTGCCATCTCATTAATTTTTTTAAAAATTATATTTAATTTCTTCTTAGTTGTCTATATTATCTTCTATTCTACAAATTCTTTTTTTTTAAGGTACGTTGAAAATAAAATGGTCGTATCTATTTAATGTTTTTATTGCTATGAGAAAGATGAAAGGGTGAAACATTAGTAATTTGTTTCTTTTAAATATAAAGAAGAAATAGTTAAATGCAAGTTACGTATTATATAAATTATTTTCTTTATATAAAATGAGAATTTTTATACTTTTGGGCTGTTTCTTCATTAGTTACTTCATATTTAGATTCTTAGATATCATCAGTTTGATAGTTACTGAACTATCATAAATCCTTGGTCCACAGTTGTCCTCTACTATTTAAATAAATCTTCATGTTTAATTATAAATTAATTTTAAGAAATTTTATTTTATTTAAAGAAATCATCTGTTTTTGTATACCCATTGAAAAAAGAATGTGGCACATGTTTTTCTTTTCTGCTCCATTTGGGTAAAAGCAAATCTAGATATCTAAGTTTATCAATGTATATATTTTTATTCAGGTAGAACTAAACTGGTAGTTTTACATAAGGTTAGAACTAATTTAGATCATTGCAGACTATTTTGTATATATAAAAAGCAGCGTGTTATTTTTATGTTTTGAGATTTAACTAAGACAAGCATCAGCATGTGATGTTATGAATTTACTTGGAAATAAATTTATGAGATCAAGTGATGCCATGATTTAATATTGATACATGGTTACATAAGGAACTATGATATGAAGAAAAATAGTAATTCTGATGTTTTGCAAAGACTACAGGCTTCTAGGTTAGGTAATATTCCACATGAATATTAAATGTGGAATCTGAACTAAAAAAAAAAAGAAAGTGTAATACCTAGTTTTTATTAAATTTGTATTTGTTTTTTTTGCGTATATTTTTCTTTGAAGATTTATCTAGTTTTTTGTTTTTAGCATCTGAGGGAGCATTTTGTGGAAACAAGATTGTTGAAGCAGGTGAGGAATGTGATTGCGGTTATGATGATGACGAATGCACCGATAAGTGTTGTTACCCGCGTGTCGTTGGGGAATTGGAAAGAATTAGAAATACATCTGCTAAAGGTTGCCATAGACGAGCCCAAACTGAGTGCAGGTTTGTTATTTTCATTGACTATTTAAATATTTTTAAAAGTTAAGCATTATCATCTTAAATAAAAAAAGAACTATTCTTATTGGTTATTGAAATACATTGTAAAAAAAGAAAACACTTAAAAAATATTTACAAAAAGATTACTTAAAACCTCACATTAAATAGTCATTTTGATTGCTAAACAATCATCACCAGTAACTATGTAAACCATTTTTTCAAACACTACAAAACAAAATTTTTACCATTGGTTATAGTAAGAACTACGGACCAAAAAAAAATTATGTTCTTTGTCAATCTCAGTTGAAATGATAGTTATCTTATGAAACCATTTATATTTTTGGCTTAATTTCTCACTCCTATCTTACGAAGGCCACATTTTTATTATAACATCGAGTAAATCTTAAGAGCACAGAATTTTTTTCCTCGCAGCAGTTAGTGTTATGGCTATTGATTCACAGGTAATACAAAGTTTATGAACATTTATGGCTATGTTACATGATTATCACCTTAATTATTCGCTAATTAGGCTAAGTATTTATCAGAAAATCACAGGAAGTTTATTTTTCATGACCGTTCTGTTTATCATATTTTTAATATTTTCATGTAAAATAAATCCTATTTACGAAATTGGGGGCTCTAGTAATCCAAAATATGTGTGTGATTTTGTGGTGTAACACTGTGAAACTGGTGAATATCTTCAACAACAAATTTTTACAAAACATTCCTATTGCTGTCTTTCAGTTTTTATTTTTCACATCTGAAAATGAAATGTAGGAAAGGTAACTTTAATCTCTAAAGAGGCTAGTTTATGACTCTTTTTGGAAATTGTTTCCAAATTAAATAACTGTTTACTTGATCTGACCAATACCTTCGATGATGACGATAGTTTCTGTGTAAAAAGTATGAATGGTATTTGATATAGCAAACCTGGTTATTTAAAAATGAGAAAATGAAAGAAAATACAGAGTCTTAATGAGATGATGCCATAGAATTGTCCCCCAAAGATATATTTAAATTTTTGTTTCCAGATATTTTTGATGAAAATATAGTGTGGTAAACAATTTTATATGCTGCTCAAACAGGTGATGTTAATCAGATTCAAGGAACTACTAGTAATTAAGTCATAGAATTTTTAGCTGTAAACTCAATGATGGATATCACCAAGTCCTCTAACAAACAACTTCTTGATCTGTATGTCGTTAATTTTGTAATTCTAAACAAACATTCACAGAAGAAACAAATATTTTCTTATTTCTAATCCAACAGCTTTAATATAAATGTATTGTATTCTGTTCTTTCATTATGGTTTCACAGTGATATCAGATCAATTTTTGGGAAAATGGCCGATTCCAAAATTCTTTTGTTGTACTTAATGTTAATTATTTTCTATAATCGGTTGTTTTTTAGCAAAAATCCATTATCTCTTAATTCATAAAGTAAACCGGCCTGAAGGAAATTGATCAAGTTTTATGTACGTTACATAATAACATTTGCATAAAAAGTTATTTAAATAAATTTCACCTTAAATCATCCTCAGAGTTCAATTAAAACGTTTTTCATAATATTTTGTTTCCGGCTAGGATTATCATAATTTGTTGAGTGTTATTTTCTACCCTTCCTAGCAGCGTCACTCTATAACATTTGTAGTTGACATGTTTTGGATTACCTTAATTCTCAAAACTAGAACTAGGGAGTGCTAAAAGTAGTTTTGAGAATGGCGGTACACCGAAATGCATCAACTATGTACGTTAGAGTGACAGTGTTAGGTAGGGAAATAAAGTCATTTATGACTTTATGATTAAAACATCAGTAAAAGAATCATAATCAAGAGGAAAGAGAAGAAGTGAGATTGAATTATTAAAGATCAATGGGTAGACCATTATAAAGATTTATGGTTAACAGAAGTTGTTAAAGAAACTTGAGAGAAAAGCAGGAGAAGAAATTCATGTAGATCCACTAATGATTGAAGAATTGCAAAAAGTTATCTGTGAAAGAATCAAAAAGCGACTGGTTTGAATGGCATATACAC
Source organism: Lycorma delicatula (assembly GCF_047948215.1). Lineage (NCBI taxonomy): Eukaryota > Metazoa > Arthropoda > Insecta > Hemiptera > Fulgoridae > Lycorma > Lycorma delicatula. Next base: position 129,657,076 of record NC_134463.1, on the reverse strand, counting down.
AGAATTGATCAAATACTGTAGTATAGTCTTTAAGTTCCAATTGCTACATTTTCTGAATATGTGTGGGAAGCACAAGTGGAGGAAGGCAAAGGTGGTTTCTTTCTTTAAAAAAATGACAGGACTATGTCATCGTATTGCAGAGGGACATTTATAAGCTTATTAAGTGCTACCTACAAGATATATGGGAAAATTGTTAATGAGCGACTTCATTTTATCTCTGTTATATTTCTTGAAGAGAAATCAGGATTTCATAAAGGATGATAATGTATAGATGATGTATTTTCCCTGTAAATACTAATAGAAAAGAGAATTTAATTTAGAGATGCACCTTGCATTAATCGACTACACAAAAGCATTTGACCAAGGAAATAGAAGTCTTCTGTGGGAGATAATGAATAAAAGAGTCTATCCCAAATACTTAATAGAGACTAAAAAAGTTTTTATTGTGATGCATACAAGGATTATATTACCTATTGGAGACCAATTATCTGAAGAGATTCCCATTAATCAAGGGTTACATCAGGGCTGGATTTTATCTCTCACTCTTTTCAGTGTATATATATATATATCGATGATTTTGTAATAAAATGGAAACAGAGTAAATTCTGATTGATTTGGGATATGGGACTTATTTGAATACAGTGCTTTTTGCCAACAACCAAGTAATTATTCAACAGATCAAAAATGAACTTCAGAGGTCAGTATTGCGATGGCAGCATGTTAGTGCAGCTTACAATATGATCATTTCCATAACAAAAAGAAAACTATAGCTTTCTTGAGAAAATACCTGTGCGCACAAAAATCATAATAAATGATAAAAACATAGAGCAAGTTTTGCATTTCTGATACCTTGGATGTGACCGCTTATGATGTAGATCATGATATTGACCAGAGACTGACAAAGTTTCAGACATTGTGCGGTTGTATTCGATGGACGCTCTCCAAGAAGACCAGAAAGGAGACGAGACTAAAGTTTTACAAGGTGATGGCCGTACCAACACTAATACGCTTCAGAGACGCTGGTGATAAAATCAAAAGCACTTAAGATGCAGGCATCAGAAATGAAGTTCTTGAGATCAGTAAAGGGGGGTTGTACGAGATTGGATAGGCCCTATAATAAAGTGGTCCACAGGGAATTAAACATTTTCAAAATGGAAGATAAGATTAAAGAAAAACAGACAGAGATGGATTGCACATTTAGATAGAATGTCCGATGGACATATATCCAAGGAGCTTTGAAGATACAAACCGATGGGTTTGAGAGGTGTGGGCAGACCGAGGAAATGATGGTGATAAACAGGCCCAAGGTTACATTTATTTTCATAAATCAAACGATAATAAATTTATATAAATAAGTATATATAGAAACCAGTAATGAAGTATTTCATAAGTACGGTGATGGTAAGGCAATGTAGTGACATTTTTATGTGAAGTGTTGCTTTACCTATATATATTGGCTCATAAACATTATTACTAGTTAAATTTGGATGTATAAATGTAGAATTTCTTTGATATCGAAACAGGCGATTCACTTATACTCTGATGAGAAGGTGAAGATAAAAGAATCATTTAACTTAACCAAATAGTTCTTGGTTTAAGTGAACAAGGCACGTACATTCAAAAATATATATTCTTATTTACATGTAAAAATATAATACTGTTAAAACACATTTTAATTAAATGATAAAAAGTTGATTTTTTTACAAGACTTGAGCAAATTTACTACGTAACACTGGAAGGCTTCCGATTTACTTTTCTTAAAAACTTTCCTCTTTTGCTTTGCGATTAGAAAAAGTTGTAATAATTGTTGGTTACTTACTATACTTTTATCTATAATTATTAGTGCTAAGAAAGTATTTGATTATATGCAGTTTTTCAATTCTCATTCAGTCTTGTGTAGCTGTTCCTATCTTTTCTGTAATGGATGTGTTATAAAAATTAGTTCAGATAAAATGTACTAAGTTTGATTTTATTATTTATTTATTTGTTTTAACAATCTTCATAGATAACAGCTATTGTATTTTTAATTATTGTTATAGTCCTAGTCAAGGCCCTTGCTGTAGCAGCGATAGCTGTAGATTTGTACCAAAATCCTATAATGTGAAGTGTAAATCAGAATCAGAATGTAGCTGGAGTTCTATGTGTGATGGAAGATCTCCTGAGTGTCCTGCTCCTGCACCAAAAGAGAATAAAACCCGTTGCAATGAAGGAACACAAGTATGTTTATATATAATTAATCATGTAGAATATAATTTTATTGATAAGATGTAAAAGAATTATTTAAGAAATTCGCTAACGCACGATTCTATTCTATTCTCCATTTCTTTCTGTGCTGAACTAATCTTTTAACCTCAGCATATGTGTCATATGTAAGTTATTTGTTTTATACAGTATCTCATGAACAAACAAAAAGGATTTCAAAACCTGTTCTATGAGTAAAAACAAAGAAAAAAGTCTATATAAACATGAAAACTGAAAGGCATTTTCAAAAGATGATACTCAAGCATTGTAATTTTCTTCAATTTTGAAAGCTCTTAATAGTGGTGATTTGCAAAATAAAAAATATCCCAATTCATTTTTTCAAAATTATTTGTAAATAATGAATATTTTTTTGTTTTTAGTTGTTTTAAATAAATTTTACATTGTTTTAATTTAATATTTAACTTTATTTTTCTCAAAATTTTCTTTTTTGTTCAGTAGTTGTATATTTCTGTATTTAACATTTTCATTTAAATTTTTTATTTTGTGTTTGTTTAGTATTTTAGTTCGAGTTTTAATTTTGTTTTTAAATTTCTCCTTTAAATTATTTCTACATTCCTATTGCAGCTGATGGATGAACGTAGAAAATATAAGAATGCTAGTGATGAAGAAAGTAAAAGGATCTATCAGCAATTAAGAAATTCTATAAACAGGAAGTGCAAACTGGCGAAAGAAGAGTCGATTAAAGAAAAGTGTACAGAAGTGGAAAGAGAAATGAACATTGGTAAAATAGACGGAGCATACAGGAAAGTTTAGGAAAATTTTGGGGTACGTAAATTAAAATCTAATAATGTGTTAAACAAAGATGGTACACCAATATATAATACGAAAGTTAAAGTCGATAGATGGGTGGAATATATTGAAGAGTTATATGGAGGAAATGAATTAGAAAATGGTGTTACAGAGGAAGAAGAGGAAGTTGAGGAGGATGAAATGGGAGAAACAATATTGAGATCTGAATTTAAGAGAGCATTAAAAGATTTAAATGGCAGAAAGGCTCCTGGAATAGACAGAATACCTGTAGAATTACTGCGCCGTGGAGGTGGGGAAGCGATTGATAGATTATACACACTGGTGTGTAATATTTATGAAAAAGGGGAACTTCCGTCAGACTTCAAAAAAAGTGTTATAGTAATGATACCAAAGAAAGCAGGGGCAGATAAATGTGAAGAATACAGAACAATTAGTCTAAATAGTCATGCATCAAAAATCTTAACTAGAATTCTATACAGAAGAATTGAAAGGCGAGTGGAGGAAGTGTTAGGGGAAGACCAATTTGGTTTCAGGAAAAGTATAGGGACAAGGGAAGCAATTTTAGGCCTCAGATTAATAGTAGAAGGAAGATTAAAGAAAAACAAACCAACATACTTGGCGTTTATAGACCTAGAAAAGGCATTTGATAACGTAGACTGGAATAAAATGTTCAGCATTTTAAAAAAATTAGGGTTCAAATACAGAAATAGAAGAACAATTGCTAACATGTACAGGAACCAAACAGCAACAGTAACAATTGAAGAACATAAGAAAGAAGCCGTAATAAGAAAGGGAGTCCGACAAGGATGTTCCCTATCTCCGTTATTTTTAATCTTTACATGGAACTAGCAGGTAATGATGTTAAAAACAATTTAGATTCGGAGTAACAGTACAAGGTGAAAAGATAAAGATGCTACGATTTGCTGATGATATAGTAATTCTAGCCGAGAGTAAAAAGGATTTAGAAGAAACAATGAACGGCATAGATGAAGTCCTACGCAAGAACTATCGCGTGAAAATAAACAAGAACAAAACAAAAGTAATGAAATGTAGGAAAAATAACAATGATGGACCACTGAATGTGAAAATAGGAGGAGAAAAGATTATGGAGGTAGAAGAATTTTGTTATTTGGGAAGTAGAATTACTAAAGATGGACGAAGCAGGAGCGATATAAAATGCCGAATAGCACAAGCTAAACGAGCCTTCAGTAAGAAATATAATTTGTTTACATCAAAAATTAATTTAAATGTTAGGAAAAGATTTTTGAAAGTGTATGTTTGGAGTGTCGCTTTATATGGAAGTGAAACTTGGACAATCGGAGTATCTGAGAAGAAAAGATTAGAAGCTTTTGAAATGCGGTGCTATAGGAGAATGTTATAAATCAGATGGGTGGATAAAGTGACAAATGAAGAGGTATTGCGACAAATAGATGAAGAAAGAAGCATTTGGAAAAATATAGTTAAAAGAAGAGACAGACTTATAGGCCACATACTAAGGCTTCCTGGAATAGTCGCTTTAATATTGGAAGGATAGGTAGAAGGGAAAAATTGTGTAGGCAGGCCACGTTTGGAATATGTAAAACAAATTGTTAGGAATGTAGGATGTAGAGGGTATACTGAAATGAAACGACTAGCACTAGATAGGGAATCTTGGAGAGCTGCATCATACCAGTCAAATGACTGAAGACAACAAAAAAAACATTCCTATTGAATTCAGTTATCGTGGTTGGAGCTTTAATATGAGAAATATAAAAAAAACCTAACAAGGGTATTGACAATTTATCTTTAAAAAAAGGATATTTTGCTTTGAACAAAATTTAGTAACTTTCATTTTTTATTCACCATAGATTGATATAGTCACCAAATCATTTAGTAATAAGTATATACTCCAACAGAATATCTATAAATTAGCACAGTTAAAATATAATGTAAAATAGATTTTGTTTAGTGAGGTTAGAACTAATCATCTCACATTTACCAAAAGTAACTTGGTATGAAACTGAATCCTGTTGGTTATAAAAAATTACATTTGTTTTAACTTGTATGTGCGCGTAAAAGAAAATATTTTTACCCAGCATTGCACATATCAGCATTGCACATGTATACTTACACTGTAAAAACTTATAAGTACTGCCATCACTTAACAGCTTTTATTTTTGGACCAGAGATCATAAGAAATGCTGAACAACAAGCATCTGTTGCCAAATCTTAGATAACTTTCCCGTGTCATTTATAATTAATTTCTTAACTTTCCTAAATTGCACTTTATTTTACTTGTGTAGAAAAAATGTGATTGTCAGTAAGTTTTTTTTCGTTTCCAGGATAAAGGATTCTTGTAAAATACCTAAAGTAATTTTTTTTCAGTCAGGTAGTATATATGAGAAACAAGATTGTTACCTATGTGAAATTATTCCAAGGCATTGTATAAAAACTGCTGTTTTAAACTGGTCATATTAATAGGACATCGTCTACCAAAATTTCTAGATAAAACTCATCTCTTTAAATAAAAATTTATATGTTTATAGAAAAATTTATTTTGAATTGCATTCAGTAAATAGTTAATTGAAAACAAAAAATTTTTAAATAGTGAAAGAATTTTATATTTTTGGCTATCAAAAATAGTTCTTGTACAAAATTATTTTTTCCAATAATTTATTGTTTTAGATAAAAAAAAAAAAACGGTCTAATAATAAAACTTCTAAACATAGCATTGTAAATATTTCAATAGATTGTTCATGAATAAAAATAACAATTTGTACTCCAACACAAAGATGTACCTTGTTGTTACTGGGAAAATAATTAAAATTTCTTCACACATGCTAAAACCTGTTAAGTTAATGGACATGAATAGTGATTTGTATAAATCCTTTAATCATTTATTCTTACAAAATATTTATAATTTTACTATTGTTACAAAATGTATGTATTTTATCTTAATATACTATATGTTATTGTATATAGCGACTAAATGTATATGATTGCACTAATAACTGTTCATTTGTATCTTCCTCCATATTTAGTATATGTTTTTAATTACTTTTTTTTTACAGCTTTGCATTAATGGTGATTGTACTGGTTCTATATGTCTTGAATGGGGTTTACAAGAGTGTTTCTTGACATCACACATAATACCAAATATTGATAAACGTACATTATGTGAATTGGCATGTCAAAACGGTACAGATCCTGATACTTGTCGCAGTACTAGTGAATTCGCACAAAATGTTGGTTTACCTCCAGGAGGTATATCATTACGTCCTGGTTCACCATGTGATAACTTTCAGGTGAGTCTTTAAGTTACATTGCATTTTAGTAAGAATTGTTTCTTATTTCATACATATCAAAATCACTGTGAATATTCTAGTTCTGTGTATATTCTACTCCAGGATAGTCTCTCTGTAGTAATCTTCTAAAAGATTAGAGGCAGTTTGTTCCCGAATACTTTTTAACTGTTAACACTGAAGGGTTAACATAATGCATTCTATTTTCATGAAAGCATTCAGACAGATGTTTTATATTTCATTTATGGCACACTGAGATCAGGATATTCTGAAATAGTTCCTGTGGTTTTGTTATAAGAATTTATTTGCAGGTGATATTCTTTGACATTATTACTTAGTTGTTCTAACAAAAATTTTATACACTTCATAAAAAAATAATTTCTGACTGTAACTAATGAAAGCTGTTTTACTATTATAAAATATTCAATGTGATCAATTGTGTAACAATAATTTTCCTAATAGTGCCCATACCGAGACACATTTTTAAAATTCAGTACTGATTGCTGTCTGCTTAATATATGTATTTATAATAATGTTTAAGTTTAAGTTGAGGTACATTAATCTATAATTTTTTTTTTTAGGGTTATTGTGATGTATTTTATAAGTGTAGAGCAGTTGATGCAGAAGGTCCACTTGCACGTTTAAAAAATACATTGTTCAACAGGGAGACATTGCAAACTTTAACTATGTGGGTCACGGTTAGTATTAAAATTTAATTACTTTCATGTGATCTTTACATTAAATACGTTTTTCACATTTAATTACTAGAAAAAGAAAGTATATTGCGATAGTATTTTATTATCGAGGAAAATAAAGTCGATGCCTGACAATTCAATCTAACAACCCAATTTATTTCCATTACTTTTATACATTTGCGATGTTCAACCGCTTTTGTAAGCCTGCAATTATTTTTTTTCTTTGAATACGAGTTCTCACTTAAAATATTTTAATAAATTTTAATATTTTGTGTAAAAATCACAATACAACTTTTGAATTCTTCACTGTGATTAATTACGAAAATGAAAAATAAAAAGTATTGAATTGTTATATAGACAATAAGCTTTAAAAATAACACTTGAATGTGCTAATAATAACAAGATAAAAAAGGATGAGACATCAAAATAGGGGAACTCAAATATATTAAAGTTACATTGTTTTTATTGTTAATGTAGTAATATTAAGAGTTAAGTAAGAAAGGCATAAAAAACAGACGTATGTGCAAGAAAACTTTTCATTCAAAAAAAAGTTACTTAAATCAAATACAGGTATGAGAATTTCACAGAAATGTTTTGAAATATTTGTGTAGATTGTAATACTTTAATATTAAAATATGATCTTTGAAATATTTTTTGCTAGTAGGTTAAAATAGTGTGTGTTGATAGACATTTTAAATGTAGAACTCCTAAGATGAACAGAAAAGGGGAAACATTTTCTTTATTAATATAAAGTAAAAATTAAAACAAAGCAGACAGTCATAATTGATTTGTGAAAGGTTTAGCCTTTGTATAAAAAAAAAACTTACTGTATTTGCTAATAATATTTAAACAGTGTTTCCATGGGCACTGGATATCACTGACTGTTTTGACTATACAGGAGGTACTGTTTTGTATTTTTCAAATTTTTATTTTTATAGGCTATATAGAAAATAAAGTTATTATTTTCATAGGATTATGTATAAAAAGGACCCACCAAGCATTGACTTAGTAGGTGAAGAGTTTATTTTCTTTTTCTTTTTAATAACTGTACTATTTGCAGTTTTAGTTTGAACATTTTATAAAAACTTGTAACACATACATTGTTTAAATTAATAGTTAGGAACCTTACAGAAAACTTTGTAAAAATCTGGAAATACATTTAACCGTAATTTTCACAAACACATACCCAAATGAAATGCCAAAAGGTCAGATTAAACAGAAACTGGTTTTATTTGGCCAATTAAAAGAATATTTCATTTCTTTAGTAACATTGGATTTATAGTACTTTATTTAATTGAAAAAAGTAATTTTGTTTGTTTATATCTTGTTAATAAACATGGAAAAATTTAGCAAATTTAATTCTTCCTTTTTTTTTATATTATAATAAGCAAAAATGAAAAACAGATTAGACTATACAGGTTCTCCTATGAAGAAATAGAGAAACTTTTAGAATATGTTCTGCTGGTGAAAATAATGATTAAAGTTCATATAAACATAGGTCTGGAAACGCTTTGTTTTCGAGTTATGACTAGCGAAAGATTTCATCTGAATTTCAGCTCATCTAATAAAAAGATTTCTTGCTACTAAAGAAAAATATGGCATTGCACCATCATGCTGGAAATCAGCAGTCTAGTTTGTAAACGTATATCCCATTCAATGAAAACAAATGGTCCTACAATTTTGTCATAAATAATGCCACACCAAACATTAATGTGAACTCTGCGTTGGAAACTAGTTTCCACAGAATCATGTGGATTGTCTTCTCCCCATAAATGACCATTTTTATAATTGAAGACTCTGTTGCTCGTAAAAGTGACTTCATCAGTTAATAAAATAGAATTTACCTTATCGGCGTTGCTTAGAAGCCAGCGAATGAAGTTTAACCTTAACCGCTCGGGGTAAATTTTGGCCACAAATGTTGAACCTTTGCAGGTGGAAAGGATAAAGATTTTCTTTCTGAAGTATGCACCACACTTTGTTTTTTGACAAACCAATGTGACATGAAATTCACCTTGTACTAGTGCCTTGGCAACACTGATTATTCTGAATCACATAATGATTTACTTGGTGTTCAACAGAAACCTAAATGTTGGAAATGCCCTTTCATTCGTAAATGCTGATATACCGAAGAAAACGTTTTTGTATTTGGAATCCACCTTCCAGGAAATCTCTCCTGATGTTCACATCAAGCAGCTGAATTTCTGTTATTCCTTTAACAGAAATTATATATCTGCATTTTCCTCATTAGAAAATTGAAACAGCATTTTTACACTACGATATGATAACACTACACTTCCTTTATCTGTATGATAATTTATGACAACAGAGCCAAACAAAATATACAATTTTCATTGTTGACCAGCTGTTAGTATTGCCAACCTATACAATAAAATTTTTTAAATATTTCTTAATTAAGATACATTTCAGTTTAGTCTTTTTACTAAAAACTAACTATAAACTATTGAATATACACAGCTAAAATATTGTTTTATAAATTTTGTATTTCTTTTAAAATTATTTTCAGTATTTAGCATTTTTGTTTTTAAAAAGAAAGTTTATTAGGTACATAAAGAATAATACGATTTTCTGTTAATTTTTCTTCTGTTTTGCTTCAATAAAAAAACAATTTTTAAAAGTTTTTTTTTTTTTACTTTTTATTACCTGTACTTAAATTTTCTCAGAATTAAATTCTCTGTACAAGTTTTGTTACTAACTCTTTCACATTTACTAGTCATTTAACATAGCTGTTGTATTACAAATCTAAAATAAACTTGTTTTTAGACACCAAATTTTGTGTTTTACATCTAATATCTTAAAAAGTACTGGAGTTATATCTGGAACTTGTATTATCCTATTTCCCAACTCAAATTACATAAGAAACCACCAACCTTACTCCTTAATTTCCAGTGATTACAGTAAGGTTTCTTTTTATTAGAATAGCTGAGATCAAGGCGAAATTTTTCAATAGCCATAACTCAAAAACAAAGTGTTTCCACACCTATGTTTATTGAACTTTTTTTTATTATTTTCACCACTAGAACTTGTGAAAGTTTCTTTGTGGGACACCTTTTATATAAAAATTATTTTCTGAATTTAAGTGTAATATATATTATTACAAGTAACTATTATTAAAAATTAAATTAATTATTAGTGTATATGAAAATAATTATTTTCCTGAGAATAAAGGTTTACTGACATGATTTGGTGCTTTTGCTGATGAGCAAGTATCCCTTATTAAGTTGATTGATCTTCATCTCTATCTTAACATATAAAACCAAATCTCATTGCCCATAAGAGTTTTATCATGCATCACCTTTAAATATTACATATAAAAAAGTTTAACATGAAGACACTGAACCTATCTGTCATTGCACCATGCTTTATTTTGAAAAAAGTTAACTACCCACCAAGTACAACAGTTAGAATAGCACAACACTACTGTGATCACTAAAGGAACATTTTTTTTTTAAACACTAAAATTATAAAGATGATTGTTTGAAACTGTATTTCAATCTTTTAAACAGATTCATTATTTATGACAATTGATCACCCAATTGTCTTTCATTTCATTAATATGGATATTCATCTGCTCATTTATAAACACAGTAGTGTTCCATTTTCTCATTCCACCCCTCATATATTTTCTCATAAACTTTGCCAAGCTTACAATATCAAGTTTTAATGTGTTATATCTCTGGGATCAGTTGTACAGTGTTTATTTAAGGCTAGAATCAAAGAGTAAACAGGATAATTTTAGTTGCGTGCATTGCCGTAGATTAATTCCTTATCTTTCGATATGACAGTGTCATTAACAAAGATAGTGACTCCTGTACAGATAGTACTTCTGTATTTTGCAGTTTGCAAAATGTAAATCTGTGATTACATTTCGGCTTGCTTTCCATAGAAAAATGAACTGTAATATTCTGAGTCCAATAACATTAGTTAAAGGCATAATTGGCTTGAAATCACCAGATGTCTGTGTAAATGGAAAAGTACAGGATGACAGAGGCTGACTGAAGAAAACATGTCAGGTAATTTTTCTTACATATTCCTAAAAAATTTGTTAGGAAGGCCAGCTGTGAACTAGCAATGCCAGTGATGATAATATGGAATGTATGGAAATGCTTACAAATGCATTTGTATCGTTTACAGTCTTTGAGGTTCATCGACTGTGCTGTGTGTGCCAAGTTTGCAATCAAAATATTGCAACATGAAGATAACTTTCTTGATCGTGTTGTGTTTAGCGATCAAGTGAATCACTAATCAATTGAGTGATAGAGAAAACATTTCACCTTAGTGAAATGGCTTAATATTTCATGTGTATTTCAAGTGTAATACATTTCTTATTAGTTATAAGTAGGACTGATAAAATTTTATCAAAAACATGGTATTAGATTTAATGTTATGTTTGTTTCTGAATATTAAACTCATCATGTTTGGTTATAAACCAATAAATTAAAAATTGTTCACCCTTTAAATTTTGGACATGTATACAAGAATAATACATATTTAGATGGTTTACTAAAGTCAGCTGTCTGCTGGAATGTACAACAACAAACAGCTTTATAAAGAAAAAGTGTATATGAATATTACAATAAAAAATTTTTTTCTGTATTGAAGCCATTAAATGAAATTGTTAATTTTTTTTTTATTATTTTGTCTACAGGAATACTGGTGGGCTTGCCTTTTAATCGGTATAGCTTTCATAATATTTATGGGTATATTTATTAAATGCTGTGCTGTACATACGCCTTCTTCAAATCCTAAAAAACCACCTGCAAGAAGATTTTCAGAAACTTTAAGACATCCGATGCATACTCTACGAAGAATGGTAAAATGAAAGAAAAACATTTTGTTTTTTTAATACATATCATTATAGTCTAATAGTGTAATTTCATTAATCCATTATCTAGACATGAACCGATCGAAAAAAAATCTAGAAATGTCATATATACCTTTGAGATCACAATAAAAATAAGTGGAAAATCAGAAGTTGTTTGTAATTTACATATTAGTAATAAATTTAGATTTTAATGTGATCAATTTTGAAAGAATAAGGTGTTACAAGAGAGTAAAACTCTACATAAATTAAAGAATTAGTTAAATACTTATTTTGAGAATTAGATTTTTAGTCAAAAATTAATATTTTTAATTTTTCTAAATAACACGGCTCACTGATGAGTCATGTTATTTTTATACCACGCCTTCTAACAAAATCATTCTTTTTATACCGCTTCAGTTAACCTGTGATTGTGTTATAGTAGATATACCTCTCAACCCTGACAGTTTTTCAAGACACATATAAACTGAAATTCTGTTTCAGAAGACAAAAAACTAATATTCTACTATTACTTGTCTATTTGTTTTTTATAGTATGACTTTTTCAAACCTAGCTGACACTTAGTTCATTATGTAACCCTATTCCTATATATAACTTATTTTTGTAGGTATCATTTGACTTAATTTTTGTCAAAATCCTATTTTTGGTGTATGAGTACAAGCTGCAGCAACTACATCACAGTGAAATTTTATTAATATTATATGAATTAATTATCATCCTGTTCTATTAATTATGTAAATCCATTGTTTATTAAAAAATAAAATTTTAACAAATCTAATAGTTTTTTTTAAATTTTGTTAATATTGTTATTTGTTACTTAAAATATTTTAATTTTTTAATAACTTAATTGTAGGAAATATTTTGAGCTCTTTCCATAATAAATAAATAAATATTTTTCTTCGATTGGTGCAAAATAATGCATTATATAATAGATCATGTGAGGATGATCATGTGATGCTATTCAATAAATAAAAAGGGCTTCAGCATCTTCCTGGATAGATCAAGAGAATCCATGGTAAAACCTTGATCGAACCAGCATCACAAAATACACGATTAATTATAAAATAAAAAATAGATGTGATTAAATTCCATATTAATCATTTAAAATATGAACCAATATTAAGCTAAATACATGAAGATACTAAATATAAAAAATAACTATGAAATAAATCACAATTCAAAAGCTGTTATTAAAACTTATTTGAGCATATTTACAAGCTCAAATGAAGACAGTATTTTATATCCTGTTCAGATTTCAATTAAACTGCAGTATATGAATTTGATCCCCACCGACAAGTAAAACGCATAACTTATTCAATCATGTATTCTCATGACTTAACCTTCAGCATAATGCATATTCATTAAGTCATCACTAACTTAGAAAAGAACTAATAATGATTTGGATGACAATATCTTCCGCATCCAGCTTAGACTCCCAACATACTCCTAAGCAACTTTCGACTGATTGATTGCTAAAAAGTTACTTCAGCACTAAACACACGGGTAGATGACGATTTTGAACATGAGGTGTAAGTATGACCGAGACAGCAGCTCAAAAATTTGAATGCACAGGTTTTGGGCGCTGATAAAGTGATCGAATGATGTGTGTCAATATTGGTACAGTATATCAAGATAAAAACAGTTCCCGATTGATTATGGAGGTTGTGATTGGTTAGACTTTCATTTTTACTTTCTTTTATTTTTTTTATTTTTCAGAATTTTAAATCATTTTATTTTCATTGTACAGTTATATTTTAAAATTAACAAATGTTCACAAAAAAAGATTCACTTCACTTTAAAACTGTATGACTTATTTATGTAGTCAGTGTGTTCTTTCTTTTTCTTTGTAAATATAATATTTTCTTATTATTTCAGAGACATACAGGTCACAGTGGTGTACCTAGGCCTGGACCAAGTAGAGGGCCCGCTCATGGTTATGGGGAAGGCCGTGGTCAGTATTATGCCCCAAAAGGTAAGTTTATTTTTCAACAGAGGTATAAGTATATAGATTAAAGATATGTATACCCTGAATTATATCTGTTTTTTAGTATTCGGTTCAGAAGCACTGAAAATTCACATTCTATTCTCTTTTAACATTTATTTAATTTGAATATTCATAACGTGTAACTACACGTTATGAATATCTCGCTATTGTTTTCTTTTCCTTTTAATTGCTAAATAAAAATGAGAGAATTATTTTTGTAAAAAATATTCTTTTTCTTAAGTATCTTAAGCAAATAACCAGTCACGGTTTTCCCAATAATTGAACACTTTATTAAATTTTAGAAAAATAATTTAAGAAATATTCTTTTCATAACGTGTTATTTTTTTTCTATTTTTAATACAAAAAATAAATTTATATATTTTTTTTAAAAGGTTCAGAGAAGTATATTCAATCTTCTGTTTTTTTCTATATTTTAAATGACTTTAGTAGTCTATCAGTCAGAATATACTGAACTTTCCTGTTTGCCGATGACATGGCATTAATAGTTTTAGATATGAAAATACTGAAGAACTCTGAACCAAAATCCTGAGAATCAGTCGACAGAGTATTAGAGTCGAGAAATGGAAATACTTCCCTAGATTAAAGTGAAAGCACTGATATTTTTCATAAAAGCTCTGAACACTTCCACAAATTCAACTCTGTAAAGAATATAGATGCTACTTTTGTAGGAATAAAGTAAGTAAAGTACCTATGGTTTATTGTGGTGAATGTCACACGGGACTCTGCAATGGAGCCAAGTGGGAGTAGGAGGTGTGTCCACCTCTCCCTAGTGGACCAGACCGGAGTCCATAATTTAACCTAAGACAGGGGTTTATTTAAGCGTAATGTTGAGTTTCATAACGGAACTAGGACTAAATTTTGTTGTTGCGATCAACATGTTTGGTGGTATGTTGTGTTTATTTGCCTTTCGAGACGTTCACGTAATCAGTTGATAATAATTAGAACTAGGCAGGGGGGTGGGCGACCGGAACGTCACCAAGCAGGTGTCTTCCCCTACAGGGTTGTGATGTCTATACAAATAGAAGTTCCACGGTAGCCGTGATTGTATAGTGGTTAGTACCTTGCATTTTGTCTATATAAATAGACAAAGGGTTTATCTTCAGCGGTTATTGAAGCCACCGATCAATCTATTCCCCAAGGTACAGGTCGAGAGTAGCTGGTTGGTGAACTTGGGACTTTACTGCAATGAAGCAGACTGTGGGCCAGCTCAGGAGAGCCACACAACTTGAGGGTGATCCTGATCAGCATGCAGCTCTGCTTGCGGACTATTGTCGAAGAAGGACCGAGTATTTTCATAAGATTAGGTCTTCTAAACAAGATTCCTGGCACTCTTTTGTACAAGAGCAGGGAAATAAGGACCCATGGGATGTTGTTTTAGAGTTCTAAAACAAGACATAAGAAGAAAAGAGATGTTCTTCTGTTGGCTCTCTCGATCCAAGATGGTGTTGTAATATATAAGAATCGTATTCTCAGTTTTCTGATGAATGATCTACTTCCTGATAATACTGATATTGGTGAAACCTCACATCATCATGTCTGAAGAGATGTCACAGGTTTAGACTCTGAGTTCAGTCCGTCACGTAATCTGCACTCTTGCTAGGAATAAAGCCCCCAGGTATGATTATATCATGGCAGAGCTTCTTGTTCGCACATTGCCCATAATTCTTGGTCCCCTTACTATGGTAGAATGCTTTTTGCTGGATATTTTCCAGCAATTATTTTGAGTCAGGCCTCTGCCCGAACTGTTGAGTTGATGATAGTATGGACCATGTCGTTTATATTTGTCCCCAATACGAGGCTGAACATATCAGAATTGTTAGGGAACTTCAGAGAGTAAATTCCTTTCTAGATCTGCGGGTCAACTGGAAGACCCGCAGATAATGGTTAATAGCAGCTGGCTTCCTGAAGTACTTCACACTGAGCAGATCAGCTGAGGGGTCTGGGTAGAGGTAGTACCCTGGGTGGCTAAGGCACTGCTTTGACAGTTGACCTCCTTTGACCTTAAACACTGCTTTGATCTCTAAGTTCCAGGGTGGCCTGAGTTCTGGCACCCCCCAGGAGTTGGGCAGTCGAACATTATGTGTTCATTCAACTGCTGGACCTCCCCGCAAACACACAGATCATCAGCTGTCAGGTGGAACAAAAACAAATATTGGTTCAAATTCATGTGGTTGGAGAGCACTTGGCTCCTGTTGCTCTTAAAAATGAAGTAGAAGCGTAGCATCCCCCCAAGTCCTGTATAAATCTATACAAGGACCTACCTTAGTCGTGGTGTGCCATTCTTGCTGCCATGCTTCCATCGTGAAGCTGTAAAGCATCTTCTGCAGGTAGGAAATGGGCAACTGTTCAAAATTTAGAACTGGTGCATTGCAATCACTGTTTCTCTCCGGTACAGGCCCAGCTCGAAACCGCATCCCAAATACTCGGCCTCCTTACCTCTTCACAATTTCCACATAGCCGCCCAGACTTTCACCACTAAATCAATTGGGAGAGCCTTTCCCAATATGGTGGTAGCCTCATAGGAGGTTGTTTTAAACACACCAGTGCATTTAGTTTGAAGTATGTTACAAATAAAGTAACAGAATAGCTGTCAGCAGGATGGTGACTGCACTACCGAGGTTATGGTTATCCATTCAGCCAAGGCATAGCGCTGTCTTGACAAGGGCAAAATATAAAGAGTAGCAATATCGCTTTTGACAGGATGGTGACTGCACTGCCGAAGGCATGATTGTCCATGCAGCTGTGAGGTGTAGCATCATGTTGACGGTGATAGTTTTGATGTGATGAAATAAATGTCATGTGGGACTCTGCGATGGAGATGAGTGGAAGTAGGAGGTCTGTCCTCTTCACCACAGTAGACCAGAGACTGGAGTCCATAGTTGACATAGTCCATGGGTCAAGACAACCTCTGTTAAAGCCCATCAGAGTTAGAAATGAGAGGGAGGACTGGAATTGTCCCAAGGTCATAGAAGACACCTGTCTTCTCCTACGAGGGTTGGGATGTATATACAGATAGATTTGAGACAATATTTACCAGATAACAAGTAACTTACGAGCTGACTGTGTGACTGTAAAAAAGCAATTAAAGATTCACAAATCAAGATGATTTTTTGCGGTAACCCAAAAGAATATTTATAATTTTTAACGTTAAGTTTTTCAGACATTGCAATGGTGTTTCAGTGTATTATTTCACTGTTCATACATATCTACTTACAAAGTAGATAAAATTAAAAAGAATTTATTCAAAGATTTAAATTAAAGTCTGCAATATTTGTCCTTCAAATTTTTAAGGAAAATATTTTTTTTAAATTCTGTCTTAAGAGGGATCAGCCTTAGTCCTGGATTATGAAAAGGGAATTTTTTGTTTTAATTGTTTATATAAAAGTTTTGATTGAATGCAAAGTGCCAGAAAACCATTTTTCACTGAGAGAATACTGTAGAGCTCAGCCTAAGATTTCAAAGTTTATTTTCAAAAGTGTTTTTAATCCATTTATGTTTCTTAAATCACCTACTGTAACATCACCCATGTTATAGTAGGTGAGATTTTCAATGACAGTAGCCATTTCGAACAAGAGTTTTATAGGAACAAACAAGAAAACGATATTTCTAATAACACTTCTTGAACCACATTGAACCGAGTTATTCAACTGTATAAAGGTAGAATTGCTACCTCTATTCCTTCATGCAATACTGAGGACTAGATGTTAATTTCTGAATTGCCCTCATATTTCAGATACTCCCATATATTTTCCTGAAAGTCCTCTATATAATAACTGCACTCAGTACACCTTCTAACTTCAAAAATAAGATTGATGAACCCTATTTTTCTTTAATGCAAACAGGTTTTTTTGAATGGCTGTGGTTAATATTGCTGCAGCATAACCTGGTTCATCTAGTAATGTCTAACCTTTGGAACAGTATTTTTATGACACTCGCAAAACAATATATAAACTAAATAAACTTTCATGCAGGAAATGTTTATTTAGCATCAGAGATAAAAACATTGAAAAAATGAGATTACAACCTTTAATAAAAGTTGACCGTGCTGTAATACAGATAATAGACTTTGATTCTTAACATTGTAGATTTATGAGTAAATCAACTATCTTATGATAACTGCAAGAACATATCTCTGTTATTAAAGAATTATTGTTACATATACAAAGGACTCAAATACCTACCGGTTGTTAATTTATTTTAGATATAAAAAAAAAATCTTGAAGATGTTTGAAATATTGCTGTCAGATTTAATTGTATGTGTATGCGTGTTTGTTTTAGCTTCAGCTCCGCCTGCCAGTCGACCTGAATTATATGCAGGTGCATATTCAGATAGAAATGCATTCCATATGAGACAACATAAAGTCTGACTGTGTAAGTTAATAATTTTTTTTCAAAACATTGTTAAAATATAAATGAATGCGTAGAATAAAATATTTTATTCAAATTTATTTTACCAAGGATCTGAATTAATAAGTTTATTATTTATACAAGTCCTGCTATATAAAATGGAGAAATAGTGCAGATGTTCTTAAATATTTTTAAATATTAAATAAATATTATTATTACATTATTGAAAATTAAAGCGTCATGAACAGTTACTTGTATTTTGGAAATCTTTCACCAAAAACTATAAAATATAATTTAATGCTAATTTATTAAACTGAAAAAGCTTTTTCATTTATTTCCATGCGTAAAGCCTAGTTCTGGTACATTTTGTTACTTTTTCCAATATAAACATACAAAAAAAAATCATAGAGATGCTTTTAATTTATGAAAAATATAAGAAAAATCATTTATACTAAAACAGTCACGAATGACATCATTCTTTAATGCAATTTTTGTTAATTTTATTAACAACTCGTGAAAGTATTTTTTCTGTAAATATTACAAATTAAAGAGATTTCCTATTTTCATAACAGAGACTTATTCAGTTTGAAACAGTAGAGTTTGTAGACTACGCTTAGGCAGGTAAGACTTCATAAAAGATTGACTAATGCGGTTGAATAAAACAAGCGCTTCAAAATGACCAGAAATTGCCAGTTTTATTGTTACTTACATTCTCATTAAGCTTTTATTACATATGCCATTAATGTTAATTAACAAATAATACTTTTAATGTGTTCCCATTTAAATAATGTTGGTCATATAAAATTTGTCTAAAGTTCTGTTAATATTGAATAATGAACTAATAATCAATTTTTTTTTGGTATTTTGCGTGCCTTTAATTCATCTTATTTAACAATTTGTCATCATCCTGGACTCACACATGACAAGTTATTTAGTTTCTGCCATATATCTGTATATCCCGATCATGTTCTAGCTGTTGGTTCCAGTTACAGCTCTCACGAATTTCATTTCACCCTACTAAAACCTGCTTCAATCCATTTCCATCATCTACCAAGTCTCTACATCGATTGTTGGAAAATAATACATTTTTCAATAATAACTTAATAACTTTTTTGCTTAACAGTTTTGGAAACAATCATTTCACTCCATCCTTTTTATTATTTATTTAAAGTATTCACTTGTTTAGCATCATTCCAGCCATTAAGTGTCTTTTCAAGTCTTCCTCTTTTACTGTGTTATCACTTTTGCTGCAAATATGATTTTATTATCCTTCTCTCTCACTTTAACCTTTACCTTCTTGTTCATTCCTCACAACATTGAACATATGTGCGATAGGATATTTCCTTGCTGTAAGACATTCCTTTCACTGAATCTGTATACATTTCCAAATATATTCCTAACTACATCTGTATTAATAATTATATTTATGAATCTCCATTATATTATTAATGAACAATAATGGGTATACAAAAAAAGAATGTCGGAGTTATAATTTATCATATCTCCAGGATGGATGTGTAAGTGTTGATTTAAAGCTAGAATCAAAGAGTAAAAAGAACAGTTAATAGGTTGTTTGTGGCCATTTATTGATTCCTTATCTTTCTGCTTGAAACGCCACTAGAAAATATTACGATTCCTTAATAGAAAACCTGTGTTTTGGAGTTTGCAAAATGCGTATCAGTAGTTAACAGTTCAACCCACATTCTGTAGAAAGTTTATCATGATCCTTCGAGTTACAGTAACATTTGTTGATGGCATAATCAGTTTGAAACGATCGGGTGTCTCTGAAAAGAAAAGATACAAGATGATCATCGAGGGTGTCTGAAAATGTTGATTGTATCGTGGAATCTTTTCTGCATAGTCCAAAAAAAAAATATGTTCCAAAGGCCAGCCGGTACTACCAATGCAGGTAATTACAGTGTGGAATGTTTTTAGGAAATGCTTACATATGCATCCATACCTTTTACAGCTGCTACAGTTTTTTAAGCCAACCGATTATGCTATGTGTGCTGACATTGTAATCAAAATGTTGTGGCATAAAGATGACCACTTTCTTGATCGTATTGTGTTAAGTGATGAGTCAATATTTCACCTTAGCAAAAAAGTTAACAAGTATCCCGACGGCAAATTTAGTTTAGAGGCCGTTCTTTTTTGCTGAAGTAAGTGTAACAAGAATTACTTTGGATATGCTACGCACATGACCTTTCCTCAACTAAAAAACAAACTAGATAATTTTATTTGACAATAGGCGCTCACATTGAACACTTGTAGGATAAAAGTTACTCTTTCATTTTATTTGTGATACATTACTGTAAGCTCCCTCTATGAATCATGAGACCTTGCCATTGGTGAAGGGGTTTGAGTGCTCAGTGATACAGAATAGCTGGACCGAAGGTGCAACCATATCGGAGAGGTATCTGTTGAGAGCCAGACTAAGGAACGATTCCTGAAAGAGGGCAGCTCTTTGAGTAGTTGTTAAGGGCGTAGGTCAGGACGATTTAAATGGTCATATCAACATCACTCAGTATTCTGAGTACTGCGCAGCTGAAAGCAATGGAAATGCATAATGATAGAATCATTGTAATAAGGATAAAATCAAAACCTAAACCGACAACAATTGTTAATGTCTATATGCCTACAAGTGCCCATGATGATGATGAGGTAGAGTGTGTATACAAAGAAATTGTCGAAGCAATTAAACACATAAATTTAATAATAGTTGGAGATTGGAATGCAAGCATTGGAAAAGGTAAGGAAGAAAATATAGTGTATAAATATGGGCTGAGCAAAAGGAATGAACAAGGCGACCAACTTATAGAGTTTTGCACGAAGTATAATTTTGTAATTGTCAACACCCAGTTTAAAAATAATAATAGAAGAATATACACAAGGAAAAAGCCAAGTGATACTGCAAGATATCATATAGATTATATCATGGTTAAGCAAAGATTTAGAAATCAATTCATCGACTGCAAAAATTACCCTGGAGCAGACATTGATAGCGACCATAATTTAGTGTTAATGAAATGTAGATTGGGGTTTAAAAACCTGAAGAAAAGGTGTCACATGAATCGGTGGAATTTAGAGAAGCTTGAGGAAGAGGAGGAAAAGAAGATTTTTGAGGACATCGCAAGAGGTCTGAGTAAAAAAGATACGGTTGAAAATGTAGAAGAAGAATGGGAGAATGTTAAAAAGGAAATTCTTAAATCAGCAGTAGCAAACTTAGGTGAAACAAAGAGAACTGGTAGAAAACCTTGGATTTCAGACGATGTATTGCAGCTGATGGATGAACGTAGAAAATATAAGTGCTAGTGATGATGAAAATAAAAGGAACTATTGACAATTAAGAAATACTATAAACAGGAAGTGCAAACTAGCAAAAGAAGAGTGGATTAAAGAAACGTTTTCAGAAGTGGAAAGAGAAATGAGCATTTGTAAAATAGACGGAGCATACAGGAAAGTTAAGGAAAATTTGGGGGTACATAAATTAAAATCTAATAAGATGTTAAACAAAGATGGTACACTGATATATAATATGAAAGGCAAGGTCGATAGGTGGGTGGAGTATATTGAAGAGTTAAATGGAGGAAATTAATGAATTAGAAAATGGTATTATAGAGGAAGAAGAAGAAGTCAAAAAGGATGAAAGGGAAGAAACAATACTGAGATCTGAATTTAAGAGAACATTAAAAGATTTAAATGGCAGAGAGGCTCCTGGAATAGACGGAATACCTGTAGAATTACTGCGCAGTGCAGGTGAGGAAGCGATTGATAGATTATACAAACTGGTGTGTAATATTTATGAAAAAGGGGAATTTCCGTCAGACTTCAAAAAGAGTGTTATAGTCATGATACCAAAGAAAGCAGGAGCAGATAAATGTGAAGAATACAGAACAATTAGCTTAACTAGCCATGCATAAAAAATCTTAACTAGAATTCTGTACAGAAGAATTCAGAGGAGAGTGGAATGAGTATTAGGAGAAGAGCAATTTGGTTTCAGGAAAGGTATAGGGACAAGGGAAGCAATTTTAGGCCTCAGATTAATAGTAGAAGGAAGATTAAGGAAAAACAAACCAACTTACATTTGGCATTTATAGACCTAGAAAAGGCATTCGATAACGTAGACTGGATTAAAATGTTCAGCATTTTTAAAAAATTAGGGTTCAAATACAGAGGTAGAAAAACAATTGCTAACATTCATGGGAACCAAACAGCAATAGTAATAATTAAAGAACATAAGAAAGGGAGACCAACAAGGATGTTCCCTATCCTCGTTACTTTTTAATCTTTACATAGAACTAGCAGTTAATGATGTTAAAGAACAATTTAGATCCGGAGTAACAGTACAAGGTGAAAAGATAAAGATGCTATGATTTGCTGATGATATAATAATTCTAGCTGAAAGTAAAAAGGATTTAGAAGGAACAATGAATGGCATGGATGAAGTCCTACGCGAGAACTACCGCATGAAAATAAACGCATTTGGAAAAATATACTTAAAAGTAGAGACAGACTTGTAGGCCACATATTAAGGCATCCTGGAATAGTCGCTTTAATATTGGAGGGACAGGTAGAAGGAAAAAATTGTGCAGGCAGACATCGTTTGGAGTATGTAAAACAAATTGTTAGGGATCTAGGATGTAGGGGGTATATTGAAATAAAACAACTAGCACTAGATAGGGAATCTTGGAGAGCTGCATCAAACCAGTCAAATGACTGAAGACAAAAAATAAATAAAAATACTAAGATTAAGAGATACAGCTCGAAAAATTCAATATATTTTTTGTATACCCTTTATATTCATGCCTAGAGGGTTTACAAGTTATAAATCAATATTTAAAAATAGAATTGTATTATGTATCTTAATTGTCGATTTCTTTTTCAGTTGCTGCCAAATTGGTAGGCCTGTTTACCACTAAAATACTACAGCAGCTCCAAAAAAATGTGTTGCAGAAAGAGAAGTCAGAACCAAAACCACATTATGACAGTGTGTTTCTGCAGTTACAGCAATTACACTATATTATGCAAAGACAAAAACATAATACTAACTGGAATTTGTATTATTATTACTATTATTATTACAGTAATAGTGGCAATAATAATTATTATTACTGTTATTATTATTATTATCATCATTATTGCCATTACTATTGTACTGTTATTATTTACAGCAGTGACTGAGTTAATCTATAATTTTATTGATTATATTAATTATTATCGATTGTAAAAAGTGAACTTTTTTGTGTAATAAAATTTAAATATATATATATATAAATGTAAAAGATAAATTACCAATTATGACAATGAGTTATATGGTGATAAATGTGTAATGTCACTTACAATTGGTTTTTAATGTAATTATGAATGTAAATGTTGTGAAAAGATGCGGTAGTTTAACTAAATTTATAAAAAAAGGCCCATCCTTCTGTATTACAATTACGTATTTTTAAGGTGTAAAATCTTTCTCTCTTTTACTCCCACCCAATTTATATATCTCCTTTGTCCAGTTTTGTAGTCGGTCAAATATTATTATGTACAATTTGATTTTGTTGATCTAACTCCTAAGATTAAAAAAGAAGAAAAGAGAACACTTTTTTTTACATTTTGTAATTTTTAATGTTTATTATGAATTTATTTTCTATTTGCTTTTTTTAATTTTATATTTAGGATTAATATTTACTTGTAATGGCTTATGCTAAAATCATATAATACTAATTTTTATTAGGTTTAATAGATGTTATTTTCTGATGGTTGTGCATACATGTATGTGTGTATGAAGTTTTGTTTTTTAGTTTAATATTTGTGTAAAATTCTTTGTTTGCTCATTAATGATGTAAGTTTAGATCAAAATCTATGAAACGTATTTTCAGTTCCTCGCAGTCACAAAAATAAAAGTATTAGATAGAAGTTTTTTTGTATTTTTTTTGTATCTTTTATAAAAAGAAAAAGTTGAAAAACAGAACAGGGTGAACGTTGTTTATAAGGGGGAATTGTTAAGCAACAGTGTTAATCAAGAGCCCCGACCTAAAAACTATTAGATTTTAATGATGATTATCGCCTGCTTTTTTTTTACTTTTTTAGAATTGTTTTAATTTTATTTAGATAGGAATTATCATAAAAGATATATAGTCAACTTTTTTGTTTCACAACTTTATTAACAGCTGTATCATAATATGCTTGAGGACTGGACTTATAGGAATACTGAATAGTAAATATAATGTACATTTATTTTGACTAACTCATATTTAACAAGAAAATTAATATGTTTAAATATTTTTTCTCCAAATGGTTACACAAAAAATATGCATTATATACATAAAAAGAATATACATCTAGTAATTCAGTGCCCCTATATATATATATATATATAGGCACAATTTTTTTTTTTTCACTCCACCAGTAACCGATAAATGAATTAATTCTAATATCATAATTGATGTTATCCTTCATTTTCCTCATGTACACTCCATTATTGTTATAAATTGTTCAAAATTATGCTTTAGCCCAGAAGGGCCTTAAAAGTTCATTTTTTTTTTAATATTAAAATTACTGTTCCTGAAAATTAGTTTAAAAAATGGGACCATATATCAGGAAAAATAAATATTTTCCGAATAAGTTTAAATTTTTTTTCCATTTTAATAAAGATTCATCGGCCTTCTCCAAATTTATCATCAATTCTCAAAATTAAGTAACATCAAATTGATTTATTAACAGATAGATGAAGTATTATTAATTTTTTTTAATTATGCACTGTTGACCTTCAGTTAAAGAAAGGTTTTAAGCTCAAAAAATCTGCAGATCCCGTAAAGAAATCATCTATATCTCAATCACCAGCACACCGATCTGTTCTCCATTGCAGTAGGTTTTGTTTCATTAGGATAGAAGTGACAGAAAATGTTTTTTTATATTTTTATTATTTAGGGTAGAATCACAGGATAAAGATTTTTTTTTTAATAGAAAGAGATGGCTGTATTATATTCATTATTACATAAGAGTATGAACTAATATATATTATTTAATTATACTATAAGTTGGACACTTAACTTGTGTTTTCATGTATCACTGTGTTCCATTTTTTTGCAGTTACATCTGTATCCTCTTACGTCATTCTATTGTAAGAGATGTAATGTAATTCTCTTAGGAGAATTTAATTTTTAGACGACGTATTGCTTATTGCTTAAATAAATAATCAAACTTTAAAATGATGATCAGTGAAGAGGTTTTTTTGTGTATATTATTCATGCGGTCTCAATTATCCACTTATTATTTCAATGAAGACATATCAGTCTTTTTGATAATTTATATATTACATATATATAGTATGTGGGTGTGTGAAAGAGAGAGAGAGAAAGAGTGATAAGTGGCAAAATTCTGTTTTAAACTGACCCTTCTAAAAGTAACCATAAGGTATTCCACTACCCTTTCTCAAATATAGATTTGTTTCTTTAAAAAAAAAAAAATAGATAAATAAAATCAAAAAAAATTCCTGATTATTAAAATTTTGAATCCAAATGGAAATTCTCCTCTGTTCATTATCATTAAAAACAGGTCTCTTGACTTTCAATTAAGAAAACAAAATCTTTGACCTCTTTGAAAATTTTAAAGTGGTTTGCCTGCCGGTCAGTTTTTGAGACCCATCTTCGATCGGCACAAGCGACAGTAAATTTCAGTTTTGAATTTAGAATTTTGACAAGCGGAAATTTTCTAGTTTCAATTTTTGTAGGAACAGGGACAGGTTACTTTTAGAGTGGGTGAGATGAGAAAAGATTTTATATATTTGATATACATGTATGCGCATATATTTAATGATTATTTTTATCAATATTAATTACTGAATTTATTACAGTATTTAGTTTTGACTGTAATAAACTAGAAATAAATAAAGCATTATTATGTTAATTAATATTTTAAGCTAATTATAGAGAATTTATTATTTTTATTGTCGTACTACTCGATTAGTATGCTTATACTTAAAAGATTTTTTTTGTTATCGCTAATTTTTATACTGTAATATGATGAATAACTATAATAGTAATAACAAAGATAATTTTATTATTTACCAAAGATGTAATAATAAATTATATATTGTACATTATAAAAATTTCTATATTGTTCTACTTCATGTTTTTTTTTAGATCAACATTTGTTTATTATTAATTTTCTTATATTTAATACTTTATGTGTTTGCATGGCTTGTATATTTTGTTTTTTTTTAGATTTTTTTGATGAAAATTTTAATTATATTTTATCGCAAGGTATTTATTTGTTCATTTTAGTATTTAAAACTTATACTTTAACAGTTTGTTTCATCTAAGCTTGAAACTTTCCTTATTTATTATTTTATCTATGAGAGATTTTTATATTTATATCTATCCTTGAGCAAGTATGAATTATATAGTATTTGCCGCAGTGGTTATTATAATCTGTTGTCTTCTAAATGCTCACATATTTTTATTTATTTATTTATTTTTTATTACTTAGTTTTGTTTACGAGGATCAGAATAATAGCTGTGATATAAGACCATATCAATGAATGTGGAAAATTATATTATTTTAAAATAATAATTTTACTGCCTCTTTTAAGTTATATTACCTCAGTCGCGTTAATGCAGATATTAAATATTTGAATTAAACTACCGATCGCTTCTAACATCACGCCTCATTGTTTGTAACTATTTATAGTTCATTGAAAATATTAACCGATAATTTGAAAAACATGAAAATATTTTCTTGTAACCCATGGTGTGTTTCAGCTAAATAATTTGAAGCTACCTTTTTATATTTTTGTTGCTTTTTTTCTGTATTGAAAGTGCTCCCTTTATCCACTGGTAGGTACACTTATAAAATGGCTTGATTTAACCCTTCCCAAGCTACACCATTAACTAACAGTTTTAAATAGAACGTTATTATTTTTATCAATTTATTTATTTATTTTTTTTAAATATGTTTAAAAATGTCTCTTTTCTAATGAAAGATAATGTAAAATCATATGAATATCATTTGAGTAAATAATAAAAACTTAAATTAGAAAACGGCAGGTATACTATAAAAATGGAAAAGCCAGTCAAATATATATATATATATTTTTTTTTTTCAAGTACACATTAAAATATGTATGAAAACATAAAGATAAGTGTGAGAAAAATCAGATTGATCATCGAGTATATAAATACCTTTTTGATTTATTATAATGTATATTTAGTTAGATTTGTGTATTTAGGACAGAAAATACTGATCTCTGTTATCTTGAACGATTAATAATAATTAACAAAGTATTATTTCTATATTTAGTCTGCAAAGCAAATCAGACTACAGATATATTTATTACTGGCTGAGGAAGGGTTAATGTTGGCTGCAATTGCCTTGCTGCAGTCAACCAAACAGTATATTTTAACAGTGTGTTTTTAATGTTAAAGGCATACCCAATCAATTGTATTACCACGTGCTCTGAAAAACATTCAAATTTTGCCTCATTTGAATAAAAATTGTTCTAATAAATTATTAATAATTATGTTATAAATAAATTATCATTATTACTAATTTTTGCTAAACTATCATTACTGGTCGAGGACTTTGTTTCATCGATACTGTTTTGTTAATAATACATGTTGATTTTTAACTTTATTATTCAAACTATTAATGATCTCAGGGTTTAACCGGCCCAAGTTAGCCCTCGCTAACTACTACTCATTTTCCTGAATTAAAATACCACCTTAATAGAATTTAAATGTAAATCTGTTTGGAACAGGTAAGTTTACCCGATATCAGAAGCCGCAATTTATACGCTAGGTAGTTATAAAAAAATCGGTTTTAGACATTACCTGGATCAGAAAGTCTCAAATTTCCTGTAAGAAAAATAGGAATGATTAGGAAAAATTACACCTGAGTTAATCTATATTAATTTGAAGTCAAATAATTATTATATCATGATAAATGCTTATTTATTAGTTTATGCTACTGGTGCTGAATGAAATATCGGATGCTGTTTGTTTTCCTGATCTCACAATTTAATTTTTATCAGTAAAATTCAGTTACTGCCCATTGTATAATAATATTAATTTATAATTATAAATAATTCAACAATGTTTGTTTCAGTTTTGATGTTTTGTCACTTAAAATTGCAAATAAAAAAATTAATATATATATATTTTAAAGTCTTATAAGACCCATATTCCTGTGTACCAGTATATTGTATTTTTATAATAAAAATACAATATATATACATTCATTATTAAAATAAATAATATACATTTATAGAACATTTCTCAGTTTTCATAATTACTATTTTTATTTAACATTTATAAATTATACAACTTATAAAGCATACAAAAGCCTGCATTAGCTGCTACACAATAGGTTTGTGCGTAAGTAATTGAAACACTAATCTTCTAAGCAAAAATAACTAAATATAATAGTTATTTATTGTTGCATACAGTATATATATATATATATATATATATATTTCTATAATGTATCAAAAACTTTCATGTTCGGTGAACAGGTTACTGATCCCATATTTTCATAGAACCTTCTCAATATTGGTGCCATACCTGAACAGGCTCTAGAAGTAAAATATACTTCTGTACTCTGGATATTTTAAGTATTCTTAAAGAAAGTGTGGCCAGCGCTCGCCTATTTTTGTTACTTACTTTATTAAGATAACGATCTGCAGCCAAGAATTTCTATCCTGAGCCGAATAACAAGACCATCTTAATTCCATTCCTTGCTTCTCTTTGCTTTGCTAGGATCAGTTACCTAATTCCACTGGGTCGCAAGATTAACAGCAGCACTTCTTGCAGGTTAAGCATTGAAGTGAAGAAGACAGAGATAATTCACATGAATTCTTATATTTTATAATGCAGATGGTAAGGATCATTAAATTTCATCTAGCTCTTCTAGTTCAGTTAGCATGAGGATTACTAATTTTCTGTATTGTCCTCATTCTATGAAATTTAGATAGACATTTTGAGAAACAAAGGACATTATAAATAATACTTCTTTTTGTTGTTTTTATTTTAGAGACAATGTATGATCATACATTGTAAGCATCTCTTTTTGAGTGACATTTCTTTATTGATTTTCTATATACTACTCTTAATTTTGACAAAAAAAAATTAAGCTCTAACTACCGTTTTAGGTAAATTAATGAGTTAAGGAGCAATAATATAAGCTCTTTAATGTGTTAGTAAAATAATCAATACTGACATTGCACTGTGTAATTTATTTTCCGTAGTGTAATTTGTTAATTTTTTTTGTTTTAAGAGTAATGCGACATACTTTGATAAAACTAGCATATAAAAGTTATCATCGATACAGATGCTTTCACTAAATGATTTCATTCCAGGATCAGATTGTAGAAAGAAATTTTAAGGCTCAAGGTCTTGTTATAAAACCACTTCTTTTTGTGCTTAATATCATTTTTAAAAAGTTTTTTTTAGTTTCTGTTATTGTTATTTTAACCTGCATCACATATATTACATTTTTTCAGATATGCATTATGTATTTTATGTTTTATATTATTTATCGTTATACAAAAGAATTATTTTATTTTTATCTTTTTAATATAGAATTTCAAACCCCTAGATGTAAAAAATGTTAATCAATTTTTTGAAACTTTTCAGAGGGTAATCTCATATTTATAAAAATACATATTTTTTTAAAATAAATTTTACAGTTATTCTCTTGTATTAAAGCGGTGCATATTACATGTTGTTTCACAACAAAAAGGAGCAGTGCATTGATTTGTTCCAGTTTTACTTATCGGTTGTAACATGTAAAGCATCTGAGGTATAAAAGTCACACTGTAAATAGAGTGAAGGTGTCCTTTGTAAGTTAGAATATCGTCCTTATTTCAACGGGCACAGTTTACTTACAATACTATATTCGGCTCAGCGTATAAGGTCAAACCGAGTCACTCTCTCTTTTCTTAGTAGGTTTGCCACAGAATGCTTGTTCATTTTCAGAAGATATCTATAGTTGCAGAAGTAACTTGTTACTCATGACGGGTTGTCGCAACATTTACAGTTATAGTGGTTAACTTACAAGGAATAATAAAAACAACTTTGAATGAGCCAATTAATTGAATATTCCAGCTAAGGTACAGGCAAGAATTTTTATAGACATGCTTTACACAAATTATTTAATAAATTTAAACCTTAAAAGTTTTGAGAGATCTTAGAGTTATACACCACATTTAATGAAATAAATATTTATTGATTTGATAAGCACTTATAAATTGATTCGTTTAATTCAAATAATTGTATCCGAATTATAAAATTCTTTAAATTTATCCCTTATTCTGAAATTTAGAAATTATTTTTTTAGGAAAACGTATATATTCTGTTACAAAAACTGTGAAGAAAGCCAAGCACCTATAAATGATGAAACATGAAATAAAAACAAGATCCTGTTAGTTTGAAATTAGAAAAGAAAAAAACGTCAGCCCAGTGAGACTTCCAGAATCCTGATCCCCTGAATTTGATGTCAATCTTGCCATGTTTACTGTCTTAATATTTTCTACTGCCTCTTTGCTAGGAATGAATAAATTACATCATGACACAATTTGAGTAAAATAATTAATAGTTTAAAGCATAACAAATAATTTATTGTGATATAATCTATTTAGTTATTATAACCGTGAATTTTTTTATTTAATTTCATGTTTTTACTTTTGTGTTTTTTTTTATTAGTGTATTCTTTTGTAATTTTATTTTATTTGTTATTGTGCAATTATAATACTCGACAATAGTGATTTTATTGTAAACATTAAAGCTAAAACTTAAACATTTTGTGTATAATTCAGAGTAATTGTAACATTTAAAAATAAATAAGGGAACAAATTATTATCA
Organism: Lycorma delicatula; assembly: GCF_047948215.1. Lineage (NCBI taxonomy): Eukaryota > Metazoa > Arthropoda > Insecta > Hemiptera > Fulgoridae > Lycorma > Lycorma delicatula. The sequence goes on along the minus strand of NC_134463.1, from coordinate 129,626,048 downwards.
GTCATTAATTGTGTATAAACTATTTTATGTCAAATTAGGATTAAAATATATAGAAATAAATTATTTTTATTTATTTATTATTTTGCCTGCATGCTGGTCTCCTGTTGTATGCCTGTTTGTGGCAGATTAAGCATGTTTATTATGAGTGTTGTTGAACTTTTCATTTGTTAATTGAATTATAATTTTTACTTTTTTCTTTTCTTTTTTTAAAATAGTACATTTATTATAACATGTATATATTTTCAAAATATCTATAAGCAAATTCTCTGTGCATAAATAATTATGTTTATAATTAGCCTGATGAGTTTGTTCTGCTTGGATTTAGGGCTGAGGTTGTTTTATGTATGAAAAGTATCTGTCCATATACAATTCTATTTATATTTAAAATTTTTGTCAAGTTGCTTTTGATTTGGTTTAGCATTAGAAGCAGTAAAAAACAATGATAATTTTATTATTACAATAAAGTCACATTAAACATTTTAGCTTAGTTTCCACCGATATTAAAACATTAGTCATTGTATAAAACAAATTTTGAATGCTTTCTTCATAGAATGATGTTGTATTGCTCTTTCAACATTATTATTGTAATCTTATTTCTGAGCGGCAATGAACTGCTTCAAATACAAGAATAAGTCATTTGATATTAAATTTGACTTTGGAGGATGATATGTTCCTGCCCGAATGACATATGTGTAACATGCGGGCAAGAATGTTATCACGAAACGATTTGCCGCTGCAATTATGTCTCTTTTTTTAAATTGTACATCCTGATTACTTTAAAATCTCATAGAACATAATATTATTATTTTGTGCTATGGTTTAAAATTAACAAGCAGGATTAAAAACCGATAAAAGTACATGTTTTTAGTCAGCATTAAAATATAGAAAACAAAAATTGCTTCTTCGACAATGGCATTAACAGCAAGCTAATGTGTGATGGTGCAGAGTGTTTGCCGATGCCCAAAATAATTCTGCGATCACATTTAGAAATTGTACTTGCTTTCCAGGTGTGCCTTTTATTTAAGTGAAATTTAATAAGATTTGAAAATAAAAATACTGAGCAATGTCTGTCTGAGCAATCTATGTCTGATAGCATCTTAACCTTTCTGGAAATTTATAGTTTTGCTCCTAATCAGCTGTAGGATTTTATAACTACAAAATTTGTATTCTGCACTTATGTACTCTAGCTGATCTGATGAATTAATCATCTGCAAAAAGATATATTCATATTTGACCAGCCTATTCAATAATTTAACCTGCTTTGTGCCAATATTATTACTCTTCTACAAGAAGCACAAAATTTTAAATTTTTACAAAAGTTAGGTTTCACAAAATTTTTAAATGGTTTGTGTGATTTTGATAAAATGTTAATATTTTTATTGTTAATGTAATCCGTAATAATATTTTTTTGGACACATTTTTACTAACAGCAACTAATTTTGAAGAAAGTATTGGAAAATCTACCTTTTTTGTTTTTCTATAACAGAACAAAAATATCTAAAGTGGTTATAGAATTTGTAAAATTAATTATAATTTGATTTCACGAGAAAATCAAGAATTTTGTCGATCCAACCTATAACATTTGACATTTTCTGTAAATTTTCTTCCTTATCAGTTTCATCGCTCTCGGTATCAAAATCTGTTATTTTCCTGAATTTCTATCACTTCATCTGCTATTTCCTTTTCGCTAAGCTCTTGTGTATTCTGGAATCACCTTCATCACTCTCAAACCAGTCTCTCCCATCATCTTCAGTCACATTCTTCTCCCCAGCTTCTTTTAAAATCCCCTAAAAGTCCTCCACTTAGTTGTTGAAAAACTATCTCCATTTCTGGATAGACAAGCAGTTTTTTACAAGCATTCTGAAGAGTTATAATTTTTACAGACTTCCAAGTCTCTAAAAAGTTATAAACTGCAGGTCTTATGCACAAATTTATCAGTGTTTTTCAGTGTTTGCTCCCCGCTTGTATCAATAATAATTTCATTACCATCTTCTTCCAAAGTAACCAACACTTCATTTTAGTATATCTTTTTGTAGCCTCTATCATTCCCTAATTGGTTGGATAAGAAAACTTGTATTAGGCGGCTTCCCATCACGACTTTCTAATGGATCCAGGTGAGCAGAGCAATTACCTAGTAAGAGTAATGCTTTTACAACTTCCTTAGTAACTTTCAGATCTTCTGTTTGAAACCTATACATTTCGGATTTAAACTTTTCATGAAACCAAGACGAAAAAATCCTTTGCGTAATGAATGAGCATTTTATTTGTTAAAATAAGATCTTTCAATTTTCATGGTTTTTCCGATTTCCAATAATCACTGGTATTAGTCAGTGACTACCCGTTGAATTTGCACACGATAGATAAGAGAGCCTTTGCTTCGATTTTTTATGACCGGGTGTGCATTTTTCATTTTTAAAAACCTGAGTATTTTCAGGAAAAGTTTTACAGAACAAGTCTGTCTCGTCACCATTGTATATTTGCGTTTCCTTGTACCCTTCCTAGATATTATGTGATGAAGTTTTTCCCAAATTGAGCTGTGCTTTCTTCACTTAAAGCTTTGCCATGCAATTTAACATCGCTAATTCCGTGGCAGTTTTGGAAACACCACAGCCATAAATCACTTCCCTTAAAATTTTCTATTGATAACTGAACTAAAGCACGCTTTAGTTCAGAACCCCAACTGGAACTCCTGCACACCTTTGATGTAGATACCGCTTACAAGCAACATCTTCTAGATTCACATTTCCAGCAGTTTTTAAAGTTTTATGAGTTTCAAGTTTTTTTTTTTTTTTTACTTAACGAATCCATTTTTTAGAAAAACAACTTTTATTTTTTCCCGCCTAGATTTTATACCTGAAATGGTACTTTCCCTATCCCATATTCAGTGTTATACTTTTAGAAGATGCTGATCTAGGTTTTCAATAATTTTATATTTTTTGGCTAAAGTAAGGACAACACGCTTCCTCTTTGTTTTATAATACATTTTAAATAATAAAAATGAAACACAACTCAACAAAATACAGCCTTGAGTATTGAAAATTCGTTCTTTATCACAAGCAGTAAAATAGTAAACAAATAAAAATGTCACTTAAAATTAAAAACCTAAACTACTGAATAACCAGTAAAATTACATCACATAACTTTGTGAACTGTACACATGCACTATACTGTTCATACAGATACTGTATGTATGGTATAGATAACAAAGCGTGCGCAAATTTTACGCAGTACATATGACGTGTCATCAATATCACAGACAAGAAGTTACTGGCTGACTAGGCAATATGACTGACTTAAGATCAATTGTTATCCAGTCTATAATGAACTTATAAATTATCAAACAAAAAACCTATTTCTTATCAGTTTTCATTTCCTATTACAGAATATTTGTTTGCAGAGATAATTTAAACAAAATTTGTTTATTAAAACCTGTACCTACATGATTTTTTTCATGAAGATTAGATATACACAAATTATAAACACACTGTACAGATTGTTTGGTAGCCTTTGTCATATCTTTATTTCTGAGAATTAAAAGGAAAATAAGAATATATACTGTAATATAAACATCAATAAAGCATTGTTCAGAATCTAATATGTACAGCAGCACGGTATTACAAGTAGGCCTACATATGCACAGTAGCGGTTCAAATAATCTGAGAATCCAATAACAGTGGTTAACATGATTTTTGTCTCACAAGTACCAATAGGTATACTTAATGTAGTTTTTCCTGCCTGTTTTCAAATTTGTATTAGGAATGTCACCATCCCCAGTTTTTTAATTTTTTAAAATGTTTTTTTGTCTTATTTGTTTAGTGTCAATTTAAAGCTTCTGGAACATTGTAAATATGATGGAAACAGATGAGTTAACTCAAAGGGTAGTGTTGCTACTGTTGTATAGGTTCAGACGTGTATAGATATATACATATGTGATCTAGTGCAGCACACATTCATCAGAATGATACCAGTTGTGAGGTAGTAGTGAACCAGTAAGCATGTCATTATGAGTGCTTTATGTGTCTGAATTATTGTTTATTACATATTTACAACTTTGTTTCTTTTAATTAGTCGTTTATTACAAAATGCTTAGAGTTTGTTTAAATCATCCTAACAATTCTTGTTATGTATGTGGTGAAGTGACACTCAAGTCCAAAAGACAAAACCTTACTCTATTATTAAAAAAGTGTTATGAACTTTATTTTGGGTGAAAGTCAGGAACTAACTAAATAAGGGCCTGGGCTCCACATATCTGTTGTTTATCATGTTCTAGGCTTCTTACTGCATGGAAAAATGGCACACACCACATGCCAACATTTGCTATCCCTATGATTTAGAGGGTCCCAAAGATCACTCTTCTGACTATTAATTCTGCTTCATTAAAGGGATTATGTCAAAATCAAAACATGCCGTGGTGTACTCTAACTTGCAATCTGCAATGAGACCGGTTCCACACTGCAAAGAATTGCCCATACCAAAGCCTCCAGAACATGTGACATTAGATGAAGAGAGCTCAGTCTGATGGAAGTAAGGAAGATAAAGAAGCAGATTCTGGTGATACAACTTCTGAACAAAGCAGTTCATCTGAGCCTCATTTACTGACTCAAGAAAATCCTAACGATCTCATACGAGACATAAAGTTATCCAAAAAATAGTCTGAAATGCTTGCTTCCTAGCTAAAAGGATGGAATCTTTTTCAAAAGAATACAAAGATATGTACTTATTACAATCATTCTGAATTTAAAGGCTGTTTTTCAGAAATAAATGGCTTAGTATTTTGTAATGGTATTTCTTTTCTTATGGAGATACTTTGTAATGAATATAACCCAACAAAATGGCGCTTGTTCATTGATTTCTTTAAAAAACTGTGCTTCTGCATAATGACAAATTCCCATCAGTACCTGTGGCTCACTCTGCTAGTATGAAAGAAACATATGAAAACATTAAATTTATATTGGAAAAAGTTCAATATGCAGTGTATGAATAGAATATTTGTGGTGATTTGAAGTTAATTGCACTTATTCTTGGTCTGCAGCTGGTTACACAAAGTACTGTTGTTTTTTGTGTGACTGAGATAGCAGGAACAGAAAAAACCATTTCATTAGAAAAGAATGGCCTAAACGCGAATCACTAATTCCTGAACAGAAAAATGTGGAACGTGACCCATTGTGTAATGCTAAAAATGTGAATTTACCTTCGTTACATATCAAACTAGGATTAATGAAGAATTTTGTCAAGGTCATGGACAATACTGTTGGTTTTATGTACTTAAAACTGAAGTTTCCTAAAATGAGTGATGCAAAAATTAAAGAAGGATTATTTGTGGGTCCACAAATACGATCACTGATGCACGATGAAAAGTTTGAAGAACTATTGAATCCACTGGAAAAGCAGATCGGCAAACATTCAAAAATGTTGGAGTTTTTGGGAAATCGAAAGGTGAAAAATTACCACGATATTGTCAACGATCTTATAAAAAATTGTGTTGTAATATGTCCTTAAAAGTACACTTTCTGCACTCGCACCTAGATTTCTTTCCGGAAAATCTTGGCGCAGTGAGAGATGAGCATGGAGAACACTTTCATCAGGAGATTTCGGCCACGGAAAAGAGGTATCAAGGAAAATGGAATTCTAATGTGCTAATCGATTATTGTTGGACTATCAAGAGGGATGCTCTACAGGTAAAATGTAGCAAAAAATCATCATTTCTTACTTTCTAGGTCAGGCAAATGTTTGAATATTGAGTAGTTAAGAATGCAGAAAATATGAAATGTCTGAAATTATAAATGCCTGTCTCTTGGAAACATTGTAAGATGGGGAAAAACCAATATCATATTTGAATTCAGGAGAAAAAATACTATCAGAATCACATATTTTTCTTCCCCAAGACAAAAAAAATTAGTTTTTGTTCCCCAGTGATAATCAGAGGTTTACTGTACTTAAGAATTTTATTTCACTAAAACAATAGTAGAGTTTTGATTAAAAACTTCATATATATATTATCATTACAATAGTATCGTGACAATATCAGAATACTAGTAGTATTAGACGCATTAGATAGTAGTATTATGACAGTATAATAATTTTGGCAATGTACTTTAACAAAATTATTAAAAAATGAAAATATAAAATAAAAACTTCTTGACATGTATGTATGTAACCACTCTTACAGTTATTTAATATTAGAAGTAAAATTTAATATACGTATAGCATTTTCTAATTCCACTACTTCGAATGGTTTGTGAATTATATCCATCAAAATATAAGGTTGTAAAATTTCATGTGTAGGAAAATTTCTCTGAAATTTGTACACCTTTGCTAATTTTTTTTCGTGTTATGTAAGAAAGTAATAAAGATTTTTAAAGTACGATATGATTTGCTTACAAATCATAGTCTCCAATCGTCTGTAAACAAACATATTTTGAAAAGATTGAATAAGTTCAATTCTAATACGCATACGTGCAGCAATTTTTTTTTTCTTAATACATCAACAACCATGTGCACCGTACGGGTACACACTGAATTTTCTGCAGAGACCATGTGGATCTAACAGGGACGCAGGTACAGAGTGTTTAAATGCGGTGTTTAGTAGATATGTGCCTTGGGGAATATAAAACCTCCTCGGGTTGAAAAATTTATTTTTATAATGTTTTAATGTTATATAAAATAACGTTTTATATTATGAAATAAATTTTTTGTGGTAATGTAAGTGTATATTTTTGTGTTATGAGTGTAGGTTGTTATTATTATTGAATTTTTGCAACCATAAAGTAAGCTCAAAACAGTTGTGAACGATAGAGAAGGCACGACACTAAATTTTAAGTTAGTGTTTATGTAACCGATTTACAGTTGTAATGTGTGTTTTGGTTGTGTACGATATAAAAATTGGAAGTAAAAAACTATCTGATGAACATCTTCAATGAATTTTGGAAGACAATGACTTTGATTGTAGTGAGAACGACAGCTTCTTTGACAATTCAGATGCAGATCCCATATTTGAACCGAATGAAGGTGAGGTCAGTACAAGTAGTGATGAAGTTATTTTTCCGAGTAAAAAAAAAATAGAACCTACACCTGGGCCTTCTAGTAGGTATGATTCGCTTGATAAAAACTTTAAGTGATGATCCTGATTTTTTCTAGTTCTGCTCCAACAAGTAATCATGTAGTGTGGAATGGAAGTTTCTAGATGTGATAAACGATGAATTTATGTTTTCTGCAAGACAGTTTCAACAAGAAATCAGGAAAAAATCGATCGGGTTATGTTTTTTGAGGCAAAAATCATAACCCGATTGATTTTTTCCTCGTATTTTTGAACGAAGAAGTTCAAAATTTACGGGTTAAAGAAACAAATAGATACACTGAACGATAGTCGGTAAAGGATATATGTGAAAAGTCAATCGGTGAACACTCTATTTTGTGTAAATGGTACGATACAGATAGATGCAAACAAACTTTTGCGTTTTTTTTGTCTTATAATTTGGATGGGATTTGATCAAAAACCTGCGCTTAGGGATTGATTACTTTAGTAAAATGGTCCTCTATAAAAGTGAAGTTCTGAATTTAAGCCGTATAAGTAGAAATCACTTTGAGGCGTTGCTACATTTTCTACATGTTTTCTGATAATGAAAAAATTGCTAACAATCTGACAATTATTAGCAATCTTTATTGCATTTTGAAGCAATATTTTTAGCGATCACAAAATTTAATAAGATTAATAATGGCCAGCAAATAGTATTGTCTAAAAATTGAGTACATTTTAATCTATGATATATTATTAAGAAAAAAAAACATTTCTTTATAAACTTTGTCTTACTGTTTTCAGAAATCTTAAATTTGATATGTACTGATTAACTCAGCTGCAGTTTTATATGGAAAAAATGCAAACTACTTAAATGCAGAGATAAAGAGAGACGTGCTGCCTAATTGTTTTAATTAGTATACTCAAAAGAAGTTTAGTTTACATAATAAATTTACACGATAAGGTTTTCATATATATTAATAATTGAATCGCCATTATTAGCAATCTTATATAATAAGCGGGTTTAGGCTTGAGTTGAGTATGTGATCATTAAATTAATTTTAAAGGATGTTGAGGTATGTTTTAATTTTACTACTGCCTGTATAGAGAAACTTTTTTTCCCTACTCCCCCGGGTCGGTTATCCAATAAAGTATTCTCAACCCGGGGAAGTGTACTTATACTCAAAGAAGGCCTTCCCGCCCACCGGCTAAAATTCCGGCACGGCAGGTCAGCCTCCCCGGTCGTATCTTTTGTCTTTTCTATCATCGCCTGCCTCTAGTCCCCGGGGCGGGCCACCAGGGTCCGGCAACGCCGTCGCCCAGACCCACCCCAGAAACCGGGTCTCGGTCTTTTCAGTTGCCTGCCTCAAACCCCAGGACAAGGGACCAGGCCCGACTATGCCGTTCCAGGCCCCCGCCGCGAGGCCGGGTCTCGGTCTTAATAATTCCCCACAAAAACCAATCGCGAAACGCCTACAAGCAATCCGATACATTCATATGGAATCCATATTCATCACTAACTTTGTACTACGATTTCAACATTCGTCTGCCGATATCGTCTTTTTCTTTTAGGACTAGAAGTGAAAACCTTTAGAATTTTCGCTAGTTTTGATCGGAACTTAGCATGAAACTAATTAAATTTTCGCGTCTAATATCTTGAATACCCGTCCGGTACCTATTAATTGTCCATTTCGAACACTCAAATATGGTGTGTTCTGCTGTGTCGTCATCCTCGCAAAACATACAGCATGGGGAATTTCTTCTCCCAAATCGGTGTAGGTAGTATTTAAAATTACCGTGTCCTGAAATCATCTGCGAAATATGGAAATTGACTTCCCCGTGTCTACGGTTCACCCACCGGTTAAGGTCTACAATCAGTCTTTTAGTCCACTCGGCCCCTTGATGTTGATCCCATCTACGCTGCCATGATTGCATCACGATATCCGCAGCATCTTGAGGATTCATACCATGGAATCGAAGCCATCTTTCTATTATTTGAAGCTCTATTGGCATCGCCGAGGCTAAAACACATGCGGTTTCATAGGATAACGTCCGATATCCATACGTCACCCCCACCAAGGCACGTCTATGCACACTCCTCATGCGTATTGCGTTCCTTTCTGTATAAATCGCGCGGTGCCAAATCGGCGCCGCATACAGCAAAACAGAAGTACAGGCAGAAACCATAACCCTGCGTTTAGAAGAGCGAGGAGCGTCGCGCCCAGACATTAGTACCAGAATAGCCTTAAGTGTCTTTTCCGCTACTTTACGTCTATCGATCACATGAAGACCGAAATTCAATGACTTATCTATGATAACACCTAGATATTTGGTTTGTACAACCCTTTTCAGTTCACGGTCACCTATCTTCAAAACGAGATCTCGTAGATTTCTTTTCCCGGCAAACATTATACACTCGCACTTATCAAACGATAACATCAGACCCTGTTCAGTAAGCCAGGCGTAAACCAGCTCCAATATTCGATTCCCATGGTTCTCGAGCTCTAACTCGGTCCTAGCACTAACAAGAATTGCCAAATCGTCTGCATAAGCAACAATCTCAGCCCCCGCCGGTAATTTGAGTCGTAAGACATCGTCGAAAGCAATCAACCATAACAGTAGTCCAAGGACCGAACCTTGTGGGACTCCTCCATGGATCTGGTGTCTTAGTGTTCCCTCCAAAGTATCTACCGTCGTCCATCTATCTGAAAGATATTCTGCTATCTCCCTCCGAAGGGTAGAGCTAATGCATCTTCTGCTAAGGGCTGACATGATTGCATCCCATTTAACCGTTCCGAATGCGTTCTTGATATCTAACGTAATTAGAAGCGGTATCTGCCTCGTGCGCCAGGTTCCACTCTTGATTGTGAGAGCCCATTTTACTATTTTATCCATTGCCTGTATGGCAGATCTTCCCTTTATGAATCCGAACTGGTTTTTGTGTAAAGCATCATTGTCTTTCAGCTCTTGCATTACTCTGTCTGCAATGAGTCTTTCAGTCACCTTGCCCATTCCGTTGATTAGGCAAAGGGGACGGTATCCGACCTCTGTGGATCCAGCTGCATTTTTTGGCAAGAACACCGTTCTCGAGGCCTTCCAATTTCCGGGAATGTCCTGTTCTGAATGGCGTAGTTGGCAACATCAGTCATTTCCCTAGGGACCCTTTTAAAGAGCCCCTTGAGTACAGCCGCAGGAATTCCATCAGGCCCCGGACTCTTTTTATTCTTTAATTTCATTACTGCTGTGGCAACTTCTTTTTGCGTAAACTGCCTCTTTCGCACTGAACCAATTCAGTAATCTCAGAATCTTCCACAGGGAACAATTTCTTTAGCTGCAAGGCGGCATTTTCCGACGTAAGGACAAGCAGGCGACGTCCTACTTTTTTACTCACGACCTGATACGCTTAGCCCCATGGATCAGCATCCAGTTCAGCACATAACTCTTTCCACCGTTCTTTCTTAGAGCGCTTAATTAAATAGTTAAGCGTTCGTCTTGCCTCAGTAAAGATAGCCGTAGCCTCTTCATAAGTTGATCCTCCTGCTCTACGAGTTCTGCATTTTTCCTTCGCCAGAATTGGAGCCTCCGACGCTGATCGGCAATTTCCGCCGTCCACCAATAAACAGGGTGTCGTCTTTTATTGCCCGAAGGTATTCTAACCATCTCTGTGACAATTATGTCCTGCAAAATCATAGGTGTAATCGTCCTCCCATCAGACAATTTGCTTGATACTCTTTCTACAATTATCTCCACCTGTCTATCAGTAAGATTCAATGGTCTATGTATATCCACATTACATGTCAAAGTATCCTTCATCACCAGCAGTGTAGCATAGTGATCGCTTGCCGTCTCAGCCCTCATACCACACCACTGAAACAATGTCGGGTCCCATCTATTATCCACTAGAGTGAGATCTAGTATCGAGCGATGACCCCGGGCCTCAAAAGTATGCGATTCGTCGTTAAGGCAAACCAAACCAGTTATCACCATCATATCCGTGAAGATCTCTCCTCGCCTGTTAGTATAATTACTACCAGCTGCTGTTGTTTTACAATTTTTTACAAGTTAAATTTTTTACAATTTTTTACAAGTTGCTGTTGTTTTACAAGTCACCCAGAAGTACAACTCTTCTAGGCGACTGCACAACGACTCCCTGGAGCTCATTACTGTATTGTTCATAAATATCCAGGCCAACATTAGGGCTAACGTAACCAACAATCAAAGCCATACCCGGTAACACTACGGCTATCATACCTTCACCCCGATAATGGAGTTGCCACCCTTATTCTTTTTATTTATTTTATTTTTTTTGCCACCCTTATTTATTGCTAACATTCTTAACGGCAACATCGCCGGCGGTGTCTGCCCACCATTCCTGTCTAGCAGCTGTATTGTAATTAGGTTCAGTGGATACAATAAAGTCCACCTCCGCCTCTTCAGCGATCTTCCCCACTAAATCATGGGAAAGAATGCTCCGGTTAGCATTTGTTAATAGGAATCTAGGCATCAGATCTTCGTCCGCACATCGTGCCTCCAGTGCGGTGTTCTACGCTGTTGCAATCTAAACACTTCATCGGCTCTCTGCAATCACGGATGAGATGTCCTTTCCCGCCACCGTTGTAGCACAGCATAGTCCTATCAGGTCCCCTGCATTCTATACTCTTGTGCCCAGTCGACCAGCACCTATGACATCTCTCGTATTCAGGTCGGATGTATGCACAGCAGTGCACCCATCCCACTTTTATTCTATTCGCCACCAATTTCACCGCAGCCCTATAATTGGTGATTATAGTGGCATTTTGTGTGTTACCATAAGCTTGCCTTATGGAGGAGACCTTGAAGGTCTCGGCCCCTCCAACTATTTCGACTATTGCTTCTTGTATATCACGTTCAGTTACATCAGGCTCAAGATCTTTTATGTGCACAACTGCACGCCTGTCTCCTCTTGTTCTCATGTCTATCGCTTTCCTTTCCGCAGCCCTTTCTTGGAGTACAGACGTGAATTGGGTAGCACATTCTTCGCCTTTAATTCTTACTTTAAGTTCGTTGTTACTGCCCTTTCTTAGGGACAGGACTACTCCTGCTTCTTCTTTAAATAATTTATCCTTCATAACTCTAAGTAACTCAGCATAGGATTTACCTTGTGCTTTAATGACAACGGTTTTACTTCCCTCGACCGGCGGCGTCGATCGACAAGCAGAAGCAGACCGCGACCGAGCACGACTCGTGTCTGTCCTTGGTACCACGACTGAGACAGAATCCTCACAGGACCTATGCAGGTTTATCAGTATTTTCCGTATAATATTGCCATACGGTCCACTGGGCAAAATAAAGATTGCTTTCGGCGATTTTTTAAGGACCCTGCGTATTGCGTTCAAAGCACAGCTAGCAGCTTGTTTCTCATCGTCAGTTGTGTCCTAAAAAATTGTAAACCTTCTTACATGAGATGTCTCATCATCAGCATCTTCCATCATGGAAGATGTGTCCAGGGCAATCATGCCTGCTTTTTTCCCCTCAGACTTGGCTCTCTTGGATTTGACAACATCTAAAAACTGACATGTGTCAGCCTGTCCTTCTACAGGGAGGGTCACTGTATTTACTTTACTCATGACCCGTGTGTTCGATCGTTGTGGGAAAAGTTCAATCAACTCCTCATATGATAAATCGAGACTCAGTATGTCTGGTTCCACGGGAACCAACTTGTATTCAGTTTGAGTGGCTTGTGTAGCAGTCTGTACAACAGTGGTCTCTTCCTGCAGCTGCTTGAGAGCAGTGTAAATGCTCCTAAGCTCTCTTTCGTGTTCATGCATATATGTGAGCATAGCCTTGCCGAAATGCTGTTTATGCCGTATCATTGCCTGACCTAGCCTACTAGTTATTTCCTTCAAACTATTGGAGTGTATTTCCTCCTCTGAAGGCGATTGTTTGGTTCGTTTTTTTCCTTTCTGGTCAGTATCTTACGGGGTGGAAGTCCAGTCACTCCCTGTCCACTCAGGCCGCTCTGCTCCATTATGTCAGCAATAAATAAAGCTAGCCGCGTCTAAATAATCAAAATGGGATCAGTTCCTAATTCCTAGGAAATTGATACCCCACAAGTGATATTCTGCAGGAATCCAAAAAAGTAAAAAAAGGGGACAAGGAAAATTGGGCCCCGGGTCCTGAAAACAGCGTCCGAGGTGGTCAAAAGGAAGAGGGATTAAAAAAAGTGGGTCAAAAAATCCCCCAAAATTTGGGGGGTGGTTATCTATAGGGGGTCTATGGAAAGGAAAAGTTATGATCGGGATAGATCCAAAAGGATTTCTGAAAGAAGCTGTTATATGAGGAGTTATATGAAAAGGAAGATTCCCCCTATATACAGTCGCTGAGGACTAAGAAAAAATTTCACTGTTATGAATAACTTTTATAAAATTATTACAAGTCCTTGTTTACTACACGTTATCTTGCAAGTCCAGACCTGTCTTTAAACTTAGAAAATCTTTTTACAAAATTCTCAAAAAAATTGTCCACATTAATTAACTTATGTCTATACAATAGTAAATACAATATTTACCTGTAATGGACTTACGCCCTTTTACACACTTGTCCGAAAAAATAAACACCAATTTCACTTTTCACTACAGAAAAACAGAAAAATCGAAATATTTCATGTGTCCGTGATCCAAATCGCATAAAATTTTCCAGTAATATCCGTAAGCCCTTAATCTTAGATCCAGCCAAAAATCAAGAAGAAAATCCGTAAAAAACCAATCCAAAACTTAGTAAAACACAGGACCAAGCAATAGAATACCACTCGCATAGAGAAACCTAAATTTATCAATATCCACTTTGCACCTCCTCCTATCATTCTTTTCCTTCATATATTTAAACTTAATTTAGCCAGTTTATAATTACTGGCAGACTTGTTTGACTCAGAATCTCTTCTTCCTTTTTTGGCATGAAATCAATATATTCTTTGATAGACATATAAATATATATTTTTTTTTTAAATTAATTCTTTTAAGAATCATACTCCTCTGAACTATATATAAATATATTTAATTTATTAGATCAACCAAAGTACAGTATAAATAAATTAGGATGACTTGCATTATTCTACTATATATGCAGAAGCACTTTTGCAATTTACTCGCATCATCAGCTGCATTATATATTCATCTCAAATTAAATTACAAACTTCATAACTTATAACATATGCATTTATTTATTTTATTTAAAATTTAAAACCTTTAATCTTTTTATTTGTTTATTTTAAACTTTTATTCAGTTAAATTAAAAATTAAAACATAATATAAATATATGAAAAATTAATTTAAATTAACATTAAAAATTAAATTGTAAAAATTTTTACATACATAAAAATATGACATCAAGGCATAAAATCAAATTGAAACTAAAAATCAAAAATTTAATTAAAAATTCAAATAAAAATAATTTTAAGTAAAGCAATTATGCATTTTATCCATTTAACTGAACTTACTTTAATATACTGATTGAAATATATTAAATTATACATCACTATCAAAATAGATGGTGGTGCCATCTACTGCAGCTTTCAAAATACTGTTATCCTCATATTTTGTCTGAAAGTTGATCATATTAAATTTATTTTTAATATGTATTATATATATATATATATACATATACAGTACCTTTCTAAAATGTCTCATCCCTTACTGTTTGTATTCATATTATATTTTTTAAATTTGTCCTAATTTCAGATACTGTATGTTTATTCTTAATCAGATGATTAGATACATTAGAGAAACCCAGTTTACCTTTCTTATAATTTCTAAAATGTTCCAAGAATCTAGCCATAAATGGCTAGATTCCTATAAATAGCTAAGTGGTCTTTCCTATATAAATATGGTCACAATCATTACATTTAATATTATAAATACCACTCAAATTATATAAATCAAATGAATCATTATGTTTATTACTTATTAGAGTTATATTATGTGGTTATTTGCTGATATGCAGGTTTAAATTTATTATTATCATAAACCTTTGTAATATGTTTAACTATTTTATCAGTATATATAAATTTTAAATACACATTGTCAACTGTCAACTTTTTGTGTGCTGTTTAATGTTATTAAATGTATATTATTTTTAATTTTTGACATTTGTTTATTATATATATTATCTACTAAAGAATTATCATAACCATTATATATGGTTAATTTTTGGTTTATAATACCTATTTCTTTGTTTAATTTACTTTTATTTTCATTATACTTTGTATATTTAATCCCTCTATTTACAATTTTTGTGTGATCATGGTTGATTTGAAGATCCTTCCATAGTGGTTTTATTAGCTGTGGATTTCCTATATACTGAAGTTATACATTGATTATTTTCATTATTAATTTTGTTATTAATATCTCAATAATTTATTTTTTTATTATTATCAATTTCAAAGTTAAATTTCAATCCGCTATAGTAGGAATTTAATTTGTTCAAAATGATTAAATGCTCATTACAAATAACTGGTTTATAGACTACAAAAATATCATCAACATGTCTAGTCCATAATAAAATATCATCCCTTAAACAACTTTACTTTCAAACTCCTGTGAATAAACCTTAGATAAAATGGATGACAAAGGAAACCCCATCAGTAAAGTGTTTTCCTGGGTGTAATGTTTGTCATTAGATTTAAAATAATTCTGTTTGCATATATTTCTTATAACAATAATATTTTCAATAAACAAAGGGTCTTCATGATTTTGTATTAATTTCTTTTTTTGTGTTAATAGTTTTTTCTGCGGGTATACTAGGATATATATTACAAATAGCTAACCGTCCTAGTTTTATCGCTAATTTTTAAGTTTTAATTTATTTACTTATTCGTTTCCATTTTTTTATTATATTCGTAACTTAAATTTATTTTGTTTCTAAGTATTTTATCAATTATTTTAGAGACAATGTAAGAAGGAGTAGTTTTGAAGTTAATTAAAGGTCGTATAGGTATACCCGGTTTGTGTATTTTTAATAGTACAATTAACATAGGTGCACTTGTTCGGAAGGGTACAACCTAGTGTGATATATTAAATTATTTTTATGATTGAAAATGTTGCAGAATTTTATTATTAAACTTTTAGTAATTCTTAGAAATTTTTTAGTAGGTTCCTTTAGGTCCCTTGAAATCATTCCCCATTATATACTGTTCCATCAAATTTTTATATTTATCAGAATACATGATGACCGGCGTATTAGTTTTATCTGATTTCAAAATGATGCTATTATTATTTAATTTATTTTTCAGGTTGTAAATTATTTTTTTATTATAATTATTAAAAGGTTTGTAATTTATATTTCCTTGTTTTATATCATATATTTTATTACTAATGTTATAACGTGAAACTTCTTTACCATTAGGATTTGCTTTATTTACACTTATTTTGGAATCTACCACGATATTTTTAACAATATCATTCTTATCTTCCTTTGTCAGATTAAATTTATACACATTAGCTGCAATAAACTGCTCATCATTATCAAGTCAATATTTTTTAAATTTATCAAATCAATACACTTGCTAGGAAATGAACCTGAATTTTCATGCATATTGTCTAGTTGTAAATTATCATAAATATTATCACCCAATGAATTTTCCTGTAATGTGAAATAACCCGATTCTTTATTATTATATATATTAATATTATAATTATGGTTATCATTACTCTTATAATTATTATTAATTCTTATTAAATTACCAATTTTATTATATTTATTGTCTTTAAGCGTCTTTTTATACATTTCAATATTGTCCTTAATCAAATTAGATGCATAATCAAATATAAGATTACCGTCTGTTAATGTGTATTGTATAACTCAATATTTAAATTTTTTCTTTAATATGCATATTTGATTTCTTGTTTTACCCTACATTTTTTAGCAAATTCTTTTGTTTTATTTATACATTAGTTAATTTGGTAATTTTTTATATTGAACCTAGCATATCTAGGTATCACATTTAATTTAAGGCATATTTTGTTTAATTTTATTGATTGCATTATATTACTAAGTTTAACGTGTAACTTGTAGAATTTAAATTACAATTTTCCTGATTGACATATATAATTTTGTTTTTAAATCAAATTAAAATATATAATATGAATATAAATAGTAAGGAATTAGGAATTTTAGAAAGATATATATAAGCATAAAAATAAATTTAATAGATCAACCTTCAAACAGAATATGAGGATGACAGTATTTTGAAAGCTGCAGTAGATGGCACCACCATCTATTTTGATAGTGAGGTATAATTCAATATATTTCAATCAGTATAGAAAAGTAAGTTCAGTTAGATGGACAAAATGCATAATTGCTTTACTTAAAATTATTTTTATTTGAATTTTTAATTAAATTTTTGATTTTTAGTTTCAATTTGATTTTATGCCTTGATGTCATATTTTTATATATGTAAACATTTTTACAACTTAATCTTTAATGTTAATTTAAATTAATTTTTCATATTTTTAAATTTTGTTTTGTTTTTTAATTTAACTGAATAAAAGTTTAAAATAAAAAAATAAAAAGATTAAAGGTTTTAAATTTTAAATAAAATAAATAAATGCATGATATGTTATTATATTTTATGAAGTTTGTAATGTAATTTGAGATGAATAATAATGCAGCTGATGATGCAAATAAATCATGAAAGCGCTCCTGCATATATGCATATATAGTGGAATAAGGTTAGTCATCCTACTTTATTTATTCTGTATTTTGGTTGATCTAATAAAATATATATATATTCCTTAAATATATTCTGATGAACTTACCGCATTATTGTTATATTTATGAAAATGTATAATACTGAGAATCTACCAAATCAAAATAAAAATATCTTTTTTTACATTAATTTATACAATTAGTATTCATTTGAGAAATAAGTATATTATTATTTTTAAATAACTTTTTTTGTATGTTATCTTCAGTTCATTATAGATGGACACATACACACAAGGGTCAAACAGAATGTAGCATCTATTCTCTCATTGCTGTATGAAGTGAAATAATGCTAACCAGATAGTCTCGACCCACCGAGTCGGTCTAGCAGTGAACTTGTCATCGCAGATCAGCTGATTTTGAAGTCAAGAGTTCAAGGTTCAAATCCTAATAAAAATAGTTACTTTTATACAAATTTTAATACTAGATCATGGATACTGGTGACGTCTCAGTAATGGTTGACCTGAGACTGTACAAGACTACACTTCATTTACATTCATACATGTCATCCTCAACCATCCACTGAAGTAATACCTTACGATGGTTCTGGAGGCTAAACAGAAAAAAGGAGATAGTCTCAGTAGCTTATTTGTCATGTTGCAGGTGGGATTCATTGATTAAGAAACTTTTGTTTCTCTTCCTTTTTAAAATGAAACTGAAATTATATAGAATTTGAAATAAGATCTATTCAGTTTCTTAATACAAAAAACAGTACACAACTAAAGTTTTGTGAAAAAAATTTATATATGGAGGAGAATGCTCAAATTATGAGCAAACTGGCTAGCCAGCTGTCAAGAATGATTTTCTATATCTTGTAAGGCAAAAGAATACTTGGTTATATCCTTGAAATTTTCATTGTTAATTTCAGGTTTCTGTTCTATGTACACTTACTGATCATCATAAAGAAATTGTGTACAGTGTTATTTTTTGACCTATGCAAGAGGGAAATAAATAAATTGTAAAATGCTAAAGCAACATTTGTTGGGAAATTAAGAAACAATAGACGCCACAAATGAGATCCTTCACAGCATTTAGCCCTACAACAATAGCCAAATTACACTACATGAATGTTGTTCAAAATAAGTGATTGTTTAATGGCCAATCTGTAGTCAAAATTTGGTCCTTGGTGATATCATTTTTTCATGAAATTGAAGAATTCTTTTGGAGGGATACAATTCATAAGAAAAAGCAGTAGCTAAATTTCTGACTGGACGAGGGGCAGATGAATACATAAAGGATATTCAAAAACTTGAAATTTGTTGAAATTAGTGATCATACAACAAAACTTCTTAAGCAGTATTAAAGTAAACCGATTTATCATTTTTGCATTGAAAGTTCGTTCATCGATAATTGTATTTGTTATGAGTGTGTTAAAGAAGGCAACGGTTCTATTTTAAAATCTTACCTGATTTCCTCCAGTTTATGTTCAGCCATTTCCTGTTTGTAATGTACAATACCCAAAAAATCTTCTTAGTAAACCGGGTAGTTTTTACTTGTACCAGACTGAACATTCCGTAATTTTAATTAGGAGGCAGGTTGGAGGGCCACGATTCTCAATTTCCTAAAAAAGGGCTTGAGGACAGGGAGAGGCAGAGCTAATGGGTCGTATATATTCTAATCAGGAGGTAGGTCAGTTTTTTAACGTAATTTAATACTTCTAAGGTAGTTAAGATATTTTCTGATTGAATTTGATATTAACCAAGCCCTCTTAATAGAGCAGAGGCAAAAAGACTTTTTTGTTACTTCTGAACTGAAGTCACATTCTTGTACTAATTAGATCCCATTTCATTAGCTTTGGATATGTATTGGGGTGATTTCACCTAAAGGGAGGGGAGATAAGCCTAATTTTTTGCTTGATATTTTCAGAAGGGTTAAGAAAAATTGTTATGAAATTATGTATGCTAACTTATGAGTGCGAGTCATTTTTGGTTACGATCAGTCAAAGGGGTGGAGAAAATGGTCATAATGGGTTCTTTATGTCAAAATTTTACTTAAAGAATAGGTAATTTATTTGCATTCTTATATACTTTAATGTTCCATTTAATTTTCCTCTACTACTTAATAGTCTGTCAAGGTTGAACTGATCTGTTAGCCAGAGATGCATAACTCATGTCTTTGCCACGAAAATTGTCTAATTCTTATACACTTTTTTTTTATATTCTAAATTATTATTTGCATAAAAAATAGTAAAAATGTATAGCAAAATAGCATAAAAGTATTTAAATGAGTCAATACATTAAAAAATTTGAGCCTTATCGTTAATTTTTATTTAAAATTGTTTACATTTAAAAAAATATTGTTTAAAGATGTGTAAGTAATTTTCCATTATGCAAATAAAGCTTGTGTTTTATTTATTGATTTTTTTTTTGAATTTCATATAATCTCCTCCTATATTGCTGGTAAAATTGTAATATCACATTTAAACTATATGTACGCTTCATTTCACGAATGGCTGTAATTCTAGGACTTGGTTTATAGTGTTTTATTGAAATAACAATTTCATTCAGTTACTTTGTAGTAAATTGTTGTCATTGTCACTCACTTAGTTGAACTCATCTTACTGATGTTTATTTTCCTCTTTTGGTTTAAGTTTTACGATTAGAAAGGGCTAGATCTCTTGAAATCCATTCTAACAACATAAAAAGCATTCTTCCATAATATTTTTTTGCGTATGATTTGAATTTTTTTTAACTGAATTTTTTATGTTCATTATGCCTCTCTGAGAATTATAATTTTTACAGTTTAACAAACAGATAACAAATAAATTTTGGTAATTTTTTATTTAGGTAAACAAAAGCTAAAGATAACTGAAATCCCTTTATGTAATGGCCACAATGGTTATGTTCAATGCAGAAATTAAAAACATGTGTCCAGATTACAAAAATTTAATCAATCCAATATTTTCTTTAATTTGTTTTACAAATCCATGAATACATAAAACCACAAATAACAAAGTTTATGGGTTGTTGTATTTCTGTATTGTTTAAATTAAGTGATTTTCTTTTATTAAGTATAATATGTTTTAATGGAATAATATTTTTATACAAGAAATTTTACCTATTATTATTATATATTATTTTAAGAGATTAACTCCCTATAATTTTTTTTTTTAAATTGCTGTAATCTTTCTTTCTTTCTTTTTCCTGTTTAGCCTTCAGTAACTACCGTTTAGATAATTCTTCAGAGGATGAATGAGGATGATATGTATGAGTGTGAATGAAGTGTAGTCTTGTACATTTTCAGTTCGACCATACCTGAGATGTGTGGTTAATTGAAACCCAACCACCAAAGAACACCGGTATCCACGATCTAGTATTCAAGTCTGTGTAAAAATAGCTGGCTTTACTAGGACTTGAACGCTGGAACTCTCGACTTCCAAATCTGCTGATTTGGGAAGACGCGTTCACCACTAGACCAACCCGGTGGGTCAAATTGCTGTAATCTAAACTGGATTATTAAACACTGTAGTAATAGATAAGTCACACCTAATAAAAATGTGTTTATAAAGGTGAAAGTTGAATAATGAAGAGAAGTTTTATGTTAAAATAATAATAAATTTTCAACATTCTAATGAGTGTCCCAAATGGAACTGTGCACTGATGTTTACAAACATTTAAATTATTATATTCAAATAATACTGATAAACACATATCTAATATTTAATGCGATGAAATTTTACAGGTAAAAAATAATATGGCCATTTTTTGCCTCCAGGCATGCCTAATAATGTTTCGATTGTTTCAATATACATGTTGAAGCATCAAAGGAACGATCATATTTACAAATTAAGTTATGTTATCTTTCAGTTTATCCAGAGCACGAGGAAGATCATTCTTTTCATTGTTCCCAATGAATAAAAATCTATATGCGTAAGATCTGGGAATTGGGAATATTTGTGGCTTTAAAATGAGCGTATCCCCAAAACCTCCATAAAACAAATTTAGTGAAACATCAGAGATCTGCGCCGTCGCTTGATCATGTTGGAAGTGCACTCTAGCGATTTCTTCCTTCATTTATCAGGTGATGAAATGTTAAATGATTTTAGTGCAATAATGTTCTGAGTTTACTGTGTTCTGGAAAAACTGAATGATTATCTGTTTATTTGATATAACACACCAAACAGCATGCATTTTTTATCACTTTTTTAGTTATGAAAATAAAAAAGTATTGCCAACAATAAAACATTGCTGTGAACACAGCTGTTAGTTTCACTGCTGATTATATAAAAAAACAGTTAAAAAGTATTGTATTGATCAATATCCTGATGCTTTTGTTTAGGTGCATAGTATGTTTTGGGATACTTTCATAAAAAATGAAGATAACTCAATCAGATGCACTTATTTCTAGAATTATTTTACTAATAATCAGCTGTAGTGTTTTTAATTTCAATGGATACTAATTGTTCTTTTTTTATGTTTAATTATTATTTTAAGTAGATTCGGTTCATGGAAGTCATTTACATTATTATGTGTAATAATTCTCTGTTTCTAGTTTTTTATTTCAAATAAAATATATAAGAACACAGTTTACTTTTCTTATCAAAGACAGTGTATGAGTATGTATAAAAAAAATCATGTATAATTGTAAAACTATGTAGTTATTAGCAAAATTTTTTAAACAATGTAAAAAATAAATAAATAATTACTTAATATGTTTCACAGGGTGTATCAGTTGATTGGATGATAGTTAACTGTAGTAATTGTGTCTAAAGCAAATGACACATTGAACAATTTATTGTATTATATCTTAAGTGAATGGCACTGTATATGTATCTAAATAACATATATATGGTAATCTCTTAACAGATTTCTTGCACTCTTCTTTTTTTATTATTAAATAATTTATTTAAATGTTCAATATGAATGAAAATTGTATAAAAATAAAAACAAAAGAAAGAACCCTTATAAATGATTTAAATAAATACTCTTATAATATTATTATATTAAAAAAAATTACATATATTTTACCTTATGTGTAATTGTTACACCGTTACTAACTGCACTATAATACATGGACAGAAAACACAAAGTCTTGGAACAAGCCCACATAGCGGAGGTCAGCTATAAGGAAAAGACTGCATTTGAATCCAGAGTTTATCACACAGTGTTCAAAAGGAAACTATACACTTGTCATTCTCTAGTTCAACAATGCATAACATCAATTTACTTTACTTTTCATTTTTGTGTTGTAATTAATTCCCATGAAAATGACAAATATGCACATGTTTCTTTTTGCTCTTGAAGTCTTGCAAGTCATTCATGCGGTATGATCTCGGTGAAATCACAAATAATAATTTGAAGTTCCTGGAGGCTGTTGAGGTTTCCTCAATAAACAATACTTTTTGCATAATTCCAGAAGTAAAACACAAGTGGTCGTAAGTATGGAGAATATGGTTGCCACAAACCCTTAGAAATGATTCATCTCTTAACACCTCTTGTAACTTTATAGACCGCGTGGCTGTATGCACGGTCACATCATTTCGTTGAATTCAAGCATTATTACTTTCTTCCTCAGTTAGCTATTTTTTATGAATGATTTCACAATAAGGAGCTGAATTTATTTTTGTTCGAAGAATACTTTGTCTGTTCTTCCCCTGGATACTGCAATCCACACTCCAGTCTTCTGATCATGAAGAGGCATTTCATATGTGGGATGTTAGCAGACCATAAACATGAGTTCTCTGTTTGCACATATCCTGATAAATGGAAACGTGCCTCATCAGTATAGAAAACATAGCCCAGAATCATCCGCTAGAAAAACTATTCACAGTATTGAATTTGTTCTCCACGATCTATAGCTGATAACTTTTGAATTGCTTTCACTTTATATGGGATGAGACTGAGCTTCTTATGAACTGCTTTGTGTGTAATAGCAATGTTGATGTTTTTCTGTCGGGGTAACTTTCAAACGTATTTGGGATTATGTTATATAGCAGCTGATATGTCTTGCAGTTTTTCTTCAAGTGTTGACGGTCTATCGGTTCATTCATAGTCTTTTACTGATTCCATCTCCTTAAATTCCTTGATTAGTGCTCTTACACTATGTTGATTAGGAATCTGTGTACCTGGAAATCTAGTGGAAATATGGTCTTTTACTGTTTTTCTTAATAAAAACAGATTAATACTGTTCCAAGTCTACATGGAAAGACACAGTTTCAAAAATTCAAAGGTGACGAACACACAACAAAAAACCAGATACACCATTCATCTCAAGGTCACTGGTCTGACTGGCTCACAGAAACAAACTGCACACAATATAGGGTTACCAACTTTTGCAAAAACATTACTCGTATCCTACAGAATATAATACCTTAACATTTATAGGTGTGTAATTACACACTTTTCAAACACTGTATATCTATATATATATATATATATATATATGGACTCAAATACTACAGTAATTTATGTTATAAAATTAAACAGTGATATGTGTTATTACCACCTTCTGTAATGGTAACACGGTAACTACTTACTGTTTTGCTTTGTTTTCTATACATCATAACTAATAAAACTTAATCGTTAAGTTTTGAATGATTCTATAGGGAAAATGCATCCTAATTCATTCAGAATGCTCACATTGTTGGTAAATATTTAATTATGTAACAAATTCCATCTTAGCAAACCTAAATAAATATGAAACGATAATTAATTTATTGTCTCAGTATAAATTATTTATATAGTGGAATTAATTTATTGTCTTGTAATATACCGACAGAACTGACATTAATTCAGCTTAAGCAGTGACCACTCTAAGAGTGATTTGAAATGCATAGAGCTATTTAAATCTACACAAACAAAAGTCACATTAGGTTTAATACGATTAAAACTATTCGTCAATGTTAACTGATCAGCAGTCTTTTGTTTATAACACTACTCCTCACTATTCTGCAGCAATACTTTCATATATATTCATCAATCATTCTCTTCGTTATATCGTGTCGACAGCCACTCTTCTCCATGACTTCCTCTTCAGTTATATTAAATCCTATTCCCATTTCATTCTCAGTCTTCCTCTGCTAAGCTCCATTAATTCCAAGTCTAACACCTTCTTTGTCCATTTCTCATCCTTTGAACTAATGATATCTCCAGCCCATCTCCATTTCTTTTCTGTACCTATTCTCCCTATAACTTCCATTTCAGTTCTTTCTCTTATCTATTTGTTTATTTTCCTCCTTATTCTTTTGATTTTCATCATACTCCTCAATATTTCTCACTCTCACTGGGTTTTGTCTAGTCATCATTCAGGTTTCACATGCGCAGCTCCTTCATTTTAGACTTTAAAAACCTTTTTTTCTCATTCATTTTTTATTTGCTGTAAATAATTTCCTGTACTAATTACATACTCTTTAACCTATTTCCTTTGTCATCCTATCTTATTTGGCCAGCAACCTATTCAAACAAATAAATTTTTCCGCTTCTTCTATATGTTCATTTATTCATATTTCTACTTGTCAGTTATAATTATCATTAATTTTATCTCCCCAGGATTTATTTTCAAACCTATTCTTACAGGTTTTTTTTATTATTAAATTCATAATCATCCCTATAATTTCTTCATGAAAATTATCTATCAAAATTTTGAATTTCACAATAGCCACTCTCCATTTATATTTATACTATACTTGATACAACCGTAGTTTTTGCAAGCTTGCTCTAGTATACATCCAAAAATTTAATTGCAGGAACATTCTCCCCCATCCTAGGTCTCTTGTTGGATCACATTTCTGTTTATTACCCATGGCTATCTTCATTTCAGCATTCTTTGTAAATGAACTCATATTCTTGCAGGATGCTCAAAAACCTTAGTGTATCCATTATGAAGTACTTATAGATGCTATCAAACACATGCAGATAGCAAATTAATCAGCCTTTAATTTCTTGTACTCCTTGTTCCCTTTTTTAAATAGTAGAATTAATTTAGATTTTAGCCATGCCTTTGGAATCTTCAGTTCTATAATACATGCTACATACAAATGATATAATTTATTCAAAAGCTTCTCTCCTCTTGATTTTAGATGTTCATTCACTATGCTATCTAGTCTTCCTGTTTTTCCAGACTTTAATTTTTTTTGTTACATTTTCTACCGGTGTGTTTATTAAATAATGAGACTGTTTCTACCTCAAGAGAAAGCAGTAGAACTGATTGTGAAGGCATTGGCAGGACCTTCGATGTGTAAACCTTTATGAAAAACATCAACCCTTGGCCATTTATTTGATTATGAGTCATTGTTTAGTGCAGTTGGGGTTTCTGTTGTGTATTGTTAAAATGCTAAATTTAAAAGTTGAGCAAAATTACTTTTACATAAAAAAAAATTGATGAACCGATTGAAAAAATAGAAGAAGTAAACTTAAATCAATTAATCATTCAGAATAGGTATTTCACACAGTTTAAAATCGGTTTCTGTCGGTTTAAAATTTTTTGTAAAATTAAATATACTGATGGAATTTTTTCAAACATTTCCGTAACCTTTTTACTAAAGATTATGGGTAAAACTGCATATTTCATGCAAGTATGTCAGAAAAAATTCAATGCCAAAACATGAAAGACAATAAATGTGTTCTAGTTCAAGAGCTGAAGAAAATATTGAAAAAATTAGCCAACCGCTTGAAAAGATCATAATTTAATCCAAATAATAGGTAACGCCATTAAAATTGCCAGATACCATCTGGAAAATGTTTTATGAGTATCTTGACGTGAAAAAATATTATGCCAAAACTGTCCCTATGGTTTTCATACCAGAACAAAAGAAGACTGCAAGGAAATCTGTCCTGATATGTATGATCATGACTAGAGACCGGATTATATGCATTTGGATATTAAGCCCATTCTTACTTGTTATTTCATATTTTCCTTAAAATCTAGTGATGCTGCATATTTTCGCTATATTTAAAATACTTTTCGGTAGGGTACCTAGTTAATAGATGAAATCTTACGTTGTATCCGGCCAAACCTATTAGCCGCACGGCTCTTAGAGCGCACTTAGCAGCTACGCGTCTATGGTTTTGATAGGATAATATTATTATGAGGCCAAATAAAGCACAGACACATCCGAGACAAAGATGGACAGTACCGTTCTGCGTCGCATACGCCTACTGCAGCACTCCTACCACAAGGCAATTAAATTACGCAAGTTATCGCATAAGTTTAGTTTTTTATTTACTTAAGCAAGGTTTAATGCGTACTATGTCTACTGAAAAAAAGCGCCTCTTCGTAGATAGCTGACTATCCTGGAACATTTGCATACGACGGAAATGTTTATATTGCGAGAAAAATATATCCTGCACAAAAAAGTTTCAAATAAACCGCACGTCAAGACAAATCTTCACACCGCAGGATTACAAAAGAAAGGCCCACGAGAACAGCTTATAAAAGCGACAAGTAGCAGTGATTTCACTTCCAAAGGTAAACAAAAAACTACTTTAACATAGAATTATGTGAAGCATCGTTTACAAGTAATGTGTCTTCACAAACTTTACAAATTTTACAAATTTTTTTTTCTTCACAAATTTTACCTTCAAAGATTTTCTGCGAAAATACTACTTGAATCAAAATATATCAGATGAATCAACATTGCGTAAAAATTACATACCGACAATCAGGGCCGGATTTAGATGAAAAGAGGCCCTTCACCTCCCATTTTTAAGTTTGTAAATTACATGAGAGATAATAAAATACATCGTTACTGTGATATATATCAATATGTTAAATGAAACATGTTGTGATTGGTACTAATCTATATAAAAAATGTCGCACGGATAATAAATAAAAAAAAGTCGAGAACACTTATTTGGACATTTATTCTCAGCACCGTATATGGTACTTGCAACAATAACAAATCAAACTGCACACATCATTTACAAAGAAACAAAATTCAAGCAATGAAAATCGTTGACTACGAAAATAAAATACGCAATAAAAATTATCATATTTTCTATCAAATTAAATAAAATATATTCAATACGTTGACGATTAAACCAAATTCAATTCAGATAAATTTATTTCATAATAATTCGCATTTAAAGTTTAAGTATGAGTTATTATGAATTTTAAGTCTTAAACTAAACCAAAAATGGAACTTTATTCAAACAAAATCCAGATCGCAAAAAAGAAAATATCAAATTGTATATTGTATTAAATTTTACGTTAATAGTTATTTTATTTAAGAACTGATTCGATCCAAATATACGTTTAAAACGAAATAGTAGATTAGAAGAATTTCTTTCTAAACTTTTTCACAAACAATTCTTCTATAAGTTCATCAAAATCTATTTTTCTGAAGGTCTCATTTTCGATGCACAAAATTCTCGATGAAGACAACCTCGTCTGGTTGTGCTTCATAATTGATTTTTGATATTTTTAAGTCTTGAAAATGACCTTTCTCCAGAACAATTAGTGACTATTAAACTGAGAAACAGCCGTAAGATTGATTCCACATTGGGGAAGCCCACTTGAATATTTTCTTTGAATATTATTTGACACATGTCTGTATGCGACAATGTGGAATTTTTCGAAGGCTTATGCGTTTGTCTCACATATGTGTGGAAATGAAATAGTTCTTCGGTAAGATTTTGGTTGACATCTTCTGGGTATTATTGCATTAACAGCTCAACACCTCTTTGAAGTTCTACCTTTGATAATGTAAGATCGGCAAGAAAGGAAAATATTTTCACTACATCATCATAAACAGAAGCTCTTCTTCCTAAATTTGATTCTAGTGCATCTAATATAGGAATAAACGATTTAATCCTAAATTTATCTCTTGAAGAGAGTTCTAAGGCATCAGGGTCAGATGAATTTTCGTTATTCCCTTGCCTTTTACTTCTTATTATCCTTCTGGCGGTTCTCTATTCAATATTTGGCAACGTGTTTTTTGCTTGTTGCTCAAAATCTTCCCTAATTTCACGTAAAATATCCATCCAAGTGACCTGTACCAATCTGCACAACTACTAAGTAAAATATTAGGGCTTTGAAGAATTTTATTTACTCTTGTAAAACGTTTCATTATTCGATTCCAGAAATGGAGCATAAACACGAATTCAAATTCTTCCACCTTCTCTAGATTGTTGGCCGTCAATCTATATCACCCTTTGCATTATTATCTGAATGTAAATAATCGAGTGCATCGGTGATATCATTGTAATCTTCTAAAATAGCTTTTGTAGCCTCCCACCTAGTGTCTGATAAATATTTAGGCGCTTTAGAATGAGGTTTCAAATGCGATTTCAGAACTGCCCATCTTTTTGTGGAAGACGAAAAAAGATATAAACTTCGTTCACAACACCAAAAAAATTGACAGCATCAAGGCAACAATCAACAGCTGAACGACCTACTAAATTTAAAGAGTGACCAGCGCATGGAACAAATCTTGCAAACTTTTTTCGATAATTTTTTGCTGCATACCATTGTATCTACCAGCCATATTGACTGCATTATCATAAGACTGTCCTCGGCATTTTCTGAAATCGATTTTAAGTTCAGTAGCGATATAGTTAAATACTAAATCGACTATGCTTTCCCTTGAGTGATCTTTTAGCTCAAGGAAAGTTAAAAATCTCTCGGTTGGCAAACCGTCTTCGGTTGACACGTATCTAATAATTAAGGTCTACCGATCGGTATGAGATATATCAGGAGTGGAATCTACTGAAAAGCTAAAATAGCCAACCTTTTTCCGCCACAATTGTGTCTTTCACTTTATTTGCCGTAAGTCGAGTAATTTCCTCATATATAGTTTTAGACAGATAAGAAGGTTTTCCTGAGCCGGTATTTTCATATCGATCGATATGATCTCTTAAAAATGGATCGAATTTTGCTACTAGTTCTAGAAGCTCAAAGTAATTGCCGTTATTTGGAGTTCCAAACTGTTCATTGTCTCCTCTAAATGGTTAGCCTCGCTCTACAAGAGTGCAAATTACAGCGAAAACTCTTTCTATAACGTAACGCCAGTATTGCTGTTCTTTTCTTATTTCTTCCTCTAGCTTTGTAGTTAAAGTTTTCCCTTTTGCTCTTGTTAAGTACGTTAACATAGCGTTCCTATGATTTTCCGAATTTTCATGAGTTTGAATGACAGCAGGGTTTTTCCGATCGTTAAAACCTTCAGAAGTTAATGCTGTTGCAGAAGATGCAATATTTGGAAAGAGCTTACAAACAAAGCAAAAAACGCGGCCTTTTGAGGGAGAGTACACAAGCCATTCTAGGGTATATTTTTCTTCGTTGGCTTTGAATAAAAAATTGCTTTTGTACAAAATCTGGATCGATTCTTAATTCTGGCTTAGAATTTAAAAACGGTCCACAGTGATAATGAACTTGAGAAGGGCCCTTCTCTACCCAATATGACACATCGTTTTGCGATAAATTTGTCCGCAAGCCAACATCTGTTACAGTAGACATATGTTTGACATCACTATCTAAATTTGCAATTTCTTGAACTTGTTCTCATTAACTTGAACGTGTTTCTCATTAGGTGTCTGAAAAAAATTCTGAATATTCGTATTATTTTCTTGCGGCTAGTTTGTATATTCGTGTTCAGTAAGTTGCTCTTGAATTAGTTTCATATTTTCACTTTGAGTTGGTGCAACGGCCGTGTCCTCACATACAACGTGCTGCATTGATTCCAATCGAGTAGTACTAGTTGGCACTTGCACGTAAGCAGTAATCGGTGTTAGCTTCTTTGCCTCGTACTCTTGTAGCTTCTTTTTCTTGCGTTTGCAAGAAAAAGCGCCTACAGGCGCTTCTTCCAGACCAGGAAGCCAGGAAGACGGATTGTAGACAGGCGCTTTCAAATCGCCACAATTTGAAAGTGGCGATTTGAAAGCGCCACTTTCAAATCTTTTACTCATTGTTAGATTAGAACCTAGAACAAAATATTTGAGTTATTAATTTTCGTGCGTAAATAAAAGTTAATTATTTATTATTAATACAAAAAATAACATTTTACGTATTTGAACTGCGGTAAGTTTTGTTTTGTTTATCGAAATTTTCGATAAACAATTCATTTTCGAATAATAAATTGAAGTAAAATAAAAACTCATTTCCGTGAGTAGCGCGACTCTTATAATAGTCATTGTTTATAAAATAATAAATGTTAATTTCATAATTTCTGAATTTCAAACATTAATCAATTTAAAAAAATATTTCCAAAATATCTTTAATTTAATAATGAAACTAAATTATCATTAATCAATCAAGATTGAATGGAACTGTTATTTTGTCTCATTGAAAAAAATAGCAATTATGAATAATGAATTTATATATATAATCATGAAAATATAAAATAAAGCACGTAATATACATTTTAAAATATACAAATTAAAACTTACGTTAAGAACTTATCTAGAATTCCGCGAAATGAAGATATTGTCACAAAAAAAACTTTCAATAGTCTATAAACACTTCACGAAAGTATTGAACTCAAAAGGCTAGAATCAAATGATGGTGTACGCAATCCTAAAAAAGAATCTTTTCTAATAACATTAACACGCGTTTCATATTATCGAAGTAACACGAATAAAACCGAACGTCGGGATATCAATAGGTCTGTTCCAATCTACACCAATCTGCACTTTATTTATGCAAGAACAAACCAGAGCTTAGTAGCATAAGGCACGTCAATATTTGCCATAGCAATCGGTGAACGTATGAACTATACTTTGGTGCAATCTAGTATACACAATCGAACAGACCCGATGAGCCGAACGCGTTGATCTTACCCGGTACATTCTTGTGTTTGTTTATTAGTCATGTGCCTAAAATTTCTCCTTATTTTCGGTTCGGTGTTTGTGTTCACTGATTTAAGAATAGTGCAATTTTAATTTTGCAAACAATTTGAATGTAGGCCCTAGGCTGAAGCCTAGTTAGCCTATAGGAAAATCCGGCCCTGCCGATAATTTACCTACATGTTCTAGAAGAAATCCGCAGTGAACTCAAGGATAGTATTAGTTGGATTTCAGCGACGAAACTACCGACAGTTGCGGCCGTTACATTGCGAATTTAATTGTCGGCGCATTAAAACTAGAGCCTTCTTCTTCCTATCTGGTGGCCTACAAAGACCTTGAAAAGACAAATCGTTCTACGATCCCCAGATTTGTGAACGAGCGTATTAAAAAAATATTTCCTGAATCTTCTGCAGATTTAAGAGTGTTTATATTTCTCTCAGATGCTGCTCCCTATGTGATCAAGGCAGCCAAAGTTCTCCAAATATTTTATCCCGATTTGATTCATCTGATGTGCTTTGCTCACGGAGTACATCGATTTGTTCAAGAAGTGCGTTCTACGTTTGGTAATGTAAATAAACTGATTTCATCAACAAAGAAAGTGTTTGTTAAGGCACCTGCTCGCAATAAGGCCTATAAAGAAAAACTGCCAAATGCGCCTTTACCGCCCGAACCGGTGGTAACTCTATGGGGAACATGGATTGAAGTTGTAGTGTTTTACAGTGAACATTTCGCGGCCATCAAAGGTGTAGTAAACACTTTGATAGTGCAGAGCCTATAACAGTTTGTCAGTCCAAGCAACATTTAACGATTCTAGTTTTAAAAAAAAACAGCTGTGATTAACACTCATTTTTTCCACGTACCTGCGAGTATTAAAAGTATTGAAACTCAAGGTTTGGCGTTGACTGAATCTATTCAGTTAACGAATAAAATACGCCAAATGAGCTCCGCATTGCCAGAGGTATTCCCATGTAAACTTAAAGAAAAATTTGAAAACATTTTGAATAATAACCTAGGCTTTGAACTTTTACGTCAAACCGATAGTTTTATTAACGGGAAGGCTGAACTTTTGCCAGTACCTGTTTACGTTTACAAATGTAACAAAACGTTAAATAATTGTTAATTATTGAAATTAATTAGTTGAAATCTGTTATTCAACTGCTTGCTAATTGTATGCCGATTTTGAAATTTAAAAAAAACTAAAAATTACTATTTTTTTAAATTTATTTAAAGTTGCATATTTTGACACTTTTCAGGCGTATTTCAAGCATTCTTCATGCATATTTCGAGCATTTTATGTCGCATATAATCCGGTCTCTAATCACGATCGATCATCAATTATCACCAAGAATTAAAAACCGGTTCATATTCAAAGCCATGTTCTCTGCTTTTTTTAAGATCGGGTTCCACAAAGCATAATAGTGACCTGACATTATTATATGGAAGTTTTGGCAAAACTGAGAGAATCAGAAAAATACAACCAGAACTATGGAAAAACGGTTTGAACGCATTTTGAGTCGGTTGATGCGGTAAAGAAGAAACAAACAGGTGCGCTGAAACAACTGACCTGCTCCTCCAAACATTTGACTGTTGGCAAACTGTAACGCGTATAAATAAAGATGAGTTCTATTGTTCTTATTGCTTAATAGGCACATCTCGGATTTTACTCTTCAAAATTCTTTCTGGTGGTAACTTATCCTCACATGTCTGTACTTAAATCTCTTTACTCTATTGTTTTATAAGGAGTGTAACCTTTCATAAATTTCAAAGGTAATATTTAAAATTTTTTCCTCATCGGTGTTTACCATACCATCTTTTTTCATAGAATAATAGGCCTTCCTGTTTTCATACCCTTGGCATTTCTTCAAATACATAATCTTTGTTATACTTCTTTCAATTCTTCTAAGCCCTTCTTATATTTCCTTTCTTTCAAAACTTTCCTAAAAGTTTTTGAAATTTCCACTAAACTCTATTTTCTCTTCCTTGCTAGAAACAGAAAAATTAATATTTTTTTGCTTGTTTTTCTTTTTTTGTCTCGGTGGAGTACTTTCATAGAGATCCCTGCTTCAGAATCATTTTTTTTTTAATATGAAAAATTAATAAAAATATATATTTATATATATTCTTAAAACTAGAGGTAGTTATTTAATCCCGTACATTTAAATAAAAGCTATTTCTATGTTTATGTTTTTTATAGACTTATATTAAAAGCCATTCTCTTCGGAATTTCAACTTCTTCAAGTTGAAATCTATGTAATTACGTGATGGAGACAAGAAAAAAAGACATTAAGTGATAAAATCGTTCATTATTATTTTGTTTTAATTCTAATTATATGTTTACCAGTTTCTTTGTTTTTTTTTTTTAAATTTTTGTGTATCGATAAATTACTTATCGTGAAAATATTACAATTTTAATTATAAGATTTTCTTTAGCGTTTCATAAATACATTAATTTTGTTTCCTAGTTCACAAAAGAAAAACGCAACATTTTCTTTATTTACTCACCGTAAACTAATACCCAATTTTTTACAAATTATATTTTCGAACATAATTTTTTATTAATTATATTCAGTCGTTTATATTATAGGAATAACTTAACCTTATTTAACAAACGATTGTTCTTAGATTACTTATTTTTAATTTATTTATTTGAAATTAAGTGTTTTTTACCTTACTCTCCTTATGCGATGATGACATCGTTAACTTATATACGATAGAATAAACAATTTGTTACCAGAAGGATAACAAACAAAATAATTTGGTCGCATCTATTCATATTTTTAAAATTTAATACATTTCTACAATGCTGACAAATTTATGCGATAATAAATTTACGTTAGGATTAATATAATGGAAGTAGAGACTACTGTATATTTAAAGGTTTTCCGTCAAGATTTATATTCAACCTGTTTATTACACGTAAGATCGCTGACATCCAATGTCAGTCAATGTCAATACTTAATATAACTGATTTTAGCTATTTTTTTCACAATTTTTTTTTTTTTACATAATGTCCATCATTAAATAAGTGTTACCGATCAAAAAATAAAATCCAACTAATTCTGAACGATTAGCATGCAGAAATAAGCTATTAATTTTATTCAATATTATCCTCAAATATGTGAAATATTACCATTAATTTTGTATTATTAAGTAAATAAGTGTAGGAACTACAATATGATAAATGAATCATAAAAGTATACTGTGATGACATTGTATATTTTTCAATCAAATGTTGTTATTAAGTAATTTACATTCTTCATCGATGAAGAACGATGTAAACTAGTCGATTACATATTTTTAAATTTAATATTACTGTTAATTTTACAAGTGGTATCTAGATATTTGTAAGCGTGGTAGTTTATGTATTGCTGATTTTTTAATATGTTATTTTAAAGAAATATTTTTTTCATATGCTAAAAAATTTCCATATTGTACCCTCACACAAAAACCTTTAAGCGTATGTACCTTTAAGCTTTTTTTTTTACAAAAAAATAGGGGTTCGCAATTCGTAAGCGGGGGTCCACGAAAATTCATCTGGTTTCGATAGTGAAGAACTAAAATGTTGGCTTGACTTTACGTATCAACCTAGGCCGATAATGTTTTGAGAAGCTCAGCGACTGTTACTTGTAAAAACTTGCATATTCCACATTCAGTACAACGAAAGTGTCGAGACTTGCAAAGCGCCGCCGCGTTTCCCTCGTCATATGTTGTCGAAAAAGGTTTTAGTGTCGTTACAAACCTTTTACCAAAAAAAAGAAGCAGATTTAATATCACAGAACGGGGAGATTTGCGCTTATTCCTAACAAAACTGAAGCCAAATATTGATAATTTGCTGTCAATCCATCAAGTACATCCCTCCCATTAAAACTGTAACTATTTTGTGATCGTCATTGTAGAAGTTACATTACGTTATTAATGTTTAATTTTAATTATATTACGACAATTTTATTATATTACATTGCAATACGATAACAATAATAATTAATAGAGTAATGATTACATATTTGAATAAATGCAACACAAAAAATATACTATTTTTCTTTTGCTTTTTACCACTCTGAACGGGAAGTTTTCTAAGTAAAATAAGTGAGAATCGATTGCTTTCTTGTGCTGTGAGTAGATGTCAAAAATGTAAAGTCGGATGGAAGCATTTTTTTTGATCGGCCAACTTTACTTTTTTGACATCCACTCACAGCACAGTCGATCAAAAATTAACCGATGAATTCTCACTTTTTTTTCGGAAGCTGTTAGTTCGTGGAACTCAGCCGTAACGCAAATTTTCATAGTTAGATCTAATCTTCACATTTTCCGTCGACTGGAAAAATACGGTAGAAATGTAGTTGCAGGGGGTCCACCGGAACCAGCAAAATTTTGAAAGTGGTCTATGAGAAAAATAAGTTTGGGAACCTCTGTACTATTGGGATGTAATTTGTTTTATTATTTATAATACGATTACAAATTTTTCGATAATATGTATAGCATTATGAACAAATCAAGGTACAACTAATAAATGTTACCTCTACGGAATCATTCAAAAGCTAATCTAGCCCGGTGATATAAAAAACAAAAAAAAAATTATCGTGGATTTTTTAATATCTGCACTTTTCTTACCGCAAAGCAAAATCATTTTTGGTATGTAGAGTAAACAAATGTTTTATTGTGTAAATTAAACATTGTCAATAACTCCAATATTGTTCATATAACAATGCGTTATTCGTATGGAAATATAGCAAGAGAAAATAGCTGTTGAAGAGACTAGCATAAATACAGATGCAGTCCATCTGACCGCACAGTAAGTTTTTCATCGGTCAACCCTCACAGCCGATAAGTTGTGCACTAATTAAAAATTACGTATTACAATTTATTTATTTTTTTTCAGTATTATGTTTAATAACGTATAATCTTATCGGTGATAGTTTGCGTTATAATAATTAGAAACAATTCTTAACTGCTTTTTAAACATCTCACTAATTTTATGAAAAATTACTAAATCAAAATTTAGTATTTGCTTTTTATTATTATTTTTGTTTGTTTAGCGATAAACGATCAGAAGATAAAATGAAGCTACATCTAACGAAGATTAGTTATCTACTAGAACCGGTTTGTTAAACGTGATTCGGTGTCGTCATAATTAAGTTCTTGTTTCATTTTCCAAGACGCTTCGCTTTTTGAAATGTTTCAGCCGTTGTCAAACATTAAGTCGTAAAAGAAATACAGTAGTTTAAAGTCATACGATTTCATTATTCAAAAAGTAATTCGTTGAAAAAATTTATTTAGTTTTTTAATGTTTTCCCGTCGGCTTACTTTTCAGCACTGTTGCGTCGATATTCCTTGATATTTTTTATTCGTCTCTACTTAAGTTAATTTATCCTTAAAAAGGAAACAAAATAATCGTGCGAATAACTAGATATTAAAAACGTTAGTGCGATGCGATTATGAATGGCTCGATGATGTTCGTTCGTCATCGTCATCGTCATCGTCATTGACCTTGCCTCAGCTGGTTATTTGTAGTAGGGAGTGTACGCGAACGCGTGGCTGTTAGTTGAATCAGCTGCCGTTACTGGCGCTGCGGTAAACACACTTGTTGGCTTCGGTGTATGTTGCTCGTTGACCGACTCGATGTGGTGTGAATGTGACTGTGTTAGTCTTCGCTTATTGAGATCTAGTTTCGTAACGTTGAACGTTTTGTGCCGATTGTTTTTATTTTTGTTGTTTGTGTTCGCCTTTCGTCAAGATTTTGTTACCGAAGTTATTTTAAGACGACAAGGTAATAGAATTAATTTTTTATTTTAATAATCGTTAAAAGGTATTATTTTGAAACTATTAACCGACGTGTTGAAGTAATTTTAACCTTATCTTTTAGATGATAGCGGCACTGTTTTCTTCCAACTTAACCCATTTTCTTATCTCGTAAAGCGATACGTTAAAGTTATTTTAAAAAGATTACTGTGTTTTAGTTTTTCTGGATCTTTTAAATGTATTTTAAACGATTTACAAACTAATTTTCAACTTTTTAAGGTAGTCGTTAACAAGTCAAATGTCGCATTATTATTTTATAGAAAATTTGTTGTCTTGGCCTTATAAAAATTCTTCCTGCTTCGTAAAGTAGTTGAAAAAATTTCATCCTTATTTACTTAGTCGGTTTGTATCTTTCTCGTTTCATATAATTATTTGTCTTATTTTATTTTAATTTGTTTGCAGTTTATTAAATATAAATTTTTTTACGCGCTGTTAGGAATGTTGTGTAAATATTATACATTTCTTCGGTTAATTACGCGTTAGTCTTACTGTATAATTTAATTGCT
The DNA here is from genome assembly GCF_047948215.1 of Lycorma delicatula. NCBI lineage: Eukaryota > Metazoa > Arthropoda > Insecta > Hemiptera > Fulgoridae > Lycorma > Lycorma delicatula. Next base: position 129,588,276 of record NC_134463.1, on the reverse strand, counting down.
TAACCGATAATATTTATCACGTGCAAATTTCAAACCGTAATAATAAAATCTGTCTTTCTTAAGTTACTCTTCTGTGTTGACGAGTAATATGAAAATCATTTTGAAAATAGAATATTTTTGCTGTACTACCGGTATTTTACGTGTAGATATTAAATAACGTAAAATTCTTTTCTGTTATTAATCGCAGACCTGTAAACATACTGTCCCGTATCCGTTACACTGATAAGGCGTCTGTCCGAAAAATGTTCGTTTTTTGTTTACAGTACTAGTGTTAATCGATCAAAAGAAATATATGAATGGTTTTTTTTTTTTATTACGGAGCGGTTGCATTAATTATATGGGGCTACGCCCGTACTTAATGAGCGGAATTGTTTATAATGATCGACAGTAAAGTCGAATAACTCAATTATTCGTTTAAACCGTTAACGTAGTTTAGAATTATTAAAAGAATATAAACTATTCGGTCAAAGGACTTATGAAATTACTTATCGGCTAAAGTTAACGGTACGGATGGTAATTAGCCCTGTTAGGCCTCGGTAAGAATACGAGTTGATTATAGGCTTAAAAATTTCTTTAATAAATTTATACTTCGAGAGCGCTACGATTTAATAAGTTCATTTCAGAAATACCGTTGACCGAAATTCTAAATGATTTTTGTATATTGTGGCCTTGTAGTAAATGAAATTAGTAAAGTCTGGCAGATTATTAAACGTTCAGTAATTGTTTTCCATTATTATTAAACTACTCTTTGTAGAATCTATGGAATTCCATGAAATGAAATCGTGCAGCTGAAGACCGGTCCACAGTTCCTGGAGTTGTAACGCTGTTTACGTATTATGTTTTTGACAAAGATTTCTGTATATATATATTTCTATGTCGTTGCCTTGGTCTTTTTATTAAAAAAATGTTTATACGGAGCGTGCGCTTGTTGAAACATAATCAAGAAATTATTCAATTGTCGAGCTCAAATTTCAGTAATTTATGTTATATGACAAATGAATAAATAAATAAATTGCTATGACTCGCAAAGAATTTGTTACAGGTCTAGGCAGTCAAACACACTGGATAGATATTTGTTATTTGTTTACTAGTTTATCAAAACATTTAAGTTGTAGAAATTTGATTGTGTTATCTAGCGTATATATTATATATATATATATATATATATATACATACATACATAAATACATTCCGCGTATAAAAATATTTTCATAATGATTTCCATTACTTGATAAGACTGTAATATAATCTGCGATTGTACTTACGATATCATAAGGTTCGAATAGTATTTTGTCACTTCTTCATTTTATTTTAATTAATAATAAATTATAATTATTTTTACTTTTCCCGTTACGAGGGAAAGTATGGTAATCGGGTCAAATTTTGTACGTCTGGTTTTATTTGCAGATTTTCACGTTTATCGCCTCCTCTAACCAAAAAAACATAGTTTTAACCTTGGAAAAATTCGAAGGATGTACGTTTGTCTATGCCCAATTTATCGCTTGGTTTTTGCGTATTCGATGGACTGATTTATATGAAATTAGCCACGCTGAGTTTTGTATATGCGGCATCGATGCCGTTTAATTTTTGTATCGATCTGTCGATGAGACGTTGAAACAGGCGCATTATATTTAGACGGTAGAATAAATGTTTTCACATCGGTTATGCCTCTTAGGAAATTAAGATATTTTTTGACAGTGTTCCGGCTTATTCAAACTCCCGTAAAGTTGAGGTAAGAAAAAATAATTTTTTCATTTTGGTCGTTTCCGGATTCAATGTCGCATTCTTGTACCGATTAGAGGATTCCGTTACGTTAATATGACACTTGGATTATATATTTGGGCGATTTCATTCGAGGTTTAGGAATAATGAGCGTAATTTTTGGGCCTTTTTTGGTTAGGTATCTTTTTTCTTGATATCTTTAGACAGGATAAACGGATTTTAATTAAATGTTTACGATGATTTCTGAATACGGATCGTCAATACAACTTAATTTTCGTTACGATTAGTAAAGGGTGGCGAGATACGGTCACCGTGGGTCCCGTATCTCAAAAGTTTACTGAAAAGGAAAGATTTCTACGTAGTTCTTTTCTCGCGTACTTTAATGTTACGCTTAATTTTCTTCGTAAGTAGTAGTCTACCTCTATACGCAGATGCCGGAAAATTTTTGCGACTCTTGAATTAGGTTTTTATTACTTCTTACCGGTTTTCTTTTAAATAAACCGGAACTAAAACGAATAACTCGGAAAATTACAATATTTAGCGCGGTATATAATATATAAATGTAAACGTAATATTTTTTTTATCGAGCGGTTCGTAGGACGTTAATCTCCAAATATAGAACGGAAAACAATTAGAAAAACCTTTGGAGCGGTACTTAGACACGGTATTTGGATGAAGAGACCGACCGGGGAATCATATCGAACGGACGCACTCGCAGACACGATCAGAAAACGCATACTTGCATTCTACGGGCGCACACAGCGAATGAACAACAACGGACTCGCAAAGAGGATCTTTGATGCGGTGAACAGCTCGATCGGGAAAAACGATTGGCATCGTGAAATCGAAAAGGACCTAAGACAAGCAGGGATCAACGGGGAAACGACGGAAGAAGGAGGAAACGTTAGAAAGAAGATGATGAACGCGAAATTTGAAGCGAAAGAAAAGAGGAAAACAGGATCAAAGTGGACAGAACAGAGGAAACAGAAATACGGTCAAAGAATGAAGACATTTTGGGAAGAGAAGAGGAAGAAGAAAACTTAGTTTCAAACACCGTTCTTAAGGACAAAAATAAATAATAATAATATAAATATATAACTTTTTCTGCTATAGCTTACGTTTGTTTAACTCGTGCAAATATTAAAAGCATCACGCGATATTATTCATTCAATTTGAAATCTTTTACTATAACGTTGCCGACTTGCAAAATTAATTTTACGTATTTTTGGTTATTTTTAGAAGTTTTTTCCGAGCGTGAAAAGTAAGTAAAAATCTACGGTAAATAACTATCTACATAAAACGTTACTGATTTTAGATTTTTAGACTTACAATCGGATGTATATATAAACATCCGTATATGAAAAAAAAATTCTTGTTGGGCGAAAGAAAAAATAATTTGATTTTGATGTATTATAATTATATAACGGGCCAAACAACCCCGCTTCAATTCATAGGAAATAACCGCGTGGAATGTGGCTGTACAAACATGTCAAAAGTTTGAGAAGATTGCATATTAGTTATCCTTGTGTTAACCGATTTAATTATACGCTGCAAATTATCATACCTCAAAAAGAATAAAGCAGAAGGAACAGGCGGACAATTTCTTAAAGCAACATTACGCGCTCGAGAATGTGTAGCCCAAGTAAGTATCCGACTGAATTATAGATCATTTACTCAAACTTCTCTTCTCCCTCCCGCTTAAGGTATCCGTTTACAAATATATACGGTATTCCGATTTAAATTAAGTAATTATTTAGTTACGATAATTATAAATAATCGATTATATAAAGTCCAGTTATATTTGGAATTGAATATGTTTATACAAAATCAGATTTCGGTGTAATTTTTCATTAATTGTATGCAATTTATATATATTTTTACCTCGATATCTGAAATTGTAACATTTCTTCCTTTCATCCAGAAATTCCGGGTTCAAGTCACGGTTGGGCGTGGCATTTTTTTTTCATACAATCATTATCATCCGCATAGTAATTATTATTGGACTTCAGCTCTTTATTGCTGTATAAATAAATTTCTAGTATTAGAACTTGTTATTTTTAATTTTTCTGTTGCGATTTCTGTTATGATTTTTTTTTTACAAGTTAGACAAATTTTACGTTCAGTATTTTTTTTTTTCATTTAAATCTATATTGTTATACTGTATGTATACTGTTATCTATACCGTTATATAAAGAGGAAGAGGGTTTTTGTTTGTTCGAGATAAACAAACTACTCGATCGGTCGCAACCAAATTTTTACCCGTGTTTCTTAGCATAACCGAAATGGTTTTTAGATATATTTCATCTCAAAAAAAAATATATATGTAGTAGTAGAGATTTATCGGTTGAAGCGCAAATTTTAATGAACTGTGAGCTTTGAGTCTCTCTCTCTCCGCAGTGTAAGCCGGGTTTGAACGGATCGATTCGAATCAATAGAATGAATAATATTACAAAAATAATAATTAGATTTACGTTATATAAGATAATGTTAAATAAAATTAAGACAGTTGTGTTTAACTACGGGTTTCCCATGGAGACTGCGTGTGAGGCTAGAGTGGTAAGGCATGCGAGCACTTCGTGAGAGGTTAGACCATCCATCACCGTCAACAACAAACAACAAATGGGGTGCATCTGGGGCGCTGTTTTGGGAGGTGCAGTGGGGTGCTCATATAATATCTCTAGATTGTCTGTTTGTTTTGTTACCGTATTACGCCAAAAACCGACTGGCCGATTACTTTCAAATTTGCAGATAAATTCGTGCTATCCCAGGTAAGATTTTAAGCCATTTACCGAGGCTGTAGCTCCGTTGTAAGTTAAAATATTCGTTATTTCTTCGCCCCCAAGGACGATTGAAGTTGTAAATTAGAGATATTCATTAAGGAAAAATAGATTAATCCTTTTAATTCATTATATTTCTGGCACCTCGGCAAAGAAATAAGTTATGAACTTTTCGTCGTCTGAGGTGTGTGAACTTTAGTTACCGTAGATATTATTCTGACCCACCGGGTCGGTCTAGCGGTTAACTCGTCATCGCGGATCGCAGATTTCGAAGACGAGTGTTCTAAGTTCAAATCCTAGTAAAGGCAGTTACTTTTATACGGATTTGAATACTAGATCCTGGATACCGGTGTTCTTCGGCGGGTCGGGTTTCAATTAATCACACATCTCATGAATGCTCGACCTGAGACTGTACAAAACTACGCTTCATTTACATTCATACATATCATCCTCCGAATTTATATCTTACGGTGGTTCTGGAGGCTAAACAGATAAAAGTAAATTAGTAGATACTGTTATTCTGTCTTTTGTAATTTAGTTTCTTTTTCAGGTTTCTGTAAAGCCTGAATACTATAATTATTCTCAGTATTATTCTTACAACCGTGAGTATAACGTACAGTGCGGAGATCCAAGGGACGGAACCCTCTCGGTAGATGGGAATGGCGACCGAAGCGTGCTTTGCGGGTGTCTACGGCGCCGGTCCCCCTTGCAAATTGGGAATAGTGAGCGTTGCGAGCTCTGCGGCCGTGGGGTAGGCCCCGAGAAGTCCCGAGGAACCCCTGAGTTGGCTCCGGGATTCGCTTGGGCTGACATGAGCCCCGTGGGTCCAGGTTCTGGCTAGACAGACCGGCTAGTCTAGCGTATATATATAAAGATATTAAAGATAATATTAATATATATAATAATATTAATATAATATTAAATATATAATATTTAATATATATAAAGATATATTAAAGATATATATATATATATATATATATATATATCTATATATATATATATATATATATCTCTTTAAATGTATATATATATATATTAAAAGAGTAACACTGTGTTTATTCACATGACAGTTATAATTTAAAATAAAATCTTTTCTAGATGAAAACCATTTTGAAAATTTTAGCTATCTATATATATATATATGTATGTGTATGTATATACATATGTATATAATGTTCGTAAAATAATGGTGGGGTTTAAATAGTCAGTGTTGAAACAGAATATAAGGGACACATGAAGTATACGTCAAAATGAAGAGAAACTGTCCAAGTTTTCTATACGTGAACAAAGTTCTAGTGCCAACCGATGTGCGCTGTCTTACAAGATCATCGATGTCGTGATGAGGAATAGTGAGTTGTCTCGCCGCAACTCCAGTATCTTTTTGCGGATTTTTTCACATAATCGTGGTAAAACGCCTTGATATTGTACACGGTTCGCTGTTTCAACTTGAGGCAAGTATTCAAAGTGCACAATTCCATTAAAATCGAAAAAACTGAGAGCGTCACTTTGACATTCGATCGAGACCGATGTGATTTCTTCGGGCGTTGAGATCCCGATCGCATGGAGATCGCCGATTTATTGTGATGACTGAACTTTTGTTTCAGTGTCGTAGCTCTAAACCCGGCTCTCGTCTCCCGTTATGATCCTTTGTATGAATGTCATCCGCTGTCATTCTATAAGCTGTTTCCATTTTACGAATCCTACTTTTAATTCCTTCTTTTTCGAGTGCGGTTGGGTGTTATCACCCCAAGATACTTATTTCATAGAACGTTTTTTGAATCTTTAAAATGTTGTACGTAAATTTATTTTGTTAAATAAATAAATACTATTCCCTCCCCCGGTCTATTTTGAACGAGACATTTTTTTAGTTAACAAAAAATGTAACGTTGAAATTAGGTTAAAACGATTATTAATTTTACTTTATACAATGACCTCACAATTATGCGATTATTTTTTATAACCGACTTTAATATACGTTCATGCATTAATAACAGTAAAGACTTGTGTGTATTTGTTCATTATATAATAAACGTGATAGCAAAAAAGTGAAATTAGTTGAATTTCTTCATCGCTTCTTTAATTTTTAAAATTACATTTTTTAACTATCTGTATTTAATACACAATTTTCCTGCTTTTTTTTACATTTCCAGTTATATTGTTTGTAGTACAAGGAAAGGCGTTCTACATTTTAATTTTCCGCTTCTGAGATCCCGTGAAAACAAAAATGTTAGATTGTTGCTTGCTAAATAATGTACGTATCGAAACCGGCGTTGATTTCGCTTTATTTGTAGATTTAAAGGATATTTATTAGGGGGAGAGAATTTTATTAAAATTTGAAATTTTTAAAAATTGTCGTACGCGATGAAAAATACATTTCTTTGAAAGATTATATTCGTTACGAACCGCTCGATGGAAAACCTTCACTTCAAGTTTTGGTACCCGGAGCGTAACTTTTCCGAACAAGCCGGAGTATTTACCCTTTCTCCCGGCTTTTTAAGAATATATTTGAAACTTACATTATTATTTTATCTTACTTGTTATTATTTAATGTTATTTCGTTTTTGAAAAGTTAACGTGCATATTGAAAAATATTTTCCCAAAATTTAGGAATTTTTAATCATTTATTTGAATAATTCTGTTTTTTATTAAACCGTTGAAAAATAATAACTATATAGTTATGTTATTTCGGGATCATTACAGAAGTTTTTCATCTACGTAGAAGTTAATGTACCCGTTTTTATTCTGTTTATCTTTACTTTTAACGAGATTTTCGTATTCGGTTTGTAGAAACGAACAAACCGCCAGATTTTTTTATAATCTTTAAGTAAAATTCCTGAACGAAATAGCTACTTACTGAAAAACATTAATAACTGAAACTGTAGATTTTAAAATGAACAGATTGAGCGAAAATTATCACACGAGTTAGGTTAATATTTATATTGCGCGTTTGACACATTTAAAGTAGTCTGCTCGGGAAAAAAGGTTACTTTATTTTAGTTTTCAGTGAAAATGAGATTGCACAGTTTTGATAGAAAAGTAATCGGAGAATAATAACTTTGATTTTTTATCGTTATTATAAAAAAAAATAATCGAAGGGAAATATCGAGCTTTTAACTCGAGAGAAATATATATTGCAATTAATACAATAAAGAAATTCGTTTGGGCAAATCAATTTTCAGATGCAAGTTTAACTTCTTTATTTATTTAAACGTTCTTCTGTTTGTTTAAAAACAAATGAACATTTCCTCCGTTTATTAGTTTGGGCGAAACGAAATATTGTTAAAACGGCAAATTACATAAAACGGAATTAACAGCTGAAACTTTCTGACGTTTAATCTTTACAGACGCATGAATTAACTAGAGTAAAATAGCTTGTAATAAATACAAATTTAATTTAATTTTTTTTCATCGACTACCGATTTATTAGGTTACAAAAAGGCAATCCTTACTTTCCTGGCTATAGCTCTATCGCTATACAGCAAAAGCATAACTGTAAAGAGAAAGTATAAAAAAATTTAAGGAATCAGGATTTTTCCAGACGTTGACTTTTCAAGATCCCCGTAATCAAAAACATACGTCTGTTAAGATGTACGTACGTATGTGTGTTGACCTGTATATCGATTAATATCTCGGACTGGCCCGGCATAAATTCTTCAGAAATGGCCAAAAACGTTCTATGTATGGAGGAGCATTGATGCTATTCATTTTTGACGCTATTAAAAACGACGAGAAATAGTTTTCTCCTTTATGACTTTATTGTAACGGTCGTAAAAAAATGCGCTTCAGTACGGTGAATGTATCGTTATTTGTTTATTCATTACTCGTATCAAGTTATTTACAATTACAAAGTCGATCGAATATAGCGGTAGAGGAATATTCTATATTATTTTTAGACGGTTTTTGCCTCGTATCTCGAAAACCCTTGACCAAAAAAGCTAAAATTTGGCAGAAATAACTGTTTATATACCGGGTGACTCAAAAAAGACGTCACAAGTTTAAAAGCATATAGAAATTTATTGAGAAAAGTTACAGATTCGGTTGAAGTCTTATTTCATACCAAAACACATCGATCCGTAATGCTTGCTTCCTCGCCCCCGACTTCTTAATATCACCTTTAAATGCCACAGGGGTTACACTAACCGGCTTACCGATCAACAGTACTGTTCTTCGGGCTCGGTTGAAACGGAGCCAGAACAACATCGGAAACCGGCTTCCTTCTAGTTGACAACGGCGTCGGCGGAGAATCAACTCTCCCCCGCTCGCCCGTGCCAACACCGAAACCTTCAGCGCACCCCTGCGGCCGGTCGTTTCTCTTCTCGATCGGTAAGTGCAAGAACCGCAGCTTACGGAAACGAGACTGTATATAATCGGCACTTTTCTCGCCAACATTTCTCGTGTTACTGACGAACTCTTCCGCCTCAACACATATGTCATTAAACATATCTACAAGTTCAGCGGCCACCTCGTTCAACATTATGTCCGTCACAGCCAAGCGCATCACTAATTCCTAAAGAGCGGCAGCTTCAGCCCTTTCTGGCCTGAAGGGGCGTCAAGGCTTGCCTATCATGGCCCGTGATAGATCCTAGCATCGGAATCTGAACTGCATTCCCCCCTTCAGCAGGCACCGAAATCGTCGATTTAGCAGCCCCAGCCACCGCCACACCTCTCCCAGCAGCTTTCCTAGATCGTTGCCGTCGACCTAACGCACCGGCCTTACTGACGGTCTCAACATCTGATAACCCGCTGTCGCCCTCTGCAGCTTCCTGAGCCTCTTTTAACGCTCTCCCTTTTGCAAGACGAGCCTACTCCTCTTTGGCCTTACGTGCCTCTGCTTCCTTGGCCTGCTGGGCCGCTCGTTCTTTGGCCGCCCTTTCTTTCCGCCGAAACTCCCTCTCCGTACGCCTGTTTGCCTCCATTCGTGCGCCCGCTGCTCCGCTGCATTCTTATCGGTAACCCTCCTCACCTGAGGAGACACTTCAGGATCATCCCGGTCACTCGTACCGGTAACCTAACAGATAACACGGTACGATACAAAAGAAAGAAACAAAACAACTAAACGACAACAAACTATATAAACAAATACACATCGACCGATGAAAACCGTCCGGTATAAACGTAAACAAAATAGCAACCGATGGGAAAACCAATATTGCCGCCGTTGCTAAAGTAAAAAACTAACGAATGTAAACGGTAAAATAATAAAACCCAAATAATATAAATTTCAAAGCGATAAAGCAACACCAAACGCAAAGGAAAAGAAAACTAAAAAAAACTGTGGAGGGTGACTTACCCGTACAAAAAAACCCGAATAGCCGAAGGCTACCTAACCCAAAACCTCAAATAAAAAATTAACAGAAGCGGAACAAAACCCGACGTAAAAACTAAAATATACAATAGAACATGTAACGAAATACCTAACGGCACAGAAAAAACCTAAAAACAAAATAACGGTAGAAGTACCATTAATAACATGTAATATCAGAGCTATGCAAAAACCGCCCTATCCCGACGGCATTACGTGTCGGCATTAACGCCGTAGCTGCAGAAGTAACGTCCGACTTGCCGGCTACATTTTGGAATGAAATCGACTTCAGTCGGGATGTATGTCGCACTAGAAATGGAAACCAGATCGAGCCGTAGTGAATGTCTGATATACTTTTCTATGAAATGAGACTTTAACCGAACTTGTAAGTTATCCCAGCTGAAGTATATGCTTCTATATGCTTTTAAAGCTGTGAAGTCCTTTTTGAATCATTCGGTATATATATCCCAGCGCTTCGACCTGATTTTTGATCCCATCGGACAAGGAGCATTACCACGGTACACACAAGTTATATATATATATATATATATATATATATATATATATATATATATATATATATATATATATATATATATGTATAGAGAGAGAGAGAGAGAGAGAGAGAGCAGGCATTTAGGAGACTTAATGGACATTAATCGTTCAATCATTGCAGAAGCTTCGGGTAACACAAAGAGATATGGAACTACGTTTACTTGGAGTTACCAGACGGGAAATGAATTACTGTAAACGAATCGAGAATAGACGAAAGTACACGATGTTGTCGTGAAAGTTATCGATGTGAAAGTTAAGGAATTAAAATGGCGGTTGGCAGGCAATGTAGTAAGAACCGATAGCAGATGGACTACATAAGTACTTGAATGGATACCTCTAGATATTAAAACGCCCACAAAAAAGACCAAAGGCCCGTTGAATTGATGTTGTTATCAAGTACATTGGACCGAATCGGCAGAAGATCGCACAAGACTGTGTTAGTTGAAAACGTACTGAAGAGGCCTTCATTCAACAGTGTTTAATAACATCATATCGAATAAGTTAGCCCGAACTTATTGGAGTAAGTAATTATTTCATTAAATAAACTTTTAATCGCCAAAAAAACACACAACAAAACAATGTATGGGACGCGCACTTAAAATTCAGTTTTGTTTACCTTTAATTTTCAAGACTGAAAATGCTGTACTGAAACAGCTTTTTTGGTATTAATTTAGACATTAATATAATACTCGACTTAAAAATTAATTGATGGACCCTATTTAAGAATTTAATTTTTTTTTGTAATTACTGATACTTTATCGTTTTTTCAAGTTGGGCTGTTAAAAATTTTTAATGAGGTAGCAAGGTCAATCGGAACCAAAAGATTTATACTAAAAATTTATATATATTTTTTTAACCATTATTCCCTAAAATCAGATTAATTTTGACGATAAAAATACCATTCGGTCAAGAAGTCAACTGGAACCCGCATTATTTTAAAGAAAATTTTGATCCTTTGGGAATTATATTTTTAATATTGCATAATTTTTTTTGTCGATACGTTATCTGATAAAGAAATCGGATCAAACTGAAATTTTTTTTACTGAATATGTTGATCTTTTGCAGTTGTACTCTGTATATCGTGTAATTAAGCTAATTAATATTTAAAAATCCCATGGACGTATTTGAAATAAAAATCTGTGTAGGAAAAAGCCGGGAAATATTTTAACTCATTTGGAAATTTATTTGCTAATTTTTATTAATGTAAATGAAGAAAAATCATAGGTTGAGTTTTTGTAAATCTTTATGATCTTTAGTAGTTTTTTTCATTTTAATCACATTATAGTTTTAAAAATTATACAAATCTAATTAAAAGAGTCGGTAACAATATGACCGAAACCCGCAGGATTTACAGAGAGCTTAGAATGTTCTCCTTCCCGCCGAAATAAATATTGAAAATTGGAACTATTACATTATTTATAAAAATTAGCAAAAAATTCAATTCGGTTCTACGTCAAGGTATTCCCTTCTACGGTGTAATTAAATTTAAAAAACCTGAACTAAAATAGTCGCTTGAGAATCCTGTGAGTTATTTTAACAAAAAGATTACTCTTTTATCGTATTTTTATGTTTTACTGTGACCGTACAAACTTAACGAGGAAAGCGAGGAATGAAGCGGTTTCCTCTTCGTTCTCGTGTTCAGTACGCCGGAATTGTTCTAGCGGACCGTCATTCCGAGCGCGATATTTGATCCTAAATGTGACCGTTCTGTTCACCGTATGGACGACTGTATTTTCGGATGTTATTACCTTAAAACCTATGACACCGCTTTCTGCGGGTTGTAGTCGTAAGAAAGACCGAGTCGAACGATGTAAAACAAATTAATTTACGTATTCCTTCTGACGAGAAACATTGTATTTTATACACGCTATCGCCATTTTGATGATGATAGCGATGACGATGAAGAACTATCGTATGAAAATAAACAAGAACAAAACGAAGGTAATGAAATGCAGTAGAAATAACGAAGACGGTGGACCGCTGAGTGTAAAAATAGGAAGAGAAAAGATTACCGAGGTAGAAGAATTTTGTTACTTGGGAAGTAGAATTACTGAAGATGGACGAAGCAGGAGCGATATAAAATGCCGAATAGCACAGGCGAAACGAGCCTTCAATCAGAAATATAATTTGTTTACATCAAAAATTAATTTAAACGTCAGGAAAAGATTTTTGAAAGTATATGTTTGAAGCGTAGCTATATATGGAAGTGAAACTTGGACGATCGGAGTCCCTGAGAAGAAAAGATTAGAAGCTTTTGAAATGCGGTGCTATAGGAGAATGTTAAAAATCAAACGGGTGGATAAAGTGGCAAACGAAAAGGTGTTGCGGCAAATCGATGAAGAAAGAAGCGTTTGGAAAAATATAGTTAAAAGAAGAGACAGATTTATAGGCCACATATTAAGGCATCCTGGAATAGTCGCTTTAATATTGGAGGGACATGTAGATGGAAAAAATTGCGCAGGCAGGCGACGTTTGGAATATGTAAAACAAATTGTTAGAGATGTAGAATGTAGAGGGTATACCGAAATGAAACGAATAGCACTAGGTAGGGAATCTTGGAGAGCTCATCAAACCAGTCAAATGACTGAAGACAAAATAAATCACCATTTTCTATAGAGAATACTATTCTTGTTATAAATCGTAAAACTTTAGCTCCTGCTATTCTGGCTAAGGTTGAAAATTGTTGCGATTTTAATAAATCGTCATTAAAAAATTATAGTTTCAAGAAGTTCCCCCTTTTTTTCAAGATAGTTCGTATTCCCCCTTTTTTGATAAAAAGAATTATCAAAAATCAATTTTTAGGGTAAAGACTTGTAACAGCTACTTTACGAAATCCGTTGAAACCGTTCTAAATCTGAGAACGCTTCATTTACAATCGCGATTAAAAGGCTGACTCGCTCGGTTCCAATACATTTTCTTTTCGGTTAAAAAATTAATTTTGTAGCTTATGAATGTTCAAGTCTGACCGGGATTCGAACCCAGGTTCTTGCAATTTATTTTGTTGTTGAAATCCTTTCGCTTTATTAAAAAGTAATATTTAAACATTTTAAGACTATTATTTTTTATAAGCTGTAAACAAGCACTATTTACTCGTCACAGAAGAAAAGGCATATGCCGAACGATCGAATACTCCCCGTTTTAAAATAATTATACTTTATCTATTAACTATAATTACAACAAATGGATACGACAGCAAAGCGTCTAGGATGACGTTCTATTTGATATTCGATACGGGAATCGGATTTCGCTACCTGCTTCTCGAGCCCTGGGTAGTTCGAGAAGCCGGTAGCAACGCGATTCCTGGGCGAATCGCGTCCTGATTTCACCAGGAACTCTTGTAAAACGGAAGACATAACTTCTCGTATTCGCCCATCAAGTACTTCCAAAGTTTGCGGTTCGGTACAGTAGACTTGTTCATTAAATCGCTCCCAAAGGAAAAAGTTACCGGGTGTTAAGTCAGGACTCCTGGCAGCCGCTTATACGGATCACAACGACCCACCATCTTCAGGGAAAGCTGGTATTCGGCCGTTTACGAACAACAGCAGCAAAATGTCGAGGAGCGCCGTCTTGCATAAAAATAAATCTTCAACGTTCTCTCGAGCACTGACAACCGACCAGATTTCATCTTGCAGCTCGGTAAGATACCTTTTAGTATTCGTGGTATAGCGAAGAATGAACGGACTTAATCCTGTCCGACGTCATCATTCCACACCACACCGGTACTTTGAACCGGTTTTAGGTGGATTTCATAAGAAATACCATGATTGGACTTCTGGAAAATTTCGACATATCTTTGTGTTTCACATCCTTCAGACCCCAAAACCACCTTCAGTTCAAAAGTTTATATATATATATATATATATATTTTACTTTCTTGTGAACACGATAACTGCCGTAATTTTCCGCCAATCACTTTCAAATTTATATATAAAATATAACGACCCAAAGTCCCGGTCGATTTCGTTAATGGGAAAAATCGGACCATGGGGATGGAAACAAGAGGGCTTTTATGAGAAAAACAAAATGTCGTATTAACCTTCCTGTTAAGTAAAATATCGAATTCGTTTAAAGTTCCTACTTATCTTTGGATAAGGGCCTAAAACTTATGCAGGTAAAGTTTTTTTATATCATCAACCATCGGCCCAGGGGATGGAAAAAATGGAATTTCATAGTCAAAAAATCATACCTCCCTTAATAGGCACAGTATCGCATCAGTTTAAAGCGGTCGTTAGTCCTCTAAACATTACCGAAAACGTTTTTCTGAAACGGTTTTCGATATGACCAACCCTTACGGCAAGGAATGACCAAAATGAAATGTTGCTGGAATTGTAAGAAAATGAGGGGCTTGTCTTTGCTTAACATGTGAAACTTTTTTTCACATGTTACCGTTGTCGTATTGAGTAAATTTGAAGTATTTCTTAACGTTAAGGTGAAAATCTCTTTTTTAACCCCTACTTAGCGCCGGTGAAATCTACCTCCGCCTTCCGCGTGCCGAAAGGGATATTTTTTAGAGAAAACAAGAGGATCTTCTCCTGCCCGGTAGTGGTGGTTGTGACGGTTCACGAAGCCACGGTGTGAAATACCGCTCGTTCCAGAAATACGCTCGTGTGAAATACCATCGTTCCAGAGGATATTTTTAGAGCGATCTGAATGATCTTCATACCAAACCGACACATTCTTCCCAAACTCCATGCCCACGTCGCGGGTCTTCACAGATGCAAACATATTAAATTTACAGATTACATTTTCATACGTTAAAGATCAAATGTAAAAAATTGGAGACAAAATTACTTTAAATAAATAATTTATAAGTATTTTAACATAAGCACTTACTTTTCAGTCGCCCAGTATTTGGAGATTAACATCTTATGAACCGCTCCGTGAAAAAAAATTAGATTTATACATATATATATATATATATACCCCACTAAACGATTTACTTTTCTGAGTTATTCATCGTAATTCCAATTTATTTAGAAGAAAACCAGTTACAATTTAAAAAATCTGACCGACAGTTGCAAAATTTTCCGGCGTTTAGGTACCGAGGCAGACTACTACTTGAGAAAAAAATTAAGTGAAAGAATTATCTAGAAATCCTACGTTTTCAGTAAAATTTTGAGATACGGGACCTATGGCAACCGTATCTCTCCACTCCTTCATTAATTGTAATGAAAATTAAATTGCGTCCAAGATTCGTATTCAGAAATCATCGTAAACATTTCATTAAAGTCGGTTTATCCTCCCTGAAGATATGCAGTAAAACTACAACTAATGAAAAGAAAATTCCTTTCGGAACGCTGGAAGACGGAGGTAAATTTCACCGGTGCTAAGTAGGGGGGGGGGATATATATATGTAAAATTAAAAAAAAAATAACTGGGATACGGCCAAAAAAAAAAATGTAGCCAGTGGAACCGTGCAGGGCCGAGGAGGTAGCCCTTTTGCTGAGAACGTCTTGACTCTGTCACAAGCAAGAGTGACTGGGTGGGGACATTCAGATGAAGCATTAAAGAACCTCGGGTTTGAGGGGCGGGCGCATGAGGGTCAGGGTGTGTATGCATGGGGGCATATCAGTAGGGACGTGGAGGGTAGCTCTCCTGGGGAGAGGCATCACTGCATCCAGAAGCAGAGGTCGTGTCGTTTCAATGAACCAGGAGGGACCCCGTTAACCCACCGGGTTGGTCTAGTGGTTAACGCGACTTCCCAAATCAGCTGATTTGGAAGTCGAGAGTTACAGCGTTCAAGTCCTAGTAAAGCCAGCTATTTTTACACGGACTTGAATACTAGATCGTGGATACCGGTGTTCTTTGGTGGTCGGGTTTCAATTAACCACACAACTCAGGTACGGTCGAACTGAGAATGTACAAGACTACACTTCATTCACACTCATACATATCATCCTCATTCATCCTCTGAAGTATTATCTAAACGGTAGTTACCGGAGGCTAAACAGGAAAAAAAGAGAGGAGGGACCCCGTTGGGAAGGTCCAGCGGGTGGACAATGCTGAAGGGTGGTGGCTAGACATCACCGCGTCACATAACGAGGTAACGTAATCTAGGCGGTTACCGATTGGCCGTGTGTGATTAAAAACAAAAAAGAAAATATTTCCAATGAAGAAAAACTTCAAATTTACTCGATACGACAATGCTGGCATGTGAAAGAAGTTTTACTTGTTTAGCGTACGACAAGCCCCCATCTTCTTGCAATTCCAGCAAAACTTTTGTCATCCTTGCCGTGATTGTTAGTCTTATTAAAACTTGCTTTAGACAAAGGTTTTGTCTAAAACAAGTTTACGTTTAGAGGACTAACGACCACTTTGAACTTTCGTTACTGTGTCTATTAATCGAGAATTTTTTTGTTTCCGAAACCCCATTTTTTCCACCCCCTGGGCAAATGGTTGGCGATATCAAAAAACTTTACTTAAACAGGTTTTAGGCCGTTATCCAAAAAATAGTAGGAATTTTAAACGAATTCGATATTTTACTTAATAAGAAAGTTATAGCGATATTTTGTTTTTTCGAAAAAGCCCCCCAATTTCCATTCCTATGGTCCGTTTTTGGCCGTTAACGAACTCGACCGAGATTTTCGGACGAGTTGTTTTTAAGGAACAATTTAAAAGTGATTGGCGCAAAATTACGGCAGTTATCGTGTCCACAAGAAAGTGAAAAAAAAAGTGTATGTGTATATATATATATATAAATCTATGTATAAAATTACGGCAATTATCGTCTACACAAGAAAGTGAAATATATATATATATATATATATATTTTTTTTTTTTGTCTTCAGTCATTTGACTGGTTTGATGCAGCTCTCCAAGATTCCCTATCTAGTGCTAGTTGTTTCATTTCAGTATACCCTCTACATCCTACATCCCTAGCAATTTGTTTTACATATTCCAAACGTGGCCTGCCTACACAATTTTTCCCATCTACCTGTCCTTCCAAAATTAAAGCGACTATTCCAGGATGCCTTAGTATGTGGCCTATAAGTCTGTCCCTTCTTTTAACTATATTTTTCCAAATGCTTCTTTCTTCATCTATTTGCCGCAATACCTCCTCATTTGTCACTTTATCCACCCATCTGATTTTTAACATTCTCCTATAGCACCACATTTCAAAAGCTTCTAACCTTTTCTTCTCAGATACTCCGATCGTCCAAGTTTCACTTCCATATAAAGCGACACTCCAAACATACACTTTCAAAAATCTTTTCCTGACATTTAAATTAATTTTTGATGTAAACAACTTATATTTCTTACTGAAGGCTCGTTTAGCTTGTGCTGTTCGGCGTTTTATATCGCTCCTGCTTCGTCCATCTTTAGTAATTCTACTTCCCAAATAACAAAATTCTTCTACCTCCATAATCTTTTCTCCTCCTATTTTCACATTCAGCGGTCCATCTTTGTTATTTCTACTACATTTCATTACTTTTGTTTTGTTCTTGTTTATTTTCATACGATAGTTCTTGCGTAGGACTTCATCTATGCCGTTCATTGTTTCTTCTAAATCCTTTTTATTCTCGGCTAGAATTACTATATCATCAGCAAATCGTAGCATCTTTATCTTTTCACCTTGTACTGTTACTCCGAATCTAAATTGTTCTTTAACATCATGTAAAGTATACATCAGTTCCATGTAAAGATTAAAAAGTAACGGAGACAGGTAACACCCTTGTCGGACTCCCTTTCTTATTACGGCTTCTTTCTTATGTTCTTCAATTGCTACTGTTGCTGTTTGGTTCCTGTACATGTTAGCAATTGTTCTTCTATCTCTGTATTTGAACCCTAATTTTTTTTAAATGCTGAACATTTTATTCCAGTCTACGTTATCGAATGCCTTTTCTAGATCTATAAACGCCAAGTATGTCGGTTTGTTTTTCTTTAATCTTCCTTCTACTATTAATCTGAGGCCTAAAATTGCTTCCCTTGTCCCTATACTTTTCCTGAAACCAAATTGGTCTTCTCCTAACACTTCCTCCACTCTCCTCTCAATTTTTCTGTATAGAATTCTAGTTAAGATTTTTGATGCATGACTAGTTAAACTAATTGTTCTGTATTCTTCACATTTATCTGCCCCTGCTTTCTTTGGTATCATTACTATAACACTTTTTTTGAAGTCTGAATAGACGGAATTATTCCAGGAGCCTTTCTGCCATTTAAATCTTTTAATGCTCTCTTAAATTCAGATCTCAGTATTGTTTCTCCCATTTCATCCTCCTCAACTTCCTCTTCTTCCTCTATAAAACCATTTTCTATTTCATTTCCTCCGTATAACTTCAATATATTCCACCCATCTATCGACTTTACCTTTCGTATTATATATAGGTGTACCATCTTTGTTTAACACATTATTAGATTTTAATTTATGTACCCCAAAATTTTCCTTAACTTTCCTGTATGCTCCGTCTATTTTACCAATGTTCATTTCTCTTTCCACTTCTGAACACTTTTCTTTAATCCACTCTTCTTTCGCCAGTTTGCACTTCCTGTTTATAGCATTTTTTAATTGCCGATAGTTCCTTTTACTTTCTTCATCACTATATATATATATAGTCTATATAAACTTTTGAGCTGACGCTAGTTTTGGGGTCTGGGGGATATGAAACGCGAATATATGTCGAAATTTTGCGGAAGTCGAATCATGGTACCCATTAGATTTCATAAGAAAGCTATCTAAAAGATTGTCCAGAAATATAACGAAGTAAACTATTTTGTAATATGGGGGGCTTTACCCATTTACAACCCCTTAAAATTGGAAAATTCATTCGGTTTGAAAAATAGATATTTACAAAAAAATAAAAACGATAATTTATTTTTAATTTTAAAGATCTTTTACTGATATAAAATAACATTCCATTTAAAACCATGACCTCGTTTCTATTAGAGTAAACATTGGACCTTTAATTATTAAATTTCACGTTATTATTTTCAAGTCATTTAAATATAAAATGATGCGTTGATATTGAAGTGTAAGCTCTCCTATCCTATTCGTATCGTATTGTAATATAATATTAAATTTAAACTTGTTTTTCATAATTTATTATAAGCATGTTATTACACGTGTATTATTCGTATTTTTTTTACAAATTTTGTTTTTATAAGATTTTTAATATTATTACGTTTTATTAAATGAAATGTTTTATCTCTTTCATTTTTAAATAGATAATTTAATTGTTAAAAAACAAATGTAATACATTTTTTATATTGTTTTTATTAGAATAAAATATATATATATATAACCTTTTACTTCAGGGTTATCTTTTTTCTGTTTGGGCTGCGGAACTAACCCACCGGGTTGGTCTAGTGGTTAACGCGTCTTCCCAAATCAGCTAATTTGGAAGTCGAAAGTTACAGCGTTCAAGTCCTAGTAAAGCCTGATATTTTTACACGGACTTGAATACTAGATCGTGGATACCGGTGTTCTTTGGTGGTTGGGTTTCAATTAACCACACATCTCAGGAACGGTCTTCATTCACACTCATACATATCATCCTCATTCATCCTCTGAAGAATTATCTAAACGGTAGTTACCGGAGGCTAAACAGGAAAAAGAAGAAGAAGGCTGCGGAACTACCGTAAGGTATTACTTCAGAGGATGAATGAGTATGACATGTATGAATGAAGTGTAGTCTTGCGCAGTCTCAGTTCGACCATTCCTGATATGTGTGATAAATTGAAACGCGACCACCAGAGAATATATCGTATCCGCGTAGATACGATAGTATGCAGTAGATCGTATCCCCGATCTAGTATTCAAAATTAGTTGTAAATGGTTCCTTCTAGCAGAGCAGCCAATCAGAGAGCAGCATTCTGATCACGTGACTTAAGCCACGCCTACTTTATTCTAGAAAGAACCTTACACATTATGCAGTCTTTTACAGGCAAAATTCATATGTTTCGAACTCTTTCGCCAGCGTCATTAATGATTCTTTATTGTAAATGTTACTGAAAAACATCTGCATAAACGAAAAAATAAAATAAATGTATTAATAGTTTTATATAAATAAGCATTATATTCGTCGTTAATGTTAAATAAAATAAAAATTATCTAACAGCGCGACCTTGATATATGTTTTAATAATAATTCTTGTCTGTAGTTTATAATTTGCTGACAGTAATGATGTCCGATTTTTTTTCAAAACATTGTTATAAATTTAAAAACGATCAGAACCGTTAACCGAGTGGTTACTAGATAATAAATACATATTTTTATTTTATTTCATCATCAAATACAAAAAAATATTGTGAGAAAAGGGCGTATCTCCAGAACGGTTGGACTTAGTCGCATGAAACTAGCGGTTATCGTTTCAGGAAGTTGGAAAGTTCCGTTTCGGTTAAGCCTTTCAAAATCGCGTTAGGATTGGCTAGGACGCACCGTTTTCGAGATACGCCCTTTTTTTATATATGACGTGATAAATAGTTAATAAAGAACTAACAATGATTTTGAAGTTTAAACCGATGTTATAGACGTTAAATAATCATTATTGTTTACATTAAAAAATAATCCATGATACATTAACTATCGCTGAAAGTAATGATGACCAAACATCATAATATGATGACAAAAGATTCGAGTTATAAAACCTTATAGATACAGTTCCATATGGAGATAAAAAATTGATGAATATATGACAAAAAAGAAAAGAAATTAGTTCCATATGTATCGTGTATTATTTAATACGCAACATCAATACATATTTTTAATGTTATTGGAATTCAATTTATTGAAAATAATAAGACATTTTTATAATAAGTAAAAATATTAATCTACATTACATCAAACTTAATATGGAATATCAATACCACATGTAAACTTCATCATGATAATTATGACCGTTAGACATTTTTTTCATACCCTTATATATTATCTAAATATCTTTAGAATTATTAATTTCATTTAAATCTGGTAGCGTAAGATCATTGAATCTTTGTGGTAAAAATATTTTTCCAAATCCTTCATCGAACAGATCAAAGACAGCTATTTATACGGTATCTTTGGTGATTTTAAGATAATTATTGATACAAATACAGGTTTTTTTAATACGACAAAATTATGTCAACGTGGTGGGAAAGAATTTAAAAATTGGTTTTATAATAAAGAATCTCAAAAGTTAATAGAATCATTTGGTGGTTCAGATTCGAGCGACCAAAATAATTTATATAAAATCGTTTCAAAGGGTACAAATCCACTAGATTTAGTAATTTCAGGTATTTATTTAAGGGAGGAATTCATTTTAAATTTAGCTTGTTGGATCTCTAAAGATTTCTATAAAAAATGCTATAAAATTATAAAATATTATTTCACTAAATATTTTAAGTTATATCTCAGTTGCAGTTGAAATTGAGATATGTAGAAAATAAGCAAGAAGAATTGCAAAGCGAAAATAATAGACTCGATGATGAAAATTTAAAACGTAAGTAAAAATATTTAAAGTCATCATTTTATTGTTGTTAAAAAATTATGGTATTTATATAGAGATAAATGAGTTTAATAGATGTATGTTATAACAGATAAAAGACAATTATTCATACGGTATATTTGGTGATTTTAAGCTAATTATTGATACAACTACAGGTTTTTTTAATGTAACAAAATTATGTAAAGATGGTGGGTAAGGATTTGATAATTGGTATCGTAATAAAGAAACAAAGGAATTAATTGAATTTTACAATAATAAAGCCGACGTTCAGATTCGAGCATCGACTTTTTATGAGGTTAAAGGTGATAATAAAGATGAAATAACTAAAATTGTTATCGGTACATATGTTTACAAAAACGACTTTTACGATAAATGTTATGATATAATAGATTATTTCATTAAAGATTTTAAGTCATATAAAGATGATATTGATCAGTTGCATTCAAATTTGCAATATATACAAAATAATCAAGAGGAATTGCAAATCGAAAATAATAGAATTTAGATGAAAATTTAAAACGTAAGTAAAAATATTTAAAATTAACATTTTATTGTTGTAAAAATTATCGTATTTACGTATAGAGATAAATTTTTAATAGGTATTTGTTATGAACAGATCAAAGACAACTATTCAACGACAACGAATTCCAGCCAACAAAATATCCTATATAAAGTGAATCCAAACGGTAAAAATCCATTAGATTTGCTGATTTTTTTAATGCAACAAAATTATGTAAAGATGGTGGAAACAATTTTTTTATTAGTGTGAAAATACACAATCTAAAGAATTAATTTATTATTATTCAGAAACTTTGATTGAAGATGATGATTTAACAATGGTCATCATTATTTTCAGCGATAGCGTAATATATCTTCGATTATTTTTTAGTGTAAACAATAATGATTATTTAACGTCTATAATGTCAGTTTAAACTTCAAAATCATTGTTAGTTCTTTATTAACTATTCATCACGTCATATATAAAAACGGGCGTATCTCGAAAACGGTGCGTCCTAGCCAATTCTAACGCGATTTTGAAAGGCTTAACTAATGGTAACTCTCCAACTTCCTTAAACGATAACCGCTAGTTTCATGCGTCTAAGTCCAACCGTTCTGGAGATACGCCCTTTTCTCACAATATTTTTTTGTATTTGATGATGAAATAAAATAAAAATATGTATTTATTATCTAGTAACCACTCGGTTAACGGTTCTGATCGTTTTTAAATTTATAACAATGTGTTGAAAAAAATCGGACATCATTACTTTCAGCGAATTATAATCATTAACATATATATCAAGGCCGCGCTGTTAGATAATTTTTATTTTATTTAGTATTAACGACGAATATAATGCTTATTTATATAAAACTATTAATACATTTATTTTATTTTTTCGTTTATGCAGATGTTTTTCAGTAACATTTACAATAAAGAATCATTAATGACGCTGGCGAAAGAGTTCGAAACATATGAATTTTTCCTGCAAAAGACTGCATAATGTGTAAAGTTCTTCCTAGAATAAAGTAGGCGTGGCTTAAGTCACGTGATGGAACTCTCGACTTCCAAATCAGCTGATTTTGGAAGATGCGTTCACCCCTAGACCAACGCGGTGGGTATATGAAATCTATCTAAAATTTTCAAAACATTACGCTCATTTATTAACTTTGAATGAAATCTTCCAAATATAAAACCAACAAACGCAAAAAAAAACTGTTTGTTTACCCCGTTCCGCTTATTGGGGATTTGAATATGAATAAAGCGTCTTGTCTTTTCATACGGAAGTCCCGGGTTCGTTCGAATCCCGGTCAGGCATGGCGTTTTTCACCCTCTACAAAATTCCACTTCCGTATTCCTAACGCACAAGCTTCAAGCTTATTTGGCGATTTCATGAAGTAAACATAAAAAACAATCTGAAAGTATCTTAGCTACCTAAGGGGCAGAGTTATGTGAAAAAATTTACCCTCCCATCGGAGTAAATTTTGATACACTGTATTTATAAGGTCCGTATTTCTCTACTCCCTTGACCCGTTGCGATCAAAATTAAATCGTATCGGTCGTCGATATTTAGAACTCGTTCCGAATTTCATTCGTATTGTTTTGTCCAGACTGGAGATATCAACCGAAAAACAGGTCGACGTACATCTGAAATAAGAAGCGTGTGATCGCATTCGAATTGTAGATGTCACTTCGTGAGTTTTATTACTTATAAAGAAGCCGCTTATGTATTTTTTAACCTCAGTACATCCGTAAATAGATTTACTGATTAAAACGATAATTTTATTTTAACGTACGATAAAATACATAATTGTATTTAGATACGGCAAAATATAACGAAACGTCACTTTAACCGCCCAAACAAATATTTTATTTATTTTACCATTTAACCGTGGTAAAACCTTGATCAGAGCAGCATCACAAAATAAAAAATCAATCTCATTAAGTCCGTATTAATTATTTAAAATATATACAAATGAAATAATTTTAAGATAAATAATTGCAAAAATGATTCGCTAGTCGTTAAAGAAAATTATTTTAGCACTTATTTATTGTACACGCTCAACTAATTGAAGAAAATTCACATTTAAAAAAAAAAATTTGTAATTAATTTTTATTTTTAACTAGTATTATTTAAAAAGTTCACCGAAAAGGTAATTATTTTGGTAAAAGAAAATCTTTTAATTGTATTTGATGGAAAGAGTTTTTAACGGTTCCCGGTAATTTATTATAAATGTCGACCTAAGAATAATAACGCCCCTTGTGTCTTTTTTAAGTCGCAAAAATCAATTCTGTTATCTGATTCGATTGACAACGATGTTGTTATTTTTAAAAATAACAAACAGTTAGATTAATATTTTTAATTTTTTAAATATCGGTCTGTATCATTCTTAATTATGGGCGCCACACGTTAAACCGCTCTGTTTTTTGTCTTTCTTGTGGTATTTTTGCGTATTATCTTGAAAACTTGTTGCCACGTTCTGAGTTGACCCCGAGAGATTGGATTTTACTTTAATCGGGAAATATACGTAAGAATAATAAATACCTAACGACGATGATGCTTAGCTTTATTTTTCTCCGCGGATAGGCCTTCAAGGACCACGCAAACATCATTTCATGTAGTTTCTTTCTTTTTCTTCCAGAAGTTCTTCGTTCTTTCGGACAGTTTAACTCTTCTTACTTTCACACGGTCCGGTTCATTCGGACCACGTGTCCGTCGAATTTTAGTCTTCGTTTTCTTATTGTTATTTCCTGGTCTTCGATTTTATCTTATATCTCTTTATTTGATCTCTGTCTGCGACCTTTTCGTGTTCTTCTTGGACCGTAAATCCATCCTAAAATTCTTCTTTCTATCTCGAGTAGATTTTATATTCCGGTTATATTTGTGGTTTTCGTGCCGTACAAATATGACCGGTTTTACGACTGTGCTATAGCGCCTTAATTTTGCATTTATAGAAAGGTTTCTTTTATTCTAAATATTCTGCGTACTAGTTAAGTCGTTCTAATTTGTGTTTTTTGGTCTCCATCGCTAATTTATCTGTTCCGTTCTTACTGATTATTTCTCCAAGATATTTAAAACGGTCCGTGATCTTGATTTTACCGTACTTTATTTCTATTCTCTTTTGGGATATTTACTGGCCCTTGTCGTCATCACCGCCTTTGAAAAGGAGATATGCAAGCTTGTTTTTTCGGCTAATTTGGTTCATCTCTTTTTGTTCTGATTCTCCAAAGAGAGTGCTATTAAAAAGCTTAGCTTTTAATTAAAGTACTTATCAATAAATAATTCGTCTTAAAAATATTTTCACTCTATAACGGTTTATATAAGAATAAATAATTCAAAAAGAATTTCAAATCGATATATATATATATATATATATATACAGGTAAAAATAAGAAAAATAGACCAGGAAAATATTAAGATGCTGTTTTTAGGGGGAAGGCTTTCCTAAAAACGAAAAGGTATCCTTTCGATAAGGCTTTAAAATTGTCCCGACGCCGAGTACGGATCGTTTAGAGAAAAATAATTAAAAAAAAAATTAAATACTTCAGTTGTACGAGTAACAAGCTGAAAGAACTGATCGTTTAAATACCGGTAAATCTAATGACAATACGGTATTTTAATTTACGTTTATAATTCAATATCATTTTTCACAAAAAAAAATTAAAAACTAAAAAAAATTTAAATGAAGCGAAGAAAATAAATTCGTATCCGATGACATCATTTAAAAATATTCTTGGCTTCCCTTCGCCTCTGTTGCGTCGTTGAAGGTCGGGTACCAGAATGAAGGTTCCTCTTCTCACGTTTTAATTCACCGGTCAAAGTCTGTCGGACGTTATGCTGTTGTTTTATAGTAGCGGGATATATAATTATATTAATCTCCATTTTTATCGATATTCGTGAAGAAAAATTACGTCTTTCGTTCGTTAATGTTAATATATATATATATTTTTTTAAATCAATATTTACAAAATAAGAGGGACCTTTTCTGTTAAGCGGTAGCATTTGCATTTTTGTTGGGAATAATGTTAACGCGCATCGGTTCGGGATGGAATGACATCTTAGCCGCATGGCGGGTCATTACCGCTCCCCCTGCCCCGTAATTAATTTATTTACAACATTTCATTCGTCAGAAATCATTCGTGCGAGTTGGATCCTCCGTTCATTATTTTCACGAAAATGTAATTTTCATTTTCTAAAATGAATTTACTGCAATCGACCGGTCGCATTCACAATAATGTAACGGCTATTCATTCGATTCTCGCAAAAGAAAGGCGTTCTACACGATCTATATTCACCGCTAACGGGCACGAAATTAAATTATACATTCCAGTAAGAGCGTCGGGTTTGTTCCGTAAAAGACTGTTGCGAGTTTAAGCGGTTGAAACGCGGCTCGTCAAATCGCGGTTAGATTTTCGCAATGATGTCTAAATAATTTATTGCTGGAGTAAAACATACACTCCGGTCAAATTCTGTCGAGAAGAACCGGGAATGAACCGCAACACTTGCCTAGATCGGAACGGTTGTACGAGTGAGGTGTACGAAGACAATTTGTTAAATAATCTGTTAGCGATCGGTGGACCTAATACGCACGTCGAAATTGGCGAAACTTCGGGTGGAATTTATGCCGTCCGAATAAATTTTGCTTCATATTTTACAAATATAAAATATATATAATAAAATATATATATTTAAAATATTTTACAAATATTTTGTATTATTTTACAAAAAATAATACAAAATATTTTGGGCCTGTAGTATTCTTAGGTCCTCATTTTGTTATTTTTTTATATATGTTTATTGTTGTATAGCGTACGTTGATTATTAAATAAAGTTAAAAATACAGATTTGTAAAAAAAGTAATTTAAAAAAATTATGGAAATAAAAGTAAGATATAATACTATAATCGATTGAATACTGAATCGTAATAATCTGACACCGCGGAGTCGCTGCGGTGTTACCGGCAATATGCAACAATGATGTCATCCCAGCTTATACCGAGGGGCGTTTACATTATTCTAACAGAAACGTAGATGCAAAAGGTCCAATAAAGGTTTACGTATACCTGTGTGTGTGTGTGTGTGTGTGTGTGTGTGTGCGTGTGTGTAGGTTACGTTTTTGATCTTACGTATCGAAAAGTCACGAATCGGTGGCCCGATTCGAATGATTTTTTTTCCGCTCTTAAAGGCGGTTTTAGATAAATAAATGTTTACTCCGATCGATACATAATAATAATACCTTATACAGATCGTATCACGTACGGATAGGTGTGCTTCTCTACGGTTAAACGAGGAACAGAGTAGGAGTTATACGTATGGATCGATGTAAAGTGTTGTAAAACATCGATCAGAATGGCATTACAAAATAGACGATTAATTATAAAGTAAAATATATACGGGGTTTAATTCTCCATATAAATACCTAAAATAAAGTATCTAACGGTACTAAATATAACTATAAAATCACAATTTAGAAGGCGTTAATGAAAATTATTTGAACCGCATATTTACGTACGCGTTGAACCGGATGCAAAAAATTAGTATTATTTAAAAGCTTACGTATGCAAATTTATCCGGATTATTCCGTTACCGCATAACTAATAAAGTTTAAATAGACGATCTCTTGAATTTAACAGCCTCATTTTTCATATAATAATCTCAGTGGTTTTCGGTACAGGAAACTAACTGTACTCGATTCAGTTTAAGAACTATCCTGTTGTAAACAAACCTCTTGGCGTTGGTGTAGACCGTCTCAAAAGGTAAGCGTACAAATTATATATGTTTTATGTTTCATTTACGATCTGATTTACGTTTGATATTTTCATTTGGCGCCGACCGAATCGAGTTATTTGCGAATTAATTACGCGACAACTATATTTAAAGTTATATCACCGTCGATAAAAACACGATAAATGGTACGGTATTAAATAAATACCGGTGAGGACTGACAGTCGAGCATCCGGTACATTACTGCACACGCTGCAGTAAACTTTCACTGCTACAAATAACAGCTAGGATAGCTCTTACTGAACACACTATAACTATACGGTTTCCGCGAGTGAAATTTTTGAAAGTAGACCGAATGTTATTCTCATTTAATTTTTTTTTAAACCGGGAAAAACTATCGAGGTATCGGCTCGATACCTCAAGCTTCTCGTGCCGGCCTTACTGCAGAACTTGAGGGAATGAAGCGGTTCCAGTTGTCTTCTTCGACGGGTGGAATATACATTCAGATATCGGCATGCTGAGTCCGTAGAAATGCAAGTGATATTCTACCTTACAAGTATTACTTTTATTCTGTACAACAGCGATTTTCAATCTTTTTACTTCCACGACCTCCGAAAAAAAAATAAATAAAAATATATATATATATAAATTTTACGACCCCCTACCACAACACGATGAAACATAGTTAAAAATATTTAGCCGCGTTGATAGCGACGGATGTGAAACGTGCATGTTTGAAGTGTACAAACGTGAATGATTTACAGGGCGCAACTTAATGTGAACGTGCTCCTTGTAATTCAATCTGTTTGCATAATATTCGCTGTGAGAGCGTCACGTTCGAACGTGCGTACGATACGGTTGAACACGTCTCAGAAGTATAAAAGAGAAGTAAGGGGTTGCAGAACGTCAGTTTACTTTCGAATCCGAAGCGTTTCTCTGGTGCCTTTATTTAAGGTTTTAAAAACCGACTCATTGAAAATAACAATAATTGAATTTTTAGTTTTTTTTAGCGTGCGGTCGAACGGTGTAACTGTTTTTTTTCCCCCACTTGGATTCTTATACGTAAGATAAATTTGTGAAAAAACGAAGTGAGTCATCTACATCCGTTGAATCGATCGGTAAAAAGACAAGATTGTAAAATTACAGTTATTTAAATTACGGTTTTACCTCATCGGATGGAAAACCACAATGCGTTATTTGCTCTTAAGTCATTTCTGATGAAAGCATGAAGCTATCAAAATTAATCCCAAGCTTGGAAACTAGACGTCCGGATCGTAAAATCAAATCCGTGAAATTTTTCGAAAGAAGATTACATTCTTTGAGAAATCTCTTCTGAACTTCTGTATGTAAATAAAGCGGAATCGGTAAAAGTACACTTGAAGCATTAAGAGTAGCTAAGATGTCTAAACCCCACACGATCGCAGAAAACCTAATATTGCCTGCTGCAATCGATACGTCAGTATTTTAATAGGCGTAGAAGAATCGAAAATTTTTTTTTTTAAATCTTCTTTTTTAACGACACAATATCAAGGCGAATCGATGACCTGGCTACCGATGTTCGCGAATAGATAATTCAGCGAGTGAATTTTTTAGTATTCAATTAGGTAAATCAACAGATGCGGCAGATATTTCTCGGTTCTTATGTTTTGTAAGACATGAGGGCGATAGGGACAGATCGATCAAAGGAAACGTGTTATTTTGCAAATCGAATACCTAGTCGCGGAATAGAATGACGTTTTTTATGAAGCTAAAAACTGTAACATAAGATCGGACAAAATATATTGCAGTATGTAATGATGGTGCGAAGACGATAACAGGAAAGAACCCGCTCTTGCCACAAAAAACTACGCCGATAAATCTCAAACAAATTCTTTGTAAAGCTGTATAAACGGTTAATTGTATTAAAAGTGGACTGTTTTTTTCTCTACAGAAGTCAGACGGTTAGTGTTTACCGGATTATCGGAATCGCGAAATGAATCAATAATATTTTTCCAGGATAAACCAACGCCATCGTCAACGTTTTTACAGAGTAACGAGTATGTTGCTGTCGGCTTACATAGCCGATGTATTTTCGCATTTAAACGGGTTGAATATGAATTTACAAGGACGCGATAAAAACATTTTATTATTGACAATGTTCACGCTTTCATTAAGAAGCTCGCTATCTGGATAATTCGCCTTTGAACCGAACATTTCTATTATTTTCAGCAAAATTTGGACGAACAAGATACTTATTCACCGCAGTATGGATAGCGTGAAGATTCGTTTGCGCGAGCTAAAAATTCGGTCGGCGAAGTATTTCCCGGAAGATAAAAATGATCTCTGGAAGAGACGGGTACCGAATCCGTGTAGCGAAAACGTTCTTGCAGCCGTCAAGTTACCGGTTGAGATTCACGACCGGCTCGTCAAAACGTCTGCCGATAAGACTGCAATTTGCACGTGAATATTTAGATACGATTTGGCTCGCTCGTCGAAGCGATTGTGGAAATTTAGTCGCCGAAGCGTTAAAATATTAATTCCTTTCGTCAGGTCTTAACTCTGTTAAAAGGGTTTTCCGTCTACGGTTGCGCTGAAAACTAATAGGAATCGTCTTTTATCGCTTGAAAACGATTTCCTTTTGAGCGTTTCTAACGTAAATCCGCGTACAGAAACTTGTAAATGAAAAACAAAGGCGACCTTCTCGTAATAAATTTTCTCTACTTGTGTACGTATAAATTCGAGTAAAATATTTGCAATAAATGATTTTTTTTCTCGTAAAACGATTTCATTATTGTTTAAGTGCAATGTTGTAGGCTAATTTCGCGACCCGGTCGAGAAACGCTGCCGTACACTGAAGGGGCTGGCTTTGTATCGGATATCATTATCCTAGGAAAAGTGACTCGATCGGTTCTTATTATTTCTCGGGTGCTTTGCACGCGTTACAACGGTGAGAAAGACCGGTACAAATCATGTAAAGTAGTAGATTAATGTACCTTTCAAAATCGAAACGATGCGGTATATAAACGATGGTATTTATAAACTATAAAATAAAAGTAACCGTCTGTAAATAGTTAAGATACATTAATTGTAGCCGAAGGGATTTGTTTCCGTGGTAATGTTCGTTCGGAATTACGTAACGTGATATGCTTTCCCGAAAGATTTTATTTTAAGTAGAAAATGAAATTTACACGATCGAAATCTTAGAAGCGCTTCTATCTTTTTATTTGAAATATTTCCTGGCGGGATGCTTCTCTCTTTACGAAAAATAAATTTTTGTTTATAAATAATTTATAAACTAAAAATAGATCTTAAATTTAAGAAATATGAGATTCAGAAATTTTTACTACAAAAAGATTACTAGGATGTATTTAATAAAAAGAAATAGGAATAGGAAAAAGTTAAACCCGGTCCTCTTTTCTTAAAAGTTTTTAAATTTATTCGTTCGGGATGAATTTTAGCGAAATAAAATTTAGACGAATTTCTCCGGAACTTATTTTTATCGGAGAACGACGGTTCACGCTCCTATTAGCTTAAATGCGCATTTTATGTTACGTACTCGTAGAATAAAATATTCAAAATTTAAGAAGAATAGAATTTCGGGAGAGGTGTTATTAATAATTTGTATAAGAAACAGGTGTAAGAGTAGGTTATAAAAAAACACAGTGAACTCTGATCGAGAATGAAGCGAATTAAGGATGTAATTAATTAGAATTAAGGCCATCGTAACTCTAGAAAATTTTATACGGATTGTACTTCTTTACGGTAGTAAAACGGGAACTGTAGAAAAAATAAAAAAAACAGAGAATCCTTTGAAATGCGACGGTATAGGAAGATATTAAAAATTTGGTAGGTTATAGAATTTGAAATGAGATTTGATTACATCGGTTTCAGAGGGCGATAGAAGGTCGGTAATTTAGAGAAAGGCGGTAAACTGGAATATAATAAAAAATAATTAAGCGCGTAAACGAGACGAAATTAAAAGATTAGCGTAGAACAAAAAAAAATGTAACGTGGTGTTTGATGTTACATTTGGTCAGCCGATTTTCGACTCAAAAAACAAAAAAAAAAAAATACCGGTAATGCATTTAAGCAAAATAATTCGATCGATGATGTAATTAAAGAAAATAACATTTATAGATACGTTTTTTTTTATATTATAATCCCGTCATTCGAGGGATTTATTGCGTGTACATTATTTTTTAAAAGGTTTCAAAGAATTAAGAATTAAAGCGAATAAAATTTGGAACAATTTTCTAAGAAATATATGCGTATATATACAAAATGTTTTTATTAGGTGTGTCTCCGACCGAGATCTCGTTAATTAGAAAAAGCTACAAAAACTCTCCTCGACTGTCAAGTCCGTTAAAATTATATTCGCCATTTTCCCAATATGGCAGCCAACCTTTTAAAAACTACTTTAAATTTGGAAAAAACGCGTAATTCTAAGACGTTTTTACTCTATAACGCAACCGATCAGGAAATCCAAAAAGGATCTCTGTAGCCAAAGATCGGCCAGACCGCCTCCGCGGCCGTACGCTCCATCTACTGTTACGGATCTGGCAATTTCATAACGCGAAGATTATAACAAAATTCGTTACGAGGTCGAAAATTTGTATCGCTGAAAGATTAAAATGGTATTTAAAATAAAATAGAACCCGCAAATTTTCATCCCTTAATTTGGGGCCGATTTGAAAAAATTTGAAATATAAAGGTTACGGTTTTTAATTTTTGTGCGTTTTTAAGTCTGATTTTATTTTGCTGGATCTACGGTTACAGAGAACACCGATGCTAATCGAATCGTGTTTTGCACGTCGGCGTTTTTGTAGATCTTGACGTTTCATGATGTCAAGACGTGCGCTTGAAAAACGCTTTAAATTTCAGTTTTTTGAAACGCCAAATTAAGTGTTAGAAATTTGCGGGCATTTTTTTATTCTAAATTATCTATCGCTGTTTCTGCGATATAAATTTCCGATCTCGATTTCTAAAACCGCATGAAAATATCCGGACGGAACGGTGCCTATGTACGTCGGTACTTATGCGTGTATGGCGGCCTGTTTTCTGCTTGATATTTCACAGATTTGCATTTGTTGCGGCGTAATAATTTCTGTAAAGGGGTAGTAGAATGCTATTTAACTTCGGTTACGATCGACCTAGAAGACGGGGAGCTACGGACTTTACGGGTCCCTTATCTCAAAATTTTAATTATTCAGAATGTAGGTAAATGCTTTCAAATATTTCGACCCTTGTTTAATATATTTAAGATAGTTTAAATAAAGGGGCGGCGGATAATACTTATTACGCATTCTTATAAAAATTAGATGATTTCTTTAAATTAAATAACCTCTCTGCGGTTAAATATTTGGGCAATCTTATTCAGGGGCAGGTTTAAAGTTTAATTCCCTTTTCTTAAATTCCCGGCTTCACCGGGAATGTTAATGAAACTTTTACCCGTTTTTTTATTTACGTCGTCAAATCTGTTAACAGAGCTGTATCGTACTTGTTTTTACAGTTCTGTCCCAAAATAAGGATAATGTTTAGTCTTCTATCGGTTGTAAAGATTAATTAATTTTTTGTTCATTTACTCTGTTGGTGTATTAATTTACAAGTTTTTTTAAAAAAAAGTTGTTTTTATAGCAGGTTTCCTGAAAGTAGACAAGTAATGCGGTTCTAATATTTGTGGTTTTATTATAACTTCCAGTTATAGTTCAGTTCAGCGATCGGTGATAGTAGGCCATATTGTTGCTAGCGGTGATTTTAGTCAAGACCTATTATGAACAACGAATCGACTAGAACTGGTACTCTTACTCGGCCTGTTATGTATATCTACCGCGATTAAGTTTCGATTCGCTTTCTACGTTGTTACTAATCGAATTAGTTTTATTTAAAAATATGAATTAAAATTTTTATACGCGTGTCGCAGTTAGATCGTAGAAAACTTTATTAAGAGATTGTTGAAAACTAAAAAAAAGACGATTTTTAGATGTTTATTTTTAATTACCCTTACGGTAGGTAGATGTTACTATCGGCTTTGACAGAAAAATTCAATTAAAGACCTCTGTGTGTAGTTCAACTGATTTTTTTAAGAAAAATCGGACTTAAGTGTAAAGAAAGAAGAATAATTTCTAATCTGTAGCAGAATTAAAAGCCGTTATAAGAATAAAATACGAAGAAAAACGAGCTCTTATTCAGAAAGAAGTAATGAGATAAGGACTTAGTAGTTAATCGCCAAACTTTTTAAATTATACGTAGAATAAGCGATATAAAAATTGAAAATAAAATTTTGATCGCAGAAAATTGTTGAAGGAACGAACAATTTTTCCTTCTTTTTTTGTTGCAGATTAAGGATCGACGTGCATTTAAGGTTAGGAAATTTAGTTTAAAAATAAATAATACAAATCACGGGTAATAAATTGTGGCAGGAAGAAGGCGATGGGAATTTGTATATCATGTTTGGCGGGAGGGGGAACGCAAAGTTCCAGAAGTTGCACATTTATATAATAAAGGTTTTCATTCTGTTGAGTAACGGCTCGATTAAACGCTTTTTAAAATGTCTTTTTCTTTTTTTTTTTCAAGATTAACGCATTCCGCGACCTGAGTGGAGTTTCGCGATAAATTTGATATGTTTGCGCAACAAGAATTGGACTGTAACGGTTTAAAATCGAAATAAAAGAACGGATGTAAGTTTGAAACTACTTTATGAAGGTGCGTGTGGAACCGCAGTTTTATCTAATTGAAGGGTACGCGGTTTCAACCGAACGATACTGTAACGTGTGAAAAATGTATAAACAAGTTATAATAACGAAATTGCAAACGCATAAACGTTGCGACCGGAATGCTCGTTTAAAAAATCTTTCAATCGAATCGGTACTCAGCAGGGTTCAGTCTGTTTAAATATGAAACTTTTATAGCCGTCTAAATTCTACTTCACCGAAAATCTGTTAAGTTGAGTTTTTTTCTATTTTCACGCCGATAAAGTGAAAATTCAAGACGACATTGAAGTTTTTTTTTGTATACATTTTAAGCAGAAAAGATTGATGAGTTTAACGGCGCAAGGAAATTTTTCGCGACACGGTGGCTGCGATATTACTCGCTATATTTTGCGGCTCTTAGTGCATACTCGTATAGTCGCGCCTGAATTTTACGTTTACATTTTAGGTGTAAACAAATTTTTAAATGAAATTATACTCTGTCTCATGTTTATCTTAGTGGATAAGCAACAATCCTGTGTAACCGAACACGATTACACCTTTTCTAACGTCTAGGCTGTTTTTTGTATTAAAAGGGAAAGTAAGTTTAAATTTTTAAAAAATACCAGATTACGTTCTTACGCTAGAGATACTGTCTCGTTAATAGAAGTCAGTTAAGTTCTTTAATCGATGTAGTTTACAAAATGTTCCTTAATTAGAGGACGTTTCATGTCTGTTATAATACAAGCTTTTTTCAATTTTTTGTAAAACAGAAAAAACTGTTAAGTAAAGAAAAACAATTAATAAGCTTTTAATTAATTATTATGGAGACGTAATATTATTTTTTAATGCTATACAGTATGTCGTTAAGGAATTACAACCGATTCTTTCCGTACTCCTTTCCCGTTTTCAGAAATCATTTTTTTTTTTAGCGGTGTGTGTACGCTACATTCAAGGCTAAACGCGAAACCTCTGTGTATAATTGTTAATTAAAATTTTATCCGAAAGAATAAGCGTATTTTATTGTGACGAATAATCGATAATAATTTTGGAAAAGATAATGTTACCTGCGATTTAAAAACATCACTCCGAGAGGCACGTAGTGGTAGCGTATCGGCCTTTCATCCGGAGGTTCGCGGTTCGTATTCCGGTCACGCATGGCATTTTCCAAACGCTACAAATTTTTAATTTTTGTTCGGCAAAATGACCGAAACAGTCGATGGCCACCGTCTCAAAAAGAAAGAAAAAAAGATCGTATTTTCAATCTTCTGTATTTGAGATGTTCAAGGAGTTTAATTTTACCGATAAGATTACGACGTAAGCGAAAAAACGCCAAGCAAATATCTCACCTAAAGAGATCGGACCGACTAAAATTAGTAAAATAAAAATTCTTGAAAAATATATAAGCTATTTTTTTTTGTTACGACAAAACTTTTCGGTTTGAAAACGAATTACAAAATAACGATTCGGAATGGGCACGGACCCGGCTTAAGATTTAAAGAAAAAACTATTTATAATACTTTTTGAAAGCCAAATAAGTTTTAGTTTTTGCTCGCGTAAAAGTTTCGGTTCTATATAAAACGACCGCAAATGAGGGTCTGACCGACCCTTATCCCGGTTATCAGATCGGATAACCGGTGGACCGGATCAGCCAGATATTTATTTTCTGGTGGATAGGGATTTCTGTTGCGATCCAGCGAACGAAAAATCGGTTACTTGTAAAGCGGTGCTCCATTTTTCCGAGCGAATGCGAGCGGAAGGGTCCTCTGACGGGCGGTGGGGGGACTCGAGAATATTGCTCGGAGGAGTCTGTTATCTGATAAATCCTTTCGCGACGCTCGTCGCTTATTTTTATTTACCGTTTTTCTTTATCGATTTCTTTTCCCGTTTTCGGTAGTTTAGGTGTTTGTTACAACGCTACATCCGCGCTCAAACTCGCATGACCGTTACGGACGTTACATACTCGGTGTAATCTGACGGTGGGGGCGTCTTTAGACCGACCCCGAAATTCTTTCCTCGCGCGTTAAGCCTAACTGCCGAAATATCTTCGGGTAAAGCCTTCTAATTCTTTCTGAAATACTATACCGCAGAAGAAAGGATGATATTCTAAAGGGAGGATTTTTAAAAACGTTTGTAAATCGTATAGCGATTAATATTTCTTCAAGAAAAGTGTAGAATAAAAACAGTTTAGAAATTTTTACCGCATTATTTTACATATGGTGAAGGACGTAGACCATCATCGCATGTTAATGACAATATTTTTAAGCGAAGGTCGTTTTAAGTTGAATGACCTTTAAGCGTTGTTTTTTAGAATTAAAAAAAAAATTTACGCTAATGAAAATTTGTTTTTAAAGGCCGAGATGCTGCCGCTTCGCCGCGGAGATCGAGTAGCATTATTAATTCTTATAATAAAGCTCTCCGACGGTGAAAATTGAATTCGGATGGGATCAGCGGTTCTCAAATAATAACTAACATAGACGGGGACAGATGTTCAAAAACACTACTCTAAAATCAAATTTTAACTTATTTCCGAACGCACTAAATTTTTTATTAACAGCTTTATCGCCGCTTTACTGCATATTACAATCGTACAAAATAATTAGATTACCTCGTTATCCGATTTACGGATGGAATTTTAACATTCGCAGCTAAAAATCATTTATTTTAGGCGGGTCATCGTTCGTTGACATTCCACGCGAAATTCAGTTATCGGTTACGGAAACGAAAATCGTCCATAATATTTCGTATAGGTTATCTAAGGATTACGCCCGGCACACCGTTTCTGTTTATCCGGAAGCCGAGAATTTGCGGTGAATATTTTGCTTCCGAATACGCTCGGTAAAACGCATGCGACTATATCTTATTCATTTAGCTTATAGAGTTCAAGTAAACAGTCTGCTCAGACGAGTGTTCAGGCGGCCGATTCATAACCATGTCCTGTAATAAAGGAAACTACGCGACGTAATTATTCAGTAACCACACGCTATAGAATTTTAAATTTATATAAATTTTGAATTTAAATAAATTAAGACATTTTATTTGAGTATTTTGAGTTGTCAATTTTTTTTGGCTTTTGTCAACAGTAAAATTTCAACTAATATCTTAGATTAAATTTCTATGATAATAAACAAATAATAATTCGATTCAAATTTCGCCATCCGATTATCTGATTGCGAGAAATCAGTAGTGCTGTAAGTATTAAGTATTTGTTAAATAGATTGGAAAATAAAAGAAAACGAAAAGTAAAAAACTGCGCGTTTTAAACCGCTAATGCTCACATTTACATAATGCGAGCATTAACAGTCCCAAATCTGTAATGAAATTATGCCCTGGTGTGTGGGTTCCCGTGATGGAGCGTGGACTCCTGGGGTCCGTTAGGTGTGAATGAATGAAAAGACCGAGACCCGGCCGGCGGTGTGGGTTCCCGGATACGCTTTGGCGGTTCGGCTCCTGCGCCGTCGGTTTGAGGCTGGCAAAAGGAAAGACCGAGACCCGGTCTCCGGCGGGGTAGCTGGGAACGGCATAGCCGGGCCTGGCTCTTCCGTTGGAGATTAGAGGCAGGCAATTAAAAGATCCGGAAAGGACACGTCCCCGAGTCGAGTATACTTAATTGGATGTTCGGCTCGGGGATGTAGGGAAGAAAAAAGAGGTTAGACAAACGGGACGTAAAATGTTTTTGTTAATTATTTTGATTTTTTACTGGTTTAACTTTAAACGCAGAATAATTTTGATGAAAAAACGTCATCGGATCAAGGGGGGTTAAATTGGATCCGATTTTTTTTTTTTTAATTTTGCTCTTACTATTACAAAATTAAGTCATCGATATTAAAAAAATAAAACACCTCAGACCGCGGTTGTTATCCGACCTTATGGTTTTTTTTAAAAAAAAAAACAATGTCTTTTTAACAGCTATTAAAGTACGATTTATTTATTGTCAGCTGTTTTTTGTAGGTTTTAAAAAACAAAATCGATATTCAAAAATTAATTAACCTTTTTCAGACTAATTTACCGTATAATCTCAAGGCTTATTCAGAGGTGTACGATGTATAATAATTTTAAAAAACGCACAATTACGCGAAGCTATTCGAGTTGGAATGATATTCAAAAAAATAATTAAATAATGGGAAGGCTATTCCTAAAGATAAGTATCATTTCTATGCGATAGATTTCCCATGTCCATTTTTTAGTTACGCAGATCGATCGTTGAAGATATATCGACCGATGAATGAAAGTATTACGATCGTTCTCGATGGGAAAAAATATATTTAATTTATTAGTTTTTATTTTATTTTTTAATTAATTAATTAATTTAATTTAATACTCCCGCTGTGTTTGACACTGTTAAATAATTAATAGGATACGTTTCGAATGTTCGCAACGATCGTGTGAAAAATTCATTAAAGTATTTAAAAGTGCGGTTGACAATTTTAGAACTTTGACCTAAATCGTATAGATTGTGTTAACTTTAGTTACATTAATTTATATACATTGTATTGTTGTTATTGTTTTTTCCAACCACCTTGGGTGACGGTTGCACCTTCGTTTTTCATCCCTAAGGTTTTGGTTTCGAATCGTAATCGGGCTCGCATTCTTTCACATTATAAAAATTCTATTCACATATATCACACAAAAAAGCAGTAACTGTGATACGGAAAATCAGCCTGTGGTATTGACTAAAAATAAAATTATTGTTAAAAAAATGTGAAGTGAATTCAAAAATCCTTGAACATCGTAACAATTGTTTATTGAAAAAAAAATAATAATAATAAAAACAAAAATAAAAAAGATTAAACGCGAAATGTCACTTTTCAGCTTTCAATTCGACACTGTTGTTTTTTTTTTTTCAATCGACAAGCGGACCGGTTCTGATGATTATTATTAAACTCTTCAGTAAATTTCTGTGGCAGTTCCGTATTACGTTTTTCCAAAAGATATATTAAACAAAAATTTCTTTAAATAAACTATTGGTGTAGGAAATTCTTGCCTGAGCTGACGGTCAAAAACGGGATACCAAATAAATCTGTAAAGTATGATGTTCCACGGCTTGTGTAAAGTTAGGAAGTAAAGGTAATATATCTTTTGAAGCGAACAATGGAGTGAGACAGGGTGATGCACTGGCTGTGCAGTAAGTCACACTTCAACGTGTGTGGAGACTTACCAGGCGTTCCTGGATTCCTGGATACTCTGTTTCCAGATGCTCCAGACGGTGAAACAGAGGTCGGCGTTAGGGCGAGGGCTAAGCCCTTCCCTGGCGTACGGGCTGTGGATCCCGTAGATATAGACCGAGTGGTTTCTCGAATGGCACTGAAAAAGGCATCGGGGATCGACCGACTTGACCCGGATATATTCTACCGTCTGCTGCCTGTCATAAGAGAGCCGCTTGGCAGGCTGTTCACGGAGTGCCTTAGCTGGGGTTGCTTCCCGACTTGTTGGAAAGTGGCTTTGGTGAGGGTGCTCTTAAAACCAGGAGCAGAGCCTTAATTGTATGCACTGGTGTTTTTAAAACAACCTCCTACGAGGCTTTACCACCGTATTGGGAATGGCTTTCCCAATCGATTTAGCGGTGAAAGTTCGGGCAGCCATGTGGAGATTGCGAAGAGGCCTGGAGGCCGAGGTATTTGGGATGCGGTTTCGGGCCGGCCAAAATCGGAACGGAACTGTGATCACAATGCTCCGGATCTGAATTTCGTACAGTTACCCATCTCCCGTCTGCGGAAAAGGCTGCAGAGCCTCGCGGTTGAAGCACGGCAGCTGGAACGGGTCTCCACGACTAAGGGAAGATCCCTGTAAATACGGGATTTGGGGGGATGGTATGCGTCGAGTTCGTTTTTAAGGGCAACGGTTGCCCAGATGCTCACCAACCTTGTTGATTTGAACCAATTTCTATTTCGGTTCCGCCTGGCAGCTGACGAGCTGTGCGTCTGCGGGGAGGTCTAGTCAAATGAACACCTGATATTTGACACTACCCTGCTCTTGGGGTGGGGGGGCCAGAGACCGGGCTACCCTGTAACTTAGAGGTCAAGGAAAAAATTGGCCGCTCACAAGCGGCGAGTCAATGTGGCCTGAGCCGCATTGTCGGACCGAATGGGTGTTCCTTGATGCCGTTGCTATGTTCAACCGACAGAAGGTTACTTCTAATCTACTCCTAAGTAGGGACTCCTAACGCAGTACTTGGGAAGCTAACCTTGAGATATATGGCTGACCACCAGCCAATTAGGGCTCGAAGCGTTTTAATATAGGACAGGTACTTGCTGGCATTCAGCGACCTAGGCGTGGCTGCGAATTGCTGTCTTGACCGTATAAATGCATTTACTGAAGCGATATATATTTTTAGTAGTTGACGGGGTGCGCCTACCCATTTTAGTTATACATGTAAGTGAGCGGTTTGTACACGTAAGCCGGTGGTGTACGGCACCGCGCTTAGTCCGCTCACTCTGTTAGGTAAGCTCTAGGAGTTATTTAGGACACCTGTCGCTAAACTGTTTCGAGGCTCGGTAGTCGTTTGTGGCACAGTCATTCGGCCTTATGCTTTAGGGCGACCGAATGGGGTGGTGGCGGAAGATATTCCAAGCAAATATATTAAAAAAATCCGACTGTAACGCCGGTCAAAGAAGAAGAATATATCGAGTAATTAAATATGTAATTAAATATAAAGTAATTAAATATGACGAATTGAATTTTTTTTAGATTTATTTTTTTAAAATTTTTGAAGAATTTTTTCTGTGACAGACCTAGAACTTTTCGAACGTCCCCGTGTTGTAAATACTATACCGTAATTGCCGGCAATATATCTTAATAAATTGTTTTAACTCGCTCGAGAAAATTTTAATCAAGAACATCAATGAAATATCTACGTCGTAAACGGGTCCGTACGATTAAGAGTAAGAACTTATACATAAACAAAAAAGAAGAAGAAGGGGGCCGCATTGAGAACCTCCCGCAATTTTTGAAGTCTGATAATAAAACTGAAGGTTGTGGATCGGCATAAGAAAATTCCTTGTACTTTTTTCGTGATTTTAAGATAGCGGTTTCTGTTATCGAACGTCAATTATAACCTAGACTGACCTACTCGGTTTTTAAAATTTACATAAAACTGTATTCAAAATACATAAAAAAATACGTCTACTTCTCTTTTATCGGATTTTCATATACATAGGGATCGGGATATATTTAAAGAAAAAGAAGTCGACGGCTTTGCTCATCGATTTGGCGTCGTGTTTGCACCTCGTCAGATTGTCATATACAACTATAAAATCGGTAACGGTGTTCGTATCTAGACTATTACGATACATTCTCTGATTACGTGCAACGATAACGGAGTGAAACGCCCTGTTTACTTTAGGAACCGTTAAAATCAGTCGCGGGTGATTTTATTTAACGGCGGTTGTGAATCGAATTTCGGCTTCAGCGAGGGGAAAAAATTATAAGTGGAATGTGCCAGACGGTATCTGAATTTTTTATACGTGGTAGATGTGGACTTATAACCGATGATGTAACTTTATAATTAGTATTAAGAATAGTTAGCTGTTGTCTCGTACTCGTATTTAAGTAAAGATATAGTAATTATCGTTTACTTAATCGGAAAATATAGCGATTTATTTCTCTTTTTACGGTTAATTTCTTTTATTTTAAATAAATAATAATAATAATGTATTTATTTTTATATGGCCTTCACGCGATACTCACACGTTAATGGGAGTAGGTGGTGCGGATTCGGCGTCTATTCGTTATATTATTTGTAATTGACGTGGCGTTGCCAGATAATATCTTTTCCAACATTAATTTTTAATGTAAATATATTTTGGTAATTTATCTGTTTTATCGAAAGAATTGTAAACTTTTTTTTTTAAATAAGATAATTTCACGTTCGTAACGTTTAAAAAGTAAAATTTATTTTTTAGGTAAAATTTTCTATATTTGTGGAGCGATTAGAATTGAAAGCGTCTCGATTTTTGTAATTCCTTAATATTCTGAAAAAAATATACATACGAATGTATATTTGTACAAAAAATTATACGTATTTTTATTTTTTTATCGACCCAAAATCTGGTTTGATTTATCTTATTTTAAATTCAGCAAATACGTTTAAACAACGCGTAACACTTAACCGGTGCTCGCAGGCGAAATTAATGTATGTCCGCTGTAACGCCTAAATTATTTCTTAATTAATGGTACGTTATCAAAATAAAAATGTTTCCTACATAATTAGTCTATCTTCAGCGTGTTGCGGTGACAGGCGTTATTCATAACCGCGTTAACTTGCGGTAGGAATTTAACCGAACGATTTATCGTTAAGATAAGGCGATCGTTAAGGCGAAGCGATTTATTAAAGCGTATATTTAAAACGATAAACCGAATATCACGGAACGCGATATTCCTATCGCGGGTAAATATGGTACTTCCTGTTTATATAATATTCCCTGAGGGATTGCGGGCGAAATAGATTCCCGCTATCTAGAGAAGATCTTGTAGCGCTTTTTACTTCCTTGTACAAAGTAAAGGAAGTATTGCGATCGCGAAAAATTTCGGTTTTCAGAAATCAACGGAAATATCCATTTTGATCATCCCTGAATCCATTTTGACTAGTTTCGACTTCGCGTCTGTATGTACGTGTATGTATCTCGCGTAACTCAAAAACAATTAGCCGTAAAATGTTCAAATTTTGGACTTAAGACTGTTGTAACATCTAGTTTTGTACCTCCCGTTTTGATTGCAATCGACCGATCAAAAGTATTCAAAAACGCGTAAAATCCCCAAAAATTTGGATTTTGGACTTTTTCTTAACTGTAGGAATAAGCCCTGTTCGAGAGCTTTTCAACTATACATCATAAGTGGTGCTTATTTTTATTGGTTCCAGAGTTATAGCGAAATGAAATTTTAATTAATGAAATATTTGGTTGTCAGAAGGGGAATCGTTGTCACAACGATTCGAATCAAATTTCATTTTTTTAAAATTTTTTTTTCTTTTAATTTAAATATATTAATTTATTAATAATAATTAACCTGTGATTTTAAAAAATCTTTACGTTAAATAATAATTCAGTAACAATAAAAAAAAAAATGAAAAAATATCAGAAGTTATTAATGAAATAAAATTTTATGTAGTTTTCATTTAAAAAAAAATACGTATATGTAATTTATAGGCGCGTACAAGGAAGTCAAGTCATGTGTTGTCCACATCAGATTTTTTTAAAGATTAAATCTAGTTTCGTGGTCTCTGCAGGTAGATCGTTAACTTCTTGTCGCTCGTCCCTGATACAAAGATTTTCGGATCTGCTGTTTAAGTTTTTTCTTTTTTATACTGGAAAGCCGCTATATTCTTATATTTTTCAAAGCGAAACGTTAGATTTTGCCGGCGAGAAACTCGAGACGAATCGTGGCCCCCTATCGCCCTTGATTCAGAAAATATTGATTACCAATCGATCGATTGTTTTACTGTAATTCCACTGCGGTGTATCATACGCGATATTAAATATAAAAATATCGAATTTTATTATCGGTTCTGCGGGGGAGTTTTTCTTCCTTTCTCTATCGTACCCGTTTTTCGGTCTGTCGTCGTAGATCATCGTCTACCTGCTCTACTTATTTTTACCGTTATCTTTTATTAGTTTTATCTTGACGCAGTCCTCTTTGATGTCCCCCGATGACGGTCATATCTGATAAAGATCCCGTGATCTTTATCAGATATGGACGCGGAGAGATCCACAAACGGCAGGTATCCACCGCGGCTAGCGGCCCCTTCGCCAGCCGGTTCACCCGAGACATTGCGCTGTGCGGCCAGGAGCTGCCAACGCCTCTATCAGCTCCGCGTCAGACAGGAACCGAGACAACACTCTTTCAAGTCGTTGTCCCTCCGGGGGGGGGGGGGGGTCAACGACCGCGTGGATTTCTCCGCCATCCTGCCACCCCTCCCCGAAACTGAGGAAGGCAACGTCTGCGTATTTCGTCTGCGCATTTCCGGCAGCAGAGCTTGCTCCAGAAATCTTTGAGGGCCTCAACCCGTCGTGCATCAGCGATCAATTTTCCGGTACACTCCTCGATATCCGGAGGCACCCTCTGAGAGACTAGATCACGCCAGTCCTCAACTTTAACTAACAATTCCACCGACGCATCGTGGAGCACTTCTT
This sequence comes from Lycorma delicatula, assembly GCF_047948215.1. Taxonomy (NCBI): domain Eukaryota; kingdom Metazoa; phylum Arthropoda; class Insecta; order Hemiptera; family Fulgoridae; genus Lycorma; species Lycorma delicatula. Next base: position 129,543,485 of record NC_134463.1, on the reverse strand, counting down.
TACGAATGAGCGTTTCACACTTCTCCTTGCCGCCGAACTCTTCCTCCATTCAGTCTTCCTCATCAGCCGATTGTGCGCCCTCCATGGACGATAACAAGCCTCTGTCCGCCGCTCGCATCTTGTTTAAATCTTCCTTCTCAGTAGGAGAAACACTCGATCTTAGGTTCCTCCAGCGGTTTCCCACACCCCGTACGCACTTCAAAGTCTTTCCGCGATGCCCCGGACAAGGGTAGGAAATTTTGATAATCCTGTTCGTGACCACTCTTCCCTGAGCTGTGGGACCTACACTCAGCAGTAACTACCCCGCGACGGTTACTCCGTATGTTTTCATGTTTTCTCTGGAGCGCTTCCTCCCGTTTTTCCCGATCGAGACTGAAAGTTCACCACGAGAATGCGGGGCCAGGACGAGATATTACAGTATAGAGTTATGAAAACCGCAGTAATACCTGAGAAGTCAAAAGATAAACAGCGGATGACCGGGCAGTTGGCTATCGTTGCGATACGGCCGCCGTCGCTATCGTAAACAACTATCCAAAATAAATAGTAAATAATTAACTATAAAACAATAAAACCCAAAACATAATAAGTTTCAAAACGGTAACGCAACACCAAACTAAAAACAAAAATAAAATTCTGGAAGACTAAACCCGTGAAGAGTGACCTACCCGCGCAACAAAAAACATCCGAATAGCCGAAGGCTGCCTAACCCAAAACCTATAATTAAAAAGTAACAGAAACAGAACAAACCCCAATAAACAGTAAAACGTACTCTAGAACGTTAACAAAACACCTAACAGCACAAAAAAAAAACGAAAAGCAAAATTAGCGATAAAAATATCATTCGTAACCTACAGTATCAAAGCTGTCCAAAAACTATCCGACCCCGACGGGAGTACGTCACAACCTCTCTAACCTGTAATTTTTTTTTAACCTGTATTTAATATTTTTCTAACCTGTAATTGTGGAGAAGTATTTCTTCGACTGTATTCTTGATTGTTTATTATATATACTGTATATATAATTACTTTTGTTAATAAGATATCGGAGAAAAACTGCTAAAAGAGATAAGTTTATAGAAAAAAAGAATATAAGATTTAATAATTAATAAATAAGCACGATACGGTTTCGTAAACAAACATTAAGCTTGAAGATGGAGTACGTTTCTACGAAGGAACGTTTCATAAATCCTGAAATTTTACCGAAAGATCTGTTATTTTTTAGAGTAGATATATGTAATTATAAATCGTAAATAAAATAAGTAAGTAAAGCTTGGCGACAAACGTTTAATTTTAAATCGTAGTTATTAAAAAGAAAACGCACAAAAAATTGATAAATAAACCGACAAAACTTTTTGTATGTTATAAAATTACGTTATTTTAGGTGTTTCTTAGGAACGAATTCTCATTTCTAGTGTAGGGTTTGTTGCTGGATTTTGATTCGGTACCGATACAATATGAAAATTCTTCTTAGGACGAATACGTTTTAAAAGGAAGTAAAGGCGTCCTATGTCGAGCGTGTTGATTTTCAAACGTGTGTTGTTAAACGTTGCCTCGCACGGTTTAAAACTGTTTCAGGTTAATGTCAATTTTGATAATTTTTCACGGTTAACAAACACTTATTCATTTTCGTAGGAAATGTAACCGGGGACTGGTCGGAGTAAAACACGAAAAAGTAAGTTATCTAATTTCTGATTATGCGAGTAAACGGAAACAGTACTTATTTAAAAAATACTCCTCGGTTTTGTTTTATACTGTCAATTTATGAAATAAAAGGTTTTCCCTTCGACAACATTTTTTTCACTTATTTGTGTAAGAATATCGAGTGCTTTAATCTTCTAGTAAAAGATATCCAGGAGTTTCAGCGATTTCAAAATTAAATAATCCAGCTTCTGTCGTTCTAATTGTAATTGTAAGGGAACCAAAAAATTAATAAATTAATAATGTTTTGTTTCCGTAATAATATTGTGCTCCTTTACGTTATAATGCGATATCCCTTTTATGAAAAGCGATGGTGTTTGATGACCGTATAGTTATAGCAGCGAGTGGGATGTATTTTATCTTCAACAAACAGCAAACAATACGTTTCTTTTAGAATAATAAAAAAGGTACGATAAAATATATTATTTGTTTTCTGTTACGTTTAATTAATGACATTTACTTAACGTGTTTACTTATGTTATTATATCGTTCGCATTTTCATAGAAATACAATCGGCGCGGTGCATCTGTTTGATGAATAAGAAAAACAATTCCGTTACCTATAGCGGTGTAAAATTTCAGCCGTTCCGATTTCAATTTATTTTTTAAAAAAACCGTCGGTAACTTTAACTTTTCGGTAGCTTTCGTAAAATGACGGGACACCAAAAAAAATTCTTGCGCACGATAATTGTTTTTCAGATAGTTTTACTTCCTTATTGCGGTCGGCAGAGTATTTTTCATAATACTGTACGTTCTTGAGATACGGAAGTTATTCCTGTAGGAAGGCTTTGGCGATCGTATTTGCCATCCTGAGAGACCTGTCGTTTCCGATCGGTAGCCTAACGTATTTTAGGACTCCGTCCTAAAATACAATACTTCTTAGTTTATATTTGGATGACGTCGATAAAAATACTTCGATAACGGCTTTGAAAACCAGGATTACTACTGAAAAAAGATATTCTTAACTGTCGAACTCCTTACGAGATTCAGAAATTTAGTCGACATCCTTAAAAATTTAAGCGAGGATACTTTCTACGGAGAACGATAATTCTTACTGAGAATCTCTTCCGCTGCGATCTAAAAGCTACCGACTTCAAAATCGGCCGACAACCTATTTTACTTTTTTTAAACTGTTCTATTTATTTATTTATTTCAGCCGTATCTTTATATACCAAAATATTTTGACGAATAAAAAACAAAAAATACAGAAAATAAGGTTTTCGGCCTCAGTACGTAAATACATTACTCGCTGTAAAAATAAATTTCATTTAATTCGGTTGAAATTATTAGCAGAAGCTAGTCTCGTACGCTAGCGGTCAGCGAAGGGAATTAGAAAAAAAGTAAACGATAAAAGAAAAGAGGAAAACCGTTTAAAAATGTGATGTGCTTGTGATATTATTTGTATATTACTTAAAATTTACTAAGTAAGCTAAACCTATTTAAAGTAAACTTATTTCTTAATATTCGATTTCGTTAACAAAAGTTTAAATTTATTAATTTGATACTAACTACACGTATCTTGTAGCGACCGGTAAAAAAATGTTTGGAATTATTTAAATAATCACTGTAATCACACAGAAATCTATTTTTAAATTTATAATAAATTAAGCGTCGCACATACAGTCGACAAATCGTCAAGACTTTTGTTATTTAGAAACGCTTTCTATCAAGAAACTGTTTAAAAAGGTTTGCTTTTAAACGGCGCTTTTGAAACGAATAATTTATCGATTTCAGTATCCGGTGCCGCTGTCCAGGACAATCGGAATAGAATAGAAATCGATTATACGCAAAATATATACGTTTAATCGTTCCGGCGTTTTACTTTCGCTTATTTTGTAAAATTGAACTATTAAAAAATTTTAATTTTGCTCGTAAATAGTCGATGTCTGCCGTCCGTATTCGCTATCCTCAGTAACGTTTAAATATTTAATATCGTTAACCGTTTCTGTAAAAGAGCAAAAGCACCTATTAAAATGTAAGCGTCGTATGTCTGCGAGTAAAGTTTAATTTATATAAATCGTTTGGTTTTCCTTTTCAACGCGTGGAAAACGGGGAGTATTTAGTTTGTTTTTTCTACTTTAATAAACTTTCCGAAAAAGTTTAATAAAACCGTCGAACGTATTTATATTTTCAAAAGGCCAAACCTAGTATAATTTTTTTAAATTAATTTTCCGTAACGAAAAGGCTTCAGTCTTTCGTTACAGGTACGATCGTACAACTTATTCCGGCATTTATTCCGGAAGGACTTTAATTATCATAACGGTGAGAATTCAATTTTACCTTCTCTGAAGTACGTATGTTCTACGAATTAGATTACCGGATATAAAAAAACTTCCGGTCGACTGTGTTTACCTTCAAATCCGGATAAAAGTATTCCGTAACGGATTTCCTGACCGATATGTCGACTGATAACGGGGGCGTCCAAAAAACAACCGAGGTTGGAAATGCAGTTCGGTGTCATAAGTCGGATTTCTTTCAGCGGCGCACTACCGCGTCGTCGGATAAACAGCAATCATACAGCTTATTTATTTATTTTTTTTAAATCCGAAAGGGAATCGTACGATTGCTCTGACGTTAGTCGTCTAGGCGGCTTGAAATATTAGCTCATCGGTATTTACTAGACGGCTACCGATTGCCGATGCATTACATTTATTTTATTATTGTTATAATGAATGTTATTTTGTCGCTACCTGTTCTGTTTGGCATCGTATCAGGGACAGACAACAAGACTGACTTCGCTCTAAGAGAAAGTCGCTGGTAGTAGAGTGATTTGGCAGTAGTACAATTATTGTTTGCCTATTAAATGACAACCGATGCGCACGTCGACTCTATGTGTATTTATTATTAGTTTTCTTCTTTTTTTTTAATCGGCTATTAATTTTAAACCGTTTAAGTATTTCTTATTTTACTATTGGCATGACGGTTAGGACGCGGAGAGAGGGGTTAATGCTCTTTTCAACATTCTGTCGACTAGTTAATTATTACTCTGCTGTAATAATCGTTATTAGTACTAGTAGCACGTTACTACGGTACTTGTATTCATTGGTTGTGAGGGGGGGTTATACTCGTATGTGTGATTATAATTAGGGACGGTCCTACCGTGACCTATTTATAAATCACCAGATGCCAGACCGACCACGCGACTTCTTCGCTCGACTCTACTCTCTGGTCGTATTCGTCCGTCCCACACACTTATATAATAGCAATTCTTCATCGAAAGCCCGCGTATATATATATCTTTAAATGCAATAATCGTTATAAGTATTATTTTGTTTTTATTTATACAATTATTAATATTTTATTCAATATATTTTAGGTAAAGTAAAAGAAAAATACTGCCAACACTGTTTGTACAGATTTTAAATGTTGATATTTCTTTTCGGTCGTATATTTCAGAGTTATTACATCGACTCCGAACGTTTTTTATTAAACTTATTTCAAAAAGGAGAAAGTTCTAAATTTGACCCGAATTTAATTTTATTTTTATTTTATGAATTTCGAATTTTTTATGTACCAAACAGACCGATTTTAATATTTTTTTAAAGAAGTGTTACGTATTTAAGTTCATTCGATATTCGTTTTGTAACTTTTTTCTTTATAATTTAGGTAGAAAAGTTTTTAAACGAAAAATTAAGTTTTCTAAACGGACTTTTTTTAAAGATTTACTAATAGGATAATATACAGTTCGATGTGACTCTGTTATTCGAAGTATTTATATGCGAAAATTGAAGAAAATTAGTTCAAAAAGCTTGGATTATTTATTAATTGAAAGAAATAAAATTAAAAATTTTAAAAACCTTAAAAAACGTGAAATAATTAAATAACCGATTTTACCGTATAATTCCCTGTCATTGTGATATTGTAAAATGTACGATTTTGATTAACCGTCGTGACTACGACGATGACTAAAGCTTACTTATCTACGTAGTCTACGGGTCACGCACGACGGTCAGTCGAGTTGGGTTTTTAAAATTTTTAATTTAATTTTTTATTTATTACTTTTTAATGATTAGTAACCCTGTGCCCAACAGTAGGATGTTTATTTACTGTACTTGACCGACGCAAATTATTTAATGATCCGCATAATGATGTAGCCTTGCTGGAGTTAGAAAAACTTAGAAACATTCAAAAGCCGTTTTCAAGATATATATCTACTGCAGCGTTCCCTGAGGCTTATAACAGTAAAACTAATCTAAGAACATCTTAGTTGATACCTATGCGATGCAAAAAACCGCACCGAAATCGGTCCAATAGTTTTTGAGGAAAACTGTAACAGACACGCACCCGCCTCTTACCCCAAACGCATAACGGTTTCCTGTAGGGGTGAAGTTGTCAGTTAAAGAAAAGATATTCGTTAAAGAAAAAAAATTAATCCTTTTACTTCATTATTATAGAAATAGATTATCGAGTTTTCCTCGTCAAAGGTCTGTGTACTTTAGTTACCATAGTTACTGCTATTTTGTGGTAATTACTGTATTTTTCAGGCCGCTGTAAAACCTTAATACCTTAATTGTTATTTATCACTGTTATCGTCACAACCGTGAGGATAACGAACTCGGGTTAGGCTCCAGTCCCCTGGAGGCCCCGGGAGTCCAGGCGAGACCGTCTTTATAAATTATATATATATTAAACTTCTTTATAAATATAAACTACCTCGAATGACAATTTTTTAGTTATTTGAACGAAAATTTATTTTTTTTGGTGTTTTTTAAGTCGATTGTATACCTCTACGATTAAGTTTTAACATCGATAACGGCTCGTTTAGGATAACGTATTCAACTCGGAAGGTCACATTACAAAACCTTGAAAAAAATACAGAATTCGCTTTTTGAATGAAGAGACGTTATTGTCTCCTTAACCTCTATAGTGAAGTGGAGGTTTAGGCGGTAGGGCGCAGGCACACATACGCACACTTAAAACTTCTTACGGAACCTATTGCGAGTCCGACACTCACTATGTAAATGGCATTCTTCAACTCACGTTAAAAAAAAAATGCTTTCCCTGATTATATTTTCTTCATAATTTAAAAAAAAAAAATATTTAATTTAATAAGTTGAAGTATTAAAAACTTCTTAAAATTTATAAAAATCCAATGTTACGATACAGGGGCTTTTATTTATTTAATTTCTTTATTAAAAAAAAAAAAAAAAAAAAAATTAATGTTATTTTAATTTACGTATTTCCTATGGTATTTTCTTATAATTTAAAAACCAGTTAAGAGTAATTCCAAGCTAAACTTTCTTCGAGATGTATAAAAAAACCCAGTTATTCTCACTTTTTTCGTTTTCTATTTAGCTTACGGAACCACCGAAAGGTATTACTCAGAGGACGATATGTATGAATGTGCAGTGAAATGAAGTGCAGTCTTGTACAGTGTCAGATCAACCGTTCCCGAGACGTGCGGTTAATTGAAACCCGACCACCAAAGAACACCGGTATCCACCATATAATATTCAAATCCGTAGAAAAGTAACAACTGCCTTTACTAGGATTTCAATCTTCGAACTTTCGACTTCGAAATCAGCTGATTTGCGATGACGAGTTCACCACTAGACCGACCCGATGGGTTTTATCTCACCTCTCGTTCGTTTTGTTATTACCTTTTTTAAATAGCGTAATAAATTATCCGTTAAATTGTTTGTTGCCGAGATATAACGACAATATATAAGCCGACTGATATTTATTATTATAGTATATATTAACAGATAACTTGATTCCAACCGCATTCGTACGTACGTGGTTTATCCAGAAATTAAGTTCCGTTTCTAAATATCCCGTCTGCAACGCTACGGTGGCGATTTTACGCGTGCTTGCTCAGTCCCGTGGTACGTTAGGAACGGATCGATCCGTTATTCAGTTATCTGTTGTCTAGTCTCTACGCTTCTTAGCGTGTGTTCATAATCTTTAAGGAAATGGAGAAACCCGTCGCGTGTGAACTAAGTTTCTGGAATACAAGAAACATTAAATCTTTTGCGACGTCTATATGAAGAAAATGCCACGAGTAGTTCACGGTACAGATACGGGTGAAATTGTTTACTGAAGGACGCGATAACGTGCACGGTGATGGAGCGGGCGACTGACTTTGATTACCCGCAGATTGATGCGTGGGATCGACGATACGATTAAAGAGAATATACGATTCACTTCGCGTCTCTTACCGTGAATTTTCCAGAAATTTTACGGTTTCTTTTACATGAAATCGAGTTATCGGAAGTTGTGTGTTCGCTGGAGGCCTAAGAGGCTTATAGAAAATCACAAAATGAAACGGTTGGGCGGGAGGTTGGAATTTTTGGCTCTGTCTAGAGAACAAAGCGTTGACTTCCTTGAGCCGTATAATCACCGGGGACAAGACACGGGTGCCGCACGTAACGTCGACAATACAATAGGACGGTGACATATTTCATCGACCAAAAAACCAAAACGCAAGCCGATGTTTTCCACTCGGAAAATCAGAGTTGTACGATTCCTATTACGTCTTTATTAATAATTAATATTAAAAATAATTGCGTTTGGGATCCAGAACAAGCGGCGTGGTTCGCTTACTCAGAATGTTGTGTCGATTCGCGATAACGTTGCCCGCTCGCTGTTGCCGCATTGCAACGCCTTCTCGTGACTCGACCGGAAACGGTTCGATCGTGCTGCGTATAGCTCTGATCTTGCAGAAAGATACTATCGACTGTTCCCGGTTCTACGACGACGAGTTCAAAGAAATCGTTTAATACCTGGCCGGTGGCCGGTGGCATCATCGACTTCTGGTCGCTCTGCTATGATAAGCGCTTCAACAATAGCGGGTAATACAAAGAAAATTACAGTAAAACTTTTATTTCAAAGAAGGATAAAAATTTGATCCGGGTACGTTCCTGATCTTTTTTAATAGCTCTTCATAACTTATTTTCTGGATAACCTCTTGTTCAATACTGTGCAACCGTGATTTTAATTCGATTTCAAAATTTTCAGAAATACAATATTCGTTGGAGAAACTTTTTTTGATAACGGTGCTTTACTTTCCCGCTGTTATATAAATTATAAATTAGAATATATTTGTTAACGCTCGATTAATTCATAATTATATTTTAAATATCAAAATCTTGGACTACAATCCAAATCGCATTTGAAAATCTCTTCTACTCCTTCGACTGGTTTACTACATTTAACTCTTTAAGGATCGATAAATACGTACCGTTCAGTATTTCTTATAATTAATTAGCATTTTTGGATCAAAGACAAATATCAACAACGAATCTTAACTTCATAATTTTTTTCCTAGGATATTTACTCCGCTTTAATTTTTTCTTCGTAATTTGTTATCGCCTCCTCTGTATATATAAATCAGAATGCGTGTGTATATATTCCTATGGATTTTAGTTTAAAAATCAAGAACTGCTGGGCCTAAATATATACCGTTTGTTTTTTTTTAATTTCAATATTGTGTATAGTTTTAGATGTAAATTTATCTTACAAGTATTTATTAAGTCAACGATTGAAACGCGTTAAGTTAATTTATGTATTGTTCCCGCGAACATTTTGTAAAAAAAAAAAAAATTACCAGATTCGGATAAACTGTTTTCGAAATATCAAATAACATTTAAACATTAATTATTTGATTTAATAGAAAATTTTATTGTAACAAGAGTTTCGTTAGTATGCGAGACGTAATCTATCGTAACGAGCGCTATCTGTGAATTGTATACGTAATTAAAGTTATATCTATAAGTAAGATGATTTTCATTTTCATAAGTATATATATAATCGCATTTCATGTAAAACTAAAACGAATGAGCTTTTGATTCAGCGGCTTCTTATCTATTTCAATTTGGTCTGTTTTACTGTTTGTAAAGAATTAAGCTTGAACAATATAACTTGTTTTAACAATACTTGAAGAACTAATTTATTTTAAGAAGACATTAAGGATTTACACGATTGAAATCTCAGCGATGTCTACTGTTTATTTCTTCGCTTGAAATATTTATTTCTGCGTCTTTCTACGTCGACGAAAAAGTATACTTTTCGTATTTACTTGTTTAAGAATACATTTCAAAAAACAAAAAAAAAATTAGTTTACTCCCTTTGTGGTATTTAAATGTTTGCTTATAAACTGGCTGTTCAGGTTGTTCCATATATTCTTCGTTTAAGGTCCTGTTGAAGCGAAGAAATCGCACTGTTTTTAAACCGTTCCTAATCGCTTTTCTTATATATTGCCGTTTGTTCTAAGAAAGTATTAAAAATAAAAGCGATAACAAAGTCGTAATACTTTCCTGGCGTCGGTTATTTATCCTTTAAATAGAGAAAAAATAATCGTACGTGAAAAAAGTTACCTGAGATTTCTTTTTTTTTGGGCAGCGAGAGAGTGGTAATTTATGATGAAATTCAAAAATCTATATTTTTAAACTTTGATCGGCAACCCCACCCCCTTTTAAAATCTATTAACCTTTTACTTTACTAACTTCCAAAGTTATTAAGCTTTAATCACGCTAACACATGTACGTACATACGTATGTACGAATATTAACCTCCAGAGCTCTATAGCTACGTCGCCGGGAAAGTAAAACCGTACGCTAATTACTCTTAAAAGGGCGCGTAACGTTTGTCGCATTATGTTTGTATCAGGAAAAAAGTCTTCAGTGGTGTTTGATTAATGTTTTATGTTGTAAATTGGATGATGTCTGGTATGCAGTGTAGGTTTATTGTGCGGTTGTGTCTGCGCCAGCGTTACTAGTTAACAACTATTCTTTCTAAGAAACAAAACGTAGGCTTGTAATATTTTAAAAAGGCTCACTCGCCGCATCTAAATTACGTTTTAGTCTGTTTTTTAACGTTACAAAAAATAAATATGCAATAAAAATTACATTAAGTTTTAAAACCGTGGATACACACACACACACACACACACACACACACACACACACACACACACACACACACACACACACACACACACAGAGAGAGAGAGAGAGAGAGAGAGAGAGAGAGAGAGAGAGAGAGAGAGAGAGAGAGAGAGAGAGAGAGAGAGAGAGAGAGAGAGAGAGAGAGAGAGAGAGAGATATGTAACTGTGGACGATGTTGATAAAATCACTAATAACTACAGTAGTAGCGATAACTGTACTTCGCACGCTTATCGAAGTTGACAACCGGGTTCAAAACCGCGGTCAAGGGGGCAGGGAGATTCTCACCTTATGGATTCCGTATCTGAAAATTTTACTTTACAAATAATTTAATCCCCCTTGATGATGTTTTCGGCCTTATTCAAATTCCCGTAAATTTGTCGGGGCGAAAAACCCGTTTTTCATTTTTTGTCATTTCTGGACACAAATTCACATTTGCGGTTATTAAATGATTCCATTACATTAGCGTGTCGCTTTGTTGTGCGTGTATTCGAAGCGTTTCATTCAAAAACGGGTGATGGAATAAGTCTGTTTTTTGTCCGGTTATCATTTTCTTGATATTTTCAGACCGGAATAACCGATTTTTATGAGACTTTTTACGATGATTTCTGAATACGGGCTATCGATGCGGTCTAATTTTGCTTAGAATCGGTGATGAAATTTAGTTACTACGGGTCCGTATCTCAAAATCTTACGTTAGGAGTAGAATTAGTTTTTTTTTTTATAGATAATTCTTTACTTTCATATATTTATATACATAGGAGTAAATGTTCCGTTTAATCTTCTCTTAAGCGGTACGTACGTAAATGTATTTAAATTTGAAAATTATATAGCCGTCTTACGAATAATAAATAATGTTTACTTTAATTTTTTAAGAGCTGTTACTTTCAAAAAAAGCCGTTAACCGGAAAACCGGTTATCCGGACAGAACTAGTAGTAAAAGTTAGTTATTGAAAGATAAAAGAACCCTTTTTCACATTTCACGCTAATGTAATACGTTGTTAAAAAGTAGTAAAAAAATCGTTTCTTAATTTTTCTTAGAGAAAGTGCAGTACTGGTGATTAAGTTCGCCGATCATATTCAACTTTAATTATTAAGTTTACAACTCATCCGAAAACATATCGTCCCAAATATATATACTGCAACCAGCTTGGGTCATATTTGTCGGTTAATGTTCGTACTCTGTTTCAGATCATTGCTTGGCGCTCGTGAGTATGAATATTACAAAAAAATAAATTAAAAACTTTGTTTATATTTATGATATAAAAAATTTAACGTATCATTTATGTGTGTATATATATATATATATATATATATATATATATATATATATATATATATATATATTCTTATTACGAATTGTTTCAAGGTTGACTTACTACTGTAAAGTGATACTTAACGCCATATTTTTCTGTTTAGCCTTGCTTCATTGTTTAACTATTCTCTTATTAAAGTGTAAAAAAAAATAATCGCTCTAAAAACCTTCTTTACTAAAAACGCAAATATTTTTTTCAGTTTTACTTAAAATTTAGATTTTAAAAAGTCAGAGCCGAATTAAAAACCGTTATCAATATTCCTAAAGTCCCAATAATCAATCGTAAATTTTGGTTAAAAAAGATAATGTTTCTTTGCGTCGCTGTTAGAGGCACTGTGAAAAACATTAAATGGCCGCCATTTTTATTAGGGTGTCGTAGCCCCATATGTTTTTAAAGTAACTTTTTATTTTTCAGCGGCCTTAAACTATTTCACAACAATCCTTCTTTTCAGTCTCATCTACTTTTATTAAATGGGGAGGGGGGATTGTGGTGGTATAATATCAAAAAAATAGATCTCTTTCGATGTAGGAGCATTTGTTAAATTTAATTTTTGTTTGTTTAATTGTTGAGTTATTTAAAGGTTACCGTACTTGATTGACATAATATATATATATAATTTCCCGGGAGATGTTGGCCAGACTTCAGGAAGTTGTTCGTATTAAAAGTATTATTAATTATTTTTAATGCGATTAGTGTAGGAAGTGAAAATAGGCACAAATTGTCAAACCGAATGATTTTTACCCATCCTTTTTAACAATATCTTAACTGTTTATCGATCGATTCGAACAAATCGGGTGCCATTTTTTTGCAGTGAAAAAGCTTAACGTTTTATTTAATAAAACTAATACTTACCGACCTATTAATGATTAAAGGGTTTTAATGGGAATTATTTTTGAATTTTCAAAAATATATGTTTAAATTTATTTTTTTGTGGAAGATGTTTGTGGATAGATGCGAACCGCATTTTGATTAAATACCCCAATCCATTTTTAAGGTGTACATTTTTTATTGGAAAAAAAAAACACCAAACGGCGGACTTAGGGAAAGTGAAGGGAAATATGGCGTTTGTTCGCACTAAACTTTTTGTTTACTTCAATGTCCTGAATCGGAAGTTCACCAAACAACTTCCGACATACTTTGTTTTGAGTGTTTGTGTGTCGTATAAATAAATTGTATTTCATTTTTAACTTCAAAAGAAAAAAAAAGGGTGTTGTGTTTTGTAATACAGGAAACGTTGATTAATCTTACCGATTTTCTTTTTTCATATTAATTTCTTTAAATAACATTTTTTATTTATTTTTTGGATCGACGAATTAATTTCCAAACTTAAAAAGAAACTTGTACGCGGGAATATAAAGATGAAAATTTGTAGCGCATGAAAAATGCCAACTTTGACCCGGGGATTCGAACCCCAGGCCCCGGTATGAAAGGCAGAGATGCTACCTCTTATTTACGGAAAACGGCGTTATATACATACAAATATACTGTATATAATAAATATTACATAAATATAATGAATTATAGCTTGGAAATCAAAACAAATATATTTTATGTGCTCTTATAAGTAACAATAATTCAAATATTAATTTTGATCTTAAAAATAGGTGTCTGTCTGCAGATTGTAAAATAATTAAAAATAAAAGTAACTGAATTTGTAAATAAAGCAACAACAAATAAAAGAAAACAACGGTTTTACATCGCTAATTGTTTACAAAAAAATTAAATAAGTAAAAGACGTAAATGATTATAATCGTAATACTTTATCTAAACGCTGAGCAAAATTTCTTTTTTCTCGATTAAAATTATTAATTTTTGTCCCGAACAGATGTATACTGATTTAATGTGTCCGTACTGCATTTAAATTGAAAAAAACGGAATTCATTTCTGAGAATGCTAATTGGAGCACAAAGAGAAACAATCTGATGTGGACACCACACGCCTTCTTTGTACGCTTATTAAATTATATATACGTATGTTTTGCTGCGCTTCATTTAAACTTATTTCACTTGAAAATGAGGTACGATCTTCCAAAATTCGTTACTAAAGTGGACAGTTACACGATCGCTGAGATATTAGTTTTTTATTAACATGAAATATTTATACGATTATTAATTCCATAATCTTACACAAAATATTACGATACAGAAGTTCCTTTATTACTCGTATTACTAGATCAGTATTATTCGTATCTTCGTGAGTCGCCGATTAACAAAAGATTTCTGGCGCGTCGTATAAATAAAAGTTAATAATACTTAAATTATTCCGTTTAGTGAATTCCTGTATGCTCGTTCCAAATGTTAATTTAGATCTTACGGTGTAAAATATTCAGATTTTATTATTGGATTATTTGGTGAATAATCAAAAAAGAAAAAGAAACATAACGTGAAGAAGTTTATCTCAAAAAAACGACAAGAAGATCCATAACAAGAAAATGTTAAGAACAAGGGAAGAATAAAAAATTAACAGAGATGATAAGCATAAAAAGGAAGAAAATGTTAAAACCAAAGAAAGAATAAAAAGATTCTGATAAATATACAGAGGAAGAAAATGATGAAACCAAAGGAAGAAAATGTTGCATACAAAGAAAGAATAAAAACATTATGAGTAGATGATAAATATAAAGAGGAAGAAAACGTTAAGACCAAGGAAAGAATAAAACTATTAAGAGAGGATGATTAATACAAAGAGAGATAAAATTTGAAATCTAGAGAAGGTGTACACAATTTAAGATCAGAAGAATAATATCAAACCAAAAAGCGATTAAATGATCGGCAACAAAAAACCAATAAATAAACGAAATTATGATCGACTCCGACTTAGGGAGAATATTACCCGACAATGTTGATCCCCTGAAAAAAATTACCACTGATGATATATCGTTGAAAAGCTCTCAATGAGGACTTATTACTGCAGTTAAGAGAAAGTCCAAACGATATATGCCTACCGGTTGAAAAAGAATTTCCCGTTGTAAAACGACAGCGACGTCTTTATTTGAAGGAAAGGTGAATCAATAGGGAAGTTTCTGTTGCCAAGCCGACGCTGCTGCGGAATGATTGCGCAATCTTATTCCCTCCACTCCTGACGCAAATACTCATCAGGCCATTTACAGTTTCCAATTTGTTTATTGTTACGGTAACGCGTAAAATACTTCGCTGTTTGATGATTTACTCCGTTCTGAACTATTATTGTGAGATCGTTTTCCTAATATCGTACGACATTGTATCTTTCTCGATACGATGTTAGATACGTAATCTTACATCGGTTTTCGGTAAACTTATTTTTTATCTTTCTACCCTCGGACACCTTATTTTTAAAAAAAAGTAATCGGAGATTAAAATTTGCTGGAAGTGTCTTCTCAACATATGTCGGTCGGTGACGTCTGGTTTCTATGCCAAATCGATAATACAGTAATATTATTTTTGATACTTCCTGTTCCTTTTACGATCGATTACTATAGACGATTCTGTTTTATATTTATTCCGAATTTCACTTTAGCGATCAAATTCCGTTGTAGAGCTTAATCGGTCGAATTCCTTACTAAATGAGCGATGACTCCTATTCATAAACCTTCAGCGATAACCATCCGATCGGTGACCGACATCGTTACAAGGTTTCTAAAAATAGAATATTTTATAATAATGTAGTCGGACGTAACACTACCCGTCGTCTAATGCTAATCTTAAAAAAAGTGTATTCAGTTTATTTTATTATCTTTAAAGAAGATAATATTGAAGATATATTTTAATGATAATTTAAGAGCGACAAGCGTATACTCGCTCGTTTTACTTTCCCCGCTACGGGACTGATTCAGGACATCTAAATAAACAAAAAAAAGTTCATGCGGTCGAATGTTCTATCTCGTTTCATTTTCCTTTCTGTCCACCGTTTTGTCTTTTTTCCAGTAGAAATGTATACCTTAAGAACAGATTTTAATGAAATTTGGCGTACATGTACCGAATTGAATAATAGTAATAAATTATTTTTTTAATTCTGTTAGTGTAGGAAGTAAGAACAGACGCAACATTATCAGACTGGATAATTTTTCGCGATCCTCTTCGACAGTTTCCGTTGTATCTCGGCTGTTTATCTACCGATTTAAATAAACGAGCTGTCGTTTTCTTCAAAATGAAAGGCTTAACATTTTATCCGCTAAAACATAAACGTATAAAACTAATATTTATGAAGTTAATTAAGATAAAAGAAATTTTTTGGCAGCCGTTTTGGAATTTTGCAGAATATGTTGTCGGATACACGTACACCAAACGTTAAGAAAATATTCTAATCTGTTCTTAAGGTATAGATTTTTATCGGAAAAAACATAAAAGGGCGAACAGAGGAAACAAAGTGAAGGCGGAGAGGTGGTTTTTCCTCGTGAACCTTTTTTGCTTATTTTGATGTCCCGGTTTATGTCCTTAAGAACGGCCAACATTTTCCGGGAACTGTACACTGTATAAGGTAGAAGGATAAGGTCTTATGCGAAATTTGTGGTTTCATGAGCCCCTCTTATCAAAAAACACATTTGTAGGATTGAAAAATTCCGGAACTATACGTGTATTTTTGCTTAATAACTTCAGACTTAATGATCGATTAGAATGAAATTTGGCACAATGATTTCTGTATTTTTACATCGGTGACATATTATTTCGATAAAGATAAGTGGAGGAGTTATTGAGATACTATCTCGTGGATTCCACGTCTCAAACATTTATTGGAATTTTTCTTACAATTTAATGCCTGTTAGGCATTATGATATGTTTGTTCTTATAAATATGATCGTCGATAACCCTCTTGGATGAGTAGGAGTAAAAAAAAAAACATTATGTTTTTGTCTTTCCTGGACTCAAAATCACATTTCTCTACTAATTAGATGATTTTATTACATTATTATGTCACTTTGGTTGCGTAATCGGGCGATTTCATTCAAGGGTGTGGTGTAATAAGTGTATATATTTTTGTCGCTTTATTTCTTCAGTTTTTTTTTATCTGATCGATTTGTTTGAAATTTATGTACGATGGCTTCTGAATATTAGTCGATGATGTAAAGGCTTGGGGAAATTCGGTCACCGTGGTCCCTTTAGTAAAAAAAATGTCTTCGAGTAAACTTTTACTCGAAGAATGGATTAATTTTCTTTAATAAATAGAATAAGTTTTTCCTAGGGAATGTTATGCAACTGATTGCCGGGCTTTTAAAAATATTATTTTCTTTTATTTTCAATAAAAGAGTTAAAGTATTTTTTTTTGTTAAACGCATCCGAAATTATTAAATCCTTAAAAGGCATTTTCGAGAGCTTGGTATATATATATTTGTTTGTCTCGTACGTCGGATCGTTTTCCGAAGATCCTCTATAGCGTCTGCCCCTTCTATCTCGTTACCGGTCGTACGGTTGTCGGTCTGGGGTCCTGTAAGATATTTCACGCCGAGGACACCGCGACCTGAAGAACCGATTTATCCACTACGTTGTACGATAGCGGGCGCTGCCTGCGGACCGATCGTATTGGACGCTTTCTTGTTCGGTGGCCGTCGCGTTAAATATCCTTTTTTTCTTCTAGAAAAATTACTTGCATATCGTTACCGTTTATCTATGACGAAACGCTTATTCTATCGTTCGTTTTAACAAATTCTCGTATTTAATAGCGCAGGGATATCTATACTCCATCATTCGGCGTCTTGACGCTGCAGTGGACCTGCGTAATGTCATCGGCCTCTGTGGAGGGTGGCTGTGTTAAGAGTATTCTGTTGCTCTCGCAATGGGAAATCGTCCATAATGGCGTATTGGCGCGTAATGAACCGTACCGGTCGTTCGACCGGGCGACGATAAACCGCTTCGTAAAAGATTTCGGTGACGGAGGTAAGCTCAAATTCTGTCAGGATTGTAAAAGAGTGTATGTATAAATTATTTGTGCTTTTGGGCTTATTCAAAGCGGTACGAAAAAGAAAGATAAAGAGCGATAAAACGCTGTATGTAAACTTTGCGATAATAAATTAAACCCTAACACGGCGATTTTAGATTTTGAGTCCAGAGTCGATCTTGTAGTTAAATCTGTTTTCCCGACATCCCAAGTTCGCGGGTGTAGATTTCATCTGGAACAGTTACGGTACAGAAAAATAGTAAATCTAGGTTTGCGCGATATCTTTTGCTACCGCAATAACGAAACGAGTGACCGGTTGAAATCGTTCGGATGCTTAATCGGAACTAAGTATAGCTCTACCGAATGACAAATGCATTTCTGATTCTGATCCGAGAGCGGAAACTTTTCATCGGCAATTCAAATCATCATTCCGCTCAAAAAACCCATCTATTTGTATATTCCTTGCGTATTTGAAAGAGTTGCAAAGCGAAACGTAATGTAAAAATTAGTAACGGATAAATTTTAATCGGTACGAATTTACGAACAGGAGAATTTCCCACTTACAATATATTACAATCTTCGGCCGTAAAACCACTCCAAGAGATGTATAAAACTTTTTTTTTTTAATGCGACGTTGCCATCTGTTGTTCGTGGTGAGTAATTTGCGCTTTTGACCTATAATTACGATTGTGTTTTTGTACTATTTATTATCAATTTTTGCGCTTATGTCTCCTACCCGAAGATTCGCACGGACGTTTCGAGTTGATGTCGTCGCGGTAGAGTTCGAAACTTATTCTTGAATTCCAAGTTTCCCGATCGGATTAACGTGAGGTGGGGGAAAAGTTTCGAACGATTTTGTAAGACGAATAATTAAGAGCAGGAATATCCATGAAAACTGCAAAATAATTATTTTACCGTTTCCATTTTGTTTTACCGATTTGGTGAAATATTTCTGATTTTTTTTTTTAAACGCAATTTATTTCAAGCGGGTATAAGAATATTTTTATTTAACGAGACTACTTGTACGTTAATAATTTTTTATATTGTAATCTGCGACACTCAAATACAGTATAAGATTATTACAATTTTTATTATCGTTTGGTTTCGGAATTTAAATTTTATTATTATTTACGTCGTCTTATAGGTTTATCTTATCTGGCGTATTAAGAGTGGGTCTTAAGAACTGGGGTATTTTGAAATGATAGTTGCGATATAAACTCGGTAATAACTTACGTATTCCCCTTCCCCTCCCGGCACCACGGTCCTCTTATGGTTCGTACTCTACTTAACTTCTCCTCTCGCCTAAATTCTCTCTCTCTCTCTCTCTGTATTTCGTTCTCGGCGCTCCGCCTCCCGTCGTTCGTTGTTCGTTCAGTTAATGAGTTGTGACATCCGTTTCTCTTTACATGTCTCTATCGCTCAAGGTTGGCTACAAATTTAAAATTTCTATTAAGTTCGTGTAAATTTTACCCGTAAGTACTGTTTTTTATTGAAATATGTGGTTACGTGTAAACTATACCGGTATCGTTTCACCTACTGTCTAATGGTAATAGGTCGGTAAAAATTAGCGTTCCGTGTTTTACGTATGCATCTTGTAAACTTAGCTGCGATTCGGTTACTGTTGTTTGCTGGGAGTGGCAGGCGATTGAAATCTATTGTACCTACTTTTACTTTTCCGGCTGTTAACTTAATAAGATTAAGGGATAGTATTGTCGTCTATCGAATAATCTTCCCTTTTCGTCCCCCGGTTTTGAGGTACCCCGAATTCAAGGATAATAGAATTCTGGTTGCGAATGATGTACTTGGTAGTTTTATATATATAAGAAGTTGTAGTTACGTCCAATTTTGAGATGCGTTAGTGAATTATATTATTATTATTTATTTCTTTTTAAAAAATTGTTATAGAGCATCGAAAAATATTGGGCATCTACGAATCGAACGGCTCGGTTTTATAATGATGTTATTCGTTCGTATTTTTTTAAGTCAAAAAATAATCTCATCTGAAAATGATTTAATTAATTTTTTTAGGAAGATTTCTCTAAAAGCGACCTAATACAAAAAAATTAAAAAGTTTTATACGTTTTTCTTAGTTTTCGTCGTTTCACGTTTGATATGTTCGAAAATTAGTATTATTTTTATTTTATTAGGGCGGAGATGTTTAAGGTGAGTTCACACCATCGTTAAAAAAAGGATTTCTGTAAATTTTTATAACCTTTTCTATATTAACTTTTCTAAACGACTTTAAACTTGTAAATACTCTAAACGACTTCAACTAAACGGTACTCGATTCGGTTGTTATATTTTATTTACATGCGCGTCCAAGACTTAATTTTATCAGACGGACAGATTTTTACGTTCTCTGCTATAGCTATACTGCTGCTGTAAATGGAAATTATAACGATCGATCGGGGTTCTGCTAATTTCGAATTTTTAAGATCCGCTTACTACAAAAAAGTTATAGAAATTTGCGGAAGATATAACGTAAGCGTTTCGGTCTGTATTTTGATTAATAACTCCGGATCGGTTGAACGTAAATTCCTCGAAAGCAAAAGTTAAATACTTATAAAAAGGGTATTGACGGCATTAAATTTTTGATAAAATTAAACAAGGGTAGGGATATCCTTGTATTTCGCCGTCTTTAATTTTTTACTCTTCGTTTAGCGATCGTAGAAAATTAAGCTTTAGTACGATCAAAGTATTTATTTAAAACTCCGCAGTTTTTGTATCGTATGTTACGAAAATATTTTATATTTTAGTTTTTACATTACAGCATAATCTGATGCGCTAAATATTTTCGCGTGAAAATTCATAAAAATTATTCGGAAAATTTTACGGTAAATAATAATAATAATATACATTCCCTCGATCCAGATTGATCTTCGCTTGGAAAGATAGCAACGGCCTCTTTACGTCGTTTGTTTCTTTTGATTCCTTTACGTATTTTTAACAAAATGCTTCTATAAATTTTTTTGGAGGGGAATAACTTATTTTTCTATTCTCGTTTTAAATAACGGTAATAAATTATATAATACATTTTTCAAGAAAATAATAATTCAATTGACTAGCGTTAAAAAAAAAAACTTTTTCGATTGTTTTCCGACTTATTTTTCAAGTCGATGCCAAATCAAACATCAGTAAGTAGTTGATAATTATTTTTAATTAGCTCCGACTTCCAAAATCGATGACATTTTTTAAATAACCGACGATATAAAAAGTTTTTTTTTTTTAATTTTTAGTGTATTTCATTAAACCAGGGATTGTTTTTGCGAGCTGGTTATTAACATATATTTATAAAAGTTTAATTATAATGCTATAAATTTTATAGAATAATGCTATATGAAAATATAGTTTGAAGTTTATTTTGTGTTTCATATCACTTTGGTACACAGGATTGAATTTTTGGATGTGTTTTTATTTCGATAGTAATATTATTAAATCGATCGATAAAAAAGTAAATCGTTTTCGTTGTTAGAACTAATTTTCAGTTTTATTTCTATCGAAAAGGTTAAATTTTCGATTCAGTTCGATCGCTGTAAAGATTTAACGACATTATTCTACGTTTGAATACCTAGTAAACACTTTTGGTAATGTTGAAAAATAATTACATCGTTGGAATCATTCCCGTGACATTCGATTAAATAACCGCGTTTAAAAGAATTCTAGGATTAGGTTCTGCGGTACGAATGGAAAATTTTCATAAAAAAAAAAGCAAACGTACGTATAATAAAATATCTTGTTTTTCACGGGTGCGGTTGGTTTTTCTTAATATACTCGACTTATTGTTATCTTAAGGAGCATTATAATTTGATTAAGAGAGAAAAAAAGCACTTGATTTTTAAAACTCTCATAATTTTTAAAGTCATACGTTCATTTTTTTATTGAAATTTATCAATTTATACGGTAAAATATTTATTTTAGCGTCAATTTGTTATGCTTATTCAGTTAAAACTCAGGGTGTTTTGCAATACATTAATTCTAGCTATTAATTCTGTATTTTAATTTAATCTTTATTTTGTTATTTCATACAGGTATTATTTTTTTGGATATCTTTTAAAATATCAACCTAAATTATGATTTCTCGCCGTTGCTATTTTTCAGAGCTTCTAAATCCGTACAATTGCGAACGATAATATATTACCGTTAATACGTCTAAAGCTAAAAAAATTACATCATTAAAAATGTATGTATTTATTATCCCGTAGATCCGATATTTGTAATCCGGAAAACGCGTAGCGCTTCCTGCGATTAATCGTCGTTGCGTTTTTCTGAACTTACTGTAAGAAACTTTTGTTCAGAAGAAAAAACTATTATCATAATAAAATAACTTTAAATCTTTAACATTTTTTAAAATTAAATTTTAACTTTAAAAAATACTGAAGATGATGACTAACAGTCCAAAGAGGTAAGCGTTCGTCAGTTTACACGAGAAGTAATTAATATCGGGTCCTAGTAAATAATAAATAGACAAACTTGCAAAGATGGCAAATTTCTTGTTTGATTCGTCTCGGCTTAAAATTTAGTCCCTCGTAAAAAAAGTCGTTGAACTTGCTTATATTTTCTTCTTTACTGTTTTTACTGCGTGTATTCGAGGCGTGTGAGAAAAGTAATGAGACTGACATTTTGCTTACTAAAGATTTTATTTTTTTCAAGTAACAATATTATCCCCTTCCAAGTAGTTCCCTTGGGCTATTATACACCGGCGGAGTCGTTGTTCCCACTCCTGGTAGCAGCGCTGGAAGGCTTCAACCGGTAGGGCTTTTAACCGGTCGGCCATAGTTTCAAAATGACGTCCGTTTAAGACGTTTCAGTTTCTGGAAAAGGAAAAAGTCACAAGGACTCAAATCAGGTAAATAGAGGGGTTGAGGAACCGTAGGAATGCGTTTTGAGGTAAAAAATTCCCTTATGGAAATGGCCGTGTGACACGGAGCATTGTCACGATGAAGCGTCCACTTGTCTGCATTGTCTGGTCTCACGCGAATTTTCTTTTCTTGAGCCTTTCAAGTACACCTTTGTAAAACACTCGGTCGACAGTTTGTTCTGGAGGAACTAATTCTTTACGCGCGATACCCGTAGTGTCAAAAAAAGCAAATCGGCACGGTTTTGATCTTTGATTTGCTCGTTCGACATTTTTTCGGCCGAGGAGATGACGGAGTGTGCCGCTCTTCGCTTTGCAGCTATGTTTCAGGATAGTACTCAAATATCCTGGATTCATCACTTGTGATCACACGATTGAAGAATTCTTCAATCCTCTCGATGTAGATGTCGATCCTCTCAAGAAGATCACAACGCACACGTTTCTTCGATTGTCCTTCTGTTCCGTTGTGAGGTTTTTCGGCACCGATTTCGCTTGTCCAAATCGTCTGTTAAAATTTGATGTACGGTGAAAGCGTTTAAATTTAACCGTTCATTTGTCATCCTTATTGTTAAACGACGGTCTGATCTCACAAGAATCCTCACACGCTCGACGTTTTCGTTAGATTTTGAAGTCGAAGGTCTCCCTGAGCGAGGTTGATCTTCAACGTGTTCTCGGCCTTCCAAAAATGATTTGAGCCGGCGGAAAACTTGCGCTCTTGATAAGCGATGTTCCCCGTAGGCCTGTTTCAACTTTTCAAAGGTCACACTCGCGGATTCCCCAAGTTTTACGCAAAAATTGATCGCAAAGCGTCGCTCTAAATTCCGATGCTCCATTTTCGTAACGCACAACAAAAACACAATTTAACTGATGGCGCTGTCAAAAATAATGTGTTGGCTGAACGGAATTGAAACTCGTACTGAGCATGTGGAAGGGATGAACAAACCGGTCTAGCGCAGACCGGTAGACACAGCGTTGTCAGATCGCTCGCAGTGTTAGCAATCTCATTACTTTTCTCATACACCTCGTATACTGCAAGACAGTGGTTAAACAAGCCGATTTAAAAAGAAAATTACTTTTTTTTGTACTCCTTCCTTCTTCCTCCCGAACGCAAAACGTGACTTTTTTTCTTTTTTTTCAAAACCTCTTATAATATCTATTTATCTTTTTCTGCTTCGGTGAATGTGTTTTTCGACAAGTTTTGTCATCCATTATTTTTCTGGTTCCTGACTGAATTTTTTTTTTCATTTCTTTATAGCTTCTTCCCTTTTTTCTCTCTGAAGCTTTGATGAAAATAATCTTTATATATGTACCGTATGCCTCGCTCAAGAAGGAGCTGTACACACGGTTTATATAGGACTCTACCCTGTAATTTAAAAGGACTTCAAAATTTTATTAAATTATAGACCGGATCGGATTGTAATTATCTAAATTTAAATTCGAATAAAACCGATTCATCGTACTTGCATATGTACGTAACACTGGTCATCGGGCGGGTAGAATTTCAGTTAATGAAAACGATAGTATTTCTTTTGCCCCTTAAGTGAAATTTTTGGGGTTTTATTAGATGATAAATTCTCTAGGGATGATCGAATGGATTTAATGTTTACGACGAAATCAAACCCGCGCCTTTATGCTTTGAAGCGTATTTAATAAGCTAAAGTTGTCATCTTCATTAAATATTTATTACGCTTATGTTTGTTTCCTTCTCAAGCAAATCGGCTCCTGGGGGTTCCTTCAAAAAATAAACGAGTTTCAAAATACAAAAATGACTGTCAGATCGTTATCGTTTGGCGCTTTTAAGTACGAATCGTCTAGAACGTTTTTAGAAAACTAAAAAATATTAACTTTAAAAATATTAGCCTTTACGTTTATGAATTTGCAACATCGGCTGCACTTATTCTTAATAAATAACAATACCCGCTTTCACTGAACCGGACGATAGATCTGTTTTCATATAACTCGACGCAATACTTCCAGTTACATGAAAGGACCTTTATTACGCTTTCTGTTGCCGTATTTAATAAATTACTTAACCGTTTGAAAAATCTTCCCACCGATTTATTTAAAATACAATTAAAAAATTTTCTTACAGAAACAGAATTATTCTGTCGATGAATTTTTTTAATAATACCGCTTAAGTATTTTAAAAACGTCTGAATTTTCTATATTGCACTCGAAGAATTTTCGTTAACCTGTGTTTTTGAATCGTCGATTATTTATTTATCTTCGTGGATTTACCTTAACGTTATCTCACGCGTTTATATTTTCAATAATTAATCGATCGGCAACTTTAATCGTATCTGTTTTTTTGTTTCTGTTCTGATCAAGGTTTTACTACCGTTTTCCTTGAATTATCCAAGCGAGTGTCGGCCAGTTTTTTTTCTTTAATCGTAAAGAATATTTATCCATTCTTGACGTGATCTATATAACGTATTATGTAACGATCAGAATAAAATATTTATATATTTTTACTGGAAAATAAATCATCATTTTTACAATCGAAGGATGCCGAACTTTTAGTCCGCCGTTAGTATTACTTTTTTCTTTTAATTTTTTAAACTTTAATGCCGTATATAATCTGAAATTCAAAACGTGTTACTTTGATCGTAACGGAATTATAATCTTAACAGATGTTAATACAGACGGTGATAGGTTGGGTTTTTTGAAATTTTCTGCTAGAAATGTCGATGCGGTAATATTACCCTTGTTTCATTCCATCCGGTAACCGCATATATTTTTAAAGCGTCGACTTCCTCCATCAAATTATTCACTGTTCAAGATAACGTAGCACCGAGATACTTATTTAGTAATTAAAATTCGTGTCCGTGAGTACTTTTGACGTATTCATTTCGTTATGTTATATTAAAGAGAATAAGTTGGCGTCGTATAAAAGTAATTAAAATATCTATTTGCTGCCATAAGTATTTTTAAAATTATATGTAGAATTTAAACCGAGTTGACAGCGCGATACGGCGACCGATTCCATTTGTCAACGACTCTTTTGACAAGAAAATATCGCTTCTCGATCTATTTTAAATCAAAAGAAAAAAATTAGCTACGTTAAAAGTTTACCGAAATAAAATAACCGATAATTACACAAAAATTTTTAATTAAATCTAAAAAGGAAAAAGTAAACTCGTTAAACGATCGTCATCGATAATTATTTAGGGACTGATAATAATAAATAAAAATACAAAGTCCGAAGTTAAATACAACAGTTATGATATTATTTTATAATATCTAAAAAGGATTCAGATTTTGTTTCGTTTTAGGGCGCTAATGTCGCTATTTTCACTATTTTCGCTATTTTTTGCTTTCTCCGACTGAAAACAAAAGAACGTTAGGTGCTACCGATATTTTCCTCCGGTGATAGATTTGAACGATTTAAAGTTAACTCGCCTAACATAATCGTCGAACGGGGATTAGGAGGATTATTAGTTTGATCGTCGGATTCTTTCACGGACACGATGTCTTTTCTAGCTATCTACCTTTTTCCTTATTCCTTAAAACAAGGGATTTCCGGACTCATCGGATTTCTTTGGTTAGATCCACGTCGAGGATGCACTTGTCGGCCTGTACTTTCTCGGTGAGATTTGATGAGGATGTTTTCCTGCGATTGTAGATTGAGCCCGACGATAAAATCGCCTATCAAATAAAACCGAATCTTCTAATTTTCTTAAAATAAAACGGATACGTTATCGATCAGAATCTCGTAAATTTAATTTCGTTTTTATTCAGCCGTTCGGATTATGCCGTCGCTATAATGTAACTTTTTCCTGTAGAATATTCGTAAATCGAGCGGTAGTAAATTGCGGCCCCTTAGGAACACGTTTCACAACTACAGGAAGATTCTCCTTTTCGTTTTACTTTTTTTTCATATTAAATTAGACGGCCGTTTTGTATTTATAATGGTGATCACCAGTGGAGGACGGTTAGGAAATAATGTATTAAATAAAATCAAGTAAATAAATAAATAATATTAACGATACGTATTATTTGTAATTAAAAAATAATTCATTTTTACGAAATTTTATATGAGTATTTCTAATAAAAAAAAAATAATAAATTACTAACAACCGCTTTCGTTTTAAGCGACTCCAGTCGCAAGTTTAAAGTTAATTTAAGAATTACACTGCTGAAAACCTTTACTCGGATCCCCCACCACGACCTAATGCGTACCTCTTATACGACATAAAAATGCGGTAAAGAATTAATCTTAAAAAAAGGGAAATTTTCAGATTAAAACATTTTATTTTACTTTATAGGATTCTGAACGTTTTGCAATAGCGATTCGAGTCAAATAGCAAACGATATTAAGAAAATATAAATATATATAACATTCCTTATAAAAATTTCTTCTTTTCCGGTATTAGTGTTATACAAAAAGGAGTCCACCGTTGTGTTTTTAAAAACCTGTTTGATATCTATCGTTTTTTAAATCTGTTTGACTGCTTTTAACCGCAGGATAACAGTGTAGTTAGCAAAATATGAAAAGAAGTCGAGCTGAAAGAAAACTCCTTATTCTTGTTAAAATAGATTGATACTTCTCCGTCTATTAATTACAAATTACATTCCTTTACAATGTTTTACAAAATAATTTTAGTTTTAATTTTTTTTTTTGCCAAAAAAACACTTTTTTACTTTCGTTATTTTATTGAAACTAAAAGGAATTTAGAATTGTGGTGCAACTGTAAGAAATGATTTAAATACAGTTTAATTTCAATTTCGTTGATTTAGCTAAAAATATTTTGTTTTTCTGCAAATTATTTGTACGATTGAATTTTTTAACTTTTACATTTTTTAATCGTGTAACTTATTAAATCTTTAAGATTATATTAATACTGGAACATAACAATAAAAAAGTCGTGGTTATTTTGAGAATTATTTGCAGGTATTTAATATTAATAGATTTAAATTATATGTGATTTTTTTAATATATAAATTTCGTTTTTATGATACCGTTTTTTAAAAGTAAAAAATCTGATGTTGGCACCGCGTGACTTCCTTGCTTGTACGCCTATTAAATTACATATACAAATTTTTTAAATGAATAGTACATAAAAATGTTATTTCATCAATAACTTCTGATATTTTTTCATATATATATTTTTTGGTTTTGAATTATTAATTGAAAGATTTTTTTTACAATCGGAAGTTAATTTATCGATTAATAAATCAAAATATTTAAGTTAAAAAAAAGGAGTGAAGTCTTCGAATCGATGTGCCTTCCTCTTCTAAAATCAAAATATTTCATTAATTAAAATTTTATTTGGCTGTAACTCTGGAACCGATAAAAATAAGTACCGCTTATGATCGATCTACCGTTGAAAAGCTCTCGATGAGGGCTTATTCCTCCTACATTTAAGAAAAAGTCCAAAATCCTAATTTTTTGGCATTTTGGGCTTTTTTGGGCACTTTTGGTTCAGTCGACTGCAATCAAAACGGGAGGTGCACAACTAGATATTACAACAGTCCTAAACCAAAAATTTCACCGTCCTACGTTATACGCGACATTTCAATATAGTTTTTAAGTCGTGAGAGATACATACGTACGTACAGACGTCACGCTGAAACTATTCAAGTAAGTAAAAGTGTCATATATATATTTCTATCGTTCAAATTGTGTTTTGACTCGTTATTATATTTCTACAGCTGTAGTGTTTTTTAAAAGCGGTTAACCGACGCTTTTTTTTTAAAGAAACTTCAACGTTTTAATTTTTCGACGATAATATTAATATAAAACAAACGAAGTAAATCTATTTAAATTTTCGATTTCTTTTTAATTTTTACTGACATTCGAGCGTGAAAAGCAATCGTAAATTTAAAGGATATTATCTCGAAGAGAAAGAATTACGGTCGATTCCTTATCGGATATGTAGATCCGTATATGTTGGATACAAGTCGATCGAACTCGCACCTTTATTCCGCGATCTTCTAAAACGATACGGTGGACTTTTTCTAGGATTTCTAACTTATTTGATTTGAAGGTACAGTGTTATACGAGCGCTGAAATTTTGAACGGAGATAAAATATATCTGTTACGGTGACGTCGACGTAACCGGTAGAAGTACGACCGGACGGCACGCGAATTGTTAATTGGCCTGTCGTTCCCTCTCGCGTAATATATAATTGCCGCGCCTATTGAAAATAAGTCGATTACGAAACGGTAAACGTTTAACTGCTGTTTGTTGTAGGTTGTATCGTTTTTATTTTTTTTTCATGACCGTCGACCGATTACTTTAGAGTATAGTAATACTAAAATCTAGTTACGAATAGTCAATACGGTGTATGCATAATGAAGTAGTCGGTGGGTATTTAAAGCCCGTAGCTTTACGTTTATTTAAACCGAAGTAGGAAAGTAAAAAAGGATAGTCGCTCTGTTAGAATGAGACGATATTTTGTGTACTCCTTTGTTTAGCGGGCAATCTATTTTTGTTTTGTACAGTTACGTCGGCCGTTTTCTCCTTTATTCCTCTTCTCTTTCTTTCTTTTTTTACTAGTTACGTAACGTAAAGGTAGCCGCCGATTATTACGATGTAAATGTTTCTTCTGTTTCCTGTATCCTCCCCTTCTATTAACCGGTACAGGTAACCAGACTTTTTTTTCGTCCAGTGTATTATAACATCCGCGTTATGTATTCGCCTATCGGTTTAAAATTTATTAACTCGCTTCATAATAATAAAGGTGACGAATAGAGCTCGCTTCTTTTCTTTTATTCCTCTTTTTTTCAGTTAATCTGTATAGATTATTCAACAAAAAAAAATAAATATCAGCCTTTCGCCCGGAGGTCCTGGATTCGAATCCCGGTCGGGCGTGCCATTTTTCATTCGATACAAATGACCGAAGCGGTTGACGCTCACGGCCTGAAAAACTAAATAAGTAAATAAAAATAACAGAATCTTGAGAAAAGTAACTTGTTCTATCGCTTTTCATGCGATTCGAATTTTACGCTTTTAACGCTAAAAAATATTCCTTAAACCGGCCGATATTTTCCATCGGCCTCACGAAATTAAGGTATTTTCTTTTATCGACGGATTTTCTGTTATCGTTGATTTTTTCCAAGTATTGTAATTACTATTCAGAAAAAGAATAATAAATTTTAAAAGTTTTAGATACCGTTTCGAAATCCGAGTAAGAAAATATTCAAATTGAAAAACAAATCGTAATTACGTCTTTTTTAGTACTATATTTGTAGATAAAGAAATGATTTCTCGGTACAGTAATTAAACGGTCAGCTGACGTCTCGTCTAACGATAATAACTCCGTCGCCTAATAATTACGTCGATGAGATTAAAAATGTTAATTTATCCGTTTGTTTATATTTATGAATATGTAACCTTTGTTAAAAATAATAGTAGCTTTTTCTTACAGAAAAAATAACGACATCCTTGTTGTTTATCAAACCGGATAACGGGTCAGCGTTTTAGGGTAACTCGACGCAGTATTTCGGTTCGACGACCATTTTTAATAAATTACCGAACCGTTTAAAAAAAATTTCCCATCAATTTATTTAAAGTGAAATTAAAAAAATATTCTTTCGTACAAACAATATAACTTTGTCGATGAATTTTTAAACGACAAAGCTCGTTTAAAAATTGTTTTTAAACTTAATTTTCTGCATCCCGTTCACGTGTACGTAATGTATATTCAGATATTTTTCATTAATTCATTCTGAATTGCGAATTAGTTTTTTTTTTGTATCTTATTTTATTTCATATATTTTTATTTTAAATAAATAATACGGTCTGTAATTATATGTGTATTTTATTTTACGTATATTTTGATTCGGTTAACATCAACGGTTTAATCTTGTTCCCTTGATCCGTTCACGTAAATGTAGGGGGCAGTTCCTTTTTTATTTTGAAAGTTTTTCATTTCAAATATTTCGTTCCTGTCGTAATAAATAAATGCCACTTTTAGTTACATATCGAAACCGTTATATCATTTTTATTTTAAATATTTAAAAATAATCGTTTTTAATCGTAAAGTAGGTATACTTCCACCGTTAAAAAATGGCGGAAAAACCCGAAAAAGTATCGGTCCAAATATACTTTAACAAATCGGTCGAGAAAGAAAAAAATATAGTTTTTAAGATTTCTTTTAAGAAATTATTTTGCACATTTTAGGTAAATGTAAATTAAAATGTAATTAAAAATATTAATGAGAGAGCGTAGTTTAACGGGGGGAAAAATTAACGTTTAAATAATTTAAATAGGACCGATGTTAATTTTATATTTTGAAGCCTCCACCCCATAGCTTATGATGTTTAATGTTATTAATTAAGGCCCGATACTATCAAAAAAGATGTAATGAAACCGGTATAAGTAACCCGTTTACGGGTTAGACATACCGTAAATTAATTATTTGTTTGCGTTCCTTTTTCGACTTTTATTACGTGCGGTAAATTTAAGACGGTGAAAAAGTTAAAATAGTTATAAGTTTAACGTTGTTTTTGTGTACGCGTATGTTTCCCGGAATATCTGTTACGTGTAAATAGTCGTCTGATTACAATATTTCATCAAAAAATATCGGGTTAACAGCTTCTACACGTACCTGTTTTTATTTGATATTGAAATTTACAACGTTTTTAGACGAAATTATTCTCGGTTCGTTTAAAAAAAAAACTCATTAATTTACGTGTAAAATACCGGTTTATACCGGTAAATACTGTAACGTCGTTTTACAAAACGGCGAACGTAAAAATAAATATGTACGTAATTATTTTAACGTTATCCCCAGGAACTATTTTTCTTTGAGGTTTCCCTTTAATATTTTTATCTTCGTACTCTAAATTCTTTTATTTTTTTCTCCGATCGTAAAGGAAATAATAATAGTTAGCTATATCTGTATATTGTAGTGTTTGATGTCGTTTTTGGCAAGCGTAAGAACATTACTCGCTAGAAGTACAACAGTAGTCTGCGTTGTCGTTTTAAATACCTCTCTTTAACTTATCGTACGCTGTAGTTTTTATTTTATTTAAGTTTGAATAGTTTTGGCGAAAAGCATCGTCCAGAAAATAAATGTTTATTCCAAATTTTATTTAAGTCTCCGTTTACTATTGTTAAAAAAAGGTCAAGGTCGCTGGGATACGAGGAAAAGTTTTATGAATTTTTTGCATTATAACCGAAAATATTATTAACAGAATACGTTTACGTTTTCGTTCGTGCTATTTATTGCGATTCTTTTTAAACGGTTTTACTTTTCCCACCGGTATTAGAATGTAATACGAGGAAGTATGGCGACCCTTGTTGAAGTACACGATCGTTGTTTATTAAACGTTACTATTTCAAAACGATCTAATTTCTTCGGTAACATACCGCTACCGCGTCCCGACCGCACAGGAGGCTCCCGTAGGCGGCGACTGAAATCCTAGGAGGGTTAGGATTAGAGTTCGTGGAGGCCAGTCATCACGGCCTATCCGTCTACCTGTAAATTTTTCATTCAAAACTCGGCTAACGAATGCATTAAAGCGTGGAAACGGATCGTCTAGTTGAAAATAAATTTTACGATAGTTGTTTTAGGTATTTAGATAAACATTTCCGTTAACAGAAAGGCCCGATTACACGACATTTCATTACACTATACAAAACATTAATTATTATTTACTGTATATGTGTCGCGTGCTTTCTTAAAAATGACGTATTTGTTTTCAAATTGCTGTCCGCTAAGGTGAAAAGTAAAAGTTAAATCGTTAATTGAAGATTCATTTTCGCTAATATTTCAACGGTGAATCTTCTCTATATTACACGATTTTATTTCTTGTAGCGAGATTTTTTCGTGCGTAAAAGTGTAACCTTTTACGTTAGAATTTTACGAAAGGATTTTTGGAATCGGTAAATCGAGGCTTTCACGAACGATGGTTCTACAGTAGTAGGATTTTTTATTGCAGATCGTCTAATTCATTCGACAGTTTCTTTTTATATCGGGAGTCTTCCAGGCGATTTCTGTTTGAGAACGGATGCTGTTTCTTTGAATCGATTGAACCGGCGTCGTATATTGTTTTCATGCGGTGGTTCTTCTTTTTTAATCTGTTCGTCGAACTAGAAATTTTGACTTCAGTTCGGAACGCCTCAGAACATATGGTGCTTTTCTTTCAGTAGAAAACATAGTACACAAAGAAGCACGGCTTAGCAACGATACATTGACCGAAGCGATGATTAAAAAGGCCGTTTTAACTTTTAAGGTGGAGGTTTTCTGAGCTATCTACATAATTTCTAAAAATATGCCTGATTCCTTGATCGAGCTACTGGAACCCCGTAGTTCGTTTTTGATGATTCTTTATTTAAGCGGGTATTATATTTATACAAATTGGGAAGCGTGTTACTTAACTTTTTTATTCGTTTTATTGTATACTTTATCCGTTAACTCTACTCTTCTCGCCTTTATTTTGTTAAAATAAATAGAAAATTTTTACGTTTTCCTTTCGAAGTCGGTATAAAATCTCATCGTACTTTTCTTAAAATTAACTCTCCATTAGGATTAGGTAAATGATTTATTGCGACCTCGAAATGCGAGAGGGCTTTCCTGAAAAATTAAAAAACTAGAGGAAATCAAACAAAAACATAATTAATGTACAATAAATATATATATTTGACCCTAAATTTCGTTCAGTTGCCCATCTCCGCCTGCGGAAGAGGTTGCAGAGCCTCGCGATGGAAGCGTGGCAGCTAGAATGGGACATCACGACTAAGGGAAGATCCCTGTACAAGTTTATACGGGATCTGGGGGATGGTATGCCTCGAGTTCGTTTTTAAGGGCAACGAGTGCCCAGTTGCTCACCAATCGTGTTAATTTGAACCGATATCTGTTTCGGTTCCGCCTGGCAGATGATGAGCTGTGCGTCTGCGGGGAGGTCCAGTCAAATAAGCACCTGATGTTTGACTGACCTGCTCTTGGGAGGGGCCAGAGACCGGGCCACCCTGAAAGTTTGAGGTCAAGGGGAAAATTGGTCACTCACAAGCGGCGAGTCAATTTGGCGAGAGCCGCATTGTCGGTGTGGTATTTCTTTGATACGGTTGCTATGTTCCGACATCAGTAGGTCACTTAAGGGAAGGACTTCTAACGCACTGCTGTGGGAAGCTAACCTTGAGATATATGGCTGAACACCAGCCGATTAGGGCTCCAAGCGCTTTAATATTGTGGACAGGTACTTGCTGGCATTCAGCGACCTAGGCGTGGCAGCGAATTGCTGTATAGACAAAGTAAATTCTAATTTACGTTATATATATTTTTAGTCGTTGACGGAGTGCGCCTACCCGTTTTAGTAAATATATGACAAGTGAGCGGTTGGGACACCTAAGCCGGTGGTGTATGGCACCGCGCTTAGTCCGCTCGCGCTGTTAGGTAAACTCGGACACCGGTCGCTAAACTGTTTCGAGGCTCAGTAGCCGTTTGTGGCATAGACATTCGGTCTTATGCTTTAAGGCGACGGAAGGGGGCGGTGGCGGGAGAAATGCCAAACAAACCAATATATTTGACCCGGTAAACGTAAAATCATCGGTCGGTAATTTTTTTACATGTGCTTAGGGAACAGCTATCCCGCTTTTCAAACGCGTTAAGACGCCTGCTACCCGGAGAAATATTTATAAAGAACTTCTTCAAAGGGTTATGTTCGTCTCATTCAGATGATTCTTTCTCATTTATACATAATTTTTCATTATTCCGTATTCTTTCCTTTTTTTCTAGTATTATTCTGTGGGTTTTCGGTTGAGTCCCTCACGATTTATGTGGGCCGCAATAGACGCCCTGTTTCTCAAAAGTTTAAACTATAGTTTGAAACTAGAGTTTGTGAAACTAGAGTTTGTGTACTTGTGGTTCTAGCAGCGTGTTGATAAACAATACCGTTATAGATTTTGATTAAAATTTGTAAAGTCGAAACTAATCGATTGCACTTTCTTGTTGACTGTTTTGTTGCGATAGCAGAACCGGACTTCCTGTTACGATGTTACGACCGCAATATTGTACTCGCTGTCGTCTACCGAGGCAAACGTTGTTTTTATCGAATTCAGTCTTTCGTTAGCGAGTTACCGGGAATCGTTCTATTCTTTCCGTACTTTTCGGTTTCGAAAATGTCGCTTTTACAGCTAGTACGTGAACCGCCAGGTAAACCGAACGCTGTTGAATTCTTGCGACGGAAGAAAGTTTTCCATGAATTCCGGTCGGTGTTTCTGCAGATCACAGTACGACTTCGCGCTTGTCTGACGAGAACGATCGGTGGTGGTGTCGAACCGAAATCGGGTGCGAAAAAGTACGCGGCTCGAGGGATTCAACATTGTTTTCGATACCCGTGCGCAAACAGTAGAAAATATGCGGACATCAGTTAAACGCAGAGATATGCGTGAATGCGAGACACGGAGAGACCTCCTACGCTCGTAGGTATTCACAGGGGAATACCTTTGGAAAAGCCGCCGTCAAGAGAACGATTTCGAACAGATTCTGGTAGACACCCACATTTTCCGACCGCTGAAATATCAACACGCACAATTTATTCCACTGTATTTAGATTAAGGTAGGCTAGAACCAGTTTTTTTTTTAAATGCGAGCGTTTAATGCAGAAGATCCCATTACGCTAAAGTTATAGAGCGGAAAATAATTCAGTTTTTTGGTTTCTTACCACTTTTTTTTTATTCCGTGGCTGTATCAAAATCGACGAATATTATATGTATCGGATAATACTTTCTAAATTCGTTACCGTTCCAGGTTTAGAATAATGATAATAGCCTCGGCTAATTTAAAAAAAATATAAAGTAACTTCACTCCGTAAAACATCGAATCGAATGATGTTGCGTAAAAATACGATGTCATTTTTGTATCGGTTAAAATTAAATGAAATTTACGTCGAGAGTTATTTTTGTTGTTTATATTTTACGTCGTACGTTTCGATTCGGTCGAATGACTATAGAAATAGGTATCGGATGAGCGGGTGGAACTTGTGCTGCATTTGGCACTGCTTAATATTAAGACCTCTTTGTGATTATTGATGACGACCGGCTACGGGTTATAATGGATTATTGTTCGTCTGTATCTAAAGCACCCGCTTTTTTAAGTTTTATAACAATAGATTCATCATAGCGGAACGTGCGAGTATATTGATGTCGGACCGAAGTTAAATAAAATGTATTATTCCAAGAAAGAGTTTTTAATTGTTCTAGCGAACTATTTCTGACCTAGCCGTTACGTATTATACAGCCAGTAAGACTTGGCGCTCTCCTCTAATCCGTCTACCCTAGACGCATTCTAAGATCTTGCCTAACGCTTGATAACAATTTAATTAGTCGCTTAAATCAGGACATAACTTAAAAAAAACAAAAAAAAAACATTCCTTCGGTTTACTTATTAATTATTATGCTTGTCAGACGCTACGTCATCTAACGTGCTGTCTCGCGTCGTTTTAGTTACGACTAAACCTACACGAAGATAATTTTTAGAATACAGCGTAGCGTTTTCTGGATTTTGACGTAAAAACTTTCGGGTATGATAGAAATCGAAACGATGGCGGCCTAACGGTATACTTTGTAGCTATCTCGTACTGGAAAGTAGTCGTTTTTAGGTTAGCGATTTACTAAGTTTCTTTTCTGCTTCGCTATCGAGCAGTTGTTCGATACGTACTTCAGGCCGCTTTGTAAAAAAAATTAAACGGCCAATATTTTTGTCAGCATTGTCGCGGCCCGATCTTTTTTACGTCAAGTTTTTTTTCGACGACTTTAAAATGATTTTTCATCATCCTACGCTTCTCATTTAATATTTTTAAGCTATCCCCGCCCCGTTGGGGGTTAGTATAACGAAAAATAGGTGGTTTCGAGACGGTAGTATTTGCTAAATTTCATTTTTCTACTTTTAATTGTCGAAGAGTTATACAAGACAAACATTTCCGTACTTCAAAAACATACGTATATGTGTGCGTGTGTGTTTTTTAATGTAAAAAAATAAACCAAAAAGTAATTACATACTCTCAGCTCACGACTTTCACTCGTCTTTACTATTTTTACTTTGAAAGAAAAATAATATAAATTTCCCCGTTAAAATAAAACTTAAAACCGAAAGTTGAATAAATTCAAAGTAAAATAAGGTGTTATTGTTATACGACCACCGGTTCTACCTCGTTCATATTTCGACCGACTGAATTTATTTCATTTTATTTGATACCGGATATTACAGGCTTTCTGGTCACCAGAATAATCGGTACATTTGGTTTTCATTTTAGTAATAAATTAACAGTTTTGTTAATTCACACAAATTTTCTGTCGATTGTCAGAAAAGGTGATTGTGTAAAGAAAAAAATTCTAAAATAAATAATTACAAGAATTAATTTCAAATAACATGAAATCGTATGTGTGCTCATTATTATATTGTTACTACAAGCTTGTGCGCACGTGTACACCTACATACACAAACGCGCGCGCTCCCTAATTAAGGTATATATGTACGAGTATATACCTGTATGTATAGACACACACACCTTTCTACCCGCATCGTTTTAGAAGTTATATTTAATTGTTTTCTACACATTTTCACATTTAGCACCGTATATAAAAACAAACGTAACGGATTTTCTTTTTTTACAAAAAAAAAATCATGTTGATGGAAATAGTACCTGTTATTAATTGGAGTACGGGCAGTAATATAAAAAAACGAACAATGAATACAAAATTCCATTTAAGCAAGTATTATGAGAAATAAACATTTTGTTTTAAAAATAAATTTTATTAAAACTATTTTATAAATAAACTGTTTGGGTGTTTTAAATGGGCGTAAGATCGATTAAAAAATCTTTTGTATATATATTTTTTAAATACTATAAGTATTAAATTATTATTTTTTTTTCATAATGTGAACGTTGCAAGTTAAAATAAGCATCCCTCCCCTGATACGTGTCATTATGACATGTATCAATTGCACGTCATAATTTACATGTGAATAAGGTGTAGTCTTCTACAGATCCAGGCCGACCGTTCTTGAGTGAGACGTGTGATTGAACACCGACCACCAAAATACACCGGTCTACATGATCTTCTATTAAAAGCTGTATAAAAGCGGCTGACGTTTACTAGAAATCGAACCTCAGAACTTTCGGCTTTGAAAGTTAGCTGTTATACAACTGATCTGCGACGACAAGTTAACCGCTAGATCAGCCCGGTGGGCTATTTAAATTTGGAGTAAAGTGCACGTAGTAATGTACGATACTTTAATATTTATAACTTATATCGGCATACAAAAAAAAAATAATAATAATAAAAAATGGAATAAAGGATTACAATTTTAAAAAACGAATTTATAATTCGTTTTTTGGTTATATATTTATATATTCCGGGCTGTAGCTGTATTGTTGCTGCAGCAGCACCGGACATTTATGGTTTTACATTTTGGTAAAAATTAAAAAAAATTGATGTGGACACCACATGACTTCCATGTAAGCCTATTAAATTACATATTCACATTTCTTGCTGCGGTTCATTTAAACTTATTTCATTTGAAAGTGAGATACGATCTTCTAATTCGTTACTAAAGCGAACAATTACACGATTACTGAAATATTAGTTTTTATTAACGTGAAATGTTTATATAATTATTAATTCGACAATCTTACATGAAATATTAGAATAAGAGTAAAAGTCCCTTTATTACTCGTATTAGTAGATAAATATAAAGAGAAGTAAACGTTAAGACCAAGGAAAGAATAAAAAGGCAGAGAAAATATGAAAACTAGAGAACCCTGTTCACAAATTAAGATCAGAGGAATTATATCAAACCAAAGCGCGATTAAATGATCGGCAACAAAAAACAAATTAACCAAATGATGATCGACTCCGACTTAGGGAGAATATTGTCCGACGATATCAGAGGAGAAATGAATTAAAAGATAAGAATTTTTTGCAATTTATTAAAGATCGGGGTTGTTCTTTTGAGGGTCTATTTTTCAGTCTCTCTGTATTTAATCTTAATGAAGATAAAATTAAACGCAAATTCTAGAATAATTAAATAAAATTAAACAGAAATTAAACTAGGAAATCCAGAAATAATACGATTCTAAATTACAATTTTCAATTAATATTAAATAATAAGATGTTTCATCAAATCTATTACATATACACGTATGTAATAATGCCTGTTAAATTACACGTACACATTTTTGAAATTCCATAAAATTTTATTTCACTAATAACTTCCGATTTCACCGATAGACAAAAAAATTTTAACGTTTCTCTAAGTGCGATACCGTTTCTTGAATTGCTTTTTTGCGTACATTACGGATCTGTAAATACAATTTTTCTATCGCCCTTAGTTTTAAATAAATTACGCTTCAAAAAAAGTAAAGGGAAATTATAGTTAAAAATCTATAAAATTTATAATATTGCACGGCCATACCTGTGTGAGATTGATTTCGCCGATACTTTTCTTTTATAAATAGCCTCAGGCACATCCCGAATCAATGTCCAACAGTAATCGGCTAGCATGTTAGTATTTATTTCCCCATTATAGCGGCTTTCCATCACCGAAATGTCTTCATCACCAAAAAAGTTGAAATTTGGCGCAAATATTTGGCTGATTTTCGACCTCCACCGTCCAACATGGGGCATCGCAGTACCCGTATTTTCTTTTTAAAGTATAATTTTTTTTAGTCTTGTATAACGTTATGTAACCAGATCGAACTTATTAAACTAAATAATTACTCCGATAAATAAACTTTTAATCCCCTAAAAACAAGGGGCCTAAAAGGTACCCTTACTTAAAATATCGATTATCTTGTAAACTTAAATTTTCAAAATTGAAAATTCAACTGTATTAATGTAGAGGACGCGGGATATTTTTTAATAATTAAAGGTTATTAAAATTAAATTTAAATTTAAGAATTTAAAAAATTGTATAATTTCTGATCTTTAATCTGTTTTCCAGTCGTCGCTGTTATTAAAAATGTTACATGTAAGGAAGTCGTCGACCAAAGGGGGTCGACTGGGATGGATACACAATTGCTTAAGAAGAATTTTGATTTATTTCTCAATTTTACTTTTAATCCCGAGTAATTTTGAAAGTGAAAACGTCATATAATGAAGAGCGTTTGTCGAATCAGCCCCGATGGTTTTTACTGAACATTTTGATCTTTTCACAATTATACTCTAAATATCGACCGATTAAAATTATTTTATAAAATTAGAAAAACCCTACGGTGTATATGAAATAAAAATCTGTCAGGTCAATGCACATAAAAGTTATGTAACCTTTGTAGCTGTGAAATTTCCTCGAAGCTTGATGCCATAAGACGTATACATAATAAGTAATTGTTATAACGTTTTTTTTCTTAATTATACTTTAAGGTTGAGTATGAAGCTTTTAATAATTCATTTCAAAACGGTGGTAAAAAGATCGTGTCTTATTCACATCCAAAATACGTTTTTGTTAATTTATGCGGTTTCATTTACCCGCTTAAATTTTTCTTTAAAAAAATATCCTTTTTACTACTGTTTACCCTCTTTCTTTTTCCTGTTTAGCCTCCGGTAACTACCGTTTAGATAATTCTTCAAAGGAAGATATGTATCAATGTAAATGAAGTATGTAGTCTTGTACATTCTCAGTTCGACCGTTCCTGAGATGTGTGGTTAATTGAAACCCGACCGCCAAAGAACACCGGTATCCACGATCTAGTATTCAAATCCGAGTAAAAATAACTGGCTTTACTTAGGACTTGAACGCTGTAATTCTCGACTTCCAAATCAGCTGATTTGAAAGGACGCGTTAACCGCTAGACCAACCCGGTGAGTACTACTCTTTACCCTAACTTGATTTTACACCTTTTGAAAAGAGTTATTACGAGGGTAATAACTAACTTTTGCCGTTGTCTTTATTTGATTTGACCTCTTTTCTTCAAGTTTTTCAATAGGTAACGAGCCTATAATGGTAGCCATCGATGCACGAGCGCGAAGTAAGTTACGATACTGGCCGAGGCTCGTTTCGTAAACTTCGCAAGAGTGCATTAATAACGACCGCTGTAGAGACGACTTGCGTCATCTACTGATGAGAAAATATCGGGATTATCGATTTAAATCGACGATAGAATACTTGGTTTATGAAATATTTTTTTAATTTTTCGGAAAATACATTGAACAATACGTTTCTGTGGCGATAGGTTATTAGTCAGTTCTGTATTTCCTTTAATATCGATCGGTGTTACCGACATTTCTTCCTCAGAACTCGACATAATTAACAAAATGATCGACAGCGTAATGTAGATACTTAATTACCTATCGCTGTATTTTCAAATTAACATCTCCTTGCTAATACTAAATCGGATTAAAATCAAAGTTGAAAAAACAGCCGATACATTAAACAATATCCGCTTCCGATCGGTCATTGCTTGAAAAGAGTAGACTAGAATCTGTTTCATAATGACCGTCATTACGATACAGGTTCCAGCCGTGTAATTCTAACGTTGAAATACAGCCGTAGGAAAAAGTTATTTTTTCTGTCAACGATGGGTTTTTTACAATAAAAACACAAATTATTCGTTTTGATAAAGAACCAAAAGAAAGTACGAATAAAGTATATGAAGACCGCTATTAGGACAAAGTTGAAAGAAAAAATTGTTTAAAATAATTCTTGAAGGCTATCGACAGTTGTAAATTGTAGATATGTTGTTCTGCAAGAAGAACGTTATAACCAAGTCTTTATAAATACTGGTGCTGTACTACTCACGATACGTTGAGTATCGTGAGAAAATTACTGTCCGTCGTAAAATATTTAATCGTACTTTTATTAACAGATATCTTTTCATTCGCATATAATTACGGTTAATTCTAATAACTATACGCGGTTTCATAATCGACATATCATAACGAACTACTGTGTTTGTTTTACATGCTGTAAATAATCACATCCGATAAAAATAAATTGAGAAACGTTCGATGCCGGAAATATTTTGACCAAAAAAAATACTAAAATTGATCAAGAACAACGAGAAAAAATTTATAACTTACTTAGTTATAAATTCCCGCCCGCATTACTTAAAAAGATTGTTCCTTTTACACGGGTGTGTAAAGTTGTCAGGTTAAGAAGTAATACAAAAAATGGTACCTTCGAATAAATCTTTCTTTGATTTAATTTCAATAATGAAATTACCTGAAGAGTTAATAGAAAAACGATTCGGGAACAAAATAAGATTACTCTTAATTTTATCTGTTACTGTGAAGCGAGTTAATTAAGCTTCAAATTTAACGGTAAAAATAATCATCGCTAAAGTTAAATAAATTATGTGTAAAATTTTTTATTTTCCTGTCTGCGAGGTGTTATACGAGTATAAGAAATAAGAAAAAAGTACGCTAATCGAGTCAACATGTCGGAGTTTTTATTGCTGGTCTTTTCATTTCGTGACTCCCCCCCCCCTCCGTAAACAAAAAACCACAATTTTAGCGTTGAAAAAGTCCGGTAGGCTGTGTGAATGTAGGCCTATTTTTGCTCGACATCACCTAAGCGGATGGACCGATCGGATAAAATTTGGTACGATGATTTTTATTTTTAAAACCTCGACGACTTTTAAATTTTGGTATCGTTCAAATGTAATAGCCGGTCTCAAAAAATAAATCGTTAGGAATGCTTTATTATACAAGTGTATGTTTTTCCTTTCTTTTTATAATTTTTCTTGAGACTGGATTAAACGATTTGTATGAAATTTTGTATAATGACTTCTAAATACGGGTCGTTGTTGCCGTTTAATTTAGGTTACAATCGGTAAAAGGGGGGGAGGAAGTAACGTTATTAAGGATCGTGTATCTCAAAAACTTTACTCGCAGTTGAATAATTTATTCACGTAACTCACTCGCTTAATGTTTCATTTAATTTCCCTCCTAAGTAATCTGTTGAGGGTCAAAATGTCAGTTTCCCGGCGAAGCTAAGAAAGTTATGCGACGTTTTGCCGGTTTAAAAAAAAAATAGCGCATATTCGGTATTATTTTGCCATTTTATCGATCGTTATGTCAAGAAAAAATAAAATGACTGTAACAGACGTACACTTTCAAACAGAGACGATAAAGTAGTTCAGACGATAATTATTAGAAATTAAAATTTATAAAATGTTTTTTACACTTATTTAACGACGCATAAAACATTAAAGAAAATCAAATTATTTTTAAGAAGAAGGTTGTTCTTGACTCGATTTCGGTAAGATATGGTCGTCGGCAAACATGTACGTAGAGGCGTTCGCGAGGTCATCGGTATAAACATGATTGAAACCGGTAATATCGTCGTATAGAATCTATGAATTCCTTGAAAAATATTTTTAAAATCGTAGTTTATTATTAAAGGTGATAAATACCGTTTTCTTGCGTTCGTTACTTTTTAAGAATGAATCAAATGTAGCCCTGATCCACTTAAATCCTAACCGTGAGGGTTTTGTAATAAACCGTAGCGCTTTAAAGAGATAAAACCTAAACCTCTTTGTATAAGACTACTGCGGAATAAAGTGACCGACAGTAGTCTTCTACAAAACGTATACGATGCAAAAAATTGCAGTCCCAGATGTTTTTCTTAGACCTAAAGTAATATCAGATAATAAATTACTATTTTAAAGCGGTAGTGTAAATCGATTACCTTTTCCAAAATCCTTTGAAAATGATCCTCCTAATAGAAAACTTGATACGTTGTAACCCACGTTTCGGGTACATTTTCTTTTACAAGTTTGCAAATTTTTTTTTGTTTAGCCTCCGGTAATTACCGTTCAGATAAACTTCTGAGGATGATATATGTACTAGTGTAAATGAAGTGTAGTCTTGTACAGTCTCAGTTCCATCGTTCCTAAGATGTGTGATTAATTGAAACCCGACCGCCAAAGAACACCGGTATCCACGATCTAGTATTCATATCCGTATAAAACTAATAACTGCCTTTACTAGGACTTGAACGCCGGAATTTTGGACTTCCAAATCGGCCGATTTGGGAAGACGCACTCACCACTAGACCGATCCGGTCAAATATAGTTTCCATATTTACGTAATATTTAGTGTCATTAATTATTTTTTTCGACCGGTTG
This sequence comes from Lycorma delicatula, assembly GCF_047948215.1. Lineage (NCBI taxonomy): Eukaryota > Metazoa > Arthropoda > Insecta > Hemiptera > Fulgoridae > Lycorma > Lycorma delicatula. The sequence continues at coordinate 129,499,870 of NC_134463.1, read as the reverse complement.
CTTAGAAGATATTTTAACTGAATATTTCATTATAAAAACTAAAATCCGATTCAGATTTAACGTACTCCACAAAACGGGAATTAGGTTACCGAATTAATACCGGTAGATTTAGATATTAATTCCACTACTGAATTCGTATCGATAAATTGAGATTATCGGTTAAATGTACAAGTAATTATTAAACACAACGCTGATATTTTTGGATATTAGCGGATAGAATTCCCATTAGTGAACGATAGTATTTCTGTCGTTCACAAGGCGAAATACCTGGTTGTTTTATTAGACGATAAATTCTCCTAGAACGATCAACTTGATAAAAAGCAAAAAATATCAAACCGTATTGTTTTGTTTTTGAACCGCATTAATAAAAAAAAGAAAAGAAACACTTGTCACTGTTATTGATTATTTATTCCGCTTATGTATATTCCCGTCTGAAGTATAAGATCGTCTCTTGGGGCTCCCGCTAAAAGGCCGAACAAGTTTTTAAGATGAAAAAATGGCTGTCCGATTGTTGTTTGGAATCCTGTCGACCGATGTTAAGAAAAATAAAAATATTAACTTATATTAGACCTAACGAGGCCTCGTCAGCGAGAAGAGAACTTCTTCTGTCGGAGTTTGGACATCCTCATGCAACGCACTTGACACTGAGATCACCCGCAAGAATGCAGGGTGCTCAGACGGGCAGTGTCTCGCTTACCATGTCATCTAACCTATTCTCAAAGTCCGCTAAAGGTATATTCGGTGATATGTAACCGATTACGATACGCATCCCAGCTACATCCATCCATGCGAATCCGAGTCAGGCTTCACCTCTAGCAACAACGGTATTAGACCGGAGACATATCTCTACATTTCTGTCGGCACCTTCTTCCATACGATCCCTTTATCCACAGCAATGGCGTACAACATATAATGCGCTGACCGGCTCCTATTAGCATTTAGCTCATAATCATCGTTTTCTGAGGGCAGAACATCCGACTCCCAGTCAGTGGCCCTCCACCGCACATCCTGTGCATTTACTGATGCCTTTACTCGCCCCCCACCTTTTGTCCTCGTTGGCCACAATTGAAACATAGGTGGCTGCGATCAGGTCTAGTGCATTGGTTACAGCGATGACCAGGCAGCCATCATCTATAAACCGATCATCGTCTGACCTAAATTTCACTCTGCAGGTCACCATCCGATGGATGATTTTAATTCTACGTTTTACTAACATTGGAGTAGCAGAAGCTGCCGACTCCGCTATCGTGGTCATCTCAGTAGATCGAAATGCCGGCATCATTTTTACCAGCCTTACGTCTTCTTCGGTGATACTCCTCACTGCCTGGCTTACCTCCTCCGAAGTCGACAACTCGTCCAGATCATTAACAAGGAGATGGACGGTTTTCCCCTTCTTCCGCCAAACTTCACGCCTACGTTATCCTATTTATACATTAACGTAGTTCTCAAGAAGTCCGCCGTATTACCCCTAGTAGGGGCTCTTTATTTGTAAGTTATGACCTGGGCCCTTCCCCGTTGATAGTATCTCCAAGTCATCTTTGACGTCAGGTCTTCACTACCCGGAGAAGGTCAGCGTAAATTTTCCCCTGTGCGCTCACAACAGTTGTGGATGTAGGTTCACCTGCACTCTTTTGGACGTTTTAGACCTGGTTTCAGACAGAAACACTAAATTTCTTCATCATCCTCTAACCTTGGTACTTTACTATTCTATGAAGGCATTACCCCAAGGCATCACAGTCTGCGCAGAAATGCAGGTCTTCATCTGTACTAGTAATCTGTTTCACCGTCTGCATGATTGCTGGTATTATAGCGTCCATGCCACCACTACACCACCACATATGACTTTTGACAAGCCAATATGTTATCACCTTCCATTACTTTGAGGTTGGGAGAATACTACATCATACCCTGCTTCAGTTTGCCATCTTTTTCACCAAACGCACCCTGTCATTACCATTTTTTTGGTACTCGACTCATCGCTGCTAATGTCATACACCACCTATCAAAAAGAAGGTGCTTCACTAATGCACCTTCTTTTGTTTCATCCAGAGCCTGCCTATCAGCCAGCTCGGAGTAGGTATAACAATTTTGAGATCGTTTCTTCATCAGCAATCTTTCGAGTGTCCCTCAACGGTACCTGTTATAGGCAGTCAAGTACTCCTTCCACGCCCAACCCAGAGCGTAGCCTGCCTCTTCGACTGGCAGGCTGCGTCACAAGTCGGAGACCTTAGCACTTGTATCGAATTTTTAAAACCCTTCAGTATACCAAGTACTCTTAAGTCGATGTCAATCTGCTTCAACTCTTTTAGCATACGGTTCAACGTTCGCATGAAGTGCAGCTTCAGCGTCCTCAGATTCACGTAAGAGCCGCTCTATCACCTCCGTAATGTTCTCCTCATCCCCACTCGAGCGTAGTGTGATACACTTAACAACTTTATCCAGGCGATGCGACATCGCAGAGTTAGACGGTAAAGTTTCCATTCTAGTAGCGGGGTTTGTCGCATCGTCCTCCAGACATGACACCGAGAAATCCGATTCACCAGTCCAGACTCTGACAAATACAAGTTACGATAAAGCCCAAGTTACGTGGGATAAAGCCACGTCTTTTTCTGCTGCAACGCAATGAAACCTTTACTTCTTTCCTCATCGATAGTTTCCCTTGGCGCCGGCACAGCAGATACATCGCTATTCAACAATATATCAGAATGCGACATATTTCAATCAAAAGTATTTAAAAACATAAATATAAACGTAAAAATTACCCGGTAATGTTTACAACCGACAGCTGTCTGTTTATGTTTGTAAAGAAAGAAAATATCACGCCTTAGCAACGAAAATACCCTTACACATCTATATCAGAACTTATCTCGGTTAATGAGTATTAAATAACACTGACCTGTAATTAAATTTACAATACATATACAAAACAAGTTTGTTAATAGTTTTCCCGAATAAGACTACTCGTATAATCGAATCTAGGTCCCCTTGGAAATTTACGAACATACTATAGAAAATATTTCCAAAATCGCGTTCCATTTTTCGTATTTTATAATCGTTTGATCGATATTATTTAACGATAATAAATTCCTCGATATTTAAAAACTTTACGGCCTATTTTAAAACGTTAAAGGCGAACACGGGAAAGTTTCGGCTTTTTTTTCTTAAAATTTAATTAATACCGAGTATTTTTAACCCGTTTTGATTAATTCACCGTATAAGCTACGAACCTTGCGCACGGGAATATGAAATTAAAATTTTGTAGCGTATGAAAATCGTCACGCCTGACAGGGAATCGAATCCGGAACCTCCGGATGAAAGGCCGATACGCTAACGCTCGGCCGCAGAAATCTGCAAATATTATTGGATCGGGTGTTACCCTTATTCATCAAACTTTTTCTGAGGCTGCAGATTCCATGTATCTTTATAGTTTCACTTATTACATCAAATCCTTTTAGACGATCGATTCATTTAATTCCGTTATTTAATTATTTTTAATTAGAACGTAACGAGACAACTCGTAAAAGAATTTTGGAATTACCGTTATGATTTACTTAAAATTAAAACGTAAATAAATTCTTAATTATTTATACTTATAACGGAGCCGTTATTTATTAAAATAACAGTTTTCGTACTTAATTTATATCAATTATTTGTTTAGAATACATATTTAAAATGTTACCCCCTCATTAACGTCATTTCAGTCTTGTCAAACGATTTTTTTTTATTTGTGTGTATTTTGTCAAAATGCGTGTAATATGACTAGATTGAGATATTTAAATATTTAAACATTTACCGATCAAATGTTACGTAAAACAAAACTACATACACACGCGCGCGCGCAGAAAGAGAGAGACTGAGAAGCTATATTGATTATTATTTTATATAGTTACATTAACGTTTGTTGTGAAATTACAGAATTTTTTGGTAACGTGTTCGTGGAACATTGTCATACCATATGTGTTTGGTGGTGCCGTTCGTTGTATTCTTACACGAATGAATATATAGTGCCTGAATTAAAAATTTGTTGGACATTGAGCATAAAACTAATTTTTGTATTGAATTTCACATCATATTCTTTTATGATTTCCGTTCATCTTTGTTTACGGTGAAACGAATGTATGTACGTTTTTGTTTGTTCGTGTCGTACTACATCACGAATTAAAACCCATGAAATCACTCGTATCCGGTGTATATATTTATCGATTTTATTTATAAGTTTCCGTACACCAAATATTACGTACAGTATTTTAAACACTTAAACGTGGGTTTTTACTCTTTTTTTTTTGTTAATAAAATTTACGTTTTTTATTTGTTTCTTCTTTTTATAATTCAAATCGGTTTCATCATTTGTGATAGAAGCTTTGAGAATATTTTACGATCATAAAATGAAGCGGTTTTCGGTAACGATACGATTAATCTTTTACCGTACAGATTTTATTAACAGTAATGTGGCTTTTATTTATTGACGTTTTCATACTAATGAAGAGAAGAACGGGACGGAGAGACGGATAGAATTTATTAACCAGAAATTATTATAAATATGGTTTTAATCGGTCAAAAATCACAACTATCCAGAGATTTTTTTAAGTATTTGAAGATTATTGTGTGTAAAATTTTCATTAAAAGCTAGTACGGTAAAAGCGGAAATGAAGATCTCATTTTTATTTTACGGGAAAACAAAATTAAACTTATTTAAATTAAGTACAATATCTAAAAAAAAAAAAAATATCGAACAAATAAAAGATAAAATAAAGCCGGCAAAGTCATGTGACTCTGTCTAACGATATTTTCGCCCTCGACAGACCGCTACTTAAGAAGAAAATTAAGCGGAACATTAACGCAAAGAATTACGTACGAAAAAAATTCATTCTGCTCTTCCAGTAAAATTTTTAAATACGGTATCTACGGTGACAGTTTACCCCACCCTCCGGAGCGATTGTAATTGCATCGATGACCTCTGTTCAGAAGTCGGCGTACAAAATATCCTAAAAATCACTTAATCGAGTCTGAAGGCGTAAAAAAAATTATAACTGATGAAAAAAGCTACAAAATTAGGCTTATATCTTCTCTGAATACACAATAGCCAAAATGATACGCCGATACACTCGTAATTGAAATACAAGAATGTGACTTTTAAGTGAAGAAACGTTTTTGTAATTTCATCCGTTTATGAGGGTTTTGAATAAGACCGAACACCGTCGGAAAGCATCTTCTCAGGGAGTGAATTACGATGAAATTTTATCGCAGTTATTACTAAACGTGTATTTTTTAAACTTATAATAATATTAGAAGTTTAAATAAACCGAGAAAGGCTTTAAAAAATTAAAAAAATCGATGTCTTTAATTTTAATCGGCTCTCCGTCTCCAGTATTGCCCCCAAAGTATTTTTGGTGGGGCCGCTTTCACCACTACTACGCCTAGGAAGTTATTAAAAAAATTCGGTTAGAAATATGCGATAAATAAAAAGATAGTAGTTTTTTCGATTTTTGTGGAGCAGATTTTTTTTAAAAATGGTAAGATAATCGTGCACGTATATATCGATCTTAATATAAAGTGAGGTTATACTTGGAAAGTCTTGTAAAAATTAACCGCGAAACACCAGCAGCGATTTAAAAAAAATAAATTATGGGAAACTAAAAACAGGCATTTTTTATGGAAAAATATAGATCTAAAAGCGCATAAGATTCTTTTATAAGAATGATCGTATTTTACAACTGAACACTCTTCTCTGTGATATTAAAATTTATTAAGGTAATAATAAATTTAAAAATTAACGCGATCAATTTTTAATCGATAAAATAAAATTTATATTTTGTTCCCGTAACGGAAGATGTATCGATCTATCGGCGAATGTTATTTTTAATATTATCTTGCGCGTGTTAATTTTTTTATCAAATGTTATGAACGCAAAACATTTTACAAGGAATTTTTATTTAATTTCAAGTATTTTTATTAGTGAATTTTATTATCTTTTTTTTTGTTGTTACTTAGCATTATAACAATCCTAATCGTAAACCTTTTGATATTTATACTTTTTTTTAGACATTATATCGTACAATTTGTAAAGAAAATCACCACAAAGGGTTCCAAAACTTTCCTGGTATTGTCCTTGACAGAATTTTTATTCCAAATATGCCGTAGAGTTTTTAAATAATCGATGACTTCATTACACAATATTTAGAGCAAGATTACAAATGAGATCAAAATATTTAGTAAAAGACTTTGGGTCCGATTTTACGACCCTCTTCATCAGCGGACCTTCGGACGGTCCGTTGATTCGATCAAGGGGTTCATCAAAAATGTCATTGGTCAAATAAAGTTTCTACTTTAAAAATTACTCGGCTTAATATATCATAATTGAGAAAAAAAATTAAAATTCTGGGTAAATAATGTTGGGTTTCGGTGCACCCCCTTGCTCTAAAGATAATTAATATGACGTTTTTAATAACATCTCGATTCCCCCCCGAGGGGAGAAGATCCCACCTCGTAGCGTGTCCGGTCGCTGCACCACCCTCTCCGTTCCTAGCCAGTAGTGGCTTTAACGGAGGACATCTTCTCGCCCTCAAACTGATTGCGCACCACAGCTTTCAGTCCAGGCCCCGCAGAGATGCCATCGATGCAGATGCCCCGAGATGCCCCGTTTTTAATAACAGCCACACCTTGGGAATCGAGTAAAAGTATCAGAGATTATAGAAATTTAGAAACATTTTTGAATTCATCGGTCGGGAACCGTGGCAGCCCTTTTTTTAAAAAAGTTCCATCCAAATTAATGTTTCGATTTTCGGTTTTGAAAATTAAATTTAAAAAAAAGTAAATTTTTAAGTACAGGTTTCGTTCAACTCTTATTTTTTTAAGGCTTAAAAGTTTATTTAATTCAATAAGTCGACCCGATTCGGTACGATGTTAATCGATTATTCGACGAGGCTAAAATAATTATAGTTGAAACAATACCAAAATACGGCAACCGTGATGACCTTGTCCGACGGGGTCAAAAATCTGGCCGAAACTGGGATATGTACGTATTTAGCCAAATGGCAACGTTTGGGCTAATATATGTGCGGTAAATTTCAACATTTTGATCGACGGGTTTTTGAGATAAGATAAAAACTGCAATAAATATCTCTCTTATCTAAATCTAATTGAAATTAAATTTTAAACGTTTAATGTTTCTTTTGAAACAATTTATTAAGTACTTTTATCGTACTAAATTTTAATCACTGTAAGGTATAAATTCAGAGGATGATATGTGTGAGTGTAAGCGAAGTGTAGTCTTGTACAGTCTCAGGTCCACCATTCCTGAGATGTGTGGTTAATTGAAACCGATCGCCAAAGAACGCGGGTATCCACGATCTAGTATTCAAATCCGTATAAAAGTAACTGCCTTGACTAGGATTTGAACCTTAGAACTCTCCACTTCGAAATCAGGTGATTTGCGGTGAGGAATTTAACCGCTAGAACAACCCGTTTGGTTAATCTTAATCGGCTACCATCAGCGTGCAAAAATTTAAAACGGTGAAAACTGCCTCTCTTTTTTTGTGACTTTGTCCATATATTTTTGATATATGACTATATTTATGACTTTGGAGACGTTTTTGAAGAATTATTTTGAGCCGGTGTACAGATATTAATGGAGTAAGAGGATCTCGAAAAGTCGAAATTTACGAAAACCCCGATCCGTCACATTTTGGGCGATCGTTATAATTTCCATTTATAGCTGTGCTGTTGCAGCAGCAATGTCCGTCAAATAAAATTAAGTTTTGAACGCGAATATAAATAAAATATAAGAATCGAATCTAGTACCACTTAGATTTTTGAAGTCGTTTAGAATATTTAAAATTAATAAGACAATAATGAAAATAATATACAAAAATTTACAGAAATCTTTTTTTTACCGGTGGTGTGTACTCGCCTTAAACAGTGATAAGGGTCTAACAACATCTCCATCCTGACAAACTTCGTTTAAAAAATAATAATTTTCGAACATTTCAAATGTGAAATGACCGAAAGTTAGAAAAACGCATAAAATTTAATATCTTTTGGTATAAGGATGCTTTCAGAGAAATGTTCTTTAAAAAAATATTAAAATTAAATCATTTAACGATGATAATATTTTTTTAATAAGTTAAAAAATATGAATAATATTTTTAAAAAATGGATACGTTCGATGCATAGATCCCCCAATATTTCCGATGCTCTATAATAATTTAAAGAAATAATAATAATAATAATAATACTATAATGCCCTAATGCATCTTCAAATTGCACACGACTACAACTCCTGAGACATATTTAACTATCATACGTACATGAATAAATAAAAATTTTGTAACCGAAATTTTTTTTGGCCGATGCGGTTTTGAAACGTTGATGTTACCAAAATCCGGATATCCTTTACCTACAGCCAGCAAAGTAAAATATTTTCGATTGAGGGAGGCGAAGTTGTTTATTTGCGTATTAGTGACACGGTTATGACCAAACATGGTTTTCGATTTTTACAGTAAGGTTTACTGCTATTTCCTGTTTATTGAAACGTCCGTACAGTCACGGGAAAGCACCGATTGTTATCTGTTGCTTACTAAGTCACCCCCCGTCGGGTGTTCTTTGTTTATAGAATTGTGTATAAACTGTATGAACAGTAGGTCTCGCTTGTTTTATATCGTATTAGTGGGGCGGGGCTCACTTCGCTCGCCCGACCTTATAGCCAGGACCTCCGCAATCTTCCTTACTTTCACGGCTGTGAGAATAATACCGATAAATAAGTTAAAGTAATCGGGCTTTAGAAAAACCTGAAAAGACACTGAATTACAGTAATATTAATTACTTCACGACTTATTTCTGTTGCCGTGGTGACAGAAATTATGGCTTAAAACCTTCCCTGGGGTATATCAGGAATATATCCTGCCGATTTGAAAGGGATCGGTCGGTCGGTTGTCGTGTGTTGCGAAAACAAAGAAACTTAAGAATTAAATAATAATTAATGTCTAAAAGATAATTGATAAAGGACGTAATTAATTAGAACGTAAAGTACATTTTTATTTTGTACGCAATAACGTTATTTTAATTCGTTAATAAATTAAAAATATCTTGAAAACTAATGAACTTATTTTTACAAAAAAATGTTAAAGAAGAATACAATAAAATCGCTGTTAACTACAAATGTAAAGAACAATCGCATCGGATGCCGTATTACTTTTAAAGTAAACGAATTCGCCGCCGTCAAACATAAGGGATGGTATTTGTCGTATACGCGTAAGTTACAACAGCACCGCCGTTACGTTTTAATTATTCCCGAAAAAAGTACGACTATATTAAGATTGTGTAAGTAACGTTTTCAGGAATAAATCGGCCATTATAGATTTATGATTATTGGCGAAGTATTTTTTGTACGTTCCGAAGTTTTTATATTTTTCAAAATCGTTTAATTTTAAATGTAAAAATGTAACATCGTATAACATTCTTTGTGTCTGTCGCCAGTAAAAGAATTAAATTTTTATGAAAAAAAAATCAAAACGTCGTTTCACCTGATAGCAACGAATCTTATTGAAAATTTTCATAAAACCCGGAAAACGAGTTCGATCTTTTCTAACTTTGTTACAGACGAAGTTAGAAACTATTATTTTACCAATCAAAGAGGCGAAATATCAAGAAATCTATTTAAAAATCGATCGATCGATCGATGTAATCGTTAATCGGTTGAAAAGGATTGCGACCGTAAGTAAAATTTTTGGCTGAGAATAACGTGTCAGGAGACCATCCGACGATAAGCCTGACTCAAATACAAATTTATGATATACATCGCATCTCACCAGGGGAAGCCCGCAGGGTTCCGTTCACGGTCCCTTGCTGTGGAACCTGGTGTTAGACGCGGGTTTCTGGGATTGACATTTTCAGAAGGGATCACGGCCCAGGCTTTCCCGATGACTGTCTCCTATTAGTTCGTCGTAATTCACGACCACAGCTAGAAGACCGGGCGCAGGCGGCCTTGTCAACCGCAGAGGGCTGGATAGACATTCGAATTTTAAAGATTTCTGTGCCCAAGACGAAGTTTATGTTTCTCACGGGTGCAGACAAATTATCGTACACTGGAAACTCCCACATTAAGTATAAAGGCTGTGCAATCAGCCGAGTTAGAGTTCATAATTGCCTAGGTGTTTTGTTTGATGAAACGTTGCTGTTTGGCAACCGCATTAGGCAAGTCGCGGCGGACGCCGTCTCAGTGATGCACAAACTTAGGAGGACTGCTCGGAAAGGCTATGGGTTTTCGGGCCGCCAAATGTACATGGTGTACCGAGATGTCTTCGAAAGCATGACATGTTACGCGGCGCCAGTCTGACCGCGAAGGTTGGATATGAATAGAGCACTTCTTCAAGATTTAAGGAGTGTCCAGCGCAGAGCCTTAATTGTATTCATTGGTGTTTTTAGAATAACCTCCTACGAGGCTACCACCGCACTGGGAAAGCCTCTCCCATTCGATTTAGTGGTAAAGTTCGGGCAACCGTGTGGAGATTGCGAAGAGGCCGGGAGGCCGAGGTATTTGGGATGCGGTTTTGAGCCGGGCCAGTACCAGAGCGGAACGGTGATCGCAATGCACCAGATCAAAATTTCGTTCAGGTGCACATTTCCCGCCTACGGAAGAGGCTGTAGAACCTCGCGATGGAAGCACGGCAGCTGGAATAGGACACCACGACTAAGAAAGATCCTTGTATTAGTTTTTACAGGATCTGGGAGGATGGTATGCGCCTCGAGCTGGTTTTTAACGGCAGCGGGTGTCCAGTTGCTCACCAACCACGCCATCTACGCCCTAGGTCCATTACTTGTAGTCTCCTTAGTCGTCCTGCCACCGTTTTCAAGTAAATTCAGCGCCAGATGATTCACACGCTTGTCTAGCTTTGATATGTGGTCCCTACTGGTCCTTCCCATCTCCTCATGAACAAGCGGAAACCGGATATCCGGCAGCTCATCATTCCTAGCCGACCGTGGAGCCCCTGATACCATCCTGAGCGACTTGTTTTGAAACCGTCTGATGATTTCGACGTTACTATTACAAATAGTGCCTCGTACTCGTGCACCATACCTCTATAGGTTTCAAAAAGACCTTATACAACAACAATTTATTCGTCAAGGACTAATGAGATCGCTTACCGAGGAACCAGTACGTTGGTGCAAACTTAGCATTCATTCAGTTGTCTTCCCTTTTCTCTGACGTGATCCTTAAGGTCAATCGATGATCTACATACAATCCTAGGTACCGTTTCCGCATCAGTGAAATAGATTAAAAAAAAAAAAAAAAATTGTGAGACGTGGGTTCTTCCGCTTTTTTGACATTTGTTATTCGGTAATGTCCGGCGTCCCTGAAAAGTGTGTTTACGATAACGCTAATCTAGAACGACTATTTTTATCATCTGCTAATTCCACATCAAACTAGATCGATGAATTCATTAAGTCGATTAATTTTCATTTTATTTGTTCAATTTCGTTTGAGAAATCTCACTATTCTGTTGTACGCAAAATCGTATGTTAACCCGATATTCTGTTCAGAGTAAAAATATCTTGATCTTCTGCGGTATAAATATTCATTATACGGAAGAGGCCTTGAAATACTATTAACAGCGGGAAGGTCGGTTGTTTATCGCGTTTCACGATCGAAAGATTTAACGAGTTGCGCACCAAAACTGCGGATAGATTACACATCGATCCGATCAGGTATTAACTGTATTGCGAATAAATGAAATACAACACCTTTTGACTTATCGCATAGACTCATCCGTGTATGAACTATCATAAAAATCCACCGCTTCCTTGATGACCGTTCTCATCGAATCCTAAAACCGATGTAATCTTTTAACAGCTCCTATTATTTTCCTATATTTTTAATCGTTCTATGTATTGTGAAACAAATCGCTTAATCTCGGTTTTAAAGCAGTTATTCGTTATTATCGTTTAAATAAATCGTGATCGATTATAATTAACGGAAAAGAAAACAAAAGTAAAATTTTTGATTTTATTATATTTAAAAGTAAGTGTTTTTTATTTCTTATCTCTGTTAAATTACACTCACTAAACTTTAGTAGAACAATATCTTAAAAATCCTTATCGATAAAAATAATAAACGTCGAGATTATTTAAATTTAACGTTCGCAATTTTCAACAAATGACAGTTAAATTGTTTCACGGTATCAGAACTGTATTTCTCTGATAAGAATAGTAGCGCTCGAGTATTCTTACACACACACGCGCGCGCGCACATGCATAAGTATAGTAGTAATGAAGAAGAGAGGTGTATTTGCGTATTTGTACGCGTGAGGCGTTTATTTTTACAGCAGGTTTTATTGCAATAAATACTTTTATGATAACATTTGTCGATTCGTTTTTTAAGATAATTTTAGATTTATAGGCAGCTAGGTGTGTATGTTTTACGATATGTATTTAGCCCGCATTCATTTTAAATTATTACTTAGTACGTAACTGAGCTATTCGCCGGCTAGAGAATATTTATATAGTCTCTACTCTTTTAAGTATTTCGGTTTAACTAAACATTCGGTATTAATAACCCTTTTTAAATTAGCTCAGGGTTATCTAATTGTTAGTAACTGTTATTCGAATTACCTTTAATTTATGTTGCTAAAACAAGAGTAAGATGTGCAGGTAATTTTTAAAGGTCTGTTTTTTCTATTTAAATAACGCCGTGCCAGTTTTTTTTTAAACAGATATAGCGATCTTGATAAATGAAAAACCGATCGATAATTTAGTTTCTTTTTGAAAGCTCATCATCATCTTTACCCGGATCGATTTACTCGGAAATTCAAAATATCGATGTAAAAAAAAATTACGTTTTTCTTGATTTTAATTGCACCGCTGAACCGCAGTATCTAGATTAATAAACATCTAAACCGATTATTAACGAACGCAGAACTATTTCATAAAGACCGATTTAGAACATTATAATGTACAAATAAATTTCAAAAACCTGCCGAAGTCTTTAGCCGTGCGGGATGCCTGCGGGTATCGGTTCTTATTTATGTTTCTTTTACGATTGTAGTTTATTAATAATTAAACCCCGTTTCGTACTAGATCGCTGAAATTTTAATCCGTTTAATAATTATGATCGTCAATCCGAGTGAGGAAAGAATAATTTCAAACGACCGGTTCGATTTAAGGATAGAAATAAGAGGGAAGAATTTCATCGAGACGATTCGCCTCGATATCGGTCGTTTATACTTTTATTTAAAAAATCGCAAATTAACCCGAAGAAAAAAGGACAAGCGCTTGAAAGCCGTGCAATATGGACATCGCACGTGGGCCGTAACAAAAAAGAAATTAACACGATGACGTCTACTCGGAGCACAACGGAGAGGTGTACGACGAGGATAAAAAAGAAACAAGAAGCGGCATTATTGATCAAAGTTAAAAGATAGAATGTTTATTATATATAAAAACGTTGACGGGAGCCGTGCACGTGACAAAGTATGACGGAAACGGACCGAAAAAGCGACTCTGTAGAGACTACATTTCGTAAAGAAGAAGAAAGGTCGGCAAAGGAGAAGGCGGAACGGCGTCATAGGGAGATTAGATTTGTTCGACCACCGATATGAAAATTTCGGAATAGAGGGAAATATAAAGAAAGATGGAAGAGGCCTTTGCCCGGTTTTTCAAATTATGAAATATTATTAAGAATTACTATTATTTATTTCAATTTAATTTTTTATTCGCGGGAAATATCTTTTTCTTATATTGTAAAATTTATGTAATTTGTATTCTATTTTTTTTAAAACTTATTTAAATTATTTAAGATGACTGTGATAACCGATAAAAATATTTTTTTTATTTTTTGTGGGCGGGAAGGTTGGGGTCCGGTTGTAATTTAAAAGTAATTTTAAAAATTACTTAATTTAAAAAAGTAATTTTACGGGTGTAAAAAAAAAATATATTTTAAGTAATAAATAAATTACGTACAGTATTAATAATATTTAACAAAATAAATTTTAATTTTCATAAATTTAAAAATATCGTGAACTTCGTTATCTTGGACTATAAATTATTTATTACATTACATCAGTTCGCCCAACAAAAAGCAATCTATTAAATCATAAAACACATTCACGGTTAAAAATATCTTATAATGTATTTATCCTAAAGTTATTACCACCTTAAAATTGTAATTCGTAACGCTTTATTTACATCCGAGTGAGTTGTGCAACTCTATTATATGAAGAATAGAATTTTAAGAACCGTTTTAATTTTCATCCTGATAAAGTATTTACAAAGCGTGTAAAACGAAGGTCATTTTTAGATTTGTTAATTCATTTTCTATGCAATTGTTTTCTGAAAGTATAAAGCGTTCGATTAAAATTTAGTTCCTTCTCTTACGTATAAAATCTAACGTACCGTTTTCTGCAACTAAAAAATTATAATAACGGTTCGATTCTGAATTCTATAATTATAGATTAGTAAATGTTAGTCGGTTGATTTTCAATCTGAAATCTTTCGCGATGAGCACCACCGGTTGTACATATTGTTACGTTTAGCGCTTTACAATCATTACCGGGTAAATTGTAACTATTTCGTTCGATTCCCTATTTTAATCGCATTATATTTAACCGGTAAAAATACAAGTCGTTCAAATAATCTTCAGATATAGGTTATACGTACTATTTTCCTAAGAACCTTCAGTAGGATTTTAATAATTTTTGTATTATTTAATCTAGAACTCGTACTTTTTTAAAACGTAGTACTTTGTTTAAACGTAGTCGACGATTGAAATTGTTAACCGTGTTAAAATTAGAATGAATATTTTCAATTACCTGAAAAAATAATTTATCGTAAAAATTTGTTAAAATTCGGAGTAGAACACTACATACGATTATTTCTAACGACCTATAATATAAAATATAATGTTAGTTTGGAAAGTCGTGGAACACTCTACTTCATGAATCTATACCGGTTTACAGATAATTATTTAAATTCAAATTTCAAAAATATAAATATTTACTATTACGTTTTAAATCGAAAGGAAATACTTTTAATAGAGCGTATAGAATTTATCGATTCTTACGAACGTTTAAATCAGAATACGATTAATTATGCAGAACGATTTGTATCTACCTTGTTTATCTATCTTAGGGTCTATTCGTTCCGTTCGATCCCTGTCTGTTGGCTGTGACAACCAATTTTTTTTTTACCGATCCTGTTAACAAATTTTCATTTTTGGGAGGGGGTTATGTAGGAGGAGGACAAAAATCTGTTCGCACAGTTACCACAACGCGCCCGTATGTGATATGTCGGATTCCAGCCAATCCGACCCTGGTCGATCAAGCCAGGACCGACTAACCCCCCCCCCTTTCTTAGCATGCCCAACGTTTCGCCATCGCTCGGAACGTGGCGCCTCGCTGTGTCACCAGACATCAGGAGAAATGAATACAAGCCGAACAGAAGGGAAACCACAATGATCTCCAACCCCGGCGACCTGGCAACCCGCTACCCAGATGTAACGCAAGACAAAGACAAAGACTAAAGAACGTAGGTCCTTAACAGCTAAACATGAACAAGCACATCTTCCTTCGATTACAGAGGCAGAACCTTGTTTTTTATCTTCATTATTTTCCCCGTCCCTCGGATCCGGATCCGTAACTAAGCACGAACTTATATCCGAGGGTGCCAGCGCCTCAAACTAACTCAGAAGGGCACAAGAACCCGCCCGGGTGATCTGAATTCGGTCTTTTTTGCTTGCCGTGCCTCTAAAGGGTAGCTCCCAAAAGAGAACCACCCACCGGGACTCCGGTCTTGATACCTCGCGATATCTCTGCTCAGCTGTTCGACCTCACCGCTATCGGCCTGCATCCGTAGTTGTAGGTCCGCCCCTGTCTCTTCCGTACGGGGAGGATCCCGGTTTCGCCCGGCAACGCTGCTCCATTCACCGTGCGGAGGAGATATCCGTAGGTCTTCCTCTCCGCCCTGACCGCTACTGTCATAGGTGGAGAGCCTGCGGGTCGCGTCTTGCCGGTCGACGTCGATGTTAGTGACGGTAGTAACAATGAACGAAAAGCTGCTTCTCCATCCTTCCACCCACCGTCGTAGAATCTGCCCGACTCGCCCTTGTGGACAGCAGAAGCATGTCATCCGATTCTGACAGTTGTATGTTCCCGACATACGAACGTTTCTGTCCGTATCCTCTGAGCACCTTTTGATCTCAACCTTGGCATTCGAATGCATTTCGTAAGTTAGTTCGAAAGACTCAGCGCATTATTTGGATTAACGGGCTCTGAAACGTTGACGTTGCAAAAACCTCGATATCCAAAATTTAGGTCTGTCGCTATACTTTCCTTTTGAAGAAGCTACGTTGTCTCAAGATAAGTAGAGCAGTAGAGCTATAGATGGGAAAGTAAAAGTAAAAGGGAGAAAACGAAACGATTTGTTATAATTTTCTTTAAAAATCGTAATACGATTTGTGCTAGTACGGGCAACGTATCTCTACAAAAGAAAACTCTTCTAGGAATCGTTTATCGATAATAAATAATGCAGAATCGCAATTATCGTTACAGTACGTTTTTCTTTCCGTAGATATTTTCTTTTTTTTTTTCAGTACCACCTCGTTTGAGTCGTAATAACGATTAATATTATTTACCGTTACGACCCGTATAATTTTCAGTGTTGACGTTAGTTACAGTCGAAGTAGTTTCAGGTATACGATGTCGTGTTGTTTTATTGTATAATTTTATATCAAGAGGTATGGAATTAATTTTAAAAAAACCCCTTAAAATAATGTAAAATAAAAAGTTTAACCCGGTATTTTTTTTAAATAAACTTGTTTTTCCACACGTGACGAGCCGTCACGTGTTTGTTTACGTATACGTTTACTTTGTATCTGTTGTATCTTATACGATTATTTTTCTAAATTAAATGACAAATAAATGACGTTTCAAATCGCAGAAGTGTAGCGTTTAAGGTAAGCCGCCGATCGTATAAAAATTAGACGCGAACAGGAGTAAGAAATAATGAAAGCAATTTCTACTAGGAATGCTTTATTTCGAATTTTATTAAAGCGTCAGAGGTAGTTTATTTAAAAAACGTTTTCGAACCGATACTGTACGTAAAGTCGATAAGCGGCATAAATGAATATATATCTTTTAAATATAAATGAAAATAGGGAAGTACGATGTCGATGACAGCAGTTAGAAACGAAGATCCGTCTGACCTTTCGACGACCGTCGACCAGACACGACCTGTTACAGAACGATTGACGGTTCCACAGTCCGATCGGTCGGTGGGCGGGGGTATTTTAAGCGCTACATTCGAGGTAGGCGACCGGCATTCTTGAACCGTGCCGAATCGAGACGGCGTAAGAGGTAAATTACGACGCGTCAAATAATTTTACGTCTGATAACTAATAATTTATCTAATGGCATAGGAGGAGGCTACTCTAAAATCGGTTACGCTGCGTGTATTACGAAAAAACTTTTAACATCGCTTAATTTTCCTTACGGAATTATTTACTTATTCTTAATCGCATCGCCTTTTTTCTTTTTTCTCATATGTTTATCCCAAATATTTTTCGAAGGATTATTTTTCCGTCGTATTCATAATCTGCTGCATCGTTTTTCCGATGAAAATTTTCGTTTTTTTGTATATTTTTTAAACGTTTATGTTATAATCTGTTATCGAGTCGCAACAGAATAGGTCGCAATTCAATTTATTCCTTGCAAAAGTTATCGGTACGAATCTGTTTATAATAGTAAAGGCGGGTAAAAGACTTTAATATAGTTCTTTAATATGTCGGTAGGGGTCTCTTTGCACCCACCGGGTTGGTCTAGTGGTGAACGCGTCTTCCCAAATCAGCTGATTTGGAAGTCGACAGTTCCAGCGTTCAAGTCCTAGTAAAGCCAGCTATTTTTACACGGACTTGAATACTAGATCGTGGATACCGGTGTTCTTTGGCGGTCGGGTTTCAATTAACCACACATCTCAGATATGGTCGAACTGAGAATGTACAAGACTTACACTTCATTCACACTCATACATATCATCCTCATTCATCCTCTGATGTATTATCTAATCGGTAGTTACCGGAGGCTAAACAGGAAAAAGAAAGAAGGGGTCTCTCTTTGCACATGCAGAAAGTCAGACACGCGTGCGCCTGCAATTACATATATTTATTTTAACAAAAGATAGACTTCTACTTGCCGTAACGTGCAGTCCAAAATGTTCTGCGATTAAATTTTCCCGGTCGACCGTCGATTCATCGAATCTTACAAAAGGATTTAAGTTTTCACCCCGATAAAATTCAAATCGTTCAGAAATTAAAAGACGCCGATTCGATTGTTCGCGTGAATTAATTAATGTTCCAGCGTTCGGACGGTGATGACAACTTAATCCTCCATAAGTTTATATCAGATGATGCTCATTTTCACCCGAACGGCTACGTAAGTAAGCGAGTAAGCAGAAAGTCGATATTGGAACTCTGAAAACCCGCTCGTGATAAACCGTCGCGCAGCCCGAAGGTCACAGTGCTACCTGCGCTTTCGTCATCTGGCATTATTGGACCGTTCTTTTTGCAAGATGATCGTGGAAACGTCGCAACCGTTACTGCAGCGCATTACACAAGCGCGGTCACAATATTTTTGAGGTAAAAATTAGTTCGATTTTCATAAATGTGCGATTCCAGTTAGAAGGTGCTACAAGTCGAACTGCTGGTGTGTCTGTTACCGCTTCAAGAGTACTCTTTCTCGATTAAAAGTTTCTCTATTAACGAATCAATGAGGAGTTTGTGAGGATTTCCAATATCCTATTTTCTTTTTTGATATCTTATTATTTTTTTGAGGATATCCAAAATCTTTTTTCTGCGGATCAAAATTGACAAAATGGATTTCTGCGGATCATTCCGAGCAGAATAAGAAAAAATCAGCCCGATCTATGTAGTATAACGCCCACTAGGACTGAAAATAGATTAGATTTTCAGCTCAATTTTTTCAACGTATAGGATTATTAAAAAAAAATATTTCACTTAACGATGCGGTAGGGAAATGAGTTTAGAGTTATCGGGATGCGAGCAATAAAATTTTACACCTACGAGAAATTTTTTTGCATGTATATCCGAAAGATATCTGAAAACGTTTTAAGCACTTTTTCTATAATTAAAAAAAAAAGAACGATAATGGTTTTACTTAAAAAATAAACCTCTTGAATAAAATGTCTTAACACTTCATTTGAGATGTGTTTAACAAACTTTAAACTCAACATGCCAGATATATATATATATATATATATATATATATATATATATAACTAAAATCGCAAATTTAGTTTCCCAGATATTTTATTCTCCAAAATCGACCGTACATCTAATAAGAAATCACATCATAGGCCTTGACTTTTGTCGCTGACATGTTTCAATCGGTATAAAGTATGCGAGATAACGAACACTTTGTTTGCTGTTTTATGCCGATTAGTATATAACCTTTGCATGTGCGACTACATTTTATCGTTTCTTGAAAATTTTATTAGTTGTAAAAAAAAATTTCATATACACGTTTCCATTATCGAAGTATTTTAATCCAGAAATTTCGATTTAAATGTTTTATTAATTTCATGAAAAAAATTTCGGTAACATATAACTTTATAAATTAAAGGACTTAACTTTATAATTTTCAGCTGTCCCACGGAGGACAGCTGAAAATTTTTAAATGGAAAGGGTAGGATGTGACAGATCACAAAATTATTCTCAGATTGCTGTCATTTCTTCTAGCAAGTAAGGCATATAATACATAACTAATCTAGCATTTCCTTTAATTTATAAAGTTATTTGTTATCGCAATTCTCTTTCATGGAAAAACATTTTAAATCGAAATTTCTAATTAAAAAAATATATATATAAATAAAGAAAATCAAGCTGGAAACCAATCGATGAAGTATTTAAAGAACCGTACTGAAATTGAATATTCATATTTTGAGAAAAAATTTGTACTCGTGTAGGCTGAATCCTACGTGAAATAACATACAGATTATGTAGAAGATAAAAAATAGATCGGCATTTCCTGTTAAATAGCAATTAATGGGCCCGGTTGTAATTTGTTAAGCGACTATTTTAATTTTAAATTCCCCTCATTAAAAATTACTAAAAACCTGGGTGTGTATTCTAAATACGAATAGGTCCTTTACCCGGATGTACTTATTAATTTACAGAATTTTTCATTAAAGTTAAAATTTAAAATAACGTTTATTTAAATTTAGTTCCGTTTTTTTAAGTTTTTAATTAATTTTATTTGTAAATTCAACTATTTTTTGTTTCAGATACACTCTTGGATTGTGTATTTGAACCGTTGTTCGGTTCAAAATAAGGTTTACACTGTTGTTGACAGTGCACATGGTGAATTGATTCGGGTACGTTTATTAATTACTTAATTCTATTAGAATATAAATTGTAATTTTAGTTTTAAGTCGAACACAATTTATAAGGTAACGTATAGTATTATATTTCTAAAATGTTTTCGGTTAACCCACCGGGTTGGTTTAGTGGTTAACGCGTCTTCCCAAATCAGCTGATTTGGAAGTCGAGAGTTACAGCGTTCAAGTCCTAGTAAAGCCAGTTATTTTTACACGGATTTGAATACTAGATCGTGGATACCGGTGTTCTTTGGCGGTCGGGTTTCAATTAACCACACATCTCAGGAGTGGTCGAACTGAGAATGTACAAGACTACACTTTATTTACACTCATACATATCATCTTCATTCATCCTCTGAAGAATTATCTAAACGGTAGTTACCGGAGGCTAAACAGGAAAAGAAAAAAAATAAAAGAAAAAAAAGAAAAAAGTTTTCGGTTAAGCCGACAACAGTTTTCTGGTTTTTGTTTTTTCTGCGGATAATTTGATATACGGAATAACCTGAAGGGGGACCCGTGAAGCTATTCTTGGACTTGGAACGATAGTAGAAAATAGGTTAGAAAAGGGCAAACTTACATATTTTGTATTTGTAGACGTAGAAAAAGCATTCGACGTTGTGAAGCGGAAGAAAATATTTGAAATATTAAAGAAAATAGGAGTTTCTTACAGAGATCTGAAGATAATATGGAAACCGTAGGAACGAGGAACGAAAGATTTGCGATTAGAAACGGGAAGGAAAAGAGGAAGCCGAAATAAAGAAAGGTTTGGTTTCTTCGTGGGATAAATTCAGAGAAGAAAAGACGAACAGGTGTAAAAATAAAAAGACAAACGATAAGTACGCCGAGCTTTGCAGACGACTTCGCAGTAACGGCGGGAAGTGAACAAGATCTTGCCGACTTGTTTCAAAGGATGGAGAAAATGTTGAACACAAAAAATAAATTGAACGTACTCGCATATCGCTTAACGGGAAGGAGGTCCTATAATAATACTTGCTACGATGAATTTTTATTTGGAGGAAGTAGTCAGTACGGCTATATAGTACTTTCAAACGTCTTTTAGTGGAATACACAACTAATGTAGCGTTCCTTTAATTTATAAAGTTCTTTATTATCGCGATTCTCTTTCGTGAAAAAAAAACCGTTTTAAATCGAATTTTTTTATTAAAAACAAAAACAACTTTATTTACGAATTCGGGTATCCTTTCATTGCTACCCGTAAATGAAATTCTGCAGTCTTAAGATCTGGAAAACTCTGTAGACAGATGCGCTTTGAAATTTGTTTATCCCAAAAATCTTCAGGGCACCAAATTTAGCGAAACGCCAACAATTTCTTCTTCGTTTAGTCGGCCGATCAAAGCGATTTCATCGCGATAACTTTCTAAGTTTACCGCGTTTTGGAAAAACTGAACGATAGTCTGGTTACGGGATGTAGCACACCAAACCGCAATTTTTTCGTCGTGTAAATGATCCTTCAAAAATCTCGTTAGGATTATTTACAGACCGCATTCGACCGTTTATATGGCCCAGATAAATGAAAAAAACGTTACATCGAATACGTTCTTCTATTTCATTTATAAAATCAAAAAACCACAGGCGATGTATCATTATTAAGATAAGATTAAACACGATTATCGAGAAAACTCCTCAAAGTTTAGAAAGCGTAAACACATAGATGTGCAGTACTTCCACATTTGGTGAAGTAGCGGTGGGCTGCAAATAATAAAATGGAGGGGCTATTAAGCTACAACAGGTGTCGCAGATATCAAGAAGACAGTTACAATCAGCGATCTGCTCTTATCTTGAACATCGGCTCAGGTTTCTTTAGTAACATTTTTGAATACTTTCTGTTTGTTCGTTTTTTTTTTTTAAATAACTTTATTGTAGTCTTTACAGTTATGTTTATTTACGTATATTAATATTCGGTATTCGTTTATTTCTTCTCGATCAAATCAATAGCATCGATATGTATGCCGGTCCAGTTGTTGGTAAAGTCAGCGACCGATATAATGAAAGCGTCGAATTTGATTCCCCGGCACGGGATTCCTATAAATTGCATCGAGCGATTAAATTATAACAGTAAAAAGCCACCGGTTAGAGCCGTTATTTAAAATTATAAATAAATAAGAGCCTCCAAATAAACGTTTTGTTTGTATAAAAAAAAAAAAAATAAATTAAACGCTTATTTAGATTATTAAACTATCATTATCGGAAGTCATAAAGAATTTATTAATAAAAGGTTATACGGTATTAAAAAAGATTGCCTGTACATTTATTAAATAGAAACAAAAATATAATTTGTTTTTAATCAATACGGGTAATATTTTCATACATTTTTTACATTAGGTTTTTTTTTCTTTTCCCGTGCGCAAATCTAAATTTGTGTGAATGTCAATTAACGAAAGAATTCATAATTAAATACTACACTGTTTATTTAAACATTTTTCATAACGATTAGTAACGGCGTCGTTGATGTAACTGTAGTAAGGATTGTGTATTTTTTTCTAATATTTTTTGTAATTGAAACTTATTTGACCGTTTATGACATGAGATTTGTCGTGAACTATCGAACCTCTACGGTCTAAACGCAGTCGGGATTTGTAATATTTTATGAACGAATCGAGAAATAAATGAAATTAAATTCTGTACTTTCATTAGCAGTTTACATATTTGCCGTATTTTTAAAGGACGTTTGGAAGTGATCGCCCCGCGCAGCAATTCTCCTTTACGCTCGATCGATCATAATATCAGCTGATGCAAAACGACGACGAAGCTGTCGATTTTTAGCTTTCGGTTCATCGATAGTGTGGGGATTCGATTCATAAATTCTGCCCTTCAAACAGCCTCGAAGGAAAAATTTCCGACTAGATAAATCTGCGTGAACTCTTTTTCGAGTCGGTTTATTTGTCTTCTTTTTTTGCTTTGCGGTGTTCGGTCCTTGAAGAATTGGCTCGGGTCATCGCATACTGTTAGGTTAACCGTAGAAAAAAATCTGGAACCGAAGTGCTTATTAGATGAAGCAAGACCTCTATACATCGTGTTGTGCGTCTTCTGTGCTACTTATGAGTTTCACGTGAAACCGAACGAAGTTTTGAAGAATCCTTTGCGAGGACGGGGTGGGCGATATTGAGGAAAGGGACTGACGGTAAAAATGTTCCAAGAGTAAAACGTTTTTCTTATATTTTTGTTGTTAGTTTGATACTAGTATTATATTTTGAATTTATTTTCGAAGAACCTCCTCTTAATTAATTATTTTAACCGTACGAATATCGGTTTTTATTAATTCTATTGTAATCGTAGTTAATTATCAGCCGTATAGAAGAAATGTAACTGTTTTCTTTTGTTTGTCTTTGACTCTGGACTGGTTACGAATGTTTGTATTCGTGTAACGTTACGTAATCGGCGGATTTTCGCGTTATTTGCTAGATTCGACTTTATTCTGATTTTTCAACTTAATAGATCGGTATAGAATTTCATCGGTTCATATAATAATCAAAAAGATCGCTTAATAATTTCGGGAATACTTTACTTAAACGTAGACTTTATAAGTTACTTATCAGAGGGCAGACGGAAGATCTACTAAAATGTTAACGGTTGTAAAATAAAATCTCAGATAATCGCTATAGGCTTGTTCCCGGTCAATATTTATCGAGTACCGAGGAACAAATATTTTTAATCGATTTTATACTCGTTACCGGATAATGCGTATATACCGATTAAGTTTATTATTTTCTTCTTATAACGACGAGTAATCGTTCATCCGACACGAGACTATATCGATTTTATAATTAACATCTATTTAAAATTTCTTATTTTCTAATCGAATTCGTCATTTAATACTGTTATGTTACAACAGCACTGCTGTTGTAACATAACAATATTAAATAACAATATTAATGACAGGTCACGTTTTATACTGAATAATTTATCGGATCATTTAATCGGCAATTAAAACAGAACCTTAAAATTGATTCGATTACAGTTTAATTATCTCTATTTAATTGTCTTCCTCCCGCCTCACTACTCGCCTGATTAGACGTTTGGGGATTTCCCAAATATGGAACGTAGAGGGAAGTTTCGCACCGGCACGGCTCCGTCGCGTATGAAGTTCTATTTTCCCGAATACAGCAGGGGTATCGGGGTAAAACTACGTTCATTATTATATAAGAAAGTAAGCCTGTTTAACGGATGAAAATTTTGGGTAACCAAAAGCTGTAATTAATCATAAACAATAGACAAGAATTAGTGGAGACGTCGTAGTGACTGTTTGAACGCGATACATCGTAAATCTAAACTAGAATTGACAGAAATCGGCGCCTGAATATCAATTGCGATAGGTTAAATTGTGGAACAAAAATGAAGAGGTGTGTATAACGTCTAAAAATTAGAAAGTTTATGAAAATTCAGTCGTTCCTAAAAAAATTCTTTGATATGGAACGTGACAACATCGTCACGATTAGTTAAACCGCGATACGTTATTGTAGGTTTTGAAACCGATACGAAAGAGGCGTCGGAATTTGATTCGTGTAACGTGAAAAATATTAAAGTAGTAATAAATTCAGATCGATATCGGTATGAAGATTTACAGGGGAATCGTATGATCTATAATATGTTTATAGAGTTTCAAAAATCATATTACAAAAATAGCGACTCGCCGTACACATTTTCAGATTATAAAAATAAATATCTTCATACGCGATTGATTGTTCGCGATAAAATGAATCTGTAAAAATAGGCGGTATCGATTTGAAAATTGAAGTTGAACCGAAGAGAATTTCAAGCCTAATACAATCGCATATTGTTTATTAATATACGAGAATATAGTTGCTTACCTCACCGTTAACCGGATAAGCGCGTTGTTAGATAATTTTTACATTTTTTTCTAATTTTTTTCCATTCTTTAATGTGTGGAAGTTTTATTTAACGTAATAAAAAACAGAACATCTCAAACATATATTTTACTATGAATTTTTCTGTAAATCAACTATTTCAACGTGTAAATTTAACATGAATACACATTCATCATTGAAAACAGCCGTTCTTTAATGTATTTTTATTTCATTCGAAATGTATTTTGACGGGTTTATTTAACGTATTAAATAAACTCGTGAAAAGAGAACCTCGGCTTCAACCGTCATTTTGATTGTCGGTTCTTTATGTGATTTTTTGGGTGTAACTCAAACCCGTGTTTTACTATATATTTTTCAGTAAATCCACTTTTTCTCGGTGTAAATTTAACTAGAAACACACATACATGCTGGAAACATGACCGCATATTCAAGCGTAAAAGAATCAGTACTTTCATAGAAAGCAAAATGACGGTTGAGCCTGGGGTTTTTTTAATTTATTTCTATTTATTTTAAATAAATGATGGAAAGATTTTTAAAATCGTTTGTTTATTTTATTAAAAATTGCATCGAAACATTTTTTAAAGCCGAAGTATTGTGTTCAGTTACACTAAAACAGCGCGTCTGTCTGGTTTGATAGAGATGGATTTATTTTATTTTTTTTTTTTTTTAGAATAAGTCGCTATTCTTTTTAACAAACATTTACATATTCATTAATATAAATACAAGGGTAACAACATTTTTATTTTTCTCTAAATATCGGTCAACATGATTCATACGTATAGACGCCACATACCGATTTGGAATCCTATTTACCTTGAAAAAATAAGTTCTGATTATTTTGTTTTAGGAAGTCGAAAGAAATGGTATATTTCAGAAGCGTGTATTTCGTAAGCGTAATAAATATTTAACGACGATCAATACCTTAGCGTTTTGTTAAGACGCTTCGGAGCAAAAAAATTCGGTTTGATTTTGATACAGGTTAAATCAATTCGATTATCTAAAGAGAATTTGTCATCTAATAAAACACCCGAAGATTTATCGGTAATTTTAAATATCGGTTTCTTTTGTTTTTTATTATTATTTTAGCAGGTGACAAGTGTCTTTATTGTAATTGCGGTCATCTCTTTTTGGAATACTCAGGCATAACAAGCATAATGACCGATTTCAACAGTTTCAAATTAATGAAAATTTTGGACATTTTTCGATAAAAATCATCGTTTAAAAAAATAAGACGGGCTATAGCCCGCCGCAAAAATGTTACACGGATTATGTTTCCTTACGATTGATTTTTTAAAATGTCTTTCTAAATGTAACTAAATAACGTTCATGAATTTAGCGTTCTAACGACGAAAAGCTTCAAAATCCTGAACATTTGTAGCCGTTTCTTGAGTTGCGATTTTTTAACGCATATTTAACATTATTTAACGCATATATTTAACATATTATATAGTTCGTCATGCGGTCGCTGTGTTCATTACTTCCTACATTTCATTTCTTATAACTATTTGTATCGCCATCGATTCGATCGTAAAAGGCGAACTCTACCGGTAACTTCATTAAGAAGTCGTTCGAGTGACAGGTGATTTGCATTAACTAACAAACGAATGCAAATATTTTACAATAGGTTTTTTCTTTTCTTTTACTAATGTAATTAACGTTTGTTGAAAATATTTTTTTGTTTATTTATTTTTTTATTATTTTAACAAGTCAGCATAAAAATATACAGTTTACAATGATTTCTCTTTTGTTGTTTTCATATCGTATTAACACCTGTATTCAATTCGTGCGGGCCTTGAAATTAATTAAAAGTTTTAGCGTGTTTTAAAGCGTTTACTTATTCCTTTTAAGATGTACTGCATATATCTTCTGTTAATTAGACATTTTTTTTTTAACCGAATCGCTTCACGTAAAAAGTATTTATAGAAATAGAAAATATTCTCATTTATTGTTACTTAGGATAGAAACTACGTTTCTTTAGCGTGCAAGTTAAAACTCCATTTTTATACGTACGTAAACGGTTCGGGTTTACGTTCGATTGACAAAATTTTTTGATATTAATTTACGTTAATACCGATTAGGACCTTAATTAAAATTTTAAATATTTATTTATTTAGTTTTTCCGTCCTCCTTTTTTATGTTATTTTTTATTATAATATACTTAATCTAACTCTTTTTGCAAATAAGTTAAACCTTTTAAAAAAGTACTTTACGACAGCTAAAACTTCAACTTCATCCGTTTTTCAGAAAAGTCAAATCTTTATGTGTAGGAAATGGCAGGAGGTACAGCCGACTTGAATCCTGAGGCGGCTGGCTGCTTTGCGATTGGTGGCGCAAACTATCAGAATCTTTATATCCAAACGAAGAAAGGAAAAAATGTTATTTTTATGGGATATTCTTTTCTGCTCGGAAAACACTCGATTAAAAATAAGTTTTGATATTATCGGTAGAAAAAGATAAAATGAAATGCTGAAAATTAAAAAAAAATAGCCGGAAACTTTGAAAGTTTGTACTTAATCGGACTTTTGTACAAACTTTAATTAAAATAGACCGTACTATTCTTTCACAGATATGTTTTAAGCGTTCTTTCTAGGGAGAAAGGGTTATATTAATGTTTTTAACTTAAAATACTTATTCTAGATACGACTTTCTACACTTGGCGGTGTTGCACTTAAAGCAACTTATATTTAGTTTCTTTGGTAAACCTTTGACGGGTTTTGAAAACGCCTACATCGATTTCGGGAATAGCTCTTGTATATCGTG
Organism: Lycorma delicatula; assembly: GCF_047948215.1. NCBI lineage: Eukaryota > Metazoa > Arthropoda > Insecta > Hemiptera > Fulgoridae > Lycorma > Lycorma delicatula. The sequence goes on along the minus strand of NC_134463.1, from coordinate 129,471,887 downwards.
GTAGATACCTTTACAATAAATTTTACCCCGTATTTTATTATTTCATCAACCGGTGTTGATAATTCTGTGAAATTTTTAAAATTATTTGACGAGACAAAGTAATTAAAAAATGTTTCAAGTTTATTAACGATAACCTCGGTTTTAATAATCGTTTATTTTTAACAAGGCGATGCAAACCCGTAACGAGAAAGTCGCGGTGTATATACTTATTACATTTTCCTCGAGGATGAAATATAAAGCCGGCTTACTGAATCGGAACCGGTTAGCGATTGCACCGTATAAGTAGACGGTAATTCAAAATTTAGGTGACGCTAAAGAGCCATACCGACCGGGATTTCTTCTTAATATCGTACCTTTAAGCAGTGAAACATATTACAACAGTAAATTTAATTAGCTTATTTTTATAATTTCCGCGATTACCGTGGCGGAGTGGTATCGTCTCGGCCTTTTTTCCGGGATCCCGGGTTCGAATCCCGGTCAGACGTGGAATTTTTCATACGCTACTAAATTCCATTTCCGTATTCCACGCACAACTTTTTAGCTTATGTGACGATATCGTAAAAAATAATAATGAAAGAACTATTAATTACCCGTGTTAATAATCGATCGAAAGATATAGATTTCAAAATTAATTAATCGACGGCTAATTCTTTATTTTCTAACCGAAATCCTTATTTATATTTGTACGGCCGTTTTAATATTAATGATAGATCACGTTTAAAATGAATAATTAATTACTTAATTGTCGATTTGAACATATTATTACCGATTTAATTACAACGGTTTGATTCTCTCCTCTCGACCGTCTCCGTACTTGTCTGATCTGAAATTTATTTATTTGATTTCAGCCGGGTACAACATTCCATTTTACAGGAGCAATTGGTTTATAGATAACGTATATACCTTACGAAATCCCTTTTCTCTAGTTAAACCCGTTATGTATTATTTATTTTTTTATCGCATCTACAAAAAAACAAAAATAAATAACCAGAATTACAGTATAACCAGTTGAACTGAACAAAATTAATTCCAAAATCTATTAAAAATTTCCCGATAAAAGATTTATTTTTTACCTGATCACTGCAGGTAAATCCTAATTACGGTTTTATTTTCTCTGTTTTTTTATAAATATTTTCAGAAAAAATCAACAACTAATAAAACAGTGACGGTATTCGAACCCAGAATCTTTCACATATATGTAGTGATTCTACTACTCTGCCGCACGGATCAGTACGCCCACAACCTACGCATAATCACTCTTATTTTTAGTATAATTTAACTTAAAAACGGTTTTTTAACCTTTAAAAAAAATTCCGTTTTTTCGTTACACGGCTGATACGTTTATATTTTAATATATCTTACCCAACCCGAATCGGTATAGTTCTGATATAGGCGATGGTTGCCTAGCTAGCGCGGGATTATATATGCTGCTAATCGTGTAAGACGGTATACATACGGTATAATCAATTTTACGGTTTATATCAGTATAATTTTTATATATTTTGTAATAATTTTTTAATTAATTTTTTTATACTAATTTACGGTATAAATTTTTTTTATAGAACTTTTTATACTAATATTTATTTCAATCGATAAAGAAATTCACATCGTAAATTTGTAGTCTTATATTTTTATAAAAAAATAAATTCATAACCAAATAAAATAATACATACGTATTTAGCTATCTTATTTTTAAATAATTAAAGTAAAAAGGAAAAAAAAATTATTACCTTGAAATGTCGATATTTCTTGTTTTTTGTGTTATAATTGTTTTTACCAGCTCGACATTCCTTTTTTCCGTAAAACGTTTACACTTCACGTTATAATGTAATTCGTTATGAATTTTTTAACTAGTACTAGCATAATACAAATAACTAAAGTAAAAAATTACAAAGTTGCCAAATATATACTTCATTGCCTACTGCGTGTTTTCGTCTTCTAACGATTCTGATGAAGTCTCGCTTCCCAAATTGATGATGATACGTTCAATTTGTTGTTCTAAAAGTGCTTACAGCTTGCATTACTCATCTTCGTTTTTTTAACAGGTTCACATCATTTTATCCATTCCTCGACTGAGATTTCTGCGAACGTTTTATGATAAATTTCCATTGTTGTAGCTGTCGTATTGTACATTTTCGGCTGCGATCCGGTTCTTCACCCGTGCCCATATCATCTCGATGGTTATGCAGTTTCATTTATTTAATGAATCAATTTTGTTTTATATAAATATTTTTTTACGTTTATTTTAATTGAGGAAACTTATTAAAAAAAAAATATGTACCTGTTTCCGTGGTTATACAGTTTCATTTTTTTAATGAATTGTCATTTTTATATAGTTGCACGTGCTGTCCAATGTTCGATGCGGGTTTGGTGGTCGGGACCACACGTTAACATCTGTGGCGACTTACCAGGCGTTCCTGGATACTCTGTTTCCAGATGCTGCGGAGGGTGAAGTAGAAATCGGCGTGAGGGAGGTTGAGACACCGTTCCCTTGTATACGGGCTTGGGTCCCGTAGACCGCATGGTTTCTCGAATGGCACTGAGAAAGGCACCGAGGATTGGCCAGCTTGACCCGGATGTATTCTATCATTTACTACCTGTCATAAGAGAGCCGCTTGGCAGGCTGTTCTCGGGTGCCTTAGCTGGGGTTGCTTTCCGACTCGTTGGAAGGTGGCTTTGATGAAGGTGATCTTAAAATCAGGAAAGGATCCGAGTGAGGTCAGCACTTATCGACCCATCAGCCTCTTGCCGGTAATCGGCAAGTTGCTTGAAAAGCTGGTTGTGGAACGGTTCTGGGAAAACATCGATACGAACGATTTTCTAAATCGAGGCCAATACGGCTTCATAAAAGAGATTGACACCGAGGATTACATCTTAAATGCACTTGCCGATGTGGAAAGCGCCGACTGTAAATATGTTTTGACAATTTTTATTGACATAGAGTCAGCATTTTCTTCCTTGTGTTGGAGTTCTGTTCTCTATGAGTTGGAACGCCGCAATGTTCCCGTAGCCCTGCAGGCCGTGGTACGTGACTATTAGTCTAACCGTACGGCTCTGTTTAAGGATGCAAACCTAGTTGTGGTAAAATCAGTCATCAGGGGAAGCCCGCAGGGTTCCGTTTTCGGTCCCTTGCTGTGGAACTTTGTATTCGACGGACTTCTGGGATTGACATTTCCAGAAGGGGTTACGGCCTAGGCTTTCCCGATAACTGTCTCCTATTAGTTCGTCGTAATTCACGATCACAGCTAGAAGACCGGGCGCAGGCGGCCTTGTCAACCGCAGAGGGCTGGATAGACATTCGAATTTTAAAGATTTCTGTGCCCAAGACGAAGTTTATGTTTCTCAAGAGTGCAGACAAATTATCGTATAGTCGAAACACCCACATTAAGTATAAAGGCTGTGTAATCAGCCGAGTTAGAGTTCATAATTACCTAGGTGTTTTTTTTTTTAATGAAACGTTGCTGTTTAGCAACCACATTAGGCAAGTAGCGGCGGACGCCGTCTCAGTGATGCAAAAACTTAGGAGGATGGCTCGGAAAGACTACGGGTTGTCGGGCCGTCAAACGTACATGGTGTACCGAGGTGTCTTCGAAAGCATAACCTCTTACGCGTCGCCCAAACGGGCGCCGCGTAACAGCCGTTTGGGCTGGAATAGGACACCACGACTAAGGTTAGGTCCTTGTATAGATTTATATTGGACTTGGTGGGATAGTACTCCTCTAGTTCGTTTTTAAGGACAACGGGAGCCCAAGTGCTCTCCAACCACGCGAATTTGAACCATTATTTGTTTTGGTTCCACCTGACAGTTGATGAGCATTGCGTTTGCAGGGAACGAACGTATGATGTACGATTGTCCAGCTCTTACGATATGGTGGGGGGGGGGGGGGCAGAACTCAGACCACCCTGCAACTTAGAAGTCAAGGGAAAAATTGGCTACTCACAAGCGGCGAGTCAATGTGGCGACAGCCGCATTGTCGGACCGTGTGGGAGTTCCTTAATGCTCCCAAATTAAGGCTCCAAGCGCTATAATATGATGGGTAGGTACTTGTTGGCATTCAACGATCTAGGCGTGGCAGCAAATTGCTGTCCTTGACGAAATTAATTTTAATTTATTGACAAGTCATATATTTTAGTATGTAGATGGGGTGCGTCTACCCATTTTAGCAATATATGAAAAGCGAGCGGTGAGACACGAAAGGGAATGGTGTAGAGCACCTCGCTTATTCCGCTCACGCAGTTAAGTAAGCTCTAGGAGCTAATTAGAGGATATCGGTCGCTAAACCGTTTTGAGGAACAGTAGCCGTTTGTGGTACGGACATTCGTTCACGCTTTAGGGCGACCGAATGGGGTGGTGGTAGGAGAAATGCCAAAGACAAACCGATCATTTCGATGGGATTCAAATCGGAATGATATGGGGAGCAGGCGTAAAACAGGGAAGTCGGCTTCTTCCAATATCTTATCTATCTTAAATGTTATCAGATGATCTTTATTTTTTTTTAATCGTCTCATACAACTGAACTTTCGTCAAATTTTCACGGAATGATATGCTGTTAGTCTGCAGCCGGTCAATCATTGATTTTTTTGTTGATGTTGAATTCGGTGCTTGACTTTCTTCGGCATTGTGATAAGAAACATTATCTAAAATAACGACATTGTTTACCGGCAAGTCGGACATTAATTTTTCTGTTATTCGCTTTAAAAACACGTTGAAATTCATCTGAGAATGATAATCATCAAGGAATTTGGCTTCCAATACTTAAGCGGTTGGAAACGAATCCCATTTCATCACCGGCGTGGATAATTATTGCCCTTTCTCCTTTTGAAATTGGCACGGCAAAACACTCAGACGCATTTTAAGGTGGCCAATATTTTTGTTGGCAATGAGAATTTAAAATATAAGTTTCATCGACGTAGGCGCTTGGTTTTCCTTCAACTCGATATTCTTCAACGCAAAGCGTTTGGATTGAATATCATGTTTTTCAATAAGAATTGCCCTATTATTTATTTCTCTTCCATTTGAAGTCCGTGCTTAACAAAATTGTCCGTAAGCTACTCTTTTGCCCATTAAATACCCCCATCACTTTTTAGTTTTGCGATAAGTATCCATAGAGAAGGCAAGCAGCCCTCGGTTAAGTAAAATTTTAACACTTTTCGTCGTATAGCATGTCGATCAAAACCGTCCGGGTTTGTCACTTCTTTTTTGCGTTTTATTCCTTTGCAAGGAGAACTGAATTTTTTCCGAAGCTATTTCACCAGTAATTCGATAAAATGTTCTTTTTGCGACTCCTGTGGCATACGCAACACACTCTACAACCTTTTTGGGGTTACTAATAAACATCTCAGCTGCAGCTTCTCCTGTCATGTAATTAAAAACGTTGTGTATAATTTCTTTCCCTTGGCGGTGAATGCCTTTTCCACGTAAATTAGACGTAATATGCAAAATAATAAAATCGATTCGCTACCGTAAGAATACAGCCGACAAAAATTTACAAATTTAACGCCAATAAATTACTGTTAAAATTTTACTTAATACTTCAATTACTTTCAAGAATTGAAACTCAAAGAACGCTATAATCGAACAATAACCTTACCCTTTGGACCGCACAATTAAGTGAACAAGTTTTAATACATGTTGAGTTGGTACTAGACTGACGAACCACATTAGAAGCGAGCGCTGGCGTTTTGGCCTGGTTTGAATCCAGAGGTCCCAGGTTTGAATCCCGATCAAACATGTATTTTTCACACGCTACAAATCATTCATCTCATCCTCTGAAGCGATACCTAACGGTGATCCCGAAGGTTAAAAAAAAACCACAATACAAAAATTCATGAAATAAGAGTAACAAAAAAAAAGTGAGACTTTATTTAAGGAGATTTAAATTTTAAAGAGAAACCTGAGTCTTAACATAAGTGACCGCCAAAAATCATATGATTCAAGTTATTCTTGTAATAATTTAATTTATAATATCATATGCTACTGCAAATACAGTATAAATTAGAACGGATCATTTACAAAAACAAGTTAGTCTCTGAATGAATCAGAAACGGTTTGTGTAAATAGAGATTTAATGTTTCATTTGAATGTTTAGAATGACACATCGTTTGGTTATTATTTACACAAATCTGATTAAAGAAATTTTCTTACGTATGACTCATCGCCTAAGCTAGGGTACTAGCATACTTGTTCGCCCCTCTCAGAACAAAGGGGAAGAGCGTAGCATAAACAGTAGTCAAAAATCTTGATTGTTTGGCTATGACATATACAGTTATAAAACTATAAATAAATGTACTTTGGCCTAAACACTAATCAGTAATAGCCGATTAGTCTGTATAATATTTCATCACATATTTATTTCAGTATCTAATAAAGAAATCGATTAGTAATTTAATAATATATCTGTGCCACTACTTCGGCTTGGACAAGCTATACAAAAGTTGTTGCTTTAGGCAATTTTCCCTGTCTGAGGTACGTACGGAAAGCATCTAAGGGGCAAAAAAAACCGCTCGTTAAAATTATTTTATTAAAAACTCTTGATGTTCAGCGTGCTCCTGCGGTGAAGTAAGCAAAAGTGTCGCTTTAAGATCCAATTATACCCGTACGAACGCGTTCGCGTATAACTGGTATAACGGAACGCGTTATACCCGTACGCCTGACACGTTCCGTTCTGTCCAACGGGTTTCTGCGGCGGGCTCAATTTATAATACACAGGGAGACAATCGTGCGGTTTCCGAGACAAAAATTGCCAATATACATTTTTGATGTCGTTACGTTCAACGTTCACGATGCATTTCTTTACGGAATATTTACCTATAACTTTCATCGCTTCGCACCTATGTTACTTTTAAATATTTAATCGACGATGAAAGAAAATTCGACGAATATTTCCTTGTTACGAAAAACATTAAAATTTGAAATCGGGCTCAAATATTTCTAGAGAAATAAATGTTACTTTTTGAAAAAAAAGTTTTTTTGTGGTGGTTGTACGGCGAGTTGTTTTACGCGAGAAAAAAGAAAAATTCCTTTAAAATTAATTCTTTCTTATTTTCCTTGTATAATTTTATAAAACGGTTACACAAGTATTAATTAATATCGCATAGTTATTTATTTTAATGGTACGAAGACTCGTTCGGTATCAAGTAATTAATAAACATTAGCAAACTAATTATTTAGAAATTTAATCGATGTATAAATACAATCGAAATAATTAGCTAATAAAAATTATTACAAACGAGTTAAACTGTTTATACACGATACCTAATTACAATTAATTAACGTATCGGGCTTAAATTCAACTTATAATAATAAAACAAATTTTTAAAAAATTAAATGGGAAAGATTTTTTTATTATTTTAATACAAATCAGAGAAAATTTTCTCCTTTATTCCATATGCGTCCGTGACGACATTTAACCGTTTAAATTACATGTTTTTCCCGATAAATTTTGTCTCGATTTACAAAATCGATTGAATTTTCGATCAGGTGATTCATGCCGTACGAATTTTATGAAATAATATGTTTAGACGATTTCCGAAAACAAGAAAAAATCGTCAGATGTAATATCACACGAACAGGCGACTATTCAAGCCTTTCTTGGCGCCCTTTCCGTTTGGTAAAGATTGATAAGTTTGTTCAAGATTGTCTTTTAATTAAGAGCGCGACGAGAAGGTTATCATCTTGCTATCGAATACAGGAACCGCCGTTGTCACAAGCTCGGGAATTGCATAAATAAGTTTTTTACACAGATCGTGTAAGGAACGGATAGATATGCTAGTTCATAGATAAAAAAAAGGCAACTGCTTCAGCATTTTGTCTGGATGGATTAAGGGCTGTGGTACATCAGAGCAGCATTACAAAACTCACAACTGGTTGTTAAGTAAACGCTAGATGCGGTTATAAGTCCGTATTAATTATTTATTTAAAATATAGAATATTCAGAAGGCGTTAATGAAAGTTATTTGAGCTTATATTACAGAAACCTCTGTAGTACAGTATCAGATATGTAATCGGAATACAGAAAATTCAACATCATCGGTGTTGAATCTGATGATTCAACATCAGAATCAACACAGCCTCCACGCCTCCCGCAGACTCACATATAGCGAAACAGAATAATTATAATTAACACCAGATAACCGTTAGAGAAAATCCAAATAAAATATTTTCCAAAAAAGAAGACTTTAAAAATAACCTAGCCGGCGAAAGGCTACCTGAACGACCAAAAACTTGATCCTGTTTCCGGGACTATCTGTAAAGGACGGGCGGATTCAATACAAGTCGCTGTCATGATTGCTAGCATTGGTGTTTTTTTGCCCTAGATGCGCGACTTAAGAATGGTGCTCGAGGATCAGGGTGTGGAGGGGGCCAACAATATAATCGAGGTGATGCTCAGCAATAGCGGCAAATGGGAATGCGTCTCGACTACGTCGCAACAATGATAGAAAAGAAGGCCAATCATGAGGGGATGACAGGCGAGGAGATGCGGATCGATAGACGTGGAGTTCGGTGACGGGTGATCAAGGGGGCCAGCTTCTGGGAGTTGTCGCTCGTCGATCGCCCCCTGGGGACGCCATCCGGTCATCTAGATTCGGATAGTAGAGTGCCTGGATGATCGCGCAGGGGTTGTGTACGTACCGTGGTTTACATCCGGACCCTGCGTGATAAGAGGGTGAGAGCCCCGCATTGCCATCAGTGCGGGCCTGACAGCGGCTGGCGCAGATTTCTCCTCTCCCTACGGATAGAAAACAGTAAAAAACTAATAAACCCTCAATGAAAATACGAAAAACCAAAACAACGACGTAAACTCCACAAATGAAACATTCTTCTATTCAAACACGTCCCGCTCGACGGCGTCGCCTGTTGAACTACGCGAATCAATTCCGCGTAAATTAAGCTCCTTCACGAATTCACCAGGCCAATGAATGCGGTAATAAAATTGATCATTTAATAATTCTTTTCGTTGTTTTTTAACGGATATTTTAAAGAAGTTTGAAAATATTTTTCTCCGTTTATCGGTTTGATTTCTTGGAGCCGTTCCATTTGAAGTGGGCCTATCATTCGGTAGAGATATTTATTTTACGACAAATAAATTCCGTCCTTTTGTCAAAATCTTCCTGAAATAATCTCGGCCGATAACACGTTTTCCTTTAGAATAACAATTCCTTTAATAAGTTTGTAAACGTTTTCTAGTATTTTCTTTCTAACAAGAAGCCTTTTTATCGATGATTGAGAACTCTTTACTGACCTCTTCGTAACACGATTGTTATATAAGAGAGGATACTCTTAAATAACCTTTCGGCAAGTAAATATAGAAAACAGAAATTTAGAAAACGCTCCTACACCCGAGGACCTAGGAATCCCCCCACGAGGGGGCTTGTTAACTAAAAAATGTTAAATAGAAACAGCAAAATTGTAACGCATCATTTTAAAGAGAGTTGAAAAACAAAAAATATTGAAAGTAAAAACTTTCGGGATTACGATAACTTAAACAAAAATTGTGTTTATTTATCTTTTTCGGAGCTAGTTTCAGACGTGTTTTACAGTATCTCTTAAATAACTGCTCAGCAGTGAAAAAAGATAAGAGCAAATGCTCTCGCTAAACGATAGATTGATCAGTAACAAGTATGTATCGGTTTACTAACGATTGGAAAATTAAAATTTCGTATCGCAGGCTAAACTGACTTTTACCCCGATTTATATACAAATTGTACGCTTTTTTGGGTTATCCTTGTCTCCCGTCTAACAAACAAGTTTTTGTTACTCTCCTCTATGCAAGGAAAAGATAATACATACCTGCACTTAAAATTTCGTAGTTCGATAGTACAAATTGATAAAATTGTGACGTATTAGTTATTTTAAAAAGTGTAAATGTTTTTTTTTTGAAGAGTGTACAGTTTTCACGTCCAGCCCTTTTTCAAGTCGGCTGGTATTAAAAGATGTATTACGCGTCGTTTTTTAACGTAACATACGAGAATATCTCGTATATCGGAGAATATTTTACCGTTGTATCTATAAAGTTCAGTTTTCTGATCGACGGAATAGTAAAAAATAATCATTTCCGTTCCCGAGACGCAATCGCGCTTAGAAATCAGACATTTTTAATTTAACGAGCTATTAAAAGAATCTGAATTCGATCCCCCTTATTAAATATTATAAAATGGCGACGATAAGTTTCTACATTTTCCTTCCTTGTACGAAGTAAAGGAAGTATTGTGATCGCGAAAAATTTCGGTTTCCAGATTTCAACGGAAATATCCATTTTGACCATCCTTGAATCCATTTTGACTAGTTTCGGCGTGACGTTTGTACGTATCTAGAGATAAATCAAAAACGATTAGCCGTAGGATGTTGAAAATTTGGATTAGGACTGTTGTAACATCTAGTTGTGCACCTCCCCTTTTGATTGCAATCGACTGAACCAAAAAAGCCGAAATATCAAAATAACTTGAATTTGGACTTTTTTTTATCCGCAGTAATCGGGAGCTTTTCAACGATATATCATACGCGATACTTATATTAATCGGTTCCAGAGTTTTAACCAAACAGAATTTTAATTAATGAAATATTTGGATCTTACAAGGGAAGGCACATCGGTTCGAATACAAGAGCTTCTTTTTCCATCTCCTTTTTTTAATTTAAATGTATTGATTTATTAATAATTATTAACCCGTGATTGTAAAAACATTTTTACGATGAATAATAATTCAATAATAAAAAAAGAAAAAATGAAAAAATATCAGAAGTTTTTACCGAAATAAAATTTTATTTACTTTTCATTAAAAAAAAATGTGTAAATGTAATTTAATAGGTGAACACGAAAGTCATATGTTGTCCACATCAGATTTTTTATCTGTTCTGTTATTTTATTGTAAAAATTTATTTCATTTACGCAAGATTTCTACACGTATTTATAATTTAGTTCATCTCACCCGTTATTTTATGAAAGTTATTTTTTATTCGTACACAGTGAATAAGAAACGGTTAAATTACGCGCGAAATTTAATTTAGACATCAAACGAGTAAATCGGTAATCCGCTAAGTATTCCTATAAGGGTTCTTTTTGCTTTTGTTTTAAGGTTTCCTTAAATTTGTAACCGAAGTAAGTACGTATGAAATTAAGAACAATCGATTCGGTCTAAGCAGGTTTGTTTTTGTTCCCCGTCCGGTGTAAACCGGTAATGAAGTCGATACCCGTTAATCTTTATCGTGCAACGTAACGATATATTAACATCGAATTAATTTTCATCGATTGTCAGCCGATTGATGTAACGGCCATTTTCTTACAAAATAAGCACCTTTTAATTTGAGAAATAACTTTGCCGGGTTACTGTGTCGCCAATATCAATCGTAAAAAAATTTAATTACACAGTTAGAACGATCAGTCGTTTTCTACGAAAAATATGTAACAAAACTTGTATTTATTTTTCTTTTTTTTATCGGCTTAAAACTGCAAAAGTAATTTTTAGGTAGCTATCAAAAAATAATCTGAGTAATAATCTTGTATTCTAAACGTAATTCTTGTATTCGTCTATACGTGATTTATCTCTGCCGATTATCATTCGAGTAAATAATTTTTTTCTACGGCTCTATTATAAGGTTTGAATTTCGCGGCTAGAACGTGTTTCGTAATGAGGATCATTATGAAACAGATATTCATTACGATACAGTTGTTCAACCGATCAAAAGCCTACTCTTTACTACCGCTGATCGATCAGAAGTTTTTTACTGTATCGGCGGTTTTTTACTTTGATTTTAATCCGATTTAGTAGTCGGAAAGCAGAGGTTAATTTGAAAGTACACCGATAGTCAACTAAGCTTCTAACTGTTGCGAAGTTTACGACAATCGCCGAGGCTCGTGTCGTAACTTCGCACTCGTGCATGTATGGCTATCGTTATATGCTCGTGGCATAATGTACTTTTAAAACGCCCGTGCCTTTGTTTTAAAAAAATAAGGCGCATTCAGGAATCTTAAAAATATTTTGCGATGAATTGGAATCGTCAGCGGAAAGAGGATTTGATAAAATACTGGAGAAACGCAATCAATATCGATTTAAAATTATTTTAGAAAGTAAAAAGGCGCGCGCGGAACACAGTTCTGTCGTTCAAGAATATTGCGATCCATTATGTACCTACAATTTGTTGTTATTCTTAACTTGTTTACAAATTTATCTCGACGTTACAGTATTTCCCAGTTAGTAGTGCGCACTGATCTCTGTTCTCCGCTTTATAGTGATCATCATTAATTTCAGAGATAACGACTTTGTGTTTCTTGTGTATAATAGTTAGACGCTTAGGTACGTCACATCTATAAGGTTGTCCGGATAGGTGGGTAAATCCACCGATTAATTTCCTTGAAAGTATTGATTTTATTATCGCTTTGTTCATTAGAAAACACGTAAAATGTTAAAATGTTTGGTAATTAATATATTTTTCCGTAGATTTGAACTTTCCCGTTATCTTACAGGCTACACTTAGAACAGCCGTCATAAAATCCGATCGACGATTTGGCTAATCGATCGCTAACCGAAGCTGTCATTTTTAGTTTCAAATTTTTATCATAAAAATCTTATAGAAGTTTTTCTTACGTATGTAAATATCAGAAAGAAAAAGGAAGTCTTTGCTATACCTTCTAAGCACCAAGGCTTTAGGACGGGGTTTTCAATACGGCCGATCCATAGTAAAAATACATCGGTAAATTCACCCTATTCGAATCGCCTAGTTTAGAGGAATGTAATACTTTTAAAGAATCCTGTGTCCTTAGCTTTATTTCGGATCCGTCGTACATCTAATGAAACCCGTAGGAAACAATCGGGAAAAACGTAGGAGAAGGGCAAAACTGTAAATGTGAAAACGGACCATCTACTCCCAAAAGGATTTGTGAAATTAGAAAAAGCTACTTAAAGGGGCGCTTCGAGTTCTCTGTAGAAAGGGACCCTTCAATAATTCCTAGAGAGATCCGAAAGGACGATTTTGTATAGTTGGCAACACATTCGTTCGCTGCTCGGTTTTCATCGGTGCATAAACCCTCCGTGTGAATTATTTTTTTTGTTTTTAAGTCTAAAATTTATATCTTTGAGTATAAAGTTTTTGAAAAACACGACCGCGCGTAAAAGCACTGGATTTATACCGTCCGTGTTGAAAACTCATATGCGCGTGGTCGAGCTTATTTGTAAATGTCTTACTTGTTCGTGCCGGAAACCTATTAACTAACATAGTCTACTTTTCTAGTCTTTAAATTATATAAAAATAGTTTATTTCTTCGTTTTACGAAAAACCTATGAATGACCTAAATTTGTGGAATACTTACAAAAGGCGTGTTTTTTTGTAGAATTTTTTGTTTTATCTTTGTATCGTTTACATTAATTTACAGTTTATTTGCATCTGATTTCATCTATCGTCTGACTTGTTTACGACCTGAAAATTCGTTTTTACGTAAATTCCACTGAACGAATAGAATAGATCCGACAAACAAGTAAAAAGTAATTACTTTTTAAACGTGAAACGTTCGGTTGTATATTTTAATATTTTTATTTTAAAATAATAATAATAAAATTAAAAATACGTACGTATTATAAAGGATGTAAATAATCGACAAAAAGTAAAAACGTAATAGTCTAATCGGTACTAACCGAAATACAAATAGTTTCTAAAATAAATATATTTATTATAAATCCTGTCCTCTTTCAAAATCGATGTAAGTACAAAATCTAAAATTTCACCAAAAAAGCCGGTTTTAGTGTAACCACTAACGAACTGCACAGTAACAAAATATAAACGTTTCTGATGCGCTAACATACGATATCGAGAGTGACATGCTGGACCCCATCGGTAGAGATGGAAAAGCCGCTGTATTACAGCGCGAATGTGCGCTGTCAGCAAGTTTCATGCGTGCGTTGACCACGCGCCTGCAAGAGCTCAGCACTGAATGCATTAAATATATGCTGTAATAAAAAATTAAAAAAACAAAATTGTTTTTCTCCACGGTACTACGGTAGCCGTCCTAGGGAGGTGAGACTCAGGTTTCCTGGAGGAAACTCCTAGCCCCGTTCCTAGAATTGTACGCTTTGGTAGTTGTAACTATTACTATATAAATAGTTCTAGAACGCCTAGAAATTATTCCGTCTAAATTGTTTTCACTTCCGATTCGGGCGTGTTTCTATGCTAAACGGTCTGTAATTCGGTTTCGCTTAAAGTTATTAAAGAGCCGAGAAATAAAAGTACTGTCGGACAATATCTATCGATGAACGGTACTTTTTCAGCGGAACTTTGTCGGTAAAGAGAATATTTGTCGTATTTTTGATCGGGACACGCTAATCGGAGTCTTTAATTTTTAATCCGTGAAGTTAACAGATGTTTACGATTTCCGGTATACGAATTAAATTTAAACGCAGATCTTTTCCGATCATATTATCTCTTCTAAAACCCACTCGTCGTATGTTAAATAGTATATTAATATTATTATTATCTGTAGTGTCTGTGTTTAGATAACAGATATGCGGAACGAGAACGTCCTACACCTATTAATTATCTACCGTTAGAAGAATGATGTGTTCGTTTTGACCTTTATACGCTACATTTTATTCTCGATGACCCTCGGTAATTGTAAAAGGTTATCGTGTAATAAAAATGACATGTTAACAAGTCGAATATACAACCGCCTTTATAACACGGAATATGTGGTTTTAATTAATTTATTTGTCGGTATCCTCCAATTGTATCTGCTTTCTTGTGTATCGTTCTCCTTAGTTAGCGATTATGTTATGTTTTATCAGGCCGATGATATTATATGACATTAAGTATACGATAATGAAGGTCTGGCTCGCAACGTGCATGTTTTTTTTTTGTGTTTTACCGTAAAAGTTTAAATCGTAAAAAAGGGAACTTGTATTTTTAATAAACGCCAATCTATCAAAAGAGCCTTGTTTAAAATATTACGGTCGATATTAGCAAATTTTTTCTCGCAGCTGCGGGTAAAAAATATGTTATTTTTGTGTCTAAATCCGTTTGCGTGTGTAATCCTTTGCAAAATATTTCGTTAATATCGATATCTTATCCGCTAAAACTGTCACAGTAACGTTTTTACCTTTCCGTTAATCGGAGATTAAAATGTTACAATAAAAAGGGAAAGTATCGAATTAACATTTTGCGAAACGGTGTTTTTTTTTGAGGTTTCTGGAAGTTCGACCTACTACGTAAATTTTCAACTCTGAATGCGCGCGCGCGTGTGTTTCTTAAATACCTCAGGAAAGAATTGATAAGTAAAGTCTAAATGTTCAGAAAATAGTTTAAGGAGAACTACGCTATGAAATTAAAAAAAGATCGTTGTAAGATTAAGCAGAGAAGTATAGCGGTAGGGGGTGCCATGTCGCGATAAAATTAAACTACAGCATATTTTCTTTCGTATGTATCCATTATGACTTTTCAATATAATCGATAAATGCGAAACGACTATCCACTCCCTCCAAAAAAAAAAAAATGTTAGTTATTATGAATTTTATTTTAATTTAGACAGTAAATCTTATCCGACTGTAATTAATACAGTCTTTATTAATTAATTTTAAGTTTGATTTTCTTATAATAATCGTTTTCATTAGATCGAACAGGAGGAACTTTCTCCGTCGATATATCTTTGGAATTCTGTATTCGGTATTATTTCCTGGACTCCGGCTTCCTTGCCGCTAACCTTTGATCTTTCCCTTTTAAAATTACCTACTCGTTTACCCGCTTATTCTTCATCGTCATCATCTTCGATTCCCTTAATCCAAGTTTCCTCGGGTCGGGCCTTCTACAAAATTTCTTCACGCGCCTCGATCCACGAACCGTTTATCTCTCTTCCGTTATTCCTACAGCATCCCCTCTCTTGCTCACTTCCTCTATCACCGTATTTGTCTATTTCATTCTCGGTCAATCCCCTGGTCTTCTACCATTTTCCTCTGCATGCAGGATCCTGTCGTTTGGTAATCCTTTCTCCATCCTTTTATTATTTATTTATTTATATATTTATTATTTATTTCTCCATCCAAACCACCTCAGCTTTGATCTTCCAGTCGGCTCGACAAGGCTTTCCGATTTCAGTTCCTCCCTGATCGTATTGTTCCTTACCACGTTCCTTTCTTGTCTTCCCTAGCCTGCTTATTTTATTTTAATTTCTATAAAATAAGCTATTTCGTGATATAAATGAAATTCGTGACATTAATAGAAATTCTCTTAATTAAATATAAGTAAGTTAATATTCAATTAGTACATAATATTAACCCACCGGGTCGGTCTAGTGGTTAACTCGTCTTCGCAAATCAGCTGATTTCGGAGTCGAGAGTTCCAACGTTTGAGTCCTAGTAAAGGCAGTTACTTTTATACGGATTTGAATACTAGATCGTGGATATCGGTGTTTTTTGGCGGTTGGATTTCAATTAACCACACATCTTAGAAGCGGTCGACCTGAGACTGTACAAGACTACACCTCACTTACACTCATATATATCCTCTGAAGTAATATCTGACGGTGATTCCCGGAGGCTAAACAGGGAAAAAGAAGTATATAATATTATATATTAGATCATTACCGGTTTCAAAAAAAATCTTTTAATTAAATATTAAGAAAATTATACGGATTTAATGTAGATCAGTTGGAATTTCCATTTATTTTGTAATAAGTGTGAGATCGCCGCTCCCGTAGACATTATACAGCGGTTGCCGACATGAAAAAGGCCGTTTGCTAATGTTAAGAATATCAAATGAGATTTTTTTCAGTAGGCGGCTCGAACTCAAGAGCCCGGTCGCGGTCTCTTGTTGAAGCTTATGGTATTTTATAGGTTCATCGATGACACTCGAAATTCTACCGTTCCTCGAGGTCGCTGATGAGGATGTAGTGCAAAATTATATTAACCTTTTGGTAAAAAAAATACGAAATTACAGAAAAAATTGAAGTAAAATAGGCAATCGTTTTCTAGAAGGAGGTGTGGAAAGACGGATTTAAGAAGAGGATAAACGAACTTCATCTCGATCCGATAACATTCGGAAAAAGGGAAACGATGATGTCGAGGAGCAGAACTAAAATCGATTAAAGATTTTTCCTTTATTCCAGAAACTAAAAAACTACCGTGAAAGTTAGAAAAAGAGGTTTTAAGTAAAACTTCTATACCTTCGGCTCAGATAAAAGTAAACTAATGAAAGATGAAAATTATGTAGAATCGAAGCAGCCGTTTGGAAAACCCGATATTGTCACAAGGGACAGGGATATGTTCAAAGAATTCCGATCGATAGAAACGTTAAAAAAGTATTTTATGGAAGAAGAAGGAGAGGAAGACCGAGAGGGTGATGGTGATAATGTAGAGGATGATGGGAGCGAGGAGATAGAGGAGAGTTGCTAAGAGTACGATTACTTTCCCGGAACGTTGCGCCGACACGTAATTAAGTAAATAGAGAATGAAGAAATTCAGGTTTCTTAAAGAATACTCTTCGTAATTTCTCTTTTTTCTGTTCAGCCTCAGGAACCGCCGTAAGGTATTACTTCAGATGATGAATGAGGATGATATGTATGAATATAAATGTAATGTCTTGTACAGTCTAAGATCGACCATTTCTTAGACGCGTGGTTAATTGAAACCCGACCACCAGAAAACACCGATATCCACGATATAGTATTCAAATCCGAGTAAAAGTAACTGCCTTTACTAGGATTTGAACCTTAGAACTCTCGACTTGGAAATCAGCTGATTTGCGATGACGAGTTAACCACTAGACCAGCCCGATGGGCGTTTCCTAAAGAATACTACGTTCCTTTAATAATGCGGTCTATTGAATTATCCGTTTGAACTACAATTCTTTTGTTTACATCCTAATCGTTAGGAGATCGGATTATTTAAACTGCGAGTTTGCAAACTGTAAATGAAAATTATGTCGTAATAGGTTAGGGGCCTAGCTATGTTGATATCGATTATTCCGAGCTCGACACGAACGGCTTCATATGTAGATAGCGCGTGAAGCGGTTGATGTTTAGGCTATATACTAATGGTGGTGTATTTACCCAAAAAAACTTAGGAAGAAATACATTTTAAATTAATTTTGATCGTTTCATCGTAGAGGATTTGAAAGCAAACAACGCATGTGGCTTTCTATCCGACGAGATAAAACCGTCATTTAAATAACTGTCGTTGTACAATCTTGTCTTTTTATCGATCGATTCAACGGATGTAGGTCGCTCACTTCGTTTTATCACCAATTTATCCGTTTTGTATAAGAATGTAGTTGAAAAAAACAAAAAAGTAGTTACACCTTTTGACCGTACACTAAAAAACAGAAACCTCAATTATTTTACTTTCAAACTTAAATAAAGGCACCAAACGCACGCTTCACCTTCGAAAGTAAACTGACGTTCTGCGATTCCGTACGCCTGCAATGCTGTTGCTATTCTTTATACAGAATGCATGTTTGGCCTTTCTAGCTTCGTCAGTATTTTCGTCGTCGAGCTGTATGTTATCTATCGGTAAGGCCTTAAATATAATTACCTCAACTTATCGACAAATACTTGCCTGTTCAGATTCCACGACTGCTTTGCAGGCGATCCATAACCTGGTGTCTGTGAAATATGGTCTATTGTCTCTGAAATGACTCTGCGTGACACAGTTATATTGGAATTTCGGGCGATGAGCGCGCTGATCGTGCGGCGAAAGAGGCTTGTCGGCAACCCCGTTTTAGTCACGTTGTTTCGGATGATCTTGTCTGTTTTCTTAAGAGGATGGTTCGTGACGAGCGGCAAAGTCAATGAAATGTTACCGTCAGCCGTAAACTTTGTCCAGTTAAGAACACTGTGTTATCGTGGAGCTCGTAATGCTGAAATAACCGTCGAGAGGAGGCTATTATTTGCCGTTTGCAAATAGGGCGCGCTAAACTTATCGTTAACATGTGATGAATCAGGCCGATGGACCCGTTTGTGTTCGCTGCGACTGCCAACTAATGATACACCACATCCTCGTGGACTGTGTATGTTATGCGGCATCGCGTCGAAAATTTAAATTAGGGGCTACATCCGTAGGATGTTAACGAATGTATTGTTTCTTAAGGTCGTGCGTCTGTATTCCAATATTTAATAATAAATGTAGCACATTTTTTAACGTTATAGATTTGTGCTATTTTACCTGTGGTATTGTGCGTTTGGATCGGTCCGTTTATCTATTTTATATTACTGTTATTTAGTTTATATCTCCGTGACACTTAACGTCGGTGACGTTAAACCGGTTTGTTTAATTTAAAAGCATTGCGTGCGGAGCTAATAGTGAATCTTCGTTCATCTACAGTAATAATATTCTTTTCGATTATTTCATCTAGTATTTTCTGAATCATACGAGAACCGACGTTTTCATTGGTTTTCATTTCTCGGTTGAACTTTTTTTTTTATTATTTCATCTTTCGATTTAATTATTTCTTTTTTTTTATTTCGGCAGAGAACTCCGTTATCTGTGATGATGTAATCGTTATATTTTGGCACAGTAATGATCTGTCATCGGCTAATTTCTTTAAAATAATCTTGGATTTTTTTGAACAAATGTTGATTTTTCAATTTGCTGTTCTAAACTCTGATTATTCTGTCTTGTTTTTTATATTATTCAAGCGAAGCTTTGCGCAGGCTTCGGGATGGGGAGTCAGCCGAGAAAAAACGAGCATCACGAAAAAGCGTCACGCGGTTCCTCTGCCGCGTGTGATGCAATGCAACTTACCGTATAGTATATAAAACACGTGCTTCGACTAATAATAACGATTTAACTTTAGCGTTACGTTTAAGCTTTCGTATGTTTTATGTAAATAAATATTTTTTTTTAGTAATACGTGTATTTTACTGTACTTTGTATTTCTTATTAATAAATTTTTTTATCGTTTGTGTACATCGCGTGTAAGGTATTTTACACCGTTAATAATTCATGTAATATCGCGTAAGAAGCTTCGCTTCCACAGCGTGTCCACGTATCGACGCGCTCGTTAATTTTTTTTAAATTTAAATTCCGATTCGTTTATTTTTTTCTGAATAATTCACTCTTATCTTTTTTTTCTAAAACATTTTTGTCGGCAGAGTTGGATTTTAACATTCATTTTTGTTTAACATTTATTTCACAAATATAATTAAAAATTATATTTTTAAAAAGTAATTAAAACGATACAAAACGTAAAACAAACCGAATACGATTAAATGTACGATATTTACGTTGCAGGGTAGCTAAATTGTAAATTAATGACGGGTCGTTACGAGTATTATTCTTAATAACAATTATAAATCTAATTACCGTAAAAAGTAAATATCTTTTGTCGTGTTCTATATTAATTTTTTAGTCGGATTTGTTATTTTAATATATCACTATTATAGGTCTACGTCATTATCGTCGTTGACAATGACGGTTTTAGTGAATAGTTATAGTTAGCCGATTAATGAATATCTTTTCCGATTAGCGTACGAAAAAAAGCTTAAATCGTAGCCGAGTTTGCTAGCTAAGGACTGAGTCTCGACAGATCACAGCATAGCAACTGCTGTACCAGACAAAACACCCTGCTCGGCGTTACTTAAGTCGTCTGCAGACGATTCCGAGTCCTTACATCAAACTCTCCGTAGGGCTACCGACGATTACGCCGATGATTCCGCCGCCCTGCTCTATGCCGTGAGCACTAATACCGTTTATTATTACTACTGGTGATATCGTCACGACCTTGCCTAGGCGGCATTCAGCCTTAGAGGCGTTCAGGTGTAATTTATTGTAAAATTAATTTTTGAAAATTTATATACGATCGGTCAAAAAATTACGTACGAGTTTTTGATAAATTTCGACTACATATCCTAAGGACTCCGCTAAAAAATCAAACATTTTTTCCGGGTATATGTTTGTATTAAATATATGTATGTCGCGCAATTTTTTTCAAGGTCGAATAACCGAATTTCTTCGAACGCTGTAAGTAGGTATCTAAGTATCGGGAATTTATCGCTTTAAAATTTAGGGTTTATTTTCGAAGGAATGCGAGTAATTTGAAAATTTCTAGTTTAGTAGGCGATTGTTTTTACTAAGGCGGTTTAGAAAAAATCTTCTTAGCGAAGAATAAATAAACAACGCTTAGGCGGTACGTATTAATTTCTTTTTTAAATAATAGTTTCCCTTTTCGCTTTTAAATAATTTCCTTCATCAAACGTATCATTGTAAGCGAGTTTATTATAACAGTCGGCAAATTCAGCCCCGTTTAACAAGAAATACCCGTGTAACGAAGGCGGGAAGACGATAAATTTAAACAGACTTATTTTAACTAGGTCGTATAATAAAATGCGACTCGCTATTTAAGACCGGGCAACGATAATGCTGATCCAGCCGGCCGGCTCTTTCCTTCCTTCTCGCGTGTATAAATTTATTTATGAAAGATGTAATTGAAAGAAGACGTGATATTTTTTAATAATTGTGCTCGGAGTCGTTGATCCAGGAAGTATCACCACTCGGCAGTTCGTTGACTTTAGCGCAGGTATTGTAGAGAGAATTGTACCCCGAGTCGGTAGTGATTTCTACATACGACCGACAATCATCGTTTAAAACGGCCGTTTAATAAAGTGTGATCTTTTGGCGTATAAAACGTGCTGCTCGGTTGTTATGTACACGTTACTTTTTAATTTACCGGTCTTTTATTTGAGTCAGGCATATCGATAATCGAGTTACATTAAAATACATATATTTAGGCGGTACGTATTAATGTCTTCTTTAAATAATAGTACGGTTTACAATTGTAAGAAAAAATTGAAACCGTTCGAAAAATCCTTCCTTAGTATAAACACCAACTCCCTAGTAAAATTACTATCGTATGCGGCACGTATAATATTAGATAATCTGAACAAGCGATTTATCTTATTACATTTCCAAGTTTAAATATATATTTTTATCCCGGGGGAAAATGTTGATTCGATTAAAAGACGGCCTATATTTAACTGAATATTATATTATATAGTTATATAATATAAAAAAAATGTGTTAATCGGGTCAAATTTTGCACGTACAGCTTTTTGTAGTTCTTAATATTTCATAACCCCCTCGACAAAAAAAAAATGTTATCGTTGAAAAAATCTGCAAGGATATACGTCGGCCTGTTTCTTTTGCTCGATATCTCCGTACCGGGTGGACTGATTCGACTGAAATTCGGCACGATCTTTGTATATGTGGCGTCGATATTATTTTGACCGATCGTAATCGGTAGAGGGAGCAGGCAGACGCAGACCTTTTTGGGTCCCGTGTCTTAAAATTATCCTCAAAAAGCTTAGGTAAATTTTTCCGTGTAGTTTAACGGCCCTTAGATAGGTAAGATACGTTTTGATGGTATTCGGCTTTGTCGAAATTCCATAAAGGAGTGGAAGCAAAAACCCGTTATTTATTTTCTGTTTGTCTGAGCTCGGTCGCGTTCTTACACCGATTAGACGATCGATTCTAATACGTTACTGTCACGTCACTTAAATTATGCATCAGGGAAATCTCATTTAGGAATAGTGGGTAGTAAGAAGTTTTGTAGCGTGACTTTTGAATACGGGTAATCGACGCCGTTTAATTTCGGTTACGATTAGACGAAGGAGTTCGGCTTACTCGTTATTACTCCCCTCACCGCCCTATTCGGTCGCCCTAAATCACAGGACCGAATGTCTGTGCCAAGGAGGGCTATTGAGCCTCGAACAATTTATGCGATTTATGCTCGATCCGGGCCAGTACCGGATCCGGAAATAATGCACCGGATCTAAATTTCGAACAGTTTCCCGCCTACGGGAATGGAACGGGAATGGAACACCACGACTAAGGGACGATCCTTTTGTAAATTTATACAGGTTCTGGGGGGATGGTACGTCTCAAGTTCATTTTTAATGGCAACGGAAGCCCAGGTGATCAACACCGTAATAATTTGAGACAATATCTATTTAGATTTCGGCCGGCAACTGATGAGCTGTGTGATCTGCGGGGAGGTCCAGTCGAATGAACATATGATGTTCGTTCGACTGACCCGCTATTGGAGGACAAGAAAAATCGGGCCCCCCTGAAACTTAGAGGTCAAGGGGAAAATTTGCCACCACAAACGGCGAGTGGGTGGGAGCGCCTTGATTCGGTTGCGTTGTTCGAACGACAACAGTAGCTTATTAAGGAAATAGACTCCTACCGAAGAAGGCTACCTTCGAAGAACGGTCGGCTATCGGCTAATAGCTCCAAGCGACACAAACGGTGGACAGGTACTTACTGGCATTCAGGGCCTAGGCGTGGCAGCAAATTGCTGTCTTTGACAGCAATTTGCAAATTATTGATAATCATATATGTTTTAGTAGTTGACGGAGTGTGCCTACCCGTTTTAGTGATATATGACAAGTGGACGGTGTATGGTACCGCGCTTATTCCGCTCACGCTTTTAGGTTAGCTCTAGGAGTTAGTTAGGACAACGGTCGCTAAACTGTTTCGTGGCTCAGTAGTCGTTTGCGGCACGGACATTCGGTCTTATGCTTTAGGGCGACCGAATGGGGTCGGGAGAAATGCCAAACAAACCTATACGCTACTAGAAAAAGGCAGAATAATAACCTAATACAATATATTATACTTCATTACTGAATGTTACATTTCACCGCTGAACCGTTTTACCGTGCTATTCAGACTAAACGTTCACATCTGGCCGAAACGAAAGCGCTCGTTCACCACGATAATGAGTCTACACACATCTCCGATTGTCGCTAATCTGCAGGACCTACGCTTAGATATGCTTCCTTCCACATCGGTTGGATTCGGCTTCCGGTGATAACTTTCTCTTCCCAAACCCGAAGAAATGCTTCCAAATAATGACGAAGATTCGCTTCAAATGATGAGGTGAAAGTTGAGACGACCGCTTTTTTTGCAGAATTGATCAAATCGTCGAATTATACTG
This sequence comes from Lycorma delicatula, assembly GCF_047948215.1. Lineage (NCBI taxonomy): Eukaryota > Metazoa > Arthropoda > Insecta > Hemiptera > Fulgoridae > Lycorma > Lycorma delicatula. Next base: position 129,447,985 of record NC_134463.1, on the reverse strand, counting down.
AGGATATTAAAAAGTCGGATAGTTGGTGTAAACGTATCGAATGTCAAAGCGACTAAGTCGACATATTTTTTAATTTCTGAAAAATCTTACGTTTTCTTAGTCAGGCCGAGACGAGAACTGTTTGGATGTTTCTCGTATGTAGCTGCACTGCTTTTCGCTAAATATTTTTTGACCGGATGAACTGATTTTCTTCAGACTCGGTCAGTAGGTATATAATGAACTAAAATGTTGTGCAGTTTTTCTGAAGGTCGGGGTAAATTTAAAAATTTTGTTGTTTTCATCGTTTTGCTTAGGCGTTTAGTTAAATCGCATTAACAAAAACAAACAATGGCGCAAATACTGAATTAATTTCGTAAATGCTTTAACCAAGACCCGACTGTAAAACAACGCTTGATCGGTAGAAACGTACATTTGCTGGATGTAATGTTAAACACAGGCCGCGTAGTGAACGAAAGAAAACATGAGTTCAAACACACGTCACCATCGCCGATTCGATTGGCCAGGATCCGATTAAATTTATTCATTAACGAGCGGCAGAACGTATTACACTGTGGTCAACAATGCACGATAATATTAAAAAGATTGCTCTTTGAGGGTGCAATTCCCTAAATGAACAATTCCTAGGTCGCTCGATCGGCCTTCTTCCAAACCAGCCGCATAGCAAAGGCAATTTGGGCGTAAATACAGATCTGGAAATCCTTTATTTCCGAGGAACAAATAGTGAAAGATTTTGTTCGTATTTCTTTTCTAAAGATCAGAATAACGATTACTAAAATTCTGCGGACACAAATTATTAGGCAAAATTAGTGATTTATAACCGCTCTTAAAAAAATGGTCCCAAAACTATCTACGGTATTCCGCAAAATTGTTGTAAAACTCAAGAAATCGTAGTCAAAAAGTGCGTTTAGGTTTGCATTAAATTTACTTTTTTAAATTCCCGATAACCAAATAAAATTTCAAAACAGAATTTATAGAGAATTTGATTCGAAAAAATGTATGTAATTAATGCCGATAAAAAATAGAAAAAATTGCTTTTTTTTAAATCCATTTTTATTGAAAACTTACACAACAAAAGAATTCGTGAAATCTTGTACCGGCTTTTTTAAAAAAATGTTTTCTCCTTAGCGATATTTTCAACGCGGTCGGTTCTTTGCTGGATTTTTTTGGCCGAAAGTGTTCTTTTAATTTTCCCTCCGAAAGTCTCCTTTCGTTGATAAGCGTTTTCGACTCAAACGTTCTTTGTCTATATCTTTTTTCTGTATTTAGCTAAGATCTATATTTTGTTCTCAAAGCAGCCACCGATGAAAATCCGGAATCCGGTTTTCTCATGCGGGTGGATGAGAAAACTCATCCACCCCTGCCCACAATTTAAAGAGTGATTTATTACTAAATTGTCTTTTGATTTTGCCACTTGCCGTGAAGTCTATGAAGATTTCTTCTTCGGCAGTTGGCAGCCCTTCCGAAGTATATTGAAATAAGTTCCTAACCTGCTCGTAACGTGCTACCAATTTGTCAGCAAGAAAATACTTTTTAAAATTATTTGACGGCATGGCTAAATGATTTTCAACGCTTACAAAAGCAACTTTCATGTGTTTTTCTTCATCTTGTAAGTTTTAACACATTCATCCGCATTCGCAAACCTTTCTAGGTTTTTTCTTTAAATTTCTGCTGCACAATTCCAATTTTCTACAAAAAGCATTAACTTTATAAGTCGTATCCAAAATATGTGTATTTGCTTCGTGGAGTAGATCTTAAGGTATTTAATTTCTCGAATACGTCGAACAAGTACCCCAATTCCATCGCAAATAAACCATCTCGAAACTTTTTGCCTTCCGGTCGGTTCGTCTTCTAGAAAAATGGCGACTTAATCTCTTAATTCATAAACACGTTGCAAAACTTTCCCGCGTGATAACAATCTTGCCTCGCAATAAAATAGTAACGCTGTATGTACGCGTGTACATACCCATCTGCACAAAGTGCAGAAAATATTCTTGATTTTAGGAAACTCATGTTTACATAATTTACTACGGTTACAATAGTCTTGAAACGATATTCAGACCAGGACTCATTTCTTTGGAAGCCAGAGCTTCTCTATATATCATGCAGTGTGTCCAGACACATTGGAGATTTTTGTTTCACAAGTGATTGTGTACTTTGGCATCTTTCAGACATTAAACGAGTACCATCGATGGATATTTCGACGCAATTTTTCCACTCTATATTTTCCTCGTTTATAAAATCATTTAAGATAGCAAATAATGCGAGTGCTATCGCTTTGAGTTCTATTGGTTTGCAGAAAGGTAGTTCTACTGCTGACATATCACAACATCGAATATAGGCAATGAAATGAGCATCTTTATTGCTGTATGTTACCTCATCAAGCTGATTTGAAAACAATTTGTCACGCAACTTCCCGAAAATCCCTACATCTTCAAGTATATCACCGATTTGACGGGCAACAGTATAATTTGATAGACATATGGACTGTAATTGTTTGGTAAAATTATCTCCAAACATAGTTTCTACAATCTCAATTGCACCTGCAAAATAAGCTCTTCACCAATGGTGTGAGACTTCTTAGATCTGGTTATTTTACATAAAACTTTGTAAGAGGCACGTAAAAAAGCTTTTTCATTCGCAAAGTTTTCTTAAAAATGATATTTGCTTTTCGTATGATTTTAATTTTAATTCGAAGAATTCTCGGTTATTTTTAATCTTACTCGCTACGAAGCGTTTCCCAATGTCGTTTAAGTTTATTAGGTTTCATGCTGTCTGCTGCCAAAACTTTTGAGCGATGACTCGCACAGAGGTGTTTTCTTCTTCGATTAATTCAGTACTGGTATACCCAACATTTAAGTATTCTTGAGAATATTTTCTTAACCACGCTCGTCTAGCACTTGATGCTCGCTTACGCCCGCTTAAAAATTTATCCGTGATTCTGTATAAATCTACTGCCGTGAATATTTAATATCGTGAATCGCACAATTAACACGCAGATTACAACGTACACGTTCACGATAGATTTCATAGGGATAGAAGGATAGACTTGATTGAGACTGGCTGGAATCGAACGAGGTGCAGCATTTATTCACGTTTGCGCAGACGTTTCAGAATGTTTGAGACAAATCGGAACTTCTCGGGAACCCGCGAAAAGAATATCCGATATGGTCGTAAGACAGAGAGCGATGGAACGGCATCGATTCACCATTTCAATGTAGCGGATCGGTGTTGCCAAATATCAATAAATTTACTTATTCTTGGTAATTTGTAAGGTTTCTACAACCTACAATACGACCTTTCTAGCCTATAGTACATTCATTTTCCCCGCTATCCACCAATTCGTGTTTTTTTCAATTAACATTTATATCTTAATGACGGGGATTGAAGTATTTTAACCAAATTTGGTTTGCATAGAGATATACTTGACATCAGTAAATAAGTTTGAAAATTAAAATCTCGGCCGTTAAAATTTTTTAATCGTTAATAACTTCGTAAATATTTTTCGTACGTTTTATTATATGAAATGTTAAGCTCTGTAATCTAAAAAAAAAAAAAAAAATGGCACCTCATTTGTTCAAATCGGTCGATAAACATCTGAAATTGATAAATGATATTGCAAATGATTACGTGCGAAAACAGGCACAAAATTGTCGACTGCGTAATTTTTGCGATCCGTTTTAACAATTCAGTTGTTTATCGACCGATTTTTTTTTTTTAAACAAATTAGGTGTCAGTTTGTTTACTATAGAAGGTTAACATTTTATCTAATAAAACAAAACATAATTTATATTTACGAAGCTGTTAAAGTTATTAACAAATTTTGGAATTTTCGAAGGTAAAATTTTAAAACTTATTTATTTTGTAGATGTTGGGAACATGTGTATCAAATTTCGTTAAAATGTCTTAATAAATTCTAGAGAAATAAGTTTTTATTTGAAAAAAAATGGAGGAAAATGAAACGAGATACGGCATTTGTCCGCATGAACGTTTTTATTTATTTTGATGACTGACTTGAATCGGTTCCTTTCAAAGCCTCCCAGCACATTCTATATAATTGCGGTGCATGAACAGTACTATAAGTGTAGGCTTTTTACGAATCGGCGCACCAAAAAATTATTTTCTTCGCTTCTCTCAATATTGGGATACCGTTCTTGTACGCTGAACTTTCTTTATATTTCTTTATTCTATATTATTAATATAATGCCTTAACCCCTTTCATTAGTCGGCTAAAAGTTTTCCTAATTATAAAAAGGCGTGCGAGAGAACATCTCTAAATGAATTTTTTTTTTGAAATTCGATACGGTCTGAAACAAAACTATTTGAAAAAATCGGATAGTTACCGGGGTTCTTTTAGTTTTTATTACTGTATGCGATGTTTCTAAATATTTTTTATGAACTGTATTCTTTCATGAAAAATGGATAATTTGAATAAATTTACACCTATACGCAACTACTTGCTTCTAAATACAGGCTTAAAATAACTTCGTACATACAACGCGGTCGTAGATTATTGGATTCTGTAATATATTTATTTAACGCATTATTAATTTTAAGTATGTGTAATCGCTTATAGTAATCGACAATTAAAGATAAATATGTTTTTAAATAATTTAAGACCTACCTACGTTTTATAAAAGGATGGTGATTTAAATATTAAATTCGATCCTCTTAATGAAGTGTATTGTTTTAACGTTTTATTACTTCGTTTTCATTTGTCACACATAAAGATTTCTAAACGTTACGAGTGAAGAATCTTTATTTTTATAAATAAGTCGATGTTAATTAGTTCGGTTATTTAATTAAAAAAAAGGAATAATATAAGACAGCTCTTAATCGATTTGAGATATAATTGTATAAAAAATGAAAAAATTAAAAATTTTAAAAACCCACGAAGCCGTTTTGAAAAAACATATCTACTGCAGCGCCCCCGGCTGCTTATAACCGTAAAACTAATCAAAGAACCTGCTCTGACGTGATACTATGTAATGCAAAAAACCGCTTCGAAATCGGTTCAGTAGTTTTAGAGGAAAATGGTAACAGTCATACACACAACATCTTACCCCAAACGCATATACCGGTCTCCGTTCCGTCGTGGGCAAAAATGAAACTAAAGGTGTTAAAATTTTAAACCTAGCTTACACGAGGAAAATTCTGATCGTAAAGATAATATTTTTTATCGTAGATGAACATCGCTGTTTCTCCAGCTATTCGGTTAACGTTTTCGCGCATAGGGATTTCATGCGGTTTTAATAAAACTACGTTATTGTTTTCAAGTAGAGGTAACAATGCCGATCACGCGCGTAGAATTCCCATTAACGATAACGATACTATTTTTCTGTTGCCCGTAAAACGAAAGTTTTGGGCGTTTTATTAGATGATAATTATCTTGGGATAACCAAATCGATTTCGTTTGCGACGAAATCAAACCGCACCGTTTTGCTTTGAAGCGCTTTAATCGCTAATATCAAAAAAAATCTTATCGATACTATTAAATATTTATTACGCTTAGATATACACCCGTCTGAAATATAATACCGTTTCTTGAAGCTTCATCAAAAAATCAAAACGAGTTTCCGAGGAAATAGGTTGCAGTTCATCTATTGGCTCTCCATCTGCGAATGACGTAGACCGATCTTTAAAAAATTAGAAATATTTATAACTTTAATGCGATCGCTTTGCTAAAACGTCGTCTATTCTTAAAACGTACAATACCTAACCAGAACGTAACCAGAACTCTTCATATACAATACCTAAGCTTACGGGAAGGGACCTTTACTATGTTGCGGTTGACACTTTTATAAATTACCGGGAATCATTCAAAAAATCTTCCCACCGATTTATTTAAAGTATGATTAAAAATATTTTTTCTTTTGAATTATGAAATCGAAACTTGCCGATGAATTTTTAATTTGTAATAATTTAAAAAGAAAGACGTGAAAAAGCAAATAATTTTCATTAAGATGCGTGAATAGTGAATTATTTACGGTTCTTTTTGTTTTATAATTATTATTACGGCTACTTTTTATTTTATAATTATGTATTTTGTGAGGCTGTTCTGATCAAGGTTCTTACCACGTATCCCTTGGCAGATGTTAATGAAATCAATTTTTTTTATTCTTGGAGTAGTATATCTGCCCGTTTTTGGTTGTGATTTATATAATGTATTATTATTTTTTCCGATCGGAATAAAGGATTTGATTTACAATGATCGTAATCGTTTTCGATCGCAAATCTTTGTACGATTTATCGATCCGGTTTTAATATAGTTATTTCACGGGTCTTTTTTGAATTATATAATCGTAATGTCGAAGAGATAGGGAAACAGGTTCAAATAATAAGCGTTATTTTATTTCAATCAAAGATCCCAGTGTAAGCGGTTCGTATTCCTACGATGTTGGCTGAACGGCAAAGTAATAATTTCGTGTTTAAAACGATATAAATTATCCTTATAAAGAATAAAATAAATAAATAGATGGAGACGAAACTCTAAGTGGCCCTGTCGCGGACTGAGACGATCGATTTCTGAATCGTTAATCTTATATTCTAGTCGTAGGCGGAAGTAGCATAAAAATAAAATAAAGTGTGTTTACTGGAAATTAAATCTTCTGCAGTTTTAATTATTAGTTATTTTTAGGACGTTACGTTTTCATTTAAAAGTGCGTTTATCTTTAAAAATAAATCGTAAATTTATGAAGTAGATCCGTTTGCGAATGTTCTGAAGTCGGCTTGCGTATTAATAGTAAACCGGAGGAAGTGGCATATGAATTTTTTAAACCGATTCGTTAACTTTAAGGTGAATTTTAAATTTATTTTTAATAAATAAGTAAAAATGTTCCAGGTTCTTACAAAATAATGTGACAGAGATACTTGTCGTGAAAAGTAATAAAACCGCGAGGCCTTATTATAAAGGAAAATGTAAAACGGGCGAACAGCATGTAACGTATTATTGACATGAGGGCAAAATAGTTTCAAAACTACTTTACAAAGACGACTAAAACAAGAAACTGACAGGCACTGCGCGATACGACTTGTGACATATCCGTCCTTGTCTGTCGTGCTATTCACCCTATGAATCTTTTAATTTATTGTATCGATTAAAAAAAACACTACAATTCAACAGCAAACCCTAAAACATTTACTCTGTTATTTTCAGGGCTTATACCACTCGATAAAGTCATTATTTCAGAAAAGTCCGAACCGAATGTACACGCGTATTATTAACGACTTAACGATCAAGTTCCGTTACAGTCTCTCCTGTTGATGAAGGTACAGACTTAAGTTTAAGACTGAATATTTCGTAAACCGCTTGAATAGTTGTTTAAAAATTACTTGTTAAGATTTCTGCCGGTGAGCTTTCAAAATTATGCCGTTTATATTTCGATGTGTAGCTCGCAGTCTTTTTTGTCTTCGTTTGAGTCGTGTTTAACGTCATAAGTAATTGAAGTTTTTTTTTTCGTATCTTTTATTTTTCCGACGACTCAAAAAAAAACTTCCGAAATTTAAGTTGAACGTATTTTTTTTAAAATTTAAATAAAATCGTAAAAATAACAGGAATTCTATTCTCTAGGTAAATATTTTTTACTTAATGGAAGAACTACGCAAATGGTTATTTCGATAAATTGAAAAAAAAAACCAAATTCGTTTACAAAAAAATAGTGCATCTTTTGCAAGACTAGATGATTATTTCAATTATTAATTACCACCGCCATCAGTTGATAAAATATACATATACTTAACGTTTCTGTCATTTTTTATAGAATAATAAAATTAAAATAGTTGTCCGTCAAAAAAGGAAAAAAAATTTTAACTGACTGTACACATTCGACTGGGATTGCCAAAACGATAGTTCTAATGTTTTTGACCGACAGTTGTTTTTATTTTTGTAGACCGGTAGAAATTCATTTTAATTTTCTCATTTATAGGTTTATCGTTCACAAACAAACGGGAAAAGTTTCAGGGCATTTTCTACTAGTGAAAATAAAGAAAAGGATTCAAATAAACCTCGGTCTGGTATTCGAGAATGTTTCTGATTTCTGCTCTGAGGATAAAATGAAGCCGTACTGAAATTATTGGAACTTATATTGGGGCGAATTTGATGGATTTTACTCGAAAAATTGAATAAAAAAGTTCCTATAAATATATCTAGTAATATTTGATAAAAAATATTATAACATATAAAAATTGATGACTCGCAACATAATTTTGACACTAATAACTTCGATAAATTGCCAGGAAAGAAATAAAATTTTGAAAAAAAAAACATTTGAAGCGTATTTTATCGTAAAAAAATATGTGAAAGTAACAGCCACTGATCACGAAGAACGGTTTAAGAAATTTGAATTTTATTTAAAACTAAACAGACCGAAACGTGGCACATTTATCGCAAACATCCGTCAAATCCTGGAATATACTTCTACAAAAAACCGTACGGTTGTTTTAAAAATCGCTCGATCAAACAGATATTCAGAACTAATAAATGACGATTAGATGTACTACATAAGCTAGAATATGGCTGTCGGTTATTTTTTTTATAGCTTTGTAAATTTTACTTTTCCAAAAATCTCCTGAAAACCGCGGTTTTCAGGTCGGTAAAAAGAAAACCGATAACTTGGAGCAAGTGTATTTTATGTGTTTTGCGGAGAAAATTCTAACGGTATAATTAAACTTATTTTTTTACATTAAAGTTACCCGCTAAGTTATACGGCGGTTACTAAAACTATATACGTTGCCGGTGCAGATTCCGATCGACCATAATTTAGGCGCCTACCGATCTTCCGTTAGTCACGAATTACCGACTAAATTAATTCCAAAAATAAAATAAAAATGTTTCTCCGAATACGTTATTCATTTTAACCGACTTCAAAAAAAGAGGTTATGTATTCGACCCGTATATTTGTTTATGTTCGCGCATAACTTTTCTCCTGTTAATCCGATCGAAATAATTCTTCTTGCCATCGACGCAGCTGCTTTTCGCGGCGGTATTGTGATGTTGAAAAAATTTTGTAGACGCAAAAAATCGGTCTTAAAATTGAAAAAAAAAAAACGTTTATCGCCGTCTTGGGGTAGGTAGGGACAGTTAAAATCATGATATTTCATATGTATGCGTCACGTTAGATGATGTTACCCGGTCTTCTGTAGGGCAGATAATGCGATTATCTGCACAAGATATGTAGCACCGTTAATAAAACCATCTAAAGTCGAGATATTTCCTCTTAAACTTTTCAGACCCAATGTAGCATCGGTAGGGACAGTGGGAATCTTATAATTCTGCATACGTGCGTCGCATTACACGGTTTTCATGTAATGCGACGGAATTTTAATAATTATTTCGTTTACTTATTACGAGCATCGTTTAACAACTTTTTTTTTATTTACGTTTTAACTTTTGCTTTATTTTTTTAAATACAAGAATTTAAAAACGAATGTAATAGTCTTACTTACGAGTATGTAAATATATAAAAAAATATTAATTTAATTTTAGTTCTAAGATTAATCGTAACGATTTTTTAATATTGGAATTAGAGAAAAATAACGTTCGTAACATCGCTAAAATGATTTATTCTGTCCTCCTGGTTTTCCTGTCGCTCAGATTTAAACGACATAAATTATGCGAGTATGAGTAATACAATCGCCTTGAAGTTAGTATCTTCGACATATTTGTCTGCACTCGCTTGCGTTTGTAGGCCGTTTACGTTCGTCGTTGTGAATGTAATTATTTTTTGTTTTTTATACGTATACAATAACAATTATAATATGCAGAGTCGTGTGATTTGTTGTGGAATCTAATATTTTATTCGACCTTAGCGATTCCTTGAATGTATTTCATCGGTGTATATGGATGCGGGTTGGACTTGTTTACTCGTTATATAATATCCTTTAGTAGTTTGCATAATTTCCACTCTGTTACGTTAACACGTTATGTATTTCTTTATGGTTTTAACGATGTAATAATTTTGGTAATTCGTCAGTACGATTATTATTATTTTCGCTCTCGTTCCGTATTTAATTTAATACTTTTACTTAATCGTAGGCGATTGGTAATTTGAAAAACGTTGTTCTCAATTTTTTTTACTTCCTTTTCCTTTTAACATTTAAATGTAGACTTTTTATTAAAAAAACTATTTAAATTTTTTATAAATTAGGCGGTTGTAATCCTATAATACTAAAACGCATAAAATATCATGTTTTACAGTAATACGCGATATTCTCCTTCAGTCAGATATTTTATAAATATAATACGCGATCGCTTTTGAAGGAGAAAGTATTTTTGCTGCGTGATACTTTTTATTTAACGTATTTAAAACTAGCACCTCAATTTTTGGATTAAAATCGTTATACCGGTTTTAATAACGGCGAAAATTGTTTTTTTTTTTTAATTTTATTTATGAAAATTTCCAGTAATAGGCCAAACAATTATTTACACACACACATATATATATATTGCTATTTATTTATTTATTCACGAAGTGATTACATGGTGACGCCCTATAACATAAACTGTCGATCTCCGTGGCGGATTGGTAGCGTCTGTGTCTTTCATCCTGAGGTTCCGGATTCTAGCTCCGTATAGGCTTATAGTTTTTTCACACGTTATTAAATTCATTATTATTCGGTAAATTCATAGTATCTGTTATTTAGCGGTTGGCCTTTTTTCTTATATATATATATATAGAGAGAGAGAGAGAGAGACACACAGAGATTTTTTTCTGAGAAATGATTTAAGTTAGATTAAAGTTTTGTCGGTGACAGCCCTAAAACGGTTGAAAGATAAGTAAATAAATAGATCTTTTATTCTGACTGTTTTATAATAGTATATTATATAAAACCCGTGACGTTAGGGACGGGTAGGAACGATGCTTCATTGATATCAAAAAACGGAATTGCTGCAGAATTTGCCTGCTAATTATTGTTTCTAACCGGTTTTAATTTTTCTATTTAACAACCTTTACTTTTACGTACGGTGCAAATTTTTTTTGTAATAATAAATCTATAAATATCTCTTTACTTCGACCTGATTTACGCAAACAAACCGATATTTGGGGACGGTGATTTTAACTGAATTTATTTAAGAAAAAGTTTTATTTTTATTTTTTTAATTTTACTCTCCTCCGGGAACTTTAGGACTTTGCTCGATTACAATTATTATAATATTACTTTTAAGAAATGAATTTTTTAGTATAATTGGTATTTAAAAAAAATACCAATTCTAATCGGGATTTGAACCGGAACCTTCCGGACGACAGACAGAGACGCTACCGCTCCGCAAGGTTTTATTTTTACGTAATATAAGTTTTTAATAATTTGCCTTCGGATATTCGTGAGCTACAAGGAAGAAATGCATCCTTAAAGTACTTAAAATGCAGATTAGTTAACGATGCCGCTCCGTATTTGGTAGAATAATACTTGAAGTGACCGTTTTAAGTTAAAACGATTTATTTAAGTTAAAGTTTTATATTAAATGTTACGTTTAACATACTCGTATTACGTTTACGCTATACTTTTACTGTAATGCAGTTTAATTACGTTGCTGCAACCTTTCTTCTTTCGGGGCTACGTAGAGGACATCGTATGCCAAGAAGAAATTCAACCGCTCGACCACCTGCAGCCGTGGGAGCGATCCCTGCAGACATTCTTGCTAGAGTGGAGTATATAATATGGATTATCGGAACGGATCGGTGCTATCGAGTTACGTTTAGAGGTAAAACAAACTTTAAACTTTGTACGTATTGCGTAATAAAACACATACATTTGCCATTCTAAGTGTAACAGAGTAAATTTAATTTAAAACCGCCGAATTCTTTTCCGAACACCCAGTATATTAAACATTTTTTAAAAATCCTAAATTTAGGATATGTTTGGCAAACTAAAATAGAGCAGCGTTTTGCTCATTATAAATATAAAAGACCAAGGAAGGTAGTTTATTAGAAATTAAGGGTTAAAAAAAAACAGGAATTAAATACTAGAGAAATTTACTTTATCGGTTGTAAAATAGAATAGTTTTCAATTATAAGAACATTAAATTAACGGCCGAGACAGCGTCTGTGGAGATATCATCAAGCAAAAAGAAAACAAAATAATCGTTAACACGACCCGTAAAATTTTACGGGCTAGGAGGAATATTTTTCGGTTTAAGATTCATTCTCTTTTTATTTTTCTTTAGATAAATTTTATTTAGCCGATCTATTAAAGAGACGTAAAATAGTTTAAGATATTTAAATAGTTAAAATATTTTAGAAGTAAACCTTATGCTTTCTTTTGGGACTGCCTTCAACGACGAGAAGCGGATTTAAAAAGGTTTCCGTAAATATTAATACTATTTAAAAGGTAATAAAAAAAAAAAAAAAAAATTACTTTCGAGATATGATTCTGTATCTCCTCATTCCCTTGATGAATAAAAACAAAAAAAAATTAATGATTTCAATGCGTCAAAATGGGAATCATTTTATCAGACTTGAAAAGGTTTTATGTAATTTCAGTTTTGTAAGCATGTGTGTATTTGTATATTTTATATATATATATATAATATGTTAACGCTTACATCTTATATACATCATGATCAACTCAAGATTGTCACTATTGGGATCTCAGAAACGAAGTTTTATGAGAAATTTATGCGGAACCTTTTCTACATTTTCCCTATATTAAAAATTCAGTATTAATATTTTTGAAATCTTCGTGCTTTTTCTGCTATAACAATCAACTTCATTACCTTCCAACGGAAACTTCAGGTCTTTATTGCAATTTTTAAGTAGAAAATAGTATTTTCTTGAACAGAAAACAGTATTGTAAGACATTTTTATTCTGGACATATTTTTCACGGTATATAATAATAATCTTTTACAGAATTGAAATTGTATTTATTGTTTTTATAAGTTTATCAGCCCGTAGCTCCGTAACGGTTGTTTCATGAATGTTATGAACGATCTCGCCTGAAGACCGTTAACACGTTGTGGTAGATTTGAGAGCGAGGTTGGATTGTATTTTCATAGGTGATGAATTAAAACAAGCCTTGTTGCCTGTTGAATTGTTCTTTACTTGCTTGTCGTCTTGACATTTCGATAACGTATAATCGACCGTTTAAAACATAACATTACATATATAATTAAAATAAATAACATATAACTTATACTAATAAACTAAGCGTTCATCCGAACATGTCCATCCGGACTGAATGTGCGACACGACCGCTCTCGCTCAGATTCGAGCTCCGAACGAATAGAAGGTCCTACATCATAATGACCACTCCTTGCGGTATTATGACGTAGGACATCGCGTGATCAGATCGCCTGACCGAGCTTACCGTGGGGGCTCTATCCCTCGCTAGGTAACAGCACCCGACGGCACAAGTGGAACGGAACGATTAAGAATACCCAGGAATAGAAACGTCTTAAAATACTTTTTCTATCCAAAAATACAATAAGAACATGAAGTCTCCGTTTGAAAAAGTGTAATTGGCCGCCATGTCGAAAAAAGGCGATGATTTCAAAAATGGAATATTGTATTTTTAATGCAGGGAGAAATTTAGGGAACTTAAAAATTTTTAATTTTTCGTAAATCTTATAGTTTCTGATATCCCAGTGGCGACCATCTATTCTGTATATGATTACTCTGTATACGAGTATATATGGGGCGTATTCCATTTTATTTTAACAAATGATCGCTGCATCTTTTTTTGATTTTGATGTTATTTGGTATACGATAACTACTCAATATTTTTTTTATATTTAAAAAAAAAAATTTCGGAGTAGTTCACTATTTTTTAACTCCGCAAGAGGTAAAAACAGCCATTTTCGTCACTTTTTCCATGAGCTGTTGCATTCTTATTTTACATCGTACAAAGGGCCAAAAGGGGCCTTTTGGAAGGAGTAAAGGTGGAACTTCATCTTAGTGTACTCAAAATTCATTTTGTTACATAATAAAATCTTGTAATGTTTACTGAAATTACGTTTACAAATTATTTTTTTTTCAAATTTTGGGCCCAAAATAAATAATTAAGGATTTAGGGTAATAGGCCTGTTTTTTACCTTTTAACTCTTAGGTACTAGTAGTACTTATAAAAAAATTGACTGTTACCGTGTCCTTCGTTAAAAAAATGTTCGCCAAATCGTAAAAGTTTGAAAACGTCTCATTTTTGGGGCCCAAACCCCACATGTGAGACAGGCGGAAAAAATCTTAAATGTTAACATCAGTAACTACGTTTTATCTACTTTAAAACCACGTAAAATTTATTTTGTTACTCAAAGGGGTTGACGAGTAATAAAGCCATCAAAACTGCTAAAAACACCACCCTGGAAAGAGTGACGAAAATGGCTGTTTTTACCTGTTGGCGAGTTAGAAAATAGTCTATTACTCGATAAAAAAATTTTTTTTGGCCGCTACAACGCGGGTAGTTATCGTATATCAAATATCATCAAAATCAAAAATAGTGATGCGATAAAGGTTTTGAAAATTTGTTGAATTAAAATGGAATACCCCTTGGGGGAGGGATATATTTCCTCTCCTAAATATATTTCTATAGTATGTAAGCGAAAAGCCAAATTTTGCCTCTTCGGGTTATTTGCAGATCTCATCTTTCATGACCCTCCTAAAAAGAAAAGAATGGATTGAAGAATTCGGGAAGAACGTATAGCTGCTGCAATGAAGCTCGAGTTACGACGGTACATTAAGTTTAATTTTCATGTGCAGAATCGATTTGCTTTCTTGCAAATACATCTTATTATTTTACATTACCGGATAGTATTACAGGTTACTTTTAAATATTTTCTAATTATTCCGTTTATACTTGTAAACGTTTAAGTATTATGCCGTAAAACGAAATGTTACGGTATATTTTTAAATGTTATAAAAATGTAGCCCTTTTCTCAATATGTATTATAATTACGTCAAAAACGCTTAACGATAAATTAACTACCTTTATAATCGGCCCGACATGTATAAACATAGTTACAATTTATCGTGTTATATTTATCTTAAAAATAAATACGGATAACCAAGTATTAAAGCTCAGGAAACTACTAACTTTCTTAGAATCGTATCAAGAATCAGGCCGGCTAAATTGTCGGTACTTGCTCGTAGTTATAAAATACAGCCGGGCCGATATAAAAATAAATAAATACCCTTAAGCCTTCCTTATGGAACGCTCGAAAAATCCGATTAATTAGTCGTCCTGTAAGAGCATCAGTACAAATTCCGTTTCTTTTTATTCGAGGTATCGAAAAAAGTAATCGCATTTTATAATAGGTTGTGTACCTTTAGCGTTTTATAATTACGAGTGAACTTAAGTCTTACGTAAAACACAAAAATGTAAAACGGCAGGCCCGAGAAATAATACGCATGAGTTTATGAAGCGACTAGGTATTTCCGAAGTCGGAAAAAGAAGATAAACATCCGATTCGCAATAAATAATGTGAAGAAAGAACAGCAGATGTGTTTAGGGTGTCGCGATCCTTAGTCCAACGAGTGAGAAAAGAGAAAAAGCGGATGCTACAAAAATTAGCCAAAAATCCAGTGGAACTTCTTTCTCTATTCCGATAGAATAAAAACCCCGTGAAACGCCTGCGACGGGACTAGATGACTTCGACTAGTATGTGATGAGACCGCCTACGAACGAATTTCACGGAATTCGTAAACAACTGCCGACGGTTAAAACGCTAATGTTAGCGCTTACAAATACCGTTGGTTATTCAGGTAAAGAGACGAGTTGAAATAATCGGGCTTTAGGCGGAGAAAATCTGAAAGTAACACGAAGCTACTCGCTGAGCGACTCGATATGAGGTTTAAACGTGTTCAGTATCTGACTTCCGTAAAAAAAATTACGACAGAACCGAAAATAGACCGATATATATTATTTTCTCAAGCCGCAAATAAATCGCGTGTAGTGATTCAGGTGACGGGCTGAAGGCTCCTGTTTCAAAAGCGCACGCCGGAGGAGAAACGAGTTTTATATGAAACACGTTACTAACTTGGCGAGCAAGTTTAAAAAATGGCGATCGTACAGATCAAATGAAAACGGAAAATTATTTAAAACGGGCGGAGATCTTAATTCTAAACGTCCTCGATAATTCTGCGGTAATTTCTGACAACGCACCCCGTTACAAGTCGTTTTAGAAAAATCACCGATTTCCAATTCAAAAAATAAGATACGATAAAGCGGTTGCAGAAGCATTATGTTCCTCGATGCTGAAACCGCAGTTGTACGAGTCGATAAAAACAAACAGGAAAAAGTCTACTGCCGATATATTTGACGAACTTTTACAAAAAAAAAGGGCATGACATTCTCCGACTACCTCCATACCACCCGGATTTAAATCCTATCGAGATAGTTTTGTCAGACGTTAAAGGATATGTTGCAAGTCGTAATGTAACTTTAGATATCAAAGATGTTCAAAGGCTACGTGGAAATAAAGTGGCCGACGAATGAAAATTGGAAGACGTATATATTGCGATAAAGGCAAGGAAACAGAAGCTGAATGTATGCGACAAGATCACATGATTGATAATACTACGGAATCGTTTATTATTTATTTACAAGAAGATAGTGAAAGTGACAATGATGACAGTAACCTCGGAAATTCTAATATTTCTTGAGAAACGGATGGCGTTACTGTCTTTAATTAAAATAGTTTTTTTTTGTTCTAACATTTAAAAATAATATGTTTCTACTGTAATTTACGATTCCATTATTTAGTTTGTTAAATTTATATTCCATTAACTTATCAACATCCGTTTGAAAGTAAAATGGAACACCAGCACTCGTTGAAGGTAATACGTTTTGATTTGCACGTTATACAATTTTACGTGTACACCTATTATTGTACGATTCCCAGATTCACATAATTCTTTCTGTAATTCTCGTCACGTTTGAATAATACTTTTTTCGCAGAAATGTTCGGTTATTAGTTAAAATGTTGTCGGTGAGCCGATTAAATCTGACGTTATTTTTATATATATATATATATACTGGCTCTACCCGCCACGCTTCGCTGTGGCACATTGTGGTTGCGTGGATGAGATATGAGAAACAAAACAAAGCATACGTTTCATAGAAGTTTAATTTTGCAATACTTGTGGATATACAATATTTTTTGTTTTTCCACTGTCTGCGTAGATATAAAGGCTATCTGGTTTGCCGACTCGGGAACACGCACATACAGTTGCCCGTGTGAGAAGCAATCCGCATCTAAATCTAAACCACACAATTCTAAAGATTGACCTTGAGCTTTATCGATTGTGATTGCAAATGCCAATCGAATTGGGAATTGGGAATGGCAATCTATTTAATTAAAATGGTGTATCGGTCGGGATTATGGGTATTCGAGGAATGAGGACATCTTCACCTTTGAAAGGCCCCGATAAAATCGTTGCTTCCACTACGTTATTCGTCAATTTCTTAACTGAAAGTCGCGTGCCGTTGCAGAGTTTTGGCCGACTAATATTCCGCAACAGCATAATTGTCTTTTTTTGATCGAACCGTTGCTAGAATCAATCTAATGAGGAATATTTTCCCAGTTCCTCCTGACGCATCCAAGAAGAAGGTCCCCCCAACTCCGTCATTTATCATTTGCATTATGCGATCGTAAATGCCTTTCTGTTCACGCGTTAATTTGGGAATGTTTGATCGGACATATGACCGAAGATCACCGATGTTGTAACTCTGTTCACGGCGTAAATCCACATCAAATGAAGCAATCGCAGCTCGGGTGGGTGCTGGCATTCCCGATCGACTAAGAACTTTGTTTGCTATAGCTAAGCACTTGTCTTCAATATTTATCGATGCTTCGTTGTAAATGCCTTCTGGAAATTCCACGGTCATATTTGTATTTTCTAGGCGTACTCTATGCAAAATATCCTCAGCCATATGCGATCGATATCTTTCCCATAACTGGGTGGGAGATGAAGGGAAGCAAGCAATCAGTATAATTGCGAATAATGCGCGAAGTTGGTTTGGATGTGCAGTGTTGCACGCGTCATTAATACATATATCCCACTGTTGGTCGTTTTCTAATAAATTCAGAGCTTGGTGAAAGGCGCAGCTCAATCACGACACGATCACACAAAAGCACTTCGATTAAAGTGAATATTTAATTCAGATTGTATAATAATCTGAATCGGATGCAAGTGGATACGTTTTTTTTTTTGGTTAATAAACAATGTAATTAGGAACAGGTATTGTTTCAAATGTGACTGCGGTTGTCGTTAGCTAGTATGGCGAGTGTTCCCCTCGCTTCCGGCAGATGGCGCGGTCACTGGTAAACAGCTGACCGTTAAAAAATGTTTTCTGGCGGTCGCGGGTATGTGACTGATGCGAAAAATAGATGAAAACAATCTTTGATGCGGGTTATATATCGTCCTAAAATTTGAGCTCAGTCGGTGTATAGAACATTTTAAGTTTTTGAAGCGTACACAAACGAACTTAACATTTTTATATATAAAGACTTGTGGGCTGCGAAAAAAGCCCTTAAGTCTTGCGAAAAAAACACATAATTTTAAATGCTTACAAAAGCAGAGTAATGCTTACAGATTACAGAATAATCAAAAGGCGTTGATTTCAGTTGTTAATAAACTGCAAACGTAAGTAGAAGTTGTGCTGCTTCAGTGTACAACGTGATTCTCGAGTACGAATCTACTAATGAATTACGGTCTCCAAAGAAAACAAAACCCCGCAGATGAATTGAGAAAAAGGTGAGATTTTGATAAAAACGCGATTCGTAAAAAATTACACGAATTTGAATTATTTAGAAATAGTTTAGCGGTGTATTATGTCCTTCGGAAGAGAATTCGGTTCTTATCATTAAACGAAAAGAATTCCAGCCGTGTTATAGAAAAACAACGATGTCAAAATGCGGCTTAGTTCAAAAGGAATAATTTTTGAAGAGGTTTAAGTTAATGTTCAATCATTGCAAAGGGTTTCGCGTATTAAAAGTAATTATAGTCCGTATAAAATTGGTTTCACACACAACGCCATATTGCTAAGTCGTGTTTTTATTCGGCTCCTAACGAATATGTTTGCCGGCCTCCGTGGCGCGAGTGGTAACGTCTCGGACTTTAATCCGGTGGTTCCGAGTTGGAATCCCGGTCAGGCATGGCATTTTCATACGCTATAAATCATTCATATCATCATCTGAAGAGATGCATAACGGTGGTTTCGGAGGTTAGAAAAAACAAAAAAAAACGAATACTTAGTTGTGTGGTTTCAGTGTTACTATTTGTGAATTTTGTTCTTTGCTTTTACATAGCAAAGAACGCTAAATGACTAAAAAACGATTGTTTGGTCATATATATGTAAAAAAATAACCTAACAAAGGATTTTTTGGTCATTATGTAGGGATATTATTTTCTGTGTATTTGGTTATTTCGACTTTTTTTTTTGCATAGTCTTAAGTCTATCTGGGTCATAAGAAAGTCGGGTGTTTTAATTTATTTACTGTAAGTCATCCTTCTTGGTGGCTTTTCTTTTTGTTTTGTTTTTTTTAATAAAATACAGATTTTTCACCTGTTAAATATAATTCAAAGAAATTTTGTTACTTAATCAGTTGTGATTTTGTTTACATTGGCAACGGCCATACGGGCTCTTTGTGATTGGTCGTTGTGTTTGACAGCGGGCATCTTGCATTGATCTGATTGGTTTTCCTTTGTTTACATTTCCATCTGATTTATTAGCTTCTTATTTATTAAAAAACTGTACAAATTAAAAATAGATAGATAGATTTATTAAAAATAGATGAAAACAATCTTTGATGCGGGTTATATATCGTGCTAAAATTTCAGCTCAATTGGTGCAGAACATTTTGAGTTTTTGAAACCGCACACAAACGAACTTAACATTTTTATATATATATAGATATAGGCTATAAATAATTAAATAAAATAAAATTTTTAAATGTAGTAACGGTCAAAATATTAGCTGTGCATTGAGGTGATGAAAATTTAAAAAAAATTGTATTCTGCCATCCAATACTAACACCACAATTACGAAGGCATTACGAAGGCCTTCGTTTCGCTGTTAGGAAATGAGGCAAATGTTATGGTAAAAGAAGAATGATTCTAATTGCGGCTGTCGAAGCCGTGACACCAAACATCAAAATTCATATATATATATATATATATATATATATATATATATATATCGTAATGTTTGTTATCTTTAGACCGCGGATAATTTCATTCGGATGAAATTTGGCTCGATGATTTCTATAAATGGATCATTGATGCCGAATAATATTTGTCACAATCTATCAAAGGAGCAGAGAAATACGGACGTTTTGATATTAATCATTTCTCAAAATTTTGATGTAAAGGTAGGTAAATAGTTTCAAATAATTTAGTGCAACTTAGGTAGCTAAGATACATTCTGATTATGTTTGGTATTAAAACCGTTTAAAGACACGAGAGCAAAAAACACACTTTTGCTTAGTTCTATACTCGAAGTCGCATTTTCTATCGTAATAATTAGATGATTCCATTAGGTTGGTACGTCACTTTTATTATGTATTTTGGCAATATAACTTAGGGACGGGAGATTTTTTTCTTTTTTTCTTCGGCGATAGTTTTCCTTGATATCTGCAGATTGGATTAACCGATTTTTTAAGCGACTTCTACAGGTTATCGGTACCGTTTAATTGCTGTTACCAGATGTCTACGGGATGAGGAGATAGGCCACCGCCGTGGGTCCCTTATCTCAAAATTTAGCTCGATCACGTTTTTGTATAATACTTTACTTTTATAATTACCTAGGTACTATATTCTTGTAGTTAAATTTTTTCCTAATTTTTACTTTGTCAAGGGTGTAGCCCTCGGCCGCCAGAGTCGTATATCACCGCCGGAAAAGTTATTTTTTAAAGTGATTTTTGGCTGGATATCCGATTTCACGGTTCCCGAAAGTCCGATTTTATTATAAACGTGTATTATACGTATTCGGGTCGTGTTCGATAGGATACTAAATACGTTCATTTCCCCTGTTATATTCTACGATCAGTTGAAAAAGTAATCGGCGGTGGAAAACGGTTTTCGATTCAGCGGGAAAGCCACCGGAAACATTTTTTTTTAAACATTACAGCTTATAGTTCCGTCGCTTTCCGGCGATAAAGATTTTATGAAAATCGGATAAACGGTTATAAAGTAGCGAACATGTAAACAGTAATTCTAATTTTTATTAAAATCTCTATTTTAACGGAAACCTTGTTTTAAAATTTATTTCGATTTTATTCGCGTAGAATTATTTTATTTTAAGAGTAGCTTAAGATTATTACACGATTTATTCGACCGGGAAGCGGTTTTATTTAATAAATTCGAATCCCCTACGGGGCTTAAGGTAAGAATAAACTCCATCGTTTTAAACTTGATTTGTTTTACGCGAGAAATAAAGGAATGCGCGTAAGATCGTGATGGATGTGAACAGACCCGTGTAGTAAAAACTGTCTGTAACGTGCGTTGAATTCGGTGTTATTAAACGAGTACGACGTATAGCGTCAATTGGCCGACATTCAAACTATACGGGACAACACATGTACACATTTGAATACCGTCTGTTGGCCGCCGCCAACATATAATATATGTTGTTATAATTTAGCGAGCGTGGCAGAGTGGGGGGTTGTTGATCGTAACAACGTTTTCTCGTTGGATTGTTGTTTTGTCGTCGATAATAATAGTGTGTCCGTTACCCTGGCTTAATTGAAATACAAACGATTGAAGAAACGTTTATCGAAATATAACTAAAATTTAATTCTATTTTTTGAATATTCTAATAAATGCAGTACGCAAAAGAAAGCTTTGAAAAATTGTATACTAGCGATCTCTGAATGAAAAAATAATTTTTGTTTCGTATTAAAGCTGCTTTTTTCTTCCTTATTTTTTTTAAATTGAAATTTACTAGAAAAACCCTGTAGGTTTTACGGAAAATTAAAAATAAAGAGGTACTGGTTTTCCGCTTGTATTCTCGGTATTGCGATTTCGCGTTCCGTAATTTGAAATCGTTAAAAATAATTACTAGTTTAAATATTTTTAAGAACAAAGTATTATCGTCATTTTGGTATATCGTAAAACAAATCTCGGTGATCGGTTTCGCTAAGGCGACCGTTTTCAACGAATCGCTGTTCGGCTATCGATAAAGAAATAGATTACTTTCCGTTACACCTTCTTAGTTTAAAAACGTTACTGCGGCGGTCAAACTGATGACTGTATTTAAAAACACAATTTTAACACGACGAATTATATTATAACCTTGCAAATATTCGTCGTGTTGTCCCCGTTTTTATCAAACTTATATGCTTTAATGAGTTTATTCCTTACCGTTATTTCGAAATAATATACGGTACAGACAAGATGTTTCGACTCTAGTTTGAATAAATACCGAATGAAAATTACAATAAATATATCTTAAGCGAAACAGAGGGAAAAATAATAAATTAAGCGCGAACGGTGCGGAAAACAGAACAGAAAATAAATAGTAACGGAGGACGGAGAATTATAACATAATGTAACCGAGAAAGAATTTCTTTACTAATTTTACTTACGTAATTTCATTTAATAAGGATCGGTATAAGATTGCGAAGGTAGGAATAATTTTCATTAAACGGTAGGTAATTTCGACCGTCTGTTTGAAAATAAAATAGTCGCTGTACGAAACTGTAGAACACAACACGAACTTAGCGATCATATACTCCTGTACTGCTGTTTTTCTGTGTACCGAAGGAAGAAGCTGGAAAACGGAACGGTAGCCGTAGCGGAAATTTCAAAACGCTTGCGCGACATTTTAAAACGCAGCTTAGTTTTTTGCCGTTCAAATTTCTTCTTCTACGGTGAATCTGTTTTTCTATAGGATTTAACTGAACATCCGACAGTTAGCTTAATCCTGAGCGTCTTTCTTAATTTTTTCTAACGTTTTCCCTTTTTAATGTCTTGACTGAATTTTTCTCTTTTCCTACCGCTTTCGGTATTTCCTTACGTCTCACTTCGTCGAAAGAACTTTCTTTCTTTCTGACCGTTCACGTTCCGTACGATAGTTTACTCTACATAAATTATTCGGTAAACGTGTTCCTTCGCTTTTTTTGTTATCGGTAATATTATTGTTATTCGGAATTTTTTGTTATCGGTAATCCTTTTACCTTTTCAAAACTTCCTTTTTTCCCTCACGGATATTTAAATTTCTCTTTTATCCCTTCTTCCGTAATTATACTGTTCTGAATCACGAAACTTTTCAAGCACAGTTAAACCTCTCTAATTCGAATCTTAAGGGACCAATATTTTTTTCGATGTAGGGAGTTTTCTATTTTAAAATAATGAAACTCAAAAATCGTACAGAAAAATTTCATCATTTAATAAAAATGTATGTTATGATAATTTATAATTTGCGTAATAATGTACTACAGTGTTAAATTACGTTAGAAAAGACAAAATGTGTATAGTATTATGTAAAAATAAAAAAATAAAAATGAAATACAGTACAATTCCTTAAATTATTTCTTGAAAAAAGTCTGTAATTTATTTTTGCTTTCTTCTGGCAGATACGAAAATCAAGGGTATTTTCAATCTTCACTAACTCACCAAATACATCATCTTCTACTTCGCTTGAACTTTCGAAGAACGTTCGAAGGTTATTTATTGCCGATTTCGCGTGTTTCGCTGTAATTGTAATTTCTACTTGTTCCGTTTCGTCTTCTTCATCTGAATCCTTACCGGTGATTGAATATGACGCAGACGCGATTATATCGTCATCGATCGGAGTGGCACTACTGCAATATCATCGTCAAAATGTTCGAACATGTCAAATGAAATTTCGTTCATACTAATGTTAAAGTTTTTACAAATTAAACTCTATTCTTCTGAAATTGAGAAAGGGTTTACAAATTCATCTTTATACAATATTAAACTGAATTTACTGCTATCTATGCTTCTTTTGAAATCGTGTACAGTATGAAAATTCTTTATTGAAAACGTTTAAAAAAAGGTTTTCGTCAAAGAAATAATATGTATATCAAGCCCTCGAAAATTTCGAATAAAGGAGGTGATTTAATTCGATTTAAAGAGGATTTTTCAGGGGGACAAAGTAAATATTCGATTTAGTGAGTTCGAATTAAGAAGGTTCGATTTAGGGAGTTTGACTATATTTACAAACCGCGTGTAAGGTTTGATTTATACACGCACCGGGCGGTGTCAGTGCTGTTACTGTTCAGCCTCGAAACCGATATTATCGAGTTTTTATACGTGACAATTTGTGTCGCTTGTAACTCAGGAATGGATAAATACTCGATCAAGGCCCGGATTAGTGTTTTTGTGTTGGGTTTTACGATTCGTTCTTTGTTGAACTCATCTTTACTTATCGGATAGATAGGGTTTAGAGTCATTCAGTCTTGTTTGAGACTTGGCTAGATGTGTTTTGTTTAGAGTTTATGTTAGTAGGACACCGATGGGAATATCGCTTGTGACATTCGCATAACTAGCATCCTGGCTGAGGCTTGACTGAAAGTTTTCATTGCCGAGGCGCTGAAGATTATTCCGTTAAAGCCCAGGCTAGGTAAGGGATAGGTACGGAGGTGGTGGCGTGACGACCGAAACCGTCACGTGGAGGGTGTCTTCCCCTATGGGGTCGGTTGTGTTTATTGTAACCCACCGGGTTGGTCTAGCGGTGAACTCGTCATCACAAATCAGCCGATTTCGAAATCGAGAGTTCTAAGGTTCACATCCTAGTAATGGTAGTCTTGAAGTACTTTTATACGGATTTGAATACTAGATCGTGGATATCGCTGCTCTTTGGTGGTCGGTTTCAGTTAACCACATATCTCGGGAACGGCCAACCTGAGACTGTACAAGACTACATTTCATTTACATTCCTACATATCATCCTCATTCATCCTTTGAAGTAATACCTTACGGTGGTTCCGAAGCTAAACAGAAAAAAAAGAAAGTTGTATTTGTTGTACAGGTATTAATTTGTGATCGGTGGTCTCTGTCGATGTTGCAAGTTTTACGCATTTATAATACTAAAAAGTCATAACTTTAGTTCTAATATTAATTTAAGATGAAGAAAAAAATAAGTACAAGAAAAAATAAACGAACAAGGCAAACAATATGAAGAAAATTTAATAGAAGTTATAAGGTAATACTCTCCATATTCTGACAGTACGTTGAACGAATATCGCGACGTATGAATTCTTTGTCAAATTTCTTTCGTCGTTGATCAAATTTTTAAAAGTGATATGTTGCACAATTTACCATTTTTTTTTCTCTGCTCCCCTGGGTCGGATCAACTGTCAAGTATTTCTCAACCCAGGAGAGTGTCCTTGTGACACTGCTCTGGGTTGAGAAACGGGCCTTCCCACTAGCCGGCAGGTCGGCCCGCCGGTTCTGGATCTTTTTTTTACATTTTTCCTGTTTCAAACCGGCCGGACAGGAGTAAACGCGGGCCCGGCTATGCTGTTCCCAGGGTCCCTTCCCAGGCAGCCGTAACTCGGTCTTTCTCTTTAATTTTTTATTGCCTGCATCAAACCGTGAGGCGAGAGGGTCGGGCCGGGCTATGCCGTTCCCGGCTCCCGCCCCAACGGCCGGAACTCGGTCTTCACTCTTTTTTCCACCATCTGTTTCGCATTCAATTTTTTTATTTTTTTTTGTTCATCCTAAGCGATTTCAATTATAACTAAATATTCCGTACAGAAATTCATTGTGACTGTAATGACATCCGATGTTATACCAACGCTTCTTCCGGAAGATGCAATCTTAATTCTTTCTAGATGTAGTATAAGTTACGCCCGTATAAGTTATTGCCTGTGGTGGAACAACCAGCCCGTTATTATTATCTTCTGTTTGAAAAGTCTCTTCGTCATTTTCGTTTCAAGTAAATATTTCTGCATAGTTTTACAAATGATTTTTTGACTGTTTCTTGAAGTACCTTTAGAAGCTCAACTGGTGGTTCGTTTACTCCTACCGCCTTTCCAAGTTTTTTGTCAAAAAACTTGCTGCTTATAGCCGCTTCTGTTTCTTCTTCTAAAATGTTGAATTCGACTCCGTCCTGCTGAAACTCATGTGATTTTCTAAATTTCTGATATTTTCATCAGGTCTGTTCCAGTCATAAATGCGATCGATATGTTTGGTCCACCTATCTTTGATCTCTTGAGATTTCACAGGTAATGGTCCTCTGCAGTCTTTCAATCTCCATCGTACCACGTCTCCTCTTCTATCATCTTTGAACACCAACTCCATAGCTTCTTTATATGTTAGTTCAAATCTACCTACCTTCTTTAGCCTTTCTATCGCACCGCACATTTTTCTTACTTACTGTTTTAGCGCTGTCAGTCTCCCTTCTTAGTTCATTGTTTAATTTTCTATAATTTTGTTTCCGTTCCGTTGTATTTATATCTTTCCACTACCTCCTTTCTTCCATTTTGTCTAGCGTTTCAGCTGTTATCCATTCTGTCTTTATTTTTCTTCTCGTTCCTAACATTTTTGTAGCCGATTATCTTAAACTATTTTTGAAAGTCCTCCACTCCTCATTCACTGCGCTTCCTACTTTCCCATTAATCTACTTCCCTGATAATTTTTCCTGGATGTCTCTGTCTTTTAGTTTTTCTTCACATAATTCTACTCTCTTACCGGCTTTTCCTCTCTTTAAAAGTATACATAGCTCTACAACGACTAGATTGCGATCGGAACATATTTCAGCTCCTGGGTGACTCTTTACACACTTGAGACTATATCTATACCTTTGTTGTATTAACGTGTACTCCATTCGGTAAAGTTTTTCATTTATTCTAGATTTACAAGTGTACCTGCATCTATTATCTTTCTTAAACAGATTATCGCTTACTATTCATTCTCTTTTGTAGTAGTCAACAAACAACTGTTCTCTTTCGTTTCTAGCTGCAAGCCCACTACTTTTCGTACTGTTGTATCTTAGCTTTTTTGTCCCGCCATAGCGTTTCAGTTCCCAATCGCCACAATACAAGCATTTTTCTTTCTCTTCATCTTATCTCTTTTATTTGCCCGCAGCACTTTTCTACCTCTTCTTCTGGATGTCGACCGGTCGGCTGGCACATATACTTGTATTATTACAAGATCCTTTTTTTCACCTTTTAGTCTCAGAATCACCTTGCATTCACATATTCTACCGCGATCGCTTCAGTCTTTAGCTTATTTATTATTACCCCTAGTCCAGATTGTTCTTTACGCTCCTCTCCTGAATAATATATTGTGCGTGTACTTTCCACTTACCGACTCATCGCTTCCTTCCCGATTCGTTTCGCTCATTCCTAATATATCATGCTTGTTTTTTATTTCTCTGTTTGGTATTTTCTAGTTTATCTTGCTGTAGAAGGGTTAGCGCGTTCAAGGTTTCTACTCTAAGCGTTTCCTTCTTTCTCTTACTTTCTACCGTTCTCATCTCTTCTTCGCTCTTTGCAGTTCGTACGAGGAAGAGCTTTGCCTCCGGATCCTTTTTCGTAGAGATTTGTTGCCGTGATCTACTAGGGAAGATAGTGTAGTAGTTTCCCGTCGGTTTCCTCACGGGCAGAGGATGCCTAGCCTACTCGGCCGCCCGCTGTGGGTCAGACGCTGTTTACAGCCGCTCAGTAAGAGATAAACGCTACTTATTTTGTTAGGGTTTTTCTTCCGTAGCCTTTGAGTTCCCCATTCTGTCGTATAAGGCAGTACAATCTGTGCTTCTTTTCCGACGGGCGTATAGAAAGTTAAAGTCTTGGGCCGAGTTGCTTATCGGCTTAATTTCCTAAATTTTCATAACGCGTAATGTTGAACGTAATACTTTTATCGTAGTCTTAATTATAATTATTTACTTCCGCTAAATAATTTTATTGAAAATGTTAACCGTATTAGAATAATAATATCGATAATAATATTAGTATTTATTGTAATTTATGTACACAGCGATAAACGTATTAGACCAAATAGTAGTTAAAAATACACATTTATATGGTTGGAAGTATAATAAACTGAAATATATTTAATTATGATACAACCCTCATTTTTTTTTATCTCCATCGTGCTTTTCTTAATGTAGCCTATCGAACTCTTGTAACGTTTGCTTTGTGACGGATCGAGAATCCCATTTTCGTTTTATACAACTTTCTGCATACGTTTTTTTAAAGAATTTAAATAAAATTGTTTATAATTACGATTCGTCTCATCTCGTTATCCTCCTTAAATTATGCACGGCGGTACACAATTTGACTCTCTTCCTTATAATTTTAAGCCCGAAAAGAAATGATTGACTGAAATTATCTTTTACATCCTCTTTATTTGAATTAGGATTCTATATTTCAAAATTAATAAAAAAGAACGAAACTTGTTTATTTGTTTATATTTTAGTCGGCCGCTATTGCTATTAATTATTTAGATTTTTATAATGGATTGAATATCGGGAACAAATAAGAGCTTGACACGAAAGCAAATAGCTTTCGATGGGTCGGGTTAGATTATTGATTTTTATTAAAATTAATTGTTATAATTTAATGTGTAGACGGGTTGATAAATTTGATCGTTTGACCTACGATTCGATTGAAATAATTCTAGTTTAACTTTACTGCATACGGTGGCGCTGACTATGTCGTTGCTGATCGAGTTTAGAAACTTAATAACTTGATTCATAAAAACGATTAAAAATTAGTCCGTGCGTAATTCAGTTTTATCGGCCGGTTTTATTTTAATCTATTTAATCCCATTTTATTACTTAAATTGATCCTCTAAAAATTGAAGGAAGATTAAGAAACGATCCTTTTTTGACTACTTACTCGTCTTTATAAAATGCGCGAAAAGTAATTAAAAATATTCTGTATTAACCGATATTTTTCTCGCCCGATTAGAGAATTTTTAAACCGACGGTTTTTTGTTATCGGACATTTATAAAATTATCTATGTTAGGAATAATTATTTTTAAATGTTTTTAAAAAAAATTTCTTTTATTAACTTTATAATAATCAAAAGTAAGCGTTATAATATTAAAAAATGCCGCATAACTATTAACCGTATCGCCTTCGCAGATGATTTGGTTATCTTGTCGGACGGTCCAAAAATAACACAAAAATAAATGTACGTATAAGTTACATCTGAAAGTACAGGCCTACAATTGTCTTTTGAAAAAGCGCAATATATATGACAAATATCAAGAATGTTTTGGATGTTTTTTTAAATCCAATATGAAAAAAGACAACGGTTTAAATATCTCGTCGAAAGTTTAGAACGAAACGTCCAGGAAAAAAGTAGCCTTAAGAAATCGGAGGAACAAAATGGAATCGATCTATTGTACAGTAGAAAGATCTATCTATAAATGCAAAATTAATCCGTTTGAATACCTAATTCCCCCAGAAACATTGTTGGCTGCAGAATGTTTGACGAAGATCGACACGGGCCTTTTAAAAGAAATAAAAAAAAAGAAGAATTTTTAAGGAAATTATTTGACGTTATAAAGCATAGAACACTTAAAATATATAAACTCCGGTCCCGCAATATCAGAAATAATGCACGAAAGGAGGTCGGCTCTTATAGGTGAATTGACTTCAGAAAAAATTCGCGAGATAGAACGGCGTGGCAGTGCTTTATAGCACTGCCATGCCATGATCTCTTCCTAGACATTAGAAGCTTGCGAGGCGCCTTTTGTGTTTCCCCTAACAAGTACGTGTAGTCTCATCGCATCCCGAATCTTTTCCGAAGTAAACTATCCCAACTCCATAGCAACATACAATATCAACCGGCTTCACTCTCGCAATCACCAAGACCGCCTCCCGTGAAACCCTCCGGTAACTAACTACCCGTTACTGTCAGCAGTAACAGTCGTTGGGATTTCAATAATATACCTCTAAAACTACGGAATTTCATCCTATCCGCCCAAACTGCACAGCATTAACATAATTGCTTCGCACAAACCCTTGCACAGAAAGCATAGGGTCCTAAAATTCAGACTGACCACTTGTCGGATTAACCACATGTCGGATCCCAAAAAAGGCACTACAGCTCTTTTGTGTGACGTATTGAAGGTTACTTTTGAACTGAAATTTCTGATCAAGATACACCCCGAGGTAATTCTGAACCTTAGTGTACTTTATTCTATGGCCTGACGTCGATACTGGAACTCTCCGAAAAACGGTCTTTGAGGAGCATCATCGTGGTCTTCTCCGGGCTGAAAGTCATCATGCGTTGATGAGCCTACAGCATTCACGAGTGGCCCTGAGCTCGACCTCCCTTCGTGAGCATCCTTCGATCAGCAGGTGTCCGTCGTCCGACACAACAAGACACCCAAACCTCAGCCGCAGAAGAGTGAAATTCCACCACCTGCAAGTGAGGACTTAACACACTGCCATGGGGATAACGCTTAGACAGCGTCTTCTCTACTTCATGGCTGCCCTCGTGGAGCAAGGTTTTCGAAGCCCTCGACGAGAGCTATGAAAGCCGCTCGGAAGAATTCGAGCTGAGGCAATAATAATCTCTTCGTGGTAGCTGCACTAGTACATTTGGGGTTAGCTAAGCAGGAAGAAAAGCCACCCAGTTCCGCCAAAACATCACGGGCCAATGGAGCAGAACTGCCAGGCCTGTCCCCGACTTGCAAAAACTCTTCAATAAGTGGGTTCATGCCCTCCCGGGTGGTTATCGCTATATTTACTTCTGAACTACCGTTGTCGGAACCAGTGTTCGTGGAGGTCGAAGGAATAAGCCCCGTCACCCTCCTCCGCTAGGCTTCCTACCTACCTCATTAACATCTGCTATGGTCGGAGATGTCCTGACCTAACAGTATACAACAAAATGTTCGCTGTATTCCTTCTATCACAGATATTGGGCATAAGCCCACAAGCATGGCGACTACTCGCAGCGAGGCACGGGCAGCTGGAGACCTTCGTATTCTCCTGTAACTCTTTGCACTTCTTCGCCGCTACTGGATCAAATGTGTGAAATCAAAGATCAACACACAGTTAGATTACGGCCCTCGCTCTAAAAGTGCGCGAGCAGGCCTAAGGGTAAAGGTCCCTTTGCTCGTAACAGGGACTTGCGACCAGCTGTCGTTGCAACTCTTTTTGCCGCGATGAGGCGGATGCTCGAACAAATCCTGCGCCAAAATCTCTGAATCCCCGTGAAAAGGATTATGAATCGTCTAAAAATTAGGGCGCAAAACCGTTATATCAGTTCTCAGACAGCAAGATCGTGAAACTGGGGAAGGTACACACTTGATCACTAGCTCAAAAATAGCACTGAAAAATACTTTATACAACGCAATCTCTGCTCGTGAAAAGAGACCACAGATTCATGGCTGCCCTCGTGGTGCAACACATCCCGATGACTGAAATTACTTTTTAACACCCGCAGTTCATTTTCAATTCATCCTCGCCCCATGTAACTGGAAAATGAGAGGCCACCACAGGTTGTTAAACGCCCCGGATATGTCTAGGAAATTTCCCCAAGACACATTTCGCGTCATTGGCCGACACCACACTCATTATACGAAGTACGATCCCTTTCGGGGTGAAACCCGTACCAGTATTTCATCAGCAACCAACGCGAGGCCAACCTATCATTTATACGAAGATACAACACCTTTTCAAACATATTGCCGATAACCGGTATCAGCGTCAGGGACGATATGATGAACTAACGGTCGAATCCCTGTCGCCTCCCAACAGTTTTACAATCGCTTTCTTCCAGCACACTGGGAAGAACCCGTCAAACAGTAATTTATTAAATACGCGTGTGATAATTCTCACGTTAACTCCAACCGAGCGAACCTCAGCCGTCAGTCCATCAAAGCCAGGCGCCTTACCTCTACCAAGACTACAGATAGCCCGACGCACCTCGGCCTCAGCAATCTCCACAGATAATGCATCCCCGCGAAACTGAGCGACCTCACGCCGTACCCGAAGATGGTATGCGGTCTCTCCAGCTTCGCTATCACCAGGCAGAAGATCGTCTAGTAGTCTGCGTAAAATTCCGGAAATATCCGAACCGCCTTGCCGGGTCGAGAGAGCGGACAGAAGAACATCTTTTCTACGTTTATGTCCTAGAACCCTATACACGACTCCCCAGGATCCTTGTTTCCCTGGTCGTTCCAGGGAATGCCACGAGCCCCTCTTGGCCGTCCGGACTTTTGAAAATAGTTGGATCGCCGATCCCTGTATTCTCCAATAAGAACTGCCCGCCGCTCCTCACGTTGAGAGTCCCTCCGTAAACTACAGATAATCCCTCTTCATATTAGATAATTCCGTATTCCACCAAGGGGCCAACCTCTTTCGACCAGAACTGCGGGGAATAGAATGCTCAGCGGCATCCATAAAAGCCGCTGTTAACCTTTCCGTCAGGTCCTTCTAAGACCATCTCTATTTCCTCCCGAGAGAGAAGAACATCCGGCTTGTGACATGTCCGGTTGCCACACCACCCTTCCGTTCCTAGCCATCATCGACTTAATCGGAGGACATCTTCTAGCCCACGAACCGATCAAATTCCACAGTCATCAACCGGCCTCAGTGAGATGCCACTGATGCGAATGCCTCGAAAGACATTACCATTAGTATATTCCGCCCTGTCTTAGCCTTCTTCGAAGACATCGGACACCATTAGAATAATGTTTTCGATTTCAAATGTCGGATTTTGCTGACAACATTTACAAGGTTTAAAATTTCGTACCCGGCAAAGAAATTGAAGGAACAAATTTTTGAAATTAAATTGTCTTTTGGAATTCTTATCAAGTCGATATCAAAACTCTTATCGATTGATACCTTTCAAACGTTCTTCCGTTGGTTCAGAGAGTTTGGTGAATTTCTTTGATTTATATTTAAGAGGTTTCATAGCGTTCATTCTAATTTCCCGTGTAGTAGTAGAAAGATGTTTTAAATTAAATACACTTTTATTTTTTTATTTTGTTTATTAGCCTAACGTTTTATAGATAATGGGAAATAAATATATTATTCCTCTATTACCCCAGAAAAATGTACAGTTTCACACGATATTTTATCACTATCAGCACGCATTGAATTTTATAGGTACAAAATTCAATGCGTGAGCTGATCTACAGGTTGAAAACCCAAAACGTGTTGGCGAATTTCTGATGAAATTTGTGTTTTTATTTTAAATGACAAATCTAATAACAATAAATAACTGATCTACGTTTTTATATCCGGTGTAGTTTCAAGAATCGATGAAAAATATTTTGCTATGACCATTTCTACAATTTTTTTTTAACAGCTTCAGAAACTCTATGTATGATTTCATTTTGTATTTTATCACCTAAATAAAGAACGACGTTTTTTTTGTGAGGTTCAAATGCGAGGGGAGTGTTCTTCCGTTACAGAATCGAATCTAGCGATGATTTATACCGGTTTACACTGAAAGATATACACTGTTTTGGTAAAAATTGTATTATGTAAATTTTTTTTCAATTTCTTATAATCTTTGTTGTAATTAAAGAATCTGAAGTTCGCTATATTTTGAACGATGCTTAATACGCGTGGAACCGGTCTCATGTACTTTCAGTATACGACTCAAATGTTGCCGATCCTTACAACCGCTTTCATTATTAAGCCGGGAATTCTGTACGCCAAATATTTTATAATAGTAACAGAAAACCGAATTTTGTGATTTTTTAAACTAGATAACTTCGTAGAAGTTTTGCTCCGTTTGGTAAAATTCGATTACAATATAGATTTCGGAACTTGCAACATTTTTCATTTCCCAAAGATGAAAAGAAATTCGTGTAGAGATTACGTAGTAATAAAAGACTACGTGCAGCGGCTAAAAGTTAACGTGTTGGCATCGTCTTGCGACTACATCGACCGTACCGGAGCCAAATATTTAGTTAAATTTTTATTTTAAATACATCAGATCACCTGTAATATTATTTTTAATTACGGAATACATAATACTAAGCTTAAATAATACTACAAAAAATGCTGACCTCCGCGGCCGAGTAGATAGCTTCTCATTATTTCGTGCGAAGGTCCCTTGTTCGAATCCCGGTCAGGCGCGGCATCTTTTCATACGCTACCGACTTTCTCCCGGCTAACGACCGTAGCTGTTGATACCCGCTGTTTCATAAAAAAAGAATAAAAAAATACTTTGATTTAACGGAAAAAGCTTTTGGATTTGCGGTACTAAATTAATTCTTTTAGAGGATGAAGTACTTAAATATGTCAGCAAAGTATTTTCTTTTGTTGAAATTTCATTCGAAAACGAAAAAAGATTAGAATGTGAAGAAAATAATTTTTTTTTAACAAATGTTTTTATATTAATTTCGCATATTTGAAGAATAGCTTTTCGATTAAGTAATAAAAATCTGTATATTTTTAAAATGCAAAGCGTGCGGATTCGAATTATCCATATTTTTCCGAAAAATAAACCGATACGGTTATAAAAATATGAAAGGCGATATTACTTTCCCAAAAGGGAAAGTATGGTGCATACCATACCATAGGAAGTGGATTAAAATAAAAACAACAAACCTTTCACGATGAACATTAGCCGCCACGTAAAGGCGAGCTTGGATGATCAGCCCACACGTCACTGCTATACTATTGTTCTCTGAAGCATTGGCATACCGTGATTAGTCATCTCTTAGTAGCATAAACGCGATGCCCTGTTACATTTTTGTGTATTTACAGTATTAAGAAAGCGACATCGTGTTTCAAATACGAAAAAGTTATTGTTATCTTATTTTATTTTTGTTTCTCTTTTTCTCTTCGTGTATGTAAACTTCAATTCCGTGATTCCGCCTCTGGGTACGGTTCTTTTGGCGTGTGTCGTGTATTTTGTTACGTAGTCATTTAATGTACGATACGATATTTTGTAAAATGTTTTTACGGTGGTTTACGGTTCAAACTTTTTAAAGCGGATCGTTGTTGTGCGAATAGTTATGGCTGAATTTAAGCCTATTGTGAAAATCAAAAAAACTTCGAAGGGAGTTGCGCGAAATAGTAAACAACGTGTACGGTTTCGTGAATAAAGAATCTTTAACTGTAGGAAAATTAAAAAACGATAACCATTTAATCCCAGTACAGAAGCGTGAAACAAGAACTCCAGCCTGGGGCATTTCCAGGACTCAGGTTAAAATCCTAAGAAAAGAAAAAATAGATTTTATTCGATCCGAGGGACCAGAATGTTTATTCGTTATCCCGAAAAAGAAACGTTTAACCGTGTCCGGGGATTAGATGATTTTGATAAACGTGTAGTTAGACGAATCTGCGAGTGAATTTCACTCAAATACAGGGGAGTTGCCAACAGTTTACGAACTCTGCAACGAATTGAAAATTAAAATTAATTTTAACAGCGGTGAAGCTAATTTAAGAAGGTTCTTGAAAGAATTTGTTTTAAGTGGCGCAAAATGAGAAAACGAAAGGGAAATTTTAGTTGAAAAACACGATATTAAGTAAAAATGGATTTCATATTTGCAGGCGATCAATGATTTTAGAAAACGTAACCGGGGGATCGTGTAGTTAGATGAATTCTATGTTTTATCATCTCATCCGACGGCAAAATCATGGACTGGCGACAGCGGTGCAGGACTTCATTTACCGATAAATATAGGTGAACGCATAATTATAATTCACATCGGAGGTGTAACGGGCTTATTCTAAACGCATCTTCCCAAATCATCAGATTTGGAAGTCGAGAGTTCCAGCGTTCAAGTAAAGTCAGTAAAGTCAAGTAAAGTCAAGTAAAGTCAGTGTAAAGTCAGTTATTTTTATACGGATTTTCTGTGGCGGTTGGGTTTCAATTAACCACACATCTCAGGAACGGTCGACTGAGACCGTACAAGACTACACTTCATTTACTCTCATACATATCATCATTATTCATCCTCTGAAGTAGTACCTGAACTTTAAATCCGATCGAGATGGCATGATCATAGGTAAAACGATATGTTGTGAGCCACAATACAACGTTTAAGATGTCAGAAGTACAGAAACCGTGTGAAGATAAAATGAATTCGATGAGCGACCAACACTGAAAACCTTACTGTGAAAAGGTAAAAAAAATGGAAGGTAAATAATATTGGAGCCGAGAACCGTTAATAGATTCTTTGAAAGATTCTTTTTATATAGCGACAGTGATAATAGTGACAATTACACCGAAGATAGTGATGGCAGCGAGGAGAGCGTTCTAGCCGAGAAATAAACGGATAATTAATTTTCCAGTAAGTATTAAAGTTACAATAATAACCATCTATCGCAATCTTTACCGTGTAATTAGAAGTAGATAGTATTTTGGCATCCGTTATTACGTTTTTCAATGTACAGTGCAGAATTAGCGGACCGTATTTCATTTCAAAACTGTTGCATTCATCGGTTAAAAATAGAACAATTATTTGGTAAGGGAATTACTAAGAGCGAGGGACATGTTTTTACGCGGGGTGGTAATCCACCAAGCTCTATGTTACTTGGCGGCAACTGTACGTTCGTACGTATATATGTATCGCTGCTTTTCGGTAAATATCATCGGATTGGATACTTTTATTTTAAGGCATTTATCGTACTAAAAATGTACAAATTTTCCGGGAATGGAAAAATTTGTGAAGTTTTCAATTTCGCCTTTTACTGAAAAGCAACGTTCAGCGTAGTCTACAAAAATATTTGCCTCGTCCTTAAAAGATGCAAGCGTACAATTTTTTTTTCTTTAGAATATCAACCGGAAATAGTAATCGCACAAGGACATTCTCAGTACAATTACCTAACATATATGTTGGCCTTCAAGTGCTTTATAATTCACGAATATTTTGTAATGAATTTAAGTAAAGTTTTAAAATCACTTAAAAATAGTCGTATCGGTACCACGATTACTACATATGCATGCTTCTGAATAAATAAGAGTTAGCATCGTAGTTTAGATAAAATTTCCAAAAGTTTCACCCCTTTTAATAATGTATCGTTCAATGTGTCTAATTTTTTTCACTTTCATCGCACGAAACTTCAAAATTTGGGACTTGTTTTTTTGTTTTTTTTTATTTTTTTATTTAATAATAAAAATGATAATGAAACTTTTCCCTTCAAGTTTAAGGTAGTTTAAATTAAATGCGAATATTTGGAAAAAGGAGTAGGGAGACGTATTTAATCCTTTTTTCGTAACTCGTCGGTGAATACGCAAGATTTACACGGTTTTTGAATACACTAGTTCTTTCACAGAATACATGACTTGCGTATAAAGGTGTATTAAAGATTTTGCAAAAAAAATTTGGAAGGTGTGTAATTTGATACTATTTTTGCAACTCATCGTAGAATAGACGTTGAAACCTTTTTCTCTGATTTTTGTTTTTTGTATCACAATTCGTTTATTTACAGTCGGTTCCAATAAGTAAGTAGAATTACAGTAAACGATTGATGAGGGGTTTCCGATGAATCCCATCAATAAAACTTACATTCGAACGTAAGACGATGGTTCAAATGTAAGATAATATATAAGTACGTAAAACAATATTCGTTTCCATAAATGCACTTGAACAAATTCACTTCGTAAAGAGTACAAAAACCTTAACCGAAACCTTAAGACCGAAACAAAAAACAAAAAATCAAACATTATTACTAAAAGACAAAAGAAAAGACAAACAAAGCGGAAACATAATTCGCTTACGAAAGGAATTTAGACCCTTTCATCAGGCATTCAAAAGATTTTTATCGCGTAAGGGATGTCGTCACAGCCCGAGAGTTTCTCAGACTTCCCCGGGTCCAGCACTTAAAGCGTTTGAGTCGCCGGTCATCTTCGCTGTCGCCTAGGAGATTCAGCGCTATATAGTTTATACGATTACCTAGTCGTTATTTGTAACGTGAACCGAATCGCTCGGTTTCTTCGCGTACCTTTCAGTTAGTAATGAATTTCTTCCTTCCGTGGAAACCGTGGTGGCTGTGTAATGATTCTCGCCGATTTATTCGTAAGCGTTGTATGACCTCAGTGTCGCTCTTCCTCGTAGCTGTATTGTCTACGTCCAAATGGGTTTCAGAATGACGTCGTTGGTTAAAAGTTTGTTGCTTTCTTTGAAAGAGTACGTACGGCCGGCCGGTTTATAAAAAGTTATTGAAAATTAAACGCGAAAATCTCGAAAAAATGATAACGGGATCACGTTTAAATCTGTATTTTCAACTTGTAGAATAGTCGTAGAAGTTTTTGTTATTTCACTAATAGACATGACGTAAAAATATATTTACTGAAAATTTTGCGTAACAATTTTCGGTAAAATTATTACTAAAATCATACCCGATTTAACATTTCATATCTCCTATGCGGGGTGTGTAACTCGATACTTTAATTTTTTAACCCTTTTGTTTCTTTGTTCATTGTAACCCACCGTCTTCTATCTCTTTCCTGTTTAGCCTTCGGTAATTACCTTTCAGATAATACTTCACAGGATTGAATGAGGATGATATGTATGAGTGTAGTCTTGTACAGACTCAGTTCGACCGTTCCTGAAATGTGTGGTTAATTGAAACCCGACCACCAATGAACACCGATATCTACGATCTAGTATTCAAATCCGTATAAAAATAACTGACTTTACTAGGACTTGAACGCTGAAACTCTCGACTTCCAAATCAGCTGATTTGGGAAGACGCGTTCACCACTAGACCAACCCGGTGGGTTCATACCCCCCCCCAAAAAAAAAAAAAAAACAGTTCACTAAAATGCGCTATCTATCGTAAAATATATATATATATATATATTGTCAACAGAAAAATATTTATTTTAATTTAAAAAACTCAAACAAAACCCCACGCCAACAAATTGCAAACACAGATACACGTACAGACAGTAGAAGACCGTCACGGTAGAAGACGGTAAACGGTAACCGGTCAGACGCAGAACTCGATGTGCAGAAGTTTATTTCGAACGGTAGAATAGAATATCACGTAATATCGTTAATGCAAAACATGAAATACGTAAAATTAACTCCATAAGAAACCTGCATCTAGATCAGTTCAGTTAAGTTCCTTTTGAAAACACCGGACAGGAGCATATGACGGCATGTCAAAGTGCGTACACCGTTCGGCGAACGCATTTAGGGTTGTAATCATGCACGCGTACCTTATACGGCAAAACGCGTTAAAGGGTTAATTTATTTTCTTTAAATAATATTTAAAATGAAAACAGATGTAAGGGAAAGTCTTGAAACGGTTCGGAAAAAAAAACGGTTTTCGAAAAACAGCTTAGCTTTTTAGCGCCGCCAAAGCGTAGCGAATTTATTATCGGGTATTTTTTTTTATCGTTCTTGGTTTATTTTTCGAACCGTATAACTGCTTTGAATTAATTCGGTTTATTTTATCGATCGTAAATTTCGAATCGATATAAAAATAATCTGTTTTTTTATTTTAATCGTAGGTCGGTAGAAGGTAACTATAATTTTGGGGATAGAGTGACGTATGTTTGAAGTGAAAATTAACGGGCCCTACTGCCGGTTAGAAGTGCGATTTAATTAACGTTACGACTATCTTATATACCGCCGTGTTATTATCTATTTATACTGCGAGAGCGGTTTAAAAATGATATCCATAAAAATGACATCCGTTACGTCTCATAGCCGGTGACAACATCTGTACGATGCATAACCGTACTGTATGTATGCGATAATACCGCTGAATATTGCTACTGCAGTGCTGTCCTCTCACACGCCGCTTTGTAATCGAGGTCAGGGTCAAAATGGCCTGTTTTTGGTCGGTGACTTTGGGTTATACGTACGTATATTATAACCTCGACGACTTCTTCTTTTCTGTCCGACAGAATAATGTTGCCGCGCGATCGTAAGAGATA
The DNA here is from genome assembly GCF_047948215.1 of Lycorma delicatula. Classification (NCBI taxonomy): domain Eukaryota; kingdom Metazoa; phylum Arthropoda; class Insecta; order Hemiptera; family Fulgoridae; genus Lycorma; species Lycorma delicatula. The sequence goes on along the minus strand of NC_134463.1, from coordinate 129,408,277 downwards.
AAATTATTTATTTAATTTTAAATAAATTGTCTTTCTGTTTTCAATTTAAAAATCGACAAAATAAATTTCATTCGAATCGTCTAGTAATTATATACATCGCGTTATCGATCGATAGGTACGGTACACCTGACTCGGATAAAAAATATTAAGTCTCTTATTCTTAAAAAATAATAATAAACGCCTCTACGCGACCGGGCAACGCAAGTATTTTTCGTATAACTTGGGCTTATTGTACATCCGACACGGTTTCTAATAAAGTATTAATATCCCCACCGATTTATTTAAAATACGGTTGAAAGATATTATTATACAAAAACGACATTACTACGTCGAAGAATTTTTAAATAATACTTATTAAAAAATATTTAAAAAAACCTTGGAATCGTGAAATATTTTGTAGGTAGTTTTTATATTTTGTATTTACTTTAATATTATTTCTTGTATTTATTTAAAGAAATAATATGGATTTTAATCGCATTATTTTTACCGGTTTTTTTTAAGAAAAGTACGGTATTACTTTCAGTCGCATGGTTTAAATTGTGGGGGGGGGGATGAAATTTCTTTACGTTTTAAGATATGAAAATACCGAAAACCGAATACCGAAAAATACCGTTTACTTAAAATCGGGTTTCCTTATATATAGTCCTATGTATAAAAAATTTTGCGGTTAGAAAATCTCCAAAACTACTCGATCGATTTCACTGAAATTCAGATACGCTGTAGTAACGTAAAAAGTTGTGCGTGTGAAAATCTGATGAAGATTGGCCGTGACGTTCTTGAGTTACGCTTAATATAAAGTAGAAAAAAAGCTGATATGTTGAGTGGTAGCGGTACATTTTTCTAATGCGCTTGTGGAGCGAGTCACAGTGGTGGGCGAGTTGAAACTTGTTGTAGTGCTTTTTTGAAGCGTAACTATTTTTTACGGATCCAATTTTTCTTTTTTTTTGGTGAAATTTTATATTAGAATGAGCGATTCTTTTTCAAAGGAAACAAATTAAAATAACCGAAAGATCTTGCAGAACTGCGCAAGAATTTTCTGTTTTTAATTATTTGCGTATTTTGTGATACTGTTTTAATGAAGTTTATAGTACCGTTTCCCTTGATCCGTGCTTGAAAACGGCGATGCGGTCCCTTTTTCATCCGTGAAGTAACATAACCATTCATTCCTTCGGCGATCCGTATTATGTACCGATCACAAGACAGATTTACAGTATTTAACGGGTAAAAAAAATTAACCGTTCTGTTCCCATTAACTCGGAACAAAACCTAGTAACTGTAAAATTTCCTGTTAGAGTTAAAAAAAAAAAATTGTAAAATAAAATTTTGAAATTTTTATGTAGATTAAAGATCGTTTGTAAGAGCTAAGTACTACAATTCGGTAACAGTATAAAACATATATTTAAATTCTTTTATGAAAACAGGCTGATGCGCGTGCGAATGCGCTATGCTGTTACTAAAAAGTATAATGAGCTTGTTATTTAAAGTTTATATCTATTATATGATATTTTGTTTTTCGATCGTCGATATTAAAATTTATAAACCGTTAAATATTATGAAATTATCTTTCTAAATTGTTTTTACCGTAAAATATAATAAACTTAACAAAAAATAACAGCATAAAATCAGTTTAAAAGGAGTAAAAAATAAAACTTTCGTACGAAAGTTTTGGGTTCGTATGCCGGATCAGGCACGGCATCTGTTCGTACGCTACCGATTTCCACCGGGCTAATGACCACAGTTTTTGATTCCGCTCTTTCGTACAAAAAAAAAATAACCAAATCGTATTAAAATAAAAATATTTTATCGACTATAGTGAAAACGAGTTCGTATAATTAATAAAAAAAAATTAATAATTAAAAGATAATACCTCTTATCACCGACGAAGTTAAATTTAAAAAAAAACTAAGCGTTTTTCCGCAACTCACGCCGTCAATAGAGATTTCAATTATTTACTAGTAAAATTCCTCGGTGATATTCCTTTGCTCTCAAGATTCGACATTTTCACAAAGCAGAGTCTCCCCGATTCTAGAAACGATAGTTTAACCGCATTTATCGGTCGCCTAGTCGCCGTCCCGTTTCTCCTCGATCGATGTCTTATTTCTCCGCTATTTGGAGAGGCAAAAATTCTTCAATCGTTTGGAAGTATTCTGACGCGAGAATAACAGCGTTCCGTCAATGTTCTCGAATATATACGTATCGATTATTCCGGAGGTTGCTATAAACACACTGTACGGTGCGTTTAGTATTATGTACTGGCTTTTTACGCGTTTTATTACCGTTGTATTTTTCGATCGATACGACGAGCCGAGTGAAAACGGACTACCGGCAGTCGTACGGTTTTTGAAGCCGCGTATCATCGCAGTTTTTACGGAATGTATGTTTTCAGATGTACGTAGATTCTTTCGTTTACCAGAAAAAATTCCGCATCCAGATGTTTCAATTCGACCAAACCGCGTCGTTCCGAAGGATATTGAAGAGGGTTCAAAACAAACGTCGTGTAGCCGTTGTCGTAGAATTAATGAAAAACCAGCGATGTTCACCGGTCCAACACTCCATTGAATAAACAATTTTTTTTATTCCGATCGATAAGCGATTATACGATATGTACATTACGTCAGGAACGGATATGTATGCTGTTCTACGGATAAAAAGAAGACGTTGATGAAAACTATTTGAATGCATATTTATAAACACAAACGAGATGCGACAAATTCAAGGGTTTATTTTTATTTGATTAGTATTACATAAAAATTCACTGAGGAGTGATATTGTTTTTTTTTTTAATATAACAAAATCTTTGAGTATATTTTAAATAAATCGGTGAGAATATTATTTAAATAGTTTGGTAATTTATTAAAAATGGCGTCGAAAGCGTAATAAGACTTTCTCGTAAACCGAAGTATTGCGTCTAGTTACACGAAAACAGTTATGTTCTCTGGTGGTTTGATAGAGTCGGTGATGTTATTTTTTAAGAATCGGTGACTGTCATAGCGAGCCTGCGTACTCGTAATATAAAAACAAGGTTAAGTTAATTTTTTTAATTCTTCGTTAATATTATTACGAGTATATAGCCTATTTACGGATCGAATTGAGAAACTCCTTCTAATTTCAAGTCAAAAACATAAGTTTTTATCGTACTTAAAATCAGGGACAAAATTCATTGAGGGTTATTAAAATCCATGTTTGTTTGTTAACCTACATATACTTCACTCATTCTTTCTCTCTCTCTCTCTCTCTCCATACATAATATACAGTAAATATCGTTTATAGTGACCTCCAAGAAACTGACGAATTTAGGTCATTATAACCGATAGTCACAATAACCGATATTTAGGTAGCCTAGTGGTACTACTTTAACGTGCCATCAACACGGGTATTGTAATACAGTAAAATAATTTATTTCCGTAATAAAATAATATTAAAAAAAATGCAACAATTAATAAAAATACAGTAGAGTAAAAGAAGATAGAAAATAAGAAACTAGAAAAGATAGAAAATAAGATAATAAAAGGTAGAGAAAAATTGTAAAATCACTGATTCTGTAAAATGTCGGTTGTTTTGGTTTGTTTCGAACATTTCATGTTGTAATAAGGTTTTTGAAGATTCTTTCCTAAATCAAAACAAACTCTTTGTTTCTTTATTAGCTATTTCTGTAAAACCGAGAAACCGGCAAACGGTTTCATTGCCGCTAAAACTTCCGGAAGATTTGGCGGGTTGATGTCTTCATCGTTACCTTCCTTGTTATTACCTACGTCCCCGTCTATTTCTACATTACATCATCATCTGTTACGGTTTCTTGCGTTTTTAAATCTTTGTTGACCTCTTGATAATCTTCAAACGATGCGTTTGACTATCGGTTTTGCAGACTACTGCCCCGTTCCGCTAAACAATCTTCTTCACGTGCCGCGTAAGTAAAATCCTGCATGTCGAAAGAAATTTTTTATAGTCAGCCATTTTTATGCAGAAACCTCATCCGTGATCTTTCTCGCGTAATTACAGCATCCGGAATACTTATTTTCATTTCCTTTTTTTGATCTAAATCGTATGTCGTTTGTAAAATCGGGTGTTTTTTTGTAGCGGCCAAATAGTTTGTAGTCGATTTTCTGACACGCCGGTTGGAGCTGCTGCGGCCTCGCCTCTTATTTTCCCCGACACAATATCGTGACGCTGACGGAACCGTTGCATCCAAGCTGAACTTATTTCACGCGGTTTACCGAATTTTTCAAAAAAATTGTTCGCCTTAGTTAGCAATATAGGGCCGCCAGTAGGGATATCACTAGCCCTCTGATATATAAACCGTTTTAACGGCGCTTGGTCCGCATCATTATGTCGACTAAGCTGTAATTTTTTTGATTTCATAGAATTTGTTTCAAACGTTTTCTTAATTTTTCACGGTTCTTCCATATCGCCGATATTGTCGAACGACCTACGCCTAATTCTTGGGCGATATCCTTATTAGTTTCACCGTTTCCTAACCGCCAGATAATGTGCGCCTCTTCCTCTATCGTGAATGTTTTTCTCAAAGTCGTAATTAAATCGCTATAAATGAATTACACAGGGTAGGTAAAATAAAATACTGTACCGTAACGATGCGCTACGCTTACAGGAAAAGATTAATTACAATTTCAACCGACTGCGGTGGCTGTTTCGGTTTACAATAATCTGGTACAGGAAGAAAGTAAAAAAACAAGAAATATAGTACATATGCAGATAAAAAGGAAAAGGCGACTCGTTTTAACTTTCAAAATATTTCTGTAGCTACAATGTAGATATACTACGTTACTGACAAGTCACTTACGTCCGTCGTTGTAAGCGATAAAATGTTACAACGCATTAGAAAAAAGTCATAATAACCGATACGTAATTATAAATAATATACGTACTGTATTCGTGTATTAACAGCATACTAAACCAACCAAGACAAAAGTCTTCGGTCACTACATCCGATGTCGCTGTAAACGATACTTACTGTTTACATTTTATTTATATATATATTTTTTTGGGACGGGGATTATTTAATATCGAGTTAGAAAATCGCATTTTAAGAGATAGAGATAATTAAGAATCACTTCTATATTTTGTAAAGGTAATTTACTACACGTTTCTTACTTTAAAAATGATTTCTTACTAAAATAATTTAGAAAAGAATAGTTTTTAATCCGATCTAAAATATTTTAATAAAATAACCGATGTACAATGGTTTTTTTTTTTTACATTTTTTCGTAAATAAATGAGAAGTTTATTTCTTCCGTTTTTCCTTTGAAAGTCATTTAGATTTCTTCTTGGACTATGTAAAGATTTTTTGTTTTTTTAATGGCCGATTAAAATGCTGTTATCATTTATTAATATGTATTTATTATCGTACGAGGCGAGTCGTTGGTTCGTATTTCAGTAGATTTTTTAATGCGATAAATTATGTTATTCATCTTATATATACATATAGTAGTATACTGTATAATGTTATATTAAACGGAAATATCAGACGTTCAATCGATTTAAATCAAAACGTGTTATGTAATTTTATTAACTGAAATATTATTATTATTACGTAAGGAGTATCTCTTTTGAATTTACGATAAAGATAATAGGAGTCGTAATGTTTATTAAATAATTATATTATTGCCTAAATCATTTCTAAGAGCCGTGGTACGATATAAATAAATACGGCTATATTAATAAAAATTGATAATCGTAATCGTTTAATTTTATTTAAATTCCCTTATTTAGCCCTGTGTTTTTACGTTCCTTAAATGCCATAACATAATTGTCGTAAGGGGGGATCCGATGCGAGTCGCGGGTCAGTTTTGACAACATTCCGAGGAATAACAAAATCCCCGTACCGGGCTTACTAGTGAAAGTAAATGGTGAAGTAGTTTTTGGTGGCCGTGTTCAAATAGGCTCGCTTATTAGCAGATGCCGACTCGATTGAAACGCAGCTGATCGTCAATAAGCGATCAACCCTTAACATTTTTCTACCGTTCGACGTAAAGAACTGACGGATACGGTAAGGGTATCCGTCAGAGAAAGCGGCGTAGCCGGCGCATCTTGAACCTTACGCGCTTTATTAGACCTTTTCTCGTACCGTGTGTCTGATGTCTTCAAACTTTGGTCGCACTATGTGTGCGGCAATGAGCACACGCTTCGCAGCATCCGACGTATTTATCGGGTTCTAAAAACTCGCTCTCTGTGTTTTAATAAACTTCCTCGATTCCAGTTTAGCGGCTCCACCCACCGTTTTGTAGTCGAATGTTTTTTTCTTCGACAACTAACAGGCGCAAGAAAATATAACGGTGGCTACAGCGACCACGCCGACTGTGCGATCTTTTATCGCGCAGACAGGTGTACACGAAAAAGTGAATTCGCATCGGTTCCGGCGTTGAACGTAAGATGTGACAGTGCATTCGATAGCAAACGCTGGGAAAAAATTTGAAATCGACACTGCATCCAACATCAGACACGTAGTGTCTAAAGTCTACAACGGCCCGTGTTGCACCCGGTGTTTCAGTCGAATAGTAATGTACCCTCTTTATGTTGTGAAACGGTGCTTTTTATACGGTACTTCAAGCCGGAAGCCAGAATCATTTGTACTTTCAGTGTAAAATCGGTGATCAGGATAAGACACGGACTCCTCATACAGTATGCACTAATCATTCTGTATATTTAAGAGGATGGCTGAAAGGTACACGTAAGGCTTTGGCATTTGGTGTACCTATGGTTTGGCGTGAACCAAAGGATCATGTAACCGATTGTTACTTTTGTTTAACGAGCGTGTCTGGAATTTTTAAAAAATCTAAACGTACTGTAAAATATCCTTCATTGCGATCTACAATCAGGCCTGTATCCTGTACCTCACAGTAAAATTATTCCGGTTCCTCAGCCACCTGTGAATGTATGTTTCGAAAGCGGCAATAAAGAATCAGACGCTACTGAAGAAGACGCCAAGGTGAATTAAATTACTCGGTTAGGGATTTAAATTTATCAAAAAATCTAGCTGAACTGTTAGGATCAAGACTGCAAGGTTGAAATTTACTTCAAAAAATGCAAAAATTTCGCTTTCAAAGCCGACAAAAAGAAGTTTTTTCAGTACTTTATCGATGAAAATAGTTTGGTTTATTGCCCAAATATTGATGAGCTTATGTTGCACTTAGTACAAGTTCACAAACCTGACGACTTGCGCCTTTTCATAGATTCATCCAAGTATAGTTTAAAAGTGGTTCTACTAAAGGAAGGTAACAAATATCCTTCGATACCAATCGCTTGTGGTATTAATTTGAAAGAGACATACGATATGATGAAAGACATTCTTGAAAAAATAAATTATAAAAAACATAGCTGGAACATACATTGTGATTTGAAAGTTGCAGCTATTTTGTTAGCAATTAGACTATACTGAGTACATGCGTTTTCTTTGCGAACGGGACAGTCGAGCTAGGGATAAACTTTATCATCTTCCGCCAAAGAGTGGCAGAAACGAGACAAATTAACTCCAAATGGGAAAAATATTATTCATAAGCCCTTAGTTGAACCCAACAAAATATTTTTATCCTCTCTCCGCATCAAGCCAGGACTAATGAAAAATTTTGTAAAAGCAATGAAGAGGGGTATTCCCGGTAGTTCATTTAAAGACGTTTGCAAAACTTTTCTCGGCAGACAAAAATACGACAATTACCACGATATTGTTAATCAACTTCTTACTTCATACAGAGCTGTGGGATGCAATATGTCTTTAAAAATACATTTCCTCCATTGACATCTGGATTTTTTCCCGGACAACCTTGGAGACGTGATGAACACGGTGTACGTTTCCACAAAGACATTTCGCTGGTGGGAAGCCGCTATAAAGGGAAATGGAATACTAACATGCTAGCCGATTACTGTTGGACATTAATTCGGTATGTGCCTGAGGCTATTTATAAAAGAAAAGCATCAGTGAAATCATTCTTACATAGGTATGGCCATGAAAAATTATAAATTTTACAGATTTTATCGATATTTTACCTTAATTTTTTTTGGAAGCGTAATTTATTTAAAGAAAGGGTTATAAAAAAATTGTATTTCATAGATCTGTAATTTACGCAAAAAAGCAATTCAGGTAATGGTATCGCACTTAGAGAAACATTAAAAAGGTTTTTTTTGTCTATCAGTGTGACTGGGCTTTTTTTCTGTAACCGTTTCCTGACTGTCCTGTGTTAATGTTTTAATCTCAGAATCTCAGAAAAAAAAAAAAAATTAATTTTTTTTCATTTGTAAATTTAATAGATTTTTCCAGTAACTTCTTCCTTCTGTAATTCATCTAAAAGCGTTTTTTTTTGAAACCTTATTAACTTGTTTAATTTAAAAAATTCTTATGTAACACTTCCTTTTAGATTTATTCTTATTCCTCCTATTATTTGGTTTTTGACTTTCCTATTTCTCATCTACTTAACATGCTGTAGTCTGTATTGATATTGTAAAAGGTTTTGTTATAATCCGTAAAACTGTTAAACAGTGTTTAATTTTATCGATGATGTAATTTTTCCTTGCTTGCTTGTGGCTTGGAATGATGTAGATAGTTAGCGACAATGTTTTTCTATAAGAGGATAATAATTTGATGTTTAGTAGAAACAGTTATATTCTAATATTAATGGGCACCGTACTGTTCTCAGCTATGATTCTGTTCTCAGTTAGTAATTAACAACAAACTCATCCTTCATTGTCAGTCTGCGGATGTAACTATGTACAGTTACATGTATTACATGAATATGGGCCCTGAATCGGTTCATACTGAAAAGTTCAATCCTGAAGCTAGTTCAGATTTAAAAGATTACTTGTTTATATTGTAAATCATAAAATTCTATTCGCTTATGTATTTTATATTACGATTATCTTTATCTTAAAAATATAACATTAGTTTAACTTCTTAAAATGTAGCTAAAAGGTGTTAAAAACAAAAACTTCATTACACTGTAAAAACTATTTTGCCTTACACTTGTTTTGATTGTGATATTTATCTATAGTTCTAATACATACATTTTAGTTTACTATTTAAAATAGTTATGCATCAACGATCACAGCAAAAACAAAAAAAAAGAAGAAAGAGTATTCTTTGAAATATATTTACTGTTATGTGTTTTTACCTTAAAAAATAATGTTATATGGTATTTTTAATGACCAATGAATCGTTAAAAATGTAGATTTGCTGGGATTTTAAAGCTGCATTGACTTCTGTTTGTTAATTTAGCCAGTAATTGTGTTTCAATTTTTTATTTATTAGTTTTATAGCGTGTGATATTGCTCTCATCAAGGTTTTTCCTTTTCATTTAAAAACGAAGTAAATTATCTTATTAAAAGTCATCGTAGGTTAATACTGGATTATTACTTTTTACCCGTGGAATAACACAGTTATTCATATTCGATGTGATGTATTTAATATACGGAGCTTACTAATCGAGTTAAAATTTCCTGCTCTTGCATCTTTGTGTTTTTGTTTATGTACATTGACTGAATGAAAGAAATGCAATTTTTTTCACATTTTACACAATTTACACATTAAAAGTTATTATTTTTAAATTCCCAAGTTGTTTTGTCTGCGAGCCGTGAAGGTCATTATTTCAGTAGTTTATTATAATTAATATGTTGAATGTTCTGACATTACATTATGTCTGAGTAAAATTATTCTGTTAAAACCGTGTATAATGTAAAATGTATTATTTTCTTACTATCTGTCCACATTACTATTTAGGTAATTTGATCAGAATACATATTGTAATAATAACGTGTGACATTTTTTTTTATTCTTAATATTTAAGAAGGTAGAATCCCTTTAATAATTCATAACTAAGTTAATGGTTGCACCTAGCTATGTGATTTTATTTATCGAATTTTTTTTATATGAAGTTTAAAATCTATCTTTCTACTAAATGATGTTAGGTAATAAATAGGTGATTGTTGTAACAGTCAACTCTGTCAAAAATATATACATAAACAGGTGCCATAAACTCAAGGATCAGTCGATAATAATTGTTGAAATATTTTAAAGGTCAGCTTATGCTCAATTATATGTTTAGTTCCATGGTAGGTTTAATTACAAACCTCTCGCTAATTAAATAGCAAAATTACTACTTGGTTTTATCATTTCATTGTGAATTTCTGGTACATAGTAAAAAACTATATTTAATTAATGCTTATATGGCGTAAAGACTACCTTACCTATACAGTTTCGATTTAATTTTATACTTACTATAATAGTTTATTATTATCCACTAAATTCATAGTATGTTGTTTAATAATGTTCAAAACACAACATAATAGAGCAAGTCATTAGTTATAAAATTTATTACTCATTGTAATTGTTCAGGCATTATTTTGTATGGATGTCTGAAATATGATCTATACTGATAAATTGACATCATGTGTCTGCAGTTTATTTTAAGAATTTAATAGTTAAATAATTTAGTTAAAAATAAAATTATTTTTCATACATCTAAATGAAGTCGGTTATTAGATTTAGTGGTACTGTGTGAACTCATACTTAATTCTATTGTTTATTATTAACCAGTAAATTCACAGTATCTGTTATTGGGGACGATCAGTCTATTGTTGTATTAATAAATACATTTTTTTTTTTCTGAGAAATGAATTAAGTTTTGTCAGTGACAGCCTGAAGTATTTGAAAGAATAAGTAAATCTTTTATTCTGCAAGTCACGTCATGTCATGTCAAGAACGGGTAGGTATGCTGTTTTACAGATATATAAAAAACAGAACTGTGACATTTGCCAGGCTGAATCTTGGGAAACCAAATTAAAACTTGATCAAAGCAGTACCTCAAAATAACTAATTTGTCCTATAACGATTCCATTGAGGATGAATTATAACGAAATATTGTAATGTATTTCACAATGTTAAATTGTGATCTTGTTTTTTGTATTATAGAATATGTATTTTCATATCTACATATAGAATATATTCTAGATTATAGAATATGTAGATTAATGTATGATGTATTTATGATTTTTTTTCTATGAGGTGGTCAACTTGACATGACCTACCTACAAAGTGTTTTTGTTAAGTCCATTATTGTTAGAAAGATTTTTTATATATCTCATTCTGTATTGATCTTATGCAGCCAGGACAGTTTAGCTTAAACATTTCTGGATCATTATTTGGTTTTTTATCTTGAATACTCCATTGCACTCACTTTTTTTAATTTCTTTTTTATCATCGTTTATATTTTTACAGTAAGCGACTATGTTAGATTAAAGTTGTCCAGATATATTTGTGTAATTCATGATCCCGGTCAGGCTTGCCAGTTTTCGTATGCTGTAAAGTTATCTTTCAATAACTGTAATTGAGCGGTTAGCTTGTAGTTGCTAAAGTAAATATATAAAAAAAATGTATTTTTCACTCTTTTTGTAAGATTTCAGTATTTACCTCTATTTCAGTAATATATTGTTTATGGAAAAGTAAGACATTTTAAGATTAATATGGATACGACACATGAACATACTGGCCTTTTAATGTAAACATATTGCATCATGTGAATTATTTTTTCCCAAAAAATTGTTATTAAATGTTTCATAAAACAAAGTCTGAAGCTTACAGCAGTTTGAAGTCTGAAGATTACTGCATTTTTAACACATTAATGACCATCCCAAAATTTTTAACATTTACTCCTGGACCAAGACAGTTTATTGTTGTATTTTGGTAAAGGGTAGTTCTATAAAATATTTCCTTAGATCAAAACATTACTGGGAAGTAGTTTTATGTAAAGAAAACCTGTGCACCAAATTAGTATATGCAGTCTGAGTAAAAAAAGTATTAACTTTACCAGTGACCATGTGCACCACATTGGGTCACAGCCAAAAATGTTTTTTTTTTTTTTTTACATTTTATTGAGTTAATAGAAAAGAATTATGTTCAAAAAACATAAAAATTATATATTTTTATTTATAATAATGACAAAAAAACAACAAACACATATATATGCGATATTTTTATAGCAAGCAGGACAAAAAGAATATACCTTTTTGGCATTTTTCATTACGGATTGATGCCCTTGTTTTTCAGATTTTTTTTTGAACACCTGCCTCGAGTCTTTTTCTTAGTATGCTGTAGCTGATATTCATGACTTGGTTAGGTTCACTTACTAAATTCATTAGGGCACAAATAACACTTTCACGAAATTTTGTTATACTGGTTTTTTCCAGTAACTTCTTGGAACACACCCAAGGCAGTGGTGCATTATAATTAGTTGGGACCTTGGGCAAAGTAGAATTTCAGGGCGCCTAACCCCAACTAAATAATTTTCATGTTGGAAAAAATAAAATAATTGTAAAAACATCTACATATTTATTATTGCATAAAAAGTGAAATAAATTCTCCTTCATCCGTTAAAACCTTTTACATAAAAGTACAAAATATTTGGTAAATAATTACACATATTGATATGTAAAGAGCATTTCATACATCTAAATCATACATAATTGCAATATTTATTTAAATGTTTACTTTTCAGGCATTTTTTGCTAAATTTTTGTGCTTAAAAACAATATATCATATTCTTGAATGTGATAAAGTGTAGAATTAGATTATTATCCTGCTTCCAGCTATTCTGTTTGATTCATTTTTTTTTGCTCATTTATTTTACAGAAATTTTAACCATGGCCTTGAAAAGGCCCAAAAAAGGTTTTCTGGAGCCGCACCCCCACTAATTTTAGCTATGAGCCATCACTGGTTTCAGTAGATAATATAGATAAATTTGACGTTTATCCTGCCCCAAATTATTTCTTAATTCTTTAAAGGACATTGAAAGAACGTTCTGCTGATGCATTTGAAGCTGCAATTGTTAGAAACATTGTTAAAATTACCTCAACATTTGGAAATATTAAGTCCTTTTTGTACGGTTTCATATATTTATATTGAGGAATTTAAATCTTAATGTCTGGCAAATTCCAAGAAGCGGGCTATAAACTTGATTAAAAACTTTCTTTTCAATCTCACTTGAATATGTTTTCATAAATTCATTCATCATATTCATCTGATGAAGTTTCTTTCAAGTTAACATTAGTACAACAACAAAATAACTTAAAATATTTTGATAAGCTGCTATACATCTTTCAATTTCCGACACCAATTGGTCGCAAATCACATTTAAACAATTTACCATAAAATCTTGTGTGCCACTTAATTGCACATTTTCAGCATCATCTCTATTTTCATCGTAGAGTTATTTTCTTTTAACTTTTCTCCTCTTCTGTGAGTCATACTTCATATTGTTTGTCAAAGAGAAGCATATTCGGTTTCAACATTATTAAAGAAACTCTTGTTGTTTCGAATATCTTCAGAAATATAAAACGATAATGCTTTTAAAAGATTTACAGCAGTTTGCAATCACAATTTCTATTTTGCAGACTTTTGCTGGTTGCATTTAATCACTGCAATATGGAATTCCATATAAAAAACAAAAGTGCAGTTCAAAGTTCTCAAATTGTTAGGTCAGGTTAAGTTCTCTTCATGGCCCTGCGATACTGATAAATTCAAATAATGTACAATTAGTAATTTAAATTTTGAATCTCAAAGCACAAACATTATAAGTTACCATATGTATAAAAGTTTAGAGAGAAATTTACAAATGCATACTTTTTTTTTTATTTGAAAAACACCACTTTATTAATTTCAATCTATTCAAAATGTTGTTTCAATTTTGGAATTTGCATGAAAAGTAGATAAAATTAGTACTTTTTAATAATTATATACATTTTTAATACCAATTGATGTATGACAGGTTAGAAATTGAAACCAAAACAGCTTGACAAACTACCTTGGTCATTGTAAGTATTATATTAATTATATTGTAAAAAATGCTATCCAAATAAAAAAAAAATAATTAGATATTCTTTTTAGATAATATTGAGTAAAAATAAATTTAAATTTAAGACGATTTCTTTTTTAAACAAAATCAAATTATTAGTAGTGTGTTGTCAATGCCATCTTATTTACAGCCTTGAACACTAAAAACTTGAATCTTATGTACAAAGGAAGTGCACCCCCAATTTACAACACAGTACTATGAATTTTCCCAATTTTTTTATGAGAAAAATGTAGAATTTGGATCATGGTTTGTGTTTAGGGCTGTAGGCATTTGCCCATTGGGTAACATGCCACTGAACCAAGGCAACTATAACAGTATTTGTCAACAGTTCAATTACAATTTTCCAATACCATTTGATTCCACAGTGTACTAGAGAACTATAGGAAACTTTTTCATCGTTAATATCAATAAATCCTTTAGCTGTACTGTATTAAATTATAGTTGACAGTTTCAAAACAGTACCACTTTTTGTGTGAACTTCAATAATTTTTGGAATAGATTTGGTTATCAGAAATAAGATGTCACGCTTATCCCTACACTTTCCTACAACTTTTGTGTTACTCTTTTGAAGCTTCATTCCAATTTGGCATGTGCGACTGCCTTCAGATTAAGCTTCTGGTTCTGCCTTAGGGTACAAACTAAATATGTCTGGCTATTATTTAGTTCGTGTGCTAACCCCACACTTGCGTAAAAGTTGGCAGTAAAAAGGGTTTTACCTGTATTCAGGAGGGGTTCCATCAATTCAGTCACCGTTCTTGTGGCTAAGGCATATCAGATAAACAACTGAATAAGTTTGGTCTCTACTTACACAAAGTTTGAAAACACCGTATTTGTTTCTTCCCAGGGATGTATTGGTGGAAGCTTAACCTGCCCCAAAATATACCTATTCATCTTGTCAATAGACCTTTTCTTTTGGCGTGTTAATGTGTTGAAATTTCCTATTTAAAATCTGACTCCTGGTGGTCAGTTTTCATTATCATTAACGTGCAGGAAATGTAACATTGCCTCACAGTGATATCTACTTATACAGCTTAAATTCGGAACTTCACTTTTTATAGAAGACCATTTTACTAAAATAATCCCAGGTGTAGGTTTTTGATCTTGTCCTATCCAAATTATAATCTCATCAGTACTTGTACCTTGCCTTTAACCGGTTCAAATATGGGATCTACATCTGAATTATCAAAGGAGCTGTCATTTCACTACAATTAAAGTCACTGTCTTCCAAAATCCATAGAAGATATTCATCAGATAATTCTTTATGCCCCATAATTATATCATACACATCAAAAACATAGTACAGCTGTAAAACAGTAACAAACACTAACCTTCTTTCTTTTACTATTTAGCCTCTGGTAATTACCTTTCAGACAATACTTCAAAGGATGAATGAGGATGATATGTACGAGTGTAATCTTGTACAGTCTCAGTTCAACCATTCCTGAGATGTATGGTTAACTGAAACCCAACTACCAAAGAACACCGATATCCACGATCTAGTATGCAAATCCACGTAAAAATAACTGACTTTACTAGGACTTGAATGCTGGAACTCTCAACTTCCAAATCAGCCGATTTGGGAAGATGCGTTCATCACTAGACCAACGTGGTGTGTAAGAAACGCTAACCTAAATTTAAAGTCTTACTCCCAGAATGAATATCATAAACAAACAAAACACATAATACAACTGTAAAACAGTAACATAAGCACTAACCTAAAATTTAGTGTCATGCCTTCTGTATTGTTCACAGCTGTTTTGAGCTTACTTTACGGTTGCAAAATTTCAATTATAGTAACTTACATAAACGACTCAAAAATATACACTTATACTACCACAAACAATTTATTTTATGATATAAAACTTATATTTTATATAATGTTATAAAAAATAAATTCTTCAACCCAACATTTTATATTCCCCAGGGCCCAGATCTACTAAATACTGCATTTAAATACACTGTACAAGTGTCCCTGTTAGACCTACAAGAGTTGAAACATGGACATGCGCTTTGCCCACATGGTCTCTGCACAAAACTTAGTGTGCACCCACATGGTCATTAACATATGTCTATGATCTAATTTGCACAGGGAGTGAAGTTGCAGATTACACGCTTTTATTTTAATTCTAAAAATGTAAGTATATTACTCCTAAGCAGCTGTATAAGAAAAAAAATATTAAAAGGAACTGTACACAAAATAAAATTTAGGTTAAAACTAGCAAAAAACAAATGAAAAGCTGCTTTATATACAAACATTACTTATATGTAAACATTTGCTGTTAGGAGTAAATTAACTTTAATTTAATTTTTTTTTTAAAACTTAAAATAATTTGTTTCTTGAAATGTTAGTAAGCAAATTACAAACTGATGTCTTAATTAAAATGGTTGCTTGAAATATATATATATTTTTTTTAATTATTATGTGCTTAATGTACAAGTTTTTTTAAATTAAAAAAATAAAATATTTTTACATACTTTATCAATTAAAAAAAACGATAATATTAACAAGTATATGTCTCAAATACATTTGTCTATAAGAGCAAAGCTCTTGTTTTATACACAAAGATTATTTTTAGCGAAAATTGTAATATATTTTATACATTTTAATTTTTATCAGTTCATTCTATAAAAATTTTTTTTCCAAGAAAATAAATTAAAGAAAAAGAAAGTATTTTAATTAGATTAAATGAGGGCTAATATAAAAAAAATTTCATAAAGAATTCAAAGTAATATAGAAAACTTGTTTTTATCCTACAACTTGCTGAAACATAATTTTGTTTTTAACAATTTTTTTCAATTATTAATTTAGCGGTTTATATAATTAAAAGGTTTTTTAAATTCAATTTTAAGTCTCTTATAACTCTGTATATTATACAAATATAAACAACTTGATCCCTCAAGTACAAAATAAAATTAAATTAGGTAAGATAGCACTTACCTTTATGATCATTATTATATATACACAAGAGTACTTTCACAATTTTCTCATATCTTCAGTTGATCGTCTTTTAATTGTTCACTTAGAATTGCATATTATAAATACAGAACATTAACAAAATAAAATCTTGATAAATACAATATAGCAAAATTTGTTAAAACTATGGATATATAAACTTTAAAATCAATTCAAATCAAAATGGAATTAAAATTTCAAAAAAAAATTACTTTTAAATTTAAAATAAATTAAAAGTTAAAAATTCTATAAATAAAAATATTATAAGTTAAAATGATAAATATGTGTGTGTTGGTCTGGCTAACCAATATTATATTTTGAGAAATATAATATTGGCTAGCCAAACTGCACATACACGCTCATTCTTTTCAACGTATTAATCATTTTAAGTTTTAATTAATATTTTTTTATTATTTGACAACATATTTTTTTTATGTATGGTATTTTTAACTTTTAATTTGATTTTAGATCTTAAATTTAAATAATTCCATTTTGATTTGAATTGATTTTAAATTTTATCAAGATTTTATCTTGTTAATATTGTGTATTTATAATAGGCAATTTTACATTTACAATTAATTTTTTGGATCGACTGAAGATGCAAGAAAATCATAAAAGTAATGTTGTGTACACATATTGATATAAGGTAAGTTCCATCCTACCTAATTTAATTTTATTCTGTACTTTGTGGATCAAGTTATTTACACTTTTATAATTAAAAGATTACATCTTTAAATTGGTAATCTGCATTTAATTTCTGTATTATCTTAGCACTGTAAACTACTATATCCTAAAATAAACTGCCCATTACTTAATTTGCCTGTATGGGATTATGAATGAACAGCAAAATTTAATTTAACAAAGCTTGTATAATTTACAAAGAATAAATCTTACCTGTCCATTATGTCCACTCTTGAAACATATACCGGTCCATTTCTAATACCAAATTTCAAACGGAGGTTTTAACAAATTTTTTGATTTACTAACCCACAGAGTCTGTATTTTAGTAAAAGAATTAAGATAAAAGATGAGCAATACAGCAAATAAAAATTATCCTTTTTTTTAAACGCTGACGTAGGATTACAGAGTGATTGAAGAGATTCTGGAATCCAGAGGAGGATAGTAATAGAGCTTTTATTTATGTATATATGTTATTAAATATAAGGATTTAG
Source organism: Lycorma delicatula (assembly GCF_047948215.1). Classification (NCBI taxonomy): domain Eukaryota; kingdom Metazoa; phylum Arthropoda; class Insecta; order Hemiptera; family Fulgoridae; genus Lycorma; species Lycorma delicatula. Next base: position 129,390,302 of record NC_134463.1, on the reverse strand, counting down.
TAAAATAAAATAAAACAAAGTAAATATACCAGATAAATTCTTTTTAATTTTGTCATTTCATGACTAGAAACATATAGTTAAATTTTTTTATAAAGAAAACCACTGTAGTACAGCGGCTAAAGTAAACATATATGCAGTTTAAGAATTGAAAAAGAACATACTTTAGAAACAACATTACTTAAAAAAGATGATGTATATTAATACGTATAATATATTTTATAGAGTTTATATGCAAAAAATTACGTAAATGCAATGAGTGTAACTCAGAACTAATAAAGAAAACAATTTATAGCATATACTGTTTATTAATAGTTAATTATAATAAAACTTTTATAAAATATAGTTCAGAAAATGAAATGACATTAATTCAAATCTTAAAAAAATTAACAAAAATTTATATAAAAAACAAACTTATTTTAAAATATTTATTTCTTATGGAATGGATGCGCAACAGTAATGAAATTTCACTTCGTTATACAATCTTTAACGATCAAAGATACAAACAGCGACGGGTGTTTTAGAAGAAACCATCTATCTTTCCGTAATTATTCAAATATATTATCTGGCTCAAGATAAGAAAACAATTAAAAAATCTTGAACTCAGCCGATATGTATATTCTAATATTTTGCAATAACTCTGTAAATACAGTCTGTTTGTAGTGTGATGTGTTGTTTTATTTCAAAAGGCAAAACACCACTCCTACTTACATTAAGAAAAGATGAAGATTTTTAAGTACGATTGATTCCATTTCCATCTACAGCAATTTTATCACCTTAAAAATATTTTAATCAGATATTCAGTTTGACCGAGCTACAACTTCCTGTAGTATTTTTTAATTTTATTGTTTTAAAATTTGTATAGATAAAATATTTAGTAAGTAAATAAACTAAGTTCCAGATGTCTTCTTATAGGGCAACTCCATCGATCACACTAGCAGATGAATCTATCGCATCAGTTTAATTTTGATATTACGCTGCATATTTACATGCTCTTAAAGCATAGAAAGATAAGATAAGAAAAATCTTATTAATAAGATGGATTCACCCTTTTTTTTCTAAAAGATGTAGTAGATTGACTACTATTATATTTTCAGTTCACATCATCAATTACAAGGGTAGTAAAATTAATTTTATACATGTTTACTAAAATTGCACAAAGTAAAAATTTACAGTTTAGTAAAATGTTGTTTCTGATAATATAAATTTATGCGATGGTATTCTAGTACAACAAATTTTCTTTGCAAATAAATATGCACATTACATAAAACAGGCTATATTTACACAGTTATTAAAACTATTTTAATGTTAGAACTAAAATGAGCAATTAACGGTGCTGTTATTGCAGTGATTTTCTATTAACTTAACTTTTTGAGTACGTGAGAAGCCAAACAAGGCATTTTTAGGCTGATAATTTTGTAAAATATTTTCTTATTTCAGGCACAATAATATGTTTCCAATAAAAATTAGAAAATTTTCTAATACTTTCTTCTAAAAACACCTTCTGTATCATTACAGTCGGTATATTTTTTTTAGTTGCATTATTTTTTAAAAAATATAAAATAAATAACAGCAATTTATATTATTGCCGTTTAGTTTTACTTATAATAATTATTAACAATTTATTCATTATTATAATAAGTGCATATATAATATTAAATGTAAATACAAAAAATATTCAATTTTATTAATTATATAATTTTTTGTGTTACAAAATAGTAGCGATTTACAGTAATAAATTACCAGTAAATTATTGTAATAATTTTTCAAGAAAAAAAACAAACACTTGCAATAATAATAATAATAATAAAAAAAAACACTAAGAGAAAAAAAAACTTTCTACTTTACTCGTTACAATAATTATAATAATAAAAAAAAAAAAAAAAAAAAAAATAATAGAAAGAGAACAGTGAATGTTTTCGCATTAATAATTATTATTAAGTAAATTATTACAAACAATAATAACATATTTACTGATGATTATGTATATGAGCTGATGACATTGTCACATAAAATACATGGAATTTGATGGAATTCATTGCACACAGCAGCATAAAGATGGCGACAACTGCGGTGTGACAATTCAAATTCTCCTGGCGATGACAGGGTCTCTATCCGCTCTTAAAGAGCAGTATAGCGACCTGTCCGAGGTAGAAATATATGAAATGTCGAGTCTCATGGGTGACATAGCTACCAAAATTGCGTCCGACAATGCAGTGCCAAGTCGGGTTATATTTTTTGTCGAATTCTTTCTTAATGTGAGCTGCGATATCCTTTTCAATGTTGAATTTTTCAAGCGCCTGTGTCGCACAATCTACTGCATCTTGCTGCATTTCTTCAGACATGTCAGCATTTTTAATCACTGCTTTTCTTTCTGACATTTTTATTGTGCACCTGGAAATAATAATTAACAGTGCATTAAGATAAAATTAAATCGATTTTCCAAAGAAAAAATCATGTATCTACTTAATTGAAAAATTTAATAATCAGTGGATTGTCACACATTGTATAGTTTTGAATAGGTTTTTAAGACAAATATTAAGCATTCTGTGTACTGTCAAATGAAGAACATAAATATTGTTTCATTAAATAATTATCATGTAAGATGCATCATTACTGTTATTATTATTAACAACTCATAGCAATATAACTTATTGCTACTACTTTTTTCGTTAAGACTGAATTAATTTTGCTTTAATGGTCGATAGAATAAGGAATAGAGATTAAGAGTTATCTTATAAAATTGTTTCATCACATTTCATATAACATATATTATTAATTTTCTAATCATTTTACACTTAAAACAGATTAAGCAGGTTTTGTTTTAAAATAAACTTATTTATACCTTACTGTTTATGATTATTGGTCTATTATTTCTAAAAGCATCATTTTATCAATAATCTATCTATCTTTTCATGTCCTTATGAGCAATTTTTACTTACAATTATTTATTATGTATTTAAAGAGTTTATGATTACACTACTTGTTATCAATTTAAACCTTTTTTTAATGTTAGAATTTGCACAATGCATAAAATAAGTCTTAAAGCTTTTTAAGGTGTTTTTTCCCCTATTTAGTGTTCCAATGTTAAATGGCAGATTTAATTTAAGTTAGGAAACAATATTTTAAAAACTATTAGAGTTACCTTATTAATGCTATTACACAACCTTACTGATGCTATAATTTAACTAGCATACTAGTTTGTTTAAACAAAGTCTTCTAAATAAATATATATGTATTAATTTTTACATAAAAAGTGACTGTTTAATTTTTTCATTCTATCAGTTTTTTTGTTTGTAATAATAGTACATCGGTTAAATATAATGGTGGCATAACTGCACTCAAGTTAACTGCTCCCCCGTTTATCACATTTAATCACATTAAAGATTAATCACATTTAAGATAATATTTACTGAAAATTGTATTTAATAGCATCTAAAATTCTCCAGTCACCTTTTTCTGTGCCTTGCCTTTTTACTTTTAACTTTCTTTACAACTCTCCTATTTATGTATTCTTCTGTGGCATCTAGTCAAAATTTTTCAATCCTTTTTCAGCCTATATCTTTTAAATTATTCATCATAAATTTTCAGAGTTTAATTTGTAGTTTTTATAATACAATAACTTTAGAGATGGAACAATCATTAAAATAAATAGCAGGACCTGTTATACAAAGTTGATGATGGGTTTTCAGTCCTAAAAATACATATTTTTTGTATTCTTTGCCATATGCAGTAGACATTAAGCTTTCATTCAGATTTTGAGTTTTGCCATGTAAGCAGTGTTTCAGTAGGTCTGGTCACATTAAGTTTAATAGCTATCATTACTGTTTTAGGTAATTAATACGTATGGGTATACTCAGTTATTTTCTTTGACTTAATTATAACCACACCAGGTACCCTTGGGACATAAAAAATGTGGATCATCGTCAGAGGAATTTTTGTGCAAGAATGTAGCCCATATTGTTTGTCTCCTACATGTCATGCCACACTTATCTAGTTATTTCTTATAGCTGAATCATAATATATTTGCAACTTATCTATGTTAAGTGTCAGCAAGTCTGCCTATACACCTAATACCCTTTCCATCACTTAATCTTAATTTCTTATTTTGATCTTTGAAGGAATCTACCTATTCTGTTCTGGATGCTACCCAGACACTCCAGTTTTGAAATTTCCACACTACTGCAGGAAAACCTTTGGAATTCCCATTTCCTAAATATTTTGGAATTCTGACATTCAGTTTAGCTTCTGATGTTGCACAAATTCACTCCTTCGACTTACATCCCACCACTTGAACCACCGTAATTGATGGTACACATTTCTATGTGCCTCCCTTCTTGCAGGACTTTCTTGACTGTATTTGTGTGTACAATCAGAACAGGACTTAGTTAAACACTCAAAATCTAAGACTTTACCTGTATCAAAAGACGTGATAGTCATAACACCATCAAACCCATGTATGGCCTCGTTGCTGCCAAGTACTATCAAATGCTCCTGTAATATATCTGTCTCAATTATTTTCTTCAATATATAGCCTCAACAGCAACATTTCTAAGCGATGCAACCCAGACTTCTGTGGTAGCTTTGAGTACTATTTCATTATATTTCTGTACCTTCATGTTTGGAGATGCGAAATTCATGACTGCACAAAATATTTTTCTTGCTGTCATTCCTTTGCCGATTGATCATAGAGCATAGGCAGATCTTATGTTTAAATCACATACATTTTTACCAATATTACAGCAGTTCATACTAATATTATTGTTACTACAAAATGAACACTCAATAATTATTTTATGTGCTAAAGCATTGTAACTGTCATCTAACCTAACAATAATAGGATTTGTAAGAATAATAATATTTTAACCTAACAGTTACCACAGTATTTGCACTTTGTAAAACCCTTTACAATAGCAGATAATTTTAAGTTAAAAATAATACTTACATCATTTTTACTATATTCAAAACCACATGAAAGCTTTGACTGCAAAAGTTTTTTTAAACTAGAGGAGCTTGCCTTATTTTGTCTACACTGCTACTAATAGGTGTAGAAAGATCAATATTAGGTTCACTAGGTCTAACGCGCGTACATACCTGTTCCCTTTTAACTTATGTTTGGTATTAAATTTCTTTATTCTGGACATTTTTTGTAAATAAAATGTCAACAGAAAAACTACTAATAAATAATTATGATCAAGTAACACTATGAAAAGAAAATAATTAAAAACTTTGAAAATACAATCACGTTATAACCTTATTTCATGGTTGACAACAATAGCAAAAATCAAACATTTTTGTTCCCTCACCCGCATCTAAAATATTCCTTCCAACCCACACAAAAACTATGCTTACAAGACAAAACGTACCTAAAAAAAAACAAAAAAAAACAGAAATTCATAATATGATTCTTTCCTTAATTTGTGATTTTACTGTATACATAAATCAAGATTTATCATAAAAATTGTTAAAAAACCAAGTCAAGCTGATTCAGTTGTGAACATCACAAGTTTTGAAAGCAATCAACTACTACACTTGTAATATAAATATTGTATCTGTAGGTAATACCTGCTCCACTCTATTCCCAAAATATTCTGATTTAAACATTAGTCCCAAATGGATCACCCGTACATATGAGATTTTGGGGGGGGGGGGGGTGAGCAAAACATTGATTTCAGAATCAATTATTACAATTTCATTGATTCTTCGATCATTTTTACATACTTATGCTCTATCATTGTTTTATGTGAACTATACCATAATATAGATTACATATTTAAAATGGAAAGAAGCTATTTAAAATTTTTATTCTAAATTAACAAAGAGAATAAGTTGCACTGTTGAGCTTATAGGATTTGTAAATGAAAGCAGTCTTTAAATATTTATACACAAACATCTGGATAACATAAATATGAACTTCTAAAAAAAACTAACGCAGAATAGAATTAAGTTATCATTCACTTACATCTTAACCTTACAAAATTAAATATAACTAACAGTAAACTCAACAATTAGAATCACTGAGCTAACAAAATTTTGATTTAAAAATTGTAAAAGTGTAATAATATCTCTTGATTTAGTTATTGAAATTTGTTAAACAACCTTTGCCCTACTAAATGAACAAGCTGTTTTACATCTTTTATAAAAAGAAAACTATTTGAAGTCATAAACCACAACAGAGCTATATGTTTTGTTTCACATGTTCTATTATTTAAAGCAATTCAATATTATACAGTTACATAATTTTTTACTTGTAGAAAATAATTTTAATTAACTCATGCTTTCTACATATAAGTACAATTTGTTTAAATTTTTTAAAGATGTTTATTTATCTACTTCTAATTTACATATTATCTCCATGGCAGAATTGTTACATCTCTGCCTTTAATTCAGAAGTTTGACTGAAGTCCCAGTTAGGCCTGGCATTATTCAGATGCTACAAAATTCATTATTATTACATCATTTTCAACTTACTACAGTGATTATTGGGCGTCAGTCTGTGGTTGCTATTGTATATGCTGCTAGATTGTAAATGAAGTACAAAAACCTTTTTGTACATTTTTTTTTTGTATATATCTACACACACACATACATACATAAAATGTGGTCTAGATTTCATTACTATTGCTACATGTATTATCAAGAGATCTTTACAAATAATAACTAAAAACACAATCAAGAGTATACCTAGATCTAAAGAAAACAATTAAAAATTAATCCATTTTGATATAATGAACGAATATTGATATTGAAGAGTTACATAATTAGTTCCAAAAGGATTCCCTGGAAAAAAAACAATTTTCATGCAATCTGAAATTGAATTGTTCATGATTTAACGTTTCAAAATAATAGTGGATGAATAAGTTTTCTATCGTTGATTAATGCTGCAGCTCAAGTTAATTTAGTTGTAATTTATATTTTTTTCAAATCTTACAGATTTTATATCATGCTATACGTACTACAGTTTAAAATCATCGATAACCCTTAAAAATGTACTGAAATAAATACTATTTTAAAAATAATCCTTACTTTACAGTTGTCAAGTTTCTACAAATTATAACTTCCTTTTTTTTTTTTATTGCATGTTATCTCAACTGTAAATAAGTGAGTATATAATACTTCCTGGCCTAATCCATCCCGACAACAAATAAAATAGTTATATTCATTTATTCAGTTAATCTGTACACTGTACAGTGGTACTGCGAGGATAAACGTGATAACTTCTTAAAAAACAGATTTTAATGGTAATGGTAAAATGAATACTTTACAGAAGTAAGTGATTTGTTAAAAGGATTAATAAATTGTAGGATTAGGACTAATTGGATCTCCTGAAATATTGTACATAATTTCTCAATTTATTTTAAAAAAATATGCCTTAATTATAAAAATATTTACTACAATATGGTAATAAGAAATATAAAATTTACTATTAAATACAGTTAAAAAATAAATAAATACAGTTTACTGTATGAAAAATATATATTTTTATAGTGACGTTTTTTAACAAACTGACTTGAAATATAGTAAACTATGAGACAATTGATGCTATTATTGTTAGGTTGGGTAAAACTGGCCATCCAAGTTTCATTTATGTTTCATATGAGCTATGTTTTTTTATAATACTAAAAGTGTAATATTTATTTTTCCTATAAAAATATTTTGTCTAATGTCAAATAGGGAAGCAGAACTTAAACATTTCTTTTAAATAAACAAATAATTCTTTTAAAGAACATTCCTTTGATATTTTGGGCTCATAGTTTTACAAATGAAGTCTTTATAAGGTATTATTCAATTGATTATAAAATTATAAAGATAATAAAATTTCACTTCTAATTATTTGTTACAACCATTTTCGTCCTGAAAACAAATTATAGAAGAATCTGACGTTTATTTCCATATATTATTAACAACATAAAACTAAGTAAATGGCTTAATCATAACTTATTTATGAATTCTAGAGAGTAAATATTGCAAATTTAAAGAATTTTCATATCAAATAGGATTCTTTCGCGTAGGTGTAGCAAACACATTTGGGGGTCAGGCTAAACATAGGTTTAAGCTAGCCTTGGAAGGCAGAATTAACGAATTCGAACCAAACTGTAAAAGAGGTATTCAGAATTTATTTAAGGTTTACTATTTACTAAAATGTTATAAAAATTGGATAAAATTTTAAATTACAGTAGTAAATAAGAATACCAGAAGCAGTTACATTCATTGAACCGGTTGGAACAAAAACCTCAGCCTAATGTATGGAATGTTATTACAGAAAGCGACATGAAGTAATGAGACAGTGTTAAGGTTTAAAGAATAACTACTTACTACTTGACACAGATGGACAGTAGAATTTAGTGTAATTTATGTTGTTACAATAATATTTTGTATAAATATCCTCACTTGATCAATTACTAATACTCAATTTTTTTTTTGAAGCAGACACAGTTCACTCTGCCGACTTGATTAATAGAAGACCGTTGCTTTCTTCGGCGATTGCTTGATTTCGTTACATTATAGTTAAACGTATAATATTTAGGTACGAAATTAATATATTACGCGTTGAAACCAGAATTATATAATTTAAAAAATTCTTCGTCTAGTTCTTATACCTCAAATTTTATTTATATTTAGTGATAAACTATATACAAAATATAAGGTTTCTGCATGTAGTAAATCCAGCTAGCACAGTAGTTGACAGACATTAATGTTTACGTACCTTTAATGGATTTAATATTTACATTTATTTATTATATTAAAAAAATGATACATTTCTTTTCTAATAATTATGATTGTAATGTACTAAGAATTTACTTTATTTGTAGCATCATAATTACTAATTGTTATGCTTATTTTTTCTTTGAAACTAACCATTAGAGTACTATTACAAATATCCCACTGCAGTTACTAACACAACCCTGACAAATCCGTACATCATTTAAATTTTATTTGTTTTTGGTTTTGTTTCTAATACTTGCTGACTTAAAAATAAAAAACATCCATTTACCCAATTATAATATTTTATTCGTTTAATATGCCCTAATTCATGTTGACGTACGAAAAAAATTCGAAAATTAGTAGTACAAATGATCAAAATAATACTTGTTCAATCAACTATAAAACTAGCATATTTTAGTTATGCCTCATCGTCGTTTACTAATTTCTTAATAAAATTTATTAGACTACACAAAACTGTTGATAATGTTTAACTTTGGAGAAGTGGTTTTGTATTGCTGTGCACTTTTATATCTTCATTTGTACGTTTTCATTTTTACTACAGCAGATAACTTATTTGTTATTGTAGGTGTAATTTTTAAATATTTAAAAAAGATAATTTTCCTCAACAATAAAATTTTAGAATGAATCATTTTAAGTACTGTTACTTTTTTTTTAATTCTTGTAAACTGTAACACAGTTTTACCAATAATTCAAATTTACTTACAGAATTTTTACCATTTTGGTTATGAAAATTTATAAACTTATGTTAAATTTATTCAAAATTGAATCTTATGAACAGAGGACAAATATTTTGTATTTCCAGTACCAGCATCCAGAGATAAATGTATTAATTATTGTTTGCTGCATCCAACTTGTAATTTCCTCTGCATATTTTAAATGAATAATATTAACTCCATGACTAATATGCATCTGAGCAACAAAGTAAAAGTTATACGGGATGGTTAAATATTAATCTGTATTTATAATGTTCTGTTGTATTTTTGTACTTATCTTCTGAGCTGTTTGAAGCTAACTAGGGTAGAAAAAATTCATGTAAGCAATATGATAGTGTACATGAGAGTTTATTAAATCTGTTTTCTCTCATATTCATCTTTTAGTCTCAGCAACAAACTTTAATTATTAATCAAGATCCCTTTGAAGAACTGATTGAGCTAAAGGAAATAGTGGGAATCAAACCAATCAATCTTCTTAGATTATCATTTAATTAAAGCTTGGACAAAATCGACATCAATTACTAAAATCTAGTTACTACAAACCCATTGTGGTTGTTGATTTTGTGCCTATGTATGTTAGTCTGAATGTTTGTAGACTATCTTGTATAAAAATTGTAAAGTTAATGTTTTGTTCATGTATTATTTGTAATCAGTTAATATAATGTGGTACAGTTTGGCTTTATGAAGACAAAATTTTTAGCTAATGTTGGCAGGGTTGTGATTTTGCCAGTTAGATCATTGAAATGTACTGCTAGTTGCTATGAAATTGTGGTTAAATGAACAGCACATCCTTCTAGTCTTAAAAAAAAAAAATCATTTATTAAATACAACATGTGAAACACATGAATTTAGCGTTATTTTTAATCTATTTTTTGTTGCTCAGTCCTATCTATTTACACCACTAGGCAAAGGTGAGTATTTTTTTCTGCAGTGGACTCAACACTTACTTTGAACTTTAATATATTGAGCAACATTTAAAGCAGTCAGAACAAGCTTTCAGATTCCAGAATGTTCTGCTAGATCATATATACATAAACTACCAAAACACAGTTATTGGATAAGTTAAACTTACCATATTAATTTTCATCAGCTAGATTTTATGGTGTCCTGCATCTTCAGTTGGTTTTTAAATTCTACATCTATTACATTAAAATCCATTCTTTTAATATTTAGGCAAAATTTACATAAATACTCATTGTATTATTTAAAATTTCAAAATATGAAACATAATTTCAAATAAAATAACAAAAAAATTAAAAGATTAGGTTTTAATGTAATAGATATAGAATTCAACACCAACTGAAAATCATGATTACCATGAAAGCTAGTTAATAGAAATTAATGTGGTAAGTTTAACTTATCTTACTCAGTTTTAGTAGAAAAATATATATATATATATATATCAGAGCAGCATACATTAAGTTTTCTTGCTAGTTGCTATGCACACTTAGAGAAAAAGTTGTTTAAATTTTATCCATTTTGTGTTCAGCATCTGGTTGCAGAATTTGATTAAGACAAAAATTTCATTCACAGTATTCACTGAGGAACCCTGGGTTTCTATTACTGAGGAATTAACAAAAAATTGTCATTGTTTGGCAAAGGAGACATATTTTTTTGTGTTACACAATCTATATCCACATCTAGTTCATACTGAAAAAAATTGTCATTAGGTGGAGTGGTCAAACCATTGTTTTTGTCATAACAATGATCATATAGTAAATAATCACTTCAAGTAAATATTTTTTTGTTCTTAACTAAATGAACCAGCTAACAAAAAAGCCTACAATGATTCTTTAGCCTATGATGATTTTTTAGCCTACAATGATTCAGTTACTATTTTTATAATAATTACAATTTTTGCTTTTCTTCCATGTTATCAGCAACAATAATTGTTGATTAGATAACCTGTGCTGTAAGTTGAAGTCAAATTCTATATTCTAGTTCATTCACAGAACTTTAAGTTGTAACTGCTTGACGGTAAACAAAACATAGTGTTTTTTAGTTAGAACAAAGAGTGGTTTCTTTTTTAGTGAGAAAAATGTTTCATACTGTGGACATTTATTTTTCTTAATAAAATAACAAGCCCAGAAATATTTCACATTTACATGAATTAATTTGTTTTATAGATTCATTAATTTCTTCTTCTTAATTTACTACTCTAACGCATAATATTTTGTTAATAATATGGACAGTGTTTGTTATATAATAAAATAAGTGTTGTGCACTATTTATTTGAAGCTATGTATAGATAAAACTAAATCTTTGTGTTATAACTTAATTGTTAAGGAAGTTATTTATGAAAACAACTAGCCTGTACAATTTTGATGTTGTCTTTCTTATTTAATTCTTTTTTTATCTCTGTTCATTTTTTGTTAGCCTATTTATTGTGGAGATTGATTCCAGTTAATAATTTTATAATCTGTAGGTTTTTACAGTAAAATAATTGTAATGTTATACTTTAATAAATGTTTACGATTGTATGTGCAAGTGATAGAAGAATTCTACAATCCAGAGTTGGAGAAATGCAGTTGAAGGGAAAAGCAAACTAATATCATTTAATTTACACTAGTGTACTAATCAATTCTTATAGAGTTGTGTTTACATAAACAAGATTTAGTGGATTTTGAGCCTGTCAGAATCAAGAATCATTTATAACTGTTTTTCTGTATGTAATTATTTTTTTATTTTTTTACAGTATATCTCTCATTGAAGATGGGGGCCTTGTTTAGAAGCGAAGAGATGGCTCTTTGCCAACTCTTCATACAACCCGAAGCAGCTTATTCTGCTGTTGCTACTCTCGGAGAGGCTGGAATTGTACAGTTTAGAGATGTGAGTATTTTAAACAGTGAAAGTAAATTTTAATATGAATTAGATATTTAAATATGAGTTACAAATTAATTTATTATTACGAATATCTTTGATATTCTAAGAGATAAATTCAGTTTTGTTGAATAAAGCCTGAGGAAATTTTGATTAGTTTTTAATAATTTATCCTGATCAGCATTCAATGTATTAATGGTGGTGATATCTGAGTTAATTTTACCAGCAATCGATTTCTGAAAATACTATGAATACTTAGATATGTATTTTATAAAGTCATTTTATGTTTCTTAAAATTTATTAAGTTCAACAGTATTCACCATCAGTGCAATTCATCAAAAATTTTTTTAAGAACAGAACTTAATTGACATCATTATGAAGCTATTTCACGTTTCCTGAAAACTTTTAATATTTAATGTAAGCTAAACAATACCCGTTACAGTTTACATTTACAGTTTAAATCTCTTTGTCGCTTACCTATTAACCATTAATTAAAAAAATATTGTATTAAACGACATCTGAATTATTTTGATTCTCCATAAATTCAGTGAGATTATTGAAGACTTTTCAGGTTATTTAAATTTTCAAGTGTAGGACAAACATATAGTGACTGCAAGCATCATGCATAAAGTAGAGAATGTTTGACTGAAACAAATTTAAAACATTTAATAATTAATTAAAAAGTATTTATTTGATATTTTCCAATATTTTATTTTTCTATGAAGTCTCTGTTTAAATTTAAACACTTATATATTGTTACCAATTTTTCTTTCCATCATTACATGAAGTTCACCTATAATTCTGTTAACAGATCAGCAAATCATCAGTGCATCATTGGTTGCATATCTCCCAAAATGACTTTTGTCTAAAAATGATTGTTATTTAGGATATTAACAAAAGTCATAACAGGCCATGTCAAGACTATGAGTATTTCCCAACTGAATTTTTGTAGTAGTGTATTGCAGGCAAGTACGAGAAAGCATTGTCATGAAACAAAATAACAATGCTGTGCTACACTATAGGTCAGTTAGTGGCATAAAAGTTGATTGATCTATTGTCAGTTAAAAATAATAGTTTGTACATGTTGGTGACCCTCATGAAAAATAAAAAATATAAAGAGACCTCTTCAATCCCAGGAAACTTTCTAGGTGTACCATGTTTGCTTGGTTTTCTTCGGCTTTGAAGTAATTCCTAAACAACTACACACATTCATTGGTCATTTACCATCAGTAGCTTTAAGACAAATCCATATTTTGTCATTATTAACAATTGATTAAAAAATTCATTGCATTGCCTTCTTGGTTGTATTTATTAATAAATGTCAAGGCTGTACTCACTGATTCTTCCTCAACTTCATATAGGAATTGAAGAATCTATCAAGCATTAAATACCCAAGTTGTTTACCCACAGTTTCTCAAAAATCCTTAAAATCTAAAGAAATGAGTTATTTAGCTCAAACACTTGTTTAATCACTTAACTTTGTGCTTTTCTTGCAGATTTCATTGTCAGATTGTTTGATTGTAAGAGAAGATAATTTAAAATGATCTTTAACATTTCAGAACATGATGGAACATTTTCTTGTACTTGACCTTATTCATAACCGCATCACTTTATCATATATGAGAGTTGTTTGGACAATTCTTGGCCTGACAAAGAAAACACAAAATTTTCCAGAAATGTTTACTTTAATTTTTCAACAGTCACCCTGGAATTTGGTTCATTTAGACTAAAGAGTTTTCAACTTTTTGATATCCTCAGTGTAATACGATTTGTAAAACTCTGCAAAATAATTGGTTCTCTCAGCTTTGACCTCATCATTTCAAGTGAATCCTTGTTCAGTAAGCTATTACTTCAGGTTTGGGAAGAGGAACTAATTACTGGGAGCCAAACACAGTGCATGTGGAAGCACTTTGAATCTAGGTTATGAGTTTTGCAGCAACAACCCAAGATGTGTGCTAGCACATTATCATGAAGAAAGAGCGCTTTCTTTTCGGTCAGATTTTGATATTAAGCCTGTGTAGTACCCTTCACTCAGCCCAGTAGTGAAGCATAATACTCCCTGGTGATGGTTCTGCTTTTTTCCAAGTAGTCTATGAGTACACAGCTTGAGATTCACCAAAAAGGTGGACAGTTTTTTTATACCCAAAACATTATGTAAAATTTAGCGGATATGGTCTATCAAGACATTTGTTATGACAGAAAGTTTGCTTATCATCAGCCAGTGATAATTTAATTCGGCATTACGAATTTTTGTTTCATGATTTCTTCAGTTGTGATGGTTTTTGAATGTTCCAAGCATTCATCATCTTGAATGGATGTACGATCATGTTTAAAATCCAGCAGGCTACTTGTTTAACATCAGAAACAAAGGGGAAGAATTCTTTTTTTGTACATCTTTCAGAGTTAAATCTTCTAAAACAAAGTACTTTAAACAGCTCAAATGTTTCTTAAATCCATTTTTCAGGAAATTTCAAAACTTGTTTATTTTACTCAATCACCACAAACAAGCAACCAAAAATTTGCATCATGCCATTTAAAGGATCATACTTAACAAATCATCTTAGTCATTTGTTCATACTTGTGCTGTCTCTGTATCAGGCCAAAAACTTTCTGAATGACCTTGCTACTTCATTATTTCTCTAACTTTTAAAAATACAAGAAGTGATTTTAAGTTAGGTTTGTATTTTCTAAGTTAGAAGGATTTTCTATTTTCTGAGTAAAAAATTTACACAAGAAAGCAGTAGTAACATATGTACAGTCAGGAAACTTGGCTTAGACTAAGCTAATATAACAGCTAACTGACTGAATGGATTGTTGATAAAAGATCATTTATATCAGTGCTATGGATTCCTTATTTTCTGGACAACCCTCATAGTAGTAGTAGTAGTAGTAGTAGTAGTAGTAGTAGTAGTAGTAGTAGTAGTAGTAGTAGTAGTAGTGTGAGCTCAGCCTCTGGTGTTAAGTTGTGACTATGATTTGAGTAGGTAGCACATGGCACATGAAATTATGATATCGATTAAGATTTATCTTTCTTTTATTCTAGATATTATTTTGTGTGGCTACAGTACAAACAGCTAACAGCACTACTTGTGATTATCATAGATATATTGGTTATTTTCTGTAAAAAATTGTTCTGTTATAAAGCATTAAAGTAAGATAGTAAACTGCAGTTTTACAACCTGATGATTCTGCAACACTTGAGCTGAAGATATGAAACAATAATGTGTTTTATTTTATAATGCCTACTCCTGTGTTTGACAGGAAGGAGCACCTTCTCACTGTGCTGTACAAGTTAGAGATTACATCGATGAAACTTTTCCTGAAGAGGTTGGATGCTGAGGAACAATTAAATGGTTCAAGTAATTTGATGCTTGCAATTTTCCACTCCAAGGAATATTTTAAGACATGTTATTTTCTTCAAATTTTAATGACTTGAATCATCTCAAGCTTTTAATTAAAAATCAATTGATTTTATAAATTAGGACAAAACTATATTGAAAAAAATATTTAAATCATTGATGAAAGTACAACACTTGAACACTAACTCTGATGTGTTTTTGCTTTTATTTAAGCCAACTATGGATCACATTTACCCTGTTTCTTAACATCTCTTTTTGTCTTTTACTTTCAGTATTCTTAAGTCTCTCACTTGCCTTTGTCCTGACTTCCAACTGTTCAGTACTTTTTTTATTTTAGAGCTTCTTCTTCACAGAAAACTCTTCTTTCTGAAATTTCTTTTAATTCTTTTTATTAATTCCTTATTTTGTTAGTGTGTAATAATTTCTAGTCCTCCTTTGTGTAAGTCTTTTTTAACTTTATTCTCAGTATTCCATACCCTTTTAGTTTTTCTTTTTAGAAAAAACAGAATGATTTTCTTGGCAATTCTATTATTACGCATCCTTAAAATGTGTCCTATAAAAGCCAATCTCCTCTCAATATTTTTGCTATTTCTTTAAATTTATAGCATTTTGTGGGTGAAGAGTTTATATATATATATATATATATATATATATATATATATATATATGTATACGAGTTTGTGTTGATATTATTTTAAGTGTAAAGATTTTTCATGTAACTGATGTTTGTACATATATGTATAGACGTGAATTATTTCAATGTGATGAAAATTTCGTTTGAAAAAGATAGTATCTTTTATGAAAAGTTATAAATTTGACATACATAACTGAAATTGAAATTAAATCTTTTCCAAAAAAAAAATATTAATCCTAATCCAGTGATTGGACTTCTTTTGCTTAGATATTTACTGTCTGATGTTATTGGCATACATTTTTTACTGTTTTTTGCAGTTAAATTCTGAGGTGAATGCATTCCACAGGAAATTTGTCAGTGAAGTCCGTAGATGTGATGAAATGGAACGTAAATTACGTTATATTGAAGCAGAAGTTATGAAAGATAAAGTTCCGATACCAGAATCCACAGAGTACCCAAATGCTCCAAATCCAAGAGAAATAATTGATCTTGAAGTAAGTTTATTTAATTATATATAACATTTTTTAATCTAAGTAAAATATTAACTGTACCTGTTGTTGAGAATGTTAAATGCTTTAATAAAGACTGCTAACACTGAATTAGATTTGGTTTTACTGTAAATATTGATATTCTGTATAAAACAAAGTGGAGTCACTTGTAGAAACGCATCACTGAACTTATGCGGGTTTGTAATTCTGATATGCTTAAATATATTTGTCTCTGAAACTAAATATTTGTGTGAAACCACATCAGTCTTCACTTTCCTTAGTAAGGTTGATTTGGTTGCTTGTTTTTTTTAGAACAGCTTTGCTACTTTCACAAGCGACTTGTGTTTGTCACCTACCACCATTTGGTTAGGGCATGTAACAGATATAATTCCTGCTAGAAGCCTGAAAGCTTGTATGGTAAAATGATATAAGAAATTTTTAATTTAAAAATTGTACCCGATTGATATCTGAATCCAGAAAACCACTTCTTTGTCTTGGAGGTCAGTGGAGTGGTGACTGAAAGTTTTTTCCTTCAAATATGTTTATTTTCCTCATTTTTATTTGTATTCCAGGCACATCTTGAAAGGACAGAGAGTGAGATATTGGAATCGAGCCACAATGCAGTCAATCTTAAATTTAACTATTTGGAATTGACTGAATTGAAGCATCTTCTTGAGAAAACACATGCATTCTTTCAAGAGGTAAATTTTAAAAGAAATTTATAAAACTGAGAAATGTTATATTTATATATACTTAATATTTTTTATGTCGGCATTTATAAATTGTTTCATTTACTTAGCCTGATTTGTAAAACTGTAAAACTAAAACTCTCTCAAACTTAAAACTAAGTTTATATTAGATTTAGAAGTGAAAAAACAGGTTTTTATATAATTATTCTTCATTGAAAGTCTTACTTTTTGACTTTTTACAAATTTTGTTAGCGGTAACCCAAATTATGAAAAAATGTTATGAAGTCATTTAGTCATGTACCATTGAGCATGAACCCACTGTTGTATTGTAGCATCACAAGTCGATATTGCTAACATAATTTATTCATTAGGTTCTGACTTTGTATAAATTAAATCCTCAATTTCGTACACAGGATATTTTATACACTGGTTGTTACATTCTTATTATTTTATTTGGATTGCATCATCATCACATTTTAATGATCATTAAAATTTTAATGATCATTTTAATTTAATGATCATTTTATCAGTAGTTTTGATAAAATTAGATTTAATAGTTTTTTGAATTAATTAAAAATGCGATATAATGCTTTCATTTTTAAAATCAGTTTTTATTAAGGCGCATTCACATTTATATATTATGTTGTTTATTATATTCCTAGTATCTGTCGCAGTAAAATCATTGTATAAATAAATAAATCTTTTATTTTGATCGCATCATAATAATAGTATATTACATAGATCGCATTAGAAACAGGTAGGAATTAATCTGAATAGGTCAAGAGAAACCATAATAAAACCTTGATCCAAACAGAATTACAGAATATACAATTAAGTACAAAATAAAAAAATAGATATCATTAAAGTCTAGAACAGACTCAGGTCGATCACTTCTGAGATGTTTGGTTAATTGATCCCCAACTACCAAAGAATACTGGTATCCACAGTCTAGCATTCAAATCCGTACAGAAGCAGCTACCGTTATGCGAACTCGAACCTTAGAACTCTATTTTGAAAATCAGCTGATTTTGCAGTAACTGGTTTAACTGTTAGAGTAACTTGTTAGTCTGCATTAATCATTTAAAATATTATATGTGAAGATATTAGATATATAAAATAATTCACAATTCAAAAGGCAATAAAGAAAATTGTTCGAGTACATTTTTGCATGCTCATTGATCATTCGATGTGTATGATGCAAGTTTTTTTAAAAAACGAATTATTGGTATTTAAAATTAATTGACAGTAATTTGTTTTTATAAAATAACATTTTTTAATTGTATTTTAAATAAATTGGTAAGAAGATTCTTTAAATGGTTTAGCAATTAAAAATGGCTGTGGAAGCATAATAAGATCCTTTCTTATGATTTGAAGTGTTGTGTTGAGTTACATGAAAATAATTCTGTTGCCTAGTTTCAAAGAAATTATCATATATAATATGGTATAAAAATAATTCAATGGATGTATCTTTACGACTACATAATATGGACATTGTAGTAAATTCAGTAATGATACAAAGTTTTGATAGTGAAATATTAGGGTCATTTTTTTACTAACCATCATTCTGTCTCAAAGCGATAACTTTTTAAATAACTGAAAATCTTTGTTTTTAGTATAAAAATATGTCTTAAACTATCTTTCAATATAATTCCCACGCAATAAGCGTTTTTGAGATCAGGAAATGAGCTGGATGATGAACTTCTTGAGGAATTCTGACACTTTTTTCTCGAACTGGTGGATGACAGCTTGGTAGATACTGTCATTGGTCTGCCCTTAAAAATTCCTTTAATTTCAGAAAAAGATAGCACCAGAGCCGGCATGATCAGAGGATGATATGATGCTAACCGTCAAAACATTTGTAACCATTATGCAGGGTTTTTAACAACGTGAGAATATACATTTATACTCATTTTCATGTAGCAGATACACCCCTTAATGAGCAGGCCATATCACCTGTTCTGTATTATTTGTTATAACTTTTTTAAAGTTTTAATGAAGCTCATTTGTTATGAATCTTCTGTTTTATCAAATTCGTAAATCAACAGTAGTTTTCAATCACTTGATGATGACAGATATGACTCCAGATCTTGATTCATTTGCTCATTTTTTTCCTTTGTTAAAACTGACAACTATTTCCTTATATTTGACTCGTAGATCACATTTTCTCTATGTACTTCAACTATTAGCAATGAATTTATGTTAAGTGAGTATTTTTTTGCAAAAACTAATTACAGATGTATCTTACATGCAGTGTAAACAGTTATGTAATACTTTACTTCCTTAGTTTTGTAAATTGTGATTGGTTCATAGCCTTATGTCACAGGTGTCTCCATTTTTTCCTGTCTCCTGCCCTCTCCTCCTGAACATCCAGCAATCTCAGATCCTCAGTCACATCATCCCTCCATCTTTTCTTCGATCTTCCCAACAATCTTACACATGTCACCTGACTGTTCAATACTGTCTATTGTTTCATCTTTTCTTCGAAGAACGTGTCCTAACCATCTCAGTCTTATACTCATTTTTGTGGCTATTATGTCTGGTTCTTCATATAGCTCTCTATTTTTCTTGCTTCTCCATTAACTATTTTCCATAACTGGACCAAAAATCGTTTTTAATACCTATTTTCAAATGATTGCAGTCTGGCCAGCATTTTCTTTGTAAGAGTCCATGTCTGGGACTCATACATAGCAGCCATCCTAACTGTTGTTTTGTAGATCCTCACTTTTGAGTTCCTAGGTAACAATTGGTATTTTAAAATGTTTTTAACTGCACCAAGACATCGTGCAGCTGTTTTTATTGTAGCTGTTATCTCTTCTATATTGTTATTATTGTTGACTATTATATTAAGGTATTTAAATGAGTTAACTTTTTGAAATATTATATCATCTATCTTATGTTTCTTATCTTACTTACTTATCATATTATTAATTCCTTAGTATTTATTTACTTGATTTTATTATTTATTTATTTCCTTTTATTATTTACTTCTTACCTTCTTTTTCCTCTTGAAACTACCATATAATGGGTCTTTTCAATATTTACTCTCAAGCCCACTTTGGCTGCTCTTTTTCAATGTAGTAGTCATTTCTCTTACTTCTCTTGCACCCACCAGGGCAATATTGTCAGCAAACACTAGTGCTTGGATCTTTCTTCCGACTGTTAGTCCCAAGTTTGTTTCCGATGCCTTTTTAATTACTTTATTAAGCATAAGCTTAAAAATGGTTGGTGAAATAACATCACCTTCTCAAACTCCAGTTCCTGTTTTCAAGCTCTCAGTTGTTTTCTCATTAATTTTAACAACACAGACTCCACAATGCACATTCTTGGTAGTCTTATCAGTTTGTTGGTAATATCTGCTAACTTCATTGAATTCCAAATTTCCTTCCAGACTGTACTGTTATATGTCTGAGAAAAATCCATAAACAGACAGTGTGCTTCTGTATTGAATTCCCAGCATTTGCTAAGTATTTGCTGCAATATAAAGATCTTAGCTGTTATTGATTTGCCCTTTCCAAAACCCAGCTGATATTCTCCTAGTGCTCTTTCTGTATGTGGGTTTATTCTGTTTAAAATTATCCTTGATAGTATCTATGCAGTGGCTAGAAATGATGTGTCTATAGTTAGTACAGGACATTTTGTCCCCTATTTTTATGAATTGGGCTTATGACACTTTTTTTTCTATTTAGCCTCTGGAACCACCATAATGTGTTACTTCAGAGGATATGTAAGAATGTAAATGAATTGTCTTGTACAGTCTCAGGTTGACTGTTCCTGAGATGTGTGATTAATTGAAAACCAATCACCAAAGAACTAGTATCCATGATCTAGTATTCAAGTCCATATAAAAGTCTACCTTTACTAGAATTTGAACCTTAGAACTCTTGACTTTAAAATCAGCTGATTTGTGACGAATTAACCACTATACTATCGCTGTGGGCTTATTATAGCTGTCTTCCACTCTTTAGGCATGTATTCATATGTATATATTGTTTTAAGCTGCTCCCTCTTTATTTCCAAATTTCCCTTGCTCTGCCATCTCTTCCTGGGGTCCTTCCATTTTTTTTACATTTTAGCTGCTTTTTCCACTTCCAGTGAGGAAAGAAATTTTTAGGAAATAGTTTACCATTTGTTGCACTACATATTCAATGGTTCCATATTCTTCATGTACACTACCGTCTGTCTGAACATTTAACAGATTCAAAGTTCTTCTTTCACACTTCTGAGCTCTCTGTTTCATTCACATCGATTTTAAATTCGGTTTATTTTTCACTGGTCTCACTATCAGTACATATCCCTTTTTGAAAAACCTCACTGCCGTATAGAAACTTTTTCTGTTATTTTAGTTGTCCTCTTCTGCCCATTTGATTTGAGTTTTTAGGAAGTTCCACTTTTGTATTCTCTTAGTAGCTCTTGTTTCCTTGTTTATTCTTTCATATTCTTTTCTTTGTATCTCCTTATTGCTTTCCAGCTTCCTTTGTTTCGCTTTTTCTTACTGTCTCATTACACAATTCCTAGAACCGGTTTTTACTTCTCTTCCTTTCTGGCCTCAGTGTCTTGTCTCATGCCTCCAGTACAGATGATTTTGTTCTTTTCCACATCTCCTACACTATTTGTTTCCCATTTACATTTATTTCCAGATCATTCATAGCGTTGAACTTATTTAAAATTTTTACTTAAAATTTGTGCTTTAAACACTCATCCTGAAAAAGACTAGTATCAGTTAGTTTTAGCATCTTTTATTGCACTCGGCTGTCTTTTGTCTTACTTTGGCTTGGAGTAGTCAGCAGTTGAAGTCGATTTTTACTCTCCTTAGTGCCCTTACATCAATAACATTACGTTTTTGTCTACCAGTTTATGGTCAATCTGGATTCTTGTTTTACCATCAGGGCATACCCAGGATTACTTATGAATGCTTTTGTGTTGGAAGACGTAATACTACCAAAAATTAATTATTATACACTCGAAAGAATGGAGCTTATCGATAACATCGCAGATGAGTGAGGTTGCATATCAGAGTCATCTCTTATCAGTAATGTACTCAAATGATTCTACTTTAAAAATGACCTTCAGATTAAAAAACTATATAGACTGTATTTTACAATTCAGTTGTGAAAGGTTGGAAGATTAAGAAAATATTTTTTGATAACTTTGTGAAAATTGTTTGCATTTGCTAAAAATATTTGTGAATGTAGTAGTTCGCTAAAAATAAATCTATCGCAATTAAAATGATTCAAATTTTAAATTGTAAAAAATAATGACGTGTTTGTCATGGAAAACATGTAGTTTCTGCATTTGGTTGAATCAAGCTAATTATTTTGATTCATTAATTTATTTTAACTTTTAATAGTAAAATTGCATTTTATCTTGTTAAACAAACTAGTACATCTGATTACTGTAGATCTTTAATTTTACTTGTAATCAGGAAATTAAATATATTATGGTTGTTGTTATTTTTGTAAATGTATTTATTTGAAATAAGATTTGCTTGCGACATGATTTTCTGTAAAGGCTATGAAAATCGTGGTTGTATAATGGCACAGTGCTCGTAATGTACTGGAAAAAAAACACCTTTATAGAATGTAACAACCAGAAAGATTTGCTGACAGCAAACAAGTATAAAATAACTATTACTTGAGTTTTGTTCCCAGAAGGAAACTGGCATTTTTTAATGTATCAGTTAAACAAATGTAGCATGTCCGAGGTTTTATAATTAAAAAAAAAATTTAGCATCCATCAGTCTATGAAGACTAATTTTTTCCTATTAAATTTTTCTTTTATTAATTCGGATCAGCATTCTTGTAGATCAAAGGATTGTTTTTAATAAATTATTTTTTTATGTAATATTAATTGTTTTATCGGGATATAGGTTCTTATTTTAATATGTTCCTTGATACTAAAGATTCTTAACATATCGCTCATAGACTTTTGTATAAAACTTTGCAGGTTTTAATTAAAGTGCACTAGATATTAGCTTAGTTTGTGACATTAGTCGCTTATTGTCAATCTATTGTCTGTTTATTCCTCCTAGTTTTGTGAAAATACAAGTATTTCCTTTTTACTGTAATCAACAATATTCATTTTCATAAAAACAAGTTTATTTTTCTTATTCTGTTTAATAAATCAGTTTTTAATAAAGTAGTTTGTGATAAAATATAAAATATAATATGCCATTTTTTATATTTTATGTTTTAAAGATAGCCGCCCATATTTCATTAAAAGTATGATTTATTATTTAACTTTTGATTTTATTTATTGCTCTTAATAATTTATATTAAAAGTTTTAATTTTTTTTAAAAAGTATTACTTATGTTATACATTTATATATTATTTTTGTTTTCTGATGTTTTCATAGTTTTATGAACTTTGTCGTTATTTCATACTTTTTTACCATAGTCTTTTATTAATATACTTTTTTATGTCGACTTTAATATTTCATTTATTAACCCACGTCTTTCAATAACTTATCATCTTTTTGATGCCCTCTTGTCAAATATTTTGCAATCTGGAATGTTGTTTTATAAAAAACCTAGTTAATCATTAAGTTTTAATTATTTGATTTTACCAAGTGCTGATTAGTTATTCCTCCACCGTCTAATGAAACTTTGTTGTTACTACTATCAGAAATCACTCTGAAGATTATCCTATGCATACATAGCAAACTCATTGTGGTAATAGAACTTCTATCATTTTCACATTTTCAATTCTTTCCTCTCATCAGAAAATTAGAATATTAAAAATGTCAAAAAAGACATTTTTAATTTTCTGATCATTCTTCCAGCATTTTATATAAGAGTTAATTGAAACTTAATATATTGATCATTTCCATATCATATTCTCTCCAAAGGTTTTTGTATCTAACATTTTTTAAGGAAGTAAGGTGGTGATTTATTTTCCAAAAAATCATTTCCCCCCCAAAAAAAGTTCTAATATTACATTTTTTGACAAATCATTTTCTTTAAATAAGACATGTTTTCAAGAGCTTCAAAAGTAGAAGATTTATTCCTTTTTTTTAACATAAATAAATGTGAAGTTCCATATTCATTTTGTAAACAATGAGTATATTATTGCTGTTATACTGTAATGTATGTAAATTAAGTCATCAGATCTTTTGATTATTTGTTTTTTATGTACAGAATGCATTTAGATTTTTAATAAAATCAAGATAAATATATTTGGAATATAAAATATTGATTTTCTAATTTCATTATTGTAACTGTTTGAAAAGTATTAATTCATTCGTATATCCAAGAGCAGTTCAGTGTAGTTTTTAATCTCTACTTTTATTCTTAAGTCGCTCTTTACGAGATACTTAAGTCAGTTTCAATCAACATTTTTTATGTTTTATAAAAGTTTGCTTATGTCAAATATTTAGTTAATATAATATTTTGTGTATAAAATTAATTATTTGTGCAGCGGAATGATAAATATGCATTATTATGTAATGTAATCGTGCAATTTGTTATTTGCTGTTTTCTGTTTATAAATATTTGTTTGATTCGTATAATGTATGTACAGTATATGGATGTATGTACCTATAAATATTGTATATTTGTGTGTTGAGCTTGACTTATTTGATTTGGACAGTGATTTTGATGATGTAAGTACATCATATATGTATGTATGTAAATGTTATTATTATAAGTATTATTGTTTATTTAATTTTGTCTGGTTGTACATTTTGTAATGTGGTGTGATAGTTTTTTGTGCTATTAACAAGAAATTAATTTTACACTTAAATACACTTAACTGCTTTTCTTTATATATTTTTTGTTTTTGTTTTTAGTTGTTTTTGTTAAGTTTTGTTTTTTATATTTTATTGCTGTTTGTCTGGATGTTAGTAATAAAACCTTTGGTATATATTCTCTTTAATGAAAAATATACTTCGAGTTTTAAAAACCAAAGCTTCTGGAGAAATCTAAATTACTATGAGTAATTGGTGCTCATAATTTGCAAATTATGAACTCAAAGGTGATCTTATTCTATCCCAGTCACTTTTCTATTCACCTAAGCAGTTTCATTTCATTAGTACATTTTAAAAAAAAGAGGAAATTGAAGTAAAATGCATCATTTTTTTATTATTTTATTTACAAAAAATCTTGAGTTTATGGTTATTTATCATTTATTTGGTTAAATGTAAATTCTTATCACTGTGAAACATGCAAAACAATTCTAAAAATTTGACTTATTATCTGCCTTATAATCTTCCTCATTGTACTGATCCAGTTTGGGCTTTCAACAGTTTTTCAGTTATTGACCATTTTTTTAAGTAAAACCTGTTTCAGTTAGTAATGTTTATTAAGAAAAAAAAATGTTTTAATAAGGCAAGTAAGGAAAAAATTTACATAAAAATTAAAAACTACTATTATTGTATTTTGAAAGAAATTATTTCTATAGATAAAAAAAATGTGATTAAATATTTTGTGCCAGTGCCGGTGATCTTTCAAAAGAGTTAATTAGCTAGGCAACTTATGATGAGCAAACCACAATAGTAGTTACAAAGGTTATTTTATAATGTATTTGTTATGGTACTTTACTCTTTGCAGTAGAAAATATGAGGTTAGATTAAAAAAAAAAAAAAAAAAAAAAAACAAGAATTTCATAAAAATAGAATTTGATTATTCTCTATATTGAAATTGTCTCCTTCAATGAAGAATCCCGTAGATACTTCACTTTTATGCCAACTATTATTTGAGCACTTCCTACCTCAAAACATTTGTGGGAAACACTTTTTGGTATAGCCTGAAGTCCACTTAGCGATTTTTTCTTTATTTCATCTACCTTTGCTCACTATTGTCCTTTTAATGTTCTATTAATCACTTGGAGCAAGAAAAAATCATTGAGCTTGTAGAATACAGAGGCTGTGGCATCAGTGTGATTTTATCTTTGGCTAAGTAATTACAATTTAATAATGAAGAAGCTTCACTGTTATTGTGGTGCAAAAACCAAGTATTGTTTGCCTACTTTTTTTTAGTTTATTTGGTTTGCCTCATATAAAATGTGTAATACAGTTAGTTGACCAATCAACCTTGTGGTAAGAATTCATACAGTGAGGAGGAACGAACCACTTACTCAAGTGCTTTTTTCAGTATTTGTTTTCAAGAAGCTTCCATCGGGTTGATTGGATCTTTTGTTTCAGTATTATAGCTACACATTCACATTCCGTCTCCTGTTATGACACATTTAAGTAATTTTGAGTCGTCAATGTTATCAGCTAACAACAGTTCTGTGATGTTTTTGCACTATTGCTTTTGTTGAAAATTGAATAGTGTTGGAACTAATGTTACTGCTATTCATTTTGTACTCAAAATGTCAATCAAAATCGTTTCATACAAGTCATAAGAGATTCCCACCTCTTAACGACTTCTCTAACACTGATTCGATGGTTAGTGATCATTATACCCTTTATTTTGTTGATATTTTCATTGGTTGTTGATGTGTTGTCCGATCCTTTTGTTTGTTGTCTTCGTAGGCTTCTTGAAATTGTTTGTACCCATCTTAAACGTATGGTATCAACATAACATACTCATCAGAAACCTTTTCTAACATCTTCATCATTTCAGCACAAAATTTAAAGCAAATCCTTTGTTCCAACATATCAAACAAAATAAATTGTCACTCATATTAAAATACATCTTAATTACTTGGTTGTCAAATTTTAATTATGTGTCTAATGTGACTGAAAATATTGGTGTACATTATAGAGGTGCTGTTTCACATCGGTAAAAAATGAACTTTATCAAAAAGACAAGAATTAAAAAAAATTTTCATTTTTTTTATCACATTCATTTATGTTTAAAGATTTTTTCAAATTTCACTTTGTCATGTTGAAAATAGTCAACAGAAAGTATACTGTAGGTACTAAATTACCAAACTGGGTGACAGGAGTGAAAAAATATTAGATGAGTAATGCAATGTAATGAGTATGTCCTTGAATGAATTACAGATATTTTCTAGCAAAACAGTGCTGTGATAGAATTACACTCTTTTATTATACTTGTTCAGTTTTTAGTACTTTACTGGACTATATAGAACATAATAAATAGTAGTTGTACTATGTAGAACGTGCATGGCATATGACACTGCTAGCTGAGCCTGATAAAATTATAAAAGTGTAGATAGTTAACGTTGCCTGACTTTGCTTTGAGTGGAAGAGGGTAATACAGGTGATGTGTTATGGTCTAGCTGAGTATTTTGGCTTCCAGTAGTGTTAAGTAGTATGTTTTTAAATATTATTTACTTATTTATTTATTTTTTTTACTGGTGTTTTAATTTCTTAGTTTGCGATAATTTTGAAAAAGATAATTCTTTTGATATGCTATATTTTTTCATGAGTGAATAAATTATGATGAAAATTATTTAAAACTATCAACTTTTTTTAATGATAAACCAAGCCAAAATTAGTAAATATGTTTTCAAAACTAATATGTAATGCTTTCAGTCACTCTTGTAACCGTCTTCAGTGAATCACAATACTGTCTTATCTCAGTATAATAATATTGTACTAGGTTTTATTTTTTTAAGTTAAGCAGATATGTATTTGTAATATAATATATTCAGAACATTGGCTCAATTTGAATTGTGTTTGCTAATTTAGTATGCAGTACATTACATAGATGAAAACATCGATTTTGAAAACTGGTTTAGGCATACCAGTTTTTTAAATGCTAAAAAGTTCATTATTGTCCATCACAGTGACTATTATTGGATATCAGCATGTTTTTTCATTAAATGAATAAATAAATTTCAAAATGTGTATTTTTTGTTTGAGGTGAATATCAAAGATCGTCATTAACCCATTAGTAGATTTATGATCTGCATCTATCATCCTACAACTCTGGCTATTCATGCAAATTATAAATTCATTAAGATTAAAACAGTCTTGAATATTTTACGTATACACTTCTTTTTTGAGTAGTATAAATACCTTTTTTTTTGAGTTGTATTAATATTTTGCTAATACTTCAGCTGAACGCTTAATGAATAGAACAGTTTAAATGCAAACAGACTTTTGTTAACCAATCACAACTTTTCTAAATAAAAAAACAAAAACAAAAACACTGAAAGTAACTTGAGCTTAAGGCAGGATGTGAACTTCACTAAAAGCACTAAAATTTGCTACAGCAATGACTGAAAGCATTATGATGGATGTGTGTTGTTTTGAAAAAAAACCGTTATATTTATTTCGGTTTAGTTTGATATTAAAGAAATTGATTGTTACAGAACAGTACATTATTTATTATTATTAAGCAGAAATATTGAGAAAGAAAATTGTTTTTTAAACAACACTTATGATTTATTTCTTTTGTTTATAAATACAAATAAATAATTTACGATTAATGTTTCTCTTTTTAATTATAATTATTAATCGAATAGCTTAAAGTATATATCCCAAAATAAAAGTTTTCTCTTTTTTAGATGACATGTAATTTACGTCTACATATAGTTTTTTTTTTTATTTTTAACTTATTTGCTTCAGTGACATAAAAGTTTACTGCATTCTATTAATATTTTTTAATACCTATTTAGAAAGTTTGTACTGAGAGTGGAAGCAAACTAGGGTTTGATAGTTTTATTTTAATGTTGTATTCGATTGTACTACCTTGTCTTTTGCAGTGGAGAAGATCCCAGATTTAATTTTTATATGAATTCATACGATTATTGATTTTTAAAAAAATTTATACAGATTTTTATATTTGTAGAGAAATGAGGTTTTATTTTTATTGTTTTAGCAGATTCAGAGTTTTCAACAAAATATAAATTATTTTTTAAAATAGTTATAGAATATATGAATACTGCATTCTTTGTTTTTAAATTTTACCATACCTGATATTTATTAATAATTACAGATTTATTAATATAAAATTAACTGTAATTTCATTAAATAAGAGTTTATTTTATAAACATTTAGTTATATTAGACATTACAATGAATGCATGTAACGCTTCTTGAATTTTCAATTTTAAGTATTTTGGTATGATTTCTTAAAAATATATTATTGCTTATAAAATGTACAAGTAATGTGTGAAATTTTAATCCATTAAAAAGAAAGTTTGTTGGGTATAAGTATACTGTTCTTTTTATATTACATATAAAAAAAAAGGTGTATCATGAAGTTCTACTGGAACTTTCATAACCTATTCTGCTCGTGAAAATAATGGAAAAAGTTCATATAAATACATGTTCTAAAATTCTTTGTGTTATGGCAACTGAAATAATTTCACTTGGACTTCAGCTACCACAGTGAAATGTGGTCGTACTAAAATTTTTAGGATGTGAATTAAGGGTCAGAATTAGTGATTTCTTATGATTCTTTGACCTGAAAAATTGAATAAAATAGGTTCCAGAACTGTATCTTCAGAAGTTTTTGAGAAATCAGGTGAAAACCAATAAACTGGGGTAAAAATCCCTGTTTTTATGTGTGACTTTCAATATATTTGTTAAATGGGTAATAAATACATAAAAGTTTTAAACAAAACTTGTAGGGAATTTAATTTTGAACAAAATGGTGTAAGATAAGTTGAATTACTACATTTGTCAGAAAAGTACTTCTTTAATGTAAAGAAACCCAAATTCTTTCTTGGTGATGTGAAAAATTTGTAACCTGGAAATTACACAAAATTTGTAAAATAAAAATAGATAAAAATTACTTAGATAATAATTTTTTTTATTAATGACAGAAATACTGTAAATTATTTGAAAAATTATAATTTCAAAGTAGGTAATAAAATAACATCTGATCAACAATGTGCAATCCTGAATTAGTGTTTAAATCATTCTGTAAGGTACATTAAGTAAATCGGGTACTGTGAACTGTCGTTAGCTAAGATTTTCTGTGAATTTTAGTTTGAATATGATCGGTTTGTGATTGAAGTAATACTGTACTTATTTACAACAGAGAAATTTGCTGATATGGAATTCATTTTTGATATGTGTATTAGTAATGCTTCAGCTATTGCAGTAGAATATTAAATGCGTTTCCCTAATTGCAGGATTCCAAATTCCAAAATAATTAGTGAGACTTTCCTTCAACATAATGTTATTTTTGATAAATTTATTATCAGCACAGCCCAGACATCAGTACACGTTATCTTTCTTAGTGGATCGGATTTTTGCATTCAATCGTTTGGAAAACTTAAACAAAACAAGTTTTATCCTTATCATAAAGAGCTAGTTCAAGATCTACACCCATCAGATGATCTACGCTGCTTGGAGTTTCGCAACTGGTGGAATACAAATTGACATCTCTACAAGTAAGTTTTGTTTATCAATGAGGCAAATTTCACTCGGCAAAATACATGGCAGCTTATATGCTGAGGTCTACTTGCACTCTCTTTAAAAAGAATTGTCGCAGCTGCTTGAAGATGTTCCTCTAGCGCTGGAGATGCAAACTATACTTCCAGCACAAAGACGCACCTCCCCGCATCTCTTGTGCCATTTCCAAAAATTTCCATCCATTTCCATGGCATTTTTGTGCCATTTCCAAAATTGCTGGCCACGCAGATCACCTCATCTAATACCTTTAGATTTTTGCATCTTGCAATAGATGAAAAATATGGTATACGAAACAAAAATACATTCTCATGAGGAATTAATTGTCGTGCGGCTGAGCAACTTAAGGACAACCCTGAAGAATTAAAAAGAGCAACAAAAGCAGTACAGAAGCATTCTAAGAATTGTGTTGAAAATGGTGAGCTCATTTGTTAACATTTATTATAAACTGAACTTGGTCTAGCGTTCTGTTTCTAAATAATATTCAAATTTCTCTAATTTTTATTTGTTTTATTCAACTTATTTTATACCAGTTTGTTCAGAGTTAAATTCTCTACAAATTTTGTTTAAAAGTTTTGTGTTTATTACCCATTTAACAAAGTTAAACCATAAAAAATAGGGTCTTTTACTCCAATTTCTCAAAAACTACTGTAGATAAGGTTCAAAGACCTATTTTATTAGATTTTTCAGGTCAAAAACCATAAGAAGTCATTAATTCTGCCCCTTAAGATTCTAAAAATTTCAATACGACCTCATTTCACAGGAAGCTGAAATCCAAGTGAAATATTTCACTACCTGTAACTTGGTAATGAAGCATTTTAAGACATACGTTTATATTAACGTTTGCCAATATTTTCATGAGTAGAATGGGTTATGAAAGTCCCAGGAGGAGAACTTTGTGATAAAGCCTGTATATATTTACTAAATTATTAAATTATTATAAGGGCAAGAAATAGCTTATTATATTCAATGGACATTCAATAAGAAATATTGGGGACTACATACTTTTTTATATTAAATAAATTTTATATTAAAGAGGCAGAGAGACAGAAGATAACCCATAATGAAAAAAAATGTGACTGAGAACAAATAAACCATCAGTAAATTGCACTCCAGTCTAAATTAATGCAAATTTGTTTTGTATATATATAGTTACATGTGAACAATTTATTTATTCATCCGGTTCATTTTGTTCATCTTTGATTAATTTAAACAAAAAATAGTTTTATATTTTTATACATTAGTATGGATTATTTTCCAATAAATCGTTGTTGTTTAAAACCGTGATCAATCATTACTTTTCAATGTCAGTAAATGTAGAATAATAAAACCATTTTGGTAGCAGTAGATAACTGTAAATATTTATGATCATTATTTCCATTTAAATTCGACAGTTTATCACCATGTTAATAGTTTTTAATTGTTACTATTAATTCTGGATCTACGATTACTTATTTTTAGAAGATGAAATAATTAATATAATCAACACATTACGTCACATTTCAGGAAGTTAGATACACTTAAATCTTTTTCACTGAAAAATATGATAATATTTTAACCACACAAGCACATTTATAAGCGCTTGTGTGGTTAAATCTTTTATTTATTTTTCTAATTTAACTTATATTTTCTTAGTTTTATAAAATTAAATACTCTTGAATTTTATTTTCAAAGTTAGTAAACCCCAACTGAAAACAGTTTTTTTTAAATGTTTATTTATTAATATTTTATGTAAACCTTTCTGTGTAAATTATGACTGTAAATATTATCTGTGAGGATCTGAGTAATGTTTCTTGTTTATCAAAATTTTATATTAAATTTTTTCCTTTGATTTTAATTTTTTTGAATATGATGTTATTCAGTTTAGCTTTTTTGTCTTTTGAGTTTAATTGCTTTCTAACTCTTAGATTATATAGCGTAATTCAGATATGTTGTATATTTTTTTGATTTTGCACTTTACAAATGTAAATTCATTAACCACTATCAGGAAGGTGCAATTGTAATTTTCATATATTGATAAACTGTAAATTTTAAACTGAATTTTAAGGAAAAATCATAATAACACACCCCTCTTTAGGTTAAAATATAATTTTGTTTGTGTGATGATTTTACTGAATAAATAAAGTACATTAAATAATGAATTCCTATATTATGAATAATTACAGTATGGAAGAATATAAAGAAGTAAATTTAATCAGCTGGCATTCGTGTTGGAGCAATAATGGTGCCTAAGCCTTTTTTCAGAAGGCTGTGTATTTGAATCCCGTTCAGGCTTTGTATTTTTAATATCCTATAAAATTTTTATATTGCATTTCTACACATAAATTTGTAGCTTATTTAATTAATAAAAAAGGAAACATTAATCATGTTCATTTATAATAATTTAACCTAATTCACTTGTAGAAAGAATAAGTACTTAAAAACAGTAAACAACTTTATGTAAGTTTTGCTTAGCTTAGTTAACATGGAAAAAATAATTCATGTTTATAAAATATCACTGAAAAGAATAGCGTTTGTTTTCTTATAGTGATGTAAGAATATTTTATATAAGTTATTAGTTAAAAGAAAAACACAAAAATATAATAATGTTAAAGAAGTGAAAGAACTTTTCATAGATTTTGTGATTCTTTGGCCTGATGCTAACTTTCCAAACCATTTATCTATGAAAAAATTGTGTGAGTATGTGTTTATATATATATATACTAGCTGCAGAGGGTGTGCTGTAGGCATGCCTCTGCAGCTAGGCCCTTCGGGCGGGTTGCCTTGGCGGGTAGCATCTCAGAATGGAATTATTAGGTGTCCAAAACCTCTTGTGTAAAAATGTTTTTTTAAAATAATTTCTATAATAAATAGGTAGTAATTTAATAGTAATTAAATACTAAATAATAATAATAAATTAAATAGGTAAATTATAGGTAAAGTAAAGCATTTCATTTTTTTTTTATTATTGTTTACCATTTGATTTGACCCACGTGTTTTGCCTACTTATGTGTTTAATTGTAACTACAAGGCCAGAAAAATTCATATATATGATTCTAAATGGATAATTGATGGTATTTTACTAATAGTTGTGTTTTAAGATCTGCTGCGATATTGAATGAATGAATTACTGTAGAAAAATTTATTTTATAATTATTATTATTATTATTGTTCTTATTTATTGTTTATAAACATATAAGAAAAATCTTATGATTTTTTTACAGCAGTATGTTCAATCATGAAAGCATGTTCTTTCTCTTTGCCCTTATTTGTTGGTGTTGCTTCTTCTTACTTATTGTTCATAAACATCTAAGAAAAAAAAAATCATGATTTTTTTCACAGGCAGTATGTTTGATCGTGTAAGTATGTTCTCAGCTAAGGGGGACAGAAACACATACAAATGCCCTTTTGTACCTTTAGTGGGGTAGGATATCTATACACACTGGGTGTCCTAGGAGGTATAGGCCAATTTAAAGGACTTCAGTGTCAGTATAGTCATCAGGACATAAGTATAAATAGAAATGCTCACCTGGACAAATGCCTTATCGCTCTTCACTTTCTCTCTCGACTGTTTTTATTTTTTCAGTAAAAATTTATATCTTAAGAATGAATGGATTCAGATAGATTAATCAAATTTAGTGTACATGTTTTCTGACATCTCCTTCAAAATAAATAAGTTTGAAAATTTACCTTTGAAAATTCAAAAATAGCAGCCATTAAATTTTTTAACCATTAACGCTCCATAAATATTTGTTTTTGTATTATGCGATCAAAATTTATGCAGTCTGACAATTCATGAGTGTTCTGTTATCAGTAATAAGAGAAATTACTATTATTAATTATAATTCAGTTATTGAAGGTCGTGAAGAAAAGCATAAAATTGTCAGATTGGATGAATTTTATGACCCGCTTTAACAATTACAGCCATATCTCAGCTGTTTATCATGGGATTTGAATGAATGAGATATCATTTTAATCACAGTAAAAGGTTAACATTTTATTTAATAAAACATAATTTGATAAAAATAATATTTATGGACCTATTAATGGCCACCTCTTTGAAATGTTCAAAGGTAAAATTTTCAAACTTATTTATTTTGTAAAAGATACTTGTACACCAAATTTGATTAAAATGTTTCATTCTGTTTCTAAGGAATAAATTTTTATTGAAAAAACAAAAAACCGAAAACAAAGGGAAAATAGAAGCAAGATAGGGCATTTATCGGCATGAACATTTTTGTGTATTTTGATGTCCTGAGTCGGTCCCTTAAGTTTTGCGAAGATATTTAGGCACTCATGATATAATTATTAACAAAAATCACTTATACTAAAATAGCAAACTTAATACAAACTTACTAATTTATATAAAAACTTTTAAAATCCATCCACGGTATGACAACTACCAGTTTTTACTTGTGAAGATGGTACTGCATTTCCTGATATTATAATTTTTTATAACTGAAGATAGATAAATCATGAGATTCAAAAAGCTTATTATATAAATAAGTTTATATATATTTTGGTATACTCATAGTTGATCTATGTTAATAAATTGCAACATACTAGAAAATGTATTAATAAAAATATATTTGCTCTTGTGTGTGTGTGTGTGTGTGTGCACATGCGCTTGTGTGTTTTGTATTGACATCTATGAAATGAGTAGCCAATAAATGAATGTTAGTTTAATTTGTACTTATGTAAATATTAATTAGTATGTAATTATTTAATAACTAGATTTTATCAATTTTTAGAATAATAATTTTTTGCATTTATTTTAATTTATTAACAATTGTTTACTACCTGATAATATACAGACATTCTTTATTACTAATTTAAGTTAATTTATTTTTATATAAATGCATTTATGTATATATTTTGTTTTATTTTATTTTGAATAATAATACATGTGTTTTTCTTAAATGTTTCATGCACGCACACACAGCACCCGTAATAATATACATAACATATTATGTACAGTACAATGAAAATGTAAATATATAAATACAGTATATATAAATAATGATATGACAGTGAAGTATCCGTTCTCTGTGGTAAATGTATTCATATAATTAAATTAAATTTCCTTTTTTAAGTCCTACTGATTACTACTGTTAATCCGTCATACTTGGTGTTTGTTTTTGGAACCGGGTGTACAAGAAGATGTTTCTGTGGTTTTTAAATCCTTTATTGTGTGAATCGGTCTTTTAAGGTAATCAAAATTGACTGACATTATAACTTGGAGCCTAATTACATTATAAGAATGTTTTATGTATTAAATTGTTATTAAGTGATTATTTTTTTTTTTGTTTTGTCTCTTCTAAAGTAGTGTAGTTTAGTTTATTCTTGTAGAGTAAAGAAAAGGAAATTAACAACTAAATGTAAGCTGAACTCAAAAATATGATTATTGTTCAAGAGGGTATATATAGCCCTGCAGCCCTGCTGTCAGTTGTTTGCCCTTGATGGTTTTTTTAAAGATTGTTCTGAAATAAAAAAAAAGAAGAGAGCATAAAAAATATTGTTGTCAAATTAAATTATTATATAGTGATTTTCCTCATAGTTCCTATTCAACTTTCTAATGCATTTTTCATGTTATCTGACTAGTTACTTCATTCCAACTTCAGAAAATTTCTCCATAAGTGATGTGATGAAATTTCTCCATAAATAACCAATTAATTTGTTTTTCAGTTCATCATTTTCAGTATTGTGCAGCATAACCCATTGTTTAGTATGTAGGTATAGGTGAAGTAATCGTTTAAAAAGCAGTCAGTGCTTTAGAGAAGCTGACCTAATTCCCTGGTGAAAATACCTTAACGTTTGCTGTGCTTAATTTTAAAAAGTGCAGTCCTTTAGGATTTTGAGAGTTGTAAGGTTCAAATCCTAGTAAAGGTTATACTATTCCTTTATTCAGATTTGATTGCTAGAGTGTGGATGCTGCTATTCTTTGGCGGCTGGGTTTCAATTAACCACACATTTCAGGAACAGTCGACCTGAGACTATACAAGACTACACTTCATTTACATACATTATCATTCATCCTCTGAAATAATACCTTACAGCGGTTCCGGAGGCTAAACAGAAAAGGTGAGAGAGTCCTTTTGGATATTTTAAAATAGTCTGTGTAAGTTTTTCAGATTTGCAATCCTTAACAGTAATCCCATTATTAAGGGATTTGACAAGCTATATCCCTTTTGAGTCTCGGAAAATGGTGGCGATTCACTTTTGAATAAAATATCTAAACTTTGAGTTCATGTATGTTGAGTACTACCAACGCACCGACTACTGATATGTCTCTGTATTTAATACAATTTATTGATCTCATCTTCACTGACATTGTGACAGTAGAATTGATATCCTTCATTTTGGTATGTCTACAAAACGTTTTTCTGAAATTAAAATATCTGCTTAAGTTTATCTGTTATCTTTTTATTCCTATCTGGTGCATAATTTTTTGTAATCCTGTTTTTTGGTAAGAAAAAACAATAAAATTGATAAATTACAGACTGCGAGGTATTTGATATTTGAAAAATAATTTCATAATTGTATAAAGTACTGATTTCAGACATTTTTTCATTTTCCCCCCATTAAATCATCTGTCATTACTATAAGATAATTTCTATTTGATAAATATTATTTCATCCTTCTCTAAACAAACAATTCCATTTGTTGTCTCTATATTTACCATCGCTTGTCAAATTTTACCCAAATTGCTTGTAAAGTTTTCCAAATTTGCCTGAATTTTTACAGCAGAATTGATTTTCTCAGTTGTAATAAAAATTACATCTTAAATTTAATTGTCACCAGGACTAGTACTAATACTTTACTGTTCATTGTTAGTCGACTATGATGGGTTTCTAACATCTTTATGACTAAATTTTAATGCCAGATAACTGTTTACCAATCTAGACCGAGATGCACAGTAACAGATTACTTTAATAAAGCAATTCCACAATAACAGACTACTTTAATAAAATGAATGATGAAATCATATTTTGAAAACCATTTGCTATATGAGATAACAAAAATTGTTTTCATGGCTTGTTTTAGTTTGTTTGTTTCTTAATTTTTAATATAATTTTTTCTTAAGTATATTACAGCAATATCTGTAATATATCTTTTCCACTACTTATAAAGAAACTAGGTATCCAACTTTTACCGTAAAAAACTAGACAGAAATATTCAGTGCATTTATAGGTTTTTCCATAGATGAGTGTAGTATATTAAAGATGACATTAATTTCTTTAATATTTAAAAAAAAGGCTGGTGGATGCACAATGAACTGGGAGACCAATGTACTGTCTAGTTTTAATATTATTGGCAGCCTTAGTGATTTATATTTGCATTATAATTTACAGCATCTTATAATAACCATTATTAAATAATCTGATTGTACAGTAAATACGTTGGAAAAATATAAGAAAATTCAGAATGCAAATAAAATACATAAGTTATTATCCTTAGGTCATATATACAATTTATTTTAAAACATGGTAATACATGGTTTTCATTAATTTTATGATATTATGGATGACCATAAATAACCATTTTAATTGATTCTTTTGACAGTTATGTTCACAGCAAAAACAAAATATTTTTTCATGACTCCTTTCTTTGTACCTTACAATTCCTTGAATCTTATTACAACTTAATGATGGAAAAATATTCAGGTTGTCTGGAAAGTAATACCCATTTTGTGATAAAAAATATAATCGATAAAGATTTTTGAGCAAAACATTTTATTTAACCTACACTAAATTTTAGCCACTTTTGTATATAGCTGTGTATATTTAAGTACTTATTGAACTGTTTGATAAGATTTTGAATTCCTGTGTCATATTCCTCCACCCCAGTTTGTTGAGATAAGTAATTCTGTTTTCTTCAACTCTTTCGCTCTCAAAATGCATTCCTTTCAAAAAGCTTTCGGTGTGGTAAAAAATGATAGTCTCTAGAGGCCAGATCAGGACTAGGATAGGCTGGATGATCAGAAATTTCCCGCTTAAGTTTTATGAACGACCGTTCTGTTTTCTCAACAGTAAGATGTCGTACATGTCACGCAAAAGCAAAATGATGCTAGACAATAGTCCCCTTCTGTAATTTTATGTAGCTCACCACATATGCATCACTGTTTACCGTGGCTCCATAGGGCATAAAATTACAAGTTGTGGACCTTTTCACTTCTAGAGTACTAGCTATAATTTTTCAAATAGAGACTGCTTACTTAAAGTTTATCAGTTCGAATGGTGGACTAAGGTTCAAATGGCGGATTCTTTAGGTCTAGACTGACATTTGCTCTCTGGCATAGCATATGAATTGCAGGTTTCATCCCCTGTTATGATATGTTTTAGGAATACATCCCCATCCTTTGTATAATGACTAAAAATTAACATTGCAGTACCCTTATGATTTTTTTATATTCGTCACTAAGCCTATATGAGTAACCCACTTTGCACAAATTTTTTTGTACTTGGAGATGAATAGTGCACAGTGTACTGTAAATGAACATTTAATGTATGAGATGAATAATAGAGATGAATTAGTGAGTAATTTTATCGATAATAGTGTGAAAAACAGATGAAAAATTTTTACTAATTCCATAAAGTGTGACATTACATGCCAGTCCTGTTTGGTGGATTAATTAATCTATTTAATTTGATTAATTAAGCGTTAAATCATCCATAGTGACTGACAGACAGTCTGTTCATCATCATGGACATTCTGTCTTCCTGCATTAAGATTTTGACATCATTGTCTTACTGGTGATTCTCTATCACATTTTCTATAAACTGTCTTGATTTGATGGTGAATATCAAATTTCTTTCATTAAAAATCAAATCACAGATCTTGCTTCACAAATGGTGGCATTCTATTTTCTTATTCATTTTAAACAAACACAGAAACAATACAACTGTAAAGAACAAAATCGAGAACTAAACGTGTGACTGAATGGCTATAGACATGCACGGTAAGAAATGGAAAATATATAATTTTCTGTACTACTCCTTGTAAATAAAACAAAACATTGTATAATTTTGTATAATTATGAACAAACATTACATACACAGTATCATTATTTACATAAGCAGTAACTTTGTAGTTCATACATGTAAAATAAATAGTAAAAAAAATGGTCGCCTAAAGGATTTATAATATAAAGGATTTATATTCAAGAATTATTTAATTTATTGATGGAAGGTAACAATATAAGTTTTCACTAGCATTAATGTTTTAGTTTGAAAATTATATTTATTTGACTTTATTGTAAATAGTTAGGATTTGTAAATAACAATATTTTAACACTTATTATTATAGCCACAATGTTACCAAACCATATTAAACATATTGAAGCAAACCATATTATGACATTGCAGACAATATCCAGCAGTGCATGTGGGTACTCCAAATCTGACTGTGCTCAGTAGCATATTCTATGCTTAGTTACCGCTGTTATAATAAAACAGTTTTCTGCATTTTTATTTACTTCATTATTTTTAGAAAAAAATATGTTAAAATATTTTGCATGTTTGCTATACTTCTTTAAAAATATAAGGATAATTTGTAATTTTGAGGAATGGCTTGGGGACAAAAGTAACAGTTTCTAAATTTAAAAAACACAATTCCCGGAAATAGTGAAGCTTTAATTACATATAGTATATGGGAATGAGTGTTAATACAGGTAATTTTTTTTGTCATAAATTGAATGAACTGAGAGTACATGGAAAATGTAGTATAAGTTGTATACCTTTTTCTTCATTGGTAGCTGGAAAATGGTCTGATCATGTTTATTATGGATATTAGACATTAATTAATTCAAGAACAAGCCGTAAATCTTTGTGACTTTTGACTTATGAAATATGTGACTTAAAAGCATGCTTCATCATAATGTGTTATGTACTGTCATCTCATTCACACCAATAAAGGGAAAAAATTTCACTGCTGTCCTTTAACCGATATCGCATACAGTATTGAAGTGATAATGGGATTATGCTGTAGATTTGAATAATTTTCAGATTAACTTCTCTCGGGTGCTTTTTTTTTTTTTAATAAGTAGTAACAAAAATAGTAAATGTCATTTTCAATAGAAAAACCAAATATTTGTTATATTGATGTACTTAGATTTGAAAAAAAAAACAGTGATGCGGTATTTCTTACTTGCTTCACCTGTCTGATCTTTTTTTATGGCCTTATATGTTTTAGGTAATATCTGTTTAAACATTTCTTAAAATGTGTATATTGATCTGTTAAGGTGTTAGATAAGAAATTTCAATAAAATATTAATTATTTCAGAAAGAGAAAAGAAATTTAAGTTCGATTTTACATTATCTTGTAATATTATTCACATAATCTTAACAGTGGAACTTTGTTAATTCAAATGGTGAATAATAATATTTTCTTAATTGAAATTTTCCTTCATAGTCCCTTGAATCTCTTAAATAGTGTGGAGTAAATAATTCCTGAAATTTCAACTTTTTACTGCCAATCCAAAGTGAAATTTTGTTTGTAAAAAGATTTTTGCCAGACTAGTACGTTTTTGAGATTAATACATTATTGTTTATATTAAAATTTTTGCAAGTAATTTATTTTTACATACAGTTACAGCTTAAAAAAATCATATGTAAGAAATAAATGCAGACATCTATTAAAATTCTTATGCCTGCATATTAGGGGCTAATTTTGTAATCTTGGAAAATCAAGATAATTATTTGCCAGTTTAACTAAGTTAAGTATCAGAATTGTTTTTAGTAAAATTAACTATTTCTTTTGTATTAAAGATTGATATTTGCATTACCAGTACTTATACTTCAATAATTAAAAGTTTTCAATAATTACAACTCTTTTATTGTTCTCAATTAGCATTAAATTAAAAAAGTTAGCTATGGATTTTGAAATTCTACTATGGTATTTAAAAACATATTTTTGTGCATTTCATGTGAAGTCTATAATTCTTATGAGTATTTAGTTTTAGAAAGTCCAGCTATTAACTAGCGAAGCAGGTTTCTTGGAGTTAAGCAAAAATAATTCAATAGAATATTATTTGTGCTTTATTTGAATTTATCCCTCCTGCACTGACAGGAAGATTGGCACATCTGGAATGACATCTCTTGATCTTCTTCTAATATGTCCTAAAGATCTAAT
Organism: Lycorma delicatula; assembly: GCF_047948215.1. Taxonomy (NCBI): domain Eukaryota; kingdom Metazoa; phylum Arthropoda; class Insecta; order Hemiptera; family Fulgoridae; genus Lycorma; species Lycorma delicatula. The sequence goes on along the minus strand of NC_134463.1, from coordinate 129,348,497 downwards.
GTTTCATTACTTTGGATGTTTCCAGTGTTACAAAAAAATATAGTTTTAAGTTAAAGCAACAATTTACGGCAAAAAATTCCTAGGCAGCTACTGTCCAGTAAGTCAGTGATGAAAGAACTGACCATCTTGTGTCATGTACTTTTTCTGGACATGGTGAGTCCTCCTTCATAAGTATTAAAAAAAGAAACAAAAAAAAATTAAATTGCATACGGTCAATGTGAATATTTAAATCAATGTAAATCCTTTTTTGTTATAGAAACATTGTCTTTATTTTTAACACTGAAGAAAATTTTTTGTAGCTGGTTATTCTAGTAATATCTATTAATCATGTTGACATTTAGTTATAGAAATGCTTCAAAAACATCATTCATTATTCTCTGCTAGTGCAAATTTAAGAATTTTTTATCTCTTAGGAGTTTGAAGAATGTTGTTTATGTATTGCATTTTTCATTTGTTTGTGATTTAACAAGGAATGTGGTATTTATCTGTCATCATTCTCACAGTTGTATGATGAACTTCTTGATTATGTTCTGTTACTTTATCATAGAATTTCTAATTACAATAAGTTGCACTTCTAAATCTGTCTTCATCCTCAAGACCTTTTGTTACTACTTTTCAACTGAGTAAACCACTTGAATATTTGTTTCCAAGATAAAAATTTATCCCTTCCATTCACCTCATCAACTGCACAATATCACATGCACTTTTCCTGAATTTAAAACAAAATTTGATGTTTGATATCTATTTCATGACTTAACATGGCAATGTTTCCCACTACCCACTTACCATAACATGGTGCTGACTTTCTGATGCAATTAGCATCGTGTAGCGGGGCTGCATAGTGATACCAGTTTGCAGATAAAGGATGGTACTACAGATTATATATTGCTTACTAAATGGTATTTATCTTTTGTGCAGTACAAGATCTGTTTCATTGTTTACTTGTTGAACTGCATGTAAATCATTGTACTTAAATCAACAACGTATGTAAAGTATTCTCAGTCTTGTTAAACTTAAATTATTTCATTTAAATTGAAACAGACCACTCCAAAATTCATCATGAAATTCCTTTCAGTGGTTCTCATAGCCCTTTTTTTATCAGAACCTAATTTTCTATGCCTTTATAAATGATTTACATAATCTATGATATGATTTCCATAAATAATATTGTCTTTTAAAAGTATTGCCATAAGTTGAGTGTTCATTATATTTTAAAATGTTAGTTTTAGTAGAAAAGTATTTTACATAAAATTTTTAACACATTTATTGGATTTTTTGTTCATGTTATGCCATAATCGATGACTTTTAATTCCCATTGAATCACGTGGATCAAGCCAGTACTCGTAGGTAAAGTAAAGTAAATAGATACTTATGGTATAATTTGTTAAAATTTATTTTATATCTTTGCTTCCAATTACAAATATAATAGGAAAATTAAAATTGAAAAAATTATTGTTTAAAAAACTGTTTATTTCCTTCATAAATGTATGAGATTTGATCTACATTTTTTTACCAATAGTTTACATTGGAGTTAATTTCCTTATTCAAATTTTTTTCTGGGTAAAGTTCTGAGTTGTTTATAAATAGGATTTATAAACACTTTATTTTTTTATTACAATAGATTTGGTATTTTAGTAGTTTATAATTAAATTTTTATTAGTTGATGTATTGTTATTTTAATTATAAATAAAAAATATTGTAAATAAACATTTAAAATTAACATATAAATTTGCATTTGATTTTTAATAATGAGATATTAAATATTGGTTATTTGCAATTCCCCATTATTATTATTGGGTAAGTGATATGGATCTCAGATTGTTTGTATCGATGTGCAAAATAATGCTAATTAAAATTGATTTAAATTGTTCAGTAATATTACACATTTTTTTTTTACAATTAAAACTGCATTTAATATATAGACATGCATACACTTTTTGATTAATTTTTTTTTAACATTTTTAGTATTTTTTTGTTAGATAATAAACTTATTTCTTGTTTTAATAATAAAAGCAAACATGGTCAAAAATCTTATAATAATATAAAGCAGTATTTTATAATAAATATTATTAATTTAAAAAAAAAAAAAAAAAATTGGAAAAATCATTTATTTTTCTAAAGTAAATGAATTATCATCATTAATTGTCTACAAGATAATGCAAAGGCTGTTTTCATAACTGAGTTTAAAAAAAAAGAAGTGTAACTTACTCTCAATCATAATAAATACGACTAGACAAGATCCTATATATCTAACAATAAAAACTGTAATGAAGAAGAATGAACATCGGCCAACAACATCTTCATGCTTCCATTTGCGATAAGTGACCACCAGCATAGTCATATCATGTCTTGTTGGAATTAATGCATATAAAAATTGTTATGCAAGAACACAAGTTCATAAATCATATTATAAATAATTTTTTTTTTTTAATCACCAAATCATTATAAGATCGTTGACAATATCACAGTAATTTTCCACCTTTCGATTTCCCAAAAACCCCAACATTTTTGAGTGCTTGCCAAGCTGCTTCTCCAGTGGAATCAATAGTTTCTCAAACTTTTCATCGAGCATTAGTTATCGTATTTGTGGACCCACAAATATTCCTTCTTTAATTTTTGCATCACTAATTTTAGGAAACTTCTGTTTTATGTACATGAAACCAGAAATATTGTCCATAGCCTTGATGAAATTCTTCATTAATTCTAGTTTCATATGTAACAGAGGTAGATATACATTTTTAGGGCTACACAGTGGATCATATTCTACATTTTTCTGTTCACAAATGTGTGATTTGCATTTGGGCCATTCTTTTCTAATGAAATGGTTTTTTCTGTCCCTACTATCCCATTCACACACAGTACTTTGTTTAATCAAGCTGCAGACCAAGAATAAGTGCAATTAACTTCAAATCACCACAAATATTCTATTCATACACTGCATATTGAAGCTTTTCCAATATAAATTTAAAGTTTTCATATGTTTCTTTCATACTAGCAGAGTGAGCAGAGTGAACCACAGGTACTGATGGAATTTATTGCCATTATACAGAAACACAGTTTTTAAACTAAGTTTAGAAGAATCAATGAACAAGCGCCATTCTGTTGGTTTACATTCATTACAAAGCGTCTCCATAAGAGAAGAAATGTCATTAAAAAATACTAATCCATTTTCTTCAGAAAAATAGTCTTTAAATTCAGAATGACGATTATAATAAGTACATATCTTTGTATTCTTTTTAATTTTTGTGCTTTAATTAGTTTGTTCTTGTTTGGATTAAGATTTTTTTTTTGTTATTATTTCTTTGAGTTATTGAATTAGGTTACTATTTTGATTTTATTACCATTTTTGTTTACTCCTAAAAAGGAGTAAACAAAAATAAGTAAACCGACATGATAAAAATCATGTCGGTTTTTTGAACAAAATTTATGTCTTTTCGAAAGATATTTTGACGCCACTTTTATTGCAATAGTTTGAAGTTCTAATATCGGTGTTTTAGTTTCATCAATGTCGTTTGCTAGAAGTGCCAAATCATCTGTGAAACTGACAGTTTGCTTTGATTTTTTGGCTTATTTTTATTTTTGGGGTGCATTTTTTGAGCCATACCATGGTTACAATTTCCAGAACATCTGGGTATTGGTATTAGTGAAAAATTCTTTTGGGATAAACAGTATTGTTTGCAATAAAATCAGACTGTATTGTTTTGTTTTGAAGTGCCTTAATAAAACACTAAGCTTATCGTTATTAAATATTTATTATGCTTATGTATATTCCCATCTGAAGTATATCATCTCTTGGGATTCCCTCAAAAAGTCAGAACAACGAAAGTGTTTTCATATATCTTGACACAGTACTTTGATTTGGCTTATGAGGAAGGATCTCATGATTTTTTCAAGAAGTTACCAAATCATTTAAGAAATCTTCCTATCAGCTTAATTAAAATGTAATTAAAAGTTTCTTTTATTGAAACAAATTACTTTTCAATGAATTTTTAGATAATACTAAGTAAAAAAAAAATCTGTTTTCTACATTCCACTTAACATGTACAAAAATACTTGCATATACTCCAAGTGAGCTTTAGTTTTATCTAACTATTATTTTGTAATTAATTGTATATTCTGTAATGTGCTTCAATCATGGTTTTTTTCCATTATTTTCTTGATTCATCCAGCCAAATGCTGGTGCAGTTCCTTTTGTTATTTGTGAAGCAGCATATCTACCAGTTTCTGATATGATCTGTAATAATGTATTATTAAATACTGATCGCAATAAAAAATTTATATATTTATTAATTTGAACCATCATATAGATTTACTAAATGGTTATAATTTTCAATATATCTCAAAAATTTGTAACTAATATCAACCCTTATAATTAAACACTCATAGTTGAAGTAAATTAAATAAATAAAAAAAAAATATATATATATATAAAAATGAAATTATATAAAAATATTATAAAGGTAGATTTTTTGTCGATAATTGAAATAAGTTCAAAGTTTGTTTGAGTGGATTTAGCTAGTTTTATTAAAATGAAAAATTGAGTCTAGGCTGCTTACTCGTAAGTCATATTAAGGTGAGTTCGTATTATAAAATATATTTCTAGTAAAAAATTCCCATAAGTTTCATAGTTACTTTTTGTGTTGTAAATCTCTCCACCTAGAACATTCAATTTGAAGCGCTTTAAAATTTTTTTCTGATAAAATTTATAACTTTCCTCAACAGGTCAGTGCAGTGGGCTACATGCAGTGCATGTAATTTGGGCACGGGCTGTGCCTATCGCATATGCTTGTTAATTTTTGGTTTTAAAATGTAATTTTGTATATCATATTTTTATGATAATTATTATAATAGATATTATAATTATTATTATTGTAATACAAATTACATTTTATTTTCAAATTTTGTAATTGATGTGCACCTATGAATGGATTTTCTATTTTTCTAGCATGTGTATTCATATTTAACTTCTAAAAAGCTGGTGTCAAATAAAGTTTAATATCTTTTTCATTTACTTTCTTTTCATCTTCATTAAAACATGCTTCTTTAGCGTGTCCAAAGTTGTAATAAAATAAAAATCATTGTATATTATCAATAACTTCTTTAAACCATATAATAGATGGATCTTAAAAATCAGCAATTTTAACAAATTTGTTAGTATTCTTGAGCAAAACTGGAAATATTATCCTCTTACCAAATGATAGTTCTGTTTCACCCAAAATATGTTTGAATTTTTTTTTTTATGTAATTTAGTTTAATTATTATGTATTATGAACTTTTTAGCATGAATTTTGTATATATTTATAATCACTGGTATATCGGTATTAAGTAGAATGCAGTACACAAATTTTAATGACAGTGGCTTGATTTATTGTAAAATCTAAAATATTTTTATATCTGCTTCATCCACTAATATGTGTATTCATCTTTATAATTAACCTTTATAATTAATCTCTTTATGGAGGGAAATAGTAAGCGTATTAAAACACCTTAAACTGAAATCGATAATGTTAAACGTGATAGCTTGCTCTTTACTTTATTTTTGAAAGTTATTAATCTCTTAGCATTTGTAATAGATTAAATTTACGTTAAACATATAACAGCATCATACTGCAAACATCCTCTATTCTTCTGGCCCATAATTTCTATCTTTCTGTGATCATTGAATATTCTTTGGAATTATTGATTCATAATAACCCTTCCAAACCAACAGTTTGTCCTACATAATAAACTGTCTTAAGAAATCTAGTCGTGTATACATTACGAATGTCATAAACAAATGAATAATTTTAGAGGACAGAGGATGAAATTTTGAAATTAATAATGAATTTAAAAAAATATTTTATTAACAAAATCAGTTTATATACAAAAAACAATTGTTATAACCGAAATAAAATAAATATTTTAATAAATAATTATATTGAACGGCATAATGAAACTTAATACAATTTAACTGTTAAAAATATGAAATCGCTTAATGTAACTAATGTTTCTAAAACCTTTCAGAGCTTATTATTGGTACATATTCTTCAGCTAGGTTTCCAGTAGCACTTTTTATTTAGAATAAGATAAGACAAGAGGCCATTGTATTATTTTTCACTTTGTAGAAATTACTCGTTGAATGGCATCAATAAAATATTGTTTTTTGGAAGAATTTTTCTATCGATTTGAAAATGATTTGTTTATAATTTTCAAACATTTTAATATTATACGAATGTAAATTCAAAGTACGGTAAGGCATTAAATTATAAATTACATTGTTATTTAAAAAAATTAAACAAAAACACGTACCAGGCTGATAGGACACATCTAGTATAGTTCTTTTTTTTTATGATGAGAAATAAATTTTTGTTGTATAGTTAAAGCACTTAAAGTATTATTTTACCCGTTAAATCTTAGTTTTATAATTAGTTTAACATTGGTTTAAATCTACATATGTATTGTGCTACAGGAATTGCAAAAAGTCATTAAAAAAAAATCAGTACAAGATAAGAAATACATTTCTGTTGAAGGAAAGTTTTATTTGAATAATATTTTAGATTTTTAAGTAGCATTTCAATATTTTAAATTACTTATTGCAGGCGTAAGAAGTTTAGGTGGTTGGATATCTGGAAAATTGGCTACTGTACTGAAAAACTTCCAAGCTTATAAAAATTAATCTAATTCCAATAAATAATTAAAAACCAATGAAAATATTTTTTTTTACGAAGTAATCATAATTAATTTATACACTAACATTAAATTAATTTCTATTTTTTTTATGCTCTGTGGTATATTAATTTAAAGTTAAATATATATATACAGATACACATACAGAGTGTTCATCTTAAAATAGGCTCCATCACTCAGTAGTTTATACGAAATGCAAATTTTTATTGAAATATTGGTGTGAGATGGGTAAAATAATATGGAAAATGTGGTACGACTGGAGATGGATTGGGATGGTCTGTTTATAATCTAACAACCAAATATTATCAATCTGTGATGAGCACTGGCTTTTAAACAAGGTTGTTAATTGTTTGTTAAAATGCACGTAACTGTTGAAGAACGTGTATTCCTGATGGAAACTTATTTAGAGACGAAATCTCATGTTGTGTGTCGGTGAACATTCAGGAAGAAATTTGAAAAAGAAATGACCAATTAGAAGTGTTATTCAGATGTTAGTTAAAAAATTTAATTAAACAGGTTCGGTGTTTGGCTAGAAACGTGGCCAATATAGACCAGTTTTAATAGTGTAGGTCATATAGGATATCAAAGTGGCAGTTACAAGATTTATTTGTAAATCTTTGCAGAGACTAAGCCGGAAAAAGAACATTTCAGTAGGTTCAGCCCACATTTCTGTGAGGAGAATGCTGAAATGTTATCTGCATCGAACACAGGTTTTCCATGAGCTAATTAATACCGATTATGGTTATAGGATTCACTACTGTCAACAGTTCATGAACTTCATTAGAGGTAACACTGGCATTTTAGATCAAGTATTTTTTACAGACCTGAAAAGTGTAGTTTCATGTCAGTGAGTATTATTAGTGCTCAAAACTACTGGACCTCTGGTGTACTGAAAACTTGCACATTTTCTTTGAATTTTCCCTACACCCCCAAAAAATAGGCTTATGTGTTGCAGTTTCAAGGCAATGAATAATAAAACTCTACTTTTTGGAAAAACTTTGGGCGCTGCTGTCTACAAAGAAATTATCCAATTAGAAATTATCCAAAGAAATTAGCCTTACTGCAAGAGGATGAATGTGATTGCCGATTGCAACAGAACAGCATCGCTTTCCGTTCAGCTTTTTCTACTATAAAGGTGCTACAGGATTTTTTTGGTGGAGGAATCATTTCCAAAGGATTATGCCCAACAAGATCCCCTTATCTGACTAGTCCAGACTCCTTTTTGTGGGATTACTTAAAAAAAATTGTTAGGAGCAATCCTCACACCCTGCAGGAATTGAAAACAAACATTACCGATGCTGTTGGGAAATAGACAGGGTGCAGCTAACAAGACTAGCCAAGAATATGATCAAACGTGTTGACAAGTGCATAGAACTGGATGAGCATCATTTTCAACACCTTATGAAAAATCAGGTGTAAGTCTTTGCTAATAAACTATTATTTACAGACTAAACTAAGTAATGAGGCCTCTTTAAAGTTGAACACTCTCTACATATACTTTTTCTCTTCTGTTGTTGAAAAGATTATTAAGATAAACATTTTTGTTGTGTTACCACAGCAAAATAGTAATAGTACTTTGAATCTTAATGATGTTAAAAAAAATTAAATTGATGTTCATAAAGATTAAATTTTAAACAAGATACGAGGGTAAGTCAATTATTATCTGCAATGCGGTAAATAGTTATAAATTTAATTGCAATATCAATAGGAAGCTTACATGTACATCATTTTTCAACATAGTCCCCTTGAATTTCAACGGACTTGGTCCATCGTTGCACAATCTTCCTGATGCCCTCTTAAAAGAAGGTTTTCGATTGAGCTGCGAGCCAGGAATGCACAGATTCTTTCACCGTTTCGTCCGAGGTAAATCGACGGCCCCTTAATGCCTGTTTGAGTGGACCAAAGAAGTGGTAGTCAGAAGGGGCAAGATCAGGACTATACAAAGGATGAGCCAGTACTTGAAAGTTGAGTTTGTGGAGCGTTTCAGCAGTGTGGACAACAGTATGTGGATGGGCATTGTCGTGCAAAACACCTTTCGACAGCAGTCCTCGGCGTTTTCTTCGAATTGCAGGCTTCAGCATCTCACTGTAACGCACGCGCACTATTTATTATCGTGCTCATAATGTTCCAGTACTGGGCCTTGTGAGTCCCCAAAAACTGTAAGCATCAGTTTTCCTGCGGACGATTGGGTCTTGAACTTTTTTTGCAAGGCGAATTTGGATGTTTCCATTCCATACGCTGCCGTTTACTCTCCGGCTCGTAATGCTGGATCCGTGCTTCGTCATTAGTGATAATTCTGTCTAAGGTGTCCCGTTCGTTACCATAGCGAACCAAATTTTTCTGGCAGATGTCCAAGCGCGTTTGTTTATACAACTGTACGAGTTGTTTTGGACCCATCTTGCACAGACTTTATGAAATCCAATTCTGTTGTGGATGATTTCGTAGGCAGAACCGTGACTAATTTGCAGACGATGTGCCATCGTCGATAGTTATCTGTCCAAGAAAACCACGTCACGTGCACGCTCAATATTTCCTCATTTGTGGCGGTAAATGGTCAAACGGCTCCTTCGTCGTGCGTAAAGCTTGTGCGACCGTTTTTGAATTTTTCAATCCGTTCGTAGACACTCTGTTCCCGTACCGTACCGAAAGTCTTCGATGAATTTCGACCTCTGATACATCTTCCAACCACAAAAAACGGATCACGGAACGTTGCTCTTCTTTGGTGAAAACAGGAAGCGGGGCGGCCATGGTTAACGGCAGGGCGGCGATAATTGAACTAACCTAGCAGCATTAAACCTGCACAGACATAACAACAATTAAACCACGCATGGGTCATCTACGCAATACGACAGTACTAACAAACATAAACAAAAATATAACTACATTGCGGATAATAATTGACTTATCCTCGTATTTTATTTATTTTCAAAAATATGAAAAGAGATGTTTAATGGCAAAATAAAGATAAAACTAATAAAAATCAGTGAATGTACAATAAAATAAAATTTTTAAATTGATATTATTTATTTCCTAGTTATAACATTCAGAACACAAAATATTTCTCTTAGTGAATTTAATAAACAGTCAGCTTATTATCATTTGTTTAAAATAATTTTAAATTAATTATATTATCACAACCACGTGCATTACAAACATTTGTCGATTAAAAATCTTGTCAATATATATGTATGAAAATAGTTTGTCAAAATCAGTTTACTATGTTCATGCAATCTATTTAAACTTTTGGATTATATTAAATTTATTTTGAGATCCTCAACAAAAAATAATTTCATCATAAACTGTGTTTACTGTCACCTGTCAAAAGTTTAGCTATCGTTTTAACAATAATTTTTATATTGTATTGTGACGTTTTGCTTAATTCAGGTAATTTTATAAGAAAAATCAGAAAATTGTTAGCAAAGATGTGTCATTGAGAGAAAATATTGATTATTATTAGATTAGAATCCAATTTAATTGTTTTATTATCTACTTATTTTAATTTATTATAGATAGTTACATATTTAGAAAATATATTTGTCTATTTTTATGCTAATGTAATGTAGTGCCTCTGGTGGTTGTCTCACATTTAATGGTTACAATATATATTTCAAGATATTTTATCGGTATGTATTTTTGGATGCATAGAAAAGAATCCTATTTTGCCAAGAGAGTAAAACCTAGTAGGTGGTATGGATTACTCTCCAAGTCTTCACTGCGGTAATAACTTCCTGATTTTCCTGCATGTTACGTAGTCGCCTTTAAAAAGTTATTTTTTCATCCTTTGATAAAACGCTTCTTTCCATGCCTTTAGTTTTGTGTAAATTAAAAATAATTATGATCATTAAAAAATCGTATACATTTTAATAATCTGAATTAAGTATAAGTGCAATAAATTTCTGAGTTACAATAATAAACATAATACTTTCACTTCACTCTTCTTAAGTTATAGTGAAACTGGCTTCTTTTTTTGTAACATCAAGTCTAGATGTCTTCTTGTTATCTGTTATAATTTAACTCTTTATTTTTATATATTCTGTACTTTTTCCATTCATTTATCTCACTCATTTATTTTATAAATGGTTTTTGTGATTTTTTCTTATATGGAATTGTTGATTGATTTATGTGTTCGCACGCGTGTATGTTCATATATATATATATGTTTGTATTAATTTTTACTTGAATTATTGTTTTTCCTTAGTTTATTTTTTTGTATATTCAAGAGAATACACAAAAAAATACTGTCTTTTAATATCCGGTTTCATCATGATGTGTATTTATCGACCTGAGGCCGTTTACATGATAAAAAAGCATCATCTGATTATCATGAAATTCTGTGTTTCATTATCTTTGTTAGTTTAGATATAACATGAATTTATCCTGAATTTACTGTTAAATGTGATAGTATGATGTGTAAAGTATTGCAGCTAATTTTTTTTTAAATTTATAAATCGTTTGTTTTCTATAGAAATTTTAGATTTTTAACCGACATTCAGTTGTCTTAAATTTTAGTTGAATTTTGGTAAAATATCCATAACATTTATTTATTTACCCTACCCTACCTGCTTCTTCACCTGCACGCTTCGCATGTAGCTTTAGCTTTTTGATACTCATTTATTTGATCTTCAGTTTGGAATCAAATATTATCTGAAGTTCAGCCTGCAGGTTTTTTGTCGCCTATATAAGTATATATCTCTAAATAAAAAAAAATTTCAAAATCTGTGCAGTAGGTTTTGTGTGATTGAGTAAATTTGCATGTTTAATTAAATGAAATATTATGAAAGGAAATTAGTATTTGTTTAGTTCACTTTTGTCTGGTTGTTTATTGTCTAACCGCTGTTCATTCTATATCTGCTTTGCATGTAAGGTGTGTTTTATTTGTTTACTTTATTTACATTGGGTTATAAAATTATTTTTATTTATGGTTTTTATATCTTATAAGATGTTCTGAAAAGTATTAATTAAGTAACGATAAAAATAAAGCATATCATCATCTTTGTACTGTTTCACAAAACAGATTTAGATGAAAATAACCCCACAACCTATGTTTTGAAACCTGAATTAAATGTACACTTCATAATTGCTTGGCTTGAATTCGATCGATAAAGCCATTTTACTTCAGGATGGTTTTTTCACTAATTAAAGTTTTAAACAGATTTGTGTGTTAAAATCTTAGACCGCTCAAGTAATAAAGTGTTTTTTCAAATGACCCTCTCATTTTTTTTATTAGAACAATTGGATACTTTTCAAGGGAACTTTTATGCAGGGGAGATAATCACATCTCACTACCGATCCTTCACTTTTACTAAAATTAAATGAAATAAATAATTTTTGAACTGCTTTTATATATATGTAGTTGAGTTAACTGCCAAACTTAAAATTGTTTGGTACGTCTTAGTTCTATAAATAGCACTGCAGTCGGTTTTGCCTCAATAAATTCAAGAATTGATTTTTCCTTTCAAAATCAAATTTAAGTTACTCTCAGTGTGCTATTTCAGGTACTTTCACTTTGCGTTTAACAAAAATAGTTCATCTTATTTAAATTTTTTTTTTATGTGTGATAATATTTTTACGGAATTATTTTTTCTAACACTATTAAGAAAATAAGACATATGAAGTTTAAATTGAGGTTTATTATTGCCATGAATCTTACTGTAATACACGCTAGGGAACTATTTATAGACGGGTAATTGAAAAAGGTGTCATGATTTCATAGGTAAATAATAAAATATTTAAGTTTTATCACATTTAATTATGTATAAAAAAAAGTACAAGTTTATTGTATATCTTAGTACATTTCGATGTAAGATCTCTCTTTGTTCTTGTTAAACTTCTAAATGATCTTCATCCGTGTGTTATCAATCATGTCAGGTGTTATGATTGCTGTAATTGTAATGATTCTCTTTCAATTATAGATTAAAATTTTCTGCACATATATATCTTTAATATTAACTCAGGAAAAATTAGATGAATTAAATCAAGGCTTTTTGCCGGCCAGGAAATAGAACTGCCTCTCCTGATTTCAATGATCAGGGAATTAGTGTGTATATTTTGTGAATCAGGAGAGATGGTCCATTTTTCCTGGGCTAACATTAAAACAGTCTAAAAGATTATGATAAGAGATAGACAGATGATTTATGATCTAAAATATTTGAGAGATAGAATCATTCTTGATGCATTATTAACTGTAATACCTGACGAGATCGATCACATTTATTTGGGGCTAGATAAATAGATAATCATTCAGTTGTTGGTCAACAAACATTTGGTGGTAGTAATATTGAAACAAGATTTGCTGATGATTGCATATAGATAGTAATAACATGCAATAAATTTACAGTTTTCTACTTATTTTTATGTGTAGATAATGAGTTAAATTTGCTTTCTTATTTTTTTATGAAATGATGGATTTACTTTATAACCTTCTGCTGTCTATTAGACTATGAAATATAAAAACCATACGATCCAAATTGATCTATGAATTAATATGTACATAAGTAAAGTTTTAGAATACAAATAAGTGTATTGTTCTGTTGTGGTGTACACAAAAACTTAAATTTAAAAATCCTTCAGGAAAAGGACATATTTTTTATAAAAAGTTTCAGTATTTTGTTGATTTTTTTAATAAATATCCTTATTAACACTTTTGTTTATTGTTAGTAACTTTTTTTATAATTAATGTTATTTTCTGTTATGTGTAATTATTATTTTTCTATTACTTTTTGCTTTTGCATATTTATACAAATATTCTGTTATCCACCTGATTATCCGTCGGTTGTCTTTTGTCAAGCTGTACATTTTTCTCTGTTTTTCGAACATCTTAGCCTGTTGTAGTGTAGACACAGCGTGTGTGTGCGTGTTTCCCGATTGTTTTGTTTTTTACTTTTCTCCAGACTGTTTGTTTCCAACAGCAAGAGGGCAACTCAGGGGGCAGTGATTCTCTGACGAAGGCTCTTATCAGTGATGAAGCCCAGACTCAAGCTTCCCGTGGAAGATTGGGGTAGGTGACCTTTTCTATTATGCTATTCTATCATATTTGTTGTTATGTCCTTTGTACCTTTTATCCTCGATATGTATATTCATTGTTCTTTCTTCACTTTCCATCCCGGTTGCTCTACTCCTTCACCATTTAACACTTGTACACTTAAGAATAATATGATTCCTTTTCCTTAAAAAATAATTATTAAATGTATTTGTTAATTGCATTTTTAGGCACTTACTTAAAACATGACTTCTGATTAATTTCAGTGTTATTAACTTATTAACTGTTAGCATGTTACCTATTATTATTATTAAGAAGAAATTCATGACTCGTTGCACTTGTATTAGCTCTATAGCGTGAGATCTATTACTCTCAACACAGAGAGGTCCATATTGTGTTGATGTTACATATAGATATATAGGAAAGGAATACTGCTTCACCTGCATCAAATGCATTGTAATCTAACTCACTTTCATTTACATTTTATCAGTGCTGTAATTAAAGTCAATGCCGCAAGTATTAAATTAGTGAAAACAAATTAGGAATTAAGTTAAAAATTGAATATTATGTTGTTTACACTTTCTAATATCCTTACTTTTACCAAAACGTTGGTCTGAAATTGAATAAAGTTATTAAGCTTATCTGAGTTGGAAGTTATATGTTGTGGAATATAGTTCATACATTATTAATTGTCTGTGAATTAATTTTGTTATTCATGAATCAAAATAGATGTGATAATTTAAATATTTAAAAAATTTATTAAAAATGTAAAGGTAATTTTTGGAAGAGTAATTTGAGTTTTGGAATTTTTTTTGGAAGTAATTAACATGTAATTCCTTCATGTTCATGGCACTAAACTAACTAAACTAACTTGAACTAAATAATAATTTTACTATTACAATCATTCTAATCAATAAATCTCTTTCTGCTGAAGTACTTTTTAAATAAATGTATTTTGCTCTGTTATAGAGCATTTAGATCACAAAAAGCGTTTTGGCTTCAAAAAAGTAAAAACCTTGTAGGAGAAGAAATTTACACCTTCTTGCCTCTAAAAGGTCTTATGGCTTCTACCCCTTATAATTAAGTAAACTTGAAATATAATTCAAATTGGTTTTTTCAACATCTGTTCTACTGTAATATAAAAATTAAAATACATAACGGAATTCCGAGTGTGAAGTTCCTTTTCCTCCTGCAGACCTCTAGCTCACAAGGTTAACAAAAAATTGAATTTAACAATGTTTGAACTGTTCTTTCTAAAAATTTGTTCCACTGTCAGAAATAATTAAACACTGTAATGACGTCCAAGAGACGCCCTTCTTGCTCTTGAAGGACCTTTAGCTGCCTTTAATTCAAAATTGAAAAATTGAGATAGTTGATTCCTTTTTTTTCCTTATCGTCATGTTTCTTGGGAATCATGATGTTGAAAGTATGAACCGCATTATATTGCCAACCCAGATTGGCAATATAAGGTTAGGTACCTTACTGTAATTTATCTTACCTTTAATGAGATAAGATACCTTATCATAAGCTACTTTTAAGTACCTTAAGGCCCTTCATTAATTACAAAAGAAAATTTTTGATATGCATACTTTATTTTCAACCTTCATAACTTTTAAGTACCCAAAAACTTGAAACATGTTGAAGTTCAGAACTCCTTGACAAATATAAGCTCTCTATTATTAAAAATTGGCATTAATTATTTCTCATCTTCAAATTTTAAAGTAGAAAAAATCACATTCTCACCATTAATTTTCAATTTTTTTTATTTTTAGAAAGTAAAAGTTAAAATTTACTTGTGCCAATCATGTTTAGAGCCTTTATGATCCCCTCCTGCAGTAATCTTAGTTATTAAAATCGAATGTCCTCAAATTTAGCATAAAATTAATAACTATTGTAGTCTACATGTATAAAATTACTTTTTTTTTCTTTGAACATGTTCCCATCAATATGGTCTATTAATGTCATAACATTAAAAAAAAAAAATAACGATGCAAACCAAGCCCATTCGTATTTCATTTTAAATTATTTTTGTCAGTTAAGTTTTTCCTTATTGTGTAACAGCAGTGCCAGTATCTGTAAAATTGGCATGAAAGGTCATTCATAAACCATAACTGAAATTTATTTTACCTTCTAATATGGAACATTAATGGAAGTTTATTCCCCATCTAACTCTTTTAAAATTGCAAATTATAAAAATTTTATTGTGTATCTATTAAATGTTATATATATATATTTTTTTTGTGAGACCAATATTTACTACTTCCGTAAATGATGAAAGTAGATGGCCATTACCAGGGTGAAACCAGATATTCATGGTAATAAACACAATAAAATATTCAAGTTTGTATATGTAAAATTAAAAGTGGCACTTATTATAAATAAATATAAGAAAAAAATTTATTGTTAGCACCGAGTATACAGACGTTTTAATATGGATCAGAGTAATTTCATACATTTACACCTAATTCTAGATTCTAATGTTACATATGGAGTATCTTGTGAAGCATGGTTGATGTGGAAGAGGGAGTGGGACTGGATTAAGGCTTTTGAGTTGCAGATTTGGAGAAGGATGGATAGAGTAACATGGACAGATAAAGTGAGTAATGAGGATGAAATGAACAGGATTAAAGCAGAGATACCACTTAATGTGGGAAGTACACAAAAGAAAAGGAAACCGTTTAGGACATTTAGTTAAAGGAAGCGGAATCTTGATAATTGCAACGGAAAAGTCAGTAGAAAGAGAGAGGAAGTAAAGAAGAAAAAGGATGAATTTAATAGATCAGGTTAGGTTTGGAAATCTCAAAGGGACAAAGGAGAAGGCACGGGATGAAAATGGATGGAGACAGTGGGGCGTAAGAGACCTGCTGCTAGACAGAACACCAGATGATGATGATGACACCTACTTCGTTCTAATTGCAGAATTTCAGTTAATTAAATTATGGTATTAAATTTGCTGGCCTAAAAATGAGCAATTCCATTTCAAAACCTGTCATAAACTGTTGTTTTGTTGTAGGAGATTTATCGGTTATATATTCTTTAGCTTATATTTTTTGTTTTTCTGAAAAATAAATTTATGTTATTTGATAACAACAATAGTAAACTTCTGATCACATTTCTGAATTGAAATCCTTTCAAATAATTAATTTTAAAATATAGATTTTAATTCTGTATATTATATTTTGAAGAAAGAAGTTAATGAAGTTTTATTTTTTGAGTTTAGTGAAGCTTAAGCAGAAGACTCAAACAGATTTTCAGCTAGCTGAGTATAATGGAAAAAGCTATATAATTTTGGTTGTAGATATTTACATTTTGTAATAAAAGGGTGATGAATCTTTATTGTCTTTTGTTTTATTTAATGGTTATTTTAGTGTTTAATTAATGATCCCATTTTAGATCCTCTTTGTTAGTATTTTATCGGTTTAGTTCAATTAATAAGAGATTGTAAGTAATTTAAGATAGTAATGAAGGAGGAGACCTGTTATATGTAGTTTTAATGATACACTGGTCAACATGATTATACTTAATACACTTTTTTTATCCTGTTTTTCAAATATGTATTCGGAATTTCTCCATCACCCACAGTTGTTTTTTATTTTTATTTTTTTAAATATTTTAAAACATTTTTTCATTCATTTGTCCATTGTCAAGTAAAGGCTCCTAGATTATTGTAAATATGATAGAACCAAATGAACTAACTCAAAGGGTTGCGTTGCTGAAGTTGTGAAGGTTCAGATGTATATAGACATGTACAAATGAGATCTAGTGTAACACATATATCAGTAGAACAATGCCAGTTGTGCGATAGTAGTAAACCAGTAAACACATCATTGTGAGTGCTTTGTGTGTCTGAATTATTGTGTATTAAATATTTACAACTTTATTTCTTTTAATTAGTTGTTAGTTACAAAATGCCTACAGTTTGTCTCCTTAACAAACATTAAAAGGATTACGTCAAAATCAAAACATACAGTGGTGTATCCTAACTTGCATTCTGGGGACCAATTCCACACTGTGAAGAATTGCCCACACCAAAGCCTCCAGAACATGTGACATTAGATGAAGAGAGCTCAGAGTCTGATAGAAGTAAGGAAGAAAAAGAAACAGATTCTGGTGATACAACTTTTGAACAAAGCAGTTCATCTGAGCTTCATTTACTGACTCAAGAAAAACTTAACGATCTCATACAAGATTTAAAGTTATCCAAAAAACAGTCTGAATTGCTTGCTTCCCGGCTAAATGGATGGAATCTTCTTCAAAAGAATACAAAGATATGTACTTATTGTAGTCATCATTCTGAATTTAAAGACTATTTTTCTGAAGAAAATGGATTAGTATTTGGTAATGACATTTCTTCTCTTATGGAGACGCTTTGTAATGAATGTAAACCAACAGAATGGCGCTTGTTCATTGATTCTTCTAAATTTAGTTTAAAAATTGTGTTTCTATAATGGCAATAAATTCCCATCAGTACCTGTGGCTCACTCTGTTAGTATGAAGGAAACATATGAAAACTTTAAATTTATATTGGAAAAACTTCAATATCCAGTGTATCAATAGAATATTTATGGTGATTTGAAGGTAATTGCACTTATTCTTGGTCTGCAGCTTGTTTACACAAAGTACTGCGTGTGAATGGGATAGTAGGGACAGAAAAAACCATTTCATTAGAAAAGGGCCTAAATGTGAATCACACATTTGTGAACAGAAAAGTGTGAAACATGATCCACTGTGTAATCCTAAAAATGTGTATCTACCTCGATTACATATCAAACTAGGATTAATGAAGAATTTTGTCAAGGCATGGACAATACTACTGGTTTCATGTACTTAAAGAAGTTTTTTTAGGAAAATCGAAATGTGGAAAAGTACCTTGATATTGTCAATGATATTATAAAATCTTATAAACATTTGGGTTGTAATATGTCCTTAAAAATACACTTCTTGCACTTGCACCTGGTTTTCTTCCCAGAAAATCTTGACACAGTGAGCGATGGGCACAGGGAACAGTTTCATCAGGAGATTTCAGCTGTGGAAAAGAAGTATCAAGGTATCGGGCAGCATAGTAGAATTCCCCTACTATGCTGCCCGATATTGTTAAAATATCAAGGAGGAATGCAGGCGAAATATAGTAGAAAATTATTATTTCTTAATTTCTATGCGAGTCAAATGTTTGAATATTGTATAGTTAAGAATGCAGAAAGCATTAAAATGTTTGAAATTATAAATGCCCGTCTCCCAGAAACCTTGCATGATGGGGTAAAACCGATATATTTGAATTAAGGAGAAAAAATACTATCAGAATCACATATATTTCTTCCCGAGACAAAAAAGTCTTTTTTGTTCCTCAGGGTAAACAGTTAGGGTTATTATGTACTAATCTGGGATTCATCTACTTTATATTTTCCAACTTGAATTTTTTTTATCTTGTTTATTTCATCTTTCTGTAAAGCATTCATATCTCTTGAATGAATTTCCAAGATCATGATAGTAAAAAATAAATTTTCTTCAGAACGGTGAATAACTTTCTGAATTGTTTTATTACCTTTGTTAAATAAAATAAGCCATTTTTATTGATCATTTTTTGTTATTTTTTAGGTTTGTGGCTGGTGTTGTTCCAAGAGAAAGAGTTCCAGCATTTGAAAGGATGTTGTGGCGTATATCTAGAGGAAATGTCTTCCTGCGGCAGGCTGAACTTGAAGAACCGCTTGAGGATCCTAACACTGTCAGTAATGTTTAGTTGCTGTCGAATATTATTTAAAATCTAGTTAATTTGTCCTCAACTACAATACTATATAAAAAATAAAACTAATATAAAAGCTCAAATTAAAAATTGTAAACGTGAATTTTATTCTTTTTTCATTTAATTTCTTTTAATTATTTAATTTTTTTTAGTTGATTAACTGTCATGGTCATCGGTGTGGCTGCAGCATGTAAGTTACATGCTGCAGCCAACACTTATGATAAGTGTTATCATAAGTTATCTGTTATGTTCTCATCACTGTTATGTGTTAACTTTCACTTAACACATGAGTGATTATTGCGACTGACTATGTATCCCAACCAAATAAAGTTGGACATAGATATCTTAAAAACTTGTGGATTATTATTATTATTATGATATTGTCATTTAGTCATTTCCTCAGTAACAAAGACAAAAATGTTATTTTCTTATAAAAGATTAAAACAAATACAGATTAAAATTTATTGTCACTATTGCTTCTGTAAACATCACCACCGCTGTTCCTTTTCAAGTTCTTTCCGTAGAGTTAATTAAGATAACAATAGATGTTATCATTGTACATCACCTGTAGCTGCATACATTTACATAATTTAGTAGCTGTTAAATAAACATATAATAATGTATAGATTACTTCAGAAATGGATCAATACAGTTTCACAGATAAAATTTTAATGTAATGTCAAGTAACTGTACTGTAATGTTTGTGATCAGATGGATCAAGGGAAAGTGGGATGAAACATTGATCAGAGCAAAAATATTTATGTATGTTCTACTTAGTTTTATAACTTGTATTTGTATACTTCTAACATCAGAATTGTAAGTGGAAGTCACCACATTGATTTAGATTTCTGAACCTCTTAAGGTATAAATAAATGTTTCACTGACGAAAGGAAAACATAATAAAATGAGAGATTACAGTACATACTACTATTTAGTAGCATGATACATGAAACATAATAGAAATAGTTTGGCCACTGCGTATCCACAAGCTAGCAGCCAAGGGAGAGAACTGATCTACTTTGTATGATTTTCCTCTTTTAGCAGTTCAATTAAAAGAATTATTTGTTTGTATAAAAATATCTGAAAAAAATTCAGGCTAGCAGTAACTTTTATAAAATAAAATATTCATAAATTTAAAATAACAAAGTTAGAACCTTGACCTGTGTTTCAATAGTTTTAAAGATAAAGTGGTTTTATAAATCGGATAACAGTTCATAAATTATTAAAGGTTTAAATCTTAAACTTAAGTGGTGGTAAGTTAATAAAATGGGTTCCTGTTAAAAAATTTGAGGAGGATCTATGCTGCAGTTCTTTAATGGCATGCGATCAAATTCAAGAATGTAGAATAAAATTTTGTAGATTTAGATGCAACTTGTTCTGATATCAGATAAATAATTGTTTTTTATAAGATTCAAAATCAAGTGGACGTCATTTCTGAATTCTGAATAGATAAAGATAAAGGTTCACATAAAACATTTAAAACAACATACCTATTTTTAAAATATAAATGAGAATTTAAATATTGAACTAATGATTTTTTTTCTTTAATGACTGATCAGCTGTTATTTTGACATACATCTCATAATAAAATATACAAGCTTGTTGCATTTCAGGGAAAGCTAATTTCTTAATCAGTCACACTTCTTATATACGCATATGGTACAATCAGAAACATGAGAATTTCTACTGGTATTTGATTGTAACAGTAAGTAAGCTGTGTTGATAAATGAATGCCATTTTAATTTCTTACAAAGATAAAAAAAAACCAAATAAATTGTTTTGGTATCATGTAGATTTTGTTTCATCATCAATATAGCATATCAATTTTTAATGTATTTAAATATTTTACTGTATTTTAAAATTTTTATTATATAGAGTGTATTTTTAATTTTATTAATTTTTTATAATTTTATTATAATAGATTTTATTTTTATAAAATTATAATTTTTTATAATTTTATGGTGTATTTTTAATTTTATTAATTTTTTGTAATTTTATTATATAGAGTGATTTTTCCATTTAAATTTGATAATATTTATTTATTTTTTTAACGTATATCTTACTTAAAAAAAGTTAGTAAGAAAATTGTGTATATAATAATAAAATAAATAAATATGTTTTATTCTTTATTACATTCAGTTACTGGTTGCAGGGTAATGAAATCTTCAAAACTGTGTTTGTGGCTTTCTTCCAAGGTGAGCAATTAAAGAGTCGTGTTAAGAAGGTGTGCTCCGGTTTCCATGCATCGTTTTATCCATGTCCTAGTTCTTATGAGGAACGCCAAGAAACTGTAAAAGGTGTGAAAACTCGACTGGAAGATCTTAATTTGGTACGCCCAGTTTAGTAACTAGAATCATAATATTGTTTAATCTTTTCTTTTATTTAGATAATGCCACATTAGCACTTTGTTTATTCGATTCTTAACTTAATTACTCTGTAAGTAGGCCTAATAGAGTGCACAATGAGCACTCTACTCCTTGTTGGTTGTCTCTTTTTTCAAGTTTTTGATACATTTTTTTTTTTTTTTTTGTCTTCGGTCATTTGACTGGTTTGATGCAGCTCTCCAAGATTCCCTATCTAGTGCTAGTCGTTTCATTTCAGTATACCCTCTACATCCTACATCCCTAACAATTTGTTTTACATATTCCAAACGTGGCCTGCCTACACAATTTTTCCCTTCTACCTGTCCTTCCAAAATTAAAGCGACTATTCCAGGATGCCTTACTATGTGGCTTATAAGTCTGTCTCTTCTTTTAACTATATTTTTCCAAATGCTTCTTTCTTCATCTATTTGCCGCAATACCTCTTCATTTGTCACTTTATCCACCCATCTGTTTTTAACATTCTCCTATAGCACCACATTTCAAAAGCTTCTAACCTTTTCTTCTCAGATACTCCGATTGTCCAAGTTTCACTTCCATATAAAGCGACACTCCAAACATACACTTTCAAAAATCTTTTCCTGACATTTAAATTAATTTTTGATGTAAACAAATTATATTTCTTACTGAAGGCTCGTTTAGCTTGTGCTATTCGGCATTTTATATCGCTCCTGCTTCGTCCATCTTTAGTAATTCTACTTCCCAAATAACAAAATTCTTCTACCTCCATAATCTTTTCTCCTCCTATTTTCACATTCAGTGGTCCATCTTTGTTATTTCTACTGCATTTCATTACTTTTGTTTTGTTCTTGTTTATTTTCATGCGATAGTTCTTGCGTAGGACTTCATCTATGCCGTTCATTGTTTCTTCTAAATCCTTTTTATTCTCGGCTAGAATTACTATATCATCAGCAAATCGTAGCAACTTTATCTTTTCACCTTGTACTGTTACTCCGAATCTAAATTGTTCTTTAACATCATTAACTGCTAGTTCCATGTAAAGATTAAAAAGTAACGGAGATAGGGAACACCCTTGTCGGACTCCCTTTCTTATTACGGCTTCTTTCTTATGTTCTTCAATTGTTACTGTTGCTGTTTGGTTCCTGTACATGTTAGCAATTGTTCTTCTATCTCTGTATTTGAACCCTAATTTTTTTAAAATGCTGAACATTTTATTCCAGTCTACGTTATCGAATGCCTTTTCTAGATCTATAAACGCCAAGTATGTTGGTTTGTTTTTCTTTAATCTTCCTTCTACTATTAATCTGAGGCCTAAAATTGCTTCCCTTGTCCCTATACTTTTCCTGAAACCAAATTGGTCTTCTCCTAACACTTCCTCCACTCTCCTCTCAATTCTTCTGTATAGAATTCTAGTTAAGATTTTTGATGCATGACTAGTTAAACTAATTGTTCTGTATTCTTCACATTTATCTGCCCCTGCTTTCTTTGGTATCATTACTATAACACTTTTTTTGAAGTCTGACGGAAATCCCCCTTTTTCATAAATATTACACACCAGTTTGTATAATCTATCGATCGCTTCCTCACCTGCACTGCGCAGTAATTCTACAGGTATTCCGTCTATTCTAGGAGCCTTTCTGCCATTTAAATCTTTTAATGCTCTCTTAAATTCAGATCTCAGTATTGTTTCTCCCATTTCATCCTCCTCAACTTCCTCTTCTTCCTCTATAAAACCATTTTCTAATTCATTTCCTCCGTATAACTCTTCAATATATTCCACCCATCTATCGAATTTACCTTTCGTATTATATATAGGTGTACCATCTTTGTTTAACACATTATTAGATTTTAATTTATGTACCCCAAAATTTTCCTTAACTTTCCTGTATGCTCCGTCTATTTTACCAATGTTCATTTCTCTTTCCACTTCTAAACACTTTTCTTTAATCCACTCTTCTTTCGCCAGTTTGCACTTCCTGTTTATAGCATTTCTTAATTGCCGATAGTTCTTTTTACTTTCTTCATCACTAGCATTCTTATATTTTCTACGTTCATCCATCAGCTGCAATATATCGTCTGAAACCCAAGGTTTTCTACCAGTTCTCTTTATTCCGCCTAAGTTTGCTTCTGCTGATTTAAGAATTTCCTTTTTAACATTCTCCCATTCTTCTTCTACATTTTCTACCTTATCTTATTTACTCAGACCTCTTGCGATGTCCTCCTCAAAAATCTTCTTTACCTCCTCTTCCTCAAGCTTCTCTAAATTCCACCGATTCATCTGACACCTTTTCTTCAGGTTTTTAAACCCCAATCTACATTTCATTATCACCAAATTATGGTCGCTATCAATGTCTGCTCCAGGGTAAGTTTTGTAGTCCACGAGTTGATTTCTAAATGTTTGCTTAACCATGATATAATCTATCTGATACCTTGCAATATTGCCTGGCTTTTTCCAAGTGTATATTCTTCTATTATGATTTTTAAAGTGGGTGTTGGCAATTACTAAATTATACTTCGTGCAAAACTCTATAAGTCGGTCCCCTCTTTCATTCCTTTTGCCCAGCCCGTATTCACCCACTATATTTCCTTCCTTGCCTTTTCCAATGCTTGCATTCCAATCTCCAACTATTATTAAATTTTCATCTTTTACGTGTTTAATTGCTTCATCAATCTCTTCGTATACACATTCTACCTCATCATCATCATGGGCGCTTGTAGGCATATAGACGTTAACAATCGTTGTCGGTTTAGGTTTTGATTTTATCCTTATTACAATGACTCTATCGCTATGCGTCTTGAAATACTCCACTCTCCTCCCTATCTTCTTGTTCATCACGAACCGTACTCCTGCCTGCCCATTATTTGACGCTGAGTTAATTACTCTAAAGTCACCCGACCAAAAGTCGCCTTCCTCTTCCCACCGAACCTCACTAATTCCTACCATATCCACGTTTAACCTATCCATTTCCCTTTTTAAATTCTCTAGCCTACCAACCTTTTTTAAGCTTCTAACATTCCACGCTCCGACTCGTAGAATGTTATTTTTTACTTTTCTGGTGACCCCTTCCTTATTAGTCCCCACCCGGAGATCCGAACGGGGGACTATTTTACCTCCGGAATATTTTACCAAGGAAGGCGCCTCCATTATTGCTTTTGAAAATGCAGAGAGCCACATTTTCTTGGAAAAAAAAAAACAGCTGTAGTTTTCCATTGCTTTCAGCTGCGCAGTACTCAGAGGACTGAGTGATGTTGATATGGCCGTTTAAGTCATTGTGACTCACGCCCCTAACAACTACTGAAAGAGCTGCTGCTCTCTTTCAGGAATCATTCCTTAGTCTGGCTCTCAACAGATACCTCTCCGATATGGTTGTACCTTCGGTCCAGCTACTCTGTATCCCTGAGCACTCAAGCCCCCTCACCAACGGCAAGGTCTCATGATTCATAGAGGAGGTGATACATACATTTTTGATACATACATTTCTTGAATTTTTTTTAACATCACATCTGTCTGATTCTTAGTATTCTCTTCAGTGTAATTTAAGAGAATGGCATCAATTTTATATTCAGCTACAGTTCCTCCTCTATTATAACTGTGTGGGCAGTCCATTACAATCTTCTAAGTTATATGATGCCATCTGTTGTATCTGGACTTCTGCTCACCAAACAGTTTTTCCTCATTTGCAGTGATCCTGATTCTCTTATTATACCTCAGATTACTAATATATTTTAATTAAAATCTTTATTTTGTGTATTGCTAGTTTTTCAGAACTGTTTTGCTATTATTATTCCACATGTTTTATCTGTTTGTGAAAAACAGATGCTAGCTTAATCTTATGTTCTTTGTGGGAAATTTAATTTAATCGTTTGATATTCCATGATTTTTTATATATTGAATATTGTTTCAATAATAAAGTTGTAAATTTAATAGAATCTAAGTTTTCTAGCTTAGAAAAAAGATTGCTATCTTGATGGAATGTAAAATTGTATATGTATATACAATGAAAAGAAACATAATACAAAAAAAATAAAAAAAAAATTGATATTTTAACATGTTCATCTAATGCTTTGTCACACTGGCTAATACCACTTTGATTAAATAATTTTTTAAGTGCCCATATTCTCTTCTTTTTTAAAAAAAAAAGAAGAGAATTCCAAAATCTGATGGGCATTTTGCAATAAATTTGGTACTGGAATTGTCAGGTCAGCACAAATTCAATTCCGACAATTTAAAATCAACGTAAAATGATGGAGACTGTGATGGATAAAGTTTTGAAACTGTTTTATTAATTTAATTTAAAAAATTCATCTGCAATAGCAATTTTTTCATTCAGGTATATGTACTTTCAACTGAACATTATTAGAATATCCTGATAAATTTGTTAGTTAATAATAACAATTTTTAGCTACTTATTGTGTTGCGACCAAATTGTTCTTGTATATGATCAGTGACAATAATAATCATAACCATTTGAAGATAATAATTTGTTTTTTTTTAAGGTATTACCCATATTAATTATTAGTTGCATTGTTATTACCTCAATAATAAAATAACTAATAGACCGATTTCTGTAAAAAGTAATGCTTAATTTTAAGGTAAAGCATTCATATTACTACTAAACCAATATTTTTATGAAATCCATTTAAAAATATGTTTACAGAAAACTACTGAGATCAGTTTATAATTAATTTCAGTCAAACTATCGCAATTTTAAATTGTTTATATTGTGCATTCGAAAAGTAATTGTACACGTATATAAACACTTATATATTGAGGGATTATGTACATGCGTTCTGAGTAATGTTTTCTTGCAAAAGTTAGTAATCTTGTGCTGTGTGCCATTTACTTCCACAAGGAAGTCAGTCTGGTGACTTTGAGTTGAGAAGGTATATCTGGTTATTTGTTGTTCATTTTCTGAATGATTGACACACTGTCTTTCTGTGTGCTCAGAATAGTATTAAATTTTAGAATGGCGATTGTCTCTCATTGAATACATCTTTTGTATGCATGGTGAATACACGTAGATGTTGAAAGATCAGTTTTCCATTAGACTTCCAGGTACAGGTTTCTAATTGACATAGTGTAAAAGTGGTAATTGAAAAATTTAGTGAGACAGGATCAGTGAAGGACCAAGAGCGAAGTGGTAGCAATCAGTATTAATGAAGAAAAACTGCAAGACATATCAGCTGCTATGATATGTAATCCTAACAAGTCCTTCTGAAAGTTGACTCGACAAAAAAACATCAGTGTTGCAGCTGCACACAAGGTAATTTGTAAGAAGCTCAATCTTATCCTTTATAAAATGAAAGTGGTTCAGAAGTTATTGAACACAGACTGTGGAAAGCAAATTCAATACTGTGATAAGTTTCAACAGTTATTTATGTAATATTTTGGACTGTGTTTTCTATGAGGCATGGTTCCATTTATCAGAATATGTACATATATAATATGTGTACATATACATATGTAAATATATATATACATGTACAGAACTCATGTTCATGGTCTGCTAACAACTCACATGCCATACGTGAATTTTCTCTACATGATCAGAAGATTAGGATATGGACTGCAGTATCCAGAAGAGCAGTCGGCCCAATATTCTTCACAGAAACAGTAAATTCAGCTTGTTAATGTGAAAACAATTTCCACTTTGTAGGAGAACTAGCCAAGGATTAAATTAATAATGCTTGATTCAACAAAACAGCATGACTGTACATTGAGCCAGACAGACATGAATTTATTGCAAGAGGTTTACAGAGGTTAAATCATTCTAAGGACTTGTGACCATCTTGTTCTCTAGACTTAAGACTTAATCCCTTCAGATTTTTATTTCTGCTGTTATGTAAAAAGTAATAATTTATCAAGGAAATCCCATAGCCTCTAGAAACTTCAAACTGGTATTTGTGATTTTACTAAGAATATATTACATTTTTGAACAACTTGTGAAAGTCCTCAAGAAAAATAAAAATTGCATACAGATATATATCTGGATGTTCATGGGGACTATTTTTAACTACTACTCAACTTGCTGTAACGTAAATCGATGTTATGTTTCATTGCACTAGTGAACGAGAGGTATATCGTTTAAACACACTATAATTTTAAAACTTTTAAAATAATGTCAAATATTATCTGTAAATTTTAATTAAAACTACAGAATAACATATAAAAGTTAAGTTTTATCTTTTTTATTTACGAAATTTCAAAACTGATCTACTGTACATGTATTTGTGAAATCATTATTTATTATCACTTGAGCCGATTCTTTTTACATTTGCTGTAGTTTAATTTCAGTATGTAGCTTTTATGTATGTTGTTGTTATTTATATACTTTTTATTTTGTTATGATAGCCAAAGTTAATCGTGTGTTTTGAATAGACAAAAGTTCCAGTAGAAAACTTTTGTTGTTGTTTTAACTTTTTATATTTTTGCTGTTGTCAAGTTTATAGTGAAATGTTATAATGATAAATATAATTATTAATATTTATTCAAATTTCTTTGTTTTTTTAGGTGTTAAACCAAACACGAGAACATAGACAACGCGTATTGGTCGCAGTCGCAAAACAGCTGCACACTTGGACCGTGATGGTTCGTAAAATGAAAGCAATATATCATACGATGAATTTGTTCAATATGGATGTAACCAAAAAGTGTCTTATCGCTGAGTGTTGGGTTCCTGTTAAAGATCTTCCATTTGTTAGAAAAGTTCTTGCAGATGGAGCTGTAAGTTAACCTGAGTTTTGATTAGATAATCAGAGTTTTGATTAGCTTTGAAGATATTACAGTTAGTGTTAATGTTGTCCCTGCTCATTATCCTTGTAATAATGAGTATTCTTTTTTCCTGTTTAGCCTCTGGGAATCACCGTCAGGTATTACTACAGAGGATGAATAACGATGGTATATATGAGTGTAAGTGAAGTGTGTAGTCTTGTACAGTCTCAGGTTGACCATTTCTGAAGTGTGTGGTTAATTGAAATCCAACCATCAAAGAACACCGGTATCCATAATCTAGTAGTATTCAAATCTGTATAAAAGTAACTGTGTTTACTAGGATTTGAACATTGAAACTCTCAACTTCTAAATCAGCTGATTTGTGAAGATGCGTTCACCAGTTGACCAACCCGGTGGGTTGTAATGAGTATTCTATGTGTAATTAACTACACTTGCCCCTTTGAGTCCATATTCCCATGCACAAGCTTTTCAAGCTTATGTCGTGAATTATTAATTTAAAAAAATGAAAAACTTACATTACAATTAAATTTTGGTTATTTTTTCTGAGCTTTTTCATAATTATGCTCCCACTTTGAAATCTTTTTCTGCAAGAAGTCTAACACTTATTTATGTTGAAAAAAATTAACTTAGCTTTTGGGGAGGTCAATAATTGCTAATGTATTGTAAAATCTATTCAGATGGGTTTATGTCTGAAAGAAAATGATGGAAATTCATACAAAATATTCATACAAAATTCATACAAAAATATTCAAATGGCATTTTCTGTGCCATTGTTATATTTATGTTGAGATTTGGTAGACTTCCTTAATCTTTTTAACAGATTGTGTATGTTGTCCAGATATTGGTTCAACAAAACTTTCAGTGTGATTAACTGTAAAATATTGAGGCCGATTGTATATATCAGAAAGAAGAGGAAATTACTATGTAGTAAAAGTCTGAAAGAGTTAAAAGAAGTTAGCCAAATGATATGTATGGAGTGTCTTGTTGTATGGAAGTGAAACACGGACGATGAGGGAGAGTGACTGGATTGAGGCTTTTTTAATGTAGATAAGGAAAAGGATGGAGAATGTAAGGTGGATGGATAAAGTGAGGAATGAGGAAATGAACAGGATTAAAGAAAAGCACTTACACAAGAAGTTCACAAAAGAAAAGGAAACCGGTTAGGATGTGTTGTTAGAGAAAGTGGAATCTTGATAATTCCATAAGAAGGATCAGAAAGGAATTGCTAATGAAGGAGAAGTTTTGGGACAGAAATGGATGAGACAGTGGTGGTGAAAGGAACCTGTTGCTTGGCAGAACACTAGTTGATGATGATGTCATTATAAAAGCACTGCTTAACAGTCACTATTATTATTGCTGGGTCTGCATGACTCCAACAATCGGCATTAAGAAATCATGGCTATGATCTGGAATCACAAATAGAAAACAAATTTTTTTGCCTGCTTTTCTGCTGAATACCCATAGCTGAATCAGTACCTCCTGACATTATATTTCCTTTTGACTCACCTATTCTGACAACCATTTTGAAAACCTACTAAATAATTGACTAATTGTTTCAGACTTTAATCGTATTATGATTAAAATCGAGTTCTCTTTCACAGAATTTAATGATTGTAGGCACCCCGTGTATATAAATTTTAACATGATTGAATATTGTAATCTCAATATTCTCAATATTACAATATTGTAATATTGTAATCTTGTAACCATGAATATGAAGCTATTCCACATTGACAGACATTTGGTTTATGATAACTTTCTCTCTCTTCCTCTGCAACAATGTCATTTCATGATCCGTTTCACATTTTTTTGTAATAAAATGCTGAACTGTTACAGAACTCTTTTCTCATTGGTTTTGTCATTCCATAAATCATGATGTAGAAAAATAATTGGTGATAGGTAAATCTGTTGTAACAAAAAAAATTACAACCAGCACACAGTATATAATTTACTTAATTTATTGAATAAAGTAGGCCTTCTAAATTTGTTTCTAATTAAATAAATGTCATTGTGTTAGTTTGGTAACATTCTTTTATATCGTTTATCTATCGTTCATTCTATCTTATGTCGGTCCCTTCAGTAATATTATAAGAAGTTTTCATGGTAGGAGTTTGTTAACAAAAAGTATCTGTTTCTATTATGTAACAGATTCATCAATTGTGCTTACACGTTGTGTGCATAGGAATATGATGTGAAAATTTTGTACATTTTTAACTGGTTTTAATACTAAATTCGAAGTTTCAGTGATTTAAATATTTTAAAAATTCTTTCAATTAGGAAGGCCTAAAATGACAATAGCTTTTTTTTTAATTAAAAAAGTGTTAAAAATATTTTTTTTCATAGTATTATGTAAGAACTGTTTATATTTGTCAATTATTAGTTTTTTATTTGATCATTTATTTATTTATTCCCTTTTGATGATTGTTTAACAATCAAAATATTCATCCAGTTTTAGGTTTAAATAAATTTTTTTTTAATATTATCTTGTTTTACATTTGATTTCATCAATCAAATAATTATTCGTTAAAATATATATCCTTGCTTTTATTTGTGATGCTATGATTATTTTGCTATTAAACTTGTAAATTATTATCTGATGTGTGTAATCCATCTCTGAGATAACTAATCCAAATTTAAAACAATGTAAACAGAACTACATATACAGTGTGATGCTGTGGATATAAAACAGAGTATATTTTAAATTGTCAAAACATTGAGTTATTTTAAATAACCATTTATTAATTTGATTTCAACAACAAAAGAAAGTATAACAAAGAAAATATAATGACTTTCATTTGTTTTATCAATTTTTCTAAAAAAAAAATCTTGCCAGCATATTGATTTATGCTGGCCAAGAAGAAACTTACTAATATAACATATTAATAGTATCTACTGTATTCTTCTGACTTAGCACCAATTGACTTGATGTTTGTTTTTTCCTTACTTTTAATTAACTCTAATAGGAAAGCAGTACATACTGCAAAAAGGTTTTAATGATATTGCTTATGCAATGAAACGGCTAAAGAGATTCCTTTTCTTGAAATGGGTTCCAGAAATGTTTCAAAAATCTTTTATGATTAATGTGTCTAGCCTCTGAAGGAAACTTCTGTGAAAGTGATATAATGTAAAACTTTTTAACATATATAGAACTATAAAATAAAAAGATATTTCAAACATTTCTGAAGTAAAAAAAATCATAATTTACAAAACTTTTCTTCTTAAATTTTTAAAACTGTGGTGAGGCTGACTAATTTTATATTATTATAATACATCTTAATTTATTATATAATTCATAAAATCTTAGTTGTATCTGGCTAAAAATTCACCGCAACAGTGCAAAAGGGTTACCAATGCTACAAGCTGAATAGTTTCCCAAGTTGGTGATTCCACAAATATATTATTTATTATGCATTAAGGTTATTTTTATTACTATGATAACTTATTTTAATTACAGTATTTTCATTATGTTCTTTTTATTTGTTTATTTATTAATTTTTAGTTCTGTTTCTTTTTGTTGTTTTATCTAAACATTTAGAAAGAAGTTGGTAGTTCCATTCCATCATTTTTAAATGTTATCGAAACATCTGAGGCTCCACCAACTTTTAACAGGACAAATCGATTTACACAAGGATTTCAGACATTGATTGATGCATATGGAGTTGCAGCTTATAGAGAAGTTAATCCTGGTCAGTATAACATTTAGACAGTGTAAATTTTGCATTTTGTACATTATATGAAGAATATTATTGGTTTGCTTGGCATTTCTCCCATCACCACCCCATTTGGTTGCCCTAAAGCATAAGACCAAATGTCTGTGCTATAATCGGCTACTGAGCCTCGAAACAGTTTAGCGACCAGTGTCCTAACTAGCCGCTAGAGCTAACCTAAAAGCGTGAATGGACTGAGTGCGGTGCCATACACCACCAGCTTACATGTCCCAACTGCTCGCTTGTCGTATATTTACTAAAATGGATAAGTGCACCCTGTCAACTACTAAAAATATACATGATATTCATAAATTAAAATTTACTTCGCCTAGACAGAAATTTGCTGCCACACCTAGGTCGCTGAATACCAGCAAGTACATGTCCACCATATTAAAGCGCTTGGAGCCTTAATTGGTTGGCGGTCAGCCATATAACTCTAGGTTAACTTCCCACAGCAGTGCATTAGGAGTCTTTCCCTTAAGCAAACTACTGATGTTGGTTGATCAAAGCAACCGCATCAAGGAACTCCCACACGGTCCGACAATGCGGCTTTCGCCACATTGACTCGTTGCTTGTAAGTGTCCAATTTTCCCCTTGTCCTCTAAGTTCCAGGGTGGCCTGGTCTCTGACCCCCCAAGAGCAGGGCAGTCGAACATCAGGTGTTCATTTGACTGGACCTCCCCGCACACAGCTCCCAGCTCCCAGCTGTTGAGGGAGGGGACCTCCCTCCACAGCTCATCAGCTGCCAGGCGGACCAAAACAGATATTGGTTCAAATTAACGTTATTGGTGAGCACCTGGGCACCTGTTGTCCTTAAAAATGAACGAGGCATACCATCCTCCCAGATCCCGTATAAACTTGTACAGGGATCTTCCCTTAGTCGTGGTCTCCCATTCCAGCTGCCATGCTTCTATTGCGAGTCTCTGCAGCGAGACAATATGCAAGTTTTACTTCATCTAACAGTTGCCAGTGGTACACAGAATTCACTGTATGATGTTCATGAAGAAAATCTACATGCAAAACTCCTTTGAAATCAAAAAATACTGTGGCTAGAACCTTCTCAGCTGACAGTCAAGTTTTGGCTTTAATGAATGCAGTTTCTCCTGTTTTATCCACTCCATCTTGCCTGTTTTGATTCTGGGATGTAATGTTACACTGAAGTTTCATCACAGGTCATGATTCGATACAAAAAAATTCTCCTTCAGCTTGATAATGACTCAACAACCGCTGGCACACCTCAAGCCAATAGAGCTTCTGACCTTCAGTTAGAAGACGAGGAACCCATTGTGCTGCCACTTTTTTAAATCCAAGATTGCCAGTAATGATTGCCTGAGCACTGCCGTAGCTTATTCCGATCTCAGAAGCAATTTCTGCGATCGTTAATCGATGTTCATTCTTGATAAGGCGATGAACTATGATAACATTTTCATCAGTAGCACTTCTCCTTGAGCAACGTTGGTGACCTTCATTTTCAACTAGTTCTCGTCCTTCTGCAAACTGGTTATGCCAATCATACACTTGAATCTTTTTAAGTGTATTCTCCAAACTGTGCCTGAATTCTTCTCAAAATTTCGGATGGTTTCACACTTTCCGCCGTGAGAAATTTAATAATAATACATTGTGCAACACACAATGATACCTTCTGCTCTGACATGGTGATATTGATTAGAAAAAAGTACTGAGCTGGCTTTCTAAGAGTGGGATCCCCTCTATGCATCCCTACGTACAACACTGAGAAGCCAAGCCCTTCTCCATTAGCCGTTCATCGACAACAAATACTCCGGTTTATATTTGATTCATCCTTGTATTTATTCGAGTAGTAAATTAACTTCTAAAATGTGTCTCTAGAAGTTTCCATTCGATTCCTACAAGAATAATTTGGAATTTGGACCCTTCCTTCACTTCATATCAGAATGTATTCAGAGATATTTCTTTTTTAATAGATTTTTATTTATAGGGGCTCAATGGGCTTTCCCGTTGGTGTAATTTCAAAAGAGAGTTAGTGGTTTCTGTAACATGCGCATAATATTATCGTTCTAAAGAGTGACTACTCGTGAAAATCTTCCTGGACCCTTGTTATAAAGTCCCTGATGAAGATGTACAAGAGTTCCTCATAATGAACAGCATTGATAGTCATTTCTTATTAAAAAACCCCAACAAGAATAACATGTATCCCAATCATTATTGCTTGTTGCTGATGAGGCCGGTCTTCAGGTATGATGTTCATCAGATGTGGATGATAGACAATTATTGAACATTTCAAATGGACAACATGATTCTTGATGTCCATAATATCTTGTCTTTATATTATAATTGTTTCATCAATTTTACATTGTTTTATTTTTTTAATCCAGAAAAAATTAAATATGGAATGCATCTTTTCTTAGTCAAAAATGAATGTGCGTGCACTTGTACGCGTGCATTGTATTGTTGCTGTAGACAACGGATTTTTATAAACAGTAACTAAACATTAAAACCACAAAGATATATGTTTACTACATTGATCATTGAAATAAAACGGAACTGCTGCTGTGCTGCTATTACATAATCTGTTGATAGATAATGAAACTATTATTTTATATTGAGATAGAATATAAATATATTCTATTTTACATGGATATAGTATAACAATGAATATAAAATGGCAGTTACTTTATTTCATTTCTCACATCTCCTATATAACTAGGAAAGTATATAAAAATTTTCTGCTTACATTTTAATGGCCATGAACTTTGAGATCTGTATTTTTTGTTCTGTAAATCAATTTCATACCTACCCTAAAACGCTCCAGAAGTTCCAATTTTTATTACTTTTTTAAGGTTTTTTAAAAATATACGTTGTTTCAATAATCTGTTTGATTGGTAATGAGGGTGGGCAAGAAAATATTATTAATATACTAACTGCATGTTCTCCAGTTGCATATCATTTGCTCTGAAAACATGAGGGATGTTTTCATTCATCCATCATACATTATAAACTTAGTTTAGAATGTTTCCATCCATTCAAAAAATTGTTGGAAATTTAAGCAGTAACAGTTCATATGTGATAATGAATTGAAAAAAGCTGTCAAGAAGGGATAATAACTTACAGCAGAGAAATGTAATAAGAGTATTTTGAAGCTTTTGGATTGCTGTGAGAGATGTGTCTTGTGTTTTGTGGTCATCATATAAAGGTAGTCAGTCTTAAGGTATATAATTTCAGTTTAAAAAAAAAGCAGAGTTGTAAGACCTGCAACTCTGACTACCGAGAATTCTCCTTGGCAGGTAACTACTCAGAGGAAAATTATTAACAAGCCATTAACTTTAATAATTTCATAAGTATTTTGCTCTCCTGACAAAAGTTTATCCTCCTCCTAAGAAAGGTTGAATTAGGTAAATAAATTATTTTATTCTTAGAGTAAAATTTTGTGATATGAGACCCATGGTGATATAGTATCTCCCCATCTCCTTGACCGATCATAACCGCAATTATATTGTATCAGAAACCCACACTCAAAAAGGTCATCGTATGAAATTTGATAAAAATCAGTTAATCCAGTCTAAAGATATTTATATTAAGTATATAGGTATGATAATTGATGGAAAAAAGCAAAATATTAGCTTTATTATCCTCCATTTCTGAATTAAATCGCCCAAACATCTAACCAAAATGACATACTGATGTAGTAGAATCATTTAATTAATACAGGAGTGCGACTGAATCCAGAAATGACAAAAAATGAAAAAGTGTTATTTTCTCAGTATATCCTTACCTCCTGCTCCCTTGACCGATTGCAATAAAAATTAAACAGTATCAATATACCAAATAAGAAGTCATTATGGCAATTTTTATCCATATAGATCTATCCAGTACGGAGGTAAATGTATGTTTGTCAATAAACAGACTAACATACAGACGTCTGGAATTTTCAATTCTAAAATGTTGTGTTTTTT
Organism: Lycorma delicatula; assembly: GCF_047948215.1. Taxonomy (NCBI): domain Eukaryota; kingdom Metazoa; phylum Arthropoda; class Insecta; order Hemiptera; family Fulgoridae; genus Lycorma; species Lycorma delicatula. Next base: position 129,312,398 of record NC_134463.1, on the reverse strand, counting down.
AGTTTAAGGGGATCAAGAAACATCAAATTTAAAGAAATCCCAGGGTGTGTTCATTTTGTTTTACCTTAGTTTCTAATAAGTTAAAACTGTATAGCCAGGATAGTAATATATAGTTGTAATGTCTCATATTAAAAATTTTATTATCGCTTGGGATTAACTTCTAAAGTAGCCTTTTTTATTATGAAGTTAGTTTTTAGTTGAAATCAGGCCAGCTATTCAGTATAGCTCTCATAGTATAGTAGTTCTGTGGAATCACATGATATTGGATTTGATTCTGGGCACATCTTTTTCTAAATAATTTTGTCCATCTCATCTTGCTTATTAACATACGTATGAAAAATATTGAGAAAAGATAGTTTTTTTTTAATCACTATATACTAATAGAGATTCTGGGAAGGTTAACATTTATATCTAAATTCTTGTAATTCCACTGACCGATGTAAATATTGAAATAGATTTATTAAATTCATAAGTTTAAATTTAACTGAGTCAAAACTTACTGATGTAAAAAAATATTTCATATGTACTTGTAAGTTTTGTTTTTAAAACCAGTTTTTTATGTTTAATTAATATTTTTCTATCTTTGGATTGTAATAAGTTGCTGTAATTTTTTCAGCTTTATATACAATTATCAGTTTTCCATTCTTGTTTGGAATTATGTTTGGCGATGCCGGTCATGGAATAATTTTAGCAGCTTTTGGAGTATACATGGTTTTGAATGAAAAGAAATTATTAGCAAAACGATCCACTAATGAGGTAATCAGTTTTATTTAAAAAGTACTTCATACATTTGTCAGTGTTATCTGTTTTATATGCGTTTAATAATTCATTAAATTTTAAGATGATCTTATTTTATTCTTATACATGTATATAATAAAATAGGTACTATAAAAAGCCATCTTATTAAAAAATATTAGAAGTATATAGTTGTAGTGTAACTTCTTTCTGTGTTTTTATTTATGTTAATATTAGTTTATAGAAACTGTGAAAATAGTTAAAAGTTTGATAATTTTCTATGTAAAATTAATTTAAATGCTTTGTACATTTTTGGATAACTTTACTTTCAGTAACAAAATTTTATTAATAAAATTTAAAACAGCACTTCATTAATAAAACGCATTTGATGAGAACTTTCTTTGAAAAGTGGAGAATGTATAGAGCTGATAAAAGTGTTGGTGAAACTGGTAAAGTGAGAGGGGAATGTTCTCTTTTTGCTGTAAATGCTCTTATGCAGAGCTTAAAAAGAGAAAACTTGGAATTAACTCTGGAGTGCATGTAGATTGAGATTAAGATGAAAGATGGAATCAATTTTCTTGTTGACAACCACTGTTTCTGCCCAGATGCTTGACCTGAGGTATTGATAAGGTATTTGGATGCTCTGGGTAGTAAAGTGAGTTCTGAGAGGTGTAGGATTGTATTGGTGGGTGATTTCAACATTCCTGCTGTTGATTGGAGTACTCACTCTTTTGGTGCTAAAGTTCATTTTTATGCCCAGAAAAAGCCTTGGTGATATTTGTATTTATTGAAAACTACATATTATATCAAAGTAATCTTCATTTTCCTGCGGGTGGGAAGTCCATTTTAGATTTGGTTTAGTCTAATATTAAAATAAATGTTGAGGTCAAAGAGGATTTTCTTGTATGTGATGTGTCAAATCTTTCTGTATACTTGAGATAGGAGAAGTAGTTACATCAGATTGCGGTAGGACAAGCTATGATTATGCTAAAGATGACTTATGTTGGATTGTACCGTACTGTTAGAGAGATGGATTGGAGTCCTGTTTACAACTTTCCTGATATTGATGCGGTAGTTTGTAATTCAATGAGTCGCTAAATTATATTATTGCCGAACATGTACCTGTGAAAGGAGTTGGACAACTTGTCTGTCCAACCCTAGTTGGTTTTCTGCTAATTTGGTTAAATGTCTAAGATGAAAGAATACTGTGCACAGGAGGTTTAAGAGGATGAGTGCAGTTGTTTTTTATGAAGAGTTCGCTTTGCTTAGAAGAAGAGTGAAGGGTCTTTTGAGGAAAGACACATTAGACAAAGCAAAGAAGGTTGAGGATGAGCTGGAGTTGAAACCTGGGAACCTGTTTAAGTACATTAATTCTTTATGCAGGAATCTAGGAGAGTTTGTCCTTTTAAGTTCCAGGATTGTATTGTGATGGATACATCAGAACTGACTGAGGCCTTTGGAAACTATTTTCAAGCTCTTTGTCAGTCTTCTGTAAACAACGGGCAGAATATCATTGACAATGGTGGGCGTTATATTGTAGATGTGGTTTGATGCCCTGTTTGTAAAAGTGAATAATGTTCTGAAAGTCATCCTTCAATTGAGGGCATATGGTGGCTGGAATCGATGGCATTCTGCCATTTATTATTAATTATGTGCCAAAGTCGGTCGATGTGGTCATGGTGGTACAATTTTAGCTTAACAACTAAAAAAAAAAAAAAAAAACAAAGAGTGTTCCCTGTAAGTTAGAAACGGACGGACTGTGGCATCACTGATTCCCAAAAAGGGAAACTGTCAGGAGATTAATAATTATAGACCTGTCTGTAATAAATGTGGTGGCAAAAATGTTTAAAAAGGTACTTCATCAGCATTTGTATTTATTTCTTTTTGGGCACATACATACAATACATACAATTTTTCGTTTTTAGAAAGAATTTTATCTATTCATCTACGTTAATGTTATCCCCTTCAAAATAGTTCCCATTAGATATTATATACTTATGCCAGAACTTTTTCCAATCCCTGAAACACTTTTGGAACTTGATCTTTGGAATAGTGTTTAGCTCTTTCAGCTATTTGCTATTAATCTCATCTACTTGTTAAACGACGGCCCTTTAAGGTTCTCTTTATTTTTGGGAATAGAAAAAAAGTCACACGGGGCCATGTCTGATGAATATGTCAGCTGGGGTATCATTACAGTGTTGTTTTTGGCTAAAAATTGACGAACAAGCAATGAAGTGTAAGCAGGTGCATTATTGTGGTGCAAAAGCTATGAATTGTTTCACCACAAATCCGTTTTTGTGGTGAACAGCATTGAACTTGTAGGTAATGCTCCTTATTCCACATTTGACCTTGTGGCAAGAACTCATGATGCACTATGCCGTTAAAATCAAAGAACACAATGAGAATAAGTTGATAATTATTTGATGTTTACTATTTTACTTTCATTTTTAATTGAGTTTCCTTTGTTTGGATTTGGTACAGTCAAATGTGAAGGTTATGCTCATCTTCACATTCAACCGTACTTGTCGAGATTTTTTCAGTCTTGGTGATCCACAATGCCCCCACTGGGATGATTGAGCCCTACTTTCAATATCATATCTTCCATTCGCCTTTTTGTTCAAAATTTAACAATTTTGGATCAAATTTTGCCATCACATGTTTCATACCCAAAACATCCAAAAAAATATCATGGCATGAGCCAACTATGTCAGCATCATCAGTGACTTCTCTGATTGTGATTTGGCGATCATTCATAATCATTTCTTCCACTTTTTTCACATTTTTATCAGTTGTTGATGTGTTGGAGGGGAGGGTCCAGGGCACTTGTCAGCTTCTTCAAGTCTTCACGACCTTCTTGGAAACGCTTATACCACTCGTAAACCCATGCTTTACTTATAGCAGACTATTTAATATTTTTAAAACATTGCTACACTTTATTCCATTCTTATAGCAAAATTTAATACAAATCTCTGATCCATTATTTATACAAATAAAAAATCACTGATCATACCAAAATACGTGTTATCCTTTTGACAGCAAACAACAGACTAAACATCCAATATGTCTAAAAATGTACTGACACTTTTCAGACATGTTTACCAATACAATAACAAAAAAATCCCAAGAGTCGGACTAATACAACCCGTGAAATTTCAAAATTCTTGTTACTTTTTGAACACACCTCATATATTGATTTTAGGCAGCATGCGTTTATGACCAAATGATCTACAGTTAATCACTTTGATTATATGATGACCTTTGAAAATATGATGATCACCTAAAACTGAAAATAGGAAGCATGTTGACATGATCTGCTTTGATTTTAGTAAAGTATTTGATTCAGTTCTGCATAATGTCCTTCTCACTAAGATTAAACACTATGGAGTTACAGGTAACATTGAAATGGCTACAGTGCTATTTGATAGATAAGAATCTTCAAGTTAAAGCATCTGGTTTTTTGTCCACTCAATATAGGGCAATTTCTGGTTTTCCTCATGGTTCCATTGCTATTTGTATTGTTTATCAATGATATTGGCAAGAGCATAAGATCCTGATTAAGTGTTTGCTGATGGCATCAAGCTGTACAGAAGTGAATTGTATAGATTATTTGTTACTTTAGCAGGACATCAATAAAGTATAGAAATGGACGTTGGGTTGCGGAATGAAGTAAAATCTTGAAAAGATGGTTGCCATGATATTTTCTTGAAAACTTCAAGAATGATTCTACGACTGAAATACAGCTATAAAATACATGATTATGTGATTTAACATGTCAATAGTGTTGTGATCTGGGTGTTACCTTCGATTTGAAGTTATATTTCTAAAACATATGGATAATTACCTTCAAAGGCTAGAAAGAACCTAGGATTACTTTTCTGGGCAGCTAGAAACTTCAAAAATGTTAAGACCATATTCCATTTATATCAAGCACTGGTTCGACTGATTTTTTGCAGTATTGCTCAGCGGTGTGAGCATTGATAAGAACTTTTCAGTAAACAGGAAGAGATGGTACAAAAAAGATTTCTGCTTAATCTACATTGCCGCGGATTAGTCTTGCATCATGACTCATGATGATGGTTGCAGGTATCTTGGGATTGTGTCTGAACAAGAAAAAAAGAATTTGACTCTGCTGGGTTACAGAATACCGTATGTTAGAAGATGACATAACCTATTGAAATATATGTTAGATACTTCACGGCCTATTTGTACTTAGCAATGTCATTTTAAAAAGTTTGTGTTAGAAATATATATTTACAACTGTTTGTGTTAGATTTTTATTTACAGCTAGCCACTTGATTTTAAATTTACATGTAAGATTATCCTGCTTCCCTGCTTAGAGCAGGTTTATTCACAGAGGTTGGGATAAGTTTAAGGTGAGAGAGAAGGCCATAAAAAAAAAAATACCGGTTAGACTTTTTCAGTAAGTAGTAATAAGGAATCTTTTAAAATTGTGAGAATATTAAATAAATCAATAATATCAGGCAGGTATGTTTGTCTCAAAATTAAATCATATTGTTTTGTTTTGAAGAGTCCTATTATCACTATTAAATATTTATTATGCTTGCACATGTTCCTGTAAATACAGTTTCTTGCTGCCTCAAAAAGTCAAGTTTTCAAGTTACAAAAATGAGCTGTCAGATTAGTACAAATTAGTATGAATTCTATAGACTGATATTTAGAAAATCAAAAATGTTAATTATCATATTCTTCTGTTTTTATTTATAAACGTGTAATCTTTGCTAAATGGAAGAACAGTCGCTTATTTAAAAAAAAGAAAAGATATAAATTTCTATCAAACCAGACAACAGAACTCTTTTCAAGTAAATCAATACAACGCTTCAGCTTAAGAAAAAACGCCTTATTATATTTCTGTTATCATTTTTAATAAATTACAGAATCATTAAAAACTTTTTTCCACCAGTTTTAAAAAAAAATACCATTAAAAAATTTTCTTTAATAGAAACAACATTACTCTTTCAGTGAATATTTTAATAGAACTAATAAAAAAATTTTTTAAGAACCCTCAATTTTCTTCCTGTTTATTATGTACATAAGTGCTCAAATAACTTTCTTTAATGCATTTTAAATACTTAGTTTTTGTAGTAATTTTTTATATTTAGTATCTTTATGCATTTATTTTAATGTTATTTCATACATTAAATGTCATGAATAATTATTTAAAAGTTATCATTCAAAAGGTACCTTGTACTTTAGTAAGTTATGTTTTTGTATTTATGTTTAATTCTGTTAATTTCCCTATATCTGTTGATATTTATTTCATAATTCAAATGAGCATCACATTATGAGCAGTTCTTTTTGATTTGAAAGTCTTTTGAATAATAATTTTTTTTTAATTTTGTTTATCTTTGCATAAAGTAACTTTTTTTTACAAATTTCCTCTTCATACAATCGCTCCTGATTTTCCAGTACTTTTTAAATCTAAATTTAATTTGCCACCGTGTAATTTATTCCTTTATTGAAAGGATTTACCAGGTATCAGGGTAGGTTTGATCTTCCTGTTGAGTCTTTGTTATTAAGAATAATTTAAACTAAAGGTTTCAATGTACCTGTTTATTATTTCTGTTTTTAATTAAAAGTAAATATATGAATAAAACACTCATATCCTTTATATATCCTCTAAAACTAGGAAGTGTGATATCGGCACTACACCGCCATCGAGAATGTAAGGTGAAAGGCAAAACTATATCAGTAAGTCACTTATACTGTATCTAGATGATATTTACTTGTGCGAGTTTACTACCAATTTGAGAAAAGAAAAAAAAGCTCAAGTGAATCAATTATACAATATAAAATAAAAGCTTAATAATTAAATAATTCAAATTAAAGCGGGAATGACGAAATAATGTACTTTGGTTATGTAGTCTGACACACAAGTATATTATCAAAGATAAAATAAAAAATTAAACAGTAGATCAGTTCAAAGTCATTCATCAGTTATGCCCTGCTCCCATTCTATTCTCAGTAAAAATAACCTGATTTTTATAGGGGTTATGAGTAGATTGGTTGACACCACTATATATAGCGAGCCATGAAGCTATCTGTTGGGTACCAAGATTGTTCATTTAGTGTGCTTATTCCAGGAGTGGATCCTTCTTACTCACCATCCACTACTTTTTTTTTATTCTTGATGCTTTTTCCCAATTTGAATTCTCTTGTTGTAGATCACCCTAGATCCATGCTAAGGATGTAGAGAACCATAGAAATGTTTAAGGGATGACATCCTGTGGACCTATCCCGAGGGATTTTGTTCTCTATTTGGTGGCTACAAAATAATTTGTTGAATCACTTACAAGATGAAACCAGGCTTCTTAAAATATAATTATTTATTTTTTTTACTACATACTATTCAATTTTTCCCATTCCTGTCTTCACCTTAAACTTTAGTTGTAAATATCCTGTATGTTCATTTTTATAAAATACACTTATTTTTATATTATATCTCAATTTACAATATTTGCTTTTGTGTACAATATATTTTTTATTTATTTACAATTAATTATTGTGTCTACTTTTTCAGATATGGAATATATTCTTTGGAGGTCGCTATATTATACTGCTGATGGGTTTATTTTCAATTTATACTGGTTTAATATATAATGACATATTCTCTAAATCAGTAAATGTGTTTGGTTCTTGTTGGCGTGTGACATCATATAATTTATCAACGATAATGAGTAATGATCATTTAACACTGAATCCATCTGCCGAAGATTATAAACAGAAACCGTATCCATTCGGATTGGATCCTGTTTGGCAGGTAATTTTTTGTTTTAATATTTTTAACCTATTTTATTAATCTATTTTCTTTTTATTTGTGTTTTAAAATTCATAACACATGTCTGAACAAAATCAACTGATCAGTTTAAATTAGATTTATTACCCATTATGAAGCAGTAGAATGTTACTTCAACAAAAAATCATTTGGTTTTAAATGAAAATCATACATTAGAGGTAATAGCTCCAGCCGTAGATAGAACTACAGGTTATCTGCGTAAATGGAAAATCTACATAATGAGATTATTATATTTTTCTAGAAGATAGAAGAAATATGTTCTGTAATTTGAAAAAAGATAATTGTATCTTTCATTTCAACGGTATGAGCTGCTGTTATAGAAGGATTCTTGTTTGAATTATGCAGCAGCTTCACTTTTAAGCTTGTTTTTGACAACTTAATGAATATCTGCCGATCATTAGCATTATAAGCAATACCCAGATCTGATATCAAACCTTCTGTATCAACAGGAACATAGCATATCTATCATAATGAAATATTAATCTAGTCGTCTTTAGTTCTGTTTTCTAAAATATGAAATTTTGGTATCTTTAGTCAATAAATTTCACTCCTTTAAGCATGAATCTAGAAGTTCTACTTGCTTTTTAATAAACTCATGAACTTGAATTGTTTAATTCCACTTGTGAAATGAGGTTGTTTCATTATTTGATTTTTTTGGATTAAATCATCATCTTTTGAGTTTTGTGCTGCAGTATTTCCAGAATAAACCTCTTCAGAATTTTAAATTTCCTGCCAGAAAGCTGGGATAACAGATAGATTTCATAGCCAATGGAACATTTGGGTATACGATATTACTTTCATCTTTGAAAAAAAATGAATGATATTTGTTAAACAGAAGTAGCAGTCATCACACTGATTTGTTGGTTTGCGCCAAACTGTAGGTATAGCAAAAGGAAAATGCTCTTTATCCCCTTGCAACCGTTGTGTGAGCTTAACATAACACTTAATACTCAATAGGCAACCGTCACATGCACCTTCCATCGTTTTATCTTGATCTTCCAATAAACCAAAATAAAATCAATAAGCATTTTCATTGCTTTTGGAATCTGCCTACGCTGAATCTTTGTAGTCCACAGTTTGCCAGTTCATTATGTAGATATAAGCTGATGTAAAAAAAATTACACTTTTTCTACACTCTATTATTATATATGAAATTAAACTGAAATCAATCAACTTGAAAAGCTTCTTTTTTTTTCTTTTTACCCTCCGGAACCACTGGAACTTGAAAAGCTGACAATAACTAATTCAACTCTAACAATTTAACATGAAATACCGCATACAAGTTTAGTTCTCTCAAAGCTACACTGAATGATTATGTTTATTATTTAAATAGAGATAGAGAGAGATTTAGGAGTTATTCTACGATGAATTATTAAATTGTGGTCTGGATGATGTAATATATTTTATGCAGCTTTTATTTATTCTGAAATTAGTCACACACTTAGTCAAATCAGGCATATTTATAACATTATGTACAAGATAGCAGATCATTCTTATTATGCATAAAAAATGACATAATAGGGCTCTTTAAACTAAGATGACTAAGAAACATGACATGGTAAATAATTTTTTATTACATTTTCTATTTGAACATAAAAAATATTTAAAAAAATTCATTAATGTATCTGTTCTGAAAATCATGTGGACCAGTGTAATTTTAATTTTTTATTAATCAAATAACTCTTCTTGGTTTTAAATTTTCTTATTATGATTAAAATTTGATATATATATATATATATATATATATATAAATTATACCTTTATTTGAAGAAAATATTACTAATTATATTGTTATTATTGTAATTTTTGTTAAACATGGAAATTTTTGTAAGATGTGTAACAACAGATGAAAATTTTCTTTCTGTGTTAAGTAGATAAGAAGTAGGAATTCAACAAGAATCAGATTTTTTGCTGTAAAAATATGGCATTTTTTATCTAGCAAAAGTTTACGATGGTAAAAAAGTAATATTGAATGCAATTCAAAAAACGAGAAATATGAAGAAATATTGGAAACTACAGATGAGCCGAGATGAAATTGAGAATATTCAGACTTGTTTTATAAGACAGAGAGAACAGAAAAAAAGCAGAAGAGAAGAAAGAGCAAGAGAATGAAATATTCTTTCTTTATTGTTGCTGTGAATGGAATTCAAAAGACCGACCATAAAAGAAAGGAAGAAGGAAAACAAAGTGGTGTAATGTGTACTGATAATTTGTGATAGGAAAGATTCAGAGGAGGTATTAGAATTTATTTCGATCTGTGTGATGATGAAATCATGAAAAAATAAAAAGAAATAATAGGAAAATAATAATAGAAATAGTAAAAAGTGTGGCATGTAAGTGTAGAGAAGAGTCAGGCGATGATGCGAGTGAGATAGAAAGAAATCAAGAAGAGGATTTTATACCTCTAATGTAATTGAGGATTTTGTTGTCTTAATCTTTCTATAAAATTTGAAAAAATTATTATACATCTTATAAATAATACACACCAAAATATGAAATAAGGAGTCAGCTTATTTACCCAAAACAGGTTAATTAAAATTTTAGGAAACTTATTTATTTATATTTTTTAAATTATCATTTTGCCTTATATCTTTTGTAACTTATATTTACTTTACGGGTATAAATCTGTTGCTGTTGCAGCCTATTTTTGGAGGGAAAGTATAGTGATTAGCCTAAAGTTTGGTGTTGGGGTTTTGGAAAATATTGTTTTTTAAGGCCTTCTTACTCAAAAAAACACAAAAAAAGTTGTAGAAATTTCTGAAAATGTTTGAACCTATATATGTAGGCATGTGTGTTAATATCTCTGACTGGCTCATATAAATTCTTTGAAAACTGTTCAAAATATTTCCATGAAAGCCATTGATGTCATTAAATTTTGTACAAAATTAAAAAGAAAGGGAAGGGTGGTAGTTTTCACTAATTTTAAATTTTGACTTTTTGTATAGTGGTCATAGAAAATTGAGCTTTAGTAAAATGAATGTACTTATTACAACAAAAAATGTTTTGATTAAAAAAATTAACTGAAATATCAAAAAACCTTTTTATAAAATATTTTACAAGAGGTTATCTCTAAAGTAAAGACAGTTTCATTGTAAAAAAATTCATTCTTAAAACTTTATAAATATTTTTTATTTCTCTTAAATTAATTACCTTATACTACTTCCCCATATAATTGTGACATGAATTAAGACATTTGTCGTAGCAATACACCAACTTCAATATACCCTCAATGTATTCTTCTGCCGCCAGTACATTTAGTCATTGATTAACAGCATTTCAAGTTCATTATCACCCGCAAATTGCTTACCTCCCAAAAATTCCTTCAATTTCCCAAACAAATGGTAATCAAAATGAGCAAAGACGGACTACATGGTGGGTGATCGTAAATTTCCTATCGAAATGTTCTCAGTAAATCATTATTGGACCCACAACTTGTGGACCTGCATTATTGTGCAGCAAGATGACATCGTTGGTCAGCCATCCATGTCACAGATTTGAATGGCGCGCTGTAACTTACGTAGAGTTTTGCAATAGGCTTTTGCATTTATAATTGTTCCATGTGACATGAAATCAATCAACAGTATGCCAAACTGATCACAAAAGACTGTGGTCAGTTGCATCAAAATCAGTTTGCATCCAAATGGCTTGGCTTGACCATTGTTGGTCTGATTGGTGATTGAGGATGACGCCATTCACTTGACTGCTGTTTTCTCAATGGCATGTAATGCAAAATCCATGTTTCATCACTGGTAACAATTGAATTAAGGAACTCATCACCTTTTTCTGTGTAGCGCATCAAAAATTATAAAGCATATCCTAATCTGATTTTTTTATGACGTTCCATTAAGACGTGCAGCACCCAGTGTACACAAACCTTTCTGAAGCCTAAATAGTCATGAACAATGCGACCAATAACAGCTCTTGAAACATCAGGAAAAAGAAGGGCCAGGTCAGAAATCGTTGAGCGACAATCTTTTCTGATTTCATCATTGACGTGTTTCAACAAGTCCTTGGTGATTATTGAGGGCCTCCCCAAATGTTCTTCATCATACACATTAATCTGTTATTTCTAAACCTTTCACACCATTTTAGCACGTTTCTTTTATTCATTACATAATCACCGTACACAGCAACCAACTGCCTATGAATTTCAGCTGGCTTAATGTTTTAATGGTTTAAAAACATATGATTCCACGTATTTCACAGTCGGCGGCAGCATCGATTTTCCTATTCATTTTATACTGTAATAACACTCACATGTAATCAAAGATACTATAGCGTGACAACTTACAGAAAACAATGTAGTGTACATTACTAGCGTAGCCATGAAAGACACAGGTTCACCAACCTTAAGGACAGAAATTTCCCAGCCATCTTTACTTAAGAGATATATCCCTCGTATTTCATGTTTTATAACTTATATATTTTCTATATAAATTGTTTATGAACTTTTGTTTACATGTTTAAGTTTTCTTGTTTTCTTGACATGTACACATCATATATTACTGAAATAAACTTTTGATGATTGTTATCCAACTAGCAAGAGATTTAAATCTACAAAGAAAAATAAATTTTATTAATTTTTGCCTAGATGGCATTATAATGCAGTAAAGTATTTGAAAATTTAATGTCATTTTGTTAGCGGGTTAGATTTAGAAAAAAAAATTCTTTATAGGTATATACAAGTTAAATATTTATATTTTTTTTTTGTTCATTGTTTCAGTTGGCAGCAAGTAATAAAATTATATTCATGAATTCATTTAAAATGAAATTGTCAATTATATTTGGTGTGGTACATATGATTTTCGGTGTTAGTCTCAGCGTTGTTAATCACATGTAAGTAACAAACTTACAAATTTTGTCTGTTAGTAGAATACTGTAATTAATTCGGTTAACATTTTTACTGAAATTTGTTGAACCGTTTGTTGTACTGAGAAGTGTTTGGTAATTCATATTATATTGCTGATGTATTATCTCTGTGGCGAAAATTTTAATTTCATTATTGCATATGAGGTTGCTTTGACAAGTGAGGTGTTGAAATGAAAACAAGTATAAGATTGAATTAATCTTTTATTTCAGTATAATTTTTCAGCTCAAATATTTCACCTGACGATGTTCAAGAGCCATTACAGCATTTTTACACAATGATTTCCCCAGTTCTTCAAAATAGCCGATCATTATCATCAGAAACTTTCTTTCCTTTTAGTCTAATTTGTGAACAGGTGGAAATTACAAGGTTAAAACTTTACTTGCCAAATTGACAAGTAAGATGATTGATGACAATCAATGAAGTAGATTTACCAATTTTTATAATCATTTCATTAGTTGTTACCTCACTTCAGAGTCCACTGCAATTTTATCTTCACATCACATTTCAAACACCATTTTGGCAATTAAAACTGCTGAAGTGTAAACCGATTCATTGTGTTGATAAAACAGCACTTTTTCTTGGCTACGGTCAAGGTCAAATTTTATTGATTTCACTGCTCATTCAACAATAAACAGCTTATTTTTTATGCCTTTGCATTTCAAAAATATTGGCCGTGACTTTTCCTGCATCGCCTTCTTCAGCATCAGTACTCACCTCAACTTTCCTTTTGTTTTGCTTAGTGTGTAATAATGAACCCAGGTTTCATTAATAATTATAATTGGTACAAAAAGTCATTTGGATTTTGCTTAAAATGGTCCAAATTCTGGGATGAAACATCAATTTTTATAATTTACTGACTAAATGAGAATAAATGCAGCACCCTTTTTGTTCAAAGTTTCTTCATACATGAATGTTTATATAGAATGTTGTGCACATGTTTCAGCTACTTCTACGACTTACAATCTATTTTCTATGAAGTAGATTTACCAATTTTTATAATCATTTCATTAGTTGTTACCTCACTTCAGAGTCCACTGCAATTTTATCTTCACAGTTCATTCAACCTTGTATATGCTTTTTATTTGGGTAGCCATATTACATTTCAAAAAATCAAATATGAATGCATAAATTTCTTTTTTCCATAAAGAAATTTAAAAATTTGAAAAAAAATTATACTACATACAAAATTATCACCTGTATGCTCTTTAATTATCCTATATTAAAGAGCAGTGTTAGTCAGCTATGTTTTTTTAGACAGTTGTATTTTTTAATTTTTAATATTTATCTCTTGTTTTCCATTTTACCAAAATCACTAAAAGTATCTTCTTTAGTGATCTGCCAAACACAAACCGAGTAGCATACTAAACTGATATTCAGAAATTTATCATTTCGACAGTGGAAAAAACAGCTTACAACCAATCTTGATATTGCTCTCAATTATGCGTCATTTACCTTTCTTAATAAATCACTCAGTAAAATGTTTCTGTAAGGAGGGAAAGAATCGGTTGCTATCCGCTACCATATAATTTTTGATCGAAGACATTTCTTTCACATTGCTTACGTCTTGTGCAGTAGCTATAATCAAACCAGCCTTTTTCTTGGATTGATGATTTTCTGATATATTAGAAATATTTTACTGAAAAAGTTGATCATTAAAAAATTTCTTTGATGAAGCAAATTAGAAGAAAAATTTATTACATATGTTTAGATTTATACTTTTTCTTTGTTAATCTGTTTTTAATCCATAATTAAGTAATTTTTTTTTTTTTAGTCAAGTCAGAATAATATTGTTGCATGAAACTTTGTTCAGTGAGTATAAGAAACCAGATTCCGTAAGTAATTCCAAAAGAAACTTAACTGCTGCAAGATCACCCAAGCTGTACAGAACCTGGTATACTTATGAATTTAGAACAGTCAGACCTGTACCCATAGAAAGTAGGAAAAAAAGGACAAAGATAAGAAAAAGAAGTGGGAAGTCAGAAAGGATGATTTCCTTCAAAGGAATTACCGTAGAAGAAAAACAGCATCCAGAGGAAATCATGTGTCTAGTATTTGTATTTCATCCAAAAATATGCAGTTTTCTTAGCCGTTTTAATACACCAGTTTCCTTTTTAACATCCGATTTAAGTAATATTAAATGTTATTAGTAAAAGAACAGCAACTTGATTTCGTGCTGCTGGTATATCAGTAGGTTAATATTTGGAAGGACATCTGACTAAAAGCCTTCCTGCCTAAGCCAAGATAAACCCAAGAAAAATTGCTATAGAACAAATTTTTATTTAATTATTGTTGTTAAGTATTGTGACCGTTTGGTTGATAAAAATTGTGATTATATGAATTTGATCATAAATTTTTATGAAAAAAATTCTTGATGAAAAAATTTTCTATTCAGTTTAACAAGAATTTCAGATCAAATAGGTTTGCAACGATTAGAGTCCACTGTGAGATATATTTTCTTAATACATTAATTTTTTTTTAATCTAAATTTCAGACATTTCAAGAAGAAGATTAACATTTTATTGGAATTTTTACCTCAGATGATATTTCTTGTTTTATTATTCTTTTATATGGTTGCATTAATGTTTATGAAGTGGATTCTGTACGGGCCACAAAATGGTAAGAATTTTAATGCATTTTAGTGATTATATTTTTAAATTTGATTATCAAAAGAATTACAACCAGTGGTTCTTGTTGATATTTATGTTATTTCTTTATTTTGAAAAATGCACAATAATTTAGGTGATTAAATACTTAGTATATATTGAATTTAGCCTTTATTCTTTTAGAATTTTAAGAGAAAGATTTAGGGAGAAAGAATTTATTGGCCCCAGAATGTGAGTTTATAGCAAGTAAAAGAAATTTATTTGGGACAGTAGAACAGTTTTATTAAAATATTTAATGTGTATTATTTAATTTTAAGGTGAAATATAATTATAGTTATAGGGTGTGATAAAATTTTCTATTGTACTATTAATCATTTAAGGACTAGTGATGCATACACGCAGACTACAAAAGTACCCGTATGACTTATCATTTATAATTGTTTTCAAACATTGACAGTGGAATTGTATTAAATAAATAAACCTTTTATTTTGATCGTTACATAATAATACATTGTGTAGATCATATCAAGATATATAGTGCTACATGTTAAGTGCTCATGTCAAGATGTGGGTAGAAGTGTTACTCAACAAATAAAAAAAGAAAGGAAACTGCTCTGGAATTTGCCTGTACAGATTGAGGGAAACTGTGGTATAAGCTTGATCAAAGCAACATCAAAAAAGTTGCAATTAATTAATGTGATAAATAATTTGTATTAATTAATTAAAATATAAATGCGTGAAATAATGTTTAATTAGATACATGAAAGTATCTAGATTACAGAGTTTCTCAAGTAAATGTATATGCTAGTTGAATGGTTATAACTAGAAAAGAAACAGAAGTGTCTAGGATAGAAGTGACAAAGCCGTATCGGCTAATAGTTGAAAACATCTGTTTTTCATTATTGTTACACATTACTATATTATGTATTGTTTATTCTGTAATAAATGTGGCTGAAATTTACTTGTTTTTTTACCAACATAAGTTAAAGAGAAGTTATTGAAGTTATTGGAAAACTGAGAATGTTAAAGAGCTTCAAAAATGGGCAATGAAATTTAGAACACTACCATCGCTGATTGCAAGAATTTATGACAAGTTTGTTGAAGGTAACGGGCAGTGGAAAACGTAAGCAAGGGGCGGTTTGGGCAAAGAAAAACCTTGGCAGGTAATAAAAATGCTGCTTTAGTAATGAAAATATTTATACAATCCCCAAAGAATTCTCTCAGGCAATTGTTTTTGTGAGATCAAAATTAAAAATGGTAGTCCGCATAGAATTTTGTGAGTAATAAGTGGAGACCACATATCCCAAGATTTCTACACGCATTAAATGAAGTTGATCCAGACAGGCAAGTAAAGTTTTGTAAGTGGTACCAGGACTAGACTGAAATAAATGAAGGATTTAAAAATTAGTTGTTTGGTCGGGTGAAGTCGCTTTTAAGTTGAATGGAATAATTAATAGGTGTAACTGTTAATTGGAATGATGCAAATGAATACGTAATACGTATAATTATAGGTATAGAAATCCATTCATTTACTAGGTCTAACAGTACAGTATGGTTTATCATCAAGAGGGATTGTTAGGCTATTCTTCTTAGAGGGGGGACTGTTGCTGGTATTTCTTACTTACAAAACAACATTATTCCTGCTCTACGTTTTCTTTTTATCGATAAAGAAGTGTACTACATTCAACAAAATGAAGCTCCACCTGTACCATCATACATGATGATGGAATGTAGTGAAACGATTTGTGTTTTGGAATGTTGTTGTGAGCAATCAATAGAGTGAAGAGAAAGTGCTTTGAAGCTCCAGGCTCAATCTCTAGATTTAACACCCATGGATTTCTACCTTTGAGTGTTTTAAAAGGCACTGTGAAGGCTACAAAACCAAGGACACTGTAGCAGCTGAATCAGCAGATCGAAAATGCAGTTAACACAATATCTTGTAACGACAAGATAGAGATAACTGTGTTATCTCTAGCATGTCGTTCTGTATTAAGCCATTTCTATAGGTTCTGTTTACGGAGGTCATTTTAAGCATTTATAAGTTTAAGTTAAAAAAACAACACAAACATCATATCAAACTGTTTCCTTTAATACAATTGTGAATTAGAATTCAGAAATTTATGATGCTTTTCTTTATGAAGCATAAACTCATTATTCCTCTTTACAACAAAATTACAGAAATTATTGTTTGTGTATCCATTAATTCAGCATTTAATACATTTTTATTTTACCTGTACAACAAGTACATATTAAAATAAAAATGTAGCACAGCTGCAGGAGGGCATATTAAAATGACACACATCAACCGACGGAACGTGTCTCCGTATGTTGTAGACATGATTTTTTCATCATGTTTGTTGATTAAAATATGTTCACCTGTTTGTTAATTTAAAAATAAAAGTAGTGGAAATAATTTGTTTTAAAACCAATCATTTCATTATAAAGAGACAGTGACTGGTTATAAAAAGTAATAGTGAGTTTATGTTTCTCAAAGAAAAGGCTTCATAAATTTCTGAATTTCAAAACAAACTTTTTCTGAATTTGAAAAAATTGAAATTTTTCTGGATTTTTAATTCTTATTCGATCACTAAAGCATAAAATGTAGATTATAATTAAGTATGTTTGTTTATATGATCCATCTTAAAAAAAAGTATTATTGATAAAAAGGTTAATAGGTTAATAGTGTATATTATTTTCTAGAGAATCACTAATTTATTCGTGAAAGTATTTTTGTCATGGGTACATTAACTACATATTAAAAATATTAAAAACCCATGTACATTATTACATTACGCTGTTTGTTAATGTTTATTATATTGAATTATGTATGCAGTGTAATTAAATAATTCAATCATGACTGAGAATACTGAATCCCATTAAAATTACTTTCCTCATAAAATTAGTGTAAAATATGTCTATCTCAATATAATGTACTAAGTGATTTTTATTTATATATTTTAAAATTTAATTTAACAGGACAGAGAAATTATATGAATCTTAAAAAAAATTTAATTTCAATAAAATATATTAGTAACCGTCCAGTACAGCAGTCAATGCGTTTAAAATTTAAATGCAGTTTTTCAATTTTTTTTTAAATCTTAAGAGTATGTCAATCAAATTTCAAACATTTGTATGAAAGTTTCATTATTTATGGTTATGTTAAATCTAACTTCATTCTGACAATTTTTTGAAAATATTTATTGAACTTCATTTCAGGTCACCTCCTTAATAGTTATAGCACTAAAATATATGAGGTGGGCGGGAAGCTCCTTTACACTGTAATTAATCCAGCTTAATCAGGCTCTACTGCTGCCAATTCTCTTTGTTGACATCGCTCACTGCTGTTGGAAAAGGTGGGGAGGATAAACCGTGGTGGGGATTGTTTGGTGTGTTCATTTTTGCTCCGATGAACTTAGTTGTAATTGAGTATGGAACGATGGCAGATTCGAGTACATTCACTGTCAAATAGCGTTTGTTAGCTTGTGTGTGAGTCCACAAAAGTCCACATACTGGTAAAACAGGAGAACATTATGAATGACTTCTTTGTGCGTTTTGGGAAATCATCACCATTACGGCTAACGTTACTGACACAGGAGAAGAAGGTTTTTGCAATTGAAAGTATCCTTGATGAACCACACAGTGGTAGGCCGAGTACTCGAGTTGAGACGTATGCTGCTGTGGAGGCATTGATTCAACGATCACTGGTGAGATCAGTGCGCAAATGTTCTGCAGATTTAGACATTCCAAGATCGGCAGTGTGAAACCGTATGCAGGAGGACTTGAAAGTTAAATGTTTTCATCCGGGTACAATTATTGATTTGAGTGAAAATGACCTTGATCAATGTGTTTATGTCAGTTATTGTTTGAATGCTTTCCAAGAGCAAACGATAAAACAACATCATGTTCTCAGACAATGTACTATTTATCAAAGCTCTCGTAAGTGAAATGTTTTTTTCTGAGTGAAAGACAATCAACACTTTTCTGAAAGAGAAAATTGGACACCATCTCCCTCACGTTATGATTTCGGCTGGGATGACAGGTGAAAATCTTCTTGGCCCTTATTTTTTCAATGGCACATTTAATTGACGCAATTATCTGGAAATGATTGAAGAGTTGCTTTTAGAATTTACAGTAAAAGGGATCACTGACATCATTATATTTGCACTTTGCTTTGAATGTCTGCATACATCTCAATGAAATTTTTCCAAATTGTTGGATCAACATGGGGCAGAAGAGTTACCAGGTCCATTGCCTTGGCCAGCAAGAAGCCCTGACCTCACCGCACCTGACGTTGCACTCTAGGGTTTTGTAAAAGAAGATATCCAAAAGCACAGATACATCAACAATGAGCAGCTCCAAGACACTGTTCAGTCAGGATTTGAAATTATCACCCCTGATCCTGATATGCTGTTGCAGATGAGCAACCAGACATGGAGGGGCATACAGCTGTGCTTTGAACATGGTGGAACTCACACAGATGTCTTAAATCCATAGAAGGTAAGCTGCATCTATTTTAATAATTTCACAACTTGTGTAAATGGACTTCCACACCCTGAACATATATGAGTCTAAAACTTTAATTTTTATAATAAAAAAAAAAAAAATGGTTAAAAGCTCATGATGGTTCCAAATTTTCTTGAGATTCATTTCTGTACTTTCATTTAAGCATCTTTTTACAGAATTTAAATTTCCATTTTCTTTACGTCTAATTAATTATTTGCCAGTGTACTTTTAATTTTTTTTTTATTACTTTATTACAGAAACAAAAAGAGGTCCACGTTGTGCTCCATCTGTTTTGATAACATTCATTAACATGATGCTCTTCAAAAAACCAGATGTGAAAGAAAGTGATAGTCCATGTGAATATTACATGTTTCCTTATCAGGTAAATTGTTTGATTTACAACTGGAAAACATAAATTCAATAATTCGGTTTTATCATATTATATAGCGTTTAATGCATTGTATCTAATTAAATTGTTTTACTTGAGAATAATGTAAGATAAGTTCATGCAATCAAAAAATGGCACTCATCGAAAAGCGTTTAGATCTTTCTTAATTTTCTCATCTCCACTTGCGGTATACACCAAGTTTTTGTTATACATTTATAATTTCATTGTTGGCACTTTGAATTGATTAACTATTGTGAATTGTGAGATTGGTAGAAAGATAATATTATATGGTGATTTAGTGTTATTTTTTAAAAGGAAAAACCGCACAGGAAACTAAAGCCGAGCAGATAGATATTATGGTGAGTCAGCTCCATTTATTAGAGCAGTTTATAAATGGTTTGATTATTTTCTATGTAGATTATATGAGCTCAAATGAGGCTGAATGTTCCGAACTGTCTATTGAGGTTATAATAGCAGGAAATGTTGAAAAAATCCATGTACTTTGAAGAAAATTGAAAGTATATGAGGTTGCTAAGACAATGAATATCCCAAATGAATGGGTTCATCATATTTTACGTAAACAAAAGCTTTTCCTCAAGATGAGTGGCATGTTGCTCAAAATGTATTGAAAAGCCTAACTGAGCAAACATTTTTAAGCACAGTTTGGGACTGTTTTAGCATATCGAGAGGAATTTTTGCTGACGGTTGCAGCAAAAGCACTCCAACGAAACACTCACTCCAGACAAGGTGAAAACTATTGCATCATAATGAAAGGTGATGGCTGCTGGCTTTTGGAATGATCATGCCAAAATTTTCATTCGCTTTCTGCAAAAGGGTGAAACCATAACCTGCCAATATTATTCACCTTTGCTGGATCATCTAAATGAGGAAATAAAGAAAAAACAACCACATTTGATGAAAATAAGTTTTTGCCACAAAGAGAATGCGATCAACTCCTGCGATTGCAGTAGCAGAATTATTCAAATCACCCTACAAAATTTGTCTGTATCTTCCTATATGCCAATCAGATTTAGCATCTTTGGACAGTTATATACTTTCAAATATGAAGCAATGCTTTATTGAATAAAACATTTGTGTGAAAAAAGTTATTGCCGAAACATTTTACCTGTTTTTAAGACTTTGATAAATCATACTATTGGGATAGGTATGAAAATCTTGAAATCATTGGATTATGAGTATGGACTTGAAAGGAAAATGTGTTGAGAAATAAAAATTATTTTTCTGTAAAATTGAGTCTTCTTTATATTTGCATGGTCTTGTGAATATTATCTCTCATAATAGTTATTAGAGAAATCAAATATTTCTGATCGATTACTATTAAAGTTCAATAGTTACATATTACAAAATAATTATTTTAATTTATGATTCTTTGTAGTTATTTTTATAACAAATGAATTTTTTAATTTAATTTCAGGAAACAGTCCAATTAAGTTTCATGATCATATCATTGCTTTGTATTCCAGTATTACTATTTGGAAAACCGGTTTATCAGATCTGCTTTGAAAAGAAAGCCATCAAAAGACATGTAAGTATTTTAATATAATGAGACCTCTGCATAAGATGTGATTTGTTTAATTGGCTATACCATCAATAAGTCCTGTGTCCACTTACAATTGCTGTACTCCCGGTTTTCCTTTAATTATAGAACATTCCTGTTAGTTTAGTTTCAGTATCCCAAAATCCTCTTCTATTTGTTTGCTGCCTTTTAAGGTGATTGATCAAATTAGCTCATATTAATGCATCAGTGGACAAAAAGAAAAGATGCTGAAATGGTGAAGATCTCTCCAAGATCCTGCTTCAGAAATCTGTTTTCCTTACATTGAGGCTAGGTGTAAAAACTAGTATTTAGGGTTTCTTATTGTAACCCACCGGGTTGGTCTAGTGGTGAACGCGTCTTCCCAAATCAGCTGATTTAGAAGCCGAGAGTTCCAGCGTTCAAGTCCTAGTAAAGCCAGTTATTTTTACATGGATTTGAATGCTAGATCGTGGATACCGGTGTTCTTTGGTGGTTGGATTTCAATTAACCACACATCTCAGGATTGGTCTAACTGAGAATGTACAAGACCACACTTAATTTACACTCATACATATCATCCTCATTCATCCTCTGAAGTATTGTCTAAAAACGTTAGTTACCGGAGGCTAAACAGGAAAAAGAAAGAAAGGTAAGGGTTTCTTATTGTATTACTTAAAACTGACTGTTGTTGACTGTTGTTGTAAAACTGACTGCAATATTTTCGTTATTTCTTTATATTTCTTTACACAATAAGATGTTATATTTTTTTATTCCATATTTGATTCAAGGTATTTATTAGTCTTTAGTAACATAGTTTAAATTCCTTTTGTTGTCGTTTATTGGTTGGTGCAATATTCCACATTTGGGACAAAGTATAGCCGGTGCTAAAGAAATAACAATATTATTTAAACTTTTAATATTTAGTTGATGTTATAATATCACTTGACACTAATTAAAAAAATTGCATTGCAATTTTTTCTTGTATTGATTCTTTTCTATCGTGATTTTACTGCCTTTTCCAAAATGAACTTACCTCTTAATCCTGGACTAAAGATTTATACAAAGGCGTTCAGATTTAAATTAGAATTTATTATTTATTCAAAACATAACATAAAACAAGTAAATTTTTCAACATAGTCTCCCTTCTTTTCAATGCACAGGCACCATCTTTTGAGTAGCTTCTGTATTCCTGTAGAAAAAAATTCCTGTGGCTGCTGACCGACCCACTCTTGAACAGCGTCAATGGCTTCTTTATTGAAACAAAATGTTTTACCCCTAAGAGCTTCTTTTAAGGGTCCAAACATATAGAAGTCGAGGGTGCAAGGTCCAGACTATAGGGATGATGTTGCAGAATAGTCCACTTTAATTCATAGTTTGTAGCCATCGTACGAACTGCCACATGACAGCACGCATTAATCCTGTAAAATCTGATGGAATATTGACTTATTTTTGCTTGTTTTAAATGCCTGTTTTTACTGTACCCTTCCATAAATTTGAGTACTCTGTGTTTATAGTACACTGCTGTGTTAGTAAATCAGGTTGTATATCCCAAAAGAATAAAGTCATAATTTTTCATTCTGAAAAAGTGATTTTTGATTTTTTTGGTTTTGGAGATAAAGGATGTCATCATTGCATGGTTCCTACTTTTACTTTTTGGAATAAAGTATGTACCCAAAAGTTACATCAGTAGTGATAGTAGATTGTAAAAATTCATTGCCTTTTTCTTCATATCATGCTAAAAATGTGTGAACCATCAGCAGGCATGTCTGCATGGTTCATCCGTTAGTATTCATGGAATCCAACATGTGCATATTTTCCAACAATTAAATTTACTTCTTATACACATGGCTGATGATAATTATCATCATCAAGTTATTATTTTAATAATAGAATAACGAAAGTATTGAAAGAAAGATGATGAAGAGTTAAATGTTGAAATAGGAATCATATTTTACCAAAAGTTGATAAATTTTGTTATTGATTTTATGAAGCAATTTAAATATCAAAATTCGATTACAAGTGGGAGAGTTTTCATTAAAAAAATAAGTCTGCAAATATCAAATATATGTGTTTAGAATGATAAAATATTATTAGAAATATTGTGTGGAATTTAGCACTTGATAGCACTTGGTAGTGAAACACGGATGAAAAGAAAAAATTACAGGCCTTTAAGATATAGAATGATGAAAATAGAACATGAATTGATAAATATAAAATTAGAAGATATTAAGATTAAAAATCAGAGAGAACTTTAGTGGAGAGAAGTTTGTAACAGATAGGAGCTGGGTTGATCGGCACTGAAGTTTAGGGTTTAGTTAATTTGGTAGTAGAAGGAGACCAAGATTGGAATACATAGAATGCTCAGAGAGATACTGTGCACTATGTTTAACTACCAACAATTTTTTTGAGATGAGCTTGATGACATTACTAACAGAAGTAGCTTTATTTAATTCATTTGACTGATGCGTTAAAACTATTTTAATGAATTCATTAATTGCCAGAAAACCTGAATTGTGATCGTCTATGATACATTGAAGTTTGTATGCAAGTTATATGAGTAAAACATGTGGGTTGGACCAAATATCCTTTTGTGATATAGTTTTTAAAGACTGTATCATGTTGAAAAACTTAACTCCATTGATTACAGTTTTCAGCATAATGCATTCCTTTATAAACAGATTTAGTAAAATGAATCGTATTCTTTGTTTTTCCAACTAATCATAAGGTGAGAGTAATTCTTATCATTATCAGGCTCAAAATTCCACCCAATCGTATTCTTTGTTTTTTAACCGATCATAAGGTGAGAGCAATTCTTATCATTATCAGCCCGAAATTAACCAATCGAATTCTTTGTTTTTAACCAATCATAAGGTGAGAGTTATTCTTATCATTATCAGCCCGAAATTAACCAATCGAATTTTTTGTTTTTAACCAATCATAAGGTGAGAGTAATTCTTATCATTATCAGGCACAAAATTTCAACCAATCGTATTCTTTGTTTTTTAACCAATCATAAGGTGAGAGTAATTCTTATCATTATTAGTCACAAAATTCCATCAATCCTATTCATTGTTTTTTAACCAATCATAAGGTGAGAGTAATTCTTATCATTATCAGCCCGAAATTAACCAATCGAATTCTTTGTTTTTAACCAATCATAAGGTGAGAGTAATTCTTATCATTATCAGGCACAAAATTTCAACCAATCGTATTCTTTGTTTTTTAACCGATCATAAGATGAGAGTAATTCTTATCATTATCGGGCACAAAGTTCCAACCAATCATATTCTTTGTTTTTAACCGATCATAAGGTGAGAGTACGAGGGTTATTTTTTTAAGATCCAATCGGTTACAAAATTAAAACCAGTGACAATAAAATTTTTTTTATTTGTAACACGTACTTACATAGTTACGCTATTTCTTTACATAAAGTAAAGAAGTAAAAATGGTACAGTATATCTGTTCCATTTTTTATTAACAGAAGCACGTTAATGCTTCTTTAATTTTAATTTACTACATCAATCTATAAAATCAACACAACAAATTTCTGAATAAGCTCTAAAAAACAGATAACTCTTCTGAAACTATGAAATTTTCAAAGATAAGTGTTTTCTTATAAATATTAATTATATCTTATTATTGATAGAAAAAAAATTTTAACTACGCTGCTATTATTATTACCACATTTCATAGTTATGAAGAGGTATAAATGGAGAACCTTCCATTGATTTTTGAGTACATTAAAAATATATACCCTATTGACAGGTTTGAAATCTTCACCAGTTTTCAAAAAATAGTGCCCAACTTCATTTTTTTTAAAAAACAGAGGGAAGCTACTTAATTTTTTTTCATTTTCAGATGTGACACATAATTCTAAGACATTTTTATTGTTGGACATTTGCTCAAAATGCAAAATTCAAACGCTACATTTTGTCTCTGATTGTACCCATCAACAATATGTAATTATATTATATATATTTTATTTTTTGTCTTCAGTCATTTGACTGGTTTGATGTAGCTCTCCAAGATTCACTATCTAGTGCTAGTCGTTTCATTTCGGTATACCCCCTACATCCTACATCCCGAACAATTTGTTTTACATATTCCAAACGTGGCCTACCTACACAATTTTTTCCTTCTACCTGTCCCTCCAATATTAAAGCAACTATTCCATGATGCCTTAATATGTGCCTTAAAGTCTATTATATATAACATTTTTTTAAAAGTTCTGCAACAATTATTTAAAAAATGTTATCGTGTAATAATTAAATTATTTGTTAATATCAAATAGAATCTTTTTTAGAATTTCATTATTTTTTTAAAGTATTATTTATTTTTCCTGAATTGCAAAAAAGATTATTTACCAATATTTTGTTTTGTATGTCTACATAATAATTTTTTTCTGAATTGTAATGATACATAATTAATCAATTTTTTTAATTTAGCAATTTATTTTCATAAGTTGAAATAAAACACAACTATTATGTCAGTATTTTGTTTTTCAAATTATTTACTAGAATAGCTAGATCAATGCAGAATTTGGGCCACTGGTTAAAATGCTGTAAAACTATTGTTCAGACTCGTGTATCCTCTCGTCCTTATTATTTTGTAAAAGTAAATAAATATATTAGCTGTATAGTTCTTCTTAATCACTGTGCAATAAATGAATTAATCTATATTCAGGTAGCCTTGCTGATATTTTATATTAATAATGTAACAATATAACTGTTTCTGTATTGTTCAGTCTAAATTAAGAATTCATAAAGTAACAATGTCTTTATTTATTATTAGTTGAATTGGCGATTTACATACAGGATAAATACAACTAACAAAGCTATTATACCACGGTGGAAATTATTCTAACACCTATTAACATGAAACAAATACAGTTTTTAAACTTGATAAAAATAAAGAAATAATATAATAAACAAATACAATTCTATTGAAACAATAAAAGAGAGTAAAATTACAACACTGTGGACTTTGGTTCAGTTTACAGGATATTGTTGAAAGGTACAATTAAAGATAAGTTGCAGCTCCTGAAAAGTTGTATTTAGGGGAAAATGTCAAATAAGAAATTAAAATGGCTTAGAATTTTGTGTTATATCCCAAATTGTTATAAAAATTGCAAGTTTTCATATAAAAAAATTAAAACTGACCACTATTTTGGAAAAGTGACAGTATTTTCATCATATTTCTAAGATTTAATAACGCAACTCAATCTAGTAACATGCATAGTCACCTTATTTAACTATTCCTTCCTATTTTTTGTGCTAGAAAATTGCGCATAAACTCTGTAAAGTCAGTTAATTTTAAAATTAGGTTTTAGCTGATTTACAAGAATGTTTATTATTAATAAGGAAATTATTTGTTTTGCCAAAGGTGTGTTTGTTATCTTAGATTAAGAAACATATTCAAGAAAAATATTAATTATATTAACGGGTTTTAAAGAGGCTTCAAAAAATTAAAAACTTTTCAAAAATCAAACGAAGTTAAAAACCTGCAAAAGTTTACGCTCAGTGTGTTGAATTAAAAATATTTGACGAACTACTTGGTGCACTTAGTCAACATACACAAGAAGTACGATTTGTGTATGTGTGTCATTTTCTTCATATTCCCTTTATACTTGAGTTTTTTTAAAGTAATTTTATCTTGTAAGTTAAGAGAATGTAAAAAACTTATTTTTGTAGTACTTCCATTGTAGTTGTTAATTTGTAATTGCTTATTAATGTAAACAAAAGGAATATATTTTAATGTATGAAAGTACGAATAACATTTCTCTTAATTTAGATTATTTGTCTAACTTTATTTCCTTCAGTCTCGAAATAAGGGTAAAAAAAATGTAAGTGGAATATATATATATACATATATAAAAAACTTATTTTTGTTATATTTTTATTTTCAGTGTGTTTGTTTC
This sequence comes from Lycorma delicatula, assembly GCF_047948215.1. NCBI lineage: Eukaryota > Metazoa > Arthropoda > Insecta > Hemiptera > Fulgoridae > Lycorma > Lycorma delicatula. The sequence continues at coordinate 129,285,031 of NC_134463.1, read as the reverse complement.
TAATATTCCTTTTGTGTAGGAGTTAAAATATCCAAAATCACATAATTTAAAGAAATTTATATACATAATTTATTTATCTTTCACTTTGTGAATGAAACTAGGGGCAAAAAGACAAGAATAATTGTGCAAACATGTTTCAGTTAACTTTCTAGATTTAATTTATGTGCTTTACAAAGTCATATAATGTACAATACTTTTATAATTTTCAGACTTTTACTTTACATATAAAATAATTTTTTGTTTCTCTTGAAATTTTTTTTAGAAAGACTGTTCTCACTTTATTTTAATTACAAACTTTTGCGCATCTTGTTTTTGATAGTTGATTTTGATCAATACAATGTAACTTTATAATCGTATATCATATGTATTTGTAATTTAAGTATGAATATGAATATAAAATTTTTTTGAGGGCGTTTATTAGGTAAGAAATAGTGTTTTCATGTTGTGTAACTGAATAAATTGAAGTTATAAAACTTGAAAAAAGGGACATTAAATGTTGAAACCATAGAAAATGGATTCAAATTTGAGGTATTTTACAAATTTCTGGTTGTGGACACAGATGTTGTGTTTGTTTAATATTAAGTTACTTATTACAGAGTGTATATGCTTTTACATAAAATTTTATTAATTTAAAAAATAATTTGTGTTGCGATCATAAATTTCATGTTATCGGTTTGTAGACGGCGAGTAACGGTGACTTAAATCAGGGAATTGAGCTTCAGCCACCTGATGGAGTCCTGAATGGCTCTGGTGGAACAGAAATTGCAGTCCCTGAACCAAAACATGAAGAAGACGATGAGCCTCCATCAGAACTGTTTATACATCAAGCGATTCATACCATAGAATACGTTTTAAGTACTGTATCGCATACGGCCAGTTATTTACGGTTATGGGCATTATCTTTGGCTCATGCTCGTAAGTATATCATTATATTCATTAATAAAATTTTAATAGTGATAAATATTTTAAGAAACTTATATAAATTTTATTTTAAGTCTCCTTTTTTCTTTGTTTTTAAGCGATTGATTTTGGCAGTCATATTACTTTTTTTCCAGAATCAAGTTCCCGTAATTTGTCACTGAAATTTTAGCCAACTCAGTTTTTTCATTCTTTATAGAATAAACAGAATCCAACAGATGTTGGGACTTGTTTTGAGGTTTACGGTTTTGAGGTTTATTGACCTCAGATGTGACATTTAAATACATTTTAATGAGGAATGAGATGAACAAAAGAAAACTGTCATCTTATGAGTGTGGAGAATGAAAATGCGAATAACTATATGCTATATTAAACTAAAATCTCTGACCCAAAAATCACTGCATAAGGGAATAATAATCCCTGATTCAAATAAATAAAAAAATCTTTTATTCTGATTGATACTTAATAATACATTACATATTGCTTGTGTCAGAATGGAGTAGTTATGCTACTCCATGAATAAAATATTAGAAACTGTCCCAGAATTTGTCTTTTACTTTTCCTGTTTAGCCTCCGGTAATTACCATTCAGGTAATACTTCAGAGGATGAAATGTATGAGTGTAAATGAAGTGTAGTCTTGTACAGTCTCAGTTCGACCATTCCTGAGATGTGTGGTTAATTGAAACCCAACTACCAAAGAACACCGGTATCCACGATCTAGTATTTCCCAGTGTTGGTTCTAAAACCTAAAAATATTCATTTAGTGGACTGTATTTCCAAGATTGATTCATCCGTTGGGTGGATAATAAATAATGTGCGGAATTGCCCAAAATCTTGGATTATTGTTGTTTATTGAAAACCATTAATAGCTTAATGTTAACTTACGCAGAACTAATCTTACAATCGTGAATTTTAAATGTCGACATGAATTCTCTTGATTTATAAAGCATAAGATTATAAGAAGAAAATCAAAACATAATATTTAAAGAATTTTTTATTACGTTAGATTCACATATTAAAACATAACATAATATATTAGATTCGCGTATTAAAATATAACATAAGATATTTCAGCATTAATTGAAACATATTAAATTTTTAACAAGCAATTATAGAGAGAGAGTTTACATTTTGTAGAGTCTTGTACATTAGATTGAGGTGAACATGGTTTACAAGGTGAACAAGGTAATAAAACATGGTTTTAACATCTTTAAAGAAAACAATACAACAATTCAAAAGATGATTTTCTTTTGTTTTTTAATTAAAGTTCTTCTTATTACCATAAACATATGAAATGATATAGTTAAATCTTAATAAATAATACAAAACTTATTACATTGCTAATACACAGCTACATAAATCCGAACGCCTATCGTTCGAGTAGCGGACTTATGCGAGCACATGCCGCAGCAGAGAGTAGTACTAACTAACCAGCAGGACGCGAACCATATGTTCGGTAGAAACACGCTGAACACCCAGAGTTTGTCTAGATAGATAAAGTAAACCTTTGTACAATTTTGACCAGAATACTATCACAAAATATACAATTAATTATAAAATAAAAATATAAACATATAAATAATTAAGATAAATATGTGAAGATAATAAATACAAACAAATATGAGGGTCATTCAATAATTAAAGAGATAAATTGATGTAGAAAAAAACTGTAAAATTTTACAAAATAGACTTTTACTACTTCTCAACATAATCCCCACCAATATTAATATACTTGTCCCAACGATGATCTAGTTTTTTTAATACCTGATGCAAAGAAGTCTTTGTCTTATATTGTTTGAGCCACTTTCTCACAAATTCTTTGACCTCCTCATTGTTACTGAACATTTTTCCACGTTTCCAAACAGCCTCCTTTAGCGGACCAGACAAATGGAAATCCAAAGGAGCCAAATCTGGACTGTAGGGAGGATGTGGTAGTACCTCCAAACCCATTTTTCCATTGGTTTCTTGGGTCACCTTGTTGTGTGTGGATGAGCATTGTCATGTAGCAATATCATCATGCCTTATCTTTGAGATTTGTGACGTTTTTCTCTCATTGCTGGCTTTATTTTTTTCATCAATATGTCTGAGTGGTAGACACTGTTTATTGTATGCTGATTTTCCAAATAATCTCAAAAGACGACACCTTGGGCATCCCAAAAGACGGTCAACATGGCTTTTCCTGCTGATGCTTGCGTTCTGAATTTCTTTCAGACAGGTGAGCTGGTGTGCTTCTATTCCATGCCTTGTCTTTTGTACTCTGATTCAAAATGGTGTACCCAAGTTTCATCGCACGTTAAAATCTTGTTTAGAAAAGTGTTACCTTCTCTTTCATAGCATTCTTTTAAGTCTGTACACACTTTGAGTCTTGTTTCCTTGTATTGTTGGATTAACTCTTTTGAGACCCACCTAGTATTTGTTTTGCTGTACTTGAGCTTGTTGCTGATAATTTTATAAACTGTGCCAACACTTACTGCAACTGTGTTTGCTATATGTTCAACAGTAATACATCAATCTTAACAAATAATGTCGTCAATGCAGGTTTCAAATGAAGCAGTTGATACTTCAACTGGCCGACCAGGACATTCCTCGTCAGTCACTGAGGTTCGATCATTTTTGAACTGTTCTACCCACTTATAAAAATTTCTGCGGTTCATACAACTTTCACCATACTGTAAAATTATTCGAGAAAAGATTTTAGCCGATTTTTCACCTTCAGAAAGCAAAAAACGGATCACTGAATGTTGTTCAACTAATGTGGAAACTTCAAGCAGACACGCCATCGTTAAATGCAGTATTGAGGTTATAAACAAAACAATTTTTATCTGTGAGCTGTTCTCAGCTCATCGCAGTGATGCCAACCTAAGTCATGAAAGTACAAAACTTCTCCTACAAACTGTTTCATTTCTACATCAGTTTGTCTCTTTAATTATTGTATGTCCCCCGTAATTACAAAATAATTCACAATTCAGCACTAGCAGTAATAAAAATTATTCAAGCACATATTTATGTTCATTTTAAATGGAGGTACAGAAAATTCAGAGGGTTTCTTCAATTTTATTAAATTAGTATTATCTAAAAATTAATCTACAGAATAATATTATTTCTGTAAAACAAAATCTATGAATTGTATTTTAAATAAATCGTTGGGAAGATTTTTTTAAATGGTTTGGTTATTTATTAAAGTTGAGAATAAAAGCATAATAAAGACCCTTTCTTATAAGATGAAGTATTTTATTGAGTTACACCAAAACAGTTCTGTTCTCTGCTTTGATACAGATGGATGTTATTATTATTTTTCTTTTTAAGAATAACTAACTATTCTTTTAAACAAACATTGTATGTACATATACAAAATTTTAAAAAAATATGAAAAAGAGTATATAGTTAAATTTACTATAACCCTAAATAAGTTGTGTTATAAAAAAAATAAACTTATTTTATGGTATATTTGTTACAGAGTTATCAGAGGTGTTGTGGAGTATGATATTAAAATTTGGTCTTCGCGGTGACTCATATTGGGGTGCTGTAGCATTGTTTATATCATTTGGAGCATGGTCGCTGTTCACATTGGCCATCCTTGTAATGATGGAAGGACTGTCTGCATTTTTACACACTCTTCGTCTACATTGGTAAGTCATCTTCTAGATGAAAAATTATAATTGCATTCTGCTGAGGTACCTTCTTATTTACTACCGAGTAAATATAAAATGGCAATTCTATTATTGGTAGCGCTTCAGTTTTCAGACTTTTTAATAAAACTGTTCAATAAAAACCTCATTATTTTATAACATTGTCAATCGTACTTGAAAACTGTTTCTAGCAGGGTACCTTAAAGATTTAAGTTCTAACATGCTTAGATGTCATATTTTTCTAAATATCTCTAATTTGTAATTTTTTTTGTTTTGTAATTCATTGCATTTCCTGGTATAGAATTCAACCTTTGATGCTTAGTTTTTGCATTTATTTTCCTCTAAAGGGAGTTAAAATTTTGCACCATCTGAGGTTCTTCATTTTTGTATATTTTTTACCTTCATTGATTATTGATAACTGATCACATCTCGTATCAGTTAGGTGATGCCATAAGCCACATTATAAAATATTGCCACTTAACAGCAGCTCTAAATATGACTGACCTCCAAAGAAGTGTGTACAGTTCACAGCGTAGAACTATGGGAAGTGTAAATAAAATTTGTTAAAAGATCTATTGATATACCATAAAATTTAATTATTAATAAATGGAACCGCCAGAACCAGGGACTGCATGGAACTGTTAGAACTACATTCAACATGTGTCATTGCATTGATAGTGTTTAAGTACATAATGACTTAAGTTTAAAATGCTTCGATATGTTGTTAATTTTTATCATAAAAAAACTGTATATTCTATAAAAATTTTATTTATTTTTCATTAATGATAACAGAATTAATATTAACATTGAGTGGTATTTCCACCATTAGAAAAAAATTTCAGACACTAATTTTGAAATAAGGTGAGGTATCCGTTATCTGTATGTTCTCATCCGTATGAGAGTTCCCTTATTGTCGATGGCTTTGTCACAATACATCCCATGGCTTTGCTCTACATTTTCAGTCACCATATTTTGCCGTAGTGAAGTTCTTTTCAACCATTAAGTAAGCTGATCCTGTCCACTTTTATCCACAACCGGGATGATCTACCAAGTCTCACTATTACTGCCATGAACAAACTTGCTGAAGCGTGTACTGCAGGGATTTGACTACAAGTCGAATATTGTTCACAGAAAGTCACATAGAGCATTTATAGAAATGTAGGTAAATATAGGCGCTAGAAATTCTAATAATAATTTTTCAGTTACCGTTCCGTATCTTAAAACTAGAGCTATATGAAATCAGATGAATCTTTTTGAATCTCTTAATTTATTTTCGCTGTGATTGACGATTATATCGTTTGATTTTTGTCTTGTGATTTCAGGGTAGAGTTTATGAGCAAGTTCTACATCGGAACCGGTTATGCATTCCAACCATTTTCTTTTAAAAGAATATTAGAGAATCAAGAATTTACAGAAGAAGACTAGAACAGTTTATATTATTTATAAATTGATCAAAATGGCGTCCAGTAAATTCTGTTCATATCCGTAAAAAAAAAGAATCAGTATAGTAGTAATTTTAACAATAATAATGAAATATTATTATTGTTATTATTATAACACTCTTTTTTGTTAAGTATTAATCGTTAGTAATAAATCAAGATAATATTATCATTATTTTTATAGTAGTACTATTTTAGGTTGTATAATATTTTTGTAGTCAAACAGCAGGTGGCATGGCATTTTTATTTAACTTGCTGTTTGTTATACATGCATATTTCAGTTTATATCCAGATTTTTACTTTTCTCTATTCAACATTGTTTCATTTTTTCTTTAATTTCTTAAGTTATATGATAACATACTTTAAGAAATTAAATTATTAGTTGTATTTATGACTAATTGTAAGCTCAGAAAATTAGACATAGTAGTTCCTGATACAGATTGTTGGTTTTTAGTACGTAAAAGATAATATTGAGCTTAAGTTTACTTCAGATTTAATGAATTTTAATATTTTATTTCTGTACTACCTTCCTTTTTTAATAATATTTACTGGTGTTAAGGAAAAATGTTTGTTCATTATGTATAAATCTACAAATTTTATAGAATCATATAAAATGTAGGGCATCAAAGTTTAATGGTTTAGATTTAATATTCTTTTTTTAACTTTTGTGTTATTAATGTGCAGTATTTCTATATATTCAACGTTAATAAATAACATAATCAAATTAGTTGTTTGGTTATTATAAAAAATAGTGTATTTCTTGAAATGATGATTTACCTAAGAACTGATCATTGAGAATTCATTTTTATTACATTTTATTTGATTTTTTCATTCTTAATTTACTTTTCCTCTGCAATGAATTGAATAGTCAAATTTATATAACTCTTCAAGGACAGTTTTGTTTACGCATTATTCTGTGTATATCTTCATCAATTGTATTTATATTTTTGTACATATTTGTGTAATTGTACATATTTTTTCTTAACAGTTTCATTTTTTTTTAATTGTTGAATGATTCTTTTTCTATTTTTGGATTTAACTTGTAACTTTTTAATATGCATAGGTAAGAACCCATTCTTTTAGTAATAACGTTTTTACTATTTTTGGATTTTTAGTTTTTTTTTAATGTCATGCAACTTACCTGGTTTTAAATGAATAAATTTTTGCACAAATAAGAAATTTTTTATTATTTTTTTTTTTTTTAAATTACTGTCAAGTAGGTAGTTCTGTAGTTTATTTTAATTTATAAATAAAAATAGCATTTTTAACATATTTTTAATACGTAACCTTTACAGGCCTACTTGTGTTCTCTTTTGTAGCCTTACATAATTTTTAATTTTATGTCAAAATAAAAGTTGTATTTCTACATTTTATTTATATGCCACTATAAAGTGATATTTGTAAATATATGGTCGAAGTAGTATTTTAATATGAGATATGCGAACATATTATAATCAATCAAAAAGCAATTATGTTTTAATGTCATGGGGTGTCATATTATTATCTATAATTTTCATTTACAATTTAGCAATAATTATCAATTTGTAAGATTTGTAGACGGGTGTTAAAATTGTACTTTAGGCTAAGCGTAAAAATATTTATAACGTTTTCCTTCGGGTAATTATATTTCATTTGAAATATATATAAACATGTTTGTGTATTTTTATTGTGAGATTTTTCATTAATAAATTCTTCACTATTTATTTCAATTCAAATTTATAGTAGTAATAAATGTTATTTTTCATTTGTCTTATTTATTTCATTATCTTAACGTAACTGGATTCTGTTTTTAATCTTCTGAGCGATCATTTTTACGTATTTATAAACGATTACCCGCTACCCGCTAGAAGTATTATCCATCTTGTTATAAAAAATGTCAGACTTTTTTAATACAGTGCATTTAGACACTCATTGCGCACTTGCATTACAGATTAATTATAATTATTACTAACTGATAGAACACCTTTTAAAAAGACAGTAAAAATAACATCTTTTTTTATTTTTTATTTTATATCTGTGTATGGACTTACAGTCCATTACATGTTTCAGTTTATTTTACCAACATTTTTGATCAATTTTTTGAAATACTTTATTATCAGAAATTTTAATCATCTGAGCTCGTTCCATGCATAGTAATTTGGTGAGCTTAGTTCCAGTTATCTAGTGATCTTAATGTAGGTGGTGAAATTTCTCTGTGAGAATTTCAGAAAAAAATTTCTTAAGGTTCTCATAAGAGAATAAGAGAGAGTGTATTTATTACACACTACAAGAGTATTACAGTTGTGTAAGAGTCTATTACACAACTTCTGTAAAGTCTAACCTTGGCTATAACTTTTAGATCATGTTTTTAATACTGATTTTAAGCAAGTTCACAAGATTTTAGGAATATTCTTTAGAAAGAAATATTCACAAAAATCCATCAAAAGTTTTATTTATAAAAAATATTATATTACCATAGTATTTTTAAACAAATAGATTTAAAAATTATTGTAGATAATCTAATTAAAAATTATATTATTAATCTTTGCTTAAAGTATACTGTGACTTTCTGAATCTACTGTGTCTAAAAAGATTTATTTAAAAAATTAAAAATGTTGCTTTTTATATAGTTAATGTACAAGTTTATGTTAAAAGTGTAAGTTATATTTTTTAACCTATCCTCAATATGCACATGCGTGCACCTTATTTAAAATTTCTTTTACAATAATTACTTGATCAATATATATTAAAATTTTGATCGATTGTGCCATGTTTTTATATTATATTATATTATAAGACATCATTAGTCTGTATATGAAAGAGCGTTCTGCTCTAGGATTGTTCGTATTTTGTTATTGTAAAACAAATTCCCAAGTGCTCTTAATTAACTATACACTTACATAAGCAATATAATTAATTATATGTTATTTTAATTATTTATTGTTATTATTAAAAATGTTTTAATAAAATAATACAGTAGCTTGTAAAGATTATAACTATGTTATATATTATAACTTTTTGGAACCAGTGTCATCCAACAAAGTATCACAAATAATATATCTGATTGTTGTCTTTTGCACCTTAATCCTTTTATTTTATAAGATTTAATTTAAGTTTTGGTAAACTATAATAATTTTTCAGTAGAACTTTGATTGTATTATAGCTAATAAAACTACAATTATGAAATTGAGCAGATAATGTGTTACAGATTCTTCAAAAATTTTATTTAAAATATCCCTTTACTAAAACAATTCTGGACCGACTGGTCGATTATGCATCAAGAAATTTAACTTCTCAGTTAATAAATTTGTTTGTAGCAGGTACAGTTGTGACTTATTTTTGTTTGATATTTTTCTCAGGTCTTCTGACACAATAGATCTGTTATCTGACTTTAATCATATTCTGTGATAGCAGACATAAATTTTAAATTATTATTATTTTTATATTTAAATTATCTTTCGACTCGGTTATCAATGGTGCAGAAAACTGTTTAAATTAATGAAAAAGTCATAAAAATCTTTAAGTTATTGGAAGCTTAATTCAGAAAAACTGGAAACATTGATTTATAAGTACGTCAGATTAATATTTGTTTAAGATTGTATAATCGGTAATAACTTCAGGATATTTAGCCAGTTGAATTTATAATCAGAAACATTTTTTTATTTAAATATTTTTTCCATTTTATTAGAGTAGAAAATTATTTCACCACGAATCAGTGTTATTTTTTTAAGAGTAAATTGTTCATTAGTTTGATAAAATTTTCCTGACAACAGCGGTTCATACTGCTAGTTACACCTGGATCTATCTGGTACCTTTTGGATAATAGACATGTTCAAGAAACGATGGCTGAACTGAATTTATTTATAAAGATAGTAATGAATAATCAAAGTTCTATATTTACGCGCAACATGGCTGCAGTAATTAATAGATAATTACATAATTTTTTTGTTAATTTTTGAATTTATGTTATCATTTATCATTAATAAAATAATTAAAGGTTTATCGATGCGTTGTTAACACATATGTGTTCAATGTTCACGTATATGTTAACACCGCATCAAATAATTATTTACATGTTTGAGAATTACTGATTATGATGATTTTTTAAAAAAATTATGAAAAAATAATTGATCAATTTTCTAATAATGTATAAATTTATTGTTTTTAAAAATATTTACAGTATTTTGGAAATTGTATTTTACAGATAAAAATTATAAACTTATACCAGACTGAAATTAGAAAAAAGGTAAGGATAAACTTTATCCCTTACTCTCTATTATGTAATTAATTTTCAATCGTGAAAAGATTTTGATAATTATAATTTTATTTAACTTGTTTATATATGTACATAAAATTTGCATATGATAAAATATATTTGTTTAAATAATGAATAAATCGCATGTAATGTACGAATGGCAGGTAAAATACAATATATTAATAATATACTCATATTCTTCTTTGTTTTGTTTTTTTCAAGTATCATTCTTTTTTCTGTTTAGCCTCAGAACCACTATAAGATATTATACTTACAGTGGTATTGTACTTACTTGAGTGGTTGATACTAATATGTATGAATATAAATGAAGTGTTGTCTTGTACAGTCTCAAGTCAACCGTTTCTGAGATGAGTGGTTAATTGAAATCCAACCACCAAAGAACACCAGTAACCACGATCAAGTATCCAAATCCATATAAAAGTAACAAAAAAAAAAAAAGAAGCCAAATTGCGATGCCAAGTTAACTGCTAAACCGACCTCGCAGGTTAGATATTATTAATATATCTGCCTTCATATAAATCGCATCTTAAAAATTTGCCATGAAGCTTTAGGAATAGAAATATCCTAAAATTAGTCAGCTCAAAGAGTAGGGAATGTCTGCCGACCAGCTTGTACTTCTGGGACCAATATATTCATTTTTCTAGTACTGTTTGCTGGTGTAACTTGGGAAAAACCAATACTGAGCTCAACGCTACAATTCTATATGACAATGGTCGTCATTTTGTCATAGTTAAAAAGGTGATTTTTTATGACGCTGCAGATAAAACTGGCAAGTACAAATATACACGCTACATATCTCTCTTTCTCCAGTCACCAGGGGAAGCCCGCAGGGTTCCGTTCTCGGTCCCCTGCTGTGGAACCTGGTGTTCGACGGGTTTCTGGGGTTGACATTCCCAGAAGGAGTCACGGCCCAGGCTTTCGCCGATGACTGTCTCCTTTTAGTTCGTGGAAATTCACGACTACAGCTAGAATGCAGAGCGCAGGCGGCTTTGTCAACCGCCGAAGGCTGGATGGACATACAAAATTTAAAGATTTCTGTGCCCAAGACGAAGTTTATGCTTCTGAAGGGCGCAGGCAAATTATCATGCAGTCGAAACCCCCATATTAAGTATAAAGGCTGTGTAATCAGCCGAGTAAGGGTTCATAAGTACCTATGTGTTTTGTTTGATGACAAGTTGCTTTTTACCAACCACATTAAACAAGTTGCGGCGGACGCTGTCTCTGCGATGCACAAACTTAGAAGGATTGCTCGGAAAGACTACGGGCTGTCTGGTCGCCAAATGTACTTTGTGTACCAAGGTGTCTTTGAGAGTATGATCGCATACGCGGCGCCAGTTTGGGCGCACAGGTTGGATAGAAATAGAGCACTGCTTCTAAATTTAAGGAGTGCCCAGCGCAGAGCCTTAATTGTATGCACTGGTGTTTTTAAAACAACCTCCTACGAGGCTACTACCATATTGTAAAAGGCTCTCCCTATCTATTTAGTGGTGAAAGTTTGAGCAGCCATGTGGAAGTTGCGAAGAGGTCGGGAAACCGAGGTATTCGGTTTCAGGCCGGGCTAGAACCGGAACGGAACGGCTATCACAATGCACCGTATCTAAATTTCGAATAGTCGCCCATTTCCCGCCTGCGGAAGAGGCTTTGGAGCCTCGCGATGGAGGCATGGCAGCATGAATGGCACACCACGACTAAGGGAAGATCTCTGTATAGATTTATACAGGATCTGGGGGGTTGGTATGCGTCGAGTTCATTTTTAAGGGCGGCGGATGCCCAAGTGCTCACCAACCATGTGAATTTGATGCAATATCTGTTCAGGTTTCGCCTAGCGGCTGGCTGATGAGTTGTGTGTCTGCGGGGAGGTCCAGTCGAACGAACATTTAATGTTCGACTGCCCTGCTCTTGGGGGGGCCACCCTGGAACTTAGAGGTCAGGGGGAAAACTGGCCGCTCATAAACGGCGAGTCGATGTGGCGTGAGCCGCATTGTCGGACCGTGTGGGAGTTCCTCGATGAGGTTGCGATGTTCAACCGTCATCGTTAGATTGTTTAATTTAAATGGGATTTATTGATTCCTGTAGCGTGTCTGTGAGAAGTCTTCCTTGAAATAATGGCTGCCATCAGCCAGTAATAAGCTCCAAGCGCTTTAAATGGTGGACAGGCACTAGCTGGCAAACAGCGACCGAGGTGTGGCGGCTTAAATTGCCGTCTTTTTAACTTATAACTTTTTTAGTTTTAAATTGTAACAAGAGGTGCGCCTCCCCGATCTAGTTTTAATGTGACAAGTGAGCGGTAGGGACACATAAAGCGGGTGCTGTACGGCACCCGGCTTAACTGCTCACGCAAGATAGGAGCTCACTAGGAGCATTAGGAATAACGACGTCGCAAATCTGTTTTTGAGGCACAGTAGCCGTTATTTGGCACGGAACATTTGGTCTATGCTCTAGGGCGACCGAATGGGGTGGTGGCGGGAGAGATGCCAGCTAACCAATCCCTGGTAGGATTCTTAACTGGTCGTAGTCGATGATTGCGTGAGTGATCGTCGGCTAATAGTTTTTGAATTGATAGATGATCTCGGATAAAACTGAGATCTTACGTAATGTTGGATGATCAGTTGTAGAAAGTGCTTATCGTTGTGTTCAAAACGATGTTGATTCTCATCGCGTGGATGTTTTGTCTTCACAAGTTACTGGAGTAGAGGTGCATAAGATAATCTATAGCTTTGCCAGAAGTAAAGCTACTGGCTTTGATTGAATAACGGTGGTGCTACTTGTTCGTTCAGTGTGGGAATTCCTTAAGTATTTAACAAAAGTTATTTCCGGGCCATTTTCCAATTTGTTAGAAAAAGGGAATAGTTAAATTGTTGTTTAAGGGTGACGACAAGGATACCACTGTTAGTTCCCCATATCGGCCTCTTATGTTATTGGTAGGTTTTCAAGAAGAAACTACATCTGTGCATTAATGAGTTGAATGAGAGTTTTAATGAGCAACCAGTTACTGATGTAGGATCAGTATGGCTTTCTTCCTGGTAAGGGGGATGAAAGATGCTATTTTACGAGTTTTAAGCATTGTCAAGAATAGTAGTAGTCAAGAACAGAAGTTCTGAGTATGTCCGGAGGATTTTCCTTGACATATCCAGGACATTTAACAATCTGTGATGGCCTTCTGATTTATTTCAATTACAGAGATGTGGGTGTAACTAAAATGAAATGCAGGTAATGTATGCATAGCTACTTTGGGCTTTGATATGTTCTTTTGTGATGGTGGCCATGAAGTGGTGAAGACACTGTCTAAGAGTTGTCCCTAAGGCAGTGGGCTGGGCCCCTTATTATAGGTTGCGAAGTTTGATTCTTTAATGCGGCTCTCGCTTACGCCGATGACTGGCTGCTGCTGGTTGAATGATGTTCATGGAATGAAGTTGAACTCTGTGCCTGTCAGACATACAGGACACACTTGAGCTGTGGAACCATCAATATAAGATGACATTCTGTCCGGGTAAAACAAAAATGACTGTGCTGAAGTGCCATTTGGCTATGATGCAGCGAGTTCATGTTTCAATGTCAGGACATCGAATTCGATATGTTCAAGTTCAGAAGTACCAAGGGGTACTCCTTGACAAAAATGTTCTTTTAACAAGTACTTATACACTGCAAAGAAAGCTAGTAGTGCCTTCTTTGGTATTCAATGTGTGGTTAATCTGGATCGGGATCTGAATTTTAAGTCTGAGTATCCTCCATAAGGATGTGTATGAGGCAATTATGTTGTATGCTGTACCTGTTTGGGTGGATAGGCTAAAATTTAAAACTTATAGTGAACAACATTTTTATCAGGGGCCTTTTGTTGTTACAGTTACAGGTGGTTACCGTACAATTGCTCATGAGGCTATTCTGGTGATTACTGAAGTACCTATCGATGTACTTGCACTTGAGAATCGACAACACTATTTCCCAAATAAGCTGGGTTGACTATCTTCTGCTAGAATTAAAGAGATTGAGAATGATGCATTTCAATTACGGTAGACTAGGTGGGATGAGACGGCTGATGGGTGTTACACGCATGATCTTTTCCCTGATATGAGGAGTCTGCAGGGCCCTGTTGGATATTTCCTAACAAGTGTATAACTCTGATTCTTTCGAGCCATAATACTTTTAGGGATAAGTTGGCTCATTTCGGCCCATCTGATTCAAGTTATGTCTGTGGTATGGCATATTAGATGATACCTTTCATGTTTTATATGTCTGTCATCGGTATCATGAAAGACGATTAGAGGTAGCAATGCAGCTTGGGGATATCAGGTTATTTTAGATTAAAATGTTAATTGAAAAAAACCAGGCGAACAGTCAATTATGAACTTCATTAAATATTTGGTTCTTCAGCGAGTCGCAGAGGGCATGTAAGATGAGGAGTTCGAGTTATCTGGGTGGTTAGGGACTGCTTGGGCATTCTCTTGTTGCCAAGATAGGCGCTCTGTACTTTTGTTTTTGTTCTGTTCTTTCATGATGTTGTTTATTTTATCGAAAGGGCTGTAGCTCAAAATTAAATTTTTTTTTTCTACTCTGTTCTGTTCGTTTGGGTAGTTTGTTTTCGGTTTTGTTTTGTGTTTATTGATACTTTACACAGATGGAAAAGTCATTCATTGTATTTACATCGGTGGCCAAGCTGTTAACCAAGAGATGTTATTCAGTCTGCAGGTTCGGAAGATGACCTCCAGTAAAGTCCACCAGGGCTAGGTACAGAGGGGGTGATGCGGCGACCAGAATCCTCACATGGCAGGATCTTTCCCTCCAGGATCAGGATGTCCATTAATGTTTAATATGAGTTATTGTATCAAATTAGTTTTCTAATAAATCGAATGAATATAATGGAAACTTACATATTTAATGGATTACTTATATTCATTGGAATTATCGACCTTAAAGGTTTGGTACTTTTAATTTAATGTATAAATTAAAAGACTAGTAACATACTCTATTACAGAATGAGAAAATTTTCAGACAAAAGTGAGAAAGAAAACTTTTCAATTTTGTAGAGAAAATTTTCATAGGTGAAGGGGCAAAATAATTTTCAGCTTTTACTTCAAACCGATAAAATTTACATCTAAGCTTTGTAGCTTTTATAATTAGCAGAAATCATAGTCTATTATTATTCCATTTTTCCCCCATTACAGTAGACTTTCTTCAAGTACCATCATTCTTTGCTGTATCAGATTGAAATAAGATTCAGTGAAGAAGTATTTGTGATGTGAATATTGTTAATGCTGTCTTTACAAATAATCACTTACACCGCTGTAGAATATATTTTTTTTAAAAAAGGTTAAAATCAAATCAAAATAATAAATAAAAACATCGCATCTTATTGAATTTATTTGTAAAAAGAAAAACATTGCACAGATACACTTTAAGAAATATAATTTTATACAGGACATTATCTTTAATATTTAATAATTAAGTACAGTACTATTTTCTGGCACACGTTTCAGACTTGCAGACATTCACTCTTTTTTTTTTATAAAATTAAAATGAATCTCCATTATTATGACAATATTTACTAACAACTGTATTAAGGTGAAATTTATTAGTAAACATTTAATAAAAAACCGATAATGCTAAGAAAAGAATTTAAATCATTGCTACACATAGATATACTAATTTTAGTAATAAGGCACTACATAACGCTTATCACATTAATATTATATAACTTATAATTAACAGAGTTCAATCTCCCCATAGCCTAGTCTAGTATCAGCTTTCAGCAATGTCTATGGAAGGTAAAGGCAGATGAACCTAAAAACAAATTTTCTACTCAAGATAAACTTTATTTTCAAAAAATATATAACTTTTTTTCTGTAATTTATTGTACATTATTAAATAATAATTAAAGGTTAACTCATTCTTCTTTCTAAGTGATGTAAAATTCAATGCCATCAAAAACAGAATGCCCTTTTTCCTGTAATGTAAATATTACAATTTAGAGACTGTCTTTAAATGATAAATTCTGCAATTAAAACGATTAACTTTTGTCAGTTATTTAAGAAATCTCAACAAGACACTATTTTTGGATTTTTCAGCTACGCATATACAAGATCTGATTAAGAAGTATTCAAACTTATGTATTTATCTCAGCAAGGATTTTGATCCTTGCGGCATGCCGGTATAACATAAGCTCATCTCAATTTTTCTACGGATAATAGCAATACAAAATGTATTATCATACATATAATTTTATCTTGTTTCTGTAAACAACACTGCAGAGATTACATGAGGTAATGAATAATATAACAGATTTAAAAGTGGCCAAACTTCAGTTAACATGACCAGCATTCAGGTAAGCTGACAAGCTGAAATTTATATATAATTAACAAAATGAACAGATTTCATCACACATCAAGATCACCCATCCGTTGAACATACAAAAGACATCAGATTAATGATGGTTCTGAACACACTATTCTAACAGACGATTTACACTTGTGAAAGTGGCCGTGAAATTTGCGTTAAAGCTATTTTCATGTAAACAGAATTAATTCGGTCCTTTATGACATCATGCAAGACTAGCTGGATGTGACAAAGGTGATTCTCACTTTATAAAAACCACAATAGGTGGTGATGAATCCTGGATATACAGGTATAACCCTAGAAAAAAAGTCCAGTCATAACAAAAGAAGTCTACACCATCCTTAAAGCAAAAGAAAGCAAGATGTTAGGCGACTTAACAGATGTAACAAGACAAAACCATTGCGATCGAACACAAAGAAGGCTTGTTTGATCCAAATATTCCCAGGAACATCAAACCACATTTCTTACTTCCCGAAACATAAATTCCTTATGATTTTTGCTTGAAAAATCACTAAAAGGATCCCAATTTAAGAACTGGGAGGACGTAACGAAACATGACGGTTCAGCTGTCACCCATATAAAAAGAGAACTTACAGGAAGATTTTCACCAATGGAAATCTGCCAAGTTACACAAGTGAAATCAAAAGGGAACTACTACTTTGAAACTGATTTAGAATAAATTTTTCTATCTTCCTTATGATGTAATCCAGATACTTTCTGAACAAGCCTTTTGTGTAAGTCACACTGTACAAAATTAGTTATAAATATCACACTAACAATTTAATTCCATCACACTAACACTTTCTCAGGAACCAGTTGTTTCTATTTTGTCACTATTTTTGGAGAATTATTAAACTGATGGCCATGCAAATACATTTTCTAGGATGGAATATTCATACACTGCGCTAATTCTAAGAAAATAAGGAAAGCATCAAGTTTGAAATTTTGAAAAAAAATTCCTTATGTAGGAAACAAAATATGAATTTATGAGTAGATATAGTACAATAAAGCTCAGATAAAACAGAGGATATTAAAACAAACCAAGTGAATTCTAACTGAATGTGATTCTTAACTATATTTTAAAGATTACGACTACAAAAAATATGCAATGTAATATTATTATGAAACATGTTTAACAATGACATTAAAAATAATCATGACGAAAGGCTACAAACTAAACACATACAGAAATAGTCAAAACAATCATTTACAAAATGAGGATTATTATTCATCCAGTTTATTTACATTTTTGTTTGTTTTCAGAATTATTTAAAAATTATTTTGTTTCTATGATGAAAGCTCACTCTCTGCGATAGAAGTTTGTTTATTTCAAAGATACACAAACACACGCATATACTACTAGCAATCTTCTTTTCAATCAGATTTTCTTCAGTTTCAAAAAATATTTGAAAAATAAAGCCAATAAGATAAGGTAAAACAATGTTTTATGAAAATTAGCCTTTAAATAAAGAGTAACTGATGGTGGTTAGGCAGTGGGTATTACCTTAAATAATAAGCTTAATATGCCAAGACTATGTGAGATTTTGGATACCATTAGTTTATTATTTTCATTTTAAATCATCTTATTTACTAATTGAACCACTGCGATACATCAGAACTCCAGAGTAGATGTCCATACTCTAGTGGTGTTGATAGAGTAAAACTTCATAATTATCTAGAATTTTTTTACCCTATAAAATGATAACTTTTTGCTAGAATTTTGAGTTTCAAGTCATTTTTGGAGGGTTAAGAAGGCACGATCTTTTAGAATGTTGAGAATTTCCTCAGAAAAATCATTTAAATGTTCCTTGACTGAAGTTAACATTTTTTATTGTGAATTTAATTATATTGTTTGCATTACTTTTTTTTTGTTTTACACAATCTAGCCGGGCAAATGATAATTGATGAAGTATGATTTATGGTTCCCAACAAAACTATTTCTACCTCATAAGAAGTTTCATAGTTCCCCTTCCTCCTTACCTTTAACTGTTCTTTGCTGGATGGAATGAACAGGAATTAAGTATAGACTTAAAAGTAATAAGCAAAAAACAGTTTAAATATGGCTACTGAATCACAGTGATTGCATTTGCATGTCCCAGAAAATCATTGATAAGCAGATACTTCTTTAGCAAAGCATTGTTTCATGGTAATTCAATTCCTTTCTGAAATATTACACAAAGCAATTGAATAACAACCGACATATCAATAAGTTAAAGCTGGGCCAGCTGTTACTAAAATCTGACCTAAACTAATCTACAACACACAAAAAGATTAACTTAATTTACAGGTGATTTTTATTTTTAATTCTATTATCTTATATAGTTCTACTTTCCTCAGTTACTTCAATTTTTCTTAATTTAATTAAACCTTGTTTCATTAATTTTATAAACACTAGTGACATTTTGTACTGTCGAACAATAGTCTGAACTGATGATCTACACTATAAGAAGACTGAACACATACATTACTTAAGATACATTATTTAAAAATTACATTAAAATATTATAAAATAACTGTACACAGAAAACCAGATATCAATGGACTCAATTTACAGTGAAACAGTTTTTTTTATAGTATTCCTGTTTTACTAAGGCAAAAAGAGAAATAGAACTAATTGGCCACAGATGGCCGATCATCATTAATGATTAGCACCAGACATATTACAGAACTTAATATGTAAGTATATGTATTTATTTATCATGACATATATTTAATCTACTAAAATGATTTTCCTTTTAATACCATACTGTAAAAATACTTAATGTTCAAAAATTAATTATAAAAAGTTTATATTAAAACTAAAAAACTACATTTTTTATTTCTAAACTTGGAGCCAAATTAAATTTAATAGAATAACAAATTAATCATAAACAAATTCAAAAAGCTGAACGCTACAGTTTAAGGCTAAATATCTTTATAACACATGACTGAAAAATTAAAAAAAAAAAGCATAATTAAGAAATTAACTTAAAAAATTCTAAATTTAGTAAGCTAATGTAAAATAACACGATTGAAAAGTACCTCAAAACTGGCTACAATTGGAGTAATAAGTGATAACCAAACTATTAACAAAAGCACTAATGTTTTTCGGCGAGTAAATTTTGTTGTAGTTTTTGCAAAGTACTTTAAAACAAATTCATTTTTAAGAATTACAAAACAATTATCTTTTTTTAAGTTATTTAAGGTAAGAAACTTTTCAAAATTAAAAAAAAAAAATATGAACCAAGAAAAAAATATTTAAAAAACAAACTATATGTAAAAAATCAGATGTGGACACCACATGACTTCCTTTTATGCCTATTAAATTACATATACATATTTTTTGCTGCATTTCATTTAAACTTATTTCATTTGAGTGAGATACGATCCTCCAATTCTTTAATAAAGCGGACAGTCACACAATCGCATTGTGTGGACACCAAAATGCATCACTTTTTTGTGTGTCTGTATCAGCATTTTATATAAAGTTTATATATTAATTTTGTTTCACGTTGCTCAAGTAGATGTGTGGTGTAAGTGAGACCATGTTGGATCTGTAACCATGCACACATTGGTTCGAAACCTCATATATATATTTAAAAATTTGTTTTTAAATATATTGATTTATTAATAATTAACATTTTTGATTGGTACATTTTTTTAATTAAATGAAAAGAACATAAATAAAATCTTTTTCGCTCACAACTTCTGATTTTTCTCAGTTTTCTTTTGTATTATTACTGAATTATTATTTATTGTTAATTTTTTTTTATAATAAGAGGTTAATAATTATTAATAAATAAATGTATTTAAATTTAAAAAAAAAAAATATATATATGAAGTCAGATTTGAACCGATGTACCTCTTCCCCTTGTAAGATCCAAACATTTCATTAATTAAAATTTTATTTGGCTATAACTCTCGAACCAATGAAAATAAGCACCGCTTATGATATATCATTGAAAAGCTATTAACAAGGGCTTATTACTGCAGTTAAGAAAAAGCCCAAAATCCAAATTTATTTAGAGGTCTGACTGTATACACTTTTTTGGTCCAGTCAATTGCAATCAAAAGGGGAGGTGCACAACTAGATGTTACAACAGTCCTAAACACAAAATTTCAACATTCTATGGCTTATTGTTTTTGAGTCATGCGAGATACATGTATATACAGATATCTGACACTGAAACTTGGATATTTTCGTTGAAATCTGAAAACCAAAATTTTTCTCGATTACAATACTTCCTTTACTTCATACAAAGAAGTAAAAAGAAAGGTTAGTACAGACATTGATTTTAGTATATCATATGATAATGTGTGGGTCATTTTAATAATGAAATAATTACGGATATAAAATGTTTTGGAAATATGTATCGGTGCACTCAGGTGTTGAAGTTAGCAGCAATTCTGATCAACCAAAGTAGAAGAAACATGGTGGTTTAAGAGAGAAACATAGGAATACCTATAATCTATACTAGGACTTCTATAGTTTACCTAATTGTAGATTTGCAGAACTATATGTAAAATCTCATTTTGTCTATTTATCGATACAAAAAGCAAATTAGGTTATTTCTGGTTCTTAATAATAAAACAAGTAAATTACAACAAAAAAACTAAATTAGATTTTTTTAATAAAAAATAACTAGATATAAAATCAGTTGAAAATTCTGATCTGATATGATATTCCATGAACTGATTTCTTTTTTTATCATTATATTTTTTACAAATAACTTAATTGCAGATTAACAAAATCAATTATTTTTTTATGAATATATAAAAACTTATCTAAAACAAATAAATAGTATATATATATATATATATATATATATCCTGAGAATAGTTATCCACATAAATCACTCAAATTTATAACAAATTCGTATCACTCTTGAGTATGATACCGTACCATAACAGATCACTATTTAAACTTTTATTGATAACATTCTGGTTTTGAGAAAAAATGAATGCAATAACAAAAATTATATTTCCTGAAAAAATATAAAACGTGTGTAAATAATAATGTTACAATAAATATATCAATAAAAAGATATGAGTTTATGTAATTAACCTCGATGTAAAACTAGATTTTAAATCCAGTAAGGTCAGTCACATAAACTTATATCAGATCTCATGAATAATAATAAAATAATTACAAACACAATACAATGAACAAATTAGTAACAATATTATAAAATTATATTTGTCTACAGACTCTACTTGTTTCACTAGATAGAGAATAATAATAATAATCCCCTGAGGTAAATCCATCTCCACGTCCAGATCAATAACATCTACAAAGCACGTCTGGGGGGGACAATGGCTGTGCACTTGTCCCAATACTCCATGACTTGCACAATACTCCACTCCAAGCCGTCTAATAGAGCTCTGGTCAATTTCCATTCTGGGTCATGTGGTGATGGGGAATGGATCACCGTCGTTTGTCATCTCATAACTAAACTCCCCTGCGTGTTTGCCATGCACGAAGACCTGTGTCACTGGAAATGGGGATCCTGGCACTTGAGTAAAACCTAGCCGTTGGTCTGCAAAACCACGTCTAGGTGTAGCAATACGTCGCTTTGGCTCCTACTTTGGGTAAACAGGAGGACAGTTTGCTAACCACTGCCGGTCAATCAGCTCGTTTACGACTGTACCTTTCGCTTGCGGAAGAGGCTGGTAAACAGGTGAGAGCCCGACATGCCTTGGCAGGACTAGTTTCCTGTTTCAGGTGGATTGGGGTCTATATCTCTCTGGTAGCCCTGGCATCTCAAATGTGTGGCTCCGTGGTGGATGGGGAGCCAGAGAGACAAATTATTCTATATAACTCTTATGGAATCCAAAATTTTAAACTCTCATGCGGTAACCCCAGACAACCCTGAGGGCAAACGTCCTCATTGTGAAGTCTCTCCTCCTTCGGCGTCATCGAAGAAGAAAAGTGTAGCTGTAAGGCATAAGACGATAGTTCCATCAACAGGAATTCCTTGGCCAAGGTATCTTGTTGTTAGGAGAACAAGGTATCTTGTTGTTAGATAGCAGTTTTTCAGACATTAGTCCCTTTGTCATAGCTAAAGAACTCGCGACAAATGCTGGTGGGCCAGTCAAGGGACCCAGGAAGACACAGGCTGGGTTATTCATTGAAGCACTGAACGATGTGCAATCAGCAAAGTTATTAGAAATGAAAGAATTAGCGAACATTGACGTTAGTGTGGAAGCTCACAGCACACTTAACTATTCCAAAGGGGTAGTGGTCTGTCGTGACTTGCTTAATTGTAGTGAGGAAGAGATTGTTAGTGAGATGGCGTCGCAAGGCGTCATCGCATGTAGGCGATTGAACATGAGAAAGGATAGTGAAGTGCTACCCTCTTATTCTCATGTTCTTACTTTTTTAATAGGCCATCGTTGCCTGAAAAGATAAGGGCCGGAATCCATCGGTTAGATGTACACGCCTATATCCCACCACCGATGAGGTGTTTCAAATGCCAGTGTTTTGGCCATATCTCAGACAGATGCAGTCGTGAAGAGATTTGTGCGTGTGGCCAAGCGATCCATGAAGGTGAACCCTGTAAAGAAATCCCTTTATGTGTGAATTGCGGAGGGCAGCATTCAGCGAGATCTAGGAATTGTTCTGCTTTCAAAAAAGAGATCGCAATACAAGAAACTAAAGTTCTCAGGAAAATTAGTTATCTTGAAGCGAGAAAGTTGGTTAACGCACAGTCACCGGGCGAAAAGACCTTTGCGCAAGCGGCTGCCCCTAGCACGGACACCTCTTCACCACAATTGGTTGATAGTTTACTCAGGCAATTGACGCCAGTTCTAACTGCAGTTTTGGACAAATTTATGGAAAAGAAATTTGCTACAGTTCAGCCAACGCTGTCGACTAGCGATCAACAGCCGAACGTCATCGCCAAATTAAATAAACCATTGGCATTATAAACGCAATAAGTTACTGAGGAAGTTGAACGTACCGGTTAGAAGCAGTCCAGAGCTAATAATACTGGGGAATTGAGCTTATCGAGGGTCAGATGTTCTCAGGAACCTTTACATCTCCCGCAAGGGATAAGCCACCCATAGGACAGAGAGTGCAGAAGATCGGCACCTATGTTGTAGTCAGCTTGGAGAAAACAGGAACGACACAAGACGTGACGTCGCCGCTGGTGATTTAAGCACCTTCAACCGGACTACTGAAATTAACAATCCCAGTCTTACGCACAACTCTGCCAAACCCTGAGACTATGTTAGTCTCAAGTGAGGAGAGTGACTCCGGTTCTGTGGGGTCGCTAACTGACTCAAGTTGTACCACAACTACAAGAAAGAAAAAAGGGTAAGCCCTAAGGTTAATGGAGAATATAATACAATGGAATATTAATGGTTGTGTCTCGCACCTATCTGAGCTTCAACTACTTATGAAAGAACACAGTCCTGCATGCATGTGTCTTCAAGAAACACACTTTAAACCAGAACAGGATTTCCGTCTGCGTGGATACGATGTGATACATGCAGATGTTGTGTTTGATCGTCGAGGAAGCGGTGGTGTTGCCACTCTTGTGTGTTCACATCTGTCTATTCCAACGAACAGAACTAGATACTATGCTGCAAGCTGTCGCCGTACGGTTATTGTCTCCAGTTGAAATCTCCATTTATAACATATATCTGCCAGACGGGAACTGGGATGTTGGGGATCTGCTGAGCTTATGTGGTCATAGATTTGTCATTTTATAGTCCAGTATTATCGGTTTCCTTAGATTGGGAATTTGACCCACACCTATATGGGAGTGACCACTTTCCGATTGTGATTACAAGAGATATACGGCAAAAACCACCGAAGTTTATTCAGCGGTGGTGTCTTAAGCGTGCCGATTGGATTAGCTATACGAACAGCATGGTAATGCCATGTTGTACTGGAAATATCAATGAGGATATAACTGGGGCAAAACAGCAATTATCAGTTTGGCGAAGGAAACCGTTCCTAAAACCACCCCAACTTGGGTGAAAGCAAGTGTACCGTGGTGGGGGGGTCGAAGTAAATCTAGCAACTAGCAGGAACAAGAGAGCTTTCAATCTATTCAGGAGACGACCTACCATGGAGAATTTAATATCTTTAAGACATCGTGCCTATGCCAGACACGCCATATTATCTGCAAAAAAAGCATCCTGGGAAATATACATATCCTCCATCGACAGTGACACATCTGCTTCGCAGGTATGGAAGACAGTTAGGGCCATAGTTGGCCGGTCCCATGGCCATTCATTGAACGCGCTCAAATATGCTGGTGTCGTCATAGTCGATCAACAGGCTATTGTTCAATTGTTGGCCGATCAGTTCGAAGCTGTGAGTAGCAATGAAAATCATCACATGGATTTCATTCGCATCTCACAGGCAAGCATGGCTAAACTTTTTAACAGACGACGACCTCTTTTATAACGTACCGTTTGCATTCGTCGAATTCGATAGTGTCCTAAATGGCTCATGATAGTTCACCTGGATATGACAATATTCCGTATGCTTTCGTCAAGAAGCTTAACAACAATTGTAAAGCGTCAATGTTACACTTGCTCAGTAGAATATGGGTCTCAGCCTCTTATCCACAAGCAAAGAAAGCAGTGATCACACCGCTTTTGAAATAGGGGAAAGATCCTATAGATGTTAAGAGTTACAGACCGATATCTCTCACATCGTGTATTAGCAAACTTTTGGACAAAATGATATGCTCGTTTAGTATGGTTGTTGGAGAAGAAGCAGCTTCTTTTGCCATATCAAATCGGATATAGACAGCATCATTCTATGACTGACAACATTATACTTCTTGAGAACGCAATACAGAATGCTTTCATTAGCAAGAAGCACTTCATAGGAGTGTTTTTTGACCTTGAAAAAGCGTTTGATATGACGTGGTGGTATGGGGTTTTAAAACAGATGCATGACTGGGGACTACGTGGAAATCTCCCCATGACTGTCGCCAGCTACTTATTTTAGCGCACCATAAAAGTACGCATTGGCAATACGTAATCAACAAGTAAGCGCTTACAAAATGGGGTTTCGCAGGGTCACCCCTTAGTGGCACTCTGTTCACAGTTGCTGTCAATAGGGTTCTGCAGGCAATACCACCAGGAATTGGTAGATGTAAGTATGTATGTGGACGATCTGGCAATTTTTTACGCCAGCACGGAAACTGCAATGGTCCGCTATAAGTTACAGCGGGCAATCGATAATATTGTTGATGCAGCTGGACAGTCTGGCTTTAGGTTTTTGGACGACAGGCCGTGCGCTGTACATTTCAGTCGCTTTCGGAGGGGACACCCTAGTCCACAACTTACAATAAAGAATGTTAGGATTCCGTATAAAAAAGAGGTCAAGTTCTTGGGACTAATCTTTGATAGAGGTCTTATGTGGCATCCTCATGTACGAGAATTGGCAGCTAAATGCAAACGGGCGTTATACATAATCAAATGTATGTCAAATATCAACTGGGGATTGAATCAAGAGGTACTTCTACGTTTGTATACTATCAAGAATCAACTACGGCTGTGCTGTTTATTCCTCGGCTCGAAAAAGCGTTCTAAGAGCCTTGGACGTCGTACAAAATGCCGGGATTCAGTATGCGACTGGAGCATTTCGCACCAATCCCATCGACAGCCTCATGTGTGAATTGGGGTTATCTCCACTACGTTTTCGAAGGGACATCCTATTGCTGCATTATGTGGTCAACATCACGTCTTCATCGCACCATATAAACACGCCAGCGTTTGTTGGGCATCCTCTCCAGGAGGCTTACAACCAGTCTCAGACTTATACCAGACCGGCCAGGATCAGAGCTCGGGAATTGCTGGACAAGTATGATACTGTGCTTCCGAGAGTTGAATCAACGGTGCGTGAATCACCGCCGTGGCTGCTCCCATTGACCATCTTTCAAATGGATCTGACATGTTTTAGGCACTGCAGTTCTGAGGAAATAATTCATCATTTTCAAGAGCTTGTGAGCGAACATGATGGGGAACTGGTTTTCTACACGGATGGCTCTATGACAGTGAACGGCGTTGGAAGTGCCTTCCATTGTGCTGGCGTTAGTCATTCGTGGTCCTTGCCACAAATGATTGCTTCTGTTTATGCAGCTGAGTTGTATGCCATTTGGAAGGCTCTAAGGTATTGTGAGCACTATAGGTATAGAACTTTATCCAAAGTCAACTCACCAGACTTCTTAGCAACATACCACTACTGCTTCCAAACATAATCAAGTCTATATCGGTTTCACTCCTGCAATCACCAAGACTGCCTCCTATGAAATAGTACGGTAACCACCCGTTACCATTAGCAATATTACATGTTGAACCCTTAATAATATGACCCTATAGCTTTTACATTTCAGCTTATCCACCAAAACAGGTGCCGCATACAGCATAATAGCTTTGCACACGTCTTTATACAGAATGTTCATGGTCTTAAAAATTAAGACCCCAATCACAATTGACCACACGTCGATTACCAAAGAAGGCACTACAGGCCTTCTCCGTGACGTATTGAAGATGCTTATTAGATTGTAGTTTCTCATCAAGAAACACCCTGAGGTACTTTTGAATCTGAACATACTTTATACGCTGGCCTGCCAACAAAACACAGACATGCAGACTCACTGCCAAACGGCCTTCGAGGAGCAACATCATAATCTTTTCCGGGCTAAATGTCATCTTGTGTTGATGACCCCACAGCTCAAGCATCCTGTAAGCTTGAGTGGTTCGGTGTTCAACCTGCCTCTTCGAGCATCCTTCAATTAGCAGGAGGTACTCAACAATGGGTTTGAGTTACCTGATCTTAGGGAAAATCTTACCCCACATATTAGCCTTAGCACTTCTTGGGTTTTCCAAAAACTGAATTAAGAAGTCGTACTTTTCTTCAAACGTCCATACTAACGGGACTGAACCTGCAGCCCTCCCATTACCTATAGAAAAGTCCGCAATCATTAAGTGATTTTTAGCCTTTCCAGCCCACAAGAAACAGAACCACTTGCTTGCGACTCCTCATCCCCAGAAGAGGATGAAGCGTCGAACCTAACCTCAATCGTTTCCTTAATCTGCTAGTGAGGTTTAGCCTGCTTGGACTTACCCTTTTTCCTTCAGTTTCAGACATTTCTGAAAACATAAACACAACAAAACACATACTGATGTTGTACATAAACAACAGCCAATGTCGAAACACCTTAAAAAATAACTACCAACAGAAACACAAGTAAACCAATAAGCAACACCGTAAACAAAATGGTTGCCAAGCGGTTGCTAATAAACAACAACTTTTATTAAATATCAAAATAAAATAAATTTAAAATTAAATTAAATAAATTAAACAATTTAAATTGAACTAAATAATTATAACTCCTGAATTTCTGAAACCTGTATCGGATACAAATGTCAGAAGGTTTTCTATTCATTTTACTTACATCAATTTTCTGTGTATATGAATGGTTCAAATGATTTGATACTGTGATATCTATTTTCCTATTTTAGATTTGTTACAGATTTGATATTTTAAATTATTTTTTTTTATTAGATCCAAAAAGTTTATTAAATTATTAAGCAGTATATATACAGAGTCAACAGCAAATGAATATCAAACACGAGAAATTATTCAGTCCAACAGATAAAAAATGGATGACATTTCTGGAGAAGAAATTCAACTATTTGACCAAAACAATATAGTTTGTATTGTAAAGCAAGCATCAATTACTAAATCAGGTTGGAGAAAATCAGGTGACAGTGTGCTTATATATACAATTTACATACAACATTTGAATTAATAATAATAATACAAAAATTGAGCTTAAATATAAAAAAAAAAAATTAAAATAACTATACCTTATAAAAATCTTGAATGAATTAGTTTGATCACCTAACAGAAAATTTAATTAACTAATACACTTCTTTTCATAATTCATCCTTTGATTGTATCAGTTTTTTAACCGCCATATCTGCATTATTTATAAATTTAACAAAATCAGATTTCTGAAAAAAAGAAAAATAAATATTCATTCAAAAATTAGTATTATCTATTTGACAATCATGAGTAAAGCAGAAAAAGTTTTATTCAATTAAAAACAAAGATTTATCATTATCAAGACTAGTTAAAATTGCTACTGTTACTGATGTTAATGACACAAAAATGATAACAAAACAGATAAGTCTTCCTTCCTCCTTCTGGTGATCTCATGATCATTAACAAGATGATCACCCTAACAAGATATGAGTCATGATTCACAACTGAAAACTGTATAGCCATGTTAAAGTATCCTGCCTCCAAGTGAACTGTAACAAGATTGCTACGAGTGAAATGGTTTTCTAATAAGTCTGCCGCAATATGGGATATTTTCAGCCCTACACATGAGCCGTTTTTCAAACTTCTCTTCTGTCCCAACTTCATCATTCTTTTCACAAAATGTAGCAAATGACATTACTTAAATAAATCACTCTTTGGCTGCAACTGCTTTACATGCACCATAGCTGTTAATATAATACAAATTTTGTTCCATTTTCTATAATGATTCATTCTTTTTCATAATGTCTAATAAATCCTTTGTGATATTATATATATATGTATGTGTGTGTGTGTGTGTGTGTGTGTGTGTGTGTGTGTGTGTGTGTGTGTGTGTGTGTGTGTGTGAACATAATGATCACTGTGCTAATGCAACTTAATATTAAATGAAATGTAAACCACCATAACAAGTTAAACTTACCATATTAATTACAAGAATCCAGTCCAGTTGTAATTAAATTCTGTAATTCCATAAAAACATAATTATTTATAATTTTGATAATTTGTCATAATTTATAATTTTTTGAGAATTTTTAAATTTATTACGGACGAATATACAAAAATTCTGCTGTCAAGTACTGGAAGGATAAAAATTTTCAAAAAAGAAAACAATTTCAACAAATTATCAAAGTTATAAATAAATAAGTGTTAATGTAATTATAGAATTAAATAGCAACTGAAAATGTGGGATCCCATGAAAACAGATTGTTGGAATTAGTACGGTAAGTTTAAACTAACTATTTACTGTGTTTTGGTGGTTTACATTTCATATATATATATATATGGGCTTGTGCAATGTTTAAATTTTAACAAATTTGTATATTTTACTTACATCAGTTTACACCACGTTAAACACACATTTGTTAGTATGAATTTCTCTAAATTTTTATTCTGTCACCTCTTGTATTCTTTTTAGCATAGACTGAATTAGTTTTACACAGTTTTTAACATTTGTCAACCTGAAACCATACATGGATTGTACTATTAATAATTTTCTCCATTGTCATGCAGTCTAGCTTCCTCATTTACCTCTTGCATATGGCCCAAAAATTCTCAATAGCGTTGCATTCAGGTGAATTTCCTGTCCAGCCATTATTGTCATACGTGAACTTTTTTAGCCACTTTTAAAGAATGATTGAAAAATGAATTGAAACAATGAAAAATGTATTCACAGATTGAAAAATGTATTTGGGAGAAACAGATTCTCCATCTGTCTTTCTAAGTGGGTACATTTCCCACAAAGAAATATTTTTTCCAGGCAAAATCACTTCTGACCTATCTTCAAAAGTCTAATTAACATATTCTTGGGCAATCGAATCTTATTTTCTTTATATTTTCTGTTAGAAGCTGATCTTTCAACAGACTATGTTTTCTGACTTTGTTCAATCTTTTATTGCACAGTTGAATTAAGAATTTCAATACTAAATGTAATTTAATTTTAATTTCCTTTTGAAATTAAAATTTTTGAAGATCAATTTCAGATGACCAGATCGGCAAGACATATCTTTTAGTAGCACTCTTCCATATTTGCCAAGCTTTCTATTTCTTCACAACTCAACAGAATCAGTCTTTTTGCAGAAATATATTGGGACTGACAGCTTTAAACCTTTATCTCAATGGACTACACGTTGATGTAACACTAAGGAATATTTGTGAAAGATGTATAAAAAAAAATTAATCAAATGATCACAATATTTAACACAAAAACCAAACAAACTGATTACAAAAATTAAAGAAATTAATTAATAATTTTATGAATCGTTGCATATGTAAGAGGTATGATCAAAAGTAAACGACCTTATTTTTTTATTGTAATCAGTATTACAGTGCATCACCAGCAACAAGTGAAGGGGACAGTCTTAGAATGTGATTTTTGTTGCATATGATTCATTATTTTGCTGCCATTGCAGCCAGTCGCTGCTTAGAGAGTGAAAGTAGAACATTTAGTGGTAGTGCTTGTGATTTAGAATGTTGTGTTTTAGAACAGGTAGTGCTTGTTGTGTTTTTATTGCTGTTCAAAATGACTGAAGGGACTGAGCAGAGAATCTCTTATTACATTTTGTAAAAAAAAAAAAAAAAATCAAGCGAGTCTTGACAAATGATGATAAATGATCATCGAATAACAGTTAGACAGTTTGAGGATGAAGTAGGAATTTCATGTGACTTAATGCAATCAATTTTAATGGAAAATCTTGAGTTGCGACACGTAGTAGCCAAATTTGTCCCAAAACGTCTCATGAACAAAAGGTAAACCGACTGAAAATCTCACAAGACATGTTTTCACGTGGAAATAGAGATTTTTTGATTTTATGAAAAAAATGATAATCAGAGATGAAACATGGATGCTGAAACACATGACCTTGAAACAAAGACACAGTCATCCTGCTGTAAAACTATTTTTAAGTCGGCTACGAGATGCTGTCAACCCAAGAGATCACAGCTTTGGAAAATGCTGATTGGCAAATTACCAATACAACACTCCAGCCCATGCATCACTAGTTATCGAGAATGTTGACTAAACAGGCTCTTTCATCAGACATGGCTCCCAGCGATTTTTGGGTCTTTCCTATGCTTAAAATTCTGCATAAAGGAAAGAAGATATAAAGGAAAATTCTGCATAAAGGAGAAGAGATCAAAAGAAAGGTGACAAGTGGACTTGCAGTCCTAACTAAAAAATAATTTTGAAAAATGCTTCCAACAATGGAAACATCACTGGGATAAGTGTCACATCATATCAGAAGGGGCCTACTTTGAAGGGGACAAGTCATCGACCTAAATAGGTTAAAGCTAGTATATCTGTTTTATGAGCCAAGTTGGATAAGTTTTTTATCATACCTTGTAATGTCACATCAGAATATAAAGGACAAACAATATCTGTGAACATGTGTTTACAAAATAACCACAAACAGAACAAGATAACCTTGGAAAGAGAAGTGTGACAACTTCAAATAATATTTCCCTCTACAGTAGTGCAATTTTTCATTAATTTGCAAAATAAAATTACAATAATTTTACTAAGTCTGATAAGCTTACAGTTCGACCATTATTGAAATCAGAAGTTGCCTTGTTGTAATAATGGAAATATTTAAATGTTGGATAACCTTTTACATCAAATAATTTACATAATGTACTATGTTCACTGCAATCAACAGCTCCTAATATAACTCTGGTATTATCTCTAAGTTCTTCAGCAGCTGCAGTAAATTCAGGTTTAGCATTCTTACAATGACCACACCCTGAAAAAATAAACATACGTATATTAAGTAAAAAATCTGAATGCATAAATTAATAACAGTAATAAAATTATTTCTGAACATCATTATATTCATAGCTACCATCAAACAATAAAAGATGCACGTTTAATAATTTTATTGTCAATTTATTTTACTACTGATTTAGTCACCGAGTTCATATCTGTTAACTGTACAAATATCTGAATCCTTTCTTATTTTATCAATAATTTTATTATTTTTAATATTAATTAATAAGAGCTACCTTAACTCAGTGAATGAAAGACTAATCAATGGAAAAATGAATTAAAGAAGAATCTTTAAAACACAGTAAGTTCTGTTAATACAATAATTGAACCTTTAGTTGAATAAACAAATTTTTTTCCAGCGATTATGCAAGTTTAGTGAAACTTGAGGTGAAAATATACATATAAATTTACGCTTTTTACAATTTAATTTCTGTTACTTCATTAATCTGTAAACTAGTTTAGAGCACACATGATTTTTTATCTTAGTTAAAGGATCTCTCCTATAACATTCCTTTACATGGAGATGAACTAAATAAAACCCAGGAGACACACGTAACTAGGCAAAACAGCAGAGGAAACATTGATATACAGCAAAAAAAAAAAAAAACAAGAAAAAGAATATATATAAATGCAGTATATATATATATATATATATATACATATATATATTTTTTTTTTTAAATCATTTCTTTTAAGAATCATACTCCTCTGTACTATATGCAATATATTTATTTTATTTGATCTGCAAAGATTGATGACTTGCCTTATTCCACTATATATGAAGGAGTGCTTCCGCGATTTACTCACATCAGTACTGTACATGTGGCTAGCCACATAACAATTTCTTTTTTAAAAATATTTATGACTATGTATTTTTTTTTACATGATTATAATTTTAATGTTTTGAATTTAATGTATGATTTTTTAAAAGAAAAAGTTTAACTGATGATAAGGGAAATCCTTGAAAACGCTATTATGATAAAACAATAAGCATAAGGTAAAAAGCATTATTGAATTC
This sequence comes from Lycorma delicatula, assembly GCF_047948215.1. Taxonomy (NCBI): domain Eukaryota; kingdom Metazoa; phylum Arthropoda; class Insecta; order Hemiptera; family Fulgoridae; genus Lycorma; species Lycorma delicatula. The sequence continues at coordinate 129,251,911 of NC_134463.1, read as the reverse complement.
TGTACTCTTGGTGGTAAACTGTTTTTATACTTTTTGAATACTAAATACATACATATACATACACAACATTTATATACATTTTTACTTTATGAAAAAAGCACCATAAGCACACTAAATAAACAGCAAGCTCAATGAAAACTTAATCTACATAATAAATAACTTTCAAATCCATTGATAGAACTGCTTACAACTAAGTCAGCTATCAAGACAAGTGTGCCGATTTAAACAATTCATCACTTTCAAAATTTATTTAGTCATTTTCAAGCATGCATACATGGCAAGAGCATCGATTGAAGTGGTTTGACAAATGTATCCTGGACATGTCATTTCACAATTTGGTGATGTTTATTGGGCCCCATGCTATCCCAATCGATCAATTTGTGACTTCTTTTTGTGGGGCTATCTGAAATCAAGAGTGTATGTGAACAAGCCATGTACAATTGAAGCCATGAAAATTTTCATTCATCAAGAAATTGAAGCTCTAAATTTGCATCTTACTGGCATTATTTCCGAACCTAATTAAGGGTTGTTGATTTCAAAAATGAAATAAAAATATTATTTAATGTAAAACTTTTTTCTATAATTAAAACAACCAAAGTTATTCAGTAGTGAATAACATGAATTTTCTCAGCTCCACCCTTTATAACCATCATTAAGTATAAAATTTATCACTGAATGTAAAATATTTTTGTTTAAATAAATTACAATCACTACCTATTTATTTTAATTACTTATTGTTTCTTCTTCATTTCTATGCCGCATCAATCTAATGGTAAAACTCATCGTAAATCAACTGATTGCGAAGTCGAGAGTTCTCAAGCTATTAAAGGTGCTTTTATTTGGAATTGAATAATAGATCATGGATAACAGTGTTTTTTGGTGGCTGGGTTTCAATTAACCACAAGTCTCGGGTATGGACAACCTAAGTATGTATAAGATTACACCACACTGATGCATCACAAGCACAAGGGACATAGCTGCCTATGATCCAGAATCCAGAAAAAGCATGTAGAATATCTGAAGACTTCTAGAATATTCATAAGAAAATAAACATTTTCATTTCTAAAGATTGTTTTCTTATTATGTTTTATAGTACTTTCTTCAATGAGTAAATTTAAATATATAATTGATTTTATACAGTTTATGTTAATTTTGTAATCGATTATGTATTTAAATTTTTTTCAATTTTATTTAAAAAAAATTTTTTAATATTTTAATTTCAAACATTTTTTTTTATAAATCTAAATTTTTCATAAAACGTTTAAGCATGGTTTGATTCGATATACAAAATCTAATAATAAAGGTCCTAGTTTTTTAACCAAGTTTGATCCGATCCATTGTCAGACTCAGTTCGACATGCTAAAAACAGTCCTATTTCCTTACTGTAACTCACTTTACCAGCATGTTCATTTAGTTACAATGTTTGTCAATAGAGTGCGACTCATTTTACTTCATTCCATACATTTAGAAGTTGTAATTTTATATGGCGATGAAATACAATTGCCGATGTCACAACAGTAAACAAACATAGCTTCAATCTCATGTGTGTCTGACAGCAATTGAAAAAATTTTATATGAAAGTGATTTTAGTGTGGAATCAGACTTTTTTGAAATAAATATTGATGAAAGCGACACTAATAGTGTTAGTAGTGACCATATCAATAGTGAAAATGAAATTGCAGATGAAAGTGACATTTGGAGGTTATTGGGTATTTCCAATTATTTTCACAGATGAATTACACAAACAGTTAACGCTATAGATTTACGCAATAAGATTTCCAGGAAACGAGGTCATTCCTCATCAGTTGATAGTGATAAAATATTAGGTGGAAAGCCCCACTTCATAATTCAAAATGAAAAAAGTCAACCAAAGATTTGTGCAGATAGAGCCAAAGAAAGGAGAAAGGAAGGAGACAGTTTCTACTGTGAAACATGTGAAGAAAAAAAACCATGACTACATCCAGGACTGTGTTTCAAAAAATATCACACCAAAACAAAATATAAGTAGTAAATACTATTTATCACAAAAAAAAAACAACCTTGTAAATACTGTTAATATAACATATGTGCTAAATAAAGAATTAAGAGGAAGTAAATGATAAGTTAAGTAGCTACAACTGTTATAATATATGTTAAACTACGCATGAAAATTAAGAGTTACCGTGAATGCGCATGTGAATAACATTTAGAGTGGAAAGGGTTAATATATATATGTAGACTTACAAATGTTTACTTTTTATAATTTTTTTTTTTTATTAAGACCTCAATTCATAACACAGAGTTGATTTTCATTATTTTTGTATGAAGAATTAAAGGTGATTTAATTACCTGTAAAATAAACCTTCATACTATATATAACTTAAAAAATAAAAATTTTATCTCAGGCAAATTTCATGGTACAGAAAAAATTACAGGTTATTTCATAAACCTTCAAACACATCAAGGTACAGTTTGATAAAAATGATGTTTGAAGGACCATTGAAAAAAACTTATGTTTAAATCAATTCGAAAATCAAGACCATTAAATTCCTTTTTAATCGACCTACCCAGACCTTCAAACATCTCATTATGATGAAACTTTGGCTCCATGTTAGGCATATGCGTTGTTTCTTATTTAATTTAAAAAAGACCCTTTTTGTTCATTATTAACTGCATTTTAATTGATTCAGGACACAAAGGAAGAAGAACCACATCAAATACTTTTACTCATCAGATACTTTAATAATGAGAATTTCTCAGAATTAAAAAAAAAAATGCTTATGCAATTCTGTTCTATAAAACATCTTATTTCATCAGACCTCTAAACCAAAAAAGATACTAATATGATTGCAGAAGTGTAGTGTAAAAGAAATAAATTAATTATAACTCAAGTATTCAGCAAAACAATTATCAAAATAATTGTGGCCCATCATGAAACTTTTACTGCAAATAAATCTTTGTACACACTGCAGTTTCAGGATAACTTTCTGTTTTCAGTGGACAGTTGAATGACTGTTGAATTTTTATAGGAGTCATTTGTTGTGAGTTTCTTGATATTAAAACATGCCTTGAAATACATTACTTGAATGTGAAATAAACTTTAAAACAAGACAAATACTGTCAATATTAGAAAGTACTGGTATGATCACAATTAATTAAAACTTGCAAAAATAGAGGCATTGGGGAAATAAAATTTGGAGGAGTACAATTGTACATGCCACAGACGGGCAAAATAAATATGAAAATATAATACTATTCATCTTAAACTTTGACTTTTTAAAGTCATGCTAAATTAAAAACAAAGAACTTCCAAAAATGTAATAACCCTTAAAAAAATGTGCATATTCCAAACAAATTTAATTTAAAAGAATGAGATTTCTTTTTTTAATTGTATTTTTTACTTGGAAGATGAAGCATGATGATGAGGAAGAGAGAGAGAGACACTGGATTGAGACTTTTGTGATTTTGATAAGGAAGGAGAAAAAAATATGAAAGGATAAGCTAAGGAAAGAGGAAGTAATGAACAGGATTAAAGAAGAATGAGAACTTATGCAGGTAGTGCATAAAAGAAAAAGAAACCCGTAGGACATGCGATTAGTGCAAGTGAAATCTTTGACAATTGCATCAGAAGGGTCAGTAGAAGGAGAAAGAAAATGAGGAAGAAATAAATGGATGAGGTGAACACTGGACAATACGAGAGAATGAAGGAGAAAGCATGGGACAGGGATGGATGGAGACAGCGGTGGCTTAAAACACCCTCTGAAAGGGTGAACACCAGATGATAATAAAATTTTTTAAGTTGCTTTTATTTTTTTTAACGGTTACTTTATTAAAATTTAGTTTTATCTAAAATATGAGCAGCCCTGGCCAAAAAAATTTGTGTGAGTAAAACAATGTATTAGCAAAAAATGCAGAAACTAAAAGCCTATTCACACATTTCTTTTAATAAATTTGGTTAATACATTAAAACTTTTTATTGTCACGTTGAGATTACTTATACATTACTGTACTTTATTTTCAACTCGACTGATAATAACTTTTAAGTCATTTTCGCTTAAAATTAAAACGGCTTTATGCAACAAATACTTTGTACACTTTATCCAGAGTTTGATATAAAAACTACTATTTTAATTACATAAATAAATACGCGAGTCAAAATTTTATGAACTTTTAATTTTATAATTTTCAGATGGATGATGGGAACAAAATAATGTTCAAATAATAATAAGCCTGGGGTAGCAACCATGTGAGTAGAGATATAGCACTGTTTACACAAGCTGCACTTAAAGGGTTAAATGACTAAGAATGACAAATAAATATAGTTACGAATATTATTTCAGAAATATGATATTATATATACAAAAAAGAACTCTGTTAAAGTATAATTAAAATATATTTTAAAATAGAAGATGATCAAAAACTCTTTTCAAAATAAACAAAAATACTTAAATAAAATTTAAAACGGTTATTTTCAGTTTTTAAGTTTTTGAGCATTTTCTATTTTTCAAAGTCAAATTTGTAAAATAATATATAAATATTTCAACCGGTAAAAATTTAAATTTAAAGTAGATATTTTACTAACAAATTTACACAAAAAACATACATCATACGTATTATCTTCATAAATTTATCATTGTTACGCTGTCATTATTGATCTTCGTAGAATTACCTAAATTACAAAAAGATAAAATAAACAAAATTGTATGCGGGTTTAATATTTTAGTTATTAGTCTCTATAACTATCTAAATAATTCTTAAAATATTAAATTACTCGCTCAACTACATACACTTAAATTTCAAATTATTTAGCATATAACCCACCCCTTATGAAACAATATAGCTAAACTATGACAAAAGTTGTTCAACTAATGGGACTTGTTGGAACAAAAGCCTTCTTATATATAAGGAATGTCCAGTATTTTGAGAGCAAATTTAGTAAAAAGGTATTTTTTTAATGGAAAAATAAATGTAAGAGTTCAACAATCATCAAAATAAAGATTGTTTCCAGGTATGAAAATAATGAGGATTTGCGAGAAGCAAGTCTTTTATATTAAGCCCACGAATAGATAGCTGTGACCGCATCAATACATCATGAGACGACTATATTAACTGTGAAAGAAGTTTTCAATATTAAACACAAAAATTAAATTTAGTAAACACTCGACCACCAAACTTCAAGCCCCCCCCATGAAGGCAACTTAAATGTTAAGCGGCCTCCATTTTGAGTGTCCTTGCCTAAAGCGCTTTACATCACAACCCTACCCTTAACACTAAAAATTGTTTAGCTTTCCCCAAGGATATGGGAATATAGTGTTTAAGAGTTCTTGTACTTTATTAGTACACTATACATTCTTCTTTTATAATAACCCAATACAGCACACAGTAAGTATTTAAAAAAATAAAATTATTAATAATCACGTTAATAAAATTCTTTGTATAATAAGGTAAATGCAATCTTAACGGTCTCTTTTATTCATCCATCTATAACAACTCAAACATCTTAAGAGTCGCTGCACAAGCATCACATCTAGTTGCATGCCGATAAATACTGACTTTGACAGATATACTTGTTTAAACAAAGTTTTGGGGAAACAAATTTTGGGGTAACATTTGAGAAAATAATGTAAAATAAAAAAAATATGAATAAAGTTAGCTCAACTTTAAAATAAATGAATTTAAAACACTTTACAAGGGTAAATACTTTAGCGTGTAAAAATTTACATTTTTTTATTCTTAAATTAGTAACTCAAGTTGCTAAAATTTAGTCGGTAGCAGAACTGTACTTTTTGTAATACATTTTCTTTAATATCGACAGTCTGTTGCCCGATTAAAGTTATAAATGATGATGATGAGAAATGAATAAATCATGCAATAAAAAAAAAAATGTCAAGACAAATAGGATTCAAACCTTCTTTTATTTCAGGAAGAAAGCTCTAATGTACATTAATTTTTGTAAAATTTGATTTCTTATCTGTGATCTTTTTTTTGTAAAAAAGAACTAATTCAAAAAAAGCGTTCTTTACTAATAAACAGCAAATATAACTCTGAACGTTTGTTAGTGCATTAAAAAAATGCTCTTCCGATATCTGTTAGTAAAAATAATTCACAATGATGACATTTAAGGTCCAACAAGCATTGTTAGAACAATTCTGGAAATAATAACACTAAAATCAAGCAACTTGTTTCTGAGCAAGCTGAATGCACTGGAGTCTGGGTAACTATTTTGACAAAATAAATAAATATTCTAAACATATTCCCAAAATAAATTGTTTTAAAAATATTTTCTAGCCTTTTAATTTTTACTTCCCAAATATTCCTCAGATATTGATACGGTTTTGTAAACAAATATAACTTCCAGAAGTTCAATATAACAAGGCTAATGTAAACAAAAACTCTACCCAAGAAGGAATAAAAAAAAAGTTCTTGAATAAAATCAGCAAAAACAAAAAACTTTACTTTAAAAAAATTATTTTATTAAAAAAATTATTTGACAGAACTAATATTTAAAGAAGTATCTACAAACTAAAAAAATACTCTGCTTAAAAACAATAAATAAAAGAACTATCACTATAACATACCCTGAAAATTACGAAAATGAAAATAAAAAAATTTTATTAGAAAATAAATTAAAATCGCTGTTAGTTTTATTACATACACTTATAATAATGGTAGACACATCACTTTTAAAATAGTATTTAATTTAATTTTTAAACATATGACGAAGTTTAATATACAAGAGGATTTACATTACATGTAATAAAAATAACACTACCTTCAGGTAAATCCTATTTTTCTATAAGCATTAAGTTTATCGGCCGAGTAGTTCAACCATCGATCTGTAGTAGAATCTCTGTACTTAGCTACACTGATATAGCCGATACATAATAATAGTCACCCTTGGAGAACAGACTATCTCTAAGAACTTTAACCTTAATCGTTTATTATTTTCTATGAGAATTAGGAAGCAAAGCGGACTACATCTCATTACACATGTTTTAACAGCTGAAATCTCAGAGAACTCTACATAAATTTGAAGCGTTTCATGAAATCAATTCTTCAACCCTTTGCGGTCGGACGATGTATTTAAAATTAGTCCACTGGGGTCGGGTGGCCAGTAGTACTTTTTTTTTCTCTCTATGCCTCCCTGGAGTGGATCTGCACTCAAGGAACAATACTCATCCCAGGGAGGTGTCCATCTAACTCAAACAAGCCTCCCTGCCTATCGGCTTTAAGTCCAGCATGGCAAGTTGTCCCACTGGTACTGGATCTTTTATTTTAATCTTTATATTAAGGTGCCCACTCTAATGGAACCCCCTCACTGGGGAACCCTACCAATTCGGGTCTTTTCAAACTATGTGTCCACTCAATGAGGGGAACTCCTGCAAGAACCCCCCACCGGTTCAGATCTTTTCTGCATGTCCACTCAATGGGAAGGCCACAAGGCCCACCCACTAGTTCGGAATCATTCTGAGTGGCCATTCATAATGGCTGTAGCCATTTTACCTGTCAAGTCAAATTGTTTGCATAGTCGCATTGGCCAACAGTAGTGGCCAGGTTAAAATACCTTAAATACCCGGACGGCCAGCAGTACTGGCCATTCAAAACATATTGCTACAGAATCAGTGTAATTCTTCTGTGTTCTGTAATTAGTGCTGTAACCTATCAAACAGCCTTTTCTAATTGTATTACGTTTCCTGATCTTTTTTTTCATCTTTTGTTAAAGATTACATTGTTTGCAGTGACCTAGAGGAGAAAGAAAATTTTTTGTAAGACCTATCAATAACAACCTGGACTACACGTGGGCAAATGATTTGAAAAATACCTTTCTGAAAAATAAACCACGATCTAGCTAGCAAGTTGGACAATTTTCTTATACTACAGTTTCTTTTTAAATATTATTTTATTATGTTATATTCAGTAAAGTAAAATTAATCAAAACTATGTTAAGCTATATTTTATCAATAAAAAAAAAAACTATATAAAATATTGGCGATTTTTTAAAATGAAATGCCCTATGTAAATATATAGGAATGAATGAAAAACAATTCTTCTGAGCTGGTGGGGCAGATCAGTCAAGATGGCAGCCGAGCCAACGACAGGTAAACGGCCAGTCCTACTGGCCGTCCGAGGTGTGAGCACTGCTAGTACCGTAAATATTCCAAACTGACTGAGAGCGGGCTGTAGTCCACTATACTGGCCGTCCAACCACAAAGAGTTAGGAATTCAACATAATACATTCACACAGGATCACTTTAAACAGCACCTGTAAATAATTCTGTTAATTTTTAATGAATTTAAATAAATCCCTAAAACTTTAATAATAAATTGAGTTTCTGAACACGCAGTGTTTGGATGTTTCTGAACAACCACGTAAGTAAGAAGTATTCTATTTTACAAATTAATTCCTTTAATAACAGAAAGCAGACATAATGAATAACATTTGCGTGAACCGATGTAGAGATCAATGTTTATTTCACATTCAGTGATATCCATTTCTTTTTTGATGCTTAATTATCAAACAGACTACCAACAATTGCAATCAAGCAACAAATATGAATGTGTTGCACTTAAATACAGTTTGATCACATGTAAGATACAGATCGTATGCAATAGTAAAAATAAAATCTAACAAAATTTTAAAGATTGTATCACACCATCAAGTTTTATCATAAATACAAACAACATGAAAAACACAAAAGAATAGAATTATTGAAGAAAAATTTTTTTAAACTTAAGTAAATGCAATAATTACCACCAGAAAATTAAAAGAGAAGGCTAATAATAATATGCTTATCCTAGTACTATCAAAACTTAAAAAACTTGCAATATTAGAAGATGATTGCGATTACTAGGTACTCACATGGAGCGTAAAACATAACTAATCCATGCCGTTTCTTCCTTAATTCTGCTTTAATATTATCAGTAGTCAAATGTACCACTTCGGTTGTCTCTTCAGACCAAGGAGCTTCTTGAGGAGGTGGAGATCGAGGTTTTTTAGGATTTTTCATAAAATCAATCAGCCTATCGGCATCCCTCGCTCCAGGCACATCGTACGCAAATTCACCATTCTTAAAATATTTTACGGACGGATAACCAGTTACTTGATACTTTGATGCCAAATCTGTCTCTACAGTAGCATCTACTGCGGCCATCACTCCTGTCAACTGAATTTCAATTTATGATAAAACATGAATTAAATTAAATAAGTAAAAAAATACTAATACAATAGGAAATTTTTTTTAAAAAGCAAAATGAACACTACTCAGATGGAAGTTGCAATAGACTTCTAGAATGAAAATACCTGTGTAAAAACTTATGTAAATTTGTCCATTAATGTGAATGCATTAACAGTTGTTTCATTTATAATTATAAACAGAACAGGAAAGTACAGTTATGACTGTAATGACAACTGGGTTCTATGATAACTAAGTGTTCAAAAAGGATTTACATTCTTACAACACAATTGTTTGCATGGTTTTTAAGTTATCCTTTAGAATAAGAGTTTATAATTTACAAACAGGTAAATTTTATGTTATACTATTTTTTAGATAGCAATACTATATTTGAGGTTAGCTGTATGTGACGCTTGAAATAATCATGCAGTTGTAGCATTTATTCTCTCGTATTGAGTTTTTGTTTTCATAGGATAAAAGTGTGTTTCTTGAGGAGACTTATTTCTAGAATAACAGCGGGCTTGAATAACTTTTTAATTCAACTGACATAAGACTCGTGATTTTTTTTTTATATGAAAGTTTAACCTTTAGATGTAATTTCAAAAAAAATTACAATTCCCTCTTGATAACTGTAAAAAAAAATTGTTTTAAAATTTGTTAGCATGAATTATGCATATATTATTATCTTTCATTTCAATTTTATCCTACAATATAAGCTGTTATAATATTTTAATAATAGGTTTACTATGAAAACCTGTTAATTATTTGAAAATACATTAATTTTTCAATACAATTAATACAAATACTAATTGTTTAAAACATAACAGAGTTCAATTATTGATGTTAATTTTTCCGCAAATAAAATTGCCAGTTGAAAATTTTTTGTTTTGCAATCGTAAAGATACTGATGTTGTTTTTTATGCGTAAATTATTAATCATTAAGTGCATATTCAATTAGAGTAAGTAAGTTATTGATAAGGATAGAACACTGTTCAGAACAACAAGATATTACTCGTTTAAAATTTTTCAGTTTATATGAAAGTATTAGGTTATATAATGAAACACTGATTAGTTTGCATTATAAATACATTAATTGATTGAGAATACATTTATTTTGCATTTGTACAGTAATTTAAAATATACAGTTCAATTGAAAGTAATATTTACAATTTTTCTTGTTTTTTCAAACATGATGACTATTATATTTATTCAGAGACAGCTAGCTCATAGTAACTAATTTTTATACTCAGAAAGAGATGTTCTAACTTTTCCCTTATTCCAATTTTACTTGGAATAAGGGAATAATACAAATTAATTCTGGAGCAAAAGTCAGGAACATATAAAAAAAACATCAGCGCGAACCTTTGGTGTTATGTTAATTTTTAATTTTAAATAACTTTCGCGAAAATTATTGATATATTCATATAATCTGGCTTTCTGTTTTTCTACTAACAGTGGAAAAACAAGATTCTACAACTTTTTGGAAATCCATGAAATAGTTGATGAATGGCAGACATGCTGCTCTGGCTTACAATTCACTTACAACAAATCAATCTTGTTTAACAAAGTTTTAAATGCATTCCCATCCCATCCAGAAAAAGATGGTTCTCTGCAGTTGATTTGGTGAAAATTGCACATTTGTCCAATTTTTTTTCCACTTTTCTCTTAAAGCTGTGTAATATAATTGAATTTAAAATAAAAAATCAATAAAATTGATAAATATCAAGCTGGGTTTTTTTAAACCGAATTTATATTTTCAAAACACGACATATTCTTTCTACGTCAATTATTCAGTCAAGAAGGTAGGTTTTTTTAAATCTTCGTCAGACTAAATATTTTTCTCTTAAAGCTGTGTAATATAGTTGAATTTAAAATAAAAAATCAATAAAATTGATTAATATCAAGCTGGGTATTTTTAACCGAATTTATATTTTCAAACACGACATATTCTTACTACGTCAATTATTCAGTCAAGAAGGTAGGTTTTTTTAAATCTTCGTCAGACTAAATATTTTTCTCTTAAAGCTGTGTAATATAGTTGAATTTAAAATAAAAAATCAATAAAATTGATTAATATCAAGCTGGGTATTTTTAACCGAATTTATATTTTCAAACACGACATATTCTTACTACGTCAATTATTCGGACAAGAAGGTAGTTTTTTTTAAAATCTTACACTTACTAAATATTTTTCTCTTAAAGCTGTGTAATATAATTGAATATTCAAATTAATAAATCAATGAAATTGATTAATATAAGGCTGGGTTTTTTTAAACCGAATTTATATTTTCAAAACACGACAGTGTTAAGTGACTGTGTACTTAACAGTTTTTAAAAAATATCTTGAATAGTGCAGATAACACGATTCTATTTTCAATATTTTGGGATCTCAGTAAAGCAATCAATTTAGTTCTACATTATTTACTGATGAAAAAACTTTGTAACAAGTGTCAGAGGAACTGCATACATTTAGTTAGTCGTACCTTACAGACTACAAACAGAGAGTTTTGTAGAGTATACACATACACAGTAAAATATAAGTCCTCGCTTCAACAGATAGAATGCAGAGTTCCAAAAGCACTTGGTCCTGTGCTTATTATTCTTATTGTTTATTAGTGATTTCCCTCAAAATCTTTATAACCTTCATTAGTATCCTCTTCATAGACAACACAACTTTAGCTACATCTCCAGATAATTATTTAAAGGACTTAAAAATTCTGTTAGCAGCTTAAAAAAATATTCAACAGATGAATTGTAACCGTCTCTAACTTTAAACATGGATAAAAAACCACTGCACTGAGCTTCTCAGGACAACAACAAAATTTCTGGACATTTTATTACATGGCAAGTTCTGTTAGATCAAATTGATTTCATTAGTGACAAAATCAAATCGTACTGTTTTGCTATGAAGCCTCTTAATAAAATGCAATGTTTGTTATCTATTATCATTTGTTATGCTTACGTACATTCCAATCTGAAATTTAATACCTCTTGGGGGTCCTACAAAAAGTTAGAATGAGCCTTCAAGATAAAAAAATGGGCTGTCAGATCATCATTTGGGACCTGTAAGTATGAAGCATGTAGACTGATATTTAGAAAATTAAAGACACGGGCTAATCCATGTTTATATTTTTATGAATTTACAATCTTTGCTAAAAAGTATAATCACTTATTCTTAAAAAAATAATAACAATATCCACCTCTATCGATCCAAACAACTGTACTGTTTCTGTGTAACAACTTCAGCCAATGTTCTGTTGCCATTTTTAATAAATTACTGAACCGTTTCAAAAGTCTTCTAACCAGTTTATTTAAAATGCAATTTAAAAAAGTTTCTTTTACAGTGACAACAATTACAACCACTCTGTAAATTAATTTTTAAATAATTCAAAAAGATACATAAAAACACCCTTATTTTTCTACATTTCCATTGAAAGTGAACATAAATTGTGCTCATATAATTTTCATTAATGCCTTGTAAATTACTTTGTAGTTATTTTTTATGTGTAATATTTACATGTATTTAAACATTATTTTACAGTAAACATTAATATTAACATTATTATCATTATTTTACTTAAAAATTATCTTTCGTATATTTATATTTTAAATAATTATTAATGGGGACTTAAATCATACTATTTTTTATTTTATAATTATCTTTTTCAGGATGCCGCTTCAATCAAGACTTACTATGATTTCCCTTGATACGACATCGGGTCTATCTGTCCACCAACAATGTTTTCGAGAAGGCAGTTGCAATAATCAAGTCGTTTCAGTCTGTCTGTCTCCTTAAGCTGTTGCACAGTTGTAATGTGGTACGATTTCAATTTTAATTCATGAAGAATTTTACAACAAGATGTATATTTAACCAGATTGTTGGAATTACTCATGTCGTGATTTTGTTGGACTTATGTAATTCTCCTTTCAATATTGGCAATGGCCTGTGGAGTCCTAACGGAAGGTTGTCTATTTCATTTTACATTTGAAACCGAACTTGTATGCCATTTTTTAACTAAATCGTGTATGCTACCCTTCGCTAGATATAGGCATTCAAACATTTTTCTACGAATGCTTGATATGATTCTTCAAATGATCCACAATGAATACAGGTCTCAACTATAGCTATCCTCTCCTGGATTAAATAAGACATTTTACACAAACACAACTGTCCTCACAACACTACACTACACTGCAACAAAACGTAAACTACACTGACACATAACCACCTGACAAACAGCAGCAACAATCAGTAGTAACATGTACATCCACTAGTCGCGGTAGTTTTGTGAGTCTTTCATAAATAGTGTTGGGTAGCGGTTTCTTTATGGATTCGATTTTATGTTGCTCACCCTGTAGCTACGGGGCCTCCAAATGTTGCACTATGACATTTTTTTTTAAGGAAAAAAGTTTGTTAGAACAACAGTCTTTATTTAATGAATGAAAATAAACAGTGAATGAAAGCAACATTTCAAAAACATTAGTATAAACCAGACAGTGATTACAAATATCTTGAAACGAGTAATTAGTGACATCAAGATTAGAAGAAATCAGACGATTCAATAACTATTGTAGAATTAAAAATATATGTAATCTGATCTACTTTTGTAATTTGAGTGTTTTGTTATAAAGCCAGTTTATTGTTTGTTATTAGGCCAGTTTAAATATAAATTTTCAAAATCTGGATCGTGCGCGTTATTTTAAGTTTTTTGTCAGGTCATATTTTTTGTCGCCTGTAAAAGAATTAGTTATGAAATCCATTAACTTTAATAGTAAAAAATATTAACTTAATATCTTTAACTTACCTTTACCTTTATTAAATATTTTTATAAAATTTTACCACATTATGAAAATTTAAATTTCAAAAGACCACTTAAAACAACTTCTCAGGGGTACATACAACTAACATCTACCTACCTACACGTGGAGCTTTTTAAATTAAATTTTCCATGGAATTTAATAAATAATACAGCTAGAATCTTACAGATACCTGTAGAAATTAGATACACAAAATATGTTCAATTTAAATGAACATGTTTTTCACGTACAAGTGTATCCAAAAGATTCACACACTAAATTTAAGTCTCAAATACTTAAACTGACATCACGAACATATTAAAGTAAAATTTTAAAAGATAAAATACACATATTAATTATCAATTCACAGTGTGTTCATATTATTTTTGTATTTAAAAATAACAGTTTTCGAGTAAATTAATGTTGTTTCTAACGAAATTATTCTTTTGCGACTCAAAACTTAAACTGAGGTAACTCAAAATCGGTCTACCTCAATTACTTCAAAAATCAAGTATTCTTATTTGGAATCAAATTTCACTTCTACAAGGAAATAGACTTCCATTTAAAAATCATTTAATCTAAATTAATAGATTATTAAAAAACACAATTTTCAATAGTACTTCTCTCAACAGTCATAAACTTAATATTAAACTTAAAATGTAAAAACTATTTAATTTAATTATACAGTAGAAAGAAAGAAAAATATTCAAAGGCTTAATTTAATTTACCTTTAGTTCCTTTACTTTAGCAGCAGCTTTTTCATACTCGGGTTTTAGCTTTCGACAATGCCCACACCACGGCGCATAAAACATAACTAATACTGATGGTTGTTGCTAAATAAAAAAATGCAATGCAAATTAATGAAACTATAACAACAAAAGCAAGAGTCAACAAATAATATTTACTTTTTTAGATAATTTACATACCATGTAACATTAACAAACAAAAGTTGAATTTATTGATGTAAATTAAACTAAAGATGGATTAGTTCTGAGAAATTTTACCAGTAAATTAACAAAAAGATTGTAGTATATTACAATAGAACATGATCTGCATCAGACCTACCAGGAGAACTACAGTAAATTAAGTACATTAAGAGTCACAAACATAATAGTTAAGGGCAACCAGACACATGCAATCAATCACTCCTGTAAGCAGCACAGTCATTCCAAGAATTCCAAGAATAGCAAGCACCTCGCTCAAGCGAGGTGCTTGCTATTTTTATTCATTTATTATTTAAATAAATAGATTATTATTATTAATAATAAATTATATTATTACAAAATATATATATATATTATTATTGTTATTTTTATTTATTTTTACTGGTAAAAGTAAAAAATTAAATGATTTTCTGTCTCCTTCTTTACTGAACTGATATATTTCATACAGAGCACGCAGAGCTCACCGAAATGAAACTAATATTTTTAGTTCTACAAGTGAAACCTTCACTCTGTTCATCAAAGGCCCTCACTATAAAAAGGATATTACTTTCAGAAAAACTAAGTCTGAATATTGCTTTTTTGTTCCTCAGACATTTAACGTGCATTAAAGCCTATAATAAAGACTGGAAATAATAGCGTACAGTAACAAATTAATATATTTCTTTCTGTGAGAAATGTTGCATTTTATGAATACTTAATAAGAGCATACAGTAAACTGGCAAAATTATTATAAATCTATGGATTCCCTAAGCTTAGATATTACATTATTGATCAGCACTCAAAATAAAAGGGTGCAGTGATTTTATAAAATATGAAAATTAAGCAAATATAAACATTTATTTATACATGATAAATGTCTTACATTTTTAATTATTTTTTCAATAAAAAAAAAAAAAATGGCTGTAAATTCTCCATTCCAAAAATACTCTGTGAAAATGTAATTTATTAGAGCCAAATATTAGGGGTAGCTTCCATGTGGTGCGGCTCATAGTCTGAAAAATTTCAGATGAACTAACCTGAGAACCTTTACAATTTCTAGTTGTAGCTGTACCTTCAGATCTCTAAGATTTGAAGAATTAATAAAAATAAGAATGGAGAAGTCAAGAACAAATGTAAAATCAGAATCTTTTTCAGGAGTCATATGAAAATGAAATAAATAAACTAAACTCAAAACATATAGCGATCATTAGAGGTGATTTTAATGCTCATATCAGTAAAGAAAAAAAATTTAGAAATTAAGGGAAATATTTGTAAGCTTCAGGTCCCAGTTCGGGCTCCATTTTGCAAGCTATACCAAATTTAAATTTTAAATTATTTACAAAAAATAAAAATTTAATTTAAAAAAAAAATTTTTTTAAATGAACTTACTAATGTTGGGATTTGCGAAACAATGTACTAAGACTATGCTGCTTGATGATAAGTTTATATCTAAAGATTGCTCTCTCGAGTTTTACAAAAAACCAGTTACAGTAACTCAACACATTAAAAAATGTTATTAACAACAATGGACAACACATTATTTATAAAAATATAAAATAACAAATAATAAACACAATTGATTTAGAACACCCAATTAGCCTACTTGAAATTTGTAGAACCGCTATTTACTTATCTACTTGTATCAGAATTTCACAAATCATCTTATTAATACTTATACTACTACGGAATTGGCCAATCCAAAATTAATTATAATTATAATTTTGAACATAATTTGTCATTATAACATGTAACATTTTAATAATCTTTTATAAAATAGTCGACGGATAAGTAATTTTCTAATGGGTCCATGAAGTACTTTTACAGAGAGGTCTTTAACCTTTTCAGATCATGTAGCCTTCGAACTGGCTATGTACGGCGTCAGTTTTAAAACGCTGTTACAAAATCATTTTATATGGCATCTAAGTCGGTTATTTTGTTTTATATTCACAAAGGAATCAGTTTTATTACACAATTTGAACGACGTTTATACGATGTAAAATGTTTTATTTAGACTAGAAGGAATTTGACCATTTTTTCTCAGAAATGTGCTTGTGTGTGTGTGTGTGTGTGAGACTTGTGTATTATAATTGCTATGACAGTTACAGATTTATTTATTATTTACAAAAATAGCTTATCTTACTAGCAACATATCGATGTATTGAAACACATAATAAATTATGATACACGGCACACAAAAAAAAAGAAGGAATTTGTGGTCATAAATACGTCACTTTTACTTGAGGTCTATAAATATCTTTACTGACAAATGATATCGGTAAACAAGTAACACATATAGATTCGTAATGAATAAGAGTATACAGTAAAAATGGTTTTTTGTCAATCTGAATAGCCTTTTGAGTGGTGGGAATTTTTATAAAACATAGTTTTCTGAATCTACTTTCACTTATACTAACATATATTACTAATCTGTGATTTATGACACGGGGTTTTCATCATATTTTACCCAATTTTCAACCGATTTGCTTAAAAGTATTATTTTTAAAATCAGCAAACTATGTTTCATAAACACAAAGCAAAAAAAAATTTCGCTAATAAAAAACGCCGTAGAAATGTGCAAAAATAATTCTGCAATTAAATTATCGTAATTTTTGTACTGTTTCAATTTTTTTTTGTTACAGGCATAAAAAATATCCAATCGTAATGGTTTTTTATTGTCAAAATTTGTTAAATCTCTTTAATATACTGTAACTTTTTGAAATTTTTTTCACAAGAGGGTAGCATAAGACTATGAAGGGAGGCAATCAGACCAACATATTTTCATGGAGCGCTAATCAACCGCAGATCATTGTGATCACTGCACAATGAAGTAGAACAGTCCAAATGTAAAAAAAAAACTTACAAAATAATAAGAGCAGAAAAACGAATATTCGATAAACTATAGAAAGAATGGAAAAGAACTTAACAGAGATAATACAACTGACTTTTATCAAACTTTCATACCTCAAAACAAAGGCTACCAGCCTGCTTGTATGAATTTTAAAAATGAAACAGAAGAAATAATTATGAACTCTCAAAATAACTTGAAAGCCTTAACAAAATATTTTGAAAATATACTAAACTGTCCTGAACCTAACGAAACTTTTGATTTTGAGAACATAAAGACATGATATTCGAAATTCCGAATCACCTAATAAGAACAAACTATTAACATAATAGAGACTTAAAAACAATAAAACTAGTGAAGAAGACATCATAGTGCAGAAATATTGAAATATGCTAACGGGCAATTTGCAAAGAAATTAGAGTAAATGCTTTAATTCATCCGTTACATAAGAAAAGTGACAAGACAGATTTAAATAATTATAGAGGCATATCTTTCCTATCTGTGCAGTATAAAATATTATCTCTAGCTCTACAAGTTAGAAAATTGGAAACTGTAGAAAAGAACTTGGGAATATCAAAATTGTTTTAGACCAAGAAGGAAATGTGCAGAACAAATTTTTAACCTTAAAATGTTATTGCACTGTTTTAAAAATAAGTATCCTAAAATGATCATGATCTTGGTAGGCTTAAAAAAAAAATATACAATTCAGTTTAAAGAGAATCACTGGTTAAGATATTAAAAGAATTTAAAATCAATCCAAAAATATAAATATCATAAAGGAATCATTAACTGAAATTTACACTATAATTAATTTTACGGGAGTATTGCCTGATCCCTCTGAAATCAAAATGGCCATAAGAATATATCCTTATTTATTAAACTGTCTTAGAAAAAGTTATAAGGGAACTAAAGGAATTAGAAATAGATCAAATTATTGAAATATGAGATAAACAGTAACTTCAATGTAAATGTTCTTACATGTGCAGACGATTTGGTAATGCTCGCAAAAGGTAAAAAAGAAGCCGGAAAAAGAATTTTACAATTAGAAAAATGTGCAAATAAGATTGGTCTACAAATCTTGTTTTAAAAAACAGAAGGATTCTCTAACTCTCAATCTAAAGATTGAATAAATAAAATTAAAATTTCAAAAAGCAAAGTTCTTAAACAGTCAATAAATTTAAATATTTAGTAGGATTCATAATCCCATATAGAATAAATAAAGAAACGATTAAATATAAATAGAAAAGAATAAAAAAGCCCTTTTTACGATCCATAACATTTATTACAAAAAACTTAAAATCAAACATTATAAAACGTTAATTCTACCCAAGCCTTGATCTGAATGTTTACAATCTTCTCCAGTAAAGAAATAATACGAGGGTTATTTTTTTTTCAAGGTCCGATCGGTCACAAAATTAAAAAATTTTTTATTTGTAGCAAGTACTTACATAGTTACGCTATTTCATGTTACATAGTCGCCACTCTGATTTGGACATTTGCCGTAGCACGGTACCAACTTTCCAATACCCTCGTCATAGAAGGGAGCCGCCTGTGTTTTCAGCCATGTTTCTATGCTGGTCTGCAGCTCGATGTCTGTGCCAAAATGTTGTCCTCCTTGCCAGCGTTTCATGTGAGCAAAGAGCTGAAAATCGGATGGAGCCAAGTCCGGGCTGTATGGTGGGTGATCAAACACTTCCCAACGAAAACGCTGCAGGAGCTTCTTTGTTACAGCTGCAGTGTGAGGCCGAGCATTGTCATGGAGAAAGACAATGCCTGATGACAACATTCCTCTCCGCTTATTCTGAATTGCCCTTCATAGACGTTAAAGAGTCATGGAGTATTAGGCTGCAGTGATGGTCGTGCCACGTTCTATGAATTCATCCAAGAGAACTCCATTCCGGTCCCAGAACACAGTAGCCATACACTTTCTGTTTGAGAAGGTTCGCTTGAACTTCTTTGGTTTACTGGGAGAATGAGAATGCATCCGCTGTTTGGATTGTTCTTTTGTTTCTTCAGTTTCGAAATGGACCCATGTCTCGTCCCCTGTGACAATTTCGTTCAAAAAATCTTCTCCTTCATTGTGGTAGCGCTGGAGAAACGTTAGGGAGGCGTCCATTCTCATTGTTTTGTGATGGTTGGACAGTATCTTGGGAAAACTATATTGCACACAGTTTGCGGTACTGAAGTCTCTCACTCACAATGGTATAGAAATTTCAGGAAACTAATCACTCAATACAGAAATTGTGAACCGATGATTTTCTCGAATCGCCTCATCCACTCGCTCAACGAGATCATCGGCTGACACTCGCTTCCTTCCCTGACCGCCTGCTTCATGAACATCTGCACATCCTGCTTTAAAGTTCCTGCATCATTGTCTGTAACTCATTAAGTTTCACCCTACACATTACTTATTCGTCTATGAATTTCAGCCGCATTACACCCCTCAGCCTGAAGAAATCGAATTACCGCACGCACTTCACACTTGCTAGCTGTGTGTTCAGAACTAAACGGAATGACGCGGCGTAATTGTAGACCATACTAGAGATGCTGCACAACATATATGCACAAAGGTTCATCTGATTTTTTGCACGGGTTTTTATTTTGTGACCGATCAGACCTTGAAAAAAATAAACCTCGTATTTAGGTTAGAAAAGAAAATCTTAAGGAAAATATGACCCAGCAATTATAGAAAATCAACAATAAGGACTTAGAAATACCGTGAAAATTTATGAAAATCTAGAAAAACATAACAACAATTAAGATAAGAAGGCTAAGATTTTTTGGTCATATCTATATAATGGAAGATAGATTGATTAAACAAATATTAAACTATTGTAATAAAAGAAATCTAAACCTAAACGACTCATAGAAATTAAATAGATCTCTGAAGTTTAGGAATCACAAAAGATAAAATAGAAGGATAGAGATGAATTTAGAAAGCTAATTCATATTTGAAGGTTTTCAGAAAAGGAAAAACCTTTGACAATTTTTTAGCTTTGTTTACAGAGCTTTGCTATGTTTACAAACATAGAAAGAATATCCCTTGCAGAAATGAATATCAAATGCATTTTGTCGCGCCAAGAGTGCTGATAGGAGACAATATACTGACTCTGTGAATATAGTACTTCAAAACTACTTCACTTCAAACATTCCCTACGTAAGCTCAGGACAAGATCTTTTTTTATTTTTAAGAATGTCTTAATTCAATGAAGAATTCACAGTCGATGGATTTGAGAATGAAAATCATAAACTTATCTTATGCTGCTTTTCAGCCCATGGGCTGAAAGTTTGAAAAATGTTTTATCACTTAAAAAGTATAGCCGTGATTGCAGTTGTCTCAGCACTAGTCTCATAGTTTGAAGTGAATCTTCATCCAGTAAGTTGTTTCTTCAGGTTTGGAAGAGAAAAAAAAAATTTCCAGGAGCTAAATCTAGCAAGTACAATGTATAAGTGTACTGACTTACACATTGGAAGTATAAGTCAAGAGTTTTGCAGCAATATTCCGAGACATGTGTGTGTAGTGGCATTATTATGAAAAAACACTTTTTAGTCAGATGTGGATGTTTAGTCTCAATAGCACCCTTGAATCGGTCCAGTAGTGAAACAATACTCCTGGCAATGGTCTTGTCTTTTTCCAGGTAGTATGAGCACTACATCACAAGAATTCTAAAAATTTATAGCCATTACTTTTCCTGCACATGTAACTTTTTTCGCTTTCTTAGGTGCACTCTCATCTGCTCCTACCCACTGGTCTCTGGTGTGTGATAGTGAATCTATGTTACATCTACTATTATAAAAATTCAAAGAAACTGGAATAATGTTTAAATAACTCTAAACACTGTTGTTGAGAAGTGTTCAGTCAAATCTGTTTTTGGTCAACTGCCAATAAACGGGCCACCCATTGAGCAGAAAGCTTTTTTCATACACAAAACATCATGAAAAATTTAATGGATACGGTTTATCAAGATGTTTGTAATATCAGCAAACTTAAGTAGTTACAGTCAGTGATTATTTAATATGGTAATGTGGATTTTTGTAACAATTTTTTCTCAGTGTTTTATACTTTTGTATTTATTACATTTTATTCAAGTAGTATTATTATTATTAAATCATGTTTAAGGTTATCTAACCGTAAATAGAGAGGCTCTGGTTGGTAAAGAAATAAATGACCATTATCAGCTGCCTAAGAACTCAGCAAACTTTTAACCAAATTTGGTGCTCTGTAACTCCTAAAGTAGCTAAATCTCAGTAATCAAATTTATACAGCAACTTTATCTTTGGAAAAAATTTTTCCTGTAAAATTTTCAAATTTCTTCACTCAGTCCTTTTTTAGATATAAGACACAGAAAATGGCTGAAAACAGCCAATTGGCCATCCTTGAAGATCTCTAGGAAAAAAAGGACATAAGGCTCCTGACTGAAACTTAAGTTCAAGCCATGTTATAGCATTGACAGGAAAAAATAATCAATGTTAAACTCTTTTACTTGATGAAAAAATACTGGTCTCGAAAATTAAATATTAACTGTAAATTCAAATATATAAAAAATATGTACATATACATACATATATATATATATATATATATATATATATATATATATATTTGTTTTTAACAATTTCCTTAAAACTTATAAGAAAATAATTTGAATAATCATTTCAGACAATTTCATGCTGAACATTCTGGTTTTTATATTATCATGACATCTTTATACATAAGGGATTTTTACACGGTTTTCTGCAAAACATGTTATTTGTGAAAAACAGGTATCTGCACAAACAAAAATGGCTGCTGAAAAAAATTAAAAGATAAGTATAACCATTAATAACAATTAAACAAGAAAAAGACCAGATAAGGCAGAATTTTTGGTTTGCTTGGCATTTCTCCCGCCACCACCCCATTCGGTCACCCTAAAGCATAAGACCAAATGTCTGTGCTACAAATGGTTACTGAGTTACAAAACAGTTTAGCGACCAGTGTCCTAACTAGCTCCTAGAGCTAACCTAAAAGTGTGAGCGGAATAAGCATGGTACCCCTTATTTACTTCTGTTACTTCTTAAACAGCCACAAAAAAAAAGTACTCATATGAATTATGATTTTAATTTAATTTATGTTAAAAAAAAATATATGACTCATAATAGTTTGATTTTAACTTTCTGACATGGTTTAATAATCAAATTTTAGAAGTACAATGCACATATAATTTCATCACATTTTAAATTTATGTATCTTTTATATTAGCAAACTCTCCGTAAACAAATTTTAATGACTTATACTATAAATATATATGTGGTCAGTTAAATATATATAATTTATCCCTCTTAAGTTATTTTAGTTTGAATATAGCTGGCTTTTATGCAAATTCAAAATATGACTTCCAAGTTTCAGAGTTTTTAAGGAAATACTTTCACTCGAAGCATCTACTTAAGGGAGATCCATTATTTTTTCCAAGGTAAGATTTTGTGTTTTTATAATGTAAATAGTATTGACTAAAATACAATTTGGAAATAATATACAGTTATATTTCATGCAGATAAACGGAGATTTTGTTTGAATTTATATCGTTAAAAACATGAAAGTTAATAAAGTTTCTAAAAACCACTAAAAAGTGAAAAATTTGCCGATGTATTTATACAAAGTGCTTACTCAAAAAAAATATAAACATCCTAAAAATAAAATTACCTCTTGTTTCAATTCTGTAGATGTGTTAAAGACGAATATAAAATGTTTTAAATCAGCACATACTTTCAGGTGATTTGAAATGGATTGATCCATAAACTGGACATAAATATCACTTTATATATGTAACTGATTTTGCAGAACCACCGACTGCAGAAAGATGATTTTAAAAAGAAAACGAAGTAATTAAAAAGTTAAAAGAGATGTATAATTATTTTAATAGAAAATACATGTTGGCCTGCACTGAAGGAAACAGCTCAAACTAAATCGAATATTTAATTACTATTAACCTAATAATCCAAAATATACCAGGAAAAGTGGGAGACAAACAATTAATATCCAATATTAATATAATATTATATTAATATTATATTATATAAGACCCTCGGTTCTCCAGTACCAAACATTTTTTTGTTTCAGTTTAACATTCACTTAAAACACTACACCAATATAATTCAAAACAACACTTACTGTTATAAATTCATCAAAATTAGAGGAATTTAAAAATTTTACTGCACTATTATCTTCCTCCCACTCAGTATCTCTTGGTTTAACTGACCGTTTTCTCGGATCCTTCATGAATTCTACTAGCTTTTCTTTATTATTATCGCCATCATATGTATGTTTTAGTATACCCTCCCTAAAACAAAACAAAAATAAATAAGTTAAATAAATATCAAGAATATTTTGTTCACAACTAATTTTTTAATAAAATTACTTATTTATTTAATTCTTACATATTTCTTTATATTTTTAATTAAATAACTCACAGTTCACACTGTCTGGTAAATGGCAATTCCTTAGTTCAAGTTAAGTATTAAAAAAATAATCAAATGAATAAATTACTCAGAATTCTGCCACAGAAAGTAAATAAAAAAGTTCTATCCCTTCAGCCGAGAGGGTTCCTGAGGTACTGAAGCACATCACTTACATCTATAAATGATTTATCTAAACAGAGAGTACCTACACAGCCAGTGCATCAATGGCAGGCACTGAATACTACATTCCTAATTTTTTTATATAAATATGAGGGTCATTTAAATATAAACTGAAATTTTGACATGTGGACTGAGGAAGAGCACTGAATATGGTGGGACGCTGCATTAGTGAGTTGGACTGTGTGGATGGGAGCAACTGGCCAACTAAGCCCATAGGTCACGATTCCACGTCAATAGCAGAATGTCTGAGCAGGAAGTAACGCCATCCACTGCACAACATATTATAATCAGATTTGTCAGACACACTTGAATACGACAAAGTGTCAGTGAGGTCGATTCCACGCCTTCTCACCGAGGCACAGAGAAATGTCCAGAATGACATCTGTCAATGGCTTCTGAATTGCTTTGAGAAAGAAGCAGAGGCATTTTAGGACCATATTATGACCTGCAATAAAATTTGGATTCACCACTACACCCTGGAAAGCAAGAGAACAAATATGAAGTGTTGGAAAAGTAGGTAGTCAGGTCCAATCAAGGCCAAGATACACTTGTCGGCTGGAAAAGTTCTGACAACTGTGTTTTGGAATTCAAAAGGTGTGCTTCTGATGATTTCCTGCACAAAAGAAAGAAAGGTCAGTAAATGCGGTATACTACCGCATTAGTTATTGGATGATGTCAGGGCTGCTTATCACAACAAATGACGCCGGCAACTGACTCACAACATCTTCCTTCTCCACAATAACACATGGCCACATACAGCAAGACTCACGAGAAACTCCCTAAAATTCATTGAAACCTCTTGTACACCCCCCTTATATTCCAGACTTGTCACCATGTGATTTCCACATGTTTTGTTTGCTGAAAGAAGCTTTAGGATGAGAAAGATTCAAAGATGATGCCATAGTCAAGCATTATGAGCACAATTGGCTGTTTAGTCAGACATCTTCTTTTTTTTTTTTTATGGGGGATCAGGAAGCTAAGATCAGGAAGAAAATGTATTTCTGCTGAAGGAAATTATGTAGAAAAATAAGGTAATTTATTTGTAATTTTATCTAATATCAATAAAGCCATGTAAACAAATTTCAGTTTACGTTCAAATGATCTTAGTGCTTAATATTAAAAAAAATTTGCAATTCACTGTAACTCTTTAAAAAATTATTTTCAGACTGCAATCGTTATTTATTATTTTTTGAACACAGTAACAATCTGGCATAATGAAAACAGCCATTGATGTCCAGGGTCTACAACAATAGATTTTTCAAATATCATTAATTTTTATGTCAAACGGTGTAATTTTCAGTTACCAAGAGAGAGAGAGATTGTGAATTAACTAAATATTTCATCCTGTCATATTATCCCTTTTGCTCACATGTAAAAGTAAAAGCTTCAAATTCCTACCTGTGAAACGCTTCCCGGCATAAACTGAAAGGCTGGTTAGAGGGAAGGGAATGATAAAAAGCCTCTCAAAAAACATCTTCGATTAGCTTTATCCAGTTCTAACCTTGCAAATCAGAAAATTTTTTTTCTTTTGTACTTACCGTTTTATTCTTTTTATCATAATTCAGGAGAGCATGACTAAGATTGCAATACCAAAATAAAAACTAAAAAGGGAAGGAGAAAACTAAAAACCTACGTTTTCTATTTCAGTAGTGGTAATAAACATACTATGAACAGATACCAAATGAGGATGTAAATATTTATCTAATACTTATATTTTAGACCTTTATTATTTTTCATACACTAACTCTAACTAATAAATTATTTTTTCCTACACTGATTACTCATTATTGTAGGGCATCTTTTTGAATAGCAAATCATTTTAATGAAAATACTGATTATAAAATTACTGTTTTGAATCCTTACTTTTTTGGAAAATACGGTTTGGAAAAAAGATTGAGAAAGTAACTTGATATCCATTACTTTTGAAAATTATGAAATTTTTTGTTAATGTAAATCACCTGTTCACAGTGTATCTTCATCATTTTTAGAAAATTTACATCTGATAATTAACAAATTGTTTACTAATAAAAATAAAACAATTTTAGTGGTCACAATTATAAACATACCATCGATAACTGATGATAATTTTTCTCTTAAAAAAATTTGTCAAATAGATTTAAATTTATATGATACAAACAATTGCTGACATTACAGCAAAACAATCTAACAAGTATTTTTACAAAGAAAAATTTTTTAAATAACAACAAAATCAGGCAATCCCACTGAAAAGAAAGAAACTGATGCAACCAGAATGTAATAAATGGATTACTCCATAAGATATAAAGCTACGAAAATTTGTGAAAACAACTGGCAGATTTTCAAAATCATTTTTATTCAATCAGTCTATTCTGTAACTGTATAATTTAATTTTCTACAATTCACACCACTTGCACCCAAAACAAAAAAAAATACAATCATTATTGTACTGCATTAAAAATATGACACAGTTACTAACTCAAAATAAAGAAGAGTTGGGAATCCTGTAATATTATGTTTAACTCTGATAGCAGCGTTCTCTGGTCTGTTAACATCTATAGCAGCCATAACGGCAAAATCTTTGACCTCAGAAGCAGCTGCTGCATAATCTGGTTTCATACGCTTACAAAATCCACACCACGGTGCATAGAACATTACCATAACCGGACGATGTTCCTTTTTTAATAATTTTTCTAAACTCTGTAACAAAAATACCAATATATTTATTTTAATATATACATTGAATGATTTGTTTTGATGCTTTCACTGCTTCTTTTCAATCAAAAGCTGATCCTCATACCGGTTAATTTTTTTTTTGCTTGAAGAAGTTTTTATAGGTATAATTCTAGGAAATAATTTTATGTCTGAAATAACTGAAAATACTACAAAAATGCTGTCAACATGTTTGACAAAGGAACACTACATTAAGTGGTTTGCTATGTAGCACCATCTAACACAACTAATTTTTCTTGATTAATCTTTAAATCTGAAGACGTTCTTAACTAAAACATAATAGGTTTCACATCTGGTTTAAAAATTACTGCTCCAATGATTGGAATTGTTTTAGAAAATGTTTACTTATATTCAAATGTTTATGTTAAATACTTTCAAGAAAAACGAAATAGAAAATATATATTTTTTTATTTAATTATTATCTAAAGATTAAATAATAAATTAACAAAAGTAATAAACGAAATTGACAATAAAAAACATTAATTAATTATAACAGTCATGATCGCAGACACTGAATCATAGTAAAAATAAGAAAAAAGTAAGTCTTATAACACAAGTTATTATTTGTACTACATAATCTCTAATAAAAGAAGAAAAAAAAACTGAAGCTTGATAAAGTAGAAGGGCTCCTTTCTCCTTTTTAGCCATAACCAAAAAAAAAAACTAACTGCATTTATAATTTATTTATTCGCAATGATTTTCTGATTACTAATCATCGTGGACTAATATCATGACATTTAACTGGATTTGCAGAAAAAAGTATTTTTATATATTCTCCAAAACATTTAAAATACCCTGTAATAATATTTTATATCTACATTTTTTTTTCAAGTGAATTGGTAAAGGTTTTTTTAACTAAAATTATAAATTTTTTAATTATAATTAATTATTAAATATAAATTATTATACAAAATATTTTTCTAAAGATTAAATATTTTATATGATATTAAATTTTTTCATTAACAGATTGTTTTGTTTATTATTTAATACGCAAAATTTTTTAAAAATTATTTAGTGGTATTCTAGTTCAAAAATTAGAATAAAATTAGAAAATACAAGGTGTGAAAAAAAATATATTTGGTACTTACGTATTAACGCCACCGCAGCTACAGCTTTATTTAAAAACAAAGTAGTCAATCAGATTTCAGTGGAAAATAGGCCGATATAGAGTATATCATAGATTCAAAACAGTCTCTTTATTAATTTTAATAAATGGTTATTTATATTTATTTATTTTATAAATATAATTTAACCAAACTTAACCTACGCTCACTAACCTTGACTAATTAACACCGTAATTTTTTGAGTATTTATTTAATAAATTCAGTAATTATTGCAATTATTTATTATTTAAATAATCAAAACACTCCTGTTAATTAGTCAAGGTTAGCGAGCGAAGCGAGCGTAGGTTAAGTTTGGTTACATATTTTTAAAATAAATAAATATAAATAGTCATTTATTAAAATTAATAAAGAGACTGTTTTGAATCTATGTTAAACTCTATATTGGCCCATTTTCCACTGAAATCCAATTGACTACTTTGTTTTTAAATAAAGCTGTAGCTGCGGTGGCGTTAATACGTAAGTACCAAATATTTTTAAATTTCAAGCTGTATCTTTGACAGAGTTTATCTTTTTCTCATGCGATGGCAGCATATAAAGTATATAAATATTTACATCCATATCAGATGCATAGTTAAAATTTGGCATCCAAGTAATTAGGAAGTATTTTATTAAACATGATGATTTTATTTGAAAATAAGGAAAAAAAGAATTAGCATCAAATCCTGGATAAAAAATGGAATAAAGTGCAGTGAAATGGTAAGATGGCTTTTGTCAAGGATGTTATGTCAACACCACAGGTATCAATATGAGTGGTACAAACGGTTTCAAGAAGGCCATGAAGACAAAAGGATTGAACGTCTTAATTCTAATTCATTACATTCAGAGAAAATATTGGAAAAATAATGGATATTGTGATCAGTAATTGTCAAATCACTATTAGAGGAAGTCTCTGAAGAGGTGGAAATTTTTTACATTTCATGTGAAACAATTTTGGCTGACGCGTTGAGTATGAAATGTGTAGCAGCAAGTTTTTTCCAAAACTTAATCGATGTGATCACATTATCAACGTGTCATAACAGATGACGAAATGTGGGTGTACGGCTAAGATATCAAAACAAAGGCCCCAGCATCATTATAGCAATGTTGAATAGTATAAGAAAATTATTTTAAATAAGAAAATGATAACGGTTGACAAATTCAAAATTAAAAGTTTTAAAAACAAACTGAGAAGAGAAGAAGGTTTCTGGAAAATTATATAGCTGCTTCCTAAACAGCTAAGACTGAAAAAAAAATCACAGAGTTCAATTGAATGGTTCTTATTGTTTTTTTGATTAAATGGCGTCTTCCATTATGAATTCTTATCACAAGGTCGTAAAGTCAATAAACAATATTACTTAGTTTTATGATATTTACATGAAGCAAAATGTATTCCAATCCGAAGAGAATGACCACAGATATGAGCAAACAATTACTGGATATTTCATCACTATTAATGCACTATTCACACTTCATTATTAATTTATGATTATTTAGCCAAAAATAACTATACTGATCCTGCAGATTTTGTTTTCTCTGGACATGGAAATTTTTCTTGTTCCCACTGATTAAGAGAATATTAAAAAGAAAGCAATTTGCACAATAGAAGAAATATAGAAAAAAAAAAGCTAAATAAACTGAAAGATTAGCAAAATAAGTTTTCCACAAATGTTTTGACCAAACTCTGGGAATTACTTTGAAGGGGAGAGTATCAGTCTACAAGGATAAGTAAATTCTCATTATTTTTTTATCACACCATTTGTATATCAGAGCTGGGAAATGTGGAAAATAAAATCACCTTTAAAGGAACTCTTGTACATTAACAAAAAAAAATATTTTAACTCAAACCAGCACTACTAATGTAAAAAAAAAATTGTCTCACAATGCACCAGGGCAGTCAAACTAATACATAACTTTGCAACCCAAAGTGGGGTACAACAGAAACTTGCTTTATATGTGTCATCTACACTACGACAACACACAGGGTAACACTGCATAGAACGTGCCTTGATAATGGCAAATTTGTTAAGAGTTTTAGTCGCAATGGTTACAAAATTTTCATTACTAAGTCGTCTGGCAAAATAAGTTTAATATAAGAGTTGAATTTTATGGATTCAGGTACATAATGAAAAAATTGTAATAAAAACAAATCATTACATATATTTAGGTTTAAAATATATTACAGTCTTCCATTCAAGTCTCCTTAAATTGTTCCTTTTCAGTCTCTTAGTTCAATTTATTTTCTTTCATAAAACTAAGAACTTATTCACAAGGAACACCTGAAAATATCCAATCCCAATAACAGACTATTACTATATATATATATATATATATATATATATATATATATATATATATATATATATATATATTTTACTGTAGATTTCTTTATAGAGATTAATCAGTTAAGACAATTCCCTGCTAATCCACATTACAATAAAAATTAAAACTAAAAATGTAAAACCCACATTACTTCAACGTTCATTTTATGAAGTACATAATGTTTGCAATATAAAAACACACATAATGCCACAGGCAATTAAGAACTTTAAATAATAATGGACATTAATTTGAACTTTAAAAAAATTAACAATCAACAGACTAGAGTTTATTACTTATTGTGTTAAACTAAACTATAAATTGCAAATAAATAAAACCGGACAACATCAAAACTTGCAGTTATAAAATTTCTGACTTTTAAAATATAAAATGTTTAACAACATGAAAAGCCAAAAAAACTGATAAACTTTCTTTTACCTTACAGTGAAAATCTAGTAATCTAGTTCTTAATAAACTATGAACTTTAAAGAACGTTAAGTACAGAATAGCAAGTAACAGAAATCTGATCCAATCAATTGCACAAATGATACCAAAAAACAAAAATTAGCTAATTACTGTAAAGACTTAATAAACTAATAAAATACATAACCATTATTTGAACAGCAATAAATCTGTTAAAAATATTTTTATATATTACTGGCAAAGTAAAAGTGTAAGAACTTATACAAAATGTAAAAACAAACTACAGTTTTCAGATCCACGCTACACAGACTACACTTATCAAAAAAAAAAAAAAAAGCTAGAGATGAATAACACAGAATTAGTTGGCAAATGAATGTAATAGAACTCTATTTGACAAGCACAGTTAATTAACAACCACACTGAAAAAATCCCTCCAAAATTCAAAAAAGCATGCTGTAAAATTTCATATAGTACAAATTTGATTAACGAGGGGTATTTATACTTGAGTGCTCAATGTGATTAAATTCTACATAAGACAAACAGGAAGAAGCTTTTCACAACTATAAATACAAAAGGTTCTTCACTCCACCATTGAATCCACTTTCATAAACAGACTTCATTGAACAATCTCACATTCACAAAAATCAAACGGACATGAAAAATCGAACACTTTAATATTAATAATGAAGGGCGCAACAGCTAAAAAAGCAACTATATATAGACTAACAAAAAAAAAGAATCAATATGATCACACCCAACTTAAAACCGACACATGCTTTCTTCAAACATAACATAAACAACAAAGATATTACCAAGTCTAATTGAAACACCGGTATTAACACAACGCTCAGCATTCTCAATGACTGTCCCGTAAAATAGTTTTTTTTAATGTATAAACAATGTTTTAAACCATAATAAACTTTTCTGAAGATATTAAAATATTTACTGCAATGAGGTGTAACCATTAAACATGTTATCAAATCTTAAAGAGTGATAAATTTATTTACTTTTTAATGAAATGAGAACCGATATTGTATCGGTCAATAACAAAATATATTGCAATAATAATAACAAAAAATAAATTCTTTAAATAATATACAAAAAGTTACATACTTGTGGGTCAGATAAATGTGTAACATTGGCAGCTGATGGCTCCTCTTCCCATGGCAAATCACCAGTAGGATCTTTCATGAAATTAACTATCGACTGTACAGTTTCTTTCCTATCATATTCCTTGTTAAATTCACCATCTTTATAATGTCGTAACGAATAACTTTCCGGTAAAACTTTTAATTTTTTACACAATTTCCTTCCATCCCTGAAAAAAGGCAATTCATACGATTTTTTTTTAAGTACATCCTACATACACCACTATATTAATTTTATTGTAATAATGCTTTTTAACAGATATACAAGTCCGGTAGTAAATGCATATTTAAATACAAATATATTTTACATGTATTTCAGTTTTATATTAAAAAAAAAAGGTTTCTTACGAATGAATTAAAACAAATTAAAAAAAGACCAGCAAAAATTGTATAAATTCTGCCAACTTTGCCTCTGACAAATTTTTATTTCAAATAAGGGTCTTTAAATATTAACGACTGAACTACATATAATATTTAATTTACTGTAAATAAGTAAAAAATATAAAATTCTTAGTAAAAAGAATCTTGGGTTTCAGTAAATACCTTTAATCATCAAAATTACACTGTTGTTAGTGTAACTGTTAAAAAAATAAATCAAAATTTTTAGTAAAAATATTTGGTTCCCTTGTTTGACATTTATCTCATATGACATTTTTAATAACAGCCACAAATTGCAAGAGATAAAATTTCAGAAAATATAAAAAATTTAATAAAATGTTTAAATTCTTCAGTCAGGTCCCACGGGCCATCTACATTAATATTAGAAAAACAGTTGGATTTTCAATCATGAAAACTAAAATTAAAAAAAAAATTAAAACTTTTACCTTAGCCCCACTCAGTTCTTTTTGTGAGGGGTTAATTTTATTTACTTGTTTACTTATGTAGATCAGCCTAATTTGGTGTAATGTTATTCAAAATGGCTACAAAAAAAATTATGGATTCTAGGTTGGCCCTTTGCCCTGATTGGGAAAAAATCTCGCCAAAGCTTATATATATATATATAAATTATTTTCTAATTATTAAGTTACATTGCTTAACTGCAATTTTTTTTCTATTTAACAATAAAAAAAAAAGTTAATTTATCAGGGTTAATTCCCCCCCTCTCCCCAACAATAGAACAGCCTTAGTTTTTGTACTCTGCTGCTGAATAATTATTTAAAGATCTTTGGTTGTTATGAAATGAAATTAGTTTTTTATATCTGATTATCTGATAAATTTATTTAATAAAAAATTTATTTCTGTTTAGTTTTCCATTTTGAAATTTACCAGTTATAGTAGTGTATCTAAAGTTGTGCATGTGAAAATTTGATGAAGATTGATCAAATAGTTCCTAAGTTACACTCAATTTAAGGTTGACAATAGATAACATCTGAGGTATTTTATTGGTTTCATGGTGGGATTGGTGGATGGAATTTTCTTTGCGTTTTGAGTATGAAGATTACAAAAATACTATTCATATGTAAACTTTTTGGCTTGAAAATCTCCAACCTACTACATCAATTTAACTGCAATTTAAGTAGGCTGTAGTACTGCATCTGAAGTTGCACATGTGAGAATTAATGAAGAATGGTCAAGTCGTTCCTGAGTTATTCTTATCAATCCAAAAAGTTTGAAAATTTGATGGCTTGAAAATCTCTAAAACTACATCCATTTCATTGAAATTTAGATATGCTATAGTAGTGTATCTGAAATTGTGCATGTGAAAATTTGATGAAGATTGGTTGTGTTGTTCTTGAGTAACGCACAATTTAATGGTCAGCAAAAGACAATATAACCTCAATGATGAGGTGCGTAAGAATTTTTTTTCTCTTTCTAATAGTGTACACATTTTTAGCGTATACAACTTTTTTTGTACAAATAGGATAAGATAAATAAGGGATGTGGAGGTAGATGTGGGGATCAGAATTTTTTATATTTTGAAAAATTAGTTTATATTTATCGGGTTATTTTAAAAACATAGTGGATAAATGTACATACATGGTGGATAAATGTTCATACATCTGAAGAAAAATATCTCTCTAAAAGGTTTGGATGCACAGTTTTTAGAGCTACTGCACTACCTGGTTAGCAAATCTCAAACTGCATACAATATTTATTTCCCAAACAATAATCATTTATTATTTAAAAAATAACATTCTGAATGTAAAATAATTATTTACATAATTCAAATTGGTCTTACATTTACTGAAAACGTTTCATAAGAAAATAGAAAAATATTTTCTTTAGCTTTATGCAGCCTTGGAAAGCCCTCTCTTCTGTTCATTTCAATATAAAGAACATAGTTTTACAAAGAACATTTTCCCAAAACATTATCAAGCAATCAAACAGTCCCCGTATCAAAAAATGACAACTTAATATCACATAAAAGTATAAGTTGAAGGGCAAAAATAATATTCTTCAGATATTAATAATAGCCAGTATATAATTTTTCAAAATTCTGAGATGATGGGTTACATTTTGACTTTTGGGAGATTTGATATGGAATGGCTGAACTAAACTGAACACATACTACTGAAATATTTACATAACCTACTTCTGAAAAATTAACTACTTTACTTTATACTTCTGAAAAATATACTGGTTTACTTTCATTTTACAGCACAAAACAGCTAAGAAATAATAATTTACCATATATCATTCTAATTTTAAGAGAATTATACAAATTAACTATAAAAACCATGTTATTTAAATTTACAAAGGATGATCTGAAACAATCATATGCAAAACCTTCACTTTGTTTTTACCTTTCATATTTCAAATTCAAAAAACAAATGAGAATAATTATTTTCTCACCTAACACAATCAACAAGAAGCATCGTCCCTTGTCCTCTAACAACGTCAGCAGCATCCCTAAACACTTTCATTAAAGGTGCTGCTCGTTTCTGATTATTTATGAATAACGTTAAAACATTTGTTTTCGTCCTAAGAATTTTCTTAAAGTCTTTTATATCATTTACATCTTCAACTGAAGTCCCTTTAAAGTTCTGCTTACAGGTGATTAGCAATAACTGGCATAATACCTGAAAATATAACAAATAATTCATTTTTTTTAAAACAAATTTAAAGATGTGAAATACAAAATACAACATTTTTATGGTAAAATTTACGATTAAATGTGATGTTACAAAATACAAAAGGGCAACACCTGCTTGCAATTTCCAAGTAATCAAAAAATCTACAGAAAAACATGTACTTAATCATTAGCATGCTGTACGTAAACTGCAATTTTCCTGTTTGAATTAATTAATTTCTGATCCCTTAAGTTTATAAACAACGATAATTTCTAAAAAGAGATACTTCCGGGGTATTTTAATACCAATCGCCAACACGTAACTGGACTTGTAAATACACATGCACTACACAAAATCAGCAGCTGAAACAACAATGTATCAATTTAAATCGCATACGAACTTACCAAAAATATATGAGAGAGCTTCAGTAGATACATTTTAAATTAATAATTACATGAATTTTGATAATTAAATAGTATCAAACCAAAAGAAATAAACAGAAACAAAAGATGTTAGACCGGTATCAACAACACAAACACGCACGTTGACATATCAACAGTACTGCCAACGTGTATCCTCTATACTTGAAACTTGTCTGTTATCAATAAAAGGGATTTTGTAAAAATAAATAAATATTACCGACAAGTTAATTATTTTATATTTAAATAGCATTGATAACTTAAAAAAAATTATTTACAATGGAAGTGAATCGTGCAATGACATTTCAATTCCGACCTAAAATAACTAGTTAGAAAAAAAAATTAATAAGCACATTTGATCCTGAGATAGTCGACCCTGTCTCAAGATAAAACGGTGATATTTACAATAAATATTATTTTTAATTTTTGATTTAATTCTTTCATATTTTACCAAAAAACCCAACAAAATTGAGTAAGACAAAACTGCCTGCCAAGGAAGAGAATGTTTTTAAAAAGTTTGATTAAATGTAAAGAGAATATTGATTCCCTTTTTTGATGAGAATAGATTTGTTCACAAAGATTTTTTTTCTCTTCAACAGAGGTGTAAATGAGCAGTTCTACTTGGACATGTTGAGATTACATGAGTGTGCAATGAAAACACCCAGTGATGTGGGAGAGTGGGGATCAATTTCTGCACCATGATAACAACCCTGCTCAAATCATACTATACAGTTTTTGTGGAAAAATAAGGTTAACATTATCCCTCATCCGCTCTACTTGCCAATCTTGTTTTGTATGAATTTTTCTTGTTCATGCATATGAAAAAAGAATTCAAAGTAAAACATTTTTATACCATGAAGGAAGTCAAAGATAAATCCCTGCAGGCCTTGGAAAACTTCCTGTTAAGGAATTCAAAAAACATTTTTCCAGCAGAGGGAAAACCCTTGGGTCAAGTGCACTTAATCACATGGAGAATACTTTGAAGAAGATTAAGTTTCAACCAGCAAAGATTATTTGAACAATTCCAATTTTTTTTGGTATCCCATTGTACAAAACTGGAACCAGAAGTCAGTTGATAACTATAGGGTCCTGTTTTTTATATTTTACCTTTCAAATATTCAGAACAACTCTTATAACTGGAAATTCTAATAACTTCTTATAACTCTAACAAACTCTTGTAATTGGAAATTCTCTTTCATGAAATAATAAATACATCCTGATCAACTTTCTGAAAATAAATGGCTTTAGGAAACATAAATCAATTAAGAAAGTTTATTATAATTGAATTGAAAAGAATAAAATTAATTTGATTAATTTTAATGATCAATTTTTATTGATTTGTTTCATCAGTTTTTATAGTTCTTAAAAAGACTTTCTGTTTGAATGTCTGTATCATTTGATCAACCATTGTTTATAAATTGGTATATGTAATTTAATCAGAACTTACTTAACTGTGTACAGTTTATGGAAATTAAAAATTGGATGGTGATAATGATAATCATGTTTTTGATTCCAGGGAATAGATTTGTGTTCCTTAGTCAGTCACAAAACACTTTCTTTTTAAGGTATATTTTAATACGAGTTAAAAATAAAATAATAGTTGCATAAGGCACTGATTTCACATTTAATAAAAAAATTATTAAGATTTGAAAATATGCAGCCATATCTAGAAAAATTCTATAAGTATGCTTTGTAAATTAATCCAGCAAAATTTTTTAAAAATAAAAAAATTGATATTCAAAAATAGACTCAATATTCATATTTTTGACATATATGACAGAAATAAGCAGTACATCTTTAGTGGTTGGTTGCACCAGATATAAATATACATCTCCACAAGAGATAGACTGTCATTGAATTTATAGGAATATGTTTTTTAACTAAAAGAAAATCTAGTACTGTGTCAATGTATATGGTTAGGATTTTGTATTTTGTTCAATCCTATATCTATATGGAGTTCGGTATACCTGTCTGAAATATGCTCCAGAGCAGAAAATTTAAATTATTGCTAAAATCACCCTTAAGGTATACATTATGAGATTAAAAAATTTACATAATGCAATGTCTTTTAAACACTTAAATATGTTAAATTTTTATAACAATAATGTATTGTAGAAAACCCTTCATGGTAGAAAGTATTCAGTTGAATTCATAATATCAAACTGTTTTCCTTTGTAACACCTTAATAAAACACTAAGCTTATCTATCATTATTAAATATTTATTATGCTTAGATATACTGTCACCTTAGTACATAATTTCTTGGGGCTCCCTCAAAAAGTCAGGAATTTTCAAGTTACAAAAATGGGCTATCAGTCACTTAAAAAATAATTTTTATGTTATATACTTTCCTTATTATGCTTCCATTTCTGTCTTTAATAAATTCACTTACCATTAAAAAATTGTTCTTCCAAGTTTACTTAAAATATAATTAAATATTTTCTTTTACAAACACAGCACACTATTGATGAATTTTTAAATAATAATAATCACTTATTGTAGGAAAACAAAACATGTTAAAAATCACACTACGGTTAAATCCCGTAATTGCTATCTACTATTTTTAAATAATGCTAATTAAAAATCCCAAAATTTTCTAAATTTCATTACATTTGTTTACATAAATAAATGCTTAGCTAATTTTCATTAATGTGTTTCGAATTGTGAATTACTTTATGGATATTTTTTATATTAAACTGTGTATTTATCTAAATTTTTTTCATATATTTATATTTTAATCAGATCTAAATTTTATTTTATAAGTAATTGTATATTTTGTGATAGCACCTCTGATCAACTGGGGTTTTCCTTAGCAAATGTGGGGGCAGTTCCTTTTCTTATTTGTGGAACAGCATATCTACCCATTCCTGATGTGAACTATAAAATGCATTATTATGTAATGATCACAATAAAAGATTTATTTTACTTCATGCATTCGGGAAAATAAATAAAATGTACAAAAAAATTTAAAAAGATAATTTTATTATTTATAATATTACCGATTTCATACATTAAATTTGCTGGATAACAATATAGGTAAAAATTACTTTTTTTTATAAGTACGAGATTATATAAAATACATCAAATTAATTATTTATTTATTAAAATTAGTGTAATTAAATTATGAATTATTAGCATAACAAAAATTTATTAAAAATCAGTGATAATAATTTATACAATACTAGTTATTAGCGTAATTAAAAAAATCAGTTCTAAATTAAACAAAAACTTGATTAAGCAAATTAAAACTACAATGCAATTAAATAATACATTAAAATTAAACTGAGATCTGGAAAAAGTTAATGATAAATTATTTCTTAAGAGTGGAGCAAAGATATATATTAAACTACTATAATTATTTATCATGGTGTAAATAGAAAAAAAAACATTCCTTAGGCTTATTTGCCAAAATTATTTAGTTATAACTTTTGAAAATAAGTCAACTTGAAACAATCTTCTAGATTAATATTTATAGACTTCCATTCTTTTGGTAGATCTAAAATGTGATTTGTTCAATTGAAGAATACCTTGTATGATCCACTGAACAGCAAAAAGGGTCTCCTCATGAAAGTAAAGGAGAAATACCTATCAGATCGAAGAGAAGACCTTTAATTATAAACTGGTCTGCTGTTTTATAATTTATAAATTCAACTCAATTTCTTCATTAAAATATCAATCTAATGGATGTCTCTGAGGGTGAAAAAAAAATGGTATTCAAAGAGTAGCATTTAAAAGGTATCAAATATTTTTTTCTTATCTAACAGAATAAATACAATATGATTTAGACTTAAAAAGAAGGTTGGACTTCTGAACACAGACTTATCTTTTATTAGACAAATGTGATACTTAAAGCAAGAGTAAAGTGCGGTTACCGATAAACATTCCCTTGGACAATACAAAAGAAAAGCACAGTAAACCTTGCTAGCTTCTTCTTGACCTCACCGATCATGTATTTAATGAAAATAATGATTTCAATAAATACAAGACCATTAATAAATACATAGTCATTCAATGTTTCTACAAGTTACATTTTTCTTAATATTTTATGTTTGAATTCAAATAAATGAATATAAATATAAAAAATTGTGCTCAAAATCGGTGTTTGTCTTATTCATATGTAAATTTCCATTTACACCATGTTGGTTTAAATAAATCATTAAAAAAATATGAATTCAATAAACTTAGAACATTTTAAGCAAATGTTGAATATAAATAAAAAAAGAAAAAAAGAAGAATATTCTTATCACAATTAATATTTATACTTAATGATATACAACAAATTAT
This sequence comes from Lycorma delicatula, assembly GCF_047948215.1. Taxonomy (NCBI): domain Eukaryota; kingdom Metazoa; phylum Arthropoda; class Insecta; order Hemiptera; family Fulgoridae; genus Lycorma; species Lycorma delicatula. The sequence goes on along the minus strand of NC_134463.1, from coordinate 129,212,167 downwards.
AATACTACTTACAAAATATAATCACAAAAAATATAGTTAATACAAAGAGCAAACATTAAAAATTAAAACTAGTTTTTCTTTTTTTTCTTTTTTTTAAATAAAAATTAATATAAATAATCATAAATAATTAATACCTTAAAATAATAAAAGTATTATTATTATTATATTACTATTTTTACAAGTTATATCATTATCATTATTATTTTTTTAAAAGGTTGGCTTTAAATAATTAGGATACACAAGATATAATTGGTTAAACCTTGATCTCAATTAATAACTACAGAAACCAGATAAATTGCATTAACGAGGTAAAAGTCTTGTCAATCAATGATCCACTGACTTTTATAACCATACAAAATATCTTACTTCTAAAGTAACTAAAATATATCAAGATCAAGCACCCATAAATATCTTATGTCTTCTAAATGATAGTTAATGACTAAACATAATGATAGTAACAATTAAAAAGCTTATCGTTATCACAGATTATATAAAAATATATTTTGTTGTTGGTGTCATTAGACAAGATTTAATAATAAAACTACTTCATTTTTTTTTTGTATAAAATATTAAGCAGTATAATTATGTAAACCATCATACACAAAAAAACCTCACATACAATGAAAAGAGTTATACAATTTTTAGGAATTTATATAAAAATAATGTATCAAAAGAACCAGAAAAGATTAGAACATAGTAATAGAGTCGATTAATATAAATAAAGAAATAATTCATTTTGTTACTATAATGGTTCTAATTTTGACAACAGATTCTCCTGTGATATTTTATAAGAAGGTTAAGTTACAACTGCCAAAGAGAAATAATCATAAATATAAATTATTTTTAAAAATACTATGTTATTTATATATCTAAACACATTTTTGTAAGCTATCATTAAAGAAAAATATAAAATGAATTTAATGAGATGCTTTAAGAGAAATAATAAAAGTCTTTAAAAATTTTTGAAACATTTCATTCATTTCAGTACAGCAAATTATATCTGGGCACCAGTACTCGAGGGAATCTATGGAAATGAGAAGGCAGACTGTCTGACAAATGAAAATACAGAATGTACAGAAGCTTTACTGATCTAGCCAACCATGGAGTATTATTAGGTTATTATGACGTACTATTAGGCTGTCGTGTAATGAGAATACAAGAGAAAAAATATTTGGTTTAATGGTAGTCGAACAGAAAAAAATACTGAAGTATATGATTTTTGGAGGGATAAGTTTATTATTTTTATTTACCCATGATAAGAAGGAATTTGGTCCTGGGTAACACAGTAAATCGCATTCTATACCGTCTAATATAGTTCTGCAACATCTGGAACGGTTCAAGTAGCTTTCTAGAAAGGGATTAAAATAAAGGAAAATGTCAACAGCTAAAGATTTATTCTGTGAATTGGTTTCCATATATCACCACAATTAAGAATGTTGAATATAGTTCATTGGATTTTTCTGGAGGCTAATGACCAATATAACTGATGTCACCATTAAATACAAAAAATAAGTTTGGATCTTAGTTCATTCCATGAACTAAGATCCTTACTTTTATAGAGACTAAGATCTTTAACTTATTTTTTGGGTTACAACCTTATTTATTACTGTCTAAAAAAGGTTAGTTAAAGTTATTTAGAAGATTAAAAATTCTTACAAAATCGGCAGATAAAAAACAAATAAATATTTTAAAATCTGGTAATTTGTAAGAACAGAATTCTATATCCAGGAAAAGAGATATCAAAGCTTAAATTAGACATGTAGCTGGCCTGGTTTTGCATAATGTATTCTTCAGTAATTATTTTAAAGATGTGCGACGCCTTAAAAGGAAACAGGATTAAGCACAACAATCCTGCAGGCAGTCACCACCTTACCAAGAAAGTGGCAAACAAATTATGCTACAATAGGCTGAGGTACATGAGGTGATCATCATAGCATCTATTAAAGAAAAAAATTAAAGGTAAAGAATAATTAAAATTAAAGGTAAAGAATAATTAAAGGTAATTAACAAATTTCAGTTTTACAAAAGTAAGCAAATGAAGTCCAGGTTGTTAAGTGTGTTGGAGCCAAAACTAATAAACAGGGCTGGAGTAATATGAATTAAGGGGTACTGTGAAAGACCTGATTCATAGTTGAACAACATTGGGAGTTTTGATGTCCAGAATTGTAAAAAAAGACATGACAGAACTATTAATGGATTCACTTGTGGCAGTTACTTTAAAACTGCCAGCCTCTGTGGTGCAAGGAGTAGTGTCTTGGTCTTTCATCCAGAGGTCCTGGGTTCAAATCCTGGTCAGGCATGGCATTTTCACAGCTGTTTGTCATTCTCTCATCCTATGAAGCACTACCTAATGGTGTCCCAGAGGTTAAAAAAGAAAAGAAAAATGTTACTTTAAAACTAATATTAAAAAGTATATCGTACAATGAACACCATATACGGCAAAGTATATCACAATTTTACAGCTCACATTAACATTACCATAGCAACAGTATATTTTCTTGTTTTAAAATTTTTTTTTCGAAGACTTTCTTATCGCAAACTACTCTAATTAGGCATACAGGAAATCAACTCCATGTTAGGAATTATCCAGAAATAACATTTAAAACAGCTTTTGAGTTACATGAAAGACGGTTCATAAATAAAAAAAGGATTAAAAAATCTAAACTATTAGAATTTATAATTTTAATTATAAGAATAATCTCCACAAAAAACAAAAGCATTATTCTTCTAAGAACAAGCTACAGTTTAAAATTCTTAATTTTATATACCTAAATTACAATTTAAACAGTGATTTAATCACAAAAATTTATAATAAAGTAGAAAACTAAATGAACAAACAAAAATATTTAATAATGAGCGTTAATTACCTGATTGCAATCCAGTATGTTCTCCTATGACATGGTATAGCATACCTGAGTGCTTTCTGATAAATTTTCATAGGTGCTAATTTATCTTAAGCGGCAGTTCTTTTAATCTTCACAACTTATTTTATAGTATATGTGATTGAAGTCTAAAGAACTCGACCAACAGTACATTATCACATTCGAATAAGTTTTAAGACATTTTTTTAAAAAATGTACAGTTAATTTTTTATTTATTTTTAATTTTGTTTAAGAATCTAATGGTAACCGTTGACTCAAATTTTTCCTTGAGGTTAAAATTGTGTGTGTTTTACTTAAATAACTACTACTTAAGTCAAATTTTTTAATCTTCTGACCAAAAAAAAAAAAAAAACGTAGATAATTTATGGAATGTATTGAAGCCATTAGTGGAGTAGTATCAAGAGGTACGATTGTGAAGACACAAGTGCATCAATCCTCACATCACACAAAATTATTACAGAACAAAAATACATATTTTTTGGATATCTGATAGAATATTAAAAATATTAACTGTTTTTCTATTTAAAGATAAAGAAAAATCTGTTCTGGACATATGCAGTTCAATAATGTACATGAAAATTTTGTAATATGAAACTATGACTGTTTTTCTATTTAAAGATAAAGAAAAATCTGTTCTGGACATATGCAGTTCAATAATGTACATGAAAATTTTGTAATATGAAACTATGACAATTTTAATATTACCATAATATGAAATTTTTTTTTATCACTAAACAGTCATTTGAGTAATAACAATCACCGTATTTAAAATCATTTCTAGATAGTTTAATGTATCAAAATGAAAACATTTTTGGTTCATTATAAGAAAATGGACTCCTGCAAAACAACACTAATAATAAACTGACTTTTGAACATCAAAATAAAATCCGATTAATTTATTAATTAATGTAATGGTTCTTTTCTAATTGCTTGTCAGCCTACATGACATGCTTATAAAATTATTAATAAAGAGTTAAGAGTGTACTAGTAGTCATTGCGATGATTAAGTGGAGTATAATTCTCTTAAAGCACCAACAAATAATTAAATAAAATGAATAATTACTAATGACCCTACAACTGATCCAAAAATAAAATTTAGTACACCAATATATAAACAGACATTTACAACATCTACTTACATACAACTTCAGTATATTAACACAATTGTACATTTTAAGTAAATTTGGCACGCAGTAAATTGTTATTTATTACTAAATAAAAAAAATATATATATAGAAATAAGTTATAAGATTAAATAAAAATAAAACAATAAATATCAATAATGGAATGTAATAAGATTGATTAACCAATGCAATATCAAACATTATTAACAATCACACAAAACTCACACATCCGATTTATATACAAAATACAATTCAGTTATAGTAATTACACCAATTTTTTTAATATATTGTAATAAACTGAGAGAAAATTTTTAAGTTGTTTTTAAAGTAAAATAAACACAAAAAGTTTTATCAGCATTATAGCAAAGCGAGTAAGCATTTGTAAAATAATTATAATTACTTTTATCTTTTCTACTATTCCATTATTTCACCTGACATTTGAAAATATTTTTAAGAGTTTAAAAATATTATGATTATTATTATTGATGTTATTATAAATTATATGTTACATTTATGTTACTGATGTTACCTTTATCGATTTCTTTATTCAAAGAATATATAAAATACAAATGATAAGATATATTATTATTATATATTATTATAATGATAAGAATTATTAAGCATATTTCACACACTTTATTTTATAATTTAAAATAAATAAAAAATTCACAATCGGTAAATAATAAAACAATAAGAGTGATTTTTTTTTTACTTTTTGAAGAAAAATTGTTTAACATCTTTTAAAAATTTTCATAAATTCTATTATCATGTCTTAGAAAACCATAAAATCGTAAAAAAACAATTAATTAAAAAATTAATCATAAAAATGTGTCTGGAATGTTACTAAAAATTTTTAAAAATTTACTATTTTAAAATTTATAAAAAAAATTATAATTAACTTGTTATTAAGTTTTACTAGAAACTATTCATAATAATTTTCAGCCAATATCTTTATTATTATACATTTCAAAAACAGTTTCATTTCAAGATTAAATTTAGTTCAGTTGGAATACATTTTTTTTTTCTTCCTTCGTTTAAGAATGATCATTCATATTGAATTCATCACCGACAATATTTCTTAAATATTCTCAACCGTAAAAATGGTAATTGTATTCAGTAAAAGCTTACAGAGCTTTCACTAATTTTAGTAGAAAAATCTCAAGTCATTATTTTATATTTTATTCATTAGTATACATGCATACGTTTGACCAGGAAAGTGGGAAATTTTGAAACATATAATAACAGCCGTGTAAAGGTGGCAGCACTTCACGATTGTACTGTTGAAGCAGGGACAACCTTGGCATTTAGTAACATTAGATCAGTTCACAAAGTGCGTTTGCTGTGAGGGCATGTTACAAAAAATGTGACAATTAATTAAATTCCCTGCTGCTTACAGGGAATTTCAGTGCCACTACAATTTACAATATGTATTAGAAAATAGTTCAAAGAAATAAATGACCCCACTAATAAATTTCTAAAAGTTTAATAAAAAAATACTGTAATATTTTTAATTATAAAAATTACTTAAAATATCATTCTAGATTATACCCATTTGAACCAAGTGCACCAAAATTAACGGGACTCTCAAAATTACATAAACCTATACCTATACCTATACCTGTGCAATCTTTGATTGATTTATATAAAAAGTAATAGATAAAATAAATTTGATAAAAATTAATTTGGATTATAAATACAATATAAAAAACGGATTTGAATTTGTAAATAAATTAAATATTTAACAATTGGAGAAAAAACTAGGATGGTAAGTTATATAATATTAGCAATATATACCCTAGCATACCTGTTGATAAAACAGTTCAAATAATAAAAAAACAAATTAATATATAATAATGAAGACCCGTTGTTTATTGATAATATTATTACTATTGTTAGAAATATTTGCCAACAAAATTGCTTTAAACTTAATGATAAATATTACATTCAGGAAAATACTTTACCAATGGATTTTCCATTATCAGTTATCATGGCCGAGACTTATTTACAGGATTTTGAAGATAAAATTATTTATGGCATTTTATCCTATTATGGACTAGGTATGTTGAAGACATTTTTGTAGTTTATAATCTCATAATACACGATGAACATTTAATAATTTTGAATAAAATTAATTCATATTATAATAGTTGAAATTTACTTTTGGAATTGACATAAATAGAAAAATAAATTTTCTACGTGTAATATCAAAATTAACAAAAATAATCAATTTATAATGTCAGTATATAGGAAACCCACAACCAATAAAACTGAAAATAGAAATTTAAATCATCCGTGGTTACACAAAATTAGTACATATACACACATGGTTAATAGAGCAATTAATTACAAACAATATAATAAAAATAAATTAAAGAAATAGATATTACAAAACAAATTGCTAAACATAATGGTTATACTGTTTCTTTAATTGAAAATATATACAAAAACAAAATTCAAAAATTAATAATAGTACAACTCTTATAAAAATTGACACCGTATATTTAAAATATCTATACGCTGATAATGTTATTGAAAATATAACTAATATTTATGATAAAAGTAAATTTAAACTGGCATACAAGACAATCATATAATAAAATATTTAAAAATTAACAATCACACTGACAATTCTTTTGGAATTTATAAAATAAAGTGTAATGATTGTGACCATATATACATATAGGTAAAACTAATAGGTCTTTTAAAAATAGATTTTTAGAACACATTATAAATTATAAAAATGGTAAATCAGATTTATCTAATGTTGCTGACCACCTTACTAATAACAAACATATGCTGTATCTGATATTAGGACAAATTTAGAAATACTGGAAATCAAAAAATTTAATTTAAATAATAATAGCAAAAGTTTGGACATTTTGGAAAGATTTTATATACATAAACACAAAAGAATTTCCAACTTGATCAACTTTCAGACAGATATGAAGATGACACTCTTATAAAAGTGGCAGCAGATGATAGCATGTTTTTAGATAAAAATAGATATAATCATTATGTATATAAATAATTTAATTCAAATCCACTCAGTAATGTAATACTTGCTGGACAGGTTACATACAGTAGTATAAATTTTCTATTTATTTTATTTTTAAATTTAATTTTTAATTTTCTAATTATGATGTCATATTTATATACATATAGTTATTTTATTTAATTGACTTCCTATGTTTTTGTATATATGATTGTAATTTTAATATTTTAAGCTTTTACTTTTAATTTAACAATTTTTATGTTTGTTATATAATTTTATCTTATATACAACTGATGATGCAGGATCATGCAAAAGCGGTTTTGGAATAAAAGAAAAAGTGTGTCATTTCATTTACTTTGTAATTCTGTACTTGGTTGTTCAAGTTGGTTTTTGATTATAAAAATAATATATATATTTGTAAACAACTGCAGTTTAATTTTTTTGTTTTTTACATAATATGAAAAGGTTTTACTCAGTAGTGATGAATTACGCTTCAACTGGTTATTAGAGGTCTTTAAGCTCATTAAATTCTACCCTGATAGGTTCCAATTTGTACAACATAGTCTGGGATTTCATTATTTTATCGATCATTTGCTGTTTATAGGTTATCAATACCTAGTTAGGTTATTGAGTTCTTTGTACGTACTGTTCTACAGAAAAATTATTAAAACTTTTGTACGTGAATGTTTACGTAACAAAAATATCAGATTAATCATTTCTACATTATACATCGGAAATATTAAATCATTAAAGAAAATAACTAAATAATAATTTTCAGTCATCTGTAGATATTAAAAACATTCAGAAAATCATTTTACAAGTATTTTTGAAATTATAAAATCACATTATTATTGTATTTGTTAGATTATAAAATATGAAGTTGTTTTTACTAATAATCCAGTATTTTTTGCATATCCTGAACGGGCAAATCGATACGAGTAATTGAAAAAAAAAACATTATGGCCAGCGATGGTGGAGCAGTTGTTGGAAAAACAAACGGGTTTCTGATAGGCAAACAAATATATATTTGCATTATGTGGGTTTCTGATAGGCAAAAATATATATATTTGCATTATGTGGGTTTCTGATAGGCAAACATATATATATTTGCATTAAGAATGGCAACTGATAAAACTACAATCTTTAAAAGAGCTACCTTGCCTTTTTGGATCTACGTTAGACATAGCACCTAAAAAGGAAATTTGGAGATTGCTGCTGAGCCATGGTGTATGGAAGATGATGAAAATAGTTAAAAGCATACACAGAGATTGTACGAGTATGTCAGAATAAATGAGTGATGGATTAAGAATGGACTAATAACCTGACCTGTCAAAGCATCGAGGAATAAAATGATAGTTTTTATTCATAATATTTACAGACGAAGTGATTAAACAGTGCCAATAAAGAACAAAAAAGACAGTCATTGGGTAGTGGACTTGTGATAATGCAGGTACCGATGACATCATCTTGTCAAGTAATACCCATGAAGGAAAAAGTAGAATTATGAAAGTCTGTAAATCTTTTGAGGGCACAGATATTAAGATCATTTGGAAGGGAAGAAAACTAGAAAAATACTATTAACTACTACTATTACTACTAACAAATATTTCAAAATTATGGTTCATTTTGTAGACAAGAAACTCGATTACAAATTGAGTTCTAAAGTGATGTGAGTGGAGATCTTGAAATGCCATTTTATTACTATGAATTGCTAGTAGAAAAAACAAACAAAATGAAAGGCATCTTATACGATTATATTTTTAAGAAATCAGAGGTAACTTACCTGGACTGTAATTGAAAAATATATTTTTCTATTTTAACCACATTTTATTGCATTGCATCATAAATACATTAATAAATTTAAGTTTTTGTTTACATTTACTGCCGCCATAATTTTTTAAGTTTATTTATATTTTATAAGAAAGAATTTTTGTTATCTGTGTAGATCAATTCAAAATTATTTCCGTTTCAAAATTTTGAATGAAACAAATGTATTTAATACTGTATTTTGAAATACAAGGCGAGGAAAAAATCTACTTGAAACATGATAATTACAAAACATGTTAATTACAAAGCACATTTACTTAAAATGATTACATCTAAGATAATTCTCCCACCCTTACTCTACATTTAGGATTCAGACACAGTTTTATAATAAATTAAATCACAAAAAATTGCACAATTAATTTTATACAATAAAATTTTACTGTACACTCTTTATTTTAAGAAATAAATATCTCACAGAATGTAATTTAAAGTGTTTAAAAAAATTCACTCATTTTAAACAAAGGTAGGATTGTAATAAAATTTTAAATAATAAAAATAAATATACATTGTAAATTGTAAAATGTATACAAAGAAATGGGACGCATGATTTCTCTGTTATACAAAATACATTATAAAAACATAAACTGAACAGTTATATTATAAATTATAATTAATCTAAAACATTTTATGTTGCACATTAATTAAATGAAATATCTTTTCGCTTGTCGTATTTTGCTTAATTGTATTATTCTTAAAATAATAAATAACTTTTAATTTAATCAGAAGTAATAGCAATATTATAAATAAGAGATAATTAAAAAGTTTTCATTTTTAAAATGAAATAAAAAGATTATTCTATTAAAAATAAAATGTTAACAACATTTTACATGACAGTAAATTGAACATGACTTTTGCACAAACATTCACGCATACATGAATAGCACACAAGAAAAATAACTTACAAATTAAAACAACAATTATACCATTTTTTTACATTATGACCTCAGATATTAACACAATTGTTCTTCGTATAAACGAAGAACATCTTCATAAGTAATGAAGTACTTCGTTCTTCATAATTTTGTGATCTTACATTTAATTTAATGGGGATTTTTTTAAATTCTACGCAGTGTATGTAATTCTTCAACAACATAATTAAAAATTGTGATGAACAATTTATAAAAAGAAAACAACATAATAAATGATTAATATGAAACATGCAAACTCATTTTTATATTACTGTTTTAATAATATTTTAAAGTGTTATCAAAATGTATGACAAATAAATAAACGTTTTTTCTTTTTATATAATGTTATTACTGTTAGCACTTTTATTCTTCAACTTCAACCTACTTTTTTTTGTTCTCCAAAAAAATTATATTATTTACCGTTTCGCACTATTTCTAAGGAACAGATAAACATGAATCAAAATAGTATAAGTGTATTTTACTGAAGAAGAAAACACAAATAAAAGTGTATAAAAAAGTTACAGACCTTAACATCCAAATGAAAATTTTATATGTTTATATTTTTTAAAATATTAGATTAGTAAAAATCGACCTGAACAATTTGACATAAATATTTGGACAGCATAATAAAGGTACAGAGTATAGAACATCGGCTAAGGTAGTGTTCCTCTCTTTTGGAGGTCCTTACTATCAAAGTTCACTGAAAATGATCCATTATCCTTTGTACAAATCAAATGATGGTTACTCTCAAGTTTAATTTTGTATCTGGTGTGAATTACTCCGATTGTGGAAGTTTAGCTGATGAGTGTTCAGTTCTACCGGATACTTCTACACACCACCTTACTTTAGAGATGGATGGTTTTCAGGTGGTTCTTTAATTTTTACAGGAAAAGCTACTTTTTGTTTGCAGAAAATAATGATCTTCTCTATTATCCATTACCAACTGAAAATTGCTAATTTCAACTCCACACATAATTTTATGGAGAAAATTACTGTGTTTAGATACGAACAAATAAATGTGTTTTTCACAACTGTTCATATAACAACACTGTACTCTATGATGACTTAATGTGTTGTAATTTGTTACAATTAGTGTATACCTGAGCATTTGCTATGACTACAGAGATGCACAATGTTTCTGTTCACTGAAAATGATCCATTATCCTTTGTACAAATCAAATGATGGTTACTCTCAAGTTTAATTTTGTATCTGGTGTGAATTACTCCGATTGTGGAAGTTTAGCTGATGAGTGTTCAGTTCTACCGGATACTTCTACACACCACCTTACTTTAGAGATGGATGGTTTTCAGGTGGTTCTTTAATTTTTACAGGAAAAGCTACTTTTTGTTTGCAGAAAATAATGATCTTCTCTATTATCCATTACCAACTGAAAATTGCTAATTTCAACTCCACACATAATTTTATGGAGAAAATTACTGTGTTTAGATACGAACAAATAAATGTGTTTTTCACAACTGTTCATATAACAACACTGTACTCTATGATGACTTAATGTGTTGTAATTTGTTACAATTAGTGTATACCTGAGCATTTGCTATGACTACAGAGATGCACAATGTTTCTGTTTACTTAGATTTCTTTACTTGCCAGTTTACATTTGATCAGTTACAATTTAGTAAGTGACAAATTTTTTTGTTTAGCAATTCCAGTTCAAAGTAATGAATGGGCAAGAGCATATTTGCAAAATAAGAGTATTTTATGCAATCCTTGTATCTGTGAAAATTGGCATGAAATGACATCACATTGTGCAGATGTACTGTGAATAAAAGTAAAGAGGTGCAGTTGTTACCTGGTATTCAAGGTAATGACTGGTACGCACAATTGTTGATTCTTCCTGAATCAACAATTACATCCGATAAGCAGCAGGTTTATAGGCAGATCAAAATTTGTTGAATAATTTTAATCACCTTATAGTCGACAATGAGTGTAATGTTTGACCTTCAAGCAAGAGATAATATACAGGGCACTGAAAGTACGTGGTGTTTAACTAAACACAAAAAAATTCTTATATGTATGAATTTATGCAGTCAGTGATATATGAATATATAAATATCTACACACAATTTATTGCTAATATTGCAGCATAATGGTATGAAATTAAAAAAATTGTAAGTAATAAATGCATAATTAAGCTTATGTAATTCATTTAATTAATTCAATTTAGCAATTTAATTTAGATTTAATTAATTAGCAATTTAATTCAGCAGTTGACAGATAACATAAAAGATCTTAAATATTAATCATCGATGCGAAATCATTGATCAGCAATGTGATGATTCCATCTTGATAAAAATGCTTCAATCTCCTAAGGAATAATGGGCATGTCAAGGGTCCGTTCTAAAGGAGACTTTGAACTTCCTTTAAGTGAGGGTAGATAATTTTTTATTACTTTTTTCTTTGATAACTTCCTTTCAGTTTCCAAACGTGGGGTTGTAGATCTGACCCTACTAGGGACTACGTTGGATGTAAGGATCTATAGAGCCAGTGCACCTTGACAAGCTCTGGTAGAAGGGCTGTCTACATACAATCAAAAATTCTTTTTCTTATGATACTACACAAAAAGCTTAATGGCTAAATTGTCCACTGGATATAGCCAGGACTACTGACCGAGGGCAGAGGGTACTATAACTGCAATCCAACTGTGGAGTGGGGGTAATACCATTTGCTCATAATGAACTTTGCTTATTATAAACAGTAACTAAAGAGACAGCTGTCCTCCAATTTTAATTATTTATGTCTATTCTAATTAATACATTTTTAAATATATTTCTTTTTTGGTTGTTTAATATCAGTAGATGAATGTTTATATATTATTTTTGTTTTAGTTTTCTTTACATTAGTAGAAGATTTATTTGATGGGTCCCTCAGCCATTAGTTTGTTTATTTTTTTTATATAAAAACTGTATAGGAATCAAAGTTGTCTCATACTGGTTCATGGCAATAAGGTAATCTCTACACTGATCTCCTAAGCAGTTCATAATTTTCTATTTTCTGCAACATTAAAAAATTAGGTTTACTGCTGGGGCACTGTGCAATCAAATCTAAGGAGGCTGTTTTTGTTGGAGTAGATATATCTTTGTAGTAGTGTTGAAGTTTGACAAGATAGTGTTTTGTCTTTGAGCTTGTGCATGATTTCCAATTCCCTTCATTGGGTTGCACAACCTTCTGATGCAACTTTCAAGCAAAATTGGACCTCCTACTCCTCAAATCATAATAACATGATATGATCCCTACCCTGTGTATGTGCTATTAAAAACAGACATGCCAGTCATTTTGTTATAACTGTCAAGATTGTTCTTATCGATTAATAAATCTTAGATTAAATACCTAGCAAGAGTGGTATTTTTTTAAACACCATTCATATCACTATGTAAAAAAAATTACAGACTAAGGCATTGTCTTTTGCAATAAATAAATAAGATTTCACTTTGCACTAAACAGATACTTATTTCAATTCCTTTACGTTCAAGGTGAAAATGTTAAACATTCAGCATCAGCATATTATTGTACACTTATTACAATACAATAATAAAATACTCAGTCAAAGTAGCGAAAGTATTTTATATAAATCTTTAAATAAGAAAATAATACAAGTATATGTCAAACATCATCTGCTGAAAATAAATATTCACTTTCTGATAAGAGTACTTCTAAATCGGAGGGCACCATATGAATATTTGAGTCCAAATCAGAATCGATCAATAAATTATTATTACTATTACCATTATCTATTAATAAATTATTTACTGGTGGTGTTAAAGAATGTCTTTTTGCAGCTAAATTATTAACTGTCGGTTCAGAAGTTAGAGTTATTTTCTTTTTACTATCTGCTGCTGTATGAGCCGACCCACTAGCAATTCCTCTTGTGGCTTCAACAGAAGGAAATCTCATCAAATCAGGAGTGCACTTTGATTGTGAATCATCAACTATGCTCGTATTACTACTATTTTTACTACTTCTATTCTTACTTTCCCTAGATACATCTCTTTTTAATCTTTTATTATTTTTTACGTCAGTTTCTTGAATAACTTTATTATAATTATTAACGGATGATGAAGAATTCTTAGTATGTTTTATCGATTGATTTCTACTAACATGTTTGGAAGACGATGATGCCGGTACTGACATTTTGCATTCCTCAGGTTTCATCGGCGGTTGAGATTGAGTTCTACATTCTACTGAAGTCATTCTCAACAAATCTATATTTTTATCTGGTTTTAAACAAGCATGTTGGTCGCTATTCTCATCAACATTTAGAGATAGTCTACAGGGACTAGTGTTTTCATAAATTGGTTCTTTGCAATGATCGGACGTATCAATAACCGGAACGCATGATTCTTCCTTACTCGATATTAGTTTTTTTTTATCGGTAAAATTTTCTCTAGAAGCTTGTTCATCTTCATTTGTATTCATACCACCACCTTCTGTGGTTTTATTGACAACATTAACAAGTAAATTTTTACTATTATCAGAAGTATCTGCAAGATCATCGTTCTTAGAATTTGGATATTTCATTTCATTATTTCCTCCATCATTAGCGATATTATGTCTCGATTTTCTTTTATTTCTTTCTTGATTTCGTTTTTTATCAATTCTATTGTCATTACTTTTAATCTGTATAGCACTCCTTTGTTGTCTTTGAGAAACACGGCTATTAATTTCTTTAACAACACTGGTAGCAACTTCAGTCGGTTTTTTCAACTTAACGCTGAATTTGAATGGAGGTTTATATACTACTTGTAATTTAACTTGTGGATCAGGTTTTGTATTAACAGGTTTTGTTCGTTCTATATGTACACCTGTATGCTGTACTTTTGTTGGAATCTTGGCTAATGCATTTGGATTTTGTGAGATGGGTTCTGGGAATCCAGCAGGAGAAGATTTTGATTTCCTTAGAGTAATAGTACCAGCAAGATTATGTGAGTTCAAAAGCCAGTTTCTAACTTTGCCTAACGGGTCTTCTTCGGGTGTTTTAATTGTAACATTTAAATTGATGTTACTATTGTCCTGTACTCCGCTATAATCTATGACCTCATTTTTCTTTTTCTTCTTTGCACCGACCAGTTTTCTTTTTTTATCTTTCATGGGTTGTACTTTCTTGCTCACTTTTCTAGGAGATATTATCACGGGAGCATCATCGGCAGTAGCAGTAATGCTGTTACGTCCATTATGTTTACCTTGTTCACTTTTCTTATTAGTCTTCTTATTTGCAGCATCTTGTTTTACCCTACGTCGATGGTTGGTTTCATGTACTCGTCGTTTCAATGGCAGTTTGCTTCGAATTGCCGCCGGATGTATCACAACATTCGCCCCATCTGTTTCTGGTGGAAGTCGTACCGTTTCTGTCGTTGAACTGTGCATTATCGTCACTGCTTTCAGTTTCAGATCCGTCGTTTTCCCAAGAAGTCTTGTGCTCAAAATCTATAACAAGATAAAAAAACTTAATAATTTTAAAAGGATAAACACAAATATTTAAAAATCAATATTTTTTATTTATTTTTATAGTTTAATTAGCTAAGGAGTTACAATTTGAAGTTGAAGTTTGGTTTAGCGTTTGTAATTTGACCATCTGAATCTTGCAGTAAAAAACACAATTTTTTTAAGAAAACATTAGTTATAAAAAGGTTATTCACAAAAAATTATGGGTAATTTAGATATCAGCACAGTAAATAATAAATACAATAAACATTCTTATAAAACAAAATTACTTTAAATTTCAAAGCAAATACTACACAACTTGATAAACACATACTTCTCACAATCGCAAAGTAATATGATGACTGGTGCAGAAATATTGATGACACCATCTAATTGTACCAGAACACAAGACAACATTAACATACCTAAACAAAATATACCACAAACTAAACTTTATGCCTGAATTTAAAAGACAATAAACAAACAAATTTTCTTGAATTCACCATCAAAGTAGCACACTTTCAGAATATGCTGAAAACTAATACAGATATCCTCACACAACACCTTAAACCACCTCTCTTTCTTGATGGTTATTCTTTCTTTTTTCTGTTTAGCCTCCAGAAACACCTGACCTCATGAAAACTAAGTGCTTTTAAAAGTATGACACAAGAACAATTCAATACACCCATGTCAACTGATAACATAGAAGATCTTAATACAGTGGAACGTTGATTATCAGAATTGGCCTTTACAAGACTGAATCTGGATAATTAGAAATATGGAAAATTAAAGAAGGTTTATCATAAATACTAGGCACATCATTCTAATGGTTAATGTGTATCACACTTATAAAAAGACAAAAATATAAAAAAATAAATGTATTTCAGTAAAATTAATAAGAAACTTTGAACGTACATACAATGTAATAAAAAATAGATAAAGTAATATGTTACAAAAATCTAACGAGTAGAAATCTGTTAATGAAAGAAACAGGAAATTTACAAAAATTATTTGAAAAAAATGAAAATTTACTACCTTACTATTTTATTAACTTCTTAAAAAAATGTATAAGAAAAAGCTAACAAAAAACATATTGAGGAGAAATTGAGTTAAGTTTCTAAATTTTTTATAACACTACTGTGTTATAAAAATTATAATTTCTTAAAAATTATGAAAAACTTAAAAAATTACAGCAGTTTTAAACACAATAAACTTTGACGGTGAATAATCTGTACTTGCTTTAATGTTGACCTTTTTTTATGATCTGTAAGATAACATAATTGTTTGAAACAAAAAAAACTGTATAATTCAACCAGTGCATCACAAACATTTATGAGCTTTTTCATATGGGCTGGATGCAAGTTGTCGCTTTCTTCTTCAGCTGTTAGCCGATCATCTATTATATTCTCTACAATCTCACTGCTGTCAAAATTTGAAATCCTGGATTATTGTCTTCTTCATGACATGAGATGCTTTCTTCATTGTATTCCTGGAAAACTTCATTCTGCTTTTTCAAGTTACGATACATAAATCATAATGGTATTTCCATTTTTCTTAATGTCTGAAATAGATGATGTTCCTAAGTCCTACTCATCTGTTAAACATTTACCTAATACAAGATATTTCATTTTTTAATTAAAAAATTTTTTTTTCATTAATGAAACATCTTGTTATTGTTTTGTTTCAGACATAATGTTAATGAACCCTAACGATATCAACATGTACCTAGTAAGCACTAGATTTTAATTAATTATGCTAACTCTAATTAGTGATGCATATTCTGAAGTTAATTTATAGAGGTTTAACAATATAGGCTTAAAGTAACCCAGGGAGTTAAAATGTGTAATTTCATCATGACACGAAAATTATGCATCTTATCCTTTGTAAAGTCATGAAACTAAGATAAGGTAAAAAATACAGTAATGATGCCATTTGCTTTGACTTCCTAGTGTACATGCACAGTAAAATAAAAACAAATAATATTACATCAAAGTTCATGCATGACCAATTAATATGTTTCCAAAAATCGTTTCTGAAGTTAATTTTATAATTAGTTTAACGCAGGCCTAAATTTACGTGTTTTTTGCCACGCAAATTGCAGAAAAAAGTCAATAAAAAACCCAGTAAAAACAGACTGATAAAAATACATTTCCTGTTGAAGTAAAACTTGAATACTATTTTACATTTTTTAAATATTGTATTAACTTTCTTTTAAATTGCCTAGTATGGATGTAGGCAATCCAAATAGTTACACATTTGGAAAATTGGTGTCCCACTACATTATAAAATAACCAGCCAACACAAACAGATACAACAGCATATTCATTAAGACATTCCTAAAAAAAAATAAATAAAAACAAAAGTAAACAAAACAAAAAATGGTACTTACGTATTAACGGCACCGCAGCTACAGCTTTATTTAAAAACAAAGTAGTCAATCGGATTTCGGTGGAAAATGGGCCGATATAGAGTTTAACGTAAATAAATAAATATTTATTTTATAAATATAATTTAACCAAACATAACCTACACTCGCTTCGCTCGCTAACCTTGACTAATTAACACCGTCATTTTTTGAGTATTTATTTAATATATTCAGTAATTATTGCAATTTGATTATTTAAATAATAAATAATTCATCAAGGTTAGTGAGCGAAGCGGGCATAGGTTAAGTTTGGTTAAATTATATTTATAAAATAAATAAATATAAATAACCATTTATATTCTGTTTTGAATCTGTTTCGGCCCATTTTCCACCGAAATCTGATTGACTACTTTGTTTTTAAATAAAGCTGTAGCTGCGGTGGCGTTAATACGTAAGTACCCAAAAAAAATAAAATATATATATACAATACAAACATATACAATACATACATAAAAGCAATAGCATATATAAACAAAGACTGAGAAAAATAAAGTACTCTGTGCAATAAAATAGCTTGTATAATAGTATGTGCATGCATAATAATGTGGTTTAGAACAATAGAATAAACTACTACTAATAAAAAACAAATGTCCAGCAAACGCAATGCCTCTGTAATATATAAACTAAACTATTCTCACTGCAGAATGATCTATATTTCTCAAACAAGGTGCAGCTTTAAACAAAAATATGATGAACATCTGAAACCCTCTGTACAGCAACATAGAACTGATATTCACTGAATATCTTGCAGACATAAACAACATCACACTGATGAAAACTTTGATATTCAATAATTTCATAAAAAAGAATACACATTAACAAATTTAAATATATTTTTAAACTTAAAAACAGTATATTTTTTATTAGCTATTTATATATAGCCAATAAAAAATATATTACTTTATATTTTGTTTTATTCTATTTTTTTTTAATTTTATACAGTTGCATTATTTGAATTCAAATTAAAAAAAATATATGCCCATGACAATTATTATTATAAATATTATCTAACAAAGAAATTTTAACTGCATTTGCTCTTTACACACGCATATGTATCCCATGTGTATACATATTTCTTAAAACTAATTTTTGACATTCTGAATTAAATCTAATAATTATTTAATGTATTTGATTAAGAGGCACAATCTAGGTAAACTCATGATGCAATGGCTGATTGAAGCAGATCCATTCACTCAATATTAAATAGAATTAAACATTTCTGATCACAAAAAATGAAAATATTACAATAAAGTGTTACAAAATGTACTTTAAAGGTAATTACGTAACTTAACAATTTACAAGAAACATTTAAAATGATAGCTGTTTTCAATTTTCCAAGCTTTTTAAAATAATATTCAATATTATATTTAGATTAAAAAAAAATTAATATTAAATTATGAACAATAATAATTTTATATAGAAGCATGAAAATACAGAAAAATTAAACTATACATACTTTCATAAAGGAATAAAACAATATTTATATTACCGCTATTTGAAAATTAGAATCAACTATTAAAATCTCCTAATTAAAGCAACACCAGATATATCAATTGCCAGATATTAAATACCAAATATTCTGGAATATCCTGGATATGATCGGCTCGCTAACAAATTAAATATTCAACATTATACCCATATAATAAAACAAATATAGTTATTGATCAATATAATGAAAAAAAATTTAAAAATAACACAAAACAATTCTTAATCAGCTAAAACATGAATACTAACAATTTTCAAACAATATTACAATTCTGGACAATTAGCTAATATCACAAGTGCAGAAAACTATACAATAAAGAACTACGAGGCTCGGCTTATAAATCTTGCACACTAGCGTGCTACATGGAAACAAAAAGTACTATCGAGTTGGGAGTGGCAGCACATGATAGCTAAAGTCCCCCCTCTACAAACTTGCCATAATGCATTGAAATCCGTTCAAAGGTTTGTTTTCAGTAGCAGTTAAAATGGAGTTGAGTACAGCCATTATGACAACACAGTTAAAACAGCGTGCAGTGATCAAATCTTTAACAGCAGAAAATTAGAATCCTACAACATTTTTCACAGTTTAAGGTAGTGAAACTGTTGACAGGAATGCTGTGAATAGGTGGGCATTGAAATTTTACGAATGTGAAACTGATAAAGCGACAACTGAAGACGCACCTTGCAGCGGATGACCAGTTTCTGTGACTGCCGAAACATTGAAAGGAGGTGGACAATTTGCTTCAAAGTGACCGGCAAATCACCCACCAACACATCGCTATTCAGTTAGGTTTATCAAAAGAATGAGTAGACCATATTATTTAGCAACTGGGTTACTGTAAAATTGTATACGATGGGTACTGCACAAACTCTCTGATGGCTCTCTGCAAGCTAAAGTTTGAGCCTATTCCGCATCCGCCATACTGACTGGATTTGCCTCTGTACGATTTCCACTTCTTCCCTCACCTCAAGAGAGATCACAAAGGTAATCATTACATCACTGATGATAAGGTGAAGGAAGCTGTGGCCACTTGGATCCGAGAAAGATTGCCAGAATTTTTCAGTGATGAAATGTAAAAGCTGGTCACAAGTTGGGAAAAGTGTATCAGTGTAAACAGAGATTATATTGAAAATTAAATACTGAATTTTTTAGCTAAGGTATTATACTTTTATTCATTTTTTATTCCATTCCAATATTTCTTTTCATTCCCATGCTTAGGCATATATGTGCAAAATTTATTAGCCGAGCCTCATATATATAACAACTAAATACTATCATAATATAAATAAGAGTTAAAATGTACTCTAGGTTATAACTTTTAAATTAAACACTCAAATGTTACAAAAATACATAAAATACTGATGGGATTTATAAGTGGTTAAAAAAAACTAATTTTTTTTTGCAATCATGAGTAATTTAACTTACAAAATATACTAAGGAAATTGAAAACTGAAACTATACTAATATAATTAAAGTAAGTCTTACAACAGCGAAGAGTCTGTCCCATGAAATAATCATGCATCATAAGCAATCATGCAATAATATAAAATAAAAACAAATAAAATTAATCATTCATTAAAAAAAAGTTTAAAACTTATTTTTTACACTTCAAAAATACAAATATCAGTAAATATTTAAATTATAATTAATAAACAATAAAACACATAGACAAAAAAACATTTTTTTAATATTTCTGTAAGTGTGGTACCATTTCTTGAATTGCTTTTTTGGGTACATTACAGATCTGTAAATACATTTTTTTCTATCATCCTTAGTTTTAAATGCATTACGCTTTAAAAAAAAATTAAGGGAAAATATAGTTAAAATCTGTAAAATTTATAATTTTGCATGGCCAGACCTGTGTTAGAATGATTTCACTGATGCTTTCTTTTATAAATAGCCTCAGGCACATCGCGAATTAATGCCTAACAGTAATTGGCTAGCATGTTAGTACCCCATTTTCCTTTATAGCGGCTTTCGATCACTGAAATGTCTTGGTGGAAACATTCACTGTGTTCATCAATTACGCCTCCAAGGTTGTCAGGAAAAAATCCAGATGTGAGTGGAGGAAATATATTTTTAAAGACATATTATATCCCATAGCTCTATATGAAGTAAGAAGCTGATTAACAATATCGCCTTTAAATGAATCAAAAATATCGTCTTTAAACATTTTTAAACGAAGCCCAAGCTGCACTTTCTACATTATTTAACATCGAGTTAAATACATCATCTTTAACCAACTCTCTTATTTCAGAACCAACAAATATTACTTTTTTAATTTTTCCTTCGCTTACATTTGGAAATTTCTGCCTGATGTACAAAAATCTTGGACTATCCTTCATTGCTTTTACAAAATTTTTCATTAGTCCTAGCTTGATATGGACTGCGGGTAAAAATATTTTTTGGGTTCAACTAAGGGCTCAAGACTAATATTTTTCCCATTTGCAGTTAAGTTATCTCATTTCTTCCACTCTTTGGTAATTTAATGTTTATCCCTAACTCAGCTGTCCCATTTGCAAAGAAAACATATGTACTTAGAAAAGCCTAACTGCATGCCTAAGAAAATAGCTATAACTTTCAAATCACCACTTATCTTCCAGCTATGTTTTTTATGATTTATTTTTTCAAGAACGTCTTTTATCACATCGTATGTCTCCTTCAAATTAATACCATAAGCGATTGGTATCGAAGGATATTTGTTACCGTTGTGTAGCAGAATCACTTATAAACTGTACTTGGACGAATCTATGAAGAGGCACCAGTCCTCAGTTTTATGAACTTGTCCTAAGTGCAACATAAGCTCATCAATATTTGTGTTATAAACCAAATTATTTTCATCAATAAAGTGATGAGGAAGTGTTTTTAGTCGCCTTCGAAAGCCTGAAATTTTTGTACTGTTTTTAAGTAAATTCCAACCTTGAAGTCTTGATCCTAACAGTTCGGCTTGATTTTTTGATAAATTTAAATTCTTAACTAAGTCATTTAATTCACCTTGTGATATAAGATATGGGTTATTGAAAGGTAATTCAACATCAAAATCATTGTTGTCTTTTTCAGTACTGCCTGATTCTTCATCACTGCTTTCGAAACAAACATTCACAGGTGGCTCAGAACTGGAATAATTTTACTGTGAGGTAGAGGCCTGATTGGAATTTGCAATGAAGGATATTTTACAGTATATTTAGATCTTTTGGAAATTCCAGACACACTTGTTAAACAAAAGTAACAATCGGTTACATTATCCTTTGGTTCATGCCAAACTATAAGTACAACAAATGGCAAAGCCTTCTGTGTACCTTTCAGCCATCCTCTTAAATATGCAGAATAATTAGTGCATACTATACGAGGAGCCCACGTCTTATCCTGATCACCAATTTTACACTGAAGGTACAAATGATAAACTTTATTAAGTAAAGGTTAATGTTTTTTCTATTTAATTTTACAGTAAACTCACCACATACATAACAAAAGGCATCCACATCATTTACACAATTACAATTTTGAGGTACTTTGACACCACTTTTAACAAACTTAAGACAGCAATAAGGCTGAATAAAATTAATTCAATCCTAAATCCAGTGCTTAATACAAACAACACAGCTGTGTTTTCAGCTACATGTTTTGACCTGCAGAGACATAATTAATTTTGTTCATAAAGGCGCACTCTTCAGTATTAGATATGATGTCATAACATGTGACTGTGATATGATTTAATTATTTTTCATTTATAGCTTACAAATTATGTTAACAAAGTAAAAAAATAAATAAAAAAAAAGGTTAATAAAAATGAACTAACAAAATACAATATAGGAGCTTAAAATGCTAGTATGTTGAAAGATGGAAAAAAAATCTTTATTAAAATTTAAACGTTTTTCAAAAACGGTGGGTGATAGAAAGATCCTGAGTTCATATTCGTTTTCAGCATCAAAAAACAAATTAAAATCATGTATTGCATGCTAGGAAACAAAAATTTTGTTTATCAGCGTAATCTTCATTCAGAACTGATAATTATTTTTACAGTCAAATAAGTCTATACACATTTAATCATTTAAATGATTAAAGATTTGTCTAATCTTTCTCTTGCTATCATGAATGCTTTTTACAGAGCACTATTACTTCATCAAGTGGGCAAGATCATGAGGTGATAAAAGATATATCACGAATTTAAACACATTGCCATACAAGAATGTGTACACAAGTGGTGACAGTGAACTTCCCACAGCTTCATGAATCAGAACGCTGAGTTACACGGTTCTTTATACATTATCATATCGTAAGCACAGGTGAATCTATGAGTTCATTACAGGCAGCAAGGAACAGCAAAGATTTAACAACAAATTCTGCCTTAAACTTAGGAAATCTTAGACAAGATCATTGAAATGATCAAGCAGGTCTATAGAAACAGAAGAATTATTCAGAAAGTAATTGTAGGGGGAATTACACTTCAAAAGGGACAGCAAAACATCATCAGAGGATGAACCCAGAAATCATGGGAAACTTCTGCATGTTGAACATTTCTCTAAAAAATTTTAACAAAATAAGGCAATTCATATCCCTTAGGGTCAGACTGTCATCAGCAATGAGTTCTACTATAATGTTCTGAGGCATCTGAAGGGGGATGTTCAGCAAATCATGTGAGCAGAGACGTAAAGCTAAGCTAATCACATGCTCCATCAAATAATACTCTTGTCTACACAGCTAATAAAATTGTAATGTTTTAATTACATAAACTTGATTGACACTCTACATACTCCCTATGTATCACATTGTAATTCTTTCCTCTTTCCTGATATTATCACTGTTTGCCATCACACAGGAGATCTGGTGCAAATCACAGAAAGTGACTGGCATGCTTAAAGAACGGTACTTTCTCAGGACATTCAATAATGGGAAAGCACTTGAAGCAATGTGCAGTGCACTGCACAAGACACAAATACGAAGAGAATGGTAGCAGAATTAAAACAGGGAGTGGTTTTTTTTTAATAGGTTGACTTGGAATTATATACCTGATTACATGTCACGTAATTTAAATAAGTTTTTAAAAATAGTTATAATACAAACGATCAGGTGAGATTAAACAAAATTGCAAAAAGAAAACTTTTTTATTACGTATAACGAATTCACTCATTTGATGACTAATAGTAGACTCCGAATGCAATCATATCAAGAAGAAAAATAAAAATAAGATGGTAAAAAAGCAAGTATTATTAATATTATAAATTAGCTCTTCTAAAATCCTTTATATTATGGACCATCAACTCTATAGTACATGGAGAACCTAAATATACACATCTATAAGAGCACCCACAATCAACAAGCAGATGATCAATCCAACCCTGATCATTATGATAAGGTCTGTCAATCCATTCAGCAATAGCTCATTGCTGATGAGACACTGTTACATACTGCAACAGTATTGATTACTATCAAGATTACATCAGAATAAGAAAAGTACAGATAGTATACAAAAGAAGTATTCCTTAACGATTCCAAATTTAAAGAAACAATTTACATTATAATGCTTAATTCAGTTTCAATTTCTGTAAACTATTTCCCATTGACCGTCTGGTTTCCTGGATAATGTTTTCATATAGATATGTTTGGATTAATTTTTCCAAAAAAAAAAACTTATTTCCATAAAACTATATCAGTGAATAGAACAAAAAAATTATAACACCAAACTATAATATATATATTAATTTATTTAAATTAAATTTTTTGTTGTCTATACCTGCTACAAAGTACAGAATTAAAGAACATTCTTACCTTACTTTTTTCCTTAAAGCGCTTTCAGGCATAAGCACATCTTCAGTAATGTCTTTTTTTAATTTTACTTTTTTTTACATTTACACAATAGATAACATGATACGTTAAAATTTATAAAACAAATATTTGTTCAGACAATAAAAAAAAGTTTTTATTAAATATAAAACGTTATAATATTAAAATGTCCTTTAACATGCTATCTACATGTTAATACAGTACTGTACTGATTATCTAATTTATTTAAAATTCCTTATCAATTTATTACCAACTTAAATAATATTTATAAGAATGTTCCCATCAAATTCGGTCTGTTCTGTTTGATTCATGAGGCTGAATTTACATTTATATTTTGTAAAATATGTAATCTTTCTAAAATTTATAATTTTTTATTATTACTTTTGGGTTCAAAGTTTACTTTTTCAATTATTTCTAAATTATTTTCCAAACTAGTTATATTACTAAATTAAGTTAATTATTAAACGGTCTCCTACATTGTAGAAACCTATTATTTTTATTTTTAAATGACTTGAAATGTTTTTTAAATCTATCTTTAAAAGTTCTATTTGTTTTTCCACATTTATTGCATTTTATTTTATAAATACCAGAAGAATCGTATTTATCTTTTACTATTTTATTATCATATTTAAAATTTTTTATTACATGATTATCAGGTTTATATTTTTTTATTATTATAAGCATTAATTAAGTTTTCTACAACCTTATTTCTGTAGAAGTAATTTATATAAATATTTACTTATTTTCATTTTCATTTATGGGTTTTAATGTAATAATGTTTATGTTATTGAAGTATTTGGAATTTTTTTTTTTATATATGTTATCGATAAATGAAGTATCATATCCATTCTTTATATTATTTATTTCATCATATAATTCTTGTTTATCATTTATGTATTTTATTGCTTTATTTATCATGTTCTTAAAAATATTAATTTTTTGAGACTAAGGATGGTTGGAATTCCTGTTTATAATAATTTCATTTGAGGTAGGGTTTTTATATACCCAGTTATTATTCGATTGTTTTCTTTTATTTTAATATTTACATCTACATAATTTATGTATTTATGTGTATAATTTATGTTGTGATCCTATTATGTTCTATTTCATATGTAAATTTTAATATTTCATGAAAAGAATTTAATTTATTTAAAATTTTATTTCATGTTTGTTATTTATACTTGGTGATATATAACTAAAAGATCATCTACATATCTGACCTGTAATAAAATTTTATGTACATGATTTACACCATAGACAATTTTACTTTCAAATTCTTTTAGATAAATTTCTGATATTACTGCAGATAAGGGAAAACCCGTAGGTAACGAGTTTTATTGTGTATAACATGTACCATTATATGCCAAATAATTTTGTTTACAAATATTTCTAATTATAGTTAGTATATTATTTATAAATTTTTGGTCTTCACCTGTATTTATTAATTTGTTTTTTTATTAATGAAATTGTATAATCAATGGGAATACTTGAGTACATGTTAGTTATATCGAAGCTTATCATTTTTGTATTATTATTCATATTTAACTTATAAATCAACTCATACCCGTTTTTTATATTATATTTATATTCTAAATTAATTTTTGATCTAATTATTTTACCAATAATTTTAGTAATTATGTAACTAGAAGCGGGCTTGAAATTGATTAACGGTCTCATAGGGATACTTTTTTATGTAATTTAGGCAGACCAGTAAGTTTAAGGGCATAGAGGTAAGTTTACGGTTAGTTTAGGTGCAGTTTAGGGGGTTTATATGGGTATAATCTACTATGGTATTTTAATTTATTATTATAATTACACATTTCTTTGTATTTAACTATGAAACCTTTTGTAATTTTTAGAAATTTATTAGTTAGGTCATTGATTTTTTTTTAAAGTTTTGATTAATATATTTATTTATTGAATCATATTCATCAATTGAAATAACGGGAGTTACCCTGAAGTAGAAAATCCCCATGTCTGGAACATAACATCTATGTTCCACGTTCAGGGCGAAAACAGCTGTACATATGTACTATTCATAATGCTGACTAATGGGGCTCCAAGTGTTTTTCCCTCGGACATAGACTTTTCTTCAGCTGTGTTCCACCTAAGGGCCGTAATACAAGGACTAGATTTTCGGCCACCTGCAAATATGAAAAACTTTAATGATTAAAAAAATGGATTCAAACCACTTTTAGAGCTGGCGATTTGGCGGCCAGTGTTGAAGTAATTGCAGGTATAACGGAGGCCCTTCTGCTGTCCACATGCCCCCCCGCGATGACAAGCATGTAGCTAAGGTGTCCATATTTTTTGGTGCATGGGAGTCCTGAAAACTTTGATTTATAGGGCCTGGAGTCAGTGGAGATTGCGCATTCGTTCTCTGCCAGGATATATGACAGTTCCACCGAAGTACCAGACCAGACCTCCAAGGTTGGTAGCCCTAGAGAGAGGTGTACCCTGGCAGCTAGCCTTGCTACAGAAGGGATTAAAGTGTCATACAAATTGAATAATCTTCAAATGTAACAGAATGTTCACGAAAAACCCTCGTCTAGAACCAGCCATTTCACCTGAGGCGAAACGGAGAAAGAGCACTGAGTCAAGACAGATACAAATTTATGTAAGATTATTAAATACTGTTCACTGATATAGTTTTATGGAAATAAGTTTTTTTTTTGGAAAAATTAATCCAAACATATCTACATGAAAACATTATTCAGGAAACTAGACGGTCTATCAGACGGAAACTAGGGTCTATCAATTCATTCAGCAATAGCTCATTGCTGATGGGACATTGTTACGTACTGCAACAGTATTGATTACTATCAAGAGTACATCAGAATAAGAAAAGTACATATAGTATACAAAAGAAGTATTCCTTAACGATTCCAAATTTAAAGAAACAATTTTTATTATAATGTTTAATTCAGTTTCAATTTCTGTAAACTATATCCCATTATACCGTCTAGTTTCCTGAATAATGTTTTCATGTAGATATGTTTGGATTAATTTTTCCAAAAAAAAAACTTATTTCCATAAAACTATATCAGTGAACAGTATTTAATAATCTTACAATAGGAGTTGATGGTCCGTAACATATAAAAGAATTTTAGAAGAGCTCATTTATAATATTAATAATACTCGCTTCTTTACCATCTTTACCGTCGAGAGAGAGAGACAATACTCATCATCAAAGAACAAATGAAACATCCACACAAAACAATTTTTGATAATAATAAAAAAAGTCAGCATTGTTTTTGGCAACATTTAAATTTTCCTTAAAGTTTTTATTCTGTAGCATCGAGCTGACATTAAAAGATGACATTAGTCATTTAATTAAATAAGATTTGATATCAATGTGAATATTGAAAACACATGTTAATAAGGAAAAAACACTTCAATCATTCTTTATGAATGTTTATCATGTTATATAATATATATATATATTTAAATCAATCTTTTCAAGACCCATATTCCTCTGTACTAATATACAAATATAAACCAAATTGATCCACCTAAGTACAGAAATATGCATAAGTAAGATGACACTTACCTTAACCTTTTATATCTTTACAAAAACGTTTTTGTGGAAGCCCACATCTTCAGTTGTAATTTATTTTAAATTGTTTATATCAAATTATATATTGCATTCAAATTTATCAAGATGATATGTTTTATTTTAAAAATAAAAAATAAATTAAAACTTTTTAAAATATAAATTATAGAAAAAAAATTAAAACCTACATATATAAAATATGACATCAAATTTGGTAAAAATTAAAATAAATAAATAATTAGGATAAAATGCACATGTAACCTGGCCAGCCAATGCTACAGTACTCGTGGATTTGAAACAATTAAATTGAATTATTACTGATAATTATATAACTGGATAGAGAATCCTTATAGCGTAAAATACAATTAAGTGTTCAATATTGAAACATACTCCAGCACTGCAGAATGAGCGGTTGGGAACTAAATAAAACCATTGTACGCTTGCGTGACTATAATCATGGTGGTAGGGATGTTTATTTTACTCAAGTCAGATAATTAAAAGAACAGTCATTTTCACAACACAAGCAAATATTTATGGAGAGTTGTAGAAAATGTATATAGAGATCAGGTATATAGTTATATAAAGATCAGTGTTCAAAATACAAAATCAGAACACTTCTACTGCATCGGTTTAAAAAATGGTTTTACACCTACTCTTACACTTACCTCTGCGCATGCTCAGTTTCATTTTATTTAGTTCTCCACTCATTTTGTGGTGCCAATTTATGCTTCAAATTTTACCAGTTATATAGAGATCAGGGTGAATTATACATAATCGTTATTTGAAAAACTCCTTCCATCTACTGCAGCCTTTTTAAGTGTGTCAACTTCATATTCTATTTGAAGGTTGATCAATTTTAATTTCCTTTTACATTTATATACATAAAATTTCACCAAGATAAAATAAATTAAAACTTTTTAAAATAAATATTATATAACTTTTTTAATTAATATTATATTTCTTGATTTTCAATATTTTCAAATTGGTTTGAATACTAGAGATAGTGTTTTTTTGTTAATAATAAGGTGGTCAAACATTAGATAAACCCAATTTTCCATTTTTATAATGTTTAATATGTTCAAGAAATCTGGTTTTAAAAGACCTAATAATTTTTCCAACATAAATGTGGTCATAGTGATTTCATCTTATTTTATAAATTCCACACAAATTGTAGAAATCAGTACGATTACTGTTTTTTAAATGTTTTATTATATGGTTATTTGTCTTGTATACAAGTTTAAATTTATTTTTATCATAAACCTGTTATATTTTCAACTATGTGTTTATCAGTTTATAAACATTTTAAATATACGTTGTCAATTTTTTGTGTGTCATTTATTGGTATTAAGATAAAGTAATTTTAATTTTTTAAATTTGTTTTTTATATATTATCAATTAAAGAGTCACTATAACCATTATGTATAGCGATATGTTTTATAATATCTATTTCTCTGTTTAATTTATCTTTATTTTAATTTTTATTATTTGTAATTAATTGCTCTATTAATCATGTTTGTATATGTATTAATTTTGTGTGACCAAGGATGATTTGAATATCTATGTATTGTAGTTCTTATTGGTGGTGGGTTTCCTGTATACTGATGTTACAAATTGATCACCGTTACTAATTTTGATACTAACATTAAGTAATTTATTATTCTATTCATATCGATTTCAAAAGTAAATTTCTAAACATTATAATATGAAATTAATTTATTCAAAATTATTAGATGTTCATTATACATAACGGGATTATAAACAACAAAAATACCATCGACATTCAGATTCCATAATAGGATATCATGGGTATGAATAATGCCATAAAC
Source organism: Lycorma delicatula (assembly GCF_047948215.1). Classification (NCBI taxonomy): domain Eukaryota; kingdom Metazoa; phylum Arthropoda; class Insecta; order Hemiptera; family Fulgoridae; genus Lycorma; species Lycorma delicatula. Next base: position 129,181,920 of record NC_134463.1, on the reverse strand, counting down.
AATTTTATTTTCAAAATCTTGCAAACAAATCTCAGCCATGATGACTGACAAAGGAAAACCCTTCAGTAAGGTATTTTCCTGAGTTCAATTTTGTCAACAAATTTAAAGTAATTTTATTGGCATGTATTTCTAATGATAGTAATAATATTATCAATAAGCAAAGGGTCTTCATGATTGTATATTAATTTATTTTTTATTACGTTAATTGTTTTGTCTACGGGTATGCTAGGATACATATTACTGATATCATAGCTAACCATCCCAGTTTTTTCTCCAACTGTTAAATCTTTTAATTTATTAAAAATTCAAATCCATTTTTTATATTAGAATTAAATTCACTTTCATGCTAAGTATTTTATCTATTATTTTGGAGATAATATAAGATGGAGCAGTTGTATAACCAATTAAAGGTTGCATACGGATCCAGGTTTATGTATATTTGGGAGAGCAATTGGTTCAAAAGGGTATAATCTGGAGTGATATGTTAAGTTATTATTATAATTAAAAATATTACGGTATTTTGCTATTAAACTTCTAGTTACTTTTAAAAATTTATTAGCGGGGCCATTTATTTCTTTGAAATTATTTTCTAATAATAATAAAAGTTTAGACATTTTGGAGAAATTTTATATATAAAAAATGTAAAAGGAAATTCAAAGTGATCAGCCTACAAACAGAATATGAAGATGACATGCTTATAAAGGCTGTAGTAGATGGAAGCACTTTTTCAAATAATGATAATGTATAAGTTAATTTAATTTAATTCACATCCGCACAGTACTTTACCATTGGTTTAACACTGGCTGGCCAGGTTACATGTGCATTTTATCCTACTTATTTATTTTAATTTTTACCAAATTAACATCATATTATATATAAAAAAAAAATTACCTTGATAAATTTGAATGTATTTGAGTGTAATATGTAATCTGATGTAAAGAGTTTAAAATAAATTACAACTGAAGATGAGGGTTTCTACCAAAACGTTTTTGTAGATATGAAAAAATAAGATAAGTGTCATCTTATTTATATTTCTGTACTTAGGTGGATTATATATATATATATTTTTTTTTTTTCAGTGTAGACTGCTACATCCCAAGAACCCAAATAGCCACCGTAGGTGACCAAAAAAAAATGTCAAACAGAAAGAGCAGGTTATAACATCATTTTAAAAGGCAATGAACAAATTTTTCACATACAAAAAAATTGGATACAACAACCCTAATGAAAATAGTGGCATTTAATATTTTTCACAGCTGGTTTCAAATTAGTCTATAGTATCTCTTAAATAACTGCTTGAAAAACACATTTGTTTTTGAAAATCCTCAACCAAAGTGGTGACCATTTAATATTTTACAAAATTATAACCGAAGTGGTGATCTCATAATGAAAAATATTGTTTTGAGGTTAAAACATTTGTAAAAATTTGATTTTTTTAGTGTTTCACTTCAAAAAGTTATTTAAGTCACTGTAGACTGCTTTTGAAACTGATCATTTACTGACAGAAGTTGATTTATATCTCCTGGTGATTATACAAAATGACCACCAAACAGCTGATTTTATTTGGAAAGTTCAATAATTCTGCATCATAAATCAATTTCTTTTAATAAGTTTCTAAAGAACATGCTTATTTCATCAATAATTACAAATCTACAATCATTCATTTTTTTTTGTTTTTGTTAACTAATGAGCATGAAGACTGAGTTACAGTAATATAGAAGAATTTATTAATAAACTTTCTCAATTACTGACCCATTTACAGTAGCTGCTTCAATAAGGGATAGAAGAATATGTGAAGTACAACTCCGTGTTTGATTTAAATTAGCAGTGTTAAACTGAAGCAGCATACTCTCTTTGGATCCATCCATTCCCTGAACAACTGAGTGCTTAATTCCCATAATATTTGTTGAATTCTTTATAAATGCAATTTTATGTTCTAGAGTATTTATTACACTTAACATTGCTTGACTGAAAGTTAAAGTTGTGTTAAGATTGTGATTCCTGGATATAGCATTCAGCTTTTTTTTTTTCAATAAATTGATCAAAATTTAAACAGATTTGCTAAGCTTGTGCCTAACATCAATTTCTCTTAGGCCAAGATCAATCTCCTGATTATTCACTTCATCCGCAACTTGTATCTTCTAGTCCTGATGTTATTTTCTTTCATTTAAAATTTTTTCTACCAAATTCAACTTATCAGTTTCTCCTAGATTTTCCACAATTTGTTCCAAATCAATCGCTTCACTAAAACAAATGTAAATCATTTTAAAACATCAAGCTGGAATTCTGTATCACTTTGTTTGCAGCTGGGTAAGAGTTAAATGTATTGCTTCCTGAGAACTCGTATCTTGTTGAAAGAAGATTACAAAGTTCATAGTCTTCCATTTATAAATTTAGCCAGTGTCAATTACAAATGCTACAGGATTTAAAACTAATGCTACTCTGTATCATCTCAAATCCCAAAGCCTCATGACAGACCATTTTTAGTTGATCTATCATCTGATGAAAGATTACTCAAAAACATTAAAAAACGATTACTCCAATCTTTTCTTATTTCAGCCCTACTTCTTTCTTGTTGTACAGAAACATGTCAGCGTACCAAGCATGTTCCGTGTATTTTAGATTTCCTATGAGGCTATCACAACCTTGATGAAAATACTGAAGAATAGAGTTACTATTTACATGTAATTATTTTTGTTTATTTTTCTGCCGTTAAAGTAACACAACAAATAAATGAATATGCAGTATACTCAAATTCCACCCTCTCTATGCGGTCAACATTGATCGAGAGTGTGCCAACAGAGGAGAAGGAACATAGTCTTAATCGTATTACATTTGAGCCAGTAGTATTAATGATAATCAATAGTACGGCACAAAATAATGCAGGCTTCATTTCAAACTGCTACAAAACAATTGTGAGTCTATTGTCTAAATGAAGTCCATCTAATCATACTTTCCCAACAGAAAATTCATTACATTTACGTTTCTGACAAACTACAATACATTTGAAGCCTGCGCATCAAATTTCAGCTTCCAATAAATTTCTTTTATGAATTTATTTTTTTAATTTTTTTATCAATAGAAGTACATTCTAACAAAAAAGAAAACCCATAAATCATTTAAAAATGGCACTGTTCATGAAAAATAAAACACATTGGGAATAATAATGAAAAATGCATAAAAATAAAATTAATGATGTTTGGTTGAAGCAATAATGAATATTAGCAAAACAATTTTACTATACTCGTATTATAAAAAAGTGTGAGTCTTTTATTTTAATAATAAAATAATGTACGATTACTAACCAGTATCAGTAAGACAGAAGAAAATATTAGAGTTGCATAATACCACCTGTCCAACAGCCACCTTTTAAATGAAGCTATACTTTCTTCTGATAGTAACAATTTGCGCAACGTAGCTAATGGGCCGGAAGGATCGACCTGAAACAATTTTCATTACAGAATAACCGTGAAGATAATAAATATAAATTAAATTTTTATTCATCATTAATTTGAAAAATCTTGGAATATCTAACATTTTATAAAAGATTTTTTTGTCCACAATGAAAATACTGATAGGGTGCTGGGACAAGACACCAACAACCCATACTGCTGGGCTTTCCATTCCCTTAGAACTCTTATCAACAAGGCTCCTCAAGCCACATTTGATGAGCAACCAGTGAGGTCTACTGTCTCCTCATGAAGCTGCAATACTCTACAACATATCTTTACTGGATGTCCGTGCCCGGATTGACCTCTGTGAGACACAACTGCCCCATAATAGCAGGGATTAGGAAATTAAACCTTTAATTCCATGAGGAGTGTGCTGGGCACACTTCTCATGGAGTAAGTCCAATCCAACATATATCAGAGTCAAAGAAGGGGAGGTTCACTATTGTTTGCATATCAGTGTACTATTTAAAGACAATGTTCCAAAAGTCTTGTCAATGGGTCACACTCATGATACCCTACAACACATCATTACAATCGGCCACATCCATTACCAAACAGATACACACAAGGAAGGGACCTGTTTAGAAAAAAATTAGAATGAGGTCAAACCTTCTGCATCACTTAGAATACAGTAACTGCACTGGCAATTTTAAGGATAAATGGCATGTGATCTGTAACATTTATTCATCAGGATAACGTGTCAAAAACTTGATTTAAAAAAGCACCTAACAGTTTCCAACCGCATAAAAACTAAAATTAAATCGGATAAGAAGAATGACATAAGTAGTTAATATTAATACAAATAATGACTACAAACCTCTCTGCACTTTTGGAATACATCACAGTAACCATTATAATCATTACAAGGTGTTCCAGGTTTTGAGAACATATCTGGTATGTCATACGGTGCACTGTTCCAAGCAAATGATGATCTACAAAATAAACATAAGAAATATATTTTCTAAAAATACAAAAAACTAGAGTAAATTTTTAAATTTCAATTATAACCATTAATTTTTTCATATATTACTTGTTCAAAAGTGGCATTTTATTTGTTATGATTTAACTTTTTCTAATTATAAAAATAAATTATTATAATCTATAATAAATATACAACATTTTGTAATCAAGAAACAGTGACAGAAAACAAGACACAGAACTAAACAATTATGTTAATGATTTTTTAAATATTTGCTAGAATTATGTGTTCAGAACTGCTTCTAATATGTACATTAAAAATCAATGAAAAGAAATTAAAACCGCTATTATAATATTCTGTAAAATTATGTCATAGTGATATGATTAGGAACATCTATTTATCATGTTTATTATTAAGTGAAAATTATTATTTTTTTTAATAAAATCTAGCTATATCAAGACTCCTCTTTTGGGAGTTGAGTGAATCTCTGTTAAAAACTCTTAAGAATGAAAATAAAAAAACATAACAACAAATGGGAGATAATTACAGTAATGGTTGGGTTGAACTACTTATGTAAGGTTATGACTTTTCGTTCATTAAAAAAATACATACCAGCAAGATAACTGGTAATACCGCTTTATTATGCATTTTTCTTTACGTAAAAGCTATTTTCACTATTAAATATTTATTAATTAACACATTCACATGTTTCTATTCTCTCATCAAGCAAAATGAAACTGCCATCTTTATTCTTCTCTGATAGTCAAGCAAACGTACATTTTGTCTATATTTTGTCAGATGGTGTAGCCTACAATCACATGTTTTAATCTTTTCTCATAAGTAAAAATGAAACCACCATTTTCCCATCTATACTTCATCAGATGGTGCAAGCTATCAGGGTTAAAAAAAAATACTAGTATATGTATCAAAAGGCTATTGTGAAAAAACTATTTAATAGATCATATATATAAATACAATATAATAATGATAATGGATAATAATTACTAATTATTAACAAAAAAAAATAAAAAATAAAAAATCTAATTATATTTTTTGTAAGGGTAAACACATACATTATATACTGAACATTATTGAGTATCAACATACACTTTGGGTATCACAACCACTATAAAAACAATTTCATTGTAAAAGTGTTAGTAAATCTCCTTAAAGTGTTAGTAAATCACAAAAACACAATGAAATAAAAAAATACAAACCTCCATAAAACACTTATTATGTGTGAAGGTATCCCTCAAAAAACTATTGTGTGCCCAGTATTTGAAAAAAATTCATATATAAACTGAATACTATTTGCTACTGTCAAACTTCTTTGAAACTTCTTTGTTTTAAATGCAGAGAAAAAATATTTAATAAATTAAGTTGTGCAAAAACTAGAAAAATATTACAAAAATTCACTTTCCATGGGACTGTTAAAATATAACTAACAAGTGATTTAGAAAAAATACAACAAAAAAAAAAAAAACAAGCAAGCTACTTAATAGTTATGAGAAACGTCTATTTAAAGTAACATTATTTTGCAATTTATTATTTTTTAATTGAAACAGCACTGTAGTGAGTGAAGTTTTATAATATTTTTCAAGATTTTGCATGAGTTAATTTAATAAATATTTTTTGTCTGCGTTTGAAGCAAACAATTGTGTTTTAGAGAAGTTTGAGAGTAGCAAATAGTATTCAGTTTCTTTGTAAATCAATTTTTCAGATTCAGAGCAAACGATTGTTTTTGAGGGATATCTTCACACTGTGTGTTTTGGAGATTTGTATAATTCATCATTTCTTTTACATCATTCTGTTTTTGTGATAAGGAGATTTACTAACACTTTTGATTAAATTTTAAAGGTAAATATGTCCCATAAGAAAATAATGTTAATTTTATGATAAGTGATAATAATATTATTACAGAATGTAGTCACAACTAACAAAATTTTTTATTATAATGATTGAACATTTAGATACTTGTATTGTCTTCAAATTTGTTACTTATAAAAAATATATACACATATATGCAAGCTCCATGTTGCAGGATAATTAATACAATATACCGTAGATTTATAATCAACAAAAATATTTCATCAAAAAATGAAAAACTGCAGAATATATGAAATAATATAAATTGGTTATCATTATAAAAGCTTATTGAATAATTCACAATTAATTTAAACATTATACCTGTCATATAAAATCTGCACAGCAATGTTAATGTATATACCAGGTTTCAAAAAATACAGTTTCAGAACATTTCTTTTCTTTAAGAACCCCAGTCTGCTTGGTGACAATTGATGAGTTATTCAATGTAAAAAAATTAATATACTAATAAAATTAATTTATTCATAATATAATCCAAGAATAGAATACATAATACACAGTCTAAAAAATTTTTTACAGTCACTGTAAAAAAAATTCCAGGACTGAGGTTATAAAAACGGAACCAATGGTGCAATCTTGCGGGTAAGACTGTAACTTCTTGAGAAAAGTCTTTTGAACAACATAACTAAACCTCACTCAATTTGGATTAGCGGTTCATGTTGATTATTTTTTTGTGCCTATTATCATATTTTTAAAAATGAAACAACGTGAGAACATAACATTTTCTTCTTGCTCAGAAAAAACGATACAAAAACTTTTGAAACGATAAAAGAAGCAAATGACAATGAAGCTATGTCTCATCTGTATGTGTTATGTGTATGAGTGATTTGTTTGTTATTGTGATGATCAGATGTCATTAGAAGATGGTGACAGAGGAGGGAGGCCAGTCATCAGCTGTAGTGATGCAAATGCGCTGTAGCGATACTGAACACGTGCGTGGATTACTGGAAGATATCTACCGTGCATTGAATATTGTGCACGAATTACTGCTGCTGTTAACAAGAAATTCTGAAATGTTTATTGCATATAATTTGTCATCTCAAAAAAAGAACTATCTTCTAAAGTTTTAATGAGTAAAAAACTGATTATATGAAACATCTGTTTTAAAAGTACTTCTCTCTTTTTTTAAAGCAGCTGGAATCAAAAAAGGTGTGACATAGACCAGTACTTTAATTATCCGTGCTCGTAGTACAATCTAAATTTGAATAGTAAAGCCACTATTGTTCATAGTATATAATAATGTTAATGATTCTAGTCACATCATCAGTTCATGTGTAATAACAGAATCTATTGAATGATGATTCTGAATCAAATTCTGTCAGAAACTCGGTGAAATAAAACTGATATTTAAGATTTAGTAAGATGGAAAATACTGTGGAAGACCACAAAAAGTATTTCAACTGAAGAAATTTATCAGTAATCTGGACCATTTAATGTACCAAAATTTTGATGTTAAAAAATGTTCAAAATATGATTATATATATATATGTGCTTCAGAAAGTCAAGCGCTTTAAGAAGTCCTTTATTGTTTTCATGATGCTGTTTGCTCCAAAACATCAGACCTGTGAAAATTCACAGCTGGAAAGTCCATTATAATACCTAACTCACAGGGTCAAGAAATGTTTTTAACTGAACATGTAAATCCCCAGGTGTCATGACCACCTTGCTTATTAAATATGGTTATGAACAATTTATAATTATGTCGAAAGCAGAAAGTGCTGCTTTTTTGCACTGAATAATACCCATAAGGTGCAGATTTTTTAACCAAGAAGAGATTATGAAAAATATAATAATACAGTTGAAAACATAGAAAATGGAAACAAAGAAAAGGATTCTGAAATAAAGACCTTCAGAAATATTGCTTACAGTATTAAAATAAGTAACAACCTGAATGTATAAGTCAAAAAAGATAATAATTTAAAGACAGTATATGCTATAACTGAATATCAGATATTTTTGCACCAAAACCCAATGAACAAATATTTTTTGAACAGACTTGATATTATGACCATATCAACTATTAAATGTGCATGATACTTACAAGCATGGCTGGTTGTCTCCAGGTAGCTTACAACATAACTCACAAGCCTTAGTTGGAGGATCATGAGGTCCTGGTAAACATTGACACGATTCAAGGCCATATGCTAAACAAATGGAACCGGTGCATTCCTTAAAAACAAAATTATAAAAATCACACAAAACATTAAAATTTAAACAAAAGATAAAATAAAATAAAAAACTATAACAAGAAGAATTTTTTAATTTATTTGTCTATTTATTCATGAAGAGCAACTAGATTTAGGCTGATGTCCCATTACAATTATTGTAATATTTTTTATATTGATTAGAATCCAGAACACCTTTGAGATAAAAGGCAAAGATGTTAACAAATGACTTCCATAATCTTTTTTGAAATTATATAGTATTGATATGCTTTTTACAGTGCTATGGCAAAACTCGCAGACTAACTGTTTCGCTGATCCATTAATACTGACAGAATACTTACTTCAACCAGGCGATTTTACCATTCTTTTGAACGATAGCATACAGTAAACATGTATTGTATTTAATAAAATTTCTTCTCAATTTTATATTTGGAACCATCTCCAACTGCAATGATGAATGACAAATGGAAACAACATGTTAGCAACAAATTTTACATGAAATTCAGTATATTAACTATTAAAATCCTAACAATTCTTCTTCAAGTTTTTGGCTAAGATTCTGTATGTTAAACAGTGTTTTTAAACAACATATATGATTCAAGATGGATAAGTGTTAGTGGAGATAAGAACCATTCACAGTAAACAACAAGCAGTAAAATAGAAAAGTTTTATGATTCATCTACAACACTAAAATCACTTTAAAATATCCTCAAGCTCATAAGCAATGGTGGAATCACTTTTAATGCTTGCCAAGAGATCCTGACAGAAAATTTAATCGTGCCTCATACGGTGCAAAGTTTATTCCCAACTTTTGACAATCAGATGCATTGCTATTTGACCATGTACCTTCAGCTTTGGAGAAGATTAATTATCACCAAACTTTCAACTCTACGATCATACCAGGAAAATAAAACCAGATATAAGTTATAATCCAGAAACCAAACAATTGACTTTATCGTGTAAGGGTAAAACATTGACAGCAATATCATAAGGGGATCAGTAATAATTATCATAAGGGGATTAAGGGAGAAGCCTCCCTGAAGATTGTGGTTAGTGCAATTGGGAGATCTCTGGGCAATGGTCTAGTATTGGTTGATTCCTCCACGAAGGTGCTGCTACACAGCAAAGTATGCAGGAGAATTTTCTATGAATAGTCTTTTTCAGGACCAACCAAGCATGGAACACTCATCAATCCCCATTGTTAACTACTTACAGATATGTCACTTGAACATTGAATTGATTGCATCTGCTAAGAGCCAATACTCTCACGCCTGATGCTGCAGAATGTTGTGGATGTTGTGGCAATACAGGAATCTCATACCAAGAATGACACAAATCTTTACAGAAAGCAAAGATTATATGGATATGTTCTGGTTAGGGTCATAAATGATGAACAATATGGCATTGCAACATATATCAGGCTCCATCTCACTGATTACAAAGTACCTATCAAGACAGAACAGCAGCAGATGTCTTTGTTTTGGCTGTGGAGATTGCCGGCTCCACGTTGTAAATATTTACAAACCTCTGCAAGTCAGTTGGCCAAATCCACCTGTAAGATTCGTCAATCCCCCACAGTTGTGTATGTTGGGGATTTCAACAGCCATAGCCATGCCTGGGGATATTAGGAAGAGGACAGCAATGGAACTATTCTAAATGAATGGATGGATATATACAATCTCCAGCTTGTGTACAAAGCTAAAGATCCAAGAACGCTCCGATCTGGTAGATGGCTGAAGTATTATTTTCCTGATTTGTGCATCATATCTAAATTTGGATAAAACGATATGACACAAAGAAAGGTCATCTGATCTTTCCCATGCAGCCAGCATAGGCCACTCATAATTCGTTATGGCACTGAAATTCCATTAGTCACCGCAACCTTGGTGGAATTTTCAGCTTGCGAACTAGGAACTGTTTCAGAGGAGTTTTGATAATACCGTTCAGTGGATTCTCCAAATTCCATCCAATTATGACCGATTTGTGGATGCGATTAAAGTTAATACCAGGAGATGTATTTCATGTGGTTTTTGGAAGGAGTACATCCCCAGATGGTCTCGAGAGTTATATGAGGTTATATGATGGTTCGATGAGTTATATGCTGAGTATCAAAAAATCTCACAATGACACACAGCTGATGACCTCTTGAGAGCTCTCAATAAGAACAAGAGAAAAATGACATAAAACAATGGCAGGACTCAAATTTACGCATTCTAGTCGAAAGGCCTGGGACCTTATAAGGAAGCTTGGTACAGATCCAAGTTGTCAAGTACAGTCACACGTGTGAGTGCCAATGATGTTGCATCCAGACTGATGAAGATTTTGAAAACTAAAATAGACAAGATGCACACATGAAACATGAATTGTACATAAAGAGTTCCCATCTGAAACCGCATCCAGACTACTCACATGACTTATGCATTGAGGAGCTTGATATAACCTTGAATATGCTGAAGATAAATAAAGCTGTTGGCTTTGATTGCATATATCCGGAGTTTCTTAAGGCCATCAAACCTAAAGCTAGATTGTGGCTCGTCGAATTTTTCAATGGGATTCTAAGAACTGGAAAATTGCCTAAGCTTTTCAAACAGGCTAAGATAATTGCCATCCTGAAACAAGGCAAATATGGAACTGATGCTCTCACTACTGACCAGAATCAATACTCAGCATGATCTGTAAGCTACTAGAAAGGCTTATTCTAAATCGCATTCAAGAGACCATTGATCAAATCTTCCCCGCCGAACAGGAGGGCTTTAGGAAGCATCAGAGCCGCTGTCACCAGGTCTTAACACTGACAACTCTAGTAAAGGCTGGATTTCAATGAGGTCTCAAATCAGCTGCAGTTTTTGTGGATCTTGTGGCAGCTTATGACTGTGTGGAGGGGAAGTTTACTGAGGTCATCCCATGTCAAAGGCTGGCATTTCAAGTGAGCAACATGCTCCCTCACAGGCGCTTTCAAGGTGTTCCTGAATGTATGGGATAGCAGATGGAGGATTCTGAATAACGGCCTACCTCAGGAATCAGTTCTGGTTCCCATTCTGTTTAACTTGTATATCCATGACATGCTGGACATGGACTCCATGAAAATCCAGTATGCAGACAATCTAGGATTGGTCTTCCAAAGTAAGGATATTATGCACTGATGAAGTGTGCTGACAAGTGACCTGACAAAATTTGGTGATTACTTCCATAAATGGAGACTTCAGCCAAACCCAAATAAGAGTGAGGTTACGCATTCCACCTAAATAATAAAGAAGCCCTAAGTTAGCTACATGTGACTTTCGACGGATTCGAAGTGCCCCATAATTACTATCCAATGTATCTGGGAATCATTCGGGATTGGTCTTTGACATTCAAACAACAGTGCCTCACAAGTCATCTAAGAAACTTGGGTGAAAAGTGAATCTACTTTGCAAGATTGCCGGAAACAGTTGCAGTGCGAACCCCAATACTCTACGCTCTGCTGTACTTGCTCTTGTGTATTCGGCTGGTGATTATTGCACCCCTGTGTGGGAAAACAGCACCCACACAATAAAGATTGATATGCAGCTCAATGAAGCCATGAAGGTTATCACTGGTACCATAGATCTACTCCCATTCACTGGTTGCCTGTCCTGGCTAATATTGCTCCGCAAGATCTAAGGAGGAAAGCAGCTAAGGTAGTCTTGCTCAAGAGGATCACTTCTGATAAGAACTCTCCTTTATACGATGCCCTACAAGATCTGCCGACAACTCGGCTGAGGTCATGCAAACTGCCATGTGCTGATTTAGAAAGTATAAATTCTATTGACATGGCCTCCAAGTGGCGACAGCACTGGAATGAACATGAACATCCACACAACAATGATCACCTGGTTCAAGATCCAATTACAGTGCCAAAGCTGGTTGAAGCTGAACCGCGTTAGGACAGGTCAAGGGAGGTATGGTTACACCTTGAAGAGGTGGGCTTTCCTCCCATCTGCTGATGGGCAACCCCCGCCCATCTGCTGATTTTGACTGGTTGTCAAATTTGGACATTTCCATATTTTTTTAACCTCCGGGACCACCGTTAGGTATTGCTTCAGAGAATGAGATGAATGAGGTGAATTTTTACATGCCTTATGTGTGAAAATGCCATGCCTCACCAGGATGCGAACCCAGGACCTTCAGATGAAAGGCCGAAATGCTACCACTCGTGCCACGGAGGCCAGCAGACATTTCCATCTATTTGTGGATACTTTCGTGTACTTGTAAAAACCATACTATATATATATATATATATATATATATACTGACAGTAAAACCCACATACAATAAAGTGGTTATTGTAGATCATTGTTTTAATATCTGGGTGCACATAGTTTCATGACATCATATATATGTACCAAGAGAGATACAAGTAGAGTTTGCCTTCCTGTGCAGAAGGTTGATAGTTGAAGGCCCAGCTGGGCCACTTGTCAGCATTACACTGATACAAACAATTCCTCATATTGTTTCCTGGTCAACATTCTATTGCTGAATTGTAATATAAAACACATCACACCTGGTGATCCTAAGATGTAACAAGCCATCAAGCCATAAATACATTTGGTGTACAAACAAAGCACCCGATAATTAATAATTCCAAATTAAGAAACCTGTAGTAGACATTGAAGATTTTAAGAATATCACATAAACTAATCACTCATTACATAGTGCAGGTATATGAAGACAAATAACTATAGCAGAATCTACCAATAAAATGAAGTTCAAAATACTTGTTTCAATAAAATTAACTCAGAGTTAATGGTGTTTTTATGTTTTATGACAACTTCATCTAGACTAATATTAATACTCATAATTAGATCCATAAATTTTAACTTACACCCATGAAACAGACAAATTCATCATTGCAAACAGTTTTGTTAGGTTTATTAATAGATGGAGGACAATGTGGACCACGGCCATCGCAATAACTTGAATCACGGCATCCGTTATCATCTCGGCATTTATCCCCAAACTTGAGTTGACACTGTGCTGTACAACAAGGACCCTGCAACATTATATATAAATAAAAAGTTAAAAAAACACACATTGGCTTTTACTTTTCCCTAAAATGTTCACATCATAAATAAAATAAAAAATTATCTTTAAAGGAATCAGTTACACATTAAAACCAATTTTCCATGAACAATTGCCAAAGAAAGGAAGACCAATACTAGTTTAAGATTAGGATCAGCAGGCTTGATTTACCTGGTAGGAACCTCAGTCACTAGTAGTTTGGCTTTTATTAATACTCTAAGCTAGAAAAGAATTAAGACAGTGCTAACCCACTTTCCAAGGCACTTGTTCCTCAGAAGAAGAAAAATGGATAAAAAGAGGGAAGTTAGGTGAAGGCAATGATCAACCCTCAGAGAGACCAAATTGATTGTACTACCGAGTACCAAGGATAGTCTTATACTACTGAAAAACAAGCACAATACAACTTGTATTTACAAAAAAATAAACCCATATTTAAATTACAAAACCATTTAGTTCAGTAAAACTAAATACTGATGACAATCCATTGTTAAAAGACACACTTTTATATAATATATTTTATTATAAAAAAAAAAAAAAAAAAACATAATTCAAGGGCATTTAGAAAGTTTCACAAGCAATAAAATTTCTTATAATTTTTTTTTACACGATTTTCGTTAGCTTATCTTCGTTCCACAGTTAACAGTTTACGGTCCCACAGAGTAGTACACATGTGCAGTAGGTATATACTTGCATATGCAGTATATCTTAATATATTAATAATTTTTTTGTTTTAATGAAATTATACTAAATCATTGTAATTATATAGTATGTAAAGTTTAAAAGTAATAAATTAAATTATTTAATAAATAAAAAGTTAAATTATTTAATACATCAAAAAACATATTTAAATTTCAAAAACATGTTTTTTTTTTTAAAAACCAAACACCACTGACAATTGCAGTTCTATGCTACCATTATGTATTTGTTTAAACAGTACCTATACATTTTACATTTACACATTCACAAGACAACTGTCAATCGCAGTTTTGTTCAACAGAAATAAGCCAACAGTGCAATGTTAGTTCAGAAAGAGAATGAAACACCAGAAGAGTGAGAGGTTTGATTGGTAATTAGACATCAGTGTTATTCGCAGCAGAGTCAACTGATGAGCACGAGGCTCAACTGGAAAGTGTATGTATGTATTTTCAAGTTTACAAAATATTCAATGATAAAGAAAAAAAATCTAAAAAAATGGGGATTACCCAGCAAACATAAATAGAAGATAAATTTGTTTTCAAAAAAATAATACGTATAAAGTGCCTATTTTTGCAAGACCATAATGAAAAGCATGGGGCGCAACTTCGGTTCTATGTTTGCACCACTTGAAAAAAGGATTAATTTCCTTATAAATTAATCTTTAATTTTGCAGGATGAATTGTCATGAACTTCCCGTTTGAAATGTTCAACGAGTTTTGTTGTGTAACCAGTAGAGATGTTTCTTTTTTTAAATTTATTAATATTTTAAAAAATTTTCTCTTCAATATTTGGCCTCTTTTTTCAAGCTCATGATAATTTAAAACTTGACCTAGCGCTTACTTAGTTTTAGTTCAAATAAAATGAATGATACATTATATAAAATTCTTATATCTAAATTTAATAAGAAATAAATAACTAGTCTTGAAAGAAGAAAGTTACCTGTGATGGGCTGCACATGCTGTTCGGTGTTAATCTACAAGGTGGTTCATCTGGAGGCGGATATCTGCGCTGAGGATAGCAACAAGTATCACGACAGTCCTCTTCCCAGCCACAATCGCACTGTTCACCGACTTCAACGACCCCATTCCCACATATTGCAGCTTGCGGTTCTATAAAAATATAATATAATTTTTCATTAATCATACATCTACGCATCATATATTTACATGATAGTTAATATTCATCTAAAATTAGAAGACAATACATAATGAACTATAATAAATTTAAGTTACACTAATATCTCAATGTACTTTGTAATTACTATTTGGAGACAAAATGACATATACTCACCTGAAAATTACTCAAAATTCTACTGATGAAATGTATTCAATCAGTAATCCAGTAAGAAAAATATGAACAATAAACTGTTACATCATAATATTCTCACAAGGAAGTACTATTGTTTTTTTTTTTTTTTTACAATTAAATAATTATGTAAGTCAAGCAAAGTAGTAGCATAGTTGTATTTGTGTAATTCATCAGATAAATTTATTTTTATTTTTATAAATGTATTTGTAAAAAATGTACTCTGTAAATGTATATGTGTAATTTTATAAATCTCTGTTGTACTTATCATAGATAGCCTAGTTTAACTCTGGACATAAGGATAGTTACGTATATGACAGCATCTACGTCGGTTAACATCTCTAGAATGAGTGTGATATAAATGTAATGTACAGTCACTTACATTGACTGACCATGGTAATAAGTAGCAAATGAAACAAATACAAATATGCCATAAAAGTATATTTTACTTGCTACTAAAACTTACATTTATTTTTCCACATAGTCACCATTTACAGCCAAAGCTCCCGTTAATTTCTTTTCAGAGTTACGCACACAAAGATCAAATGCAGCTAAAAAAATTTATTCAAAATCAATTTGTGCAAATTTTTTTTGTCATTATATATACACATATAATATGATACAATTGATATTTAATTGATTATGTATACATATGAATCAATTATGCAATACATTCATACATGTATACATATTTAAACGAAAACAATTAGGTGAGTTGTCTTATTTTAGATTAACATTTTCTTTACTTTTTGTCTTCTGTCTTACACAGAAATCTGTTCTTTGTAAACTTGATTTGTATTTATTTCTTAATCGTTGGCTATTTGTAATATAATTCTCATACAATCACCCACGTGATCATTTTTGGTATTTTGTTTTTATAGAATTTAAAACAGAAAATCCTAATTCACAATCTACTCTAGATACTTGAAAAGTTCTCATAATGTTATATAGAAAGAAAAGATTAGAAAATACAGGGTTAGTTTGGATGAAGTTGTAATGAATCACTAAAAGTTTTGACCAATCCTAGTTTATTTTATCTATATCAATGTTTTTATTTGATATGAATTCTGAATATTTTTTGGAAAGTTATATTATATTTTGCTTTCCGAAATCAAAATTGTTTCCTGAATTTATCATAATTTCATTATCAAATGCTTGCCATACTTTTAATTCTTCACAAGGAAATCTGCTCTCTAAGTGCAAACATACATTCAATAAAAAGAATTATAGCTGATGTATCAATATTATTTTTACTTTCCAATAATAATTCTCATACACTGTCATTCCAAAAGATTTCATATCCCAAATATTGATTTTTTAGTTTGTTAATTTTAATTTCTCTTACAGTGTCGCTCTAAAAGATTTTGTGTACCCAATATTGAGTTTTTAGTCTGTTAACTATAATTTTTACATACCGTTAATTTTAAATCACTTTTTTATACATATTTGCACAAGGATGTAGGCTGGTATAATACATCTATCAGAGCAAATACTACTAACTGATGTGAATTAATCATAATCTTTTCACAATATTTACAAATGGGGTCATTGCATTCTGCTATCTGACTTTTAAAATATTTTATTAATGAATCGTAATTTTTTTACTAATGCACCAACTCCAAAATACCTGGATAACCATCTAACTTCATTTAATGGTCTAAATGATATAATATCAAGCTTACCCTTGAGCTAATTTTTCAGAATTTTTCTTTCTGATGCTAAATTGCAAAAACATTGTGTATACAGTTCTAATCCAATTTTCTACAGTCTGCATAGTAAATAAATTTTTCCATGCATCATCTAATCAAAAATCTTTTCTATGTGCTACAGAGTGTTGTCCAGTTAAATGTGATATTTCTCTTTTGAGAATTGCTGCTACCCCATTTTAATAATAATAGAGTAATTTTTTAAAATCTTAATTCCGAAAAAAAAGAAAACTTCTAACTAAAAGAAGGTAAACCAAAAGATGCTGCTGGCTGTTGGGGCTTGACTGTTATCTTGACTAGGATAAAGAGTTTATAGAACACTAAAATCATTCCAGAATGATTTTACTTTTATTATTTTTCAATATATTAATAATTATAAAATTTCTCACTCATGAAAAGTTCAGGGCTTTCTACCTAATCGAGTCAAAAATATCAATTTCTTTTACATTTTCTGAAAATATATACTTTCAAAACCATTTTGACAAATTTTCAAGTTGAAACTCGTAATATTGAGAAGTTATGATGAGTTGAATTAGTATGCAGGTAGAATTTTGGAGGAGAACAGAATAAATTGAAAAATGTGGTTGGGGCATCACAATGGTTTGAGACAAACATTTAAATATCTTTTCAAATATCTTTAAAAAATAAGATAAAAAATGCAAAGAATAATATTAAACACAAAATACCACCTACACCAAGAGCTACAGTTAACTGGATTGTATAATAATTTTCATTAAAAAAATTTTCAAATAATTTTCTTGAAGATTTTGTGACCTTTTTTAAATAAGAGAATAACAACAGGTACACATGATAACACTATAACAATTCATGATCATAACTATAGTGTAGTCATAATAGATGCTGAAGAATGATAGATCACCGATATATGATATATCTCATGGCAAATCGGTTTCTGTTCTAGAATCCATAAAAATTTGAAGGAATTAGCCAGCTTATTAACAAATAGAGTGAAAGGCTCTAATGAGTCCTCCACAGCTCAGCTGGCCTCCCTCAGTGAGGGAAGCATCTACCATTGGAGGACCATCTAGTCTCATATATTGCCTGAGATTGTTGTAATCTCGGACAATGAGACCGAAAAACCGCTCACTCAAATTGCAGGTGGATCCTGTTACAGATAAATTAGGAAAAAGAAGGATTAGACTAACAGAAATCCATGATCTCAAAGTGATCCAGATTTATTTATAATACAAGAGTATTTATTTTTATAGAAACACCATATAGATAAGCGATGGAAGTCTTATTATGTTTCCGTATTTGTAGGAATAGTATACATCAACAAGGCATAAAAGGCTGATTTATTTTTTAAAATAAACAAATAAGAGTATTAACAAAAAATAAATAAACATACCTGTAAAGCATCCTTTAGGGCTTCTAGCTTTTGCATTTAACACCGGATTAATCGAATTTAAACTACAAGGTGAAAATTTATTATTATTCTTCTTATCACCAGATGTTGCTCTGGCAAACATAATGAAATTGCCATCCTCACCACCAGGAGTACAAGTCTCTGGATCATGCTGAAAAATATTTGACGGAATAAAAATTTCAAATTAATGTATATAATAAAACTTCTATAGAGTAATTATGCAATTAAAATTCAAATAAAAAACTTGTTAACTATTGTAAATTAGTTTTTTAGTTTAAAATAAATTTGTTGTTTTCTTGTTAATAAGTGTATTTATATTATACATATCAGAAACATTGTGTATGCTATATAATATGCAACTACCTGTTTTAAATAACTCCCCTATTAAAATGGACATGATATTCTTACATCATAATGTTATGTACAGAACAAAGATGATCTAATCCTTCACACACACACACACACACACACACACACACACACACGCGCGCGCGCGCGCGCGCGCGCGCACACACACACACACACACACACACAGAGAGAGAGAATATTTTTTTTTATTTATATATTATAAATTTTGATTATTTTCTGCTGGTCGATTGGTAGTCTGTTTATGGCAGAGAGTATAGCATATCCACAATACTGACTACCAGAATTTTCATTACAGTTATGTAAAGGTAAAATGAATTATTTATTATTACGAGTTAAGAGAAAAAAACTATATGATTTTAGAGATTTTATAACAAGAGACTTGAATTACATCCTGTTTTACTAAGAGGTTATAAAAATAACACAACTTATGTTCATAAAGTAACGTTGTTTATTCTAGTTTTACCATTTATTTTCTATCATTAAAAAAATCTATAGAAAAAATGAAATCGAGTTAATTTTTTCTCTAAACAAAGATGAAATTTCTAAAAAATTCCCTTAAGATATAAAGCATTTAATAAATGTAATTCTATATTTTAATAAGATATGGAGATGTTTCATTAAAATAAATATTGAAATGTGTATGTTTTACCGGTACTGCTGCACAGAATGGAAACAATATTCTGACCGATATAACAAACAGAATGATAGTCATCAGAGCCATATCCCAAATTGTGCAGAAGATCGCAAGAGATAGAAAAAGGGTTTTGTTGTAATCAAGGCACAGATTAAACAAGAGCATTCCTGGACGATGTGGGCAGACTAATCTGCAAGAGAAAGTAGAATCACTTACATAATTGTTTCACTTTGTTGTGTTACTTACGCAATTGAGATGGATTATTTGATATCTATGATGCAAAAACTGAGGAAGCAATTCCAATGTTGCACTGTTATAAACATTATATTTATTATACATATTATATTTTTAAATATTTATTATGCATAAACACATTACCTTATTTTCCCAGTCAAATGGAAAATATAGTCTCACTAGACGATCAGGATATGGTTGTGAGAACCATAGATGCGACCTCTAATGAATAGCCATATATTTAATGAAATAGTGAATATTTGTTTATTTTCCTGATTGTGTTATCAGATTCATGCATGCACTTCTTGATAAATGAACAATATATCCATCTTTTAGTAATTTTACTATACGAAGTTACAGTGACCTCATCTAAACTTTTGAGATTTATCAGAAGAATTTCCATCCTATTTTTAAGAGACTGAGGTAAGCTGGATTTGTTTATTTATCAAAGTACATTTACATAAAATTAATGTAAGTAAAATGAATTAAACAGCATTCTACAATACATCAGTTTTAATTTATTACCCGGAAGGTAACTCCTCAGTTAAAATTATATATATGTTAACTATAAGAATTTTTAAAAGTTTATTTATGTTTGTTCTTGTTCCTAAGTGTTTTATAAAAATATATTAAGAGTAAATTACAAAAAAATATTGCATAAAAAGAATACAGTCACTGCATAAAATTAAAAAAAAGATGCTTCTACAATTTTCACTGCTAAATAGAGTGTCCCAGGAGATGGTCAAAAAGAGATGGTTAAAAGACTGATTCAGGACATAAAAATAAACAAAATCGTTCATGGGGACAAATCTCCTACCTCGCTTCATTTTCCTCTGTCCACCATTTTGTGTTTTTTCAATAAAAATCAATATCTTAAGAAAAGATTAAGATATTTTTATAAAATTTGGTGTCGGTATGTACCTGAAAATATCTTCTACAAAATAAGTAAGTTTAAAAATTCAAAAACAGCGACCATTTAAATTTTTCATCATTAATAGCTCTGTAAATGTTTTACCGAATTTTGTTTTATTAGATAACATGTCTTTTCATTTAAGCCTTTTTTTAAGAATCAAGATGACATCTCATTCGTTCAAAACATCTGATATGGCTAAAATTATTCAAGCGGATCGCAATAATAATGCAACAATGTGACATGTTGTGCCTGTTTTTACTTCTTTTACGAATCAAATTAAAAATAGTAATTTCTGTTATTAGTAATAATAAAAAAAAGAATGTTAATGAATAAAATCTCTTGATGAATAAAAAATATAAGCAGACACACCATTTTGGAATTTTCTAACTTATTTATTCAGCAGATCTTGTTGAGTAACATATAAAAATTTCAGTAAAATAACTCAACCTGTTCTTAAATATAAATTTTTACTGAAAAAAGAAAACCGAAAATGCGGGCAGAGGGAAAATGAAGCGAGTTAAGGCATTTGTCCGCATCAAAGTTTTTGTTTATTTTGATGTTACAAATCGGTCCCTGAACCGCATCTCAACCAACATCTTCTGGGATACCCCGCATAAACCATGCCAATAATAGGTTCCATCTGAAACATTTTTGTACCTTTAAAATCATTAATCTTAAAAGTATTTAAATTTGTTGGTCAATTATATAATAAAAATATATATTTAAAACTGTATACCATTCTAACAGTTATCATTTTCCAAGAAGGGTTTTGATACAATAAATTCATCTAAGGGTAATGAAAATTAGATTTCATTGGAAAAAAAAACAGCTAATAGAATAGAGTAGAATTTCTATTTTAGCTGTTTTTTTTTATGAGTTGGAACAGTTTTTAAACTGTATAGATGAAGAAGACAAGCAATCAATAATATGTACAAAAAAACATTAGATATGAAAGCAACTTTTCCAAATGTGAAAATTAAGTAATGGACAATGCCTGGACAATAAATCAGTATCAAGTTTGTTACTACTTCTTTATGTTAAGTAATATTTGTGACATTTTATATAGTAAAACTGTTCTACACCTCCATCCACTTGGAACAGGGATAAATTCTTGAAAGTAGTTATTTTATCAGCAGTATAACATTTCTTATTTTTTACCATTCATGCTGCTGTTGGTGGTTTCTGGTAACAACAGATGACAGTGTTTGATATTTTAAGGCAAGAGAGTGAGGTTTTTTTTTAATATTATTTGTGAAATATGAGAATGGAAGGTTTGATCCCAATTACTCTGTATAACAAGTCATTATTATTTATAATGATATCTAACAACTGAAACAAAACTTTTTATACCGGTGTACATTTTTCTAGGACACGAGTAAGCAACATACAGTCTGATCACATTTGTCTATTTTTGACATATTGTCATAGTATCCAACAGCTTCTTTTTGTTTCAATATGTTCTGTCCATGATAATTTGGTTAAAACATCCCTTTTATACTTTCATTTTGAAATGAACACATTTTTTCTTAGCCGTATATGGTTATCATTAAAGGTGAACACCTTTTCCAAGTCTGCTTTAGTAATTTCAGAGTCCCTCTACTAAAATAATTTTTCTGTCAAACTAATACTACTATAAAAATTATCTGTATAATAGTGGTGGCATTTATCAAAATATTTTTTTTATAAAATAAGATTGTCAACTTTATGCCATCCCATTTCTAAAATTCTGTCCTCACACTTCAATATTTGGAATTTAATTTCTTCAAATACTGACAAAATGTATTAACAGTTCTCATAACAAACACGTACTTTTTTCTAATGAAAACAGCTCTTCAGATCAGTAAGCATTCTGAAAATCTCCTAAAAGTTTAATTAACAAAGTTAAAAAAGTTATAAAATCTGTTAGCTTCATCAATATTTGTAAAACATGAGCGACTAAATTTATTTAGATTTTCTGCCTAATAAGATATAATTAAACACTGTACGGTAATAAAATGGATTTGTGGAAAAACTGTCATGTAAAACCTTATTAGGTAACACAGTTACCTAATAATATTTTTGGAGCACAGCTCCAAAAATTTCTCAACCTATTTTAATTAGATTTCTTTGAAGGTATAGTGGGCGGCATATAGCTGTGCACATAGGCTGACAGCTGGCTTACTGCGCTATTATCCATCCTGAACAACTCTGACAATGTACTGCATACTATGAAAGTATATGGAGCTATACGAGACGTTTTCATAAAGGAATCTAACTGTTCCACCCATCCTATCAACTCTCTCACATGCAACATGCACAGCTATACGCCACATACTATACCACATTTTTTTTGTTATGAGAATGGCTACAACATTTTTAGAATAATTAGGCGATTTCAATTAGTACTTGATTCCAAAGTTTTGAAAAAAATCATGCCTATTAACATTATCATCAATAGTTATTCTGATGCCAAAAGTTGTTGAATCAAACTGGAAGTCAATTATTAGTATTACGGTTACTTTTCATAACTAATGACCACTACCATTACTGAAATTTCCATTATTACTATTACTATAAGAACAGTATTTATACTATGACTGTGCAAAATTCATCTTATTTTCTCTTTCAGATTCAGAAGAAATTCACAATTTATCTACCAAGTAATAGGGATCTTTATCGTTATAAATAAGTGAATCGTTTTGATGACATCAATTTTCACAAAGTTATCAGTACTATTAGTAATACTGCTACTACATGGCATAATAATATTACTAATTTCAATTGAAGTATTACTTACACAACCTTTACTGTACTAATACTAACATCATCACTTGTAATTTAAAAAGACTCATCTAATGCGTGTTTATTATATCTTTAAAGAATTTTGTGAGATCTATTTTATGTAGTAACATTCCACCAAAAACACAAATATTTATTTATAAACAATAAGTTCATTATAAACACATCAAAACAGAAGTACTAGTACCGTGTTTCTAAAACAGCTTAACACAAGGGTAATGTAAACAAAGTTCAAGAACAAGTACAAAAAAACCGATTGACATCAGTGCTGCCAACTTGACTACATTTCAAATGTTTCTAATGAGGCACAAAAGAACGCTACACATGTTAATCATATCATTCAACAATTAATAGCTATGAAAGTTACAGGCTATGAAAGTTATGTTACAATGAAGTTAAAAAGAAATAACTTTCGACTGATAGAAAAGTCTTGTCCCGGTATATCACATCTCACTTCAGTACAATTATTCTTGTAACTCCAATATTAACCTCGCATTCATGTCCGCGAAACTGTCAATTATAATCTATTTAATTTTATCTTTGAGTTTTTTTTTCTTCATTGTACAAATTAAAGGAAGTAATGTGATCATGAAAAATTTAGGTTTCCAGATTTCAACAGAAATATCCATTTTGAACCATCCCTGAATCCATTTTGAATAGTTTTGGTGTGCCATCTGTATATATGTATGTATTTACATATGTATCTCGCATAATTCAAAAACGATTAGCCATAAGGGTTTGAAATTTTGGATTTAGGACTGTTTTAACAATCAGTTGTGTACCTTCTCTTTTGATTGCAATTGACTGAACCAAAAGTGTCCAAAAAAAAGCCCAAAATCCAAACAAATATGGATTTTGAACTTTTTCTTAACTGCAGCAATAAGCCCTCATTGAGAGCTTTTCAACAATACATCGTAAGTGGTACTTAATTTCATTCCCAGAGTTATAACCAAATAAAATTTTAATGAATGAAATTTTATCTTACAAGGGGAAGGCAAGTCGGTTCAAATCAGACTTCATCTCCTTTTTCTAAATTTTTTTTTTAAATTTAAATATATTGATTTATTAATAATATTAACCTCTCATTGTAAAAATAGTTTTGCGATGAATAATAACTCTATAACAAAATAATAAAAATATCAAAAGTTTTTAATGAAATAATATTTTTTGTACTTTTCATTTTAAAAAAATTTGTAAATGTAATTTAATAGGCGTACAAGGAAGTCATGTGTTGACCACATCAGATTTCTTTGTAAAATACAACCTCAGTATGAAAATGAAAAAATAATGATTTGACAAAAATCAACAACTTTACTTTAAAAGTTGTTTCAAACTTTAGTCTCATTTCATTTTTTCATTGAAACTTTTCCAGAATGTAATATTCATAATCAATTTATAAAGCCATTCCCAACAAGAAGGTAGACACCATTCAGTAAAAAAGGCTTTCTTGCATTGTTATTGCATTTACTTTTAATTAATATGTATATGTTTGGTTAAGACTAAATAAAAAAAGAATATTTTAAATAATGATACTTGGATCTCAATCAGAATAAAGACACGTGCATCCTGCTAATTTTGTTAAAAATTAAGACATAATATATATAATGCAAATAAAAACTGAAACTCTTCTGGAGAAGATATTTTTCAGAAATACCACTGAGGTTTAGTTCCAGTTAGAAATAAAATTTAGAAAAAATACATTATTTACTGTTTGTAATTCAATCCTGTTCACAACAGATCTTCACTTGAAATCACAATTGTTGATATATCACATAGTAACTTAATGACATCAATATACAGTACAAGTCAGGGTTCTCATAATTTCCTTATAAATGCTTAATACAAAAAACCCTTAATAAACGCTTTTACAAATGCGTCTATAATGAGAAAACTTTTTTTATACACAGATCAACGATTAATTTATTGATGTTTATATGAATAACTCACCGGTGATCCAAAATTATGTCCAATTTCATGAGCAAGAGTGACATGTGACACAGCTGGTGGTACGTGCTTACCGTAATTAAGCAGCGTAACAATTCCGGTGTTAAGGCTTTTCATACTACCACGGTAATGCTGCAAACAAATAAATAAAAATTAATAATTAAATATTTCAAAGAAACAATTAATTATTTCAGGTACATTTTTGCTAGATAATAACTCATTAAGAAAACCTGACAATGATCTTCTCTTGTCCAGGATTTGCAATAACTTAAAATATAACCCTTCCCTCAATGAAATAGTTAAAGAATTATTTTTACCGACACAACCTTATTTAATTTGTGTTCAAAAGAAGTAATTTTTTTAAAAAATTATTTTTTTTATTAGTTTTTAAAGCGATAAAAAAAAATTAGTCTGCTTTAAGTCATCAAAAAACAGTTCATATGTCAATGACAACGCTTTCAGATTTTGTATAAAAAATTAAAATGGTTACTCCCTCTTTTATAGGCTGACAACCATCTCTGCCCGAATAAAAACTAAAAAAAAGAAATGAATTAAATATAAGTTAAAATGAAAAGTAAAAAAAAAAATACTTATTTTTAAGAACTGGATATATTATCTTTAATCATTTGATAAAAATTAAAACTTTTTCTACCCAGATAAACTTCTCATTTAGAGAAAATGTCATATTTCAGAAAAAACTTTACTACTCACCAAGATAGGAAAAAGGTAAATAAAATCCTAATTTAAAGAGTTAAAGAGTTAGGAGCAACTTACTTCTTAACCTTTTGAAACAAAAACTTTTTCCCGCCTATAGAAGAACAATATTTAATTCCCCAGTGTTTTAATCCCTTATATTTGATCCAACTGCTAATCAGATCAAATTTTGCAGTTCTTGTCATTTCATAACCTCCTTTAACCAAAAAACATAATTTGGTATTGAAAAATTCCATAAGGATGCATGTACATAAGCCTGGTTTTTACTTGATATATCCAGACTGGATGGACGATTCAGATGTAGCTTGTCACAATGATTTCTGTATACAGGGATTAATGCTATTTAACTTTGGTCAAAACCAGTCAAGAGGATAGGGAGATATGAACCTTACAGATCTTATACTTCAAAATTTTCTTTTTTTTGTCATTTTTGTACTCAAAGTCACATTATTATATTAATTAGATGACTCCACTACATTAGCACATCGCTTCAATTATGTATTTTGGTAATTTAATTCAGGGATGGGTGATAATAAGCTATTTTTTGTCAGTTCTCGATTTACCTCGGTATCATTAGATTGTACAAACCAATTTTTATGAAATTTTGTACAGATCAATTGAGTTTTGGTTACAGTAGATCAAAGGAATGGGGAGACAAAGTTACCGTTCTTCCTGAATCTCAAAATTTTTCTCAAAAAGTAGAATAATTTTTAACAATATTTTTCTTTCATACTTACATACTTAATAGTTTCACTCTATTTTTCTTCTAACTAGTAGTTTGTTGAGGGAAAACCCTCCATCCCAGCAGAGCCAGATAAGTGTAACTTATCTGGCTTTTATCTTTTGAACACTTACACAAGATTTGGTTCATTCTTACAAGCCGTGCAGTTTAATTTCTAGTAAAAACATTTGCAATTAAAATAGGATAAATTATATTTTTAATTTTATTGTTTTATATAGTTTAGCATTTCAAATATTATATTTTATATTCCACTTTTATTATTTTTTTGAGATAATCTATACTTACAACAGGCTGTAAAACTGATGAAAACTTGACGAATGCTCTTCTTAACTTTCAAGCAGACTAGTCTTAAAATTTTGGCTTTTCTTTCAGGATATGTTTTAATTCAGCTAATTATCAACCAAAAGTATGATCTTTCAAGGGGGAAAAAATCAATTTAATTTTTAAAATGTAAAGAAAATTACAATCAATCCATTTTTAAGGATTATAATATGTAACATATTTAAATTTATCAAACATTAAATAATAGATGGTTAACTGCCTTTTCTTACACCTAATGGTTCTATAATATCTAGAACATTTCAGGAGTGGTATTTTAAAAACTGAAGAGAATGGAATTACAGAAAAACTGCAATGGTTGAAGTCAAACTTAATAAACTGCTTTCTGTAAACAACTGAAGTTAAACAACGCTCGATAAATTTTCATTCTTGACATTTTCATGTTATTAAAAATTTCCTCTTCCAAGAGAAGAATGTTGAATATTATCATTGCATTACTTATTGTCTATATTATATTATTTAAAAGTTCCTTTTAATTTTATGAAGTACAAATGTATTATTCCTACAGTAGAGTATTATCCACTCTGATAGTACTTCATTAGAAGAAAAATGATAAATAAAACAAAGTCGATAAGTTGATTGATAACTTATACTTACATATAAGTTTAAATATATATGTATATTATATATACATATATATATATATATATATATATATTTTTTAATGAAAATAATCTATTCAGGTGGGGGAATTTTTGTAAATTTTTTTGGTCAGTATTATTCCAATTATATTACGTTTTTATAAGTTATTGAAAATTTTTGTAGTAACAAATTAACAAATTTCTTAACGCAGTTAAAGTATCATTGAAATGTATATCCAAACACACATGCATATAAAAATGTATATATGTTTTAATAAAATGACCTCAAATTTTAGAAACAGTTGGTGAATCATTTTTTGACTGCATAACATGTTCCCTTTGTTATATAAACTACTACTCAATCTGAAAAGTAGAAAGTTACTTAAGTAATGTAGATAAAAAAAGTATATATTATTATTAGGATATCATATGCTATTTACAACCATATCTTTACCTAATACTGTATATACATCCTAAAATCTATTCCACTTATGTTTATAACTAAAATTAAACACTCCCTTCTGCTACCGGTAGTAACGTGTATCTTTGAGCACTCTGTAAATGCTTAGCCCAGTACATTTTAAATTGTTTATAATGTTAACAAAAAATATTCAATTGTTCTTTTAATTCAGTTACCTTTTCAGGCAGGTTTTTTTTTGCTGGTTCATCGTATCAGAAGATACATGATATATACAAAAGATAATACATAAAACAAATTAAAAAAAAAAAATCTATCTTTCTTAACCCAAACTTAAAGAAGTAAAAATACATTTCAAAATTAGTGATCATTTATTTTTACAACAAAGATTATTTAGGAGCAAGTATGACTTAATGGTCTGCACTACATGGAATTGTATGGACACTTCCATCTTCAACTCTATGCAAAAAATGAAATCAAAACACATTCTGTCAAGCATAAACTTTCATTTGATCAATTTCCTACCGCATGAAATTTTTTTTATATCTCAATTTAAGACTTTTTTTCTACATGCAACTCTACCTCCTAAACATATTTATGTTAAGCTAATGTTTTTTGCAAACCGCTTATGCACTAAATCTGAACAAAAGAGATGCGATGAACATAATGTATCGCAACTTAATTTTAAATAGTATTCTGAATAGTATTCATATCTTATAGAATTCATTCAGTAGAATTGATTGTAGGATTAAAACAATATGTCTCATTAAAATGCGATCCTGTAGAAAAAATGCAATCGACCAAGTAACCCGCATTGTTAGTCATTTCATCTTTTTTTTTATGAAAGAGCAGGCAGACATCAACAGATATGGTCATTAGCCTGGTGGGAATTGGTAGCGTATGAAAAGATGCCATGCCTGACCAGGATTTGAACCCAGGACGTCTGCACGAAAGAAAAGAAGACTGGTTTTTTGTTAATTTAATTTGGTTTTAATATTTTATTAATTTAGTTTAATATTGGTAACATTACAAACCGCAGATAAAGAAAAATCAACGTTCCAATGCAGCATCATAACAAATCTTGCTTCTAACTTGCCCTGCTCGAAGTAAACGCCATACGTTAAAATTATTTGAATCTAATTCTTTTCCGCATTTACAAGTTATTGCTAAATGAAAATATAAAATTCGTACAAGAATTCTAAGGATATACTATAATAGAAAAACTTTACACGTCCAAGTAGGCCAGTTATTTCCAAATAAGATTGTAACTTACTCTGAAATCTCTTTTGGCGGACTTTAAACTGAACGTAACTCAAGCCAACAAGTCAACCATCTTCATCAAATTTTTACATGCATAACTTCGATACACTAATACAGCATATCTAAATTTCATTGAAACTGACCTAGTAGTTTTGGTGATGTTCAAGCCACAATTTTTTATACATAGGCCTGTAAATATATATATATATATATATATAACGAAACCCCAAATTAAGTGGATGATATTTCCATACTCCTCATACCTCAAAACATAAGGAAATCCAATTTCACCCACCCATACACAACCATGTGTCTGAAAGAAATGCCATAGTTTTCTTGAAAAGTTGGTAAATGATTTTCCCACAAATTTATTTAAAATATAATTGAAAACGTTTTATTGTTCAGAAACAAAATTATTCTGTTGAAGTGTAAATAATAGTAATTAAACATTAAAATTATACGAATTAAACATAAAAACAAAAAAAATTATATCTAATATTAATTAAACATTAAACAAAGAAAGAACAATAAAATCATTAAGAGAGGATGATAAATATTTCCGTTAAATCGGAAAACCGAAATTTTTCGCGATCACAATACTTTCTAGTACGAAGTACTAGGAAGTAAATAGGTCACCCTATTAAATTTTTTTATTCTTACAATACTTTTTCATCGAAAGAAACCACAAATGACTGATGACCACATAATAAAGGAGATCGGTTAATAAACTTACGAAATTTTCCACTCATACGGTTTCTGGCATACGCTTTCACGTGCAATCGCGTGTGCGTGAAAGCGTATGACACACATACACGTACGAGAGAGAGAGAGGGAGAGAGAGAGAGAGCGATCGTGAGTATTACGGGAGGACTTCGTATATTATCTTCTCTCTATAGACACACTCGGCTTCAATAAAGAAGTAAGAGATTTTATGAAGTATAAACGAAAAAACTGTTAAAAAGAAAGAGAGAAATGTATAAAAGAGGCTGAGAGTAACGTTAAACGGGAAGGGGAGTAAAAATTTATTGCGGTCTCAGCGCTCGACTGAAAAGCGCACTCGAGAAAAAGATGGAAAAGAGGTTCAATAAGGGAAGGCGTAAGACAAACACTGAATTATGTGACCTATATGTGCAAACAGATATGAAAACGCTAGTAAAATCAATGTTTTTGGTTCAAACGCGAGCACATATAAACTCACGCATTCACTTTCTCTAAAATATATGTATTTTTTTTTTACACACCAGTACTGCGAGAGTACACGCACAAGCGCGTCCAAATTAAATGACAAAAATCTATTTTTATATTTGAAACGTTCACTTATAATACAAAGGAATAAAACCCGATTCGTATTCCTTTCTTCCCTCCCTTATTTTATACGGTTCTCTTTATCAAAAACAGAAGAAAGGGTAAGAATAACGTGAAAAATGTTTTGAAAGTTTACTAAACTTTCCAAAAGTCGGATAAAGTCTTCTGTCAAAGAAATACATTTTTCAGCGGTATAAATATCTTATTTTTCATTCTCTTTTATTTACAGACTAAAAAATTGAAAAAGCTATATAATTCGTTAACTCACGTTACACGATAAACGCGTACATATAAATCTCAAGAATCGATATTAAAAATCCTTGCTTATGTCAGCGAAAAAATTACATTAAAAAAAAAAGAAATAAAAATATAAAAAAAATCTTATGAAAAGTAAAGCGTAGTAGTGTTACTTGTTTTTTGCTAAAAGAGTAAACGTCGGCAGAACACTAGTCGATAACACTGTTCCCTGGAGGTGTCAGCCAAAATAAAGGGACTGTTCGGAGCATTAAAATAAGGAAAAATCTGACAACACAGTTGTAGGACTTAACAGTCACACGGCTAAAGCCGCTTTCCGGAAAAGTCGTGAAACCGTGGGTTGTTTCTGATGCAACTTAATTAAAAATATTTATCATTTTATATACGTATAATATTTTTTCATTTATTTAATTCAACGATTCTAACTAAAGCGCGCGCGCATACCGTACTTTATTCGCGCGAGTGTGGCGGTACTAGCGGCGACTGTCTGCACTAACTAAACTAATGTAATTTTACAGCTTACATAGAACAAATTTCGCTTGTGCGGTCGCCAGATAGGTGTAGCCGCAAGGCTTAACGCACGCGCCAGATACCGAGTCGGCCAGAGTCGAGTTCGAGAACTAGCCGGACGAGTTAATTTTTTATACTATAAATGTTAATCGCTTATTTCATTCTACCGCTCACCTACGACGTCACAACATAGAGGCGACTACAACAGCTGTATGTTAGTGCTACACTAGCGCTCCTTGTGGTGACAAAAGGTACTATTGACGCAGTGTGCCCACTTAGCCGCTAGTTTAGAGCATTTTTCGGGGTGGGGTGCGATAATGCAAATATTGTTATTTTTTAATCGTTAACAAATGCGCCTAACAAATATATGACCTTAATTAGGTGAAATCTCGAGATACTGAGGGTGACGTTGCTCTACAGCCTTACCCCCTTGACCTTGAAAATTTAACGGCATCCGTGTCCCACATATAGAAGTAATCTGTCCGAGTTTATTCAAAATCGGTCCAGTAGTTCTGGAGATATAAAAGGTGATTTAGAGAAGGCGACATCTAACACACACGTACGTAAGAACATCCGGAAAATTTCCATTCGGTGTTTTGCGTTCCTTAGGCGTCAAAACGTCAAGATCCGGTGAAAACCGCATATGCCCGAATTGGTCGGATTAATATTTTCCGTTCTAGAGCTATAGCGCAATCTAGACGGGAAGGTAAAATTTTATGCGGATGAATCTCTATTCTTGCTTCATTTTCCCCTGTCCACCGTTTTAAAAAAAATAAGTTTGAAAATTTTACCTATGAAAATTCCAAAACGGTGGCCATTAAAATCTTTTAGTCGTTAATATCATCTTTAAAATTAGTTTAACCGAATTACGTTCTATTAGATAAATGTTAAGTTTTTAATGTAGACAAAATGGCAACTCATTTGTTAATAAACTGCTTCGCCGGTCGATAAGCAGCTGAGATATGCTAAAATTATTAAAGCGGATAGAAAAAATTATGCGGTCTGACAACTTTGTGTCTGTTTACAGTTCCATCGTTAATTGAATTAAAAATAATTAATAATAATTTTTAATAGGACACGCACAAAATAGACAGACCGCTAAAAATTTGTGACCTACTCGAAAACTTCACTTTTACAAAATTAAAATTTTGTTTAATAAAATATCATATTTTAAAAAAACGTTTTAGAATTTTTAAATTTATTTATTTTTTATAAGATCTTATCGGATAAATTTATACCAAATTTCATTAAAATACCACCATCTGTTCTTAAGGTATTAATTTTCATTTAA
Organism: Lycorma delicatula; assembly: GCF_047948215.1. Classification (NCBI taxonomy): domain Eukaryota; kingdom Metazoa; phylum Arthropoda; class Insecta; order Hemiptera; family Fulgoridae; genus Lycorma; species Lycorma delicatula. The sequence goes on along the minus strand of NC_134463.1, from coordinate 129,149,079 downwards.
AAGTACCACAAAATGAAGGCCAAAAAGAAAATAAAGCCGGATAGGCCGTTTGTCCGCATGAAACGTTTTGCTTACTTTGATGTCCTGAAATCAGTCTCTTACGTTTGACCGACACCTCACAGGACAACCTGTCTACTAGTCGAATTGTATTTTGTTGATGTGTTAGAAACATTAAAATCTTAGGAAGTTCTGCTCGATATTTTTTCTGTCAAAACTACGTGTGCTCCTATTTTATTGTAAAAGGTTATCGTAAAACAATTGAAAAAAATAAATCTGAATTTATAATTAGTCGACTTAGTATATATTTACAAACATTTGATACACGTTTTTGTTTTGAAAATTGTTTATTTTTAAAATACAACAAAAAAGGTTATAAGTTTATAAACGTATGGTTTATAATTAATAAATACAGAGTATAAAATATATTTAGAAATTTTAAAGCCGATACTAAAGCTAAAAGACCCGATTATAGTAAATTTCGTTTAAAAAGTGGATTATATAAATTTTTTATTCTGATCGACATATAATAATACTAAAATATGTATACAGCGTGGGCGGAAAGTCACCGAACATACGGTATTTTCGTTGGGGTCGGTTTGCAACAGTTTTCTATAACATCACACACTGAATAAAATATATCGTGCTAAAATGGCTGACACGGTAGTTACAGCATGGAGAAGCGGTTTGTGACAAGCAAGGGTTCATGAACGACAACATACGAATCAAACGATGAAGCTAATTAGCGGTAAAGCTTTAATAACCCGCCACCACGAAAAGCAACAATGTCGGCTTGGGAAAAACGTGCGTTTGAATTAGGCATTTTTATAGATAGGCCGTGGAGCGGACGAAAGTTAACGCGGTTAGAAACATGTGCTGCCATTGTGGTTTCCGTTGAACAATCCCCTTATGAAATCGACTCGTAAACGGTCAGCTGGACTTCGTATACGGCGGACGACGATGCAAGACCATATGAAAAAGGACTTGAAAGTTAGGCCATTTCGTCCGATGTTTATCGATGAACTCTTAGTTGGAGAGGTGGAACGTCGCGCTGCATCTTGCCGGACTTTATTAGAAAAATTCCCCGCTGCAGTGCAGCGTGGAAAGGTACTTTTTAATGACAAATGTGCAATCTATCGCAGTTCGCGTGCCAGAAATGCGTTATTTTAGGCGAAAGAAAATCCTTATCACGCGACAGAGTCGGAAAGAAATTCACCGCATGTCATGATGCGGGCTGGAATGACAGCTCGTCATTTGTTAGCTCCTTATTTTTTTGACGGGCCAGTGAATACGCAAATTTATTTATAGATGTTAGAGGAACGCTTAACACCGCAGCTTCAAGAGAAAGATATCGTGGAACGAGTACGTTGCAGCAGAATGGAGTACCTGCACGTTTTGCTCTATCAGTCCGCGCGTTTCTAAATGAAAAATTTCCAGGACGTTGGATCGGCCGCGGTACTGCAGCGTTACAGGCTCCGTTATCATGGCCACCACGAAGTCCTGATCTCATCATACCAGATGATTTCATTATGGAGAATTATCAAGGCGCACGTATCTGCACGTCTCTACACCGCAAATTAAAAAATGCATGACGCTGTGAGGAACGCCTACCGTAGCGTAACACCAGAAATGCTCCGTCGCGTGTCTCAGAGGACGTGGCGATGTATGTAGTTGTGCGTGCAACATGAGGACGGACACACAGACCCACTGGACCATTAAAATTAATACTACGCATCGAGTGAATAAATAAAATAATTCATTATTATATCGCATTTTTCATTACAAATTTTTAGTTACAAATACGCACTCGTTACAAATTTTTATTTCTAACTTTAGGGGGAAATCGTGAAAAACAATGGTGAAACCCGATTTTCGGTTAATATCTTCGTTAGCGAGTTACAAGCATTCAAAGTTGCAATGACGGAAAAATCGTGCTAACAATAATATCACATTATATTATCACTTTACGATCCACGGATAAAAAACGGTACGTACTACTCGATAATTTGTCTGGACAGATTAAGAGAAACCGTGTTCAGAGCACCCATTAGACAATCTTTTTTTGTATAACTATAAAATAAAAAATAGATAATTAATTACACGAGGAACAAAAAAGATTTTTTTTTGTCCCAGGAAAAAAAATATATGATTCTGACAGTATTTTTTCTCCGAATTCAAATATGATATCGGTTTTCTCCTTTAACGCAAGTTTCCGAGAGACAGGCATTTATATCTTCAAACATTTTAATCTTTCTGCATTCTTAACTACACAATATTCAAATATTTTACTCACCTACAAAGTAAGAAATGACGACTTTCTGCTATATTTCGCCTATGGGGCATCCCTTTTGATGGTCCAACAATAGTCGGCCAGCATATTAGGATTCCATTTGCCTTGATACCTCTTTTCCATAACTGAAATCTCCTGATGAAAGTGTTCCCCGTGCTCATCGCTCACTGCGCCAAGATTTTCGGGGAAGAAATCTAAGTGCGAGCGCAGGAATTGTACTTTTAAGGACGTATTACAACCAAATTTTTATAAGATGTTATAAGATCGTTGACAATATCACGGTAATTTTCCGCCTTTCGATTTCCCAAAAAACTCTGAATAACCTTTTTAAATAATTGCCAAGCTGCTTTTTCCAGTGGATTCAATTATTCCTCAAACTTTGCATTAGCGATCGTATTTTTGGATTCACAAATATTCTTTCTTTAAGTTTTGCATCACTAATTTTAGGAAACTTCTGTTTTTAGTATATGAAACCAAGTGTCCATGGACTTGACGAAATTCTTCATTAATCTTAGTTTGATATGTAACCGAGATAGATACACATTTTTTAGGATTACACAACGAGTCATGTTTCGCATTTTTCTGTTCAGGAATGAGTGATTCGCGTTTACGCCATTCTTTTCTAATGAAATGGTTTTTTTTTTATTCCTACTATTTCATTCACACAAAAAACAACAGTACTTTGTGTACTGCAGACCAAGAATAAGTGCAAGTACCTTCAAACTAGCACAACTATTCCATTAATACAATGCATATTGAAGCTTTTCCAAAATAAATTTAAAGTTTTCAAATGTTTCTTTCACACTAGCAGAGTGAGCCACAGGTACTGACGGGAATTTATTGCCGTTATGCAGAAGCACAGCTTTTAAACTAACTTTAGAGGAATCGATGAACAAGCGCCATTTTGTTGGGTTATGTTCATTACAAAGCGTCTCCATAAGAGAAGAAATGTCATTACAAAACACTAAGCCATTTTCTTCAGAAAAATAGGGTTTAAATTCAGAATGACGATTACTATAAGTACAAATCTTTATATTCTTTTGAAGAAGATTCCATCCTTTTAGCCGGGAAGCAAGTATTACAGACTGTTTTTTTGGGTAACTTTAAATCTCGTATGAGATCGTTAAGATTTTCTTGAGTCAGTAAATGAGGCTCAGATGAACCGCTTTGTATATAAATTGTATCACCAGAATCTGTTTTCTTTTCTTTCTTACTTCCAACAGACAATGAGCTCTCTTCATCTAATGTCACATGTTCTGGACGCTTTGGTACGGGCGATTCTTCGCGGCGTGGAACCGGTCTCATTGCAGATCGCAAGTTAGGGTACACCACTGTACGTTTTGATTTTGAAGTAATAGCTTTTTGTTAAGCAGAAATAACAGTCAGAGAGTGATATTTGGATTCCTTCCAAACGATAAGGATTGCAAATGACATGTGGCGTGCGCCATTCTTAGATGCAGTGAGAATCCTAGAACACAATAAACAACAGATGTGTGGGGCCCAGGCCCTTGTTCGGTCCCCGACTTTATACCCAAAATAAAGTTCACAACAAGTTTTTACTAATGAATTACGGTTTCGGCTTTGGGACTTGAGCGTCAGTTCACCGCACACATACTCTAGGCATTTTGTAAACTAACGACTAATTAAAAGAATAAAGTTGTAAATATGTAATACACAATAATTCAGACGCACAAAGCACTCACAATGACGTGTTTACTGGTTCACTACTATCTCACAACCGGCATCTCTGATGAATATGTGATACACTAGATCACGTTTGTACATACACGTCTTAAACTGCACAACAGTAGCAACGCTACCCTTTGAGTCATCTCATTTGGTTTCATCATATTTACACCGCTCTAGGAACGTTTACTTGAAAATGGACGAAAAAAACATTTTAAAATATTTAAAAAGATTAAAATAACAAAAAGACTGCGGGTGATGGAGAAATTTCGATTACTTATTTGAAAATAGGATAAAAAAACCGCATTAAGTACACCTACTGATAGTCGTGAGACAAAAATCACGTTGACTAGACTTATTAAAAAGAAAAAAAATTATAATAAAATAATTATACGAATAAACTAAAAATATAAAAATAACTAGAAAGTATCGCGGTTTGGAAAGCGTTAATGAAATTATTCAAACGAATTTGAGCACATATTATGTACTTATTGAATAGAACGTAAAAATTGGGAGTTTTTTTTTAATAACTTTTTGTTATTTAAAAATTCATCGACAGTCTTATATTGTTTCCGTAAAATAAGATCGTTTAATTGTATTATAAATATCGGAAGAAGAATTTATTAAAAACGCTGTTCTGCTGTCTGGTCTGATAGAAGCGGATATTAAAGATCAAGGGACAATATGCCGATTATTAATTTCACCTCTATAATTATTACTCGGCATTTATATATTAGGCCTGACGGTAAAGAACCGATCTTCAGCAGATTTAATTGAAGTACATCGTTTTTTAAGAACACGTATAATATAAACGTCCATCGTAAAAGTCATATTTCGAAGGAAATATTTTAGTAGTTTTTATTTTTTTTAGAAAGTCTAAAATTTAACTTTTTTTGTTCAAGAAGATAAGGTGGAGTAACAGCAGTTAAAAATGATATACTGTAAATAGTTATTTATTTCCTTGAGACACAAAGCTAAATAGTTCACATGCTATCTGCCCTTTTTTTTAACCGTTTTAACATCTTGGATTATAAAACATTCTTCACTGACATACTAAGAAAAAAAAATTACTTTCTTAAAGGATAATTTTTTATATTATAAATCAAAATATACGGTTTCAAAAACAATTTAAAAACGTACTAAAATATGAAAATATAAATTTCATTATTATTATTATTATTATGTTAATTTTAAATAACTCGATTCAGGAAAAACATAGTTTAAAACAAACCATATAAATATATATTTTTTAATACTAAAATTATACACATATAGAGCGTTTCATTTTAATCGCTCCTAGACGATTTTTCCGAAAATTACACGCAATACAAAAAACGACCTAAACAAACGTTACTCAGATTGGAGGAGAACACCTCATGGTGACCTTGGACTTGAACTTGACCTTATTTCAAGATTAACACGACTTTTTCAAGCGGAATGACCTATTTTTGACCCCACCAGTGAAAAGAGCAGAAAACTTTTCATACAAATTCTGAAAAATTTTCACTTCGACTCGCTCTTTTATAATTTGTAAAATTAATAGTAAGAAAAATGAAAAAAAGTAATGAGATGAAGTAGGGTTTTTGAAAAAGTTGTTAAAACTTTCAATTCTGCTTCTAAAATAAAATTTAGAGATCGGTGAATGTCTCTACAGGGCAAAGAAAAAGAATGTTTTAAGTTTACTTTAAATAAAATATATTTTTTCGACTGAAAATAAAACAATTTTACAAGTCAGATAGAAAAAATAGAAACCACACGAAACTCGGTCGACGATTTGTATAAGTATACGGTTTTAAAAAATACAAATAAAAGCTTACCCCGTTTTTTTCACAAACTCCTCCAGCATTTTTAAGATCACCGGTCCACGCCAGACCTAGCGTTCCCATCTCGAAATCACGATATGTAAACATATACGCCAGGCAAAATGAATCGTAATCTTCCTCTGAAAAAAAAACAAAGCGAACAATCAGTGATTATTATATAAATGTATACTGTCTGATTAAAATATATGCATATTACTTTTTTTTTTGTCTTCAGTCATTTGACTGGTTTGATGCAGCTCTCAAAACAAAACAAAATGTGTAAACAAAATCACAGCTGATTAAGTACAAATTTCTTTGAATTATATTTAACAGCTAAAACATCTGTATTTTATAGCTAAAACATCTTATAGCCCAGATAGACTTAAGACTATGCAAACAAAAAAAGTCGAAATAACCAAATACACAGAAAATAATATCCCTACATAATGACCAAAAAATTCTTTGTTAGGTTAAATATTCACTTAAATCGAGGTACTTTTGTGTGATCGTGTCGTGATTGAGCTGCCCCTTTCACCAAATCGTAAGTAGAGGTTATGTTTTATATGAGAGATTGTCATAAAAAATATTAATTTTTTATAATTATTATTTAACTATTTTATTAACTAATATTTTACTTATTTATTTAAATTCATGTATTTAGTTAATATTATTAATTTTTAGCCACTTTTCAATACTGTCTGCCCTGTGTCTAATTGTTGTCGAGCTGCAGCTATGAGAACCATGAGAGATAGATGAAAAAACTTTAAATACATTTTTTTGGCCTTTTCAAAATGAAAATTTTCGTTATTAAACTTTTTGTCCTTTCTGTCACGGTTTTCTACCTAGAGCTGTGAGAGCCATAAGAGGTTATAATCTTATCGCTTCCTTCTATTCCAGTGAAAACCGAAATAATGCCTCGCAGCAAATCGAATTTGGGCCGTCGCACTCGCCGCACAGAAGGATCAAGAAGACGGCTTTCGAATATGACCGGGGAAGAGCAGGCATCCGTTCGAGAGAGGAACAGACTAAGCACCATCCAGATACGTAACGTGGAACCGGCAGAAAGACGAGCAGCCAGGCTTGAGGATGCACGATTGCGAGCACGTCAGTCGCGTTCTGCAGCAACAGATTTGGTTCGTTTTCAACGAAATGAACGCGACAGGGTGGGGATAGCTGAAACACGAACCCAACGAAGAGCCGATCTGAATCTGCAATATAATCGTCTTGCGTTCCGGTTCAATCCAGCTGTCGATTATAGTTCAAGTCGGCATGTTGTCATCGGCTAGATGAGTCATGTCTGTACCTACTGCCAGGCTCTAAAGTTTAATAATGAAACGAAAGGGATGTGTTGCGCCGGCGGAAAAATCAAATCGCCTCAACTTGATGCACCACCAGAGCCATTGAAAACTCTACTTGCTGGATCTACCGCTGAATCGAAGCATTTCCTATCGAACATCAGGAAATATAACTCCTGCTTCCAAATGACGTCATTTGGTGCGGAAATCGTGACTACTCAATTCATGCCAACTTTTAAAAGGGCAAATATATCACAAAGCCGGCTCCCTGCTCCCGTTCACAGATAGCGACCGTAAATTCCTTCAAATGTACTTCATCGGTGATGATAGAGATGAAGTCGATGCACGTTGTGGAATACATACCTCGCTAAGAAGATCCATTATTTCGCAGTTACAGAGGCTCCTTCACTAAAGGAACAATTTGGTGCGTTTGTTCAAAACGGCAATCGATATGATGCCATCAGATACCCACAAGATTGCCATTCAAGCAGACAAAACGCCCGCTGGAGAACATGTCCGGAGATATAATGCTCCAACTATAGACGAAGTAGCAATTGTCATAGTCTGAGATCAGTTCCAACCTAGAGATATTGTTCTCCATCGAAGAAACGATCGATTGATAAACGTCGCGGAAACTTCGCTGTGCCACAGCGAAGCGTGGCAGGGCCGGTAGTATATATATATATATAAGCCCTACATTTTAACGCAAAATTTAAACTCTAAAATAAAAACAGTTACCGGAACGCTTACACGCGGCAGAAACGACGATAACAGCGGGACTGAAAAATAATAATTAAAAAATAAAAGAGAATTTTAAGAAATATTATAGGACCTAAACGTAAAATTAATTAAAATAACTTAAGATGAAATTAAAAATCTACCAAAATTTGAAAAAAAAGCTCCATTAAGAAAAGGAAGATTTTAACTGACATTTAAAAAAGAACGGAGGACAACAGATTAAGATAAAGAATCTTTAATTATCTTTCTAAATTAAAAACCGAAAATAACTGATGAAATCGAAAATATTTAAGAGAATTAAATATTAAATAAGAAGAAATTTTAGACAGATATTCTCATAAATGGAATTAAAAATATTTAGGAAAAACGGGGAAGAAAGTTTTACCGAGAGAGAGAAAAAACAAAGACGAAGATAATAAAAGAGTACTGGCAGTAAAGGAATCGAAACGCATACCAAATTTGCTTTTTAATGCGCTTCATAGAACGGTCCGGTGGTATTGTAAGGCGAGTATATAACGTTAACGTAATATCATATAATTATCTCGGAAACATAATCGAACATTCGCGTTCAGAAGTCGTTTATTATTCAGAATTATATATTAAAAGCGGCTTTTGGTAAACCCCGATTATTTTACACCGAAAGCACCGAAAATTTCTGATGTACTATCCTTCAGATTTGCATAAATACTTAATAATTTACTTAATTACAAATGAAAACGAGTCTTTAGTGTAACGCATTCGAAATTCCTAAAATTAATTCGACGCTTTTAAGAAGACGATTATCACAATAGAACACAAAATTAATTTTGTTTGTTATTCTATCTAAAATATTACGTACGATTCCATTTAAGAAAATTTTACGTTTGGACAATTGAAAACAGAACATATCTGTTATCCGAAAAATGTTAAAAATCTTGTTTTTTGAAAAAAAAAATTATTTTTTTCAGTTTTAACTGTGTAATTTGAATTATAATTTATAATACTTCATTAACCAGTATTTCGTTGTGATCATTTTTCTTTCATCCTACTAATTACAACGTGTATAAGGAATGATAAAAGAATAACGCTGTTTTTTCGACAAAGTTCATATTTCTTCTATGCGATGGTAGCACTCCTGTAATGTATATCGATATTTTCATCCGTATTAGATGCGCAGTTCAAATTTAAAGACGAATAATTCGGCCGTATTTAATTACGAATGTCGATTTATTTTATTTGAATACGACGGAACAAAGGATTTGACTAAATTTTGCGTTAAAAACGGAATAAAGTGCAGTAAAACGGTGAAAATGTTACAGAAGGCTTTCGACGAGAATGTTACGTCAACACCAAAGGTTTAGTAGCGGTACAAACGGTTTCAAAAAAGCAACGAAGACGTCGAAGACGACAAAAGGTTTGGACGTCCTAACACGTCAATAATCGATGAAAATATCCACAAAATAAAGGACACGGCGATCAACAATCGTCGAATCACTGTTAGAGAAGTCGCCAAAGAAGCGGGAATCTCTTACCGCTCGTGCGAAACAAATTTGACCCTCGATTAGGGTGCGAAACGAGTAACATAAAACTTTATTTAAAGATCGTTCAATTTTCAACAAAAGCGACAACGGAAAAAGCCACAGAAAAATTTTTTAGCTGACATCGCTGACGACTCGGAATTATACAAAACGTGTCGTAATAGGGGACGAAACCCGATCGTACGGTTATGATATCTAGCGAAGGTCCAATCGATCCGTCGGAAGCTTCCTGAAGAACGAAAACTGAAAAAATGCACACCGGGTTTGACAGAATATTAAGCTTCTGCTTATCATTTTTTTCGATTACCGTGCGATACCGTCCGTTATGAATCTTTTCCACAAGATTATACGGTCAACCGACAGAATTACTTAGCGATTTCAGGCCGTTTACATGAAACGATACTGTAACAAGACCGGTACAGCGGACCTGAGTAACGGATTCCTACAGATTAAGAGGAAAGCAGTAGAAAATATAATGACAGGAATCCAGAAAGGGGCCAAAAGAAACCCTTTTAGTAAAGGTAACAGGTCCGTTTAACAATCGTCTTTTGTAATACTGCCTACTGACACAGAATAAACCAATGTTTGTTCCGTGAGAAGAGTTACCGGACCAACTTAAGGAATGCATGGGAACGAAAGGGGTCGATCGATCGTTCTCACGCTTCGATTTGGATCCGTCCGGCAGGTAAAGAAGATAAGAGTATAAGTACTCCGGGAAAGACCAGTTAAAAATCAATTCAGGACGTCAGTCGGCGAAGAGATCAGTTAAGAGCGAATTTCTACAGTGAATTAGGTTCAACGCAATTAAGGTGACATCACGAGTAATTCCAGTAAACAAGAAATACTGTCGGTGAGTTACTGTAAAACTATAAGTCTATAAGCAAAAGAGATAATGTATGAAATTTCGTTCGTAAACCGTTAGGGTAGTTTTATTTGTGAACAACAAAGGTATTTGCAGGAAAGAACTTTATACTTGTCTTATCTATTACACTACTGTTGTTAATAGAAGACTAGTGGTTAAAAGCGTTAAGACTAGCGGTCATTCTGTGTCTTTTGTCGATGAGACTGAATTCTGCTTTTCATTATTTATTTACCTGCGAATAAATCCTGACGATTACTTTAAATTCTGCTTTGTATGTAATCACTGTTTACTATTATTATTAACAGTTATTATTTGTATTATTGACTTGTAATGCTATTATTGTTTACTGCTGCCATTATTGTCATTATTCTAATAATTATTGTCAGATTTTTTTTTATTGTCTGTTATCATTATTATCAACATTGTCATTATTATTAATTTGTATTTTTTACTTTTTTCAAACCGATAAACTGTAATTATATAAACATCCTAAATTGTCAATCTCTCAATATCCTAACCGAGCCGCAAACACCCGACAATACGAAGAAAACAATCGCTGAAATGAAGGCAAAAAAATCTTATATTTTGTACGACGTAATGCTTCAGCTCATACTTCGTGATTATTTAGCCAAAAAAAAAAAAAACCCAACGTACTGATGCCCCATTCTCCATATACGGTACCTGCGACTTTTTTTGTCACCACTCATTAAGAGAAAATTAAAAGAACGATTTGCGATTATAGATGATTATAAATAAAGAAAAAAATCAATAAATAAACTTAAGGCTGTACAAAAAAAAATGCTTTCCACAAATGTTTTGAGGATCGAAAGAACCGCCGGGCATATATGTGTCGCATCTCAGGAGGATTACTTTGAAGGGGATAATATCAAAATACTTACATGTGATGTAAGTACATCACATCCTTTTTGATAACTTAACATTTTCCCTACTTTTGATCACACCTAGAACACTTTACTGAACAGCACCGCTAACGCATACAAGTTTTCGTTATTCTATCGGTTCCCCCCCCCCCTAAAAGAAGTAAGTTTTCTTATTAATAAAATTCCTTTGTTATTTCATTCCATTTCCAGTAGTACACATAAATATTTTTTATTTTAAAATAGAATATTTAAAAACATTATATTTTTTGAAATGTAATTTTATAAAAGTATTTTATGAAAAAAAAAAATTATCTTGTAACAGCTTCGGGAGATGAATAAAAAATCGATTATCCCCATATATGGGATAGATATGGGACCAGACCGGAGTCCATAAATGTAACCAAGTCAGGGGTATGAACTATAGGTGAGTTCGCTAAGGGAACTAGGAATATATTTCGTTGTTCCGAACAACGTTTTAGTGGTATGTTATTATTCAATCGCCTCGAATATTATCAGACATTTACGCACAAATTGGCTCTATAAAGTGAAGAACTAGACGCGGGATTCGTGCTTCCGCGAACTCGATTAGCTAGTTCTGAGGGCAACGAAGTAGGACAGTCAAGATTGTCCGAAAAAAGCCTACAGCAAAGGCGAAGGCTGAGTCATTAACTCTCACTGATGCAATTGCCTACCGAGGCCTCGCTTATTACTGTAAGAAGTAAAACGTTAGAGAGCAAAAGCGACTCCCGTTAAAGCCCGTCAGGGCTTCGACAGGGGTGGGGGTGTGTGAAGACAGGCGGGTGTCTTCTCATATGGAGGTTGGGATGTGGTACGTAAATTAAAATCTAATAATGTGTTAAATAAAGATGGTAAACCGATTTATAATACGATAGAAAAGGTCGATAGGTGGGGTGGAATATATTGAAGAGTTACGGAGGAAACGAATTAAGACTCGGATGTTATAGATGAAGAAGAGAGAAAGTCAAAGAGGATGAAAAGGGAGATACAGTACTGAGATCTGCATTTAATAGAGCATTAAAAGATTTGAATGGCAGAAAGACTCTGGGATTAACGGGATATCTGTAGAATTTCTGCCTAGTAAGCGATAAATAGATTATATAAACTGGCGTATAATTCGTATTTACGAAAAACGGGAAGTTGTATCAGACTTCAAAAAGAGTGTTATTGTCATGATACCAAAGAAAGCAGGAGCAGATAAATGTGAAGAATACTGAACAATTAGATTAACTAGTCAAGCATCAAAAATTTTAAGTAGAATTCTGTACAGAAGAATTGTGAGGAGAGTGGAAGCGGTAGGAGAAGACCGATTTGGTTTCAGGGAAAGTATAGGGACAAGGGAAACAATTTTAGCGCTCAGATTAATAGTAGAAGGAAGATTAAAGAAAAACAAACCAACATACATGGCATTTATAGACATAAAAAAGTCATTTGATAACGTAGACTGGAATAAAATATTCAGCATTTAAAAAAATTAGGGTTCGAGTACAGAGATAGAAGAACAGTTGCTAACATTTACAGGAACCAAACTGCAACAATAATAATCGAAGAGCATAAGAAAGAACCCGTAATAAGAAAGGGAGTCTGAAAAGGATGTTCCCTATCCCCATTACTTTTTTATTTACATAGAACTAGCAGTTAATGATGTTAAAGAACAATTTAGATTCGGAGTAACAGCGCAAGGTGAAAAGATAAAGTTGCTACGATTTGCTGATGATATAGTAATTCTAGGCGAAAGTAAAAAAGATTTAGAAGAAACAATGAACGGCACGGATGAAGTCCTACGCAAGAACTACCGCATTAAAACAAACAAGAACTAAACGAAAGAAATGAAATGTAGTAGAAATAAAGAAAACGGACCACCGAATATAAAAATAGAACGAGAAAAGACTATGGAGGCAGTATTTTGTTATTTGGGAAGTAGAATTACTAAAGATGGACAAAGCAGGAGCGAAATAGAATGCCGAATAGCTTAGGCGAAACGAACTTTCAGTCAGAAATATAATTTGCTTATATCAAAAATTGATTTAAACGTCAGGAAAATATTTTTTAAAGTATATGTTTGGAGCATAGCTTTATATGGAAGTGAAACTTGGACGATCGGAGTTCCTGAGAAGAAAAGATTAGAAGCTTTTGAAATGCGGTGCTATAGGAGAATGTTAAAAATCATACGGGTGGATAGTTACAAACGAAAAGGTTGAGACAAATCGATGAAGAAAGAATCATCTGAAAAAGTACAGTTAAAAGAACAGACAGACTTATAGGCCACGTATTAAGGCATCTTGGAATAGTCGCTTTGATATTGGAGGGACAGATAGGTGGGAAAAATTGTGCAGGCAGACAAAGTTTGTTAATATGTAAAACAAATTGTTAAAGATGTAGGATGTAGGGAGTATACCGAAATGAAACGACTGGCATTAGGCAGGGAATCTTGGAGAGCTGCATCAGTGTCAAACGACTGAAAACAAAAAAATATTACACAGAGGTTATTAGCATTTTAGAACTGTTGTAATAAAGTAGTTTATGTACGTATGTAATATAAATATGACTAACGGGAAAAGAACAGGAGGAGGAGGAGGAGGAGGTGTGAGAGTACAGTAGAAGCGGTACTCGTGACAACTCCAGTAATGAGTGTCGAGTTATAATACTGTAATGTACTATACATTGTTCCCTCCCTCCGCGCAGCTCAAGCACCGAACATTGTTTCATTCCGCATTCAAAACAACCGTTCTACTACGACTAAGTAATAATCTGTGCCCAGATAGTAAACCGTTGTTAAATGCAGAATCGATAAACAAATGCAGTTATGAATGAAATAATAATGAAAGTTTTACGTTGTGAAATAACAAACGCATCGACATCAGCGTGATGTACAATTTTTGTAATAATAGAAACATTTATACGTACAATACTTCAAAATCCCAACAAATCATTTTGGTACTCTTTCGGAATTTCCCTCCGAAAAGTTTTTACATTTTTTTTTTGAACGATACGAATTTTGACGAATCGTCCTATAAAAACATAACCGAACGTAACCTACGCTCGCTTCGCTCACCTACATTGTCTAATTAACGTTAAATATACAAATTCATAAGATGCAATCATTAATAATGGCTGATACTGTGTTTGTTGAATTCTTATTTATGTGAGTTTCTACGGCGTACCGAAAAATGGATGAGGAAGGATTTCAAGACGAATTTAAAAAAAATTACAGCTCGAATAATCTAATTTTTTAAGAAAAGTTTTAGAAATTTGAAAGTTTTTCTTCTTGTTTGACGAGAGCATGGGAAAAACGAAATTTTTTCAGTAAACGATAAAATCGTTTAAAAGCTTAAGACTTAAGCTTTTATGTCTCCCTACGAAATAAAAAAATAAAACCGATCTATATTCTTTGTTATACAGACACTTTATTAACAAGTTCGAACCTTTCTTTGTTCTGCGTAGCAGTCACCAAATGTGTCACCTAGACGACTACTTATATAAATATGTCAAAACAAGCGAGTATACTATTTATTATATACAAAGCATTATTATTCAATTGTCAACGAGGAAATGAAGAAAAAGCAACAGAATATACATATACAATACTAAATAAAATCGAAGTAGAAAAACTTAACAGATTTTTAATTTTTGAACACGAATTACAAAAAAAAACAATTATCAGATATTGTATGTTTTTATACCAAATTACAGCTTACTTCATCCTGTTTAAAACGCCGCTTAGGTTATGAATCGTGTAACTTTTTCCAAACATATATTAAGTCATCAATGTTTAAATCAATTTTTATATGACTTTAGGTCTGAGTTAAACAACTGGACTTGTCCGATCCAGCATGAATTGATTAGAGTGCTTGTAACTTACTCAGTACGAATTCTGTCATACGCGGTAAACAAGTAATCGCATGTTTATTCCTGTCGGTGCGTGTTGCATTTCAAATCTATATAAGGCAGTAATCGCTTCTTTTATTTTCATAACCGTTTTCCCTTGCGAGATCCGTAGCAAGTTTTTTAAAGTCGATTTTTTACTCGCGTATTTGTGTAACCGAAACCACGTCGGAAGTATGTTAAATACAGATAGAAAATCTAGAAATATAGAAAATCCCACAAATCCATCATCGCCAATGCGCCTTATTTGTCGTAATTGTCAATAAACTTTTTCAAATGAAGCGATGAAGCTTTCCAGGCTACAAGATCGTATTAATAAAACGCACTCGGATAAGAAAGACAAAGATGTGGCCTATTTTCAAGACCTGGAAGTACTTACCTCAGCCGACTATAACGAAATTTTTTTCAGCGGCTTCCAAGCAAGACGATGACGACTTCGAGCTTCGTACAATACCTCATTGTTAATCGCTAAAGGGAAAACCACACATTATCGGGGAAGATTTAATTTTACCGGCAGTAAAAGAAGTAATAACCAGTGTGCTCCGTAAACCAGCGGCAGATATTATCCGAAAAACTTCTTCGAGCAACAGTTCTGTGCAAAGACGAATCGATGAGACGGCTGAAAACACGAAGAATTATTACGCGATCGTCTGAAGAGTTGCCGATTTTCAATTCGGTCGGTTGAGTCTACTTTGCCGACTGATGAAGCAGTGTTGTCGTCATACGTGAGCTTTATCAAAGATGAGAAAATATTCAAAAACTATTATTTGCTGTAAGTTTAGAGACGGATGCAAAGGGAGAAAACAAACATAATACACCGGAAACGTTTAACGAGGGAAAAGGAAATTGTTTTGAAAAATAATATGTTAATCGGTGCTCCGGCTATGACAAGACGTCACAAAGGCGTCATAGAGTACTTAAAAAATAAAGTTCCTGACGCGCTTGCTGTACATTGCTTCACTCATCGCCAACATTTAGTTGCGAGAAACCTGAGCGAACGCCTGCATACATCACTGCGATATTTTATCAGAGCAGTTAATAAAATCAGAAGCAACTCGCTAAACGACAAATCGTTTAGTCGGCTTTGCGTTGCCGGTGATGAAGATTTCAACCGCTTGCTGGTTTACACAGAGCGGCTACCAAACGGTACTTGTCCGAGTCGATTTTACAGTCTGACTTTGCGATAGAGTTCCTGGAAAACAAAGACACAGAGTCGTTACATTACGACAACCTTGTTGCATTAAAGAATGATATTGCGTATTTGGCAAACCTATATAAATCGTTTAATGAAGTCAGACTCCGGCTTCAAGGCGACGACTTGAACTCGATTAAAACAAAAAATGTCGTTGCTGCTTCGGTAGCCAAACTGCAGTTGCACAAGATAAATATTGGCAGGCGTGAATTTAATAACTTCCCTAATTTATCGGCAGTATCCTTCAACAACGACGACTTCCTTTGTTCACTGCCAACACTTGGAGAACCTCCACGGTAATTTAAAAGAACGATTCCAGGACACTTTAAATACGGACATACCAGACTGGGCGTTGCATCCTTTTTCAAATGTCAACAAGGATCGATCCGGTAAGAAGAACAACTTACAGAATTGACAACAAACGAATAAATAAAAATAAAATTCAAGAACGGCTACCAAGAATTTTGATTTGCAAAAGCCAATCCCGCAACTGTATCCTGGATTACGGTCGATCGTTCAACGATTTCCGTAGCAACCCCATCGTCGTATTCGTCTGAACGTAGATTTAGTGTTGGAGCAACGTTGCTAACCAGAAATAGAAATCGGCTGCATGTTACCGAACGCAGCGTCTTACGGCTGTTTTTAACTAACCTGATATTAACAAACTTGTTAAAGCACATCAGATTCGTTCTTCACATTAATGTAAATGTAATTTTTCAATCGAAAGCTTTGTTTTAATTATTCTATCGTTATGAATACGCTATCACTATTGTTGTTATATAGATGCGATTGTAATTATTTTGAAAGCAATTTTAATAAAAATACTTCCAAATACGATTAAATATGCGTTTTAATTGCTCTCATTTAAAATGTAAGTTTCAACTCAGAAGTAGGATATGCCACGTTGAAAAACAATAATTGCAATTGCTCTTTTTAAGAGCGCATCTTTAAAGCAGCAACTGCAATTATTATTTTTTACAGTCGGTAAGTTTAAATATTTTGGGGACGTTAGAAAATTTTTGACTTAATGCGGGCGGTGCGCGAAAATGTTAGAGAATCAATGAATTAGCACATGGAGTTCAAGTAAACAAACTGCGCGTACGACTCACAAGCGGCCGATTCACAAGCATCTATAAATCCTGCTGCATATTAACTATATTTTGAATCTAAATAAATTAAGACATTTTATTTGAGTTTTAACGAGTTATGAAATCGTCAATCGTCTACAAACAGTCAAGTTCACTAATATCTTACATTTCTTTGATAATAAATTCAGTTCAGTTTTCGTCATCTGACTGCGAAACATCCGAAGGCTGTCAGTATTAAGAGATACAACGGGAGACTTTTGTTTTCTATTATATTATCCGATTCTCAATAATTTGGTTTAACAGTATCCGTTACATGTATTATACGGGTTTTCCATTCCTGCCGGCCTGTTTTATCGATAGCTTTAAGCGTAAATCTTTAACGTCAGATATTTTAAAAGCGGTAATTTCTGACGCTAAGTAACTTCTGATTTGCCCCCTAATTAACTTGATCGGGTCGAGTACACGATGATAGGGAGATAATCGAAGAACAGTTTTGCCGATGGATCTTGTTAACTCGTCGATTTTATACGCGATAAAATTATTTATAATACGCGAAACCCCTTGCAATAATCGGACCTCAAGTTCATCCTCCTCAAAAATCTCTCCTTTTGAAATAAGCCACATTTTGATATCAAATTTTTTTCAAAAAGAAAAAGCCGGATGGAATTTTTTCCTTTTTACATGCACACGCACGGTAAGTGGCGTTGTCTAAGACGATAGCCGAATTATCTTCCAGAGGCGGTAACACGTCGCACATCTCTAAACCGTTTCTCAATAAATAAAATTCGTGTATTTTTTTACAAATCGCGTTTTGGTCGAAACGGTCAACTTTTTCTTCGACTGATCAGTGGGGTTTTGTTTTTTAGGAAACCGTAATTAACTAGTAGATTCGTAGCCCCGAATCACATTGTACACTTACAGCACAACTTACATTTATGTTAGCGGTTTATTAACGACATCTGAAATCAACGGCCTTTGATTACTCTGTAATTCGGTTTCGTAAGGATTTAAAACGTTGTGTTTTTCCGCAAGACTTAAGGGCTCTTGTCGCGGATTTTTTTTTGGAGGGGATATCAGAATCGTGCACTATTATCAGTCGAATCGATATCAGACAAAATAATGGTATAACTCGAGCCGAACAGACACAAATCGACTACTTTTGAATTTTTTGTGTAAAATATGAAAAGACCGCGATTAAGTTAATACGGTACTGTCGAAGTCCGAAGTTTTTTATATCAAATATTTTGTTTTTCATCGCTTTTTAAAGAGATTTGTTACAACCCTTTCCGTTCCGTTTAACATTTTTGAGTCCCCCTCTGACGGCGGCTTGTGTGTCCGTAAAAAATACGTTCGTTAATTCCAAAAAAATTGCTTGTTAATTCCGAAAAATATATCGTTTCTAGATAGGAGCGCTCGCTAAATCTTAGTTTTTAATATTTAACTTTTGAAAAGTTATTTAACGGTTCCCGTCGTTTATTAAAAAATTAATTTGAAATTTCTTTTTAGTCCGCATAATTTCGATCTTTTTAAAAACCAACCGTATAGTTAATCTCTGTCCAAACGGTCCGAAATATTTTCTATATTATCAGTTAAGGAAGAATGAAAAAACAAAATTCACTTTTTATCGCTCATAAGGAAAAAGAAAGTAGGTTTCCCTTTTGTCTATTAATTTAAACTCAATTTTATAACGATGTGCTCAAAAACAAATTACTCTTTATCTTTTCTAGCTAGTAAAAATAGATTTAAGGATGTGCAAATGTTATTGATATTTTTGTTTAACGCAGAAATAATTTAAAGTTTTAAACGTACTATTTTTATTTCACCGTGTAGTACCCCCCCCCCCGAAATGATACTGCGCATATATTCGAACATAAAGCGATTCGTAACTCTCAGTTGAACAGAGCGAGAAAAAATATTACGTATATACTGACGGAAATAATACTCAAAACAATCAAACAAAGAAAATTAAAAATATTATATAGATATAATATTTTTAATTAGACAGAGGTAACCGAGAAACAATGCGATTCAATCGAAAAAAATTCAATTTACCCGATAACCACCTTCTGCGAAACAAATGGTAGCGGGCGACGCCGTACGCTGCACACAATGCTTCGATCGAGAAACACGAAACGCCAAGATAAGTTAGCTAGCTGCTTTGAACGGAAGACCTGATGTCGAGACGGTTAAATTGAGTTATAATTAGTAATCTATAGCGCAAACAACTAACAAAGCGAGCAGAGTAGTCTAAGTGACTCTTATCAAACGAACTTCGCTATCACCGCCACCGATGCCGTGGTGTTCTCTCGTACGCTATTATACGTCGCATTATCGACTCCTCGAAAATGAACTCGTTCCCGACACTCGCTCTTAACTATAACGCAAAAATGGACTCGCATCTCGTACACCGAAGCAAATACAAGCGCACAAGTATATTTTTTTCTTAATTATAAATTAAAGAAATTATTTAATCGACAAAGGTAAAAAAAAACCAAACTTTTTAATTAAACTGCCGTGCATATCGAACTGCGGGCATCATAATCTTCCGCATTTAGAAAGAGTATCATAAGTGCGTTTAATATACGTCAACTATCTGCTCCCGCAACGGATCCATCGATTAAAACAGAAAAAAGTTGTTATAATACAGACTGTTATTTCTTTTTAAAATTTTTCCATAGATATTAAACATTATAAATTATTCTATAACAAAATGAATTATAATAACTTGTATTACACTGTTAAGGACATGATAAATATAAATCACCTACCGCACAAAGGGTACTAGTCTGAGCGGTCGGATTGTTTTCTCTAAGAGTAACGATGTTCATTATAACATCCAGGAACTTAGAGGATGTCGCATTCTTAGTGTTTATCGTACGTAATTAATTACTGCGCCACGAACCTAGAAATTTCCCTTAACGTCTCTTCAAACTCATCTAGGCCACTTTTTTTAAATACACACAAATAACTGTCCAACGTTTCTCGATCAGCGCCATAGGTTTGGCGTTTGCCGAACGTTAAATCTGTTCCGCGTTCTGAGTACGCGCTTGCATAACCGGATCAAGAAAACTCAGCTTACGATTAACGTTCGGTTATCAACGACCGTATTAAACGCCTTCCAAAAATGTGAAATTAGAGCGGCATATAATTTCACAAACATTTCGATAAAACTACTAGGAAAAGCTCCGTCGTCTCTCTTCGAATCCCGTCGATTACACGCTGCTCCGGGAATGTACACCGCCGATGTTGCTTCCGGCATCTAATCTAATTAATTTCCACTCTCCCGGGTTCTTCGATCGCCGCCGGGTTTTCCAACTACTAGCGGCACAAACATTACGAAGGTAACACGATTCTATTCGACGGTTTGGTACCGGCATCGATTTTTAACTCGCATTTACGAAACTATACAGACGTACGATCGCTATTCTACCGATAAATTAATTTCTTAATCTTCGAAAAAGCATATAATCGAGGAATAAAAAACCGTGTGACCGATCGACCATTAAGTTAGTTTATAATTACCGGATCGTCATAACATTTCATTACCGTATAACAACTTCATATCGATCGCCCCCTCTGTTAAATAGTATTTTCTCATAAAAACACCAAAAATGCGATTAAACGCAGCCATAATGATTCAATCGATGAAGAATTTCTTGAATATTCTACTCTAAATAAAACAGACTATTCCACGATGAATAGGCGTTTATTGAGAAAAAGAGTGCATTTTACTGAAAAAGTATACGGTGAAAGAGAGGTTGAAAAGGATGCAAAAAAATAATACATTCAATAAGTCCGAGGCTTAACTCACCAGGTACCGGTGCACAACCCGGACATTTATACTACTCACAACAATAAAAAAAAAACAAAAATATCCTAAAAGTTTTGGTTTATATTCTGATTCGAGTATTCTTTTTCTTTTAAATCAGCTAAGTGAACTCTTCAAATTTTTAGCTAAGCCCCTAGTGATATATTAGCAAAATACACACAAATAACGGTTTAGTTATAAAATCTATATTTGTACGCCTGAATAAAAAAATATAAATATAAATATACTTTTTTAAACAAAAGCAAACTCTCCACTATATATTATTATACAGACGTCAGGAAAATAACAAACGTATAGCGGGTACGCATCGAAAACAAATAGAAGAGAATACGGCAAAAAAATCGTCAGGATCATTTTCACATCTAACAAATGGAATTAAACATTAAATTCGTTTGCAAAGGTTTACACATACAAAGTTTAAAGTTAACACGTGCACCGTGTGTGTTTAAAACCATTTAACAGACTTTTCAAGAACAAATTAGAATTTTTTAAAAATTAAATTTAAATCGGGTAAGCTAATGCATTAAAAATAGAACGGCAACATAGTTACACCTTATTAATAGTAATCGCAGGAAAATCGCCCCGTTTAAATAACGATTCTCGTTAATCGAATAAATAAAGACGCCGATACAAGAAAGGAAATACAAAATTCTCCGATTAACTTTTTAATCAAAAAAATAAAATATAGTTTACTTAAACTGAAAAAAAAACTTCCTTATAAACAAGCTAAAACTTTTTAGTATTATTTAACGATCGATTCTCAACGGAAGCAAATAGCTGATCGCGGAGAATTCAGCTTATTACAATCCTGTCATTTTACAGAACGATCTTTTACAATTCCAACGGATCGAAATACAAGGTAAGAACACGCACAATTATTAAATATACTGACCACCCCTGATCTACTCTGCTGATCTTCCTACAACGGAAAATATCACTCTTCCATCCTTTGCTGATGATACGCCGACTACGGCGGTCGACGTTAACCTAATATTGGCGTCGGAGAAACTGCGATCGGATTTAAATCTTTTCAGTGAACGGCTAGTCGAACGGAAGATACATGTTAATACCTCAAAGTCGAGTCGTGTGACGTCTGCGACGAGGAGGGGGGTTGGTCACGAGTCTGCCTAGATGGAGTTCACATCTCTCGTTCGGACAACGCAAGATACTTAGGACTTAATCTGGACCGCCGCCTAACATGGAAAAATCACGCGAGAGAAAAGAGGAACGATTAAATATTAATCTTAGACGGCTGAGATGGTTATTAGAGAGAACGTCCGAGTTAAATAACACACTGTCGTTGCACAAGGTGTTTTTAAAGCCGATACGGGCCTACGGAATACAACTTTTGGGTACGGTAAGCGATAGCAATATCGACATCCAAAGTCGATTTGTTCCATTCCGGAAGAAAGCGCTGAGGAACATTTCGGAGGCACCGTGGTTTGCCAGGAAGAAAGAGATGCACGATCGCCTAGAAATACCATCTATTCGTGAAGAAATCCACCGAGTTCAAAGTACGTACTTAAGCTTAAGACGCACGAAAACCATTTCGCTGTGTTAACCTTTTGGATAATAGTGAAGATATGAGACGACTAAAGAGGCTGCATATATTGCAACTAGAAACTGTCGTGCGTTGAATATCATCCTTTCGTTACTGAAATTTATGAATTATTTTAATTTAGTAATATAAATTCTTTTGTCGTTTACGAATTAAGTTTCACGGTTTTAACTTTGTTTCTTATATGGGACCGGTGTTAATTTGCTATTTTATTTTTCTCGTGTATGATCTGTGACAACGTTTTTACACTCGATTGCTTTTTCTGTTTTGTTAACCGTTTAAATTTATCGTTATATTTTTATTCGTTATACTTTTTTATGTAATATATTTTGTTGTCGTCTTATATGCCTGCCTTTCACGTCATTATTACTCTGTACAATTTATTTATAGTTTCATCGTTCAGATAACTCACTGTAAATAAAGCAGTACACAAAAACAAATCAGCAAAGGAGTTGAAAACCGTGAAGACTGCATAGTTTGCGCGATCTACTTTGTCATATGTCAGCTGTTTATCAACCGATTTTAACAAACGAGGAGCCATAAAAGAACATTTCAAGATTTATGAGATTTCGATTCGAACAAATAAGGTTTATATCGATCGTAATACAGGATTAACATTTTGAGATTTTGCGCGTGAATTCCACTCTACATGTTGTGTTGGTTAGGGTTTTGGTGTCGGCGCCGGGTTCTCAAAGGATATTAAGAAGTGTAGTCCGCTTAATGGTATCAAGCTATTTTAACGCGGATGAAAACCGCAACGAATTTGATTTGTGGTGTTTGAAAATCGTTTAAAGATTCCATATTTGTTCAGCGCAGGATCTGCCTCGACGAAAAAACCTCGTTAACAGGGATTTGAAAAACACTTTGTAACATAAGAACATAAATTGTGTACCGGTTAACCTTTTCAAATCTTTTAGTCTTATTAAAACTTTTCCGATTCTCTCAAGAAATTTATAGGTGAAAAATCACAAAGACCACCGAATCGGTAAGTCTTCTTCGCTAAAAAAATTCTTATAGCGAATCGATGTACGGTAGAACCGAACAACTTTCTCTTTCTTGGTGAAAAATAAAATAGAAAAAATGTGTCTTAAAGATTTCGTAATAATTGCTCCTTTAATAAATACTGGATTGACGAGTTGACTGTCGTATAACGCCAGCGTTTTGCGAATATAATGATGTAACTCGGTACTCGTGCGGACTTTTTGCCGATTCTTCTCTAAAATTTGTTGCATTTCTGTACCCGCTTGAGGCGAAAAAACGTAAACGCATTTACGGAAATTGAGCCGTCTGTAAAATTGAATCTAGCGTTATCGGTATAATTCGGCCGATTACTTTATTAGACGTTTAAGATTCATAGGAAAAGGTCTTCAAATATTTTTATCGAGATGATCTCCTTGTGATAATAAAAGCTCTGCTCACCGGAAAACACAATTTCGCAACGACTGTTATCGATTCGACTGCTTTTGTGCTACTTTAGGTAGTACGAGTGACACCGACTTCGCCGGTACAGTCCATCTAATCGTATTTTAAAATTTTAAGGATGTCTATCTTAATATTCGATCGGTTTAAACAAGTACCAAGAATATTCCTTACGTACTTTTTTTTTTTTGCTTTCGTCCTTCACGTATTAAATCTGTTTACTTTTTTCTCTCTTTATTTTTTTACAGTTTCGTTATACGTCGATGTACGTTTATTTACCGTCGGTATATCGGCCTTAGTTGTTCACGGTAATACGGTAAGGAAGCATCGATCGATTTTCCGGAACGTCTTCGGTATTCAGCAGCCTTCTTTTCTCTTCTTTTTTCCTCCGTTAGAGCCGATTTGATGACGAGAGCGCACGTGAATCGGCGCGTCCGTACGATCCGATCCCGTATATGCGTATAACATATAGCCTCCCTTTTAGTATAAGCGGGCTTCTTCAACAGGTATTATATTATAATGTCTGTCTAACTCCCTATAGGATCCTCTTGGGAAATTCATCTCCTGAGCCGAGGTCGGGGGAAAGGATATTCGATCGATGTTTCTCGCTCGAAAGCCGACGTCTCCTCTCTTTTCCTTGTTTATAACACCGTTTTTAGGTATCGATAGAAGTACGACGACTTATTTAGACGCGTTTCTTCTTACGGATTAATAAAATGTTTGCTTAAAATTTAGAAACGGTTTTTTAATATAGAAAAATGTTTCCCTATAATCGACGTAAAATAATTTTTTATTATTTTATTGAGGGAACGAAACGCCGAATATTCAAGAGACGATTTCAGAGTCGTTAAGAAAAGAAAACGAACGTTAGGGAAAGTAATCGATAAGGGTGGGAGAAGATAAGCCGACGAATGTCTGAACGAAAGAAGGAAAATATGAAGAAGCTATTTTTGCATTACAGCTACGATGTTAAAAGATTTGCAGAAGCGAAAACGAAATAAGGAGAAACCGATCGCTAAGGAAGCGTTTAACGAAAGGAAATTATTATTACGTAATAAGATGGAGACAGATTTGAAGAGAGATTTTGTTAAGCGTTCATTTGAATTTACTATGCCACGGATTCTAAGAAAAAAACGTCTAAGGAAACGTAGTTACGAAGAAGATTAAATGGACTAACAAAATGAAAAACGAAATAGTAATAAGGAGTGCGAACGAGAATCGTTCTAATTTGCGAAATTAGAACTATTCAGAATAGAAAACCGACTTTCTAGCGTACATCGCGACATAAGGATCGATTAAAACAGCGCTAGAATAATCGGTAGAAGGTGAAGAAAACGAGACCGCAAAGACTTAAGTTATAGACAATTTGAAAGGAAATGGGAGCTGTCAGAAATAAAAGTTTAGCTGGGAATACAGGAGAATGGAAACAGCACCGTGCGATGGACCTGCATCAGAACAAATGACGTTATTCGTACGATGACGATTCATTTTTTTACTATAGCGATGATTTCATACTCTCCATCCGAGCAGAATAAAATATTTATCTATAAAACGTGCATAAAAATGATTAAACCCGGCTTTTGTATATAAACAGAAGGAAATTTATATTAAAAAAATACCCGATCCCCTCAGATTTTTTTTAATTTCTTGAGTTACATGTTTGATACATTTATTTCGGTCGTAATTTTTCTCCTAATTAAGAATTTTTATTTTATTATTTTATTTAGTTTACGGTTAAGGTACTACGCTTATATCTTAGGGAAACGTAATAAGAACCATAAAAACGCCACTTGATAATATTTAATACCGACGGTGTGAAAAAAACGATGGATGTTGCTCAATAAAATTGTAAATTTTCGAAAATCGATCGCATGAGCCAGACTGATTTTACGAGGTTCGTTTGGAAACTTCTCCAAACGCCTGGCAAAGAAAATACCAGATTTTACAAAATTTGTTTTTCTGTGCAAAGTAATCACTTTGCATTTATACTATCGACTTTCAAACTTTTTAATACCCTCAGTATAATGCGATTTGTCACACTCTGCAAAATAAGCGCTCATCTCATCGTTTGAAGAAACCTGGGAGGCCGTGGAATGTTACCGTTTCTCAAAATGATACGGTCGCCATTTTGTAGAAACCAAGCGAGGTTGATAACTTGTTGAATTTCTGTAGTTTTTGCACGTCTAAGTTTTTCGCGCGCGGCGACATGGGACTGTAGTCGTGAGGCCATCCACGTTTTCAAAAAACGATAACACAGCACATCGCTCGGTAATCTTGTTGTTGTTTAGCGGGCGCCGGTATTGGCGTGTAAAATTCTCTTAGACCCTAAAACCGATATTTTAATTAATAATAAATCCGTTAAGGTGGAACCGGGTTTCGATCGACATCCAAAGTTTGTTAACGAAGTCGTCGCCCTCGTTTATCTTTACGACCGTTCGTTCACAGAACTGATGGCGCTTTATGCGATCGTTCGGTTTCAGTTCCCGGAAAATCTGCAACTTGTACGGTCTTGTACGGAAAAAGTCCTGCAACAGTATTCGTCAATAGACCGATGACGATGCCTTGGACGGAGCTCGAACAGTCTTGATTTTGTCTGGCGTAAGTACGATCTGCACGCATACTGGAAGTTTCCATATCCATATCCATGTGCTGACGGCAATCGACCGTGGCGTCCTAAATTCAATTGGCGGCGAAATTCTCCACGAGCAGCTTCCACACTGTCATTATTTTTATAAAAAGCTTCGACGGCGTAAGCACATCGTGTACCGATCCCGGTATTTATAATAACTAACCGGTTTTTATAAGTAATTAAGTGCTGATACTCGCACATGGCTCGCGACATAAATTTCAAACTTTACCGTTCTCTGAATCACCTTGTACTATTAATAAGAAACGTTTATCTATCAAAAATGTCAATCTTTAATTATTAAAAATAAATTTAATTGCAGTCTACAACTTATCGGCTAATTATTTATTTCCCCTGTTGTTACTTGCAGATTATAATAAGATACAGAAAAGTATTATAACGGGTAAAACGAATCGCGTATCGGGTATCTTTACTTCCTTGTACGAAATATTGTGATCACGAAAAATTTCGGTCTTCAGATTTCAACGGAAATATCCATTTTTACTAGTCTCCGCGTGACGTCTGTACTTACGTACGTACGTATCTCGCATAACTGAAAAACGATTAACCGTAGGATGTTGAAAATTTGGATTTAGGACTGTTGTAACATCTAGTTGTGCGCACCTCCCCTTTTGATTGCAATCGACTGGACCAAAAGTGTCCAAAAAAAGCTCAAAATCCAAAACGATTTGGATGTTGGACTTTTTCTTAACCGCAGTAATAAGCCTAATCGAGTGCTTTTCAACAATACATTGTAAGCGGTTCTTATTTTCATCGATTTCAGACCGATAGCAAAATAAAATTTTAATTAATGAAATATTTGGATCTTACAAGGAAGGCACATCGGTTCGAATCAGACTTCGTCTGCGTTTTTATTTTAATTTACTTTACTTTTTTTTTAATTTACGGTACTTTAACATTTAAAAAAAATATGTATATATTTATTTATAGATAATTATTAACCCGTGATTGTAAAAAAACTTTACGGTAAATAATTATTCAATAATAAAAAAATAAATATGAAAAAAAATCAGAAGTTATTACTGAAATAAAATTTTATAAATTTTTAAAAACATGTAATTAATAGGCATTATTACATAAGTGTATATTTAATACGTATTTCGGTGGAACGTCTGATTATTTAATATTAATTGAAAATTATGATTTAGAATCGTATTATTTTTGGATTTTCTAGTTTAATTTTATCTACATTAAAATAAACTACAGAGCGACTGAAAAAATAGACCCTCACAAGAACATATAAACTGAGGCACACATGCCGGGTCTTTGATAAATTGCAAAAATGATCTTTTAGTTCATTATTCCTTTGATACTGTCGGACAATATTCTCCCTAAGTCGGATTTGATCATCATTTAGTTTGTTTTTTTTCATATCATTCAATCGCTCTTTGGTTTGATGTAATTCTTCAGATCTTAATTTGTCTACACGTTCTCTAGTTTTCAAATTTTCTCTCTTTATATTTATCATCCTCTCATAATCTTTTTATTTTTTCTTCGGTCTTAAAGTTTTCTTCCTCTTTTTGTTTATCATCTCTTAATGTTTTTATTCTTGTTTCTTTGTTACAACATTTACTTTCTTTTTATTATCTCTTTGGTTTTAACAATTTCTTCCTCTTCATATTCATCTTGTCGTTTTTTGAGATATATTTCTTCATGCTATCTTTCTTTTTCCTGTATGACTGCTTCTTTTTCATTTTTGATTATTCACCAAATAATCCGATAAAAACTGAATATTTTACACCGTAAGGTCGAAATAAACATTTGTAATCGGTACACAAGAGCTCACTAAACGGAATAGTGTAATTATTATTAACCTTTAATTACACGACACACCAGAAAAATAAACTTTTGTTAATCAGCGACTCACGAAGCTACGAATAATACTGATCTAGTAATACGAGTAATAAAGGGACATTTCCTCTATCCTAATATTTCAGCAATTTTTTAATCGTCGACTTTATTAATGCATTGGAGGATCGTATCTCACTTTCACATGAAATAAGTTTAAATGAAGTGCAGCAAAAAATGCGTATATGCAATTTAATAGGCATGTAAGGCAATTTAATAGGCATGCAAGGAAGTCATGTAGCGATCACATAAAACTTTTACATAAAGGATGCCGAGAGGTCCTCGAGTTCATACGCGCAAAAACAATTACTGTGCAATTCTGTGTATATGTGTACGTCGGATTCATCTAGCTTAATATCTCTGAAATATGCAATCGTGTAATCTTGTAAGGTATTTCGTATGTACGGAACGTTGATACTGTTAATTTTCATGAAAATCAGACAAGAGAATCGGTGTAATAACGTGTCCTTTAACCCGCTGCGGGAAGTAGGTAATACGCCTGAAACGCTTCTTAATCACGTCGACAGCTTTTTTTTATACTTCAATTAATACGAAGAGGAGGGAAGTAACGGTTACCAAGGTGATATCTAGATAAGCCGATCTAAGGTTCGTTCCCGGCAAGTGTGACGTTTTTCATTAAACATCAATATTAAGATAAAATAAATATACGATCGATAGCTGTTTCCCGATTATTTTGTAGTAATATTTTTTTCTTGACATTATTTTTAATGTTAGTATTTAAATAATTAATACGGCTTTTAATAGTACGTATATATTTTTATGTTATAATGTTTTTAATATTTATAATTTATCTTTTACTGAAGAGATTTATATTAAGTTATATTTTTAATGCTGATCGGAATAAAAATTTATTTATTTATGTACAAGGACCGCTTAAAATTGAAATTAACAACCCGGTACTAAATTAAAAGGCAAACTGATAAATATAAATCGGAAGACAAGATTGTAAATAAACACCGCTTATAAAGGATAAGTAATTATCAATAGACACTTGCGGAAAAAGTATAAATAGAAATTAAGCGCAGGACGATTAGGAACGTAATAGTTACCTTTCATAAAAAATAAAAATAATTATAAAAATCTGATGTGGACACCACATGACTTCCTTGTACACCTATTAAATTACATATACACATTTTTAAAATGATAAGTACGTAAAATGTTATTCCACTAATAACTTCTGATTTTTTCTTATTATTGAATTATTATTTATCGTAAATTTTTTTTACAGTTGAAGTGAAAAAAGGAGATGAATTCTGATTTGAATCGATGTGCCTTCCCCTTGTAAGATCCAAATATTTCATTAATTAAAATTTTATTTGGCTGTAACTCTGGAACCGATGAAAATAAATACCGCTTATGATATATTGTTGAAAAGCTCTCGATGAGGGCTTAATGCGGTTAAAAAAAATTCCAAAATCTAAATTGTTTTTGGATTTTGGGCTTTTTTTTGGACACTTTTGGTCCAGTTGATTGGAATCAAAAGGGGAGGTGCACAACTAGATGTTACAACAATCCTAAATCCAAAATTTCAACATCCTACGGCTATTCGTTTTTGAATTATGCAAGATACATACATACGTACGTACAGACGTCACGCCGAACTAGTCAAAATGGATTCAGGGATGGTCAAAATGGGAATTTCCATTGAAATCTGGAAACGAATTTTTTCGCGATCACACTTCCTTTACTTCGTAGAAGGAAGTAAAAATTAGAAAACACAATTGCCAAAAAATAAAATAAATTGAAGTAAAAAAAAAGAAGGTATGGAAATAATAGATTAAACATCGTTATGCAGTATTTAATTAAATAAAATATTTTATAAATGACCTATCGACTTTCAGACGGTTTAAATATATTTTTCATGTTGCAAAAATATTTAAATGAAAATATTTAAATGCAGTTTGGGGAATCTTTAATAAAGGAAAATTACTATTCAGAGCCCTAGACTGCGTTTAAATATTTTCGTTGAAGGACAAAATTTATTTATCGATATAAGACTTGGTGAAAATTTAATCATTAAATAACCTTAATCTTAAATGCCTGCTATTCCTACAACATGAAAAATATACTTAAATTAAAAAAAAAAAAACTGTCTGAAAGTTGATCGGTCACCCGTTATTTAACTTAATTAAATATTGCATAATGATGATTAGTCCTTTATTTCCATACTTTATTTTCTTCTTTTTTATTTACTTCGATTTATTGTCGTTTTTTTAATTCAATTTATTTTTTTATTTTTTGACAGCAGTGATTTTTAATTTTTATAACTGTTTTTATTATTTAATACTGTCACGTGTGGGTGTCTCTATCAGAATATTGACAGATTGATAATTGAAAATGTTTATATAACAATTTATTGGTTTAAAAACATAAGTGAAACAAGACAAATCGATAATAATAATAATGACAGTAGTAATAATAAAATAGTAATCGTAACCATAATAATAATAATAATAAAAATAATAATGCCCTGAGGTAGATAATCCCCTCGTCCGGAATACAAAACCTAAGTTCCACGTCCAGGGCGGCAACAGCTGTACTTATGTACAATACATATAGCTGGCTAACGGGGTTCCGAGTAAATTCCTCGGATATGCTTTTCTTTTGACCTCTTTCCACCTTCAGGTCACCAGATGGATTGGATTTTTCGGCCACCTGCAGGATACGAACGGCTAAATGATTAGGAAATGGACTCGTACCGTATTTAGAGCTGGTGATGTGGCGGCCAGGGTCAGTGTTATTGCAGGTGTAACGGAGACCCTTCCGTTATCCGCATGCCTCCTGCGATGGCAAGCATTTAGCAATGGTGCCATGTATGTCGGTGCATGGGAGCTCTGAAAGCTTCGGTGAGTAGGAACCTGGAGTCAGAGCAGAGATCCGCTCTCTGCCAGGACATATGCCGGTTCCACCGGAGTACCGGATCGGACCTCCAAGGTTAGTAGCCCTGGAGTGGGTGTGTACACCAACGGCTAGCCTTGCTACAGAAGGGATCAACGCACATGAATATTCTTGAACAACAATCAAACGTGGCAGAGGGTTCGCGTAGAAAGAGCGCAGAATCGAGAAGAATAGAAGTTGAGGCTAGAAAAGGCTAACAAAAAGCTTTTTTCAAGAGTATCGTTCCAAAACCTTAATACTTAATCATTACAAGGGAGGATGGTATTTTCTCGAGGGTGAGTCCCTTTCTCATTGCTCGGGAAATAAATAAATCTGCTGGAGGCTCTGTTAAGGAAATTAGCCTTCACTGGACTTCATGTGGAGACTGTAAATGATGCTCAGTCTCAGAAGATCCTAGGGCTGAAAAAGATTGGAGAATTGGTTGTCGATCCCCATGGCAGCTGGGGACAGTTGTAGTCTGTCCGGATCTTTTAAACTGTTCGGAATAAGAAATTGTTGAAGAATTAGCATCACAAACAGTAATAGAGTGTCGCCAATTGAACATGAGAAGGAATGGCGAGGTCCTACCTTCAGCCTCTCATGTTCTTACATTTAACCGGCCTACTTTGCCGGAGAAGGTAAGAGCGGGAATACATCGATTGGATGTGCGGGCAGTTGTCCCGCAGCCAGTGAGGTGCTTCAAGTGCCAACGCTTTGTTAGATGTGAAAGACCGCAAATATGCGTGTACGGTGATGAGGTGCATGAAGGAGAGCCGTGTAAGGAGCCTCCAACATGCATCGATTCCAAGGGACAGCTTTCATGTAGATCCTGGAACTGTCCTGTGTACAAGGACGAGGTAGCTGTGCAGAAAGTTAAAACCCTGCAGAAAGTCAGCTACCTCGAGGCTAAAAAGATAGTAAACGCCCGCAAACCTAGATAAACAACAACTTATGCTCAGGCTGCGGCTGCTGTTCCTGCTCCTACTCCAGTTGTTGTCGATGAAAGTCAGCTCATCAGTAAACTTGCGGCCACTTTGGCTAACATGATTGAAAGAATTATTGAAAATAAAATGAAGCCTTTCAATAGTAAAGAACCCGTTAAGTCAAAGATTAGTACAGCCTCCTGAAGATAAATCTCCGAAAGTTGCTCTTGTTCAGAAGAAAACGGACGCCAAACCAGAAGCCCACGTCCGTCTTAGAGAGATATTAGATGACGGACAGAAGAAAGTGACTGCTTCGTAGTCCATTATGGAGGCTCCCAAGCCTCCTGCAATTGAGGTGGCCTCTAAACCACAGAGGCCACAAAATAACCACAAGGGGGGGCAGGTGTCCATTGACAAAAATACTACTGCATGAGACGTTTGGAGGAAAGTGAAGGCGATTTGTGGGCATAAAAACTTTGCTTCCATAACTAGCCTTCAAGATGATGATAAAATTAAGGACACTCCAAACGAAATCGCAGAGTTATTATCCAATCACTTCGAGAAGGCCAGCAAAACGGCTAACTACGATGATTTCCGGACGAAAAAAGCGGAACTGGAAGGTTTACTAAATTTCAGAACTGAGTGTAATTACTCATACAATGTACCCTTCAAAATGGAAGAATTCGTGAAAGCGTTGGATATAGCAGGTGACACAGCTGCCGGTCCGGATGAAATCCATTATAACATGATCAGGCAGCTGAATACCACTGCAAAACGCAGATTACTAGAACTATATAATTAAATATGGCGGGATGGAATGTACCCGCAGCAGTGGAAAAAGCACATGTTGTTCCAGTACCAAAGAAAAATAAAAATTTAACACATCCCAATAGCTACCGTCCTATTTCTTTGACGTGCGCTACGGGAAAAATACTTGAAAAAATGAATAATAATCGACTCGTTTGGCTTTTAGAAAAAGAAAACCTAATATCACCATATCAAGCAGGCTTTCGACAATACCATTCTACCACTGATCAAATGATCAACTTAGGGAACATTATATACAACAGCTTTATTACAAGGAAACATTGTGTCGGAGTCTTCTTTGATCTTCAGAAGGCTTTCGATATGATCTGGCGACATGAATAATGCTCCAGATACATAAATGGGGCATTCGTGGCAATCTGCCAGTTTTTACTCAGCAACTATTGAATGACCGTACTTTCCAAGTACGCGTCAACAATGAATATTCATCTGAAAGAAGCTTGGAAAATGGCATACCACAAGGTTCGCCGTTAGGCGGTACCTTGTTTACGATCGCCATTAATAAACTGATATTAGCCATTCCAGTAGAAATCAGCAAAAGCGTCTATGTTGATGATTTGGCAATTGTGTATGCCAGCAACAAGACTGCTATGGTGAAATACAAATTACAACGAGCGATTAACGCTCTAAATGAAGTTGCAAGGAATAATGGATTCCAATTTTCACCAGAAAAAACGTGTGCTGTGTACACTTCTGTAGGAAGAGAATTCCTCACCAAAGTCTTATTTTGACAATCGGCAACAATCCAATACAATATAAGAACAATGTGAGATTTTTAGGACTGGTAATGGATAAATTCCTTACGCGGGGATTAAATATACACGACTTGAGTGATAGATGCAAAAAAGCCCTAAACATTATAAAATGTTTATCGAACATCAATTGGGGCTCAGATAAAGAAATATTATTGAGACTATATAAGGCATTGGTACAATCGAAACTAGACTACGGATGTATTGTATAATCATCCGCTAGACAGTCGCATTTAAGAAAGTTAGACGTAATTCATAATAGCGGAATAAGATATGCGACAGGCGCTTTCCGCACAAGTCCGGCGACTAGTCTAATGTCCGAAGCCGGAATAATGCCACTACATTATAGAAGAGAGATCCTTTTGCTAACATATGCAGCAAATATATGGGCTTTTCCTGCCCATATAAATAACAAATTTTTTAACAATCATCCTATGGCTGCATTATACGAACATCGAAATTATACAGACCAGCCGAAATTATTTACCACGAATTAAGAAGAAAATACGAAATTACTATTCCACTTCCATTACTATTCCACATTCTACATTTTACTATTCCATTAGCAATTTCTACGAGAGAAATACCGCCATGGCTCTTGCCAGCTAAATACAAGGTTGGATCTCTCTCAGGAAGAAATAGAAAAGAAGCCAGTAGTGATCATCCAGTAGAAATTTTTAGCAACCGTCAGTAGCTACGAAGAACATATTAGAATTTATACTGACGGTTCTAAAACCGAACATGGTGTTGGATGCTCCATGAATGTAAATGGAGACGCCCATTCTTGGAAACTGCCAGATATGGCGTGTCTACACGGCAGAACTTACTGCCATACAGCAAGCTCTTCGGTACACAGAACACTATTGCGAAGAGAGAGTGCTGATATGTTCCGATTCTCTAAGTGCACTTGTTGCAATTCGGAACAAGAACATTACGGATGTACTAATTGCAAACATCCTGTCCATCTTGTACGTTCTAAATCAACGAGGACAGCGATGCGTATTTGTATGGATTCCAGGGCATGCTGGTATTGCAGGTAATGAAAGCGCAGACGAAGCTGCCAGAAAGGCAACAGTCTGCGATATTTTGGATGCAATTCGTGTAAAGGTGGCAGATGTTAAAAACGGTCTAACTAACATAGAAAGAAAGAAGTGGAATACTGATTGGAGGAGTTTAAATACAAAATTAAACTCGATCAAAACTTCTCCGTATAAATGGAAAAGCAACGTGAAGTCGAATCGCCGAGAACAAGTGGCTGTGACCAGACTTAGAATCGGTCACACGAGAAAAACAAATTCATATTTGTTAACCAACGAAGAGAGACCAATGTGCGGTGTTTGTAACAAAACACTTACAATTAAGCATCTAATGGAAGAGTGTACCATATATGAGGACCTCAGAAAGAGGTTCCGGCTAAGAAATGATATTGCTGCTGATTTGGATAATGGAAATGAAGAAAAGACAGTTGCTTATTTACACGCCAGTGGACTTCTTAGAAGTCTGTAAAAGTGAAAATTTAAAGCTGCATTAAACAAACTCTAAGAGGTAGTTTTATATATATAATGGAGTCTCGAAGCGTGACACGTATAGTGACGGGAGGTAGCGCTCTTGCCTAGGCCACCCTGGCTCGCCTGCATTCAAGAGCAGTGAGTCGGGGTGTGTCCAGTGATGGCATGGGGGAATCTCAAGGGTGGACTGAGGGCGCGAGGCTATGGGTAAGCGCAATGCATACCTGTAGCCAAGTAGGTCAGGGCCGGGAAGGGTAGCCTCCCCGCCGAGGGCCTTTTTGGCCGTCTTGAACAGGTGGTCAGATTCCTCTTATGACGCTGGGAGGACCCCGATGGGTTACGTCCTACAGGACTGTTTATAGGGGCACATACAAGTCGAAAAGTATCTGAATTAACGTCGGATCGGCGTGCGATGACAAAAACACGATGTTGATTCGTTGGCGATCAGGAAGTCAAAATGTCTCGTAACCGCTTTTTGTACGGTTTTATAAAAGACAAATTTTTCCCCCGTTGATGTAGACGATTTAAAATAAAGTATCACAAACGCTGTCGGTAGCGTCAAAGGGTACTTACTTTCACGTGTTTGAAACGAATCGCACTACCGTGTTCTTGTCCGATATCCATCGTGTGACTCGCGAGATACAAAGTTTGAGAAATTTCCTGTAAAACAATGTAAGTAAAAATTATTGAAATCATAGAAAGAATTAAAATTTTACCTTTAATCTATTTCAATAAAGTTTAGCGTATTCCTTTATTTGTATTAATAAATTAGTAATTTAAATACGACAACGTTTTAATGTAATTTTTATTTTTTGGCTCCCGCTACTTCTTTTATTCTTTTTTTACCCTTTATTTCTACTCCTGGGTTTGAGTGAAAAATAATCAGATGCTCTTCCTGACATTGGCTTAGAGCGACTTACGATAAACGCAAAATGATTTACCGGAAAACCAGTAAATAAAAAAGGTTAGCCTACAGCCGATAACTTGTAGACGAATAAAAAAACTTTGAAGAGCTGTACATACAGCAGATATAATAAAAAAACCGGTTCAATTTTATTACCTACAGAAAAATAAAAAAATAGGAAGGCGGTATAATAATATGAAGGAAGAAAAAGTTTACATCGGCACACAACTTTACTTTTTTAAGTTTGTTTTTATTTTTACACCTATTTCCTTTCTTTACGAGTTAAAATAAAACCGAAATATAATTTTTATAATCGTAAGTATACCCTTTTTTATGATATTTATGCGTTTCATTCAAAAATGAAAAAAAAATTACCACTTTTCTGAATGAAAAATATTTTTATGAATCATAACATGACGAGGGACACTATAAAACAATTTGGTACCGATACACCGTCTTATTAAAGAGCATATACACTGTTATTATATTTTTTATCGTTCGGCTCAGTAATTGTTCGTGAAAATATACACGTAGACCGGATGTTAAGTAACGATATAAATCGTAAACGTATTTATTTGATGATAAATATCTATCGATAGAAACCATTAAAAAAGGTTATATATTTCTTTATTATCTATTTCTATATCGTTTGAACCTAAGTAATATTGAGGAATAAAAAAGAAAAGTCGGCAAAGGGTTCCGGGCTTCGCGCTTGACAATTTTATTTCAAATTTATAAGATTTTTTTAACATTAATTTTATTAATATTATTACTAAGTAAAATCAATTGTAAAATACAAAATGTAACGCTATTTTGAAATTCGATTTTTAGGTAACGAATTAAGTAAACGATTTTTTAAATCGATTTTTACCGGCTGTTTGTAAAGGTATCGACGATATTTTACTATATTATAGCGGGCGAATAATGTAATTTCTATTTCGGTTTTCAATTTACAATACGTCCAAAAATGTTTTTGGGAAAAATATAAACCCTGAATCTCAGCAACCAAAAAATGAAATGAAAATTAATTTTTTTTTAATCGGGTTACGGTATTAAAATAGCGCAACTTTCCTTAAGGGGTGGCAATCGTGAGTTACGACCTCAAGCAAAGTTTTTTTATTCGTGGACCCTAAGTCAAAATCTAATATAGTCTCAGCCAAGCGCTTTAAAATCTAATTTAATAATATTTGAAGAAAATTAATAAATTGTGAAATCGGCCACCGCCTTTCCCCGCTTATCTGTACGGACCTTAATTTGTCGTTTAAATGTTAAACCGGCTTACAAATATTAAGTGAAATCTATAAAAATAAAAAAAATTATTTTAGATAAGGTTTTACACTCTCATCGGATCGAGGCCAAAATTTAAGAAAAATCAGAACTTATGCAGACCTATATTTTTCCCGAGTTTCATGAGCTTTTAGTACTCCGTTTTGGAAATATATAACAAAAACGCTGAAATAATTAAGTTAATTACATCCCTGTCCCAAAGTCCGGACGACTTAAAATCTTAGTAATGGGGGCCGCGAAAAGTCGTGATTTGCCGTACCCAAAATTTTAACCGATCACCTGACGGTTAACATTCAGCAGTATTCCCGATACTGACGGGAATTTAAAAATACTGAAACTACTCCTAATAATTAAAAAAAATTCTAGATTCTTTAAATTAAAAAACCGATGCAGGTAACGTGATCTTTTTCGGTTTGTAACTTCAAAAGTAAATAAAAATATAGAAAATAAATACTGAATTCTATCAACGCTATTGGAGCGGGTTATTTACGAGTTATGTAGTTACATATAATTAATCAGTGCATATCGACCCGCATATCTTAATATTAAGACCAGAAATTAGGAGCGCATAGTTATATAATAACACGCACGACTGTGAGCGAAAGATAATCGCATCTTTATCGCAGAGAAAGTAAGATATTCTGAAACAAAAGTATGTCACGATGCCAAGAAGGCGGTAGCGGTACAACATATACTAAAAAAATAATAATCCAAGTTACAGAAAAAAGAACATATTTAATAATGATAATTTATTTTAACGATTGCTAGTTTCTCTTGGTAATTGTACACATCCACCGAGCTTACGGACACCAACTCGTTTATCAATCACCCGGAAATGTATCGGAGAAAAATCAATAAATTATTTCCCATAAATATATTCGGAACATCCTTTTTACGGTATTATTGATTTACTTCGTATTTTCATTATTCATTACGGAATTCAAAATAATAATAAAATACATACTTTCTACATTTAAAAAATTAATCTTTTTAAGGATTTATTTTCATAAAAATAAAAACTATATTTCACGACGGTAAAAACCTTTTTATTGTTTCTCAGGTAAACGTAGCATCGATGTAAACGATTAAAGAATTTCAATTAACCCTGGAACCCTACACTGGGGTACTGGGTGGCCCGAGAATAAAAAGACTTGTTTACGTATTAGAAAACAATTTATCGAACCAAATATAAAAACTAGTCGGTTCGCTTTGTTTAAAGCCGCTTAAAAGTATTTTACATTCCGCTTAACATTTTATAGTAAAGAAAAAATTACATTTTTTGACAAACTAAAATCGTAACGTCTTACTTTTTAAGGTTTTTTACCGATCGTCTTCGTAATCGGCACAAACCGATACGGCATGACTTTTGCATACAAACATTTTACACTCGGCACACGTAATAGTGGTTTTCGTGTCCTTGGTTCGCGGGTAAAAACGGCACCTTCCGGCCCACCGATTGTCTGCTTCCGGTTGCATCGGCACTTCGTTCACGAGTAGTTCGGCTACGGCAAGGCGAATTCCTCCTCGAAGCGTAGGCATTTCTAATCGTCGAACCGATTAAGATCTCATTAGGTCTTCTGCGAAGATAAAAATAAATTCCGCTCCGGGTTCTGTAGTTTGTACAGACGTAAACACATCGTCCTTGTAGATTACGTATGCATTCGGACAAGCGCTGTTCGGAATCCCGCAAAAAGGCACAGTGGCCATCTTCTTGTCTTCCTGTTACAGGAGTACTGAGCAGACAGACATTCGGCCCGATAAATCGACTCCACCTTTAGTTTGATTATACAAGCGTAGCTTCTTTCCTTCGGTTTGATGACCTCCGTAGCTTAGAATTCTTTTGCGCGGAGTAACCTGGTGCACGTCGGACAGGAGGATTACGTTCTTATTTTTCTTTGGTGCAAAAGAAACCGTCGACAGTTCTCTATCAAACGCAAAGATTATTGTATCTGCTTTGTAACATTTCTGCTGAAATTTGAGGTTTGTTTTTTCGCACTGTTCCAACCGTCGTTAAGTTACGCTTATTGAACGTATCGTTGAAAAGCGGCACAGAGCCGAACCGATTTATCTAGTGTAATATTTCTATTATTACCGCGGACGGGTTCCGATAATTTCTCCACAAAAAACCGGCTTGAGGTTGTCCTCCGGTGTCCATTTCTTTTCCAGTCTAAGGGATAGAACCGACTAAATATCCATTAAAGTTGTACAGCATGACCGACTTTAAACCGTATTTAGCTAGTTTGTTCGAAACGTACATCTGAAACTGGCATTTCCCTCGGAACGCCAGGAGCTCCAGGAGTGTAACGTTTAATACGCTTTGTAACGTTCAATAAACCGATTCCAGATGTCACGAACACGTGCTAGCGGATCAAAATCTTTTCGAGCAGCCTGATTTAAGTTGTCATCAAATCTCCAAGTACTACCCAAAAATTCAAACCTTGCCAACCGCATTATAATTCTGGCAACGCGAAGGCCCCTAGTTTTATACGAAAGAACTTTTAGAGATTAAAGCCGATAAGGCTTTAATTTCTTTATCGGATGTATCTTTAGCAAAACTCTGATCGTTGTACGAGTTTGTTCAAAATCAGTTCGATATTTCTGTTGATATAAGGTGATTTAGAGGCCGTCACCGTAAACACACAGACGTACATAGGAACATTAACATCCGAAAAATTTCCATCCGGTTTTTTGGATTCCTTAGGTGTCAAAACGTCAAGAGCATTGAAAATCGTATATGCCCAAATCGGATCGATTAGAATACTTTCCCTTCTATAGCTATATCTCTGCTGTAGCGCAATCTAGACGGGAAAGTAAAAATTAAATAAATTAACGTATAAACGCTACAAATGCGTTTACATTACAAATGTGCGATCGTTACTAAAAAGAACGGTCAGTTATTCTTAATAAATAATATCAACCTTTACTAAACAAAACAACGAAACTATTTTCGTGTAATCCGACAAAATGCAATGGCTTATGAAAAAGGGTCTTATTTTACTTGTGTCGTCTGTTTTATTGAATTACAAAACCCTTTAAAAAATCTTCCAAGCGATTAATTAAAATACTTTAAATACAGAAACGATACCGTTCTATAGATGAATTTTTAAATAATACTATTTAAAAAACCCTGAATTTTCTGGCTCCATTTAATATGTACACAAAAATATGTTCTCATCTACTGATTTGTGAAATATTTTATAGTTATTTGTCTGTTATATTCAGTATCTTGATGTATTTAGATTAAAATTATTTCAGGTATTTATCTATATTTAGAATATTTAATATGGAATTTAATCGCGTCTATTTATTTATTATTTTGCAATTAATTGTACACATTGCTGACGCGATATATAATTATTACGATGTACAAATCAGATCAAAAAATTTATTTATTTGCTTTATTAACACCCGGCATATATATATATATATATATATATTAATTTGTTTAACCTGAAAGATACAAAAACGTTTCTTACCGAGTGTAATTTGTTAAATGCGATTAGTAAGAATTAATCGGAAAAAGTTTTAGTTTGAAATCCGCGAACGATTAAAATGGAAATCTGATGAAAGACAATTAAGGACTTGCACTGTAAAATTGTAAAAGTGAAGTATATATTAATAACGAATAATTAAGTCGAACATGAAAAGGCGAAAGTCGGCGATATGCTAAATAAAAGAGGAAGTAGACGATTTTTTTTCGGTAGAGGAAAACAATTTACGAAATTTAATAAACTATAGATAGTGATTTTGGCATCGATTTTTTTCCGTCTGAACTATATTTTCCTATAATAATTGTTTATTTTATAGAAAGCGTTAAATAAAAGGAGACCTGCTAAATTTTCTCGAATACGCAGATATTTGTCATTTACATTTCCGATCGCGTTATACGATTTATTTGTTTATTTCGCGATTCGTTTGTAAAGCAGAATATCTTGAACGCAAAATACGCTAAGCGATGTATCGAAAAATTATTCCGTAAGGAATAAAATAAGAATTAAACATCACTGCCGGAAAACAAACCCGTTCTCAAGAATAACAATCATTTCGCGCCTGACTCGGTAACTTAGTAGGAAATGTGTAAAAAGCTAGGTTATTTTCATTATCTATTCGTCGAGTCGATAAGATCCAAGCTCGCTGAAACGCAAATGTTATTCGCAACAATAAAAGAAACTAGCCGATCACAACATCGATACTTACTTCGAGAACTTCAAGTTTTGACCGATAGCAATACGGAAGCGCTTTGACTGTTATCCCATTAGTTACCGATAAAGAAAGTAAAAATATTGCACGCTCATACTAATGCACCGATTACAAACCGATTCCTTATATCTAGCGCGACCTTAATTTAATACACGAAATAATGTAACCTTGTGGATTTAGTGTTTTTTTTTATTGTAACACGGAAAAAGAAGCTACTTTTTGTAGACGGTAAGTTAACGTATTACGGCGGTTATAAAAATTAATTTACGTCAAACTTAAAGGACGGGGACTTCAACTCTAATTTTTCAATTGATTTTACATCAATTTTTTTGGAAATTGCAGGAGACCTTGGGAAACCTTTTTTTCAATAATATTTTTTTTTCTAAAATTGCTGTAAAACCAAATACTTTTGTTAATAATTAATGTCGGTAGTGTTTTATTATAGCACAATTTTATTTTTAGAGCAGAAATACGGGGTAAAATCCGCAAAAACATAGCATTTTTGGACCGATGTTTGTAATTAAAATTTTTCCCATTATTTTGACGATAAGCAAACGGCAACGTATAAATGAGATGGACAAGGCGTAAAAAGAACAAAATCCAGAAAGGCAAAGCGATCGTTAACTTACTATGAACGGAGTTAAATTTTATTCTTAAGTTGGTGAAATAGAAACGGTTACCAGATGCGCTAACGACTGACTGTACAGTAATTATAACATTTCCCCTTTGTTCGACTTCCCTTCGTAGCCGGTTAAATTTTGAGATAACCCTTCCGAAATCAACACTTTCCCGTTTCCAACTCTGCAAAATTAAACGCATAGCTTTTTCACGTATGCTGTTTCTCCCCTTATTTCGGTACCTCGTTTAAACAACTCGCTATTCGTCTTCTTTCAAAAGTATAGATCCGATATGCGTATTTTGAATTTATCAGACAAGAAAAATCGGGTATTTACCGTCGTTTAAAAACGTCAACACTTTATGGGGACATCGCAGAAATTTGAAATTCGATACTAAATTGTAGTAATACTATAAGAGTTGTTTACAGTACTGAAATTTTAAATCGATCAGACCACCTACGGTCGGGAAATCGTTTTACGTTTTTTGTTATACATTTCGTAAAACATCGCTAAAAACTAATAATAAACCATCGGAAAAACATATTCGTCGAAATATGTTTTTAACTTCGGTTAAAGTTTTTCGCCCATCCGAAAAAGGAGTACGGCCGTACCCAAAATAAAT
This sequence comes from Lycorma delicatula, assembly GCF_047948215.1. Taxonomy (NCBI): domain Eukaryota; kingdom Metazoa; phylum Arthropoda; class Insecta; order Hemiptera; family Fulgoridae; genus Lycorma; species Lycorma delicatula. The sequence continues at coordinate 129,105,988 of NC_134463.1, read as the reverse complement.
ATTTTTTTAAAATTTCGTCTTTACCATTTTGTTTTTACTAATTCGACTTTACAATTTCTGCGCACGATTTTTTAATCGTATAAAGTTTTACACTCCTATTGTCAAATTAGTAAGGCGGTACCATATTTCACAAATTTATTAGTGCTCGTCTAAGATTAAACAGATTTACTATTAAAGCCCAAAATTTAATCAAAATATTTCGTTATAAGGGGATCATACAACGGGATGTAAATTTTTAAACACCGCTACATTCTGTACCTTCTATATGCTAGTGAAATATCGCTAGAACCTTTAGAAACACCCGATAGAAATCGATTTCTTAAGTCGTTCGTTATCAAAAATCGGTTTCCAAAATCGTTGTTTTCAATTTTGTAATTTATAATAAATCGATCGATTTTAAGTAATAATAATACTCATTAATATTTAAAAACCTCGGTCAAAGATTATTTTACAGTTATATTATCCCTTTTTCTAAAACCTTTAATTAATCGATACAGCACTTAACGGGACTCCCACCATCGAGTGCCCACGACCTCAAACGAGGGCGAATGAGCGGTTGAAGGTGAGGTACCCTTGAGATGGGAAACCACCTCAAAACGCGGTTCAACTGAAGGGTCGATGGAGAAGGGGAGGGGATAAGGTCCGAAAGGACAACCCAAATGTAACCGGTTGAAATTATTGTAGAGCGTGCTTCAGTGAGTTTCCGGAGTAACAGAGTCCTCCGTTCGGATCTCCCGGAGGGGAATGCTAAAGATCAAGCTGTAAGGAAACAAGGTAAGAGGAAGACCAAGACTAGGGTATACTGAACACGATAAAACTGCCTTGAGGCAGTTCTGACTGCTGGAACCGATCCTATGATTGATAACAAGAAGAAGAAACAACTAAAAGGAAAATAATCACCCGTCTACCGCTTTAAAGAATTTCTAAACAGTTTCGAAAATAAATATTTTTAAAAACGATTACAGTCCAAGAATTAACGGGTAAATATTCTTTTTATCGGGTGTTCAGAGGATCCGCAAAACGGAACAACACTGCGACAACTTTAATCTTTATTATAATAATAATTATAAAAAATTAGAAGAAAATATAATATACTGAAAATAACAACATAAAGATGTTAATTATGAAAATCTGTTTAATGTGTAAACTTACCTGAAAATAATTCCAAGAATTTTTCAACGCCGTAATTCCCAGGAAATCGATACTTTGGATCGTCCAATGACTCAGCTGTGTGAACTTTTATTCGTTTTATCATGAAACTTATGTTATCTGCTTTACCATCCTGGTTAAAATCTGTAAAACGGATAAATAAAAAAACATTAGCTATAAATAATAAAAATAATTTTTTTTATTTTAAAAGCGGTTGTGTTATCGCACTCACTATTATATGTACACATAAACTAAAAATTGTGACTAATCTTGTTTGAAATCAGAAAAGTTTTGTAAGTTTATAAAAAAAGAATACTGAATCGTAATGAAACATCAAATATAAATGCCGATTACGTTACTCTACTTTTGCGATCGAACGGAAATACCTATTTGGGATTACGGTTTCTCATAACCGTAATTCCTGATAAAATTAAATTACCGTCTAATATTATCTGTTCGCCAGATAAAGAGAGTACGCAGGTCAAAACTTTCACAAATATACCGGGTGAATGACTTAAAACCGAACCGCTACGGTTGCGATACGTAACATTTTTTGAATGAAATGTTTAACAAAACGATCATAATGAGAGTCACCTGGTTCAAAACGTTGTTGTCAGTGCCGTCGATTTATTGCATATTCGCTTTCAGTTCTTCGATAATGTGGAAATTCGATTCGTAAACTACATCCTTCAAATACCCACGAAGAAAAAAAATCGAAAATATACAGGTTGGGGAACGCGAGGGCCAGCGCTCTCTGCTGACAATTCATTCTTCTGTGAAAGCGTACTCTTTTTACGATCTATTAACTGAACGTAGATTCTTCGGAAATTGTACGATACACTTATTTATCGACGACCGGTCAAAGAATACTGGACCGTTCCAGAAACAGGACACGTTACTAGAAACAGGTGGTGGGATGACCTTAGACGTAGTCGAGTGTGGAACGGTTGCGGATACGAGTGCGTTCAATGTCGAAGAATGTTTATTAGCTTGCGGGTGACTCCGCTAACGTCCATACGCTGGTAAAACAGGAGAACGTTATAAACGACTTCTTTGTGCGTTTTGGGAAATCGTCACCATCACGGCAAACGTTACTGACATGAGAAGAAGGCTTTTGCAACGGGAAGTGTTTTCTTCATGCGCCACACAGCCAGGCCGAGCACTCTAGCTGAGACGCGTGCTGCTGTGAAGGCATCGATTCAACGATCACCGATAAAATCAGTGATCGGTGAGACCATCGGCCTATGTTATGATTTGGGCTAGGATGACAGTCGAACATCTCGTTGGTCCTTATTTCTTCGACGGCACAGTTAATCAGATAACAGAGTTATCTGAGAACGATCGACGAGCGGTTGTTTCCAGAATTAACGGCAAAAGGTGCCGTTAGGACACCTAAAGGACGGCGGTGCTCCAGTGCTACACTCATACCGATCAAGTGTTTTACGCAGCGTAGAAATTCAGACTACACTCAAATAAGCCGACCGGTTTAGGTCACCTAACAAGAGGAACGCAACTTCATTCCGGTCCGCGCAGGAGCCGGGGACAAACCCCGCACCACCACCCGGTCACATCATGGTGTCTCGCGTGGTATTACAAGTCACGATCAGGATCGCCACCGGCAGAGGAAAGCCACGCCCCCGGTCGCACGGGGTACCATACCACGGCAGCGCAGCCACCCCCACCAGCGGGAGCCCCAAATCGAATCACAGACAATACCAATATAACCGTGGCACGATGCCAATGCGCCTACCTCCAACCAATCCCTAAGGTGAAACCCTACCCGGCCGGGATCCGACTACGATCGAGTACCTCGATCAAACTCCCAGACCTACACCGCAAGATGCGAAGAAAACTAGTCGCTATAAACCATTCTTCGAGGATCATCCAGTTGTTACGGAGATCCAGAAAGGAATGTGTTCTCTCAAGTTCCCTAACAGCTCGTGAACGTTCGACCTCGTGTCGGGGACAGACGTAAAGGACGCGGACCACTGTATCATCAGTCCTACAATCCGGGCATTGACTCGAATCCGCCAAACGAAACCTAGTCAAACTCGCCCGAAAGGCACTATGTCCGGAAAGAAACTGTGTGATACACCGATTGGGGGAGACCCTTCGAATCGCACCTAAATTAGAACTATAGGAAATATACCGTGCGTGTAACGACCTGTGAGGGATTCGTCCCACCTGACCTGCCAAGATGCAAGGTCCCGGTCTTCAATCTCCCGTTTTCGTTCTGACGTCAATAGATTATTTACCTTGAAAATGTAGCGTTCCTTACGCTCATTAGGCAAGATCGGTTTGACTCCGGCTATAACACAGACTGCCTCCCGCGAGACTGTTCTGTAACCGCCTATAACAACCAGCAAGAGGAGTCGCTGGGCCCACAACCAAATATCCGCGCAATTCCTAAAAGCCATGCGGTGAGTCCAGAAAGGCGATGCATACAGCATAATAGATTCGCTGACACCTTTGTAAAGCGGCGCTCCAGCACGTTTTGCTTTGAATGTCTGCAGATGCCTCGATGAAATTTTTCCGAATCGCTGGATCGGACGCGGGTCAGAAGAATTACCGGCTCCATCGCTTTAGCCAGCAAGAAGCCCTGACTTCACGATACCTGACAATGCACTCTGGGGTTTTGTAAAAAAAAGAGATCCGAAAACGGAGATACATAAAAAACAAGCAGCTCTAAGACGCTGTTCGGTCAGCATTTGAAACGATCACCTCTCATATGTTGTTGCGGATGAACAACCGGACGCGGAGGCGCATACAATTGTGCTTTGAACACGGTGAAACCCAAACAGACGTTTTAGATCCATAGAAAGTAAGCTGCACCTATTCTGTTTCAAAACTAGTGTAAACGGACTTCCCACTCATCCCGTTTGATGAAACCGTGCCTCGCCTGATATCAAATACACATAAGGTCTATTGTCTATGTGTTGTCTACAGTGTTTTAAAGAAGCCGTTCGCAATAATTAAGACCTTTCGGTTTGTCTAATTTCTTTGTTGCAATAACTTAAGTACAGATTTTTTTGATCGGCAGAAATTCTTCTTTGAATATCGGCTATAGCCTCTGGAATCCTAACGGACCTGTATTTTATTTTGCGTTTGTGACCGACCCCGTTGTACGTTATTTTGTAACCGAATCGTGTATCCTATTCTTTACTGGGATATTGATATTCGGAAAGTTTTCTGCCAATATTTGATGGGTTTCTTGAAAGGATTTAGAACATGTATCAGCTTTCACTACAGCTTCCTCGATCGATAAAGGTATTTTAGAAAAACATAACTGTAAAGAGCAAAACTATAATTCGCTGAAGTACGAGTAGTTCACGACTGACAACAACTGACAAAAGTAGTAACATAAATAACCGATAGCCGCGCTAGTAGGTTACAGCATTAAGTGAAATAACTGCATTTCGAACCGCCTCGGTTCGGTTTGAGATCGCTCACCCGGTATAATGAATTTACATTTAGCATCTTGCTGTTTAAAAAATAAATACATTATAAGCTATAAACAATAATTTTGATTGTTTTAAGAAATTTACATAATTAGTGAAAATTAACCCGAAATTAAAAAGCGATTACAATCAGAAAATCAATAATACAAGGATAGTACAAGGATTATTTACTTCTACTACTTACAAAGAAGAATTACTCTTCGCTCGTACGTTCCGAATATTATCGCACACTCATCCACTTGCCGGCTTCGGCAATATTTAGTAAATCCCCCGGCCTAGCGGGTTATATTAACATAACAGCAGTTGTTCCATCCTTTGTTCCGTCAAGCGTGATGGCCTATTATTATTATTCCACATTTTCACAGCCTTTTGTCGTGGCATTCTCTAAACTCGAAATAATTTATACCAACGAGATTAAGCTTGCTATTGTTGAATAAGTGCCTTCCGGGCAACATGGCAGATGTCAATTAAAACGCTACTCCTTAGCATTAGCGCGTGGGTCTTCCACTGGATCTTCAGAGTTTTTCAAGACACTATTGTGGAAAGTAGATGGTATTATTCCCTCCGCGGATATAATTATCGGGATTATATAAACCACTTTTTGAGAACACATTTCCTTAACTTCAAAAACAAGATCTGTATATTTCTGCAGCTTCTCATTGCGTTTAATGTTGAGGTTGTTACGGGATGGCTACGTCTATTAGGTAAGTTATTTTTTCCATTTTGCCGACTACTACTATATCTGGCTTATTATAGTTGATGGGGTTTGCTGTTACAATCCCCTGGTTCCAGAGAAGTTTGCATTGTTGTTTTCCAAAAAGAAGGCTGGTTCGTAAGTATAGCAGGGCTTATTTTGAAACTCTAACTTGTATCTGCTGCAGATTTCTATATGTACGATTTTCGCCACGTTGTTGTGCCTCCTGTTGTACTCCGTTTATTACTGTTATTATTTTATCCAGATTCACTTGATTTTGAACCTTCAAAGATATTCTAAAAATTCTTTCCGTAGTTCTTTAATGTCGTTTCTCATTTTTTACATCGGTTTTTGTCTATTTAAATTCTTCTCTACTTCTTTTTTTTTTTTTTTGATACCGAATAGAAACAGTGCATGTAATGTATCGTTTCTAAACGAGATGGATTTAAAATCATTTATGACCTTATACATGTGCTGTACTTTGACAGTCGTTAAGGACTCGAGTTACAAATGACATGGAAGAGAGTTACTTATTCTGAATGTAAGGAGGATGTTTACAATACGGTCGATCCCAACGGAAGGCAGCGTGAAAATAACATTCGTTGAATTGAATTTCACCTGCACTAGACCGGGCTCGAAATTTCGATGCCTTCACCATTTTTTAGGCTCGGTGAAGAAAACAACAGGAGACCGCCTTCGCTTCTTATTTTGTCGCACGTGACGTTTATTGTTTTTGAGAACGTTTACGTCATTTTCGAGAACGCGTGTCTCGGATCGGGTCATCAACAACGGATAGGTTACGTTATTTAATATACCTAAGTATTCCGAAACCGAACCGTTTAAGTTTCTATAGTAACTTTTGACCTTAACATTTAAAAGGCAGAGATCAGCTACAGTAAAGAAAATAAATTATAAATTCGAACAGAACATATACATATACATACGTACGTATATATATATATATATATATATATATATATATATATATATATATATATATTGATTCGATTTTTACGGGGATAATTTTACTTCAACTTTTTTATTTAATTACAGTAGAAACGAAAGGAAGTTTGTTCTTACGCGCGCACGGGTGTCGCCAGCGTTGGAGGTTGGAAATACAAAATAAATAATGAACAGATATTTATACGGCGAATGTACAATAAATCCTGTTTACTGACTAAAACCCTAGTGAAAACCGGGTTAAATATAAAATATTATTAACATCAACACTAAGCGAATTCTTATACTAATTAACTAGCGTGAGAATTATATTTAAAGATGACTATAATATGATTTGATACAATAATAATCCGCAGGCTCTACAATGTAAAATTAGTTCGAAGTAAATAAATATAAAAACCTTAATTTAATAACAAAAACACGTTCTAAATGGTAATTAAAAAAAGAAAAAACCAAAGAATAAAATTTTCGTATTACTTGTTGAAATAAAACGAAAACACTTAAATTGATATTTAAAATACATAACACAGACGCCGCCACTATAAAGTATTCCGTTAAATGCTTCCGTGCTTCTACAGTAAACTCGCTAAAATCTAAAATTTTCTAGTACTGGATGTTAACAGTGCAGCAAAGGCGAATTGTTTTAAAGCATAAGTACCCGCTGAGATCTAGCGAATAAACGATTTTATTCGTAACGACGAACTCGAAGTAAGGAATCGGTAGTCGTGCGGTAGCCGAATTTTTTTTTTTTCCTAACATCTATCTAGAATAAACGTACGCTCTAAAATTTCGCCGTTTAATTTACAGTATTCTTTAAAAGAAAAAGGCGTCAGTCGACAAAAATAATTTAAAAAAATCTGATGTGGACACCACATGACTTCCTTGTACGTATATTAAATTACATATACGCATTTTTGCTACCCTTCATTTAAATTTATTTCAATTGAAAGTGAGATACGATCCTCCAATTCTTTAATAAAAGTGGACAGTTACAGAAATGCTAAAATATTAGTTTTTATTAACATTAAATATTTACACGGTTATTAATTCAACTATCTTACCTGAAATATTAGGTTAGAGTAAAAGACCTTCGACTATTCTTTAAATAAATTGTTTACCTATTAATTCAATAATAAAAACCGATTATCCTACACCGTAAATTCAAAATTAGTATTTGTAAGCAGTATACAGGAGTTCATTAAACGGAGTTCTTTAATTATTATTAACTTTTATTTATACGACACACTAGAAATCTTGTGCGTATTACGCACAAGTGAAAAAATACTTTCAACAATCACTTTAAAATGAGTGCAATTCAAAAATCTATTTTATTTTTCTGTCAAATAATTAAATAAAATGATTTTTTTAAAAGTAAATCTAGAATTTTTATAATAATTTGCTAACTAAAATCCAAAAATAAAAAGATTGTAAATTATAATTTTTAATTATATTCAATAATCAGGTGTTTCACCAACTATATTACATAAACACGTATGTGATAATGCCTCTTAAATAACATATACACATTTATAAAACCACATATAATTTTATTTAACTAATAACTTCTGTTTTTTTCATTTTTTTTTTTATTGTTAATATTGAATAATTATTTATTGTAAAACTTCTTTTACAATCACGGGTTAATAATTATTAATAAATCAGCACCTTTAATTTACAACAAAAAGTTAAAAATATAAAAAAAGAGATGAAGGCTGATTCGAACCGATGTGCCTTCCCCTTATAGATCCAAATATTTCATTAATTAAAATCTCATTTGGCTATAACTCTGGAACTAATGAGAATAACTACAACTTATGATACATCGTTGAAAATCTCTCGATGACAGCTTAATACTGAAGTTAAGAAAAATTCCAAAATCTAGTTTTTGTTTTTGATTTTGAGCTTAGTTGGACGCTTTTGGTCCAGTCGATTGCAATCAAAAGGGATAGGTGCACAACTAGACGTTACAACAGTCCTAAATCCAAAATTTCAACATCCTACGGCTAATCGTTTTTTAGTTATGCGACATACATACGTACGTACGTACATACAGACGTCACGCCGAAAATAGTCAAAATGGATTCAGGGATGGTCAAAATTGATATTTCCGTTGAAATCTAAAAACCGAACTTTTTCGAGATCACAATACTTCCTTTACTTCAAGGAAGTAAAAACAATGCATTCTTTTCCTTAACAAGGAAGTAAAAAGAATACATTTGTCGAGTTGGTTCTTGATGAACGGGACGCGTATATTTCCGTCGGTCTATACTAGGAGCCGCATAATTTGCGGGTAATTTTGCATGGTACCTATGAAAAAAATAAGTAAAAAAAATGATTACACAATTATAATTATTAATCCGTGTCGTTTATTGCGTGTCGTTTTCCGTTTTATTATTATTTACATGAAACAGAAAAAATCAGGCTTTGCATTAGATTTTCAAAAAAGTATAATTTCCATAGCTATTTTTTTGTAGCGATTGAAATTTTAGTTCATTCATTTAGTTTTACCTAATTAATTATTCTTAATGTTACTTTATTTTTTTAATAATCGATCGCGATGAAAATTTTATATTCTAACATGCTTTTCACTTAACCCTTATTTATCATTCTAACGTGAAAGGGTTCAATAAACGATTGTTGAAACGCCAGGTTTTTTTTACAAAACAAGCATATTCCGAGATCTGATAAACGTTTTGCGACAAATCTGAAGTCGTTGGAATCATCAGTGCAATATGAATTCGACTTATAACCGTTTTAAAACTAAATAAAACGATTAAGATGCATAATCGAGATTTAAAATTATTTTATAAACTAAAAAGACTCGCTTGGAACGGCAGAAATTTCAAGCGAACTTACATCCTGTTGCAAGTAGTAAATTAGGTAATTTTCTTTTTCCTGCGTAAGCTTATCAAATATTTAATAATCCGTGAAAATAATTTTTATAATATCACAAAAAATACAATTTACGAATGAAAGATAAATTTTAATGTTGTAATAAAAATTTTCTACTTTTTTTTGATGACAACGTTACAAAATCATCCGGCAAGTTAATCGAGATCAGTAGCGAATTAATATTTAAACAAAAATAATTTAACAAAATAATAATAGACAGTAAAACAAAAATTCAAATAAACTAGATACAGAATTAAATATAATAGATTAATTACAGTAGATAAAAAGTTTTAAAGATTAAAATAACAAAAAGGTAAAGTTTAAATAGAGACTAAAATTAAGAGAACAAAAAATGCCATCAGAAGTCGAATAAAACGCAAGGATTAAAAACGAAAGGACCTCCTATCGGCCGCTTAGCCTTTGCGCATTGCCGTTTTAACATTGTACTTTTCTCAAATCTAGAAACTTCAACTGAAATCAAAATCCTGACTGAAGTAGCCGGAAAAGCAGGGTGACAAATTTCCTTTGAAAAAAAAACAGAATTTATTAACGCAATTCAAAAATAAATCGATCGATATAATAGAAACTAAGTACGCGAAAATTAAAAGAACCAACAAACGAGTTACACCAGACGATTCAGAAAAACTAGCGAAACAGAATAGATCCAAAAAATGGAAACGGCTTTTAAATCGCTCCTTAAAGAATATAACGTAAATTTAATAAATAAATCTCAAACAGACATCAGAACGCGAAGTTTATAATACCCGTCAGGACGGTTAACCTTTAATAAGAAAAACATAATCGAAGAACTAGAAGAAAAAGAAAAATCCTAGGACCCGTTTGAATTTCATCTTAGATCCAACAAAGAACTTTGCCGAAAAATACACACCTCGATCAATATAAGATAAGAAGTAATAGATAATAAGATAAGAGAGATAAGATAATAAGATAGAAGAATAAAACCACCCTCGACCTTTTAGAAAACAGGAAAAAAAACAAATCGCTTTAAAGAAACAGAGTAACATTTATCTAAACTGAAGATGAAGAAATACTCGTACACAACTCGGAACAAAAATAGAAAAAAACCGAGAGAAAAAAATTAAAATGAAACCACAAAAAGTAAAACGGACAGAACAAAGAAGAAAAAAATACAGAGAAAGAATGAAAATCTATTGGGAAAAAGCACGCGCAAAAAAGGTAAAGTTAGTTCAAGAAAAAGTATCAGGCTAATAATAATCGATAATAAAATCTAAATTGAAATAAAAATCTTCTATCTCTATTCACACTCGATTCGTGCAATTTTTTAACATTAAATTTGCTATTTTGGTCGGTAGAGCAAGGCGCTTTTTCCTCTACTTAACAGCCGTACACCTAAAAGCGCCTTTCTATAATTGCTCGGCTATGCTTAACGTAATCAAATCGTCTACATAAAGTAGTTAAATTTAAATCTATATTCATAAAATTCCTCTATTTGAATTATTTCTAAGATCCTACCTACAGTTCGTATAAATTGTTAGGCTTACTTTCCTCCTGAAAATGTAAGCGTTGAAGAAAGCTTTTCTTATAGAATTGTGTTATTTAAAAATTTTCTAAACCCATTAAAATACCTATTTTTGTTTTTTTTTTTAAATATTAACACGGCCCTCCTCACGAGCAACGTTTAATTTTACGTCGACAGAAGTTAACATCAGGTATATTTCGTATTTTAAAATGTTATTTAGCTTATAAAATCCGCAACGAATGTTAATAACCGGTTTCCGTTTTTAGATTTTTATTCATTATATAACACTCGAAATATTTATTTAATATTTGAAAATTTTTCCAACGCAGAGCAAAGATAAGAAGGTATAAAAATTTTTCAATCTTTTCAGTAGAGGTTGACAAGCTGTGAATTGTAAAACCAAATTTAATTAATATAAATTTAAGAGATGCCCGCCTGTTATCGCTTGGTAGTAATAGCTTACATTTTCCAAATTCCTGTGAGAAAATAATACGACGGCATTATCCGCACACCTGATCATTCTACAGCAGATAACTTTTACTTTCATTAAATCGTCTACATACGATAAGAATAAAACCTGCGAGGGTATTATCCCTTAACGTAATCCAAAACATGCGGTTTTTTCAGCGGTCTCTAGGGAGCGTACGTGGTAAAGACATGAGGCATAAAGACCGAGACCCGACCTTTGGGGTGAGACCCAGGAACGACATTGTCGGGCTTGCCCACCTCATTTCAAAGGTTAGAGGCAGGCAAAAATAAAAGATACAAACCGGCGAGCTGCCCTGTCGTGCCAGACGGGAAGGCCCGTTTGAGTTAAAAGGACAACCTCCCCTGAGCTGTGCTAAGCTTAATCCTGCGGTATCCAGCTCGGGAGAAAAAAAACATGCGGTTTGCATCGTATTAATTCAACGAATCTAAATCGTAACTAAAAAGTAATTTCACTAAGTGCAAGCGCGCGCGCGCACTAACATACACAACCGCACACGTGTATTATTTTATAACTGTCTAGCGGTATAGTATTCCAGTGCTAAATTTTTATCAAAAGTCAAAGTTTAATCGATTCCAAATTTCAGACCAGAAACCGCTTAAAAAAAGCCGGCAAAGAGTTTCATAACTTTTCTGGTGAAAGCTGGCAACGGTTCATAACGTTCTAGTCGGCGTAGAATTTCCTTAATCGAACTTTACCTTTCGTTTTTCCTGTTTATGCCGTCCTGTCTTCTAAATCCGCACCGAACGATCGCGAATATATCACAATTTTTTTAAAAGGACTTCGCAGCAAATGCACTACAGTTCACGATACTGCAGTTCAATAACTACAGTTCACAACAAAGCACACCGCACTACAGTTCACGATTCAATTGCGACTAACAACATAATATATACTAAAAATACCACAACGATATCGTTCAAGAACGTTGAAATACAACAACATGCGTCAAATACTTACTACAATAGTCCGATTAAATACTTAAACCTTGCTCCACGAAACCGTACGGCAGATATAAATTTGAATTCAGCACGTACGAATAAGATCTCATGTACAAGTAGTTTGGGTCGAGTCATTCTGTCACTCCCACGAGCAATTGAAATTATTGCTTTTATACGTATAATAATATACTATTAGCTATCACTTGTCCGGCGCTGTAGCACGTCGATGATGATTAAAAATTTTGTCGAGTCTTTGTTATCGATAACGATATTCAATGTTTAATGTTTAAAATCGATAATATCATTAGTAATGCTTCAGACCGTTATTCGGTTCAGTGAATGTATTTCAGTTACTAGACGCGGTACGAGATACAGGGTTTTTTTTATTTTGTTTTTTGTTTAACCTCCAGGATCACCGTTGGGTATTGCTTCAGAGGATGAGATGAATGATTTGTGGCGTGTGTAAAAATGCCACGCCTGAACGGGACCTCCGGATGAAGGCCGAGACGCTATCGCTCGCGCCACGGAGGCCGGCACGATACAGTGTTAACAGTTCATTTTTATAACGTTTTTAGTCGGCGTTGTTTGTGAGAATTTTAATTTACCCTTGTTTTTGTGCCGATCGGGTTTAAACGATGAGAGATTCAGTCGTGAATCAAACCGGAAAAATCCTTAAGTAGCTCCGAAAAAAAAATCTGCCAAGTATATATAACCTTATAGCAATACTAGTTACCGTTAATATAGGCGGATTGCTCGCGCAGCATACAATCCACGCCGTAGGATCTCAGTTCATACACAACATATGCTCCCTTACACATAGGCTATTTAAAACGGTACGTCATGTTTTGCTCGCTTTGTAATTTTGTACAGTTCATGGCATATACGCACACAGCGAAAGCACGGCTCGGTTTTCGCGGTAAGTTTTACCCGGTCACGCGGAGTAGGAGATTTGCGTCAAAGCGGCAATATAAATGGTAATGAGTATAATCTATAACCCTGAAACTGCAATCGCAAACATTGCCCGTAAAGCAAATAGCGCAACAGGCGTTAACGAAAGAAAGTTTTTGATATAACAAAGAAACAGAAAACTGATGGTAAGCATGTTAGCCCTAAATAATCTCGAAAGCGTATTAAAACGATTGAAAAGTTGGACGATTTTTATTAAAACCGCTATCAGAAAAAATTCATTCGTTTCCTTTCAATCACGTGCTTCCTAATTTGAACAAAATATTAAATGCGTGCAACCAGTTTCATTTTACATTTATGTGCAACCGAATCGGTCGAAAGGCGATCCTTTCTGTGATTACACAAACTGTTGTGATTATACAAACTGAAATTGTGGTGACGCTCATTTTTTTGTCGTTATTAGGATTTTTTTTAACTTTCGTTTTACGAATATCAAATTTTAAAAATTTGTTTCGATTTATCACTGAAGTACTCCATGACCTAAGGAATTGGAAATTTTATAGCCGCATTAACAAAGATCCGCCGATTCAACCTATATTGAGCCAACCCGATCCGGTCGCGGTCCTTACACTCGATTTTTCGGAGATCAAATCTAATTATTTAAACTTAATCATTTTATATTTAATCAACTGAAGACCGTTCTTTTTTAAAAGGCCACGTTTTAAGAATTTTAAATCTTCCTAACGTCACCTGGTACTACCCGAAGGACTCATTCCGTCGGGTCTTCCGACTAAAATCCTAGCGACTACGCTTTCGTTCCCCGTTCGCTCCACGTATTCTACCCGGCGCATTCTCCGACTCCTATTAATACTAACTACGCGTATATATCCGCGCTCGAATATAATCTACGCGGCACAAAGTTCTGACGTTTCTTTTGCTGCTCAGTACGTTCATAATTACAGAACAGATATTTTTCTCAGAATTTTATTTTCAAGAACTGTAAACTTCCTTTCACTCACCGATCTCAACGACCAAGTCTCACAACCGTAGAAGATACATAAGAACCGGTAAAATTATTGTTTTATAATTTTCATTTTAACCCTTTTTAATAGTAATCGAGAACTCGATGGCTTAATCGCGTTATAAACAAACGCGTTTATAAATGTAACATTTTATGTAATTCCTTACAAATTTTATTAATGCAGGTTAGAATCGTTCCTAGTTAAGTAAATCGATCGACCCTTTCAAAAGACCTACTCGCGCCAAGAGTAACCCCAAAATTTGAGCCGCTATCCATCGTCATATACTGCGTTTATAATTTCTCTTCGTTCACTTTTTTCCCGTAGCGAGTAATGACTTTGGCATCGTTTTCAGCCGTATTTCTACTGTCATCTATTACGTTCAAATCAACCGCACCGCTTAGTACGTCGATATTTCTGCTCAAAGATAAATCTTATGTTGTAGTTCCTACATTTCTGATAACTTATTCTTACGCAAAATTGAGAAAAAAAGGCGCTTCGCAATGCTTTAACCCGTTACAAATATCAAAATCACCGAAAAACCGATTCCCTGCACGAAGTCTACCGTTAGAATCGTCGTATACGCGTTACAAAATAGAAGTAATCACTCGTTTTACGATGCACGTCACATTTGTCGAAGAAGAAACTACACGACACGATCAGATAGTCGAAGGCGACGAACCGTTATAACATTACTTACAATATTGCCGTCTGAAAAGGACTTATCTAAGCGTTGAAAAATTCTTGTTTCGTTTAATCGTAGGTAACAATCCTTAAACGAACGAGTCATCTCTAAAAACAGCATTAACCACCCCGTCCGCATTAAAGCCGCTTACAATTATAATGTATTTATACTTGTAGAGACTACTGAAGAAAGCCCATCGATTTGACCGAGAAAAAAACCAAAAAAACCGGAATACAAACGTAAAATAAGTATAAGGTTACTAAACTTGACATCTACGTAGACTTTGGGCCGAAATACCGTCGCGGCATTTTGTCCTACGAAATCCACCAAAGCGGACCGACAAAAGGAGAAGTAAACACAAAAGAAAAAAATTAGAAAGAAGCGATATAAAGAATAAGGCGACGTAATTACTAAAACGTTCTTTAAAAATAAGATATACGTACCGGTAACTTTATATATACTGTTGACCCTCTGTACGTGTCTCGTCATAACTTCGATGCAAGCTTCTTCCGTGCCGTATTTCTGATAGAATAGATGATCCGCTTGTAAATACAACATACAAGTAGTCTTTTTAGGATCGATGGCCGCTCTCTTATGTATGTGTTGTCTAGATAACAACCAATCGTCGTGAAGCATAGTACTGTGGCCGGTCCCTCCCATTATATTGTGTCTATTACCGTCGACCGAATCCTCGCCGACGTTGGAAATAACGCCGTTTTTACTCGTACCGACTAATATTTTATCATTAAACGATCTAATAATTGTTGTATTTGGTCCGACTTTTACTATACGTATTTTATTATTACTATTATTATTATTATTATTATAATTTTTGTTACTATTATCACTGGAAGATGATGAGGATCCAGTCGGAGTCACACTTCCGTCATCCAACTGGTAAACAGTACGCTGCGTAGAATTATTATTAAAATTATTATCGGTAATATTTACAACAGTCTTTGAAGATAATTCGATATTATCATCGAACATCATAAGCCATCTTTTATTTCTACTTCTATGAGGTTTTAAATGTCTATTTTTTAATAAAAAAGACGGCATATGATTTTTTTGTAATTTTTTATACAATTTTTGCGACGCGCAAGTCGCGGTTACAGGTTTTCTAACGTCCGAACCTTTATATACAACGGTATGAAAATAGTTTGGTAATGTAAAATTCCGCCGATAGATATCGTCGTAGCCGTCGTTATAACCGACTCCACTGGGATCGTATTTATTATGATGATATGTTTTTTTTGTAGGCGGTAAGTATCTACTGATCGGCTCTATATAATATTCTTCCGATTTTGTCAATATCGTACCGTCCAATAAACCATCTGATGTTAACAGACCTCTAACGACCGCCTCATCGTCATCTGTAACAAAACAAAACAAACAGTCAATGTCAATTACGATTCTGCAAATTTAATAAAATTAATATGTACATAAATATATATATATGTTATTTGCAAGAAAGAATCAGGAAGACCGGCTAAACGCAATATGCGCCTCGGCCTCTCCTTAACGACAACCGGACAGGTTCTTATGCGAAGCTGCCGGCACAAAATAACAAATGCACGAGGATGACGTTCGTAAAAAGATTATATCCTCAGCACAGATTCAGGAAGTGACGTAAACCGATATTCCGAAGAACACCGCCGAGGACGAAGGGATCGATGATGACGGGAGAGGACTGACTGAAAAAAGTAACGTCGAATCCGCCTACAAAGGGCATAAACATCTCTACAAGGAGTTTCAATGTTCTCTCTTGCGGGTGGGCGTCGATCACGGCCGCAATTTACGAGGATTATCTTTATCCGATTCGGAGGCCGCACGATACTCAACTACCGCCTCAAATATATTTTACAACAAATCACTTTTTCATCTACACATTAAAACACAGACTTTGTTAAAAAGAACATCGCTATGAAAGGTACGTGAAATATACAAAACTGAACGATAAAATATTAAGAACGAACTAGTAAAAAAAATCTGTCGATATCTTCAACTAATTTGAAGAAAATACGTGCAAAATTTAATCGGTTTTTAATTTTTTAAATTGAAATTTTAACAGCGTTAATCAATTATCTTAATTTATAAACTAAATATGTTGTATTTATGTCGATTTAAAACATAAAAACCGCTTTACCGATCCGATTAATTCTCTTACTTTGAGAATGAATTTTAACCGGAAATCTTTCTAGATATCTTCCTCATCTGATTTTAGTAAAACAGAGAGCGTATCGAAATTTACAGCGTCATTTATCACGCAGAAATATTCTAAGTTATTAGCTAAGTTGTGTTTTGTAAGAGACATACGATTCCTGTAGATTAAATTTTGAAAAAACGAATTTAGTAATGAAAATCGTGCAAAATATTATCGGTATATCTGAACAAATATTTTTGCCGGTAAGCGATCGGCGTTTCTACGGCTACTATTTATACAGTCTTATACATTTGTACTGTAAAACATTTTTTATACTGCTTATACATCGTACTATTAATACATTTTTTATAAAACTATTTCGAGGCGTTTGTATTTTCACGTTATCTCTGCGTTCCGTACAGATTTAAAGCAAATGATTTTCGCTTCAAAGGCTTTATTTATTTAAATGTGCGTCCATTATTTTCATTTATATGTGTTTTACTCTTCGGAAAAGATTACGCGTGAACGATATAACCTCTTTTGCGAGGCACAAAGAACGAACTAAACTTACTACTAACTACAGATAACAATTTAAATAATTAAAATCTTATCGATTTTTTTTTTTCATTTAAAATATTGACAAATAAACCGCCCCTTCTTGATGAAAGATCGATTTATATTCTATCAATTTTTTGCTGATCGCACGAGTTGATTTTCATTAATGATAATTTGATATTGTTCTGTGCCCGTAAACCAACATTTACGGGTGTTTTAACAGATGTAAAATTCTGTTGAGATGCTCAAGTCCGATTTATTCGGTATCGAAATCAAACCGTACTGTTGTGTTTTGAAGCTAATTTTATCAAAATGTTTATTACGCTTACCGTACGCATATTCCCGTCAAAGGTATAATTCTATCTCTTAAAGTTCCCCCGATAAGTCTCGGTGAGTCTTCAACAAACCAAAAATTTGATGCGATATCATTATTTGACGTCCGTAAATAAGAATTACTGTTGTAATTCGATCGGTTGATACATTACCATTAGATATCTAGAAAATTTGAAACGTTAACATTTTAAAGGATAGCTTTTGTATGCGTTTCTATCATCCGCTCTTTTATTACCTAAGGGTTTTAATAACGGGAGTTATTTATTATATTTTAATTATCGCGATACTTAAATTTTTATTGTCGATAACGAATGCCCACGCATGTGTGTGCGCGAGCACGCGTCCGTAATAATAAAATTACTATTGTTTTTATCATGTTTATTTTAATTTTTTTATACTTATCTATATTTTATTACAATATAGCTACTGAAAGTAGAAGCGAGTCTTTTTTGAATAGTAATTACATAAATAAATAAAGAAAAGGGCGATGTTTTAATTGTATTATTATTACTAAACATATGTGGAGGTCAAATACCGGCAAAAGGCAACAGCGGGAGGAGGGATGTCGAATAATGTTTCACCATTAAATGCTGTTTATAATGTCCTCTGTTTTTGTCGAACGGGACAAAGCCTCCTAATTATGTAGTCGGTCAGCTCTGCCAACAAATCCTATTTCCACGAGTCCTTGACGCGAGCTCTGGGTGCACGCTAGTATACGAGTATCGTTATGTAGCAGGATGGAAAACGGTGGAAAGGAGAAAACTTGGCGCCTTAAAACCGATTCGCCTCGGCTACGGTACGTTAACCCTAACAGAAGAGTTCTTGGCCTTACAGGATGGAGGCTAGAACGACGGGCCAGCACTCCATCATCTCTCTCCGGCCAAAATTCCTACAGGAAAGCCTCAAAACAGGATCGGGAATTTGGTAATTACCGCGAATATTACGGAATAAGATTATAAAGGGAAAGAGTATTGTAAGAAGGTTCGGTTTTGTGGAATAACCGTATCTCGGTGAAAACTAAACGTAATGTTTTTAAAACTTTAGTCGGATCTGAACTCCGGACTCTACACGAAACGATGAAACAGAGACTAACGTCTGTAGAGATGATGTACTGAAGGAAATGTTGCCAAATTACACTGATGGATAGAATCAGAAGCGATAGAGTAAGAGAAATTATGAAGGTTACGTCATCTTTGATAGCGAATGTAGCAATTAGACGGCTAGTACGGTACGCTCATATGCGCAGGATGGATCCAGACGGATCGCCTCTTCAATGTGCAAATTGGCAATCGTCAAATAGAAGGAAGAAAGGAAGGCCACGGAGAATGCGGGTCGTGATGCGGTGAAGAGTACGGAGAAGCTCGGTTTGTTGGACGAAGCGATTTAAGATAGGAAGGCTTGGAGAGTAGGATGCGGGAAATAGACGTAACGGCTGTAAAAAAAACGCTAAATAAAATTAACTAAATATATATAGCGCAAACCGGCAAAGACGTACATAACCGGGAAGCTAATGCTCTGGCTACCGACGGCTTTGCCCTTGACAGATTACAAATTAGGAGACAATTGAGCGCAGTATTAAAGCATGCAATTGCAATGCAAAAAGTTTTGTAAAAAAAAAGTTTATTCTACTATTTGTGTAAAATTTTGAGATACGGAGCCCACGATGACCATATATCCGTAATATCTTCACCTACTGAACCAAAAAAAAGAAAAACAAAAAAGAAATATAGTAGTATAATAATAGATAATCCACATTGAGCAGTTATTGTACAAAATTTCATAAAAATCGGTTAATCTAGTCTAAAGATACCAAGCAAAATGAAAACGGATGGAAAAAATTAGGTTTATTACCCGTAACTTCTGAATTAAATCGCCCAAATACACAACCACAGTAACATACTGATGTAATGGAATCATTTAATTTGTACAAAAATCTGACACCGCATTACTTCCTTGAATGCATATTAAATTATACGCATTTTTAAAAATTAAAAATACGTAACATTTTATTCAATTATAACTTCTGATATTTTTTCAATTTTTTTTTATTGTTATTACTGAATTATTATTTACTGTAAAACTTATTTTACAATAAGAGGTTAATAAATTATTAATAAATCAATATATTTAAATTAAAAAACAAAATTAAAACAAGAAAAGGAGATGAAGTCTGATTTTAACCGTTGTGTATTTAAGATCATCCCCCCTTATAAGATCCAAATATTTCATTAATTAAAATTTCATTTGCCTGTAACTCTGGAACCGATGAAAATAAGTACCACTTACGACGGTCTATCGTTGAAAAAGCTCTCGATGAAGTCTTATTACTGCAGTTAAAAAAAGAGTCCAAAATCCAGATTTTTTTGATTTTGAGCTGTTTTGGACAATTTTGGCTCAGTCGACTGCAATCAATAGGGTAGGTGTACAACTAGATGTTACAACAGTCCTAAATCCAAAATTTCAACATCCCACGGCTAATCGTTTTTGGGTTATGCGAGATACATACGTACGTACAGACGTCATGCCGAAACTAGTCAAAACGGGTTCAGGGATGGTCAAAATGGATATTTCCGTTGAAATCTGAAAATTTTCGCGATCACAATACTTCCTTTACTTCGTACAAGGATTTAATAATGCGATCCGTCGTGACTTGAATAAGTCCAGAAACAACAAAACAAAAAAAGGTTTGTTGTCTTGATTCCTTTATTGGAGGTTTAGATAGTATCTCGGTTACCTAAGGAGAAATAAATTATATGAAAAATTTTACCTAACCTTTGAGTAAATTTTTTGACACACGGCTTGGAACCCGAAAGGTCTGTACGTACCCGCTCCACGACCGATTACGAGCAAAACTAAATCGTATACAAAAATCAACGTGCCAAATTTTATCAAAATCTAGTCTTGAGATAAAAAAACGGCAACAAACATACATTCTTCGTGAAATTTTCAATGCTAAATTTTTTTTTTTTTACTTAACAGGGGGGTTATAGAAAGTGAAGTGTAGCAAAACCCTCGACGTACAAAATTATACCCGATTAGTTTACGTTTTCTTATGTAGTTCACCGCATAGTTATACGGTGTAATTATATAGCCGGAACAGTTTCTAATAAAATATACAAGCGATGAATAATTTCAAAACACACTATATTAATATATATTTCAATTGCTGCTATTAAATTCTACTCTGGTTAACTAAGAGAAATAATTTTGCAGAACACAAATAAATTAAAACGAACAAGAGATAAATATTAAAAATTAAAAAACACTACTTCCCAAAAAAACATTGCTTTTTAATGTAGGTAATGCGATTAATTACGTCCATTTCTGAGTATATCAGTTAATTTTTGTTCCGATTTCGTTCCGTCGTGATTTTCGACGAGTATTATACTACAAAATACCCCGTTTGAATCTTGAAAATCGGACGGTTGTCGGCAGATATATTATAAGAGCACCCGATTGTAACTCCCAAAACAGCGCCTCAGGGGCACCCCGTTTGTTACCGGTCGACGGTGATGATCGGACTAGCCTCGCACAAGGGGCTCGTATCATCTCAGTGCTCTCTAGCCTCACACACAGTCCCCAAGAGCAGCCCATTATTATTATTATTAAACAAATTTTTTTTATTAATTTATTTAATATTATTTTACTGAACATAAATTTTATTCTATTAATTTTTTAATAATTACTTATTCGACCGATTTGAATCGTTCAATTTAAACACGGCTAATACAATGATAGAGGCTCACAGTTCACGTTCATAAATTCAATTCATTAAAGTTTGCGCTTCAACCGAAAAATTTCCACTACCGCTTATTTACTTTCTTTGCCTGTTTAGCCTCCGGAATTACCGTTCAGATATTACTTCAGAGGATCAATGACGATGATACGTACGAGTGTAAATGAGTGTAGTCTTGTAAAGTCTCAGTTCGACCGTTCCTCAGATGTGCGGTTAATTGAAACCCGACCGCCAAAGAACATCCGTAGAAAAATAATCGACTTTACTAGGACCTGAACGCTAAAACTCTCGACTTCCATATCAGGTGATTTGCGAAGACGAGTTCACTACTACTTACTACTACTTATATATAGCCAATGACACTCACGGTAAGGTACGGATTTAAACGCGGGGTCGTACATATAAATCGGTTCAGTCGTTGAGATACTGTGGTGGAAAAAAAAAATACACAGTACATGTATGCATACATCCTAAATACGTTACTCTGCTTTTGGGCAGTCGTGTAAAAAACTGTATTTAATCAAACACGAATCGGTATCGGTAAACCTATGAATCTACTTTAATAATGATGAATATATAAGTACTATCAGTCGGATTTACATTACACGATTCTCATACGTAAAAAATCAATTTTTCATATTGAAATAAACAAGCACGATTTAGCAAAATGAATGGATGCGCAGAACGATATAAATCGGTGAACGGAAGTAAAAGGGGTTGTGGCGGTGCATGTGATCGTGCACAACACAATACCTGTACTAGTATTACCTACTGGAAGTATAAAACTACTCACCTATTTGGAAAAAAAGTAAAAAGAAGCGACAGAGAGTACTACTAGTAGTAGCGCGATAAATTTCACGTAGAAAGGAAAGGAAAAGAAGAGTAAAAAGGTAAAAAGGAAGAGTGAACGAAGAAGCGTAGCGGAAGGGGGAATGACGCACAGGAGGAGGGAGGAAGAAAGGAAGAGGCTTCTTGGCTATCTGTATGGAAATCTTTTCAATATATTTTCTTTGTAACGTTTGAAAACAGCCACCTATTTCACCTTACGACGACCCTACAGCCTGCTTGATCGAGTAACGTTTGCGCCCTATTCTTCTCCGCTCTTTCACGGCGCTTCTCTTCTCGATATCGGCAAAGAATATCAACTTACATTAATTTGTCTTACGTTTTATATTATTCCACATAAATAATATTAACGATAATAAAACGCTCTGAGAGATCTTCTATGAACTAAAACAAGATCGATTGCGTTTTTTCTCGATTTCAAGTACAAAAAAATCTGATCCGATTAACCTATTATTTTCTTCTATTTTAAATTAAACAAAGAATTTCAAGTTTCCCGCTACATCGTGCATCTTTAAATATTGCGCTTTACGTGTTCAGTTAATAACTTTATACGTTTTTCTTAGCCTGGATGATATTGTTTTATGTTTCACCCGGAAACTTAAAAAATCCCTTTCGGCACGCCGTAAGGCGGACGTAGATTTCATCGGTGCAAAGTAGGGGATAAAAAAGACTTCCACCTTAAAGTTAAGAAAAACTTGTACGTATGGAACAAAATTTACTCGATACGACAACGGTTCCATGCAAAAATAAGTTTCACATATTTATCGAACGGCAAGACCCATCTTCTTACAATTCCAGCAACATTTTGGTCATCCTTTGCCTTTAGGATCGGTCATATCAAAGATTGTTTGAGATAAATGTTTTAGGTGATGTTTAGAGGACCTTAAACCACTTTAAACATATTTGATACTGTGCCTATTAAGGGAGGTATTATTTTTTTGTATTGCAAACCCCACTTTTTCCACCCCGTGGGTCAATGGTTTGTGATATCAAAAACCTTTACTTATATAGGTTTTAGACCCTTATCCAGAGAATAGTAGGAACTTTAAACCAATTCGTTATTTTACTTAATAAGAAAGTTATAGCGATATTTTTTTTTAAAAAGGACTCTCCATTTCCACCCACATGGTCCGATTTTCCCCAATAACGAACTCGACCGAGATTTTTATATTTTATGTATAAATTTGAAAGTGAGGAAACTACGGCAGTTATCGTATCCACAAGAAAGTGAAATATATATATATATATATATATATATAAATGCACATATAAATTTTTGAACTGACCAAGGTTTTGGGGTCTGGAGGATGTAAAACGAGAAGAATGTCGAAATTTCCCGGAAGTCGAATCACGGTACCCATTACAATAAGTAGCTTTGTTATGAAATCTACCTAAAAACAAATAAATGTACATACGGTAAGTTACAAGCTTCACTTTCCAGTGTTCCTTCACGTATCGGATCTTATTTATTCACCGGTGATGAACAAAGACAAAAAATATATATGAATATTTACGCCAATAAAAGATAAAAATCAGTAAAATTTTAATCGGTATAGACCTAAACTTGGACCGAATAATACGGCTATTTTGCATGCGTTCTTCTGGTAAATAAATATTTTAATATGTAATATTGTGGTGTGATATTATGTGTATTTTTTTATATATAAGACTGACGAAACGTAATTTGGATAATTTTCATTCACTGATGATGCTGATACATTGATGCGGCGAAACGTGTATGAAAAAATACTCGTACGACAAATGTATGGTATGACGATAATAAGAAAATTATGTGTTTTTAGTAAAAAAAAAAATTGTAAATATATACACCATACGATTAAAAAAAAAATGCTGATCAAAAGGTTAATATGTGTGTGTGTGTGTGTGTGTGTGTGTGTGTGTGTGTATATATAATAACGTTATTTCCTTTAATTCTTATCCCCCAGAATTTTTTTCACTGAATAAGTTTCTCCACTTTCTTTACGATATAATTATATCGTTATATATATTTTATTTGACAATAAAATTATAAAAAGGCATCAAAGTGTTCGGAGGTTTAGAATGTAAATTTATCGATGAAGGCTTAAAATAACTGTACAAAAGGTATTAAAAATAATGACGTTTTAGGGAACGGGTGATGTAGTAAAAAATAGAATATCTTGAGTATTTAAGAACGATTTTAGGGTGAGGAAAATATTCTAAAAATTCATTTAATAATTCGGAAAATGAGAAAGATGTCGTGAAACGTAAATCAGAGAGACTCAGAATTTATTTAGAACCTTATCTTCGATAAGGTCCTCAAAAACGGGGAATTATCTTCAGTTTAAAATCTCAAAAAAAAGTTTCTCTGGATTTTGTTTCAGTTTCTATTACCTTTAACTATTATCCTTTGAAGATTTTCCGTAAAATACGTCCTCAGACGGTAAACCTTAAAAAAAACGTTACGATATTTTCAAGACGGAACTCTTGACAGACCTCTTCCCCCTCCAGTGTTCCGTGATCGAAATAAAAAAAAAATAATAAATCGGATCTTTTATATTATAATCCCGCAACAGTTTCTAAATACTCGCTTAGAATAATCTACAACTACCTTTTTAATTGACATATTAGTAATAGTAGTTTTTAATTAAATTCCTTTTTAAAATTTAAAATCCCAACAAGTCTACGTCAGTATTAAAATATTAAAAAAAAAAAGAAGTAATTACGATATTAAAACACTATAATATTGCATTGATTTTTAATCACATCACCTATTTATTTTACGAAATAAGTCGGCATTTTCAGCATTTTTCTTTTCTTTTTAAGTGCAGAATAAACGCGAAACATATGTTGTTTTTTTTGGTCAAGAGAGAAAGCCCCACAAGTGAACATTTCATCCGACTGAAAAAAAATGCCGGTAAACGATTACGAAATTTTACCCGACGTTAATTTACCAAAATTTTAAAGCGGAAAAAACACAATAAGATTAAGCCTTCGAATAAAATTTATTTAATTTCGTATAAAAATTGCAAATATTATTAGGATGCTACGAATGAAAAAATTAAATAATATTTAGTACAATGAAATTAATAAGTTTATTAAATAAAATAAACCAATAAAATTTGGGAAATATTATTATTATTATTATTAGATTCGTTATCAGTAACAACTACAATCGCTATTGAAAACAGAGAAAATAGTGTTTTTATGGGTTCGGGTGATCGGATACCGGAAGCAGATTTTGATCCCCAATTGTGAAAAAAAATCAAAATGTGCAGTAAAAAATATTTGGATCCGATTTTACCTTCCTGATCAAACGACTTAATAATTTAAAAATTACGCACTACTAAAATAAAAATTGAAAAAAAAAATTCTTAAGTAAAATATGTCGGGTCCCGATCGACTTCCTTAACGAAATTTATTATCAAAATTGACGTTTTTATCATCAAAATTATACTGTGTTTAGAGTAAAACTCAAAGAAGGGAAAAAATTTAATAAAAAAACTTGGGTTCCATTCGATCCCTTGCTCGATAGTATTTTTAATAACAGCGACGTGAAAAACCGATAAAGTATAAAAAATTATAAAAATTTCAAAAAAACGTTATTAATTCTTAAGCCGGGTCCCACGGGAACTCTTTAAAATAAAAATTCCCGTGCGGTGTATATTAATGCTGGTGTACATTAATACCAAGATACAGAAGGATTTTTAATCTTAAAAAAACTTCAAATATTTGTAATTTTAAATACGAGTTCCACGCGATTATCTGTTTGGGATTTAAAAATTTAATTAATGGAGAAATGTCTAATAAAAATTAGTTTACGAAAAAATACGTACCGTGATACCCCTTATTCGGTAGGTCGAAGGTCGGTAGGTCCCCCACTCTTAACAGATTAACTTAAATAACTTAATTAGTACTCTCATCGTATTTAAGCTCAATTTTCTACGACTGCTATACAAAGATTAAAAATTGCAAAAATCCATCAAAATTAGGTTCTATTTTTAAATGTCACAAATATAGAACTTTTGCGAGACTTTTCGAATAATTCATGTTCACACCGGGCGTACCGGTGGGGGAGATATTAATCTAAATACAGCGTAGAGCCACAGCCGGGAAAGTAAAAATGAATATATTTAAAAAATTTCAATCGGTTGCGGCTCAGCGCATAAAGGGAAAGCATAACGACCGTACAAAATTTTGGGTATCGGCGGTTTCGCAGGTGTTGACGTTTCAAGATCCTCTTAGTACATATGTACGTACGTGCGCGTGTTACCTACATTTGTGTGGTAGTACATATGCGTGCGCGCGCGTGTGTCTGAGTATACAGTTAAACAAAGTTCATTTACGAATTAGTTTCGTTAAAATAAGTTAAGCCGTTCATGCGAAATCTAAATAAATAGATCTCGGAATAAAATACAGCTTCACAGTTGTATGAAAAAATAAAATAAAAAAACAAATACTTTAGCAATTAAGATACAAGTAAATAAAAAATAAATAAATTTATATATGTATGTATGTTTTACCTAAAAAAAAAAAAACAGATTAAATTTCCAATTAAATCAGTAACATCTTGGGAAATTAAATACAAGAGTGAAGTCAATCTATTATTTAACTAACTTTTGCCAAGGAGCAAACCATGGAGCAGTATCTCACAGTACATGATTTAGTAGACCAGTAAACATATTTCGAAACATATACGAAAAGCGGCTGTAAAATACGATACGCTCTTTTACCGCTCGATCGGTTATACAATCACCCGGATAAATTTAATTCTTAAAAACGTATTCATTGTTCGGTAAAAAATATTTATAAAAAAATTAAGGTATGAAAACTCCCATACATACGAGATAGAATTGGAATCGCTTTGTTTTAGAGTTACGGCCCAGATTCCAGCTCGAAGGACAAATAAGTGCTACACTAAAATTCTACGGACGTAAATTATTAAGGGTTTCACGTGCAATCTTTATGAAAAAATGAGGAATTATACGATCTGGGAATTTTATATCGGGTAGTTTCAAAGAAAACTGTTGTATAACGCAAAAATTGGAATCTAAAAACACGCTTTACAAAGTTTGACCTAAATTTATATCGATAAAGTGTCAATAAGTAAATAAAATTGGAAGACAAAATTTGTAGAAAATTTAATTTAATTCTGAGAAAATTGATAGTAGTGAAATCAATAAAACCCGAATGAAATTTTAAACGATTAATTTTTAACGAATACCAAATGCAAAAAAAAAATCCTGAAAATGTTGGACTACCAATGACAAGTAAAAACGTAAGCGTTATTTTTTCTTAAAATAAAGGGCACCTGGTACCTTGAATCTCGGTAATGTTATTTTTTCTAACTTTAAGACCCGTTATCGCAGGACACAATAGGAATTCAATACGGTTGTTTTAATATAATAGTTTTTTCATACTTTTACTACAAAAATCATTTCGCTTACGATTTTTATTCATTTCGTATCGTTTGAAAAAAGTTATGTATCTTAGAAAACATAAATTATTAGGTGTTAAAAAACTCAGTAGCTGTGTCTTGCATACACAAACGACTGTAAAAATCTAATTTTCCTACTTTAAGAGGTTCGTAAGATAAAACGGGACGCAATTTTCGGAAAACGATTAAAACATCATTTACTGCAGGTCCAGTAAATACATATTGTGTATTATCTGGGTCTTCTTTTTCATCATCCTTTTATTCTGTTCGACTACTTTCTGTTTTTCTTAGGTCCATCTTAAAAACCTATTTTTGGTTCCCTTTTTTTTTGTTTTCCGTAGGAGGAGAAAAAAGCTCTGCCAGCCGTCGCCAGGCCCGCCTCTGACGGCAACTACGGCGGGGCTCTTACTCGCTAAAAAATCTCCCCCTCTAGTCACGCAATTTTTGCTTGCTTACGATCGGTTTTTATTCGACGATAGTCCACGATATTCCACAGACAAAGCGCGTGTGAACGGTTTTCATCTGTCGAGATTTCACGAAAATAAATAGCCCGTACTGCACGCTTCCTGTTTTTTATACTACGTGTATTTTTTCTTATTGCAACACCAGAATAGTCCTGAATTTCATCGATAAATTTAATTGTCAGTCGACCCTTTACTGAAATTGTTTTACCGTCTTCTAACAAAACATTCTTCAAGTCTCCGCGAAAGTCTCGCAATCGAGAGCCCATCCGCTTCTGAATACGACCAAAATTTTACATTTAAGCAAAACTGACAAAATGTTCCTGTATAAACGTTATACTTCCCTTTCGTAATAACTAGAGTGCCGACAAAAAAGAAATAATCCTTAAATAAATCTTCAAATTTGGGATTTTTCAGCGAGTAATGCTTAGCAAAAAAAAATCAATTTTGTCACTAAAAATATTATATTTGCTTATTTTATTGTTTACACGCGTAAAAGAAAATTTTAAATATATAAAAATGCAAAAAACTCGAATTTACAAAAAAAAAAAACACAAAATACCATGCGCCCTTAATAATTATCATTTAATTATATCATTCGATAATATTACAATAGCCGCTTAAAATGTCACTTCCAATGTCGAATTTATGGACGCCAGAAAAGCCGCGTGACGGGAAAGTCCTACAACTGCGGGTTGTTTGCGATGCACGGCTTACGCGTAAAATATTTATTATTTTATTTAAATGTAATATTCTTTTGTTTATTTAATTCAGTGCTTCTAACTAAAGCGCACGCGCATACCGTATTTAATTCACGCGGGTGTGGCGGTGCTACCAGCGACGGTCGTCAGTAACTAAACTGATGCAATTTCACGGTTCACATAGAACAAATTTCGCCGGTCGGTCGGCAGACCGGTATAACCGCGAGGCTTAACGACCAGGTACAAATCGACCGGACGATCGAGTTCGAGACCCGGCCAGACTGGAGTTACATTTTTACACTTTATTTTTACACTTATTTTTACACTAAATATTAATAATTTATTTAATTCTGCCGCTTACCTGTGAAGTCACAACATAGCAGACGACGACTACAACAGAATTTTTTGGGTGGGAGTGCGATTTTACAAATATTATTTTTTAATCGTTAAGAAATGCGCCTAAGAAAATTACGGCCTTAATTAAGCGAAATCTCGAGATTTCGCCTAATAGAGCAAATTCACAAGTCAATGTAGAGAAAAATCACTGAGGGTGACTTTGCTCCACAGCCTCACTCCCTTGACCTTTTAAGCTGAAAATTTAACGGCATCATTGCCTCATATAAAGAAGTAATCTGACCATCTTTGGTCAAAATCGGGGCGGTAGTTCCAGAGATATAAGGTGATACCGAACACACGAACATTAACATAGGGAAAATTTCCGTCCGGCTGTTTGGTTTTTGGCTCCTTAGGTGTCAAAACGTAAAGATCCGGTGAATACCGCATATTCCCAAATCGGATCGATTACAATACCGTTCCTTCTTTCGCTATCTAGAAGGGAACGTAAAAGCGTGATTTTCGATTCGTTTTTTACAAATCTTTTTTTTTTTAATTATTGGAAATAACCTTTTTTTTTAATTTTCATGTAACACAGCATATAAAACCGCTAATTTTGCTTAATAATTTGTGTCCGTAGAAATTTAGTCGGTGTATCGTTATTTTTTACCTTTAAAATAGAAATCTGGGCGAAATTTTTCGCTAGTCGTTATTCGAAAACAACGCGTTTCTAGATCGATGTTTATATTTAACTTATTTTAATGAGAAAGTTACACCGACCTCCGTGGCCGAGTATGTAGGTAGCGTTTCGGTACGTGACGGACGTCCTTCGTGAGGAGGTCCCGGGTTCGAATCCCGGTCAGGCATGGTATCTTTTCATAGCTAGCAATTTCTACCGGGCTAATGATCAGAACTGTTAATGCTCGCTTTTTCATAAAGATAATAATAATAATAATACGAGTAATATTGCAGAAACTCCTCTTTATTGAAATATACACGGTATATTTCAATAAAAAGTTTTTGTTTGTGTCCGACTCCACGAATAATAACCGCCTCAGCATTTATCTGGACAAATCGAGGTCGTTAAACCTTGGATAAGTACCTTTTGTAGCGTCTTTATAAAACACAATTAACAATAAAATATATAAAGAGATATTGTAAAATAATAGCGAAGTTGTTGTATGAAGATACTAATTAATAAATAAGTCCGACGAATGAAACTACTTCAGAAGTTATTAAATGATTAAACTTTTTTTTTGTGAAATTAATATTATTTAAAAATCCATCGCACGTATTAACCGTTCGATAAAAGACAATTATTGTTTTATTTTATTTTAAATAAATCAATAGCGAGCATTTTAAACGGTAAGATAATTTATTAACGGAAGCATAACGAGAAATACTTTCTCGTAGGCTAAAGTACCGCGCTGTAATAAGTGAAAATAATTATTGTTAGTACGGTATAAGCTAATATTATTGTTCTTTTTTTTACGATTGCTCTGCGGTTTTTATTTTTAGTACAAAACAACACGTACTATAAAACGTACAAAAACCTACCGAACGCTAACTCGACGTCCCCGATTCACCTCGGTTATGTTTATTTATCTATTATTTTTCTTTTTTATCAGTATTATTTTATTTATAACTTGACTTTCTCTATTTTTAATCTTACTATTTTCATTATAACTTTCTTATTACTATTATTACTAAAAACTCCGTTTAATACTTACAATTATTATATTATGAATGATTTAAAAAATATTCCCATTTTTGTAGCTAGGCATTATCATCCGCTTATTTAAAAACACTATGTACCTTACAGAATGATTTAAATACTAATACAGTATTGCGCATTGTCGATCGGCGGATGTTATTTTATTGCCGACTTTGAAATAATCATTTTTCAAATAATTTATTGTATTTCTGTGATTAATAAAAAAAAAATATTGTCGAAGTAATTTTTAATTGTTTATTTTTATTTTACAATCGCGTAATTTGAATTTTTTTTAAATTTTTAACAGTAAATTTTATTTTTACAAATTTTTATGAATCACCAAAAAAAATTTGATTTTTTTTACATTAAATAAGTACTTTTGTCAGATGTAGTAATGTACAGTTTGTAAATTAAATATGATTTTTTTTAAATGTTCCTTGTTTTACTCATCTTACATAATTTTGTTTACAATTAAATTCTGTGTAAGTTTTGTTTAATGTTTTTGTGCGTTCATTACGCGTTTAACAAAGTTATTAAACGTCAAACGGTGTTTTTTACAGGTTTTCATCCCGAATTTTTCAAAAACTACTGGAGATACGATTCTGAAACATACTTTATTAGATTTTTCAAGTCAAAAACCATAAACAATTATAATTCTGTCCCTTAGTAAACGTCCTAAAAAATTCAATAAGACCTCATTTGACCGGGGCAGCTGAAATTGAAGCGAAATCTTTCACTGGCCGTAACTGGCAAACGAAGCATTTTAGGATGTATGTTGATGTAAAAAATGTTTCCATTGTTTTCACGAGAATAGATTATGAATGTCCCGGGAGAACTTTGTAGTACACCTGTGTGTATATATATATATATTCAAAATACACACTCACACAGAGAGTGAGAGAGAGTATTATTAGGATATTAATATAGTAAATTTTGGGAACCCTTAAATAAGTAGCCAACCATAGAAAAAATAAATTTATCAAACACAGTAAATAATTGAAACCATCTAAATGGCCGTATTACACCACCACACTCCCAAGCCACTTCGTGTCACAATTTAAAACAGAAAGGATGGGATCAGGGCAAACAATTTTAAAGGCAAAAAATTTAAAAAAAAAAAAAATTTTTGACGTAACAAGTATCGGTAAATCAAGTATCAGTAAGAAGTACCGCAATCCTAACCAAAGCGGTGGCCGCTTAATATTTTTCACAGCCGGTCTCAAAAGTTATCTACAGTGAAACGCTAAAAGAATTTAAATTTAGCAGATGCTTCTACCTAACCCGCCGGGTTTGTCTAGTGGTGAACTCTTCATCGCAAATCAGCTGATTTCAAAGTCGAGAGTTCGAGCGTTCAAGTCCTAGTAAAGTCAGTTATTTTTACACGGATTTGAATACTAGATCGTGGATACCGGTGTTCTTTGGCGATCGGGTTTCAATTGACCACACATCTCAGGAACGGTGGAACTTGGACTGTTCAAGACTACATTCATACATATCATCCTTTAGAAGTATTATCTGAACGGCAACTACCGGAGGCTAAACAGGAAAAAGGAAGAAAGATGCTTCTACCTCAAAACAACCTACTTCGAGGTAAGAGACCACTCTTCTCGGAGCTCGGAATATTATAATGGAAATTATTATAAAGGAGCTAGGAGTAAAAAATAGTAACGTCGATCATTTTGATTAGAATTGTCGTAGCACGATGTTTTTTTTTTTTTTGTTTTTAATGGACTTTAAAATCACATGTCAAAACCCTATCCTTTTCTTTTAAAATTTTGACGTATCCTCAACGGGGAGAGGGTTAGGAGTGCAGCGGTCTTATTCCGAAATATACATCATTTTCAGGTCGGAATATTTGTTACGCTTCATGTTTCTGTGTTTAATGTCGGAAAGTAAGTTAAGGATCGCCATACACTTATTTAACACGGTGGATATGTATTATTCATTACTGCTACATAATAATGATTGTTGTAATAAGAAATCAGATTTACTTAAGAAAAGTAAAGCAAAATATTCTGTTAATAACCGGAAAATAAAATGTAACAGTACACCGTGCGACGAGCCTATAATGCTAGCCATCGATACACGAGTGCGAAGTAAGTTACGACGCGAATCGTAAACTTCGCAAGAGTGTGCAGTAATGACTATTATAGACGCATACGTATTTTTTCTACGGCTGAAAAAATACCGACATTTTCGTTTAAATCAACGAAAGAATATAAATGAACGATAGTATACACTGTTAACGGAACATTTTTTACTGCTTTTTCAAAAAAATACATCTCTACGGCGATAAGTTCTACATTTTCCTTAATATCGATCGGTGTTACGGACAATTCTTCCTCAGAATCCGACGTAATTAACGAAACGATTAACAGTGTAATTTAGAAACTTAGTTACTTATCGGTGTATTTTCAAATTAACCTCTGCTCGCTAATTATTATATCGAAGTCAAAGTTAAAAAAAAAAAAACATCCGATACGTTAAACAATATCCGCTTCCGAACGGTCAATGATCGAAAAGAGTGGGCTTTTCATCGTTTGAAAACCTGTATCGTAATTATTTTTTACCGTTTCGACTTACGATCGGTTTCATTTACATCAACGTTTAGTAGTAAATCGAATCGCTTTCCAAATCACGTGAGGAGGAGTCCTCAGCGAAACTCCACAAAAATTACACGCTAGCCTAATAAACCTTTTACGCCAAGAACAATGAAAATCTGTTTCATAATGAGTTATTATGATACAGGCTCCAGCCGCGTAATTCAAACGTTATAATACAGTCGTAGAAAAAACAAATTTGTCATATGTTGCGGACCGATTATTAATTCATAAAACGATAAAAAAAATAAAAATTGTTTATTAAATTCAAGTAATTACGAATATCAAAACATCTAGACCGGAGAAGTCGTGCAGAAAAATGCGATATCACAAAATAAAGATAGTTTTAATAGAATTATCAGGTGTTTTATATAACATTACATCTTACATCGCCATCGTAACTTTTCTTACAAGTTTTTCTCATTTTATTAATTTGATGCCGATCGAAATTTCGTTTAATTTCTTTTTAAATCAAAATACGTTACAGATTCTCAGTTAAGAGTTCCTTTTTTATCTTGCACACTCAATATATCCCTCTATTACAGCATCATCCGATAGTTTTTTTTTTTTTGTCTTCAGTCATTTGACTGGTTTGATGCAGCTCTCCAAGATTCCCTATCTAGTGCTAGTCGTTTCATTTCAGTATACCCTCTACATCCTACATCCCTAACAATTTGTTTTACATATTCCAAACGTGGCCTGCCTACACAATTTTTCCCTTCTACCTGTCCTTCCAAAATTAAAGCGACTATTCCAGGATGCCTTAGTATGTGGCCTATAAGTCTGTCTCTTCTTTTAACTATATTTTTCCAAACGCTTCTTTCTTCATCTATTTGCCGCAATACCTCCTCATTTGTCACTTTATCCACCCATCTGATTTTTAACATTCTCCTATAGCACCACATTTCAAAAGCTTCTAATCTTTTCTTCTCAGATACTCCGATCGTCCAAGTTTCACTTCCATATAAAGCGACACTCCAAACATACACTTTCAAAAATATTTTCCTGACATTTAAATTAATTTTTGATGTAAACAACTTATATTTCTTACTGAAGGCTCGTTTAGCTTGTGCTATTCGGCATTTTATATCGCTCCTGCTTCGTCCATCTTTAGTAATTCTACTTCCCAAATAACAAAATTCTTCTACCTCCATAATCATCCGATAGAAGATGTCTTAATAGATGGCCCACTACGTCTTATACTACAACGACTTTTGCAGTTATTCCTCTCCTTACGAAAGGTTCGGCAGTTAATTTATAAAATTATAGACAGATTTTATGTTATCGTCTTTATTTTCTAATGTATTTGAAAAATTATGAAAAATCGACTTTTTTTTGAAAAGCATACCGCATTAAAATACATGTTTTTACCACACAAAAAAATCATCTACATAGGTAATTATTTTACGTAGCTTTCTCCCGGGTTTTGGAAAATAATTTAATTTTGTAAACCAAAAAAAAATTGCGTTTTCGATTATTTACCGCCTAGGTGAAGTATTTAATTTTGTTGCGCATTATTTACGGATGGAAAAGTTAGCAGCCAGGGTATCAGAGGAACCGCTTATAATCGGTTGGTCATACGTAACCGATAATAAACGACTTCAAATTTCATCTTTCGATAAGAACACGCACGTAGAATTTAGGTCTGCGGTTCAAGAAGTAGAAAACCCGGCTCCTCAGAACTTGACTTTTTTTGTTTATTAATGATCTGCCGCAAAATCGTGAGCCGTTCCATCTTGTAACCGTTTCGGCTGTATCTGCATCAGAAGATAATTATTTAAAATAGAATTTTACGAGATACAGTTCAAAAAATTATTCACCGGTGGGATAGTAACCACCTACCTTTAAATACGAATAAAACCGTTGAAATGTTTTTATCGGGTAGACGTATCATAGCTGATCCTGCGGATAGAATTCCCAATAACGATGACGCTCGTGTTTTTATCGCCCACAATTTTTGTTTTATTAGACGACAACCTTTTTGCGAGATTATCAAATCGATTTCGTTTGTAATAAAATTAAGCCGTACCGTTTGTCTCTGACGACTTAAAAAACGCAGAGCTTGTTATCGTCAGTTAATATTTATATCCTTACATATATTGTCGTATAAAATAATTTCTTGGGGCTCTCTCAGAAAATCAGACGAATTTTAAAGATAAAAAATTGGCTGTCAGATCATCTGATGCCCGCGTATATGAATCGTGTGACGGCATTTATAAAATTAATCGAGTTAATTTATCCTTGTATTTATATTTATGGCCGTATAATCTTTGCTAAAAAGAACGGTCATTTTTTCTTAAAAAATAACAATATCTCGCTTTACCGAACCAGACAACGGAACCGTTTTCGTATAACTCGACACGAGAAAGGGTCTTATTGTGCTTCCGTTACCGTTATAACCGTTTGAAAAATCTCGCCACCGGTTTATTTTACGGAAACTGTGATTATATTATGGATGAATTAAAAAAAAAAAAAAAAACGATTTATATGCTTCCATATCATCTACGTGTACATAAATACGCGCTAAAAATAATTTCAAAAGCGGCTTCTGAATCGAGAATAATTTTGTAGTAATTATTTATACTCCATATACATATTTACCTTGACGGTATTTCATCTCTGTATTTTATTATTTTACAGTTTATCTTATATTAACGACATCTCCGTAATGTATTTTTATACACCGATCGGAATAAACATTTATTTATTTACACAAATTCTTCTCTTATCTTACTCGACTTCATTTAAATTTTTTTCGATCTACCTTATACTACAAGCACACCTATTTCTCGGATAAAACTGGACGAAAAGATGTTTTTTTTAGCGCTTCAAAAAATCCAAGCCTGACCGGGATTAGAACTCAAAACCTTCCGGTTAAAAGTAGACACGCTACCGTCACTCTGACACAAAATTCGGCGAAAGAAGTATTAATTATAAGATAAACTATAAACACTATACTGTTGAAAATAAACGGCTATCTAAAATACGAAAATATATTTGGTACTGAAATCGAGTTCAGTTGTTTTACAAGAGAAACCGTCGACAACATTCAGAAGAAAGCGAAAAAAAGTTTGTAAATGCAAAAAAAGACAATCTAATTTCAGAACGATATAGGAACGGGATCGGATAAAGGATTAAAAAAACCAAGCATATCGCTTGTTTGTTTAGCAACAAAGTAAAATAATTTAATTTTTTAATTATAACTAACGTTACTTTAGCTACGTCTAGGAAATCGGTTCCTATTCTCGGAACAATAAATATGAAACTAAATCGGCTCGAAAGAGCAAGCGTTAATAAATTGATTTTTAAAGACTACTGCGATCTAAAAAACATAACACGAATTAAGAGAAAAACAAACTAGAATAAACGAGCGTTTTATTTATTATAAATATTTGAAGACCGTAGAAATCGGCCGGGGGCTGCTAGCGACAGGAAACCGGTCACAAAATCATTTCATCAGAAACTCGACTTAAAAAGTTTACGTAATAAGAGAAATTAGATAATCGTGAAATTTACTTCATCGATAACGATGGAGAAACTTCACCGTTTAAAGACGACTGGTGGTCGAAATCTAATAGACTTACATTTTAAATAAATTTATTAAAAATCCTTTTGAAAAGAATTTTTCATCGTAGGAAATTTAACCGCTATTCCTATCCTTAAATTTCTTTACGGACGATATATTATTTTGATCGGTTTAACGTTCGTGCGTCTTTATCTTTCACGAGATAAATTTTATTTGTTTAATATACAAAAACAGTCGTGTTGGACGGTCTGAATTAGAGATTTCAAAATTAAATTTCCGTTTCTAACAGGAATGCTCTGTAACCGAAAGTGTCGTTTGCATTTTTTTTGTCATTCTAAAAACATTGTTAATAACAGTATTTCCTAAGTATTTGTTTGTCAAAAATCTTTTATATTAATTTTTTTTAAATTAGTTTTTCTTCGTATTATTTGCCCGGTTTCTACCGATAATGATTGTTTAACAACCGAAATCCATCTAATTATAGATTTTAAGTAAATATTTATAAAAATGGATTTCGAACGGTTTTTTTATCTGATATAATACATTTAATAATCAGAATACTTTACACGAACCGGTTTGGATACATTATTTTATGAATGTTTTTAAAATGTTTTAGGTTTTTTTTATAATTTAGGTAACTACGACGCACGGGTCGAGATTCATTTTTAATTATATTTAAAAAAATGTTTAAACTCTGTCAAAACAAAAATTTTTGTCAACGTCAAAGAAATTCTCTCTCTTGGCGCGCGCGTGTGAATGTATGTGAGAAAATAATGTATCCTTTGAGCCGGGAGAAGGATAAAACCAAAAGGGGTATACATTTTCAACGGTACACGACAAATGGAAACAAGACCGTCTGAAAGATTATATTATAGATATAACTACCAAAGACTTGAGGGGATAGATCGTTATTTTCCCGGTCGAAATTACCACCGGCTGACAGATGGACTTAATATTAAGCCTAATAATTATCACAGTAATTGTGATAATTGTGCCGAATAAAAGGTAGGGGATGAATGTTATCTCTCGCCGATACGCAGCGGTATCTCGGTCTCGACAAGAAGCATCGTCGTCAAAACAGAGAAAGAGGAAACAAGAAGAAGCGTAAAGCGTATAAAGGAACGACAGAGATAGAAAATCTGCCGATATTAACGGAAACGGATAAATAAAAGCAGCAGAGAAGGGATTACGAAAGGAAGAGAAACATAACTCTATACAAAGAGGGAAAGTCAAGTCAATATAACAACAAACATACGTAAAATTTAACTTTACTCCTATTTGATTCACAGCGTAAAGTAACTTAACATCAACGGGTAACAGCTTCATTTTACATAAGAAACAAAAAAAATATCTATTCCGAATTGAACATTACATCGTGAAAAGAAAGTTCTTGGATAACCGATTTACAAGAAAATGAACAAAAAAATTTAATTACGATAAAATGCATACACGAAAGCGGTTATTCATATACTTATAATAATTAATCGTGAATCCTATTTCATTATTCGTCCTCTATCGTTTTGTATTTCTAAAATTAAAAATTAAATACCAAAAAGAGATCGAGGAATTAAATTCTCTACAAATTTTTTTTCGAAAAAATTTATTTGTTTACCGATAATTTATCCGATTTATTGAACGTTATACTTAAACAATTTGTTTGGCGACAACAAGTTTTTGTTTTGCAATAATTTCTCAAAAATTAATCGAGACAAAGTTATGAGATCTGCTTTATTCAAATTTTCAGGTAAAATAACACATTAAACCATCAATTTACACCTTTATTTAAGTTTATGAGGCCTTACAATTTCTGTAAGGCCTCATTTCACCCTTTTTTTTCTAAGTTACCTTGGAGCCGGACCTGATTTAATACGAACACAAACCCGAGGAAGAATCAGAGGAATTATTGACTCCTCCCCTTCCTTTGCCATCTTCGTAATATATAATCTTCAGCGACATCTTGGACAACGCGTACCAGGACCGTTCGGTCCGCAGCACAGTCCCCGCGATATTATCTGGAGAAAGCACGCCGAATTCTCTCCGACGTGCTTCCCACTGCTGCAGGAGCCGATAGCGCACGAATACCGTGTGTTCTGCGGTGTCCTCCTCCCTGCAACAGTTACATTTCGCAGAGGGTCTTAACCACCGGGTTGTCTAGCGGTCAATTTGTCATCGCAAATAAGATGATTTCGAAGTCGAGAATTGTAAGGTTCAAGTCCTAGTAAAGGAGGTTACTTTTATACGGATGCGAATGCTAGATCGTGGATACCGGTATTCTGTGGTGGTCGGGTTTCAGTTAACCCATCTCAGGAACAGTCGACCAGATATTATACGTGACTACACTGCACTTCATTTACATTCATACGTATCATCCTTATTTATCCTCTGAAACGATACCTTACGGTGGTTCCGGAGGGTAAACAGAAAATGAGAAAGCGTCTTACCGTCCGCCCTCACAGGTACGCGTCAAAATAACCGGAAATGGATCGACTTGTACTCCGGTTCCCCGGGTTCGCGGTCCAATCGTCCCCGGAAGTCCCGAATAAGACTGCAGATCCATCTGTGCTATTCGCCGACTGATCCCATCTCTCCTGCCACCGACGAACAATCTCCTGCCTCCGCATCCGCCTTACCTGCTCCCCTGTACATCTCTTCACTCTTCCGAACGAGGAGAACCGGGAGTGCAAGTCCGGCCAGTACGCCGGCGCATCGCCCAAAGCAAACCCGAAGGGAGACAGCCCTTTGCATCCGACTACGAATTGTACGTGCTTTCTTCCTTTCCAGCGCAAACGATCGTGCTCCGTACCGCTCGGGACAAAACCCTCGGCTTCGATATACGGGGATGTTTCCCGTCGGTGTACTATGTCAATATCTCACCGATGGCGGCTGCCGACTTTTCGGCCTTAAACGATTCTAACGTATCTCTGAAACGTGGCGTTTTTATCTAGTCAAATCCCGAGATAATTTTCACTTTTTGTTTCATCGCTGCTGAGTTGTTATAGTTCCGCGTAAGATTTTTACGTTTTGTGTTGCGTGTTGAACTCACTTTTACCTTCTACGGGTAGGTAGTTCAATTCCTTTGTTTAGTTAGGTCCTTTCAGTCTTGAGTCAGTAAGATGTGTTTTTGATTTTAGTTCATTAAATAATATTTCACCGGTGGGAATGTCACTGGTGGCATTCGAATAGGTGGCATCCTGGCCGAGATTTCGAATATCACCTCCGGTAAAGCCCATAAAGGCTAGAAACAGAGGGAGTGGTGGAGGGTGTCTTCCCCTACGGGATCAGAATGCAGGGATACGGCGGACTATCGTGTCACCGACTCTAAATGAAATAACGATCGCCTTACGTCTACCCGAGACTACGATCGCTTGGGTTTTCTTTGACGAAAACTGAAGCCCCTTTTTCTTTTATTCATCCGCCACATTAACATTCGCTTCAGAAAGCTTTTCGTGAAATTCTTTTTGCTTTTTTGTGAGACACTCGGTATACAAAAACGGAAAATTTTAAGTTTTTTTTTTAATGAAACTTTACTCGAGTAAATAAATTATTTATTATAATACTGTTAATTTCTTTTCTTT
The DNA here is from genome assembly GCF_047948215.1 of Lycorma delicatula. NCBI lineage: Eukaryota > Metazoa > Arthropoda > Insecta > Hemiptera > Fulgoridae > Lycorma > Lycorma delicatula. The sequence continues at coordinate 129,065,357 of NC_134463.1, read as the reverse complement.
TTTTTTATTATTAATTCAAATTAATTTTAAATTCCATCACCGGTTACGTTTTATAAATTAGGCGGTATCAGTGCAAGAATTTTTCTTTTCTTTTACTTTGCCTCCGGAACACTGTTACGTATTGCTTTAAGGGATAATATGAAATGCCAATTTTGTAGCGTGTGAAAATGCCATGCCTGACGAGGATTCGAACCCAGGACCTCAGGATGAAAAGCGCATGAATTTAGCGGAGAATTTATTTGTGCGTTATAATGCAAAGAAATTTAACAGAAAAATTTTTTAATAAGAAAAAAACTATTTATGTTCATAAAATAAAACGTTTACGAGTAATTTTTGATAAATCTAACGCAGTTATCCTACGTAACCTCTAGTCCATCAGATGCAAGTTTTTTTAATTTATATTTTTTTTTTTATATATAAAAGGAAATAAAAATATTTGTTTCTCATAAAATAGGTTCGTATTAAAGAAGAATAGCAGCAGAATGTTTGGCAAAAGTACAGAGAAATACCGATGTACAGAGACATACTTTATTATTTGACATCGAAATTTTTTAATACCTTGTCTTCTTCTGACTTAAGCCACTATTTTCCCCTACAGCAAGTTTGAATAAATTATCTTTAAATGGCTATTTCCCCTCCCTATTTATAGTAGAAGATCAGTAGAGGTTATTCATCTACGCTTCCACTTGTTGAGAATTAAAGCGAACATTTATGAAACTATAAATATAAATATAAAATATAATAACGTTTAGTTTTTGTAAACTTGAACATTCATCAGCGTAACTTTTAAAAATAATTAAAGATATATTTTTTACTGTGCATTTTAATAACTCGATATTATTTCAAGCGTTTTATAAGCGGTTAAGAATCCTTTCTATTACACTGGTCAACGTAAAATTTGGAAATAAAATGGGAGTAGGTGTTCTAGTATGTAATATTTTATATGCTGAATCTGAATATGTATTCCGAAACAACCCGTCGCGTAATGTCCCCTTAAATTTATTTGTTCCATCATTCGTGGAACAAACAACACAAATAAATTAGTAAGTCTGTACGTTTGCTTATTCACATCTGATTTATACCGTGATGCGTGCTGTAGTCGTCTGATACATAACTATTGAACGATGATAATTTCATGTCAAGCCAGACATGTATAGACGTGTCAGCGAGTCGAGTAATGAATAATTCAACGTGAAGAAATTTTTTCCAGTACGAGTTAAGCTCTTTGTATGACTTGCTGTGTTATTTAGTTGCGGTAGTGTTATATCATACACATATAAAGATTGTTTCATAAACGATACCGTAAAGTTAGTGAAACTTTTTTTTTGGCAGAACAACGTTTGGTATTATTTTATTGAACATCGAGATTTGTTAAGTTGTGTTGTGTGCGTGTGTGTCTCACGCTATGTTTTATTGCACTCACGGTAAAACGATTTTATGAAATACTTTAAGTAATTAATTATAAATTAAAACTTAATTATTTTTGTAAGCAAGTATTTCTGTAAGTTTACTTTCATCATTAAAACATTCTGAATTTAACAGTAAATAAAAATCGGGCTTGTAAAGATTTCCGACTACGTTTTGTTACGTTTGAGGAAAATTCATCTCGAAAAGTCAACGAAAACCATTTTCGAATCTGGTGAAAACCGCTTACAGACATTATTTTGACCGTTCCTTGAGAGACCAAGACAAATCCTTTTCTTTCTTTTTCCTGTTTAGCCTCTGGGAATTACCGTTCGTGTATTACTTCAGAGGATGAATGAGGATAATATGCGTGAGTGTAAATGAAGCGTAATCTTGTACAATCTCAGTTCGACCGTTCCTGAGATTTGTGGTTAATTGAAATCCAACTAATAAAGAACACCGGTATCCACGGTCTAGTATTCAAATCCGTGTAAAAGTAACCGCCTTTACTAGGGCAAGAACTCTCGATTTCCAAATCGGCTGATTTGGTAAGACGCGTTCACCGCTACACCGACCCGGTGGGTTCAAGATAAATCCTGGGATCCACATCTAGCACGCATCACGCGGTACGTTAAACTAACTCGGTGGTTAAAAGCAAATAAAATTATTTTTTTTTTTAAATAAATAAACAATTTTTAGAAGATTTTAAATGTAAGAATAAATTTGTATCGTCGGAATTGTCAGAGCAAGATGAATTCGACTATGACAATTTGAAGTCGATATAAAATTACGAAGACGCGTCACGGACGTAGATTTGAAAATATTATATAAATTAAAAAGAAGCTCGTAGAACGGCAGTTATTTCGCTCAAATACAGCTGGTTTGCAAAGTATTTTGTATCTACAAATGTTGTCAAATTTTATTTTAATATTTACTTTGTTCGTATTTTTCTTTTTGGTGCAGGAGATTTCAATTTGACGAGTTTGTAATTTTTTTTATTAATCTTGTTATAATTCGTCAGTACGATTCGAGTCTCTGCTGGAGAATATAGTCTTCGAAACAGAATATTCTTTCTTTCCTAATGTGTACGTTGCGATCTGTTCAACGAGCGAACATTGAGCAACCTCCACTCTGCGGCCCGATGAGATGAGGCGAGGTCAATTTTCTATATTTATGACATGTAAATGAGGTGCAGGTCAATTTTCGATATTTATGACATGTAAATGAAGTGTAGTCTTGCAGAGCCCGATCGTTCACGAGACGTATGATTAAATGAACCCCGACCACCAAAGAACACAGGTATCCGTTCTCTATAATTCAAACCCGCATAAAAGCGACTAACCTTTACTAGAATTTGAACCTAAGACCTTTGATTCCGAAAATCAGCTATTATACAACCGTACAACTGAATTACGACGACGAAATAACCGCTAGACCGGCCCGGTGGGCTAAACAGAATATTGGCTTTATAATAAAGTTTGATATCGTCAATAGATAACTTGACATACAGTCGAGAAGATCTTTAATCGAAAGAGGCTCTACTGTAGATCCAAAATCAAATTAAATTTGAATTATTACCTTAAAAGTCACGCTTATTTATTTATTAATTTCCATTTCCTTCCTGGAATTATTGTCGTATCTGTAGTTGTAAAAATAAAAGGTTTTGGATTCGAATCCCGGTCAGGCTTATCATCTTTTGTATTGAAAAAATTATCTTTCGCCCTAAAAGAAGTAATGTTGTATTAAAGTAACATTACCTTATCGTTAAGTATTTCAAGATGTTTAACCGATAAAATACGTATGCAAGAAATTATTTGAGATTTAATTCAGATAAATTTAAATCTTAAAAAAACTAAAATCGAATGAAATCTTCCTATCTTTAAGAATAAATGTGAGCCGATATTTTAAAATTTAAACCCTCGCTTACTGATGCGATCGAAAAGGTTTTTTACTGTTACGCCTTTTCTTATTTTGTTATTTAAAGAACAGTAAAAACACAAGTAAAACATTAGCGTCAATGTACGCGGATGAAAATTGAAGATAAAAACACTTGTGTTTAAAACATTTTCGACTTTTTTACATTCACTTAATTCCGTTTGTATAAAAGCTTTATTTTTTATTACTGTATTTTCATAAACTATAATAAATACCAAACAATTCATTATTTCCTGGCTTTTTTATTTTGTATTTAATGATTTTGCTCTGTTTTACCACAATTTCCCGTAATTTATCCAGGCGAATTCTTTTTTTATTCTCGTATTAGAATATCTACATATTTTTAACGCGATCTATATAATGTGTTATTATGTAATTATCAGAATAATAAGTTTATTTATAAAAACTCAAAAATTTAATAGTTAATTAAATTTGTATGTTCCTTAAAATGTACGTAGATTTAAGTAGTTTTTTCGCATTCCGTTTACTAGAACAATTCACTACAACCGTTTATTTTTATTTAGTACATTAAATAAATTAAACTCCTGTATTAAACCGTTTTCAAAATACTGAATATTTGTGCGAGATAAATTTATAAACGATAGATGGACTAATTTTATATTTCGCAACTCTCTTCTCAGTCGTTGCGGGTTATTTCTCTCTTTCCTTTTTCATTATAGTTTACCGTTTTTATTTACGTTTTCTATTTACGACGGTCGCTCGGTAAGTTTTCGCCCCGAACAAAGAACGATAATCGTCAAGTGCGGTTCTTTAGTCGGCGTGCTGCTAAGTTTCAGACGCGTGCGTTTAGTTGCTCGTTTGTGGCGACGAGTGAAGCAAACAACTTTTTTACATTTTCTGTAAAACGGATAAAAATGAATTCGAGATGCTAAATGAGTTATATTACTTTAAAATAATATTTCCTTTAGTTTTAAAAGCTGTAAAAGAGCGGGTTGCTTAATTTAAACTCGATCGTACTCCATTCAAAATGATGAACCAACGGGACTCCAAAACACCGCTACCACCGACGAAATCGTCAAAAAAATCCACAATGCCGTATTAAATGATCGCGAGCCGATTGACATCGTAAACATCTCGACAGACCGTATTCTTTACGTTTTACACGATGTTTTAGGTATGAAAAACTTTCCGTTTGATGGGTGTGTGTTTTTTAACGGTCGACCAAAAACGAGTTCGACCGAAACTTCTCGACGGTATTTAAACGCGATTCCGCTCAGTTTATCGACGTTTTACAAAAGCAGACGAAACATAAATTCACTATTACACGCCAGGGACCGAACCAGCAATTCAAATAGCGGGTGGGAGCAGGTGAAAGTTCGCCAAACGGTCTCATCTGCAGGAAAAGTTACGGCTAGGGATTTTTGGGACTCTTGTGATATGTATACTCTTTGGAAAAAAGTTGTACCGTCTCAGGGGTGTACAACGCTTTACTACCAGACCCGGTGGAAAGTGCTATTCAGGCAAAACATCTGGCCAAAAAAGAAAGCGCTCTTTCACTACGATAATGCCCCTGCACACAAGTCTCGGGTTGTTACTGCAAAACTGCACGACCTACGTTTTAAAGCGCTTTCAAATCCCGCTGTATTTGGCTTCCGGCGATCACTTCCTCTTCACAAACCTGAAGAAATGGCTCGCCGGACAAAGGTTTGAATCAATTGACGTCGTGAAAGCTGAGGCATCCGTTTATTTTGCAGAGCTAGGTAAAACGCATTATAGTTAAAGCGATAAAAAGTTGGAAAATCGTTAGTCTAAATGAATCGAATTTCTAGCAAGGTGACCCACTACGTTGACAAAAAAATGTTTCTGAAAGATCTTTGTTAGGCTACGAACTTTCCGAACGGCCCTCGTATCTACCTATCTTATATTATTTGTAAATTTACGATATAACTGCGATTTAATTTGCGGGCAGTTCTTACTATTAATACGTCAATAAAATTTATATATTATCCTTTCTACCTAGCTAATACATATTCATAGATCATTATACAATTAAACATACAGAGATGCGTATATATTGGGTTTTTCCCGTTATGCGTCCCGCACTCTTTTTTATGCAATGTTTATAAATTTTGGTGGTTTTTTTTTCCATATATTCGCCGAGTTAGGAATCTACGTACATTCGAACGCAAGAGTAAAAGTTTCCCGCTCGAAATACTGCGAGTTTACAAACTCTTATATAGAAAAGACTCTATTTAATTCCAAAGATCTAGCAACTTTTTATACGGCTAAATAATTGCGGTAGAATAAACAACAACGAATAGTAAATAAGTAATAGAACGGTTTTCCCTTCCGCTGTAATGTAACCGATTTCAGTACTTCACGATACAACCAAAATTATTAATATCGCGAAATGCACTCGAGTCTGGGTTGTGCGGGCCAAATATTATTTTTATATAAATAGAGTAATAAAAATGCATATTCCCATCGCAATATTAAACCGGAATGAACGTTTAAATAAATTACTGCGCGCAGAATACTGCTGTCAAGGAGTCGGTAAATTATAATTTACGGCTTTATATAACGACATTCATTACGTTATAATTTCCATTAAAAAAGTACGCTATACCGCAAAGTATAATAATAAACTTCGCCTGGGTTATTAACAGCGAGCAGGTAACACCGGGCGATACACCGCAGGCGTCCCAAATCTTATTCCCGGCGCACGGTTACAAAATTTTTATTCATTAGCTTAAATTAATTGTTCCCGTGTTTAACTTTTTATTTTAGTACACTAACAAGCTGTTTCTCATCGCAACAGGGATAAAAATATATAAAACTACCACGAGGTCGTATAAATACAGCGTATAAATACGAGGTTGTATAAATATAAATACATTTTGATCCGGATAGACCGGATCATCCTATAGGAAGAAACCTCCGACTCGGATGGTCGGATGATCGCCCTATAGGAAGTACAAAAACAAAAAAAAATAAATTATATTTGCGAGATAGGTCAGCTTTATAATAATAATTTAAGTACAAATTATAATAAAATACAATAAACAGTAAATAAAAGCAAATATACTTAAAACTACGACCCGATTAATACATAAATAAATGAACCTGAATTATTTGAAAGAATTACTTCGGTTACGAAAATTACAGAAAAAAGTCATACTATTCTGCTCGCCCAAATCGAAAAAAATTAAAATGTAAATAGTTTTTTTGACATCTGATTTCATTCGAGTAAAAAAAAAATTCTTTATTTTAATTGTATTAATATTTTAAATTACAGTCAAACAAAACTACGTTATTAGAAAAGTTAAAAATATCATTTCCTCGAGAAAAATTCAATAATTCAATTTCGCCCGGTTTTACTAGTAAGGTTTATCGGCCAAATAACCGTTCATCGCTACGAAATCAAAATACCAACCGGAGCTGAAAACGACTTCTGTTCAACATACCGAAGGGCTCTTTCAAGAGGGGTTTCCCCCTAAGCGATCGAAAGTTTTCCTCGATCATCATCGCCGGTCTCGTTCTCGCTTTCATTATCATCAGTATTATTCGTCACGGTCGAAATAATCTCATCGTTACGATTTAGAGTAATTAAAGATTTGAATTAGGTAAATTGATCCGGCAAATATATGAAAAATGTACAGTAGAGATTACTATTTAATTTCTATTTTGAATGAAAATCGAAGATATAATGATATAAACGATTGTAAACAAAATACAAATAACATTTCAGTCGTATAATTATTTATTTGACTTCGGGACGTAAAATATTCAGATGCAGTCGCGATGTTATAAACCGTATAACGATACGGGACATTCAAAGCGATGTAGGATCACTCGGTAGCGACTTGTATGCGACACAGGTAGGCTCATACATCGGTGCGTTTCACTCGATTTGTATTTAGTAACGCGTAAACGAAACACGAGTTTGAACTCTCGGACAACTGTATAACACTAGCATCACAAGCTTTTGTGCGTCGAACCGAACGGTATTTCGATGCGTATACACCGCTCGCCGAAGAGGGAAGGATAGGGCACGTAACACGACATAACACCGTCTATTGTACGACGGTACCGGCGGCTGTAGTAGTGATAACGTATTACCGCGTAGCGTGTGTGTGAGATGACCTTTTGTTTGCCGATTCCAAGCCTTTCGGGCTAAAAGTGCTCCGACGTCCCTCGTCCATCGCAGTCGCTTTTACCGACAGCAGGCAGGGTACGTACAAGGTACGATGCAACAGAGGGCGGTGAATATCATCAACCCTTACGACAACACATCCCCTGAATATAGCTCACCTCACGGCTAGCTCTAGAACTGTAGCGATCGTAATACTGTCCGATTCTAAAAAAGTAAATCGTTCAACTACGTCAAAATTTTAGTTTTGTCTGCGTTATGCGACACCGTAAAGTCTATTACGAATTATCTTAAACGCATATTCCGGCGATATCTTATACGTTTCGTAAACGCGTAAACTGCAGGGTTAAATCTGTTTACACTGGTCTAAAAAAAAAACGAATTTTTTTACCTGCATTAAATACGGTTTACTTTTATTAAATAAAGTGTATTTTTTGCGCCGATTTCAAATCTGCAAACAAAAATTGAATGGAAGGCACAATTTTTTTTTAAGAAAACAGGTTTAAAGAAAATCTGATTTTTTAATGAATTATGTAGCTTGTAGCATGAAATTATCTTACCTAACATCCGCTTTTTTTTAGTTTTATCCTGCGTTCAGCCTCCGGAATTCTTGTTTTCAGTCTGCAGCAGTAATCGGCAAGAACATTCAGGCTACATTTTCTTTTGCAGCGTATACCCATCGTCGATATATTCTGATGAAAGCGTTCACCGTGCTCATCATTCGCACAGATTAGGTTAGATGAAAAAAGTGTAAATTTGAATTCGACATGTGTATTTCTAGACGCGATCCAGTTTTTAAGAAATTCACCCGTCGATTCGATAAGTTCACACGATTCTTCTTCTTTTTTCCCAGGGATGATTTACAATATTTTGAAATAGCATCCGCGTTGTTTTCTTAAATTCATTTCAAGTCTTCGTTCTTCATCGGCTTTTATCAGCGGTCAAACAAATACGTTTTCTTTGATTTATACCTCGCCGATCCTGTGAAACTTGCCTTTGGCCATTACGAACCGTGGATTTGACTAGATTTTTCATCGAATCAAGTTTCATTAGTAACCGTGAAAGATACATCGCAAGAGTTTAAAAAATAACATTTCTCTATCCGGCTGCGAGTGCTTCAGTCTTTTTTAATGTAGCTGTTTTTCCTATCTTTACCGTTCCACTCGCATAAGAAACTACTTTACTTCGTAACACAGTGCTTCCCAACATTATTTGACCGACAACACACTTCAATCAACGTCCACGATACCGCGACATATTTATTTGGGTTTGATTAATAATAACGATGGCGGTAATATTATAATAATAGTATATACCGTATATATCTAATTCTAAGCGTCAGATATCCAATGCACACATACCGATGTTAACACGCGACATTCTTCTAAATAAAAATAACACGTAGGATGGCGTCAGAGAAATACAAATATAAGCGCCTGGAATACCGACCTATTTATACCGGAAGTCCGATTAAAAAAATATATATTATTTTTTTTTTAAATCTTCGCTAACATTAATGAGAAGACTGCGTTCGGTGTGTTCCACACAGTTTGTTACGTGATCTCACGGTTGACAGACCGACATGCAGATCGTCTTCAAGATGTATCAGTCTATTCCTCTGTTTATTATTTTCATCGTAGAAAATGCCGATTCGCTCAAGTACGATACTGAAAACGGCAGCAAAACTTTTACGCTCCTCTTTGGGCTTGTGGGATACCGACATCGCGCGTAAATCCGAAAGGACTGAAGCGTGTCTAGAAATTTTGTTTTCGTGGTGGAATCGCTTGACAAGTTTAACGATTCGTTTTTTTATTTATTGACGATTAGGTAAGTGACATTTTGTACGTTGATCTCACCAGACGTACCTAAAAATTATTTATTCTAACTGTGAAACGGAGAAACTAGGAAAATATTATACTAGTGAAGTTTGTAACGCATCTTTTATTAAATTCAGGCATTTTTTATTATTTTGTTTAAGTCGATTCTCGAATCTTTCCTTCGGATTTGAAAAATATCTCGACGCTACAGCAATGAATATTCGGTTTATTCCAGAGTGGAAAGAGTAAAGTAAGCGTTGTTGCAGGTGTTCGCAGTTACTCAAAATTATCGGCAGGAAAAAATTAAACTCATCGTTGTTGGATATACCGCCTAATAATCTGTCTCAAAATAAATTTTACCGTATTAAAGGTTTCACGAATGGCATTTGCTGAACGGCATAATTTTTTTTTAAATAAAAGATTTCGCGGCACCCCACAGAACCAAGTAATACAACAGTGTCGCGACACATCGGTTAAGAACCACCGTCTTAAAATAATGATACCACCGTAATATTTGTGCATAAGTAAGCAGAAATGTCCTATTTACATGGTGAAGAGGACGACTTTCAAACTCGTTTTACAGGGATCTATACGTTCGTATGCCTGTGACAATGTCCTAGTAAATCCGATAAAACATTTATATCATTGCATTACACTATTTTAATTTTTTAAGGAGAACAGAAGACGAAATCTAGATCCTCTTCTTCTTCATTACTTTTTATTTCCGTGGCGGAGCGGCAGCATCTCGGCCTTTCATCCGGAGGTCCCGATTTCGAACTTCCGTCAGGCACGGCATTTTTCACACGTTACAAAATTCCATTTCTATCCCCCGCACAAGCTTCAAGCTTATATGATGGTATCAAGCAAAAATAAAAGAAGTAAAATCACTATAACCTTCTTCTTCATCGACATTTTCTTCTAAAGTCCACGTTCCGGCGGAACAAACAACTCGTCTGTGCGGAATAGATTTTACGGTTAAAAGAAGATTAGAATATGTAACAGATTTCTTGAATTTATTCGTGATGCTTTCGATTTTTGTATACAAAAGTAACACTCTGTCGTCCTTAAGCTCGCTTACTTCCCGTAACATAGGAAGACCAAAAGGCGTATATCGCGGCTTCACTCTTAGCCAACCGCTCAGTAAAATTTACACAAGAATTAAATCGGATATGAAGGGCCCAAAACTCGTCCTGATCTCCCTTTTTCCACCCGAAATAAGAGTTCTATGATTTTTTAACGGAAGTAATAATATTTTACCCGAGTTTTAAAAGTCAGTTTGCTACACAAAGCAAAATTTGTTAGGATATAAGGTATCCGGTTACAAGAAATCTGGTTTTATATGGAAGTATAAAAAGTAAAAAAAAAAAAAATATTACGCAAAGACTGGAATTACGTGTAACATACGAACATGCAGATATATGACGAGCGTATGAAATCGGACTAAATAAGAAAAAAAAAAATTATATTGAATTTAATTCAGAAAAATTTGTCTAAAATCGATCGGAAATAAACAAAAATTAGGAAATTTTTAATTTTACTTAAAATCAAAGCAAATATTAAAGAAAAAAACACGAGTGCCTAAGAAACCATTGCTGACAAAAACTACTCTTCAATATTGGACAAATGGCGTGCGGGTTACAATTCTTTATATAATATGTTTGTGGTAAAATTAAAATTTTTTTTTTAACGTATACACTAGTATATATATATATATATATATGATTAAAATTCGATAAATTTATATATATATATTATATAAAACAATAAATAAACTCTATTCTTTGGTTAGACAAATATAATAAAAATTAAATAAATTAGAAAATTATCCAAATTAATAGAAAATTTTCTAATGAAATTCATTAGGTCAACAACCAAACAAACAAAATAACAGAAATAAAAGCAGAAAACCTCGACTTTTTTTTGTTCGGGTTGGAACTTAATGTTATTCTTGGTATGGTGGTGGGAGCATCTATGAATACGATAACATTTTTAGTAGTGGGGTTTTAGGTTTTTATTAGATTTAGTGGTGGGGGGTTTATAAGTGTTTGCGGGTGTTGTTTTGTGTAATTCAGAAGACGAAGATGAAGATCTGTAATCGTTTATCCAAAATCCTTAAAAACTTACAATTTAATTTAAATCAGCACATGCGACTCCCTCCGGAGAAGGGGGCGCATTGCTCCCTCCAAACAACTAGGGCCCGTTTTGGCGTATTCCTACTAGCCCATAAAGCGCTAGTACCGAAAGGACTTCAGCTGACGGTCTGAAGAAGAATCACGCCAGGAGCACCAGGATCAAAAAGCTTAATCTCCCACGGTCCGACCCAGTAATAAACTGAGAACGCTGGTCCAAACGGATAAGAACGGAAGTCACCAAATCCGTCCGTAAATAACATTTTAAAACCTATAACCGAGATTAAAAGAAAACCCTTGAAACACGCCCGATTATAGAATCATGCAACAGCAAGGGACATCGTCCAGGCTCTGCGATTCGTAGGGAAAAATGGTAATACTCCCGCCAATTTTGCGTTCCGTACCGTTCCGTCATTTGTGATTTGTCTTGATGAAGTCCTACACCTTGGACGACACGTCGAGGTTTTCTGCTTTTGTTTTTGTTATTTTGTTTGTTGTTTGTTTGTTAATGAATTGTATTAGAAAATTTTCAATTAATTTGGATAATTCTCTAAATTATTTAGTTTCTATATAAATAAATAAGCCTGTGACACTCCCGGTAACGTAAGGATTTCAATGCGGGGTCATACATCTAAATCGGTTCAACCGTTGAACTGCTACGATGGAACAAACATACATACATACACATGCACCGTAATAAATATATTACACTCCTTTTTGGGCAGTAAAAATAAAACATATGAAAACACACACACACACATACACACAGCCAGACAACCATTGAATTGGCATTCTATTAAAAATTATTATTCATTAACTCTATTTCTACGGCTATGAATTTGAATGGCTTTAGTACTAGAGAAATAATCAACCGATGTAAATCACAGTTGGACGTGGAGATCGAATACGCTAAAATCTGTCCAACCATTCAGGAGTTATCAATACATACGTAGATTAAATAAAAGAACATACCGGACGCATCAAATTGAGAACCCCTTTATTTTGAAGATGGTTAAAAGTAAAAAAGTGCATAAATAACAAACAAAAAAATCGTAATGATTTTAATAATTTACCGCTATAATAATACAGATGTATATTTTAAGCTCGACGTGAACGTCCAAAAAGTTTAAAACTATTATCATAAGTTCTTTTTTTTAATGCAAAGACACACATATTATGTGGAAAGTCGAACATACTGCTGTATAATACAAGATATCAGAATGCCGTATAGATGCAGTACGTATTAGGGGTTCAGATCAAGCAATTCTAACCGGTGCCGTTAATCGAATCTCGACAACTTAAGTATACAAACGTATATTCGATCGGTTGAGATACGCATATATATGTTTAAGTGTTTCTCCATGTGAAGTGTCAAACGTCTTACGGATATAAGTAAAATTAAAATTCCCCAAATATTTTTTTTGGAAGGGGAAAAAAGTAATTTTTGATAGCGTTGTATATTCGAACGGTAAAATAAATTCTTAAAAAAAAAGTATCGCGCAGGGTATATCGGATTAGATAACCGTGCGAGATTATCAATTATCGGGTTTATTAAAAAAAAATACGGGACAGAGAAGTTTCGTAGACAAAAAAAAAATTTAGATATTTCAATTTCGTTTAAGTAATATAGCACTGCTCAACCGATCGTTCGGGGTTTCAAAAACCGTAATAGTTTTAATTAGGTTGAAAAGCAACAACGTCTGTTATTATCTTTCACAGCTACAAGGATATCTTTTTTGAATTTCAACTACTGCAGCGAGCACAAACCGTGTGTAATAGCGGGTCGGTCGATATGATGATGCTATACGCATGTAAATAGAAAAGGGATAGAATGTAGAAAACAACGCGTAGAAATTTACTCCAGGGAAACAAAAATATAAACTTTAAAAAAATCGACATACAATTCATTTTTTTACGCACGAGGGAATAAATAAAACGTTACGGCGGGTCAATCAAAGTCTCATCGACATTGTTACTGAATTTATCCGGCGTTTTCATAGAGCTGTATCTTTAATACAGCGATAAAGATATAAATATTATTTTTACGTTTAAAATCTAACCGATTATTATTCAACGAAAAAGGAAAAACAAAACCGTAAAAATTACGGTTACAACTTTACGATTGACTTTTCACAACTCCTTATATAACTACATTCGATCATAACACATATAATCACGAAGTTCGTTAGAACTTCGCCGGTAAGAGTTCGCAAAACCGGACAGTACGGCGAAGTCAACGAAGTATATTTACAGTTCTAAAAGTAAACCTAAAAGTGAAATGAAAATGGGGGAAAAAAATAATAAACATGAAAACATTATGTTTCAGTTCAATTAGATTTGTAATAAAGAATACTTTTAAAAAAATATCTCGAATTTTGTTAGACAACGTTTTTTTTCCATTTCATGAACCGGGGGACTCGAATACGTCACTTTTTCTTTTTTTAAAGGTGACTTTACGAATCGTGCCGCTAGATAGCAGTACATGATAGTATTAGGTACCGTACAAAAACTTGATAATGCACTTGAAATAACAAAATTTAAAATAAAATATACTACACCTTGTTTTAATAATAAATGGTCTTATGTAAATGAAAGTACTGAAGATGAAACTATTTTTTTAATTCCCATCACTTCTTTAAAGAAAAAAATAAAAGTATTAGTTTACAAGAGATTATATTCCTTCTGTTAAAAAAGGAAAAATAAAATAGAAATAAATTCGATCGGTAAAATTTTTATTCTACAAAGAACTAATCGATGGAGAAATAGAAAAAGTCCGCTTAATAATAAAGCAAAAAGTACGTCCACGGACACGATAAAAATCGAGAGTTACACTTACTAAGTAATAAGTGCAATATTACATCACGGTTTTATTAAAAAAGGAAAATATGGTATGAAGTGAATGATACTGTCAACAAAAAGAAATTGGCCGTGAAATTCAAAAAAATGTTTATTTGTTTGTTCTAGAAAAGCAATTTTAATAATAAATTAAATTTTATTATTAAATTTTAATAATAAATCCGTAAGATAATAATCAGTAATTCATTAAAAAAAATAATAATAATAATAAAAGAATAAACTAACAAAACGCAGTGATATCCAAAAAAAAATACAATGAAATTGTAGACCGTACGGTAAGTCTCGCAGATATTATTTCTGCCGCTAAAAAACAAAAATTTATGTAACATAAATAAAACTGTTTTTAACAAACGATACTGATATGCATCATTTTTTGTAATCATTTTTTTGTATCATTTATATGTAATACAAATCACATTTACAGAAATAATAAAATTCTTATGATTAGGTAAGAGTCTGTAACAAATTTTTCTATTTTTTGCTTATTATATGGAACACTTAAATATTGTTTATCTATCATTGTATATATATATATATATATATATATATATATATATATATATATATATATATTGTCTATTACATATATTTAACATATATTTTTTTTAAACAGAACTCTAAATTAATAACAAATTTTGATAATAGAAATTTAGTGTCTTACTTTTTTGATATCAGTATCGTTTTATTAAAAATATTTTTATTTATATTATAGAAATTTTTGTTTTTGGGCTGAAGAAATGATATCTGCGAGATTCTTACCGTACGGTTTACTATTTCATTGTAATTTTTTTCGGATAAAATATACGATTCCGTACACCGCGATTCGTTATTTAATGCATCTGAAAAAGCAGTAGTAGATAGGAAAAGTATAGCGATAATTAAACCGACAATAATAAACACCAAATCTAAAATTAAACTACGCGAAGAATGTCAGAAACTTTTGAAATAAAAATAGCCGTAAGGCAGGGTGATGGATTCTCCCCGATTCTAATCAACATCGCTTTAGAAAAAGTAATTAGAAACGGAAATGCGGAAAACAAGAAGGACGTTTTTTGTCGTATTTATACAAGAGATTTACAAAACGATTACTGAAGTTTTATAAAGATAGAAAAACAAAAATAGGGTGCGACACTGTGGAGAAAACCAAAACCTAGAAAAACTAAATAAAAACCGGAAAATAATAATAGATAGAAAAGAGCTTTGAAGAACGATTGAGAATTTCAAACTAGATGAAAAGGTAAAACCGAAGAACAGCTCCAGAAAATTTACAGAGCAAAAGCAAGCGCTGTTGGAAACAATGAAAAATTATTGAAAACAACGGAAAGAAGAGCAAAAGAACAAGAAAATGTACATAATTTTCAATAGGCCCAAATGTCAATATTCTGTGTTAATTAAACAAAAAAAAAGTAAGATCTTTATTCGAAGGACGAACATTATCAAATAGGCACTGCAACCGTTAACGTCTGATTTTGGAAAGTCTTTCCTCTTTGTTTACATTTTTCTTCAATTTTACTTTCGTTTATTTCAATAATACTTTAATTTTCAGTTAAAAAGTGTTAACGTAAACGTTTATTTTCTTCGATAAAAAAATTAGGTCAAATAATCCTTTTTCAGATTAAAATTTTAAAAGGTTAATAACACCAGGAACCCTTGAATCGATTTCCAAAACTGAAGTTAGCTTTTTCTTGTACAGTAGTATGCTTGTCCGTTTTACAATTAGATTTTCGATTTTGTTATACTTTCTTTGCCTTTAACGGTGCTGCAGCAGCAACATAGCTATGAAGGGAAATTATACCGATCGGTCGGTCGATATTTAGAACATCAAGGTTGCTGCTGCAAATGTTGACGTTTCAAAACTCCATTAGTGCAAAAAAACCTTTCCGGATGTATATGTGTACGTATAGCGGCCTACATTTTGATTAATATCTTCCGACCGGCTCAACATAAATTCTTAGAAAACGACTAAAAATAAGTCTGTTTATCGGGCACTGATAGTATTAGATTTTGAACAAAATGAAAAAAGGGATAGGGATACTTTTCACAATTTTGAATGTTTGTATAGGATCGTAGAAAACTGAGCTTTAGTACGATAAAAATACTTATTCATTATCAGTGATTCTCTCGCGTCTGATATCTGGTGACGCGATTAATATCCCGCTGATAATTTCACGCCATTGCTCACGGTACTCTGCCGTTAAAATCAATATGCCACGTTTCTCCAGCCGCCTCTTACTTTTGGGCCAACCATTTTTTCGGCGGTGTTTCGCGTGATCTGCCGCCCTCGATTTTTCCCTGTGCACGATAGGTTCTCAAGATTTTCTTCAGGGGCTACGGACTGTACGGCTGAAAATCGGAGGATGCGCCGGATGTATGCGGACAACCTCCTCTGTATAACCGGCTCGTTTATTATCCAGTTGTTCGTTCTCTTCTCCGTCCGTGCTACGCGAAGCGTTCTTCTACAGGCCCGCATTTCGAATGTGTAAATTCTCTTTCGGTCTTCCATCTTGACCGTCCAGGTCTCAACGCCGGACATGAATTACGGGAAGAGTAGTAGTACCTGAAGCGGTCTCAGCTTTGTATTCCTCGTGATCGCCCTATCCTTCTAAATATCTGTCGACTTCGTGAGCGCCTCCGTCGTCAAGATAATTCATCGTATTTCGGCCGAGGAGACCAATCTTTATTTATTATAAATCCTAAATATACAAAACGGTCCACCTTTTCGAAATCATTCACCGCATCACCGACTCGAAGATCGTCGGCTCTGCCTATGATCGTAACTTTTGTTTTTCCGTTGTTTAGTCTCAGCCCTAGCGCCTCACTTTCTTGCTGAACACAGCCCTCGGCGACGATCTCCCTCATTTCAACTTCAGAACTTGGGAACGGGGTCGTATCGTCAGCGATTCTTAAGTTTGTTATACGCCGTACAGTGTCGTGCTAATTTTTCAGGCTAGTAACGTAGTACTTACTACGTTACTACAGTCGATAGAATTTAGAGGTAGGAGAATTCATCGTTATTTCTAAACGGGTTTTTCTCGTATCTCGAAAAATGTTGACAGAAAAAGTTGAAAGTTAGTTCAAATATTTGGATATATAAACGAATATATACTTCAGCTTTAGTCTAATTTTCTACCGCATCCGACCACCACGGTATCGGCATTTTCTTATAGTAATTTACAATTTTTTTTAGCCTTGTTACATAACACAGTACATCAAATCGGGCTGACATATTTAAGTAATTAACTTTTATTCCCAAATAGCAAGACTGCTGAACGGGATCCATTCTTAAAGTATTAATTTTTTGAAATTCAATTTTCAAGATCGAAGCCCCAGCAGAATCTATTACTAACATAGACAACATTGGAATTTTTTTAAAAATGGGGGTCTCATAGGACCTGATTTTTATCGACTTCAATTATATCAATTTTCTCAGCACTAAATGTTCCAAAAATGTTATCTCGAAGTTAAATTTAATTATTGGCAGTTTAACTAAGTATATTTATACAAAACCTAAAAACTGAGTGCTATGGACTACAAATCACGGGTTTTACAATTGTCTTGAAAACCTCTGGAAATAAAATTCTGAAACCAACTTTTTCTAATTTAGTTTAGTATTCCACAATCGTACGACAAATACACACGTTATAAAAACTCAATTATTATATCTTTTGAGCTTTCGATTTTTTTATTCTTTATTATAATAAAAAAATTAAAAGAGAAAAAACATCGGTAATCTGCGTTAAGGCAGTATGGCGCACTAATCGGTCTTAAATAAAATCAGAACTATCGATTTTTTGTCGTAACAATTAGCGTTAATCCTAAAAAAAAAAAATTTAATGTAAAAATACGGTTATTAAGAAATATTCACGTCAAAGTTATTCCGGAAGGTCCGATGTTACACACTTACAATTAAATTACAAATTCTATACGACGTCAGGACCCCGAACGTAAATAAGTCACGGCGATTACCAGTAGCAAGACTCTCTCGTACCTAATTACTCCAGACTGTCGATCGGTCAGACGGCCGCGGTCACCCGGGACAGGAGGAAGCAGCGAGGGTACCCGAGGCCGTCCCACAACCTTACACACGCGCAACTCCACCGTCGTTCCTGACGGACTTCGAACGGCAGCTACCAGGACGACCATTCCAGCCCGATACGACTTCGTTCGATACAGACAATTACGCTTTTTATTATACGAAATAGTTCAATTCACAAGTTTAATTTCAACTGTGGGAAAAGGATTATCCGCACGACCGCCAGAGGCTAGCCGCCTCTGTTAATTTTATCGATATATCTTCTTTAAATTTCAAACTGAAGGTTTTTTTCTATTTTCAGTATTAAAAATCATAATGTTTTTTCTTTTTTTTTCAAAATTTCATTTCTTTATAATTTATTTTCTTCGATTTTATAAACTTATGGTTAATATTTTAAGCTATCTTAAATTACAAATTTTAACATCGAACTCGATCATTAATATTCTACTATTTTTATCAATGTAATTTTTAACGATTTATTACAATTACAATAAATAAATAAATATATATATAATAATAATAATAACTAAACTCTATTCTTTGGTTAGACAAATATAAAAAAAACCAAATAAGTTAGAAAATTATCCAAATTAATAGAAAATTGTCTAATGCAATTCAATACATTAACAACCAAACAAAAAAAAAAAAAAAAAAAAAATACAACACAGAAACCTCGACGTTTCGTCCAAGACGTAGGACTTTATCAAGACAAACCACAATTGACAAAAAACAACACCAGCAAACACTTAAACCGCCCCCTCACCAACGAAACTTAATCTAATAAAAACGAAAACCCCCCGCTACTAAAAATATTATCATTTTCATAGATACTCCCACCATCATTCCAATGATAACATAAATTACAACCCAAACAAAAAATACAAATCTTAAATTAAAAGCCTAAACTACACAAAAAAATAACTAATAATACACAACCCATTATTATCTATTAATTTAAAACACATTAGCATAGATAATACTTAAATCAGATATGTCCGTTCTATTTATAGAATTTATATCCTTTTTAATGCGGATCATCTCCAACATATTGGTTTTTAAGAAATTAGGTTCCCTTTCTAAAATTTTTACTTTATCAAAATCAAATTTATGTTTTTTGGCTCTTTCGTGCTTATTCAACGCAGTAATTTTATTTTTCCTATACTTACGTGCCTCGATTCTTTTTTTTTAAATATCGGGACCTTTGTCCAATATAACACGCTGAACAACCACGACACGGAATGTTGTACACATTAGACCGATTTTGCTTCTTAGTTGGCGCCTTTAATTTTGGAAAAATGTTACCAATCCCATACTATGAGCCACCATCAGTCTATTTTTAAAAAGTTTTTGAATATTTCCTGACAAATTAGAAACATATGGAAGCGCCAAATATTCTTTTTCGTAATTTCTTTTTTTATAAGAAAACCTATTGTAAAGCCTATGAATTCTCTAAACTACACAATTTTATCAATAAAACGTTTGGGACAGTTATTTTCCAAAAGCAACCCTCTAACTTTTTTAATTATTATCGGTCTTTCTTTAGGATCCGTAAAACACAAAGCTCTATCTACCAAACCAACCGCTACAGCCTTTTTATTAATAATAGACTGGGCAGACAAATAATTCAAATACCTTCCAGAAGCCGTTGGCTTAATATACCAAACGGTATTAATTATGCCGGCACAACGCCTTACAGTCATATCCAAAAATTTTTTTATTTTATTTATTTTATTATTTTATTTTTATTTTTATTTTTTATTATTTTATTTTTTATTTTTCCATTTTTTTATTTTTTTCCTCTTCTATTGCAAATTGAACGGATTTATTAAATTAACTCTTCAAAAACATATTCAATTAAGTGTTATAGATTGGAATATTCGTATTTAATTTCCCTAAAATCCCAACCTCAATATATTCCATTACTAAATTTGCCAAACATCCCGACACAGGCGCACCCATTGCCAAACCGTGCTTTTGTTCATAAAAATTTTCTTCAAACTGAAAATACATATTAGAAATACAAAATCCAATAATCTCCAAAAAATAATTTTTAATAATTTTAGTATATCGCCCGATGTCTTCCCACCGCTCACATGGGAATTATTTATAGTATGTATTTTGTTTTTTTTTTTTTTTTTTTTTTTTGGTTGTTGACTTAATGAATTTCATAAAAAAATGTTCTATTAATGTGGATAATTTTCTAACTTATTTGGTTTATATATATATATTACACAAATAATTCCATGACATGTTCTAAAAGTGAATACAATAAACATAAGTTCGGAAACGCTTCGTTTTTCAATTATAGTTTATGTTATTTTCGCCCTTATTTCTGCTTCAAGAGTAAAATGAACCCAAACTGAAACGTTTGGAACTGAAATTAAGCGGGTTTTCAATTATTTGTTTTTATAACGGCTTTTGATCGTAACTATTTTCAAATACTGAAAAGATTCTTGTTTCGGTTTAAATTACAATACAATGTTTTCTATCGCGCGACCCGTTTTGTTTTTAAGAAAAATCAGATGTCTCGAAAACGTTTTCATGTAAGTCGACCTTACTTAGAAATATAATCTTAGAATTAAATTCTCTACAAATTTTGTCGCAAAAATTGATTTTTTTTACCGGCAATTTAATGAAATCATTGTCAGTCAAATCTAAAAAATTATTTTTTGCGACGTTATTCTTTGCGTGTTGTCGTGTTGTGGGACCTGCTTTATTTATCTTTGCGGTTTAATAACCGAACGATAAAATTTCTTTCTTAATTTAAACGCAAGGAATTTCAGAACGGCTTCATTTTATCCTCGAAGCAAAAGTCACGGTGCAATTTTTCACAAGTAAATAACTCAAAATTAATTTTTTCCGGACCCGTGTTTAAATGTTTTTTTCTTTATTTTAACTCGTATAACGCATCCCGATATTCTTTTTCTTTCTTCGTAAGACGTGCTAAACGTACAAACGCGTAGATACACGTACGTCAACCGTACAAATACCAAATTAAAAGTATAATTATAACACGTTGACAGACTAATTTGTAGATTAATTTTAATACGATCATAATAAACTAACCTACACCTATAGTAAAAGTATTTTCTATTACATCGTTTCGTTTCAGAAAAAGCAAAAATAAAATAATTCCTTACGATGCTTCATTTTACAAGTCCTTAAAGCTTGAAAAACAACCGCTAATTTTACTTTCAAGTGTTTATGTCGGTTTTCAGTTCGATAGAATATTTTTTAACTTTTAATTTTTTAACTCGCCCGTCCATTTTTAACAAAATATCAAGAGCCGCCTCTTAAAGCCATCTTAAATAACCTTGTTATTTCCGGAGCGTTGAAATCGTTATTAATTTTTCATTTATTATTTTTTCTGACTTATTTATATCCGGTTATATAAAGTATTTAAGTACTTTTTTCATATAATTAAAAATAAAATATTCCGTATGTAAAATTCAAGCAGAAAAAATATATATCATTTTAATACGGGATAACGTCCAAACTTTTATGGAAAGTTTATTAAGGTTTAGATGTATAAAAAGGTTACTAAACGATACTGATCGGTTTAAAAGGTGTTTCTATTGTGAAACGTGCTAAAAATAGGTACTCGTATTCACCGATCGCGGAATTTAATTATTATTTTTTACTTTTATCAATTTCTTACTTAATTTTTCTTTTCTTTTTTATCGTTCTTTCAAAATGCTGTTCGTTAAACGAATACGGAGTAGTCACTCTTGACGATCGTGAAATAATTGTCTACAGTTTGTTCGTTTACAAAATAATATTTTGTAAATAATTTTGTTTCTTCTTATTCGTACAAAGAACACCGGTGTCTTTACGTAACCCCGCAAATAAAACTCCATCGGGGTAAAATCTAGAGACCGTACTTCGGGATCCTTCAGGTGCGACCCGCCGCTAAGGAAATAGTTGGTTTACGCGATTCGGCAAAAAAATGTGGAAGAGCTCAGTTTAGCTGGAGAATGGAAAATTCTCCGATTTATAGAGAATCGCACATCCTTTTTAATATCCAGGAAGTCGAATCCCGTTGTATTTTTTTTTTCAACAAAAAATAAGTCCATCCAACATATTGAACCTTCATCTGCACCGTAATCACGACGACTAACGACGATCTTGTAACTCTATAGCCTGTTTATATATCGAAAACTCAGACGGTTACTTTTCATTTTGATGTATAAATTGTTATAAAACTGTGAGCGTTTGAATCCCCAGTATTTTTTTATTCGCACAATGAAAACCGGAAATAGAAACGCGATTATTTTATTATAATAACAAAAATAATAATTAATATTATTAGTAATAATATTTACTTAAATATTTACGTAAATAAATAATAAAAAATCAGTAAACATTCGAAATAACAACTTTTATAAAAATTCAATATTTTTTACCCTTTACTTGAACCGTAAACGATCTTAATTTAAATAGGGAGACTGGCCTCTAGGTCGTTAAGCGTAAATAATACTTAGACGTAAAAAAGTCGGTAAATGTTTCTTTAAACAACATCCTCAAAATATGTCGCTTAAAAAATTTCTAATTTTCGGTTAAACAGTCGGTATTGTGTATACTCGTAAAGCGATATCGTGTACGTCATAGCTTATCGGTAAATGTACATATACGACGATAAAATTTTGTATCCAAAATATTTAATTTTATCGGACTCTTGAAATCTGAAAATATTAAGAAAAAAATACAATCGAGAAAGGGGTAATTTTATATCGATAATGATGCTTTTTTAATCTGTAATATTGCAGAAATCATAACGCTTAGACGTCGCAAAAAAAAAAAGGTTTAAAAATACAGCTGAAATAAGAAAATTAAAAATGAAATAAACACGCTGAAAATACGACGCCGTTATCTGGATTTCACCCGCGTAACAAAAGAGAGCGATAGGATGAGAGAATGTAGAAGTTTAATACATCCTGTACGAAGGATGTACAACAGGTACGATCATGAACATCGTGACGTCACGAAAATTCATCGCTGAGCAGCAGCAGCAGCTATTGTTTCTTTATTTAAATTATTACCGAGCCGCTATTAACATTATATCGTCGCAAGAACCCACCGGATTCAGCGTAAAATTAATATGTAACACACAGACTTCGGTATACGGTGTCCATCTAGAACGCACGAAGCGTCACCGGTGGGAGATGGCATCACCGAGTGCGGAATACAATAGGCGTCCGAGTTACATCCTTTATTCTCGAGAACTGTATAATTAACATATCTCATGCGTGAAAGTATTCGAAACAAAAAAGACACGAAACTCAACCCGTTTCGTATTCTATTTTACAACTTAATAGTCCTCGTCGTATATATTTTAATAAATACCTTTTTACGTTTTATAGACAGAATATTTTTGTTATTTACACCTTCAACAAACATCCGTAGTTGTAACACGAATTAGAAATTTCGGTCAAATAAAAATAGGAATACGATTAAAAACCGAAACAAAACTAAAAGACCGATGAACACTTTTCTTTACAGTTACACTCGGGAAACATTTGCACAAATTGATTCATTAACGCCTTCTAAGTGTGATTTATTTTACGCTCGTATATTCAGTATCTTCACGTATATTTCACTTTCTATAATAACGACGTACGTATCTTTTTTTTAATAATAGTTTATGTATTTTCTTGCTGCTCTGGTCAAAATCGTTATCAAGGTTTCCCTTGATCCATCCAAGAAAAGGCACGATAATTCCTTTTTCTAACCGTGGAATACCATACCGACCCGTTAAATAAATTAATCTATATTCTGATCGTAACATAATAGTACGTAAAATAGATCGCGTCAGTAAAAGATAAATTATAAACGTAACAAAAATTATAAAATTACGTCTTTAAAGTCCCTATTTGTTATTATTTAATCAGGGAGCTGGGTCGAAAGAAAACACGGGAAATGGACAATCGGGTAACACAACGGCTTACCGGTCACGGGTCGTCCAACGATTACCTCTTCAGTAGGAAAAGAAGACCCGCAGCCGAGCGCAAATATTGCGGAAGAGGTGACACGGTCAGGCACACCTTCTCTGAGCGTCCGTAAAAATCGAAGCCTCCTCTCCCATGACTTGAGGGAAGAGACGGCTAACACTGGAGAGTACAACTTTGTTGTTGCCGCTGAGCCTAACGTATACTCTGCGGCTGGGTCTCGATGGGTGCCAGATAACGCTGGGGATTGACTTATCAAAAAGATTACTAGAAACTGGGACTATAGCTTATATTTGAGGGCTGAAGGAGTCGTTGCGATAGAACTCTGTAACTTTATATTGTTTGGGGTCTATATAAGTCCGAATGTGAAGCTCGCGGAGTACGAGGCCAGACTGCTCGGACTGCAGAGGATGGTCATGAACGCCCCAAAGAGGACAATTGTTGCGGGTGACTTCAATTGCCGTACCGTAGCGGCTGAGGCTGGGGCCTCGAACAACAGAGGACTAGCGCTAGAAGAACTACTGGAATTGTGTGCAGCAATGATGGGTCGGCCGCTTTCTGCGCCCGCGGGCATTCCTCTATCCTGGACCTGGTATTGATTCTTGTTTTTTATTCTGTTTCGGGTACCCGAGTAATAAATTAAGGCCAACTACCGAAGGAAATAAGGGAAGATAAATATTCAAAATGGTTTTCGATACGACAACATCCATTTATTTACAAGAAATAATAACAGAAACGGAATTTCAAATCTTTCAGTTCAACCGATTAAAAAAACGTCAACGAAAAGTTATAAAAATACATTTTTAAGGAATTTTGCCGAGTCCTTTACAGATGGAACAAATAAAAATCTATTTTCTGAAGAAATACAGCAATCCCTCAATATCTTCCCACCTCTGTATCAAAATTAATTAGTCTAACGTAAAAATTACCAGACCGAATTTTACTTTTTGAAGTTTATCGTTTCATACGAATGTAAAATCAAGTGCACCCCAAAACCCGCACGTACACGTGCGCGCTAACACAGGATATTAAACAAAGACGAGCATTTTAAAATATCAAAAAATAAAAATTCATCGAATTCATTTTTTTTTACCGGTCCTAATTCTTTTCTTTGTTATACCGGTACATTAAAACAGCGAAGAAACGAATAAATTAATAAAATACAGAAGCTCTTTTAGAGATTCTTGTAAAACATCGGGAGAAGGAAATAAACACCGTAAATGAAGTCGACCTACTAACATTCCTGTTACTAAATTTGTACAAACCTAAAAAATAACAGCCGTAAAAAATACTAAAAAAATTTACTAGAAAAATATTTATTAATTATTAGATCGTGCTGATTTCCTTCGGTAGGAAAAAATAATGAAAACAAATTTCGAGTGATTTGTTAAACGAGAAAATAATTATAAAATTACCCCTTCCACCCGTAAACATATGTTTTATATGTACATCTTTTACATTAAAATATATTGAAAATTTAAAACCCTAAATATTCAAGATGTACAAAAAACAATATTAGAGTTTAATGGTACTTAATATCTCTTAAGTTTGATTTACAGAAATAAAATGCAAGTTGAAAGCGTAAATCTTGCAGTTTTTCCGTACAAGTGTTCAACGTGAACATCTTTCGTCCCGCGGCACATATCCGACCGGTACGAAAGTTCGTCGCGTATTTTAACCGGAATTCTAAAGTAAAGAAAGCGGTAACTGCTTTAGACCGAGTCTCAAATCGGGTAGAAATAGTAGGTAGCGGAGGCGCATACAAAACATCCTTCGTAAAACCCACAGGAAAAAATATCACACGGGATCAGATAGGGAGGATGTGTCTGATCTACGTGACACGGCCACCCGTACAAAATGCTATGTGATTTGCGATATGGCGCCGGTCGTCCCGTACTTTTTCCTTTACGCAAGCATTCATATCGCAAGAGATCGGAGGCCACCGCAAACATCTATTGTCGGGTCCGTACCGCCCTATCCAGCGGTCGGGGAAATCGGCCATACGACCGACCCCGTACAGAGTTATGCCGATGAGGAGGTGCACCGTGTTGTTAGCAAATAGAATTCTTTGGTCCACCTTACAGTCGAGGAAAAAGCCGTGCGTACATCGTATTCGATTAAGGAACTGCTGTTATAAAGGAACTCGCTTCAGCGATAAAGAACGGCTTTCGGGATTAACTTGCCGTTGGAACCGCAGAGAAAACGCTTAATTTTGGAAGCCCCTTTTGCGTTATAAAAATTCATAGAAAATTTCTAACCCCCAGATACGCGCAATACATTGTTAAAGTTAACACGCGTATTGCGTGTGAAAGTAAATGAAATTTTGACTCGTAACTTAGCGCGATACGAAAATGAAAATACTCTTCGTGCCGCAACATTTATCGCGAAGAAGGTGCGAAAAGCATAGTCGGTAGGCTTTAAAGCCTGTAACAGCTGCAAACGCTCTGAGCACGTAAGAAAACATTTCCTTAAAACATTACACACTTTTATCACCGGCATCGCTAGTTCGCGCCCGGCCTTACCGAACAAATTTTTTAGAACCGTGAAGAAAAGACTCCCCGAGAAGTTGAATATTTTCTTCAGATACCCTCGATCGTCCCGTAATCTTCCCTTTACGCAGATATCCGATCGTTATGCCATCGACAAATGATACTGTCACTCGGAGGATTAGACGCGCGTCGAATTGTAACTACAGATTCATATTTAGCAAACCGCAAAACACAAGACTTTTTTTTTGTTTCTAACCTTATGAACATCGTACACCTCATCAAATAAAGAAAATTAAACCCCGATATTATTTTTTGTCACCCGGTATATAATTCTTTTTTCTTTTTTGCGGGGGAGAGTGGAAGGATGAAGGAAAGTTTTTTCAACTTTTTTACATTAATAACCTTTAAAAGTATCCTGGTAAATTTTAAAGAAATTGTAACAAAATTCACATCGATATAACGGTCACGAATCTCAAACCTTTCGTAACACCCCAAAAAATATCAAAAAAATTGATTTTTTTTATTTATTTCGGTTTTACGGACGGGAAGGTTTTTTTAAAAAAACAAATGCATACTATTATTATTAGTCGTAAAGTTTTTCGGAAAGGTTTTCACCAAAAATGTACAAATATCGAGACAATAATCGTGATTTAAAAGCCAACTGGCCTGCCCGATCCCCTCGTCTGATTTTTATAAAAATTTAATATTACTTTCCTTTCTATATACAGCAGTTAGAGATGAAATTTTATAATCATCAGAATTCGTTCCGGAGATACACGCACAAAGAAATGCACGTTGACACATCTTTTTATACTGAATTCCGCACTGTTTTTTCCGACTCGGTAACCTCAAAATGTCAATAAATAAAAATTAAAAAATTAAGGCGTTGGAAATTTTAACACGTTACAGCAGATTTCCTTACATTATTCTCCAACTAAAATAGCCGGGCCGGAATATGAAAATTAAATAAAATGAATTAAAAGAAGTAACACTTTAAAAATTAATAAATACCTTCAAGAGTACCGATGTAGGCGCTGCCCAAATCGTACTGAAGTCGGCGACCAGCGCCGTCCTCGAAAATGACGTCACTGCAAAACACCTCATTATCCGGCCACAACACCAACCTGAACTCCCTGTTAATCACAAATAAATGTTTTTTTTTTTAATGAAAATAAATCTTATTAAAGATATACAGAGTGTTAGTTAACAAATTATCTTTAATCCTTACATAAATACAAAGAAAGTGATTTAAGAATAATTACCAAAAATACCAGTAAAAAAATTAAAAACAAGGCGGACAATAATGTCACTGGAGATCCGTAGCATAAATGACAGAATATGACGGAAAGCCTTATGAGAAAAAAAAATCCTTTAATTAATTACTATCCGCGACAAGTAGAATACACGAATAAATGAATCGCTAAAAGAATGAGAAACATAGCCGGCATGGTATTTATTACCTGAAACTTGTAATAGAATAATTTCGTCAAAGATCCGCCCACGGAAAGGCGGCCGAGGTAAAGTACAGATAGATCATAACCGTGATTTTTTCCTGTTTAACGGTTCATTTAAAACAATTTATTATTCCGTATCTAAAACTCTCTTAAAAAAAAAAACAGCCTTAACCGTGTTTCAACGTCGAATAGGCACGAGATAAAATAGTTTTACAAATTGAATAACAGCTCTTAAACGGATGTAGGTATAGATCTGAAATTTAAGAGGTATTTTAGCTAATAGAACGGACAACCTCGAGTAAAATGATCGTTGCGATTAGTGCGATGACAATCGATCGATCAAAGTCGAGCTACGCAAGAGAAGACCCGTAAAATTGTACTTATCATTACCATAACGACTATTAAAAATTATTTTTAACTCGTTAGGTAGAACAAAATATATAAAAGATGAGGGAAGCATTTTTCGAAATCGGCCGGATACTTTTTATTTTATTAATCTTCAAACTCAACTATATATATATATATATATATATATATATATATATATATATATATATATATATATATGTATAATTTCTACGCCGACAGTAGGCTATGCATCGAATAACACCGTAAAGTTATAGGTTTCTCTTTGAGAAAGAGATTATATGTCATCTCTTTGAGATGACAAAATAATTCTCATGAATTATATAAACATCCATCGGATATTCATCACGAAAATAGAAATGATATGAATTTTCATTTCCGTTTGAATGAACTGAACGTCAACTGAACATCAGTGTGAGAATGTACGTGTTATTAAACCTTCAGTCGACAACACTTTTACTCGGTACGTACCGGCCGGTCGAATAACTAATTACTTTCAGAGAAAATGAAGACGATAGATTGTTTTTTAAACAGCGAGATTTTAACGGGTCAGAGCCACAAAAAATGAAGACCGGTAATCCTAATGAAAAATAACAAAAACATTTGTTTCCGCTCTCGGCTTTTTGAAGCGACGTAGTTTTTACATTTACTCGGTAAAAGAAAAACACCACACGGCTCGAATCGAGAACCATTCGGCTTTTTATTGAAATCGGTTAAAAATTAACTTTTTATAATCGATCAAAAACGTTTTTTAATTTATTATATTTCAAATAAATAAATAAAATAACGGCCGCTACATCAGAATTGTTTCCGGTCGAGCATCAATCGTAGTCGGTGAACAAATATACCTACTACAGAGTTCCCGAAGGGTTTTTAAAAAAATCAACAATAATTATGTTTTATTTATTACGGTTTCGAATAACCACCTCTTTTTAAAATAAAATTACGTTCTATTTTTCGTAAATAATGCGCAGAATCTAAAGTCTCCATTATTAAGCCTCATTAAAATATGGAAACGTAAAAAAATACAATTATTCCCAAATCGCTTTATATTATTCCTAGAAACAAAAATGAATCAAAACTAGGTAATAGAAGAAGCGTATTGGACAACTGACAAAAAAAAGGCAGATGACAGCGCGAGTACAAATGGCGATTACAGTGAGGGTGGATATACAGAGAAATGTCAAGGGAGAAGCGGATGTCCATATTTGTGCGTGCGTACGTTAGCGCACGCACGTGTAGGTGTATTAACTGTGACGCCGTGAAATGTCAACCTACACGTCGAGCGACAGCAAATGTCAAAAGCAGTAGCACATTTACGTACAAATATCATATCTACCTCTACAAGTAGCCTATTTGAAATTTAAACCGTCAAAAAAAAAATACAATACGAGGGTGGTTTTGCCTTTTTTTATCTTTAATAACGATAAAGAGAGATACATATTTTATTCAGAAATGTAAATTAAACAGCGCACCGACTGCTTTCCGGATGGGTCACACAGGCATCAGAAAATAGCTAGTATAAAATTTACATATATGAGTCCATAAGCACCGTATATCGGTTAAATTCTTATAAGCTACATCGACGTTGTCTCGGCAAACGGGCACAATAAACATTTTAGTTTTCCCGACTGTTGTAACGGAAAGTACTGTTACCAGGTCGAAATTTTAGATACGCGGTCTTTTTATTTATTTATCGACGTTTTGAGGAGACGGTGAGCGGTCGATTATGTACGTACAGATATGTGTATGTTTCAATATCTACTGTATTTAATATCTCAGGAAAGAGTAACCGTACCATTCATTAAATTTATTGTACCGACTCGTGTATTACGACTAGTAATTCTGTTTGACTGTTTATGAAAATCGGACGACAGGTGAAGCAGTTTCTTTAACTTTAATAATCGGTATCCAATAAAAAATATCGCATAAATTGTCGTCTCGTTCCAAAAGACAACCGTTGAATTTAAGATTTTTTCTTTGTTAAATTTCTTCATATTTTATTATAGAAATAGGTAATTTTTATGAAGCTTTCATTATTATTATACAGAAAAAATCGGTATTTTCTGAAGTATATTTAAAAAGTTACGATAAAATTTTTAACTTTTTTGTAAAAGAAAGGCTAACGTATAGACAAAGTTTTTAAGCATTTCTCAATTTTTAGAAAATATTTTAATAGGGTGGATAACAAAAAGATCCCGTTTTCAATTTGTTCGGGATCTCAGTAAACCATTCGATCTATTTACGCAATTTTTACCGATGAAAAAACTTAGTAGTTACGGTATCATGAGAATCGCTCAAAACCGGTTACTGATACCTGACAGACAGTAAAAAGGCGACTAAATATTTATTGTTTGAAAAGAATACAGACGTAAAATGTGAGTCACTTCAAGATGTAGAAGGCAAAATACAGCGGGTATAAAAAAAAAATGACGCGATTTCAAAAGTTAAAATCTGGAAACCGAAATTTTTCGCGATCACAATACTTTCTTTACTTCGTACAAAGAAGTAAAAATACTCGCTTATTTTTTAAAAGTAACAATAACCATCTCTACCAAACGAAATAACAGAATCGTTTTTGTGTAACTCAACTCAGTATTTCGGGTTAAGAGAAAAGGATTTATTATGTTTCCGTTGCCATTTTTAATACGTTACTAAACCGCTTAAAAATGTTCCCGTAACTTTATTTGAAGTAAATTTAAATGATGCTTTGATAGAAAAAATGTTTCTACATAAAACTAAGAAAAAACATTTTTAAAAACACCCCCAATTGTTTTGCATACTGTTCAACATGTACATAAATATGTGCTCAAATAATTTTCCACGTTGCCTTTTGAATTTGTGGTTTACTTCATATTTCCTAGTCCACAGTTAAAAAAAGAACTGCCCCAACATTTCCCAAGACGGATCAAGGAAACCGAGGTAAAACCTTGATTGGAGCAAGTATTAACAAA
Organism: Lycorma delicatula; assembly: GCF_047948215.1. Lineage (NCBI taxonomy): Eukaryota > Metazoa > Arthropoda > Insecta > Hemiptera > Fulgoridae > Lycorma > Lycorma delicatula. The sequence goes on along the minus strand of NC_134463.1, from coordinate 129,033,864 downwards.
TAAAGGCCATTAAATTTGTACCCGTTATACAAAACTGGTAAAAATACTAAGAATAAAAAGAGATAACGACTTACTTTAAGAAATAATTCTAGAATTAAATGTTTTTCAGCCGGTTATGTCAACCTATAAATTTAAAAAATAAGTAAGGTTTAAAATTTTAATAACAATTTTTAAATTTATCATCGAAACAACGAAACATTTTATTGTAGTCATTAAATCTTACAGAAAAAAAGTATTTTTCGTTTGTTTCCGGTAAACCGCGAAAATTACGAAACCAATAATTACGAGATTTTAACTGTAGCTCTTTTATGACCTCTGGAAGAGGGATCCACATTTCAAACTTCACCAATCTCACTACTATATACCCCCCCAAAAAAAAGAAAAATAATAACTTTTTTTTTTTATTTAACCTTCAGGACCACCGTTAGGTATTGCTTCAGAGGGTGAAATAAATGATTTGTAGCGTGCGTAAAAATGCCATGCCTGACCGGGATTCGAACCCGGGACGACCTCCGGATGAATGGCCGAGATACTACCACTCGCGCCACGGAGGCCGCAAAAATAATAACCTCTTTTTTTACTAAATTTAATGTCATCGATAGATATTTATACATCGCTCGTTTTCTATGTCAATATCAATATCGACTTCTTCAGGCGGTTATTGTGTGAGTTACTAAATTTAATGGCACTGCCTATAAAAGATGAATTTGTATTATCATATACGTAAAAACAAATTATAATGATAATAAAATTAAAGGGTATGACGACTACTTACATATTTATCAAAGTTTTGATGGTTTGTGGAAAACTGAATTTCGATATCGATACTGATTTCTTCAGAAAGTTATTTGTGATTTATTAAATTTAATGTCATTGTCTAATACGGCGGCGACCCGTGTATGAAAACTCATCCTCACGCAAGTCAGATTGCTCTCTGTAGATTTTTATAACCAGAACTAAGAGGTTCCATCGGGTAAGCCGTATCCATAATTGCCATAGATTCGACTCCTAATTCGGTAATAATATTTTCATAACGCCTAGATCGACGAGGTCACAAACAGTAAAAACCTTTAGGGTTTATTTATTTAGCGTATGGCGCCAAAAAACAACACCAATTACAGTCAAAAATTACAAACAAAGATTTAACAAATTAATACGTGCTTCTGATTCTGGAGTCGCCATCAAGAAATCTTCAGGATTCCCTTCATAAGCTGTCCTAGGGCTAACTACTGTGATGTGGTAAACAGTTTGATTTTCACCACACTCGTAAAGGGTCGTCGGTGTATTACCCCATTTATACAGGAAATAGGCGCGCACCTACCATGCTGAGTTCGTACTGTTTAGCGTTGACCATGTCTTAAGTGGCAAGTCAAAACCCGGCGGCCTTTGAGTAGTACATGGTTATTCTGCTTTGCGGTCCATTCTTGACGCCAGGCCTCAGTTAGGTTAAATCCTTCCTCTGTGGCAGCAATTGCTGTTTTGATAGGTGGCTTTCTAGATCGAAGGCGATCACGATTAGCATCCTCAATGTCATACCCTTTAGGGTAACTAGAATTTACGATCGTAGAGGACGTGTGTCTCTACGCCAGAACTTACCGAATGACTTGAAGAGCAACGTATAAAAACTCGGCTCAAAATTGAATTAAATATACATTTGGTCTTAAAAAAATATATTAAATCTTAAACCAACTTTTGACTTGAAAGGTTAGCTGAAATCGACTTTGAAAATTCACATAGATGACTCGATTAAAATGTAACCGCTGCCAAAAAGTGGAATGATATAAATCCTGGACTTTGCTGTACCGGAGGGGAATGTAATTTTTAACGAGTTCAAAACTCTCCTGATTTCATTAAGAATTTGATTTTAGGAACAAATTTCTTACCTAAATATTGATAATTCTAGACAGTGCAATACCCTATTTCAAATGATATCGTTCGAGAATGGAAGTTGATGATAGCGATAACTTTGCCAGCAACAGCAAAATTATTTACAATTTTTTAAGTTTTACACGGAAATAACGCGTGCGAGGATATAATCCTGTAAAATCATTCAATAAACGGTATTTTAAAACGAGTACATGTATCACAACATGGAAAGTGTTCTATTTTTAACAATTTTTAAGAAAAAGTTGAGAAAAACACTGTAAAGCCTTTGTTACTTATTCTGCTCTCGATAAAAAAAATTACTTCTTGAAAGGAAGAATAATAATAATTTTAAATTTACCGACGGAAGAATAAATTGTAAGCTATATGCAAATGCCAAAGTTTTGCGACATCGTTGGCAGATTTAAACATTTTATTCGGTCAAAATTCTTCGTAATATAAAATGTTCAACTTAAAAGAGGCTTCGAAAACTTAGATTTCCCTATAAATAATAGTTTATTAGCAAACGGTTACATAATAATTTAGAGAATGTATTGCAAATGATATCCATTCACTTCTATGCACTTGTTAACACGTTTCACATGTTTCTGACTACTTTTGTTAGCTGTACCCTCTTAATTTCCTGGATGGCATCGGTAATGGTTTGTCTTCAATTCCTGCAGGGCTCCTACTAACAATTTCATTGAAATAAGTACGCAGAAAGAAGTTTGGACTAGTCAAATCAGGGGATCTTGGTGCGCACAATCCTTTAGAAATGATTCTTCCACCAAAAAGTCCTGTAGTATCTCCTAAGTACAGCGAGTTGTACGGTAACTGGCGCTGTCCTTTTGCAACCGGTAATTACGCTTATCCTCTTGCAGTAAGGCTGTTGTATAATTTCTTGGTAGACGGCGGCACCCACAGTTTTTTTCAAAAAACAAGTCACAATATTCATCGCCTTGAAACCGCACACCATAAGCCTATTTTTTGTAGATGTAGGGGATATTCAAAGAAAACGTGCGGATTTTCAGTACCTCAGGTCTGGTAATTCTGACTATTAACAGACCCACCGAGATGAAACCACGCTTCGTCTGTGAAAAATTCTTGATAAAAAATTTTAATGTTATATCTAATGAAGTTCTTGCCGATGACAGTAATGAACCCTTTAAGCAAAATCGGCATCAGTTAGCTCGTGGAAAACCTGCTTTCGGTACGGATAACGTTTCAAAATTTTCCTCCTGCAGTGCGGGCTGAACCTAGTGAAACGTTTCATTTTTTCGGTTTAGTCTCCGCAAAGATTTACGACTTGTAACCGCCGCTTTAATGTCCTGCACGATGTAGTTAAAACTGTTGCACGAAAATTTTTAACTAACTTCTGAATAACGCTTTTCACTGGCGCTTCCTTTTCAAATTTTTCCCTGAACTTTCACAACATGACATTTCGTCTCTAAATAAGTTTCCATCACGAATACACGTTCTTCAACAGTTAACCGCAAATTAACAAACAACACACGATTATGTAATCCTGTTCAAAGGCTAATGCTCGACCCGCATTGGCAATACTCAAATGCGCAGGCGATAAACAGTCCTCCCAACTCCAGTTCCAATCGTACCAACATTTTTCAAATTATCTTACCCGCCTCACACCGACGTAAGAATGTTAACAATATGCATTTAGTATGAACTACCGCGTTATGAGGCCTCTTTTAAGTTGAACGCCCTGTATTTAATGATAATTGCAGGAACTGTCGATCGATTGTATTTAGTAAATATTTTTTATTAATTAAAAACAATATGTAATTGTAGAAGAAAGACCGTAATTTTAACTGAAAACCGAAATTTCTAACCGAATCGAGAACATTCTTAATAAAAGTACTTAGACTAAGATTTTCTTTGTGCGCGTGTGCTTTGAGCGCTCAGTTACGCTTATTAACTTAGTTCCCTTTTAAGGTATACAGGGAGTGCACTGCAATATCATCAGTAGAGGCAGAGGTAAAAAAAGACAATAATAAAGGTACTAAAACTCAATTTCGTATTACATCTTATAGGATTTAGGGATAGTCAACTCCAAAAAAAAAAAAGAGAGAGTTGAGCGCAGAATGAAAATAAAAGTGAGAGGAGAAAGGGTGAGACGGTTAAGGGAAGGAAAAATAAATGCAGGACAAATCCTGTTCTACCTCCACCTAAATCCTTCACGTGAATTACTATTTTATATATATATAATTTCTTTTTAATAATATTAAATTATATTAGATTATGTTAAAAACCGTATAAAGAATTATAAAAGTAATAACGCAAAACTTTTACAAAATTAGTAGAGAGAATATTAAATGTACTTTATTACGTACTATAACGAAACTAACAATTTAATTAAGATTAGTTAATTTTACTTTTTATTCTTTCTATTAAAATTAATAATAAGCGGATAAAACAAAGAAGATTCCTTCAAGAAGGGAAACGGGTGATTATCCGCTCAAAATTGAAAAGAAAAAATATATATGTATATATACAAATAATTAAATGTATATTTCACAAAACAATTGTTGGAAATTATATATATTTTTGTTTCCATCGATATTCGCTTAAAACTTAAAAACCGCTGGACCTATGTGCATGATCCTATTTACATTTTTTATTCAATTTTAAGACTGATTTTGAATTTAAATTTATTAAAATTAACGAGTAAACAGTAAAACTTAAAGTAAGAGCGCGTGAGCACTATTTTTCGATCGAATCGCCGACGAAATAATCTGATTTGGACAACACATGTCTTACTTTTACGCCTATTAAATTACATAAACACATTTTTTTTTAAATGAAAAGTACGTAAAATTGTATTCTATTAATAACTTCTGATATTTTTTCATAATTTTTTTAAAACTATATTATTGTATTATTATTTATCGTAAAACATCTTTTTCAATCAGAGGTTAATAATTATTATTAATAAATCAATATATTTAAATTAAAAAAAAATAAAAACTGAAAAAAACGGTGATGAAGTCTGATTCAAACCGATGTGCCTTTTCCTTTTCAGATCCAAATATTTCACTGATTAAAATTTCATTTGGCTGTAACTCTGGAACCGATGAAAGTAAGTGCCACTTATGATATATCGTTGAAATGCTCACAATGAGGGCTTATTCATGCAGCTAAGAAAAATTAAAAAATCCAAATTTTTTTGGATTTTGGGTTTTTTTTGGACAATTTGGTTCAGTCGATTGCAATCATAGGGGAAGGTGCAGAACTAGATATTACACCAATCCTTCCAAAATCTCAACATCCTGCGGCTAATGGTTTTTGAGTTGTGCGAGATATATACGTACGTATAGACGTCACGCCGAAACTAGTCAAAATAAATTCAGGGTTGGTCAAAATGGATATTTCCGTTGAAATCTGAAAACCGCAATTTTTTGCGATAAGGAAGTAAAAAAATATAAAATTCCCACTAATAAAATTTAGAATAATTAAATTTTGGTTTATTTTTCTAAACTAAAATCGAATTAACAATTCACGAGATGTTTGTAATCGCATATAAATAAAAATCGAACGGCGGATATAAGATTTTTGCGGACTGCCTCGATCGGACCCGGTTACGCGACGTTAGATTCACGTGTTAATTTAAATATTTACAGCGTGAACAAAGTTTATCGACGAATGAATCGATGGAGATAAAATTTAGAAAGAATATTACCTCTGAAACTTTAAACTCGACAAGAAAAAAGAAAACTAGAGAGACCTCGTAGAAGATAGCAGTAGTATCAGGAATAAACACACTAATTTCACAATTAGTAAAATCTTAAAATATTACCGTACTACGCTAATTCTTTATAGTATGTAACTTTTTAAAATACTCAAGTCCAAAAAAAAGGTATTTGCGGGTTTGAACAGACGCAAACCTAGAATCTAAAAGGAAATAGAAAAGAGATAAAATCTTTTGAACCACAATTTTTATAGCGAGGGTGACGTAATTCTTCGCAACAAGCGCTACGTATGCGTTGTAAATAAACGTGATAAAAACATATACACATTCGTATATATAAATGTATTAAAACATCTGTGTGTAAACGTTTTATTTTTTATAACGTGCACGCCTCGAATAAAAAAAAAAAAATGGCATAGGGTTGCAAAACTTGCTCCATTTTATTTTTAATTGAGATTTATTTCAAATACGTCACCTATTAATTAAAATGTAGTAATACTACATTAAATAAAATATTAATGACTAAATAATGGAATATTTAGAATATAACTGCGAAAAAGATCAACATGTGCAATACACAAATTTTGGGTCTGATTTGACACGCTTTATCTAATTATATTTTCACCTTAAAAGTTATGCTGTAATAAAAGTATAATTGAAAAAAAAAACAATTTTAGAAAACAAATTCGGGTAACGTGTGAACCTCTTGTTCGGTAGCTAATCTAGGATATTCTTGGATTATTGACACGCGACAACTTGAAAAACATATAGAATATCAAAAATTATAAAAAATTAACAAACGTTTTGAATAATTAAGTCGGATTCTACGAAAACTATTTTCTTTTTGATTCCCATGTTAATTCCCATAAGTTTAAAAACTACGGGCCTCGTTCAAGTCCCTCTGTTTTTGACTTAAAAATTTATTTAAAGAAGAAAGTATTTAGTTCAATAAATCGGCCCGATTCGGTGCAGTTATTCAACAAACTACTAGTAGTTACATTAGAGAAACCGCTTACAATCGGGTAAAATCGCAGCTTACCGACGATAAATAAGCAACCGTATCGTATTTTATAGAAGTACAACGTAAGTCCGTAGTTCAATATCTATTACACGAATCACCTCGGTCTCTTTGTTTTTTAGCGTTTATTAACGAACTACCTAAAACTCTTGAGCCACACATCGTATGGCTTTTCACCTTTTCACAGATGCCACAATCGTATCTACATCTAAAGATAATAATTTAAAACGTATTGAAAATCGTACGATAGCAGTTCAAACAAATTTTTCACGGAAAGAATTGTAACCGTCTAAAGTTAAATAAAGTATGGATAAAACCGTCGCATCGTACTTTTTAAGTAGACGCAACACCCCGGTAATCGCGCGGATCGATTGCGTTTGTACAAATCAAGCCGTATTGTTTTATCCTGAAACAGCTTAAAACGCTAAGCTTTTCATCATTATTGAATATTTATTATCCCTACACATAATTACGTACAACGTCATCTCTGGCTCCCTCAAAAAGTCTGAACGAGTTTTTAAGATCCAGCGTCCATAAATATGAATACAGAGGTTCCCAAACTTATTTTTCTCATAGACCACTTTCAAAATTTTGCTGGTTCCGGTGGACCCCTGCAGCTACATTTCTACCGTATTTCCAGTCGACGGAAAGTGTGAAGATTAGATCTAACTATGAAAATTTGCGTTACGGCTGAGTTCCACGAACTAACAGCTTCCGAAAAAAAGTGAGAATTGATCGGTTAATTTTTTATTGACTGTGCTGTGAGTGGATGTCAAAAAAGTAAAGTTGGCCGATCAAAAAAAATGCTTCCATCCGACTTTACATTTTTGACATTTTCTCATAGCACAAGAAAGCAATCGATTCTCACTTATTTTATTTAGAAAACTTCCAATTCAGAGTGGTAAAAAGCAAAAGGAAAATAGTATATTTTTTGTGTTGCATTTATTCAAATATGTAATCATTACGCTATTAATTATTATTGTTATCATATTGCAATGTAATATAATAAAATTGTCGTAATATAATTAAAATTAAACATTAATAACGTAATGTAACTTCTACAATGACCATCACAAAATAGTTACAATTTTAATGGGAGGGATGTAGTTGATGGATCGACAGCAAATTATCAATATTTGGCTTCAGTTTTGTTAGGAATAAGCGCAAATCTCCCCGTTCTGTGATATTGAATCTGCTTCTTTTTTTTGATAAAAGGTTTGTAACGACAGTAAAACTTTTTTCGACAAGATATGACGAGGGAAACGCTATCAAAAGCTTTCTCGCAATTCCCCACAGTCCAGGATATTTTTCTGGTATTTCTGCCTGCAGCCAAAATGTTTGATACCCTCTTTAAATTTCACCTTCAGCTCCTCATTAGTGCTAAGCTCGAGTAGCTCCTCTTGTAATATCACATTCTCCACTTCCGTTTCATCAAATGGATTTACGATCCGCGGTGGTATTTCCATCGTCAGAATATCTTCAAATCTGATTTTGAAGTCATCATGCAGGGCGATTAAATGTTGAACGTATGTCTAATATCCTCATCAAGGCATTCTACCTGTGACAAGTTTGAAAACTGGGAAAATACGCGCTGACCAATATTTTGCTTCATAAATTTCAATTTTCCAAGAAAAGCTGAAATTACACCCTTTGTTTTTATTAAATTGAGACTCTCCCCTTGTAATTGTAAGTTAATGTCGTTAAATCTTTTGAACAAATCTGTCAAATACGCGATGTCAGCTTTCAAAGCGATCAGGTTTTCTTTTAAATCTGAATCTTTACCTTCCAGAAACTCTAAAACCGATTCAAAAAGTGAGTAAAATCTTGTTAAACATGCACCTTTCGACAACCAGCGTACTTCAGTATATAAGAGCAATCGTTGGAAGTCTTCATCATTTTCATCGCACAATTGAGCAAATAAACGTGTATTCAATGCATTGCTTCTCATCTTGTTAACAGCATTAATTACAAGTTGAGGCGATTGGTGCACCTGGACCGCTTTGGGAATCGATGGTTTAGATCTACACGTAGAAAATTAACAAGGTAGCTTATCATCGAGTTTATATTTTCGAATGCGCAATCTTGTTAAAAAGAACGGTCACCTATTCTTAAAAAATAACAAAATCCACCTTTATCCGAAACCGGACAACGGAACCGTTTTCTCGTAACTAGATACTAAACTTCGATCTACAAAAAAGGGCCTTATTTAATAAGGACCCTATTAAAAACGTAGCCGTTTTTAATAAATTGTCGAACAGTTTGAAAAATCTTCCTCCAACCGTATTCAAAGTACGATTAAAATATTTTCTTTTCGGAAACAACACAACAGTGGCGAGTGAATTTTTAAATAATACTAATTAAAAAATAAAAAACCAGACTTATCGCTTCCCGTTCATAAATATTTGCTCCGTTTAATTTTTCCTGAATTGCGATTTAGTTATTTAATATATTTACCTTGACATTATTTCTAGTGTATTTAATCAATAGGAGAGTTTAGCATTTTTAGCTTATAATCTGTTTTTATACTCATACGTTATCTTAGCTTAACTTGATCTGTATAATGTACTATGTAATATATTTGCAAATTTAAACTATCCCATCACTCTCTCTCTCTCTCTCTCTCTCTAGGCACACACACACACACACACACACACACTTTTTTATTTATTAATAAGCTGCTATGTAAGATTACATTATTTACAGCCCCATAACAGTTCTGGAATTAGTGAATAAAATTAATTATCAAGTTTTAATTGAATGAGGAAGAGATATCCGTGACGGTTGTTTCTATTGTCCTTATGGAGATTAAGTTGGATAGAAAACCGGTTAGGTCCTAAAATACAGGGCCGCCATTCCATTGAATATGTTCAGTTTCTTCTCTATCTCTAACCTTTGCCCTAGAGCTCATCATACCCTCACTAACTTTCTCTTTCTCATTCTGTCCCTCTCTTACTCGCTCTTTCTCTCTATAACTCTCTCTCTCTCTCTCTCTCTCTCTCTCTCTCTCTATCTCTATCACTCTCTCAGTCGCTCATTCTCTCTCTCTATATATATATATGCACACACACGTGCGCGCGCGCGCACACACAACACGTTTTATGCAATGTTTTTACCAGACATCTCACATTTAATCTGTTAGTTTTAATAAATAATAAATCTAAAAGAACGCGTTTTCGGCGCTAATGTCATCATAAGTTTTAAAAATAACTTTTTTTATACACTAAATTTTGTAATAATTAAACATTTTTAACCGATTCGGTGATTTTCCAATAAAAATAACGATAAAATTTACTTAATATATAAAAAAAAATTATTTAATATATTTTTTAAATTATAATATTTACTACTGTTACGTTACAAAATTCTTAAATTTTATAACGATCTAAAATCTATTCAATAGCTGTACAATATATTACTTCATAAATAATTTATTAATGATTTTTATTTCAAAATTTTAAGTTTCTTTCTATAAATAAATATATATATATATATTAGAATCGTAATCTATTGGTGTTTCTTCTTTATTTTTTATAAAGTTAGATGTTCTAAAGTCAGCTCGGCTAGGAGAGAAACCACGGGAAGAGTAAAACAGCAAATACTGTTTTGATCCCGATGTCCAGAACGCGTAGGGATTATGAAAGAACTGCCTGTCGGTCCTTTTGGCTCGAAGAAATTTTAGCAAGAGATGCCAGAAAAATTACTACGGGATAACCGGCTTGTAGCGGCCAAGCGTTCATAGCGACATCGCTTTTCCTATCGTTGAGAAGTAGTAATTGTCAAACGTCGGGTTGTTCACCGGCCAATAGGGAACGCGAGTCAGGTTAGTTTTGCCCTACTGATGACACGTGTTTGCGTGTAACCTGTTCAGTACGAGAGGAACCGCAGATTCGGACGTTTGATTCACGCACTCGGTCGAGCGGCCGATGATGTGAAGGTTGTGGGATTTTGCCTAAAGGTTTCTAAGGCCGAATCTCGTGTTTGTGATATCATCAGTACTCCCGAAGATCGAAAGGCTCGATTCATATGCTCCTTTACATCGGGGGACGCGCGTCGCAAGCCCAACGGCTACGGCATAGAGCAGGAGAGGGGGATCATGCCCCGCCGAATCGCGTAACATTGGCAGCTAAACGGCGAGTTCGGTGTCGGGACTGGGAATCGTCTGCAGACGACTTAGATGTATACTGTATATTTACTGCGATTGTTTCGGCTTCTTTCTTTAATATTTAAGAAATTTGACGAATAAAATGAAATTTCATAAAACGGATCACAGAGTATGTCACACAGATAAAAAAACACAGAAGGAAAGATTATTTTATATTTTCAGATCGCACTAAATATTTCGTAAACTAAAGAAATTAATTTAACAGATTGTAGACTTACTAACAGAATAAGACATACCGTTATCATATGTGGAATTTATGACGGTTTTATTTATTAAAATGTAAAGTTACAAATAGAGCGATATAAAAGATTGGAAACTGCTTCAGATTTCAAAACTGAGGTATTAGTAAGAAGTAGAAATAAAGTACGTTATTGGATTTAATGCTAACGTTATTGGAGGTAATACACAATATAAAAAAATTACTACCGCGATTTATCTGTTTTTGCAAATCTGATTGCTTACAACTCGAAAACGAAGCCATTTATCGGGAAACGGTTTTCATCGTTGTTGTTTCGTATAATAATAAATGAAAATCACGATAATTTTAAGAAAAAAACGTCGGGTACAATACGGATCCAAGATGGCGCACAAACGCACTCTAAAGTAATTTTAATTTTAAAGTAGTCATTTTTTTTTTTAATTACTGCTTTAAAATGTACGTATGTAGATTCGTAGAGTCTCGCTTGTTTCTACGTCACAGTATCCCTGTTATCGTCCTATTATTATTTCAACAAATTATCCAGTACGTATTATTTTATTTTCATAAAGGGGAAGAAAATGAGGAAAAATGAAAAGTTAGTAAAATATACCGCATTAGACACACGCGCGCACGCGCACGCATACACACAAACAAGAAGTAAAACAAACCAAAACGATAAGGAGAAATGCATGAAGAGGCAGATAGTCGATGAGTACGGCTAACGTTGCGTACACTAGAAACCCGGAGCAGGAGAACGAGCAAGTAAGTTCCGATGTACTATTATATATATGATGGGTATACATTTTTCATTACAACGCGAGCTTCGCTAAAACTTTTACTCCAGATGCTATTAACTGTGTAATTAACTCGACCCGATTAAATTTTTAGCCTTTCAGCAAAAGGAAAGGCTAAAACGGCAAGGGAAGAAAATGAGAAAAAGGAACAAGAACTATCACGGCTAAAGCTTTTTACTCACAACCCTCCCACACACACACGCGCGCGCGCATACACTCACATGCACACATTAATGAAGGAATATCTTTTTGCTTGTTAAGAAAAAAATAAATAAACATTTCCAATTTGTTCAAATTCCCACCGTATAAAAGTAATACGATGTAATCGCGGTTTTTCTTTTTTATTTTCCTCTTTTTTCTTAAGAGACGCAATTATATTATTCAACGGCTCAAAAATTACACCAAAATCATAACATATTAAATCAGTACGCGATACATACTTTTTTTTTTTTTTTAATTTGTTACGACAATTTTTTTTTAATGTCATCATAAACCTCTCTCGCTCTCTCACGGGTAAATCAGATCACTTCGCGAACTCAAATAAACTAAAATGGACTTTAAAATAAGTTCTATTACGTAGTTTATGACAGGTGTTTCAGGAGGTTTCTGCCGTACTTCATACAGCGTATTAATACAGAGTTTTCAACTTAATATAGGCCTCGACACTTAGTTTAGTCTATAAATAATACTTTATTGTCAAACACTTACGTAATAATTTACAGATGTTGAAAATGAAGTCCATGCGCTTTTGTGCATTTGTCAACACGTTTTACTATGTTCCTGGCTACTCTAGTTACCTGTACCCTCTCTATTTCCTGGATGGAAGCGGCAATGTTCGTTTTCAATTCCTGCAGGTTGTGTGGATCGCTCCTATAAACTATTTCTTTTAACTAACCCCGCAGAAAGAAGTCTGGACTAGTCAGATCAGGGGATTTTGTAGGGTACAATACTTCAAAAATGATTTTTTTACCGAAATATCCAGTAGCATCTCCGCAGTACAACGAGCTGTTGCAACCGGCAAAGTTAGGCTCGTCCTTTTGCAGTAAGAATATGAAATGTCGGTTATTTTCTTGATAAACGGCAGCATCCACAGTTATTTCAAACAAGGATCCCGTTATTCATCACCTTGAAACGGTACACTTATTTTTTGTGATTTATTTTTAGGGAAGATTCAAAGAAAATATAGGGGTTTTCAGTTTTCAGTACCCCAGATCCGGTAGTTCTGAATATTAACATACCCACCAAGATGAAAACACGCTTCATCTGTGAAAAACGCATTACCTAAAATGCCAATGTTTCCTCTAACGAAGTCCTTGAACCGTTGGCAGTGATGAACCCTTTTAATATACCTTGTAACTGCCGCTTTAATGTCCTCCACGATGTCGTTAAAACTGTTGCACGAAAATTTTTAACTAACTTCTGAATAACGCTTTTCACTGGCGCTTCCTTTTCAAATTTTTCCCTGATGTTTCACAACATGAAATTTCGTCTCTAAATAAGTTTCCATCACGAATACACGTTCTTCAACAGTTAACCGCAAATTAACAAACAACACACGATTATGTAATCCTGTTCAAAGGCTAATGCTCGACCCGCATTGGCAATACTCAAATGTGCAGGCGATAAACAGTCCTCCCAACTCCAGTTCCAATCGTATCAACATTTTTCAAATTATTTTACCCGCCTCACACCGACGTAAGAATGTTAACATATGCATTTAGTATAAACTGCTGAGTGATGGGACCTCTTTTATAAGTCAAAGACTCTGTAAATGACGTATTTTGAAAGGGAACAAAGACCGCTAAAATTATAGAGGTCATCGTTTTTTAGCGGTTAAATAACGCCCTTAAAGACAAATAAACAAATTAAATACTAAGTTATAAAAAAACTAGCGATCACAAATTTTTATTTCAACTAAATTATAAAAGACCAAAATATACGCTTCACTTCACTGGATAGAGAAAAGTTCAAAGTTTTAAAAACCCGCCTATCAGTTCCATCGGGTGCATACAACAGCATGGTTTTATTTAATAGGAAAATGCGTTCTCTTCTGGAGAAATCGTTTTAAATGTTTCGTAAATTTCCCGTAATCCCGTTGTTCGATCGCGTTGTGAAATCCGTCGGTTTAGCAAACAGCCGCCTCGTCATAAACGGACTTAGCAGTAGCATAAAAGATTCGTAGAAGACGGTCGCGTACTTATACGGTAAAGAATCGCTGATTCTTACGTACGCAGATGAAAATGTGGAGTGTATTCGAGCTGCGTACGAACGAACCTTTAGGAAACCCACGATAAAGACAAATATTTAACGTGAAATTTTTCAAAAAACGGTATTACGTGATCTTAAATGCGTCTTCATTAAAAACAGTATAAATTGCGGTTATTGCAGGGATCGCATCCTGGGGTCGTTACCGGAATTCACCTCTGCAACTCCGGAGGATATAAAAGAGAACAAGTTTTTCCAACGACAATTTTTTCGGGAAAAGCAACGTTTTGCCTCTACAGTAAAGTTCATCTGCACGATATTAGAATTTGGGGAGTGAAAATTCATACGTAGTCGTCGTAAGTTAAATAATACGTCGAAGTGGAGCGTATTTTGTGCCGCGTCCTTAAATAAAATTTATGAACTTTTTTTTGGCCCGGTAAAATACGGCTGGAATTTCGTATCTGGGCGCGTTAAAAACCGGTCGTTTTCCCGATCGTAAAAGGATTCAAACGACTTCATTTTTATACAAGAGCGTGTCCCCTTCATTTCTACCTGAAAGTCCGGATTACCTGACACAGTTCCAGGGCGATGGATCGAAAAAGGTATACGACAATATTTGTAATCTCACGGTTACCAAACTTTCTTCCCCGCCATTTTTACTTGTGGCGGTACATATGTGTGTAGACAACACATTATCCCTTCTGTGCCGATGGAACTATTCGTATTTTAATTGTTGATGGGATGTAATTTGTCGCTACTGCAATTTACCTTACTAACTTATACGAGGCCATTCGCATAACTGGAAACTAGAAATTGTTCATAATTTAAATTTACATTTTAAAATAAAAGTATTTCCACAGCATGTTGCACGAGTAATCACTCCGAAAATTCTTCATCAGTTTAGTATAATTTGCACTTAAATACAATAAGATTTCTTCTGCGACAAAAATGAATCCGATTTATAAAAATATAAGTCGTTTGGCTTTCCGGTTTCTCCGTATAAGACTTAAATGACATACTAATGTTACTTTAAGTAACATAACTAAGTACCGTTAATTTACTTATTACATAGTTTTTTGTCTTATTCATCCATTACCACTTCCTGTACTTATTTATATGCGTGTGGGTATAATTACATTATTTTTTGCTTGTGAACATCATTGTTAAATTTCATTACAGAGTTATTATATTTATTTATACAATTCACTGCTATTAATTAGATATTGTACGCTGTAATTAGGTCAAGGACCTGCAGAAAATAATTACGGTTCCGGTAATTAGAATTCACTTACACCAAAATCTCAGATTACTATAATTTAAATACAGTGAAACGCCGATTATCCGGAAAATCGGAAAATTAAAAAAAAAAAGGTTTATTATACGTAATGGATATATCATTGTAATGTTTAACGAGTACCAAAGTTAATCAAAAGACAAAAAATATAAATGCATTTCAGTAAAATTAAAAAGATATTAAGAGCATATGTACGATAAAAAAAAAAACAGATACAATAATACGCGACAAAAAATCCAACGAATAGAAATTTGCTAATAAAAAAATCAGAATTAATAAAAAAGTCATTCAAAAAACTTAGAAAAATCGAATCGAAAGAGAAATCGACTCGAGTAAAAGTGTTAAAATTAATATCGAAAAAATTACACTGCGTTTAATAGAATAAAATTTAGTAGTAAACAACAAAAATATACATTTAATAACGCTATTCTTGTTAGAAAGATCTATATTTTGTACTCGCTTTAAAGTTAATCTTCGCTTATGAACTGCAAAATCGCGTAATCTTTTTAAACAATCGCTCCATAAGGATAGAACTTTTTCATATGATGGCCCTGGATGCAAGTCGCCGCCTTCTTCTTCAGCTGTTAGCCGATCATCTTCTCGGAAGATCTCTTAATCGTTAAAAATTTGGTACCCTGGACCGTTGTCATCTTCACCAGACACTTTCTTCATCTTCTTTTTTGAAAAACTTCGTTCGAGTTCCGACACGTAATTCATAACGCTATTTCGATTTTTCTTGATGTAGGAAATTATTGAAGACCCTACTCCGCATTCATCTGTTACGATTTATCCGATAAACCGTTTTTCAAATTTCTACTTTTTTCATCGACAAAACGACTCGTTTTTCTTTTGTAGATATGACAACAAACCCTAACGATATCGACACAGCTATAACTCAACACTAGAGTCATATTAATTACGCGTACGCTAATTAAGATCGGTTAATTTATAGAGATATAATGGAATAGGCTTAAAATATCTCTACGAGTAAAACTGAGCGATTTCATAACCTCCTGAAAATTAAGCAGTTTACCCTGCGTAAATTGTAAAGTTTATATAAGATAAAGACGCCAATAATAACATTTATTTTCATCTCCTACTGTATACACACAGTGCCGGTCTCGGTGGCACGAACGGTACGGACGAGAAGCCGAGACCGATGTCTCGGCTTCTCATCCGGAGGTCCCGGGTTCGAATTTCGGTCATGAAATTTTCACACGCCACAAAATCGTCATTTCATCTAATCCTCTGAAGCGATATCTAACGGTGGACCCGGAGATTTAAAAGAAACTGTATTTAAACAGCAGAATAAAAAATACTATAGTTTCATCGTAGTTCAAGCACGACCGATTAATATGTTTCCAAAATCCTTTTCTGAAGTTAATTTTATAATTAGTTTAATTTACCTCAGGCCAAAAATTACGTATTTTTTGCTATTCCGATTGCAAAAAAAGTCGATCAAATATCCGTTAAAAATAAGGTCTATAAAAATATATTTCCTGTCGAACCAAAGTTTTATTCGAATAGTATTTTTATTTTTTTTAAATAGCCTATTCATTTTTTTTTTTTTCATTAACTAAAACTGATTTAAGCAGTCCGGACAGTTGGACAAACGAAAAATTGACGTTCGGATAATCGGTAATCTAATGTATAATGGTTATCTAGTTAACGTAAACGTAATTTCATGAAAATGACACTAGCCAGAATAGATGCACCGATTCCTGAGGATTGCTATCGTCTATCTGCCACAACACAAGGACGTAATTACCCGTAAAAGTTTCTTTTTACTATTTAGTTTATTTTGTACTTCTCTGAAACGGGAAATTAATAAGTAACTTTGACCTGTGAAAATAATAGGTCTACTTTCTCGCATAAACTTTTAAATACGAATTTTTCTTTCTTTATTAAATTTTTTTATTTTCTCGTTAAACGACTATCGCTTACGCGATTCAAGTCTTTATTTTGCGTTGTTATAATGTCAGGAATAAAAGAAAACCAGGTGTTTGCGGTCGACGATAAGAAACATTTTTTTCTTTTTTTTTGGTTGTTCTGCTCCCCACGGGCCAGCTCAACAATCAAGCATTACTCAGCCCAGGGGAGTGTCCTTGCGACTGTAATGAGCCTCCCCGCCTACCGGTAGTACGTCCGGCATGGCAGGTCGGCTCACCGGTTCCGGATCTTTTCCTTATTTTCATCTTGCCTCTGCCTCTAACCGCTAAGGCCAGGGACACCGGGCAAGGCTATGCAGTTCCCGGGCGCTGCCCCAGCAGCCGGGAACGATACGAAACTTACCCCCGCCGCACCGTCGAGCTGGGTTAAGAAAAACAGCTGCCGCCATATCGGAAAGGACATAAGTCGTCGTGCATAACGATAAAGAATCTAATTAAATAATCTCGGCAAACATTACGAAACAGGTTCGGCCTTCGACCTTAACCGCGACACAAACAAGCGAAAGGCGGACTGAAATCAGGAGGACCTCGTTTCGATCCGTCAATAAAAAAAGAAACTAAATAATACCTACGCGATCGTTAAATTAAAACTAAATAATTATTCTTTTAAAATCGTCATCAACCGACAGAGTAAGGAATGTTATTAAATTAAATTATTCGACCGCTAATGTAAGCCTAGGGTGTACTATACATTAATTTACTGCGAATACATCAGGACTCGGAGCAGATTATACGGATCGCTTTCCGTCTCGTCTGATCGAGATAATCTGGGTTTTACCCTGTCCTGTAGGCTCCCGCATCTACCACGTACTGACCGTTACGTTAATCAAATAGAAGAGATTAATTACACGTTTGCACATACATATGCGCGTTTTAATACCATATTAGTACAAATGCAAGGATACTTTATCTTCGAATAAGCTGTCTGCCTCTCTATTCGTCGTATAAAAAACTATCATGTACTCTTTTCGGGTTCAAAAAGTCTGTATTAAAAAAGTTTCCTCCTCCGTTAAAAGATGGATGCAAAAACAAAAGATATGCGCTTGTTTTACAGCCCAAAAAAATAGTTTTAAATCGAACGTATAATACGTTCCGTGAGGTTTTAATTCTGTTTAATAATATCTTACTTTATTTTTTCTTCCTTGTTCGAAGTAAAGGAAGTATTGTGAAAAATTCTCGCATAACTCAAAAACCATTAGCCGTAAAATGTTGAAATTTTGGACTTAGGACTGTTATAATATCTACTTGTGCACATTCCCCTTAGATTGCAATCGACTGAAACAAAATGCCCAAAATAACTCAAAATCCAAAAAAATAGTAGATTTTTTACTTTTCTTAACTGCAGTAATAAGCCGTCATCGAGAGCTTTTCTACTATATATCATAAGCGGTACTTATTTTCATCGGTTCCAGAGTTATAGCCAAATGAAAGTTTAATTAATGAAATATTTGTATCTTATAAGGGGGATGCACATCGATTCGAATCGGGTTTCACCCCCTTTTTTTATTTTAAATATATTGATTTATTAATATTATTAACCTCTGATGGTAAATCAAATAAAACCGGTAATCGGTGATTACTTTGGTAGAGGTCGTCATAATAAAATGGATTGTTATTACTTAGCGCAAACGTATTCTAAAATACCAAAACGACTGATACGAGACGATTGTAAATTTTTAATATTATTCAGACAAGACGGTTTAAATTTACAAAACATTTACAACGAACAAGTAAAGGTCGACATTTCGTTTGATGATTTTAAATCGTTATGCGAACGCGTTTGGAACGCGAACCGTTACGGTTTTCTAGTTATCGCTAAAGATTCCGATACAAATAAAGGTCGCTATAGAAACGGTACCGATAAATTTTTATTATCGATTGAAGACCCTTTGAACGCTAATCGAACGCAGCGTCTAATGCGAATAAACTAATCGTTTGAATTTCTCTTCTTTTTCTAATAGACATGCACGAGAGGGAGAAACTAACGGTTGAAATTGATAAGCGTAATAAAGCTTTTAAACGTAAACATGCAGCAGCATTTGTGATGGGTTTGACAAAAGAAGATTCTTCATTTGCTAAACGGCTTAAACCGATAATAGATCCCATCATTAATTATCGAAGAAATTAATGAAAAATTAGATAAACCAACCTAGTATCTATACCTAGTGATTTGAGGGATAATTGACGGCTGATCAAATTGATATCGATAGAGTAGGACAAGATTTACAAGATACAATCTCTGCTAGGTTAGAAGGACATCAAAAAAGATGTGAACAACAAAGAGGTTTCTTGGCGCAAGATTCAGTTATGATGATGAAGAAGAAGACGATATTAGCCTCTTCAACAATGTTATCTCGACAAACATTACCTTCTGAACAAACTCAAAGTGCATATGAAGGTGAAAAACCCCTTAAATTTATAGATATCGTGCCAGACACTCCATTTTTCGGAAACACATGATACAATTACAAGCGAAGAATATAAAGAAGCTATAAAACCGTATTTAGAAATGTTAAAAACAGATCGAAAAATATCGATGGCTCAACGGTGTGAAATATGATAAAAATATAGATATCAGCGCATTAGGAAATAAAGAAATTAAATCTGTAACGATAAAATTTATTTGAGAGATTTAATATATTTAGCTACACCAGGTCCTTTAGAATTATTAGTTTATAAAAATCCAGACCTAAAAACGTTCATACATTCGATAAGCACACTTATAAAGATATATTAAATCATACTCGTGCGCACTTTGACAGATGCCAGCACCGTAAAAACAAATAAATCTTTTCAATATAATGAAATAATCACAAAGATTTTTCCACCAAAACAGATGTGGATTGTGTTTCAGCGGTAGCGGAAACATCTTTTAGCGGTAGCGGACTACTGCTTCCTCAATTTAATTATAATCCATTCTATTTACATCGGGATGATTCAAACGAATCGGTAAACGGTTTGTATAAACCTTTAGGTGAATATGACGCTGGAAGCAGATCGTTTCGAATGAAATCATATCCGTAATTAAAGAATCGAAAGACTTGATTTCAAATAGGTTATTTGATTTACTTTGATTTCTATATATGAAGAAATGTCACGATTAAGATTAGGTCGTAAAGAAAAAACTAGGAAAGGAAAACAAGGACCGCCGGGGATAGGGTTTTCATTAACACAAGATGGCCGCCCTAAGATTTAAAAACTCATAGATTGTGTAATGTATCTGATCCGATTGATGATGACGCTTTGAATTTTAAACGAGCCAAACAAATACGTAAGCAATCTCAACGAAACGTTTGTGGGTTTAGAAAGATTGTCAAGAGATATCGGTGCATGATGTATCCGTTAAAATTTATAAAAACAGAAGGCTGCAGACGGAACTTACAGTTTATGAAAGATGGAATCGAACCGCTTGAAACACAAATTGGAACGTATAAAGATTTTGAGTTAAACGGTCGCATTATAGAAGATATCATGCCCGCTAACATCAAGGCGCATGTAGGGAATGAAATTAAATCTACAGTTGCAGAAATGATTTGCGAAAACGAAAAGACAAAATTAAAAGTAGTTCATAAAACATAAAGTTTTTTTATAGTTCAACCGATTTAGTACAAATATACGCGAAATAATTTGTTTCTTATCCGAAGATCGCTTTTTAAATTCGTAAATAAGAATCGTTTAGATTTTTATATCAATAATGTGTTTGAATGAAAATAATTTTTTTTTATGTATAGATATGAAGGTAAAGAGAAATAAGAAAGAACGCGGTATTATATGTCGTATATAGTAAATAAAGCTGTAGATTTATACCATTTAAAGCTCATTTGCCGGGTTACAATTATAAATTAGACGATATAGCGTATTCAAAATATTCGGATAATAGAACCAGACCTCAAGCCGATAAAGCGCTTGCTGAAAGTGCTTGGGAACGCATAACCGCACCGGATAGCAGTTTGGCTGAAAGAGTGGTGGCTTACGCAGTAACTAATGCGATGAAAGTTAAATCTAAATTTGGTGGTAGACTGAAACTGAAAAAGAGCGGTAGATTAAATTTAAAGAAAGGTGGCAGCGGTACTGCTAAGAAAACTAGTAAAAAAAAATAAATAATCGATTGAATACCGAAACGCGCTTTATACGATCATGAATCGATCGAGTATGCGAAACAGTTGAAAATTCCATATTTTAGGTGCTTTTATGTTGGACGCTTTATCGAAAAAATTTAGAAAAAATGAACGCGCTATAGTTAATTTAGACACTTCAAACGGTCGCGATACGCACTGGGTTTGCCTTAAAAAACCGATAAAAATGTAGGCTATTTTGATAGTATAGGTAATGTACACCCCCCACCCTACGCAATTGATGACGTATTTCGGTGGAGAATCTAATGCAACATGCAATTACAATAGACATGAAGCCGACGGTGACGTAATTACTGGGTTGGAATCCCGGTCAGTTTTTTCTAAGCGCGCAACAAACTATCGTCATCAGTGCCCGGACCCGACATTAAGTAAAGAAATACTAAAAATTAACGATTAAATTTAAATTAAAAACTAAAACCCGGCAATATATATAAAAAAACACGGCGTAAATGGAAATGGCGTATGCCGAAAGTGAAATTTATTAATAATCTGAAATAAAATAAAAAATTTACCATCTGCCGTACGCCAAACGGCAGAAATAACCGAAACCTACGACAGAAAACTCAAATATTTTATTGGAATATAAACGGACGGCCCTATGAAATCGTAAAACATTCGATAACATCGACTGGAGGATAGCCCCGGATTTAAAATTGCGACGCGATGCCGCATAAGAGACGCCATCCACAAGGATGCGGTGCACCGTTAATCGGCAGTTCAGGGAGTACAAACCGGTGCATCTGTTTTGAGTCATGACATACTCACGAGCGACCCTAGCGCGACCTATTCGAAAACGGCAAATAATAACCTCCTCTCGACGGTAATTCCTGTACGAGGAGCTCCTCGACGATACGGTATTCTTAACGGGAGGAAATTTATTGTAGACGATAGCATTCCATTCACGTCGAAAAAAAATCTAATCCTTTCCGTTAAAAATATTTTCTGCGGTTAACTCGCAGAGAATTTAGTAAAAAAATGATAAAAAATACAAATTTAAGACGTACACTCCGAAATAATTTTGTGTTTATACATCAGGGATGGATTTTATTGAAGGTATTAATTAAATTTAAAATACTTTAAAAATGTTTCCTATAAATATTTCTTTCGAAATATTGAACGGATTCCCTTCTAGTTAATAATAAGAAATGTGTTTTGTGAAACAACGGTTGCTGTTTATCCGTTTTCCTTTTTTTTAAGCGAAAGAAATGTTTTGTTTTCATTATAACTTCACCACTTAATAGAACTCTCCACCGAAACGGGTCCCCGATTTTTACTAAAAGGTATAGTCATATTTATTCTTTAAAAAAAAGTAACGATATCCACTTCTACCAAAACAGAGAACGGAACTCTTTCTTACAATTCAGCACAATACTTCGGCTTAAGAGAAAGAGCATTATTATGCTTCCGCTGCCTTTTTATTTAATTACCGAACCGTATAAAAAAATATTTTGCAGATTTATTTCAAATATAATTAAAAGATTTTGTTTCTTAGAAATATTACTTTATCGATCAATTTTAAATAATACTGATTAAAAACTTAAAGAAAAAACTCGGAATTTTTAAGGCGCATATAAATGTGTGTTCAAATAATTTTCATTAACACTTTCGAATTTGCGAATTATTTTGTTATATCCAATATTTTAATGTATTTACCTTAATGTTTTGCTTTTTTATATTAAATAGAAATTCTTTTTTTAATCGCATCTATTTCTTTATTTTATAATTAATTTTACGTTTTGTAATGCTGCTCTAATGAAGGTCGTATCACGGTTTCCTTTGCAAATAATCCGGGCAAATATCGGACCGGTTCCCTTCTTTTATCCCTGGAGTAATTTGTCCGTGCATTTGTATCGCGATCTATATTTATAAACCGGTATAGAAGATAGTTTCATTTAATTTTTAGTTCAGCGTTTCTCTGTAGTTCTATTTTTCCTTGCACGATAATCGTTTACAAATTAAAGGGACGAACGGCAACGGTGGAAAAGTTACTACTCGATAAAATAAAGTAAACCTTTGACGTTCAAATCGGTATCCCTGACGTAGAAAACGTCAGCCGTTAATAGAAATAAACGTTACTCGTAATAACTTCTTTTGTTAATTTCAAACATGAAAAGTGTACCACCGAAGAACAGCGTAATACGATAAAAGTTTTATTTACTGATGGAGTCAAATTCACTCGGGGATATTAAAACAGTGTTGTACGTTAAAAAGTATATTAACCCTAAAATGTTTTATAAGCGGGTCGAAGAATTTAAATTATTCTTAGTTAGAACGAGTGTCAACGATTCTCATTATAACGAAAGAACGGTGTAAAATTCGATCGACGATTTCAAAAATAATATTAATAACCTTATTCGTAAAAATGTTGGAAATAGCTAATTAAAAAATAGCTGAATCTCTGCAAAAACTGTTCAAGGCGGTTTCCGAGACGGTCGACTCGGCAACACAAAGACGCATTTTTACAAAACTTAAAGGAAGGTGATGCGTCGTTTTTTGATCGCGTAATAACTTTTTAATTCCGCCAGGAAAATATTCAAAACAACGCGTCAGCCGGTAAATAGATGCTAACGGTGTTTTAGGACTATAGGTTTTTTTTAACCAGGTTACACGGTTACAATATACTCGAAATATAAAGTAAATACATATCGCAGTCGGCAGAGATGCTAGGAGCTTTTGTTTGTACGCAGTCTAGTATAAAAAATACTTACAAACTGACACTTACGTTGCTAAAATAAAGTTACATAATCGTTTTCCATAAAAAAGATAGTGCGTGGGTTTTACTGGTGTATGCGCTCACATTTTTACTCTAGCTGCTATTGGACCAGAGCGGACAACGGTGGCGCGCCGGGCGGCTGCGCGCATCTCATGAACGGTTCATTCGTTCAAACGATTTATACTTCTCGATACGAACGATTTATCTAAAATCATATTTACGTTTTTGGGATACAAAAGAATTATACCGCGGTTAGAGCTGTGTTAAAATTGACAACTCAAGAAACGGCTAAAAAAGTTCAGGATTTTGAAGCTTTTCGTTATTCTTAGTACGCCAAATTCGTGAACGTTATTTAGTTTCATTTAATAAAATCACGTGCAATGAAACATAAACCGTGTAACATTTCCGCGGCGGGCAACAGGTCGCCTTTTTCCTAGTATTAGTAAATAAATAACAAGCGGGTTTACATTACTCATTTGCACACATTAAAAAAATTATAGCTAATTCGCTATTTCAGTTTTCTTTACAATTTTTAGCATTCATAATTTTCAGTTCAATAGTTTATTGAAAACGTGTACGTGTACGTGTGTTTATTGAAAACGATTATAGTAGTGATTTTTCTTTCCGATTTCTTTCTGCACAATAGGTAATGGAATTATCTTATTTCTAATATCTCTCGAATTATTTTTGCATATTAACGGTGGTCTTTGTAGTAGCGTGCTATTTATTGCTACTATTTACAAGAACAACGTATCGAGTACTTTAAAGCACTCTTTTAAAACGCGTAACTCTTCTGTACGTTATCTTCCGTACCCGTGCCGGCCTCCATGGCGCGAGCGGTAGCGTCTCGACCTTTCATCCGGAGATCCCGGGTTCGAATCCCAGTCAGACATGGCATTTTCACACGCTACAAAAATTGTCATCGTTCATCTCAAGTAATACCTAACTGTAGTCCCGGAGGTTAAAAAGAACTTCCGTTCACGCCGTACATCTCATAAGATACGGGAAGCTGTTCAAAAGTCGGGCTGGAAGGTGTGCGGATCCACCTTACGGCCCCGATCTCGCTCCACCTTCTTTTTAGTAATTTTTCTACAGCATTTGTCTCTTAATTATTGAACGACCCTCGTTTAGTGTCGTTAACTTCGCACAACAGCGATAACAAAACAGTACGCACCTTCTACGATCTGTTACTCGACCCGCACTAGATTTAGACATACCTAAATTAATATTTTACGTAGATTTCATAAGAAGGTTACGTATTATTACGGTTTGTCATATCAATTATTGATATGACAAACCTTTACGGCAAGGGATGACTAAAATGTTGCTGGAATTGTAAGATGGGGCTTGTCGTATGCTAAACATGTGAAATTTTTTCAAATGCAACCGTTGTCGTATCGAGTAAATTTGAAGTTTTTCTTAATTTTAAGGTGGAAATCTTTTTTATCACCCACTTAGCACCGGTGAAATCTACCTCCGCCTTCCGGCGTGCCGAAGGACTTCTTTTTTATTTGCAAATTAAATTACTTATTTCAAATTCTTGTTTAAAAAAAAATTAGTGGCAAAAGGACTATTGAAAATAACTTGAATGATGTAAACCGAAATTCCATAAATTGGTTAACGTTATAAGGGAATAGTCGAAAGAAATATTTTATTCTACAAGAAGTATAAATATAGTATACTGTAAAACGCAAATATAAATAATACTAGTTTATTAAAATCCTACTATTTATTTGGATTATAACGTGTTTTGTATGTTTTACTTAAACGGGTTACACAGTAATACCTGTTTTTGTGTAAATATTATCTCCATAATACCAGCAATACATAAATTACTCATTTCCTAGTTTATTCGCCCAAGAAAAATAAACGTATTGTAATAGTCCATTTATAATTATTTTAATAATTCATTTAACTGTTATTATTGTATAAATTATAAACACATTTTTAATAACCGTCAGTTACTTTACGGAAATCTACTTCACATTCAATTTTCTCTATATTCATGTCACTGTTTAATTTTTTTTAATTTTAACATCAAATTTCATCAAAAAAATTAAAAAAACCGTTTTTTAATTTTCAAAAGGAATAAAAAAAAGGCGATCCAGATTTTTTTAGATGCAAAATCCGTAAAATAAGGTGCGTATTATTTTTAATATTTATATAAACAAGGTTGTTCACCTCATTCTTGATTATAATTTCGATTATAATTGCCGATTACAATATAATCGGAATAGAAAATATAAATGGAAAATAAATAAGGAAAAGAACCCTTAAGTAGGTTTTTTTTTTTACGAAATAAAAATATATAATTAGACGCGCATTTCGACAGTTAAACATTATCATCAAAGGGCATTAATAAAAAATTTTTATAAAAAACAAACGTTAATAAATCTATAATGCCACAGACCAGTTCGGGTGGCGAGTTTAAATGATGAAGACTAGATCGGAATAAAAATTTTTTGTTTACTTTGAACTTGGATTTTTAAGACGAATCCATATTTATTTATTTTTCTATAAATAAAGATAGTATTTTGGGTTTTTTTTTAATTACAATTTTAAAATTTGTTATAGTTTTGTCAATTTTTTATTTCTACTAGTTTTATTAAACACTAATATTTTTATCGGTGTTTATTATGTTTATTAATCGAAATGCCGATATAATACCAGGATTTCTACTTTCCGAAAACGATTCGTAAGCGTTTTAAGTGCTGTATTATTTCAATAACCGTTTAACTTGGCTCGTTTCTGTATGTACATTAAGAATACGAATCAAGACGAGCATATACGATTAGACGAGCAATACGTCGTACGATTAGGTTTTCAAAACGACGTTTTTTTAATTATAAAAGCCGGCAAAAGTTTACATAACTTCTCGGCCGATCCTTAACGTACTTTTATTTCGAATTGCCACAAGATTTTAAATATTAATGACTTAATTATGCGATATTTAGCAAAAAAATATTTATTGCAATATTTATTTGCAAAAATTATCAAAATGTTCAATAAAAATGATTTTCATCAAATTTCCGATTTGACCTGTTTGATTAAAAACGTTTTTCATCAAAATATATGGATTCTTAAAAAAAAAAAAATCAACATTTTCGTTAAAAAAAATGTGATAAAAAATATCCACGAGAACCCGGTTTTTTAAAAGATACCCATGTTGTTTATATTAATAGTATACTGTCTTGAAAACAGAAAAAGTTTAAAAAGAATTATATTTCGCGTAAGAATTCCATTTAGCCGTTTTGTTTTTTGGACTGAGAAGTTTATTTATCAAAGTAAAATTAATTCAACAAGTCATGCGTTCGATAGAATGACATTCATCAAGGCTCAATTAATTATTGTTTCCTAAAAAAAATACGTGCAGACGTATCCTTCTCCGATGGAATCGAAAATCACGCCGAAGCTGAATACATATAAATACAGACAAATATTTGTGCCAAATCTGAACATTTTTGGTCGACTAATTACCGAAGACGTGAGGAAAAACTCATATAGAAATAATTTTATTTATCCCCTACCCTTATATCCTAAGATCCTGAAACTTTGGAATTTTAAATGACTTAAGTCATTTAACGTTATACTACAGCTCGGTTTTCTACGACCGCTACACAAAAAGTTAAAAAATAAAAGATAGTGAAATAAACCCTTACCCTTTTTTAATTTTGTTCAAAATTTAACGCCGTAAATTCCTCGTATACAGAAATAGTTTAAGCTGTTTTCAAAGGATTTATGTCGAGCCAGTCCTGAGCTACCGATCAAGAATCTACGTGCTACAATCCATAAAATTGTATAATTTTTTTGTGTTTTTTGAACTACGTTTATCTTCAAATATCGAAATTTAAAAAAAAGCCCGATATCTAAAATCATGGCCGATCGCTTTACTTTTTCTGTAGCCGAATGTAGAAAATCAAATTAAATTAATAAATGTAATTTTAAACAGATTCAAATTTGCTACGTTACACGTTTGAATAATGTTATCGGCTAGCAAGTAATCGACTACAATTCGATCGATGTTTCATAGCGATTTAATATTTATTTGTTCAACAATAAAGTCATAAACCGACCGGAAAAACATATTTTTCTATGCGCCCAATACACTGAACACAATTTTTACCGGGGTTAATGAATATAGTGTTATTGATATTAGCGTGCAATTAATTAATCGATGGTGACTATTTTATTTCATTTTGACTGAAGGGTATTGTTGCTAAGGCTTGTTATTTTGTTTTTTACGTTTGGACAGTTTTTTCTTTTACTTTTGTTTACCCTGTCCCCCAGAGCCGGACCCGAAATTAAGCTTAACTACAGCTCCAGGGGGTGACATCGCCTTAAACTACCTCAGCAGAACTCAAGGTCCCATCCAGGTAGCCTGGATCCAGTCTTTTAATTATTCGTCATGCCTCAAATGAGGGACCCCGAAGGGATCTCCCACCGGGATTCCGGTTTTTACGCCTTGCCTCTAGTGCGGCCCCCCCGAGGGGGGTTCCCTCTATTCTGACATATTTTTGAATAGCTACTTACCTGCTGCGACAGCGCCAAGGGAAATTATTAATGAAGAAAAAAGCAAACGTTTCATTGCGTTGCAGAAGCGTAACCCAGCCTGTAGTAAAGGGGCTGTTAAAAGAGTTGTCGCCCCAAAAAAGACGTGGCAGAAAGAAGTCTAGGACTACGAGAGTGTTCGAGTGGCTCTTAGACGAATTTTAGGATGTTGCAGCTGCATTTCATGCGAACGTTGAACCGTATGCTAAAAGAGAGTTAAAGCAGATTTACACTCGACTTAGAGTATATGTTACTGAAGGGTTTTAAAAATTCGATATAGGTACTAAGGACTCCGAGTTGTGACACAGCCAGACAATTGAAGAGCTCCGGGTTGGGTATGGAGGGAAGTCGTGCCTGCCTCAAAGCCGGCACCGATGAGGGACAACACGAAAGATTGCTGATGAAGAGATGGCCTCAATATTGTTACACCTACTCCGAGCTGGCTGATAGGCAGGCTCTGGCTAAAGTAGACGAAGGTGCATTAGTAACGGTGACATTAGCCTCGATGACTCGAATACCGAAAAAAAATGGCGGATGACAGGGTACGTTAGGTGAAAAAGATGCCAAGCTGAAGCAGGATATGGTGTTGCAGGACATTTCCAACCCCCAAAGTAACGGATGGTGATACATCGGCTTGTCAAAAATTATATGTGGCGGTGATGGATAGTAACAGTGGCAACATTCTCACCGTCTCGGCTTCATGTACGAGGAAGAACAGTCACCGGAAGCTGTACTCATAAACTATCGGTCTTAGAATGAAAGATGCTGACGGTCGCGTAACCGATTCACCGGTTCCTACAACATTCCGATCGACAAAAGAAGACGGAGATGTCGAGTGCATTCTGCTACCTCTAACATTTATCCGGGCTGAAACCGTTCACAAACTGCCGGGTACAACTCTTGACAGAGCAGCGATAGACTTCGGCAAGAAAAATTATGCCAAGGGGAAATTTATGTCGCTTTTAGTCAAGTTAAAACTTTAGAGGGTATCGCCTTCTCTGATTTGGACCCAAATAAGTTAATAAATACATACACCGCTCGATGGAAAAGCTTCGACAGAAACGATGAGATTGCGTAACGTATCCGATTAATAAGTCTCGTTATTGCGAATAGACGTTTGGACGAGGTTTGCGAGTACCCGGTTAAAAAAGGTGTTTTTAATAACTATAGAATATTATTTATCTCAAAATTATAATATTTAACTCGCTTCATACTGGGTGATGTCGGTCGGGAGCTTTTTGTATGACTATTTATTTAATATTGCAAATTTCGAATTTATTATTAATAATATAAATGTAAATATTTATATTCTCATGTAATTCTGCGATTAAGGATAATACACCTTTTTACCGCTTTATATAAATTTAATATGGAGTTTAGAGGAAAGCAGCCAAGAAAAAAAAGGAATGATTGTTTAAGGAAGAAAAACAGAAAAAAGAAATGAAATACTATGAATATTCCGACTAAATAATGATAATATTGACTGTTATTAATGCAGTGTAAATGTTAGTCTTACACGGAACAGAGAGCAACACTGTTCTGCTGGGCTAAGGGTGTGGAGCCATTCGGTTTTTGTTATTTCTCCTAAGATTATCATCGGATTTGGTTATTTATACGGACCACTTCGAAAGTATACTCTTCGAATAAAAAAATTATCAAAATCGGTTTACTAACGTCTGAGATATTGCGTAACATACATTAAAAAAATACAATCGAATTGAATGATATGTTTGACTTATTGAATTACACTGATAAACATGATTTTTCTTTCCTAACATGCGATACATGATTTTAATCTGTTTTTTTTTTTTTTGCTTCTGTGAACGAATATGAACTTTGAATCTTTCTATCACCCACCATTTTTTAAAAATGTTTAAGTTTTAATTAAAGGATTTTTTCTCATTTTTCAACGTATAGTTAGGATTTTAATCTAAACTGAATTTTGTTAGGTCATTTTTTATTGTTTAACTTTTAATTTATTTTAACTTTTTTATTTAATTAATTTTTTTATTATGTTAACTTTGTTAAAATAGATCTGTAAGCTATAAATAAACAATGCTAGACAAAGAATTAAATCATATCATATCACATATTATGACATTATAGACTGAAGATACTGAAGAGTGGGCCTACATGGACAAGATTAATCATATCTGTGCAGGTCAAAACGTGTAGCTGAAAACCAAGCTTTGTTGTTTGTATTAAGCACTGGATTTAGGAATGAATTAATTTTGTAGCCTTATTGCTGTCTTAAGTTTGTTAACAGTGCAGTGTCATAACGCCTCGAAATTGTGTGAATGATGTGGATGCCTTTTGTTATGTATGTGGTGAGTTTACCGTAAAATCAAATAGAAAAAACAATACACCTTAAATTAAAATAGCATATTATTTGTACTATCAGTGAAAAATTGGTGATCAGGATAAGACGTTAGCTCCTCATACAGTATACACTAATTTTTCTGTATATTTAAGAGGACGGCTGATAGGTACACGGAAGGCTTTGACATTTGGTGTACCTATAGTTTAACGTGAACCAAATATCATGTAACCGATTATTAATTTTGTTTAACAAGTGTGTAAGCGATCTAAACATATTGTAAAATATCCTTCATTGCAATCTCAATCAGGTCTGTAACTCACAGTGAAATTATTTCAGTTCCTGAGCCACCTGCGAATGTATGTTTCAAAAGCAGAAAAAAAGTAGTGATGAAGAATCAGGCGGTACTGAAGAAGACAAAATTTAAATTTACCAAAAAATCAAGCTAAACTGTTAGGATCAAGACTGCAAGGTTGGAATTTACTTCAAAAAAATACAAAAGTTTCGGGCTTTCGAAGGCGACTAAAAGCACTTCCTCGTCACTTTATTGATGAAAATAATTTGGTTTATTACACAAATATTGATGAGCTTATGTTGCACTTAAGTTCATAAACCTGTGGACTGGCATCTTTTCATACATTCGTCCAAGTATAGTTTAAAAATGGTTCTACTACACAACGGTAACAAATATCCTTCGGTACCAATCGCTTATTTATTAATTTGAAAGAGACATACGATGTGATGAAAGACGAAAAAATAAATTATAAAAAACATAGCTGGAACATATGTGGTGATCTGAAAGTTATAGCTATTTTGTTAGGCTATACTAAGTACATTTGTTTTCTTTGCGAATGGGACAGCCGAGCTAGGGATAAACATTATGTTACCAAAGAATGGAAGAAACGAAACAACTTAACGCGAAATGGGTAAAATATTATTCATGAGCTCTTAGTTGAACCCAAAAAATATTTTTACCCCTCTCCATATCAAGCTAGGACTAATGAAAGATTTTGTAAAAGCAACGAAGAAGGATAATCTCGTATGTTTACACATCAGACAGAAATTTCCGAATTTAAGCGAAGGAAAAATTAAAGAAGGAATATTTGTCGGTCCTCAAATAAGAGATTTGGTCAAAGATGATGTATTTAACCCGATTTTAAATATTGTAGAAAGTGCAGCTTGGGCTTCATTTAAAGACGTTTGCAAAAATTTTCTCGGCAAACAAAACTCCGACAATTATCAAGATACGTTTCTCTACTTGATATCAACTTCTTACTTCATACAGAGCTACGGTATGTAATATGTATTTCGAAATACATTTACTCCACTCACATCTGGATTTTTTCCCGGACAACCTCGGAGACGTAAGTGACGAACACGGTAAACGTTTCCACAAAGACATTTCGGTGATGGAAAACCGCTTAAAGGGAAATTGAACACTACGATGCTACCCGATTACTGTTGGGCATTAATTCGGGATGTCCCTGAGGCTGTTTATAAAAGAAAAGAATCCCCGAAACATTGCCCATGCAAAATTATAAATATTACAGATTTTAACTCTATTTTCCCTTAAATTTTTAAGCGTAATTTATTTAAAACTAAGAGTGAAAAAAAATGTATTTACAGATCTGTAATGTACGTAAAAAATGAATTCAAGAAATGTTATCACACTTAGAAAAAATTAAAAACCTTTTTTTTTCTATCAATGTTATTGAAAATTCATGACTTCGCCATACATGGAAACGGTGAGTTTACAAGAATTTTTTTATAATCATTAAATATGTTAATCCAAGAAAAAATATATATCCTGCTTAGCGTCATAAATATCGCTTGACGTTAACTCGAAGAAATGTGATTTTAATCCGTTGATTATTAAAAAGCAAATAACGGTGTTTTATTATTCTAATCGACTTAACTTTTCAAAATTTTTTCTTAATTATTCAAATTTTGAAAATTTATTGAAAATAATATATTCGTATAATATTATTACAAATTTAAATCGAAGTGTAAAAAAAAAATATAATGAAATGTATCGTTTAAACGTTACGCGGTTTTACGGTACAGTCGCCCCAGCCAATCTACGAGCTTGTGACGTCATTAGCTGACAGCTCATTATATTATATTGTTTTCCAAAACATTATTTTTGGGCGTAATTATTATTTTTATTTCATTTTTTGACTGACAAACAATACAATTGTTTTCTGTTCAATTCTTTCCACTTGAGATGATTACAGGTATAAAAATGCTTAACGACTCAAACTTGTAAACAATAACAACTCCTTTACCGATGACTAATGTTCTGAACGGTATTACGTACAGGCCTATAAAAATTTATACATGCAGTTAGAAATGATGTCTTTCGTTACGATAATATTTACACCCGTCATTCGTAGTACACGATGTGTGTATAATGAAATAAACTTTATTCTAGTTTATATCGTGTTCAGTGAAGATATTCGGATACCGTTTTTGAGCGGTCATATTATTTTATAATTACTGGTTTCTTTGCAAATTTTTTGTTTTATTTTTGTTCGTGTGTTATTAGTGCGGTTTGTTATGGCAGAATTTAAATCCGTATAGTTAAGAAAAAAATTTAGTAGTCAAGCACGTGAAATTAACAATAACGTTAATGATTTTATGAAAAAAGAAGCTCTAAAAGTAGGTAAATTAACCGACGCCAACATATAATTGGCATTCAAAAATGCGAAGAAAGGACTGCTGTTGCTTGTGGGATATCAAGAACACAGGTTCAAAAACTCGGAAGAGAAAAAAAGACATGATTCTTCAATCAACATCCTAATCCGTGTTCTTTCAGTACGCCGAAAAAGTATAAACCACGTTCGAAAGCTCTCAGTGAACCGGAAAGTTTTAATTTAGGTGTAGTTAAAAGAGCAGTTAATGGATTTCATTGAAAGAAGAATGAATCACCTACTTTAAAAAAAATATGACAAGAACTTCAGTCATCTATTGATTTTAAATGCAGTGAACCAATTTTAGCTGTTAATTTGAAGGAGGTAGATTTCAAACGGCGTAAAACTGAAAATAAATTGAGTAATCCGACACCAGGTGGAAGAGAAATGAGTATTTGCAGGCGATGGCTAAGTACAGACAAAGTAATTCTACATTTGTTTATTTGGATGAAACGTACGTTTTAAGTTAACATTGTTAGACGAAGACGTAGTCTGATGGTATTGTTGAGGGACTTAATAAAGGTGACCGTTTAATACTAATTCATGCCGGAGGAGAAATCGGTTTTATTCCGAACGCGTTACTAAATTTGAAAGCCGGTTCGAAAAGTGGCGACTACAATGACAACATGAATATAGACAATTTCATGAAATGGGCGCGTGAAAAATTGATTCCAAATCCTCCAACACTGTCAGCAATAGTTGTTAATAACGCCCCTTACCGCGACATAATTCTAACTCGAGAAGAAAAGATATGACCCATTGGCGTGTAGAAAACCCATATTCCGTGTAGTTAAAAAATGCTGAAACCAAAGTTATATGAATTAGTAAAGTTACATAAAAGTAAAGTACAAAAATATCATTTGCATGAACTTTTGAAAAAAACACGGGCATCGTGTTCTTCGACTCCCACCCTACCATCCTGATTTGAATCCGATCGAGATGGTACGGTCAGCCGTAAAAAGCCATGTGGCGAGTCATAATACAACATTTTCTTTCAAAAATGTTGAAAATTAACTATGGAGAAAATTAATTCCACGAATGAAGATGACTGGAAACCCTATTGTGGAAAAGTAAAAAATATTGAAAAAGAGTACTGATAGTTGAAATTATATTATTCGCATCGACTCTAATACTGAAAACGACAGTGATTCGTTTAGCGAGGATGGTGAACTTGCTAGAAGTTTGAATTAGACGCATGAAGAAAATTCAAGTAAGCTTTTGTTTATTATTAAAAATTAATAATTTAATACAAATAAAGGTTATAAAAGAATTAATTACGTATTTTTTTTATAATTTGTAAATATAAATGAGAGTTATTACCGCGTATAATATGATAATAAGTAATACTTCGACTTGATACGCGGAGTTGATGTTTTTCAGGCCGGGTAGTAATACGCGGCTGCTTGTGACGTCACAAGCTCGTACATCGGCTGGGCCAAGTATAATATAGTAAAAATCAAGTCGGACTAGACCGATGGGTTGTCGAAAAATGATTTGCGTTCAAACAATTTGTTTTTAATGAGATTGCGCTCGATCGATGTGCCCCCGAAGCGGCTAACAACGTCGCTTAACGGATATTACATCATTAAAAACCCTTTTTACGATTCCATTTTATTTGATTATTGTTCATTAATTTTAGTTCGTCTACTTGTTGTTTCCAGTACGGTAATTAATTAATTTGTTTAGAAATGGTACATTACGTTATCGATTATGAGCTTCACGTTAGAAATATTTAATTCGTTCAAATCTAATGATGACGTATGTTTTATCACCCGGTTTATATTTATATCAAAATAAGAAAAATCTGTCGAGCGTTAATTAGTTATATCGGTGACACTCGGTAATTTTGTTTCTACTCGATTCAAATATCGAACCGATTTACAAATCATTGATCTGTTCGGTCGCTTAGAAGCGACGAAAGACAAATAGCTCTTGAAAACGACCTGCAACGGGTATCTTTTGTAAGGATTATTACAAAAATAACGGTTTCTAATCTACTTTTACAGTCGTCTGAATTATAGTTTTCCCGATCGCAATGTCGAACGTATCCAAATAAAACTCATATTTAAGTGACAAATCGACTAACCGTTACTGTCAGAAGAAAAAAAAACATCTCTCGATGTTGCCTGTTTTGCATCAGGTACTTTGCGTAAATTAAAGCCGTCATTTAATGCAGATGTAGGATTATTAAAGAAATCGTCTTAATAATTCGTAAACGTGTAACTGCACGAAAATGTTTTTTTTTAATTTTATCCTTAAACATTATATACGGCCTAATCGTAAAGAACAGGTAGTCTTGAATAATTTTTCAACTGTTAAACATGGAAAAATGAAAGTTATAAAATTCGAGTACTTCGAAACGATGTATTTTTTCGGCACGAGATTACCATACCCCGAGCACTCGAGCGATGAGGAAAAAGATGAGAAGCAGCGGCACAAGGTGACGCTAAAATAACTGCGGTTCGGTTCGGTTTCAAGTCGATCCGCCTGGCACTTTTTACGGGAATATATGCGGGCGTAATAGATGAAATATTTAATAAAGAACGAGTAACGATGATTTAGCGTTTTAATGTCCTTCGGAGCAAAACGTACGGTTTGATTATGTTACAAACGAAATCGATAATATTATAAATTAAATCGAGTATACGGACTCGGAAATATGTACATCAAGAATGCCCGCTTTCGGTAATATATCGTTACAATAAAGCCGTCCTTTTATGTTGTATTTTAATAAAACGCGTAATTCCGATATTTTCCAACGATTATTATTTGGCGTTTTTTCTATTTAACGTAAGCGAAATTCTTCGGAAATCTATACTATTATATAAAGACCAAGAGGATTTTTGTTTGTTCGGGATAAACGAAAAACCAAACGTTTGTAATATTATTCATTCGATCGATTCCAATCGATCGAATGAATAATAAAAAAAAGTTCGGTTTAACAACAGAAATTAATGTTTAACACAAATTTGCAGGATACATTTGTGTTATCCCAAAAAAAGATTTTAAGCCGCAGATCGAGGCCCTAGATCCCTTGAAACTTGCGATATTAAAAATATTCATTATTTCTACACCCCCCAAGGACGGTGAAGTTGTGAATTAAAGATATTTCTTAGACAAAAAAAGATATATCGTTTTACTTCATTATCGCATTTCTTCAACGACAAAGAAATAAGTTATGAATTTTTCTTCGTCAAAGGTGCGGGTACTTTAGTTACCGTAGTTACTATAATTCTGTATTTTGTAATCTAGTTCCTTTTTCAAGTTTTTTATAAAGCATAAAAATACTTTAATTGTTACTTATCGGTATTATTCTCACAACCGTGAGGATAACGAACAGTGCGGGGGTCCAGAGGACGGAGTCCTATGAGAATCCTTTACGTAACGTAACCCCGAGTGTCGGCTCCGGGGTTCACCTGGGCCCTGAGAGTCCAGGTTCTGGCTAGACGGCTGTATTAATAGCCAAGCGATAAATTATTTAGGCTTTCGACTAAATTATGCAGATACACTAAACAAATAGTTTGTGCTAAAGCTCGGTAATCTTATTCTGTCGTATAAAAATTGAAGTAGGTGTGTCAGGGGTAAGTCTGCGTCTACGTCTTATATGACCGACCTTTGTACGGGTGGAATTAAATAAAAGATACTTAAAGTAAGGTAATAATAAAAAAAATATCTGTACTGTCAATCGACACTGACGACAAAGGTGCAACGCTCGTACTAAGCTACTCGGCGACGCGTCGGTTTTTCTGCTTGAAAGTTCAAACTCGTTATGTCGATGCGAACATATCTTTTATCTATTCTTTCTTCTATACCCGTTTCCTTGATTTCTGATTTAATTATCGCTTCGCGTCTTTTCGTAAAACATTTTGATTTTGAAATCGCTACGCAAAATATTAATAACCGTCGGTTTTCAAAGTAATTCAAAGTTTTCCTATCGTTTGACAACAACGCATTTGTTCGAAAGGTTTATTTTAAACGGGCTATTTACGAAATAAAATCGTAACTTGTGAAGCGCATGCGGAGTAGTGTCGGAAAAAAATTGTTGCGCGCAAGTTTAATTTTCATCTTTAGATTTTTGACTCGATTCTACGAAAAGAAAATAAATTTTAAACGTTAAATTTTCCCCTTTTCTAGAGGAAAATTTAACGAGTATAATTTTTTTTGTTTAAAACATATAACCCGCACCTCTACGCTTGTGACAATTCTTCAAGACGTAAACTTTAAGGTCGCGTAAATTAGTTAATTGTTTTGAATTGCGCGAATATTTGAAAGAAGCTTTCTTCCACCAGAAGAATGAGTAGCGACCCGGTTAAAATAACACTAAAATTATTTATTCTTTAAAATTTGATTAATCGTAAAATTTTTCGATCGCCAAAGCGCACGGTGATATAAGTTGGATTTTTGAGCGGTATTCGATAAGATTTATCGTAAGTTTCACGAGTATGTAGTGTATATATGTATTCTTTTTTTGTGCGTGCGGATAAAATGAATTTTAGGACATTAGGGCGTGTTAGGTTTACGGTCCAGCGATGCGAAACTCGATTTACGATCCCACAGGCGAAGTTTCGACGGTGTTATAATACTTCCTTGTCTCTTTGTTTAACCGTCTGTAAACTGCGAAAATTAGGAATATACTGTTCTGTAATCGTAAATATTAATGTACGCTAATTTCCTCTTTTCCTTTTATAACTGTCATAATTTCTTTGTATAGCCTTGGAAACTTTTCAGTTTTAATAATTAATTATTTGCCTTTTTTTGTCGAACGAATCGAGTTCAGGTTGTTGCGTAAATCTTCCTTTTTATCATTTTTTCTAACTCTGAAAGCAGTATCGTACCTTAATATTAGATGCAAAGATAATAATAATTATCGGATGTAAAAAGCAGAAACTCGGTGGATACTTTTCTTTTTTTTTATGATATTAACAAATTGTAATATTATTATACTTAAAGCGCCGTAAAACTTTGTAAAACTAAAAAAATCTTATCGATGGCGGTAAAAATTTTGACTTTGTCTAGTTTTTTTAGGGAACAATTTGAAAGTGATTGACGTAAAATTACGGCAGTTAGCGTGTCCCCAAGGAAGAGAAGCATATATATAAATTTTTGAGCTGACGATGGTTTTGGGGTCCGGGGGATGTGAAACGCGAAGATATGTCGAATCACGGTCCCATTACAATAGGTACCTTTCTTATGAAATCTACCTAAAAGTAGGTGAATAAATTAAATTAATTCTTTTTACTTTCCCGAAAGAAGGGAAAGTATTTTAATCGTCCCGATTTTGGCATATGCGGTTTTCACAGGATGTTGACGTTTTCACACCTACGGAATTCAAAAAACCGGATGGAAATTTTTCCGATGTTAATGTTCGTATGTACGCGTGAGTTCGATGTCGGTCTCTAAATCACCTTATAACTGCAGTACTACTGAACCGTTCTGACCAAACTCGGTCAGATTACTTCTATACATAGAACATTGATGCCGTCACATTTTCAACTTATAAGGTCAAGGGGGTGAGGCTGTAGAGTAAGATCTCCCTCAGTATCCCGAAGTTTCGCCTAATTAAGGTTACATTTTTTGTTAACGATTAAAAAATAACAATATTTGCAAAAAAAAATCTTTGCAAAATCGCACCCTCGCCCCAAAAATGCTCTATACTACTGTTATACTATGACGTCACAGCTGAACGGTAGAATTAAATAAATAAAAAGTATTTAAGGTGTACAAAATGATTCGGTCTGGCCGGATCTCGAACTCGACCGCCAGGTTGAGTCGGTATCTAGTGCGTTAAGCCTCGCGGCTACACCGGTCTACCGAACGTACAAGGGAAATTTGTTCTCTATTAGTTGTGAAATTAAATTAGTTTAGTTAGTGCCGACCGTCGCCGCTAGTACCGCCACATCCGCTCGAATTAAATGCCGTATACGCGCGCGCTTTAGTTAAAATCATTGAATTAAAGAAACGAAAAACTATCGTATTTAAATAGACCGATAAATATTTTAAATTACGCCGAGCGTGTAAGCCGTGCATCAGAAACAATCCGCAACTGTAACCGCGTTACTTTTGTAATCCGTCAGGCGTTCCGGGAAATTCAGACAACTATACTGTCAGCTTTTTTAAATTATATTATTATTAAACATACAAGATGCGATCAAAAAGTACCCGAATCTCGGCTCGTGAAAACAGAAATACTAGTTTTAACCTGTTTAGTCCGATGACTTGCCTCCTTCAAAGCAAGCCTCTTCTGTTGTAACGCGCTTATCCCAGCGATGTTTCCACCGTCGGAAGCATTTTCCAAAATTATTTTTTAATAAGGACCGTAAGTACTTTGTGGCATTTCCTTTGGTCTTTCCTCTGTCACCAAAACTCTTACCTTTATGTGGAAATTTAAGCTTAAAAAAGAGGCAGAAATCATAAGAAGCCATATTTCATGAGTAAGATACCTGATGAAGTCGTTCGAAAAGTGTTTTGGAAAGAGTATCTTATAAGTTGCGATGCAGAGACAGAAGTGTCGTCGTGATCAATTTTCCAATCGCCATATTTATTGACAATTTATCCTCGAGGAGTATACTCTTGACGAATCGTGCGTTAATAATAAAAAAAACTGTCGGCATGACCTTCATGAAATCGTGAAAATTCAACACGACAACGCTCATCACACCTAACATCACGACTTATCCAGAAATTCTTGGCAAAACACGGGATCGAACGACTTCAGCGGTTTCCTAATTCGGCAGACACGGCTCCTTGCGATTTCTGTTCTTATAATTTGGCTTAAAGGAAATAGATTTGAAGACAGAAACGTAATCGAAGGAAATCCGACAAGAGGATTTACGGTGTTTACTTCTTCCGACAATGGAAAACATCGTCGGGATGAATGTATTATATAAAAAGGGACCTACTTTGGAGGGAACTAAACTACAGAGCAGGAAAATTAAGTAGAACAATAAATTACGTAATCGTACAAGTAAATAATTAGGTAAAAAAGTTATTCTACTCTTTGAGTAAAATTTTGAGATACGGAAACCGTGGTGGCCGCGGGTTCCCTCCCCGTTTCACTGATTGTAATCAAAATTAAATGTCATCAACGACCCGTTCGTAGTACATAATTTCATTAAAATCGGTCGATCGAGTGTGAAGATATAAGTAAAACGATAAAAATTTGGCCTATTATCCCCTACCCGTAAATGAAATACCTAAAATAATAACCAAAGCGATATATATTAACGTAATAGAATCATTTAATTAGTAAAACAATGTTTGACTTTGAATCCAGAAACGACGAAAAATAAAAAAAATGTTATTTTTCGGAGGTTCGCATAAGACCAAACACCATCAGAAAGTATCTTAGCTAACAAACGGGTCTTAAATTACGTGAAAAAATTTACTTAAAACCTTTGATGTGAGATTTTGTGATGCGGGATCTATGAGATCCGTATCTCCCCAGCTCCTCGGTCGACTATTACAAAAATTAAACGGTATCAATAAGTCTTATGAAGAAATCCTCGGGCCGAATTTCATCCAAATCTGTCCATCTACTATGAAGATAATCGGACAAAGAGGCCTATTTAAATACGTTCATACGGAGTTCAACGCTAAAGTTTTGTTTTTTGGTGCGAGAGATGGTCATGAAACTTCAGCGACTGCAAAAACACTAAAATGCAAATTTGACCCTTATACCGTGCACACTACAGCTAACTAGTAGTACGATATAATCGGGAAATACAAAATATTAAACT
This sequence comes from Lycorma delicatula, assembly GCF_047948215.1. Lineage (NCBI taxonomy): Eukaryota > Metazoa > Arthropoda > Insecta > Hemiptera > Fulgoridae > Lycorma > Lycorma delicatula. The sequence continues at coordinate 128,992,537 of NC_134463.1, read as the reverse complement.
TTATCTTTTCATTTTACTATTAATAAAAGTAACTACACATATATATTTTATTTATTATTTATTAATCGAAATGTCAGCGGTTAAAAGAATATTTTATTCCTTAAATTTTGTTTTTTCTTGGTCGCTTCGAAGAGTAATTTTTCTTAATGAATTCAATACTGTAGGCATAGGAGTAAGTAAAATCAAACTGTTTATAACTTACTCGAAGACGATTATTTTAACGAGAAAACTTTCCAAGTATTATTTTAAGTTAAAACTTTTTTTCAAGTTACTTTAAGTAAGTTGTAAGCGTAAGTTTTTTTTTCAAGATTACTCTTAAACATTTCAAAAGTTTCTTCGGGAAGAAAGTATAAGATAATTTTTCATAGCGAGCTCTACCTGTCTACTCTGCGTATATATAATTAAGTTTTGTTTGTAAATCGGTAAGACTACTTTTATTTTCGCGTTATCTTTGCGTCGCAAAGGTAAAGCAAAATTCATTATTTATATTTGTTCACATTATACAAATTTGTGTCGGTAAGATTACATACGAGTGAATTTAAAAAAGAACGAAAGAAAAAGCGTTTACGGAAATCCGCAGAAAGAACTAATTTATTAACCGGAAAATTACGTAAGCGATTCGCACAGATGAATTTTAACTAGCTGTCGTTATATAAATATCTATCGTTATTCTGTTGTCGAAAAATATGTTTTTGGATGTAATAATATAAAAATACCAATATTTTAAATATCCGTTTCGGTTTTTTAAAATATACCGCGCTGAGGATGAATTAACAGAAAAAGTAATCTTTTTATCAGTTTTATAACCTTCGTTCGAACGGGAACAGAAGGTTTCACTCTCCCGTTGATAAAATTAATTCTCTAGGTACGACGCATTTTACTAAAAGTTTCTACAAGTTAAAATGAAAAATTAAACACGTATGACTTTAAATAACATCCGCAGAAACCTTTTTAAAATATCAAACGGCAATTCCTTTCTTTGTGTTGCAGATTCACTTTTTTTGTAATTTACTAACCGATAGGTATCAGTGCTATTAGCGTACACGTTGTTGGTGATTTGAGACAAATAACTCCTAAAATTACTTAACATCTATCAAGAATAATGAGGGTTCCATCACAGTCTCAGGAAAAAGTTTTCCATTAAGAATTGTCATGTTAAATTAAGTGTAATTCAAATGTTATTTTGAAAAAAATTGTCGTTTTCTTTATTTCAATCTAAAATTCAAAATTTACGATTAAATTTGAAACGATATCGAAATAAATCCAGCGCTCGAACTCTTTTTGGTTTACCGGTGTAGGCATCTTCCTTTACAAAGCCTTTAAGGAAAAGTTAAGAAGCGTTAGAACAAGACCTTGGCGATTGTCGTCTCATTTTCGAGAGGTAACCCTCCTGGAAATTTCTCATGCAATAATTACATTCGTTTGACGCCTCGTAGTACCGTTTTGAAATAAACATAGGTCACGTCCATTTCGTCTAATTTTAGCATCGTACTGTAACGCTCCGTGTCGAATGTAACGACAGCACGTTCATCCGTCTCGAAAAAAAAACGGCTCGATCACTTCGTCACCCAAAAAAATCACTAATTGTGAGAAGATATATGGAGGCCCAGGCAAGGCGGTTCTGTATACTTACGAACTCGTTCGGTTAGAAATAGACCTCGTCAGTAAGGATAATTTTCGCAAAATAATCGACATACCTGTCTGCAATTCTAATACCGATCGACAAACGCACGACGTCGACACGATCTTGTAGATGTAGTTGCACTTTGCAAGCGTGCAGTCCAAGAGCTGTTAATGAAAATACGATTTAGGCTGATCTTTGAGAGGGCTAATTGTTGTGAACATATTGGAATTAAAAAAGCTCGGTTTTCAGGGCAGCAGTAATGTTTTCTGCCGAGCTAGAACTACGTTGACGGACTTTGTTTTCAGATCAATAACTCGAATAGTTTTTTCAAAATTTAATACAGCGGTTCATTACAACTGAAAATACCACGCAATTTTCGAAGGGTCTCCTCGAAATGTTCACCGTATTTCACAATTTTGGGTCGTGGGAGAGTATATAGTTCTGTTTTCATTTCGCATTGTTTTTAAATAAAAGTTTATTTTTACTTAACATCTGTTAATAAATAAACCTGCATGTGTGATTGTCGAAAACGCTTTCTGAATAAAATACGGATATTGTAAAACGACAAATAAATATACCGCTTTCTATTATGAAAGAATAAATTACACACCGAATTTCAACTCGGCGGGGAATCTAACTGTTTAACTCTGAATTTTGGTAAAATCTTCAGGGACCACGAATTAAAAGTACCAGATTTTTATTTTTAATTAAGGTTAAAAGGAGTTCAATTTAAAAGTTTTCTTTATAAACATGGGATGATAAGGCCGATCTGAGACCAATTATATATTAGAAAAAATTTTTCACTTCTATTTTAGATAATATAGAAAACCATTTGGTTATTATTATTATAATAATTTTTTTTCCTTTTTTTGTAAGATTAGTGGAAATATAATTTAAATATATAGAAATTATTAGTCCATTTTTAATTATAAAATTAGCAAAATAATATTTTAGCCGCGGTTAGAATATCGGACTGTAATTAAGCAGGAGGAAAGAAAGTGATACTAAAAGTGAAAGGTCAACTAAATTCAATCTAAATAATAAGAAATGAAACTAAACAATTTATTCATAAATTTTAGGTTTCACGAATGCGCACGAAATTTTTAAATATCTCGGGTCAGGAATTAAAAGATACCAGATAGCCACAATTTTAACAACCTTTAATTTGTTTAAATTTATTTATATCGTTTTAGAATAAAAAAGGAAGAAGGAAAACTGGAACTTTAGACGCGTACTATTCGCCGCAGTTACTAAAACGGTTTACGATATAAAGCAGAACTAACTTTTTTTTTAATTATGAAAAAAATTGCTTTTTTTTTCATATATACAAATTCACATATCGGTATAAGGAATTAAAAATATCCTAGAAACGAGATCACATAAACAGGTAAAACTGGATTTTTTAAACACTTGTGATATTCCTAACAAATAACGAAATAATATGTATTAAATACATCCGAGTTACTCCATGCAACTCCGGTACCTTTTCACAGTTAAAAAGGGGACTCGCACATAAAATTCTAAACGTAATTTATTTATTTCGTTTCAGCCGCTGTGGACCACGCTTAATAACCTTTTTCATTTACTACTTCTCTTCCCAGAATTTTTTCATCTTTAAGAACTTTTTTATTCTCCTCTGACCGTGTGCTTTTGGTCTTTCTTTTTTCGATCTCTTCGAATCCCGTGATCTGTTGAATTGTTTTTTTTTTTTATAGGTTTCTCTGTCTAGTATTAGTTGCTTTTTTACCTTACGTCGGTCTAGATTCTTTTGTATTTCTTTGTATCAATCGGTCTGTGTTTTTCTGTTTTCGATAAAATTCAAGATTTTTCTTCGCTATTCTATTTTCATGCGTTCTTCTAAAAGTTATTTTATAAATATATCGTTTTAAAATATATTACTCGATAACGCCAATAATCGATAGGTTTAAGAAACGCCTTATAATTTTGTAAACAAAAAAGTAAAAAACTTTCTTAAATATTCCACGGAAAATTTCTGTGTACATAACTAATAATTATATAAAAACAAATAATGAGATGCGGTAAAAGGTTATTCAAAGAAGCTACAAAACACGATTACCCGTCAAAAATAGCTTGCAAAAGTTTTACTTACACTCGAAACCTAAATCGCCACATATATATAATAAATGCGTAAATAAGAAAGTGAGTCCGACAAGGATGTTCCCTATCTTTGTTACTTTTTAATCTTTACATGGAACTGGCAGTTAATGATGTTAAAGAACAATTTAGATTCGGAGTAACAGTACAAGGTGAAAAGATAAAGATGCTACGATTTGCTGATGATATAGTAATTCTAGCCGAGAGTAAAAAGGATTTAGAAGAAACAATGAACGGCATAGATGAAGTTCTACGCAAGAACTATCGCATGAAAATAAACAAGAACAAAACAAAAGTAATGAAATGTAGTAGAAATAACAAAGATGGACCGCTGAATGTGAAAATAGGAGGAGAAAAGATTATGGAGGTAGAAGAATTTTGTTATTTGGGAAGTAGAATTACTAAAGATGGACGAAGCAGGAGCGATATAAAACGCCGAATAGCACAAGCTAAACGAGCCTTCAGTAAGAAATATAATTTGTTTACATCAAAAATTAATTTAAATTTCAGGAAAAGATTTTTGAAAGTGTATGTTTGGAGTGTCGCTTTATATGGAAGTGAAACTTGGACGATCGAGTATCTGAGAAGAAAAGATTAGAAGCTTTTGAAATGCGGTGCTATAGGAGAATGTTAAAAATCAGACGGGTGGATAAAGTGACAAATGAAGAGGTATTGCGGCAAATAGATGAAGGAAGAAGCATTTGGAAAAATATAGTTAAAAGAAGAGACAGACTTATAGGCCACATACTAAGGCATCCTGGAATAGTCGCTTTAATATTGGAAGGACAGGTAGAAGGAAAAAATTGTGTAGGCAGGCCACGTTTGGAATATGTAAAACAAATTGTTAGGGATGTAGGATGTAGAGGGTATACTGAAATGAAACGATTAGCACTAGATAGGGAATGTTGGAGAGCTGCATCAAACCAGTCAAATGACTGAAGACAAAAAGAAAAAAATGCGTAAAAAATTAAGTTAACTTAACTGGGAAAGTTAAGGATTTTTTTACGATACATAAAAAAAGAGTGAAAAAAATCTTTACCGTATCTCACCTTTTAATTTAGGATTAAAACAGAAACCAAAGTTCTGTCGCCTAACAGATATTGAATTATGTAAAAGGGAAAATTCCTGAACTCTCCGAGTAAAATTTTAAGATGCGATACAATATTAACCGTATTTTCCATCTTTTTTACCGATTATAACCGAACTTAAATCGCATCGATAAACCGTATTCAGAAGCGAACAAAATTTCATAAAAATCCGTTAAACCTGTCTAAAAATAAAAACAAAACGGTAAATAAGAAAAAATAGGCTTTTTAGCCTATTAATAGGTAAAAATAAAAACAAGTCGTTTTTTGCTTAAAAGGACTAAAGGTTAGAAAATTTGTTATCTGCCTCGGAGGCATTTTAATTAACGCGAAAAGATTTACTTAACCTTCGAATAAAATTTTGAGATACCATAAGGTCGCGTATTTTCTTGCTCCCTAACTAACTGCGGCAAAAATTAAACGGCATCATTGCCCTGTATACAGAAATCACGATGCCAAATCGAAATTTGTAAATCCGTTCGGCAGATATCGATCAAAAATAGGCCAGTATATGTACGTACATCTTTCCAGAATATTTCAACGCTAAAATTGCGGTTTTTGGTTATAAGTGTTCATGAAACATGAGGCTCTGTAAAATTCCATATTAAAATGTTGGCGCGATTAACATAGCGGATTTATATATATGTATATATATATATATATATATATATATATATATATAATAAAAAACCGGCCCGACAGTTCTTACTACATTTATATTTTAAACTCATCTCAACTTATGATAGAACTTATCTCAAGAAAAATGTAGATAGCGTGAACGTATCTCCACCGACGAACCAAATTAAAGACGGGACAACAATTTAATGTTCTCGCAAAAGGGATTTTAACAAATTCAAATTTCAGTAAGACTAAATATTGGCGTTGTTTTACGATGAAGCTTCTGCTCGCTATTGACGGATTATTTTTTCAAATATCTAATTTTTGTCCATTACCAACATTTTTTTTAAAACCGTCGTTTCCACATTCAGTCTACACAAAATGCGGGATTACAGCCGATATCTCTGGTTTTCTATATTTATAATAAGCTAAATATTCTGTTTTTTTAGTAAAATTTTTTTAGTTTAGATTTATACAACGTAACCTACACAGTTTTAGTTAAGTCCTGATGTACTTTAGGCCCGCTTAACCTAATCTGTCTTTACAAATCAACTGTATTGTTTAATAACGTTTCGTAAATACAAATAAACATCGTCAAATAATATTATTTGTTACCGTATATTTTATTTCATATTGTTTCGACATATCTTTATATACTATGGTCGGTCAATAATTAAAGAGACGATTACAAACAGATGGAAAATTTATTATATAAGAGAACAAATTGAAACCGTCCGACTTTCAATTTGGCATCCTGAAAAGAATTTTCTTTATTGTAACCCGTTTTGTTTATTTTAAAATGTCGCCCCGGCTTCTTGAAACGTGTACCGTACACGAACAGCGTGGTGTGATGAAAGGTTTACTTTTTGAAGGTGTAAAACCGGCTGAAAACTCGCGGATGTTAAAAAAGTACGGAAAAAAGTGTGATAACCGTGAAAATATTATAATTGGATCGAACAAAAAAAGTCACCGTCTTTGATCGTAGCAAAACATCGGTGGCAGTTTCGAATGGCGCTTTCAAACTAGCGTTAATGATCTTATTCACGAGGAGAGACGCATAAAAATTGTGAAATTAATGAAATTTGTAGGGCGAGTACCGACATTGTTCATTCCATTATCTACGTACGATGTGATAGTTCCGAGAGGGTCGACTCAAAATCACTAAGACACCTGAATTCAATTTTTATGGAAATTAAACGATAATTTTAAGCGGTATTTTTAGATCACATAATAATTTCGGATGAAATCGGATCCGGTATTTTGAGCCGGAATCTAAACGTCAGACTAGTAACGCATTATTTAGAGTTTGCCCGCCGGTTAAAAATTCAAAACTATGCGTCAGCCAGTAAAGTGATGTTAACGGTGTTTTCAAAAGATAACGGCCCAATTTACTGCGATTATTTCGTAAACAATGCATAATAAACGATAGTCATTGTGCCGTGCTAGGAAGTAAAAAGAAACAATAATGAGGAAAAGTTTTGGTTCTCGCTCTCAAAAGGCGTAATTCTTCTGCAGAATAACGGCCGCTATCTTTGCTCTAAAGATACATTGAAACCTATTCAAAAATCGGGTCGGGAAGTTTGTCACATTTACCTTGTTTTACCTTGATTTAATTTTTCTATCTTTAGCTATTGTAAAATTTCAAAAACATATGCTGAGTGTGAAGAATTTTATTCTAATAAATGAGTTTTTCTTTCTTAAACGGGTTACTTTCATATGAATAAAAATATAATTTTTTTTATTCAAGCTGATTTTTAACTATTTCAATTTCTTATGAAAACTTAAGTATATATACGTGGAATTAATAAAACCTTTTAGTTAATTAAAAAAATTAACACGTAATATTTAATTATCGATTTGATATTCGCAGCGACGGAAAAACAAATTTTAAGAAGACATAAAGATTAGTTATTTATTTGGCATCTGATGTTTAAAATTATCCGTAGCGAATGAGACGGCGAAAATAAACAGGAATATTGGGAAGGGAGACTTTTCCATTTACTCTAATACGCATTAATAACGACAAATTAATAATACGACGCGTTAATAATTTATTTTACGAAGCGGATATTATTCTAATCTTTTTTTTTGTCCGTTTAGCTTCCTGAACCACCGTAAGGTATTTCTTTATAGAATGATATGTACATGAAAGACTCTCGGGTCGACCGTTCCTGAGATGTGCGATTACCAAAGAACAGCGGTATTCACGGACTAGTATCGGAGTCCGTATAAAATTATAATTCTAATTCACCTGTCGTGAGCGGTGAAGTTGATTCGAAGCGGTGCGGTGATACCGCGATCGCCGGTGCCGCTAGAAATCCCACCGCCGCCGTCTTCTTGGCTCGAACGGCGTATCCTGCGATGTTCTCTCAACGTAACCGAAGTCTCGTATCTGGCCGGTTCATAGTGCATAATAAACTCGTTCACGAAACCTGTAAACCAAAAACGATTATTAACTACGACATAGAATAAAAAAATTCATTTCAAAACACAGAACGGTCCATTTTGTCACTGTAATAATTCAGTAAGTAGTAATTTTAATAGCAAAAAAAAACCGGATAAAAGTCATATTCCATTTTTTTTTAATTCCTAAGTTTTATACAAATTAAATACTAAATATTACTAAAATCAATCTTATAAAAATCCGTGTAAGCATGTGTGAATATATGACCTATTAGACCTTCAGGAATTTTCACTTACAGAAAACGATTCAGAGTTGTTTAAAATAATTCGTTAAGCCAGAATGTTGACAGAAAACAGAGTATCTGAAATTAAAAGTTCAGTACGAAAAAACATAACCTATTTTTTTTCTTATAATAAATACTAAATTACATAATGAACAGTAATAAAGTACATTTAGGCTAATTTAAATTAAAGCGTATTAGTTTAAGGTACTGAAATTCGTTATTTTTCAAAATTAACAGTTCCTAAATTTAAGATTTTTAAATTAAAATACGAAAATTGTTCTACAATCCGGTATACTGTTCTGTACGTGCTAACATAAGATAGAAATTATGTGCTTATGAATTCGCTAACAAACTTCTGTACAATCCACTGCTGAAAATGAAATCGGGTTCTGGTAAGTACACTATCATATTTTTTTCTTTTTAATTGTAGTCCGGTAATTCATCACTACATACACCGGAATCCTGTTCACAACGGAAAATATTTTCGGTCCCGCAAAATTCCGTTAACTCAGGTTTTACCGTGTAATGAAATCGGATACGGTTACTTACGTAACAGAATTTTGAGAGAATCAATCTGCTACTGATTTTATCTCGGATGAAGGGAAGACAACATACTGCAATATTGAATAGCACACGCACGTGGGATTTAATTTTATTTAATACGGTTTTTTTAAAATTATCAAATAATAATAACATTTGAAATATATATCTGTTGCCCGAACAAAACGAAATTTCTATCGGTTTAATTTTATGACGAATTTTCTTGAAATGAACAAACCGATTTAGTTTACGACAAAATCAAACCTTACTGTTTTGTTTTAAAACGCTAAACTTGTATAATTATTAAATGTTTATTACGCACACGTAAATTCGTAAATTATTCAACGCATTTTAGGTGTTAATAAAAAAAATAACAAAACAATGCTCTTAAACGCACGTCTTATTGTTGAACAAGGAATTTCCGACAATTTGTTTACAACACTTATTAATTTCAAACAAGAACTACACGAGTATCTTTTCTGGAAAGTAAAATTTCCAAACGATATTCGATTTCTCGCCACACATGACGAAGAATATCTATAGTTATACCTTAATTACACCGAGTCTTTTTTTCAATTCATCGATGTCGACAACCTTTGTTGCGTACACCCGTCTTTATAAACCCCAAAAAAGAAGTCGAGTGACAACGTCAAGGAATCGAGGCGGCCAGGTAATCGGTCTGTCACGGCCGATCCGACATCGACGAAATTTTTCGCGTTGGTAGTCCCTAATATGAAAAACCCCAGTGTGGCGGCGGGTCATCTCGTCGGAAGTAAACGTCGGGTTACCGATGTTCAATTTGCGGTGTATTGCGTTCTCCTGTAACGCGTTTAGCTAAATAGCGCTAGTAACCGTAAGCTCGTCGAAGAAGAACGGTCTGACCGCTTCATAAGTGGTTAGCGCACTCCAAACGCTAATTTTCGGGCTGTCACGTCGCGTCTGTCGAACAGCATGAGGATTCTCGTTACCCCAAATCCGTCAATTATGGCCGTTAACGCGACTAGAAACGCAGAAGACAGTTTCGTCAGAGAATATTACTTTTTCTAAAAACGTATTATTTCGTTAGCTTTTCAAAATGTCCGCGGCAAAATTGTACGGCGCGATCGATCGCACGCACCGACAGAAAATTTTGTACGCGTGAACTTTTAGGCGCTTGAGATACAACCTTCACGATTGTCCGTCGCGGTATTTCCGGTTCTAAACTGTAAACGAGTTTAGAACCGGTTTCGGTTCTAAATCCGTTTACCCGGGCTTATGTAATAAGTCTCTCTTACTCGTTCCACAAGTTGTTCGGAGACATGAAGTCTGCCGGCACCTTTTTCGTGTACTGCCCATTCCTGTATCCTTAAACCGCCGATACCGACGTTTAATAGTCTTTATAAAAAGGATCACACCCGCACTCTAAACGAAAACGTCTACGAACGGTAATAACAGTTACACTTTCACGTAATCAAGGTACACGCATCGCTTTCCCCTGCACGGTAGGAATGACGATCTCACCTGACGTTAAATAGCGCCGGAGTGTTCATTCGAGGTCATCGTTAACTCCAGTACCTACACCGATATCGGTAAAAAAATCCACGCGCGCTATATCGCTTTGTTCATTTTTCATTTACCCCGGAAACGGGCTGAATAATTTATCTATCGTCACCCTCTCGGGGCTCCCTCAAAATGCCAAAACGAATTTTCAAAATACAAACAAAAAAGGCCGAATAAATTATTTGGCGTTCATGAATATGAATCGCGTACACCGATATTTAAAATTAAAATTTAAGAATGTTAATTTATCCTCGTATTTATATTTACAGATGTACAATCTTTGGTAAAAAAAAAAAACAAAAACAAAAAACAGTCATTTATTTTTAAAAGATATTCAACACTGTCAAGACAACAAAAATTATTTCTTCGTAAGACTCAACACAATACTTCGGCTTATGAGAAACAGCTTTACTACTTTTTCATTACTATATTTAATAAATTACTTTAAACGTTTTCTCATGAATTTATTTAAAATAACATATTAAAAAATTAATTTTTCAGAAATAATATTACTCTGGCGATGCGTTTTTAGATAATGCTATTAAACAATGTTTTTTAAATCCCTGAATTTTCTGGATGTGTTTGAACGTGTAGATAAAGATACGTTAAAATAATTTTCAATAACGTCTTCTGAATCGAGAATTATTTTTCACGTTCACCTAACATTATTATCTCGTGTATTTATATTTTAAATAACCGATGTGAAATTTATTCGCATAATTAATCGGGTAATCAATACGATTTTTCTGATTAATGTTTTACGTTTTCACTCGATCCATACAGCCAAGTGCCGGGTCGGTTTCAATTTTATCCATGCAGTAGCATATTTACTCGTTCTACGTACTTTATCGTTATTTACCGATCGCAGTAAAAACTTCATTTATTTATATATACATGGTGCTGCACGTCACCAGCACTGTTTACTGTCGGTGACATTAGGGCGGACAGGACCTCCCATAATGGCAAAACACTACGAATATAAATATATACATAATTAAAAAAACGCAACTCACCTTTCTTTATAATTTGGTAAACTAAATTTGACGATACTAGGGGTTAATTTAAGCTTTACGCAGACATCAAAAAACTTTAAAAATAACGTAGACGGCTGTTTCGGTAAAATAATAAAGATTATTTGTCAGGGGATAACATGAATAGGAAAGTGACAAACGTAAAGGGTCGTAAAGTAACAATAGACGACCCGCATATTAAACTTTTAAACGACCGTTAAATTTTATGTATGTAACGTAAAAAAATTTAACGCAAAATAAATAAATATTAGTTTAATGCGTCCAAGTGATCGCAAGAGACAGTAAATTAACAAATCGTCGTTAATATTCAATAATAATTTTAATTTATTCGGATCTTTAGATCGATTCTTTTTTAAATTCCAATGGGAATTTAAAAAAAAATAACGAAAAATAAAAACTATCGATCTACTAACCCGTAACTTCCCGCCGACTTCTAAAAATCTAAATTCGAAGAGAAATTGAAAATACGTTAACTTTTAACTTTCTTTAGCGCTATTTTTACATTACTTCGCTGCAGCGGCTAAGCAACCATCGGTCAACAATTTAGGTATCGGGTTTCATACGTATAGATGTATAGAAAAATATTCTATACAGAAGAATTGAGAGGAGAGTGGAAGAAGTGTTAGGAGTAGACCAATTTGGTTTCAGGAAAAGTATAGGGACAAGGGAAGCAATTTTAGGCCTCAGATTAATAGTAGAAGGAAAATTAAAGAAAAACAAACCAACATACTTGGTGTTTATAGACCTAGAAAAGACATTCGATAACGTAGACTGGAATAAAATGTTCAGCATTTAAAAAAAATTAGGGTTCAAATACAGAGATAGAAGAACAATTGCTAACATGTACAGGAACCAAGCAGCAACAGTAACAATTGAAGAACATAATAAAAAAACCGTAATAAGAAAGGGAGTCCGACAAGGATGTTCCCTATCCCCGTTACTTTTTAATCTTTACATGGAACTAGCGGTTAATGATGTTAAAGAACAATTTAGATTCGGAGTAACAGTACAAGGTGAAAAGATAAAGATGCTACGATTTGCTGATGATATAGTAATTCTAGCCGAGAGTAAAAAGGATTTAGAAGAAACAATGAACGGCATAGATGAAGTCCTACGCAAGAACTATCGCGTGAAAATAAACAAGAACAAAACAAAAGTAATGAAATGCAGTAGAAATAACAAAGATGGAGCGCTGAATGTGAAAATAGGAGGAGAAAAGATTATGGAGGTAGAAGAATTTTGTTATTTGGGAAGTAGAATTACACTAAAGATGGACGAAGCAGGAGCGATATAAAATGCCGAATAGCACAAGCGAAACGAGCCTTCAGTAAGAAATATAATTTGTTTACATCAAAAATTAATTTAAACGTCAGGAAAAGATTTTTGAAAGTATATGTTTGGAGTGTCGCTTTATATGGAAGTGAAACTTGGACGATCGGAGTATTTGAGAAGCAAAAGATTAGAAGCTTTTGAAATGCGGTGCTATAGGAGAATATTAAAAATCAGACGGGTGGATAAAGTGACAAATGAAGAGGTATTGCGGCAAATAGATGAAGAAAGAAGCATTTGGAAAAATATAGTTAAAAGAAGAGGCACACTTATAGGCCACATACTAAGGCGTCCTGGAATAGTCGCTTTAATATTGGAAGGACAGGTAGAAGGGAAAAATTGTGTAGGCAGGACACGTTTGGAGTATGTAAAACAAATTGTTGGGGATGTAGAGGGTATACTGAAATGAAACGACTAGCACTAGATAGGGAATCTTGGAGAGCTGCATCAAACCAGTCAAATGACTGAAGACAAAAAAAAAATATTTGAAGCTAGAATAACTACGTCATCGGCAAAGACTAAACGATTAACGGCTAATTTCTTTTTTCGCGTTCCTAAATATACAGATTCTGATATTCGATGTTTAACGAGTTGTTTATTCCATTCTCTAATTTCTTTCTCTAAGGCGATGTTGAATAAAATCGGGGAGACTCTGTCGCCTTGTGTTACGCCTGATTTTATCACAAATACTTCTGTCAATTCTCCACGTAGTTTAATTTTGGATTTGGTGTTTATTAGTATCGGTTTAATTATCGTTATACTTTTCCTATCTAATTCAACTTTTAATATTTCAAATAACGATTCGCGGTGTGTAGAGTCGTAGGGTTTTTTAAATCTATAGAAACTGCAACGTATTTTTTGGTATTTAGTTTTTAGATTTCAAATTTGTTCGATGCAGAATCTTCCTGGGCGAAAACCAATCTGATAAATAATTCTCAACTTTATCAATTATTCCGTTTTGAAGTTCTTTACTTATTACAATTATTATTATTTTGTAAAAAAAATAATAAACAAATACAGTTAAATAAAAAAACAAAAAAAGAACACAAAATTAACAGTTTATTTATACGGAGTATATATTTTCCTATTTATTTAATTTTTTATATATTAATTTTTTTTCTTTTTTTACTGTATTACTAGGAAAACGTAACAATCATTTTTGCTCCTATTGTTTTTTTTTTCATCCAGGAAAAGTAGTTAGTTAATTTGTTACGGAATACAAAAGAACTTTTATTTTCAAAATTACGGAATCGAATTTAGAAGTATCGGTTCACGTTCACTAATAATAAAATAATTTACCGTATCGTATTAACCGCAAAAAACTATAAAAAACCATAAAGGGGACAAATTATAACACTAATAATAATAATAATAAAACTTATTAGATAAAGAACGAAAGTACACTGGGCGTATGGCCACAAGATTCTCTTTAGGGATAAGATTCTCTACAGGCTGTAACCACTTAGGGTGATCCACAGAACACTCGGCGCCGGCACACAAGAACAAACGACTCGAGAGAGTCCAGGGGTGGGGGAAACAATTTCGTAATTCTGTTAAAAGCACTTTTCACTCCGACGCGACGTAAAGAAAGAAGAGCGATAGCAGAAATAGGCTTTTCAAAAATATTACTGACCTGCTACATTATTGCGCTACGGATACGCCTTGTAACTTACGTCTTCTGGAAAAAAAAAGAAGAGTTCAAAGGATAAAATCGTCTACAACGTCCAGGATAATTCTAGAAGGGAAGCGTACGATAATTTAAGACAGGGAAATAATAAATTTTGTTCGCTATATGTACATAAGAAAATATTATGTGGATTTAAATGCCGTAAGGTGAAAATCTAACATAAGAAAAGCGTTAGTGTTGTAGCGACCGACAAAAATAACAAATGGTACCGATAAATCCAATATGCGATTTAAGGGATATTTCCGTATTTTATACGCCCTTTTACATTGTAATCTGTTTTCACAATCGATTTTAACATCACACTATTTGGACAAAGTATGAAAAAACTACTCACCGATAAAAACACTCGTACTTTCTAACTGCAATAGTAAATAATTAATAATATTTTTAAAACGCTTTAGTAAAACGCTCAAGGGATCTTTTATCGAAAACGTAATTACATTTGAAACAATAAATCATTTTATTATTAAATAGTTTTATACACCAAAATCAAAAAAAAAATTAATTCTCATCGATTAAATTAAAATCAATTTTAAATATTAATCCATCGATCCGTTTTTATTATTATTATTAGTTTTTTCCGTATTGTAAGGTAAAAGAAGGAAAATATTGCTGCAGTTTCAAAAGTGACCGTCGATGTGTGTACGAGTACAAACAGTTCAACTTAAAAGAGGTTCCATCACTTAGTTTAGTCTACACGTGATAGCTAATTTACAGACGGTGTTGAAAATAATGTCCATCTACTTCTACACGTTTGATCGTGTTCCTGGCACTATTACTCTTTTTATTTCCTAGACGGTATCGGTAATATTTGTCTTTAATTCCTCCAGGCTGTGTAGATTATTACTATAAACAATTTCTTTTAAGTAACCTCACAGAAAGAAATCTGGACTAGTCAGATCAGGATATGTTGGTGGCCGCAATCCTTTACAAATGATTCTTCCACCGAAAAAATCCTGAAGTATCTCTATAGTTGAGCGACCCGTGATTTTTTATAAACTTTTAAAAACTGAACACCTTTTTCGTCTTAACAGTTTAACAAAGCATTAAATCAATGGCCTCAAATTCTGTACTAAACTTATTATTCTAGTAAATAAAAATTATGTCTTCGCCGATCTCCGTGGCACTGTGGTAGCCGACCGATACACCATTTCAATTTAAAAGATTGCAATTCCCAATTCGATTGGAATTTCCAATCACAATCGATAAAGCTCAAGGTCAATCTTTAGAATTGTGTGGTTTAGATTTAGATGCGGATTGCTTCTCACATGGGCAACTGCATGTTGCGTGTTCCCGAGTCGGCAAACCAGATAGCCTTTATATCTACGCAGACAGTGGAAAAACAAAAAAATATTGTATATCCACAAGTATTGCAAAATTAAACTTCTATGAAACGTATGCTTCGTTTTGTTTCTCATTTCTCATCCATGCAACCACAATGTGCCACAGCGAAGCGTGGCGGGTACAGCTAGTATTTCATAATTTTTTATAAACTTTTAAAAACTGAACACCTTTTTCGTCTTAACAGTTTAACAAAGCATTAAATCAATGGCCTCAAATTCTGTACTAAACTTATTATTCTAGTAAATAAAAATTATGTCTTCGCCGATCCCCGTGGCACTGTGGTAGCGTCTCAGCTTTTAAACCGGAGGTCTCGGGTTCGAATCATCGATTTTGTGAAGCACGGCATCTTTTCATACGCTACCGGTTTCCACCGGGCTAATGACCGTATCTGTTGATGCCGGCTCTATTATAATAAAGAAAACAAAATAGTTAAGTTTTATTTAAATTTACAAATGTAAATCATTAAAGTAATGAAACTGATAAATTATTTTTTTATTACAATTTACGAGAAAAAAATTACCACGGATATTGGAAAAAAAATATTATCAAACAGTATTTTTATTATGATTTAAGGGGGAAAAAATAGAAAAAAATAACAAAATTAAAAAAAGAATCAGTTTAATATTAATAAATAATAATTTAATTATTACACGATTAAAATCGACGTAAATAAATTTACAAACGTTCACTTAAGCCTATCAAAGCCTCACTTCTGGAAAAATATGTAATACAATGTTACATACAGTCGATCGGTAGAGCTGACGATGAGGTGCACTTCCAGAACGATTGCGTTTACGAGAAAATGCACAAGAATTGTGTTGTATCTGAAAATGTTTTAAAACTTAAGAAGTATGGCCGTAGTATTGAAAAAATGTCACAGATTTCAAACATGAAAACAAGGAATTTTTAATGGAGTCAAAAACTGAGGAAAATTTCATAGGTTTTCTAGTTTACCAAATCCTATTGGTGGCTCAAATAAAATTAAATCGCCCGAAAAATCTGGTTTTTTTTTAGCTCTATTTTACTTAAAATCTCAGAAGCGAATTGTTTAATAGACTTGAAATTCAGTAGAATACGCGCGCGCGCGCGGGTGTGTGTGTATGCAGATAATTACTATTAAGTTTTTGAAAAAACTGTCGACGGGCTGGGGTAATATAGAAGAGGTCTCATGTTCAATAAAAATATCCTAAGGGTAGTTGTTTCTATATTTTGATGTAGTAGCCTATTCTCTTATCCTGTAGCCAAGGAAGAAGCTATTTACGAAACCCAAATATTAAATATACGAATTTCTATCCGTACAATGGATTTTAATAACGCTATTATGAATCGATAGTTATTACCTTTATTAATAATGTTTACCGGGTCGTAAATCTTACTTTGACGAAGTCTTCAAAAGAAATCGGGAGCGAATTGTCAGAATTTTGGAATAGGATAAAGGCTGTAGAATATTTCTAAAAGGATACTTACTAAATTGTTAGTCAAAATTCTTATTTCACCTGTCGGCGAATCGTCGAAATGCTATTAAAAATGTACATAAAATAAAAAAAGGTATTTTTGAAAAAAAGTTTTATAAGCTTCTCATATTTAACAAAGGTATTTTATAGAGAAATTTAGCTAATGCAAGTTTTTTCGACCAACATGTTACAGTTAAAAAAATATAAATAATTCCTTTTTCAATTTACCGT
Organism: Lycorma delicatula; assembly: GCF_047948215.1. Lineage (NCBI taxonomy): Eukaryota > Metazoa > Arthropoda > Insecta > Hemiptera > Fulgoridae > Lycorma > Lycorma delicatula. The sequence continues at coordinate 128,975,253 of NC_134463.1, read as the reverse complement.
TATCGGTCGGTCGTAAACGTTTATAACCGTTATCAGGGAATAAAAATAATAACCTCCATCCCTAAGAAATAATATTTCAACGTATCTAACAAACGTTTTACGTTTAGGTTTGTTTGTATATATATATATATATATATAAACTAGTATCCCCGTCGCGGCCAGTTTATTTTTATTTTATGTTTTTTAGTCAAATAATCGGTGGCAGGTACAGCCAATCGTGTCGCATATAGTAACTGTGTTGGTTGATCCACCGCTCATCGTCCGTCGCACAGCTTAAAAAATCGAAATTTAAAAAACCCGAAAGAAGTTTTTAGATATTTATCGGAAGAGTATTTGCAAAGACAAATCTACTGAATATTTCGTTCGGTACAGTCGGAATGGAAAAATTTGCATTCATTATTCAAAATCTTTTTACCTCTTACAAGAACGAATTTCGAAAAATATAGAAATTAGTTTTTAGATATTCATATGAAGAAGATTACACACTACAAAAGTCAAGATTATATCTTCATTTATTATCAAGAAAGTCAAAAAGTAGTAAATTTCATTCATTATTATTTAACCCTTTAAACAACGAATTTCATAAAATTCTTTGTTATTGTGCGCTTACATCGTAAGAACGCTCAGTAATTTTTGCTGGGCGTTGCTTGTGAATTATTCACGAGACGTGGATGTGTGTGTGTGTGTGTGTGTGTGTGTGTGTGTGTATATATATATATATATATATATAGAGAGAGAGAGAGAGAGAAAGATAAAGATACTGACAAAAGTGAACGTTATTTTCAATCTACAGATGGTAAACATTTAAATGGATTTAAACAATAATTTTTGTATAAATATTTTAAAATATTGACGTTTGAATGGTTTTATTACAATATCTTAAGATAAAATGCCCTTACAAATTGAATACGGACTAATTTTACTATCGATTTAAGAGGGTCAACCGTCAAAAGTTAGAAAATAAGATTTTGTTTAATAATCTGACACCGGATCTGAAAGTTTAAATATTATTATATATTTTACTAAGTTAATTATACATATTTACAATATCGCTCTATCTCGTGAAAAATTCCGACCGTTATGAATCGTAACGTTAAAATTTAATTACCAAATGTTAAGGAACCGTTCGGCAAAAATTTTCTTTTTCAATAAGAAAAATAAGAACTATTAAGGTCTTGTAATTTTATAAGTTCGTTTATTATAAATTACAAGTTTTTATAAATTTCAGCGGTTGTACTTGAACTTATTGCACCCGTTTATCAAGGCCGATTCAGACTTAATTAAAATTTGCCTGAAGGGATTTACCCAAAACATTAAAGAAAGTCTGAGTAAGAGTACATTGAGACGTAACGGAATGCAGAAACATACTGAAAAGAAAGGTTTACACAGCCGTTTTAAAAATATTACCGTAGTTTAGTTAATAAATAAATTAATTTTCCATCGAAAAGTGTACATCTACCGACTGAGAAAACCAACGTAGCGTATCTTTAATGAGTTTTCAAGTTAAAAAAATGGACTGTCAAAACACTATTTGGCGCTCATATATATGAATAATGCAGACCGATTTTTACTAAATTAAAAACGTTAACTTCGCTTGTGTTTCCATTTATAATGAACATCCAGTTAAAAAATAATAATAATAATCTTTCTCAAATTAGATAACAGAACTGTTTTACTATAACTCGACAAAATACTTCGGTTTACGAGAAAGAACCGTATTACGTTTCCGCTAACATATTTAACAAATTTATAAACCGTTTTAAAAAACCTTTAAAAAGATTTATTTAAAAAAAAAAAAACAATTAAAAGATGTTATTTTATAGAATATATTTACTTTATATCCAAACTAAAGCTTTGGTTTTGTTCGGGTAGCGGTAAAAATGTTTATTTAAAATACTGGATTCAATTCTTTGCTTTATCAATAATACAGCGAGCCCTGTGGATAAAACCACGCTTAACAGTATACTTCTTAGAAGGAAAATTAAGTGGAACGTTAAAAGTATGTAAATAAAGAGTTATGTAAAAAGTTATCCTTCACTTTGAGAGGATCTTCCCGTCCCCTCGACCAACTGTAACCAAAATTAAACGCGTCGATGAACAATATTCAGAAATCATTGTAAAAAAGTTAATACAAATCGGTTGAAAGAGTCTGCTGATAACTAGTAAAACATTAATTGGCGAAATAAACAAACAAATTAACCTTCTTACCCCCTCCCGCTAAAGAATAAAATCCACCGAAAAAATAAACAAAGGGAGATACTAATGTAATAGAGCGATCCAACTCGGAGTACACGCAGATGAAAAAAAAAAAAAAAATGTGTTTAGGCCCCCACCTCTTCACGGGGGTTTGAATACGACGCAACACAGTCTTAGCTACGTAAGAGACATTTATATTATATGAAAAACTTTTAGATACGGGGCCTGTAAGCAACTCGTCTTCCTGACCTCCGGTGACCAAATTTAAACGGCATTTATGCCCTACGTATAGAAATCACATGCCAAATTATATCCGAATCGATCATCTCAGGTACGGAAAAAAAACAGGCCGACATGCAGATATATCCTTCAGGAACTTTTCAACCGAACAATTTTTTTTTTTTTTTGAAGAATGTCATGAAACTTCAAAGCTGCAAAAACATCCAAAATTTTACCCGTTTAGCATAAATTTCCGTATAAAATGTAATGTGAATAAGTAGATAATATAATTATACAGTCTGGAAAGTAAAAATAATTAAATTATTTTTTTTTTTACTGTTCAGCTCTTCCATTGGAATACGATCGATCAATTGTTTGTTCGTAAATATAATTTTCAGATTATTTCCTCTCGCTTCACGAATAACTGTAAATTCGAATCGTTTTTCAAATTCTACGTACAACCTTCCCTGAAGTTACGAAACGAACGGAAAATTATGTACTTTTTGTCCCTAAAAATTATTATTTTTTTAAATTTACTTGATTTGACTTACTCTGAATTTTTATTACGCTTTATCTTTAGTATCTTCTTTTAATAAGCCGATAGCTAATTTAGAGTATCAAGTCTTGATAATATTCAATCGTATCGGTAGAGAAGGATTAACATCCTATAAATGTCCTAACAATTTCAGTGATATCGCGACCGCCCTTCGTAACGTAGCGTATATTTATTTTAAGACTACCGCAAATTTTTAAATCCCATCGCATTGTTCGATTTATATAGACAGATTAGTATTTTACTAATTACCTCCTTGTACGAAGTAAAGGAAGAATTGTGATCGCGAAAAAATTCGGTTTCCTGATTTCAACGGAAATATCCATTTTGACTAGTTTCGGCGTGACATCTGTACGTATGTATCTCGCATACCTCAAAAACGATTAGCCGTAGGATGTCGAAATTTTGTATTTAAGGCTGTTGTACATCTAGTTGTGCACCTCCCCTTTTGATTGCAATCGACTGAACCAAAAGCGTCCAGAAAAAATCAAAATTCAAATAAATTTGGTTTTTGGACTTCTTCTTAACCGCAATAATAACCCTCATAGAGAGCTTTTCATCGATATATCATAAGTACTTATTTTCATTGATTCCAGAGTTATAGCAAAATAAAATCTTAATGAAATATTTCGATCTTACAAGGGAAGGCACATCGGTTCGAACCAGCCTTCATCTCCTTTTCTTTTTAACCTTTTTTTAATTAAATATATTGATTTATTAATAATTATTAACCCATGACTGTCAAAAAATTTCTACAATAAATAATTATTCGATAATAACAAAAAAAAAGTATGAAAAAATGAGAAGTTATTAGTGAAATAAAATATTATGTGCTTGTAAAAATGTAATTTAATAGGCGTTATAACAGATTTGGTGAAACATCTGATTATTTAATATTAATTGAAAACTATAATTTAGAATAATTAGTATTATTTTTGGATTTTATAGTTTAATTTCTGTTTAATTTTATCTACATTAAAGTTAACTACAGAATGACTGGAAAATACACCCTCACGAGAACAACACGCACTGAAAACATTCTTATCTTTTAGTTCACTACTCCTCAGGTAGTCTCGACAATATTCTCCGTAAGTCGGAGTTGATCATTTCGTTTATTTGTTTCTTTGTTGCCGATCATTTAATCTCTCTTTGATTTGATATAATTCTTCTGATCTTAATCTGTGTACACATTCTGTAGTTTTCAAATTTTCTCTCTGTATTCATCATCCTGTCTTTTTTTATTCTTTCTTTGGTTTTAACATTTTTTCCTCTTCATGTTCGTCTTGTTGTCGTTTTTTTCATGTTAACTTTCTTTTTTCTGTTTGATTGTTTCTTTTTCATTTTCGATTATTTCCCTAATAATCCAATAATAAAAACCGAACATTTTACACCTTAAGGTCGAAATTAACATTTGTAACCGGTGTACAGGAGTTCGCTAAACGGAATAGTTTAAATATTATTCACAACTTTTATTTAAAAGACCCACCAGATATCTAAAACTTTTATTAATCAGCAACTCACGAAGATACGAATATTACCGATCTAGTAATACGAGTAATAAAGGGACTTTTACTCTATCCCAATATTTCAGAAATCGTATAACCGTTCACTTTATTAACGAATTGGAGGATCGTATCTCGCTTTCAAATGAAAGAAGTTTAAATGAAGTGCAGCAAAAAATGTGTATATGTAATTTAATAGGCGTACAAGGAATTAGTGGTCATGTCCACATCAGATTTTGTTCAAACGTATTATGAAATTTAAAAGCAGTCGATCCTATAAGAACGATCGATAAACAAACTTATACCGCGTTAAAATTAAGTAATCGATAAAATACTGTTCAATTAACGACATCCGCTTGCTATTTGCAGTAGATGAAAGAAGTTTGAGACTGACATCTTTAACAGAGAGGGACGGATGAGCGAGGAACAATAGACAAGTTTAAACGCGTAGTAATAAACAAAACAGAAACGAATGAGAAATACGAAAATAATAATCGATATTCAGTAGCGACGCACAGCGCACTCGAATGAAAAAAAGGCTAATTAGCGCTTGATGCACCCTTTATTATCTGCACAATTGCTGCGATCGATTACGCGATAAACCGCCCTGTTCAAATCTCTATAAATCGTGTACAAAATACGACTGTCAAATGAACAAATTAATACAGTATTAAAATAGACCGAGCGTGTTATGCGAAACGGATGAGGTGACGAGTAGGACCGACGGCGTAATGACGTAATCATAATAAATTAACAATCGAATAAAACAACGAACAGCAGTGCGCTCTTTATACGTAAAATTACTGTACGAATAACGTAAATAAAATAAATGGAAACGGTAACGCGGTTAATCCATTAACTTCAGACGGCTGCGACCGCTTTTAATAGAATCGCATCAAAAACAATAATAAATACTTTACTCGGGTAAAGCGTAATTTATACATTATAAAAATCAGGACAAAACAGTCGAGTTATTCGACCGATAACAAAACGGGAAAAACATCAACGTTTATTCGGATAGGTCGAAGAAAACCGATGAAAATCTCGATAGGAGCAACGTTATAAGATCTAAAATCATCGAACAAAAACAGAATCGATTTTACTCCGTACCGCTAAATAGAAATAATACTTAAACGATACGAAGACGATATCAAAATAAAAATGTTATACGGAAGCAAATAAAATTCTTGAAAACGCGTATACTTCTTAACTTCATAACTTTTCGTAGATTTATTTTTTCAATCGGTCGCCAAAAGGATTGCGTCCGTAAATAAAATTTTGGCTAACAGTAACGGGTCAGGAGACCGTCCGCAAACACAATATTAATATATACATAACCTTTTTTAACACAAAAGAAGCGATAAAAAACAAAGATAACGAATAATGAAGTCGCAAAACATTAGTCGTCCAAGTAAAGCCGCATAAAAACAATAGAATCACAGAACAAAGACAGAATTCTCAGCAGTGAATCAGACCGCCGGCTCAGGGTCAACCGCCAGCTTCAACATACGTACGTCAAATTCTAAGAGTTTAATCTCGCGTTAACATAACAATCACTGTATCATCCCGCGCCCTCGCCCTCGATGATCGGCGAGATCCAGTATATGTATCGTCCTCGATCGTCTTACTTCCTTGTACATAACGTAATTTGAATTTAAAAGCTTCACAATCTGTGCTTTATCAGGTTTATTCGGTTATTAAAAAATTTAACAAATAAAGTTTACGATAAACATAAGAAAACGGGCTTTCGACTCCAGTTTTTTGGGTTTTACAATTTTCTCGGAACCTATTGAAGACACAGTTCTGATATCCGCTTTTTTATTATACCTTTTACACGATAGAACCGTTGCGTTTATTTATTTTCATCGATAATTTGTGTCCGTATAGTTTTTAGTATAGCATAAGAACAGAGATCTGGACGAAATCTTTCGCTAGCCGTAACTCATAACGAAAACATATAATCTTAACCGTAACGGCAGCCGTTTGATATTTTTCACAACCTTCAAAACCGGCCTCAAACTTTAACCGGGTATATAACAAAAATCCATACAGATTTAATCATACGATAACAAAAAAGCTGACAACACAGTTGTGAGACTTTTCCGTCGTCCGGCTAAAGCCGCGTTTCGAGAAAGTCCTACAACCGCGGGTCGTTTCTGATGCACGGCTTACACACACGACTTTATTTAAAATATTTATCGCTTTATTTAAATATAATATTTTTTCATTTATTTAATTCAACGACTCTAACTAAAGCGCGCACGCATACCGAATTTGCGCGGGTGTGGCGGTACTAGCGGCGACGGTTGGTACTAACTAATGTAAGTTCACAACTTACAGACCGGTATAGCCGCGAGGCTTAACGTGTCAGATATCGAGTAGACCGAGCGATCGAGATCGATATCCGAAACGTTTAATACTTTAAATAGTGCTACGTTTTTACGCTTAAAATATTATTCATTTATTTAATTCTACCGCTCACCTGTGACGTCATAACATAGCACACGACTACAACAGCGCTTTTTGAGGTGGGGGTACGATTTTGCAAAAATATTTTTTGTAAATATCGTTATTTTTTAATCGTTAACAAAAAAGAGGTAAGGTAAAGGTAAAAATTAACGATAGTAATCGGTATGCTAGAGTTCACTAAACGGTACGGTTTAATTATTATTACCTTTTATTTATACGACACACCACAAATCTGAAACTTTTGTTAATCGACAATTAACTTAGATACTATTAATACCGATCTAGTAATACGAGTAATAAAGGGATTTTTACTGTATCCTAATATTTCATGTACGATTGTCGAATTAATAATTATATAAATATTTGGTGTTAATAAAAACTAATATTTCAGCGATCGTGTATTAAAGAATTGGAGAATCGCATCTCACTATCAAATGAAATACGTTTAAATAAAGTATAACAAAAAATCTATATACGTAATGTAATAGGCGTACAAGGAAGTCATGTGGTGTCCACATCAATTTTTTTTTTCTAGCGTAATAAATGTAATCGAAAAGGCTTACACGTATATCGATCTCAATAAAAAGAAATTACCGCAGTTTATATCGGGATATAAAACACTAAAGCGAAACAAAGAAAAAATAATAACAGTCGAATAAAAAAAAAAGTTTAAACAAAGAAAGTCGGGAAAAAATAAAAAAGGAAAAAGACATAATCGTAGGATCCAGTCGCGGTTAGAATGTGTATTAAGCGTAGATGGTTTTCAACGGGTTTCAGTAAAAAGATTTAGTCTCCGTAACAAAGTCCATTTAAACTTGGACTACTAGTACGCACACTTCTTGTCCGCATACGAGTACTATCGTTAACTCTATTACCTTCCTGATTTCAGTTCCGCTGGAAGATCTATGTCGTCTTTACGATACAAAAATATCGGATAGAACAGACGAGGTTAATCTTCCTTGATTTAGAGAGTACTACAATAACTTAGTGATTTTTTTTTTTTAAATTGTCATCTATCATCTTTATTGTTTTTTTTATTTCGATAAATGTTATTTTCGGGAGATAAGTACAAACTATTACAGTAATTTGAAGTCGGTATATGTAAAAGGTGTTAATCGAACTTTTAACTAAAGTAAGTTTTCGGCCGTTATATAAGGAGAAATGAATTTAACAAATGCATATACCTCAAAACAATCTAAAATATCACTGTACTCCCGACCGCCGGTGGACCTCTACAACCCTGACTTACTAAGATGGAACGAAGAAGGTAATGAAAAATGTGTTGAAGGCAAATAAATAACCTTTTTATTCGTAGTTTTCTATTTTGTATTTATTTCAAAATAGACATTATTTTAAAAATACACCTCGTACGACATTATTTGTTTTCAATCCGTTAAATTTCGTGGCAACCCTAACCTTTCCGTTTAAAAGTCTTGAGTCGCCTTCACCCTACGGGAGCCCTTTGCGGCTCGGGATGCAGTTCATACTCTTGACAAAATTCTCTAGGGATGGTCACACGACAAAAAAAAGAATCGTTTCGAGATACGAGACCGGTTAAACTCTATTATATTCTACGTTTAGTTGTTGAAAAGATATTTACGGGCTCCCGTAATTTACTAACGCGTTCTCAAACTCGCTTGCTCACACGCTCTTTCTCTCTTTCTCTCTCTCACCAAAAACTAAAAACGGCACCTGTTAATCAAATAGTTATCGGTGAGTTAAGTCGTATTAACGTACTCTTAAAAATTAAAAGCAAAGTTAAGCAGATTCAGTAACGATAAGTAAAATCGATGGACCGTTCGTTTGAACCGTATACTGTCGGGTACGTTGGCTTTCGGCCGCAAAAGTTCCGTCAAATACTTTCCACCTCCTCCAAAAAAAATCCCTATTACGTAATAGACAAAAGCAAAAATACTTTACTAAATAAACGGTAATTTATTCACAGAAAAAAGTATAATCTATACAACTTAATTACTGAGAATCGAACAAAAAAAAGAATGTAAACACCCTAAAGAATCAATAAAGAGTCGATAATACTCTGGGCCTTCTGACATCGCTGTACGCATTATATCAATGTAACGTAATAAAAATCTAATTGGATTCGAATTATTAAAGTAAAAATTCGATCGCCAACTAATGAATTTTATGTTTCTCAAATCGATATTTAATCGACAAAAGCAAAGATTTAATGAAATATATAAGCAAAAAAACTAAAGTAAGCCTCACTACGATACAAAAGCTGGCAAATGTATCGTTGAAGTTTTACAATATTTGAGTAGAACTTAGAAATAACTCATCCTTCGGTTAGAAAGTTTAATATTGTTAACACCGGAAGGATTTTACTTATTATGTTTTAATTTATTTATTATCTATTTTGCTATTTAAAAGAAAAATAAATTTCTAAGCTGATTTGTTAAACCAGTAAAATATAAAAAAGTAACATAAAACAAAACAGCTATGCCGTATATCATTGTAAAACATATTTAAAAACTTTCAAAAAAAAATGTTAATTGAAAAAAGAAATGAATAATTTACCTTCCACCTCTACGATGAAGGTCGTAAGAAACCTTATCGCTTAGATAAAGACTCTTATAGCATTTAGAAAAAAATCTAATGCGGACACCACACGATTTGCTTGTACGCCTATTAAATTACATTTACATATTTTTTCTGCACTTCATTTAAACTTGTTTCATTTGAAAGTGAGATACGATCCTCCAGTTCTTTAATAAAGTGGACAGTTACACAATTGCATTGCGGTGGACACCGCGTCGCATCACATTTTTTGTGGTATAAGTATCAGCATTTTTAATTAGTTTATATATTCATTTTGTTTCACGTCGCTCAAGTAGTTATGTGCTGTAAGTGAGAACGTATAGTATCCGTAACCAGGCACACATCGGTTCGAATCCGACTTCATACACATATAATTTTGTAACATTTTTTTTAAATTTAAATGTATCGATATATTTATTAATAATTATTAATCCCTGTAAACATTTTTGAATTAAAATGGAAAGTACATAAAATCTTATTTCACTAATAACTTCTGAAATTTTTAATTATTTTTAGTCATTTTTATTTATTGTTATTATTGAATTATTATTTACTGTAATTTTTTATAATCAGAGGTTAACAATTATTAATAAATCAATATATTTAGATTAAAAAATATATATATTTATATGAACTAGGATTCGAATCGATGTGCCTTCCCGTTGTAAGGGAAAAATATTTCATCGATTAAAATTTTATTTGATATAACTCTGCAACCAATGAAAATAAGCACCGCTTATATCGTTGAAAAGCTCTCAATAAGGAGTTATTTCTGCGGTTAAGAAAAAGTCCAAAATCCAATTTTTAGCTTTGTATTTTGAGCTTTATTGGACACTTTTGGTCCAGTCGATTGCAATCAAAAAGGATGGTCCACAACTAGATGTCACAAAAGTCCTAAAATCCAAAATTTCAACATCCTACGACTAATCTTATTGAGTTATGCGAGATACGTCATGCCGAAACTAGTCAAATGGATTCAGGGATGGTCAAAATGGATAATTCCGTTGAAATATGAGAACTGAAATTTTTCGCGATCACAATACTTCCTGTACTTGTACAAAGAAGTAAAAAGGTTAAAATTAACTTTCACGCTCAAAGTTTGAAAAGCAGTACCCCGATTTTAACGGGATATAAATTTATTATTCCAAAAAAAGAAAACTTAAGTCAAAAAAATATATACTCAAATTTTTATAAAATTCAATCCGCTTTATGATATAGCAACGCTTTAAAAATTTTTATCATTTCCTGATCCATGTTTTTTTGTTAATATTTAACGCGCAATATATTCCCTTATATAGAGCGTTCATAAAATAATGCAACTCAAAACAGAAGCCGAGCCTATATTTGTAAATTTGTTGAGTTATAAAGTTTCTACGGAAGCAGATATTTTGCCGAGACTATACTACACGAGCTCAAAGCGGATAGATCACACGATACGATGTCGCTCCATCTACGACAGCAGTACAGTAACAACTAAATAAAATTTACTGGAAGAGTCTTTTAAATTGTATTATTTTTGGATACGAACTAACCTTTTTAGTTTTTTAGTCGATCGACTTTACGGCCAAAGGCAATAAGGTCTATAGTCGTCTGCCGGTTGCAGTAGCAAATTAGCGGGGGTAGATTGACTTGTTTACTGCTCGGTGAGTTCTTTTTATCTTTAGTTGATAGTATTGTTACGACCGTTATCGATTGTGAATAATGGACTATCATAGCTTATACTGATAAGCGCTGTTTGAAATTAATTTTATTTATTTCTATTGTAGCTTAGTTCGATAGACAAGAATCAAGTGTTGTTAGCTCAACCGAAATGAAATGAGTTGACCGTTCTTAACTTAAGAAAAAATAAAAAATAAAATGAGTTAACCGTTACGTTGGATTGCGACGCCGGTCACGAACACGAAGAGACGTTTCACCTAGGACCATCCCGGTGGGAGAAAAATGGAAGAAAACGCTTTCCGGCCGCAGAGCAGCCTTGCACGCTCGACGGAAAGTAGAATGGAGTTCAGACCGGTGCGTCGAGCTAGTCTACCGGGTATTTCCGCCACTTACCCTGGCGTAGAAAGAAGTCGAGAGCCCGTGGGGCAGATGAAGAAGGACACTGTACGGGCGCCCCAGAGGAAAATAGAGGAGCCTGGAGAAAGTAGTGAAGGTACATCGACGGAGGAGACCGACACGGATCGCCTGATGGAGGAAATCTACCGTTTATTGAAACATATTAGAAGAAACCCTCGTAACAAAAAAGAAATTAAATCGTGTGCTGATCTGATCTTAGAGAAGGCAAAAGACGTTGACACGATGGTGAGGGCATTGTACGGACAATCACACGAAATTGATGAAGACTAAAAGACGGAGACGCCGACTGAATCGGAGGACTTCGTGGAGAAAGGCTTAAAAACTAAAGTGAAGATTCAAGAAAGAATCGAGAAGATTCTATTCGCGGATGATATTAAAGGATTAGAAGAAGAAATCATCGAGTCCCGTTGGCCAACAGAAGTATGAAAGAAAGTGTCAATCGCAGGAGGTTCATTGACCATACATGAAGACGGTTCTCGGGTTTTTATCGTGCCGAAAGATCAGGATAATAAGAACCCTTGTAAGGATACAATTCAGAAACTCGCGCCAGGAATTAGACGGCGGCTTGGGAATAAACCAGGAGGAACAGCTACCCACCGGGTTGGTCTAGTGGTTAACGCGTCTTCCCAAATCAGCTGATTTGGAAGTCGAGAGTTACAGCGTTCAAGTCCTAGTAAAGCCAGATATTTTTACACGGATTTGAATACTAGATCGTGGATACCAGTGTTCTTTGGTGGTTGGGTTTCAATTAACCACACATCTCAGGAATGGTCGAACTGAGAATGTACAAGACTAACACTTCATTTACACTCATACATATCATCCTCATTCATCCTCTGAAGTATTATCTAAACGGTAGTTACCGGAGGCTAAACAGGAAAAAGAAAGAAAGGAGGAACAGCGCTTAAAGACTCGAATAACACTGCGATATTTTATCCGGAGGATAGAGATGAGGACAACTGTACTGTTTTTGCAATTGTAATGGGTGAGAGCAGCGAGAAGATGATTACTCAGACTCTAAAAGACCTGAGACAATGACCGACTTTCGTTTTTCGCCCCGGGTCACAGTATTGGAGAAAATTTTCCCTTTTTTTAGTCGTAAATCTAACATTTATCCAATCCTAAAACATTTTTTGTCAGATATTAAGAGGTAAATAGATTTGCAAACGAAATGACTATTTGCACAATTTAAACTACGATTCGTTTGAAAGAATGAGATATTTTGATAAAAACTTACTGGCTTTTCCTATTGTAAAAAAAACATGATAAGTTTTGCTGTGCAGTCCGAACCACGGTGATGTGCTGCTAAGTTCAATTTTTTGATGATTTGAAACGGATATAATGCAAAGGATACTAACAATCAATAATAATAATCTGATGTGGACACCACAAGTCCGTTGTACGACTATTAAATTACATATATACACTTTAAAAAAAATAAAAAGTACAAAAACTTTTATTTCATTAATAACTCATTGAATTCTAATTTATCGTAGAAATTTTTAGAGACGATAAAAAGATTAAGAGAAGATGATAAAATCAAAGAGGAAGGAAACGTAAATCCCAAGGAAAGAATAAAAAAAAATTACGAGAGGATGATGAATATAAAGAGAGAGAAAATTAGAAAACTAGAGAACATGTACACAAATTAAGATCTGAAAAATTATATCAAACCAAAGAACGATTAAATGACCGGCGACAAAAAACAAATAAACGAAATGAGGTTCAACTCCGACTTAAGTAGAATATTGTCCGACGATAAAAGAGAAGCAATGAACTAAAAGATAAGAATTTTTTGCAGTTTATTAAAGATCGGGAATGTATATGTTGTTCTTATTATGATCTATTTTTCAATCACTCTGTAGTTAACTTTAATCTAGATAAAATTAAACAGAAATTTCAGAATAATTAAATAAAATTAAACTAGAAAATCCAAAAATAATACGATTCTAAATTATAATTTTCAATTAATATTAAATAATCAGATGTTTCACCAACTCTATTACGTATGAAATAATGCCTATTAAATTACGTATACCCATTTTTAAAAATACATAAAACTTATTTCATCAATAACTTAAGATTTTTTTTTATTTTTTATTTTTTTTATTGTTATTATGGGATAATTAATTATTAACTGAAAAAATCTTTTTACAATCGCGGGTTAATAAATATTAATAAATCAATACATTTAATTTTTAAAAAAATAAAAAAGGAAATGAAGTCTGATTCGAACAAGTGCGCCTTCCCTTATAGATCCAAATATTTCATTAATTAAAATTTAATTTGGCTATAACTCTGGAACCGATGAAAATAAGTACCGCTTATGATATATCATTAAAAATTCTCAATGCGGCCTTATTACTGCAGTTAAGAAAAAGTCCAAATTCCAAATCTTTGGGGATTTTGGGCTTTTTTGGACACTTTTGGTTCAGTCGACTGCAATGAAAAGGGTAGGTGCACAACTAGATTTACAACAGTCCTAGAAGACAAAATGTCAACATACTACGGCTAATCGTTTTTGAGTTCTGCGACATATATACGTACAAACGTCACGCCGAAGCTAGTGAAATTCCGAACGGTCAAAATGGATATTTCCGTTTAAATCTGAAAACGAAATTATTTGCGATCACAGTACTTCCTTTACTTCGTACAAGGAACTAAAAAACAGTATGAAAATATTACAAAAACATGAAATTATAATGAATTAAAACAACTTCGAATAAAATAATTTAAAAAAAGAAAAAAAACCAGTAAATAAATATAAAAATTTTCCCGTATCATTAACAGAATACAATAAATTTTATTTCTAATGTTGCCTTGGGCAGATTTACGCAAAAGATATATTCCATCGCTAATGCAGGACCCGCCCTTATATGTTCCGGTATAAATTATTACTGTCTATATATACGATAAAAGAGAAAAGGGGATCATGAACCGATTGATTCTTTCGACATTATTTTTTTTTTTTTGGTCGAGTCAATGGAATTCCGATATTGTAAAGCGCGTCCTGCATTCGAGATGACTTAAAATAAAGGACACAAAGAAACTAATTCGTTTCCCCCTCACATACGCGTTCTCAGCCGCAGAGAAAATAAATATAGAAATCTACCGAATTAAAAAGAATTGTTTCGGCTTCAAGTAAAAGAACAAAAAATAACAATTCAAACGCATATTATGAACCCGTCTCACACTCCACACAGTTAATCACGATTTACAAGACCGTAATATATATTTTAAATTAGCCGTATCTTACTTATCAATAAGTATCCGTGAATCTACTCGGCGCTGCACATTTGACACTCCGTAGCATCGGACCTCCGCGTAATATTTATACAAAGCGCGTATTTTTATTACTAAAAAACAGAACTGGAAACGCTTTGTTTTTGTGTCGATTAGCGAAGGACTTTTCTAGATTTCTCTGAAGGTCAAACGACTACGAACACAAATTATTGACCAAAATTAATGGTTTTTATATGCGATCTTAAAAACTTTACAACTGTATCCCATAATTTCCTAGAAAACTGTCCTAAAACTTGTTAATATATTAACAAGTTAATATAACGCGTTAAATATAACTTTTTAATCGACATAAATTAAACTGTATATAAAATAATAATTTGGTCGTGTAATAAACTTATTTTGAGGTATCGTACTTTCAAAGTACCATTTGTAGCGCAACGTTCTTGACATAACTGTCCTGTAGCGCCTTAATATGTCTAGATTTAATTCGGATGCGAGTATTGTGCATTATCTATTCGACTCTTAATTTCAGATCTGTTACGTATACTTTTCTTTACTTGTACTTATTATGATATATTATTTTGCTTTCTGATATTCTATTAGCGTCGAGTGTCATTCGCAATAGCTAATTGTATGCGCTCCTAAAAAAGATTTTTACTGTAGTAGCGCAGCGGTTCCCAAACATTTCCGAGTCCCGGCGTCCTGTTTCAATTAAAACTTTTCCACGAGGCCCTACCCTAAGTAAAGTATGACTACTCGTAAGTAAGAGATAAAAATAAATAAAACTCGCGAATCTTCATTACTTACTGTATTAACATTAAATGAATAATTTCAAATGTCTTGGTTCAATTAATTATGAAGCTTTTACAATATTTCGCAGCGTTACATAGTACTCGGTGTTCGATTAAAACCTTTACAAAGATTCAAGCATTTCCTGAATTATCGAAATTTGTAATTACCGATGTGCATACCGACTTTTCTAATTTATATACGATGTTTCAAGAGGGTTTTCTACACTTTATAGGCGCATCCTCTCACTAAAATGATGAAAAAATTCAATAAAAATATAACTCAAAGGATAAGTAAATCGAAGTTTAATATAATATCGCGTAATTTAGCAGTTATAATACTTTCTGACGGGCTTGAGACTATTCAAATCCCGGTAAAGGGATGGGATAAGAAAAAACCTTTGTTTTTTACGGATTCAAAATCACTTTTTTGTACCGATTACAAGATTCTATTATATTAATATACCGGTTTTATCGATATTCGGGTGGTTTAATACAGGAGCGGGAAGTAAGTAAGACTAAACTTTGGTTTTTTTCTCATCCATTATCATTTCGCTTGGAATCTTCAAACGTACTAATAAAAAGCCGCTGCATACGTGAAGCCGTTAACATTATTTGTAGAAAAATAAGCGTGCCATGAAATTTTTTAAGTAATAAAATTAGTCGAAAGTCCGCCGAAGCGAATCCACGAAGTTATTAAAGCTTAGGGCTTATTAATAATTTTCCGCATAAATTACAGTCACATTTTTCCTAAGAGTTGGATAATCCTAACGCCGGGAATGTTATGCGACTTTGTCGAATTTTTTGCTTCACCTCTCTAAGTAATATCGCGATACATTTATTTATATATATATAAATGTTCACAAAAACAGAGATAGTGCGACAGAGAAAGAAAGAATTATAGAAGGGGAGCGGGAAAAGCAAGTTAGTAAGAGAAACACTGTTTAAGTAACCTTACTGTACAACTCTCGATTTTTTCTTGTATTTTAACATACCGTTTCAAATAAAGTTTAACAGAAAAAATAAACTAATTTACGATAAAAATAGAAATTTATGGAAGTAGATTATTTGTAAATATAGCAGAAATTATGTTCATTCAGCAATATATCGGTCGAGGGGAGAATACCACAAGGGAATTATCCTCCCTCCTTGTATATTACAAAAGCTATCCTTAGGTAAAATATGGTTAATAGACTGCCAACTGAACGCATGTTATTTTCCCTCAGAGGTTAGGCTTACTTTTATTTTATTTTTTTATTCACCCAAACCGCTATTGTTTATATAAAGGATAACTTACATCTACTTTTTGCCTTTAATAATAATCTTCTCTAAAAATATTTAGTAAAATCCATTTAAATAAATCGGTAAGACTATCACGCATTAGTTATCAAATACTAATTTTGTGAGCTTTGCAATTTTTTGGCCTAGGCGAATCAAAATTAAAATTAGTTTTAAGAAACAATATAAAATTAAATAATCTAAAGAAAAACTTTTATTTCACAACACTTAATATCGAGTGTCCAAAAAATAAATCTGCGGTTTTAAATAATGTTTTTCTTTTTACCTCCGGGACCCCGTTAGGTATTGCTTCAGAGGATGAGATGAAAGAGAATTTTTCTCATTTGAACCCGGGATTTGAACCCGGACCTTCGGATGAAAGGCTGAGACGCTACCGCTCGCGAAATTTACTTTATTACACTTAAAACGGCAAACGTATGCTTTCTTAAATGAAATTACGAAGTCTAAAGTTATTTTCTCTTAATGTAACTCGATGTGAGAACCGTTTACAGTCTTGCAGTTGTCAAACCTATAATCCGCCTACTCTGGCGAGTACGGCTGCAGGAATCGCTTCCACGGCTGCTGTTCTTCTGTGCAGGTGATCTCGTGACTGGAGGTTTTCTCGGTATATGTCTTTTGCAGCCCTAAAATAAGAAATCCATCGGCATCAGATCGGTGGCTTCACAGTAGCCGAGCGATGAAAACTGTTCTGCCTATCCGGCTGTTTGGGACCCGTCGCTGAGCGCAATCCGGGCGACTTCTGCGTGACATGGAGGGACCCCAAATCTGTTGGAAAATTAGGCCCTTTCTATTTTCGATCTGCCGAAACGCAAAATTCTCTAACATGTCCGAGTACAATAAGCGAGTAACAGGCTGCTCGTGAAAGAAAAACTATTCAAAAATTCGACTACGCATGATACCGCACCAGATATTCACTTTCGGACATTTGTCAAGAAATTCCATCGATTCCTATGGATTTTATCCATTTACCCCGTAATCGACAATTATTTCGATTTACGACCCCACGAACGTGAAATGTCGCTTCATTAGAAAGTAAAATGCGCTGCAGTTAGTTTTTATCACCAGAAATGAAATCTAACACGGTCGTTACGTTTAATTTCGAGGAGTTGCAACCGCTTGAGAACATCACGGGCGGCGTTTTTCGGAATGTTTATTCGATAACTAACACCATGATCTGTACACGTTTTGTACTCGACTAGAAAAACAGTCGAATTGTTTCTGTGTTTTACGTTTATCCGAAATTTTTCTACGAGAATTAATACATAGATAAATAGAACTCTTAATTAAGGACCGTCTCCTTTTATTTAAAGGAATTCGATACTGTTTAGATAGCGGGTGCATCGTTGCTTTTCACTTTTCATTATAAAATGAAAAGTGAAAACCTTCTCAAACCTTCTAATATATCCGGTTTAATCAAATCTATCCGTAGTTTCCTTTTTTATTTCTTATACACCTCGATTTTTACAAAATTTAACTTCATCACTTATTAATTTCGTCATTCCACAAACGCAAAGTAATTGTTAATTTCTGCTCTATATTATCCCGGATAACAAAACCGTCTGTTTGAAGCATACGTCTTGTGTTATCTCTCGTTCGGAACGAATAAAATGTACCGTTAAGACTTTAGCTTAAAACAAATCCCCAAAATATAAACAACTGAGATTTACTTCAGAGAATATCAAGAGATTTAAAAGCAATAAGCACGAGGAAACATATTTCGAAACATTACATCTTCCTAAAAAGATCTCCGTTTAAGATCCAAATCCCGAGGATAAGAACTCAAAAATATCAATAAAATTAGCATTACTTAAACGGGGTGAACGCGCTTAGAAAATAAATCTCTTTTACGCGGTTAATCGTTTACGTTAATAAAATTATTCATATAACTACACTTTTATTCTCTGTTTTGCTAATAACACGCATCAACGCGCATCGATTTTTTTTCTTTTAATTATTTTTATCCCGTTAACCTTGATAAAACATTCTGCGCAGCGATTATTACTTCTGGTCTAATGTAGGTAAATTTTTTATTTACCTACACTATATTGTTTATTTAAATATTTGCTACAAAAGCGTACGCGGTAGAAATGTAATCAAAATACGATCGGCTATTCGATTAATAAACCTGTCGAAAAAAAAACATCATCTACAATCGGATGCGGTTACGCAGAAAAGCGAAATCCGACCCGCAAAAATAAAATGTCAAAACCCGATAATTCGAACGTTCTAAATAAAATTAAAAAATTAATAACGACTAAATGTACTGTAAAAGCCGATCAAAAATCTCATTTTTACCGAGTACGGTTAAGTTTCTCGTGTCTAAATGAAACCATCCGAGCGAATCGGTCGCCTTCCGCATCAAAATCTAAGTGCAAATAAATTTACCGTTTGTTTTACGAAATTATATTCGCTACGATTAATTTTAAATGGCTTTACTTATGGTAAATTCGTTTAACGGAATATTGTACCGAATATCTTTATACATAAGTAAATATATATATAAGTCATTTCTAAGCGATTACCGAGCGATATACGAATAATAGTTATTTTTCCTTAATTTAAATAATTTGCTTAAGATGTTTTTAATAATATATTTATTAAAATTATATTATATTACGTAAAATATCATATTTTTTTAGGTCCTGAAACAGACCGTTACAACCTTTCATTATCGTATCGATTTTTTGCTTTAATTTTCGCAGGATCACCTTCAACGGCTTCTTCTCTATGTAACAAGCAATTCATTTTCTAGATGTCAAAATTAATAAAAAAACTTTCTTTAAAATTCGTGATTTTGCCTTTATTTCCTTCAGTCCGCCATTTTGTGGTTTGTTTTTAAAGATAAATATGAGATCGAGGAACTATTATTATAATAAAAAAGGTGGAAAAGGATTTACGGTTTACTTTCCTAGATTTGTCATCGAGATATATTTTTATTTCAAATAAATATAAACGGCATAATTACGCGACATTTAGATACAATTTTGAAAAATATCAAAATTTTTATTAAAGAAATTTGGGTTTGATTTGAACTCCTAGATCAAATTAAGTTTTCACTTTTAAAATTATAGCGCATGAAAAGTTGAATTGGGAAATAGAATCAAGAATTTTAGTAAAAAAAATTTGGGTCCATAGACATCTCTTCTTGACGGCTACCTCACATAACATCTTTAATGATAGCCGCAATTTGAAAAACAGATAATATATTAGAAATCACAAAAAATTTAAAAAGGTTTTAAAATTCTCAAATAGATCTCATACGACCCCCTTTTTAAAGTTCCATGTCGGCTCCATTAATACTATTTGTATATTCAATCTTGGAAATTAAATTTTTTTTTAAAAAAGATGGTTTAAGTAATGGTCATAAAATTTTTTATGAATTATTTATTTATACAAATCTATCCAAATAAGGGCTCTATTATTCAACAAGTGTAGAAAAAAACTAAAAATTACTAAAAAAAAAGAAAAAATTAAGTATGGGTACTTTGATGTCCCCTTTTCCGATGGGATCAAAAATCAGGCTATATCTGGGATATATATATATATATATATATCCCAGATATATAGCGGAAATATATATATATTTCCACTTTTTTGGTTAACAGATTTACAATGCATAAAGTATTTAGAAATAGGGTTGAATATTCTTTCCCCAACCTTAAATCCGATCGTCATAAAATTTTGCGATTTTAAATAACTTAATAAAATTTCATCGTACTAAAGCTCAATTTTCTACGAAAACTGTAAAAAAAAATCAATCATTAAAAATTGTTAAAACTACGCCAATTATTATGTAAATTTTTCCCAAATTTAATGATATCAGTGCCTTATATATAGAAATCTTTGAACGATTTTCAAAGAATTTATAGCGCTCCAGTCAGAAGATAACGAAAGTATAGTCCAACAGACGTACGAGCGTACATAGATCTTTCGAAAATTTTTATTACTTTTTTTCTATTATTTGGACTAACTATTATTTTTTAACATTATCTGGAAGATTTACAAATGCAAAAAATTCCGATACGCGAAAATTTTTGCCGATCGCTTTACTTTCAATTTATAGCTATCCTGCTGGTGCGGTAGCCGGGAAAGTAAAAATTTTCTGGAAAAAAATGGCGATTTCCCTTCATTTCTTTCTGCTCCAAAATGTTGCTAAATTTAAACTGAAATTAATAAATTTAAATAACGGACGTTATAAATGTAATGAATTTATTCGTGGTGCAGATGATATCCGGCCTGAAAATTGTCATTATTTCTCTTTAATAATTTTGGGTTATCGAAACAATAAGGTATGATTTTGTATACAATGAAAGGATTAACGTATAAGGTAATAAAAAAAATAACGTTTTTTTTTATAAAACTAACAATTACGAAATATAAAACAATACATAAACGACGGTGGCAGCCACTTTGAAATTTGTTGACGTCATTACACCGTAATTTTTTTTATTTCTTAGAGAAAGTTAGAAGAAAAACGCGTACCAAATATTACCGGGCGATTCAAAAAGGACTTCACAACTTTAAAAGCGTATAAAAATTTATTCAGATAACTTACAGATTCGGTCGAGGTCTCGTTTGTCACCCGACATTCACTTCGGTTCGATACGGCTTCCATTTGTAACGCGATATATATTCCGCCTGAAGTGGATTACATTCCAGACTCTAGCCGGCAAGTCGGGCGTTAATTCTGCAGCTGCAGTGTTAATCGGACGTCTTAGCTTAGCAAGATCGGCAGTCGGGTAGTACGTAAATTAGATCTTTAATGAAACCCCACAAGAAAAAATCTAGTGGGATCTAATCTGCGGAGCGAGATGGCGATGCGGTTGGACCTTACCGATCTACAAATCGAGTATTAAGAAAATCTCGTACTTCTAGGCGGTAGCGAGGTGGTGCCCCGTTTTGCTGATAATAATGGCGTCCATCTCGGTCATCACAGTCTAACTGAAGAATTACAAAATTTTAAAGCACGTCCAGATAAACGATACCATAGATCGATTTAGATTAACGATACGTTTATCGTTTATTTAGATGTGAAACGTCGACCGGACGTTAAAAAGTACATAGTAAAAAAACGTATCGTTGTATGAAATTCTATCCATCGATTTAGTTCCCTTCCTGATTCCTTCCGTTATTATATTTTCTATTACTTTCTTCTTAATCGGTAGGATCCGTTACTCAGGCCCGTTATATCGGTCTTCTTACAGAGAGACCCGTCTCAACGTAGGTTTGGTACCGAGAATAAACGCCTCCTAGGAGGCTCCCTACCGTATTCTCTTCGAAAATTGCCGACTGCAAATCGTGAAACCAAAACGCACATCGAGCAACTTACGCGCCAGTACATGTATCCATTTTTAACGACATTGATGACAGCGTCGGTAGCCGAATTCGGAACTAATGAACTATCAAAACTCGAAATGTTTTTCTACGAAATGAAACCTCAAACGAATCTGTAAGTTATGTAAATCAAATGTTTATACGCTTTTAAAGTTGCGAAGTCTTTTTTAAATCGACCCGGTATTATACTGATATATGATTCGAGCTTGATATAGAAGATTTTTTTTTGCAAAACACAAAACGGTGGACAGAAGAGAACTGATGTGAAAATCGGTCCTTTTTGGCAGAACATTTTTGTTCATTGCGATAGATGAAAGCCGAAAATTAATCGCCGGTTACTCTATTTAAATGTAGGGAATAAAAATAATGTACGGGAACCTTAAAATAATTTTTCAAACGGTAAACAGAAAATGAATTTAACAGATATTTTGACCTTAAAATGATCTATTTTTTAGTACAATCAATACCCTAGGGGGGGGGGGGGTAACTCCAAAAATTTTAATGGAAAGGGTAGAATTGTGACATATTTTAAACGGCATCGAAAGAAAAGTTTAAGTAAAAATATCAGGCTATGACACTTCTAATCAAAACGGCCAGCTGTACACCCCAAGTAGTGTCTCAAAACGAAAAATATCGTATATCGGTGGTGATGGGGAGTACTTACTTTTATTTATTTTTTTTTGTGTTTCCCTGTTGAACAGTTATTTAAGGGTTTCAATACTTTATTAAAACTTGTAAATAGCGATTTAAACTCTGTATACGTACATCAAAGTTCTCCACACCGTTCTATATAATCGAATAATATTATTACTTTACTTTTAAATAATTTATTAGAAAGAAAGAAATATAAAAATACGATTAGCGATAGATTTATTTTTTTATTAGAAATAGTAAATCGTCATTATGAAATAAAAATATAATAAAATATATAATTATTATTATTAGGTTAACTGCACGAATTAACGTAAAAATTACTTTTAACAATTTAATCGTTTAAAAATGGACGAAACAATTCTCTACGCTTAAATTACTTAAATAATTTTTATAGGCGGAAATCACCCGATAAACTTTCAGTCAAGCAAAGTTAAGCGAACTAGACTTCTTTTTTAAAGGTTAAATTACGTTTCTTGCATAACAGCGAAGTAAGTTTTAATCGGTCAGTAAAATACCCTGATACTTTCCGATAGCTAAAGAAATTTACGTACGACAGACGTTTAACAAGGATCTATTATTTTTAATTTAACAATCGCCTCTTAATTACTAACACAGACCGTTTCTTAACTAAGTTCTTTTAAGAGGGTAAAATCTTTCAATAAAATAACTTAATTGTTATTCGATTCTATTTAGTAAAAAGATTACACTTTCGTTTTTATTCTTTCCTGATCCCACGATAAAAAAGAAATTAAAACGGTTTCACACTGGAATTAATAAATATTATTTATTTATTAAGCGGTATATCCGTCGATATCTTTTACAATATAATTTACCTTTATCGATTAATTACTAAGGCGTATACGATCGCCGGGATAAACGTTTAAAGTTTTCTATAATCTTCACAAACCTGGACGGCGGACTCTATCTTGCGTTTCTGTACGGCTCGAGCCACACAGCTAGCGGTCTGAGGCCGGGACAGAACCTTATAGTCCGTCGCTAATCACGGTGAGTCGGGTTATTACACCCGAGTAGAATTTGGACTGGCCCAGCTTTACCTTAACCGAGAAGGGTTTTTTACGCATCCCACGGTCTAGATGCTGATCGCGTGACGGACGTCGATCGTCGACTGCGAATGCCGAATAAAACTAAATCTTGCACCTGGACACACGGAGATAAGTAGCTAACAGGAAGTAGTCCGCGGCTTACGAGTTGACGCTACATACTCTTCGTACATCAAACTTTGGTACTCCGGTGATCGCACTCAAATTACACCCGTAAGTAAGAATTCGTGATCACGGTGTTCGGGACGCACAAGACATGACAGAGCCCAACGGTTCTCGTGCGAGAGCCGCATGAGAACCCCCCTCACCGGGTTTTTAGATTTCATAAATCTATAAAAGGTTCACAGTTCAGTCAGATATTTCCATAGTACGCTTTCGGGATCGGGTGAGCTTGTTCCTTTAGAAACCCTTTTTTTGTTTTCAGGAAGCGATTTCAGGAGGAAAAAACATTTTTGCTGAAGCGTAATCTAAATCGGTCGATGGAAAATTATTGACGATTAATTTTCTAATCGAGAGTCATACAGCATTTACTATCGACTTAGCGGTAATATCCGTAGGGTTCGGCGAATGTCGCCTGAAGGAGCCTTGTGCTATTATTCTCTGGGCGGAGAAGGCATCCGGAGGGAGCCTCCACCGCATCGATTCAAAAATCGTTTTCTATACGGTGGCTGCACAAAAGACTAATGCCTAAAAGCCTGTAGGTAAAGTGAGGATTCTCCTGATCGCTACTAAAGTAAAAAAAATTGATTCCGTACGTCTTAACTTAAAATATTCACAAAGGATTTACATTTCTCTAAAATAAAAAATAGTTTTTTAAAATTCACCCTTAGGATAGATTTATTTTACGAAAAAATTATGATTAATAAGAAAAAATTGGTAAACAATAATTTCAAAAACTCGCTACAAGAGAGAAATTTTTTTAACGGTTTATCGTAATAATCCGTTTTGCGGTCAGACGGTAGTAAATTAATTCCAGAAAAAGATTTCACAATTAAAAATATAAGAAATTAAATGTTTTCGACGATTAATTTTCTGTAATTAGGAAAAAAATATTTTTTTAAACTTAAAAATTAAATAAATATATCGATTTGCTTAAATATTTAAATATATGTTGAAAACGAATCGATATGCAAAATACGTAACATTAACGATTAAAGCATGTAGGCGGACGAGTGCGTGTACGTGCATACACGTTCTGTTTCAGAATACGATAGTAGAATTTATACAACGACCGGCTTGAAACAGGCGTGGCATCTGGCTTGATACTTGCTAGACGTAAAACGAGTTGCCAGTAAGCGAGATGCGTTTACAGCCTAACATCGATGAGCTAACAGACGTTTATATCGTAGATCGTAAACCGATCCGTTGTTCAAACGTGAAGATTTGGAAAAAGTAATGTTTTTTATAAAATATAATTTTTTTGAAAAAAATATTGCGATAAAAGTAGGTAAAATCAAATTTTACAGCCAAATTTAGGAATTAAAGCTTCTCGGCCATCGTATAATTTCATTATTAAATTCCGTATTTTAGAAAATTAATTAAAATGTTATTTTCAATTCCGCAAAATTAATATATATATATATTTAAAACTTAGGAACTTTTAATAATTTAAAGTTTTTTCATTATACTAAATAAAGTTCAGTTTTCTACGACCATTATACAAAATACAAAAATTAATAATAGTGAAAAGTACAAATTACTATTAATAATTACAAAGTACTTTTGATAATAATAAAAAGTTTTATTTTTTATATTAATTATATTTCGTAAAATGCGGAAAAAAATAAATAAATTATTTTCGGTCAAAAGGTTGGTGACAACTCGGCAGTATTTTAATTCAAAATATTAATCCCGATTTTAATAATTATAAAATATAAATTTATCACGCATTAAAAAATATACATGTCGGCAAAACCGTTCTTTTGTGAACGATGAATAAACAGATCAAAAGATATAAATAATAAAACAATCTTGCGCATTTCTGCGCAAGACGACCGGCGTTTCGTTATTCAATTTCGTTATAATATTTTAATATTTTTTCAATTCGGTTTAAGTTCGGTAAGAATAGATATCGCAGATAAAAAAAGTCAACTTTCCAAGTCGCACGTCATAAGGAAGCAGGCTCAATTTTTTTCCACTCAAATCTTTTCGATTTAAATTGAACGTAAATCAGAACCAGTCGACCGTCTACATCAAATTTTCACATGCACAACGTCAGATACATTACTAGAGCGCATCTAAACTTCAATGACATTGATCGAGTAATTTTTGAAGATTTTCGAGCCACAAAATTCTATGCGTAAACCCCAATTTAGGTGAATTATAATTTAGTATTCCTCGTATATCAAAAAGTAAAGAAAATTCATTTTCATCCCCCAATTCCACCATGTCGCTGAAAGTAATACAGTGCTTTTCTTCGAAGAGTCGGTAAACACTTAATACAATATCAACTATTAGTGTCGTAACACAGTATTAAAAAGTACGTACAACTATATGCACGTAAGTAGTTCGCGAAATTATAGTTTTAAAATTATACGTTGTAATGTAACCGGTTCCCAAAAGCCGAAGAAAATAAAACGGAAACACAGTATATAAATTAATTCGGTAATAATATACCGATCTTGAATGGCGTTGTAAAATATTTTCGGTGGACGGCGATGTTGAATCGCGCTTATCGACGTTCGCCAAATGGAAATTGTTATTATATACAGATATATATAAGATCCTTTAGATAACAGTTTTCATAGACAACCGTACTGCTGGAATTTGAAAAATTTATCCCCGCATTATGGCGGCTAACATCTGCTATAATGATGATAATTTGGTGATGTCACCTATCTTACGGCATCCGCAGTGTCAAGACAAATCCAACGATATCACGTTTGTCAAAATCAGTCCGGCTGTAGAATGTAAAGAACAGCGGTATATACAAAGAGACCCGTGAAAAACATTAACCTCCTTTATAGGATATGCCGGAATCGGGTAAAAACTGTTTGCATATCTATACAGTAATGTCCAGAATGTTTCAAAGAGGTTTTTAGCACGCATTACAGGCATATCCTGTCGTCAAAATAATTAATGTTCGTATAAAAATGGAATCGCAAAGTTTTATTTTAAAACTGCGAACAGCCAATCATTTCGCCCAGATTTACGCTCTTAATATCGAATATATAATATTAAAACTAAAGCTTTACGACCGTAGATTATTGAAAATCAGTAGTTTTTACATGAAAAATTGCGGGAAAAATCTTTGACAGAACTATATTTCTAATAGTTTTAGAGAAATTGTTTATAAATTTCAAAAAATTTGAGTCCAAACTTTTTTAGTTTTGACATATTTACGTTGCTAAATTGCCTATTCGTAGAAAATTCGCTACTAAATTTAAGTAGTTCCAGAACTTATCTCCAGTATTTTTCGAGAAATTTTTCTGAATTTTTTTATTTGGTTTTCAATCGACATAGATTTTTAAAAATTTTATTCGGTTTTAATTGTTTTTAATTACATTAATCTTTTCATAATTAAATTCTGGGTTATTCGGTTAACGGGAATTTAACAAAGTAAATTAAGCGAAACCTAAACAAAAAGTGTTTTTTGAATCCAATTTTTTAGTCTTAATTTTTTTTCGTAAATTGCTGAAGATATAGTTAGTTCTTCTACTTTTTTTTATTTGCTCTATAAATTGTGCCCGTAGAATTTTAGAATAGTGTTATTTGCCTTTTAAAGTAGAAATCTAGGTGAAATCATTCGCTAGCCGTAAATAAAAAATAAACGTTTTGAGGCATATGTTTACGAAGTTTTTTCATTATCTTGAAGAGACAAATACGCTTATAAAGTACGACAGAATTTTCCTGCAACACCCGGTATGTAACTAGGTAAAAAGGTAAATTCTATAAATTAATTTTAATCTTTTTTTTTAAGTGTATAGGTGAAAGCTGTCAGTAAATTACATCGTGACTGCGATAAAAAAATTACCGCTAATGTCACGAGGTCAAATAGCGACCTCTCATCTCGAATGATAGTTCGTTAATAATGAAACAGAAATGATACAAACGGAATCGTTTTTTTAGCCCAATAATTTATACGCAGACGTAATATGTCCTTATTAAAATTTAAATACTCGATACGTTCGTTTAGGTATTAATAATTCAATGACATACGGATCGATTTAATATTTAAAAGGTATATTTTTAAATTACACTTAAAAAATTAAACGGTAATAATCGGTCGATTAAACTTATTATAATTTATAACAACAGAAGATCGAAAAATAATTTAAACGCAAGCTTTCCTCGTTTCCAGTATTACCGTTGTTATTACACAGGAAACGATTCAAGGCCTCATCCCACATTAAATGAGACGAGTAAACATCGAGAAAGAGACCTTGCAAAAAGGATTTTTAATTTAATTTTTGAAAAATATTTGAGGTAAATAATTCGTAAACGAACCATTTATAAGTAATATATATAATTTAATTATACTGAAAATTGAAAAGACGACTACCTAGTTTTACTAGGTAGTTTCAAGAACCCTACCTTAGTAACAGAAAAATGCAAATAAAGATACGCGTTTCCAGATTACCAATGTACATACACTTAAGTGTTTTATTCCTGCATTTTGATTAATATCTCCGGACTGGCTCATCATAAATTTTTCGAAAAAGGCCCAAAATATTTCTACACATGGGCATTCATCGCGTAAAGTTTGGTCAAAATTGAATAGATGAAAATGTACTTTTCTTCATTTTGAATTTTTTTATTTTTTTTATAGCGGTCGTAAAAATTTAAGCTTTAGTCCGATGAAAATATTTATTCTGCAATTTAAAATTGCAGAAGTTTAAGTCGATCGGATTTAGAGGAGGGGGATATTTAACGTTATTTCTAAACAGTTTTTGGTTCGTATCTCAAGAGATTACTTATTAAATAATTTTTAATTTGGCATAAATATTAGGCTACATCCATCCTGGATCGATATCCACTGTTTTATATTTTAATTATTTCGAATTTATTTTATAGATAAACAAGTACCGTATTTCTTCCAGTACCCCGCGAACTTTTTTTCTTGGAATTGGAGATAAAAAATGAGGGTGCGGGGCTTACTTGAAACATAGCCTTTAGCCAGGATAATTTATGTAAAGTAAACGTTTTCTTAGAAGTGCCTAAATTCAGTCACATAAATATGGTTACATTAGGCTTTCGTTTATCAATACCGGATGCCGCTTATACAGAATACATCCTGTTCATATTATCGATAGGAACGAAGTTACGGTATTTTAAAAAAAAAACCGATTCATTCTGTATAGGCTGCATCCGGTTCTAATGACGCTACAGTTACAGTATCAGTTACCCATCGTCGTCTTGTCTATTCGCCATAGTAATTGTACTGTTTGTATATGTGGACGGTATGTGCATTTTATCTGTTTAGTTTATGTTGTAAAGTTTAATACGGTAATTTATTTTAATTACGGCATTAAAATGAGTACAAAAGGACAGCGTCTACGATCTTTTACGGTAAATGAAAAACTGCGCGTTATAGAAGAGCCTAAAAAACTTGGAAATCGGGCGGCAGGAAGAAACTTTGACGTAGATGAAATCTGCATTCCAGACTGGCGTAAGAAGAAACAAATTCTGGTGAAAGCCGCTGGTAATAAAAGGGCTTTTCATGGCTTAAAACCAAAATACACAGACGTAGAAAAAAAAACTGTAAGACTTTGTTATGGAAAAAAGGAAATGCGATTATGCTGTCACGACAGAACTGTGTCGATCATATGCTCGTGAAATCGCTAAATCGTTGAATAAAGTTGATTTTAAAATAAGCCGTGGATGGATAACACGTTTTTTTGCACGAAATGATTTATCAATAAAACGAAAGACGACCGTTTCTCAACGACTTCCAGACGCTTATGAACAAAAATATATTACATTTTCACAAATACATAATAAATCTTATAAAAAATAAAGTCTATTTGCCTTCTCAAATAGGAAACGCTCATCAAACCCCCGTATATTTTGAAATGCCGTTTGACAAAACCGTAAACAAAAGAGGTGAAAAACGATTCGCTCTGGTGGTAATGAAAAAAAAAGGTGTAGTGTTATGCTTTTCCGTTACTTCTGATGGATCAAAATTACCTCCGTACATTGTTTTTAAAAGAAAAACTCTTTCTACCGTACACGTAAATGGTGTTATTATCAGAGCACAGGAATCAGGTTGGATGGACGAAACTTAATTTTAGATCGGATCAGGTGTGTATGGCAAAAGCGATCAGGAGATTTACTTAATAAAAAAAATACCGGTATGCTAGTAATGGATAGTTATCGGGGGCATACGACTGACAAAGTGAAAGACATTTTAATAAACGGGTATGACAGACCAAGTAATAATTCCAGGCGGATTGACATCTCTATTGAAACCACTAGATGTCTGCATTAATAAACCGTTTATGCATTAAAACAACTGTACAGGAAACGGATGGCTGATGAAAATTTCTTTCTCACGCCTACAGGAAGAATCAAACTCCCAGATTTTAGCTGGATTTGTGTTTGGATAAAAGACGCTTGGGAAGTTATTTCCACGGAATTAGTAAGAAAAAGTTTTAAAAATGCGGAATATCTAATGAACTTGATGGTAGTGAAGACGACCTTCGTTTTGTACTTAAAACGAAGTCTACAAAAAATATAGGTAAAATTTTACTATCGTTTCGTAAATACAAGTTCCAAGTATCCTTTCAGCAAATCGCCATCGGTTAGCTCATGGATAAACTGCATTCGATACGGATGAATTTTCAGCATTCTCCTCGTTACAGTGTGGACTGAACCAAGCGAAATGTTTTCTCGGCTTAGTCTGCGCAAACATTTACGAGATCTTGTAACTGCCGCTTTAATGTCCTGTACAACCTGCCTTTTAAAACTGATCTTTGTCGGACGCGATTCTGGTCTGACACCGAACCTGTTTCGTGAAATTTTTAACTAACTTCTGAATATCACTTTTCACTGGTGCTTCCTTTTCAAATTTCTCCCTAAACTTTCGCCGACACACAATGTGGAAATCACGAATACACGTTTTCAACAAACAACAATTTACGCGTTTAACAAACCAAACAACACACGATTATTCAACCTTGTTCAAAGCCAGTGCTCAACAAAGAAAGATAAATCGCCAAGACTTTTTTTTCTGTTGATTCCGGAACCACCGTAAGATTACTTCAGAGGATGAATGTAAATGAAGTGTAGTCTTGTACACTCTCAGCTCGACCGTTCCTGAGAGTGCGGTTAACTGAAACCCGACCGCCAAAGAACACCGGTATCCACGATCTAGTATTCAAAAGACTGGCAATACTCAAATGCGCGCCCAGTTTCACAAAAATTTGGTATTCCGAAAGGTATCATGTAGATAGATCCCAAAAAAAAAATTACATTTGAACGTGTAAAAGACTTAACTGACGCAAAAACTCGAGGACACAGATCATTTAACCCGCCGAATTTTTCAATCAGATGTCGGAGAACTAAGAAATGTACTCGGCGATTTTCTGAGTAAAATCATCTGTCGCAACTTTCAACTGCAAGGACACGTCAACAAACAAAATCTTCAGATTAAGGGTACAGAGAGCCTCCGAATAATTTGTAAAAAGATGTTTCCATCATATTTGGTGCAAATTTTGGACTAGCAAAATGACCGGGTCTACTTTTTTCGAAAATTAATTCGGGTGGGATAACAGTGAACCGCGAATTTTACCGACTAGAGAACAGAATGTTTGTGACTTCGATTAGACGGTACAGATCTGGAAAATAAGTTATTTTAGAAAGGTGAAACCGGTAACGTAGTGCGCTAAGTCATTTTTACTGTAGTCTTGTGATTTGAATCCGTAAGACTTCTTTCTTCGGTCCTTCTGTAAAATATCCTGTTTTTATAAATAAAACAAAATTCACACATTATTTCTTAAATTATTTATTAAAGCGAAGATTCGACATGTCACGAGAAATTGAGCGTCACTTTTACGAAATAATTATCGAAAATTCTATCGAAATAACATCCCAACCCTGTAGGGGAAGACATCCACCTTGTGGCGATGCCGTCGCCACACCACCCCTTCCGTTCCGAGCCCCGAGGAGCTTTACCGGAGGTCGTCTTTAGACATCTAACTGATTACAACTCACTGTCATCAGCCAGGCCTCAGTCGGGATGTCACCGATGCAAATGCCTCGGCAGACATTTACATCAGTAAAATTATTACCTCAGCCTACGCCTTCGCTTTAGTCTTCTTTCGGACATCTTCACTCTTCTTTTCCTACAATATCACCCTCTGAACTAGCTGACCGAGTCCGCGGAAGCGCGAAAACCCGCGCCTAGTTCAATTTTAATACCGACGCGATTTTAACCATCGACTACGTAACGAGTCAACAGAATGCTAAACAACAACAGCATATGCCAGGAGTAGAGTTGCGGCATGTATTTATTTCACATTTAACTGCAGTAATTGCACGCAGTTATTAATTTCTTCAAGCTACTGCCGGGTCTGGGTGTGTGTGTGTGTGTATATATAGGCATATGCAATTACCGCTACGCACCCCCAAGCGAAGAAGACCGAGTCCCGGCGGGATGTCCCACTCGGGGTGTCCCTTTAGAGGCGTTTACATAAAGATTGAGTCCCGGATTCCGGAGTGGAGACACAGGGACGGCATAGCCGAGCCTGGTGAATCCCACCCTGGGGGTTTGAGGCGGGCGCAAAGTAAGATCCGACCGGCGGGCCGACACAGGGAGGTCCGTTGGGAGTATAATACAGCCCACGGTAATTTACTGCAGGATCCGGCCCAAGGAAGAAAGTAAAACAAAATTACCGCTACCGCAAGCCTGACGTAGCTGCAAACATAGTGCGAAGTGTAAATGTATCGGTAAATATGTAGTCAGAAACAGACTAGGTTCACCTCACCTGAGACGTGTGGTTAACAGAAAACCGACCACCAAAGAAAACCCCCGTGTCCACAATCTAGTGTTCAAACTCATTTAAAAACAGCTGCTTTTACAAGGACTCGAATCTTACGACTCTCGACTTCGAAAAATCAGCGGATTTTGTGTCGACGAGTTTAACCGCTAGACTGACGCGTCGGTTTAATTGCATTTAGTATTAAATTTACATCGTTTCAATTTTTTAATAAATTATGATTTTTTTTAAATGTTAAATCTTTGGTTTTTTATAGGACACCCTTGAGATAATTTATTCTAATCGAAATTTCTTTTGACGGTTTTTAGATAGATTATAAATTTGTTAAAGTTCATCCGATCTGCTAATTTAAAATATTTATTCTTGAACAGAACATTCATCTTACTATTTGCTTCTGTTAATATTGTAAATTTTTATTTTCGTTAAAAGTTAATCTTTCAACTAATTTCCCTGATGTTTTAACATATCGTCCGACAAACTACTGTTATTATTATTATTTTATAAGTTAATAAAGGGAAAGCTTAAAAAAATTCGCAACTGTTACAGCTTCCTCTCATAAGAAAAAAATAAATTCTGCAGAGATAATAAACCACAATTATTATTATTACTTTCATCGTATATGTTTGTGTATAAACATGTAAAAATATATAGATGAATGCTATTATATGGGAGTCCATTTAT
The DNA here is from genome assembly GCF_047948215.1 of Lycorma delicatula. Lineage (NCBI taxonomy): Eukaryota > Metazoa > Arthropoda > Insecta > Hemiptera > Fulgoridae > Lycorma > Lycorma delicatula. The sequence goes on along the minus strand of NC_134463.1, from coordinate 128,941,686 downwards.
GGTAAATCAAACTGTGACCAAGGACAACAGGAACAAAATAGGAAGGTTAAGTTAGGATACAAGCATCAATCGGTCGCCTATTGTTCGTCGTAATAATCTACCGAACAGTATACTCGTACTATTCTTACTGTTATTACGTAGCATAATGTAGTTGGATACAACCGACTGACTGTGCAATAAGAAATAATTATAGCGGTGTGAACAGCAGACCGTCATCATTGTATGCTCCCAAATACAACAAGACTCCTTACACACACACACAAACGGTGACGGTAGTGTCATATTTCATGAAATAAAAGTTACACAAAATAAAATTATACGGTAGGTGAATAAAAACAACAAATAAATTCTAGCAATAACGGTATGAACTCGGAATGTCTCACAGTTACCGCTAGAGAAACAAATGTCAAAGAAAAAAATCCCTTTCGACACGCCGTAAGGCGGACGTAGATTTCACCGGTACTAAATAGGGGATAAAAAAGATTTCCACCTTAAAGTTAAGAAAAATTTCAAATTTACTCGATACTACAGTGGCTGCATGGGAAAAGTTTCACATGTTTAGCATACAAGCCCCATCTTTTTACAATTCCAGCAACATTTTGGTCATCCCTTGCCGTAAGGGTTGGTCATATCAAAAATAAAACTTTTAGGTAATGTTTAGAAGATTAAGGACAATTTTAGATCGATTCGATACTTTTTCTATTAAGGGAGGTATGACTTTTATTGTCTTCGAAACCCCATTTTTTCCGCCCCTTGGGCCAATGGCTGGTGATATCCAAAAACTTTATTTTAATAAATTTTAGGCTCTTATCCAAAGAACTTTAAACGAATTCGATAGTTTCAAAATAAGAAAGTTACAGGGATTTTTTTTTTTTTAAAAAGCCCTCCATTTCCACCCCCATGGTCCGATTTATCGGCCCATTATCGAATTCGATCGAGATTTTGGGTCGTTATATTTTATGTATTAATTTGGAAGTGATTGGCGGAAAATTACGGCAGTTATCATGTCCACAAGAAAATGAAATAAATATATCTTTATATATATATTTCTTGTGTGCGTGTGTATGAAAGTGAACTCCTCCTAAACGGCTGGACTGATTTTGATGAAATTTTTTGTGTGTGTTCAAGGGGATTCGAGAATGATTTAGATACAATTTGGTCCGCTGGAAAATTTCTTATTAATTCTTTCTTTAATTAATTAATTAATTAATTTTTCTTCTTTAATTAATTTTTTATTTATAAGTAGTTGTTGATTTTGGAATGTTTTACATTGGATCCGGCAGACTGCACTACCATCGCAGTATCGAATATTCAATAATATTCTATTTTTTTAATTTTAGTTTGTCCCGGTAGTTGGTGCTGCGATCAAATTGAGAAAAATATTTTGTAATTTTGTGTTATTGTGTTACAAAAAATCGCGAGAAAACAGTTTTTTAATAAATAAGAGGCTAACAAATCAGATGGAAATGTAAACAAAGGAAAACCAATCAGATCGATGCAAGATGGCCGCTGTCAAACACAACGACCGATCACAAAGAGCCCGTATGGCCGTTGCCAATGTAAACAAAATCACAAATGATTAAGTAACAAGTAGGCAGCACTGCGGTCGCGTTTAGAATTGCGCGCTTATTGAGAATATTATATTATATAATATATAATATAATATATATTATATTAGTAGTAATGTGGATGAACATTTATTAATTACACTAATTATTAATTTTACGACGTTTCGATTTTTCATTCAATTTTCATCGGACATCTCAATATTTAGTGAAAATAAATATTAACCATACTACACATAATTAATCAATAAACCCATTACAATAATACAACAATCACAAACTGATAATATCGTACTAATAGTCATTTTAATGAGCTTTAGAACACATTCCTGCTAATTTTAACTTAATTAAGTTACTTATATTTATGTGTGTGCATTTATTACAGAATAATGCCGCGTCAGGACAACGTCTGTCGTCGGGTGCGCTAGTATATATATATATATATATATATATATATATATATATATATATATATATATATATATATATATATATATATATATATATATATATATATATATATATATATATGTAAACTTTTGAACAGACAGTGGTTTTGGGGTCTGGGGAATGTGAAACGTGAAAATATGTCGAAATTGTCCGGAAGTCGAATCATGGTACCCATTACAATAGGTAGCTTTCTTATGAAATCTACCTAAAACAGTAAACTCCTTCCAACTTCAACCTCAAAAACAACACAAAGCAACGGTTCTTTAACACACCACTAATAAATATTAACAATATATTATTTGTTTTTCACATTGTCGAAAAAAATTTAACTTTTTGTTTTGTAACTAGTAAATTTTTTAATAAATTTCCACCTAACTGGAGGATGTTTGATAATCAAAAAAGCTGATGACACGGACTTCCCACCACGTGCCTTTTTTCTGATGCACGGCTTACACACACAACTCAATTTAATATATTCATCATTTTATTTAAATATAATATCTCTTATTTATTTAATTCGATGATTGTAACTAAAGCGCGCGCGCATCCTTTATTTAATTCGCGCGGTTTGGTGGTAATAACGACCACTTTAAATGGAGCCGAGTCATCTTAATATTTACCCTGCTCCTTTGCATAATTCTTAAATTTCAAAATTTGTATGTTTGTACTTAGTTTCTGTGAACTTTATTTATACGATTTTACTCGGAATCGAATTCTTTACAAGTTTTGTTGAAAAGTTTTACGAGTTTATTACAAGTTTAAGTAAGCTATTTTACTCCAAACATAAAATAGCGTGTTTTCTACTCCGATCTTTTTGTCTCTTATTTCAGAATTGTAGTAAACCACTAAAAATATATTTCTGGGACCTTTTTTTTCTGGTAAGATTTCATAAAAAAAAACTACTAAGTTTAGTTTGGGTCACGAAAATTACACTCTGGCTTTTTTACCGAAGGCGCAGAAATCACGGCGAAATCTTTGGCCAGCCGATTCTTGCTAACGAAGCGTTTCCAAACCTATATAATATAGGTTCCTTTATTTTCACCGGTAGAACGTGTCTTGAAAGTTTGTTACATTTTTCACGAATCACCCGACATAAAACCGCTAATCTCGTTGAATAATCTGTGTCCGTAGAGTGTTACTGCAACATTATTTGATCTTATACGTTCTAATGTAATGAAAAAACAAAGAATTTCGAGACCGATGTTTATATGAAATTTTTCCATTAATTTAACGAAAGGAATTCACAACAGTCCGGAAAAAACTAGGTGATAATGCTTTAGTATAAAATATAATAAAAAATATTGAAAATTATTTGGAAACTTAAATGTATAATCATCGTCAACACGATGTGATTCCTTTTCTGTTAATTAATTGTATTCGTCGTATAATAAGATCACTCAGTAATTTAATCTTTCTATTATTTTCTTTCAGTTTATTAATTCTATTTAAATTACATAATTTGTCCGGCGATCTTGATAATTTTCTAGGAAAGATTTTGAGTAATCTCATTTTAAAAAGAATCCTTAATATCAATAATTTCCTTTCAATTTTGTAGCAGGTTGGTTTATATACATATATATATATAAACGCATGGCTTCACTTTTTACTTGTATAACTTTGTTACAAGTTTTTTTTTGCGCAGAATATTTCGAATTGTATATAATTTTTAAGTTATCTTAACTAAATATAAAATTGCTACGCCAACTGTAGTACCTTCCTATTCTGTTAGGAAACTACAAGAAAATCTTCATCCACGGGTATATATATTTGCTTTTTTTTTCACGGTAACTAAATATTATTTCTTAAAGAATCTGTTAAAAAATAATGTAATTATTTATTTGCTTATTTTTTTCTTTTTAATTTTAAACAAAATTTATATAAGTCAAATTTTATTGTAAAATCATGAAAAATGAGTAACGCCAAAAAACAATATATTACATATGTCAGCAAAGGAGTTACATTTAGAACATTCCACGATTACTCGGTTTTTTTTTTAATTACATTTATTTTTTGTTTTAAACTTTCATTTATACATATATTTATAAATAACGTTAATAAATATGAAGCCCCTTACGTAACTTTTCAACAGTTAAACGTAAATAATGAAATATGCAAATGCTCCTACCTCAGAACGATCTACTTTTCGGTAAGAGACCACCGCACTTTCGAGCTCACACGAGAGGAAATTCTAAACTTTTAATCGGTTAGACTCACCGATTTAAAATTCACTAAATATTGCAACATTTTAATGTAAAAAACAACAGGCTACGGCAACTTTAACCGAAATGGTGGTCATTTAATATATTTCACAGTTAATTTCAAAAGCTGTCTACCCTACATTCCAAGTATCGGTCTTCTACCGAAAAATACACCTTATCGAGGCGGAAGCGATCGTTAAATTTTTTATTACTTCAGTGTCTCACACTTATTAGGATATTACATATTATTACGACTCTGTACATTTATATTACGACGTAGTCCACGATACAATATAAGTAAGTAATATTATAACAAATAAAACTAATTTGTAAAGGCGAGTTTAATTTTGTTTTGCCGATAATCATCTTTAAATTTTTATTTTCGGTTTTTTTTATCTCGCGTTTCGGTATAACACAGCTGTACGAAAAAACGGTAAAGGAAGAGTGAAGTTAAAAAATTAACGTACCTGTTTTTGTAAAAAAGAAACAACGCCTTTTATACTCTCTCTCCATACGGAGAAAAGATTAAATTTATTTACCGTTCTGGTAATAGAGCGATAGTAATTTCTAAAAAGTAAAACGGTTTCGTACAAAGTGGATTTACGGAAATAAAAATAACAAACGAATCGTTCAAGGTATCGTTTAATAAAAGGGAATAAATAAACAAAAAAATTAATGTAATTCGACAGGAAGGAGGAAGCATCCGTTATAAAAATTTTTTATACTCGACGCCAAGAAGATGCTCCTGATACTACTAATTAAGATGCCCCTGATCGATGATATTATTCCTGATAATCAGGAATAATATTCAAAACCTAACTGACAAGGAGAAACCGAAAGATAATTTAACGGTACATCAGGTAATCTTATTAGTAAACGTTACGAACTACGTTTGGTGTTGTACGTCAAATACTCCCAGTTTTTACCGATTATTAAATAACGAAATCGTTTGGCACAAACTTCGCTACAGATTAATCGAATCCGAATTACATGTTCAAACAGAAATAGTCAAGAGCCAAGTTTAACATAACAAACAAACAATTTCTTTATATTAGAAAAAGGAAGAGGAAATAGAGAACGAAAAAAGAAAGACCGGGGTTAAATTTAAGGCAAAAATTAAAAAAGCGAAAACATACAAACAAAGAAAAAACGAGGAACGAATGCTAATACGATGGAAGAGCAAAACCATTTGTAATCACTTAGTACCGAACCCGGGGTAAAAAGGACCGCCTTAAGGGGTAAGCTGGCAACACGCCATAAACGGAAGGGAGAAAATTACGGTGAAAGAAACGGAAGGGCAGACAAGGACAAGGCCTGTAACAAACAACATATGAAAAAACAACGAGAAAAATAAATTAAATTATATTTGCGCACTGTCTGAAAAAGAAAAACAGCCCTACAAACCAGAAACCGAAGGAAGTAGATGCTGTAACTTCTGAAATTACGTTACAGCAAACAGTATCGATCTGAGAAAGAGTTCCAAGGCGCCAAATCAAGTCATCTATAAAACAGGCTGTGTGGCTCCATACGTAATGGAAATTATAAAACAAAAAAATAACATCGTAAGAACGATTAAAATACCAAAGTAACTCAAAAAAATACTATAGAAGAATGTAATTTTTAAATTACTAAACGTAAAATACTTGCAAAATTTTTATTTAAATCTTTTTTAAACGAGTCTGACGTAGAAAATGAAAAAATAATTAAAACGTAAAAAATAACATCAGCTATTCTTGATCCAGCTTAATTGTTTTTTTTTCTTTTATATTGTCGGTTACTTCTACTCGGGATCGGACTGCTTTGATTACGAAAACGGCCCCGAAGGAAAATCGGGAGAATTCAGCCATGTACTTCTTCCTTTACCTTTGTAATGATAATTGTCACCGGCAGCATCTTCGACGACGCGTGCATCGCCGTACGATCTGCAGCATAGTTCCCGTGATGTTAACGGGAATTTTGCTGTTGAATTCTCTCAGGCCTACTTCCGTACGCTTCAAGAACCGGTTCCGTTTGATCGCATTGCGTTCTGCGGTGTCCTCACATCCCCGATAATCACGCTCGGTGGAGGGTCTCGATGCCCGCGCGCTCAGGCATGCCTTAAAGCGACCGAGACAGGTCAGGAACCGAGTCGATTCGTACCCCGGTTCCCGTACTTGCGGTTTCTGAACATCTGGGATCAGTCTATAGGTTTATTTACTTTTCGTCGAACCGTTCCATAACACCCAATAAAATGTTTTTTTATCAAAATTCTAAAATTTATTTATACGGAATCAAATTTTACTAGCGCTCAAGAAATAGAAATATTACTTAGAAATATGATTTACAATAGGATGCGAATGCCGTTTGGATTTACAGGTCGGATAAACAAAGACTTATTTAATTTTTTTGAGCGTGATCAGCATTTCAAGAGTGTATTCTCGCGGCTCCACGGCGGAGCGGTAGCGTCTCGATCTTCGGAGGTCCCGGATTCGAATCTCGATCAGGTGCGGCGATTTTCATACGCTACAAAATTTCCATTCCGTACTGCTACGCCCAAATTCCGTTTAAACGGTGAATTAATCATTAAAAAAAAAATGTATAATGAAGTTAAATATCTTATTCCGATAAAGCTTCTTTTATCGTTCATTTACTTTATTATTACTTGTTTCTTTCACTCTGTCTACTCGTTTAAACTTCTCCGGTTTTCTTTCAAACGCCTTCTTTTTTCTTAGTGTACACGTTTCACATCCGTACAGAAGTATATACCGAGCACAACGTATTATAAGACGCTACATCACGACTTATTCCGTTGGATATTCATAATTTTATTTAATAAAGGTCACACAAAAATGCAAAACGGAATCCGATAGAAAGTTAAAAAAGAATACATTACGTTTCTTTGAAAATCGCTACAACGATCGTGCGGGCGTATAATATTAAATACAAAATAAACCGGGTTGTACGGAATAATATTTCAGTCTCGGTAAAGAACGATTTTTTTAAACGAAAATATTAATTACTTAGTCGTACGACTTAATAACATTAAAGGAGGGAATAAATTATTAATCCGTCATCAAACGTTTTAGAAGCGAATACGTATTATAGAGGCTGTACTAGAGTCTCCGGAAAGTCTCTTAAGTAGGCCTACAGTAAATAAGCTTAGTTAATGACTTGCAACCACTTTTAAGATAAAGCGGCAGGGAAATAGAAGTTATTATTAGATGCTGTTAGGGTTGATTAACTCCAGCCAACTTAACAAGAATAAGATTAATCATCATTTAATTTACAGTAAAGTGAGCCTCCCCTCCCCAACCCCCTCCCACCCATTGATAACATAAGCATATTACAACCCCAACACTTCAGTCTCCCGCTCTTTCTGTTTATCTAACTATCGCTTTCTCTATCGCATCATTTTCTTATAAACTGGAAACAACACACACACACACACACACACACACACACACATATGTACTAAAGCAACTCCTATTACTCGTTCGCCAACTCGGAAAGAGGCTTCGCTTCAAGCGACCCCTTTACTTAATTCTCATCTTAAGATCTTACCAGACGCTAACCAAAACTGTTTCCACTTACTTAACGCTCTGTAAATTCTAATCCAAAAAAATTCGATGGCAATTGATAAATTAACCTACGGTCGGGCATTACAAATAAGCCTATCTGTTTTTCATAGCAACACACTCACGCGAAGACATTAACCGGTTGCGAGATACGTACCGTCATTGGTTTTTTACAAGCAGAACGAACATAAAAAATAAAAAAATAAAAAAATTCGGTTAACATGTTTTGGGACTGTAAAGGAATCTTTCGGCAGGATTTATGAAGCCGGGTACGACAATAAAATGAAACGCTGACAAAGCTTAGGAAAGCGATGTAGAATAAACAAGGAAGGAACTAACAGGAGGGCTACGGCCTCACACCGCCGCTAGCAGTAAGGGTGTATTAACAAGTTTAAGTTGGACGTGTTTTACTATTCCCGTTACAGCTCTGATTCGAAACCGTCGAATTTTCATCTGTTAACTCAACACCTCAAAAGCGATGATGAACTCACAGACCGAGACAACGAATGTTTGATTACTTTGGCGTTCGTTGAAGAAGGAAAAGACAAGCTGGTGTCACGACAAGCGCTTCGATTTAGGAGGATACAATGTAGAGAAGTAATATATGTAACTTTTGTGTGTAAAGTAAATTTGTTCCCGCTTATTTTACAAGATTTTCGATGCGAGCGCCCTACACAGCGATGCACGTTTGTGCTCGATTGATTATATTGAAAGTCACCTGACGCGAACCGTTGACGTCAGTGTCGTCGATTTCTCGCTGAATGTTGGCCTTTAAATCATCGATCGTTCGGAGATTCGATTCTTAAAATCTATCCTTCAAAAAGCTTCCCCTCCCAAGGAAATTCAAAACTAGTCAAATGCGGGGAACGCGAAGGCCACCGACTTCTGCTGACATCTCGATTCCCTGAGGGTGAAGAAGATCCCTCCTCGTAGCGCGTCTGGTCGCTACACCACCCCCTCCGTTCCTAGCCAAGTGTGGCTTAATCGGGGTGACTTCTGCTGACAGCTGGTTCTTCTGTAAAAACAGCATGAGCGCGTGCTAGTGAATCGTCTGATGCACGATAAGGTTCTCTGTCTTGTAGGAAGAAGCCGTTTTCTTTTTCGCAATCTGTTAATCGAGTGTAGAATTCTTTGAAAAATTTATATAATATTCCTCTGTATAATATTTCCCCTCCCCCATAAACGATTATCGGTGACAGGACATCGTACACCGAGTGAATACTCGAACATCTGGTCCTGGTGTTCTGCGAATTAAATAAATGACATGAAATAATCGATCCGTCCACGACAATGTTTTTACAGAAGCCAATAACAGACGTTTCGGTTTGTGTGTTCTCTGAAGATGTTGCAGAGCTGTTACGCGATAGGGTTTAAAATTTAAATCGTCAAGAATGTTACCGGCAAGATCTGTCTTCCGACATAAATTTCTTTGCAGCAGACAAATATGCCGATTAAGAGATGGAGCAATTTGTGCCTTTAATTATTGAATGACCCTCGTTTATACATTTGTAGAAATTTATTTTTCAGCATTAGGCAGTCACTACTTTAAATTCATACAGCCGCTTTTTTAGATTAAAAATAATCAAGGCGAAACTACAGCCCGCCGCGAAAACTTTACACGATTTATGTTTCATTGCCCGTCGTTTTGTTAATGTTTTTGTCAATTGTAAATAAATAACTTTCACGAATTTAGCGTAGCAAGAACAACAAAAACTTTTACAGCAAAAAGCTTAAAAATTCTAAACATTTTTAGCTGTTTCTTGAGTTCTGGTTTTTTAACACAGCTCTTGCTCCGATGTTTTCCTCCTTTTTATCTCCAAAACACAAATATAATCCTGTCCAATAAAAAAGGATGGTGCGTGGGTTTGTTTGTTTGTTGTTTCCGCACACAATTTTATTTTAGCCGCTATTGGCGCAGAGCGGACCAATGATGGTGCGTCGGGTGGTTGCGCCCAGCGCAAGAACGATTTATCCAAAATTATAGTATAAATCGTTCGAGAAGTATAAATAGTTCGAACCAATGAATAAAAAAATGAATAGAAAGCACGTACAAAAACTCCACGAATCCTCCTTTTTTATCGGAGAGAAAATCATTACCGAGCAAGAACTTTCTCTCATCCACCAAAGTTTTAATCGTACGTCAAAATAAAATGAAAGAAAAATTTAATATTGAAAAATTAAAATTTGTGAAAATTTTACTTGTTTCATCTTCAAAGGAGCATCTTAAGAAAGATTTTTAGAAATATCATCTCCAAATGTTTCAATTTCGGTCAGCTTTTTTAAAATATAAATTCACTACGTAAAAAGTTTAATGAAATCTTAAAGGTAACGGATGAAAGGATAGTTTTATTTATTTTTTCACTTTATTATTTTTTTATGAAAAATATTTTAACTCCATTTTATAAATAATTTAAAAAAATATAAAAACATACATTTTAATACATACACATGTATAAATATAAAATATTATCTCGTACTTTAGTAAAAAAGTTCAACAAAAAAAAATCGGCAACGTAAGTTAACATTTTCAACCTGACAAACCATTTTTATTATATAAAACAGCTCAAAAATGAATCCCGTATTAAACGTATTGATTTTTGAAAAAAAAAATGTGATAAAATAAAAGCAAAATTTAAATCTTTGAAAATTTAGTAAGTAAATATTTTAATGTAAAAAAAATTAATTTAAAATTCCGATTAAATAAGTCATAATTCTTCAACGAGAGTAAAAATAAAAGAAAAGAAATCGGGTCGATTTAATGGAAAATTTAACTTCCTGAGACTTTAACAGGATAATCCTCTCCACCCTTTAACTTAAAAACACTCCATAAAGTTCTGCAATTTTGTAGCCAGCTTTTTTCTTTTCGTTGCTTCAATGGGAATATATATATATATATATATGTATAAAACTCTCAAATCGATTTCCAGCGGTTGAATACGCGTATTTTTATTTAATTTTATTTAATTATATAAATATTTACTAATACTTTTGAAATTAAAACGGTTATGGTTTTCCTTAATATTTTCACGATTATTTAGAATAAATGATCATTTTTTAAAAAATATATACCAATTTTTCTATTCGTAATATTTTTTTTATTTAATATATCTGCTTTTCGCATAATGTTATTCGGCACACGGTGCGATCAACTTAAAAATTTACGCCAATTTTGGTTTCTCAGCGAGGAAAAAATTACGCAACAACTTCGTCGACGGAGTTGCAGGTGGTAATTTTGAAACGGGGCCTCTCTTTAAGCGGTTACAAAAATTTTCATCTAATTTAATAATAATTATCCTCGAATTTATATTTACGAACGTACATCTTCTTTTTCTAAGAAGAATAATCGCTTATTGCTAATAAAAATACATAACGATATCCACCTCTATCGATCCGGACAACAGAACCGTTTTCGTACAACTCGATACGATACTTCGAATTACGAAAAAGAGCCTCATTATAGTTCCTTGTCTTTTCCAGTAACCTTTTGATAATTAAAAATATTGTCCCCATTTATTTAAAATACAATTAAACGATTTTATTTTATAGAAACGGTATCGGTCTGTCGATAAATTTTTTAATACTAATTTAAAAAATTTTAAAAACTTGTGAATTTTCTGTAACGAGTTCGACAAGTACATAAATACGCCTCAAATAATTTTCATCAACGCCTTTTGAATTATGATTTATTATTTGCTTTTCTTTATGCTTCCGCGGTTTCGGTTTTGCATCTTTCGGAATATTTTAATACTTTAATAATAAGGACTGCCGAAAGATTAAGTTTAGCGTATGAAATAATTCAATTCGATTCGAGAAAAAAATAATGCAAACAACGGGTTACCCGGAAAACATAAATAGAAGATAATTTTGTTTACGACAAAATAATATGTATAAAGGCTGTCTATTATCGGAAGACCACAATGAAAGCGCGGGGTGCGACTCGGTTTATTAGAGATTTATTAGGTATTGTATATTGAAGCTTTCATTTCCATTTTGCATCAAAACCTTTGTCATTTTTAATGAATTTATGTAGATATTGAATATGAAAGCGCCCCCCCCCCCGTGCTTTTCACTGCGGCCTTGCGAAAACAGGCAACTTTATACAAACACTATGTTGTCGAAAACAAAATTATCTTATATTTACGTTTACCGTTTGAATCATTTTTTTCCTCGAATCGAATCGAATTATTTCGTACGCTAAACTTTATTTTTCAGTAGTTCTTTACTTTTGAAAATATATTTTTTTCCTTTTTAGTACGATGTTTACATACAGAAAAGCATATTTAAAAAAGATGTTTTTTTAATTTTTTTTTATATTTAGTACCTTCGTGCACAATTACTTCGTATGTTTATATTTTAAATAATTAATATGAACTTTAATCCGAAATATATATTTTTTTAATTTTATAATTAATTGTGTATTTTGTGATGCCCTCCGCTCTGATTACTACGGTTTCCGTTGAAACCGTGCTGTTGATGGGGCAGTTACTTTTTTTTATCCGTCGAGTAGCATATCTACCCCTGAATAACGGCATTAAAATAATATATTATTATGTATTTATCAGAATAAAAAACGCATTTAATTTATAAAATGCTTGATCTAAGTTGTTTTTATCGCGTTTTGTTTGTAAATTGATATTTTTAAAGAATATACAGATGCGTCACGGAATTCTGCCGGGACTTTCATAACCTACTCTACTCGTCAAAACGATGAAAAAACTTCATATAAACATACGTTCTAACACGATTCGTTTGCGAGTTACGACTAGTGAACGATTTCGCTTGAATTTCAGCTATTTTTATGTCTGGCGTACAGTAACTTTGTTAAACCTGTAATAAACCACGTCAAACTTTTAAACGAAACTTGTAGAAAATCTCATTCTGAACAAAATGTTGAATAAAACAAAGAAAAGTTACAAAAATTCGAACTTTATTTAGAAACAGTACATCTGGAAGAAAACTACTTTCGTAAATAAGAACCGAATTCTTTTTGGTGATGTGAAATGCAATTACCGTTTAAAACCTGGAAATTACACAACGATTGTACACAGGTATTTTCCTACCCGGTTTAAATTAATTTTAATTCGGATAAGTAATTTCACTTATTTAATTTATGTTATTTAAAAACTAAAATTTAACACAATAAAAGGAGAGAAGTTTGTATTAAAACGTTTATAAAAAGGTTGTAAACAGTGGATTTTAAATCGACCATCGAGTGTATTGAGATTAATTGTTCATTTTATTAGAGTTATACTGACAGCATCTGTCATAGCATCATTAAAAAAAAATCTTTAACGTTTACTACATTTTATACCCTGACAGGAGTATTTTTCAGGATATTTTTTAAAATTCTGATTACATGTTTTTAGCCGCAATTATTAACTTTTTAGCCGCGTAGTGTTATAAAATCATCGTTAAATAATAGTAGCGATCCAACAGATTCCGTGTATTTTGAGTATTAACATTTATTAATATTTAACTACCGCATGTAGAACTTCGCTCGCGCATCAGATACTTAACCAAAATTCCAGGAACACGTCGCCTAGAAAACAATAAGGCCTGCAGCCGCGAAGCCGATCAATGTAGGCCTTGATTTTTTATAAAGTTTTACTTTGTCCCGAATTTTCAATAACGTGCAAAGGATCTTTTCTCCTGGAGCCGCCCCTCTGACATTTATGATATTCACGATACTATAACGATCCAGAGTACGCTGTATTTAAATAAGAGATTGAAAAAAAATGTTTTCTGTATAATGTTAACGTCGCATCACGATTTGCGTGAACTACGGATCGCCATTATATGTTCAAACATTCCGGTCGGGTTTCTACCGAATGAAATCACAAAAACGAGTCCAGCGACGTATACTTGTTTCGCAGTCGGTCTATTTCGTAACTAAGCGGAAGTCATAACGCATGAATATCGGGCACGTAGTTTACTCTTCTGCTCTGGAAATCGGGTTAAATTCCGTTATATATTCCCTAATTTTTAAAAATTTCTACGTACTTATATCGATGCAAATATTAAATTTAGAACAGGATAAAAACCATTGAATTCATTCAAGTTATTTCGTTTTACTATAGTTAGTTTTAACGAAACTGAACGCTTTAAACCGAAAAAATTACACGCGTTTTATTGTAGCATCCATTATACACCCATGTCTTCCGGTATACGATTAAACGGAACGAAATTAGGCTTCCTCCACGTAAATTCAAACGTATAACTTTCTATCGTTTGTGAATGATACCCATAATGCCGCCTAAAAGATTTCGGAACGCCCAAATTCTTTCAACAGTATTAGTGTGCGCACTTGATACGCGGTCTGTAAACTGTTTGATGTTGACAGTACTATGTTTATGTTTGTAATGTTTATTCGTGTTCCTTATACCCTTGTATTATGACAACCGGTTGAAACTATATGAATTCCGGGTGAAAAGCTATTAACATTAATAGATAACAAGCAATTATGACGACAACAAACAAAAAAACACTCGCTCGTTTCACGGCTGTTTGACAACCCGTCCGACAATATATTTGCGTTTTGCAAGTAGGAATTCATCGATTTCGATAGTTAACCTTGGCCCTTCTATTTTCCAAAAAATTAGCGGCACACAATCTCGGCAAATAGTTACACCGACCGACAACTTCACGCTCGGAAAACTTAATATTCACCATCTCATAGTTCCGACTGTAAATAAACAATACTTTATCGTACGGTAATCTTGATTGAAAATCATAATCGAACGTCTTGCCTACACTCAAGATTTACAGCATCGCCACCTTCCTCGACTCTCAGTCGCACTTAATATCATGTTGCGAACTCCGGCATACTTATCGCAACAATACGATTAGATAACGTCGCTCGCTCCAGAATATCAGGAAACACTTTAACGACTATTAATTTATTTGTTATTATAATACACACTTACATCGATATATATGTACAGTAACGAACTCGATATAAATGTATCTCTTTACTGTCTAAAACACAAACCGATTACACGAACCGCATTTTAGTTAAATATAATTAATAATTAACTTGGTACACGATGCGACCTACGGTTAAAAGCATTATGAATGCGGAAGATTGTAGGTTAATAGGAAGTAAAACACTGAACAACAACACCTTACAATATCGATACAGTAAGTAGATTTATAATATCGATAAACTAAGAGTGAAAATAAGTTTCATTGTAATATGTGCAGCATTATCGTATCACAATTTCATTGGCGAACAGAAATATTAAAATTATATAATTAACTTCAATAAATATGAATTTAATATGGATAAATTTCAGCGATGAGGTCTAAGCGAAAAAACCCATTCCGGCATGCACTAATCCTAGTTAGCAATTTACCATCATCCAGTCGAATAGAAACAATAAATGGAGTATTTATTTACTTAAATTTTTTTATTTTTATACCTACATAATTATTCATCCGATAATGTACGCATATTTGTGTGTGTGTTTCGCACACAATTTCGTAAAATTGTAAGTGAAAAAACACATCTAGAAAAAAAATTGAACGGTCATTAAACTAATTTCTCTTTTTCTTTTTTAAGAAATCCGCTGTAATAAGTAAACCAAGCATGAAAAAGATCAAAAGAGTAAAGGGGGATATAAGTGTGATAAAGCTATTCAAAACGATCCTTTTTTTAGTATGCCTGAACGGTATTCGAACCTTAAATGACCTCCGGATGAAAGGCCGAGACGCTACCGTTCGCGATACAGAGTCCCGCATTCAAAACAGTATTAAACACAATCGTTCCAAAATTTAAACTTTTACGGTATTATATATCTTTCTACGGATCTATACATACCGGGTGTCCGCAAAAAAATCTCCGCGGTTTTAAATTAAATTAAGTTTATTACATATAAAAATACAATTATAAGTGTTTTACTACGTAATACGTACAAAGTCTAACGTTTTTTTACATCTTAATGTAACTCAATATGTACACCGTTTACAGCCCTCCAGAAGTCAAACCGAACTCTGGCGAGCACACCTGCAGGAATCGCTTCCCCGGCTGTTATTATCTTTGGGGCAGGTTGTCGAGCGACTGTATTTGTGGGCGTACGATGTCTTTTACGTAACACCAAACCGATAAATCCATCGGCGTTAAATCGAGACTTCTGGTCGGCCAAGGGACGGCAGCGTCTGTGTCTATCCGACCTTCTGGGAACCTGACGTTGAGCGCAGTCCGCACTTCTGTATAAATGCGGAGGAGCTCCGTCGCGTTGTAAAAATAGGACCTCCGTAATTTCAATCTGCGAAAACACAAATTTTTCTAGCATGTCCGAGTACACTACGGCATTAATAGTCTGTTCGTGGAAAAGGAACCTCCAAAAAATTCGATTGAACATCACGATACAGCACCGGACGTTCACTTTCGAAAGGTTGCGGATGAATTCCATCGTTTTGTGTGGATTTTCTGAGCCCCGCATTCAACAATTAAACAATTACGGCGATTCAGGACCCTAATAATATAAAAATGTCACTTGATCGGCAAATAAAAAGCGCTGCAATAACAAATAAGTCTAGCACGGTCATTACAAATTGAATTCTTCGTGGCATATCGTTAGATTAAATTTCAGGACTAGCTGCAATTTATAAGCAGAAGTTTCAATAACTTCCAAACAACAACGTGGACAGTTCTTTTACGAATGTTTAGTCGACGACTGAAACTGTGAACCGAACGTTTTGAATTTCTTCGGGAAGAAAGTCAAATTCTTTCTTTGTTTTCAGAACTTCTTTTAAACCTACCCGGTAAGTGTTCTTTTAAAACCCTTCCGGTTTTCAAGAACCGTTCGAACCTTGCTTTTGTCGCTCGGAGAATTTCTCCCGGCGATCGATTTTTTTTCTGCGAACCGGTAAACGCAGTACGCTTTCTCTTGTGGCGATGTCATGTTACTGAAGCCCGGGCTCGTAAGAGGTTAACCGCAACAGTCTAATGCAGTCGTTATCTGACATAGAACGTGAAAATTAAAATTTAATTGTTGTCGCTTCATCATTACATACATATAAACCGCTACTGAGTGATGTAAAATAAAAATTAATATTCGCTCTTGAAACCCCGGAATTTTTCTTTGGACACCTGTATTTTCTAATAATAATAGGATACGAAATATTATTTTAATCCTATATGCAGGATGTAACAACGAGGTGTATCTCTTTATTTTCTGTTTTATATATTGTAACAAAACCGGTATAGGGGACCTAAGTAACGGATTCCTACCGATTAAGAAGAAAGTAGTACAAAATATCATAACGAGAGGAATCCAAAAAGTGAGTTAAAAGAAACCCTTTTAATAAAGGTTACAGGTCCGTTGAACGATAGCCTTTTGTAACACTGCCCGCTGGCATACAATAAACTAATGTTTGTTCCGTGAGAAGAACTACCGAACCAGGTTAAGGAATGCGTGGGAACGAAAGGGCTCGGTCGATCGTTCTCACGCTTCAAGTTGGGTCCGGTCCGGCAGGTAAAGCAGCTAGTAGTATAAATACTCCCAGGAATTCCAATTAAAGATCGGTTGTTCGAAATCAGTTCCGCGAGGAGAGGCTACAAGACGTGAGTTCAGCTAGGAGTCGGCGAGAGCATTCTGCGAGGAGGACAATGAAAGATCGAATTTCCAGTGTGAATTAAGTTGGATACGATTAAGGTGACGCCACCTTAATTTTACTGGAGTAATTCCAATAAGTAAGAAATGCTATCGGTGAGTTACTGTAAGACTAAAAGTGAAGCAGATAATGTAATAAATTTCATTCGTAAATTGTTGGGGGTAGTGTTATATGTGAACAGCAAAAAACTTTCAGTGAAAGAACTTTAAACTTGTCATATCTATTGTTGTACTATGGTTATTAATAAAATAATAGCGGTCATGCTATATATTTTTTCAATGGGACTGAATCCTGGTTTTCAATTAATTATTAATTTTCGATTAATTATTTATCTACCTGTAAATAAATCTTGACGATTACTTTAAATTCTGTTTTGTATGTAATCTCTGTTTATTGACGTCTACGATTGTTTGTTATTGACATGTAATATTATTATTGTTTACTGTTGCCATTATTCTAATTATTATTGTGAAATGTTATTTTAATTGTCTGTTATTGTTATTATTATTATTATTAATATTATTCTGATTATTATTAAGGCTGTGATCACTATGATTAATATTTGTGTGTATACTACCTTTCATTAATTGTTTTTTTATTATTATTATTATTACCATCATCAATATTATTGATTTCTCTTGTTTTCCTTATGTTTTAAACCAATAATCTGTAATTATATAAACATTTTCATTGTCAATCTCTCAATATCCTAATCGAGCCGCGAACACGCGACAATACATATAAAATCAAAAATGATTTGAATACATGAACATATATAAGATTTTAGAAATTTATATAAAATTAGGTCGGTCATTTATATATATATATATATATATATATATATAAAACAAAAAATATTCTACGAAAAAATTACAATTTCCTTTTCGTGTTCCTTCTGTCCATCATTTTATGTATTTTAAAGCAGAATTTAACCTAAATTTCATATTAAACGATCGTTATAAAATTTAGTACGTAAACACTAACTTTCTCTAATAAATAAAAACTAAACTTCAATACGGCGGCGATGGCAATTATTTAATCATTTATATTCCGATAACCGTTAATTTTATCAAAATGGTTTTCATATTACCTGAAACATTACGCGATTCATTGTGACCAAAAGAATAGCTTACTTTTGAAAATCGGTCGACAAGCAACCGAGTTATTGCAGAAAAATAATGACAATTTTCAACCAGATCTCGTATTCTATTAAGCTAATTAATTTGAATCCTTTTCATTCGTTCGACGCAATATAATTAACGATTGATTAAACTAACTAATGGTAATAGCTAATTAACTAATAACGGTTGTAAATACAATTAACTTTTGAAACCTTATTTACATTGCAAAATGCCCTTTATATTATTATTACGTTACGATAAAAATTATCGGTGTATAATTAATTTAATTTAAACATTACAGACCGTTAAAAAAGTAATCGAATCCGTTTTAATTTACAAAATGTATTATTTAAGATACGTAAAGCCTTGTGGGCCCTATGTTCTCTTAGACGATTGTTTATTTATTTGGAAAATCTTGTCTCTCGTAAGAGGTCCTTTGACACCGGTTTCCGAGTGGAGTTCCTCGATAACAATTTCTCGTTTTTTCTTCCTCTTCAAAGCGCTTTGATTTTATCTTCCAGGTAACATAAACGACTACCTACTTCTTCTCGGCTCGACATCCAGCACATTACTAGATCCAGTATGTTACAGAGAAATGTTTTCTCTGTGACACTTTTAAAGTTTTCAGATTTTCATTAGCCGTTTCCCTACTATATGTAGACCGCAAACCGGATGCGCTATTTTACTCGCATTAATCTGTCGTTTAATAAATTACGTAACGGAAATACTTGCGGTTAAGAATCGCGTAAATCATCTGAAGTAGTTCGTACTTATCAAGAGTCGTTTTATAAATAGTAACGGTGTTCATCGAGGAGCTATTTCCTGGGGTAAAGTGAATGAATTTGTCACTTGCAGTACTAAATATCATCGGCATTTGGGTTCGATGTACCGATATACCATAATGGGGAAACCGCTTAACTACTAGTATTTATTTAAGGTGATTACTTGTTTCCCGCGGCTGCCGTGCGTTTCCCACGGTCGCCTCGCGCGGCAGAGCGAACAATACCGCACTCCAAAATCCCCTTTTAGAACAGCAGTAATTCAAACGATCGTGCGAGTGTGGATTCGATCGATACGCGGAAAAAATAGATTACGAGAAGCATAAAATGTCAATTATGCTCTAAGACTCAAAAGAATCGCTATACGATTAAAATTAGCTAATTATCACGATACGCGAAGACGCCGACGGTAATAGAAAAGTTATAAGAAGCTTGCACATCCGTCTTCAGCTACCAAAAATCTAAATTTATAAGTAATTATTCCTGTACCGAAACCGCTTCTTCTATATTTGATACGTTATATCAAATCCAAATTTTTTTTTTACCGAATCCTGCCTCGTCTTTCTGTTAAAATTTCTTATTACGCTTTCAATCGGTTCAAATGTTTTAACGGCTTTTAATAGTCTATTACCAAAATGAAATCGGTTCGGTAGAATTGGTCTTTTTTTAAATTTCGTTATAAACTAAAATAAATACGACCGCGGCATGCGGACTATCTATTGATACTGTAGAATGATTGACGAACAACGAACCGGATCGCTTGCCGCGATCAGACTTGCCTGGAAGCAGCCGCGGACAACGGATACTCGACATCAAAACAGTTATGCCGTTTCGGTGGACGATGGAGTTCTATCTCGTGTCACCTGCGACCGATCGGTTACGATACCTTACGTAGCAGTGTAAATAACGTTTTAAATTTATCTTCACGCGTTCAACGGGTCCGACTTTTAAACAGATTTCTTAGTAATTCAGTTCCTATTTTTTGCTCGTTACACAAGCACATATAACTTGTCCGTTTAAGGACGACCAGTCCTAAGTCGATATTCCTAAGGTGATAAAATACGGTAATCTTTACATCTTTTTATCCGTTAAAAGTAAAAAATGAAATTTCGCAAATGCTCCTGTCGAAAGGATTTACTTTTTGATATGAAACCACCAACACCTCCGAGCTACCGCGGGGTGAATTCAAAAAGTTTAAACGGAAAGTGTAGGATTGTGATAAATCATTTTAAAGGTGATTAAAAAAACAAAATTTTTGACGTAAAAAGCTTCAGGCTACGACAATTCTAACCGTTCGCGGCCGTTTAATATTTTTCTCGACTAGTTTCAAAAGCGGTCTACAGTATACTCCAAGTAGTAGTCTCGTACTGAAAAACGGACGTTTTAAAGTAGAAGCATATATTAACTTTAATTTTTCGTAGCGTTTCAACGTTAGCATTTAATTAAGAGGTATTGTACACTACTTTTCAAATTAGCTGTACAAAATATTAAACGGAAGCCATTTCGGTTAGCTTTCGTTTTTCATCGTCGTTTAAAATGATTTATTACAGTTTTTCACTTTACATTTAAAACGTTCGAGTTCCCCGTCTCGGGGAATCGATTGCGGCGGTCTCATGTCGGAATTCAGATATCGTTTTCAGGTACGGGCATTCTAAATTTCATATAAACCGCGTTTATAAAGCGTAATAACCGTTAACTGTTGTAGACGACCTACACGAGTTCCTAGCCGGATCTTAAAACTAATTCTTAAGAAAAATAAGCATCTCGTTCCAAGATTATAATGAAACGCGAGTAGCGGAGCGATTTTTTGCCGACTTTGTCACTCATCCGGATATTTTTTTTACATATTATAATGTTATATCGATTTAAATACTACTGACGTTCGGGCAATTTCAGCTCTATTAATCAGATGAACCGGCGGATTAATGAACATCACTGTTTCCTGGGAAAAATCTTTAATCGCTGCCTGTTTCACCTTAAATCTTTTACTGCACCGTATTTAATCTTTAAATACATAAAGCGACAGTTATGAAAATGACCGGAACATATATTATAAAGCGTTTAATTGATGTAAAATTTCAATCGTGAAACAATATGTCAAAAAAAAATCCAAGTCGCTCCAAAAAACAAAAAAAAACCTAAGGTTATTTATATACATATATTTTCACTTCGATGAATATTTCTGTATGTTTATCTAAACGTGTTTTTTTCCGAGAAAAATTCTATTTGACCGATCGATAAATTTTGGCGAAGAGTACAGCGACAACGAATTTAGAACGATGAATATTTTATTTACAATGCCATTTGAATATATAATTTAACGTTATGCAAATTAAATTATCGCATTGTACGCCGTACAAAAAGAAAAAAAGAGATAAAAATAACACAATAATACGCTAATTACCATTCTAAGAATAAAGAGACGAGAAAAAGTCGAAACCGGATAGAACAGCGAAAGAAGAAGAAACAGGAAGGATGAACGGGGTAAGGTTAAGTTAAAACATTAGGATAATGAACCGAAAACGAAGACGAAATCAGGAGCAAGATAAAGTCGACAGAAGAAATAAGGAAATGGAACGAGTAAAAAAAGAAGAAGGTGAGGGGGACTCGGTTCGGCGGAATATTTTACTTATTTTTTATTCGAGGCGCAACGACGGATGCACAGCGGGGTGGGTTAGCGCTTCGTACGGAAGGAACCGAAGGGTACGCCAAATAATGAAATAATGGCGCAACACGGTTTTATTATAAAATTATTTCCATCGAATTACTGCACATCATTAAATATATCTTTGAATTATACGTATCGATACCCCCGTAACAAAAGCGGCTATCTAAAAACAATACGGTAAAATATAATTGTAGAAGCGTCCTAGCAATAATAATTATAAAAAGACCAGCTCTTCCGTTACATTGCGTTTCTTAGGGAACATGTTAAAAAATTAAATTAAAATTGAATTTAAAAATTATTTTTATACTTTATTTACGTTAATGTTGAATTTAAAATACAAGGTGTACAAAAAAGAATATCGAGTTTAAAAGATATTTAACTCTGACTTACAGTATGGAAAATCAGAAATATACTGAAAATTAAGTTTTTCTTTCGAGACGCGGCAAACATCCGACCGACAGGAAAGTTCGTTTCATATTTTAAGCGACATGTCTGGAATAATGGAAGAGACAGCCGCTTTAATTCTGTGCTCTGTCGTAGGGTCCGTATCGACCGATCCAGGGGTCGGGATAAATATCATTCGACCGATCCCGTACAGAGTTATGCCGGTAAGGAGGCGCACCATCTTATTGCCGATAAAATTCTCTGGTATATCTTGCAGTAGGAAAAAGAACCATATACGCACCGCATCCGAATCAGCGACTTCGGTCGCTCTTCAGCGAAAAAAAAACGGTCGTAAACTTGCCGTCGGGATACGACACAGAAAACATTTAATTTTGAGGAGTCTCTTTGGCATTGTAAGAGTTCGTAGGAATTTTCTGACCCCGGTTTCGGTTATTGTGCGCGTTAAATTTTCCACTAAGATGAAATGCTGAATCGGCGCAAATCGAAATACGATTAAGAAAATCATTCTCAACATTTCTATCGCGAATTCGGCACGCAGGCGTAGTCGGTAGGCCTAAACG
This sequence comes from Lycorma delicatula, assembly GCF_047948215.1. Taxonomy (NCBI): domain Eukaryota; kingdom Metazoa; phylum Arthropoda; class Insecta; order Hemiptera; family Fulgoridae; genus Lycorma; species Lycorma delicatula. Next base: position 128,918,771 of record NC_134463.1, on the reverse strand, counting down.
ATACGGACGCATATAAATCGTTTCCTTAAAAAATACACAGCGTCATCCCCGATCGCTAGTTCGCCGTCGGCCTTCCTAATAGATTTTTTATTCACATTATCGTGCAACTTAATAGTTTTGAATTTAGCGTTATATGAAATGTTCATCGGTATATTTTTGACGCGATTCGATACCGTTCGGTACATAATTGTTTTTTTTTTGTTTTTTGATTGTGATTTTGAAGTCTTTTCAAAGAGTTCGTTAACGATTGCCGTTAGAACCGAGTAAATGCCACTTCGCCTCGATCGTTGATTAGGTTTAGCATTAACGCGTGCAATAGTTCAACGTTTCGAAGCATTGCATCAACGTCTTATATGTTATCGGCCGAACAATGAGGTAACAAGACATCATCGTGGTGTGCATTTTCTGCATTTTCACGTGCGATTATCATCTACCGTAGACAAAAGTTATTCGATTATGAAGAGTTTCGTTTTATTTTACGGCCGGTGAGTACCGACCGGATTTCCTGACGAGTACGATATAAAACTATTTCGCCTTTGTGATGTAAAATTGTACTTCAAATTAAGTTCAGAAATTTTTATGGGAAGGCGCCTAAACGACGATAAACAATTCAAATCGAGCGTAGTTAAAAACGTGTGATTATCATTTAGAAGAACGGGGAAAAAGATTTAATTCAAATTATTTCACGTACTTTTAGCCCGTAGTTACACGTTAAAGATATTTCGATATCTGATGTAAAATAAATCACTGAAAAACTTATTTGTTTATAAATCCATTAAACGCTTGAAGATTACGTAATTAATATGTCTGAAAATTAGATATAAAGGGCTGTCGGTCCTCACATCGACATCGGTAAGCACGTAATAAATTTTTACGCCAGAAACGCACGGTTAAGAGATAAAGAGCTAAATAATAATTATTTTTTGGTCGATTAAATTTACGGTAATTTTAAAAGTCAAAGAAGATGTGCTGTACAGTTTTTATACGTTATTATACCGTACCCGTAATTTTAAGATACGTTAAAAAATATAGCGTGTTAATTTAAAACGGTTTTTGCTAAGTATCTTTTTTACTTTGTTTTTCCAATGAATTGTTATGCCGAATCGCATCCTAACCGTAAAAGTACACAAAATAAAGTTAAATCAAAAAACGGGGTGGAGCTTCTGTTTGATATTTAAAAAAATTCTAAAACAGCAGATGAAATATATAGCACCGTCTCTGTACCACCTACGCTCGAGGGGCGTATAACACTAAAGGGAGCGGTTACTTGTTCAACGAAAGAGGCAATTACGGGGGAAGTTATTCAAAGGCGTACTTTCTCCCGCATCGTAGTCGGCAAACGAACTGTACCGGTACGAAGCCCCGAGTAATAAGTTACATACGTACAAATTTATATATGTTATTTTAACAAGACATTTTTACGCTAAAAGTAATGTACAGCGTGTACATACATAGTCTAACGGACAAAGTACAACGTATACGGCTTCATATATGAACGACGCGTACGAATGAATAAGTCCGTTTTACAGATTATATACGTTTGCTAACGCAATTTGTTATCTACATTAGGTACGGAAAACATAAGTCTACGTGTACGTTCCTCTTCCTTACTCTCTACACGAATAAATATGTGTGTGCTCGTGTGTGTAAACACGAAGAATAACCTAACGCCACTAGTAACTTGAATGTAAATTGAATTTAAAAAAATAAATAGAGTAACAGACAACGGAATATATATATATATATATATAGAGCAGAATACGATTTATTGTACCAGGGTAATTGTTAAACAAGATTGAAGGATTAGGAAAGAAACAGCGGTAACACAGCAAGCTCGTCTATTAGTGGATCAGTGGTATGCATTACTGTTCACTCTATCTGCTGCTAAGTTAATAAATCAGAGCACAACTTCAAACCGAGATCGTATTACTAAGGTTTCAGGAATCCCTAAACATATTAAACTCTGAAAATGAAAACGCTCGGAAAATAGTACAGACCGAATAAAAATAGTACGAGTTAAAAAATGTAGAAATAAATATCTTTGAGTAAAAGCTAAATATAAATAATACATTCAATAATATTTCACGTTTAAAAATAATTAAATAGATTTAACGGGTTGAAAATAGATATGAAAAAATATATATTTAATAATATATATATATATATATATATATATATATAAAATAAACGAACCGACCGTAGATAAACAACATGGAGAATTCCAAGGGGGTTTACGAAACGAAAGTTTCAGGTGCAGAACAAACCTAGAACCTCAAAACAATAATAAGGGGTAGAATGACAAGGCGTAGAAAATTTGTAATCGTCTTTTCAGATTTAAGAAAGTCATAATCAGGACTCAATCGATAGAAATTCATTATTTAATCATCCTAAAAGAACTTGTGGATCCAACACAAATTAAAATAACTAAACGCGCATAAAAAAACAAGATCCAAAGTAAAATTCGTGGGAGACTGTCAAAAAAATTTGAAATAAAAACAGGTTTGCGACAAGGGGATGATTTATCGCAGACTCTTTTTAATCGGTCCTAGAAAAAGAAATAACAGTACGGGAAAGAAATTGAAACACACCGCCGAATGAAATCGGGTCTGAAATCGAAAGAAACTGGAATTAAGGCTAGGCCTTTGCCGATTGTATCGAAATTTTCTCTCAGAATGTCAAAACAGTAGCGCCTAAACAAATCGCAGAAAACGACTAAGAATTTCCTTCGAAAAGAGAGAATTCATGACCGACAAGATTTCCTCGAGACCCTAAATACGAATTATGGAAAAATCAACAGCCGATAAATTTAAAATATCTTGGAGAAATAGTTTACGTCGATGTTTTAGGTAAAGAAGCCAGCCGATTAAACAAGAACGAGAAAAATGGAATCCGTATTCCCGATAACAAAAGAATTTTATAACGCGAAGAAAATCTCGACAAAAGCCAAACTCACGCGTTACGATACGGTAATCAAACCGGAAGGCCCATTTGAAAGCAGAGTACGTCTTCGGTTTAAAAATACAACGAAACAAAAAATATCAGTTTCCATCAGAAAAATAAAAACTAAATACTTCGGCCGCCTAATGAGAATGAATAATAACAGGTTCATAAAAATCTTCAACCGTACCTATATGAAACAGAAAGGAAATCGGTCCGCCTAACCGCTTCAAAAATACCTAAAGAAAATAAATATCTGAAGATACGGCACAAAGTAGAAAACGTTCAGAAAACCGGTACAAAAGTTCAAGGGATTCCAAAAAAAGATACAAGCAATATCTGATCAAAAGAGAGAAGACAAAAACAAAGCGAAAGAATGAAAACGAATCGGAAGAACAGGAAAGAAAACGGTCAGAAGAAAACGAAATGAATGCAGAATGTTGCTTCATGTGCTCCTCAGTCAATCAAAGCTTAAAAAAGCCGATTAGAAAAACGGTAAAAATTAATTTTGTGAAATTTTGATTTTAAGGGGTTCAAATCGTTAAAAAACTAAATTTCGTGTTAACAGCGCTATCTGTTGGATGTAAAAGCAATATACGCTATACTAAATATTTTACGATTCCATTGCAACGTTTCCGATATGTGTCCGCTATAGACTAAAAAACTACTGGGCCGATTTACGCGCGGGGAAGAAAGGAGAAAAGGAAAAATCGGAAAAGGGAAATAAGGAAAAATCGATAAGGTAAAAGGGGAAGAAGGGGAAAATGAAAAAAAGAAGAAAGGGGAAAACTGAGAAAAGTAAAAACGGGAAAAGTCAATGGACAGGGAAAAGAGGAAAGAGAAAGGGGATAAATAAATGTAATTAAAATAAATTTAAAATAAATAAAATAAAATAATATTAAATTAAATTTAAAATAAATAAATAATTAAATTAAAACGGAATTAAAAAATTAGAATATGTAAAACAAATAACTGAAGATGTCAGATGCAAAAAAATTGGTTGAGATTAAAAGCGTAGATAAAGTATGGAAATGAGGTAATTCGTTACATCTGTCAAATAAGTAATATTAATACAACGTGTTCGCGCGCACAGCGACAGAATGAGTGTGTGAATGCTCCAGAAGAATGCCGTCAAATTTTACAGCTGTATTTCTCTGTCTAAAATAATGAAAAAAATTCATAATAAACATGCGTCCGGAAAAGGCTTTGTTTTGAAATTAGGAATAAAGAATTTTACCGTAGTTTCCGCTTAGTGACAAAATGAACCTGTACCGAAAACGAACTGGAATCGAAAACCGTGGAAGAAGAGGGAAAGGGAAATTCGGAAAAGAGAAATAGGGAAAAATCGAAAAGGGTAAAAGGGAAGAGAGTAAAAAGGGAAGGGGGAAATGGAAAAAAGAAAAAGGGGGAAAGAGAAACGGGAGAAGGCAAGGGAAACGGGAAGGGAGAGCGAAGCGAGCCATGACCCTTTGATCATGACGGGAAGCGCAAGTAACTATAGAAAACGGGTGAAGCCGCGATTGGGATGCTAGATTTGAGATTGTAATAAATTTTTTGTTTACCTTAAATTGTTTATATTAAAAAAGCATTGCGAGTGAAGCTACATCTATATTGTGGGCGATGTCGCGACACGGGGTACGCTAGTATATATATATATATATATTATGAGCATATGTAGGAGTGGAGATTTGCCGGTTGAAGCACAAACTTTAATGAATTGAATTAATGAACTGTGAGCCTCTATCACTGTGTGATCGGGGTTTGAACCGAATAATTAAAATCAATCTAAGGAATAATATTACAAAAATAATACAATTAAATTTACGTTAAATATAATAAAATAAATTTTAAAAAATTCTGTTAAATTAAAACGGGCTTCCCGTGGGGACTGCGTGCGAGGCTAGAGTGGTGAGGTGATGCGAGCACCTCGTGCGAGGCTAGAACAATCACCACCATCAACCGGTAACAAACGGGGTGTCCCTGGGTCGCTATTTTGAGAGGTATAATGGGTTTGCTCTTTTAATATCGCTGCAAACAATCGTTCGATTATCAAAATTCAAACGGGATACGTGTTAGTAGATCGAAGGCAAATTTGCACGCATCCGGTACACCACTATCGATCAAACGGATCTCGGTTATTTGGAGATGTTACATCTTTGCGACCGATCTTCCGATTTTCAAAATTCAAACGGGAACATTTGCTAGTATAATACAAAATCGCGATGGAACCAAAACGAAACAAAAATTAAGCGATATACTCAGAAAAATCCGAGTCACCTGCGCTACGCTGAGCCCGGTGAGCTCCCACGAAACGGACTTTGTAAAATTTGATGAAAGCGCGACTAAATTAATGCTATCTGCATCGGATTGAGGATCGATCCCATTATTGTCGAATTTGATGTTATGGGGGGACAGAGCTAAGCGGAACGGCGTAGGCTGCCATTAATATCGTGCCGGGCTGTGACGGAGCATGAACTAAAAGGGACTACCCTAAACAGAGCTTACATGTGAGCACTCACATCTTTGCCAAGGGCCAGGCCTACGTAGCAGCGAGTCCAGTGAGACGATCGGAGAGTTTAGCTGTTAGTCGTTTGGATCCCAGACAATTGCTGTGTGAACTGCGATTCAGTCCCTCAAAGAACTCTTGTTCCTAAAATCTGTAAGTTTAAATCGGTATACGCCAATTAAATAAATAAACTGAAACTTTACAGTTTCCTCATTTGACTCAGTACGTTACATACGTTATATTCATAACTTTTCGAATCGTGAATTTTTCTCGACGATCACTAAAAAGTATAAAATAATTTTAAAAATATTAAAAAAACACGACCGGCAAAAAAATAAATATTAATAAATTGAACTAAAAGAACGATAATTAATCGAACTAAAAAAAAAGAAAACAAGGTTTGGAAATAAATGACTAAACATCGTTATGCAGCATTTAATTAAATAAAATAACGAGTGACCGATCGACTTTCAGAGTTTTAATTTTTAAATGCATTTTTCTTGTAGAAATAGCAGGCATTTAATGGTTAAAAGTTCTCACCAGGTCTTACATCGATAAGAAATTTATGTCTTTCAACGAAAGTATTTAAATGTTTTCGGTGGCTCTGAATAGTAACTGTGCTATATTAAAGAGCTGTGGATGGTAATTATTCTGAATTAAAGAGACCCGCAATCGCAATTAAATTTTGATGTAGAACAAGTGCCGATCTACATAGTTACAAGACTATGTATGCTGCTTTATGGTGTTTGTGATTTTTGTACGCCATCAGGGATCTGCCCCATTTCTCGTAAAATTTTGCATTAAAATCTTATATCCAATGATATACGATTCATTCCTATTTAGAAAAAAGTTTGATTCAATATAGCGGGTCCAAGATGGCGGACAAAGATTTCAAATACACCGTAATTATTTTGCAACTACGTAGATCCGCATTCGTTTCTAGCTGCTGAAGTATGAAGCCGTTTCTATATTTTAATATATCGCTGTACAGAATGTCATACGTTAACATAACGTTATCACTCGTCATAGTTTAGAATGCGCATATAGATGCGCAGTAGTTCTATTTGAGAGTGTCTAAAGCGATATCGCCACTGCTAGTACAGTACAGTACAGTTGAGAAATAGTTTACCGTGAGAGGACGTCTTAAACAACAAAAAGTCAGTCGCCGGTCCGGCAATCCGTTCCCAAACCGCGCGTCAACTGAGCTGGCTAAACTTTGAAAGCGTAATAGTTTACTACAATAACCAATTAAACTAAGATTTCAGAAACAAAAAAGAGACATATAAAATTACGTACCGAAAGTTTTTGTTAAAAGTTTTATTATAACTGTAACGATATCAGCGGGTGATCTGCTTCTTTCTGTTTTCAAATGCTTTTTTATTTTCATCATTATTAATTCTTAAAAAGAAGTTGTATAATAGTCTACATTATTATTATTTTATTTTTTTTATAGATCTACTTCTAAACTCTTAGCAATAGATTCTAAAATATTAAAGAAGAAAAAGATGTTAAAATTATTTGTTCGGTCAGAAAAATATCGTTCGGGACAAAAATAAAATAAAACTTATAATGCGGGTTCCACCCTTTTCTTGGGATTTTTTTTAACGGGACATCTTTATAATTTATTTTTCTAGAACGGGATTACAAAACTTTGTAGCAAAAATTTTGTCTGGAAATATTTTTCATAATTTTAATGTTTATACGGATTTTTTCCTGGTAATTCAAGTAGTATTCTTTTTAAAAATACATTATGACTTAACGATAATTGATATACAATTTTATTAAATTAAACCAGAAGTAGCTCTTTTTATATTTAACGGCCATGTAGTACCGTGTAACAATAATTATAATAGTAATACTAATAAATAATAACATCAAGTAAAAAACATCATCAAAAATTAATAAAAAATAAAAATGAAATCATTCATTCCGTATAACGGAACCGGTTCCTTTTATGCAAGTACTATAATCTAAACTACCGTATCCTATCATATATATTATTACATAATCCAGTTACTATACGTGCCAAACGGAGTAGTTCATTTCATTTTAATGTTTTAAAGATAAAAAATAGATATTTATTTAAAATTAGTAAAACGGTTCTTATTAAACAAACTAATTATTCTAAACGGCACATTTAATGTTTGTATATATGCCTAATTAATATCGGGGGACGGAAACGGTAGCGGCTCAGACGTCAACTGCAGTACAGTATACGTACGCGCTGGTACAAGCGTCACTTCCGCCGCGCAGTTCTTCCACCAGAGCGACGCTGCGGCCCCTACCCTCTCAGGCTCCAATAAAACAGCATGCAAGAGAGTGAATTTTTAATTCATCATCGACCACCACCTGGAGAAGATCAACAAGAAGACAAGTTCCCTGGACGGTTTATTCTGGGACCTTCCGGCGGATGCCAATATCCCCGCTAGAGCAGCAGGCCTGGCCGGCCCAGCGTGGGATCGCTCGGGGAGAACCGCCTCGGCCGCGCCGGCGAAAGACGACCGACGCCGAACAGACACTGCAGGGCTCTGGGGGTCACCACCGTCACGCTGTAGCGGGGACCCGACTGTCGCTGAGGGGAAGCCCGGTATGATTTCAATGGACGAGCCGAAACTCCCCGACTTCGCCGAAGACCAGCTGACCCGACAGCTCTTCTCAGAGCTAACGCAAAAAACTTGTGGTAGCCTTGTGGGCTACCACAAGGTTATAAATTACGAGCCGTCGAAGCCATTCGACAACAGCCCTTCTCCGGGATCCTACAAGGTTATTAAGTGTTACATACCGTCGAAGCCATTCGGCAACAATAAATATACGTATATCTATGTATATTCGTATATATATATATATATATATATATATATATATATATATATATATATATACATACACACATACAAGGAGAATTGCCGTAAAAAAAAACTCGCATATATACACGCATAAACATAATTACAAACATACCACAACACGAAAACATGTTAAGAATAAAATGATAACGGTTTAAAACTAAATAATTTACGAAATGTATCGCGCAGATTAAACAATAAGCGCATAATTGTTAAGATAGAAGGGAATCATATAAATTTTAAAACCGTCAATATTAGTACGACTTTTAAAAAAAATTTCACTCTTCATATTCTATTTTAATTTCATTTGCGTTTTTGCAAACATTATTTTAGTAATAAAACATCCTTAATCCTTTTCTTGTAACAGACAAAGCAATACTGACGTACTAAATCAGAAATAATAATAAAACGTTTTATTATTTTGATCGATTATTACATATGATTTATTTTGCCGACCTTATAAATCTGTTCAATATGTTATAGTTTTCGGAATTCTCTCGGATGAAATGTATTCCCTACCGGAAATATATAATATTTTTAATCTATAAGAATGAATATATTTTTAAATATAACCACCGAGCGGAAAGATATTAGCAGTCAAAACACCTTTGAAAAATAAATGGAGAACATTGAAATATAATGTAAGTTTTACTCTATGTAAGTAGCATTTTGATATCTCTAAAAAAAGAAAACGCTCGAAAAATGTGTTAAAGGAGAATTTTGAAAATTAGGCGTGTTAACAAATAAAAAATACGGGGTATACGAAAAATTGGGGAAAAAATAAATTTGCGGCAAAAGTTTTGTAAACAGTACTACGTCTGCTGGGTTGGCCGGGTTTTCACGATAAAGCGTTATGTAGAAGATAATAAATAACTTTACGGTAATTCATAGATTAGACGAAAGAAGTGATCGATTTAATATTTCAAAATTAGTAAATGGAATCGATAATTTGATGGAGTTTAAAATTTACTTATATATCGTAACATTTATTAATTAAAAACGACAAAAAAAGTACTGCAGCAAGGTTGTTTTGTAAACTAGTTGGATCGTTTCTGTTACCTAACGCAAATCTTTTTGTACTAGCAAAAGCAGATAAAAATATCATTATATTTTCTCAGTAACAGTTATAATGTTAAATCGGGAACGTGTTATCTGATAATGGTTTGCTAATTCAACTTAATTACATTTTTGACATCACATATTGTTATAAATACGGAAGGATCTAGTTGTTCCCCGTAATTTTTATTTTTTGAATTCCATTAAGAAGAAGAATACTTTACGTAAAACTCTCATCTTATACCGTCAAGTGTTTCTTATACCGTCAAATCCTAGGTATACTAGTAATTTTTTATTAAAAAAAAAAATCAACAAATTTTGTGCGCTTCCACTCTACAAAAGTTGAAAATATTTTCTTGTACGAACTAAAGGAAATATTGTGATCGCGAAAAATTTCGGTTTTCATATTTCAACGGAAATATTCATTTTGACCATTCCCGAATCTATTTTGACCAGTTTCGACGTGACGTCTGTACGTACGTATATATCTCGAATAATTCAAAAACGATTAGCCGTATGATGTTGAAATTTTGGATTTAGAAAATCTTGAAATTTTGGTCGTAACATCCAGTTCTGCACCTCTCCTTTTGAAAGCAATCGACTGAACCAAAAGTTTAAAAATCCAAAAAAATTTGGATTTGAACTTTTTCTTAACTGCAGTAATAAGCCCTCATCGACAAATTTTCAACAATATATAATAAGCGGTACTTATATTCATCGGTTGCAGAATTATAGCAAAATAAAATTTTAATTAAGGAAAAATTTAGATCGATGGGGAGGCACATCGGTTCGAATCAAGATTTCATCTCCTTTTTTTGTTAACTTTTTTTTTAATTTAAATATATTGATTTATTAATAATTCAATAATCATCGTACAAAAAAAATATGAAAAAATATCACAAGTTATTAATGAAATAAAATTTTATGTACTTTTCACTTAAAAAGTACGAGTATATGTAAAATAGACTTTCTTATACGCCCATTAATAGGCGTACAAGGAAGTCGTATGGTGCCCACATCAGATTTTATTATGCTTAAAAAAGGATATTAATAATACTTTTTGCAAAGATGTATCTTTAGTAAAATATTGGTGATCGTTTCTACAAAAGTTAGACGATAAGATAAATTACTGAAAATATTTTTAAATAAATAATTTAAAGAAAATCCGCATATAAAACTTAAGATAAAAAAATAATACAATTCTTTCCAAGGTTTCATACAATATTGGTTTTCAGAAATTTACAGCGATCTTTTACTTATTAAACCGGTTTTAAATTTTCATTTTCAATTTAAAAAAGAAATAATAAAAACAAAAGAAAAAGATAACAGATATTTACTTAGAAAAAAAAAATATTAATGAAAATTAATTAATTTATTACACATTATTCCTAAAATTAACACATACAAGTTCACGTTAAGCATTTTTATTAATCTAAAGGTTTTTTTTTAAATTTTTGTACGAACGTATATCATTAATACAAACTACTACAATAAATAAACAAAATTAAAATAATTTAAAAAATCTTCCGCAATTCTGTGTAAGAAGATCAATTTAATTTGGCTTTAATATTTTTAAAAATTCAGTTTAATATCGCTAACAACAGTTACCGCAGATAAAGACACGTGAACGTTCCAAGTCGTACCACCATAACGAACCACGCTTCTAAGTCCCTCCGCTCAATTTTTTCTACCTAATCAAACGTAACTCAAGAACGACCGACCGATCTTCATTAAATTTTCACAAGTTCGACTTTTGATACGCTGCTAGAGCATATATAAATTTCAACAAAAACGATAAAGTAGTTACGGAGATTTTCGAGCCACAAAATTTTTAATTTTGTGGCCTGTAGATATATAAGGCTATATATATTAGGCTGTAGATATATTAGGCCTATAGATATATAAGGAAACCCCAATTTAAGTGAACGGTGTTTTGCGTACTCCACATACCTCAAAACGCAAAGAAAATTTATTTTCACTCCTCTACTTCACACGACCGAAAGTACATTTTTTCGAAACATCGGTAAAAACAAACAAATTTAATGTAATCGTACAACATTTTTCTTAGGATAAAAGAAGTAATAAAATTAATAATAATTAATTTTTGCCAATTTTTCGCGTACTTTTTACATCCTACTCGAATTATATTTGAAACATAATATTATGAAAAATATCGAAAGGAAAAATCTAATATAATCACTGTAGAAGTTGACTTTAGTTTATATTTAAAACGATGACAAAAACTAATCTAGTTATTGTTATTAATTCGAGTATATAGGTAGCGACTGTGAAGAAACTATATCTGATGCGAAACTGCGTGCCGCAGCGCACGTGTGAGATTATCTCGCTGATACTGTCTAATGAAATCTCGGCTTACGTTCATCGGCTACTCAACTTTGAACCTCCCTCCAATCGCATAGTGAGAGTTAGTTTACGCTCTTCACGATCCGTATTATTAATAAAAAATAAATTAACTATCGCTTACCGTCACTTTTTAAGACAGATCTTCATATAACTGAATTTATTTACCTGTAACAAAGAAAACAAAATTACAATTTTAACGTAAGTTTCTAAACATCTAGGATTTTTATTAACGATATTGCGATCCGGTACAAACAAATTTCGGGACAATCGCATGTTATAATCTGGAAACAATAATACTGTAAGCAGCACCCCGGAAATCTTATATATTAAAAGAATCGGGCTAAAAATCTATTTCCACTCTACTAAAACCCATTCCATTTACGACACGTCTCACCACAACCCCCTTGTCTTTCTCTTTCCTTTTTATACCGTAGGTAAAATGCGCGCTCAAAACCTATTTCCACTTCGTGTGGACGTTCTACTGGACGAATCGGGCTGATTTTTTTTTTATTCTGCTCGAAATGACTAATAGATATGTCATCGAGCGTCACCGGATCCCAAACTTGAGTCTTCTGAGAAATTAAAAAAAAAACAATTTATTACTTAATTATCACTCGTAGGAAAATCACCGTGAAGGTCTGTCGATGCTTGATGACATACCTGCTGGCCATTTCGAGCAGAATAAATAAAAATCAGTCCGATCCGTCTAGTAGAACGTCCGCACGGAGTGTTAATAGGTTTTGAGCGTGCATTTTACCTGCGGTAGAAAAAGGAAAGAGAAAGATAAGGGGGTTGCGGTGAGACGTGTCGTAAATGGAATGAGTTTTTAACCGATTTTTAAAAATATATGTAATTACTTTGTAATAATAAAGCGGCGGAGCAGCACGGATCCACCAGGTTTGTACTTTTTTAAATACATAACGTTACTTTATTAAAATGTTTAATTTGTTTTTTTTCTAAATAAGGATAGGCAAAAAACAATTTTACCTGCACGAGAAAAAGATTTTATTCTCATTTTTTTAAAAATAAGTTTTATTATCGGTAATAACAGAACAGACACGTAACCGTCAGACTGCATAAATTTTGCCGATGAAACAATTTAAACCAAATTTCAGTTATTTACTAACCGATTTTAATAAATAAGGTGTCGTTATTTTCAAAATAAACGGCTTAACGATTTAATAAATCATAATTCCGTAAAACTAATATTTATGTTTATTTATTAACGGTTTTAAAAAATTTTAACTACCACCATTTTGTAATTTTTCAAAAGTTTATTTTGATGTCGTTGTCGATTAACGTACACCAAATTTCATTAAAAAAAATATCTCAATCCGATCTTAAAATATACATTTTTATTAATAAACACAAAACGGCAGACAGAAGGAAAATTAAGCGAGATATGGAATGAGTCCGCATGAACACGTTTTTGTTTATTTTGATTTCCTAAATCGTGCACTTAAGTTTGGCCATCAGCTCCTCGGGACTTCTGTATATATGTTATAAAATAAGTGAAATAAATTCAGCTGTTGTTCCAAACGCGAAAATAAAAAAAAAGGTCTTAAAACATAGGTCCGGTAACTATTCTGATTTTTAGTTATAATTCCAAATTAAAAGGTAAATTTGTCGGTTTCATATAGTTTCCGATCTGAAATTAACTTTTAAAAATAACTTAAGTAAATTATTATAAATGATAGATAATCGGTGCAAAAAACACGTTTAGATTTAATATACGTTAACTTCGTCGCATCTATTTGCAAGAAAATTTGTTGAAAATTTAAACGGATAAATATATGTTCTGTACACGATGAAGAGCTTAAGAAATTTGACTTTTATTAAAAATCAAAACGTTATTTTTTTAAGAAAAAAAAACGGTTATTGTAGACTTTCATTCCGTAAGAATCGACTGTTGTACGTTCGCGTTTATGAAGTCTACATTCTCCTTGTTGAAAAGTCTCTGCGGAAATATTTACGGCATTTAGTCTCCATTTTTCATTACACGGTCATTTCTTACTCGGCAACTTCCTTGAAACGTCGCCGTCTCATTTGAGCAGCGCGTTTAGTTAGCCTATCCGTATTTTAATTATACAATAATATATACATATTAAATATAATATATTACAATTGTACTACATTAAACGTTTTATAAATAGTTAAGTACTATATACCGCTAAAAATCGGGTGAAATAAAATAATTAAAAAATAAAAACGGTAATAAAAAATAACAAATAATTATATTTTTATTTATTATATAACGGAAAAAAGTGTAGTAAAGAGATTCAAATAATTGTATTCTTATTTATTAACTAAAGTAAAAGTATTTACAACAAATAACTATTTTTCAAGTCGGTGCCAGCCAACACAAGATTAACATAAAATTACGAAAATTTAATACCTTAATCGACCGCTAGGCGACAAAGCGCCTAAACGGGATTCAAACATGTTAAATGGGATCTCAAGAGCGTATAAAAGAGAGCGTCTCACGATCGTACTTCATCTTGAGTTCGCCGAGGTGATAATATATGTATCTAAGCATCTATAAAGTATTCCTATATAGTATTTTTGATGTCGCATTTTACGTTACATTATATTTTTTTAAATCTCATTTCGTTATAATAAAACTTCTATTATCAATTTTGCATCGTTTCAAATAGGATTTGTATTAAATAGATCATAGGGGTTTTTTTTTTGTTAAACATATGTTGGCCGGTACGGGCTTCAAAAACAGTTAGTTTGTTGTAAATACTTTTACTTTAGTTAATAAATAAGAATACAATTATTTGAATCTCTTTACTACACTTTTTTTTTATTAACGGTCTAAATAATAAATAAAAGAGAATGAATAACGAACAAGGACATTTCTTATATTAGTGGGATCGGGTTAAGGGGAAGGGGAATGCTATACGTAGGCTTGCCGGTCTGCCGGTCTGGTCTACACACCTACTAGTATAAGACTCGAGGGAACCGTAAATTGATGTAGACATCAACACGACAACCGATAAAAATAAAGTAAAGAAAAAAAAATAGACGCCTGGTTTCTAAAATATTCACGAAAGTAAACTAAAATCGATGGCCTTATACGCGATAACTTGTCTCGTAAACCGTATCTTAACACCTAATCTGATTAGACGCTACTAATACAAAGTACCCGTAAACCCCCTTCCGCTTTTATTTATAATTTATATTACATCATTAATAAACACCGCAAATATATTACCAAACACTCTAATGTTTCGTCTGGACAAATTAATATCTTTACTTAAATCTCAGGATAGATAATAGCAAAAAATTTAAACAAATCCAACTTTGTACAAATTTTCAGCAAAATATTTCGTACAAAAACAAAATAAAGTATTACTTTATGTATATATTTATTTATACAGTTTTAATCGCTTTTAATATATTTCTCTTCCTGTTATCAGTCAAAACTATTACCCGACAAATGAAATTTCATAAGGTTTCAACGTTAAAAAAATAGATCCTTTAAATTGTAATCGGTATAAAGTAATGCACATCGTATAGATCGAGTTTGGAACGGGTACATTATACTACATTAAAGACAAATAAAAGGTACGCCCCCGATATTTGCGTGGACAGACCGAGGGAAAACCTTTAACAGAACAGCATCACAAAAAAAAAATTCACAATAAAATGTTAAAACTAGATGCGATGAAAGTCCGTATAAATTATTTAAAATGTAAACGCTACGTGAAGATATTAAAATACGGAAACTTGCTACAGAAATAAATAAAAATTAAGAAGACGTTAACGAAAATCGTTTGAGTACTAGTAATGTACTTCTTGAACCGGATGCAGAAAACAACGATTTTTTTTTAATTAGCGTCGCTTAAAAATTCATAGACGGTAAATACTGTTTCTGTAAAAGAAAATCTATTAATTGCATTTAAATAAATCGGTAAGAAGGATTTTACACCGGTTCCGTAATTTATTAGGAAAGCTAACAACAAAGTTTCAGCAACAACTGTGGGTTGCTTCTGAGGCACGGCTTACATACACAACTTAATATATAATTTTGTGTAAATATATTTTTTCATTTATTTAAATCAACGATTCTAACAAAAGCGCGCTCGCATACCGTATTTTATTCGCGCGGGTATGAGGGTATCAGCGACCACGGTCGGCACTAACTAATGTAATTTCACAACTTACATAGAAAAAATTTCGCTTGTACGGTCAGCAGACCGGTGTAGCCGCAAAGCTTAATGCACCAGGTACCGAATGGACCGGGCGATCGAGTTCGCAACCCGGCCAGACAGTCATAAGAAAGCTACCTATTGTAACGGGTACCGTGAATCGAGTTCCCGGAAATTTCGACATACATTCGCGTTTCACATCCCCCAGACCGTAAACCACCGTCAGTTCAAAAGTTTATATATAAATTTACATATAAATATATTTCACTTTCTTAGACACGATAACTGCTATAATTTTGCGCCAATCGCTTTCAAATTTATACATAAAATATAACGACCCAAAATTTCGGTCCGGTTGGTTAACGGTTAAAATCGGACGATGGGAGCGGAAATGGAAGGGCTTTTTCGAAAAAGAAACAAAATATCGCTATAACTTTCTTATTAAATAAAATATCGAATTCGTTTAAAGTTGCTACTATTTTTTTGGATAAGGGCTTAAAACTTACGTACGTAAAGTTTTTTGATATCGCCAACCACTGGCCCATGGGGTGGAAAAATGGAGTTTCGAAGCCAAAAAATATCATCTTTCCTTTAATAGGCGCAGTATCGAATCGGTTTAAAGTGGTCGTTAATCGTTTAAAATTACCTAAAGCCTTTGTCAGCAACAATTTTTGATGACCAACCCTTACGACAAGGGATCCCCAAAATTTTGCCGGAATTGTAAGGAGATGCCGGACTTGTATGGTAAACATGGGAAACTTTTTTTTTTTACAATTTAAACGTTGTTTATTTATTTAATTTTTCCGCTCACCCGTGACGTCACAACAGTGGCGACTTCAACAGCATTTGTTTGGGGTGGTGTGCGTAATGTAAATATTTTTATTTTTTAATTGTTCAAAAATCTGCCTAAGAACTTAATTAGGCGAAATCTCGAGATACTGAGGGTGACCTTGCTCTACAATATCACCCCCTTGAAATTGAAAATATAACTGCATCAATGCCCCACATAGATGTAATCTGACTGAGTTTGGTGAAAATCGGTCTAGTAGTTCCGGTGATACAAGGTAATTTAGAGGCCGACACCGAACACACACACGCACATTAACATCGAGAAAATCTCCATCCGGGTTTTTGGGTTCGTTAGGTGTTAAAACGTCAAGATCCTATGAAAACCGCATATGCCGATGTTGGACGGATTACAATACTTCTAGATAGCGCTATCTACGTAGATGGGAAAGTAAAAACGGCGTTGAAGCATAATAAGACTTTCTCGTAAGTTGAGTTACACGAAAACAGTTTGGTCGTCCGATTTCATAGAGATGCATATTAAGAATAAATTCACTAATGTTTTTAACAAACATTGAACATCAAAGTCAAAAAAAAGATGATAATAATAAGCTACATAATAATTGAAATAAAAGCCTAGGGGCCTAGGAGGGGTCGCCATCTTCCTAATTAAAAAAGTAAATATGTAGAAAAACAACGGGTTTTTTTTTAACTAAATCAAAATTTAAAACAACCGATCTAAAATATTATTTTAAAATGTTAGGAAATGAATTTATCCTCTTCGGCTTTAAAAAAAAATAATAAAAGTAATAATTCTCTTCTTTTTTTTAATACTGTTTTCAATTCTGTCAACAATTTTATAATTAGAAATAAAGAATATAACATTACTGTTATTTTTACTTTGCGAGTGGAGAAACCTCGTACAACGCATTTGTTCACAGTAGAAAAAGGTAGTTAATCTTTGTTTAACACAACGACTCGTGATCTTCCACATGATTGTGATGAATATGAAGCATCCCGGTCATTATTAATAACAGTTGCTTTTCGCTGATAGTATTGATGTTCACCATTTAACCAGTACCGATGATGAACGGAGTGAAAACGTTATTTGTAGGGCCGAATACCCTTCGAATTTCGGAGCGGGGCTCGTCTTGTTGATATGCTGCAGGTATAATCACTTCGGCCGGCCTCCGTGGCGCGAGTGGTAGCGTCTCGGCCTTTCATCCGGAGGTCCCGGGCTCGAATCCTAGTCAGGCATGACATTTTCACACACGCAACAATCATCTCATCCTCTGAAGGATCTAAGGGTACACTCGGATCTCAATAAAAAAAGAAAATATATATATAATCACTTCAGAAAGCAGAAAGAAGGCCCTGGGAAACCACTTCATTTGTCGAGAGAGTTATATCACATCGCCCGCAACCGTAACCGGTTACGACACTTAATTACCTACATGTGTTACGTAAACGATAACTGCAACGATAGCGATCGCGCAGAAAGTCACTTTCAAAACAACGATATAACCGTTTTCAACAATAACGTTGATCTTCGAGCCAGGCCCGTTAGAAAACCAGAATTAATTAAAAGGAAACGTAGAAATTAATTTAATGATTAAAGGCGACAAAAGTTTATAACGCTTTTGCAAAAAACGTTTAACTTTTAAACGGAGTAACGATAAGAAATATTTAATTATAATTTGAGTAAATTTCGTAAAACTATTTTATGTAAACCGATCTGTCGCATTTAATTGAAGCTTAATTAAAGATTTGGTAGTTTCAATTTCATATGATACGAACAAATATCTTGAAGATCGGAAGTTATTTTAAACAATATACGGTTGTGCTATATCTTTTAACGCTAACCAACGGTAATGAATCGTAACTAAAATGCAGTTTTTTCCTACAAGCGTTTAATTAGAACATCTTTTGTCACGCGGCACACAACCCAGCGACAGAAGAGTACGACCCGTACTTTAACCGACATGAATGGGATAATAGAAGCGACAACCGCGACTCAAATCGGGGAATGGAGGCACACAAAAGAGATAAAACACCAAAGGAAAAAAATCATATTGGGGTCAGATCGGGTGACATCGGAGACCACAAACGATCTCTGTCATTGGATCTTGCCGACCGATCTAAAGGCCTGGGAAAACGATATTCAACGATCCCTGTGGTAAGGAAGTACACCGTCTCGATGCCGACAACATTCTTCAGTCCGACTTCAACTCGAGGAACGACCCGTTCACACAGCATATCCAAATAAGCAACTCCTGTTACGCCTGCTTCGGCGAAAAAGAACGACCCGTTAACTTGTCGGCGGGATATCGCACGGAGAACATCTTATTTTTAGGAATCCCTTTCGGTATACGAGTTCATAAGTATTTTCTGAGTCCAGATTAATGTCCGAATCTGTCCGTAAGTTAACTTATCCATTAAGATGAAAGGTTGTCTCGTCACAAAAAACGATACGATCAAAACAGTCGTAATCTCATCCCGCAAGATCGACGCGTACATAAGTAACATTCTACAGTCGTCACCGGCAACGTTAGTTCGCAGCCGGCCTTCTTAACGATTTATTTAGAAGTACGCAGTAAAAACTTCCTGTCGCGTTGATTTTCTTCGGTTATCTTCGGCCTCGGTCGTACGGACAGCACGTCGAACTGTTACAGATTCGCATTAGCAAACCGCAAAACACAGAAAGTTTTTTTCTGTTTAGGAGTCGTCATCTTTAGAAGCGGTGATGACAAACGGAAGTATAAGGAATCGATTTACGGCCGTGCGTACAACTAAAACCCTCTGCTCTTAGATTCTAGCCGTAAATGATCTCTGTACATCTCAACCAAAAGATATTATTAAAACCCCGATGTTATTTTTTGTAAACCCGGAATAATGTACATAAAAAAACATAATTTCTGTTTTACTTATTTATTTACGTATCGATAAATAAATATAATTCGACTGTTAATCGCCGACTAATCGGTGTAGAGGTTATATTTTGTTTCAAAATCTACCGGTGTTCGATGCGATGCGAACGTACGCCATTTTTACATCGCCTTTATAAAAAATAAGTAAATAAACCGTAAATAGTCGTAGCCTGTTAAAACGAACCTAGAGTTAAAATGATGACGAGTCGTGATGTTTTTCTATTCGACTCTTACCGTGCTGTGCGACTATTCCGGTGTATATAAATTTAATACCTACGGCGTACGTATTACGTACATAACCCGTTACAAACGTAAAAGTAAATATACAGTAATCGTTACAGGAGGACGGACCGCGACGCGACCCAAATCGATTCGATACGAGCTCCAAACCGTATGCGTAAATATAAGTTATATATAAAGAGGATACCCGGTGGAATTGAAATAATTTATAAAACATAATTTCATTTTATTACAGGGCGGCCGCTACCTGCAGTGACTGGACATACGGTACACACAGCTTCTCAACACCGGATGTATAATTATTGAACATCCGGTAAACAGCAAATAGAAGTAAAAACAAAACGGGTTATCTGAATTAATTTTTTTTTTTTAATTTTCAAACGTCTTGGTTCCACGACGGTATACAATAAAGTTATAATATTTAAAAAAAATATAAAAAATTAATACATTAAACGCTTAAAGATTATTAAATCTCATTATGCGACTATCTACTTAGTATAAATCATACGAATTTATTTTAACGCCGTTTAGTGTCGTTACAATTCTTAATTAATGTTTATATCGATCATAAAATTTACTCGGTATATAAAGTAATATATTTTTGGATTTTCTAATAACGCTAGATCAGTTACTAATGTAACGTCTTTTCTCTTTATTAACGTCTTATAAACGTTATTCGACCGGTCGTTGAAGTTTGTTTTTCCTGTATAATAAGATGTAAACTAGACCTTATTTACTTCCTACGTGCTGTATTTCGGGTAAATTTTCAAAAATGTGATTTCTCTTCAAAATTTCAATTAAAACTTTACATAATTTTTAAAATAAAAATCCATATTATATAAAATTTTGTTTGTTATATATGTACTCTACTAAATTCTCTACAAATTTGTATATACGTTTTATTTGTTTATCGGCAATTTAACAAAGTAAGTTTACTATAAACAAACGTGTTTTTCGACTGCAAACGTTTGGGTTTTACGATTTTCTCAAAAACTATTCGAGAAACAGCTGTAAACCCGTTTTTTTTTCAATTTTTCATGTAATACTCCACGTAAAACAATAATTTTGTTGAATAATTTGTATCGTAATTTGAATTGTAAGGTGGTAATTGTAGCTATATTTAATCTTTATAGAAAAAATCTAGGCCAATTCTTTTGTTAGCCGTAATTAAAAAAAAAGCGTTTCCATACTTATGCTTATCAACGCTTTTGATTATTTTCACGAATGGCAGAAATTTCTTGAAATATCCAGTAAAAATAAAATCGTTTTGTCTTTGAATCCCTAAGTCGATTCTGTCTGCGTGTTATCCGTTTTTATAAAATTGATACAAAATCTCAGTATACCTTCGTTACCGGGTTATCTTACTTTAGTACAGGACCGTACACGAACAGAAATATCTTGTTTTAACCGTACACACGGTTTCTAGCCCCAAAAAAACCGGGAAGAAAATTTCAAGACGCGTTTAACACGTAAAAAATAGAAATAAAAATTCATACAAACGAAGAATGGGAAATTGTTCCTTTTTGAAGAAAAAAATATAACTTGCGAAAATTTTCGTCTCGGTTTCTGCTCCGAAGGTAAAATGAAACCGTACTGAAATTCTCTGAAATTAAATTAAGAATAAGTTTGACGGTTTCATACGGTTTTTGATCTGAAAAATTGATTACGATAGTCCTAGAACTGTACGCATTTTTGAGAAATATATTATAAAACGTAAAAAATTGGCGTTAAGAAACATAATTTTTTTTATATGATGTACAATAATTCGTTAGAACTTTTACACGATTTAATTTTGAGAAAACGGATGAAGAACGACAACTAAACGCCAAGAGTTTCAAAACCTGGACTTTTATTGAAAACAGAACAGACAGAAACCTGGCGAAAAATACTTTACTATAATAATTTTAAACTGAAATAAGAATCGTTTAAACGCTGGAAAATATCTAGAAACGAAATCGATTATAGAAATAAAAAGAACTCGATTAAATAATTCGATATCTTAATAGCGTTATTTAAATTTCAGCGTTATAATAAAAATATTAACAAACGAAAATTCATAATTTAGAAATAGTTATTATAAAATCAAACTTGAAATTTTATACCTGACAAGTCGGCATATTAACAGCCGATCAGAAATCAAAATTCGTGTATCGCATCGAACTGAAGCAAATAACACTATTCGAGTATCGCTTTCGAAAAATACCGTTTTAGTTTTCTAACGAAGAATAAGCGGAACGTAAATTTTGTTTACGAATATTGTGATAGAAATACGCTAGCTGAAAACCGTGAATATCTAGAAACATTTCTTACAGAAGATTCCAAATCCGAAAACATTCATTTTATTAATTTAGTTTTTACGGCCGATCGATTTTTTTCATTACGTTCGTGTTCTGTTGAACGTCAAGAACGATATCCTATCGATGAAGAGCAGAAGATAATTCGGCATGTTTATCGTATCCCGGGGCTAAATAACATACGAATTTTAAACAGTAATGGTTTTCGTGCAGTATAAAATGGCGAATTATTTGACCTTTACAGTAGAAATTTGAAATAAACATCATGATCCTCAAAGAAAGAAATATTAATTAATGCAGACGACAGCTCAGTCGTCTTCCTTAAGTTAAGTAAAAAGAAAGACTAGAACAGATAGTTAAAATAACCCACCGGGTTGGTCTAGCGGTTAACGCGTCTTCCCAAATCAGCTGATTTGGAAGTCGAGATTTACAGCGTTCAAGTGCTACTAAAGTCGATTATTTTTATACGGATTTGAGTACTAGATCGTGGATACCGGTGTTCTTTGGCGGTTGGGTTTCAATTAACCACACATCTCAGGAACGGTCGAACTGAGAATGTAGAAGACTACACTTCATTTACACTCATACATATCATCATCTGAAGAATTATCTAAACGTTAGTTACCGGAGGCTAAACCGTTAAAATAAAAAATTATAATATACGGTGCGTCGCTTCTCAATTCCAACAAAACGAAAACCATGTATCCGGTCATTAGAATGTATAAAACTAGCCGTACGTACATATAGTGTACTTATGACCAATTGCTATATCTAAAAAAATATTTAAAAAAAAGAAGAGAATTAATAAACGGGTGATTTAAAAAGGTACACGATTAGCAAAATCGCTTTTCTTTTTATCTCATTTAAAAATTAAAACCAAACGTCAAACAGTAATAACTGAACTTTAATAAAAATTTTACTATTAACGGATGGAGGACAGAAGAGCCCAGGGGACAACGATCGAAAACTGTGAGAAAAAACGAATACATAATAAAATTTAAAAAAAATCCAAATCGTTTTAAACGAAAGGTAAAATAAGTAACCGGATCGATTACACACACCAGTAGGACAAGGACATGTGAAGGATATCTTTTCTTTTAATATTAATCATATAATATACGATTATGTACTGTACTTATACAGTACTGTAGAGGGTTTAACCTATAGGGACAGTTACATTTATGCATTTAATAAAACACAAAAACACACACATAATATTTCATTACAATTTACGTTCTCTATTTAATTATCATAAAATACATTCTTAATCGCATAAAAATTACACAATTAATTACAAAGCCGTGTGGGTAAAAAAACCACAAACGTAAGACAATCGCCAACAAATAATATATTATAATTTAAGTGGGCAGTTTTCGTAGGACGATCGGTCATATTTATAACAGATAATCAATCAAACACCCTAACTGTCCATTTATCAAGAAATATTTAAATCTACAAGATATGACCTTTTTTACATAACCGATGCAATATTCAAATGAATTTACGTGTCCGTATATAAAAGGAAAATTAAAAATTATGTAAGTCACATATTTTAAGAAATTAACTTGTTTCGGTTTATAATACGAACAGTTAAATATATATAAACTAGTATCTTTAAAATTTTTCCTTATATGAGCATTTATTTACTTTCATTTTCAGTCACTCCATCATCCTCTTTCACTCTCTCTCTCTCTCCATATATATATATATAAATATTAACTTCAGTGTAATTTGTTGAAGTAAGTTTATTTTCCTCTTGATTCAATAGAATTAAATATAATACAAAGACATATTTTACTTAAAAATATTAAGTTTATTAATTTCTCGGGTTAACCAATCAACTATACAAACTTATAAATTAAATTAACTTAGAATTCTTTACGCTTCGTTAGGATACACATCCATACACACATCATATACAGTTATTGAATTAAGTATGAATGTGTATTGTCACCTACGGAAGCTTAGAGAATTCTAAATGAATTTAATTTATAAGTTTGTGTAGTTGACTGATTAACCCCAAAAATTAATAAACACAATATTTTTAAGTAAAATATATATATATATATATATATATATAAATTACATGCACATACATACAAAATGTATTCTGAAAACATTGTTGGGGTTTTAAACAGTCATGACAAAGACGTGAAGAATATATCATGAAACATGAAGAGAAGCTGCCTAAGTTCCGATAAGTAAACATGTTCTAATAGCAGTGCATGCACGCTGTAAAATGAGAGAAACGGGCGGCCTACTGTTGCGGTCACGTCCAAGACGACCGTCAGTGTCGTACAGATGAGACCGTTAAAGCCGTGCGAACAAGTCGTTTAACCGCGGTAGCGTGTCGTATTTAGCGTTAGGCGACACCACTATGTCGAGAAATTTTGAATTTAAAAATAAATTTCACGCCGTTCAGAAAATCCCTATATATAACCTAATTTATACTCATTATTTGAGACAGACTATACCGTAAATGCAAGCAATAACGGTGAGTTTTATTATTCTTCCTGCCGATAGTTTTTTTGTGACGGTGAACACTTACAACGACGCTTAACTGACTCTTTCCACCGGCAATAAACAGTGCTCGTTGCTGTCATTTTCAGGAATTTATTCCTCGGCGTAAGATTTTTAAAGACTGAGGGAAACCTTTGAAAACCAGCTTACACAAAATAAGAAAGAATGTTTTAAGAAGTTAATGAAAGACCACCCTAAATGCTTTACAAACTTAAGTAACAAAATACTTCCCCTATCTTGCCCGTTTCAAAGTTAGAATAGATAATTTTTCCTTTTGGTATATCTTGTGAGATCAACATACAAAATACCACTAACCTAACCGTCAATGAAAAAAAAATCGTTTAACTTGTCGTGCTATTCTATTACGAAAGCAATCCTTTTGTATTTACAATGCTTTTGGAACAATGAAATACACATTATAAAAAAGCGATAACGCGCGTATACGCATAAGCTGCGTATAAGAGCGAGAAAGAGAGCGTGCGCTTACTAACACGCATATCCCGGACATGGATGCTTGGCTAGATCGCTCTCATGGCGAATTAGATTTACCACACAACGCAACTCATGTCGGGACATGGTGCGTATGAACAACACCTGGATAGGTTTGGCAGGAGAGAGTCACCCGTCTGCTGTTATTGCGATGCGGTTGACGATGCCGAACACACTATTTTCGTGAACAGACGACGGGAGGAAAATCGTATAAATGCAGGACGGATACATACCGGACCGGAGCAGGTCTCGGAGTGGATCTTGGCTATGTCCGGGAACCGGCATAATTTTGCAATATTTGCAAGAGCGGTCCTCAGAATAAAAGAAGATGATGCAAGACGACCGGGATACTGAGGGTTTTAGTTTATAGCAGGGCAGGGCGGACAGCCTCGTTCCTGAGAGCTCACATGCCCTGGTGTGTGTGGGTTCCTGTGATAGAGCGGGGACTCCTGGGGTCCGTTGGGTGTGGATTAATGAAAAGTCCGAGACCCGGCCGGCGGTGTGGGTTCCCGGATACGTTTCGGCTCCTGCGCCATCGGTTTGAGGCTGGCCTTTTGCCAGCCTCAAACTGTCTCGGGTCTCGAAGACCGAGATCCGGTCTCCGGATCTCGGTCTCCGGCGGAGGGGCTGGGAACATAGCCGGGCCTGGTTTCTTCCTTCGGAGATTAGAGGCAGGCGATTAAAAGATCCAGAAAGGACACGTCCCCGAGCCGAGTATACTTAATTGGACGCCCGACTCGGGAATGTAGAGGGGGAAAAAGAAAAAAAAAGCTCTTTCTACGATGAAAATAGTAAAATTTAAACAAAGAAACAGACAGGTACATTTGAAGATGATTTGCGTGTTGGAATGCACATTAATTTCGACTTCCATAGAAGTGTGTTCCGGTCTGTGAAACGTTAATTAATTTTGAGACTTCAATTAATTTTAGTGGGGAGTTTAAAAAAAAAACACAACAATAACATATATATTTTTAATCGGACTTCCGCTATAGATAGGCCGGTATTGGAAGCACTTACATTTGTCTTTCTCTGACGCCGTTCTACACGCAGCTCGTATGTAAAAGAATGCGCCCGCTTGCCGGTTAACATCGGTCTACGTACACTGGATATCTGAAGTTTATAATTATTGTTAATAAAAAAACAGATACGTGTCGCAATGAAATGTGTCGTCGGAAAAAAAATGGCTGAGAATCGCCGATTTGCCGGTTATAAAATTCAGGTATTATATAAAATTATTAACAGATTCGGTACTAATATTCCGGATCGACGGGGAGTTTTTAGAGGAGTTTATTTTCAGCGACGAAGCTATGTTACACGTTTGGACATCAACGTATCGGCGTAACGTTCAAATGTCGGGTACTGAATCTCCTCACGCCATTATGGAGCATTAATATGAAAGCCAAAAAGTTACTGCGTGGTACGCGATCGAGCAAGACAGAGTTGTCGGTCTCTTTTTTAAATGAAAAACATATAACGGGAAATGAATTCCTAGACATGTCAGGAGAGTACGCTGCCCCGAATACCGAATAGATTTCATTCTCCAATTAGACGAACCTGTTCCACATTCGTACGCGATTATTTAAACCAAACATTTCCTCCACGATGGATCGAACGAGTAGGTACGGATAATCTAATATTGGCAGCCTCCAGAGCTTACTTCTACTGACTTATATTTACGGGACTATATAAAGACAGAAGTACTGTCGGTTCAGTGAAGCCGGTTTCACTCTCTATAGCGTACAAGAAGATGAAAATCGTCTCCGTGACTACAACGAACGTAAACTACACCCTACCGGCCGAATAAGATCTTGGAGAGTTTTCATATTTCAGGAGTCTGTTATATTTTTGTTCCAAAACTATGACTTTTTGAAACCCCACTATTATTTTATAGACACCCATATCTATTGTATATATGTATATTACCTATTACATAAAAATCCAATGATTTCTGCGAGTCTGCTACTCTTTTACGCAAACAAACCGGGGCTAATATAAACATACCCCTGACCGGCTAATATATGTAAATAATTAAACGCTGTGTCTTATCTTATATACGAAAACCGTAGGTTTATTCCGGACAACAATTATTTGGCACGTTTTACTATCGCAGAAGAATTTTACCTAAACGAACCGGGTCGTCGCGTCGCTTAAAACAAGACGGGTAAGGATGTACGATTAGATTTCTGCGACCCATGTAATTACGACAGTGAAATAAAAATGTAAAATTTGACGATTTTTTTTTGATAAAACATACAAAGTAAACAAAAACTGTTCAAATGAGAAAAATAATATAGAATATTTTTTATTAAACACCGTCGATAAAATTGAATTAATAATAAACTAGAAACGGAGTATTTATTTATTTATTTTGTTATCGGCTATCCTAAAGCGATATAACAATAAATGAAGTTTTCTTTAATTATACAATATTTGTTACATAATTAAAAACGATATTAATTTATAATAATACAAAATGTAAAAAATAATAAATTATTTTGTAGTAAATTAAATTTCATAATTTCCACAGGATGAGATAATTAAATACATACACGATTAATTGAATCGTAAAAATAAACTAATTACCATCAGTATTAAAATTTTAATCCTAACAAATAGCAACATTTGTGATTTCTAGGATTACATACATATAGACTCATCGTCCGAATTACGTCACTCCTCACTTTTTAACTTGTTTAATTCACATTAAAAAAAAAAATCATGAAATTTCAAATCGCAAAAAATGTCTATTACCGTTATTCAAAATAAGAAACAGAAAAAATGTGAAAATTACAGAAGGATGTGTTAGTGTATTTAAAAATAAAAGCAAAGATACCAATAGAAAGTTGTCGTTACACTTAAGCCTTAAGTTGTGCTTCGAAAACGAAGAACGATTTACATTTTTTTTAATTACAGTAATTTAATTTAAACTATATTTAAAGAAATAATAAAAATATATTTAAAAAGAAAGTACTACAATTTATTTAATTAAAATTGAATTTTTCCCCCTAATGTGTACGTTGCAATCTGTTCAACTTGTCGAGAGTTGTAAGGTTCAAATCCTAGTAAAGGCGGTTACTTTTATAACGATTTGAATACTAGATCGTGGATACCGGGGTTCTTTGACGGTAGGATTTCAATTAACTACACATCTCAGGAACGGTCGACTAAAACTACACTTCATTGGACTCTGCGGGGGGGGGGGGAGTTACTTATTGTTCGCTAATTGTACACGTTACAAAAAAAAGTATATTTATTTTTTTAATTAAAATTATGTATCGCATTACAAAATCAAAAACAAAGGATGATTAAGGTACAAAATATCCTAAATAAATAGCATTTAAATTAAAAAACAAAACAAATACATGACGTTTGTTTCAGATATCAAAGTAATTTCAAATATCGTAATTAAAAAAAATAATATACAAAATAAGAATATAATCTCAGATTAAACCCTTCTTTATCATTTTTTACGCAACATTTTAGACCTATTCTACAACGAAATGCGAAAATAGGGGTCAAATATGTCCCCTCGATCACGTACTCAAAATTTTCGCGTTCAATTTAAAATAATACATTAAAGAAGTCAAATAGGTCATTATTGATATAAAATTATGAGTTCTTTTGGCGATAAAAGTATTAAATTTAGACACATTGAACGATAAATTTTTAGAAGGTAGTGAAATTTTTGAAGTGTTTTACAAATTTCTATCTCTACAATGATAAATCAAGCATACATAGCAATTAAAGTCACAATACGACTTGACTTAAGCGATTTTAAAACTACGCTTAAAATCAAGATAAAATGGGTCATATACTAGAAAGTCAAAAATGTTTGTAAATATGAAGGATAGGCAAATTAGATTAAGAATGTCCAAATGCGATTATTTTAAAAGTATTGCTACTTCCAGCCGAGATATTTTTAAAATATTAAAATTGTATATTTGGGATTTCCGGAGATAGGGGGCAAAATTTTTGTTTTGTTTAAATTTTATGTACTCCCTAAGCGCTAAATTGTTTTTCAAACCGCTTAAGTAAAAAGTCAAAAAAGAAATTCCACACTTCCTTCGAAGATTTGAACACGATTAATGACCCGTATATAAATAAAACTACTGAACATATCGAAGTCGGTTCGAACCCTCTCAAAATATTTAGCGTAAAGCAGTGCAAAATAAATACATTCATCCGAATAAATCTGTTTTTTTAGTAATAATGTAAACCTTAGCGAGTGAAAAGTCGAGATTTATCAAAAACTACCTAGGCGATTGAGGTTTTCACAGAACTATCGTACTTTTCAGAGCGATTCAAGAAGCGCGTAACAAAGTTTCGGACATCTTTCACCGGTGAAAATAAAGAAGAAAGTTCATATAAACATACTTCAGGTTTGAAAACGCTTTGTTAGCCGGTGTTTGCCCCGATTTCTGCGTCTTCGGTAAAAAAAACCTGACCGTAATTCTTGGGATCCAACTTAGGAGTAATAACGGTTTTATATGAAATCTGACCTGAAAAATTGAAAAAAAAGTCCCAGAACTAAATTTTTAGTAATCTTCGAGAAATCTGAATAAAATAAAAAAGATTGCTGTCGAAAAACGTATTATTTTATTTACACAAATATTGTAGAGAATTTGATTCCGAGTAAAAAGTTACGAATAAAGTTCACAAAAAGCAAATACAAACGTACGAATTTCGAAGTTTATTAAAAAAGACAGCGCAACAGAAATTCTACTATAACAATTTCAAAAAATAAAACATTGAAGGCGCGTGATAAACGTAGATTTAAATTATTTTATTTTATTTGGGGCGCGCAAGGAACGAAGTTTTCTTCATCAGAGAATACGGCATCGGCAAATCTCAATCTTTCATCCGAAGGTTTCGAGTTCAAGATCTAATACGTTGTGGCATTTTCTTTTACGCGCATCAAAGCGACTATTATTGTATCTCTTCTTTCAAAAAATCATTAGAGATATTGCTCGGATAGGATGTTCTGAATGATCAAAAAACTTCTAATAGAACTAAAAAAAAGTGTCTAGAAAAGATAATTACTTTCAACAAATAAACAAAGACAATAAAATTATTTTTTACGTGAATTTTAAATTAGAACATTTATTGATCGAATGCAGAATTTATTGTTAAATTGAAAAGTTTAACCTTTGACTTTTCAATTTCATAATGTGAAATACAAAAGTCAAAGGTTGAATAATTTTTCAACGGACAAATATTCGAAGCCGTGGCACTATGAATCGCTTAGCAAAACCGCCTCGGGTAGGTCACAATATGAAACTGAACTGCCCTTTGATACGGGCAATTTAAAAACGAATTGTTTTAAAACGTCAATCTATCTACAACGACTACCAATTAATTTTCTATTACAACAATTATTTGTCTGTGAATACGGTATCATTGTCATCGTTCGATGTTACGTGGGCTTTCAGTTTCTTTTGCGATTCGAAAAATAAAAAAAAACGTTTTTAGTTTATTTTAAAATCCTTATTTAAGGATCGTTTCATTATATAAAGATGTTTAAAAAGAGAACGCAGAAAAAAATTAGCAGGGAAAGGAAATCGGAAAAGGAGAATGTAATGGAAGTAATAATACCGACGATAAGCAATTAAGCGGTCAATTAATTTGCACTATCGTAATTAGTCTGTGCTAATTGCAGGTGCAATCTGCACTCGCCGTTCTATAACATCGGCTACCCTTCCTTCCTTCCTTTATTACGCACGCAAATTCGGTAAAATTAGCAGCGACAAAACCACCTCATACCCGAATCAAGAACGGCCACAGTCGGTCGACGATAACAGAACACCGTTTACTAAACACTATATATTACGATAACTGCACGTTGCAGTACAAATTTCCCTCGATGTACAATACAGCATAATATCGTCGTATATTGCAGGCTAAATCACTAAACGCCCCGATCTTATTACCAGAACGTTACGCTATACGAACGAACAACCGTCGAAAATAATTAATCGTACTATTTAACGAATCTGTGTTACCGCATCAAAAAGAACGATCGATGAAAGATTTACAAGTGAAATAATAGCAAATAAAAAAAACGAGCTTTATTAATTAAAAAGGAAAATAATCAACAAGAGGGGAAATTTAACGAATGTAATTTTTTTTGTTTAGAACATACAACCCGCATTCTAACGTTTATCTCCCGCAACCTGTCAAACAACAAACTTCCGATAACAAAAGCTATAATGTTTTTATAACGTTTTCATTTTATAAATTAATCATCACCCGTCTCCCGCTGCCGGCATTACTATTCACGACCGTCTAAATTACTGACAATAATATTACAATATACAACTGATGGAAGTCAATTTTTATTACATATTTTACGATAAATCTGCTTATTTTAGTACAAATATTAAAAACTCACTAACACAATGATATTTTAATATAGATTTGAAAATGTTTCGCCATCATGAGGTAAAGCCCTTTGTAAAAAAACAGGAATAGAACAAACAATTTTTTTCTGCTTTTAAACCGAAATTTGTCGCTTAAAAGATACTTTTGCTCACCGTGAAAGTAATAATTTTTATTATAAGACCAGTCCCTTTAGTGAATCGAGTAAAAATGCCAGTTACAGGACCGAATTTCATTTGAAGTTCGGAGATCTAGGCTTGTTGAAATAGCCTATTTCAGCAGGTTCGGCTCGGATAAGTAAAAGAAACCCCTTCGCTGCACAATTTCTTTCCTAAATAACTGTCGAGTATGATATTTGTTATTCTTGAAAACATCTTCTTAAAATTCAGGAGTTGTTTTTATCGATGTCAGCTTGCCTAGAACCGTCATTTATTAAGCCACCTAAAAGGGAGGTTTTCAAATTCTTTATTATACAGAGGTTTTATCAACGATTTTTGACGCGTGCTTTTCGTAAATTGCTTCCTATGTAGCGTTGCAAATTTATTTTCGTCGGAAAAGAAACAAGATTCCTTGTGAATATTTTAAGGTAAAACTTAAAGTTACAGTTATTAACTTTTTTTTTTTTTGTTTAACCTCCGGTTCTACTCTTAGGTATTGCTTCAGACGATGAGACGAATGATTCGAACCCGGGACCTCCGGATGAAGTTCGAATAGATAAGGCCACCTTTTTGGAGAGTTAGTTATTAAAGTAATAAATCTTTACGGTAACTTTCAGTTATTAAGATTAAACGTTTAATTATAATGATAACAAACACAAAACGTAAGCGTTTAGAAAAAAATCTGTTAAGCCTTTCTCGGATAATGTCGATAAAACGGGAAAATTTCCTTCGGTTCTGTATTAGACGCAATATTTATAATTTAAGGTATTGTAACAATATACTCGTAATATTTCAACAGGAATCCTCATTAACTAAATCATAAAAAACTAATTCCAATAACGACGAAGAGGATAGGACCAGTCTTTTGATATTAACAAAAAAAAGTTTATTTTTACCACTCGCTTAAAATTATGTAAGGTTCAGTTCTATTGCAATTATTATTAAATGATTTCTAATATCTGTCTCTGTCCGGTCAGAAATGGAATTTTTCACTCGCTACAAAATTCATAATCATTCATCGGCAACTGTTATTACGGTACTACAATAAAACTATCAAAATAATAATGCGGTAAGAGATAAATTAAGAGCACGATGAAACTTTGGGAACACGTTAAAGTTTACTCTCTGACGTGTAATTTAAGAAATTTAAGAATCCCGAGTCCCTCATGAAGTCAGTATTTTTTTTTATTAAGGATTGAAGAAGGGTCAAAACATTTTCGCCGCGAATAACTCAAAAACCATAAATTCTAGATAAGACACGTGTTTTTTCTTTCTAAAAAGTAGAGCAAAAAAATTATTGGAGCGACATTGAAGATCAAAATCGACCGAGTTATAATCCTCTGAATTATATGTCCTTTTTAAACCGCTAAAAACAGCCACATTTTCACGCTTAGTTTTGCAAATCACGTTTACACAAAAGCCTTGGATCCAAAAATGCTACAGAAAAAGATTATAAGGTTTTCAATTACGATTTTCAAAGGAAAGGTAATAATTTACTACCCTTGGGACATATTTGTCGAGATAAATGATGACGCTCTTTAACTCTGTTATCTGACTGCCGTTGACGGATTTAAAAAAAAATAATTTGATAGAAATCATTCTGCAAATTTTAAGTCATTTCCTCGATCCGTGGAATATTTTTATTTATACGAGCGCAAATGAAAACAACACAAACACACATATTTTTATAAACGGGTTTTTGCCGGATCTCGACGTTTCAAGATCTCATGAGTCAGAAAACGAAAAAAAAATATATATATTTGTATATTTATATACAAATGCGGTCGGCAAGAAAGTAATTTCGGTTTTCACAAACAGACAGCTTTATGTTCGTTTTGAAAGATTTCTGTCAACGATATGATTTTTTTTTGGCATTTGGTAGCTGTCACTTTTAGCCTACTTTAGAAGAAAATTGCGCGTAACTCCGTTTGCATCTATTAATTTACGGTCAGCTTTAACAAGGAGTGCAAAAAAGAACCTTTCCGATACATTTTATTTCTTTATTTTCATACAGGCAAGAAGTCTGCTGCGGTCACAAAGAGATACCAGAAGTTATGGTTTTGATTAACAGACCGTGTGTCAGAATAGAGAGAGAGAGTGAGTTAACAAAGAATGAGGAATAAAGTGTAAATAACATATCAACCAATAAACATAGAAAAATTAAATCTAACCAGCTGCTGTCAAGAAAGGAATTCGTTTTTTTGTATGAGACCACCAAATCCTCAAGCTCCCGATCCGAAGCGGGTAACTCAAACCTTTTAAATGGAAATGACAGGATTTTGAACAAAATTTTAAAGGGCATTGAAGAAAAATATTACGTAAAAGACTTCAGGCTACGGTAATTATAATAAAAATTATAGCCATTTCATATTTTTCACAGCCGATTTCAAAGGTGGCTTACACTAAACCCGAAATTTCGGTGTCACAATAAAAAATAGATCGTTTCGAAGCAGGTGAATAGATAAATTTTATTTTTCTAAATATAAAACGGTCGGAAAAGTTATTTTAAGGGTTCTCATACTTCATTAAAACTCTTTATAATTCACCTCATTCGTAAATGGATTATCCACAATATAAAGAATGCACATATCACATCGTCAAACTGTAATATTAGTAATATATACATAATAGCAAATAATTAACATATATTAATGTCGATATATAACGACATGCTTGTACGTATACCACGGATGAAAATAAATGCACGCATACATTTCTATATTATTATAACTACAGTTATTTTAGACGTTGTCACTACGTTTATGCTGAAAATAGTAATTAAATTACGTACAAGTTAACTGAAGAACATAAAAACAGTGTGAAAATACGGTGGGTGTTAGAAGAAACAAGAAAGCAACAGTAATAAATTTGCATTTAACATGATAATAGAAGAGAAGAGCGCCAACTAAAAATTAACTAACTATTTAAACGTACCTAACACGACAAACAGGATTACATAGAGAATAGCGCACACTATCGTTGCGCACATATGTGTGTGTGTGTGTGTGTATGGGAGGAGCATAATTTTCTGTAAACACATTTCAACCTGCTGCAATAAAAACAGAAATAACAAAACGAACCCCTTTCCGAAATTACCATACCTTTAACAACCACCAAAATTTTGGCACCGTTCCAAGTTAACTCATTAGAATTTAATGCCGGAACATTTATACGATTACATTAAAACAAATACGTTATTGTATTTTATACGCGCATATATGTATGGACACGTTTATGTAGTTCTGGAAAAATATTTATTGAAACAGATAACGATCGCACCGTTTACAACAACTAGTAAATACAGAAAAAACTTACAAAAAAAATCAGATTAGTATACATTAAGTGCATTAAAATTAACTACGATCAATTTATTCGGAAAAAAAATCAGTTTAGCTTACTGAATTACAGATGCGGTTTATACAGATTATACTTCCCGGTATGAAGTGTAAAATATGTATCGATGTACAGGATGATTTCTTTTCTTTTACTTACATTTTTTTTTTTTAATTCCTGGTCAGCGTCGCAAATGTCATAACTTTATCTGTATTTATACAAACATACATAGCAGTTCAAAAAAAAAAAAAAAAAAAACAACGTCGTGAAAGGTTATTGTCGTACGAGAAAAATTCTATCGTAATTTAACGGTTGATATTATATGGGTAAATCGGTGTACTTACTTTCAAGAGGAATTTGGTGTTATCAGATTGTTATTAGACGTACGATTCTCCGAACGATCGTTCACCGGAGACTTTGACCGGCGATGTTTTCTTTTAGGCGAGTAGAAAACGCTACAAAAGCGACTTCTGAGAAACGGACGTAGACACTCGTTTTATTTCTAATATCGCTAAATTTCAATTAGATTTATTCCGCTCACAAAACGTGAATCTTCATCGCCCAATCTGGGTGGACGCTGAACTTAACAAAAAGTTAGTGAATTTTCAAAAGTTTCTGTCATTATCGTACAAGCACGGGCGTTCAAAATATTAGTTGCTTTTAACGTAAAATTAATTAAATATAGTAAAAAAGAATAACAAAAATCGTTAAAAAATCGAATCGCGTGAAATTATCGATTTAATTAACCGAAACAAAAACACTTTAACCGTACGTACAATATTAAATTTACTTAAAATATTTCATCGTGAGATTTTATAGCGTCTGAATTCGTCAATAGATGGCGCAGTACGTAACGAAACGAATATAATTTGTTTTTGTACGCGGGAGTAAACATTTACGGCTTTGAATACCGACGTGGAATTTCACAGATGTTGAAAACATTACCAAACGGAAATTCATCGAGCAATAATGGACTAAAATTCATACGCGCGCGAAAATAAGTCGAGCGACAAAATAACTATATTTCGCACCGAATTTTAACGTTAAACCAAGAAGAAAGAGCCTCCTTGCCTCCCGAATTGATTTTTGAAAAACGGTGAAGCACGCATCGATTTGTTTTTAAAGAAAAATGCTAGTACCAATTTTCACGTCTGTCACACCTTCGATTCCAGAGATAATGAATTTTCATTAAAAAATTCGCTACACAAATATATTTTGCAGGCGTGCGAACACCTAGCGAGTTGTGCGCACGCCTGCAAAGGTTTGTGAATTAGTTGAGACCCGCTAGGTGGCGCAGAGATCGGGATATTTCGAAACGTTGTATTTACGGTCCGATTTGGCTCATATTCAGAATATATTTCGTGAAAAGGAATATTTTTGAAAAAATGGACTAGCTGGGTGGTACTGGGTTAGAGATATTTCGAAAATTGTACTTACGGACCGATTTGGCTCATATCCAGAATATACGAGGGCAAGTCAAAAAATAAAGTGAAATTCAAAAAATCAGTATATTTATTTGTACTTACGTAAACGATACACGCATTATTTTTCAACATAATCCCTTCCGACTTCTACTCACTTAGTCTATCTTTTAACAAGCTTTTGAATTCCTTTCTGGAAGAAAGTTTTTCACCGCTTCTACGGCCTCTCCATCGGATCGATAACGATTCCATCGCAACTTTTCTTTTAACGGGCTAAAAAGATGGAAATCGCCTGCAGCCAGGTCGGACTGTATGGAGGGTGGTCCAGCAGTTAAAAACAGAGATCTTGAAGGCAAAGGACTATTTGTTTGGCCGTATGAGGCCGAACGTTATCTTGAAGCAAATTCACGTCTTTTCAATTTGATTTTTTGCTTCAGTAAACGCAGTAAGTCGCAATAGTTGTCACTGTTTATCGATTGACGTTTAGGCGTGAAGTAAACCAAAAGTGAGCCTTCAATATCCCAGAATATTGTCACCATCACCTTTTCTGAAGACGTTTGAGTTTTCAACTTTTATGCCGTGGGAGATGAAGGATGTTTCTACATTAAACTTTTTCGCTTACTCTCGGGGTCAAAGTGATGGACCCATCTCATCGACGGTTATTATTCGCATAAGAAATGAGGCTCCTTCAAAAGCTTCTGGGAAATTTACAAACGACTCTCTTTGTGGATGCCGGTGATCGATGTGGAACCCAACTAGCACAGACTTTTCGAAATTTTAAAGAATTACGGACGATTGAAAACGCTGAGCCGTGGCTTATATTTAACTCACGTGCAATTTCATCGACTGTAATTCGTCGATTACCGAGAATAATTGGTTTAACCGCTTCAATATTGTCATTAGTTTTTGAAGTGGAAGGCCTACGTTGCCGCTGTTCATCACAAAGAGAAATAATCCTACCGTTTTTAAACCGATCAATTCATTCGTAGATCTCGCTTTACCTCAAACAGCTCTCCCCATATTGCCGCTACATTCAACAAATAATCTCTGCTGGTTTCACCCCTTTTGAATTGAGGAAACGTATCGCTGCTCGCATTTCTTCCTCGGTGCAACCAGACAAAGGGGCACTCATTTTAAACAGACTTTTAAACACAATCGCAACAGCTAACGATGAATCAATACTTCCGATGATCAGCCGATAGAGATTATGAATTATAGTTATAGCCGATGAGGTCACGAGTTATATTACTTTTGGACTACCCTTGTATATTAGTTACGTGATATATAATATTTTGCAAAAACTACACCCGCTAGGTGGCGCAGGTGTCGAGATATTTACGAAACAACCACACAAATATACAACCTGATGTTCTTCTTCCATATATGTAAAAGGTAATGTTCGTATGTGTATTTGCTATAGACTAAAAAACTACTGGACCGATTTACGCGCGGGTTTTTTGCAAAACGGTTCGCGTTGTCCGGAGAAGCTTTAAAGCTATTGAAATCCTCGATCAGACCGGTAGAAATAAAGTTAGGCGTATTTTGAACCGACTATTATTTAGAGGGTAGTTTGAATTAAATCAGATAGGTAGTGCCGATTTGAAAATTGGATTTTTATAAATTTTGACTTTTATAAAGCGAAAAGTTAAATTTTGTGAAGTTCCATAATGTTTTGTAAATTTCTTAATTTTCAGTATTACGATGATTTTGCAGTCGTATCTCTTTTCGTTAAAAAGTTATTTACCACCGACTACTGTTTAGAAAGCGGTTTGAATTAAATCCGATAGGTAGTGCTGTTGCTTTGCCAGTTGGATTTATTTAAATTCTGACTCTTATAAAGTGAAAGGTTACATTTTGTGAAATTCCGTAATGCTCAGCTTTTTAATGTTTTATCAAACTTTCAATTGTGTTCTATATATATATAATATATATATATATATATATATATATATATATACTGAAATCTAGCAACAGCGAAGCATAAACGGAATATTGCTGTTCTGCTGTTTACATCAGTCAGAATATTGTCGCTAAATACAATCGGTAATAGACAGCGATCGATATTAAATTTAACGATAACTAAAATAATTAAATTTAAATTTTCATTCGTCTACGTAACATTTTAAAACGATCGTTTACAACGTTTCATCACTAGAGCGGGAATCTTGTAAAAAAAAAGAAAAATCAAACCTAAAATTTACCTAATGAATATTGCAGTCGGTTATACCGAGCACAAGAATTAATAATGAAAGGGAAAGATGATACCGCTAATTTGGAAAGAAGTGGAGGTAGTGAAGAAAGCTCGTTAGCCGAACGGTGTCGATCCGCAAGCGGAATGAGAGAATTTTAAGCAGGATGTCATAATGGAAGCTAAAACTTATAGAAAACATTTACCTTATGTGTGTATATACATAAATTTCTACCACCCTCGTAAACAAACAACAATGTTATAAACTTTTGTAATAAACCTATTCAAATGATACCTATCGTACATATTATGATAATTTATGATCACTATTCCCTTAATTAGTAGACGAAAGCAAGTTTTATAACGCGATTTAATACTAAAATTGAAACGGAATAATTTTATAATACTGCAATATATTTATGTAAATGTATCTGATAATAATTCATCTCGGGTAATTATTTAATAGATTTCAAAAGGCTTTCAAAGTATTCATAGCATGTTTTTTTAATTCCCAAAATTTTTATTAATTTATATTACATTTACATAATAATATTATATTTTTAGAAGACTTTATTCTAAGCGCTTAATTTTTTTTCCGTTTATCCTAAGTTAAATTATAAAATAATATTTAATGACCGATTCTGATTATTATCGCGGTTGCCATTCGATTTAAAAGGTTGAGTACTTTACACAGTCATTTATACGCTTATAAAATGTCAAACCACAAACAAAAATACGATTAAGACGATGCAATCGATTCATAAAAAAACGGATATATCCGTACACTACTGAATACCTTTCGTGTCTGATACAATTATATTCTTTCGTCTGCTGCTCTTCGCCTCCTCCACATGGATTCCTCCTGTTGGCCGGACACCGGTTTTCTGGACTAGTAACCGGCTGGTTATGCGGTAACAAATAATTCTTGAATAAAAAAAAAACTCGGAAAAGAATCGGCAACTCTGAGTACCAAGGCAGCGAAATCGACACTCGGAGGAAGATTATCAACTAAAACGAAAACTGACGGGGAAAAAATACGTTTATTACCCTTAATCTCTGAATTAAATCCACAAAAGTGACATACTAATGTAAAAGAATCATTTTATTATTAGTAGTAAAAAAGTATAACTTTCTGTCCAGAAACGAAAAAAATCTGACGTGGACATCACACGACTTCCTTGTACGATTATTAAATTACATAAACGCATTTTAAAAAAAAATGAAAGGTACATAAAATTAAATCTTACGATCAGATTTAAGAGATGATAAATACGAAGCGGAAGAAAATGTTAAACCTAAAGAAAGAATAAAATAAATAAGAGAAGATGATAAGTATAAAGAGAAAATCTGAAAACTACAGAATGTCTATTACACAAATTAAGATCAGAAGAATTATAGCAAACCAAACAGCGATTAAATGATCGGCAACAAAAAACAAATAAAGGAAATGATGATCAACTCCGACTTAGGCAAAACAATGTCCGACAATATCAGAGGAGTAAAGAAGTAAAAGATAAGAATTGTTTGCAATTTATTAAAGATCGGGCATGTATGCCTCAGTGTATGTGCAGTTCTTGTGAGGTCTATTTTTCAGTCATTCTGTAGTTAACTTTAATATAGATAAAATTAAACAGAAATTCCAGAATAATTAAATAAAATTAAGCTAGAAAATCAAAAAATAATACGATCTAAATTATAATTTTCAATTAATATTGAATAATCAGATGTTCCACCGACTCTATTAAATATACACTTACGTAATAATGCCTATTCCGTTACATACACACATTTTTAAAAGAAGATGAAATTTTATTTTATTAATAAATTCAGATTTTTTTTCACTTATTACTGAATAATTATGTATTGTAACAACCTTGTTACAATTACGGATTAATACTTATTATTAATAAATCAATATATTTAATTTTTAAAAAAATGTTAAAAAAATAAAAAAGACGATGAAGTCTGATTCGATCCGATTGCCGTCCCCTTATAAATCCAAATATTTCATTTGGCTATAATTTTGGAACCGATGAAAATAAAAACCGCTTATGATATATGGTTGAAAAGCTCTCAATGAGGGCATATTATTGCAGTTAAGAAAAATTCTAAAATTCAATTTTTTGCAGTTTTTTGTGGATATTTTTGGTTTAGTCGATCGCAATCAAAACGGGATGTGCACAACTAGATGTTATAACAGTCCTAAATCCAAAATTTCAACATACTACGGCTAATCGTTTTTGAGTTATACTAGGTACATACGTATAGATGTCACGCCAAAACTAGTCAAAATAGATTCAGGGATGGTCAAAATTAATATTTCCGTTGAAATCCGAAATTTTTCGCGATCACAATACCTCTTTACTTCGTACAAGTTAGTATAAAGGATAGCGGTTTGCGTCCCTTTCCACATAGGAGGGTTCGAATAAGACCAAACGCATTAGAAACTAGGTTACCTAAGGGAAATTAAATTAAGTGAAAAAATTTATCTAGCCTTCTAGTAAAGTTTTGAGTTACCAGACCTATTATGTTCGTTACCTTTCACCGATTGTGACTAAAATTAAACGGCGTCAATCATTCGTCGGAGTAAATTTCATTAAAATCGATTCGATCACTCTGGAGAGTTTGAAGAAAAACGGGCCAAACTACAGAGTGTCCCATATAAAACGCAACCCATCAATCACTCATCCATGAAATTTCAAAAGTCAAGCTTACTCTCCTACTCGTTACTGAAATGGTGGACTCGTCCAACATCTGAACATCGCGGCGACGCAGTAGAACACTACCGATAGTAATAACAATGCGATCATAACGTTCAGTGTATTGCTAGAGACAAGATGGTCTTTTCGCTAGATGAACGTGTTTTCATTGCCGAGTCGTACTTCAGTACGAAATCAGCGGTTGCAGTGCAAGATTTGTTTCGCCATAGGTACCCGGATAAACCAGCTCCTAACAAAACATCAGTATTAAGGTCAGTTGCAAAATTTAGAGAGACCGGTTCTGTTAATAACAAGGAACGCAAAAGATCTGCGTCAGTGTTGAATACAGATACAGTCACTGAAATCAAAGAAAAACGGCTACAATATTGTCAACGGTTCCGTCGATTTCTGCGTAAGGGAATTAACGTTACGGATTCGTTATTTTTCACAGATGAAGCACGGTTTCATTTGGATGGCTACGTAAATAGCCAAAACAGTAGAATTTGGAGCGCTGAAAATCCCCACGTTTATCACGAAAAACAATTACACCCGCAGAAGTCGGACGTGTGGTGCGCGATATCGCGGAAGAAAATAATCGGTCCTATTTTTTTCGAGTACATCATTAATGCAGAACGGTATCAGGATATTTTATTTTAGTTCATCGCACTCTTGCAGGAGGAAGACAGACACAGCCGGCTACAACATGACGGTGCGACATCGCACTACGCAGGTTCAACTTGTGATTTCGTTGAGGAATTCTTCGGTAATCGTGTTATCGGTGGAGGCTTGTGGCCACCAAGATCTCCAGATTTGACTGCGGCGGATTTTTTTCTACTGGGTTACCTCAAAGAAAAAGCCTACAGCGACAAACCACGAACACTTGAAACTCAATATTGAACAAGCTGTATTAAATATCCGGCCACAAACTTTGAAAAAAGTTGCAAGAAACGCTGTAAAAAGAATTGAAGCTTGTATTCAAGAAGATGGCGGCCACTTGCAACATTTACTCTAAATGTAAGGTAATGGATGGTAATAATATAAATTACATTTACATTTACACATGCCTTTTTATTATTTCAATACCTACCAATATAAGGTTGGGTTGCGTTTTATATGGGACACCCTGTATATTTATATATCGGGGTAAGAAAACCGGATAAATATTTCTCAAAAGTAAATTAAGTTAAAATGTTATCGTTTTATAATTTTTTTACGTACGCGAGCGATGCAAAATTTTTTTTCACATTTGGAGCAGCTAATGTGATATTATTAATGAAAGTAAAATTAAATGATAAATTAAACGATAATTCGATTTTGTAATAATATTATATTGAGAACAGTAAGCGCTTTTCAACTCGTAGTTTGTAGCGAAAACCTTTCAGATTTATTTATTTTTATAGGCTGGCTTTTCAATAAAACTATTTTTTTTTTAAATATGTTTTTATCGAGTTTAATTACGTATTTTTCAAACAATTAAAACTTTACAAAATTGTTCTATAAAATATATTTGGTTATTGGAATTGACCGAACTAAGTTTACGCACCTAATCAAGCGATTTTTACCCGATATTTTAGGTTTACGCCGATTTTTACGTAAACTACTGGAGATACAGTTCTGGGAACCGTCTTTTGAATTTTTCATCTGATTTTGCTCAAAATTTTCAACATAGACTTTTGGTATGTTTTATTTTTAGAGAAGAAATCTAAACGAAATTTGACTAATCGTAACACGAAAACAATGCGTTACCAGCTAAGCTTATAAATGAGCTTTTTCATTTTTCGATGAGAGAATAACTTATAAACTAAACGCAAACACTTTTCGAAACGACGTTATATTAAGATTTTCGTCTTTGAATTTTTACGGATCTTGTTTTACTTTTCATGCTGTGTATTCCAACAAAATCGGAAGAAAAGCTGACTATTTTAATTTATATTTATTACCATCTTTGCCGATAATATCGATTTTAGTACGGGATTGTACGCGAACGAACATAACTATAGTGTATCACGATGAAAGGAAAAGATGGTCTGCAAATGAAAATAAGTAAAAAAAAAATATAAACTTAGGTAGAAAAACGCCTCGTTTTCAAATTATTTATTGCCAAAAGTTTCGCTGTGATTTTTTCTCGGACAGTATAATGAAACCGTACTGAAATTAACGGAAGCTAAATGAAAGCGTAAATCTGCTGGTTTCATGAGGATTTTGATCTAAAAATTCGAGTAAAAAGCTTCCACAATTATTCCTCTAGTAATTTTTTTTAGGTATTATTGGAAAACTAAGAAAACTGCTGTCGTAAAACACAGTTTTTTAGGTTATTGTACGTGATATTGTATCGATTGTAAAAAATAACATTTAGCAACAAAATTTAAAAGAATTTAATTTTGAAAAAAACGTACGTAACTAAATCCAACTGA
This sequence comes from Lycorma delicatula, assembly GCF_047948215.1. NCBI lineage: Eukaryota > Metazoa > Arthropoda > Insecta > Hemiptera > Fulgoridae > Lycorma > Lycorma delicatula. Next base: position 128,875,067 of record NC_134463.1, on the reverse strand, counting down.
GCGTAAAGAGGGGTTTAAGAAATTAAAATTTTATTTGTTTTGAGTTTTTTTACAATAATTATTTTTTTTAATTACTAGATATACAACTCTGGAACCTGTTTTATTCAATTTTTTAGGTCAAAAACCATTAAAAAAAAAAGTCAAATCTATCCCTCAATTTAAGTTCCAGGTATTACTACTTCATTTTAACGTTGAAGTAGAATCAAGGTGAAATTTTTCGCAAGTTAAAACTCGAAAACGAAGCGATTCCAGATCGATTGTTTAAATCAACTTGTTTCTGTATTTCCGCTTAAAGAACTCGCCCAGATCTTTTTTCCATTTCTTCTGGAGAAATCCTGCATATAAATTTACACTCGCAGAACGCATTTAAGAAATAACTTTCACGGACAAAAATAATATATGAACGGATTTCCTAGTAAGTTTTAAGTATTTAAATTTTTCTCGGGAGATTAGTTCAGAACTCCTTTTTATAAAACTGAGTTTTTTTATCGGAAACTGAATTCCTTTCCTTAGATCTTGCGGCAATTTTTTTTAAATATACTAACCGGGATTATTTAAAAAAAAAAAATTTCAACGATTCGATCGCAATCAAACACGAAAGAACACTATATTTTTTTCTTACTGTTAAATATCTTCGTGGTAACGGTATTAGGAGAAATAACGGGTAATTAGTTAGTTCTTAATATTTAACTTTTCTTTAAACAGAATTTTCCTTTATGAAGGATCCTAATCTCAGTTCTAGAATCAAATTCGTAACTAATCCTTAACGGTGGAGGGGGAGAGGAATAATTTTACTATGACGAATCGTAATTGCTTACAGTTTTACTTAATTATAAAACTAAACAAATTAATAAAAAATATATAAAATCACAGTATAATTTTGTAATCTGATAAATATCTATCTTCTTGTTTACACGATAAGTAAGTGTCGATACGTATTACTTAATTCCAGTAATAGGGCACTCGCATGCGAAGACGTTTCGTCTTGATGGATCTATAATAGGAAGAGGAGTAACAGATGTCGGAGCGGGTTTCCATGACGACGGAAAGAAGGAAGGAAATTCAAGATATTCCCGACCATCAAACGACTGCGGAACAAAGAGTAAGTAGTAGACACAGTCGCTGGATTACTAAACCGTCAGATATTATCAGATTTATCAATAAAGTCGCATCGTAAAAAGCAAATGCGGTATGCCGATTATTATTATAGCATTCACATTTTATAGAAAAGATCGTAGATTTCAATCGCGGCATGCACATGGAATTTTTTTACTATTTTAGTTATTTAATTATAATTTGACCCGTGCGTGAATAATAGCGCACAGTCCCTCGTTCACTTATTCGTTTAATGCGATATTCAAAGTATAATATAACAGCCGGTACGTTTGAAAATTCCAAAAAGAATACTAACGCGATGTTATGGAAAGTACGCCAAACATACTCTTGTTCATCTACGAAGAAATACGTTTCGACAATAAAAAAAAACACATGTTACATTTTTCCCCATAAGAGAAAATTTTATAAAAATTCAACTTCATTAATATCGAATTTACTCTCTATTCTATAAATAAACATTTTAAAAAGCCGGAAACTATACTTGAATTTTTTAGTAAAAGGAGCAGCTGTTTGAAAGAAAAAATTCCGCAATATTCCTCGACTGAAATATTAAGAAAAAAAAAACAGAAAAAGTTTACTTTTCTGTTAATCATTCCATTCGTACCGTAAAAGTCAACCTACCGATTTGCAACCGAAATTCCTTACCGCCTCCGATCGTTTTAAAAAATTTATCAAAATAATACTTTAGCATCCCTAAAACATACTTTCAACTATTAAATTACGACAATTTTTAAAATCCAACATTAACTGAAATTCCTAAATCACACATTTTTTAGAAGAGATAATTTTAAAAGAAAATTATATTACGTACTCGTCCAAATAAGCAGATCTTTACAAGCATTTAAATGATATCGATCCTCCGTATGTACAGGTCATCAAACCAAAATTTTAAGTCTACGTAAATCCCTGTTTGAGGTAAAAAACGAAATAGAGAGCAACACATAGATATAAATTTTTATAATTTTTTTTTCCGGATCTGGATGTTTCATAATCCGGTGAGTCAGAAAAAAACCTACATACATATATATATATATATATATATATATATATATATATATATGATATAAACAAATGCTAACAGCTATAAAGTAATCTTTTAACCATTAAACACAGAAAAACGAAATGTAGGGAATCCGTCTACCATCAAACGAACTATCTTTTGGTTTGAGACTAGCTTATCTCAACCTCCCAGAAGGTCCACTTGTCGGTGCAACTCCAAAATTTTAAACTGTAACGATAGAATTGTAACAAATCGTTTTAAATGGCAATTAAAAACAAGAATTTTGACGTAAAAACTTCGGGCTATACAGAATTATCCAAATGACTGCCGTTTTACGGTTTATAACCGTAAGACCATTACTTGGGGTCTACTACAGACTAGTTTCGAAAGTAGCGGTCACCGCTTTGATGTAACCACTTACAAAGCAGCCGTAGCCGTCACCACTTTTTTACTGTCGTAGCATCCAGTTCTTTTTACGTCAAAATTTATATTTATTAAAACGCTTTAAAATTATGCTTTATTTATATATTACGCTTTATTATTAATTTTATCCTTTCGATTTAATATTTTTGAGTTTGTTCATGTGCGGCTTTGGGGTGAGGTGGTCTGAAACCGAAAGATTTTGAAACGACCTGCGTTTCAAAATAGGAGTATTAACTAAATTTCTTTTCTTTTTTTTTAGTTTAAAACTTACTTAAAGAGTTCCCGTACTTATCTTAACGCTCGTATATATTAAATTTTCACGGATAATTTTGTTACACGACTAAAAGAATTTCGTTTTATTACAGTCTACCGCAGTCGATAAAATTAAAGGTAAACGTAAAAGTTTTTAAGTTTAACAGATTTACGCAAAGAGGACCTTTTTCTCTCTCCACCGTTAAGACCGAATGAATCTTTAAAAGTAAATATATTACTTAATATTTTTTTTTTTAATTTTCGACTATTCACCGTCTGTGCAAGATTAAAAAACTACGAACAACTTGCTAAAAATCGAAAATAAAAGAAAAAGAATTGAAAAAACATTTTTATTCTCTTACATTTAGGAGGATTTTTTAAATTTTATTTTATATTTTATAAAAACCGATTAAAAATCTTCAACATTTAACTCGTTAAAATAAATTTAAAAAAATTAAATCGACAAGGAGGAACAATTTTCAGACGGATGAGCGGTATTTTTCTACGCGGAAAAATAATCCGATCCTAACAGAAAAACGAATAATGGAGCGATAACAAAATAATCGTTTGAAAGTCACTACGATGAGTTGCCGATGTCAAAATTAAACTTAAGACTTTTTATTAAATTTTCAAACGGTATCTATTTTCAATAAAAGAAGCCGAAATCATAATAAACTCGATAACTGTGCACAGATAAAGAGTTAAAAATTAATAAATAAAATAAACGACACGTTAATTGGGGGGGTGGGTGTGGTGGGGGGGACTAAAACAGACCGATCGCTTAGCATACGTACACATCCACGCATAATTCATATTCTTGCACGTGTGAATTCACTACGGTTGAGGGTAATATACAGTATAAAGTGTGACAAGGAGTCGCAGCACGGTAATGTAACAACCATCTGAGGTTAGGACCACGACTAACCAACTTTCCCTACCGCTCCGTATATCTTGCACACATTTCATATTAACATAATACGCACACAACCCACAATGGGTTTTAAAGTTAGGCTACATTAAACAACGTGAAGGAAATGTAGACAAATAAATTAATAAAAACAATTAACCGTTCGATTATTTAAATGATAAATAATGTTAAAAGAAAAATTAAAATATAATATTTAATATATATGATTTTAATAAACTTTATAAACTATAAATGGTAATTTCCCTTCCATCTGTAAAATCGATTCGCCTTTCTGCAAGAATTACAAATTACGGCAATCTTTAAAAATTACATTTCAAACTTTAAACGTGTAAAATAAAATGAAATGTACCAAGTGTCCCGACTTCGTGTACAATATGGGCGAAAAGTCCCTTTACATGTTAATGCTAATAGCATAGTACAGTTAGATACGTAGATAAACATCGTTATGAATATAAAAAACCGTAATTTCAACATTAACGTTTACGGTAAATAACATTGTTATAAAGGTTGAAGCTTCATTTAGCTGTGTGCGGACACTCGCAGCAAAATGCGGTGGAATGCCGTCTTCTTGAATGTAACGATGTCAGCTATTCCTCTTGCCGGTAATTCTGGAAGCAACACGTGTGAAGATAGCAGTGCCGGTTCACAGAACCGTCAAAGAAGTACGATCCAAGTAGATGGTCTGCAGTTAATGCTGCCAAAGTCATAACACGGGGCGGATTGAACTCGATTTCCTCATAAAAGTGCCGATTGTCTTTTGCCCAAAAAAAAAAGTTACGATTTCGTGAGCTAATACAAATCTCGCATACTCGTCAGAGAACATAATGTTTTTTTTTTTATCGTTTGCATATGGGAAGCGTGCGAGCAGCATTTCACAGCATGCACACGTTATTCCAAGTCGCTATCACTCAACCGTTCCCTGGAGACGGCCGAAAACATAAAAAAATCAAGTCTTTCCGCGTGTGGTCTCGCGTAGTCGATGGCGGATGCCTAATTCTGCAGGCCGCTTACGGGTTGAGGTTGACTTCAACGGCGATCGTTCAATCGATTCCGCCACAGCAACACAAATTCGGTGCGAGTCGTAGGCCTTCCGCTACGCGGTGCATCGAGAACGCTTCCCGTCGCAAAGGTTTTTTTTTCTCCCGCGCGAATAACGATAGTCGTGATGACGGCGGTTTTCCAAACAGCACACCGAAGTCTCTCACAACCTCCATCATTGTCTTCTTTGTGTTCTGACGTTCGTGAACCCACACTGAAGCCACCAAACGCTCCTCAACTATATCCGCCACGGTTTAACTCGAGGCTGTCACGTCCTTCCCACACTAACGGAAGTGACATGCTTAGGACTCGGCTTACGGCGGGAAATAATAATAGTCCATCTTCTCAACAATAGTAACAACTATACCGTTTACTGTATTGTTTGTTATTCATTACAATGTTTATCTACATGTCTAACTGTAATACGCTATCAACATGTAAAGATCGCTACAAGGAGTTACTGCAGGCCAATTTTAAAACTATTTGTGAAAAATAGTAAACGGCACAATTTTTTGTTAAGGTTTTTGTAACCCGATGCTTTTCTCGTATCGGCGAATAGATCGTTTCGGGGTAGAAGCATCTGCTAGATTTAATTTTTCTGTTTTAACTGTTGAAATATTATTAAAGGGTCTCCGTACTTTATATTTTATGAATCTTGTATTATTAGAAGAGTTTTTTATTTACCCAAAAAGTAAGTTCCAACGGCTATTAAAAAAAAGATCAAGAAAATTTCGTTTCGCGATAGACATCGCTATCGACTGCGCAGCCTCGAAGCAAGAAGTCGAAAAGAAAAAACCTTTTTTATTTCAAAACATTTTTTGTATCTTCGTATGCGATTGTGAATCGCTGTTCTTTCATCATCCATAGCACACACAAATCGAAGACGGTCGATCACTCCGTTCATCATAGTCGACGTTACCGGGTTGTTCATTAAATAATGGCACCCGTTTCCATACAGTGAAATCACTCATCCCATTTCCTTAATATCAGGCGACTCAGCACGCACGCGTAGAATCGCGGTAGTAGCGGAAGTATTTAGATACGGAACTTACTTTCTGGATATATTTCGTATTAATCAATTGTTTGCGAGTAAACTGTTTATCCTAGCTCGGGATCTTTGTTTAACAATATATGTCTCCGAACCTCTTTTCTTTCCGTAATCTCATTCAATTAATATGAGGGTAAAGCAAACATATTTAGTTATTCAAAGCGTTGAATACCAATTTTTTTTCAAAATTCGGCGACAAGTTAAATACTTAGTTACAAGAGATTTCCTTAAATTCAGTAATCAACAGAAATTAAAATATAAAGATTCGAACAGTTTTTTTAAAAGTTTTCTGCTTTCAGAACATAAAAAATGATTCGTGACGAAGTGTCCGAGGAACCCTTTATCCTTAATAAGCCAAGAGCTCTACGTATCTTTAGAGCACTTTAAGTTAAATGAATATTGATATATTTTTACTTTCACATTGTTCATTTTTAAAATGAACAATTCTACTTTTCAGGGTTATGTAAGGAAAAAAATGGTGTCAAAGTAGTTAGAAGGATCACTTGCTTCTCTTCAGACATTCCAGTTTTTCAGTTTTTCCACATTTTAAAGCCAGAAAAACCGAACGTTATCAAGGTGCTTCGTTAACCCTACGGCCTTTCATAAATTAAGTAAAATTTAAATATAGCAATACACATATCGTTCTTTTTTAGAGCGTTTTATACTCCAGGCAAATAAAAGAAACTGATGTCACTTAGGTTTGGGAACACTTGTTTTCCTGGTTTCCGTAGCCCTGAAATATTGCAGTTATTGTACTTTTGTTTACGTTTATAAAAATATTAACCGATTTGGAATTTTTTTCTAAATCAAATGTTTCATGGAGATAAAAGGTTTGCCCAGATTCATTATTTTCAATTATCATCGATTCAAACACACGATCATCCGTAAACTATTTATGCCGCACTATATGTTTTACTTAAGAATGAGATCTGCGTCCGGAAAAATTTGTGAAGGATTAAAATCTTTTTCCCACCTGACTAATGAAGCAAATCGGTATCGTCCTTTAACTGAATGTCTCCGCATCTATCTGGAAATGGGGGCTTCTAGCTTTCAATTTCACTGATTGGACGGCTATCGGAAAGAAATGCTGATATATATATATATATATATATATATATAAGGGTGTGACACCGATAGCACCAACAGTCAAGTGGAGAAAAGTTTTAAATATTTTTTCGTAAGTGTCGAGTTGCACCGATGGTCGGGTTTAAGCATAATTATAACATGTTTAAGCCACTGAATTTGGAAGTTGAGCCACACTGACCAGATTTTACAAAAAAAATAATAAATTATTAGATCGTACATTTTTTTCAAATTAAGTTTTCATTATGATTATTCAACGTGTTTCTATTGTTATTTTTTAACATACGTTAAAATAAATCTGTTTTAAAAACACGATTTATTATCAGTAAAACTGACCGCCACTGTTTTGATATATCGGCTGACTTTATTTAGCAGAAAATTATATCGGTGAAAATCAAATTTTCTGACCGCTATACGAACGTTACCATCCCCCGTCTTTTGAAAGGACTGCAAATTCTTGTAATTCGTTTCATGTAGAATTTCTTAATCGTTTTAATACTTCACATCCGAATATTTTTCACTTCGCGGATGCAAAAGAAAGAACAGATAAATATTTTCTTTCAAATAAGAAGGATAAAAGCGCCTTTTTTTTTTTGTCTTCAGTCATTTGACTGGTTTGATGCAGCTCTCCAAGATTCCCTATCTAGTGCTAGTCGTTTCATTTCAGTATACCCTCTACATCCTACATCCCCAACAATTTGTTTTACATACTCCAAACGTGGCCTGCCTACACAATTTTTCCCTTCTACCTGTCCTTCCAATATTAAAGCGACTATTCCAGGATGCCTTAGTATGTGGCCTATAAGTCTGTCTCTTCTTTTAACTATATTTTTCCAAACGCTTCTTTCTTCATAAAAGCGCCAAGAAATGCGAATTCAAAATATATCTTCAAGAAACGGAATATTAAGAGATACTGTAAGAAATAAAAACAGAAATCACCTACGATCGGTACATCGATATAGACAGACTTATAAATCGAGGTATTTACGCACTATAAAAAAATAAAAAATAACATAAATAAAACAATAACGTAAAAGATAATTACGTCCGGAAGCCGATAAAACAACTCTTATTTACAGGAATCTAATCGCTCGACAAGAATACAAAGTCGCTTTAAACATTAATCTGGTTGGTTTTAAATCTTTTGACGGTCAGTTTTTTATTTTAAGCGAGTAAACGACGAACTTCAACCGTCTGCGTAATACTGGACAGAAGATAAAAGAATTTTATTTATTTATTTATATTAACCTCTTTAAGTAAAAGTCTCGACCTTTTACGCAAGGGTCCCGGGTTCCGATTCCGACTAGGGACGGCATTTATCATCATACGCTACAAAATTACATTTCCGTATTTTCACAAACAAATTTCAAAACTTCTGCGGTGAATTAATTCATCGATTTAAAATAAAACTAACACAGACGCGATTATGGCGAGGAGAGAGACCGATTGGATATAATAAATATTCGGATCGGAAATAAACTCGGTCGAGTTTATTTCCTTGATCTCTGTTGAACAACGGCGCAATCCTCGGTTAAAAATAATAGTTACAGTGAGAAAGTGAAGGAAGCTATAAAGATTAAATGTTAAACAAAAGCCTGTTTTTACTAGGCGTGTATGACAGTCGAGAAAAAAATGACGAATGAATGAATTTAAAATAATAAAATAAAAAACAATAAACGACAGCGACGGCGGGGTTAATTCAAACAATAATAATGAAAAAAATACGTGAACTAACTCGTTATATAATTATTTTCTGTATGGAATAAAGACAAAAAAAAAAAGAAAAGGAACACCGATAAAGAGAAAGTTAGTAATCAACCGGTAACCGGTAATCTAACCCATATAATAGCAGCATTGCATTGCACAAACTTGGAGTTGAAATAAGCTGTATTATATACGGTATACCAATATAATACCGTTGCTATTATTCTGTGTACTGTAACCGTATTAAAATTTTAACCGCAAAAAGAATAAAAATTATTACAATAATAATTTACAGAATATACATCGAATAACCAAGCGGGCATATTAATATTTACTAGAAAGCGACGGTAGAACTCAAACGACTTGAAAAAAGATCAGAGAACCTCATTTTTTTACAAAACAACTACCCGCTTCGCACGCGCTATACACGAATAAAACTTCAAAAATTGGAAGTAGTTTTTTAATAATTACGTGCGGGGTGTCATCCTCAAAGGTATCGCTATTCACTACTTACCGGAAAAAATAAAACGGTTAAAGATGCGTTCCCAAAATCAAAATTTTAATGTAGTCAGGAGGATATTGAAGCCGTTCAAAAACTATTTTCCTCCGGCTCAAATCCAGGGGGTTTCATCGTTTCATTTTCGGGGGGACATCGCAACCGTTACATATTTCAATCGTGTTACCCGTTTGAAATTTCGAATTTCGACAGTCGATTTTGGCGATAACACTACCGCTGCATGATATCAGATGACTAATAATAATAATGTATTTTTAAATCGATTTTTTAAGCCGATTTCATAAATGTTATCGGTTTTTGTCAAGTATAGCTTTTTCACGATTCGATTATATTGATTTAGGAGGCGACGGCAGATAAGGGAAATTGTTAAGAGATATTTTTCTGTAAACAGGTACGCTGGCACTTCTGCTCTACTTATCGTTTTTATACCGCTTACAGCGTGTATATTTTTGGAGTTACAGACAGTTGTTCTTCATTTTTACCGGTTTCTTTTATATTTTAAATAATGTCTACACGTAAATGCAAGAACAACCCCGATGTTTTTTATTACATTTTTGGAATTATGTGCTGTTTAAACAAAGAACAAAACAGATTTCCGAAAAAAATTTTTTAAGCCTATTTCAAAGTGAAACTCAGAGACAGCGACAAACTGCGGGCACCAGAAAAGGTTTGCCGATATCGTGTAGAAAGATCGACGTTACGGCCTACAGGCGAAAAAGAAATCACGTATGCCGTTTGTCATTCCTACGGTGTGAAGAGAGCCTAAAGACCAGCTTCGATTCAAAAATAAAAAACAAATTGTATAACCAAACATTCCTTCAGCTATTAGGCCGATCGCACATGAAGAAGACTTACCTTACGCCCTTGCTCCACCCGATTTAGAGGACGAAGCTGAAGATTATGTCGATAGCGAAATATCCCAGACCGAATGTAACGAATACAAACCTGATGAAGATATTACCCCAAAACTATTTTCTCAAGCTGAACTTAACAATCCGGTACGAGATTTAAATTTACCTAAGATATCCGCAGAATTGCTAGGGTCCCGACTTAAAGATAAGAATCTTTTCCACGTACACATTTATCAGGGTACAGATACAGAAGAAAAAAACTAATTCCTTTTTTATCAAAACGGTTCCTTCGTTTATATGCGTTCATAAACGCATATTACTTCGTAATGGAAACGTATAACCTGTCAGTCCCTGCGGCCGTTCAGTTACGATGAAACAAAATATGAAGATATCAAAATATCTTTCAAAAATATGAAGATACTGCTAGAAAATACTCATTACGAGAAACACGATCGGTTAATCTGCGGTGACCGCAAAGCAGTAGGAATACTATCAGCTCAGCAAGGTTGATACAGACACCTTACGTTTTATGCGAGCGGGATAGTCGGGCAAAGGAAAGACATTGGAATGTGAGCGTTTCGCCCTACAGAAAGCAATTAGTGCCTGGTAGTAAGAATATTTTACTTGAACCGCTCGTAGACCGCAACAGTGTTATTTTCACCATTACATTTAAAATTGGGCATAACGAAGCGGTTTGTAACAGCTCTACAAAAAGATGAAGCCTACTTTCAATACGCAAGAGAAATTGAAAGGTGGGATTTTTATTGGACTTCAAATCAGCAAATCGATGAAGAACAAAGATTATCTCGATACGACGAAAGGGAAAGAAAAAGATGCCTGGATTTCCTTCAGATTTGCTACCGAGAATTTTCTGGGGAATAAAAATGATCCCGATTATAAGGAAATTGTTGACACGATGTCGGAAAACTTCAAGAAGCTCGGTTGTAGAACGAGTGTTAATATTATAGTAACACTTTTTCCTATTTATACCTTACGTCACTTCCATAATAAAAAACGAATCTATTTTGATAAAATATTACTATTTTCAATGATTTGGCAGATCCATTTCTTTTAACTCGTTGAAAAAGAAAACAAAATGTTACGGCTTTCTTTTATTTAACTAAGGTTTAAATCTATCGTCAGAAAAAAATGTGCGAAGACACATTTTTTCCTTTAGGTCAACCGATCAAAGAAAGGCTAGAAAGTGCAGTAATGTTTACTAATTTTAGTTATATTAAATACGTATATTATTGTATTTCTATTAAGTTCGCTTAATATTTTTCATGCGCTTTTACTCGGTCTGTTAAATTAATCGAATAATTAAATTCTATTATCGTCTACATAATATAAATAGCTACACGTTGTACGTATTATTGTTTGTGTGTATCGATAACTATTCACTGTTTCCATACCTTTGTTCGGTTGTCGGTTGTTATGTCCCTGGTGAATCGAGATGAATGGTGTTTCTACATAATAAGCTGTAGGTTGTAAAATGTTATATATATATATTTGAAACACAATGTGTTACCCTCGGCGGTAATTTGTATTCCCCGTTGAATGTAAAATAATTTGTTTAATCGTATTCAGAGTGATTCAAGTAAACAGGAAACTGTTTTAATTAAATATTCTTATGAAAAAATGTATTAAATAAATTAATTTATAACATTTAAATAGAAAAAAAAACACATGCCGTTTATGAATACATACGTAAAATAATTTTATGTATTTACGCATACAAAATAAAATTTATTTTTTGATCGTATGTTGTAGGTGAGCTTCGTCTAAGCGTAAACATTCCAGCCATCTCCAAATGAAACTCTGCACGGTTCGACTCAGCATTTCAACAGGAATTTCAGCGATTATCCTTCTGATCTCGACGTTTAGTTCTTTTGTAGTAGCAGGTCGACCGCTAAACACTTTACTTTTAAGGTGAGAAGAAATCGTACTCCGACAGATTAGGAGATCTGGAAGGTCGCGGAACGTCACAGTTTCTCTAAATTATACGTAAAGATTCCAAACGGCGTACAACAGCTATCAATATTCGTGTCTTGTGTGATCTCGATCCGTTCGGTTGAAATCGAACGTTATCATTAACTTGTGGAAACATCTGCAGTTTTTTTGCGCGACAAAGTTTTTCAGCACGGCGACGTATCGCTATGATGTGCCTGTAGTCGTGAGTTCATCCTCGTTTTCATAAAAATAAGTACCTATTAGACCGTACTAATCGCAGCAATCGCACGGTAACCTTGATGTGTAGCGGGCGCCGGTGTAGCCGAATTGGATTCTGTTGTGCCAAAAAATGTAAAGTTTGTTTATTAACAGATCCGTGGAACTTCGTCCCACATCCAAGTCTGTTAACGAAGTTATCGCCTTCGTTTTTTACGTCGTTCGTTCACAGAATCGACGATGCGTTATGCGATCGTTCGGTTTCAGTTGCCGGACGATCTGTAACTTATACGGACGGTATTCATTAAGTTCTGCGACGGTATTCATCGAATCATCGAACGGTTGCTTGAATCGTGCGATTCGAGCGGTCTCGATCGTCTTACGAACGATCGGCACACCGCCTGAGGTTTCTTTTTCATTGTTGAACCAGTTTCCTCAAAATTTCATATCCGTGCGTTAATTTCATGCGCTGACGGTACACGGTGACGGCGTCCTAAATTAAACCGACGACAAAATTCTATACGCTCGGCTACCACGTTGTCATTATTTTTATAAAAAGCTTTGACGACTAAGCACGTCGCGCACCGATCCGGGTATCCACGGCCAGATGGTGTGAGCCGGGTTCACACTCGCCCAGGGCTACCGACACAAATATCAACATTTCCAGTCGTCTGAATCACTATATACATATTAACCGTTTTAATTTTTGCAATTAAACGTTATTAAAAGTTCTGTTCCAGGGTTTCACCGCACTGAAGTAATTTGACGCGACTGCAAATAAATTAACAAACAGTTAACGCACGGTAATATTTGAACGTAAGGTTCGAGTACGGCTGTATTTTAATTAATTTTTGTTTTGCAGGAGTAGAAGTGAAATTGATTTTAACGCAGAAGGAAATTATTTATTCTTTTTTTAATTAAAAAAATTTATTAAACAAAATTCAGCACCGACTATTTTAAATCGAGAAATTTGTAAATGCGCCTCCCCAGGTGCGTCCTTCAACACACACACCAAAATAATTTTCATTAATCCCTTCGAATTGAGAATTATGTTTAGTAATATCTTATGTTACATATTTAACTTAACGTTATTTCACGTGCTTTGTATTTAAATAATCAACATGAACTTTAATCACACCTAATTTTTACATTATAATCTGTTAGGGTAACGATGTGATGTAGGTATTATTATGTACCGATCAGAATTTTTTTTTTTATCGCGGGTTGTCATCTATTGTAAACCGGTTATGATGTTTTGAAATAAGCCCACCGGCTGTTCTAGCGGTTAACTCGTCGTCAGCCGATTTTCGAAGTCCAAGGTTCTGAGGTTCAAATTCTAGAAAAAGTTAGTCGCTTTTATACGGATTTGAATACTAAACGGCGGATACCGGTGTACTTTGGCGGTCGGGGTTCAATTAACCGCACCACTCAGAAACGGTCGGGCTCGGTCTGCCCAAAAGACTACACCTCATTTACATATCATATATCATCCGCACTCATTGGACCGCGGGTGGGTCGCCGGTTATTGTTCATCGGTTGAACAGAATGCAACGTACGCATTAAGAAAAATTGTGATCGCGAAAAATTTAGGTTTTTCAGATTTGAAAGGAAATATTCATTTTGACCATCCCTGAATCCAATTTGACTAGTTTCGGCGTGACGTCTTTAGTTACGTACATATGTATGTACGTACATACGTACGTATTTATCTCGAATAACTCAAAAACGATTAGCCGTAAGATGTTGAAATTATGAATTTCAGACTGTTGTAACATCTATTTGTGCGCCTCCCTTTTTGACTGCAATCGACTGAACCAAAAGCGTGCGGAAAAGTCCAAAATCACAATACTTCCTTTACTTCGCACAAGGAAGTAAAAAACGGGGAGGGGTATTTTTGCCGCTTTTGGTTTTTGACTTTTTGTACGGAGATCGTAGAAAATTGGGCTTGACAACGATGAAAGTAGTTATTAAATTCAAAACTTTTCAGTCGATCGGATTTTGGGTAGAGGATGTTCAACGTTATTTCTAAACAGTTTTTGCCTCACACCTCGAATACCCGTAGACCAAAAAATATGAAAATTGGCTATATATATATATATATATATATATATATATATATATATATATATATATATATATATATATATATATACTTCCCAGTTTTAGCCTGATATTTCTACCCGACGGATATCAAAGTATAATTTTTTTAAACGTGTTCAATAACATCGAATCAAATCGAGCGAACGTACTGAAATTAATATAATTAGTCCAGTGAATAGTTTTTTAAATCCGAGCTGAATGGGATAACTTAAAATACTTGCTTTAAGAACTTATTAATTGTTTCAACTTTAATTCTCCAAATTTATCTATTATTAATGTAGACGACATGGAATCTTTTATAAAAAAAAGGGAATCTGCGATATCCTATTGAAAAATTTCAATTTTTTTTACTTTTTCATACTTTTTCTTTATTTGTTAATGAAAAATGTTACAACAAGGAACTGTATAGCAAATTAAACCAATTTTTTCATTAACCAAATGATTATTTTCTGAATTAAAATTTTTTAACTTTTTTTGAGACAAAAAAAGATAATTTGATCGAGGAAACCAAATATTTTTATATTTTTCGCAATCGCACTCTAAATATTTCATAATTAAATTAAAAACCCCGATGCGAGTAACGGGTATTTGAAATAATTTATCGAGGGCAAAGGCGGAAAAGTTATGCGACCCTTTGCCGACTATTTTATAAACATTCTTCTTCAGCAAACGGGGTCTTAATTAAATATTTCATACTTTTAGAGCTCCTTTCTGACATCAACTTTTATTTTTCCAAATAAGTTTGTCTCTGCCGGCCTCTGTGGCACGAGAGATAGCGTCTCAGCCTTCCATCCGAAGATTCCGGGTTCGAATCCTGGTCAGGCATAAAAATTGTCATCATTCATCTCATCCTCTGAAGTAATACCTAAAAGTGGTACCGAAGGTAAAAAAAAATGTCTACGCAGTCTATTTTAAGGTACTTCCCATTTTTTTTTTTTAAATTGAATTGTACCGAAACGATACATAACATTACATTGTTAAGATATTTAAAGAATTTTCGGCGAAAGTTTATGAGAAAATACGAATGAAAAAGTAATACTTATTCCAGCATTCTGTAATGTCACCGCAAAAGAAAGGGATACAAAATATTTAAAGCGATTCTGACCCTAGTTGAGTTAAGACCGGGACGGTTAGTGTAAAGCAATAAATTACTGTACCCCTTTCTTTCATGAAACAATGCATTATATTGTATAATCTGCCTCCGTTTTATGTAGTTAGTTATCAGAAGGTACCCTCCCGACACCAGATTATTTTCTATTATCGCTTACGTACAGGTATACGAATAATTACAAAAAAAACGTACCACAAATAATATAATTACATCGATAAACCGCTTTTCTTACCTAGCTTAAGCGGTTTAAGTCGTCAGCGATCCGCATATAAATATATATTAATTGTGTACAGCGATATTAAGAAAATTAAAATGTTAACTTACCCTTTTATTTATATAAATGAAAGTAGAATTTTTGCTATAGGGGACTATTTTTAAAAACATAACATCTACCTTTATCGAACCGAACAACAGAACTGTTTTTATATAACACAATACTTCGGCTTACGAGAAAGGGCTTTTAAGTTCCCATTCTTTAATAAATAACGGAACCGTTTGAGAACTTTTCCAACCGATTTAATTAAAATACAATTAACGGCTTTTTCTTTTACCAAAAGAAAATTACCGATAAATTTGTAATCGATACTAATAAAAAAAAAAATGATGACACAGTAGTTTCTGATGCATGGATTACAGACAATTTAATTAAAAATATTTATCATTTCATTTAAATATAACATTTTTTCGTTTATTAATACCGACCGTACTTAATTCGCGCGGCTGTGGCGGAACTAGCGGCAACGGTTGGCACTAATTAAACTAATGTAATTTCAAAACTTATATAAAAAAAATTTCGATCGTACGGTCGGCAGACCGGTGTAGCCACGAGGCTTGACGCACCAGGTACCGAGCCGACCGGCCAGACAGAGTTACTTTTTTGCACTTTAAATATTATTAATTTGTTTAATTCTAACGCTCGTCTGTGACGTCACACATAGCAGACTACAACAGCTGAAGGTCAGTGCTACCGACCTTTGAAATATTAACTAAATTAAATAAAATAAATAATATTTAAAGTTTAAAAAATAATTTGGTCGGCGACCTTGAAGAATGCCAAATTTCCCGATCCGAGAGGACGAGGGAAAAGGGAATTTTCCACAGGAAAAAGAGAAATTCCAAGATGGCGGACAGCGACGCTAGCGCATAGCGCACAGGTTACTGTCACAATACCCCGCGTCGCTGTGATTACAGGGGTACTATTTAAATAGTATTCCCGCTTAGCGGCTAGTTTAGAGCGTGTTTTTTTCGCAAAAATATTTTTTTGCGAATGTTATTTTTTAATCGTTAACAAATGCGCCTACGAAAAATATCGCCTTAATTAGACGAAATCTCGAGATACCGAGGGTGACCTCGCTCTACAGCCTCACCCCTTTGACCTTTTTAGTTGAAAATTTAACGGCTTCGATGCCCCGCATATAGAAGCAATCTGACCGAGTTTGGTCAAAGCCGGTCCAGAAGTTCCGGAGATATAGTGATTTAGAGGCTGACAACGAACACATACATCCTGAAAATTTTCGTCCGGTTTTTTTTATTTCTTAGGTGTGAAAACATCAAGATCCGGTAAAACCGCAAACGCCTAAATCGGACCGATCACAATACTTTCCATTTTAGAGCTATAGCGCTATCTAGTCGGGAAGGTTAGAAATCTACGAAAAGAACTGCAGAAATACAAAAATAATTTTTTTGAATTCCGATTTTGAAATTCTGCTTTTTCAATACGGCACCAAATTAATAACAAATAATCGGTAAATCGATTATTTGTTATTAATTTGGTGCCGTTGTATTTAACTTACTACCGCTTATTTTGGTCTCGATCACAAAAAAATCGAAATTTAAAGAAAGAAAAATTCACACAAATATAGTTTTTAACGTTAAGTGTAATTTTTACGTCGGATTTATTTATTTTTATATCTTGTAGGTAAATTTACGCAGAGGTTTGTGGGTCCGAATTCCGGTCAGGATAGGCATTTTTCATGCATTTTACAGGAGAGGCATTTTACATATTTTAAGGTATCATTTAACCTTACAGCCGATCAGTTGAATATAAAATTAATTACAAAAATCGTACTTTTATCTGATAATTTAAACGGACGATGAAATGTTTTTTCCTATTTTTTTCTTTCTTCTTGTATTTTATCAAATAAAGAAAGCGTGAAAAAATTGTTTTAAATAAACCGGTGGGTCGACTAATATACTAATTTGCATTAATACATGGTGTTCTGAGGTTCAATACCTCATTATTCTAATTTTGTGGGTTCGTTACATTGTGATCGGGCGTAAGTTATGGACAGGCTTCCAGAACACTGGATACATATTTGGATTACGTTATTTATTATCTTGTTACTTATACTCTATTTGTTTTTTTCTTTTTTTTTGTATACTATATTTATTATTTATTAATAACCTTGTAAACAATAACTGTTATTAATTTTACTTTCTACTCGTTTTATAACCTCATTTTTTATTAACCATACGAATCAATTTACTAATCTCATATAATATCTGAAACGCAAAATAAATCTATGCATTTTTAAAAAACGTAATACTATAAAAAAAGTTGACGCTTAACTTTTCAAGCATTTTTGCAAAAAAAAAATTCTCTTTCGGCACGCCAGAAGGCAGAGGTAGATTCCACCGCTGCTAAGTAGAGGATAAAAAAGATTTCCGCTTTAAGAAAAACTTCAATTTATCATACGACAAGCCCCATCTTCTTACAATTCCAGCAACATTTTGGTCATCCCTTGCCGTAAGGGTTGGTCATATAAAAAAATTGTTTCAGATAAAAGTTTTATGTAATATTTAGAGGACTAACGACCACTTTAAACCGATTTGATACTGTATCTATTAAGGGAGGTATGATTTTTTTGTCTTCAAAACCCTATTCTTTTCCACCCCTTGGGCCAACGGTCGGTGATATCAAAAAACTTTAGTTACATAAGTTTTAGGCCCTTATCCAAAGAGTAGTAGGAACTTTAAACGAATTCGATATTTTACTTAATAAGAAAGTCACAGCGATATTTTGTTTTCGAAAAAGTCCTCCCGTTTCCACCCCCGTGGTCCGATTTCGGCCGTTAACGAACTCGATTTAGATTTTGGGACGCGTCATTTTTAAGAAACAATTTGAAAGAGTTTGGCGCAAAATTACGGCAAAAAGCAAAGAAAAAAAGAAAGTGAAATAAGTAAATATATATATATATATATATAAACGTTTGAGCTGACGGTGGTTTTGGGGGCCTGGGAGATGTGAAACGCGAAGATATGTCGAAATTTTCCGGAAAGCGAATAACGGTACCCGTTACAAAAGGTAGCTTTTTCTTATTAAATATACCTAAAAAATTATACGGATCGATAATCACTCGTAAATGTATCTTGTATCGTGAAGAGCATACGGTTGCAAACGTGGATGCATACTATATTAACCGCCATATAAATCGGTGGGTAATTGCAATAGCCCGATAGCATTTATTGAGCGGTTAAAAAAATTGGAGAAAAATTCATTACACCCTTAATAATAATCAATTTTTTTCTACACAAAATTTCTAAATGACATTTGCTTGTCGCTTTCCTTTTTTTGTTTTATTAGCGTGAAAATTGACAAAAATGGTTTTTCTGAAAATCTTTGGAAAAGTAGAATTTAGACGACTGTAAAAAAAAAAGAGAAAATATAATGTAGTATTCTGACATGTTGTTCGTCTAACCATTGCTCACCACTACTATCCGCGATAAAGGTCGACTAGATTCGGTGATCATACGTTAGTAAAAAGGAAAAAAACTTATAGAGTGTACAGGGGTCATCTAGGGACTTTCATACGCTATTCTACTCGTAAAAATAATGGAAAAGTTCATATAAACATATGTCCTAAAATGCTTCGTCTGCGACTTACGAGTAGTGAAAGATTTCGCTCGGATTTCAACTGACCCGATGAAATGAGGTCGTACTGAAAATAATAGAACGTTAATTAAGGAGCAGAATTATCGACTTCTTTTGGTTTTCGGCTTGAAAAATCCAATAAAATTAGTCCCACAACCGTACCTGCAATACTTTTGGGGAAATCTGAGATGAAAATCGATAAATTGGGGTAAAAAACCGTGTTTTTTATGTTTGACGTACAACAACTGGATTAGAATGGGTAATAAATACATACAAATTAAAAAAAAAACTTCTAGAGAATTTAATTCTGAAAAAATGGTGCAAGATATATGTTAAATAAGAAAAAGTTAGAAAAATTTGAATTTTATTTATAAATAGTATAATACACCAACGAGTATTCATTATATATACCGGTTTATTAGTAAATGTTAAAAAATGAGCCCGCCATTTTCAACACATTTTTGATACGCTTCTGTACCGCTTTTGTTCTTTTTTAGTTCTGCAGAGTTGTCCTTAAGTCCCTCAGCCGCATCCGCGATGCGGACAATTAATTTCTCACGAGAATGTATTTTTATTTTGTATACAGTATTTTTCATCCGTCGCCAGACGCAAAAATCTATAAAGGCGATAGATCAGGCTATCTTGGTGGCCAGAAATGTGAAGCTCCACGACCGATGTATTTCTCAGGGAAATGATGATTTAAGCGAGTGAAAACGGCACAACAGAAGCTAGGAGGCGCGCCATGTGCCGAAAGTATACTTTGCGTCTCGGTGTTATAGGAACATTTTCAAGCGGCTGCAGCTACTCTTCTTGAAGAAAGTACAAGTAAACCTCAACAATTTAGCTGCCAGGTAATCGTCCAAACAGTTGATTGTGAAGAAGGCTGCACTATACGTTGACGCTAAATCGGTGTTGAAAATAGCCTTCTACCGTTTCACGAGGATTTACTTCTGCCCAAGTACGCCCATCGCGCAAGTTGTTGACGTCAAGGGTGAAATTTGCCTCTTCGGTAAACAAAACATACGAATATAGTCGTCGATCTGCATTCCACCGGTTGCAGAACTACAAGCGAGGCAGACCTCTCCTGAGTGTAGATGTTGAACCGGCTGTTTACGATAAAGATAAAACTTATTTTATTTAAGCGACCTCCAAAAACCGTCGGATGCAAAACTCCGATACGCTTGGACCGCATCGATAATAATTTCATCAATAACAGCGTCCTGTCGCGATAAATCGTTCGTAGCCTGTACGAATACTAGTTATTGTACCCGTTTCCTGAAGATTACGAAAAGTCGCGTTAATTGTTTTTGGATCTGGAATCCTGCGATTCGGGAAACGTACTTCACATTCTACCGCAGTAACTGTAGCGTTACCTCGGCGTATTCCTCTGTTATAAATAAACGGCAAACCGATCACGTTCAAACTAAAACTCACAGAAAATCTTCCCTAATGACAGCACAGTTCACAGTACCCGATATACTTAATGTACCTTACAGAATGATTTAAACACTAATACAGTATTGCGCATTGTCGATCGGCGGTAGTTATTTTATTGCCGACTTTGATAATAATTTTTCAAATAATTTATTATATTTTTGTCGTTAATAAAAAAAATTATGGCCTAAGTGATACTTTTTTTTTACAATTGTTGTGTAATTTCCAGTTTTTTTAATAATCTTTTAACAGCAATTTTTAATAGCAAATCTTCTTTTTCAAATTTTTCACATCAACAAAAAACGAATTTGGTTTTTATTTTACATTAAATAAGTACTTTTCTACGAAACGTAGTAATTACTGTTTCTAAATAAAATTAGAATTTTTCTATCCTTTCTTTGTTTAATTCATCTCATCTTATGCCGTTTTGTTCAGAATTAAAATCTTTACTAGTTTTGTTTAAACGTTTTACGTATTTATTACCCATTTAACAAAGTAATTGCACATTAAATATAAAAAACAGAGTTTTTTACCTCGTTTATTGATTTTCACTCCGAACTTCTCAAAAACTACTGCTTATACGGTTTTGGGACTTATTTTATTAGATTTTCTAATCAGAAACCGTAAGAAATTACAAATTCTGCCCCTCAAAGCATCTCTGAAGCAAGCACTTTAGGTCAGAGGTTTACATGAACGTTTTCCATTACTTTCACGAGTAAAAGAGGTTATAAAATTTGCGAGAGAACATCGTGATATACTTTTTTTCTTCTCCTTTTTATGCGAGGATGATATGTATAAATCTAACTGAGGTGTAGTCTTGTACAGTCTCAGGTCGACCGTTTCTGAGAAGTACGATTAATTGAAACCCAACCGCCAAAGAACACCGGTACTCACGATCTAGTACTCAAATCCGTATAAAAGTAACTGCTTTTACTAGGATATGAACGTTGGAACTCTCGACTTTGAAACCAGCTGATTTGCGAAGACGCGTTCACCGCTAGACCAACCCCGTAGCTTTCGTGATACATCCTGCATACAATTAAACCTAAACTTTATTGTTAGAAATAATTACGTAAAAATAATTATCGGATTAAGTAAATAAAATTAAATTTTTGTTATATATATATATATATATATATATATATATATATATCTTCATTATACAGTATTTTTTAAATACTTACAGCGATAATTTAAATATTAAAATCAAAAATTGTACGCTTGAAACCTAAACATAATCGTTTATAACCTACTTTCAACATTCAGTTTTTATAAGGCGATACAATTGGAAAACTGTAATATTTTAAATGTAAAATTAATCGCATACATATATTATTAAAATAATCAGAAACTTGGTTTTGTTTTTTGATAAAACGATCGATAAGAATGGTTTCGTATGAAGTAAGAATAACTTAAGCGTGAGAAAAATACAAAGGAAGGGTTTAGCGCCTCGTTAAATAAGAGTTAATAAATTTTCTAATACTGGTAATTACTAGTAGCCATGTTTTATCTAAATTATTTTATTTTACTAAATGCAGGTTCGCAATCAAAAGGACAAAAAGCAGTAATCAAAAAAACTGTAATCAAAATCAGTTTTTATTACAATTCTGTTTGAATTAATTAATGTAACGTGTATATATATATATATATATAAGTTTAATCTTTATATCATCATCGATCTGAAACCTTAAAATCCATAAATGACGCGAAAGTTATTTTTGCACGGGTAAAAATCGTAATTTAAAACAAAAAAATAAGAAAATTTTGAAAACAAAAGAATATGAAAATTTAAATATTTTGAACGTAAAATTGATTTTTGAATTCACATAACAGTCACTTGTATTTTTTTGGCCGTAAAAAACTTTTGTTTAACTCCCAATTGCAGTTTCTTTAAAGCTAATTTGTCTGCTGAAACGGTTTTGCCCGTTCAGGTATTCAATCAGACCTTCGTCATACTGCGACCCCCGTTTCACGGGTTACTCGTGATTGTGTGATTCTTTCTCGTTTTTTTTAATTTTCACTTTGTCGGTCAAATGTCGATTGCATTTTCTATATATTATTTTATTTCTTGAATTACGACGGGTTTTTAATTATTTTTTTTGTAAATGTTTTTTTGCACTCCGATTACGGCTGACCATTTTATACGAGTCCCGTAAAATCTGCGATTCGAGTAATGTTTTTATTTCATGTATATTTTTTGAAAAATAAAGCGGCGTAATAATATGATTATTATTATTATTATTAATATCGGAAGACATTCAGATAATCAAAAAGAGATCGATCAGATAAATTTTGAGAAGTTTAAACGATTATATTTTATAAATAATTTTACGTCTAAATACACGGTTAAACGGTGAAAATATTTTTTTTTTTGTTCTTCGTCAGGAGAGATTAAATAAATATTGAGAAAAACCAGAAAAGTTCAAGATATCGTCTCTAGTATTTAGCCTAAAATAAATCTAATCGAATAAATATATAGTTTTTAGATATAAACAGTCAAAGACTTTGTATCAGATGATTAATACCACACCGCAGTAAAAGTAAAACTAGTGAAGAGACGGTCAAGGGGGGTATCCGTGTAAAGTAAGGGGCTATTCGTTTTATTAGTGACGGGGGATTCTTTATTTGGTTTGAAAATGAATTACGCTAACAACGAATAGAACAATAACGACAAAGGTAGAATGTAATTAGCGAAATGAATAGAATTTAAATTAGAAGTACTCACGTCGACGCGCAGGACAGCAGCGGCCTCTACGACCATTGTACTTTAAATAATACTGTACACTGTACCTACCGAAATTACAATGAATGTAACATAGCTCGCAGTAATACGACACAATAGCCCGGACAAAAAAAATATAATAATAATAAATAAATCACAATCCACAGCTTCGCAGATAAAAGTCACAGCGCATAATAGCGTACAAATAGTACAAAAACACACATTCATCACAGATGTCCGTTCGAGCAACTGTCTGTTTTCACGAATGAGGTTGTGAAACCTTCATTTTTTGACGAGTTCAACAGAAATATATTATAAATTATCGCAAAATATTATTCTAATCGCATTTTTCGTTGAAAATTTAATTATATTAATAACAATAATGAATTTTTTGTTATTATTTTTTTTAATTAAAAAGATCTTTTTCTTTGAAAAAGAAGACGGTAATAAATTATAATAATGGATTTTTTACTTTCCCGTTTAAAATTCTGCTGCTTTCGCAACAGCATTACCTATAAAAGGAAAGTATACGGTCGGCCAATATTTTGGGTATCGGAGTTTTAAATGTTACGCGTTCACCACAGATACTCTTCATACAAAAGCCTAAAGGAACGGATAGAACCGATTTTGACAAATAAGATATCGTTGGATTTATCTTAACACTGCGAGTGTCATAGGATAGATGACATCAAGAAACGATCGATACGGTGAACGTCAGCCGCCGTGTTAACAAATTGCTGCTAACGGTGCAATGTAATCTGACTGGACTTTTTATTTTCACCCCGATTAAAAGAAAACGAAAAAAACAAACAAGTGTGTATTCTAACATTTTATGGAGAAAGGACCGATGATTTTAAGTAAATTTTTTTCTCCGATTTTTTTTTTTATAACGACAGTTTATAAGTCACTCGCCAAGTTATATGGAGTTAAAAAAAGTTATATGTGTAGAATTAAAAAAACAAAAACCCTACGTAGATGTATTTTTTATCAATTGGTTTTACACAAACTGAAATATATCACGCGTTTATAATTCGTAGAACAAATAATAATAAATACTTAAATAATAATAATTACGATCTGCAGGCCCAGGGTAGCATAGAAGCGATGAAAGAAGATGACGTGTACAAGTACCTGGGATGCGATCAAACGATAAAATTGGAGCACAAAGCCGTTAAGGAAAAACTTAAGAAAACGTATGAAAAAAGATTAAAATTAATTTTATAATCGGAACTTAATGTGGGAAATAAAGTGAAGGCAGTGAACACATATGCAGTACCGGTACTCACGTTCGCGTTAGGTATAATAAAATGCAGTGAAGCAGAGTAGACGAATTGAAAGGACTCGATAGAAAAATATTCTACCGAGGAAATTCCCACCACATCCACTCGTCAAAAGAAAGATTCACGCTCCCGAGAAAGGAAGGTGGAAGAGGAGTACTCGATATTAAAAATCTATGCTACGGCCAGAACGAAAACTTAAGGGATTACTTCCTTAGCAGGCATCACCCCTTCTAACAAGCCATCGTAGCGGCAGACCAAAACTATACGCCGTTGAACGTAGCCAACAGGACTAACAACGTAGAACACAAGAAAGAGAGCCATTCAGATAAAATTCTAGATCGAGGAAGAAAAGAGCTGCATGGGAGATACAGGCACCGTCTAGAGCAGGAAGGAGTCGACAAAGCGGCTTCAAATAATCGGCTCGTGCAGGGAAAGTTCCATTCTGAGACGGAGGGGTTTATATGTAGCATACAGGATCAAGTGGTAGCGACGAGAAATTTTAAGAGATTTATTCTTAAAGAAAATATCAACGACAAATATAGACTATGTATGCAAAACAATGAAAGGGTAGACCATATAATCACCGGCTGTCCGATTCTAGCTCCGACGGAATACACCACGAGGTACAACAACGAGGAAAAAATTGTTCACAGAACTCTGCGATAGATACACAGTTTCAAAAAGGGCCCCCTACTATACTTATAATTCAGCCTCCTTTTTGAAGAACAACATCGCAAAAATTTTCTGGAACCAGGGAATTGTAACAGCTAAACCCGTCAACTGTAATAAGCCGGATATAGTAGTAGTTGATAAAATGGAAAAAGTAACTTACCTAATAGACGTAGCCGTCCCATCGAGTAACAACGTCGACACTAAACGCGATGAGAAGCTGCAGAAATATATAGATCTTCCTTTTGAAATTAAAGAAATGTGGAATCAAAAAAATGTTTATATAATCCCGAAAATTATACCTGTGGAGGGAATAATCCAACTGCTTTGCACAACAGTCTTGAAAAACTGAAAATCCAGTGGAAGACCCACGCCCTAATGCGAAGGAGCTTGATAATTAACACCTGCCACGTTGCCCGGAAGGCACTTAGTCAACTCAACAACGGTATAAATTACTCCGACTTTAAGGAATGTTACCGGCAAAAGTAAAAGCTGTGAAAGTGTGGGATAATAATAATAATAAAATACGTGAAAACTTTTTACAAATTGACCGACGTCTCACGTCGCTTGCGTTTCGTGTAAAGAAATTAGCGAAATTTAGATTTCTCAGAGGCAGAGCAAAAGATAGCTCGGAAAAAATTAAAGCTTATCCTAAAAAGCATATTGCAGACGATTTGAAAATAATTTTTATAATTTGTAAAGTACAGTACGTGATGGAAATGAAAAATCAAACTCTACAATTAACTCAATAGTACTGTAACGTAATTATTTGTATGCGGTGTAATTCGATGAAAATAATTTTTTGTTTTTTAAATTTTAAATATTACATTTTCTGTTCTGTATAATTAGTCTTATTTCACAATTTGTTCACACACGAAAAAATTGTCACCGTACGGCATTATATAATAAATTTAGTCGTTCTGGAAAACGACAACTTTTAAACCGAACGCTTGACAACAGTCAGAAGTGTTTGCGGCCTAGACGGGCTCGTAACATCAAGGTTAATTAGCACCAATCTGGCCGCAATGTGGTCGCAGCATTCAAGTTTTCAACGGCTGTAATAAGTCGTCGCCATTACAAAAACGTTTTCACTCGTGTAAATCATAACGCATAATATTAATAAACGGACAAATTTTTAATTATTTATCTATCATTCTATTAAAAAAAAAACCGGCAAAGGGTCGCATAATTTTTCCGGCTTCGCCCTTAAAATGATTTAATATATGAATTATTATTATTTTTATTATTAAAAATCGATCAAATAAATTAAGAAATACACAATTAGTAAATGATTTTGGAAACCGAGCTTAAACAACAAATTTTGTAAAAAAGTTTAGAAATCGCTTTCTACAGAGTGTTCCTAGAAGTTCTAGCGATATTTCACTAGATGGTGCCAAATACAGTAACAACGTTACGCCGTGTATTATATATTTCCCTAATAAAGAAACATTTTTAATTAAATGTCGCGCACAATCTTCTTAACGATATTAGAAAAAAATAATAATTGTAAAATCGGGTACCGCCTTACCGCTTTTCTGTAACAGTGCAGACTGGAAATAATGCCGATTAATAATTCTATGTCGATTTTCACGCACAATTTTTGCGTTCTATTTTAACGATGTCAGCAAATCGATCTGAATACATGAGACGTCATTTTTTCACAATAAAAAACAATTCATTTAAGTAAACGTAATTCGATAAAAGTAATATTTACGGAGCTATTAACGATTAAAAATTTAAACGGCCGCCATTTGGAATGCTTTAAAGATAAAACTTTTAAAGTTATTAATTTTGTAGATTTTGTCGGGTATATAAATATCGAAGTGCGTTACGATATCTCGATCCGCTCTTAAAATAAAAAATTTAAAAAACACAAGCTGACGAACAGAGGGGAAAATAAAGCGAGATGGGGCATATATTTACACGAAAATATTTTTATCTACTTTGATGTCCTGAATTCGGTAATGACCGAAGCAGATAAAAGCTTTGACCGAACTTAATGAAGTTAGGTCAAAGCTTCTAGTATAGCTACCGCGGAGGGGGAAAAACGGTGTACGGAGGAAAAAAGAAGCAAAAACGGGGATTTGTCCGTACCAACGTTTTTTTACTTTGATGTCCAGAATCGGGGCCTTAAATTTGACCAATACCTCTCGGGACATCCAGTCGGGGAAAAAATACGACAAAAAAATCTTAAACCGACAAGGGACCGTGACAATCCCGTGATTGTCCCGCGGGATCGACAATGAGGCCGACATTAAGATGTATATAGCCGAATGTTTTTGCCGATTTCACCTGTTTAATCGACGGGTTTTCAAGCTACGAGGTGAAAACTGTTCACAAATAATCTACTACGTAATTCCGATGGTA
This sequence comes from Lycorma delicatula, assembly GCF_047948215.1. Lineage (NCBI taxonomy): Eukaryota > Metazoa > Arthropoda > Insecta > Hemiptera > Fulgoridae > Lycorma > Lycorma delicatula. The sequence goes on along the minus strand of NC_134463.1, from coordinate 128,847,387 downwards.
CTTAATATTTTTGAATTTTAAGTAACTTTAACTTTAGTATTTTCAGCGTACTGAAGGTAAACTTTGTACGATCGCAGTACAAAAATTCAAGGTAGCAAATATTATACCCCTTCTTTAATTTTTCGCAAAATTTAATGCCATTTTATATACAGAAATGTTTTCATCGGTTTACAAAGAATTTACAGGAACCCAGTCCGGAGATATTAATCAAAATCGAGGCCGATACGTGTACATACATCTTCCGGATATTTGTACGGCTTTTATTTACGTTTTTTTTTACTCAGGGGTCACTAAATTTTGGAGATTTATACACTTTCCCTTTAAAGCTGTGAAACCAGTACGGCAAATAATAATAGAATCTGCCTATAACTGTTTATTTAATAGATCGCTCTAGACGTAATATTTTTGGATAGTATGATTTTATGAGATCTATACCTGTAGAACATCTGAACCGATTCTCGTGTAAAAGATAAACAATTCATTTTGAACTGCAGGAGAGATGCTCGTTATATAATATTTTCAAGCGATAAAGAGGGGGGATGATTTTAAAAAAAATAAAAACAAATCGAACAGATAAAAAATAAATGAACTGTTTCGTCCCGCATTCGTCCCTTATATTTATTCAAAGAGATTTTGACAAACAGGTATACGACATCGTTTGTTGGGATTCCCTCAAAAGTCAGAACAGCATTTTTTAATAATCGTAATAACAACCGGTGATAAATATTAATATGAAACATAAATATATATATATATATATATATATATATATATATATATATATATAAAATATGATAACGTAATAATAATAATCATAAAAAGTCACTCTTTTTCAGACAGTAAAAGAAGTAGACAGGCTCGCCCAACATTTTACAAAATATTAAATTAAACTACATAGTTTCGTTTACTGCAGTGTCTGGTGGACGCGAATGGAAAAGGGAGGAAACAGCCTCCTGTACCGATTATACACCATTACGTTTCTTGTTTATACCTTGAGATCCAGTTGTAAAGTCAAGCTTCTTAGCCGATTCAGAACCGATTCCTGACAAAGATCTGCTATTTTTTTTTTTTTTTTTTTTTACCTAACTTTCATCTTACTTGTTCAAATGTATTTCAAGGTTACGACTTGGGATTTTATTATTGAAATCTTCTTTTGATTTTTTGAAAGAGCCCGAGAGATGATATCATATACGTAATCGTAATATTCAATAACGGTGAAAATTAAAGCGCTTCAAAGCAAAACCGTTCGGTATGATTTTGTTGGATCGTTCCACAAAAACTTGTCGTCTAATAAAACACCCGTAAATTTCGCTTTACTTTGTCGTAAATCGGAATTCTACGTGCGCGATCATCCGTTTACGTCTACCGGTAATAAATATATAGACAAATTAACGGGAGTTTAAAACCGAAATTTAAATACGGGAAATTCTTTTAAAAAATAGTTCCAAACCGATTGATTAATTGTAAGAAAAAATACGCAAGATATAAAATAAATAGTTCTGAAAACTACTTTTAGCACCGATTCTTGCTAAGTCGGTATCGTCGAATAAATAGCGATGTTAAGCTCCTCCCGCTCCCCATCCGTCAGGAGGCAAACAGAGGGAGCCCCGTCGCCCCGGGAGAGGTGACAAAGCAGAAAAAGCCACGACAGCAGGGATGGCAGTGGGAGGAGCTTAACCTCGCTATTTATTCGACCATACACGTTCCTGAAAACTCGATGCTAAAAGCAGTTTTGAGAACCGAGGTACACTGAAACCGATCGATTAACAACGTTAGAGCGACAGTGTTAGGAAGGACAGAAAATAACACTCAAATCGATCGCGATAATCCTCGCGGAAATATGAAATACTAAGAAATAAATAGTTTACGGTTCGAGCGAGTACCGATTTACAAAAATCTAAAAATTCCTAATTCTACGAATAAGGTAGCAAGTTCTTCGTTTATATCCTATTAGCGACACTATTTCTTTTTTTAACATTAGTAAAGCCCCTACGGTTACTTCCGGAAGAGAGAACGCATCTATAAGGAATCGTACTTAGTTTTCTTCATCTAGCGATATAATCGGCGATCGTTATTATTTTTTTACATCTATTTGCTAACCTACTGCATTTTACATCTATAAATCGCTGCCCTATTGCGAAGGCGATCGGATCTTCAAAATTCTCGATGAGAACGACTAAGCGCGGAGATCATCAGATTAGAATTAGAAATTATTATCGGCCGACTTATAAAGGATGTACTTCAAAGAAGAGTAAACGAACGTTAAATGAAACATAACAGAAAGGAGGGCGACAAGAAGATAAATAAGACAAACAGGTAAATAGATTCTCCTATCTATCGCCGGTATATAACATTTGGTTTGTAACAATTTTGTAATACGACAGACAAAACTTTCGTAACGTATCCAAAATATTTTAAGAAAAATTCACATTTTAATGAGGAACGATAACGTAATATATCGTAACAAAAGATTCTTAACCGAATACAATAAATGCGTTTCACAACAGACTCTGTTAGAAGAAAACGCAAAATAAAAGAAACGACAAAGGCATGTGACCAGCCGTCAACCGGCTTTCGTATGATACACCTACAAGGAAATATCAGAATCGTTTATAGACATCCGTGAAGGCAACACGCGTTTTAACATCGCGAAACGATTAATTTATAGTATAAAATATTTTCATATGAAATTACGATTCATTTAACGACGGGAATTTAGATTTGTTTGAATTTGGTGAGACATCGGATTCATTTAAAATACTTTTAAAAGATTTCCTTTTACGAAAACAATATACCCGTTCATCCGCATCCCGTTCGAAGTGCACGTAAACGTGTACTATAAATATTTCTTTAAAGTTCTGAACATACACATCTGATAAACAGATATACATCGTTCTACGATGTATGATGTATTGAAATGGAATCGTAAAATATTTAGCATAGCGTGTATTGCTTTCACGTCCAACAAATAGCGCTGTTTAAAAAAAAGCTTGTTTTCACCTGTCATAGGTGTGACAGCTTAGGTATATAAATAGTACATATATAAAAACACGCGCGTATTCGAATGCAACGTCGCGTCAAAACTTCAAAGCAATCGGTGAAGAACTTTCGGAGATTTAAGATTTTGAACAAACGAACATTTACATTTTTATTAATATAGATCTATCTTATACTGACATGATCTTTTTTATACACCGATCAGAATAAAAATGTATTTATTTATTTTTATTTAGTTAGCATAGCTCGAAGTTTTTTGCGTTAAAATTATTTTTTGTTCGATACCCTTTAAAACATCGCATCAGAACGTTATTACCTTTTCCATTTAACATTGTTGAGTTGTTCGCTGTGTCGACCTTGGAGGTATATCTTGGTCTTGCACTTAAAAATATGAAAACTGTTTCGAGGTAGGAGCGCTTACTAATCTAATTTTTTTTAACCGATGAAAAATATTTTAAGAATTCTCATATTTAATTAACAACCTGCATCTTTTTTTATGGTGTGTGTTTTTCGTTACCGAATTTTTTGTTTTCAATGGATATCGTCTTTGTTTTCAATGAGACACCAGTTCAAATAGAGGCTACACGCATTATGTGTAGATCAAATTCTTTATGTAATCGCATTATGAATGCGTAAAGAATTTGGCTATCTAGATGTTATTAACACAGGCGACCTCAAAAACGTAATTAATATTTCTGTTATACGCAATCTCATAGTTCTTTTTCTACAATTATAGTTTTTTACAAACCATTACTATATATATATATATATATATATATAGAGAGAGAGAGAGAGAGAGAGAGAGAGAGATAATGATGGGCGGGGGAACTTTATTCCGGTTAAATATAATTTTGTGGCTGATATAAAACATAACACAATATTTACAAATGGTCATCTAACATTCAATAAATGATTATACATATTAAATATGTCCGATGAATATACGTGTAAAATTGTATACAGTAGCATGCGAATTAATACAAAGTTGTAATTTAATAAAAAGTAAATGCGTTTAGAGAAAGATCAAACCTGTATTATTTGTGATGTGTAGTAGTAAATTAATACGTCTTCCTTTATTCTTAATCGCTTCACGTATACGATTTGGCATCGATTCAACAACTGTACTACACATTTTTTTCATCGTGAAACTATACAGATATTATTGCTTAAATGAGGTTAATTTTTGTGATACAATTCATTTTTGACTCTTTTTTTTACTATCGCCCAAATATTTTCAATCGGGTTTATGTCTGGTGAGTTGCCCGACCAAGGGAGCATTTCAATGTTTAGTTCTTTGAAACATTTTTCCTCTTTTTTGATAGCATGGCGCGGCCCCAAATCTTGATAGAACACTCTGTTATCTTGCGGGAATTGGTTTTGAAGATGCGTCACAATTTCAAAACTTCAGAATCACTTTCATCACGCTAATCGATTCATCGCTTTTCAACATACCATCTACCGGAAGTAATAAACAAGGCCCTTCAAATGTGAAACAACCCCAAACTTTCTTTTTCTGGATATTACTTTCTTTAATCGAATGTTGGATACCAGCCGGTGATGAATTTTAATTTTGTTCTTTTTTAACGTATGCAACCTTTTGCCCCTAAACAATATACGACTCGTCGGAAAACAACTTGTTTCCAGTCTTCTTTGTCCGGTTAGCACGTGCTTTGACCCACAACAGCCATTTTTTTTGCACGTTGCTGGTATTTTTAAAAGGTGCTTTTTTGCCGGCCGATGACCTTCCCGTCCACTGCAAGAAGTCGGTGTCTCAACAGCTGTCACGTGTAAATCTGTTACACTACCTGCTAATTCTCGATTTAATTCCATAGCGCGTAATTTCGGATCAAGTTACATTTACTCGCTAATAACCGATCCCGTGTTGGGAGAGGTTTTTCTTTTACTGCCGAGTTTGCTTTTCCTTTGAGACGAAAAGGGACCACCAGTTTTTTTAAATCGTTTTAAAATAGCATTCAACACCGCACTCAGAAGCTATTTGTCGTCGTGTCATACCGGTATGCTGAGAAAGAGAAACGATTTTCGAACCTTTTTGGAGTTACATATTCCAGACACAGAGAACAATATGTACGAAAATATAATTTTATTATAGAAAAATAAATAAACTTTCACAAAACAATATTTACAACATGAAAATTGCTAAATAATCAAAGAACAATAACCTCAGATTATACAGATAACTTAAAGAATTTGTACGGTCAAGCAGTGTACTCACAACATAGAAATAAACAAGAAATTCCCTATGTTCGGATTAATTTGCAAGCTACTATATGAAAAAAATACTACTCTCATCTAGAAGTATTTAATTCAAACTTGGTATCCACATTTAGTACGTGAACTTACTTTTCACTTGTCGTTATTTATTAATAAACCGATAGCGATAAAAAAATAACAGAAATTTTAATTAACAGAAATATATAATTAAAAATTAAGTTATAATTTTAACTTTTATAATAAATGATGTATCGTTTTCTTAAAAATTTTAAATCGGTACTGTACCTATATTTGGATTTAATAACTTCTCATTTCATCAGAAGTTATTTTTTATAAAAAGAAACAGATATACAGAGAGAAGAAGGAAAACAAGGCGTATGTTTTATTCCACTAAATACGTAGAATCAATTTTCTACAGATTGCATGAAAGATCTTTATAACAGAGAAAAGGCGAACGGAAAAATAAACGATTTCCCACTGGACTTTCTGATCTTTAAAGGTCGTCTTAGTTTTTAAAAAAATAATACCTGGATTCTTTATTAAACAGATTTTGTATTTCCTCAAATGTGTAGGCTTTATATATCTTGGAAACGGTTTAATCTACGATCATAAAATTCGGAGGAGCAAGTTAACTTTTAAAATTATTTAACATCTCTAAGTTTTATTCATTCAACCTATCGACTTAAAAATATATATATATATACATATACAATAGCGGACCCGACAGACGTTGTCCTGACGCGGCATTATTCTGTAATAAAATGCACACACATAAATATAAATAACTTAATTAAGTTAAAATTAGCAGAATTAGTATGATATTATCAGTTTATGATTGTTGTATTATTGTAATGGGTTTATTGATTAATTATGTGTAGTATGGTTAATATTTATTTTCACTAAATATTGAGATGTGCGATGAAAATTGAATTAAAAAATCGAAACGTCGTAAAATTAATAATTAGTGTAATTAATAAATTTTCATCCACATTACTACTAATTTTCACTTAAAATAATTTTAATGTTTCATAACCATGTAGCAGCTTAATTAATCGATTAATAAAAAAATTAAAGCGCTGTAAAAAAGCAACTTAGTTAAAATTTTAGTAGAAATTTTTATCATTCTTTATTTTAACATCTATTTTACCAAATTTTAGATGATTGTAATTTAAAAATAATTTTAGAAAACTTTTTATAAAATTAATAGGCTAAAACATTTATAAATATACTTTAAACTATATTATAAGTAACTTATATTTTAATTTTATAAATGTTATAATTTATTTTACAAACTTAAATTTTTATTTTCAAAGAGCCGTTCAATACTTCATAAGTTGCATAGAATCAAATGAGAACTGACAATTTAAATTTGTAAGTTAATTTTATTGTTATTGAATGCACGTGTATACATCACTAAAATTCATGAAAAATCATGTAAAATACTCACTTCAATACTGCACCTTACAAATTTGCACAATGTACATTTTTTAATTAAACTTTAAAACGTTATTTCAATAAATAATAATATAATATAATATTCTCAATAAGCGCGCAATTCTAGCAGACTCGGCAATGCTTCGCTATTGCTAGATCTGAGTATACATACAGATTAAATGACAACAATTGAAAGTTTCATAAAACCTTAAAAAACTGAACGTTAGCAATTTAACAAAATTTAACCTTTCACTTTATAAAAGTCAGAATGTAAATAAATCCAAATGGCAAATCGGATTTAATTCACACCACTCTCTATTCACAGTATTCGGTGGAAAATAATTTTTTAACGAAAAGTGTTGTGGCTGCAAAATCATTACAATTAATACTGAATATTAAGAAACTTACAAAACATTACGGAACCTTATAAAATTTCACCTTTAAGTTTATAAAATTCAGAATGTAAATAAATCCAATCGTCAGAACAGCACTACCTATCGGATTTAATTCAAACTATTCTCTAAATACGAAATTTAATGTAAGAATAACACTAAGCTCCGACGCAAGTAACTGATATGCGAAAAAGCAACAAAATAAAAAAAATTCCTAGAATCCGATCGCAGCACCAAGTACCGGGTTTGACTGATTAACCAAAAATTAAAAAAAAAACTTCTAATACGCGATCGCAGCTATGCCTACCGGATCCACACGCTGCCTACCGTACCCAATTATGAACCTTAACCGTCCCAAGATCAACAACACATAAATAAATTAAAAAAACATTTTCACTTTAATACTGTACCTTACAAATTTGCACAATGTATATTTTTTAATTATACTTTAAAACGTTATTTCAATAAATAATAATATAATATTTCTCAATACGCGCACAATTCTAAACGCGATCGCAGTGCTGCCTACTTGTTACTTGATCAGTTGTAATTTTGTTTACATTGGCAACGGCCATACGGGCTCTTTGTGATTGGTCGTTGTGTTTGACAGCGGCCATCTTGCATTGATCTGATTGGTTTTCCTTTGTTTACATTTCCATCTGATTTGTTAGCCTCTTATTTATTAAAAAACTGTTTTCTTGCGATTTTTTGTAACACAATAACACAAAATTACAAAATATTTTTCTCAATTTGATCGCAGCACCAACTACCAGGACAAACTAAAATTAAAAAAATTGAATATTATTGAATATTCGATACTGCGATGGTAGTGAAGTCTGCCGGATCCAATGTAAAACATTCCAAAATCAACAAGTACTTATAAATAAAAAATTAATTAAAAAAACATTTTCCAGTGGACCAAATTGTGAATCTAAATCATTCTCGAATCCCCTTGAACACCCACAAAAAATTTCATCAAAATCAGTCCAGCCGTTTAGGAGGAGTTAACTTTCATACACACGCACACAAGAAATATTTATATAAAGATAAACGTATATGCATATGCATACATAGGTATATACATACCTTTTGTAGACATACACTTTGTCTCTCTCTCTGTATGCGTGAGTTAATACAAAAAACGAAATTTAACAAATGTGTCAACAATCTTTCGGTAAGAGGCCACCACTCTCCTTGCGGGAAACACGAAAGTTTATTAGGGATAGGATATAAATTTCACATCTTAAAGGGGAATGAAAAAGAGAAGTTTTGACGTAAGAAGGCTACAACAACGCTAACCAATACGGCGCCATTTAATGTTTTTTCAAAGGCGTTTATACATCACCTCTTAAATAACTACTCGACAGTGAAACACTAAATAAATAAATTTAGCAAATGCTCCTGACACAAAACAATTAATTTTTCGGGACGATACCACTACTTGGTTTTACTGTCCGCTACATTCGCAATTATCAGTGAAAAACATTACCCGTTTTGTCTAGGACTGTCGTAACTTTACATTTATTACGTCAAAATTATTGTCTTTCGAAGCCGTTTAAATGATTGTTGTTATTAAAATAATAATTATTATATTTTCTGCCAAGAACACTACGATTTCTACGCCGAGCACTACTTACCGTTCTTATCTTCATTCTTTGACACTAAGAAACCACTCGCGCCGGCATCTTGGCCTTCCATCCGGAGGTCCCGGGTTCGAATCCCGATCAGGCACGGCATTTTCACACGCGCTACAAATCACTCATCTCATCCTCTGAAGCAATACCTAACAGTAGAACCGGAGGTTAAAGCTTCATTCTTTTATCAAAACTTATTGTACTGGTACTTTTAAATTTCTGTTAGTCTTTATATAACGTTTAGTCAACGTTCCTCTTCCCGTTTACTTCACGTCATCTTATCTGCACTTTTTCTTGTTTATTTGATATTAACGGTTGTACTTATCTTTTAATTGTATTTATCTATTTCTTATTTTCAGTAAATCGAGGTTCTTGAAAAGGACACCCTCTTGATTGTTGATCTGTTCATTTCGAACACGATCGATTTATTGTTACTTTTTAATTTGAAGATTTCTAAATTTTCTAACACGTTCATTCTTCTTCCTTTAATACAATCGTCAATTAATTTCATCGATTCTTCCGTTTACATCGAGGTATGTCCTTCTTTTATTAAATGTCCATAATTAGAATCTTGTTTTTTTTTATTTTAACGGTGCAATAAGTTTTGACAACGGAGTTATTCCGAAACGCATCAACATATAATAAAAGAATGAAGTTAAGAAAGGTAAACGATACTAGACTGAATTAATCGCGATTAAATGATGATATATAACGATTTTTTCTCATTTGATAATTACTTAACTCTAGAATCAATTTTACAACTCCGTTTTCCGATTCAATTTTTGATTCTTCTATAAAAAAGTTAAAAATCAACGGGGACAGGTTATACATCCTACCCTCTTCTCTTTTTTTGAATTATACTGTACTAGTTTCCCTTTAAATTTTAAATAAAATAAATGTGATCTAAAAAAGAAAACGTAATAAAACATAATATCGTAACGTTAAAAAGTATATTATAAAAATTTTAAATTTTACAATTCGCGACAATTTTAAAATTACTAATATACAACCGTGTTTAAAAAGTCAGTAGAATCTTTTTTTTATGAAAGATGCAATCCCTAATAACATTTATTATTTTAGTACGTCTAATTTTAAGTAAACAGGATGGTTAAAAATTAAAAGCCATTATAGTATATTTTTTCATATTAATAATTATTACCGGAATACATTAATTATTGGCCTTGCATCATGCGTAAAACATAATGGCAAAGAAACATATATATATATATATATATATATATATATATATATATATATACACACATTTTTAAATACAGTAATATAAGACATAAGTTAACCGCGTAATTTACCGCATTTATGGTGTAACATTAATAAAATATAACGTCATAAATATAAAATTTAATAAACAAGTAACGGTTATAATAGTAGTAAAAAGTGAAAGGCCGCAGTTTAAGAAATCAGATACCTGTTATTCTTATTGGCTCTAACCGGTCTTAAATATCCCGCAAATAATAATTTATAAGCTGAATAATACGAGATAATCCCCTTTAATATTTTAGTTAAAGAATATTTTTCATTCTATTCCTATAAATAGCAAAACGTAATCGCTTCGACAACATCGTTAATGTAACAATCCTGTACGTTAACAAAATACATACGATTATTCGCCTGTCGTTTCTTATTTCTAAATTGTATTCCGTAATAAATCCGGCCAGCGATCGTTCGATACTTTCTATTAGCTTAACTATTACAAAAATAAATGCTTTATTAAGTACTACCGAATAAATTTTTATTTTCATGAAATAAAAAACGGCGACATTAACTGTGAAATTTTCTTATATTTGGGTACATCTTGAAAATTTCTTCCCTCAAGTAAAGTCAAATTTAATATTACCCAAATTTACTATTTATTTATTCTCATGTTATATATATATATATATTTATATATGTATATAAAACATTCTACTATAATCAATTAAACAATTAAACCGGTATTATAGTTCCGTGAAACGCGTTTAAAATCATCTCTAACATTTTTTTAATATTATTTAAATATATAAAATTTTAAAAATAATTTCCACACTAAACGATTAAAAAAAAACATTACGTACTACAAAAGTCATTCAATAATTAAAGACAAATATTTGTGAAGACAGAATAGTTGGTAACAGGGTTTCGATTCTTTCAGAATATAAACCCGTTAATCGTGTGATAATTTTTGATCGGCTGTTTGAGTAAAATTGTATTGTACCTAACCTCAAAATCTCACTTTTAAAATCTGTCCTCTTGAAATTTGTCAATTAGTTGAACCGTTTTTCAGTTCCAAAACCAAAAAACGGATCAGCGATCGGTTTTTTGGTTTCCTAATGTGAAAAACCGGTTAACATTAACTTTTGCACTACTAAACAGCACGGAAAATTTTGTATGAATAGCAGACATATTTTTACCGTAGTATTTTTATTAATAATTATTGGTTTGACTAAACCGGTAAACGGAAGCAGATTTGAGACACGATAATGAAAAGTTGGACATCTTTGGTAAAAAGATTTGACTCTGATTTCACGTTCTTCATTAAATTGCATTTTTATCATCAAGATTACACTTTATTTCCACGTAATCGATAAAGAAAATCAAAATTAAAAACAGGTGGTTTCATCCGTCCCACTTGCTCGACAGATCAGCCTCGACTTGGAAAACAAAGTTTGTCGTTATAAATTCTTTTTCATAATTCCTAAGTCGGATCCCAAGGGATAACCTTTTTTTAAAATAATGCCCGTGTCATATATATTAATACTAGGTACAGTTAGACTATCGATATTAAAAATTTAAATTAAAAAAAAATCTATTAAAAAAATGAATACTGTGAAGCCCTCTTTGTCAGATGGGATTCGAAGATCAGGCCACTATATATAAATATATATAAAATCCCAACAATATATAATAAAATAAAATGCCAACAGAAAAGATCGTAACATTGACAGAAGTCCTTCTAAACGAACATTATTTGTGAAAATATTATTATTAAATATAATTATTAATATATATATATATATTATAAACAAGGGAAGAAAGTAATTTTGGTTTTCACAAATAATATTCACAAATGTTCGTTTAGAAGGACTTCTGTCAATGTTACTTTCTTTTCTGTTGGCATTTTATTTTTTTTAAATCGGTTAACAAACAGCAGAGTTATGGCAGAAAATTGATGCAATTTTGTGTCCGTTTTCATATCCATCCACTTTACGTTCAATTCGATTTAATATAAACTATTTTTGTTTATTGTTACTTCTAGTATTGCACGTTAGTATCAAACTAAGCAATAATTTTCTCACGATAAAATTTAATATTATATAATAATAAAACAATCGATATTAATTTTTCACTTTTGAATAATTTTACACGGCGACTATTAATGCTGATCACGATAAAAATGTAAAAATGAAGCTTCTCTCAGCAGGAATGCAAAACTATCACGAGCGACAAGAATCCTCATGGTACCTTCCAAAGAAGCATTCATCAAAGATTTTCCCTGAAAATACGGGCAGGTATTTTTAATGACTGTCTTTCGGGTCTTGTCACTCTGCCGAATAATTTAAATGGAGAAAATTATCTTGCTCATTTGACCGAAAATCTTCCACATTTTTTGGAAGACCTCCCTCTACAATTAAGAAGAAATATGTGGTTTCACCACGAAGGAACTCCACCGCATTTCAGTCGGTCGGTATCAGACTTCCTGCATGAAACTTTCAATGAAAAATGGATAGGCCGCGGAGGGCCACTGCCCTGGCCTGCTCGATCACCTGACTTAAACCTCTGAGGCCGTTTGAAACGTATCGTTTATTCGACTCCGATACTCAATATCGAGCATCTTCAACGAACGATCCAAAATTGATTTTCAGAAATTAGAAATACTCCCGGAATTTTTGAACGGTTAAGTAAGACAATCTCTCAGAAAAAGGCCGGAGACTTGTGTAATTTATAACGGTAGACACTTCGAACATACCTTATAACTTTTAACAATTGTAAACCGTTTAAGAACACCTAATGTTCTACAACAATTAACTTAAGATAATCACAGGTAGTTGTTTAATTATTTTAATTATTAGGTCTACTATTTTGAGAAAAGTATTACTTAATTTGATACTAATTTACAATACTAAAATTAAAAATAAATAAAAACGATTAATATTTAATCGAACTGAACGTAAACTGGAGGACACGAAAACAGACAAAAAATTACAACATCAATTTTCTGCCATAACTCGGCTATTTGTTGACCGATTTAAAAAAATTAAAATCTCATTTTGTTCAAAATATAAGGTTTAATATTTTAGCCGATAATATAAATTTTTTAAATTAATTTATGGAGATATAACGGATTGAAAAATAAATGTGGCCGCCATTTTGTAATTTGCCAAGGTATTTAAGTCCTGATTTTTTTGCTAATTTTAAAACTTTATTACCAAATATTAATGTGATTCCTCTATCCAAACTTGAGATATAAACTTTTATATAAAAATAACAAAATGGGGGACAGGGGGCGAACGAAGGAGAAATCGCCATTTATCCCAAGGATATTTTTTGTTTAATTTTACAAGTAGAATCCGAAAAAGTATAGCCAGCCCAATTCAACCTATTAAAATGCCCGCGTTCGGTATATTTTCCACTCCGGTGCAAAATATTTCTTTATAAATTCCATTTCATCAAGGGTTGTTTTTAATAATTATTTACAATATATTATTCATCGTACCCAAACAAACGCACCCACGAGTTATTCTTTAAATATAAAAATAAATAGATGCTGAACGTAGTAGTATTTTTGTTTTAAAGAATGACTAGTAACTGAAAAACTGTCAGTAAGAGAACGACCGAAAATTTGGTAAGCCCGGTGAGATAACATTTTTCTTTAATTCAATGATTCTAAGTAAAGCGCTTGAATACCGTATTTAATTCATGCAGGTGTGGCGGCACTAGCAGCGACGGTCGGCACTAACTATAGTTGCCCCAGCGAATCTACGAACTTGTGACGTCACGTGCTGACATCTCATTATATTATTGTTTTCCAAAACATTATTTTTGCACGTAATTATTATTTTTATTTCATTATTTAACTTGCTAACGATACATTTATGTTGTTGTGTGTTCAATTCTTTCCATTTGAGTCGATTACATATATAAAAATGCTTAATGACTCGATCTTGTAAACAGCTCCTTAACCGATGACTAATGCTCTGATGGATATTGTGTACAGGCCAATAAAAATTTATACATGCATTTAGAAATGATGTCTTCGTCACGATTATATTTAGATCCGTCCGTCCAATTTATAGCGTTTTTGTGCGGTCAATTCTCAATGTTTTTGGTAAATTTTTTGTAATATATTATTTTTTGTTTTATTTTTGTTCGTGTGTTATTAGTGCGGTTTGTTATGGCAGAATTTAAATCCGTATAGTTAAGAAAAAAAATTTAGTAGTCAAGCACGTGAAATTAACAATAATGTTAATGATTTTATGAAAAAAGAAGCTCTAAAAGTAGGTAAATTAAACGACGACAAACATATAATTGGCATTAAAAAATGCGAAGAAAGGACGGCTCTGCTTGTGGAATATCAAGAACACAGGTTCAAAACTCGGAAGAGAAAAAAAAAGACATGATTCTTCAATCAACATCCCAATCGTGTTCTTTCAGTACGCCGAAAAAGTATAAACGACGTTCGAAAACTCTCAGTGAACTGGAAAGTTTTCATTTAGGTGCAGTTAAAAGAGCAGTCAATGGATTTCATTCAAAGAAGAATGAATCACCTACTTTAAAAAAATAAGACAAGAACTTCAGTCATCTACTGATTTTAAAGGCAGCGAATCAACTTTAGCTGTTACTTTTGAAGGAGGTAGATTTCAAACGGCGTAAAACTGAAAATAAATTGAGAAATCCGACATCAGGCGCAAGAGAGAATTGAGTATTTGCAGGCGATGGCTAAGTACAGACAAAGGAATGCTACAATTGTTTATTTGGATGAAACGTACGTTTTAAGTTCGCATTGTTCGACGACAAAGTTACGGTCTGATGGTATTGTTGAGGGACTTCATGTGCCATTAATAAAGGTGACCGTTTAATACTAATTCATGCTGGAAGAGAAATCGGTTTTATTCCGAACGCATTACTAACTTTGAAAGCCGGTTCGAAAAGTGGCACTACCAAGACAACATGAATACAGACAATTTAATAAAATGGGCGCATGAAAAATCTATTCCAAATCTTCCACCGATTCAGTAGTAGTTGTCGATAAAGTCCCTTATTGTAATGCAGGTATTGCATTACAATAAAGTGACAGTGATTCGTTTAGCGAGGATGGTTAACTTGCTAGAAGCTTGAATTAGACGCATGAAGAAAATTCAAGTAAGCTTTTGTTTATTATTAAAAATTAATAATTTAGTACAAGTAAAAGTTATAAAAGAATCAATTACGTATCGTTTATAATTAGTAAATATAAATACGGTAGTTATTACCGTGTATAATATGATAATAAGTAATACTTCGACTAGATATGCGGAGTTGATGTTTTCAAGCCGAGTACGTCACAAGCTCGTTACACTGCCTGAACTAGTATAAACTAATGTGTTTAACCACGCTAGTCAATTAACCACACATCTCTGGAACGGTCGACCTGAGACTGTACAAGACTACACTTCAATAACATTCATACATATAATCCTCATTCATCCTCTGAAGTATTATCTGAACGGTAATTACCGGAGACTAAACAGGAAAAAGAAAAGTACAAACTAATGTAATTTCACAACTTACATAGAACAAATTTCAAATTTAGAACAAATTACGGTCGGCAGACCGGTGTAGCCGCGAGGCTTAACGCACGAGGTATCGAGTCAACCGGGCGATCAAGTTCGAGACAAGACCCAGACCGAGTCACTTTTTTACACTTTAGGTATTATCCATTTATTTCATTTTACCGCTCACCTGCGACGTCACAACATAGCAAACGACTACAACAGCATTTTTAGGGGTGCGGGTGCGATTTTGAAAAACATCTTTTTGCAGATATTGTTATTTTTTAATAGTTAACAAATTTGCCTAAGAAAAATAGTACCTTAATTAGACGAAATCTAGAGATACTGAAAGCGACCTCGCTCTGCAACCTCATCCCTTTGAACTTTTAAACTGAAAATTTAATGTCATCAATTCCCCATATATAGAAGTAATCTGACCGAGTTTGGTCAAAGTGGTTCCGTAGTTCTGGAGATATGAGGTGATTTATAGGTCGACATCGAACACACATACAAACGAACATTAACGTGCGGAAACGTTTCATCCGGTGTCTTGGGTTATTAAAGCGCCAACTGTCAAGATCCGGTGAAAACCTATATTCCCAAATTGCAATACTTTTCCTTCTAGAGCTATAAGTCTGCCTTAGCGCTAACTAGACGGAAAAGTAAAAATTATACAAAAGCAGTACCATCTCGTTTTTTACAATTTTTAAAAACTAGCGTAACGTTATACGTTTTTACTGACAGATTCATTGGAGAATCAAAGATAGATTCGCGCCACAGTACAAGCGATCCCCAAAAATATAATAATATAAAGAAGTTAACATTAAATTTCAGCTTGTACTATACAAAAGCACAATTTGATCGTATTTTTAATCCTCAATTTTGTATTTAATAGAAATAAATAAACGCTTTTATTAAGTACTTGTTTGGTTTATTCGTACCTATTTACAACGAAGACTAGGTTTCAAGACGGCAGTAAAAGTAAATAGTATTTCCAGGTAAAAACCGATCCCTCTTCTTATAATTCCTTTAACCTTTAAGTCGGGTTAAAGGTTATCGAAATGAAAAATCTATTATTTTAATAGTACAATAGATTTTAAAGCGTTTAAATATTACGTAAGATATATCTTTAGGGTGTGGTAAAATTTGTAAAAAGTAAATATATATCGTACGTTGATTTATTTTTATAATATAATATATATAAAATATCATTAATTTAAATAGAATGATGTCATACAAAACGTGCCAACCGTAAATAAATACTATTGACTAACGCATTATAATGTATTATATGTAATGTATCATAAGTTAAGGAAAAGAGCCGATAAAATAAACTAAATGTTGAAAATGTATGTTTTATATAGTGTACACCCGTTTAACATACAAGCAAACAGGATTGACATTTGAAAAAGTAAAAAATAAATATCGTTACTTTTTTGCTTTCTATTAGCAAAATCACCGTAGAAGCCTGAATTTCTAACAATATTTGTTATTCGCATACGATCAGTAAATCGATTTATACTGAGGCCTATGCAATTTACTCCGCCATGAGAGTTATTGAGACCAGTAGTGACGACAGCTTCTTGGTAATTACCTACTCTATAAGTATACACACAATGAGTGTTCTCGAGAGTTTGAGCTGCAGACGATCTGACTCCCGTCATCCAAACCTCTATGGTGCCCTCTCAAGAATAAATAAGCACCGGTACTGGTACGGGTCCCGGGCCGTTGCGGCAACCTCGGGAACGAACGGGCTGACGAGGCTACCAATAAACGGCAATAAATGGCCACAGAGTAGAATTAACATGTGAAAGCGACTTCATGGAAACAGTCCGTGAAGTCCTCCCGGGGCCTTACACGTCATCCGGAAGAACGTGTTCGAGAAACCTTTTATCCCAAGCGACAGAAGAGACCAAGTCATCCTAACTCGGTTGAGGATTGAACACGCAAGGCTTACCCACGCCCGTCTATTTGGATCTCCTCGGCAGAATTGTGAGGCGTGCAATGTAAAACGGTCCGTAAATCAGTCGCTCATAAACCGCCAAATGTTCGGATCTATTCGACAAAAATTGACCCGGGTTCAGAAGTGAAGCGTTTACTATACCGTAAGGAACACATGCGGTTTCTCTCCGATAGCGGGATGAAGGAAGTAATTTAGCGGTTTTGCTTTTATGAGATCCCTTACGGAATACTATATGCGCACTGTAGTTTCAACATTTATTACCCTTTTATTATTCTTGTTCAAAATTGTGTTTATTATGATCATGTAGCTATATTTAAGTCGCTAATGACTATAATTGTTTATGCGATTAAAAATAAAAATATTAAAAAAAAGAATCGTGTTGTAGATATTTAATAAAAGCGTAGAAACTGTAATAGTTATCATACGTTAATTATTGTCATCGATATCAGAGTTTCCGTCATCCGTAGAACTGCAATTATCTTTGTAATCAGTTAACCGCAAATAATCGTCCTCGGTTCCATCGACAGCATTCGAAGTACAATGTTTCTTGAACGGCTTTTTAATCAAATCATCCGATATTTGTGACCGAACCGCAATGATCCGCTTGCAAAACTACAGAAAGGCGGTTCTTTAATTTTACGGAACGGTGTAGTCTTCTGTTTCACGTCGACCATCCGGTTTGTGTAGTGTTTACGGAGTTGGTTTTTAAACGGTCGGTTTTCCTAGAAATCTAGAGGGCGAAAAAAGATGTCATTCGACCAGGATTAATAAGCCTGATCGTACTTTCTAGCGATCGGTCTCTGCTTTACATTATCGGTCTTACGATCCCTAAAAATGTCCGTTAAAGAATGGAAAATTTTCTTAATAAACGCCCTGGTCGATGCTCTCAGACGCATTTAATTCAGTCCCGAACTAATTCGTTATTCATCCGTCCCTTTTCCTGCGCTCGTATCACAATGTCGGGTGGAAATTCCACCTTTCGGTAGAGGTTTACTTTTAAAAATACATGCGGGGTAATTTTTCCCGTTTGAAAGTACTGTCGGCACCACCGAGCGACGTTGTTTTTCATAACAGGCAGTTTATATTCGAACGCTTTTCGCACCTACACTTTCAACTGTTGCCGGTGGCGTTTCGAAGTCACCGACGTCTAGTCCGCATTCCCGATTGGATTTAGGGGATAATTGTACCTTTTTCGTAAAGTTATGGCAAATCTGAAATTTTGCCAGTATATATTCGTACGCTTACGGTAGCCGCTGAGCTATTGACACGTGAAATATGTTCTATGCATATAAAAGCATTTACATATATTTATTTACACAGACATTTTTTGTTAAATTTCTGTATTTAACAGCTAAAAACGTTAAACTTCGAACGTTTGTTAAATTTAATATTTTTAATTAAAAATTAAGTTTAAATTAAATATGTGTGTGTACGCACACATACGTATATATATATCTTGTATGTTGTGGCTGTGTGCGCGCCTGTAACCCATGTATGTAAGTCGATCGTTGAAACAATAAAAGTGTGAGATGTTAATCGATTAAAATTCGCAAATTATGCAGCGAGTTTGTTGATTGTAGATTAAATCGTTACAGAGATATAAAGCCGAACGTATATAAAAGTCTGAATGTGTAAATACAGAATCCGGATTTTATTTTTCTTTTAAATTTAATATATTTATAACAGTCGAAAAATTGCAATACGGAGTGTGAATGCTTGTTGAAACGAACGAGCGACGTAATACAATCGCTCGGATACAACTCTCTTTTGTCTTCATAATTAGAAAAAAATAAAATACGACAACGCTAATTTAGAAAGCCAAGGACTAGTCGGTCCTTTCCTGTCCTTCCACAAAGAAAAATTAAATTAAAAAAGCTGCAGAATAAAAACAGAATTCGAATGTAATGATAATAACACGATAAAAGTATAAAAACAAAAGCGGTAACTAAAAAAATTGTTTATACAAGACGACGGATTGTAAATGATCGATAATAGGTTGTATTATCCGCCGGATGTATTATTAATCCACCGGATTAGAAAGAAAATCTATCTGTACGTTGCTACAGCTTCACTCCTGGACGGTTAATCCATTTTTAATGAAGCCTGCACGTCTATTACATTTTTGTTTTAATTCGATGGCTATACAGTAGTAATTCAAACGAATGCAGGAGGTCCGTCTCCTCCTCACCCAAAACGTTTTCGTCGATGGTCGTTTCTCGTTTAATAATCAATAAATAAGGACATTAATTCTTTAACTTTCTACAAGTCTCAATAAATTTTATTCAAAAGAAATCAGAAGATCGAGCGGCGGCAATATTATTACATGCTCGATCCATTTTAAACACCATTAAAAATTATCAAATTTTGAGTTTTAATATAACAGTGATTTAATTATCAAAAAACTATCCTAAGAATTATTTCGCATGAATCTACTTAATTATTTTTATAATTTTTACTTTTCCAGCTTCAGAGTTATATTTTACTATTACAACTAGTACATTACAAAACTATTATAAAATAATATATTGTGTTTTATATATATATGTAGTACTTATAATAGTTATATTTCTACATTAAAGAGATTTTAATCGGGTCAAATTTTCCATTTTGGAGTTTTTGTACTATAACAAAAAAAAACCACAATTTAGCATTGAGAAATTTCACAGCATGACCATATTATAGCCTATGTTTTTGCTTGATATCTCCGAACTGAATAAACTGATGAGGATGAGATTTAGCAAGATGATTTCTGTGCACAGTGAAAATCATGCCGTTAAAGTTTTATTATAAAAAGCGAAGGAGGCAGGAAGAAAAGGACCTCTTTGGTTCCGTTTCACAAAATGTTAATCGAAGCGCAAGTAAATTTTTTCGTACAGTTTTATTACCCGTTAGGTAGCTAAGATATTATTCAAAAAGGGGTGCGAGGCAAAAAACCTTTTCTTCTCTTTTGTTTTCTGTACTTGAAGTCGCATTCTTGTATTCGTTAGACGATTCCGTTACATTAATGCATCGCTTCGGTTAGAATTACTTTTTCAAACCGGTCGACCGGGTCCACGTTACCGATAACAAAAAGATCGGTTCAACATCCCCACCCCAAGTACTTCCAGTTTTATTTATATCTTTTTCGGAATTTATTCCTCGTCGAGTCGTCAAACTGTGTGTAATGTCTAGTAAGTGCAGCGCATCGATGGCGGAAGTTATGAAAGGTGAAACGGATATAAATCGATCTTCGTAGTCGGCAGTTAAAATTCAGATACCACAAATATCTGCGACAAAATTCGGGTAGATTATTATAAAGAACCAAATTATTTAATATACAATCGATCGAAAAAAAACAACTGCTTGCGAGGTGAATACGAAATCGACGCTTAGCCAAATTCAGATTTTTAAAAGTCATTATGACACATTTTAATTTTCTTCGAACAGAAAACAAAAATAAAAAAAACACGCGTATCCAAAATCAGTTTTTGAGAATTAAAATTATTAAAAAATAAAATAAAAAAGGGTAAACGTTTTAAATAGACTAATTTATCAATCGATCAATTTTAGTCGTTCTTAAATGAGAAAAAAAAATCCCTACTTTATCGATAAAACTACAATTTTTATTTTTCCAAAAATAAATAACTTTTTTCAGCCCGCTTTTCCTCCTACGCTTGTATCAGTAAACGAAGTTAGGGACTCGGGTGAAACTTTGGTTAAATTTTATCGAAAAAGACGTTTAAAGACGCATATTCCTGTAACTAAGAACTTTGTTAGAAACCGGTTGCACGACTAATAATAATAGAAAGTTGTACTACAACCTAAAGGCGATTATAATTAATTAACAGTTTAAGGTAGGATCGACACAAATATTCATATTCAACTTGCAGCAAAAATTACATAATCCGTATTCCAAAACGGGATGGCAGTCGAAATATAAATATCGCTGAGAATTCAAAATTTTCTACGATAAAGGTTATAGTCCTTTTTTCACGATTAATTTACATCAGGCTGGAAGCGGGTTATATTTTTAATTTAGTAAACGACAGCCAAAAAAGCTCAGCAGGAAAATGTTGCTATGCGGTTGGTTTTATCGACAATTAAACGATTAAGATTTGCGCGATTATTTTATTTAAACCTATTCTTTTTATAAAAGTTGTGAACCACATTTAATGGGCAAACATTTGGGTCTGTTCGGTATCAGAAGTAGACGACCTTGATTCCGTAGATTTTTGCGTGATTTTAGACCTGATTACAGCAAATTTAAAAAATATTTTTTAAGAAAAAAGTTAACCTCAAATAAAACTAATAAATCAAATAAAATTGCTAATATTTTGGTCTGTTCTAGATTACAGGTAGACGTCCTGATCCTGAAAAAAAATTTTTCAGTCGATCATTTGATAGACAGCCGTTTGCATACTGGCTTTTAATGTAATCGGTTTAATATGATGATACACGTGGCAGAAATAAGTAACGGTAAGTAAACAATGGCAAATGAAAAAAGAAATGGTTTTTTTTCTAAGTTGAACAATGTAGATCTCTTGTTTGTTTTATTAATTTATTATTTTTTTAAATCAATGACTTTTTTTTATAAAAACATGAAAATGTTCCTGTCGATCAGACAAAGTGGAAAAAGATCCCTGAGCACCCTCAATTAATATATATACTAAAAGTTGTCTCACTACCATTTTGCCATTTGTTTATAAATAAAATTTAAGAACCGAGTTGTTTTCACTATTTTGGTTGCAGGTCATTAAATATAGATTTACAAAAAGAAAAAAACATCTTGACAAAAATGTAGAGCGGAAAATTCTAACAAAAAATTCTACGGACATATACGACCAAATGAAAAATAAATGAGCCACCGCAATAAACAGTAGTGCTCTATATACTGCCTATGCGGAGAGATATGAGGTAGCCGGCGTCATCGTTTCAACACGCGCGCGCGATGTTCAAATACCTATAATCTAAGATAGAAAATGCAAAAAAATAAAAACGCCGTCGATAAATGATACTTAAAGTAATAACTTTTGGTAAATTTAAAAGAATTTGCTACATTTAGAAATAACATATTATAGTATAATGTTGTCAGGTCGAAGCATTTTCAAATTTGTGTATCAAAGGCCTGTAAATAAAAAACAAATTTAAAAAAAATCGAAAAACCTACGCGAATATATTCTGAAGGTGATTATCCACGAACGTAATAAGTTCGCGGCGAGACACGAGGTGTGTGAGAAAAATAACACTGCGAGCGATCTGGCAACGCTGTGTCTACCGGTCTGCTCTAGACCGGTTTGTTCATCCCTTCCACACGCTCAGTACGAGTTTCAACTCCGTTCAGCCAATACGTTATTTTTGTCGGCGCCATCAGTGAAGTTGTGTTTTTGTTGCGCGTTACGAAAATGGAGCATCGGAATTTAGAGCGACGTTGTGGAATCAAGTTTTGTGTTAAACTTGGGGGATCCGCGAGTGTGACTTTTGAAGTTGAAACAGGCCGACAGGGAACATCCCTTATCAAGAGCACAAGTTTTCCGCCGGCATAAATCATTTTTGGAAGGCCGAGACCACATTGAAGATCAACCTCGCTCAGGGAGACCTTCGACTTCAAAATTTGACGTAAACGTTGAGCGTGTCAGGGTTCTTGTGAGATCACACCGTCTTTTAACAATTGATGACAAGTGAACGGTTAAACCTCACGACGGAACAGAAGGACGATCGAAGAAACGTGTGCGTTGATCTTCTTGAGAGGATTGAAAACGACCAAGAATTCTTCAATCGTGTGATCACAGGTGATGAATCCCGGATATTTGAGTACGATCCTGAAACAAAGCGAAGAGCGGCACACTCCGTCATCCCCTCGACCGATAAAATGTCGAATGAGCAAATCAAAGATCAAAACCGTGCCGATTTGCTTTTTTGACAGTAGGGATATCGTGCATAAAGAATATGTTCCTCCGGGACAAACTGTCAATCGAGTGTTTTTCAAAGGTGTCCTGAAAGGCTCAGGAAAAGAGCCTTAATTCGCGTGAGAACAGACATTGCAGACAAGTGGATACTTCATCGTGACAATGCCCCGTGTCACACGGCCATTTCCATAAGGGAATTTTTTACCTCAAAACGCATTCCTACGGTTCCTAAACCCCCTATTTACCTGATTTGAGTCCTTGCGACATTTTCCTTTTCCCAAAATTGAAACGTGTCTTAAAAGGTCGTCATTTTGGAACTCTGGAGAACATTCAAAAGACTGTGACCGACCGGTTAAAAGCCCTACCGGTTGAAGCCTTCCAGCGCTGCTACCAGGAATGGGAACAACGACTCCGCCGGTGATAGCTGCCCAAGGGAACTACTTTGAAGGGGATAATATCGTTTGAAAAAAATAAAAACTTTGGTAAGTAAAAAGTCAGTCTCATTACTTTTCTCATACACCTCGTATATTATCTTTTTTTTAATATTAGTACCGTATTTCAAAAAACGTATTTTGGGACTTTCGCTAATTACAAAACACCGATCGTAACATACTAAAATTTTACGAAGTTAAATATTAAACGGTAGCAGTAGTTAGGGGAAAATACTTACTTTTAGATGGTAATATCAGTTTTACATAAATTTTAATTTTTGATCGAGTTTTCTGAGCGTAACGTTAGTAAAATGCGTCAATGCGCATCAAACAGTAATATAAATAAACGAAAAAAGTTAACAAAAACGGACTTTACGTTAAACTTTGTAACATATCGAGAAATATGTACTTCATTGAGCGTTAACCTTCGATTTAATTGTTTTTTTTTTTTAATTTTCAAGATTTATGGCTTAACATAAAAAACAACTTTTTTTTTGCTTTTGATGTAACAGATCACTCTCATCTTTATTTACGATCTTATGTAAACGTAACTAGAAATTAATCGCGTAAAATTTTCTGTTCTACAACTTTTGTTTTACATATTTTTCGATAAATTCTGTATTTAACTAGTTACGACCGAAAAACGGGACTACCACACGTTTACGTGGATATAGGGCCGGCCATTTTAATAGATCCACCCGAATATCTCAAACATTTTTTGATAAGGCTCTCGAATTTTAGTACGTTAATCGAGACACGCTTAAGGACCTTTTCCATCCGGTCCGATCGACAGGAAAATTTTGCTCCTAGATTTACGTTTTGAATCTGACGTTCCTACTATAAAAAATATGGTGGAAATCGGCAGCGTATGAAAAGATACTATGCCTGACCGGGATTCCGAACCCGAGACCTCCAAATGCAGAGACGCTACCGATTAGGCCACGGAAGTCGGCAAAACAAGTAATTTTATTAAATGTGTTTTTTTTTAAATCTATTTCAAAAATGAAAAGCTATTTATTTTGAGACTGAAATGAATACATCGCACGGCCAACTTTCGTACTGGATCGTTGGGGCAAGACGTAACTACCGACGTAAAGGAAACTATCTATGAACACTACAGTGTAAATAATTGGACAGAAATTAAACAACGACAATTCTCATGTGAAAAATTTTTATCCTGCGCTATTAATCTATACTTATTATTTATTGTTCGTATTTTGCCCGAATGAAAGCCTCGTAGTTTTGCTTCAGCGCATCGTTATTAAGCGTTTGAGGGTTAAATTAATAACAGACAGTTTTCACTTAATTACTTGGAACATATTACTGATACGCATTGAAGGTGAACGGGGAGGTGTTGTCATTAACTTCCTGGAAACAGGAATGATGTCGGTATGCGTCATTTTCTATATACGAGTACATATATTAAATATACGTATACGTAAATATATATTTAAAACGATTACTTTATTTCTCAACCCGGTCCTGTTACTTAATTATATTTTTTATACATATTTATTCCCTTTTAACAGTCTTTTAGTTACCAAAATAATCTGCCGTTTTTCTTGCGTGTTTATTTTAGGCCAGTTATAAGTTAAAAAAAAATTGTACGCTTGATATTAAAGTAATGAACAAAACTTTACAGCAACAAAACTCTACCTGTGATCTAGAATCGACCAGAATGTCTGTAGATTAGTACTTTGACTTATTAACGGGATAAACATTTTTGTAAAAAAATGTATTATAAATAAACAAAAAAAATCACGTAAACGATAAACCTCTCATCATCATTAAAAGCAAATCCACAACAGCATTTACCTAATGACCTTTTCTGTCTGCTGTTTACTAAATATTTAACACACTTCCATATTAATGAAATTAATTACGAAAAAGTGCGCCAACATCAGGAATTTTTTATTTATTTAGTTAAAACAAAGAATTGTTAAAAAATATTAACAGGAAGCGTTCACATCTACACCGTGCCGCTAATTCAGTTGAATCCTTTTAGGGGTACCCACCGGGTCGGTCTAGTGGTGAACGTGTCTTCGCAAATCAGCTGATTTGGAAGTCGAGAGTTCCTGCGTTCAAATCCTATTAAAGCCAGTTACTTGTACACGGATTTGAATACTAGATCGTGGATACCGGTGATCTTTGGCGGTTGGATTTCAATTAAACACACATCTCAGGAATTTTCGAACTGAGACTGTACAAGACTACACTCATAAATATCATCCTCTTAAGTAATACCTGACGACGATTCCCGGAGGCTACACAGGAAAAAATATCCTTTTAGGGGCGGTTAAAAGAGACAATTTTAAAGGTATTTCACAGAATTTTTGTGTGATATTGTGCTGAATTTCAGGTTTCCATCAAAAGCTTACAA
The DNA here is from genome assembly GCF_047948215.1 of Lycorma delicatula. Taxonomy (NCBI): domain Eukaryota; kingdom Metazoa; phylum Arthropoda; class Insecta; order Hemiptera; family Fulgoridae; genus Lycorma; species Lycorma delicatula. The sequence goes on along the minus strand of NC_134463.1, from coordinate 128,821,293 downwards.
AAGTTCAATTTGTACCGTCACTTAAAAAAAAATAGTTTATAAGAAATTTGTGAAGTCGGAATATTAAAATGAATTTATGAAATAAAAATAAATATCATCAATTTTGAAATAAAAATTGTTAATTTTAATTTAATTTTAAAAAAATGTTCGATGAATTCCCTTAATGTCGATCTCGTCTTCTTCAGATCTCGTAAAGTGAAATTTAAAATGAGATGTTAAAATTTATAAATTTCATCCGTGGGTTATTTTAAATTAGATTAATGTGCACATCGCTGGCAGAAATCCAACTAGAATGATATATATATATATATATATTTATATATATATATATATATATATATATATATATATAACGGTTATGAAAAATCGGTTTGCTAATTTTTTTTTAAGAGCGTTTACATAGGCGTGAGGAAAATCCGTTCTCAAATTACTACTTAAGGGAATTTCCCGCCACTACCTCATAATTATTACTAAGGGTTGAAACCTGTTTCTTTTACTTTATAAATTTTCGTTTAAAGAAAAATAATTTTTTAAATCTCAGATTTTTAGATCGAAAACAATATTTAATTTTAATCTAAATCTTTAAGTTCGGAGATTCTTTTATAAAATTATATATTATTTTTGTTCAATTTAATTCCTTTTTTTCGATAATATTTTTAGCGATATTAGTTTTACGCAGGAAAACGTTGAACCGTCTTTGAGATAAGATATCTCGATCGTAAAAAAAAAAATGAAAAATTAATTAATTAATCTTACGAGTAATTTATTTAGCTTAATCGTAAAAATATATGCCGATTAGACACCAAATTAAATAAATGTTATTAACTATTTTTTTTTTTTACTTGAATTTATCTTTAAAAAAAATCGATAAACTACGAGAATAAAAAAAATCAAGATTATACAACCTGGGAGGTTAATTTTTCAACCGATTAAATTATGGGAAAAAATTAACTTTTTTATTTATCGATTCATTTACGGTTATTACAGATGTGTACCTCACCCTTAATGAATGATCTATGATATTACATGACTTTTCGAAACGTGTGAATATCAGGTCAAACCTGACCGACATGCAAATCCAGAACCTTCCGGATCAGATAATTTAATTATAATTTAAAAAAAAATTAATAATAACGATTCACTTCTGTTTATATAAATGACATACGTCTCCGTGGCAGTATCTCTGCCTATTATCAGAAAGGTTCGGGTTCGAATCACGATTAGGTCTGCAATTTGTCACAAGTTAAAATTAAATATTAACTTAAAAGAAATAGCAAGTAGTTATTTATATATGACAAAAATCTACAGTATCCAATCGAATTTATTAATAAAAATATTATTATTTCTCAGCAAAAACAGACAAAATAACGAGTTAATTAATCGGGAAAAACTCTAAAATCAGTCGTTTGTCAAAATATACTTGTCTATTAACAAAAAAAAAAAACTTGCATAGGTCAATAAAATTACCCAGACGAAATACTCTACACTAAAACAAGCGATTTATAATAATAGCAAAATGCGTACACCAACACACACTGTTATTGAAAATTAGAAAATTTAACCTAAATTCTGTTAAAGTATTTTTTCTACAAAAAATAAATAAATACAGTATGATGTAGAGGATGATTATAAATGGAAGGGGGGGGGGGGATTGTTACTATATAAGTAAACTGAGAAATAAGAACATGACGGATTCGGTAAATTTTAACACTCGTGCATAACACCTGATTAAAAAAAAAAGTAACTGTACGTTCAAAAAACTAACAAATTCACAAGTATTTTCTAAAGAATAGTTTTTTTTTCAATGGCCACAAGAAATGACATCACCAGTTGCTAATCCTATTTACTTATAACAACTCGCTAAGATGTTGCCTTTACTATGATGACATCTGTTCACTCTCGACCTATCATCAAAAAGAAATAAATACATACTGCACGCAACAAGACATTAAGTTTATATCCCGATGATCGGAATCTTTCGTTGTGTTTTACTACCAAACTACTTACAACATTACAAACATTTGTACAACGTACAAACATTATAAATAAAATAAACGATTTTACAACAACAAAAAAAGTCTAAATCTGTGAATCGACAATATTAAAATAACGGCGACAAATATTAAAATTTCCCGCTAAGGTGAATTATGAAGTTCATTAACATTACAACACATATGATTTCTGAAAAATAAAACAAAATATATTAATAATATACGACGGTATTAAACTACATCAGTAACATTATTGTATCACGAACTGTTCCCAGCGATTTTAAGTGTACACCATGTTATGTTTACAAACAAAGGATGTTATGAATTAAAACTAAATCGAATATATATAAAATATAATACAAATAATTAAGTTACCTTGCCCGACGGGTAGATACGGCAACGGTATTGGAGTAGGTACATTAATATCAACCAGGTGTGACAGAACAATGACTGCCATTATTATTGTGGGCTTTACTCCAGGCACCAACATCATTGTTAGCTACGGAGAGCGACGGGGGAAAATTTTAGATATATTTACTTCACTACTATCTCACATCGTAACTGCACCACATTAACACATCAAACATTAAATAAATAACACACCACCTGCCATAATTTATATACAAATAATTATTACTGCCTGTCATTAGCTACCACTAAACTATTTCACACACGTCATTGTTAAAATCCAACAGCTACATTCCTATTACCTCACGAATCGTTCAAAACCCACTGAACTCCGCGCAGGTTGTTGTTGGCTTCTTTGACAGGTAGAGGGGTCGTAAAATTCCCTTGTTTTCCCTTTATAATATTCAAAAACGTTAATAATCTATAATTATAACATTCAAACTACAAAAGGTATTTTACAACTTCAAAACCAATTTAGTTTTTTAATTTGTATTAACGATTAATTTTTAAAACTGATTTTTATAAAAGGGAAATTCTAATATTAAAGAGAAATTTTGTATATTAATAATTCCCTTTAGCAACGTCTTGTTCATACTGTATAAGTTTGTAAGATGTTCGAAGAATGTTTTGTTGAAAATATATTGTATAATTAATTATTTAATTCCGTAAAAATATTTCAGAATCAATCAAGAACAAAGATTTTGTAAAATTTAATTTACTAGACAATTCGAATGAGATTTCTTACGGTAAAATATTTATAGTGTTACCACCTACATATAAATAGTTTTCTTGTTTATATTTTCTACGTTAATTATTTTAATTCATATTAATTCTTTTTTATATTAAGCCAAAATTATAGAGTCCTTTTAAATATAAAGAAGTAAAATTCAATTGTTTATCATTCGTTTATTTATTATTTTTATCCATAAAATTTACATCTGTACTTTAAATTACACAGCTTATTAGTCGCCAAGTGCAAATGGACGTTTCTTCCATGTTGAAGGATCGAAATCGTAAAAAAAAGAAAACGACAGGATTTTTCAGCTCATCAACCCAAAAGGACTAAGAGCCCATTAGACCCAAAAGGGGTTTTTCTTTGCTTATGTCTAAAAAGGATTTGTCATAGATTGTTAATTCTGGATTTGTAGGCAGTCACAAAATTTCGAGGCTCTATCGAAACACCTCCCTTCAAAATGTTCATTTAAAAATCCCTTAGCAACAGAGCAAAGTGAGCTGGATCTCTATCTTTCTGTAAACTGACAGTTAATTTCATATTGATCAATAGAAAATAATTTTCAATCGTGTTAAAGTACAGGATTCTGTTGACACTTCCTGAAAAAAAAGTATGATCCTGTCAAATGTGTTTCAGACATTGCTGCCCAGATCAATACATGTAGTGATAATGTGATTTTTCTTCATAAAAATGAGGATTTTCTTTACACCAAACATACAAGTTCCAAGATCTATTAATCAGGTAAATGATACTTTCGTCGGAGAAGAAATTTGGTTTTTGCAATTGAACATCGGGAAAAGCCTTAAAAGATCCTTCCAATAAGTTTTCCTTAAACTGCTAAGGAATCTCATTAACACAAATAGGCTTAAGGAATTTAAACCAGAGATTTTTTTTTCATTATATTCTGAAGTAGTGAATGGGGAATATTTAGCTCTGAAGACGTTTTCTGTTGACTTAAGAGGTCATAAACATGATTCCTCAATTTTATCAAAGCTACTGGTCCACCTTGTTTAAAATCAAGTAATGATCAAATGTTTTTTGTCCCATTTTTAGATGTGACTATTGATGGAGCTTCCTTAACAAAACCAAATGGCAACTGTGCTTGCCATTTTAATTTAATATTGCACAAGTCAAAAATTTCATTGAACACGCGAAAATAACATCAACATCTGATGAATTTGGCACTTTGTTGAGTAAATGAAAGAAGCCGATTAACCGTTACAATCTGATGATGTACAGTGTTACAAAATGTATGTTATATTATTGAAAGGAACTTTATGCTTAGACTGTATTTGAGTTATCTTAAACCATAACTTTATTTATTTTTTTTTTCATTTCACTCTATTTTTAATATGCTCATAATATCTGCGATAAAAATATATATTATTTTATTTTGTTTAATTTAACTTCAAATAAGTCTTATATTTAATTGTTTTTTTTTTTTTTAATTAATAAAAACGAAAACAAAAAATTAAGTTAAATGAAGGTGTGTGTCTCTTATAAGGTTGAATATCACTCAGATTTTGAAGAACCTTGTGCAGAAATATTAATCACCATCCGCTTGGCTGAAAGGTAACAGGAAATGTTATTACGAATTATTGCCTTAGTAAGCCTGGCATGAAATGCTGAGTTATTCTTGGGAATGAGTATATCATTTTTAGATTTGTCTTCATTTTGTGTCCAGTCACAGATAAAAATTACTTTTATGACATCTATATACAAACAACACAATAACAAAAATGTTATGTTCCCAGCATATGAATTAAACTATTAAATATTTTGTACTCCCTTTTTTTTAACTCTGGTGAATTTCTTGTCAATCTTTCTTTGTTTTTCTAATTATCTTCTTCTGATGATACAGTAATGAGTACACCTTAATCAGAATATACTAGTCCTTTTTTTACTTTAATCTACACACTTCATTCTACAAATTAACTCCTCTTTCTGCAGCAGAAATTTGACTGCAGCTTTCTGCAGTTAAGTTGAATGTTTCAATACGCTATACAGTTCTGAAGATGCGTAAAGAAGTCAATTTGAACATAGTAGACAGTATTTGAGTAGAATAGATGTCAACTACATGAGATAGAAGTACTGCTTGTATGCAAGACGTTCAACTCAATTTGCAGACATTCCTCTGTAAGTAGATAAATGATCCATTTTTCACTAACCATCTTTTATCTTTCTCCCCATCGGTTATTGGGTCCACACTAGGACCCAATAAATGTGCTTTTGTAGATACTGTTTGATTTGGAGGAGACAATTCTGTTTATGGATCTATTCAAGGCTTTTGTTTCCTATCCAATGCAAAAATATTTGTGGGAAAAGCACAGCTTCCTAACCATTCCTAATAAATACATGTGAACCTGGATATCAGGATGTGGACCAGGCTCGGTTATTAAACTTGTGTTAGAAATTAGAATCCAAAATAAAGCCTTTATAAATGAGCATATGCAGATATACTGTTATTTATGTAGATTCTATATTTCTTGATGATATTACTCATATTATATAAAGTAATAAAAATATATATTCATTCCCAAGAAAAAAATTGTAATTTGTTACTGAAAACTAAAACATTACCACAACACTTTTTTTTAAGAGCATATATCCTTTAGTATCTATACTGCTGGTTGTATTAAGGTAAAGCTTAACCTTGTTTTTTCACATTACTAAATCATATAAAATAACTCTTTTCTACACCAAAAAACTGTTCGTTATACTTTATAAATTTATAATGCGTTATACATTATTAATTACCTAATAAGAGTTATTACATTATAAAGAGTATTAAGATACGTTATTAAGAGTATTTCCAAATACTCTTGTAACGCAAATTTTCAAAATCTTTTTTGGAGTATTTCCTAAAATCCATTTTTGCTTTCATAAAAAATTAAAATGACTGCAGTTTTGTAAATGGATTGGCCATTAATAAATGTATAAATATGTCATAATTTTTAATTCAAATAATAAACTTTATAATATTGTTCGGCTCTTTATTAAGGAATTTTTGTTATAATCGTAATGATAATTTTCATAAATGTAAAAGTAAATGATAATCTGTAACAAAATTCTTTAATACATAATATTAAATGTTTTAAGGCCTTTTGTTTAATTTTTCTTTTAAAATATTGTGCTGGTTAGTGTTTAAGAGATGAGCATTGCAAACAGAGTTTAATTAAATTAATCTTTCACTCTGATCATGTCAAAAATTCCCATGTCAAAAAAGGAAGTGTACCAGCGTTTGCCTGGATTGATAAAGAAGGGAATCTGTAGTAAATCCTTCATCAGAGCAGCATCATAAAATACACGATTAATTTTTTTTTTTTTTTCTCTTCAGTCATTTGACTGGTTTGATGCAGCTCTCCAAGATTCCCTATCTGGTGCTAGTCGTTTCATTTCAGTATACCCTCTACATCCTACATCCCTAACAATTTGTTTTACATATTCCAAATGTGGCCTGCCTACACAATTTTTCCCTTCTACCTGTCCTTCCAATATTAAAGCGACTATTCCAGGATGCCTTAGTATGTGGCCTATAAGTCTGTCTCTTCTTTTAACTATATTTTTCCAAATGCTTCTTTCTTCATCTATTTGCCGCAATACCTCTTCATTTGTCACTTTATCCACCCATCTGATTTATAACATTCTCCTATAGCACCGCATTTCAAAAGCTTCTAATCTTTTCTGCTCAGATACTCCGATTGTCCAAGTTTCACTTCCATATAAAGCGACACTCCAAACATACACTTTCAAAAATCTTTTCCTGAGATTTAAATTAATTTTTGATGTAAACAAATTATATTTCTTACTGAAGGCTCGTTTAGCTTGTGCTATTCGGCATTTTATATCGCTCCTGCTTCATCCATCTTTAGTAATTCTACTTTCCAAATAACAAAATTCTTCTACCTCCATAATCTTTTCTCCTCCTATTTTCACATTCAGTGGTCCATCTTTGTTATTTCTACTACATTTCATTACTTTTGTTTTGTTCTTGTTTATTTTCATGCGATAGTTCTTGCGTGTAGGACTTCATCTATGCCGTTCATTGTTTCTTCTAAATCCTTTTTACTCTCAGCTAGAATTACTATATCATCAGCAAATCGTAGCATCATTATCTTTTCACCTTGTACTGTTACTCCGAATCTAAATTGTTCTTTAACATCATTAACTGCTAGTTCCATGTAAAGATTAAAAAGTAACAGAGTTAGGGAACATCCTTGTCGGACTCCCTTTCTTATTACGGCTTCTTTCTTATGTTCTTCAATTATTACTGTTGCTGTTTGGTTCCTGTACATGTTAGCAATTGTTCTTCTATCTCTGTATTTGAAGCCTAATTTTTTTAAAATGCTGAACTTTTTATTCCAGTCTACGTTATCGAATGCCTTTTCTAGGTCTATAAACGCCAAGTATGTTGGTTTGTTTTTCTATTAATTAAAATATTCAAAATATATGTGATTAAAGCCCGTATTAATTACTTAAAATATAAACACGTGAAGTAATATAAGTGTAAATAAGTAAAGAAAGAAAATTTAGGAAAATAATAACAAATTATTCAGAAGGAATATCGAAGAAAGAAATCATTATTAATGATATCTTAAGAAAGAACTCATTATTTGAACAGAATGCAGAAAATTCAGGGTGATTTTTTTTTGTTGAAATTTTTTAGTATTATTTCAAAATTCATCGTCTGATTAATATTGTTTCTGTAAAAGGAAATATTTTAATTTTATTTAAAATACATCGGTAGGAAGATTTTTTAAAATGATTTGGTAATTTTTTAAAAATGGCAGTGAAATTATAATAAGGCTCTTTCTCATAGTTGAGATATTCTGTTGAGTCACACAAAAATAGTTTTGTTGTCTAGTTTTGGTAGAGAGGATATTGTTATTTTTTAATAACTTATTCTTTATAGCAAAGGCTGTACTTTCATAAATGTAAAAACAAGAAGTTAACATTTTTTATTTTCTAAACATCAGTATATGTATTACGCTTATGGGTGCTATCAACCTGTTGATCTTACAACTTATTTTTGTATGTTGAAAACTAGTTCTGACTTTTGAAGTCATCCCCAGAAATGTTATTACACTTAAGACAGGCGTATACATAAAGAAAATATATATTTAATAATAGCGATGAGGTTAGTGTTTTATTAAAATGCTTTAAAGTAAAACACTACAGTTTGATTGTGTTGTAAACAGATCATCTCAATGATGTTTATCATCTAATAAAACACCTAGAAATTTTGCTGTGTGGGCAACAGAAATAGTATTATTATGATTAATGGGAATTCCACACAAGCAATTAGCAATGCAATGTCTACCTAAGAAGTATAATTCATCAGTTTTATCCATAATAATTAAAGTTATACTGTTTATAATTCCTTCAATGAATATGAATAATTTTTTGAATTGAAAATGTAGAACTTTCAAGTCCTTTTAAATAATTGTCTTTGAATATAGATACGATTGTGTCATCTGCGAAGAGGATAACAATGATTTTGAAGTTAGTTCAACAATAATAAAAGCATGTTCATCTGTACATTATATCACATATTATTAAATTTTGGAGGATAGTTAACGACTTCACAACTACGCTGTCATATTGATAAAATTAAATAGCACTTTTGGGTAAGATGCTAACAATTTTGAGAAATATTTATATAAAAATTTTTCAAACGGGTATTAAATTAATTACCATTTATATCTTCTGTTTGACATTTTATCATAAATATAATAATGCAATACTATTAAATATTAATAAAAAATAAGCTTTCAAATTAATGGAATTCTTCTTAAACGTGCCTTTTAGGAAAAATTATCAGTACCTTCTTCATTATTGAATCTAATTGCATTGTTATTAACAGTACTTTTGAACAATAGTCTACAAATGTTACACGGTTCCTCACAGTAAAGTTATTATTTTATTTCTCATAGTATGTTTTATTATTATGTTACATGATCTTGTGAGTTTCATTTAAAATAATTATTTTGTTCTTTGTACTACAATATTATTAATTTAAAAAAAAAAACCTGAATTTTCTGTACCCTGTTCAACATGCACATGCTCAAATAATTTTCAGTAATACTTTCTGAATTGTTATTGTTTTGCAGTTATTTTTTATATTTATTCTTTTCACGTATCTACTTATTTAACTTAATATTATTTTATGTTTTTTTGTATTAAACAATATGTACTTTAATCAGATCTAATTTTTTTATTTTATAATTCTCTATTATGTGATACCGCTCTGATTATGATTTTACCATAATTTTCCTGATACATTCAGTCAAATATTAGGGCAGTTGCCCGAAATAACTTCTTTCTTCTATCTGTGGAGTAACATGTCTTTTTTTGTTTTTCTGGGTGTAAAATGCTTCCATGTTATCGCCTGGTCATAATCTGTTTTTTTATGTCTATTTAAATGAACACATTCGTTTTCAAATTATTGAACAATATTTATTAATTAAAACATAATAAACAATTACAAAAATGAACATTGAAAATGAATATTGAAAACTGTCATCTTAATGACTTAAATCCTAGCTTGATACCCTACATATATCAATATATCGAATGTTGGAAAACAACAATCGCTCACGTTTATTGAAAAATATTGAAATCAACAACATGAACAAAGTTATTAAAAGGTACATGCATAAATAAATATTGAAATTAAATATTGAATTATAATACTATTGAATCATCATGGTTAAAATTGTGGAACTTAAGTAGGTATAGAAGTATAATTTTGATATTTTAGTTGAATGGATACTTTTGAACTAATTTGAATTTATATACATATTTATTGATTTAAACTGTTGAAATATAAAAGTTATGAATTAAAAACCAGTCAGCTTTAAAAAAGATACAACATAGTCTTGCAGTCTTGTTGGCCGTCTATGTTCCCTTTCTGATCATTTCAGAATAGGGTGTTGCTGCACTCCAGGTTGCTCTTGAAGTTCCTGCATGGCCTCAGGAGGCTGTGAGTGGAGCTCCTATGGGAAACCTCTTCTTGGTTTGTCATATGTGCTTAGTAACAGAGCAAATGTTACTGTTTTCTTTGTTTTTGAATCGATAAAATAGTAATCGATCAATGTGTCTCTTCAGGGAATATCCGTTGCCATTGAGCTTAACAATGTAGTGAAATTTTCCAAGCTTCTGGACTACAGTTCCAAGTTTCCACATTGGTTTGCCAGTAGAGTACCACCTTGCTTGTATTCAATCTTCTACGCTTAGTTGATGTACTCTGGGAGTGATGTTGGAAGGCAATGGTGTACGTGGTGAAGGTCTAATATAATATGTAATCTTCATTATACGTATAATTCTGATGGAGATTTACCAGATGAGAGAGGTGTAGATCTATATTGCATTAAGATTTCTTGAAGTTTTCTTTGAACAGGTAGTTTAGATGAAGTCATTGCCTGTAGTTTTTGCTTGAAAGTCTGTACAAGTACATTGCGTTTGGTGAGCCCGTTGGTAGAATGACTTGGTGCTATAAACGTTTGGTATATGCCGTGGTCGGATCAGAATTTTATAAAGGTTTCACTTCTGAAGATCATTGTATTGTCGGAGACTGGTATTCTTAGTAAGCCGTGAGTTGAGAATACATCTTGAAGGTATTGAACGGTTGAATTTGTTATCAGGGCATTCTTGGAGTAATGGACTTCCAACCATCAGGAGTTTGCATCGACCAAGATAAAGAAGTGATGACCTCAAAATGGTCCCATGTAATCCATGTGAACCCTTTCAAAATTTTCTGAGGGTTCATCCCAGAGATGGATAGTTGCTTTTGAAGGGTTTTTCTTTATTCGTCAACAGTCTTGACAAATTCTGACAAGATTTTCTACGTATTTATCTAGATCTGGCCAGTAAAAATATTGTCTGGCCAACTGTTTCATGTTTACAATTCCCGCATGAGTGTGATGTAGTTCTGTGAAAACAATCTGATGCATTGAAGTTGCTATAACTACTTGTTGCCCTTTACAGATTATGCCATTTTGAATATAATGCTCAGAATTATAATTTTCACCATTCAATAGGTCTGATTTCAGTTTTGATAACCGTTCATCACGTGAAGTTTCTTCAGCGAGAGTTTTGTAATTTAATGTTTCGTTGGAAGTGTTAGAGATTACTTCACTAGAAATTAGAAGTACTTCTTCTTCCACATACTGTTTAATTTGAGAAATATTTTTTGAATAGGTTATCGGGATAGAAAATCAGCATGCACATTTTCTTCTGCTCATTTATCGGTTATGATAGTCAAAGTTTGTGAGCCAAGTTGCATAGCGTACAAGTCCTGAAGATGTCATAACTGGAAGTTTAGAATTTTCATGTAGACTGTGAGTCAGTGGATGGTTTTATTAGTATACAGCATGAAAATTTTCCCATATATATATAATAATAACATTTTTTAGGGTAAATATGATTGCTATTGCCTCCCTCTCAAACTGGCTATAATTCATTTTGGTTTTGTTAGTGAAAAAGAAGGGAAAGCAACAGGCCTTTCTACTCCGTTTATTGTATGTGAAAGTATTATCGATATCCCTGTCAGAGAAGCATTGTAGTTCACTGTCAGTGGAAGGTCTGGATTGAATGGGGTTAGTACATGATCACTTGCGATTTCGTTTTTCAGTTTTATAAATGCTGTTTCACATTTTGAGGACCAGTGGAATTTGTGATTTTTCTGAAGAAGTTATCTCAATTGAAAAGTAAGTGTTAAGGTATTTGGTATAAACTTTGCATAATAGGTAATCGTTCCTAAGAATCTCTTGGCATTACTTGACTTGCTGGTCTAGGTGTGTTTATAATGGCTGTGACATTAGTCAGATCTTTGGAAATTTTTCTTGTTCAATTACATAGTCTAGGTATGGGATTTAGTTCTGAAACATTTACACTTTTCTTTGTTGAGGTATAAATTGAATTCTTGTAATCTATCGAGGTAAGCCGTCAGGTTATTGTAGTATTTTTTCCATGTTTTTGCATGAACTATTATATTGTCAAAGTATGCTGTAACCCCTCTAAGTCCCCCCCAAGGCTTTGTTCATGATGAGATGAAAGTTATTTGGTACAGTTTTGATTACAAATGAGGCGATTGAAGGTATAACTTTCTTTATGGGTAATAATCATTTGAATTTTAGCACTCTCCTCATTGACTGATATGTGAAGATATGCTTTAACTAGATCTAGGGAGCAATAATATAAAGAATCGTTGAATGTTGTACGAAGGTTGTTGATTTTTGGTATAGGGTAGTGAGCATCTTGTACCTGGGGGTTCATCCCTATTTTGTAATCAACACACAGACGTATGGTACCATCGTGCTAGGGGATCACAACTAGTGAAGATGCCCAGTCACTTTCTTGGCCTTTTGAGATAATGCCTTGATTTTTGAGTTTGTTGAGTTCTAATTCTACCTTTATTTAGAGAGCGTGAGGAACTTACCTAGCTTTAAAAGTTAGGGGTTTCACATTTTTTCTAGTTTGAGAGAAATTGTAATGTTTCTTCATCTGCCAACTTGTTTTTTGAACAGATCGGCATATTTATTAAAGATTTTATGATGTGTTCTATGTTGGTTGGTAATACTGAATATAGTGAATTGTTATAAATCTTTTTGGTGTTGATATCTTGTAGGTGAATGTCCTAGTGCTTTATCCAGGAACGGCCCAAGAGTGGAGAAAAATTGTCTGGAACTATGTAAAGTCTTTCAGTTGATTTTCTATCCTTATATTAAACTTCTATCTCGGCAACTCCCAGTGGTGTAAATATGCCGGCAGTGTATGAGCGAAATCGTATTTTTGTATTCTGAAGTTAAGTACTCAGATTTAGTTTATCAAAATTTGATTTGTTTAACAGTGTTTGTCCAGCTCCAGAGTCCACTATAAACTGCTGGATTTTGTTGTTTATTTTTACTTGAATGAAGTATTTTTCTGTGTCTTGATCTGGACTATTAATCTCATTGTGAATTGATCTTGGAGGAAGGAATCTGCTTCTGCTTCTACTGCCTTTACACCTTTCTTTTCAGACATCAGTCTTTTTAAGTATACTTTTTCAACATGACTGCCTTGCATTTTACAGTATTCACACTTTAATCTAGATGGGTCAGCCCAACATTGGGACAAAGTATGACTATTCCTGGTACATTTTAAGCAGAGTCCTTCATTCCTACATATTTTAAATTAAGTCGAGGTCTTGGTGAGAATCTTGTTGGACGACTTTGGTGTTCCTTATAATATCTTGAATTTGTTGTGTCTCTAGGTTTTGAGGTAAAATTGCTTGTGCTCCTACTTCGTGGTCTAGAAACTCTGTGTACAATGGTTGAGGAATTTTCTACCGTGATATCGAATTGTTGATTACCAGCAATGATGTTTCTAAGGTTTGAGCTTTTGAAACATCTTGAAAAATTTTTGAGTTATCTACCAATAATTGATGACGTATGTCTTGGTTGGAAAGTCCTCCGATAAAATATGAATACAGATCCTACAGATTCTACAGATTAAACTTCAGATTCTACAATAAACTTTTTACATTCACATTGGCATTCACATGTTGAAATAAATTTATGTAATTGTGTAACAAAATCTTGAATTGGTTGATTAGATCCTTGTTTTTGTGAGAGGAATTTGTCTCTCAACTAAAACGGTTTTTTTGTTAGTTAACTGATCGTTCAAAGTTTTAGCTATTTCATCATAAGTTAGAGTATGTAGTCCTTTTAGTGCCACTGATAACTTTAATAGCTCAAAGTATTCATGGCTCATACTGTTTAAAAGAACTGTTTTGATGTGTCCTTATCTGCTGCTAATCCTTTCATAATAAGAAAGTTATAGAATCTTTCTTTGTATTATTGAAAATTTACTTTATCTTTGTCAAATTTTTTAAAAGTACTTACATTATGTTGCATTGGTTGAGGATTTTGATTAGTTTTGAATTGTTGTAACAGTGGTTGTTGCAGGTTATGAAGTTTTTTTGATATTGATAAAATTATATTTTGAAATATTTATATAATTAAAAAACAGTACTACAATTACGAATTAAACTGTTTGAATTTGATTGGATTTTAAAGAAAATATGAGTAAATTTGTTGAGAAGTTTGAACATGTAAACAAACAAGCAGAATGCAAGTACTTCTTTTAAATTGTTTGTACACAAAAGTTTTTTTTCTCCTCGTCACCACTTGTTATGTCTCCATTTAAATAAACACACGCATTTTAAAATTATAGAACAATATTTATTAATTAAAACATAATAAACAATTACAAAAGTGAACATTAAAAATGAATATTGAAAACTGCCATCTTAATGACTCCAAACCTAGTTTGATAATCTACATACATTGATATATCGAATGTTGGGATATAACCACTGATCTCTATATAACTGGATAGGGGGATCCTTATGGCATAAGATACAATTAAGTGTTCAATATTGATGCGTACTCCAGCGCTGTAGAATGAGATGTTGGGAACTAAATAAAACTATTGTATGCTTGCATACAATGGTTGTATGCTTGTATGCTCGTATAATGGTGATGGTAGGGCAGAGTTTTATCCCTACTCTTACAATTACCTCTGTGCATGCACCATTTCATTTTACTTAGATATGCTGGTTCTACCCTCATTTAGCGGTGTTAGTTTATGCTTCAAATTTTACCAATTCTCTAATACATGGGTCCCTATCCAGTTATATAAAGATCAATGAATTCAACATAAATTAATGGAATTTTTCTTTCACATGCCTTTCAGAACTAATTATCAATATCTTCTTCACTATAGTATCTAATTGCATGTTATTAACAGTACTTTTGAACAATAATCTGCAAATGTTATATGGTTTCTTACAGTAACATTATTCTTATTTTTCTTTTTCTTAATATGTTATATGATCTTGTGAGGTTCGTTTAAAAAAATAATTTTGTTCTTTGTACTACAATTATTAATTTAAAAAAACCCTGAATTTTCTGACCATGTTTAACATACACATAAATATGTTTTTTCAAATAATTTTCAGTAATACTTTTTGAATTGTTACTTATTTAGTTCTTTTTTTATATTTAATATTTTAATGTATCTGCTTATTTAACTTAATATTATTTTATGTGTTTTCATATTAAACAATATGTACTTTAATCACACCTATTTTTTTTATTTTACAATTGTCTGTTATGTGATACTGCACTGATTATGATTTTACCATAATATCCCTGACACATCCAATCAAATGTTAGGAAAGTTACCTGAGATAACTTCTTTTTCTACCTGTGAAGTAGCATGACTTTTTCTGGGGGTTTTTCTGTGTAAAAAGTAGTTTCAAGTTATAATCATCCCCTGGTCGTGATATATTTCTTGTCATAAACAAAGATATATCACTGTATATATATCCCACTTAAAATAATAAAATCACCATCTGCTTTATGGCAAATGGTATGAATACCTGAAACACACTACAGTAATTCAAATACTTCAATATAAATGGACGACCCTAAGAATCTGTAAAACATAACATTTCATTACCCCCTAGAATGTTTTGAATGTTAGTACCTAGGTTAAACTTGCAACATAATACCACATAACAGATACAGTTCACAAGGATGTGGTGCACTGTTACTTGGCAGCTGGAGCGTGTACAAACATGTGCATCTGTTTCCATCATCAGATATCCATGAGTGAGCCTAGTATGCCCTATTCGCAAACAGCAGATAATAACCTCCTCTTGATGGTTATTTCTGCATGAGGATCTCCACAGTGACACAGTGTTCTTGATTGGATGTTAGTTAAGTTTATTGTTAATATTAGCATCCCATTCACTTTGCCAATCATCATGCACCATCCTCTTTAGAAAACAGACAAGATCATTCGAAGCTAGGCGATTGGTGAAAGGAGGCTGGAAACAAGCCTCCTTTGCCACAACATCAGCACGCTTGTTGCCTAAAATCCCAATATGGCTGAGGATCCAGCAAAAGCTCACTGTTGTATTATGTTGATTCATTTATGGAATGACAAAATGAATCTCACAGACAAGTGGTATGACTGCCGATTCCTTATATAACATATATAATGTATAATATATATTATAACAGAATAAAATATTTATTTATTTAATTACCTCCAAAAAGCTCTAGAATAAAAATTCCCCATTAAATTTGAAAGCGAGTCGACTAATATTTCATAACTTTAAAATGTTACCTTGTTTATGTTAAAAAAGGTTTGTTGGGAATTTTCATCTTAGTTTTCGATGAGAGTGGATTTTAATATGAATTTTGGAGTATTCAGATGACTAGTAACTTACTTTATGTTTTTGTTGTGTAGAGTAATTGACTAATTTGTTTGACATACTTGAGTTTTACAGATATCTGATGAAGCTTTCTTATTTTGAGCTCTGCAGGCAT
Source organism: Lycorma delicatula (assembly GCF_047948215.1). Taxonomy (NCBI): domain Eukaryota; kingdom Metazoa; phylum Arthropoda; class Insecta; order Hemiptera; family Fulgoridae; genus Lycorma; species Lycorma delicatula. Next base: position 128,804,782 of record NC_134463.1, on the reverse strand, counting down.
TTGTGTTTATCATTCATATAATTAATGAACCAAATATATAGGTTGATATATCTATGGAATATTGGGTAACGATGACTTATTAAGTAGAACCTAGCAACAAATGGTGACCAGGGATATCACATGTTACGTATAATATTGCAAACTATGTAATCTATGTACTTATTTTTCCAAATAAGTATTTGGAAAAAACTCTCTTTTTATCAAATAGAACTTAGCAAACACTATTGGGGACAAAATAATCATTTTACTTGTTAAACAATTCAAATGAAAATTAAAGGTAATATTTTTAGAGGTATTCCTTTTATGATGTTATAAATAATGTTTCAAATACGTAACTGTCTGTCTGTTTATCCTATAAAAAGGGAATAATTATCAAAAAGTTAGAATGAGTTTACTAGATTCAAAAATGGGCTCTCAGATAACTATTTGGACCCACAAATATGGATCATGTAGATCAATAATTAGAAAGTTAAAAAAAGTTAACTTATCCCTGTATTTATATTTATAAATGAACAATATTTGCTGAAAAAATATGTCACCTGTTCTTAAAAAAAAAAACAATATTTATCTCTATCAAACCAGATAACAGAACTTTTTTTTCCTGTTTAGTCTCCAGGAATCACTATCAGGTATTACTTCAGGGGATGAATGAGGATGATATGTATGAATGTAAGTGAAGTGTAGCCTTGTACAGTCTCAGGTCGACTGTTTGTGAGATGTCTGGTTGATTGAAACCCAATCACCAAAGAACGCCGGTATCCATGACCTAGTATTCAAATCCGTATAAACGTAACTGCCTTTACCAGGATTTGAACGTTGGAACTTCTCAACTTTGAAATCAGCTGATTTGCAATGACGTGTTCACCACTAGACCAACCCGGTGAGTTCATTTAACTAACACAATACCTTTACTTACAAGAAAGGGCCTTATGTTTTTTTTCTATTTTAAATAAACTGACAAACCATTTCAAAAATCTTCTCATCAATTTATTTAAAATAAAATAAAAAAATTTTCTTTTACAGTAAAAAAGAAAACAATTACTCCATCAATGAATTTTTTGTGTTTATATTTAAAATAATTAATTTGGACTTAAATCACATCTATTTATTTTGTCATTAATTGTGTATTTTGTGATGCTGCTTTGATCAAGGTATTACCAGACTTTGATTCATCCAGACAAATCTTGGGGCAGTTTCTTATTTTTATCCATGGAGCAGATAATCTATTCATTACTAACTTGATGTAAATGATGTAATATTATGTAACGATTAGAATAAAAGATTTATGTAAATTATTTGTATGCATTTATCTATTGTAAAACATAATTATTATATTTAAGTTACTGTTGTAGAATCCATTACTAGTTCTAAGCAATACTTCATCTATAATAACATTATTGTTCTTTTTACTGCAATAACAATTGTGAGTATTCAGCAAATTAGCATGTATATTGTACAAAGTGATATTGAAATAATAAATATTTATGTGAACAATTTTACGCCAGTTTAAGTATATTTATGTTTAATTTTAGGTATAATTATGAGAAACATTTTTCAATTTGTGGATTATAAAACAAATTATTCCATCCATTACAAAAAGGATAACCAGAATCTCTTTCCATATGGAAAAAAGAGTCTGTAGTACATGTGTTTGTGTAACTGTTCACTCATATTACATTATTTTTGAGAAATATTTATTTATTATTATTTTTAATAATGAATTAATGTATTGTTGCAGCGAAAACTTGACATTACATCTGATGACCAATAGTGGAATTGAAGTCAGATATCTAAATATCTGACTGATCAATATGTTTAATCAATATCTCTAAAATAATAGTTGAAAATGTAGTAAATAAATGAAGTATTTTAAAAACGAAAAAACATTTAATGTTGTAAATACTACTGGTATGTAGTAAATATTTATTTAAAATTAAAATTGTGCAATTCATTTTAGAAAAATTCAAATTATAAATTTTAAGTAACAAGTATAATTTTAAGTATTGTCAGTTTTAAATAAAAAAAATTTAAATTGATATTAAAACCCACAATTAGTTACATTTTTTGTAGATTTTAAGAAAGCCTATGATTCCATTCACAGAGAATCAGTATTTAAAACCATTGAAGAATTTAAAGTAGACCTCAAAACAATAAACATAAAGGAAATATTAACAAACAGAATAAATAAAAAAATTTTTAAGAAAACTTTCAGAACCATTTGAAATTAAAAGTTAAGTCAGAGAAGGAGATGAACAATTCTCTTTATTTGTATTGTAGATAAAGTTGTAAGAAAATGGGGAAAAAGAACTTAAAAAAATTAAACATACTTGAAAACATAGAAATAGACACAAAACTTAAACTCATAAATAGAACCTATTAGCCTTTGTACACATACTGCAATTTTTTCAAAAGATATGGATGAAGCAAAACTCAAAATTCCAAAACTAGATGAATGTGCAAGCAAAAGCGGTCTAAAAATTTCCTATAAAAACATAGAAAGATTTTTCATTGACAAAGAGAAAATACATAACTGAAAAAAAAATATTAAAAAATGGAAATTGCCTATCATCTCACAAAGAACATTTAAACAAAAATTCTGTCAAATATCTTAAAATTAAGGCATTATAAAACTGGATCCAACCAGAAGCACTGTATAATGCAGAATATTTACAGTGCTTTACAGAACAAGAAATAACAAAAGATAGGAATAAATTTTAAGAAAATTTTATGGAGTGAAGAAGGTATTTACAAACTGAACCCACTCCTTGGTGAAGCGATAGCATCTCGGCCTTTCATCCATACGTCCTGGGTTCGATTGGCAAATTCTCATCTAGGCTATTGACCGTAGCAGTTGAGTCCTAAATCTTTAAAAAATGATTACAAATTGAAAAATAAAAGGAATTTACAAAGCTACAGAAAAGGTTTTTGGATTTAATGTGAAAACTAAGATTATTATTTTATGGATGTTTATACAGACTGACAAAACAAATATTTGATTTTTATGAAAACAGAACCACAAAGAACATATAGTTTAAAGAAACAGAAAAAGATCTAAAATCACTGAACATTTCTAAGGTTTAATTGAAAAAATTAATGAATTTAGAAAATTAATACAAGAATCTAAGTTTCCAGAGAAAAAAAGGAAAGGTACACACCTAAACAGATGGATGAAATAAAGGAAATAATCCGACTGAGAAAATGAAGAGCTTTTGGGTAAACAAAAAAGAGTACAAATTATCAACTACTACTTTTCACTGAAACAGAATTCATTCCAGTTATTTATTTTTATAGAAATACTGTTTTATTAGGGTACAGAAGTGTTATACTTCTTATTTTTTAAAATTCTATTTGGTCATTTCATCATTTCAACTGATTATTATTATTTTTTTTTAAGAAAATACCTTAAGGCCTAGGTAATCTGATTTCTACTTTAGCTTTTTTCCATTATTAATTTTAGAAAATATTTGGAGAACTGGCATACTTGATTTGCTTTTTAGCTGTTAGACTTGTTATATACTCTGACAGATTTATCTCACCAGGTAATGACCGACACATCAAGAACGAATTTGCTTGTAATTCCTGTATTCTTGATATGGACTAAGAGGAGATCTAAATCGTAAAACCTCAATCAAACAGAAAAATGGATAAGGATAAAGAAAAAAGGCAGAAATGGTTAAAAAGAATATATATCTGATGGAGGGATTTCATCAATTTGAGTTAAATAACTAATTTACTACATAACAAATCAATAATTTTGCATTTTACCTGCTTAAGAATATGCTTCAAAGAACTTTGCTTATCCTTCAGACAATAAGGAGTCACTTTAGTATATAACATTCTCAGGGTTCCTTAAGGATACACCCATCCTTGGAAAATAAACTATATAGATGATTCAGCCAGAATCCGCTCCCAGTGTAAGGTTACAAAAAAAAAAAGTAAATTTTAGAATTTTGTTGTTCATATTTTTCTTCATGTTTGGTTCAGAAACTAAACTCCACTGCAAATCTTTGAATGATAATGATTCAAACAACTGAAATTGAATTTTGAGCATACTGTTTTATTTTAGGCAACTTCAGCATTTGGTTTTAATATTTTTACTCCGGATGAACTTTGAATACATTTACCTTTTAAGAACGGGGAAAATCAATTTTCATCAAATTTAAAAAGGAAAGTTAATTAGTATTTTTAAAATTAGTTTTAAAAATAAATTAATTCAGTGTCAGAGGTGCTCAATTTAACATACATGTGTAATAATAATTTTTTTTACGGTAGAAAAGAAATTCAAAACATCACTAACAAGGTTCATTCATTCTCAAGTTTTTATGATACACACATTTATGTAGATGTTTTACACTATTGAATCAATTTTTTTGAACTATATCTACTTCCCTTTTTGCAAATGGTTTCATAAACAAATTAAAGTGCATTGCCCACATGACTTCTGACTTCTATTTACTAGTTAATGTAGTTCATTTTTTTTAATTAAAAAAAATATACATAATTTTTTAAAAATTAAATACACAACTTTAATATATTATATAACACAAATCACCAAAACTAGTACTGTAATTTGATAAGTTAAACTTACCTTATTAATTTCCAAGCGCTATTCACAGTATTCTGCAACTTCAGTTGGTATTAAATTCTATTTTTTTACATTAATACTTATTATTTTTTAATAATACGAGGGTAAGTCAATTATTATCCGCAATGTAGTTATAAATTTTATTGCAATACAAATAGGAAACTTACATGTACATCATTTTTCAACATAGTCCCCTTGCATTTCAACGCACTTGGTCCATCAAGCTTCCCGATGACCTCATAAAAGAAGGTTTTCGGTTGAGCTGCAAGCCGGGAATAACCGCTTCTTTTACCGTTTCGTCCGAGGTAAATCGACCCCTTAATGCCTCTTTGAGTAGACCAAAGAAGTGGTAGTCGGAAGGGGCAAGATCAGGACCATACGGAGGACGAACCGGTACTTCAAAGTTGAGTTTCCGGAGCGTTTCAGCAGTGCGGGCAGCAGAATGTGGACGGGCATTATCGTGCAACAACACAACACCTTTCGACAGCAGTCTTCGGCGTTTGTTTCGAATTGCAGGCTTCAGCTTGGCAGTAAGCATCTCACTGTAATGCGCACTGTTTATTGTCGTGCCCCTTTCCTCATAATGTCCCAGTACTGGGCCTTGTGAGTCCCAAAAAACCGTAAGTATCAGTTTTCCTGCGGCGGTTGGGTCTTGAACATTCTTTTGCAGGGCGAATTTGGACGTTTCCATGTTTCGTCACCAGTGATGATTCTGTCTAAGAAAATGTCCCGTTGGTTACCATAGCGATCCAGATGTTTTGGCAGATGTCCAAGCGCGTTTGTTTATGCAACTGTGCGACTTGTTTTGGGATCCATCTTGCACAGACTTTATGAAACCCAAGTCTGCTGTGGATGATTTCGTAGGCAGAACCGTGACTAATTTGCAGACGATGTGCCGCTTCATCGATAGTTACTCGTCTGTCTAAGAAAACCATGTCACGTGTACGCTCAATGTTTTCCTTATTTGTGGCGGAAAACGGCAGTCCGGCTCCTTCGTCGTGCGCAACACTTGTGTGACCGTTTTTGAATTTTTCAATCCATTCGTAGACACTCCGTTGCGGCGACACACTGTTCCCGTACTGTACCGAAAGTCTTCGGTGAATTTCGGCCCCTGATACACCTTCCGACCACAAGAAACGGATCGCTGAACGTTGCTCTTCTTTGGTGCAAACAAAAAGTGAAGCAGGTTTGGTTAACGGCAGGGCGGCAATAATGGAACTAACATAGCAGCATCAAACCTGCACAGACATAACAACAATTAAACTACGCATGCGTCATCTACGCAACACGACAGTACTACCAACATAAACAAAAATATAACTAAATTGCGGATAATAATTGACTTACCCTCGTAGTTATATTACAAAACTAATTTTATAATATAAATAGCTTGATTTCTGATGTTGTAATTTTTACGGATGGCTCGAAACGTTAATTCTGTTGTTTGTGGTTTTGCGGTTGGCAACAGAACATACATGTTTGGCCTCCCCAGCGTCACCAGTATTTTTGTTGCAGAACTGTATGCCATTAATAAAGCCTTAAATATAATTAGCTCAAAATTTTTACATTTTCTTGTTTACTTAGATTCTATTAGTGCCTTATAGGCGACTAATGATGTGTAATCCAGACATCCTGTTGTTTGTGAGATTCATGGTGTTATTTCGCAAATGAATCACCAAAATATAGCAATGAGCTTCTGCTGGATCTCCAGCTATATTGGGATTTTAGGTAATGAGCGAGCACACTGATGGTGCAGCAAAGGAGGCTTGTTTCCAGCCTCCCTTCACTAATCTCATCGCTTTAAACGATCTTGTCTATTTTGTAAAGAGACTGGTGCATTGATAGCCGGCAAAGTAAATGGGATGCTAAACATTAAATATTAATAACAAACTTCATCCGATCAAGAACACTGTGGAGCTCCTCACGCAGAAATAATGATTGAAAGGAGGTTATTATCTGCCATTTGGAAATAAGACACACTATGCTCACTCATGGATATCTGATGACACAAACAGATGCACTTAATATTACAAGATGTGATCTGTTATGCGGCATTGCATTGCAAATTTTTACCTAGGGGCTAACATACAAACTATTGTTGGGGATAATGAAATGTTGTTATCTTGTGTTTTACGGTTTCTTAGGACCGTCTATCTATACTTAAGTGTTTGGATTAGTGTAGTTTGTTCCCCTTATTCATGCCGTAAAGTAGATGGTAATTTTACTATTCTAATTGAGATATATAATGCGATATATATTTGTTTATGACGATAAATATATTGTGTCTGGGGGATGATATCATGGAAGCATTTTTGCCCAGAAAAAAAATCTTACCAAATTTCAATTAAATCAGTTTATTCAGTTCAAAGATATCAAGCAAAAAACAGGCCATGTACATATAAATATACGTATATTCTCGTACATTCTTCCAGGATGTTTTAATGTTAAAATCTTTTTTTTTTGGTCAAGTTTCATTAAACATAAGATTTCCAAAAAAAGCAATGTGCAAAATTTGACCTGATTAGCACACTTTCTCTTAAATAACATGCTGTATAGCTAAAAAGTACAAACATGTAGTGAGAAAAGTAAAAAGTAAAGTGATATTTAAAAAACCATTACTTATATTTGTATGAAATAAATAAATGAAATATTCTTATTTACACCCCCCAAGATCCCCTTCTACAACTTGCACTTACTCCATCTTTTAATAAGCTTCTGAACTCCTTAAAAATAAGCTCCTAAAAATGTGTAAATAGGTGAAATATTTTTGGTTATTTAATATCTAATTTCCACTGCTTCCATGATTTCTTCATAAGAACAAAAGTGACTCGTTTACAGCTCTTTATTCAGCGGGTCAGTAAAATGAAAATTGCTTGAGATCAGATCAGGGCTATACAGTAGTCGGTCCAGCAGTTCAAACTGAAATCTTGAAGGCAAAGGCATCGTTTGATGGTTGTTTTGATATTATTTATTTTATTCTATTTTTTTTTCACATCTCAAAGAGGAAGAGACTAAAAAAGTATCTGTCTTTTGTATCAAAAGTATCTGTCTTCAGGTAGCAGACAGAAAAATAACAAAAGATACATAAAGCATAAAAAAAATCAGAAATATATTCACCAACAAATCAGTAATTAAATGCTCACAAGTAGATAGTTACTTAACAACAATGAAAGCTACCTTGTCTCGCTACATTTCTCAAAGAATTCTTCTACAGATAAAAATATTTTTCAATTAGGAATCTTCTCAGTTTATTTTTAAAGCTTATTTTTTTGCTTTTATTACTTTCAGGTAACACTGCTAGTAATTTGTTTCCCATTCACTTAGGTTTTTTTAAAAATAAACTGAGCCTATGATATTCTGAATAATCATTCCTATTTGTAATGTTGACCGATTGAATTTTACATTAATTTTGTTTGTATTTCTTATATTACTTACAGTTTCAAAGATAAACATATATGGAAATACGCAAAGTTCTCTAAAAAGAGGCTCACAATAACTTTGAGTTTGTACTCCAAATATACTTCTCAGAAATCTCTTTTGCCATGTAAACATTTTTTCCAAATATCCCTTAATTCAACAAGAATAATCAAATACAATATATATCTCTCAAAAAAACTATAGTAAAACTACCTTCAAGAGAGTAGTATTTTCTAGTTCCTACACTCTTCGCAGAACGAACTGAACTTTTGAGTTTTTTTCTCTAAACTGTCTATCTGACTAGTCCAGTTCAACTGACAGTCCAGCTTAATCCCCAAAAAATCAGCAGGTTCTAATACCGTTAGTCTTTCTTCATCAGTAAAGATTGAAGGAGTCATAGACAATTTAAAGTTTTTCCTTTGGTGAGTTTGTAAACACATAAAGTTGGTTTTACCTGAACTTATTTTTAAATTATTATTAGAGAAATATCTGATAAACTATTAATATTTATAAAAGCATCCTGCTCCAGTGAATCACAGCTTTTATTACTAGTGAAAAATGTACGTAGTATCATTTGTAAATAAAAAAGGTTTTTCATAGAAATATAGTCATCTAGATCATCGATATAGACTAAGAAAAGAAAAGATCCAACTATTGACCCGATGGCACCCCTCCATTTATAGTCTGTGGAGCTGAAATGGTAAGTTTAATATTGCAATTTCTGATGTTTTGAACTTCGGTAACTGATGATCTATTTTTTTATATAAGATTCAAACAACTGATAAGCTGTTGCATAAACATCTAGGGAAGCAATCTTTTCCAATAATATATTTGTGCTGACACAGTTGAAGACCTTCAACAGATCATCAAAGCATATGATTACGCTTTCGCCATAATTGATAGCATCTATTCATCTACTTACAAAATCAAAGTTAATTTAGTCGACTAATTTTAAAAAGCAATACTGATTTTTAAATAATAAATTATTTTTTTCTAAAATATCTTTAAACCGGTCATGCCCTACCCTTTCGATAAATTTTGATATAATGGCAAAATGGCAAATAGGTTAGTAATTCTTACTTAAAGTGATATAGGACTGTAGATTTGAGTTATCACCCTTCTTAAAAAGAGGTTTTATTTTAGTCATCTTGGCTAATTCATCATCTCCTAGGACGAAGAAATTGAAACAAGAAATTTCGGTAAAGAACCTTACGGCTACTTTGATTTAAGACAAAAAAGGCCTCCTGCTTATCGAATTTAGAAATCGTGGAACTATCGTGATTGTCGATTGTTATCGCAAAAAGTTAAAACGCCTTTTTTTTATCTTCAATCATTTGACTGGTTTGATGCGGCTCTCCAAGATTCCCTGTCTAGTGCCAGTCGTTTTATTTCGGTATACCACCTAGATACCTTACAACTTCGATTTCGTAATATTTATTTTTATTTAAAAAGTCATTATAATTAAAACGCTTTAAAAGCCTATATAACAAGTAAACGAATTAGGATGCTATCCCGCAGGACGATGCTCGGACACGCATAGCAAATCAGGCGGTGAGGCGATTGGAAAAATTTCGTTAGAAAACCTTTAATCGTCCACCCTATAGCCCTGATTTGGCGAATTTCTTGAAGAGGGAATGAAATATAAATAAATTGATAGTTACGGCATGTTTTTGAAACAACCCTACTCTGATAGCGCTATTTTTTAACTAATATTTTTCAGTTATTTCATTTTTGTTTTCTCAGTAAAACATTTAATTTAAATCCTCATTTCTTACTGAAATTATTTTGAATCGCATGATAAATTCATTTTTAAATATTAAACATTTTAAACGCTATGAAAGGCGTGTTGAAGGTGGAAAGCAGCTCTGTAGATAGTAAATAAAAGAAGTTTTTCGGACTACGTAATAAAGTTTCTTAGTATTCTTCAATTTTGTTTTTATTTCAAAACGGACCTTACTATAAAAACATCCCTGTAATATCTTATAAAGAGAATAAATATATTTTTAAAAAATCAGTTAAAAAAATTTTATATATTGCAGTATTTATTATATAATTTGACTAAAGCAGTTATTCCGGGAAGCGTTAAAGTAGCGTTAAGGTGATTGGCTGATTTGTTGGGGGTGCCTTAAACATTGCATTATTTGATTGGCTGACTATTACTGTTATCTATTTAAAATTTGCTATAGTTGATTCAGCCCTTACCGTTATAATTTTCGGTCAGTTATAAGTTTTTGCGTTAGTCTTCGTGTAGGTTTCTAGTTTCCCGTTTCTGTGATACATATTTATACATGTTACTTTGTGCCGGTGTCTCCAGCGCCTGTCTAATACATATTATTTTAATAGTTAAATTATAGCCGGTGGTAGGTAAAAAAAAGAAAAAACTATAATTGTAATTGAAGTATTTATTTATCGGTTGAAATTAGTTTAAATTTTTTTCGTAAACGATTCGTTTTTTCCAGTTAATATATGAACAAGGAGAGTTTAATCACACAAAGGTCCGTATTCTATAATGCTACTTTCTGTGTTTTCTAAATTATTTAAAAATACAATTTAAATTTTCAGAAAAACTGAAAACTGTATCCGGCTCTGATAGCACTCACTTTTAAATTCTTCCGTTTCAGTTTTTTTTATTTTTGCGTTCTTAATAGAATATTTTTTACGGTTTGTTTTCAAACGATGTTATTCGGAAGTGTAATTCTGAAGTACCTTTTAAAAATAATTATTCAATTCCTTCTTCGATGGTTGCCGGCAGATTGTTAACTTACGACCGAATAATATATTTTTTTATCAAATTTAGCGCATAGTAGTAATTTAATCGTTGATTTTTCTATTACGAATGACATTTTTTAACACGATAAGCAAAATAAAAAAAATTAAATGTACGTTCTGTCAAACTGTGCGGTTATTATTATTGTTAAGTTTTACCCCGTCAAGTAAACTCGTCGTAGTAAATCTGAAATTGCGCAGTAAGAGATGGTGCTTGTTCAGTAATTTAGAGCAATATTTTGAACGGTTCACATAATGTAAGAATAACTCTATTTTATTTGGTTTTAGAAGGTTAGTTTGTTTTTACAATTTTTTCCTATAGAAAGCCGTTCGTTGTAGTCTAAAACCGTAATTCAGTATTTTCCGTATCGGTACTTATTGTTCTGCATTATAGAATACATTTATTTGTTGCACTATTATTTATTTTTTATTGAATTCATTTAAATAAATTTTTCCAGAATTAAATTCTCTGTCGTTTTATTAACTGATAAGTTTGTTTATTGACAATTTAACGATGCTACTTTACGCCAAAGCTAAAAAAACTGTGTTTTTCAATCATTTTATTTGCTTATTACACCCTATTTCGTAAAAAATATTTTTCCATTTTTTATAAGAGAAAAACGTCGGGCTCGCTGTCATACACATCCACTTTGTAATTAGAGCGTGTCTCATGCGTTTTTTTTTATTACCTTTATTAATTTCTTGGTAACCAATCGATTATGCGAACTTATAAAGTTTGTAAACTACAATAAACTTATAAGTTCGCATAATCGATTTTTTAATCCAAGAGATTAATAAAGATAATACTTTTACGTAAAATATGTGTTTTTATTATATTTAATTCTATCCAATCAAGAGGAAAATAAATTACATTTAAGTCAATTCTCATAAATATATATATATAAGGTATTTTTGTAGAACAATGAACAAATTTTTATTATATTCTTAAATACCTCTATTTATTGTTTAGATTTTATTTCTTATACAGTATATTTGAAGACACGATTGATTCGTAAAGCGGTGTAACCGAGTCTTCAAACGGACAATCGTGTCTCAAGTTAAAGAAAAGCACATAAAAATACTATAACTTTGTAACAAGTGATAAATATTAAAAATTAAAAAACACGAATGCCAAAAATATTGAATGTCCGGCCAGTGCGGAACATTACACAATTTTTGTTTTATATAACCTGTGACACCCGGTAATGTAAGGTTTCCGATGCGAGGTCAAACCTATAAATCGGTTCAGCTATTGAGCTGCTACGATGGAACAAACGACCATACATATATCCTAAATGCGTCACATTCGTTTTTAAGCAGTCGTGTAAAAATTAAAAACAGCTGTAATTAATAAGCTCATTCAAATTAGAACATTATTTCGTTTCACAGCAAACGACCGAAATACATTAGTTTCCGTGTAGAAGACTTTCCTAAATTTAATTTTTTTACGTTTAACCGATGAAAAGAAGCGTTACAATTCGTATAAGCAATATATATATATATTACATAGCACGTTCATTTAAAACCGGGTCCGAAAACGCTTAGTTAGTGAGTTACAGTTACTGAAAAATTTGAAAGATTTAGCCCCGATTTAAACTCTTCCGCTGAAATGAAGTCCAACTGAAATCCTGTGAATGTAAATTAAGGGGAAAATTTAGCGATTTCATCGGTCTTTGAGCGAAATGTTTTAAAAACGGGTTCAGAAGCGGTTGGGTATGACAGGGAGCCCGATCTTTTTCTCTTATAAAATGTTAAAAAATATTTTTGCTTACAATAAATTACTCTTTAAAATCATTTCTAGTAAAACAGCAATAAAAAAAAACATGAGGCACGTTCTAATTACAAAGTGGTTGCGTATGACAGCGAGCCCGACGTTTTTCTTTTATAAAAAGTTGAAAAATATATTTGCTTTCAATAAATTACTTTTTAATCAGTTCTAGTTAGGAATGAGTAAAAAAAAAAACAGCATGACGCAGGGTCTCATTACAAAGTGATGCTTATGACAGCGAATCCCGACATTTTCTCTTGTAAAAAGTTGAAATATATTTTTGCTTTCAATAAACTACTTTTTAAAAACATTTTTAGTTAAGCGTGAATAAAAATAAAACGTGTTGCACGTTGTTGTTACAAAGCGGTAACGTATGAGGGCGTGCCGGACGTTTTCTCTTTCAAAAAAGAAACCAAATTTAGCATTCGGTCGTAATCCGCCTCTTGGCGGTTTCTACAAGCGGTTTGCCAACGACTTCCCGATATGGTTATTTGAAAGGTAATCTCGGTCTTATATTCAAATCCATATAAAAACAAATGTCTTTACAGGGATTCGAACCTTACGACTTTCGACTTCGAAAATCAGCTGTTTGCGATGATGAGCTTAACCGCAAGTGTAACCCTATATATATATATATATTGGGAGGAATATTTTTTCAGCCGATCCGCCAAGTATACATGCTTATAGAAACATTCTTTCCTTTTTTTAATTTTATTCCCTTTACATTAGACCCCTTTCGCGGGTATGGGGCGGCGATCGCCTTCGTGGAAGAAGCAAGAAGCAGGTTCTTTGCTACATATCATAATCTTAATCTCCAGACACACGTGTGTCCAGGAAGGGTTTGGGGGGATCGCGTGGCCGCAGTGAAAAAACTATTTTTTTGTTTGTTGAGGTGGCTGTTGTGAGTATCTGTAACAAAAGAAACAGAGCATATACACGCCGAAAAAAACCGCATTCTATTGTCTTTTATCGAGACAGTATAACTTGTTGCCTTGTTTCACAATTAATACTCAAAACTAATCGATTTCAAAAAAAGAAGGTAAGACGATAGGATGGTTGTCGTTCGACTAAACGAACGCATTTTCTTCAAAAATACAAAGTCCAGATATTTCAGTTATTAATTATAAAAGAAAATAGGTTACGTATAACTGCAAATAGTCAGGTATAACGTTTCAATGGACTTTACTTCCACCCGTTCTAATATTCTATTGTATTAGAACGCATCGGTATATTATTCTATACTGTCGTTATTTTGTATCGATGGACAGGAAGTTAAAAATTACCAGAAAGAGACCAATTTAATAAGAAATCGGAGAAATAATAAATCATCGGAAGACAGAATATAATCCTAGAAACCGATCAAATATAATAACAATAAATAATATATAAGAACATTAATAAACAGTTTCCGACTAGTAAAATTTAAACACGGTGCTAACCGACATAAATAATAAATTTAAACGTAAAATAATTTACATTATTTATTATATTTAAACGGTGTACAAAACAATAATTTATTGTTTTAAATTGTATGATTAAAGGAAAATATGTTTTATTCTGTGAAAATAATTTTAATTAATTTAGCGGTAATTTTATGAAAATCAAAAAACACAGTTTGTTCCAATTTTTTGTTTTTTTGTTTGCAGCCCACCGGGCTGGTCTAGCGCTTAACTCGTCGCAGATCGTTTGTTTAACAGCTGATTTTCGAAGTCGATTGTTCTGAGGGTTCGAATCGTTGTAAAAACTAATTGCATTTCTACGGATTTAAATACTAGATGGTGAATACTTTGATCGATGGGGCTCAATTAACCACAAGTCTCAGGATGATCGGCCTGCGTTTCTCAATCTTGAACAGATTGCAACGTACACATTAAGAATAAAACAATTTCTCTTTGTTACGATTGATTTTCATCAAGTAAATGCTTCACCCGTAGATTATTCAATAATTTAATTATTCGTGTATCATTCGATTGTAGTAGCGCTAAGTTTTTATTTCGATAATGAACATTTAACTCTATAATTAAAATAAGTAAATCTTTTATTCCGATCGAAACGTAATAAATTAAATAGATGGCGTCTGGAATCCGTAGATCCGTGGACAAAGAAGGAATCTGTCAGCATTTTCTAGGGTGGATGGAGGGAAATCATAGAGCATCACAAAATGCAACTAACGAAATCTTATTAAGGTAAATACCTTAAGATCTAAATGTAAAATAACTCTGAAAGCGTTAATGAAAATTATTTGAGAATATATTTACATGCCGTTAAACGGGGTGTAGGTTTATCAGATTTTTTATTTAGTATTTTAAAAAAAACACGAACAATATACATTGTTTCTATAAAAGAAATTCTTTTAATTGTATTTTAAATAAATTTGTGGAAAGAGCTTTTAAAAGGTTCCATAATATAAAAACGTCAAAGGAAGCTTAAGCTAAATCGGCTAAGGCGATTCTCAAGAATCGCGTTGACTTGTATAGATAAGCCTTTTGGTCTTCGATCGGTCAGAATATTAAACTTTTAGGGTGCTAACCGATACCATGGATAACGCGACTAAATACATCTATAAAAACCCAAAATTAAAGGAATATTAAATAAAAATTAATATTATGAAAATAGTAAAGAAGATCGAAAATAACGAATCGATGAACGAACGTCTTTAAGAAAGAATGAAAGTAAAGTATTGTACAGATATCAGTGAGGATTTCGTATTTAAAAATTTTACTCCGCGTAGAATAATTTTTTTAAGAATAATTAAATATCTTTCACGTGACCTATACGCTTTTAATTCGAGACGTCTCAAATAGTAACCTAGATAAAAGGGTGATTGGAAAAGCCGTTCTATTTTTTTTTTATTTTTTACATATAGGCTGTCAAGAAAGTTTCTTTTTTTACTGGCTAAAATATATCTCTTGTTTGAAAAAAATTCGTGATTTTACTTTGAAGTCGATCAGATACCGAATGAGAAAATCAGCGAGAAATAGGATTCCATTAACGAGAATAAAAAATTCTCGTAATAAAATAAAAGAGAGTAAAATATAGCGTAATAAAATTATTCGAAAGTACGGAAAAACGAATTCACAAAATGACTAAACCTTATTAATAAGTTTTCTCCTTAGAGGACGAAACTCTCCTCAAACGAGTGGACGGGTCTTCACCGGATGATAACCGAAACGCGCAAAGAAAAAGGTCTTGCTGTAACGCGTGACTTCTTACGGGATAACGAAAATAAAGATGGTGAATTATTTGATAGCATTTTTTACCGGAGATAAAACCCTTGATTTTTTATTCAAAAGTCGAGACAAAGCGGCAGTCGATGTGACTCCCTAGTTGTCATTCATCATATCCTAGACCGAAGAAGCTGAAACAAGAACTTTCGGTAAAGAACTTTACGGCTACTTTGATTTAAGACAAAAAAGGCCTCCTGCTTATCGAATTTAGAAATCGTGGAACTATCGTGATTGTCGATTGTTATTGCAAAACGTTAAAACGCCTTTTTTTTATCTTCAATCATTTGACTGGTTTGATGCGGCTCTCCAAGATTCCCTGTCTAGTGCCAAAATATTATTTTGTACCGGTGACCCCCAGTACCCCTATCTAATACATATTATTTTAATAGTTAAATTATAACCGGCGGTAGTTAAAAGAAAGAAAAAAACAATTATTGTTATTAAAATGTTAATTTATCGGTTGAGAATAGTTTAGAATTTTTTCGTAAGCGATTCGTGTTTTCCAGTTAATATATGAACAAGGAGAGTTTAACAACACAAAGGTGGTCCCTATTCTATAACGATATTTTCCGTGTTTTCTAAATTATTTAAAAAGATGTTCAAAATACAATTTTAAGTTTTCAGAAAAACTATCTTCGGCTCTGATAGCACTCACTTTTAATTTCTTCCATATCAATTTTTATTTCTGCGTTCTCAATAGAATACTTTTTAAACAGTTTGCTTTCAAACGATGTTATTCTCAAGTACCTTTTAAAAATAATAATTATTCAATTTCTTCTTCGACGGTTGCCGGCAGATTGTTTTTAGCGGTGTCGGTCTTTAAAACGACTATAAAACTGTTAACTTACTACCAAATAATATTTTTTTATTTTTATAAAATTTAGCGTATAGTAGTAATTTAATCGGTAATTTTTTGTGTTACGAATGACAGTTTTGCTTATCGTTTTAAAATGTACGTTCTGTTTGTCTTAAGTCTGTGTTTCTCAACCCGTGTGGTTATTATTATTGTAAGTTTTACCCCGTCGGGTTGGTCTAGGGGTAAACTCGTCGTATTAAATCAGCTGATTTCGAAGTCAAGACTTCTGAGGTTCAAATCCTAATAAAGGTAGTCACTTTTATTCGAATTCGGATACCGGAGTTTTTTGGCGGTCGGGTTTCAATTAACCATACGTCTAAGGAACGGTCGGCCTGCGTCCGTTCAAGACTAGACTTTTACAGGTACAATCAAACATCTTGACAGGTCGCTATTGACTTTAATTGTTGATGCGACTATAAATAAAAATAATAATATTGCAAGTTATCAAGAATACCGATTATTTAACACCTAAAAACAAAACTCTTAAAAATATTGATTACGCTGAGGTTATTGTGATACCGGCATACCTAACTTTTTGAAGCAACGTAACTGTTTTTTACATGACAATATTTTTATTCGACATTCTTTCGTAACAGCGATTATTAATGGATCGGCCAAAACACAATCCACTACATTTTGAATCCGAAAAATTAATTTAAACAAAGGAAAAATATTTATTTCAGATAGATGGCGCTAAAGGTCATCTTCAAAATTCAATATCTTTTTGTATAACCAAGCAATTTTTATAAAATCATTGTTATTAATAGAATTCTACCGCGCGTGTTTTAATAATCTTTGTGTTACTCAAACCTTATATTTCATAAAGGGCAGTTTCTCGAAACATGTACTACGTACTTTAATCGATAGAAATCGGTACGCTTTTAAGCATTTCTTCTACCCCAAAAAAGTAGACACTTTTGTGTCAGAACATAAATTTTGTCGCAGACTTTTTTCAAAAGTCACTTGAATCGCTAATTTTTTATTTTAATAATTAAATGTTCTTCGAAACCTCTATTCTTTCTTGCCTCGATCGATCCCCCGCAATATTTCGGGCGAAATTCACTTTCCAGCCGATTTCAAAGCTAGCTCAGAAATCTAGGTGTGGAGTAGGTTGTTTACAGGCTGAAACTTTACAAAAAACGCGTTGTATTAAAAAAAGGTTCAATGTATGACTACATTATTTGTAAACGATTGTATAATATAGAATATCCGTTCATAGAATTCGGCAATTTTTATAATAGTACAAAGAGAAAAGCGGATTCACGAGCTTTTCTGGGAGGATTCCCAGAAGAGAATTCTTGTCTGCATTTTAATTTTAATGAAAGAAATTTCCAACTTTTAAAGTTCTTGAATTTTTTCTAAGAACAACAGAAGTTCATTGTTAATAAAAAAATCATCAGTGTTTTGGCTGGATCCAGCTGTCAGGATAGATTAGTTTTTCGGTAAATGTAGGATAAATTTATTTGAAAAAAATCTGGCAACCTACTGACGTTTTCTGATATTTGCATATAGCTTAAGTTCACTTTTCTCCTATTGTTAACCTAGAGATCTACTTCTTTAAAGTAAAATAGATACACACAAATTTTAATGGATTATAGTAAACTAACCGTTTTCGCTTTGATGAAAACCGATTGAATCAGTAAATTATATTTAGGTAAAAATTAAGCAAAAATTCTTATAGATAATTGGGATAATCTATTTTTTTTTTGTCTTCAGTCATTTGACCGCTTTGATGAAACTCTCCAAGATTACCTGTCTAGTTCTGGTCGTTTCATTTCGGTATACCCCCTACATCCCACATCTCTAACAATTTGTTTTACATTCCAAACGTTGCCTGCCTGCACAATTTTTTCCTTCTATCTGTCCCTCCAACATTAAAGCGACTATTCCAGGATGCCTTAATATGAGACCTATAAGTCTGTCTCTTCTTTTAACTATATTTTCCCAAATGTTTCTTTCTTCAGCGATTTGTCGCAACACCTCTTCGTTTGTCACTTTATCCACCCATCTGATTTTTAACATTCTCCTATAGCACCGCATTTCGAAAGCTTCTAATCTTTTCTTCTAAGGTACTGCGATCGTCCAAGTTTCACTTCCATATAAAGCTACGCTCCAAACATATACTTTCAAAAATGTTTAAATTCATTCTTGATGTAAGCAAATTGTATTCCTGACTGAAAGCTCGTTTCGCCTGTGCTATGCGGCATTTTATATCGCTCCTGCTTCGTCCATCTTTAGTAATTCTACTTCCCAAATAACAAAATTTTTCTATCTGTAATTTTTTCTCTTCTTGTTTTTACATTCACTGGTCCATCTTCGATATTTCTACTGCATTTCATTACTTACGTTTTGTTGTTTATTTTCATGCGGTAGTTCTTGCGTAGGACTTCATCCATGCCGTTCATTGTTTCTTCTAAATCTTTTCTAAATCTCTCAGCTAGAATTACTATATCATCAGTAAATCGTAGCATCTTTATCTTTTTACCTTGCGCTGTTACTCCGGATCTAAATTGTTCTTTAACATCATTAACTGCTAGTTCTACGTAAAGATTAAAAAGTAACGGGGATAGGGAACATCCTTGTCGGACTACCTTTTTATATTACGGCTTCTTTCTTATGTTCATCAATTATTACTGCTACGGTATGGTTCCTGTAAATGTTAGTAATTGTTCTTCTATCTGTATTTGAATTCTAATTTTTTTAAAATGCTGAACTTTTTATTCTAGTCTACGTTATCGAATGCCTTTTCTAGGTCTATAAATGCCAAGTATGTCGGTTCGTTTTTCTTTAATCTTCCTTCTACTATTAATCTGAGCGCTAAAATTGCTTCCCTTGTCCCTATACTTTTCCTGAAACCGAATTGTCTTCTCCTTACGCTTCTTCCACTCTCTTCTCAATTCTTCTGTATAGAATTCTAGTTAAGATTTTTGATGCATGACTAGTTAAACTAATTGTTCTGTATTCTTCACATTTATCTGCCCCTGCTTTCTTTGGTATCATGACTATAACACTCTTTTTGAAGTCTGACGGAACTTCCCCTTTTTCGTAAATATTACTCACCAGTTTGTATCATCTATCAATCGCTTCCTCACCTGCACTGCGCAGTAATTCTGCAGGTATTCCGTCTATTCCAGGAGCCTTTTGCCATTAAAATTTTTTAATGCTCTCTTAAATTCAGATCTCAGTATTGTTTCTCCCCTTTCATCCTGTTCGACTTCCTCTTCTTCCTCTATAAAACCATTTTCTAATTCATTTCCTCCGTATAACTCTTCAATATATTCCACCCATCTATCGACTTTACCTTTCGTATTATATGTTGGTGTACCATCTTTGTTAAACACATTACTAGATTTTAAGTTATGTTCGGCAAATTTTCCTTAACTTTCCTGTATGCTCCGTCTATTTTACCAATGTTCATTTCTCTTTCCACTTCCGATCACTTTTCTTTCGCTAGTTTGCATTTCCTGTTTGTAGTATTTTTCAATTTTCGATAGTTCCTTTTACTTTCTTCATCACTAGCATTCTTTTATTTTCTTGTTCGTCCATCAGCTGCAAGATATCGTCTGAAATCCAAGGTTTTCTACCAGTTCTCTTTGTTCCGTCTAAATTCGCTTCTGCTGATTTAAGAATTTCCTTTCTAACATTCTCCCATTGTTCTTCTACATTTTCTACCTTATCTTTTTTACTCAGACCTTTTGCGATGGCTTCCTCAAAAATCTTCTTTGCCTCCTCTTCCTGAAGCTTCTCTAAATTCAACCGATTCATCTGACACCTTTTCTTCAGGTTTTTAAACCCCAATCTACATTTAATTATCACTAAATTATGGTCGCTCTTAATGTCTGCTCCAGGAAAGTTTTGCAGTCAACGAGTTGATTTCTAAATGTTTGCTTAACCATGATGTAATCTATCTGATACCTTGCAGTATCACCTGGCCTTTTCCATGTGTATATTCTTCTATTATGATTTTTAAAGTGGATGTTGGCAATTACTAAATTGTACTTCGTGCAAAACTCTCTAAGTCGGTCCCCTCTTTCATTCCTTTTGCCCAGCTCGTATTCACCCACTATGTTTCCTTCCTTGCCTTTTCCAATGCTTGCATTCCAATCTCCAACTGTTATTAAATGTTCATCCCCTTTTATGTGTTTAATTGCTTCGTCAATTTCTTCGTTTCTACCTCATCATCATCATTGGCGCTTGTCATCATCATATAGAAGTTAACAATCGTTGTCGGTTTAGGTTTTGATTTTATCCTTATTACAATGATTCTATCGCTATGCAGTTTGAAATACTCTACTCTCTTCCCTATCTTCTTGTTCATTTCGAAATCTACTTCTGCCTGCCTATTATTTGAAGCCGAGTTAATTATTCTAAAATCACCTGACCAAAAGTCGTTTTCCTCTTCCCGCCGAACCTCGCTAATTCCTACTACATCTACATTTATCCTATTCATTTCCCTCTTTAAATTTTCTAACCTACCAATCTTTTTTAAACTTCTAACATTCTACGTTCCGACTCGTAGAATGTTATTTTTTAATTTTCTGGTGACCCCTTCCATAGTAGTCCCCACCCGGAGATCCGAACGGGGGACTAGTTTATCTACGGAATATTTTACCAAGGAAGGCGCCTCCATCTTTGTTATATGAAAATGCAGAGAACTACATCATCGTGGAAAAAAAGCTGCTTCCATTGCTTTCAGCTGTGCAGTACTCAGAGGACTGAGTGATGTTGATATGGCCGTTTAAGTCGTCCTGATCTACGCCCTTAACAACTATTGAAAGAGCTGCTACCCTCTTTCAGGAATCATTTCTTAGTCTGGCTCTCAACAGATGTCTCTTCGACTCAGCTACTCTGTTTCACTGAGCACTCAAGCCCTTTCACCATCGGCAAGGTCTCATGATTCATAGAGGGAGGAATAATCTATAGAGTAATCTAAAATTATTTTGAGATATAAACCCCTTACCTATATTTCCCAATTACTATCAGGATTTGTAAGGAAATTCTAATGTATAAAATGCCACAATTATACTTTCCGGTGATAAGAAGATAAATTGAGTTCCACAAGTCAGAATTTGTAGTCTAATATATCTATCGGTACTATTGCTCTAGAGGACAATAAATTGTCCAAAAAATTAAAAAAAGTAACTCCCAGCAGGGTAACATTTTGGCCGTTATATGTACTAACCTGGTTATATTAACTACGGAAGTTATATTTTATCTTGCAATAATTTGTATAATAACAAAATTACTTTAACTAATGCGGTATTAAATTGGTAGACTTAATCGTTTAAAAATGATTATTTTGTTGTTTTGAAAAATTAATCCCGGTTTACCTGCTGGTATAACTGTAAAATATTATGTCTCATGTTTAATTCTTCATCGAGAAACATTTTTTTAATAAGAATGCAGGAAATAACAAAATTGGATTCCAGGCTGATTGCTCGCTGAGCCATTCTGTAAAAATTAGTATTCACATAACAGCTTGCTTGAATGAATCTAATCTTAACTACGTTTGATTGGGGTTTCCCATGTCAGCAATTTGCGATTTCCAAGAATTCACTCAAGGCTTTCTCTGCAATTCAGGGTTGCAACAGTTCCACTTTCGTTGCAAAATTTCCCAAATAACTTTTACTCGTCAAAATACTATTCTACGCGTTTAACCTCTTACGAAAGAAATTTTACGTATTTAATAAAGTTTTTGTCTGGTAAATGTCGGATATTTTATTTAAATTACCGATACAGTTTTTGGTATTAAATAGTTTCAAACAGAAATCATAATCTGTTCGATTAAAATGATTTATTTTATAATAAATATTCTTTCTAAAATAATTACTATGAAATAACTACATGTAAGTGTGATATTTCTTCGAATAAAAAATCTTTTCGAAGGAATTTCGAAAGATTAAACACTTTTTGTAACAAGGACTTCTTAGTGTTGGCAGTAATGATTTTGGGGTTTACGCTTATTTCATGTATTGTAAATATAACCTAACATATACGGAAAATTTTGACTAAAATAGTATTAACGCCCTTCTAAACGTAAAGTATTACTATCTTTATATTATTACAATGTGATAGTAAATACTAAATGTTATTATTTTGTGGAAAAAAAGTTAAATAGTATAGAAATTACTGGTATTTAGAATGCATGGATCTCTATTGATAAGACTAGTTACCTAAGTTTTAATTTATTGTATTTATTGTTATTTTCTTTCGAAAATTAGTATAATAATGTAAGAAGTGAATTTTTTGGTTATGTTTTATGTTTATAAAATGTTTTATGCAGATTATCTGAGTGAAATTGTAGGCAAGAATTGGAAGAAGTTTAAAAATGAAGTGTGTCTGGCTCGTGTCGTTAGCCTATTCTAATTTAATCTTTAGGAAACAACATTCTTCTCAGTTAGTACCTTGAAGACTAACTAATTTTGTTTACGTTATTTTTAATTTTAATGTGCAATTTTATTTATCGACATGTAATTGTCGAGTTTGTTATTTTATATAAGCGATTTGGCGATATGGACGACACGAGTAGGTGCCATTCGTAAAATATTGTTTAAATTATAATGATTCATAAAAGAGGAATACTATCAAAAGTAATCATTTACGGTGTGTATAATGGTAATTCTAGTAAAGGTAAATACATGTAAACTTAAAATAGAAGCATTTCTCGTACGAGATGTTTTCATTTGTGGGTCAGTTTTAGGTTATGTGAGGTTAAAGGGCAAAGGTACATAGATTATTACATTTTAATTTGTTTGCTTCGAAATATCAACTGTTTTATTATGCTTAGAATTTACCTCCTGTTCAATATTTCTAATATAAATATTAGTTGCTAGAGATTTACTTAGTTTTATTGCAATTTTGATTGTGTAACACTTTGTCATTGACAGTAGATATCTTGTTTTTGGTGGTATATGTTACTTATTTGGACTTTTTTTAAACTTTTAATATGTTCCGCTTGTACATATGTCTTCATATTTCATAATTATAAAAATGTTTTCTGTTATTAAAAAAAAAAATTATTCAGTGGAATATTAATGTTGAAGATTTCCTTAATTCATTTGTTCATTACTTCTAAAGTCCTAAATAGGTAACTTTATTTTTTTATCCTTGTTACCTTAAAAATGGTGCTGAACAACCCTTTTTTTCCTAAGTTTAATGTATTTTGGCTTTATGAATGCTTTCTTTCCTTAATATTGTCATAGTGAGTTCTTGAAAAAAAAGTGTATTCTTTACTGTTGTAATATCTACTGTAGTATAGTTGTACTCATCAATTATTTTGAATGAAAAAACTGTAAAGTTTTATAATTGAGTAAATTTTATGCCACTGAAAATTTCCCCAGATGGTAATTTTAGTTGTTTTCCCAACAAATACTATTTACATTATATTTTTGTTCCATTTACTAAGTTTATTATTTTATAAAGAAATCTTCATTACTATTTTAAGTTACATATTATTTTTCATGTGTAACTTTGCTGATTTATGTATTTTCATCATAAAACTGTTTTTTACATGTATGTATTGCTAAGTTTACATGGTCAGTATAGTTCATTGTTGAACTATATGCTGAAACAAAACATCTGCTGTTAAGTTAGCGTATGTTTGGAAATTTTTTAGATTATTATATTGAAGTTTGCAATGACTATTTTAATCTATGCTAATTTTAGTTTGGTTTCAATAGGCAATAAAAGATTCAGGATTAGATTTGAACTGATCCTTATACCCTACCTTATGTATCATAAATGAATAAAATAAAATAAAACTTAGCAAACTACATATGAATCAGTAGTAATATTGTTATTGGTTTAAATTAGCACAAATAAAGATTATATACGAAAATCAAGTAATTATTGAATTTATTTGTACTAAGCACAGACAATTTATTTTTATTATTGCAATAAAATAATGAAGCTATGTTTTGCTAATTTTTTAGTTGATTACATGTAGAATCACAATCAAATTACTGTGAAAGCAATGTAATTAATTTATTTTTGACATTACGTAGTTGATCTACCAATCTATTGGTTGTATTCCCAAGATAAAAATTAGTAATGAAACAAAATTACATAAAATCTCTGGAAATTTTAGGAATGAACATTTTATTTAATTTAAAAGAAAGAAAATATTTTAAATATAAATAAACACTTTTATATGTTGCACTTTTATAAGGTTTGGTTGGTTATATTTTTTTTCTGTTTCTGTATTGTATATTATGGAAAAGATTATGTAATATGGGTGTTATAAAACATGTTTTTCATAATGTTTAACTTACAAATAAGAGGAAGTAAAAAGTAATAGATAGATATAAGTTCAATTGGTATAAGACAAAAGACAAGCGACTGTGTAAGTAGGCGCCCAAACAAATTATTTTGTACTGGCCCTTGATAGGTCAATTTAAGTGGTTTTTCTTTCATTTGTCACCATCATGTAAACATGTGAAAGAATCTATGTTTCAACGTGTTACGATTAATTCCTTAAAATTATTAAAGTTATATTTAATAAAGTTGTTTTTATACATACCTCTTTGGTTATTTTTTTATAAAATATTAGTTATTTTTTTAACATGAGTGATTATAAAATCATAATTCTGTAAAACTTCTTTAAAAGTTATAATATATTAATACATTTTTCATTTCCTTTCTGTAAGTATTGAATATAATGCCTGTGGTATTTTGTTTAGGATTCGCCTGTATTGTATAATCTTCAGTAAATTGCGTTCTATCAGCTGTAATGGTTGTTAATACTGATCACTTTTTAAAAAATGACAAACTCATATGTTTTAAGGCAATCTCAATAAAGAAAAAGAAAAGAAAAAACACTTTTTATAACCAAGCCTGTTGTGATTGTTATTAGTCCATTGTATTGTAAAAAAATGAGATTAATGATTGCGATTTTATGCTTTCTTTTAAAAAAATCATTGTTTAATTCTATTGTAGGCAGAATAAAAATATGTTTTGGTGCGGTATGATGTTAAACGCGCGTGCACACACACACACATACACATATATACATATACACACATACATATATATATATATATATATTTGTTTATGTAAATTTTTTTGTAGTTGGAAAATTCTTGAACAGTATGATGAAACAATATGACTCTTTTAAAATATTAATAATTAAAGATGTTTTTTAATTATATGGAAATTGTTTCTCTAAAGATGGGTTTAGAGATAATTATACTGATTCCTCATCATGGTAGTATTTTATGATACTATTTTTAGTGGTGCCTGTCTTATTAGATGTGATAATTTTATCATGAATAATGTAAAAATAATTATTTAATTGAATATAAGCAAACAGTAAATCTGATCTGTGTCATGTTTGTTTGCATGTAATTTTTGCCAAATTTAGTAGGTTTGTATGTTTATATTGAGTTCTGTTTTTCTTGCACTAGGCGTGTAAATTTTGTATCTTGTATTTAATAATTTTGTATATATATCCTGGTTTGATAAATAAGGTAATTGCAAAAGTCGGTTCTATACTCGTAAATTAATCAGTTCGACAACATACTACAGAGGTTTCCTAACAGATTTAAGATTGATGCGTTCGGTAACAATTCCATTGTTAATTCAGTTGGAAAAGAGCTGCATAATTATTTCTGAAATGATCTTCTTGAACAGTTTTCATATAATTTGAATGTAAATTGCTAATAATTTTTAAAGGAACACTCTGATAATTTGCAGTGTGTTTTGTGCTTTATTCAATCCAAAGTTCATGTCTGTGAAATGTAAGTTGCTTGTATTCAGTAAATATGAATCCATTGATTCCTCATGTCATCTTGGTGCTGTCCCGTAAGTGAATTGTCACATAATGGTTCATTGTATTCTTGTTTGTACATATTATAAGACAAAGATTCATACTGTTTTCATACATCGTTCATCTTGTTTTCAGCCATAATGTGATTGAAATTTTGATGTGATTTAGATGCGATTTTTAAAAAATATTTTTCAAGCATTGCTTAGTTTTAGGGAGACTTTTTGCATTAATATCTCGGTTTGCTATGTTTTAGATATATGTGTGTACTGTTAATACAGTAAAACACTATTTATCTGGATCTTGATTTGTTTGAATTTATGGATTATTTGGATAAAAGTTTTGATGACTTTTAAGTATTGCTTTTTGTTCATAATAATAATTGTTTGCAGCACAAAGTTTATTTATTTTTAAAAATAACGAACTAATGTAGCTATTAGCCATTATCTAATGTTTAGCAATTGATATAAAAAAAATTGTATATTTTTTCAAATCGCACTATATTATAATCATTGTAAAATATTAGAATTTATAATTTTTTTTATTAACTGTTACATAAGATGAAACAAAATTGTCCAGTATATTAGCTCATTTTTAATCAAAGTAGTGACTGATATCACATCTGGTATGTATATATTTTTATTGTAAGTATAATTTATTAGTTACCATATCATATCGTGTGGAATTATAAGTCTAATATCAAATTGTTTCTCGGACGTTATTTGTATTGATTTACGTTTTATGGTGTACACTCTGTACATTTTTTGTAGTCTTAGATAGTATTTGTATTATTTATATTTCTTTATTAATTTATAATACTTTTGTTAATTTTACTTTTAATATATTTGTTAATGATAAATTTATGAAATTTTCTTCAGAACTTTTGTTAACAACCTTTTTACATAAATTCCTTAATGCTATTGAAAAAAATTATACTTTATTATTAAAAAGTGTGGTTACATTCACATTGCCTAATATTTACCTCAGTCTTCATACAATCTTGTGTAAGACACGGTCAGAAATAAAATTCTAAACTTTCACCACAATATCTGTTAAAATTATAATATTTCTATCAGGTAGATTTTAATTCTCCTTTTCATATAATTATAATTATTTTTTTAAGATAATCATGCCATAAGCCTAAGATAATTGTAATTGAGTGATGTAAATTGAAACATAATTATTGAAAGTGGAATGTCTTACTTATATATACAGAAATGGGAATTCAAACAGTGGTTGTGGCAACTTGCATAGAGGGGATTGGTTCAGCTCAAAGCATTGTACTTGTATTAAGTCTGTGAATCGTGTAGTCAATTAAAATACGTTGACTGCTTTGCTTGAAACCAAAGAAGATCCTATATCGCATGACTTTTCACCCATAGTAAGACTGGGGAGTGTTTTTTTTTGTAGTATATAAAAGTATTGAATAACATTTATTACAGTGTGATATAATTTAAAGAAACTCATTTGAAGCCCCTTAGAGTATACTATTTTTTTCTATGATTTGCTTTTAATTCAGAGTAGATTTATAATCCTTTTCAGCATATTTAAAATTGGTGTTAATGTAAATAGGAAATTTTTCAATTGTTCTGTTACATTGCAATTTGGATAGATCTAATAATTTATTTATCAAATACAAGCAAACATCTTACTTATTAGAAGAGATGCAGTAAAATATGAAACATCTCTGGGAGTAGTGAACGTAAACTTATATATGTTTGCTGGTAAATTTGTATTTAAGTGATAATTTTCTGTAATTCACTGAAGTAATCAAATGCTAAATTCAGTTTTCCTTGCATTATAGTAAGTAGTGTGTGGTGTCAGTATGTAAATGGCTTATGACAAGTGAAGTGTCAAGCTGCATCTTTTACAATCTGATGGTTGTACAAATATTTGGAACATCTCACGCAGTAATATCCTTAAATATATGTGGATGTAAAGTAGAATTGAGTAAACCAATGAAATTAGAATCCATCGTAAAAATAATGGTTTGTGTAGATTACTGAAGTAATCAAAAGGTGATTTTGGGTTTAGATTACCGCATATTATCTCTTTTTACTCTGATGATGACTTGATTACAAATAAGAATTAATTTTAATTGAAGATTTCAAAAGTATTGATGTCGAGGAAGAAAAAATTTTGGTTTCTGGGAAGGATGATAAACAAAATTCTTACAACTTGATGATTTCACAACACCTCTTAAATCTTAGGAAGTGGCATCCCTAAATAAAATTAAGATGAAATAGCAACAGCTGAACTAGATCATTGAAGTTAAAAATTGGTGGGTGTTGTTTCCCCTTTGATGGCTAACTACATTATGTTGGCTTTCTTAATCGATCCTGATTAGCAGTCTGTCATTTAAAGACTGATAATATGGGAGAGGCAATTCTTTTGTTGTAAACCTTCTACATTCATACTTTAAGGTATAAAGGTCAGAAAAATAACACATTTTAATTAATTATTAAAATTAGCCTGTGTCGTAGTAGTAGTAGTAGTAGTAATAATAATAATAATAATAATTATTATTATTATAGTGTTAATTGCTATAATTATTTAGTCTTTGGTAAGCCATAATAAAACCAATAGTCAAAATAAGTGGGTCAGACCCAATTTTGATAATAAAAATCCATCTATTCTAGTAGCTGATATATGTAGGGCACTCTGTTACAAACTCTGATAAAAGCTACAAAAATTACTCGTATTATTCGATATGATTTAATTATATGCGTTAAGGGGACCATCATATGATGAAAAATGAATAAAAGATTTTTTTGCTTTTTAATGAAAACTTGAACTTCCCTCTTATTTGTGTATTGTTTATAGTGTTTGAAGATGCCTTCCAAATATGAAGAAAAATAAATTGTTTACCTTGGTTTTAACTATTAGAAATTAATATATTAGCCATATCCAATAGTGGAGGAGGTTCTGACAAAGAAATTTAAAATTTTGAATTAATTACTATAGAGGATGGAAAAGATTTATCCAGTAAAAATCAGATGTACACTTGTAGTAATAATAATAATAATAATAAATTATAGGTTTATAATAAGAGTTAAAAAGGGGGTTGAATGATATGAAACAGGCTTTGTAGACAGACTATGTTCATCTGAGATGATCTAATGAAAACATCAGTTTATCACTTTGACCCACAAGGTGATTGTAGCCCAGAAGAATGCTGTTATGAAAAACTGAGAATATTAAGCAAATATTTTAATTTTTCCTAAGTTATAATTTACACTGTCAAATCTGCATTTAAAGATCTGACAAATACCACCTTGAAATATGTTTTAGGTAAAAATAAAATGAATTTTTGAATAACCTGATGTGATGAAGATAACCTGAAGAAGTAGTTGCTATAGATATCCTTCGTTTTTAGGTGTTTGAGGATGAGCTGCTTTTATGATGGAGGTGTTGTAAAATGTTAAGATTTTAAGAAAATACAAATATATCGAGCTGAAAAGTGCATCACGGAAGTATGTAAAAATTAGACAGAAGAGATATTTAAAAAAGAAAATCTGCAGAATTAAGATTCATCGTGAATGAACAGTCATCGTTATTATGTGCAGGACATTAATAACTGCTAACAAAGTTAAAGTTGTATATTTTGTAATGTAATTTAAATTACAGTTTTTTTAAATTCTATTTCTTGAGTGTAGCATATTGTTGAATGTAGCCTTATGTACTTTTTTCAAAAACAAAAGGCAAAATACAAAATTTTTTTTATTCCTAAATTATCTACTTGCTCCTTTTGCACTTGTGGAATCTTTAAAATGTTATTTTTTTCTAATTTTTAATTAATACTTTTTTTAAAAATGATTGTAACTTTGATAAAAAAAATTTAATAAAAACCATTGGTTTGACAAAAATAAATCTATTATCACTGACTGCTGAAAGAATGACTTATTAAAAAAGCAAAAAAAAAGCTCTATCTTGTTCCTTAGAAAATGGTAAAATATTTACTTTATGAGTGTGTTAGATTTTGTAATTCCCTTAAGAAATATATGAAAGAATAGTATTAAAAAAAACCAAAGATAAAATATTTAAAAATTTAAAAAACTGTTTACTCTAATGGAGTTTTAAAGACATAAAATGTCTAGAGATGATAAAAAAAACATCAAATACAATCTAGTATGTAGTATGTAGTAATGTAGCGTTGAAATATATGTTGTTGGGTTACACAACCAGGATTTGTATACAAGAACCTGCAACTTTCTGTGGGATTTAATTCTCTTACTGTATCAATTCATATCTATTTATATTATCTTGAACATGTTTTGTTTTATTCCTGGAGAAAATATTTTAAAAACAATCCCTTTTAATGGCTTTTGTATCATTACTTGAGAGAACTGGTTCTAGAAGTACTAGTACCAGTTAGTAGTGGTACTAATTTTTCAGAGAATATGCCTGTCTTTTCTTTATTATTGTTCCCAATTATGCCAGCCCATTTTGTTATTTTTGAGTGAATGGTAAGAATCGTAGAATAATGTTCTTATGGTTTATTTTTTTGTTTAATCTGGTCTGAACTTGAATATATCCCAACACTAGTTAGTTATCTATCATAAAACAAAATTTATATATTATTACTTTACAGTTTGTGATTGTGGAAACTTATTTTTCTTCTGTTTTGTTAACAGACTGCTGCATGTTGTCAGGCACTGCAAATAATACAATACATGTGCATTGTCTATAATTTTTTTTTTTTTTAATTACACAAAACAATAAAAAAATCTGATTTTAGAAATACAATATAACAAGAAAATTGAGAAAATATAAAACAAATACGTTCTATTTATAAACCGTATTAGTATAATGTGTATTTGGTGACAGAAAGGTTGCAATTTCTAACTCATGATGTGACTTTTGCCTACAATATCTTACATTGTATGAAGGTCTTTGTTTTACACCACCATCAGGTTAGACTCTGTCTTCTGCATTACAGGTTAGTCATCCAAACTGGGTCAGATCATTATAGCTTTCAGTAAGAGCTGTTCTGTTTTGTGTAAGATGGATGACTGCTTAGGCTGTGTGTGAAACTATTTGTAGGCTCTGACCACAACCTGTCTGGGCTCTGATAATAATCAGTTGCTCTCCGCATGGAACTATCAACTGAATCATTCAACCTTCTAGCAGGCTAAAATGTCATTGGGTGCACTTAATCATGTTCTGTGTTGAAATGGCTTGTAGAAGTATACCGTATGTTCTTCCAAAATTAAAAATGATGCTTTTCATATCTCGGATGTTGGGAGTGCTTGCCACTTGGTCATTTTGGGAAATTTTGGTGTAACAATAGGGTTTATTAAATATTACACGTCTGGTAGTAATAGGCTATGTATAAGAATAGGCATGTCATCTGTTAGTCAACTGCTGTAAACTATTGATAAATATCAACTAAATTTCTGTAGTTATACAGTTTGTAAGATTTTAGTTCTTATTCGGAAAAAAAGATTTTTACACCTTAAATTAGCTGAATGAATTATTGAAGGATGTTTGTTATTGGTTAAGTGGTGTTTTAATTTATAACATTGATGTACTACATTCATGTATTGTGCCTGTTTAGTTTGTTATGTGTGCATCTTAGGAAATGAAATTGGAGTTTTAAAAATGTGATTTCATCATTTATATGTTAAGTAATTCATTTTATGGATCATTTTGCTTGAGAATTGGCATTCTTCTAATGATCTGATAACATTATTTTTTTTTTTTTTTTTAAATTTACTCAGTTGCTATTAGATGTTTTTAATGAAATTGTATGCAATACTGTAACCTTTTTTGTGTGTACCAATAAAGATACCGATAGTTGTTTTGTTAACAATTGTTAGTGGAGATAGTAGATTTTTAATTATCTTTCTTTATGCTAAATCTAGCACATGTACAGTTCTATATAGGTATTTATTCCTATGAAGATGGAATATGTTACTATTTAGTAGTGCACATTACAATTGTAAACAAAAGACTGTTATGAAAAAATTGTATTTTTATGATAATACAACACATTTATTAAGAAAATAAATTTTTTCCTTATTTTTTTATCTTTTCATTTTTATTTTCCTTTTATTGAAAATAAATTGAAACTAATAAGTTGCATGATAGTTCTTGTAAATGCTGAAGTTAAGAGTTTTAACTTAATTTTCTTTTAAAGTTAAAACCTTAAAGATGAGAAGTGGACATTGTCAGTGTATCTTGAACTTTTCTGTTGTTTTTTGCCATCAGATATTCTTTATAATTTTGAAATAAAAATTGGGAGTGGTTGGTGTGAGATGGATAGGAAAAAATTCTCATTTGAAGGTCTGTGAGATGAAAGCAATATGTGATTGTGCTGTTGGCAAACAAGACTTCATTATCTTCTGTAATTTGTGACTTTATCCAAGTCTCTTTTCTTAGTATTCTTGATTAAATTTATGAGTAATCAAATGCCTATTATCCTGTTCAGTAACTTAGGTGGGTAGACCTGTTCTGAAAGTTTTGTGCCATAAACGGAAAGATTGCGTTCATTTGTTCATGTAGGTCAGAAAGTGCAGTTCGTTATAAATTATCACAACATTATTATGTTAAAAGTTGTGTCGGCAAATGTAAGGCATTTTATTCTCATTTATTTTTCTCTTTATGATGAAGATCCAACTGCATAAACGTTTTATTCTTTATTAATAAATATTTTATTGTGTATAAGTATCCTAGTAGCTATTAGTATTATAATTAAAATATAAGATTATTTTATCTATAAGTACGATATTTGATGAAATTGATAATACAAAAATACTAAAAATAAAATATGATAAATATAAAGCAATAGCATTGGAAAAATAAAAATAGTAATAATGAAGATGTTATAAACAAGCAGTTGATTTTTCATAAGGATGAGTGGTCAGAAAAATTATGGAAAATTTTAAGTTTTGGATTGATTTTAAATTGTACCACTGTATATATATGAGGTCTGTAAATAAAGTAATGAGACTGGTTCAGAAAAACTTTTTATTTACAATCCAAATATACATGGACTCTATCACCTTCGAAATAGTTCCCTTGGGAAGCCATGCAACGCTACAAAAGATTGCCCCACTTTTCATGGCAGTGTTGGAACTCGGAAACCAGAATATCCTTCAGATGGTTGGTTATATTTTTTTAATGTTTTATACTATTCCAAAATGGTGTCCTTTGAGATGATTTTTTAAAGTCGGGAACAGGAAAAATCACAGAGATACAAGTCAGGAGAATAAGTGGTTGAGGTACTACAGGAATGTTTTTCTTTGCCAAAAAACATTAATTGATGTGCAGTGTGACAAGGTGCATTGTCATGATGCAGCATCCACTTGTCTTTGATGGTTGATCTCATGCAGGCAACTCTTTTCTGCAGCCTTTCTCAGTAAAGGTATTGATTTACAGTGTCCTGTAGGCAAAAACTCTTTATGGACCGTGCCATTACTATTGAACAAACAAATAGCATGGTTTTGATTTGCTCATTTTTGCTTTTTTGGGACGTGGTGAGTTTAAAGTGTGCCACTCCTTGCTCTGGGTCGTACTCATATCCAAGATTCCTCACCAGTAATAACATTTTTTAGAAAATCAGTTTCAATTTGCCCAAAAAATTGTGGCACACTTCCACCCTGTTGTTTTTCTGTTCAACAGTGAGGTTTATTGGGATAAATTTTGCACAAACCTTTTTCCTGTTCAATTTGTTTGTTGATGGACTGCGGTACGGTTCAAGTTCAGTTCTGTAACCATTCTTAGAGTTAATCACTGGTCATACCGTATCAAGTACCTAATATAAGTCAGCTGTTCATATAACCATATGTTTACTAGTAACTTTACAGTATAGCTACTTTTGCTGCCAAAAAAAACTAGTCTCATTACTTTATTTACAGACCTCATATATTACATATTGATAATAATAATTCAGTTTTAATGAAGTGACTAAGAGAATAAATAACTTCTCTCTTTTTTAATTCTTTAATGTTTATTAACTTTATTTTAATAAAAACATCTAAAGAAGCCATGGCCATGGCAAAAGCGCATGTGTTAATTTACAAGTTAGAAGAATTGTAGCAGTACTTAGATAAAAGAAACTTATATTCTAATTATGCTTTATTCTCTTTGACATTGTTTTTGAGCAAAATGTACTGTTATTAAATAGCAATGATCAAGGTTTTTTATGCTTTTGTTGACAATAAAACTAAATAAATTGAAACTAAATAGGTTCAGTGAAATTAGAAAAGTTTTGTTTTTTATTTATAAAGGAAAGTGAATGAAAACGTGCTTTATTTTCACATTATTTCATATTACATAATTTGAGTATTTGAAAAAAAATTTTTAAATGTTTTTAAATTACAATTTTTTTTTTATTTGTTAATATAGCATGTAATGTAATTAAATGATCAAAGATTTCTTTTTGTAGGATATAAAATCGATATCCATTCTAAACATGTACTTCAAGTATAATGCTGGTTTTACTGAGTCCTGGTAAACTGTATTTTATACAGATGTTAGTCGAAGCAGTGCTGTCAACTTTGAAAAAATATTTCACTTATATTTTTATTAGTCTTACAACTTGTGCTGAATACACCTTGTAATAGGTTCAAATAGCTACCGTTCTGTTGACTTTGTGCTGGTATGGTAGCATGTCAATCTTTTGTCTAGAAGGTCCAAGGTATGAATCCTACTCAGAGATAGTGTTTTTCATGCAGTACAAAATTTTCATTCCACATTCTCTTCCACAAGCCTAAAGCTTATTTGTTGAATTAGTTATATAAAAAAAATGAATGCTTTTCATTTTAATAACTTTTACAAAATTACTATTTATTGTTGAATGGAATTGTTGGCATATAATATTGTGATTGATTTCTACTTAGCACCAGTGTGCTGTAAGTTTATGTTAAAATTTCCTTGAAATTGCAGTCTTGAATGCTTAGATAAGTTTATATGATTGTTAGTTATCATTATTGTCAGGTGTTAGTATTGAATAGAAACATTGTTGTATATAAATGAATGTATTTTTAACGTGAGCTTTAGTAAAGGGAGAAAAATTTATTCAAGTTTGTTGTAGCATTTCAAAGCTGT
Source organism: Lycorma delicatula (assembly GCF_047948215.1). Taxonomy (NCBI): domain Eukaryota; kingdom Metazoa; phylum Arthropoda; class Insecta; order Hemiptera; family Fulgoridae; genus Lycorma; species Lycorma delicatula. The sequence goes on along the minus strand of NC_134463.1, from coordinate 128,769,352 downwards.
TTTAATATTTATTTTTATTTATCGATAAATTTATTTATTTTATTTGTAGTCTAATATTCTTCTGTAACAATCTGTTACAGGACAGATTGTGCTAATGAGCGTGATTGAAACAGTGCATCGGCAGCCTGCGAGCGATGCGGCGAGCAATGGAAGACCGGTGGTACTTCACGAGAGAACAGCTTAACAACACGCCCAGTATCAGATGTGGTTACAGTGCAGACAGGGAACTTTCCTGCCGGCAACAAGCTGCAAACTTCATACAGGATATGGGCCAACGTTTACAAGTAACGCAGCTGTGTATAAATACTGCTATCGTGTATATGCATCGGTTCTATATGTTCCATTCATTCACGCAGTTTCATCGCACGGCAATATCTTCTGCAGCTCTGTTTCTAGCGGCTAAAGTGGAAGAACAACCCAGAAAATTAGAGCATGTTATAAAAGTCGCCTATATGTGTTTGCATAGGGAACAGTCGCATCTCGATACCAAATCTGAGCAGTATTTGGAGTTGGCTCAAGATTTAGTGGTTAATGAGAATGTTTTGTTGCAGACTTTGGGATTTGATGTCGCCATAGATCATCCGCATACGCATGTAGTACAGTGCTGTCGTCTAGTGAAAGCCAGTAAAGATTTAGCTCAGACATCTTATTTTATGGCATCAAATAGTCTACATTTAACCACAATGTGTTTACAGTATAAGCCTACTTTAGTCGCTTGTTTTTGTATACATCTAGCGATTAAGTGGTCTAACTGGCAGATACCAGAAAGCAGTGAAGGTAGACCGTGGTTTTGGTACGTCGATCAAACCGTGACTCAGGAAGCTTTGGAACAGCTGACCGCAGAATTTTTAGTTATATTTGATAAGTGCCCATCCAGATTAAAAAGAAAAATTATGGCCATGTCCGCTAATCAGAACCCTTCATTACTTTCTAATTACACAAATAGTTTGGAGCCCGATAAAAAGCAAAAGCAAGACGGCAGCATTAGTAATACTAGTAGTAGTAGTAATAGTTCGATGCAGCCTTCTACATCCGGCATGAATCAACGTGCACATGTTCATCCTGCGGTTGCGGTTGATGAATCGAAACAAAAATTGCAAGATCCGATAACAGTACCGCCAAGAACACAACATAATTATAAAAATTTAAATCCTTCTAATCTGCACGGGCATCAGCACAGCCACAGTCACGGTCATAGTCATAGGAATCAGAAGAGTCACGGGCATATGCAACCTAACGCTTCATCTGTTCCTCCTAAGAAGAATATTAACCGTCCTCCAGATTGTATGTTTCCTCCTCCGATTCGGATTTCTGATCACAATCGACAAGTAAAGACTGATCAGCAGCATTATAAGCAGCAAATAGGCGGTCATGGTATGAGTTCGGATATGAAACAGCAGCAAATGGTGCAGCCGTCATTCATTCCAAACCTACATCACCCGCCTCCTCCGATACCATCATCAGTTCCTCATTCTCAAAAGAAACAGTATGAAGTGCCTGTACAACCACCACCACCACCTCTTCCACCACCACCGCCTGCAACCCCACCACCACCGCCTCCACCGCCACCCTTACAGCCTCCACCACCTCCTCTGCCGCCATCTGGATCCTCGAATAGGCATCAAGACCTAAATATGAGTAACAGCGGTTACAATAATGTTATTATTAAACAAGAGATGACAGAACAAAATCATCGTTACGATAATAACAGCGGATCCGTGACGACGAACGTATTAGGACCTGTTACTAAACAAGAACCGAATCATAATGTTAACGTTTCAGGAGCTACTTTTAAACAAGAACCGATGTCTGTTTTATCAAATCGATTAAACATTGAATCAAATCATAATAGATACATTAACGATAACTTATTATTGAATGCAAGTAATAGTAATATGAGTAGTTGTAGTAGTAGTAGTAGTAGTAGTAATATTAATAATAGTAATCTATTTAATGTTAATGTTAAACAAGAACCGATATCTTCTTCATCAATGGAACAAAATCATCATCAGCATCATCATACGCATCATCGCAATTACGATAGTATAAATTACAATAGTAATAGCAACAATAGTTATACCAATAATGGTGGTGTAAGCGGTTCCAACAATCAGATAATGGTTAAACAGGAGAAACAAGAATATCTACAACCGCAACAGCACAGTGTGGAACAGAATCACCATAGATATGATAATAATAGCAGCAGTCTGGATTTTATTAAGAAATCACCTGTGTTCGAACAGAACAGTCATTCTCAGCAGCCACAAAAATTAAATGAAAGTCGTAACCTTATCGATAATGTCAATATTAAAAAGGAGCCACAGGCTATGTCATACAACAATAACAACAACAACAACAATGTGGTATCATCTAATTTTGAACATGGAAGAGTTGCCTCTTCAAAACAACTGCAAATACAGCCTCATATATCTAACAAGAATTCTTCGAGTGTATTGCCCGGTGCGGTAACAGCAACAAGAAGTGTTAAAGCTCCATCAATATTCTCTCCTGAAAAAGATCCGCCTCCTTCACAGCAGCATGGTGCTGGTAACAATCCTGTCGTGCATCATGGTATGCAACAGTCTTCGAATCCAACGCATGTTGGAAATTCAAATAAATTAAAACGTAAAAGAGTAAGCAGCTCTGGTTCTGAGAATGAAGTGATGGTTCCGTTGATTAAAAAATTACAACAGGAAGAAATTGCTCGATATGAAGATCCTAATAGAACTCATGCGTCTTTAAAATTACACTTCGATAAAAGTAATCCTTCACAGGCGGTTGTTGCTAATTCATCAAATAGTGATACTTGGGATTTAGAAGGTTCTGATGTTAATAGTAATGCTGTCGAACAAGAATTAGTAAATAAGCCTTCATCTTCGACTGCAAATCATTCAATTGAAACTGTAGAATTGGGTGCGAATATCGAAATACCTGGTAATATTAACGATAAAAAACATAAAGAAGGTAGAGAACACAAAAAGAAAAAGAAACACAAAGAACACAAAGAGCACAAAGATAGAGAGAGACATAAACATAAAGAGAAACATAAAAGTAAAGACAAACATAGAGACTCTGTTAAAAGCACCGATACAGTTTCAATTCAAATAGAACCGGCTGGTGGTTCTGTTTCAAGATCCGTCAATTCCCCTGCTTCTAATTCTAGTCCGGTCGAAAGATCGAGTTTGAAAATTAAAATTCCTAAAGAGAGATTAGTCCAAGCTATGCCGGGTCTTAAAGTAAAGTTTAGTAAAGAATTGTTGCAGGGTATAGGTAAAAATAATCAAGATGTGATAAATGCGCATAGTAGCGGAGGATCAACTCATCATAGAACTATAGTTAAGGTATCTTCTACTACTACTACTAGTACTACTACTGCAAGACATCATGATTCAACTCGTTAGTTGCTGCTGCTGGTTCAGCCTTTCTTTAATCGGGTAAGCGTATATTTCATTTTAATATTTATTATATTAGTGTTCATAGCCATTTAATTTGACATTTGTGTTTATTGTAATACATTTTTATCTCTGTTGTTAAGCCCATAGATATCCTTGCGACTGAGCGCTATGATGTGTCATAATGCTAAGAAGGTAGGCTAACTTACCTCTGAGCATATAAAAGAAATAGATGACCGGGGTTTCCATTTATGGAAGGTCAGGTGAATGGAATTGCCTGATGGCTGTTACATGGATAGAATATTCCCTGATGTGAGAAGTATGCAATTAGTTGGGATTTCCCCCGATAGATATATTATACAGTTTCTTTCAGGACATGATGCTTTTAGAGATAGGTTGGCCAGATTTGGTTTGATTAATTCAGGATTGTGTTCAGCGTGTAAGGCCACTGATGATGTGTGCCATGTCTTCTTATGTGTTTGCCCCGGGTACGAAGCTGAATGTACCAAAGTAGCCAGAGAGCTTATGAGAATCAATTGTAGTTTTGATCTGCAAGTTAATTGAAAAACTGAAAGGGAATGGAACATAGTTGCTGGCTTCCGGCTTCCTTAGAATCGTAGTTCTGCGAAGGATGGTTGAGGGGTTCTGATGCTGTTTTAGTTGTATAGATAGAATAGCAACCTGGATGGCTATGGGCCTACCTGGGTGCTTAGTTCACCAAGGTAGGGATTTTGGCATTAACCCCAGTTAGCGAAGATATTCACTGTTGATGGATGTATGGAAAACACTATGATGGAGCTGCGGTATAGATGGGTGTAAGCGTTAACCTCATTCCTGAAAGCAGACCAGAGTAGAGAGAGAGGGTATGTTTTCATTAGGCGTTGTTAAATTTCAGAATCGCTTGTTTTGTTGGTATGAGGATAATATTTTTGGTGTTTTAAGTCAATCAAGCAAAATGATCTGACTGCAATACCAGGTGTGTAAATATGGAACTGGAATTTGCCCATAGATGACCCTAGCTGTCAATGTAGTTACCATCAAACTGCATCATTGGCACCATTTTCTTTCATTGACAGCTGACATAGATTTTCAACTCACAACAATGCAAGTTTCATACAACAGCATAGTTTTAATTAGCGTTGAACATATCGAGTTTTGTATCTACGATTTGCAGACAGCATTGATTTTCTGTTACCATTTAAAGAAAACTACTGCAGAATCACATTGAATGCCTGTCAAAGCTTATGTTGAGCATGCTCTTGATAAATCACAGTACTTTGAGTGGTTTAAAAAAAAAAAATTCAAAAGTGGTGGATTTTGACATGAGAAACGAAGAATGTGGAAGACCATCGAAAAAGTTTGAAGTCAGCGAATTTCAAGTATTGTTGGATGAGGATGACTCAAATGCAACAACAACTCGCAGATCAATTAAATGTAACATGAGAAGCCGTCTCCATTTCTTTGAAAGCCATGGGAAAGATCCAGAAGATGGGAAAATGGGTTCCACATGAACTTAATGAAAGACAGCAAGAAAATCTAAAAACCACTTGCGAAATGCTGCCCCCAGGTACAGAAGAAAGTCATTTCTCTATTGAATTGTGACAGGTGATGAAAAGTGGATATATTTTGAGAATCCCAAGCATAAAAGATCATGGGTAACTCCAGGTGAACCATAGACATCGATTTCAAGGCCAAATTGCTATGAAAAGAAGACAATGCTCTGGGATCAGAAGAGTGTTATCTATTATGAGCTGCTGAAACCTGGCGAAACTGTTAATGCTGAATGTTGCTGACGAGAAATGATTGATTTGAATCAAGCATTGCGGGGAAAAATGACCAGAATATCAAAAAAGGCAACACAAAGTGATTTTGCTTCATGATAATGCACCATTACACCCAGCAAAAATGGTCAGGGAAACGATTGAGGCGTTCAGTTAGGAAGTACTTTTGCATGCGGCTTATTCAACAGACTTGGCTCTGTCCAACTACTATTTATTTGCATCGATGGGACACGCACTTGCTGAGCAGTGCTTCACTTATAAAAATGTACGAAAATGGCTCGATGACTGGTTTGCCTCAAAAGTACAACAGTTTTTTTTGGCGTCGCATTTATAAATTGTCAGAGAGATGGGAAAAATATATAGCTAGCGATGGACAATATTTTGAATAAAATTTTTTTTATCATTTTCATACAATAAACATGTATTTTCTATACAAAAATTCCAGTTTCATATTTACACACCCGGTAGTGTAATTGAAGTTAAATATAGGAAGAGTTTTTGTATGAAACCTTCGGTGGTAGAGGAAGGCACTGGGATCGTGCTTCTGCAAATCTGTTAATTTGATAGTTGAGGGTTGTAAGTTATGGTAGGCAGTCATGGTTAGAAGAGGCCATATGAAGGCTAAATTAGGTTGTGTAAATATATTGATGGAAATGTCTGCCAAGAAATTTGCATCAGTGGCATCCTAACAGAAGCCAAACTGATGACTGTGTTGTGTTAACAAGTTTAGAGAGTCTAAAAGACGACCTCTGGTAAAGTCCATTAGAGCTAGGAACAGAGGAGGGGGTGGTGTGGTGACCGGTTTTGTCACAAGGTGGCTGTCTTCCCCTACAGGGTCAGGATGTGATACATTAGTTATGTAATCGATCAGTTTAACAGGACTAATTTTTTATTTAATTAAACTTTTTTCATTAAAAACACCCACTGTCCTACTTATTAATGTTATCTAGAGACTAATTTTTGCATTGTCTGCGGTTTTATAATTGTGGTTTAAATATAAATTTAAGAAATTTCAGGGTATTATCAAATGTTATATTTGCCTGCCCTGAACCTCAATGCATGCTGAACAATTTTTTATACTGGTTGAAATCTACTTATGTGTTGCTTTAGAAATGAGGAAACTCAGTTTTTAATGTTTATTTGGAATTCATCAAGAGTCTGGGGGTTAGTTAAATAAATTTATTTTTATTAAAAAATTTTCATAAATGAAAGATGTGAAGATCAAAGGGACCAAAGACCATGAGAAATTAGTGGTTCTCAAAAAATTGTTTGACCCTGGTATCATTGAATTAGTAGCACATTACTTTATCATTCCATTCGTCTTGACCATACTAACATCTGACAGCATGGTTCAGGCTGCAGTAATAATATAAAATTTGTGATATTCTCTTAATAAATTTCAGATGTCTTTGATTCAGATAAAATGGAATCGATAATTTTCCTACAAAACATGGCACACCGACCCAAAATTTTCTGATCGTCCGGATCGGTACTGAAAATATTGCTGTCATGACCATTTACAGTCAAGACAGATGGTTCCACCATCAATATGCTACCATGTTTTGTCTGTAAAATAAGCTATCCAAGTCATAATTTCTAATAAAATATGTAAACCACCCTGACAGTACCATTATAATGTCTGGTTATAATGTAACCAGACAATGAAACCATTTTGTAATTTTCATTACAAAAATCTGATACCGACAATTTTTCATATCTCCTGGTAAATGTTCGATTTGTTTGCGATCATCTCAGCTTGAAAAAAAATAACCACTAGTGTAATATTAAACAATAAAACATGTGCTGGGAGTGTGTAAACATATTATGCATTTATACACTTAAATGGTTTCCACAGACAGGAAAAATCAGGAAATATAAAGTTAGTCAGGAAAAATTGCAAAATATTTCAGAGAATTTCATTTTTGTGACCGAATTAAGATTATGTTAGTTATTAATAAAGTATTTTTTAAGTAATGCAAAAATATGTTTTATATAATTTTCTGGTGTCGGGAAGTGGTGACCCCATCACCACAGCATATTGTAACTACATGCTTCAAGCAGCCGTTAACATGTCCTGCTTTTACTTACATTCCCCAATTATTCTTTTATATTAAAGGAGGAATATTCCAAATTGCTGTTAATTTTTTCGTTTGCGAAATTTTAACAAAAAATTACCGCTGAAAAATTTAAGGGTTGTTAACTGTTTTCTTAGAATTTCTCTCAAACCACCGTGGATTTTTTAAAATAATTAATTGCTTTTAAATGGCATCTAAAAAACTGTTTAATGGCCAGCGGTTAGATATAAACACATCCAGAATTCAGTCGGTTGAGAAGAGGTATGATATGTATCATGCTTTTTGTGATTTGTGTAAAATACATTTTGGACTGGGAAATATGGGTCGAAAGGCAGTGACTTTGCGCAATAAAAGAAAGCAGAATAATGAAATAATTAAGATAAGGAATTCTCAGCCTTCATTCAAAACGTTTTTATCTCCCAGTGGTTGATACTTTGATCAACAGTTGTGTTGTAAGAACGGTGTTTGTGATACATCTGGGTGTTCTTTGCCTGGTTCTTCTGATCAGAGTAATAGAATTTCAGCAGCAAATGATACATTTGAGTCCTCGATTTCATTTATGCAAAATGACAATTACTTCTTTTTATTACAAAGACAATTTTTCTACAGTAGAGATTATGTGGGTTCTCAATGTTGTACAAAATAAGTTATACTTAAGTTCATGTGACAATATCGGTGTAACTTTTAAATATTTGTTTCCTGATGGCTATAGAGCATCAGAATTCCAGCTTGGAGCTACTAAATGCTCTGTCATTAATCATGGCTTTGCACCATACTTTGATGGCATTCTGCAAATACGCTAGAATAAATAATAATGACAAAATATTTTTCAAGTAAATCTTAATAAAGTTTTGTTTTCTGTTTGAAATAAGGTATTCCATTCTAGTTTTCTTATCTGTATTACTTTTAGTCACAGTGATTTTAGTTTTCCTTTAAGTTGTGGGCATACATATATCCTTTGTTAAATTGAAATGTGTTTCTTAGCATTTTTATGCAAACCAAGGTATTAAATATTGTTTTTTGTTTACTTTTCAAAATAATTTAGGCCAGTTTTTGTGAAAAATTTCAGCAATCTTAGTTACAAGTCAATAATTTTTAATAATTGCTTTAGTTAGTTTTATTTCTTATCTGGATTATGTTTAGTTACCATGATTTTCATTTTTATGCAAGAAACATTTGCATTTTTTTCATTTTTATTAAAGTTCTTTTTTAGCGAAATTTACTGAAACAGTTTATCACAAAAAATAGCCTAATTTTAAATGTGTATTTTTAAAAAATCATTAAAAATTAAACTTTAAAAATGAATGTAATAATAAAGTTAAGTTCCTGGGTCAGTCCAAAAATAGCTGCTTCACCAAATCACACTATTCACATTTTATAAATCCTGGAATGCTTAGCATGGACCGTATAGCATTTTTCCTAGAACGAGGAAGAAGAGATGAAAAATTATTGGTGGTGACAAAAAACCATGATCTGGCAGAGGAGGAATCTTCTGTAGAGGAACCATCATGGCACCAAACAGCACTACCGTGTTATCTCAAGGTTCCTCAATCAGCAGGCACTCATTCTACCTGCATTCCTTTAGGAAAGGATTTTATTATTTACTTCAGATTGAGATATCACATTACCGATCAATTATTTTGCTTTGATAAGCCTAAATATGTGTTTCAACAATATTTACTTTTGCTTGATAGGGACCATCTTAAAACAGGCTTTGTAAGGCTTCTGAAGGAACCTGTACGTGTATCTTACCTTACCTGATCTTTGGTCAGCTTTAGATAGTATCTTCATTTTACTATAAAAATAAGTCAATCATAACTCGCATTATCATAAAGTTACAAAAATTCATGTAATGGAGCAAAAAACGCTTTAAAAGAATTAAAGTTTGGATTACTGTTATCGCTGATTGCACTTTACATTATGTCTTACAATACCATGATGGCAAAAAGATATTTAAGTGTGATTAATCATCATATCTAACACCATACTGTTTCAAGAGATGAATTGACTTTTCAACATGACAGTGCTTTGGCTTATTATGCAAACATTGTGAAAGTGTTAAACAATAAACTGACCGGTTGATAGATGTAATGAACAACATAGCCACTGACATTGTCAAATTCAACTGATTGTGACTTTTTTTGTGGGGTTATTTGAAGGAATATGTGTACTTTTATTGTGTAAATGCTGACAAGAACTTGTGCAGAAATTCCTTGTATCCCGAAGAGTTTTTGAAGGATCCTATTTATCACATACGAAATTGCTATTGATTTTTGTGTTTCAGTAATCATAATTATCCCTTATTTATTATTTGGGAAAATTTTAGTTTATATATGTTTATAACTTTATATATTGAATAATTCTTTTGGTGCAAAAATTATTTTCTGAGAACTACTGAAAAACTGCTGTTTTGAATGATCGCATATTTTTCTTGTTTATAGTAAAAAAATTTATGTTTTAAGCTATATGTTTTGTGATTGTTTTCAATTCAAAATGCAAAATTGCAAAATTTCAGCCGATTAAACTCATAGACCTTGTTTCATGGAATACTATATATTAATAAATAATCTGCTATCTCCATTCTGGAGAATTAGCAGTTTTCCTTTTAGTCCAGAAGGTTCTGGATCTAATCCAAGAGAAATTATGTAGCATTTTTCCACACATAAATGTTTTTTTAGACAAACCTTAAACTTAAATTAGGCATAAAAAGTATTAAGTACGAACATGTTTAATAAATGTACAGTGACGCATGACGTATAGTGTATGTTTTCATCCTGTGACTCTGGCAGCCTTTAGTTACTTTGTGTGTTAAATTGTGGGCTTGGTTGTAAAACTTCCTCCAAGACTAGAAAAATTTGTGGAAAAAAATAACCAGAAGAAAAATTGTTGTTAGAAAAAAAAAAGAAAAAATTAACTTGCAGTTGCCTCATCCCAAACATACTAATCACTGGATTACTGAATTTGCTATTCGAAACGTGATGAGTCGTTCAGGTTTTACTATAGAATGGTTTAGTAAATCTTTGTTATAGATATGTTATATTTAACTTGTTATTAACAGACTATTAATTTTTTTTCAGGATTAAATTGAAGCAAATTGGGTGGAAAAAATGCTTGCAGTTCTATTTTTTATTTGAATATAAAAATACTGTTAGTAAAATATATACATCATTGAATTCGCAGAGTGTTAAAAGTCTCCGAATAATAAAGTCTGTTAATACATTCAGAAAACAACTGAATCTTACAATAATATTACTTTTATTTATTAATTTTTTTTTTGCCTGCCTCTTTCTGTGGTGTGATAATAGTGAATTGTACAGTGTACCTCTTTAAATAAAAAAAAAACAGACTCGTAATACTAACTGATATTATAATTATTATAATATTATATATATATTATATATATATATATTATAAATCAAAACAGAAAAGAAAACAGGAAAAAAACTGTAATACTGTGTGGTCACTAAACAAATATTATCAGTTCTTTGTACTCGATGAATGTCTATTCATTTCTGTTGTAATATACTAATGTTTGTAATGTATAATTTTAATATCTTCAATAATATTTCTGATATCATATATACTATATGTATAAAGAGATCGTATGAAATATACATAATCATGTACGCATTCATAACGAGCATATACACTCATGCACTTATTGTTTGTGTTCAGTCAATTGATGAGTGCGATTTGTTTCATTTTTTTTTTTTTTTTAAATAAAAACCTAATAATTTAAAAATAATTAAGGTTGTTTATAATATAGTTATTTTAGTTATTTACTTACTGTATCATCAGTTTTTTAAAGATACTTATTTGTTTTTTTTTGTATTTTTAAGTAATTGAACACATTCACTCTGCTCCTGTCTTGTCTTATATCTACATTGTTCAGACCTGTTCTTTTTTTCTATATTTTATATCGATTCTTTCATTATGTATAATGGAAGAATTTAAAGGCTTTATAAGTTATTCTATAGTATGCATCACAAAAAAACAGTTTTTGTTTTTTGAAGTTTGATATCTTATGGGAAAAATTAAGTTTTATGTCAAATTAAACCGTGCTTTTTTCTATTAACATCTCAAGTAACTACTTATTTGAAGAAAATTTGTTTGGAAGTATGGTAAATTATAGATAGAATAGATCCCGCTACTTATCTACTAACCAGGTAGTACATTATTTCTGTAATCATAGAGATTTATGATCGTTAAAAAATAAAAATAAACTTAGAATAGAATTTGTTAAAAAATTCTTGATAATGATTTCAGTATGGTATTTTATTGAAATTTATTATTTAGATTTGTAGTAAACGCAATTTTTTATTTTTACTGAACTATGTATTTCATTGCTATCGTAAATATGAACTTTATAATTTTTTATAGGATTTTTATATGGACTTTAAAAGGATTGTGAAGGGAAGAAAAATTCCATTAAAACTGTCGATAATCTCTTGTCTTTATTAAATGATGCCTAAGACTTGCAGCGTATTATTAATGAAAATGCTTCTGTTTTCTATCTGATTTTTATTGAAATTATGCATGAACAATATTGGTACTGTTAAAACAAAGAGTAAAAATGAAAAAAAAAAAATGCCATTTTTACTGAGCGTTGAGTGCAATTAAAAAACTTTACTTAAATACTTTTGTCTGCTAAAACTATTTTCTTGTATATTTTTATACGCATATTTTATTATATAATCTAATAACAATGTATAGAACATTGTTGAAATTCCATTACTGGGAAAATACTGAAAAATGTTAATATTTCTTATATTTAATTTGCCATTGTTTCTATAAGATTTCTTCAAATAAATTGAAAATCACTAAAATATTAATATATGATTTTAAGCTTTTATGTGATTATTTCATCTCCCCCCCCCCCTATCAATTATATCTTATAACTATTCAAAAATAAGGTTTTTATATTAAAACAAGTATTGTAGCATCTTTTTTTTTTGACAATAGAGAAGTTTTTGCTGCTTTATTCTGTTATCTGTGTTCATTTATGTTCTTCCTGGTAATATTATATAAATATTACCCTATTTCCCTGACAATATGATGATACAGTTTTTTTTTTTTTTTGTTAGAATATGAAATTTTTGGGGTTGAACAAATTAATGAAAAACTCTTTGTTAAATTTTTTTATTTATTTATAAAAAAGGTATATAAAAAACACTTAAAAATTTATATAATTATAAAAAATTAAACAATAATTCATCATTGTATTAATGATATGGTGGGAACAGCAGCATGTTGTAAGTGTAATTATTAGCTTTCAATAGCGATGAATGTGTCGATTGCTTGCATTATTTGTAATCATTGTGTATTAGAATATAGTAAATTTTCATATTTATTGTTAACGATTTTTAATTTAATACAAGGTTAACTTATCCGCGTTCTGAATTTTAGGTTTTATTTTTATTTTGATGTAAACATAATAAGAATTTATTGTCGGCTATTATTTTTTAATATTTTTGTATTTTATTACCGATCAACAGCGGCTGCAGTATGAATGATTATTATTTTAGTAAATTAACATTAAGTAGAATGTATCGTTTTGATAAATAAATTTTATTGTTAGTAGTTTTTACTTTTTATAAACCTCAATATAACAAAATGAATCGATACAAACATTTTTTCCAGTCAAAATAGCTCGATAATATATGCGACATACAATGTAATTTTAAAACGACTAAGTAAATAATTGTTTTCTTTGATTATTAGTGTAAAATGTAGTCATTAAGTTTAATGATTTTACCCGGGCGGTTGTGGAAAAATTAAATTTTGTTATTTTACATTATGTACTGACGTGGAAAATTCCATCTACGTGTAAAACAAAGCAGATAAATGTGATTTTACGTGAGTTAGAGCTTTGTAGAAATAAAATAAAAGTGTGAGCCGATGTGTAAGAAAAATAATTTTGTTAAAAATTTTATATTTATATAAAATGTCATAATTACCGATATTCAGTGATGTAGAAGTGTTATTTCACTTTGAGCATTAAGTTATTAATTCATTTAGCAGTTTGTAACTTATTGGTAATAAGTTCTTTACTGTGGTAATATGTAGGAATGAAATTAGCTAATACTTATATACCTTTGATGAAGTTTAATTAATTTACTTGCAGTAGTTTGTATCTTTTTTTTGCAGGATTGATGAACAGAAAGTAAGATTATATAATAAACAAAAGATTAGTTTCCATTTAAAAAATAATTTAATTAGACTATTTTTTTACATTTGTCAAAAATTTTCTAATTTCAATTTCAGACTTCTAAAAAAAATAAATCTGATATTTTTTTTCTATGACCGACTATATTTAATGAATAAACAATGTTAGTAAACAGAATTGATCATAACATTTCAGAATTAAAAAAAAAAAGAAAAGTTTACCGCCAGTGTTGTCACCTTAGCCATTTAACTTCACCACAATAAACCCCTATCGACAACACCAGGAGCACTAATTATTGGATCTATAAAATTTTATAATTGTTTTAAGTCTGTCATTCAATTTCATATTTAAATTCAAGTTAAGTACCTTGGGTGTAAATTTGTTTACGAATGCAAATTTATTTATGAATATAAATTCATGGTAAAACTATTAATAAAAATAAATCGCTTCATAAAACCACCTTATTGCAGATTTTAATATCAGCAAATTACAGTTATCGGGCACACATAGTTCGGTAATTGTACATCCATGTGGTTAATATTATAAAGTGTAACATCAACATATGGTTAAATATGATTAAAAAATGTTTTTTTATTTTTATTTATTTGAACTTTTAATTTCATATATTTATATTAGATGTATTTAATTAAATCTGATGTTTGGAAAGTTCCCAAAATATGCTGTTATGCACAAAGTACAGTCGCAACATGGATTTATAATACAGGTATTTATCAGGTTTAGGATTTATTAGATGACTTTTCTTTTAAAATAATAAAATAAATCTTGTCAGATCGGTTTCAAATTGATAATCATTCTCTTTGTTGAAACTCATAAATTTTCAGGGAAAAATCTTTCCTTTAGCCCAAAAAAAAACATGTAAGTTACCCAAAAATTAACTATTCGCTTTTGAATTGTTGAGAGTTGACATTGAAACATATATTTTTCTTTTAAATATTTTTTAGTTATGTAAACATTGTATTTTATTTTTTAGTATAATACAGTAATTTATCATTTTTATACCAGCAAAATACAGTGTTATTTATTTTATAAATTTAATAAATAATTTTACTAATTATAATTATAGATATATATTTACATAAAACACTTTCCCTTCGAAAAGTGTTAATATTTTTATTTCAGAGATATATAATAATACCTTATTAGAAATAAAAATATTTTAATACTGTTATATAACAGTAAATGTTTTTACCTTCATCGATAAGTATGACAAAATATTGTAACACTTTTAAAAATGTTAATGAATTGCTTTCAGATAAAGTAAAAGCTAATCGCTAATAAATTATTAATATTTTGTGATTGAATTTTAATAGTTATCTTTTAAATTATATATTAAGAATAATATAATTTTAACTTTACAATCGTGCCGAGTTTGAACTGTCAGTAATAGAATATAGGTAAATTTAATATTTTAGGCTGCAGGTATCGGTTGATAGTAATGCATTAAAAAAAATTTTTTGTTAGTAAAGTGTAATCAAAATTAATCTATTTGATTAGACAATTTTCTTTATTTTCCTTTATTGTAATAATTACTTATTAATAATTTACTATAATCAACCTATCTAAACTGTAGTCGTTAAAAATATTTAGCCATAAGGAAGATTTTATGATGAGAACTTCTTTTTATTTACCATGTTGAAGTTCCTTTTCTGACCTACATTGGTTGCTGATTTTGAATGAATATAAAAATCTATCAAAGAATTTTTGTTCTTTAATTTAATTTTTTTGAACTAATTTTATAATGTAAACAGTAAGTGCATGTGTTGTAAGTACCAAATTTTAGTACAAAACATTTTATTATATTAGATCATTTTTTCTTTTTTTTTGTTGTCGATTTTATATGTATGCATGTTATAATTTTACACATTAAATAATCATCGCATTAGAATTTTGTAGTTGTTTTAAGTACAATCAGAAATTATACCACAGATTTCTTATCTTTCCTTTTTTACAATGTATATTGAATCCACTAACAGGTGAAGCACTTTATGCGTGTTACCTGCTGCAGCTTGACTTATGTTAGTTATCGAGTAATGGTCTGTATAAAGCCTATATAATGGTGTATAAATATACAAAAAAGAATAATTTTGGTTAGATGACCTCATTTAGAAATCGTCCATTTTTTTAGAGATCAATTAAAATGAAAAGTTTTTCCCTTATTATTATCCGTTGTTATTATTATTATTATTATTATAATATTCCTCTCTATCTTACGAATAGTACCTATTTATTCAAGTTAAGTAAAGTTATGTATATATATATATACACGAGATCCGTTCAGAAAATAACCAAACATTTTTAATTACACACCAACTGCGATATTTAGTGATGTGGTTGTCAGCAGTGTGTTCCACATACCCTCCTGTATAACCACATGTCCTTGGATCGTTGATATCTGGTTTAATTTTTGTGTTATTTATATTTGGGTGCAATATGTTTAAGTGTTAGTAGTGATTTTTTTATGTGTGATTTTTGATGATTGAACTTTTGTCTCTGTATTGTAGTCAGAAACCTAGCTTTTGTTTCCCATTATGGTTTTTTGTATAAATATTTCATCGTCATTGGCTTAGAAGTTGCCGGCAAACATCCACTCGGATGTTATTTCTGCTGTTCGGTTATCTAACAAGGGCCAAACTTTGCTGCAAGTTAATGCTTGTTCAGTTTTTCAGTCGTGGCATGATCCGATCAAGATGCTAACCTCCGCAAGTTCCCTGATAGTCAATCGGCGGTTTGCACGCACCAGGTCGTTGATTTTCTGAACGTGGGTATCATCAGTTGTAGTCGAAATCCTTCCTTGTCGAGGTTCATCATATATTTACTGATGACCACTTTTAAATTGTGAAAACCATTTGTAACATTTCATACGACCCAGAGCTTCATCTCCTTAAGCTTGTTACAAAATTGAAATGCTTTTGTGAAATTTTTCCTCAGTTTCACACAAAATTTTACATCGCATCGTTGCTCCTGAAAATTGCACGTTACAAAAATCGCAACCAACATACACTTAAACGTGTTGCACTCAAATGACAGTAACACAAAAACTAAGTGAGATATTAACAATTCAAGAACATGTGGTTACAGAGGAGGTTATGCAGAACACAATGCTGCTAACTGTACATCACTAAATATCTGTTGGCGCATAATTAGAAATGTTCGGTTATTTTCTGAACAAACCTTGTACGTGTGTGATATGTATTTCTCGTATGTCTGATAAAAATTTTATATCTCTGTCTTATTGCCGTAAAAGAGATATTTTGTATTGTTTATTTACAATATATTAATATTTAGCTTTGATTTTTTAATGTAACCATTATCATCAGGGCCCTCCTGTCGATATACATTTTTTTACTCTATGTATTTTCAATAAAGTTTACTTATGTAAAAATATTAAAGAAATGTATATTAACTTTTTTCATCAATTTGCTTTCATATTTCTTATAGGAAATTTTACTGTTCACAACGTTTATTTTATTTAATGTAACATCAATTTGTAATACTTTTTTAAAATAAAGTTGTAAAAAAACCTGGCAGTCAGATTATTTTTTTTTAAACAATGAACGTTTTAATATTGTTTATTCATTTTTATATTATTAAATAATGATATTTTTAGTAACAAAAATTTTTTTTCAAGTGTAAAACTTGTAACAGACTAAATTTTTATGTTTATTTTATGAAAATTTGATAGTCCATTTATTGAGAGTTTTTCATTAAGCTTGAAAGCATATAATAGTAAATTGGATGTCAGAAGAAAAAGATCTCATTGTTCTAATAAATAAAAGTAATTAACCACATGAAACCATCAGATTCAAAAATGTCAATGTGAGATGTTATTACTAAAGAGCATTAATGACTTACAGTTTTTAAATTGCTACAGTATATTTATTAATTTATCTATATAATTAGATTTTTACAGCCTCTTGATGATGTAACATGAAGATGTTGAAGAAAAAAGTGTATGAAAATAAATTTTGTAGATTGCTTATGATAGATTTTTTTTAGTTAAAATGTTATAGTATTATTCCAACAGAAAGCACAACCTAAGTTTTAAAACTATATTCAGTATTACAACCTTAAAAATATATACAAAAAATAAAAATAAAATTTAATATGAAATATGTTAATATAAAAAAAGATTATTCTTATACGCGGTGCTTTTTTCTTAATGCACTAAATTAATGATATCATTACTTTATTTTGTTCAAAGTTATTCGATTTAGACTTGCAGTATTTTGTTATAAAGTATCACATTCTGTTTATAACATACTGTAGAACAATCAATAAATATCTTGAATATATGTAGTTTTTCATTGAAGTGTATTGAATTTTATAAATGTTAAGCCTAAATTTTAAAAACATAATTATTTTTATTATTAAAGTAAATCATTTTAAAAATGATAAAATACCTTTTATTTTACGGTTTTCTACCATTATGAGTTTGAAAAAGTTAATTTTTGGAAAATAGTTTATATACATATATACACATTAATATTAAAAGTATTTTTCTTTTATCACATTTAAAAAAAAAAAATTATTATTACCTTTTTGGAATAAGTTTGAAAAAGGCCTACGTACTTTTCACGTTTAAATAAGCAATAACATGACGTTTCATTATTTAAAATAATATTTGATTGTTCAGTTCATATTAAAATTTGCAAATAAAACTTTTATTATAACCAACCTAAAATGAAAGAAACATATGTATTAATCTCATCATTTAGTAATGATAATTGATCGTGTATTAATATCTCATCGTTATTGTTGCTGTAAATCTGTTTAGAACTTATGTAAATTTTTAATTTGATTTTGGAAAAGTGACCTGTACTATAATGTTAATTTGGTCATATCGCTGAACAGTGATAAATAATAAAAATTATTCTTAACTTAAGATATATTAAGTCGGTGTAAGAAAATCTGGTCTTTAATCTTGAAAAAAATTGTTATATAGGAATTGCAGTTTGTTAAATGAATGTAAATTTACAAATAATTCAATAGTTATAAATTTTATAAAAGAAAATTGCTATATTGTAAAATTTGCTGCCCAGAAGTTTGTTATTCAGAATTTAAACTGTAATTCCTATTGTATTGTAGAGATGATTTGTGAACAGACTAATGTATTTTGGTGTTTTAGTAAACTGCATTATTTTGAAACTATAAATACAGATAAAATTTCAATATTTATGAATTATATGTGATCGATCTTTATTCTCGTATGTAAATAATTTAAAACAGCGATGAGGTATGTAATGGACTTAAGACTGCATAATATTATTTTATGTTTGGTTCTGCTTGTGAACTATTTCAAGGTTGATGAAAATATAATCATAACTGTTAACTATTTTGAAATAATTGTTCATTTGAGCATAAGTTAAAGAATTTCTTAGTTTTTTTTTTTTTACTTATTCTTTACAGAATTTTTCATAATGTGTTCTGAATAACTATAATATGTATTAAAGATAAATGTATGTATATGTCAAAAGTAAAGGTAAATTTTCTGCTCTTTATGTATATGAAAATGTTTCTAGCAGCAGTATTTTTTTTAAACATAGTGCTGATAAATGATGGAAAATACTACTAAAAGGATTATTATTTATGGAAGTGTAATTTTGTGCTGAAGTTATTTTTTATTACTCGAGTTAGTCTGCATTGATTTTTTCACTATCAGTGGCTTCTCAAGATAAGATAGTTGTAGCGACTGTAATTATGTTGTTCATATTCTGTGTTAGAAATTTTTTAGTTAAGTGTGGCCGATGTGCACTGTTTTCTAATTATCTCTATAATATTTAAAGATATAATTCCCATAAGAAATAAGTTTATTATTTATTAATTAACCTCTTAACAGTTTTTTATCTTAGCGGAAAATCGTATTATTATGCCCTTTTTTCACTAAACCTTTGTTACTTTGCCCATTTTTTTTTTTACATATTTTTGATCTTTGCAATGAAGTAAGACAAAAAACTAATTTAAGGATCTATTTATGTACTTTCTTATCGTGCAATGTAAAAAATAATATTTTGAAGT
Source organism: Lycorma delicatula (assembly GCF_047948215.1). Lineage (NCBI taxonomy): Eukaryota > Metazoa > Arthropoda > Insecta > Hemiptera > Fulgoridae > Lycorma > Lycorma delicatula. Next base: position 128,749,902 of record NC_134463.1, on the reverse strand, counting down.
TCAGTTATATCACTGTCATTTACATGTGATGAACAGGTCATTTGTACTAATAAATATCACTTACAATACCTAATTGTCATATCAATAATATTGTAAAACACTAGTAAGTAATTCAAATAACACGTTCATTTATCGTTTACTCTCATAAAAAATTACAAAAGTTAGGTTATACAGAGTGATTTTTTAGTCCTGTTACCCAATTTTAAATGTAATTTAAGAAATGGAATTTTACGTGGAATAAAAAAATGTATTTGTTACCTACAAAAGACATTTAATAAAAAGCTATTACTTACATAATTGTTAAAGAATATACTCAAAATGCCCAACCCTTGCAGTTATACACGCACAGACTCTTTTCAGCATATTAGCAGAAACCTTTTTAAGAGTTGCATTGGAAATATTCATGATATTGACTTGTAATACCTCTAATATTTGTTGAAATACCTGTAATATTGACTTTAAGTTCATCGATAGTGTGAGGATTGTTTTTGAAGGTCTCGGACTTAATATAGCTCCACAAAAAGTAGTCAGGAGATGTGAGGTCTGGGGACCTTGGAGGCCATAATCCCTTGCTTATTATTCGAGCATCAAAGAACTCTTGCAGAAAATCCACGGTTTCTCAAGACGTGTGGCATGTAGCGCTGTCTTGCTGAAACCAGCAATACCGTTATTGAGGTTCCAGGAGGGACACAAATTGTCGCACAATATTCCTGTATACTTCACCATTTACTGTCTGTTCGAAGAATACGGGTCCGACTATACGATGACGAGATATCGCACCCACACACCAATTTTTTCAGGATGCAAAGATTTGTCTTGGAAAGCGTTAGGATTTTCAACCGCCCAAATTAAGTTGTTATGTGAACAGTTTTGACTGTTCACATAACGTCGAGATGGATCCAAGCTTCATCACTAAAGAACACTGTGTTTAAAAATTTGATTCCGTTATCGTTTACAAGAGACCTAGACCGACGGCAATATTGCAATCGCTTGTTTAAATCTGGAGGCTGAAGCTCTTGTAGTACTCATACACGATATGGATACAATTTCAATTTCTTAGTGGCTTTCTGAACAATCGAATATGACAAACCAACTTGCGTGGAAAGTTTTCGTAAACTTTTCCGTGGAGAATTGAGCAATCTTATTTTCACATTCTCTAAAACGTCATCTGTCAAGCGAGTCGGTCGACCGCTATGTTTTCTGTCACAAACACTACCTGTCTCTCGAAATCGGTTTGCTAGCCTAGAAATTGACATTTTTTCTGGCGGAAGAACACCAACAAATTTAATTTGAAATGATTCTTTTACACTCGCGTACGATTTCATAGCAAAATATTGTTCAAGAATGAAAACTCGTTCTTTGGTAAAAGACATTCTGTTCGTAACACAACCGGAAACGGTACAAAAGTTTACACAGCCCAAGGAGAATCAACTCACACTGCTGTATCTATACCAGTTGAGTAGCGCTACCAACTTTGTGTCACAAAACAAAATTTACCTTTCTTAGAAAAAAAAATTACCAGACATTAACAATTGGGTAACAGGACTAAAAAATCACTCTGTAGTTAACAAATATTTATATATGGTCACATCCATGGACATACAGCTGGAAATAAAAATATGATTGAAAATTATATGGAAATAATAATAAAATTATGAAAACTATAAAAGAAAACAATAAATAACTAAGAAATAATAAAATTAACACCTACACAACTTAAGGAACGATCAACTTAAAGAATGAAAACAAATGCATGGTAACAGCTGTTCAGAAGGATATGAAACGAGTCGTATAGAATAGAGAACCAATGTACTACTAGTGTTCATTGTTAAATTAAGAGTAAAAATGGATCTAGACTCACACATATTGCAGTAACTTACAAAAAACAGAATAAAACTCGTCAATTCATAATGACAAATTAAGTTCTTAGCTTAGTAAAAAAAAAAAAAACTTTTGATTTCATTGATTTGTTAATTTTATTTGTTACCGATAATTATCAAATAAATTTGATTAAATTTTTAAAATTATCATATTTAAAAAAACTGAAGATAGTACTGAAACAAAATTTAAATTTACTGTTGAAAAATTTGGTATTCACTTAATAATTTATACAATAAAATTTAAACAAAATCGAAAGTAAATTTTGAAGTTACTTAGTCTTTAAATACTAGTGAAGAAATATAATTTGCTGTGAGAAACTTGATATTATGATTTATTACATTACAAGAGTTTTTGCGATGTGAGAGATCGGCTGGTTTGTGCATTATATAAAATGCGGCTATTTAAAAACAAGTCTGTTTATTGTATGTATCATCTTTTTGTAATTAAAAAAATTTAATTCAACTTATCACTTAATTTTAATCAGATGTACTACAACCAAACAATGATGTTCACTTCAAAAGGTGTAAATAGAGTAAGACCATTCCCAACATAATTTCATGATTGTCTGCCCAATAAGGTAGCAAATACGGTTTTTAAATAGCTTCATATTGCTTGTGATAAAGTGTTTTAGATTCTATTTTACACTTTTAATTCTCAAAAGTAATTTCGTGATATGAGAAAGTGTAAATTTTTGTTTTAAATTTAAGAAATATTATTTTAGGATAGGATCAGTTATGTTAAACCCGCTTCAATTTTATTAATGTAAATGGAAAATAAAAATGTAGAATCTTTAATGACTAAATTATTTTTAAAGAATGTAATAACTACATCAATAATTCTAATTAAAATATATCATTTATAGTTAAAATTTTAAAAAAAGTTAAATGAAATGAAGAAATACATGCAGACTTGTAATCATTTACGCTGTATATAGATTATGAAGTCTATATTCTTGATTTTATTGATTTACTGGACTTAATAATGTTTTTACTAGATTTATGCACCTCCTAGTTAATAATTATAATAATAGTAATAATAATTTGAAGTGAAATAACTGACTATATCAAACACATGTATTGAAAAAAATTTGAAAGTAGGCATTACTGGGTATTTCTAATATCATTAAGTTAGGTTGTAATATTTTTACAAGCTATTACTTTTTTTGAGTTTATAAATAAAATGAGAAACTTTCAAAAGACTTATTAAAATATAGAGATAAATACGTAAATTGTAGAATATGTAAATATGTGACATATTGACTGATGTTTGACTTTGTTATAGCAACTCGATAGTTTGTTTTAGGGGATGTGATTCAGTTAAAGTATTCAGTTATGAATTGTAATTATAATGGAAAAAAGACAAAAAGTTTTAGTATTTATAAATGAAAATGAAAAAAAAAAAAGTTGAGATTGTTCATGTTTGTGTAAATTTTTAATTAACATCAGTACTATCAATTTTTTTTTTAATAAAAATAATCTGAGAAGATTCTACCAAATGAAAGATGCTTATTTATTCAATTATAATTACTGACTGAATTATTTGTCACACAAATTTTCTAGTCGCTGTACAGAAGTTGATCATCATATAATGCCATCTAATAATGAATTCCCCTAAATGTCTCTATATATTTTGATAATTCTTGTGTTTATCATAATACAAAGTAAATCTTTTGGAACATTAATTTATTGAAAATTAGTATTTACTATTTTACATTTAATTTTTGTTTTTCTATTGAATACGGAAATGTTAGTTCTTTATTTAATTGCAGGTACTACTGTTAATACAACATCTAGATTACTGTTTGTCTACGTGTACTTATTCCATGTTTATGTAGATTATTCATTTGTGTTCATGAGTATATTAATTATTTTTATTATATAATTTTCTGATGATGTAGAAATAAACCTATTTGTATGTTTTGTTTTTTTTTATTAAATATAATATTTTTTTATAATAATTGTCCTTTGCTTCAATCTTTTAATCATTTGTCATTAGTAGTGATCGATTTTTCCTTTAATTTTGTGTATTTAAAGTCCCTTAAATAGCAATATATTTTTTGATTTTTGAGATGATTATAATCTTTTATTTTTTTTTTACCTCAATAATTTTACAGTTTTTTTCTTTAAAAAAAACATATGGGATAAGCCTCTTTGCAGAGTTTCTTATGCCCATTCAATCAGTAGCTAATCGATAGTGGAATCTGTTATAAACAATCATGAATTATTTTATTAGGTATTAATTCAAATTGATATAAAACATTTTATTTTCTGCCTTTTGAGAACCAGTGTGATAAAATGTCTGTTCCCTTCATGTTTATATTATTCCTTTATCTTATGATATTTAATATATCTGCATTCTTGTAGAGGTGCTTTCCATTTTTATCTTCTTAATTTACTTTTGGTCATAATTATAACCTGCCTTAATATTATACAGGATCATTGAAAAAGGCACAGCAATTTAAAAAAATCGTATCAGAAACTACTTGAGAAAATTAAACAAGTATTTTTTTACATACCACCTTAGAATGTTTCAATATGACCCCTGTCGGTCGCTCTGCAAACATCCAGCCGATAATCAACTTCTGCCCAGGTTTGCTGGATCGTCACAGGTATAAATGTGGCAGTAACAGCGGTGATCTGTTGTCTTAAATGTTTTACATGCCAGATTTTTTCACTGTAGACAATGGTTTTAATGTATCCTTGTAGAAAAAAAAGGATAGGAGCGTCAAATCTGGAGACCAAAGCCCAGGACCAACTCTACCAATCCAATGATTATGGAATCTTTCATTGAGAGCGCTTCAAACGCCTAGGATTAAGTGTGGGGGCACACATCTTGTTGAAACATTACAGCAACTTTACTTTCTTGTTCGGTTTGGTCAAATGTACAGTTGTAGCATGTCTAAACAAACATTTGTTTTGGGTGGTTTGGGGAACTTTTTCACTTCCATGTTGCCAGATTCCTTAAACTGTTTGTACTATCATCTAATGCTGTTTGCATGAGGAGGATTTCGATAAACACATCAGAAAGTACAGGAGCTGATTATACTCCGCTAACCACAAAACGCACTGCTTTCTGCTGAACTGTCGCCTTGTACTGACTGACAGTGGCGCAGAGGTGTTGTGCCATTATACATATCGGCTCAAGATCATGGTTGGTCACATGTAAAAAAAACTTGATGGTATCCCGATTATTTTGCAGTTCCAGTTTATACTTTTTCTTAATTACAGAGGAAGATATGGTTTTTTTATTGCTGCAACATTTTTTGATGACCTATATATTGTTATATTAAGCCTGCCTGGCTTAGATTACTTTTATATAGATTTTGGCAACACACCTCTCTTTTCTGCAATGTATTTATTTTCATTTTTAATTTCTATTTTTACAGTTTTTGCACATTACGTTTCTTTCTAGTATCAAATTAACCTTTCTGAATACTTCAATCTAGAATGTTTTTCTGCAGTCCTGCCACTAATATTTCTCTTTTCTAATTTTTCCCAAACATATCTAATTTATATTATATTAATTTGTAAAAATTAGTCTATCTAATTTACAAAATATTTCTATAATATTTAAAAATCTCTATTCTGTTGTGTAATGTTAATATATTGTCTTCATAAAAAAAGTCCACTCCGTAAACTCATAATATAATGTTTCTTTTTCTTTTTTTAATTTTCAATTCGGCATTTAATACTTATGAAATTTTTTCTATGTGAAAACTTTCTGGTTTGTGTTTGTCTAATTTTTATCTCTGCAGTACTTCACTGTTCTTTGTAATTTTACTGCATCAATATTTTATCTTATTATTGATTGGATTTAATTCTTTTTATCTCATTTCATTACACTTTTTTTATTCTTATTTATTTTTTTAAATTTGAATTTCTCTTATATAATGGTTTCATTTATTTTTGATTTCTTCTAAAAGAATATTCACCAAAGGTGAATATTAGTTTGTTTATTTTCTTTCCTTAAGTTGTTAATTGGCTTTTAAATGTTTCCTTTAATTCTTTGTTATCTGTCTTACTAATCTATGTTCATTTGTAATTTTAGTGCTTCTTCTACGATTAAGAAAAACCAATGAGAATGACCGTTCTTTTTTCTTTCACCCATTTTTATAAAAGTTTATCTTTCATTCTTTTCTATCTATTCTTTTTCTTTATTTTGAACCGATTTTCATCAATCACCTTCCTTCTGTTTCCATCGCTTACTTCTCTTATATTTCTTTCCCCTGGATAATCCAAAGCACCCTAAATGATTTTCTCCACTGGTGTTCATATTCAAAGGATAAAATAATATCACAGTTTCCCATTTTACCCTTCTTGTTTTGCCCACTATTAATCTCAAAAATTTAATTTATGCCCCTAAATTATTACTCTACTCCCATCTCAGATATTTCCCATATTTATTTAAGTAACCGCTGGTACACAATGTGTTTATATTTATATAACATTGCCTTTTGTATAATAGATTATCTCTTGTTAAGCGGTTTTTTTTAAAAATTGTTTTTGTAAACTGCAAACCTTACTAATTTATGGCTTCGAAACATCTGCAACATTTCTGGGGCCTTCTGGAAATTAAAAAGTGTCAAAGAAGAATAAAATGCTAACAGTTAAAGTGTGTTTAATAAACTGTTTCCTATAGATTCTGTAGGTGAATTATATTCAGTGCACTTTCGTTGTAAGCTGCTAGCAGTTTCTAGTGGCTTATGATTATAGTAGGTATTATCATTAAAAATTTATCAAATTTATAATATGTAGTAGTCCATATAAGAAAAAAGACAATTTTAATCATTGAAAAAACACGTTATTACGTTGTGTTTATTGTAATACCATAATCAGTTTATAATAATAATTTTATTATTTTGAACATCTTTGTTGATTTTTACTACAACAGATTTTACATACTTAACGATTCCATCGTTAAAACTACAGAATTAAAGTTTGACTACATGAGTGTAAATGGTAATTTATTTCTATAATAATGTCACTAATAATTTAAAAAAATATCTTAAAACCTAACAATTACATAATATAAAATAAAAGAATATTATATTATTTAATTAGTGTATACATATATATATATAAATAAAAGAATTATATAATTAAAGTTAATTATAAAGTTGAACACATATTTTATGTTCAGTTAATTGTTTTCTCATAATCTTTCTAATCTAATAAAACATTAATATTTTTTACATTTCAATATTATCCCTGTTATTTGTTACAGTATCGGCTACAAATTATAATATGATTTCTGGAATGATCTTCGTATATATAATTTTAAAAGTATTTCATTTTATTTATTCATAATCAGTTAAAGTAAAAATTTACAAATTTATTAAAAAGTGAAACAATTTCTATAGTTTGTTTTTTATTTGTCTAATGAACTGATGCTTGATTTTTATCTGCTTTTCTTCCCCAAGATGAATAAATTTTAAGTTGTATAATTAAGCTGAAGTCAATTTAATCGATTTGACAGGTCCCATAATGTGTATATTATTGATTTCACATGAGGTGTGATCTATATTCAGTCTGAATTAGTGAATATCCTGATTGATGTTTGTTTTTAACATCCTTAAAATTTCATTTTAGTTCCCTTGTTTTTATTTACAGGTATACTTTTTAATCATTTAATCTCAATTATAGTTTGAATATTGTCTTCCTTATCGAACGATCAGTATTTCTGTTTTATCCAGAAGGTTCTGGGTTGAAATCCTGATTAGGTATGACATTTTTTTCATGCACCAGAAATTTTCTCACTTAATTCCTTGCAGTAAGGAATGACATACATTGTTCTATCTAACAAGTACTTCTGATCATCGAACTTGCTTAAAGTAAGTTGTATTTTTTTAAATGTTTCTAATTGATATTTTAAAGAAATTGTTTATATATTTTTATCTTTACATAAGAATTTATTGTTAAGTAAGGCCAGTGGTGTTGATGTAAATACTTTGCGTTTGATTTAAAATACAGTTCAGTGAAAATTAATTGAATTAGGTTAAAGGTTATAAAATATATTGATAACTATTTAACATTATTTAAATAAACTGCTAAAATTAATGGTGTGGTTATTAAATTAATAAATAAATAAATACAATTCAGTTACATTTTTATGACATCTTAATACAAAGCAGTATACTTTGAAAAAAAAAACAGTTATAAAGAAATATTATTTGGGATGAAAGTATTAAACTGTCTTAATGTTGAGAAAAGTAAAAAAAGATTCAAAAGTAAATTGAATATTTATACTTAAGTTGTCCTATATAAAAGATTCTTTTGAAGTATCATGCAGTTAGATCTTAAACTAATTTGGTTGGTTTGCTGACTTTTACAAGCATTTCATAGCATTAGGAAAATAATGATTTATTGAAGGGTATTTTTTTGTGCGTGTTAAAAATTACTATAATTTTTTTTCAAATTAACAAAACTTATGACAAATTTTTTAATAATCGGAATCCTTTCAGCTAAACATATGTAGCTCTTTACTAGAATATATCGCGTAGAAAGTTATTGTCCAGTTTTTTTATGTAAACTTAGAATACCAGTCAAAAAGTATATTAGATCTGAATTGTGTCTGGCCCTTTAGTTCATCAATGTTATGTATTGTTTTAAATTTCATATGGTTAAAATGAGTTAATTGTGTTGATTTATGTAAATATACATCAAAGTATAAAATGATTAAAAATTAATTTATTCCTTGTGCAGAGACCTATCTTGAAAATCTAATTCTTAGCACAATTGATGACTGTTGTGTTATTTTTTTAATTGAAATTCAAGTATTCAGAAACAGAAAACTTGATTAAAATGAATATTTTAACTTCATTAAACATTTTTCTGCGACATTAATTAGTCATTAAAAGCGCCAAATATTTGATGTTAAGAAAAATTGTGTGTAAAAAAAACTAATTTCTAATGACTTCATATATATATATATATATATATTAAATGAAATGTAAAGCTCCAAAACAGTGAATAGATAAGTTAAACTTATATTAATTCTTGCAAGAATCAATTTCTATAGAGGATTCCAAATCATTTTATATTTAATTTTATAATTACATTGAAAAAAATTGTTTTTATCATTTGTGAATTTTGAATTTGTCAAATTCAAAATTTGATAAGTTCATTCACAGATTATAAATTTGACGAATTCAAAATTCACAAATATAAAAACAATTTATTCTAATGTAATTGTAGAATTAAATACTGACTGAAAATGTGGGATCCTGTGGAAATCGATTCTTGGAATTAATATGGTAAGTTTAACTTTTCTATTTACTATTTTGGTGGTTTAAATTTCATTTAACATTAAATTTTAATAGCTCAGTGGTCAAGGAATTATTTGTGTTAATAGATTAATTGAATTTTCCAAAAAAACATACATATAACAGCAATTACTAGATTGTAGTGTGAATTTGTGTACAATTCTGTGTCTTTTAAGGTGTACTCTGTCTAGAATGTTGCTTACAATGAGCTTTTCATCAGTATTTTTTTTGATAATTTTGTTACTATCTTATCAGATAATCTAAATTAATCTCTCCTTTTTGTACAAAAATTCTTTTTATTGTTCTTAATAATGAAGAATTTGTTCTTAATAAAGTAAATATTCATAAATATAATTTTAAAATTGACCTAGTCTCTTGATAAAACAAATCATAAATAAAACATATAAGAAAAGTTATAATTTTTTTTTCTTTTTTTAAGTATTAAAAATGTAATGTAATGAATATTCTGATGTATTAGTTTCAATATAATATACTGTTGGCTTGTATTCTAAATCTATTTGGACTCAATTTCAATAAAACTACTATCAATAAAGATCAGTTTAAAAACAGTGAAACAGCAACAGAATTGGTTTCTAATAAAAGTCATTCATAAACACCACCTTTAAGCTGGTGTTGGAAATTATCAAATTAGTCTGTTGCGATTTTAATTTGTTCCAAGTAATTTTATTTAATCTCATTCTCTTATTTGTTACTTATTTTTTGTGAACAGTTTTATTAACTTGAAGTTAAAATATTTAAATATATTTTATTATTTCGAGATAAAATTTAAAGTTAAAACTGAGTTTGTTTTATCGCATATGATCAATTTATGTACCATTTAATAGCGTAATGAAATTAATTATTTGTGTTTAAAAATATATTATGTACGTTTAATTAAAAGTTTTTTGCATATAAATACGTACGTTATATTATCTGTATTTTAAAGACTGATACCAGGGCTATGTTGTGTATTGAAAGAGATATATTGTGAAGTTTCATATTGTATTTATCATCGTAAAAATTCTGTCAAACTAAATGATCAAAGTCGATCATCTGTGTTTAAAAGCATCTAGCTGAATCGTTTGTTTTAGCTTCAGTTCAGAGGCAGGGTTTATCATTTTTATGTGTAATTTGAAGGCTTAACATAAAAGAGGGCATTCAATGAAAATTGATTATTAAAATATTTATTAAACGGTTATATTGTTAGTACTCTGTCGGTTACTGATGTCTTAAATTGAATTATTTTCTGTATCTGTTTTTTATATTTGTAATATCAGGTAAATTTTCATTATATTCAAAATTATTCAGAAGTAAAGAATTACTATAAAAGATAATTATTAATGACAACTATATAAACAAAAAAAAGGTTCCATTTTAAACTTCAATTTAAAAATTTAAATCGTTATTTGTAAACATTTTTTTTTTTTTTTTTTAATTAAAGTGAAACATTATAATGTGCTTAATTGTCATTAAAATTGTTTTTTATAGGTAACATTTATGTTACTGTTCACTGAAGAATAATTTTGTTGAAAAAAAAACTTTAAAATAAAGTAACATAATGAATGTTATGGTGATTGTGATAATTTTTATCAGGTTACCTAGAGAGCAGTTGAATTTGTTCTTATGCATTTTTATTAAGAACAAATTCTTTTTGATTGGGTACATTCTTTTTAGTTTTACTTTCCACAATAAATCAGTAACATTGATTTTATATATTGTACGATCATTTTATAATACATTTTATAATATTTGCTTGTCAATTTTTAATAATTTTCACAGTATAAGTTTAAGTGTGCTTTTGGAAGGATTATTGATCCTTTAACGATCTACATAATAAATGATTTTAATTAATAACAATTCATTTTAACATTAACATTTGAAAAGAAGATAAATTCCACTTACCAGTTAAAATATTGAGTTTTTTATATTTTTATTTTCGTATTCTTTGTAAAAGTTTGTTTAATCATTACTATTATGTGTACACGTATGATATAATTTACTTCTTTTATTATTAATGATTTATAATTATTAGTATCAAATGCTTATGCAAAACTGTGGTATTACATTTATAAAAATACAACCTGATACAAAAAATTTTAATTTATAAAAAAATTATCGTTTCAGTTTACGTTAATCATTTATTGATGAGATTGAAAATTATAATATAAATTATTTTAGGCAGAGTATTTTTCTTAACTCTAAACCTCCATCCTATGCTTTCGTAACTGACAATAAATAGAATGCTGGGCAAATAATCTATCCCTGTATCTTATCTTATTAGAATATTTGTAATATTATTTCCTGGCGTCGATAAAAAGATACAAGTAAATTATTAATTTGTTAATAAATAAATTATATTTTCTGTATTGTACATATGTATGTCAGTAACATGGAATGATAATCGTGTAATTAAGGGAGAACATCTATTTTCATTTCACTGAAAATTTGAAATTAAAGAAAAATATGTTTAAAGTATTTAAGTAATAAAATGTAAAAATTTGTCTGACATTATGCTCTACAGATTTGATGTAAAATATCACGCTATCTGCTTTACATATATTTATCATTTCTTGCCTTCTTCAGCTCTCATTTTTATTTAACTGCAATTAAACACCATCAATTTATATATTTTAACTTAAGAAACTTGTAGTTTAAATAGGATTATTTTTAAAAATGTACAGTTTATTATATATAATATATTATTTTTTTAATTTTATCTGTTAATAATTAACAATACTATTATTATTACTATAAGTATATGTGTCATATACAATTGTACAGTAAAATGCAATTGTGCATACAATTATCTTTTGGTGTAAAATATAATTAATTTAAACTACCTCATTTTTTGTGCTATTGGTATTATTATTATTATCACATTTATCCTTGCTTAAGAATGAGGGATCTGTTAATGTGATGATAATATTATTAGATTCATTTTCAGTTCTTTTTTGCATAATTATTGTGAAAAAGAAAATAGAAAAAGTATAACAAAAAGATACTTTTTGATTATCTTGGCTAACATATTATTATTATTTTAATGCGAATTAACATTAGTTTTTGGTTTGTATTTTCATTTTTATATTATTTCAAAATAAATATGTACTTTTGAGTAATGTCTGAACCATTTTTTTTCTGAATGGGTTTTAAATAAATTCTTTTTATTTATAATAATATGAACTTTAAAATATAATTTTTTTTATTAAAAAAAATAAAATATATATATATATATATTTGAATCTTTTTTGACTTTTATCTCTGACAGAGGGCGTTTCTTAAAATATTTTCATAAATTATAAAAGCTAGTAGGATGTTGCAATCTGTTCGACTAGTGAACAATAAGCAACCTCCCCTCCCTAGGCCTGATGAGATGAGCCCGATGTGATTACTGTTTTAAAAAACACAAACTATTTTTGATCGCAGTAAAGATAGGAAATTTTAATTGCAATAAATCTAAATTTTAACTATATATATATAAAATAATATTCAGTTTTATTTGCCAAAAATAAACAGTAATACTATAAAAATGTACAAACAGGATCGTACATTTTATTGCTGTTTATAAACAGAATAATAAACAGAAAAATCAGTAATTTATGGCATTATCAATAGAAGAAATCTTGTACGCTGATGGCATTAAAGTTTACTAAATCATTTTTTTTGCACTTTTACACAAAATTTTTTCTACATGATTTTCTGTTTTTTAAATTTTATTTAGGAAGTTTATATTTTTATAAAAATAATGTTTTTATCTCTAAAGCAGAAAACCAGTAAAGTTACAGCCTTTAATTTTTTGTTAGTTTATAATTTGCCAAGCGATATTTAGATTTATTTTTTTAAAATTATTATGTACATAATTCAAAGTCAATAAAGTTAAAACGCAACCTTTCATTAGAATAAAATACTAAAATGAAAATTAGAAGTTTAATATATAAATTAAAAATAATTGTACTAGGTATAGAAATACAGTAAAAAACTCAGATGTATTTTCAAAAAGAAAATACACAGTTTTAAATATACTTTTCCACAATATATCGATTGGTATTTATATGGAAAAATTTAAATATGCAGTAGAATAAATAAAATCACAAGAAATAAATGTTAATGAAATTAGAAAGAACTGTTTTCTTAACATTTTGGTAGGAATAATATTAATTAATCTATTACTATTATAATCTAATTCTCTTCAGAGTAATATTATATTACTATGATATACCATAAAAAGTCAGTCAAATTATTTTTTTTTTAAACCTATACATTTCATTTTGAACATGCACAAAACTAGATAATTACCTTTTAATGCGATGCAGTATATCATACTAATGCGAATATCATAATGCGATGCGAAATTCAGTCATTAATAAATTAAAAATTTGAAATTCGGGTATAATCTGGGTACTATTTTATTAATTGTAAGTTTCACTCTAAATTACAGGGTGGTATGTTTGAATGCCAAACAGATAAATTGTTTATTCAGTAAAAACAAGTAATAAAAAATTGTTTAATATACCCAGATTATATAGGAGTTTCCAAATCGTTTAAATCTTTGGTGCATTAATGATAAGACAGCTATATTTTTAAAAGCCTATTACATTCAATTGAGTATATTACAAAAAAAAAATAACTTGTGCTCTATCTATCTTAAATTACTGTTGACCACAATGCCCAGATATTTTGGGAAAGGAACCTGTCTTATATGGTTTCATAATCTTTATTAACAATGATATGGAAAAAGAGGTTGTAAATAAAAGAAGCTTTTCTATTAGAGCTAGTGCAAACATTGACTAGTAAAAAAAAAATGTACAGCAGCTTCACAGTTCGAGGATAAATTTTCATATCTAGTAGTCATCTATGAGGTCAGTATTTTATTCTGTGAGTATATATATATAATTATATAAAGCTACTTGCTACTATACTGTATTATACTACTTTTCTAACAGATGGTATATTTCTATTGGTTTTAATGGAAATTATTATTTCTTTCACACATCTTTCTGCATCTCATTGCTAATTAAATATTAATTTACCATTAATATTACTAATAAAACAACGGTTCAGTGGAAAAATAATTTTTTACCTCAACTAAAGGCTGGAATAGTATTATTTTATTTTTAAAGTGGCTGCTGTATTGAAACTGACCATCAGATAACTTAAAAAATTTATTTTCAATCGGACACTAATTTTTTTATTTGAAACTATAAATTTTTAAAGTCCTTATCTTTAGTGGATCTAAAAGGGTCATGAGGGTGACTGGAAAAAACGTTGTTGTTATGGAAAATAACTATAAAATTTGGTTAGATTTTTTTTTTCAAAAGTTCATATTCATCATTTGTCTTGATGTAACTAATTTTTATTTTCATAATTGATGCGACTCATTTTTTACATAATCGCTTAAAATTAGAAATATTCAAATCACATTTACTGGGAAAAGAGCTGAGAAACCACGTAAATTTTTTTAATAAATAATTTTACATAATTCCTACAGCTGTATAAAAAAAATTAATTACATCAATAATGTTAAAATAAATTAATACAATGTAAAGCTCGATGTTTTCTAATGAGTAGTTCATAACATTTAAGTAATAGGATAAGTTTTTTTTTTGTAACAAATTGTTTATTGAATAAGGGATATCACAGGACACAGATTTTATTATCGTTTCAAATCCTTTTATATTTTTAATATATATTTCTTTCTGTCAGTCATGCGCTTGCAGGACTATTGGGTCAAAATGATATATTTTTTCCTAGAGTCCTCTTATATTTTATTTTTGTAATTTAATTTTACAGAATAACTATTCTGTATTATAAAAACTAATACTTATTTTTGAAATAATCTATGATCTTTTTCTATTTGCTGTTGGAAGTATTAAATAAGAATCGTATATCTAAGTTTTCACTATGACCGATGAGCAGTGTGTGGTGATGTAATCACCCTAGTTTTTGGTTTTTTATCATTTTTATACGTTAATAATATCTTACGTCAATAAATTTGTAATTGGGAAACTTTGAAAAAAATTACGAGTGAATGAAAATCTATCTAAATTTTTTTCTTAAAAATGTTGATGTTATTTAGTATAATTTGTTAAATTCTTTTATAACCGTTCTATTAAATTGTAATTTGAAACATTTATTTCAGAAATGATTGATTAGATTTGATTACCGGGTATATACTTTTGAAAGACACTTGAATTTTATATGCACTTGTATTAATTGTTCTTTACAATATTATGACCTAATTTTACATTTATGTATAATAATTTATACAATAATATAATATTACATCATATATAATATTATGTTCAATAATTACAATTTTTTCAATTTACGCAAGCGATAAAGCTAACACCCTGGTGTGGAATTTAATGTTCGACTAACTAATTTAGTAAAATTACGCCGATCAGGTAAATGAATAAATTATTTTCACGCTGATAAATTATAATGTAAATAAAAAAAATAATTTGTATATTTTTGCGTAATAAATATTTTTTAAAACCCATTCAGCATATAATAATATTTTTTGTATTATTGGATGATGATGTTTATAATGTCTGTTATAACATTTGTATTTATGTCAGTAAACAGTAATTGCCTTTATTAAATAATTAGAAAAAAATTATTTAAAAAAATCGCAATGGTACGTACAAATATATAGATAATAACTGCTCATTGTAATTAATAATATAGTAAATTATCAACGAATATTTTATACTGTATATATAATATATATCAGTATAGTATAATTATAATACATGTTATTGTAATATAATTTTAGTTTGCACTTTAAAAATATAGACCAATGAGTGGCAAGGATGTTAATTTTATTTTAGTTGATCCTTTGAGAAATCTATAAAAATAAGTTCATATGTTTGATGGTGTAATTATTAAAAAAAAACTGTATTCTGCCAAATAGAGGGTGATTCTGAGTTTAAAGCAACCTGTAATTTTTGTTCTGTAATAGTTTACTAAAAAAAAAAATATAAAAAAAGATTGTATAAATTTTTACACTTCTATTAATAATATTCATTCTCATGTTACAATTCAGAAAGATTGTACAACTTGAATTCATTGTTTTTAAATAAAAATCTTTTGATGTTTTTAAGAGCTGGAGTAATTATAAAATAAATTTGAGGTGAAATCATGTTTATCATCCCCAAACATCAGTTAATATAGGTTTTTTTTTTCAGGTCGATTTGGTTTCTTTATTAAAGTTTCAATTTGTTAAATACATAAAAAAATTATATTTCTAATGAATAATAAATTCATTTTATTGGCATAGGGAGGAGATAAAGAATCTTATATTTGTTTAAAGAAAACATAAAAATAAACTGGGTTTAGTCTGTCAATATTATTTTTTTGCAGAGTTCTTTGGTATTACTTGATTTGCTTAAACAGTTGGAATTTAGAAATACAATAAGCTGGTGTATTAATCGCATCAACTTCCACATTATGAAGTTGGTTTAAATCGTGGCAAGACACAGACTTTTTGTTTTATTCGTTATTAAACTTCATGAATAAAAATTGTACTTTTTTATTTAGTTGTACAAGGAGCATTTATTTTTAAGTAAGTTCATTTATGAATCAAAGACCAGATAAACGTTAATAAAGTATTTATATTATCACATCATTTCATTAGCTTATTCATTATTCCATCTTCTGCTACAGATTTTGACCTACATTAATATTATTCTTCAGTTCACCATAAATTTTTAAAAACTTTTTTGGTAATCGTTTACGATATAGAAATCGCTCTGTAATTTAAGTAGAAATGATGGTAATTATATCATGTGAATTCAGGCCTATGGAGACTCATCAAAGAGTGTAAATTTTGAACTCTTCAGGTTGCTGTGTAAAAAAATTGAATAGATAAACTATCAATTGAAATGTTTTATATATATATATATATATATATATATATATATATATATATATATATATATATATATATACATATATACATATATAAATATTGTTTTCAATATTTTATTTAATTTTGTTCGGTTTCTTTTCTCCCTATATCAGATCGATTGTGATGCCAAGATCAAGAAATTTGATAACCAAGATGCCTTTTTAATTGTGTAAAAGCGGTGGCAATATGTTTCTGATAGAAATTCATTGGTAATCATTTATCTGTTATGAAATAAATGATACCGCTGTTTAATTTCATTGTCGCTCATAAATTCACTAGTTTGGCCTTTAAATCCCTACGCAAGAGTTTTTTTTTTAATCGTTAAGAACTAAATTGAAATTATACATCGATTATATTAAGCGTGTAACAAAAATATATTACATCGGCACGCCTGAGAGTCGATTACCGATATGTAGATAAATATACCATGTACATTTATCATTTTCGTGCTTTCATTTCTCGACAGTGAGAATAGATATTAAATTTTCTTTCTCTATAACCTCGTACATGTTTTGCTTGTATTTTAACAAGGAAGATTTGATTGAAAAAATGATAGGTGAAAAAACGCCAGACCCTTGCTGGGAATCAAACCTGAGATTGAATGATCTAAAGGGATGATCTTTAGCCGGTGTGCTAGTCGCTACACCGATTGACAGGCCGATTTGTCTTACTTGAATATTTAAATCTTACTAAGGTCATATATAATAGGCTTGAGGTAATGTTCTGGAATTCACGATTAAAAAAAATAATTGCATAAAGCCAATTTAAGAGATACAAAAGATAACTGTAAAAGTTTTATCCATCTGCGTCGTAAGTTATCGATAAAATATTCTTTTCTTTGTCAGAAACTTATTGCGAGTAGTACAAATTATTTTTATGAGGTCGTTTACAGAAAGAAAGGGTCACCTTGTAAATGGTACAATACAGTAAGTTATTATTATTGTTATCGCAAACAAATTAAATAATAGTGTGCAAAGACTGTTAAGAATGGTGATGACTAAGCATGCAGTATATATATGTGTATATTTAACTATTGATAAACTTTTATTTTTATTATTATTGTTCATTTGTTTATTTAGTTTTTAAATATCTAGTTAGAAATGATTATGAATTACTAAAACTGAAAAAAGTATATGTAAATAATTATACAAAAAAAATTAATAATAAAAATTACACATTAAATTATATATATAAATAATTACATTTTGAATTTGTGTACATTGTTATTATTTTATTATTAATTAAAAATAATAAAATAAAATTAATCGCTATAACTAAAATTAGTGCTTCAATAATTTTTTTCCAAGTTTTATTACGTCGGTACTGCCGTACTACTTATGTAATAAGAATGTATAATAATAAAATTAATTATATTATTATTGATTACATACATATATATAATATCACATTATAATTTTAGTTGTTTGGGTGTTATGGGTATCTAAAATATCGTAATGTAATTGATATATCAGAAGCAATTTAATACCACCATTTTTAATTTCATTCATAAATTATAATATAGTTTTTAATATTACTCTTGATAATTTTAACTTAAAAATAGTTGTGTGCATTATTTTTTTAATGTTATTTTATATATAGCATATAAATTATTTACTTTTTGTATTATTAAGTTCTTGTAATAAACTTCACTTAAGTTTTATAAAAATGGTTTTGTACAAATTATCGTAAAAGTTTAACGGTTATATTATTTTATTAATCTTAATTACAAAAAAAGAAGTGAAATTCATTTGATAATTAATATATAAAGACAAATCATATAGTTGCTTAAAGATTTCACAACTAATTTGTATTGCTTTATTTTATCTTAAACAGTTTGTATACTGTATATATAAAAGAGTGATACCATTGTACAATTTTACCTTTAAATATCAATGTTTTTATTTATAATAACTTTATTTTGATCCTAAACAAAATATTTTATTGCTAGTTATTCTTGTATTTAACTAATCTTTACAATAATAAGTATAAGCTTTGTAACACTAATAAAAGTAATAGTTTAAGAATGGTATTTTTTGGTGCTAAAAAAATTAAAAGTATTTATTTTTTTACATCCTAAAAGATCAGACTTCATTTTTAAAAAAATTTACTTGGCGTTACAGTACATTTTCTAAAAGTATTTCTTTGTGAAGGCTTTATAAATTTTCTTAAAGCAAAGTTTATTATTGAGGAAAAGGTCTAGAAGTCTTGGATATTTTAGAAGTGTTGTTTTTTTAACGAAAACATTTTTAATGTTTGAATGAATAGTACTTTTTTGGCTTTTAGAATTCTTAATAATGTGGTGCAATTTGTAGTCGTCTATAAAGCGTATATAATTTACAGACTAGGAGATACAATATAAGGTTAAAAATTAGCACAGACTTCAAAATTCATATATTCATGACACATGGACTTTGACACATATATCCTTGCGATACTTTTTTCCTCATTTCTAGTATCTGGTGTAAATCTGTAATCGTCTGATGTAAATAACACCAAGGAGTCATCCGATAACTAGAAACGTTGAATAATACAAAAGTGGAAGTAAATAGTGGCAAATGTGTAAACATATAAAAAATAAGTGAATATTTTATTTTATAGAAACCTAAAATTACATATCTACCTCTCTGACTTATTTTTTATTTGTCGTGTAATTTACTGATAGTACCTATCATTTATATACGTATTTTATTTTTTTATGTTTAAAAAAATAGTTCTAGATATGCAGGTAACATTAACATTTTTATCATTTAAGAAATATTTTCTAAATTCACCTGTTTTGTGCATCACAAGCGTAGCCAACAAGCTATCCTCATGATGCACTTCCATTCTTGTTTTTTGAGTTTTACAATCCCTGGCCATAGAACATGCATCACCTTTGTAATATCCTTTTTCCGTATATTTTTGGTAGCTTTCTTTTGTGTTTTCATTCCATTTCTTCTATCAAAATAATTTCTTTTGGAATTATTCTTAGTACATGACATTTTAAAATGTCATGTACTTAGTTCTGCATTTTAAAATAAAAAATAAGTTGCAAAATAAAAAAAAAATTATTTCCATAAAAATGACATTTTATAAATATTTAATTACTTTAACAGAAAAAAAATGTTAATAAAAAATATTCTTTCATTTTAAATGTTTAAACTGATGCAAGTTTAAAGATCAGTTACAAAACAAAATATATTTAAAAACACATTAAAAATTTTTTGTTGTGTTTAATTAAAATCTACAAGCACAGGCTTACACATGAATTATTCAGGATGACCATAACAGTAAGCTTTTGCCCTGAGGCCTCTGCGAGTTAAAAGTACAAAATATTTTTCACATCATGATAAACATTCCACAATATCCTGCCATCACTTAGTACGTATAGCAGAATATCCTATGATATTCTGTTTCATTTACGCCTTAATTTTGAATTTATATAATTAAGATTAAAAAAAATTAATTTTGATAATGGAAGAGGTGGGTGGAACATAAGGACAATAATGCAAAAGGTTATTTTTGAGAAAATGTTGTTTGAAAAATTTCACTGTTAAATTTTCCTTAGAACTCAATGATATTTTTAGTTATATAAAAACATCTTTACAGTTCTGTTTGTAATATTTAATATTTTTTCATTAAATAAATTTTGTTATTATTTTAATCTTTGCTTTAATAATGTTATTTAAATGTTGCTCTTTTTCCCCATGTAGGCCATGAAAAATGAACAACACAGAT
This sequence comes from Lycorma delicatula, assembly GCF_047948215.1. Classification (NCBI taxonomy): domain Eukaryota; kingdom Metazoa; phylum Arthropoda; class Insecta; order Hemiptera; family Fulgoridae; genus Lycorma; species Lycorma delicatula. Next base: position 128,729,137 of record NC_134463.1, on the reverse strand, counting down.
AATATGCTTACAAAAATAATTAATATTCTTTGTAAAAATGAAACTCTATTCGTATAAATATATGTACAACCAAAAGTTTAAAATTTTTTGTTAAATATTGTTTTAATTCTTTTATTATATATTTTTAAACTACACTCGACCTTCTTCTTTTTTATTATAGCGATGAACCCGTATTTTACTTTGGCTTCATTAATTTTAACCTCTGGAAGAATTGATTCCACGTCTTTGAAATTTTATGTAGGACTAACAATGCAATACCTGCTAGTACACTTCATAATTATTTCTTTTTGAATGATCAGTTTAAATTTATTTATCACTGGTACTGTGACAACATGCTTTTCAAACACCTATGACCAATTTTTTAATAATCTGCTGAATTTATAACTTTGAAATTATTAGAAAAACTGCCGCATTCATGAATACTATCTTTGTGGATTTTCAGTTACTTTAACTTTTCTCATTTTTTGAGTATATAACCTAAAGTTACATTCAAAAATACAATAGAAGTGACCTTGTACAGGATATATGTGTTCAGTCTGCAAAAACCTGTTTTGACAGTAAAAACATGTGACACTTGTATTTTTCTTTTACTGTCATCAGCATGTGGAAATAAAACTGTCTTTTGCACTTCATTTTTTTATCTATTATTTTGGAAATGTGATCATAAATCATTGAATAAAAGAAGCTTTTGACTTCTTTTTTCCTTTGCTACCAGCAGTACATATAACTACTATTCTCATTATGACGGTGCAAATTAAAAATATATACCCAAAATAGGCTTTTAAAACAGGCAATTTACATTAATGGAAAGTCTATTCTGTGCAAAATCAAACTCTAAAACAAGTACTGTAAAATCATTTTCAAACCGTTTTGAAATATTATTTTTTATATCCTTATACTCTGAAAACTTCTCTTAATGTGTATCATAATCATATCTACATTCACTATATTTATCATTCTGCAAAAGTAAGTGGGATTCATAGCAAAGATTATAAATTTCACTTCTTGGTTTGCAGAAATTAAATAAGGAATGCGTACGATAATGTTTGTGATTAGATGAATATTCCATTATTAAAGTTTGACCTTTTTTTCCTTAAACATATTTTTTGAATAACTTAAATAAAATGATTACGTCAGAGTCAGGGTTATAAAAATAAAACTTTTTAGATTTATTTAAAGAAAGATAGCTGTTACTGTGCCGCAGTGATTCTAAATTTTAAAATATATGGCAAATATTTTCTTTAGTTCTACAGAGTCTATTTGTGTGTTTTCCTCTAGAATTTGTTAAAACTTTTCTCCCGGTTTTATTTTGCCTCAGATGACTGTTACATTATTCACAGTAATTTAAAACAGTTATTTGGAAAATACTACAAACAGTCTAAGCGTTTATCGTAGATTCATATTTCCAATTAAATTGTTATAATTGACAGTTGCTATTTGATAATCTTCTTTTTTGATAGACAAGGCTGTAAGCAACTAATAATAAAATTTTCTTGAACATTCATTTATATCATAATCTCTTTTATTCACATTTTTTACCATTTTATATATATGTACACCGTAAATATTATTTTGATCAAAAATTACATGTTCATTAATTCACAATAATTATTTCCAACAGATAATGTATTCTCAATAAGTCACATCGCACTGCTTTATAAAAGAAGGGGAATAATATATGTCATTACAAAGAGGTACAACTTTAAAATGAAAAGAAATTTTGAAATGATTTTTTTCACCAGTAGAGAACAATTAGATCTCATTAAACACCTTTACTGAAAAAGGGCAAGTTTGCTGTATTGTCCTTATTCAACCCAGCTTCTCTGTTGTTAAAAACAATTTATACCTTATATAAATTTGAAAATTATAATGCGATTGTGTAAATTGCATTATCCATTAGCTAAAATATAAAAATTATCAGACAGTTGAGGTTTTTTACTTTATTTTTGTTGGTAATGTTATACTAGTGTACAGGATTGTAGGATGATTACCAAAAGAATTTTTTCTTAATTGCTGTTTTTCAATTTTTCCACATTTCTTTGTAATATTACACCTTTTTAGTATATTCTATGCGATTTACTTTCATTGTAACCAGTAGTCTAGTATGTGTTATTCATCGATAAAGTATTAAGATATAAATAAACGGATAGCTTTATAAATTCAGTAAGCATTTTATAATAAATCATCCCTTCAAAAAAATTGATTGACCGCTTATGAAAAATCACTTAATTTGTACAAAACTAAATTAAATCTAACTTAACCTAACTAGATTTCTTTCTGTTTCGTTTTTTATTTTAAAACTAGTATTTAAAATGTCTTATTAATTTTTTTCTCAAGATAAATTATACTTCAAGTGTTGATTTAATATAATTTATTCAAATTTTATCAGGTTATCAATATACAAAAGTTAATGGAATTTATGCAAAATGAAAAAAAAATAGTTAAGTATTGTTATTACTATTTTTACTGCTAATTATTATAATCTTTTTTTATATATTCATTATTAACAAAATAAAGTTAAAAAAAGTATGAAAAGACTATCCCCGTTTAGTCGGTTACAGTTTTTCTAAATTTTCATTTAATTAAAATAATTTTAAATTATTCCAAAATCGGACTTCTACTTTGTCATATTATAATCTAAATATTATCATAGTGAATTATCTTTTGATTCATAGTGAATTATTATACTGATTGTTGATTTATTTTTAAATAAATCTGCTGATATATAAATTTAATTATCAGTTCACAACAATTCTTTATTAATTATACATGAAGTTCTATATATTTATGAAATTAATCATAATTAAACATGAATACAAAATTCTACTAAATAAAGAAAAATATTCTGTCAATTTCTTTAAAGTTTTTCTTTGTATTTATATATATTACAGAGCAATATAAAATGTTTTGAAAAAATAAATTTATATAATTTCGTATAAATATTAATATATGTATGCAGAAATATTCTTTTTGTATTATTATTACAATGAATAATAATAAACAAATTTTCTGTATGATAGAATTTTTTTTTTTGATTGACAAGAAATAATGCCTTTTTACATATATTGTGTTTATGATAATTTAAAATAATAATACTTTTCACCTAAGTAGTTATTATTTTTATTCTGTAGTCATTAATAAATTAATATATATATATATATATATATATATATATATATATATATATATATATATACACATTTGTATGTATGCTATTATGATATTAAAATAAGTTGTTTTTATTTTTTAATAGATACATAAATAATGTTGTGTATATTATGTTATTTTATGTATAATTAATATAATAATTAATACTATTATTTATTTTATGGAATTATTTTCCATAATGTTCCTTTTTTAAATAAAATATTAAAATAATTTCATTAAATAGCAATATTATTATTTATTATTTACGGTTAATTTTATTTTTTTAATTAGAAAAATCTGATCGACGATTGCACAGTATGTTATGTATGATAATCTTATCACAGACTGCAGCATTAATTAAGCGATATCGTGATAAATAGTGTTGTTTATGTTTCAAGTAATATTAAGGAAAAAAGTAATAAAAAAATATGCCATTCTGTTTATTTTAATTATGGTACTGAATTTTTATTTCATTTTAAAATATTTTTTGAAATGATTTTTAAATGATTACAAAAATTTTGAAAATATATTTTAAGGAACAAAAATGAAAATTCTATACCTTACATTTTATGTATGAATTTACTCTTTGTATTTTGCATTATTTTTACATTAAATAATGTATTCAATTATTAATTATACTACTAAAAATATGATTGTTTATCAAAATATTATTATAACAAAATTATTATTTTGATGTGATTTATCGAGAAGTAGTTTTATTTTAGTTTCTCAAGTTTATTATTATTACAAAACTGGAATATATTTGATTATTGAAATTAAAAATAAAAAATAGCTGTTCTTATCGATTGATTAAAGTGATAGTTTAATATTTTTTAATACTCATGCATTTTTATTTACTTACCTCATTGTTATAGTTTATTTCTAAAATTCATTAGTTTGTCTACGTAAAATCATGTTTTCAGCACAAATGCCCTGCTTTTATGATGATAGACTTTTATGTAATTACATAAATACTATATCGTGTATACCAGTGTTCTTTGGTGGTTGGGTTTCAATTAACCACACATCGCAGGAATGGTCAACCTGAGACTGTACAAGACTACACTTCATTTACAATCATCCTCTGAAGTAATACCTTACGGTGGTTCTGGAGGCTAAACAGCAAAAGAAAAAGCAAAAAAATACATGAAGATATTATTATATAAAAATTAAACTACAAAATAATTAACAATTCAGAAGGCACTAATGAAAATTATTTGAGCACACATTTACGTATGATGAACAGGATGCAAAAAAATTCCGATTTAAATAAAAAATTTTTCGATAAGTGTAACACTGTCAAAAAACATTTTTTAATTGTATTTTAAAAAATTAGTGGGAAGATTTTTTAAATGGCCAGTAGTTTATTAAAAATGGCAACACATGTATAATATGGTCCTTTCTTGTAAGTTGAAGTATTGTGATTTTTTTTAAAGCAAAAATTTGCTGTTTCATAAATATAAACACAAGGATAAGTGAAAATTTTTAATTATTTAAAATTGGTGCACATGATTCACATGTATGAGCACAAAAAATGAACTGACAGCACATTTTTTATCTTGAAATCTCATTCTGAATTTTTGAGGAAGCCTGAAGGGAATTCAAACATATGAAAGCATAATAAGTATTTTTTAATGTTAATAAAGTTAATGTTCTATTAAATTTATTCAACCTGTTTAATGTATACTAGAAGAATATATTGTGAATTTCATAAAAATCTGCTTGTCATTTCAAAGGTGGAATTTCAAAGAAGTGAAACTAAATTTTCTGCTAGATATAATTCAAAATAATTAATTAGCTAATTATTTCAGTTTTGTATAACTAGTACAAGGGACAATCAGAAAGTAAGTTACACCCTCCATGAAACAAACACATATTTATAACAATTTTTTTTATATTGAACAAAAAACTACATATTTTTATCTATTTTTTGACATAACCACCAAGTTTTTTCTAAACGCTTTTCATAACTTGTGACAAGTTTTTCAATTCAACGTTTCAATGAAGAAACATGCTGTGAAGACAGCAATGCAACCATTGCTGCCACTGCTAAACATTAATATATCCCTTTCAGTTCAAGAACACAGTAAGGTTGTAATTTACTTTTTGATCCACCTCTCGTACATGTGAGTTAGTGATATTAGTGGTTTCTTTATAATATGTATCTAAACAATGCTATACAATAATAGTTAAGTTAGAACAATGCACAGATGAGAGTATCTCACTTTCAAGGAAGGGAAACATTTCTACACAGAAAAGTTGTCGACATAAAGGAGTGGAGATTATAGTTAAGAAAGCCCATGTAAACAGTATTGAGAAAATAAAGATCGGTTTCTTAAGAATTATAACATTTAAAAGTAAAAGGAAAGCAAAAAGGGATACATGCAAAAATAATTTGAAAAGTTTTGAAATTTATATTACACTTTACTTTAAGATGAAAGTTGTTAAAAACTTTACTTGAAAACTTGAAATGTAGAAAATACAAAAAAAATAAATATGTTTAACTGACTAGAAACAATTTAAATTGCACACTGTTCGAAAACATCATAAAAACATCTCTTTTTAAATTCAATTCAAACATTGCCATAACTGATGGCACCGTAACACTAGTATTCCGAGATCCAGTCTCTGAAGAAGCTTACCTTACATTGAAGATTGAAAGTTAGTTCAGACAAAGGTAAATTTTTTATTATTTTCATTCTATAATAAAATTTAGGATAGTTTATTTTTTTAAACTTTTCTATTTTTGGTCATGGATAAAAATAGTAAAAATAGATAAAAAGTATAAGGAAAAAATTGATCTAATCAACAGGAATATCAGTCTTAAACTTAAGAGATATGAAAAAAAATATACATACACATATATACAAAGTGATTGAATGATTGATGAAGAATGTAACAAACTTTCAGGACATTTTCTACTGGTGAAAAAAAACAAGAAAGTTTATATAAACATAGGTTTAGAAATGCTTTGTTAGTGAGTGATAGCCAGCAAAATATTTCACCCTGATTTCTGAGCCTTTGGTAAAATTAAGCCAGACTGTTACTCTTGGAATCCAAATAACGGGTTAAGTGTTTTATAAGAAATCTGACTTGAACATTTTGAAAAGTAGATCCCACAATTGTATTTTTAAGGGTTTCCAAGAAATTTGGAATAAAAGACAAAAAATTATGGTTGAAAAACACAGTATTTTATGTTTGGTGTAAACTAACTTTTTTTGCCTTATGTTTTTTTTTTGCCTTCAGTCATTTGACTGGTTTGATGCAGCTTTCCAAGATTCCCTCTTAAATTTTCTAACATACCAACCTTTTTTTAGACTTCTAATATTCCACGCAGAATGTTATTTTTTTAATTTTCTGGTTACCCCTTCCATAGCAGTCCCCACCTGGAGATCCGTAAGGGGAACTAGTCTACCTCCGGAATATTTTTTACCATGGAAGGCGCCTCCATCTTTGTTATATGAAAATGCAGAGAGCTACATTTTCTTTGAAAAAAAAGCTGTGCAGTACTCTTTCAAGAATCATTCCTTAGTCTGGCTCCCAGCAGATACCTCTCCGATACGGTTACACCTTCAGTCCAGCTACTCTGTATCACTGAGCACTCAAGCCCCCTCACCACTGGCAAGGTCTCATGATTCATAGAGGGAGCTAACTTTGGTTAATGGTAATAAATATGTAAAGGTTTTAATCAAACATTATAGAGAATTTGATTCTAAGTGAAATGGTATGATTAAAATGCACAGAGACTAGTTTATAAGCATTAGAATTTTGAAGTTTATTAAAAACAAAAATTATCAAAATATAACAGATTTTAAATAGATATTAAATGATATAACATTCACTGTGAATCACAGTATGTATAGTGAAAGAGAAAATTTGACTAAGAAGAAAGATATTTCAAAGGCAGCAGCTAAGACCAGAGGATAGAAGAATAAACCAAATAATGACTGTATTATTCCTGAAAGAAAAAAGAAAAATTAGTTAAAACTGAAGAAAGTAGACAAGGGTATAAAAGTTAAAAATAAATGAATTGCTATGTAAGTATATTAAAAAAGCTTACACTTATCCTAATCAAATGATGTTACAAAAAAAAAAAATTAAAAGTAATAAGTTATAAAGATGGTTAGTGAAATAAGTCTGTATACAGAAAATGTTGAAAAATTGTTGAAAATTAAAGTATATATATATATATATATATATATATATATATATATAATTTGTTACACGGTCATTATCAGTAGTTAAAGGGAAATTAGTAAAGGTACAGCATGAGCAAAATAATATTTCATGCAAAAAATTAGTGAATTAAAGACTTACTGAACTAAATTGCTGTTTACTCTATAAGAACAGCCATATGGTTAAACTACAATTATGGGATCTACTTTTTTCCAACTTTTTCAGGATTTTTTTAAACCTGAAATTTGACCCCAAGAATCATTTATCCCTTAATTTTTATCCCAAGAATTACAGTCTGGCTAAATTTTAATCTTTTGTCAGCTGACACTCACCTTGTCTACTTTACAGATTGGTTGCAATTGTCTATTACAGATGCTCATACATTGTATATTAATTTTTTTTTTTTACTGATAAATATAACAAACTTTTATTGTTTTTTCTGTATACATTTAGAGCGAATATAAATATTTAATTTTGGATTGTTTATTCACACAATTTTCAGTTACTCATCCCTTAGTGTAATAATTATTATTTTTTGTCATCTATCTCATTGTCGTTTTAGTATTTCTGGTTAAGACTGTAAACAAAAATAAGCTTACCTGTATGAGAAAACTGCCATATTCATAGCGAAGGTAGAAATACCTGTGTTATTAGCAATATTATATAAATACTTTGATGAAGAGAGAAAAAACCAGTAGATGATAGAATTTACTTTAATTATACGCTATTGGTTAACATTTTTCTCACATGTGAAGTTAAATTGATTGTGCTGTTAGATTAGTGTTGATAACAGTGCTATGACCATCTAGTCTGGATACAATATTAATTTGGTCAAGTAGTAATTCCTTAATAAGAAGTCTCAACCCCCGGGTTGATCAAAAAAATAAAAACAAAGGAATTATAAAAGAAACACTGATAAAAGAAAATAAAAAAAATATTTCTAAATAAATATTAAATAATTATGGAATAAATATTTGACCTATGTTTATAAAATTACAACTGTTGATTGAAAATTTTATGTTTTCAGATAATCTAAGAAGGTGGAAACTTAATTTAAAAACAGTGTGAACCTCCTAAACTTCCACTTGGGCTAGCCACCATACCTTGTTGCATGTGCAATTAAGGAAAAATCTGTATCAAAGAAGAGAGAATATGAATATTTATCATAATATAAATTTTGTATATCAAATAAAATTTAGGTAAGACAAATGTTCTTATGATAAAATACAAAATGATTCATATACATGAAATATATTTTAAATCTTGGCCTACATTCTGTATGAGAGTATTGGGAGTATGAAGGCAATACGATTGAAATATTTAGACAAAATTTTCAAGAATCAGCTATTGGAAAGACACATTTAAAGTAGAGGAGAAATTTGCTTATGAGGAATCATTGAATATAACTTTACCTTATCGAATTAGAATCATTCTATTTAAAATGAAAAGCTTTGCTGGAAAAAATGTATTTGCTTCCAGCATCAGTAAAATTCAGTTTGAGTTATTGGATGGGGAAAACAGACTTAAATATCTCCAAAATTTATTTAAAAATGTTTTGCAAACAAATGAGATATCTAAAGATATTAAAAAAAAAATGTAAAAATTACATACGTAACATTATTGACATATTCATATAAAATATCTATGAAAATATTTTGGTCTATAATCATCTTATGAATAAATAATCAAAAGCTGAACAGTCTGGTTTCAAGCAAAGCTTCTCTCAGTAGATCCAAAATTAATACAGAACATTGCTGATCTAGGAGTATATTTATTCTTTTTTTGAACATCAAATGAGCAAATAATTTATTCAAGACTTGTAAGTTGACATTAACATTAGAAATTAAACCCATAGAAAAAAGAAATGCTCTAATCGATTAAAACTTACTGCCAGTCTGCTGATATGATAGTTTAAAATTCAATGTCTGAGTTATTTATTAGTAAGCTCATGATTAAAAATTTGTTGCTCAAAATACCATGCATTTATGTTAAATGTCATAATAGTAATGGTACTAGATGATCTGACATTAATCACAAGCCTCTTCTAAAAATGAAAATATCATTGTCAGGATTAACTAGTGTTCCCTTGTGAAGCTTACTAAGAAAAATTATGAATATAGTGATTTCCTATTGCCTTCTTACCAAGTCATATATACTGTTGTATATCATGCTAAGTCTAAGATGTGTAAAATTCAGTCTTACAAGTGACACTTAGAAGGTGGCTAAATAATGAACATCTTATTCTCAAAGAAATCAGCTGGTGACTTTCACATTAAGTGTTTTACATGCGTCTCAGTTATAAGAAGACTGATGCAATTAGTGTAAAACTGCAAATTAATGTTATGTAGATACAATTTGTAAGGGGTTTTTCAAAATGAGCACAAAAAATTGACAGATTATGGTGGCGATGTTAATTTTTTAAAAATATTTTTCAAGTGTTATTTGTTTTCAGGAGTTCACAACAAATCATCATGGAATGCTATATGCCTCAACAATGTTTACAAATGATAAAAATTTATTATCAAAATAAGTAATCGGTTACATCTATGTTCGTGCACCTTGCAATATTTATGGTGTGCATAATCAGTCAAACAAAGCACAATTCATCATTTGGTTAAAAAATGCAAAGAGGATTTTTTCTACTTGGTGTAGAAACACCAATTTGCAAAGAAATGCAAGGAATCAAGAGAATATTGCTGCTGTAAATGCAGTGTTTGTGAAAATTGATATTTATCGGTTTCACATCAATCACAAGAATTGTTGTGAACAACAACAATATGGAGAATTTTGGGTCAAGATCTTGGTCTATACCCATTTGAGATTCCACTTGAGGTATTCATTTGAGATTAAACTAAGAATAAAACTCATGGAACTATTCTTTGCATAAATGGTTTGCTGACTGGACTCTAAAGCAACTCGAAGGGAACCCAATTTTCATTAAAAAATATCATCTTTTCAAATGAAGTGCATTTTTGGCTTGTTGGCTTTGTAAACAAGTAAAATTGACATATTTGAGATGATTCCAATCCACAAATGATTCAACAGCAACCATTACAGTCGAAAAAAATCACTATTTCGAGTAGATTATGGACTGGTGACATCATTGGGCCATTTTTTTTTTTCAAAAATGAGCAAGGATATTCTATTAAAGTAAATGATGAACATTATTGAGCTAAGATTCGTAATTTTTTAATGACAAATTTGGAAAATTTTGATTTGAATGACTTGTGGTTTCAACAGGATGGTATCATATGCCACACAGCTGCTGAAACAATTTAGTTATTGCATCAAAGGTTTGGTGATTCAAGAAATGGTAATGTCAATCGGCATCAAGATCATGTGATTTGGCTCCCTTAGAATTTTTTCTCTGTGGTTATATTAAGTCACAAGTCTATAGCAATAAATCACTAATGACTTATGACTTGAATGCAAATATTTGACATGTTATTAGTGGAATTCAAGCTAATTTTTGCGAAAGAGTTATGCAAAATTTTGTTGATAGACTTGTCTGTGTCAAGCAAAGCCGTGGAGGCCATATGAATGATATTGTTTTTGAATCATACTGTAATTTTATAAGCTTCATAATAAGAAAAATTTTGCTAGATATAGCACATATCTTTTGTTTTATTACAATTTTACTTCTTGCATTGAAAATAAAATGCCCTTTATATTTAAACATGTTTATACAATTTAGAAGATGTTACCAAGATTAGTAGTATCTTGGTAACTCAAGATAAGAACTGAATAATTGTTAAGGGTGTTTTAAAATTTGCAGATGACATTGTCCTGTTGACAGATATAGAGATTAAATAAAATAATCTCCTATAAAACCTCATAAATTGAACATTGTTATAAAAAAATTGAACATTATAATTAAATTGAAATTGAACATTATAATTACAGGGACCAAGATCAGTCTAAGACTGAGTGGTAAGCTTTTGGAATTGGGATAAACGTTTCAGTTGGGAAATTATTAAATATTGAATATCAGATGGCTGATAGGTGATGAATAAGTGGAAAAAAATTGTAAATAACTAGAATATTTTTAAAGTAATACTTGTACTATTCTGTAAAGACGAGGAGATGAGAAGAAATGATAAAGAGATATTGGAATTCTTTTAATAAAATATTTTTTTTTTAAATACTTGCAAAAATTTTAAATTGATGAAATTGTTAGGCCAGTAGTAAATTACACATAATCAACTGTCAAACTCAAACTGTCAGAACAATGAAGCTACTAGAAACTGTGCTAAATTCCTGAAATAAGGATAAAAGAAGCGAATGATAACTAAGAAGAAAGTGGATACAGATTATCAAAGTGCAACAAGGGTTACAAACTTAATATCAATTGTGTCTCCTAACAGAAGAGAGAAAAAAAATGGAGAAAACTTATCATTAAAAGACTCAACCTATCGTTGATGAATGAGAAGAATATGATTTATAAAATGATCATACATTTTTCTAACCCATAAGTCTTTTTTTAATTAACAATCTCTGGTCGCTATCCATTCCATTCTTCATACGTACCTTTTTCATTTGTACCCAACTTCTTTTTTTAACTGTTACATCCCTTCATTCTTTTTTGCTATCCTCTACATTCTTCCCTGTTATTTTTCGTCTGTTTTTGATTTAAAATGCCATTATGTTGCATCATTTGTCCTATTCATTTATCTTCTTTTGCCGTATTGTCTCTTTATTAGCATGAGCTAATTTTATACCTTCTCCAGTCCTAGATGTCAACATATAAGTATGCGACATTCATCATTCATCCAGCAGATTCTAGTCATTTATCAGTTACACTGCATTCAGGTTGTTTCCAACCTTGTTTATTTGCAATACAATACAACTTGTTTATTGCAATAAAGATCTTCAGTAGATTCTAATTTTCAGATTTTGCCTAAAGTTTTATTTATGTTAAAGATGTCTTTCTATAAGGAGTGTGCTCAAAGATTTTTCACTCCCAGAATGTTTGATTTTATATTATATCAGACTGCAAGATTATGGTCCACAGCCATAGGCAGCTGGCTGCATGACAAAGTTATGAAAAATGCACTTTCATTTTGATGTTTACATTGATAATAAGCAAAACTTATCTTTTTCACTTCAAATGTATAACTTCTTCTCATGAATTAGATTTTTGGTGACTTATTTTGTATTGACAAAATAAGATTGCTTTTGCCTATGAATACCCAAAAGCAATCTTACAATTTAGGTTTTATTTTTTATCGGCTTTAAGCTAAAACAAATTTTGTGTGAAAGTACAATTTTTTTTATTTCTTCCAAAATCCAGTATCAGAACAACGTTCCGGTATTTTTTGACATCATTAACCCCACAGCTTCTTATTAAGTTTGTTTTTTCCCGGTTTATTCCGCTGATCATTTCTTTTTCTCATTTAATAGTTCCTGATAATATGTACTGGTGAAAATCAGTTTTAGACAATGAAATTTACAAATCCCAACCAAGGTAATCTTCTAAAAACTCTGCTGATTCTACTATTTCTGGTATATGACAGGGAATAAAATGAAATATACAGAGATATCTTGTATATATAAGTATGTGAGATAAGAAGAAAGCTCTGAAGGCAAGATAACATTTTATTATCCAGTCCTCATTGATCATGACAATTAAGCAGTGTCAGGTGCAGTATTTTCAATAAAATAGTGTTTACTTTAGATAATTGATGACAACAGTGAGAACTTTTTACAGCAGTTTATGAATTGAAGATTAAAATAAAAAATGTTAATTAAAAATAAAATGGAATAATTTCTTAAAGATATGTCATGGAATGGTACATTTGGAGAATAATTTATGAAGAAAACTTATCTTCATAAATTACCATGAGTAATACAAGAACCATCTGTAATTAGTTTTTTATCAGCACCAAAGCAATAGTTTTATAAATTAAAGCTTTCTTTAATTTATTTTTCTAATGTATATTCAAACTGAATAAAATAAGTCAGAGATCAAAAGCCTTATGCAAGGACAACTTGGATTCAGAAAAGAAGCATTTTATTTTATTTTCCATATTTGATTAAATTTAAAAACTAAAAGGTATTCTTAAAAATATTTTAAGTATAGCAGTATGCGGTAGTTAAATAGAGGCCTTTAAAATTGTTACAGGATGTTGAAAATTTTGTAGATCGATAAAGAAAAAAACGAAGTCTTAAACAGTAGAAAAGGAGATAAATTCACGGCAGAATTCTGTAAGAAAGCCGACTAGGACTATCCTAGTTGGTTTTAAATACAGGCGACTGCCTAAATTGTAAATGAGATGAAAATATCTAAAGAATTATTTCAAGATCCAAACGCTACCGGATCTGTGCTGAGGACGAAAGCACCAGAGTCCACAATTCCTTCGTCGTTGTGATTTTTAGAGAATAAGCCCAAATGTACCCACACGGTTTCATAGCCCGTGAAACCGTGCGGGTACATTGTATCCGACCGACAGTTGTATAAAAACTTCTCGTCCGCGGCTAAGGTGCTTAAAACGGGTAAATCCAAACTAATTTATGATTACAGGAGGATGTTCTTTGATGCAGCTGGAGCTAAATTAAAATCCCTGTTAAGTTATTTCTGTTTTAATGTTGATGTTAAAGGAAGACGTCAGTAGAACAGAATAGCTTACATATACAATCATTTAGGAATGACAATTGTGTATGCTGACTTCGAAGTTCTTGTGAAGCCTGAATTGTAAGCTACAATACATGTCCGTATCATAGTTCGTATGATACTTTCACCCATTTTATCCACTCTATTGACACAGTATAAAAAATACATACAAATGTCGGAAAGTTGGTTTACATAGTTACTAAATATTGTAATCGATATAATTCGGTTTTCTTCAATCGTTGATTTGTTAGTCGTTTGTTCCGCCGCTTAATATTACGACTTCGTAGTAATTCATAAAAATTTAATGTAATAATAGATTTTCAGTCTTTGACTCGTCTACCTCATTTTCATCGAAATATAATTGTTCTAATATTGAAATTATTTCCTTAGCTCATCATACGATTTGGGAAAGAGCTTCATGTTGGTTTTTTATTGTCTTGTTTTTACGGTAAGAAATCATGAAAGAAAGCAAACCACAGTAAAATTGTCTCCAATTTCGTATATAGTGTATTAAATAACGAAATGTTAAATAGCATCTCTGTCGTTATAGTGTTTTTTGTTGATTTTGTCAGATATCATCAGAAGAGGAGTGTCTAGATAGAATAATAATTAAAAAATAATAATAAAACGGTTTGGAATGAACTGTATTGTGATGAACGATATAATCAAATAACTTACTCTAATCTTACTCAACTAAAAATGAAACTTCAGCTGTTTACACACTCGTTTAAGACAATCGTGATACGTCTCAGATATAAATCCCTTTCGGAGAGAGGAAAAATTAATAAGAAATATATAACGAACCGATAAAATACATATTTTTTAAAAATATATACGCCCCGGGAGCTTGTCGATTGTAGAATTGTAAAATCTGAGTGGACACACAAAAGCAGTTTTGGTATTCTCATATAAATTCATCCCTTCCATCTGCCCTAATTTTTTTCTGCATCTTATTTTTATAGGAGGAAAGAACAATCGCTTCCAGTCTCATCTTATTAGACATAGCGAAGATTAAGAATTGAATATTGTTTTGTGAAGCGATTTAGTAATTTATATAATGTTATAACGAAATTTTATATACACGAGGTGAAACTATTTATTATGGTGTGTTAAACAACGAGAAGGATAATAAAATTGTAATAAGAAAGAAAAATGACCTTAAATTTATAAGAGGCGTGTTTAAAGCTCATTGATACACTGTAACGCAATATTATTACACCGAACAACCCGAGTGACTTACGAGTGCTTCTTTCATTTTATTACTTTTTCACCGCAGCTTGCAATACGGCGCAACAAACATAAAAAATTGTTTTTATTACTATTATTATGATGCTGTTCATGATTCACACGGTACAAATGGATAGATGAGATTTTTATGTTTATTTACTCGATCGTGTGCTATGCTTACATTACTTCTTCTTTGTTCTTATTATTTTTAATGATACTTAAAAAAAAACCGTAACAATTGTCAAAAATATCACGCATTCATGTACAAAATAGGAAACGGAATGTTAATGAAGAACGATGCAATATGACATGATGAGTAGGCCGGTATCGATAATATTGAATTAGTTTGTGGAATGAGAATTAAATTGGTTTGCTTGGCATTTCTCTCGCCACCATTCCATTCGGTCGCCATAAAGCATACGACCAAATGTCTGTGCCGCAAACGGCTACTGAGCCTCGAACAGTTTAGCGACCGGTTTCCTAAATAGCTCCTAGAGCTTACGTAACAGCGTGAACGGTCTAAGCGTGGTGCCACACACCACCGGCTTACGTATCCCAACCCCTCACTTGTCATATATTTGCTAACACGGGTAGGCGCACCCATCAACTAATAAAAATATATATGACATCCATAAATTAAAATTTATCGCTATGCATCCATCGCGAGGCTCTGAAGCCTCTTCCGCAGGCGGAAGACGGCCAACTGAACGAAATTTCGATCCGGTGTATTGTGATCACCGTTCCGCTGTGGTACTGGCCCGGCTCGAAACGCATCCCGTATATTGAATTAGTTTGTGGAATGAGAATTAATGTTGAAATACCCGCATCCCACGCGGTCAGATGCAGAATCGGGCTTCAAGGTTCAAAATATTAATCGGGGTTCAACGTATTCAAAATTTAACAGCCTTTTTGGCTGAGGTGTATAGTTTAGGAATCGTTCCTGGTAAGATCGAAATGTCGCGTTATTATTAGCTTTTAAATTTTGAGAGGTTCATGAATTTGCAGTTTTTCGTCTTTTGTAGATTTTACCAGAACAGATTGGAATTATATTTTGCACACATCTAACCTTTTTAATTCTTCTTGCTCGGTTTTACATTATCTTCATCTACCTTGGTTTTTATTCGTTCCAATATTTCAATTCCTTATTCCTACGTGCAAGTTTTGAAATCAGATTGCGAATTAATAATAAAAAAGCACAGAACCTGACTTTTCAAGCGAGAATCTTTATTTGAAAGACGAACAAAAAAAGTATATCGCTTTCAGTTTTCAAGAATTTCACATTCGAGTAGCATCAACATTTTTCGGCAAATTGGCAATCAGCAGATTTTAGGCGCTTATTGGCTTGTACCGATTTCACTATTCTTTCATATGATTTTTGCCCACACTATTACTGAAAGTCAGGTTTCCACCGTCTGAGCGGTTACACTCGAATGTGAAATTTCTCTCTAGTAAATTACTTATTCTTATGTTGATTTCTCTTTCAGAGATCCCGTTTTATCTTTTTGGAAACACGCTTTGTTCTTTCAAATTATCCTTTTTGCTGTGATGAGTTTGTTTATTTTCTTGGTTGCCTCATTTCAGCTGAAATAGGACCGCATACAGGGGAGAACTATCTCTCGGGCTGAATGGTTTTTTAATTTTCTTTAATGTTATAACAGTTGTTGCATCATTAGGTTATACCCAAATTTTATTGAAACTAAAACTACTAAAACTTTTCTGATGACAAAATGAAACAAATCTATTTGAGTAAACAAATAAACTTGTTTAATTACATTGTAACTCTTTCAATTATTCATGCTATTATCCTTTGTTGTGGACACCTCTGGTATCGTTCCTGCTGTTTAATTGTATATTGGAAAAGTAGTGAAAAGTGGGTATTGGATTTGAACTGTGTTTGTTTATGTATTGTGATATTAAATTATCATTTGTATGCTCCATAATGTTCAAGAGTATGGTATCAATTTTGGTCTTTTTGTTTAAATATTTAGAATACCTAGGTTTTTATTTACATCGATCCATTTGTGATTTTTCCTTTGAGGAACCTTAATTATCATGCAGCCAAATTTATCTCCAAAAAACTGTTTAGCCAATCCACACACAACTATCATTAAACATTGGAAATCTGCAGATTAAGAACAGGCTCTAAAATTACTTTTGTCATCTTTTAGCAAGATGCTGAAAGTTGTTTGAGGCAAGTTTATGAGGATTGCCTCAAAAACTTTGCCTTTAGTCTTCTTTGGACAGAAAGGAAGTGTATCATGGAAGATGAGCGTGACAAGCACATCTCTCCATCGGGATCCTGTCCATCGAAAATTGTAATCCTTTTTTTGAGGAGTGGGATGCAGTCTTACCGTTTATATTCCATGAATATAGTCAGACCTTACTTATAATCAGCCGTTCTACGAACTAGAATCACTCAGCAGGATGGACAAAAGCCTGTATACTGGTATTCACAGGAGATACTGTACCCTCCAACATCCTTGTGTTCCTTTCCATAAGGAAGTGAACAAATATGCAAACTTTTTTGCTTCTGTATTATTTATGAATTCATTATGTTTGTTTAAGAAATGTGTCTTTTTTATATAGATATAAAAAGTCACAGCAGATTAATTTTTTTATTTCTGTGTGATCGGTTTTTGTCCTGTAACCTATATTTTACATACATTATTCTCATTCAAATTGAAAAAATAAAAAATAAATTACCTAAATTTGTGGATATATAATAAAAAGTAATGTTTGTATATAATAATAAAAAGTAATGATGTTTAAGCCAGTGGATTATCATTCTCCTCCAATCTATGACAATCAAAATCAAAATTTATGCATTACACATTGCTGCATATCACTATTATGGTGTGTATATATATATATATATTTTTTTTTTTTTTTATCAGGTAAACGCTGTATTTGAGGTAGCGAAAGCCCTCATGAAACTTTGCAGCACATTCATGATAATCCCAAGATCAATGTTTTTTGTGCCCTAAGCAAACAGACTATGGCTCTTTCTTCTTCCAAGAGGCCAATGGTATCGTTTATCACGCTCTCTTTCTGTTTAGCATCTGGAACCGCTGTAAGGTATTACCTTTGACAATGAACGAGGATGCTGTGTATAAATGTAAATAAAGTGTAGTCTTGTACAATTCATTCCTGACCGTTCCTGAGATATGTGGTTAATTGAAACCCAACCGACAAAGAACACCAATATATCCAAGATCTAGTATTCAAATCCATATAAAAGTAACTGCCTTTACTAGGATTTGAACCTTAAAACTCTTGATTTTGAAATTGGCTGATTTGCGATGATAAATTAACCACAAGACCGGCCTGGTGGGCTTAATGGTATTGTTTATCTGGACGTGCTTCAAAATTTTCTAATTCCTTAGTTAGATGATGATGAGCAAGATGGACGCCATTACTATCAGCAAGACAGGACACCATCTCGTTACTGCCTAGAAGTCCAAGATTTTCTTGATACTTGATTGCCAGATCCTTGGATCGGTTGTGGAGATCCAATCCCACCACCTTGCTCCCCACTAGATTTGAAAAATCTAGTGGGGAGATTTGACCCCGCTAGATTTTTCTTGTGTTTCATTAAAGATCGGGTTAATGCGTACAACCTTTGCCTGCTGATCTGGTTGAGGTAGGATTTCAAATTAATGCCGCAGCTGCAGAGTTAACACCCTACTTTTTGGCTACAGTCTGTAATGAAATCAACTTCAGGTGGGATGTATTTCACATTACAAGTGGAAGCCATATCAAACCAAAGTGAATATCAGGTGACAAACTTGTTGTACTTTTCTGTGAAATGAGACCTCAACCGAATCTAAGTTTTCTCAATAAATTTTCATATGCTTTTAAATTTGTGAATTCTTTTTCGATCACCTGGCATTTATTCTCTAAACGGATTTGTCGAAATTGATTTTATTTTTGTATGAAGTGCCTATATCTGTACTTTATATCTATAAGTACACGTGTATTACAGTGTATTCAATATATAATCATTGTTTTTCCATTTTTGTATAAAATACTGCAGCACTGAAAGCACATTCATTTAACAAAACAAAGAGCACAGCCAGACATTATATTATAGGCAGTTAGTATCATCTTTTTCAAATCAAGCAAATTCTATAGAAAAATTTACTAGTAAAATTAGTTTTAAAAGTCCTTCTGAAGAATAATTTTCATACAATTTGAGTTTTTAATAATGTTTGCTTTCCTGAATATAGTTTTACTGCATAGGATACAGTGCATTGTATAAAGGAAATTATACTAATCAGATAAAATTTTGCATTGTGAGGTTCTTGCAGACCTTGAAATATTCAGTAACTTAACACACGTGTAAGTTAACATATTTAATTTTCTAAAGATTAGTCTACACAATTTATTATACTTATGCATGGCAGATAATGATCTGACAGTCATTTTTATCTCTTAAACGCTTGTTCTGACTTTTTGATAAGAGATTACATTACGCTTTAGTGGGTATATAATAGGGATAATAAATATTTAATAATGATGACATGCTTAGCATTTAATTAAAGTGCTTCAGAGCAAAAAGAGTATAGCTTGATTTTGATACAAAAAAAAATCAATTTGATCATTGCTTGAGAACTTGTCAGCTAATAAAACACACAGAAATTTCACTTTGTGGGTAACAGAAACACTATTGTTATCATTACTGGAAGTTCTCTGTCTATGCGATCAGCAATGTTACATCTCCATTAGAAGTACAATGTGGCATTTTTATCCGTACATAAAGTTAGATGGTTACATCCATTCAATGAACAATTTTTTGAGTTTCTATCATACAATTCTATTCCTTTTAAATAATTATTTGAAGGTAATTTATGATGATATTTAGTGTTATTAACCCTCATTTGTGGGGGGGGGGAAATCCTTTTTTATTTTTTTTTGTTTCTGGGCTCAGTCACATTTTTGTACCGGTTAAACAATTCCATTATACTGGTATGTCCCCTTGGTTATGTAATTTTTCAATTCTTTTTAAGGGTGTTAAGCCTAATTTTTTTTTGTTTTTTCATCTGTTATTGTTCTGCTTGATAACTTCAGATCAGATTAACCGATTTTTATGTAAACCTGTATAATGATTTCTTAATACAGGTAACATTAATCCTGTTTAATTTTGGTCGTTAGTGATTAAGTGAATGGGAAAATTTGGTCACAATGGGTTACATGATCAAAAATTTTACTTAAAGTATAATTTTTTATAAATTCTTTACTTGGATACTTACAGTAAGCAACAGACTGTTGAGGGCAAGCCGTGAAAATGATACAACTGTTTGTTGGCTTTTTAATAATTTTAAAATTACAGAAAAAATTTATAACACATGAAGAAAACCTAGTGCATTAATGTGCCAAAAGAGAGCATTAAAGAAACAATTCCTTCAGCCTATTTTTGTTAATTTTAAGACAGAGCATAATTTAACTGAACATGAGTAATCTCTGTTATTTTTGTTAATTTCTTTCCAATAATTAAGGCCTATGCCAGATTAGAAATATAAAATACAGAAATAGACTACAAATATAAAATATCGATATAATATAACAATAATAAATTGTAAAACGGAGAGAGACTCAACCGTTACTTCAGCAAATTCTATATTGATGATGTTTTTTATATAAGAAATGAAGTACATTCTTATGGAATCATAATGCTTCTTAACTGCATCTGTTTCTTTTTTTTACTAAGATCTATTCGTTTCATTATTTCTCCATAGTAACAGATTAGTTAAACATTAAAACAAACCTTTTTTATTGCTAAATTCAATGTCAATAAATTAAAAAAAGAATAAAAAACATTATTATGCAGTTTATGCTATAAAATACTTTATTGCACATAAACATGAACACTGTTAAAACATAAAATTAATATTAAACGTATGTGTAATGAAAACTATGGACAATTATCACACACTTACATTGCATTATACCTTCAATTCTTTACTCCACAGTATGAAACTTTCTTTTATTCATTTATTTTTCTAAATGTTCTTTTTTTTATTTTGTTTTTTGTTTAAAGAAAAGCTTAATATATAAAGAAAAATCTTAAAATTTAATGAAGTTTAGAAGTAATTGAAAAATAAATAAAAATAATATTTGGTTATGTAAGTATGGAAATTATTACACAAACCAAAGTGGAAAAAAATTCATTAGCTAAATACAATTAAATTATCTATAAAATAAATACATTTTTTATGCTGATTGATATATAATATTACAATATATATAGATCTCATTAGGAATGGGTATTTCATGCTATTCCATGAATAAAAAATGGGACTGCTTTAGCATTTGACTAAGTTTAAGGGAAACTAAGGTAAAACTTTTATCAGAGCATTATCACAAAATGTATGATTAATTATAAAATAAAAAATAGTTATGATTAATGCCTACATTAATTATTTAAAATTTTATATACCAATGAAATAATGTTAAGGTAAATATATGAAGATATTAAAAAAAGGTAATTCTCAATAAAAAAGGTGTTAATGAAAATTATTTGAACATATTTGTGTACATGTTGAATGGAGTTAAAAATAATTCAGGATTTTTTAACATTTTACTTTTTAACCTATAGTTGTGTAGCTGTAAATAGAAAGTTAGTGATCAGCCAAAATATTGGGTATCAGTGTTTTCCAAATGTTAACATTTCAAGACCCCCTTACTCCAAAAACACAAAAAAAAGTTATAAAAATTTCAAGAAGTTATGTCTATATAAATATGTTGGTCTGCAGTTTTATTGTTATCCCTGTACTGGCAAAACATAAATTTTTTGAAAATGGCTCAAAAATTTTCAATGTGGAGAGAGAGCACTGATGGCATTAAATTTTGACAAAATTAAAAAAGGAAGATGGATAGTTTTTGCTATTTTGAATTTTTGTATAGCGGTCAAACAAAACTGAACCTTAGTATGATGAAAGTTATTTAAAATTACAAAGTTTTAAGTTGATGAGACATAGAGGGGATATTCAATATTATTTGTCAGCAGTTTTTGCCTCCTCATATGTTGAAAGCTCATTTATGAAAAAAGAAAATTTGTTAAAAAAATTTGGCTATATATATCTCAGCTTTGGTTTAATTTTCAACTCCTCAGATAAGGAGGCATCACGGTACCCATATTTTGTTTTATTTTTAGTAAACTATAATATTTTTTAACCTGGCTGAATAATATTTCATCCAAGGAAATATTTTCCTCGGAGCAAAAAGTAAAAAAATTACTCATAAATAAAACTTTAAGCCGCAAAAAACAACTGAAAAATGGGACCTTAAAATATAAATTTTTTTAAACTTTAATTTTTGAGATTGAAAATCTAACTGTGACTAATATTAATGTAGGGAACATTTTAAAAAAAAAGAGGGGTTTCATGGAATCTGACAAGAATTTTAACGGGTGTAATTTCTGATACTTTATTTGTGTTTTAAGTTTTAGCTGTTATTCAAAATGTTGCGTGAGATCCTTGTTGAGCAAGTAGGTCAAACAAAACAAATATTTTTATTAATTTTTTTAGCAATTATACTTGTAAGAATAACATAATTTTGGTGTAAAAATGGCATTTTGGTTAAGCGGGTCAATTGACTCAAACTATTAATTTTTTTTTAAATTTTTTTCAATATTTTAATACTGGATAACTTTTAAAGTAAAAATGTAATTTAATAAAGGTAGTTAAATCAGACCCAAATTTTTTATTAAACATTTTATTATTTTTGCAATTTTAGTCTAATATATCATTGGTTCTTATTTTTTATTCCAAGTTTACAATGCAACCTGTTCAACTTGCTAACTATAAGCAACCCCATGACTTGATGAGATGAGGATGTATGACATGTAAATGAGGTGTAGTTCTGTACAGGCTCAGACCAACCATTCCTGAGATGTGTGTGGTTAATTGAACTGCAACCATCAAAGTACACCGAAGTACACTTTCTAATATTCAGATCCTATAAAAGCAACATAATTTTACTAGGATTGAACCTCAGAACCTTTGATTCCAAAAATCAGCTGGTAATACCACTTGCAAAATTTTGCCACTTGATAACCAGTTGGTTTATTAGATTATTAAGTGATTATTAATATTTAAAAACCCTATAGCATTTTTGAAACAAAAATATGTCAAGGGCAAAGCCAGAAATGTTATGTAACCCTTTGTTGATTTTTTAATTAGTATTTTTTTTTAAATTCATCTACACATCAATATTATTTCTGTAAAAAAAAATCTATTGATAGTATTTTAAATTAACTCATGATACATTTTTTTAAAATATCTGAGTAATTTATTAAAAATAGCAATGGAAGTATAATGAGGCCCTTTTTTCTTAAGCTAAAGTATTATGTTGAGAGATACAAAAAGTGTAAAACTCTAATAATTATTTAAACTTATTGTTTTGACTTGAAGGAAGACATAAAGAAAATACTTATTTGGCATTTATAGCTGTAATTTTCCACTGCATTCAGTTGTATAACACTCAAAATCTGGCACACATAAAGTTTTAAATTCAGTTCAAGCCATAATACTGTTGCATGTTCACAGCTCAATCCAGATGTTGAGAGATTGACAATTGAAGATGTTTATATAATTTCAATTTATTATTAATTTAAGAATAAAAAAAATAAGACAATTCAATAATAAAAATGACAATAAGAATAATAAACGTCAATAATCATCAAATTATAATCATAGTAATCACACCCAAAACAATAATAATAAACAGTGGTTAGATACAAAACAATTTAAAGTAATAGTCAGGATTTATTTACAGGTAGTTAAATATAATTCAGTTCCATCGACAAAAGACATCAATATGACTGCTAGTCTTAACACTTTTAACTACTAGTCTTGTATTTACAACAATAGTACAATAGATAAGACAAGTGTAAAGTTCTTTTACCGCAAATACTTTTGCTGTTCATAAATAAAACTACCCTAACAGTTTATGAGTGAAATTTAATACATTATCTCTTTCTCTTATAGCCTAACAATAACTCACTGAACCACTTCTTGTTTTCATGTACTGGAATTACTTGTGACTTCACCTTAATCACATTGAACTTAATTCACTAGAAATTTTATAATTACAAAAATGGGCTGTTAGATTATTGTCTGGCACCCATAAGATATAAAACAACATTTACAAAATTATAAATATTAACTTACCCTTGTGTTTATAAATTTGCAATATTTACAAAAAATGGTGGTCATTTGTTCTTAAAAAATAACAATATCCACATTCAACATATAGAAAAATAAGATAAAACTTTTGATTAATGCATGCTGAATTATGATTTATTTTTCATATTTAGTATCAATCTGGATTTACCTTAATATTATTGTATATTTATATTTTAAATAATTAATATAATTTTTAATCACATCTATTTTTTATTTTGGAATTAATAATGGATAATGCTCTGGTCAAAGTTTCCTTGATCTATGCAGACAAATTCTGGGGCAGTTCTTTTTTTTTATTTGTAGATAGCATTTCTACACATTTCCTACCATGTCCATCCATTTATACTGAATTATTGTGTTTATCAATTAGAATAAATAAATAATTTATTTTTACCACAATATGAGTAAAAAAAGGTTTGCTAATACAGTATAGTCTGGTTCATTAGAACTAGATGAGGACCGGACATGGTCCATGTGAATGAAAGTCCAAGTAATTCAAATTGTATGATCTTTTAAAATAAGTGTGAAATATATAACCCAAAAATCTTATCTGAAATTGTTTTTTGTATATATTGATCATAATTCAAATTTTACTTGTAATACAATAAATTAAAAAAAATAAATCTACTGTAGTCATTACATCACTTACATTTCTTCAAATGAGAGCTGGGTGAGTTCAATTATTGTGTCTAATAACTTATGATTGATTATAATCTCACATAACTAACTTATCTAACTGAGCCTTTAATTTACAGAAGCGTGCAAATTAATCTGAACTCAGATGTTATTAATAAAAAGCTTTATTAAAAAAGAATCATACTTGTACACTTCACTAACATTGAATCATTGGTTCATGAATCAGTGAAGTGGTGATTCAAGAAATATACTACACATTTTTTTTTCTTCATCATGAAATCATATTGACATAAATCTAATAAGGTCAATGTTTGTGTTACAGTTCATTTTTGACAATCATTTTTTGGCTATTGCCTAAATATTTTCAACCGGGTTTAATTTTGGATTTTCAACTGGGTTTAACTGGGGAGTTGCCTGGTCACAGGAGCACTTTAAAAATTCATTCTTCAAAACCTTTTTCTACTTTTTTGACAGTATGGTATGGCACCAATCTTGTTGGAACACTCTGTTGCTTTGCAGGAATTTGTTTTGAAGTTCTATCACAACCTTTTCCTTCAGAATCTTGATATATCCATAACTTTTCACATTTACCTTTCCTTCGAGGTATAAAGAAACAAGTTTCTTTAAATTATTTTAAAGTAGCATTCAACACTGTACTCAGAAGCTATTTGTTATTGTTTCATACTGGTATGCTCAGAAAGAGGAACAATTTTCAAACACTGTCTCGGAGTTATGTCCGTTGTTATACATTCAACACACAGAACAAAAAATACAAAAATACGATTTTTTAATAAAAAATGAAATAAATTTTCGCAAAACACTATTTATAACATGAAAATTGCTAAATATCCCAAGAACAATAACCTCACATTACACAGACAACTTAAAGAATGGATGTAGTCACGTAATGTAGTCACAACATAGAAATAAACAAAAAATTTCCTGTGTTCGAATTAATTTGTAGCTACTGTTTTAATGAGTAAATGTGAGAAAACTACACTTTCTGAAACAAAAAATAATTTCATTCTATTCTATGTAATTCATCATAATACTGTAACTTCAAATTTTAAAATAAAATTGCTAAAATTATAAAAGAATGTGATTCTGAAGTTTCATAAAAATTAAATTGATTATATATTTAAAATTAAACTAAAACTGAATATGTTCAGAAAATCTGAACATCTGGATGGACTGAATAAATCATAAATCTGGATAACTGGACTTATACGTACTATATTGCTGATGCCTTGTCCAACTACATTTATTTATTTAAAATTTATATCAGGGGAAGTGTTTTATTTAATTACATGAAATAAATAGCTTAGTCAAACTGTATTTATCAGAATTTTACTAGGATTACTCTCCTGCCTATGTAGTGTGCAGTACTTGTAAAATATATTAGAGAAAGTATGCTACTTGGATCAAATTTTGCATGATCTTGATGTTTAATGTCCACCTGTAACAAACAAACCACAATTTTATCATTGAAGAATTCTGGATGGATGTAATGTGCGCGTGTGTATGTTTGGTTGTTTTTTCTTGATATTTCCTGACCGGAGGAACCAATTTGGACGATGATTTAATTTAGCACAATGATTTCTGTATATGGAGTGGTCATACCATTTAATTATTGTTACAACCCGTCAAGGAAAGAGAAAGATATGGATTTTACAAGCACTTTTACTCAAAATTTTACTTAAAGGGTGGGCAGATTTTTTCACACATTTAATACCTCTTATCCTAAGAGGCATTAATATGTCTGTTAAGATATCTTCTGATAATGTCTTCTTCAAGTATCCCACAAAAGCAATGGAGGAAAAATATTTTTTTTATATTGTTTCTGAACTAAAAATCACATTCTTGTATTAATTAGACGATTCAATGATATTACTGTGTTATGGTTGTTTGGGAAATTTATTCGATGACCGGGAGGGATATATATTTTTTTTACTTTTATTCATCAGTTACCATTTTGCTTGATATCTTCAGAATCTGGGTTGTTGATGCTATTTAATTTTGATTACAACAGCAGGGAAATACTGCTGCTCTGTACCATATCTCAAAATTTTACTCAAAGAATAGAATAATTTTTTTATATAATTGTTTACTTATACTTACTTTCCATCTAACTTTCCTCGTAATAGTAGAATTTGTGACTTCTCTGAGGAAGTTATTCAACTCATCGCCACCTTTTTTAGTAATTTTATTTGGATAGTTTTTAAACCGATTTATATTAATTCTTTTTTAAGTAGATGTTACATACTGACTAGTATGTAAGATTCCTAGTATGTAAGAGAAGGAAACATTCCTTCTCCATCAGTATTCTCATTTCTTATGCCCGCCTGCTAATATATTTAACTGTTAATTTACATAACTCCTACATATCCTTTGAAGCAGTCCTTCACATAGGTTTGTTTATCGCACTTTGTTGTCCTTCTGTGGGTAAAACATGTCTTTCTTATTATCTTTTCTTATTACTGTATCCTTGATTGTGGGTTTTGGTCACGGAAGAGTTTTAGACCAATTATATATACTAAGAGTATAACGATCATAAGAATTACTACACTTTTAGTTTTTGTATAATTTGGCACGGAGGCTTGGTCAGTGAAATTGTCAAGGGGACTGTTGTTTCCGTTTGATGACTAAAAAAGTGTGAACTGCATTTAAAATTATCACACATTCTTCATTATTCATTCCTAATTCTCTTTTATCGTTCCTAATAAATATAAATCTTATTATACTAGACTAATAATATACTATAGTACTCAACTCATGCTGCCAACTTCCATGTCAGAATGGTAATATTTCTGTCTCTCAGTTTGCAGTATTCTGGGTTCAAATTCCAGTCGGCCGTTTGACATTTTTTATAAATTTACATATCTCATCTCTCATCTGATTCTACAGTCGGGGAATCAGAACGAATTGTTATCCCTTAAGAGGAAATAAATAAATATTCAACATTGAGACAGATTAATCTGTAATTTAATTTTACATAATTCATTATGCAGTACGTTCATGATTTTTTTTTATCTGTGATGAATGAACTCAAAAGTGATATTCCAGATGTCTTTGGTTTTTGATTGATTAATAATGTTATACCCAGGCCATCTCATCTAAACGAAGATAAATTATTTAAGAGGTGGAAATTGTGGAATATATCCATTAATAGAAATCTTTGCCTCGGTGTTTAAATTAAATTATTAAAAAAAAGCACTTTTTCTAATTTGTATTAATTTTTATTTATTTTCTTTTGTGAAAATTTTTTACTCATTTTAGAAACTCATTCGACTAATGTAGTAGTTTATTATACTGCTGCTTCACCGACAAGCCAGTTTAATCAATACGATCACAATAAGTGTAAGTCTAATGTGTGTGTATGTATGCGTTTGTCTATATTATTTAATAACAAGCCAAGATGTTATTTATGAGGTTAATAAGAAACCAAGTAAAGAAGTATTAGAGATATATTTTATTAGAAGAAGAAAAAATAGGTCTCCTCTCGGTCTAATCTAAGGTGGCAAGAGTGCGAGAAGTCTTCTTGAGGTGTTAAAATGCTCACAAAATAACATAAAATGTAGTAATATACAATTTTTTAAAAATTTTATTCAAGAACATAATGTTGGGAATAAAGCAAGTTATTTACACTGGGTGTGTACTTATTACTTGAAACTAATTTGTACACTAATGTACATTTGTACTATAATGTAAGTACTCGTACAAATAATTTTAATAATAGCAGTTAATTACAAAAGTGATTCACAACTTTTTATACATATGTAAAAATTGAATATTTATATATTCAAAAAACCATTAAAAAAATTTAATTTCAAGGAGTTGGATGTATTTCATATCAGTGTGTTGGGCTTTATATCCCTGGACTGGCTCGACATAAATTCTTTGAAAAACTTTCTGCGTACAGGGAATTTATGTTATTAAATTTTCAGTAAGATCAAAAAAAGGGGACGGGATCAATAAAAAAATCTGATGTGGGAATCACATGACTTCCTTATGCGCCTATTAAATTACATATGCACATTTTTTTAAAATGAAAAGTACCTAAAATTTTATTTCATTAATTACTACTGATATTTTTTCATTACTTTTTTTTTATTATTATTGAATTATTATTCATCATAAAACTTTTTTTTACAATCAGAGATTAATAAAAGAAATCAATATATTTAAATTAAAAAAAAGGTAAAAAAAAGATGAAGTCTTGATTCGAACCGGTGTGCCTTCCCCTTCCAAGATCCAAATATTTCATTAATTAAAATTGTATTTGGCTATAACTCTAGAACCAACGAAAATAAGTACAACTTACGATATAACAATGAGGGCTTATTACTGCAGTTAAGAAAAAGTCCAAAATCCAAATTTTCAACATCCTACGGCTAATCGTTTTGAGTTATGCAAGATACATACGTAGGTACAGTCGTCACACCAAAACTAGTCAAAATGGATTCAGGAATGCTCAAAATGGATATTTTCTTTGAAATCTGAAAACATAAATTTTTCTACAAGGAAGCAGAAAGTGATCGTAGAGAATGGAGTTGTACGATGAAACTAATAATTAAGTTTTTAAAATTCCTAAGTTTTAAGTCGATCGGCCTTAGGGTGGAGAATATTCAACATTATTTCTTAACAGTTTTTGCCTCCTCATGTCTCGAAAACATGTCGATAAAAAATTTTAAATTCGGCACAGATATTTGGCTTTATATATGTCCCAGCTTTGGTCTAAATATTTGACCCCACCAAACAAAAAATCATAACGATACCCGAATTTCTTCCTTTTAGTAAACGGTAGATTTTTCTTAACCTTGTTGAATGATATTTCATCAAAACGGGGCCGACTTATTGGAGTAAGTAATTCCTCCGATAAATAAAATTTTGATCCCCAAAAAACAAAGTGACTGAACGTGATGATGAGGGGGGATATTTTCCAAATCAGCTGATTTGGAAGTTGAGAGTTCCGGCGTTCAAGTCCTCGTAAAGGCAGTTACTTTTATACGGATTTGAATACTAGATCGCGGGTACCGGTGTTCTTTGGCGGTTGGGTTTTAATTAACCACACATCCCCGGAACGGTCGAACTGAGACTGTGCAACACTACACTTCATTTACACTCATACATATCATCCTCATTCATCCTCTGAAGTAATACCTAAACGGTAATTCCCGGACGCTAAACACGAAAAGAAAGAAAAAAGATACAAAGTTTTACGCTGACGAATTTAGGTGTTTAGCGTCTATAAGTATGACTAATGAAGACCGATATTTAGAAAATTAAAACTGCTGACATGTCCTTATGTTTTTATTTATGAACGTAGAATCTTTGCTACAAACAATAGTTCCTTATTCTTAAAAGATAAGAATTATCCACCGCTACCAAACCAGACCGCAGAACTGTTTTCGTATAATTCAACACAGCACTTTGTCGTACGAAAAGAGAAGTTTACGCTTCCATTCCCGGTTTTAATAAATTATCTCACCATTTAAAATACAATTAAAAGATTTTTTTTATTACTTTTAATTATTAAATGAAGTTTATATTTAATTTCCTTAGTATTTACGTCAGCAAGTTTATTTTAAGGTAAAAAATAAGAATATAAAAATTGTATGTAATGCGAATGATATTTATGCTTTATACATATAAATGTGAGCGATAAAACTATACGTGACTGTTATTAAAATTAAGAGGAGGGAATTTGGTTGTGTGTTTGCTCTTAAAGAAGAAAATATAGTAGGGTAGTCAAGCTCTACCCTAACACCTAATGCGTAGTTAAATAATATAAGGTTACTTCACGTTAAGGTTAACGTAAGCTAAATACACGTTTAACAATAAAAGTTACTTCCCAGCTAATAACGGTAATAATAATAAAAATAATAAATTTGATACAGTCTAAATTTTATTGCCGCTAATTTGGAACATTTATTTGTATTTTATGACTGTTGTGAAATGCGCTTATCTTGGAGTTATATAGGTTTACGATTAAATTCATTTAATCGTAAGCCTATATTCTAATAATAATATTTTATTGATATATATATATATCAATAATAAGTAATTCTTATTATTGATTTAAATAACAGCCGGACTGATTCTATCGGCTAAATATTCTCTCAAATTTTCTCTTTTCTACCGCACTGTGAGGAATCCAGTCGAACACTTCTAGTGCTGTTTTCAATCAGCTTATAGAGTGAATAAACAAGCTGGCCTTTGTGCGAGTGAGTTCGTCGTGATTCTACTTAGTAATATTCCTTTCATCAGTGCCTATAAACAACACTGTAATCGTTGCTCACATATATTCACCGTATAGTTACTTTGTCGTATAGCGTCAGTGTAATCAAGAGTTTGTATATCATTATGTCTTCGGGTTCCATTAAAACTCTTGATTTTTTCATAAGATCACTCGTGTTCAATTTTTGTGTTTCTGTTTACCCTAATGTTATTTAAAGTTAATGTAATGCAATTTTTTTTACGTTTACTGGAACTTTAGTGTAGTGTATTCTTAGATTTGTTCTTTACGACTCGAGTTATACCATTATTTTCGCACTATGTCTGATACCGATTCGACCGATTACAGTGCACGAGTACTGAATCCCCTCCAAAAAAAGGCCGCGAAAAAGCCCGTAAGACGTACAGAAAACCACATAGTTTTAAACGCTTACAAAAGCGAATTACAGAGTAATCCAACAGCGTTATTTCGGATGTCGTTAATAAAGCGCTAACATAAATGGAAGTTGTGCCGTTTCAGTTTGCAATCTGATTCGCTAGTATGAATCTACAAATGAAATAGGGTTTCCTAAAAAACACAAAACCCCCGCAGATCAGTTGAAGAAAAAGTTACAATTTCGATAAAAACGCGATCGTAAAAACGTACACGTATATTTTTATTTATTCAGAAATCGTTTAGCGATGAGTTACTTCCTCTGGAAGGTAATTCGGGTTTTGTCTTAGACAACGCCCCTTATCATTCATGTAAAAAGGAAAGAATTCCAGCCGCGTCTTGGAAAAAGAATGATATCAAAACGAGGCTTAATTCAAAAGGAGTGATTTTTGAAAAGGATGAACTTAAGGTCCGATTATGGTAGAGGGTTTTGCATATTAAAAATAATTTTAAGGCGTATAATATCGACGAGTTAACAAGATCCAGCGGAAGAACCGCGCTTTGATTAATTCCCTATCGTTGTGTACTCGACCCGATCGAGTTAATTCGGGAACAAATAAAAGTTACATAGCGTCAGAAAATACTGCTTCGATGTTAAAAATTTACGTTTAAAAGCCATCGATATAACGGGCCATCAGGAATGGAAAAAGCGTATAAAATATGTAAGGGATACTGTTGAACAAAAGTTTTGGGAATCGAATAATATAATAGAAAAAAAAATCGAGCCTCGCGTTGTATCTCTTAATATTGACATCATTACGGATTTCTCGAAGTCTTAATTTATTTAAATTTAGAGTGTATATAATTTTTGTAAAATATAATAGCGCGTGGTTACTGAATATTAACGTCGCGTAGTTTATTTTATATGCATCAGGATTTACAGGAGATGCTTGTGAATCGGCTACCTGAACCCGCGCAGTTTTCGTTAAGAAAATCGCTTACGTGTTTTAATATTAAAATTCATTTAATACGATACGTAAGGAAAAACAATTCGTTTAGTATAGAGGGTTATAAGTGTTTTACATAAGGTTACGCCATAAAAATTGATTTTACTTAAATGTTTCATAGAGTATAAATGTAAAAATGTTCTAAAGAAAGAATTATTGACCGAAAAATGTATATTATCGGTTACGAAGGTTTTTCTATTTTCTTTGAACAATATTTATTACTTTTCCAGGTTTTAACTTGTACTGTACAGTATTTGGAAAATGTACAGTATTATGGAAAAATTCCAAATTTTTCCACAAAACCTGGAAAAATACGTATTTTTTTCTTTTTGTTGTTTCTGGATTCAAGGTCGTATTCTTGTTCTACTTAGATGATTTTATTTGAACACGTATTTATGTGCACGTTGAATGAGTTGCGCAAAATTCAGGGGATTAAAAATTTTTTAATAAGTATAGCTTAAAAATTCAGCGACAAGGTAATAAGTTTCTTGTAAAAGAAAAAAAAATTGAATTGTATTTTAAACAAATTGGTGACAAAGTTCTTTCAAACGGTTCGGCAATTTATTAAAAATGGGAACGGAAAATAAGGTCCTTATTCGTAAGCCGAAATATTGTGTTGAGTTCCGTTAACTCAAAAAGTTCCATTGTTTGGTTCGATAGAGGTGAATATTGTAACTTATTTATTTATTTTTTTTTTTTTTTTAAGACTAAGTGACTATTTTTTTACCGAAAAGATTCTACACAAGAATAAATTAATATTTTTAATTTTCTTAAAATTGGTAAAAACGATTCATACTCATAGGCGCTAAAGAACGATCCGAAGTCCATTTTTATAATTTGAATACCGGTTATGACTATTAAAGGGAGCCCGAAGAGATGATGTGCTTCAGATGGGAGTATACTAAACTCTTCTACATGTGCTATAAAAAAAGGTCTTTTAATCTAACTTTAATTAAATCGATTGGAAAATCTTTTTTGGACGATATGTAATTTATTAAAAATAAAACCTAAGAATTATAAAGTTCTTTTCGGTAAACAAAACAACTGTGTCGATTTAAACGAAAATACTCTGATTAAAGTTTGAGACAAGTGAATGTTTTATTAATAACAATAACTAGAAATTTTTTAGTTAAACAATTATTACATTTTCGTAAATATAAACGAAACGAAAGAATTTTTTATTTACTAAAGATTAGTATATATTAATACTTAGCGGAACCAAAAAAAAATCACTTATAATCGTATTAGTACGTAGGGAAACCAAAAAAAGTAGTTCGTATAGCAATTTTTGTTTTCTGTGGATTCTTCCTGATTTTTTTCAAATAGAAATTACGTCTTCTGTAGGAAGTTTACACGTTTAACGGAAGTAAGATTCTTCCGTTAAATATAACGGAATTAAGTAAAAAATTAACCATTTAAAAAAATAAAATTATGTACTTTGATTCGTGAAAACAAATTTTAATCGAAGAATAAATTTTTAAAACAAGTCGGTATAATGACGACCGTGTCACAGTCTAATGTTTTAGTTCTGTTTAAAGTAATTGTGTTCAAAGGCTACAGTATAGAGGAATAGAGGTCATTATTAAGGCTATATTATTATTGTTCTGGTATCCAATTAATGAACGACTACAGAATATCTAAATCAAAAGGCAAACGTTCGGGAAACAGAGCCTAGAAACGGGGGAAAGGGTAGCGAAGGTCCTAAAACTTTACTTAACAGTGTTAATGAAGAACGTCGATGTCGGAAGTTTAAAGCTGTATCGAACGGCGGTCGGTAACATTTAACTGTAAAATTTTAAATCGTTATCGACAGTCGTTTAATAACTTATTTCAGATCGTTCGCTAAAAACATAGAAACGGAGTTAAATAGGCATCGCAAAACCGAATAATCTTAATGGTACCGCAACGAAAATAAAATTTAGAAAAGATATACAAATTTAACTTTTATAATTAATAATTGTATTATATTACAACCGATTGAAAAATCAGTTTAGCTATCGACAAGATATACATTTTTTTAATGTATTTTAATACACAGAAAAAGAAATTACCGTAGATCGGATTTACCCTTCCACCCGCTAGATTACAATGGATGTACAAAGTGGCCCGTGAAAAAACGGACCCGTGAACGTCAGGAGTGCATTCTAGAGACAAGACTTCATATAAACAAAGTTTCAAAAGTAATTTGTCTTCGGGTTAAAATTAATAAAAAATATTCCACTGATTTTTTTCCGCTTCAAATATAGTAACTAGCACCCCCACGTCGTGGCTTCGCCCGCGCTGTTTGGTTATGTGGGTTTCCCGTCCCGGTCAGGGGATATTTAACCGGTCAAAGGTTCGTTCCACCCGCCCTTCCCAATTAGCCGGAGGGCTCTACCCCTTGGATCTCGGAGCAAAGTGAGCTCTTCCCGTCTGTCTAGCTAGGAGGCTTTGCCCCCTGGACGCCCTGTGTTCATTAAATTCACGTCTCTTAGAAAAATAATGATAAATAAAAATTAAAGCCTGTTCAATTTATAAAAAGTCCCGGGGTATTTTAATTTCTTCGGAACAACAGTTTGATCGGTTCAGAACCCGAAACTTTGAGCGACATAAGAATGTGGGTTTGAAAACGGTCAGCCTCCACCTTAAAATTAATATTTATAACAGGTTACCCGCAAAACTCGTTATAACGGGTAAAAATGTATTTTGCCCGGTTCTTGCGGACAATAACTAGAAATTGTTTTTTAATATTTACGAAAAAAATACATACACCAAAAATCAAGTTGATATCTTCATTTGTTACCGAGAAGTTAAAAATTATAAATTTCATTGTTACTCCATTTTAACCATTTAAACTCGGAATTTTAGAAAATCCTTTCTTCGTGTGCACTTACTCCGTAAGAACATGCATACAAATTTTCATCAATTTATCTTCGGTAATTTTTGCTGGGCGTTGATGAATCAGTCAGTCTATCAATAGGACGAGTTGCTTTATAGGTACAAATGATATACCAAAATTCTTGACACGATATACAGATTACAGAACAAAATAAGAAATTTCGTAGGATTTTCTCAAACCAGTTTTCCAGCTGCTGCCGAAAGTGTGTGTGTGTGCGTGCGGGCGCGTAATATACTCCTAATGTAAGTGTAAATTTACCGGTAAACATGCAGTCTTGAACGGACTTAGATCGATCACTCCTGAGACGTGTGGTTAATTGAAACCTAGTTACCAAAGAACATCGGTATCCACAGTTTAGCATTCAAAGCCGTATAAAAGCATTTACCTTTACAAGGTTTCGAACTCTCGATTTCGATAGTGACGGGTATGAACGTGGATGTATAAAGTGACAAACATGAGCTATTTCATCGACGCGTTCAAACATGAAGTTCTAACTTGATCTGTACGTCCTCCTCGTAATTTGGTCTGCTTGCATAACATTCGCTGTGAGAGCGTCATGTTCCAACGTTCATTAGATACATTTGAACACGTCGTGCTCTCAGCAGTATATTAAAGGCGTAAGGGTTTGCAGAAGGTAAGTTTAATTTCGAATGCTAAGCGTGCGTCTGGTGCATTTAAGTTTTAAGTTTTTAAAAGTGTAATTTATCGAAAATAATAATAACTGAGGTTCCGGTTTTTTAGTGTGCGGTCAAACGGTGTAACTGTTTTTTACATCCTTGTACGGAGTAAAAGAAGTATTGGGATCGCGAAAAATTTCGGTTTTCAGATTTCAACGGAAATATCCATTATGACTAGTTTCGGCGTGACGCCTGTACGTACGTAAGTCGTATAACTCAAAAACGATTAGCCGTAGTATGTTGAAATTTTGAACTTACAACTATTGTAACATCTAGTTGTGCACTTCCCCTTTTGATCGCAATTTACTGAACCAAAAGCGTCCAAAAAAGCCCAAAACCAAAAACAAATTTGGAATTTGGACTTTTTCTTAACTGCAGTAATAAGCCCTCACTGAGAGCTTTTCAACGATATATCATAAGGGATACTTATTTTCATCGGTTCCAGAATTATAGCCAAAAGAAATTTTAATTAATGAAATATTTGGATCTTACAAGGGAAGGCACATCGGTACGAATCGGATTTTAACAACATTTGTATAACGTTATTTTAATTTAAATATATTTATTAATAATTGACCCGTGATTGTCAAAAACAATTTACAATAAATAATTATTTAATAATAACAATAAAAAAAATATATTAAAAATAACTGAATTTTATGTACTTTTAAAAACGTATATATGTAATTAATTTGGTGAAACATCTGATTGTTTAATATTAATTGAAAATTACAATTTAGAATAGTAAATTATATTTAATTATTCTGGAATTTCTGTTTAATTTTATCTCCATTAATGTTAATTACAGTGACTGAAAAATAGACCCTCACAAGAACAACATATACGCTGAGTAATACATGCCCGATCTTTAATAAATTGCAACAACTTGTCTTTTAGTTCATTACTCCTCTGATATCGTCGGACAATATTCTCTCTAAGTCGAAGCTGAAAATCATTTCGGTTATTTGTTTTTTGTTGCCGATCGTTTAATCGCTCTTTGGTTTGATATAATTCTTCTGGTCTTAATTTGCGTATACGTTCTCTAGTTTTCAATTTTTTTCCATTTATATTCATCATCCTCTCTTAATCGTTTTATTCTTTCTTTGGTTTTAACGTTTTCTTTCTGTTTATACTTATCATCTTCTCTTAATTTTTTTATTCTCCCCTTGTTCTTAACATTTTCTCCCTCTTCATTATCATCTTCATGTTTTTTTGAGATATATTCTTCATGTTATCTTTCTTTTTCTGTATGATTGCTTATTTTTAATTTTTATTATTCACCAAATAATCCAATAATAAAAACTGAATATTTAACACCGTAAGATCTAAATTAACATTTGGAACGAGCATACAGGAATTCACTAAACGGAATAGTTTAATTATTATTATCGTTTCCGCGAATCTGTTAATTTGATAGTCGATGGTTGTAAGTTATTGTAGGCGGTCGCGGTCGGAAAAGGCTGTACGAAGGCGACGGTAGGTTGTGTAAATACACCGATGGAAATATATACCGAGGAATTTGCATCGGTGACATCCTGACTGAGGCCACACTGATTACTGTGTTGCGGATAACACAACACAATCGACCATCAGAGCTAAGAACGATGGAGTGGTGTGCCGACCGAGATCGTCACAAGGCGGGTATCTTCCCCTACGACGGTCAGGATGTTATCATTAATTAACGTTCATTTTTGTAAAACGGTTTACTAAAGTCGAAATTTTACTTTAACTGTTAGTAAAGTTGAAAAAAATTCAGCTCTAAAGATAGAAGTCGATAAATGTGAGAATTATCTTCGATAATGTCTTGCGTAAAGAAGGTAAACGATAGATATCGATTTTTGTATTAATATTTTTTTTTTTTATATTTATTTTTAGTTTCTTAAAAATATTTTACTGTACTAAACGATATACTCGTATAACTCGGCGGTTGACGTAGCCGTATTAATGTATCGTAAAAAGAAATCTTAGAAACAAATTTAATTATACTATTAAAAATATCAGTTTTTTCAAAATAAAATGATTAAAGATACAATTACGTGTCGTTTCCGTTTCCTTTTTGTTGCCGTGATGATAGAAAAATACTTTTAAAAATGTTTTGGAAAAGTGAAATTTAAGATTATATATTAAGGCGATAAAAAAGATCTATTTTTTTATATGAGACCACGAGTCGGGAAGAAGGATAAGATTTTCATGCAGAAATCCTAGAAGTAACTGTAGAAAACTACCTTGAAAACGATCTATAAAAGTAGATCGTTTCAGAGGTAAAGGGATTTGTTCGACTTAATTATTCTATATTTAACCGTTGAAATGCTACTTTAAGATTTTTCGTACTTCATTTATCGCTGAATATATTCATACATATGTACATAAAAGGCTTAAGTTTCACGTTCAAATGTTAAGAGGTCGTTTAGTTTTCGCTTAAATATTTGTAAATTTACTGACAAATATTCATTAAATTTTAATAGACACGCGCGCGCAAAAAAACACACACACATCACACAAACATAATATACATGATACGGTTGTAGGTGCCGTGATTAAATATTGCTAACGTTTTCATGATCACTCGTTATCATGAACGTGGTATTAATAGCGGCGTGCGTGCCGGATAAAAATCGTGCATCCATCTCATGTAGGTCGGGGGACATCGTATTCGATTACGTACGAGAAGTCAAAGAGCCATCACGATAAGTGTCATAACATACTTCAATAATTACATTTGGCGTGGGACTAATCGATTAACACGATACTGAATGAGTATTAACAAACTTAATTGTTATCAGGCACACGGTAAAAATTAAAAAAAAAAAATAATGGTGTAATAGATAAATTCTGTCCGATTTATAGAAAATTAAATGTTTAATCTGTTTACCGCTCTAAACTTTATTCTAAGTTAAAACTCCGCCTTGTAGTTAAAACGAGCACTTAATGCGTTACGTTTTGCAACAAAAAGGTTAATTTACACTATCTTCCCCCGTCTTTTTCTTACGGCTATGATGCGAATAAAGCACTGAAGGTACAGAGCGTTCGAAAAATAACATACACCTGTCATTCTCAGTATAACAACACGTAACATCGACTTACCGTACAGTAGTTGTTGATGAACATCCGGACATATCTACGCGCGTTTCTTCTTATTTTCGACGACTCTCACAAGTTTTTTAGGCGGAATGTTCTTGGCGAAATCACGAATAGCAGTCCGAAGTTTCTGGAGGCTGTAAGATTTCCTCGGTAAATATTACTTTTTGTATAACCCCAAGAGTAAACATCCGGTAAGCTTAAGTCTGGAGAAGCCCTCAAGCCCTTAGAAACGATTCGATCTCCGAAAACCTCTTATAGTAACTTCATAGACTGCTTGGCTGTATGAGCGGTTCTACCGTCTTGTTGAATCCAGGCAATAAATAATTTTTTCTTGCGTTAGCTCTCCGAGGACCGGTGAATGATTTCACAATAACGAGTTGAATTTATTGTTTCCGGGCAGAAAATTTTACTCCTTAATATCGGGATCTAAACCCAGCTTTCCGGTCGTACAGAAGAATTTCACGTACGTCATGCGGGAAGTCGGCAGACTATAAACTTAAGTTGCGCGTGTGCACATAGCCTGATAAATGAAACCGTACGATGTCTCAGCGGTACAGAAAACATAATCCGACTATCGTCAGTATTGTACGCTAGAAAATGTTGAAACCGTTGGCATTACTGAATTCGCTTTCCGTAGCCTGCAGCCAATAACTTTAGAACTGCTTCCGATTTATACTATGAGATTAGATTGAACTTCTTACGAACTGCCTTGTTTGAAGTTGCAATACGATGTTTTACTAAAACTATATATGGACTTTCGCGTGAACTTATCGGGACTACGTTGCATAGCAGCTCATCTCTCTTGTAATTGTTCGAGTGCTGATGGCCTACCGCCTCCCACATAATGCTTTACCGATTCCTTCCCCCTACATTTTTCGATTACCGCTGTTACACTATGTCGATTAGGAATCGGTATACCTAAAAATCTAACGGAAAACTGGTCTTTCACTGTTTGCGTATACTCACCGTACTCGCTCACGGAAGACGTATTCAACGAGAGATATTTCCTGTTACCAAGTGTTACCTTCGGAACAGAAAATATATTCTGAGCGTACACCGAAAGACACGGTCTAAATCCTTCAAAGGCGACGTATACACAACGAACAACAAAGAAACAGAATCACCTTCTCGCCCCAGGGTCACCGATCCGACAGGCTCGCGGAAGCAAATTGTACACAACGGAAGGTTTGCAGAAAACATTAATCGCAGGGCACGTAATACGATCCTTCAATATGTAATCCTGTTTGTATTAGTGTGCAGTAACTTTGTAGCATCGGTAAGACTTGTTTTATTCGAAAGAACGTTACAACTACTTTCTATGATTAACGGAACGGGGATTCGAACCCAGGACCTCCGGATGAAAGGCCGACAAGCTAGTATGTTTTGACTAATTTTACTGTAGATTTAATCGTTAAATATATATCCTGACCCCGAAGGGAAGACACCCTCCATGGCGGTTATGGTCGCCACTCCACCCTCTCCGTACTTAACTTAGCCTTTAGGG
Source organism: Lycorma delicatula (assembly GCF_047948215.1). NCBI lineage: Eukaryota > Metazoa > Arthropoda > Insecta > Hemiptera > Fulgoridae > Lycorma > Lycorma delicatula. The sequence continues at coordinate 128,688,402 of NC_134463.1, read as the reverse complement.
GCTTTACCAGAGGTCGTCTTCAATACTTCATCAACAGACATCTGTCAGTCTAAAATGCCTCAGTCAGGATGCCACCGATGGAAATACCACGAATGACATGGGTCATTCGACGAATTCAATGGTCTTAAGCAAGACCGTAACGATTGAACTACCCGAAAACGGTAAAAAGGTGAGCTCAACACGAACACCGAACGAGAATCTACAAAAAAAAACCAAAACAAAAACACAAAGAAAATAGAAAATTTGAAGAACACTAAAACAAACACAAAACTAACTCGAACAAAACAAAGCAAAAACAAAATCTTTAAACATATACAAAACCAAAACAGAATCAACAAGAACATAAACCAAAACATAAAAGAAAATACCGAACCTGAAAAACACTTAAAATCTAAAACTAACCCAAACAAAACAAAAATCCAACTATAAACGTTAATAGACGAAAACAGAAACGGTAAAAACATAAAGGGAAAACTTAACGCAAATTATAAACATATACATAATCTAAATTTAAACACCAAAACAAAAGTTAACCGAAAAGAAATTCACAAACTAACCACCAAAACACGGGGGAGGCGGTGACATTGGACGTATTGTCCATTCGGCCGGCCTACGGGGAGACAAAGCTGGTCACGATGGCAGTGCCGCCCATCCTTGCCAACAGGTTGTTGGCTGACAGCCGAATTCGAATAGGATGGGTAGTCTGTAGGGTGGTGAGGCGCACCGTAACAGATCGTTGCTTTCGCTGTTGGTGTTCGGATCACAAAGCCAAGTCTTACGGTGGCCCGGATCGCAGCGGTGTCTGTTTCAACCGCGGAGAGGCCGTTCACGTGCGGAAGGAATGTCGGCGAGAGCCTCGATGTCCTTCGTGCAACAGGCATGGGCACGCACCCAGGGGGAGGGGCTACAAAGCTTCTCCTTCACGGTAAAGGCGTGGTGCCTACGAGGGACAGCTCCATCTGTGAGGGGGGAGGCTCCGGCGTCCTACAATCGATGAACGGGCGTAGACTTCATTGAAGCGGTTCGACAAGTATTTCCTGGACATGTCATTTTACAATTCGGCGATGTTTCTAGGGCCCCTCGCTCTCCCGGTCTATCGATTTGTGATTTCTTTTTGTGGCACTGCCTGAAATCAAGAGTGTACGGAACAAGCCACAAACAATCGAAGAATTGAGAATTTCCATTCTTCGAGAAATTGAAGCTATGTCGAATGAAATGTTGGAGAAAGCCGTGCTGAGCTTTGAGGAGAGGCTCCGAAATTGCGTCCGACAAGAAGGATGTCATCGTACTGACATTCTTTTCCAAACCGAATTAAGGTATGTCGATTTCAAAAGTGTAATAAAAGTATTCCAGCGACATAGAATGTCCCCCGCACGTTTGTACGCAGGATATTCGTCCGATCTGCAGTCATGCTCGGCCGGTTTCCCAACACGGGAACAGTTAAGGAACACGGGCAACCCCCGATTCCTCTTCGTCGAACAATCTTTGGCATGGTGTTTTCCACAAAACGAGCAGTGCTCTTTTTCCTCACAAGATTTAGCCACGTGTTTCAACCCAAAACATCGAAAACAGCGACTCACCTTAACGTAATCTTTTATCCTTATACTTTTATTTATAGTCGCATCAACAATTAAAGTCATTAACAACTTATCAGTGTAATGTATTGTACTGGTAAATCTGTAGTCTTGAACAAACTCAGGTCGACTACTCCTGAGGCGTGTGATTAATTGGAACCCAAACACCAAAGAACATCGATATCCATGATTTAGTATTCAAATCCGAATAAAGGTAACCTTTATTAGGATTTGAACCTGAGAACTTCGACTTCGAATTCGGCTGATTTACGATGACGAGTTTACCGCTAGACCAACCCGGTGGGTTAATCTTTTACTCTGCAAGATGTGAAGTCCACAAAAACACGATCTTTCTCTATAAAGATCCTACGTAACTTTCTGTCACACTCGATAGTGTAGTGAACTTCTCCGCTATCCGTTCTGCCAGTTCGAAATATGACCTTAAAAAGTTATTAAATTCGTCAGACGTATATTTTGTGTTCTGGAACCAAACGGCATTCACGAAGCCTGCTTCGCCCAGTTCTTCGCGGCACGTCATATATAATCATACGAAGCCTAGGGAGCTTAACAACAACCATTTTGATGCTGTACTGATTTACCCCTTCATTTCGTCGAATATTGCTCTCAGTCTCACTAGCGTTCGCTACAATTCTTATACCCTTGGGATTTTCCTTAACGCTAATAATTCATAGCGCCTGCTTTGAAGCCTCTAGCTTTTTGATAATCTCGCCTTTAAATGCTTCAGAGGTAACACCAGATGGCTTATCGATCAGCAATTGCGGAAAATGCTGCTAATGCGTATGACCTACGCTTCGAAATGGTTCCGCATGAGATGTATTCACTGGACTTGGCTCCCATCGATTACTCCCTTTTTCCAAATCTAAAGAAATGGCTCACTAGACGAAAATTCACTTCAAACAATGAGGTCAAAGCTGAGACGACCGCTCATTTTGCAGAAATGGACAAATCACATTATACTTAGGGTATTAAAAAGTTGAAAATCGTTGATATATATATATATATATATATATATATTCTAATGAACTTACAAACACCGCAATTTTTACAATTACTTAACAATATTATGTCTATGTCACCTTTTTATCACAAGCACAGGTCACAGTGGGTCAGCCATTCCAATGCTTCAGGGGTAAGATCATGGATGTCTTGTAGCGAGCCTCTAAAAGATGCATATTTGGACAAACCAGGGCCAGGTGGGCGATCGTTTGCTCTTCACATCGATCGCATCGTGCGCTTTATGCAGCTCCCCATTGGGTCAGGCTCTTATTACAGATACCATGACTTGTGCGAATCCTGTTGATGTAAATGTATCTAATTGCAAGATGACTGTTAAAAAATTAAAATAAAGATTTCCGGAAAATTTTGTTCTCTGTCAGACCGAGAACTTTCCCAATACCCCTTTGGTGCATCGATGTATCTAACTCGGCTATAATTCTTTCATTTAATCGTATTTCGTAAACCCATTGACCAAAAAAAGTTCGAATTTTTATTATTTATATATTCCAGCTTCGGTCTAATTTTCGACCCCATCGGATAAGAAAGCGTAAACGGTACCTGTATGTTTTCTTTTAGTAAATTTTTAATTTTTTTTTAACCGTTTTAAATTATATTTCATCAAATCGGAACTGATTTGTTGAAGTAAATAATCTCCTCTACGAAGTAAATAAATGTTTAAACGCCCCCAAAAAAGACAAAGGGATAAACGGGATAGTGGAGTACGAATCAATACTTAAAAATATCAATTTAATTTTCAAGATTGGAAATCCAACGGTATCTAATATTAATGTAGACGATACAGGATTTTTTTTAAAAAAGGAATTCACGGGACCCGACTTACAATTTAACAAATCTTTCAACGTTTATTAATTTCGACTTGTAGCTGTTATAAAAAGTGTATATGAGCGGAAGGTCCTAGATCAAGGAAGTCAACGGGACCCAACCCATTTTACTAAGAATTTAGATTTTTTCTCAGTAATATTTCTCAATCACTGGATAATTTTTAAGGTAAAAACTTCGTTTGATCAAGGAGATAAAATTGGACCCAAATTTGTTTTACTGAACATATATAATTTTTTGCAGTAATACAACTAAATGTTTGATACCAAAGTCATTAACATTAAAAAACTCTACGGCGTATTTGAAATAAAAATCTGTCAAGGGCAATGCCGGAAAAGTAATGCAAACGATCGCCAGCTTTTTTTTTATCGCTGTTAACAATTATAAATTTATATAATTAACAATAATATTAAAATTTTAATAATAAAATTGATGTTGGTCTCCGTTTGACTTAGTATCTCAGGTACGGTTTAACCTGAAGTCATGAAATTAGATATAAGCAATTGATATATTAAAAAAAAGCTGGGATATTTCTGATGCACGCCTTACATACACGTAACTTAATTTGAAATGTTTATCAATTTATTTAAATATAATATTTTTTTGTGTATTTAAATAAATAATTCTAACTAAAGCGCGCGCGCATACCGTATTGGCGCGGGTGTGGCGGTACTAGCGGCAGCGGTCGAAACTAACTAAACTAATGCAATCTCACAATTTGCAGAGAACAAATTTCGCTTGTTCGATCGGCAGACCGGTGTACAAGAGAGGCTTAACGCACCAGGTGTCAAGTCGACCGGACGATCGAGTTCGAGACTCTTTTTTACACTTTAAATATTATTCATTTATTTAATTCTACCGCTCACCTGTGACGACAAAACATAGCAGACGGCTGACTACAACATCATTTTTCGTGATGGGGCGCGCTTTTGCAGATTATTTTTTGCAAATATTGTTATTTTTTAGTCGTTAACAAATGCGCCTAAGAAAAATATGACCTTAATTAGGCGAAAGATCGAAATGCTGAAGGGGCCTTGCTCTACAGCCTCACCCCCTGGATCTTTATGTTAAAAATTTAACGACGTCAATGCCCCATATACATAGGTAATCTGACCAAGTTTAGTCAAAATCGGTTCAGTAGTACTGGAAATATAAGGTATTTTAGAGGCCAACACCGAACACACACACACACACACACACACACACACACACACACACACACACACACACACACACACACACACACACACACACACACACACACACGATATACGAACATTAACATCTGGAAAATTTCCATCAGATTTTTAGTTTTTTGGTTTACTTAGGTGTCAAAACGGACGCAAGGGACACCCCTTGTTGACTGAAATGGCTGCATCCCTGGACTTAGTGTGTATTAATGAGGGGAACACTTTTACCTACCGCAGAGGCACCTTTGGATCGACCATTGATGTTACCTTTGCCACCCGCACCCTCGCGGAGAGGATTGGTGACTGGCATCAGAGGATTTTACTGGAAGTAACCAGGCGATATGTATGACCGTGGAGGACGATAGACAGAGTGCACCTGGACGGCCCCTGATACATGGCTGGAGTGTAAGGAGAATTGATCCTCATGCATTTACTGAGGGAGTTACTTTCATAATGTTACTGAGGTTACCGTCGCGGAAGAGAAAGTTCGCTGTTTGATGGAGGCCTGCGATGATCTCCTCCCCCGAAGGTACATCAGGAGGGGACGCCCTTCGATTTACTGGTGGACTGAGAAGATCGCGCAAAAGCGGAAACAATGTCTGAGAGCCAGACGGGAGGCTCAGAGAGCGTACTACAACTCTGCCAGAGGATACTGCACAGATAGGTACAACGAGTATCGGAGAGAGCTCTGGAAACTTATAAAGAACTCTAAAAGGGCTTGTTGGCGGAAATTAATCTAGAAGATAGAGAATGACCCGTGGGGTAGGCCTTATAAAATCCTAGTTAAAAGTGTCCTTAAACCGAGAGATAGTGCTGCCGCAGAAGTCGAGGAGATACACGTTATAATTAATGGTTTATTCCCCCATAGAGAAGGGGTATTTTTGGATGTAGATGAGGTAGAAAGTCCTCTGCCGTTTACTAAACAGAAACTTGTTCAGGCAGTGGAACGCCTACCGCGTGATAAGTCCCCAAGCCAGGATGCCTTTCCAAATTTAGTGGTCAAGCTGGCAATTGTGGCACATGCAGATGTTTTCCTACAGACATATAATGCCTGTTTGGAAAAGGGGCTCTTCCCTGAACTTTGGAAAAGACAACGACTTGTCCTAGTACTGAAGCCTGGCACAATCCGGCTCTCCCGTTTTCCTTTGGCCCCCTAGCGATGATTGATGAGATGGGAAAGGTCATGAAGCGAATGATATAGCAGCGATTGGTCCGAATAATTGAGGATTCTGGTGGCTTTTCGATGAGGTAATTTGGCTTCCGAGCCTGAAAGTCTGCATTGGACGCGATGGTTGAGGTGACGGATGCGGCCCGTACTATCGTTGCTGAAGGGAAGAAGTGCGCGATGGTGGCGTTAGATGTTAGGAACGCGTTTAATTGCGTTTCTCACACCGCCATCGCCTCAGCATTGGTAAACCTTCAGGTCCCTAGTTATTTAATGAGGTGAAATTGTCATATCTGATGGATAGGAGGCTTATATACTCTACTGAGAATAACACTTTAGGTAAAAGTGTCGATCGAGGTGTCCGCAGGGATCGGTTCTTGGACCGACCCTGTGGAATGCTGCATATGATAGGGTACTGCGGATCTCCCTTCCTGAGGATGCCTCCATTTTTGGATATGCCGATGATGTCGCGCTAGTGGTTAATGCAGCCACTAAGAAGGATATTGCCGACAAAATTCGGACTTCATATCGAGCCGTTAGCGCCTGGATTGCTGGCGTAGCATTCGTACTAGCGCCAGAAAAGACAGAGATAGTCTTAATTACTACTAGGAAACGACGCCCAAACCTGATCGTTGAACTGGAGGGAAGGAGGATTGTGTCAAAGCCTGCTATCAGATATTTGTTATTATGGATTGACGCGCGGCTTAGATTTGGGACCCATATCTTGGAGGCCATAGAGAAAACAGAAAGAGTATTCCGTGCGGTTGGGGCTCTTCTCCCCAACGCAAGGGGACCTAGTGAGCAGAGGAGGGAGCTTCTGTCGAGCGTGACGTACTCCTCACTTTTTATGGTGCGGAGATTTGGGCTAGTGCGTTAAGATATGCCAGATACAAGGGAGTGTTAAACTCACTGTATCGGAAGTGTTGCCTGCGGATAACGTCTGCCTATCGGACGATATCTCGCGAGGCAATGGAGGTACTGGCGGGGGCAATGCCGGTTGATCTATTGACAGCCCTCAGAGTGAAACGGCGGAAACTAGGAGGTCGCCACCCCAGAAGAAAAGAAAAAATTTCAGGCGTATACCAGGGAACTGATGTGCGTGTGACAGGAGCGGTGGGACACAGGCCAGAAAGATCGGTGGACCCGCCGTCTGATTGGGAACATTCGAGCTTGGTGTGAGAGGAAACATGGCCAAATTTATTTCTTCCTTACGCAGTTTATGGCGGGACTCGGAGGTTACAGGGCATACATTTATAGGTTTGCCCTGGACCACTCGGACTGTTATCCGGTCTGTGATGACGAGAAGGAAATGGCGCAACATGTTTTCTTTTCTTGTGTGCGATATGAGGCTGCTGTATATTGGATGTACTGGACCGTGAGGATATGTTCACACCGGAGGAACTCCAGCGCATCATTCTAATGGGAGAACAGTAGTGGACGGCAATAGCAAGGATTCAATAAGTACATAATGGAAGAGCTAAGAGCTGCAGAAGAAGGCCGAAGGAGACGTCAGAGGGTGTCGGGGCGGACAGGCCCGCGGCCGAGCCCCTCGAGGGCCACCTGAGCGTTTGGGGATCGCCTTGGTGCGGTGAAGTCGTGGACACTCTGTTCCTGGTGCTCGATGGCGTTCTTGTTGCTACGGAAGACAGTTGCCACTCGGTAAGTACTGGGCTGGTAAGTTCTGTATTGTGAGTCTGTTTGTGTGTTTTTACTACTATTTTACTCTTGGGCTGGTTACTGTGGTTGCGTGTGTTATATTGTGTGAGTGTGTGTTACCATGAGTGTTTTCAGAATGGAAAAAATGTTCCTGTGTTACGTGTGTTTTTTCCTTGTTGTGATGTGTGAGTGATTTGTTACTCCTTGTGTTGGTGTTATCCTTGGTGTTGCATGAGTTGTGTTGCGTAACTGTGTGTTTGAATGTTTCAGTTGTAACTGCGGTGACCGATTGAATGTGCGGGCGTTCCCCCCTTCCTGAAGTAATGCTGCAAAGCGATTCCCAGGAGGGGTGGATGTTTAGTCGGTAGTGCGCAGGAACACATACCTACTTTAAAAGCTTCCGATTACAAAACTTTCCCTTCTAGAGCTATAGTTCTGCTATAGCGCTAGACGGGAAAAAATAAATAAAAAATAAATAAAAATTATAGATTTTTTTTTAGATAGCTAAATGAGAAATGGGAATATATTTAATTATTCCAGAAAAAAGCTGACATCAAAGTCTTTATACTTTCCTGGCATCGATTATTTATTAATGGAAAAATAATGATATATGAAAAATTTAAAAAAAATTCTAGATAGATGTTTTTTAAATCGATATTTTAACAGATAATTCAAGATTCGTGTAACAAAAATACAATAAATAAAGTAGTTTTTTTTTCAATTTTGGGGGAAGAGGAGAATTTGGAAGATGGAAAAATAAACAAGTACGCATGTATTGAGCATATAAAGCGGGGTTATGTTTGCACAATTTTGAGAAAATTGTTTCCTAAGAAACTACCTACCCATTCCCTGGAAATATTGACCCCAACCGTTTACCAACAAATTGCTCTATACACACGAATCTCTGTGTTAAATTTCATAAAGCTCAGTTTACCCAGTCAAAAGTTATTAAACTTCAAACACTCGAACACACGTATAAGTGAATTACCCCCGATTATGAATTACTACCCCCACTTTTTTTTGTTTTTTGGAATCCCTGGAAAAAAGGAACCCCTGTTCATGAAACTTGGAAAAATTAAAAAAATCCATGCCCCATTTTTTGACCGATTTCAATTGTTCCAGCATCGTTCTAGAGCTATGATGCTCGGAAAGTAATTAATAATTGCGATATAATTAAACCGTCTAAAGAATTCATACAAGGGTCGATGTTCAAAGGTGCTTTCCCCGAGGGTAGTGCTGTTCAGACTAAAGATGTCACTTTTAGGATCTGAATATCACCTTTATTTCAATAGGTTTGGAGTATTGATGTGCATCGATAAATCGAACGCACTGACGAACCTGATAAAACCACCCTATTATTTTATTGCGTAAACCCAGGCACGGGAAGCTTGTTTTCTTGAAGGTATCTGTACCATTTCTGGAAGTCACTCGTCCCTCACGTCATGTCTCCAGTAATAATTAATTGACCCTGAAACAAACAAATCTATTACCAAAAGTTTTACTCTAAATTCTAAAATAAATTTTATATGAAAATTATTACGAGGTCTGTATGAAATTTAGTTTGACTCCACTAAAAGTACATCTATAAATGAAATATTGCGCTCGTTTATTTTAAAATTTACGATTATATTTCACAATTAAAATATTAATTTGTATGTAAAATAAAGATAATTTAAAAAGAAATTTATCTGGATGTCGAACGTGAAAAAAGCATTAAACAATTATTTTATTACAACTATAAACGATTAGGAGAAATATATTATATTTTAGAAAGAGAGAGAAAGAGGCTAAGTTATATAAAAGCGTTTAAGAGGGTGAGCGAGAGAAAATGTTATTTTATTTCTATAATTGTTATTACTCCTCGTAAAATTTTACTATTTTACAGAGCAATTCAATTTAATATTTAAATGCCACAATAATTCTAACCTCTAAACATTTACAACTAGAATTCAAAATTTAAACAGATAATAACTATCTTTTGCATAGGGCTCTCATTAATTTAAAATAATTTATTGTTTGGTTAACGAAAAAACGCACCTGAACTTCAAAAAAAAATTATAATTTTTAATGAAAAAAAACATAATGTGTGCAAAATTAAACCCTGTCCTTTTTATACAGATCTATTAAGGTCCCTTTAAAAGATAAGAAATGGTCCAGGGAAAACATCTAAATTTTGTTTTTGTTGTATCTTCCAAGCTAATAATTGTATTTATTATTTTGTAAACATATTAAAATGTGGATTTTATCGGTACTTTCATTAAATTTCGTGACCGTGAGTGTTAAAAAATTATTACTATCCCGATATCATATCGTAATGAATTTTATAGAAGTAAGCAAGTAAAGAAGTAGTAACTTATAAACAATTCTAGGCGTTCGATCGTATCTCTTAATTTATAAACAGGTGTTGTCCCACGAAGAAACAGAAAAAATCTCAGGACGTGTTCTCCAAATAAAAATAAAGAAAAGAAAGTACAGATGGGCCCTGAGAGTTTCCTCAGGGACAGCTTCGTCTCTGACGAAGGAAATGATTATGCGTAATGTAAGAATACAGCAAGAAAAACTAGTAGCTTCTCTCGCTCCAAGCCCGATCCTTAGCCTGCGATAGATGCCCCTGTTAAGCCGAGAAACTCGGCGAAAGGATGGATAACCGACCCTAGCGGAGGGCTGCAACTAAAGGGTAATGAACATCGGACCGCCTCAGGAAGTAGGTAAGCTAAAGCAATCGCTAGGGTTCCCTAAGCAGTTAGGGTTCCCTATATGTACACCTTTTTACTTTCTCCTGTTTAGCCTCCGGGAATCACCGTTCAGGTGTTACTTCAGAGGATGAATGAGGATGATATGTATGAGTGTAAATGAAGTGTAGTTTTGTACTGTTTCAGTTCGACCACTCTTGAGATGTGTGGTAGATAAAATAACTGATTTTACTAGGATTTGAACGCTGGAACTCTCGGCTCCCAAATCAGCTGAGTTGGGAAGACGCGTTTACCACTAGACCAACCCGGTGGGTTCCTATAGAACCAACCTGCACAAGTAGATGGCAGTCTCGTTATCAGGTTTGAATACCTTGGACAGTTCTCCAAGAATATGAACATTGCATAAGAATAAAAGAGCCGGTTTGAAATAAAAGGATTAATAACGGGAGACGGTTAGTAACTAAGATTTATGGAATGTCGTGAAATGTCAGAGGTTAACGGGTGAAGGAGATTGAATTAATAAGGGAATTAAGGATGAGAAGGATAAATTACCTCGCTGTAACTGAAACTAAAAAAAGGGACTACGCTGATTTACAGGACGATTATCTGTACGGTGGAGTACCCACAGTGGAGAGAGCTAGGAGTTGAGCGGGGCTGTTGGTGCACGGGGATGAGAAAAAAACAACATTAAGGGTTGGAACTTTGTGAATGATAGGATTATGAGTGTGCACGTAAGAGAAGGGACTTCATACATATGTTGATTTTTGTAGTGGCGTGTGCGCCTTGCGACGATTAATCTGCTCAAGTCAAGAATGATATTACGAGCGATTGCAATTTGCTGTTGGAGAGGTAATTCTAATGGGAGATCTTAATGACAGCTTGGGGTGTGATCAGATCTCAGGAATGCAGGTTTTGGGTAAATACGGAGAAAAATTTTAAATATTAGCGGGGAAAGATTGCAAAATTCTTATGCGAGTTAACAACTTCGTAATTGAAAATGCCGCAAAAAGTACACATCGTTGTTGTTATGAAAGAGCGGGAATTAACTGCTATGGTCATTAGCCAGGTGGAAATCGGTAATCGCGAATGAAAAGATGCCATGCATAACCGAAATTTGACCCGGGACCTCTGTATGAAAAGTATATCTTATAACGATAAACATCTTTATACAAGAGTGATATCTTCTCGTGGGGAGAGATCGATCATCATTCCCAGAAAATTGTTTAATGAAGTCAGAGATGCTAGCGTAATAAGGGTCAATTAGGAAGTTGGTGGTAGAGAGGGGCGTTGACTGGTGTGCGAGTTAAAGGAAAGTTTAAGATCGCAGAACGTGGGCGGCTATTGTAACCTCGATACCGTACGAGTATAACGAGAGATGACTTGAGTATGTAAGTACAAACATAGACGCCGAAACGTTTCGTTTTCGAGTTATAGCTTGTGGAAATATTTCACCATGGTTTCGGCCTCAAAGATAAAATTAAGTCGTTGGAACTTAAATTAAAAGATAAGTTTGATATTTTCATTTAAATTTTAATCTAAAAAAAATCAAATTTTTTAGATATTAATAATTTTTTAGAAATTTATTGTAAAAACAAAAAATTGTTGTTAGAAAACATAATACTTACTTTTGATGTAGAATTTAATTCTGAGAAAAATCTATTTAAGCAATGTCGACTGAATGTGAAGAAGAGTTTAAGAAATCTGACCTTTTTTGCTTGAAAACTGACAAGTCAGTTTGTTTTGATTTTTTGGCTTATTTTTATTTCTCGGGGGCATTTTTTGAGCCATTCCCTCATTATAATTTCCAGAGCGCAGTTGAATAGTAGCGGTGAGAGTCCATCGCCTTGGCGCAGTCCTGGTTTGTTCTCAAACGGTTCTGAGAGTTTGCCTCTGAATTTCACTTTTGACTTAGTTTGTGAGGGTCCGTTTTATTACGTTTATTAATTTGGTATGTAGTCCAAGGTGTCAGAATTTTTAGTAGTGATTCTTTATGGACGCAATCGTATGGTTTCTTGAAGTCTACATACGTTATCATTATGTCTCTGCTTCTTTTCTTGTCGTAATCCTTTAGTAGCTTGATACTCATGATCTGGTCCGGACAGCTTCTCCAGGGTCTGAAATCTGATTGGTATTCTCCTAGTTCTTTCTCGAGTTTTAAAACCGATCCCGTTGAGGATGATTCTTGTAAGAAGTTTGTATGTTGTGTCTAGGAATGAAATTTGCCTGTAGTTGTTAGGATTTGTTTTGTCCGCGTTTTTGTGTAGCGGGTGGATGAGTGTTGTCGTCCAGCGTTCTACTAATACTTTCATCCAGATGTTGACAAGCTGTTGACGAAGAGCGATTTTTTGTGGTCTTCTTGCACGTTTCCAGATCTTTATAAAGTCTGATCTTCTCCCGTCGCTTGGTAATCTGTCATCCCACCCGGTGCTTGGTAGACTTCTTTTATTGCGGGAGGATTGATATTTTCCGGTGGTGATGTTATCGGGGTGCCGGTGACAAAGTTTAGAAGTTTTGTCGGTTCTTCACAATTTAGGAGTTTGTTGAAATATTTAGATAGGATTTCCGCGTTGTTTTTATTGGTACGGGCCAGATTACGGTGTTCATCTTTCATTAGTAGGGTTGGAGGTTCACATTTTTGAAGGTATGATACTCTCTTGACTGCCTTTTGTTGAATTCTTCTGTTGATTTTAGTATGTCTTTATGGTGTTGTTTCTTTATTTTCCTTAGTGTTCGGGTGTTTCTTTTCTTCGTTTTACTAGATTTTTGAAGGATGTTTCTGATTTTTATTAATCTGACTTTTATTAATAACAAAAAAAATCTAATCGCGGCAGAAAAATACTTATTTTCACTTTAAACCGTCGAAAACAATTTATTAAATTCTCTAATATTTTATTTGTCTACTGACAATTTAACGAAATTATTGTACATCAAACCGAAGAAATTTTGTTTTTAACACCAATTTTCTGTATTTTACAATTTTTTTCGCAAAAATGAATAAATACATTTCTGGGACCTGTTTTAATCAACGTGTCAGATCAAAAACCAAATAAATATCGGTAAACTACATTTTATCCTTGGATAAGATATTTGGGCGAAATTTTAGGCAAACTGCAGTACATCTTGGAAACGAAGCCAGACCCATGTTTATATGAATTTATTTTTTATTTATTTGTAGAACATTTACATTATCCTAAATTATTTACATTTCTTCGAGAAACAGTGTGTGTGTGTGTAAGGAAACACTCGTTTTCCTTTTTTTATTTTTACGACATCGTTAACAATTGTCGATAACAAAAAGATTACAAATGGTAAAAGTCAATTTTGTTTAGATAGTGCATTTAATCACTGTTCACAGTTGAATATAAAGACGGATAACGTAATTTTAATAGGGGATACGATTTTGAATATTCTTGACAATAAATGAATTTCTTAGTATTTTATTCAATTAAATCATATATAAACAAGCCTACACGATTGCGAAGCAGTATCGATGGCGAAATGCAGTCGACCGGCTGCATCGACCATATTTTCTTTAAAAGTGGTTCCGTTGGGCAGAGTGATGTGATTGAGGCGATCCTGAAGACTGCTATCGCTGACCATTACTGTACTTCATTTCACATGAAACTTACAAACTTTGTAAAAGATAATATTGTCGATAAAATAAATTACGGTCAACTTAAATCTAGCTTAGATAAAGAAAACCGGAACGACGTACGCAATAATAGCACCGATATTATAGGTATATTAGTAACGTATTTTATTAATAAACTTGTGGACTGCTTAAATAAACATAAACAGATTATTAAAATGTCACATAAAAATAAACCGCTAAAATAATGGATCGCTCCGAGCACGGTAGCTGCTTTGAAAGAAAGAGATAAAATGCACCGTAAATTATTAAAACAAAAGTAAAAGATTATCATGAGAAATCTAGGAACGCATGAAACAAAATAATAACCGAAGCAAAAATTGATTTTTTTAATAAAATAAGTTCCAACTAAATATAAACAATATTAACAAAAAGCGGGAATGTACTAATGAAATTATAGATATGAAAAAACAAATTACACAACCGAAAATTGAACTAATAAATTATACTTTACAAATGTAGTAGAAAATTATGCAAATTCGATACTAAAAAATACATATAACTTAAATCTGCCTCTTTCGTTAACCCCACCCTCTATTAATTTTCTTTTTCTTAACCCGACCGATATTGGAATATTAAATGTGATAAAGAATTTAAAAAATTACTCGTTACCTGGAACCCTTAGCGCTTCTTCCTTAAAGAAATAAGTAACTACATAGTAAAACCGCTTGAACACATAATAAATAGATGTTTTATTGAAGGATATTTCCCTATTCAATCTAAAATAGCCAAAATAATCAGAAAACCGGAAAAATTACAGATCTACAAGACTGTTAAGTAACTTTTCCAAAATAATTGAAAATATATTAAAAATCCGAATAATAAAGTTTCGTGATTAATTTTATTCAAAAAAATCAGTACGATTTTCAAGCTGGAAAATCAGCAAAAGATGCGGTTTTATATTTAAATAGAATAATTAACAACGATTTTAATCAAAATAATAAAACGATAGCAATATTCTTCGATTTAGCTAAGGGATTTGACGCGATTCACACAGTGTCAATTTGACACATAAGAAAGAGCGGGGTAGTTTTCACAATTTTGAATTTTTATAAAACGGCCGAAGAGTATTGAGCTTTATACGATGGAATTACTGGTTATATAATATAAAATTCCAAAGTTTTAAGTCGATCAGATTTAGGGGTGGGCGGAATTCAACATTATTTCTAACAGCTTTTGCCTTTACAGAGTCATTCACGGGAACAGGATGTTTTTAAAATAATCATAAAAATTGAATATTTACTTTAAAAAAGTTTTATCGGTACTGAAATACTTGTTAAATCAAAGCATTTGTTACTTACTCGTGAACGAAAAATTATGTCCGGCAAGTGATGTCCATTTTGGGCAATACATTGTTGTAGCCTTTCACGGTAACCGGCCTCAATTCTTTGGAGCATGTCTACATCAATCTGGGTGACGTGATGACGAATTGCGATCTTTAGGTCCTCCAATGTACGGTATGGTTTATTGCCGTACACATGCGATTTCAGAAACCCCCACAGAAAAAAATCACAACTACTCAAGTCGGGGGACCGAGGGGGCCAAGGAATGTCGCCGAATCTGCAAACGGTCCGTCCCGGAAACAAGTTACGGAGAACAGCCATCGTTGCCCTCGCTGTGTGCGCTGTAGCTCCATCCTGCTGGAATAACGCATTTTGAAAATCGATTCCCCGGTTTCGTAACTCGGGGATGAAAAACGTATTCAACATCGCAATGTAACGATCGGCTGTTACAGTTACGGCAGCGTCATTTTCTTCAAAAAAATACGGTCCAATAACACCAACCTTTCCTATTGCACACCAGACAGTCACCTTTGGGCTATGAAGTGGTCTCTCCTGAAGCCGATGTGGGTTTCTTTCTGCCCGGTACCGGCAATTCTGTTTGTTGACGAAGCCATTCAGATGAAAACGGGCTTCGTCACTCATTAACGATAACAAATTTTCATTTTCTTAAAAAACGGTAAGCGTTTGTCGACAAAATTGTAATCGCTGCGTGAAATCTTGCTCGTTTAACTGCTGCACGACGGCTATCTTGTAAGGATGGAAATGCAGGTCTGTATGCAGAATTCGTCTTACCGTACTTGTGCTCATTTGAAGCGCTGCTGAATGCCTCTGAATAGAGCGGCGTGGACTTCTGACAACGGCTTCCCTTAGTCGTTCGATGTTCTCCGGAGTGCTAGCGGTTCGTCGGGGACCCTGTGGTTTTTTCTTCAATATTGAGTCGCTTGTTCGAAGGTTGTTTACCCGTCGCGATATTGTGTTACGAGAAGGGACGCTTGTATTACGATGGATTAAACTGACGGCGGAAATCTCGCTGAACAGCAGTTACGGATTCGTCATTTCGCACAAAACTGTCATACGCGTACAGGCGTCGGTCTAGCGTCCACGGCTCCATCTCAACGACTAAAATGTAAATCCTATGAACAAACGAAACGTCAGACACCAGCCACGTGCCCCTCCCACCACGAACGCCCGAGTACAACCCGTTTCAAAAACATCCGGTTCCCGTGAACGACTATATAAAAATTCAGTTCACGAAAAAAGTTGAAATTTGATCAAAAATATTATAGTTTACAAATACATCCTGACTTCATCCCGATTTTCGACTTCTTTCCCCTTTTCTTAATCTTTTTCCGCTAATTCGATCCGAATTATTTAAGTAAAGTTACTCCAGCGAATAAATTTTTACCCTTAAAAAAACAAGGGGACTGAATGGGACTTGTACTTAAAATATCAATTCTTTTTTAATCTTTTAATTTTCAGGATCGAATCCAACCGTATCTAATATTAATGTTGACGGCACGGGAGCTTTTTTTTTTTAAACAAGAGGGGGGTCACATTAGGCCCAATTAAAAATGTAAAATAAGTTTTTAATTTTTTAATAATTTATGTGTTTTTTAAGTTGCGGCTGTTTTTAAAAATGTTACATAAGGTGTAAGGGGTGGGTCGACGAGGACTCAAATATTTTTACTAAAAATGTTTATTTCGTTTTTAGCAATTATCCTATAATATGTAATTTTGATAATGTATAATAATCGTTATACATAATTTTTATGATAGACATCATTTGGTCAAAAGGTTAACCGGAACCCAAAATTGTTTCTTAACAATTTTATTTTTTCTCATTTATTATTTAAATGCTACATAATTTTATAACGTAAAAATGTGTTAATTAATATAGAGTACTTCAGACTCGATCAGACTCAAATTTATTTTTACTAAACATTCTGATCTCTTTCGCATTTTTAAATCTAAATATTGCGAAAAAACCCTTAGTGATGTTTGAATTAAATTACTGTCAAGGGCAAAGCCGGAAAAGTTATGAATTTACATACATATTTTATTTTGATGAAAGATTTCTTACCGTATTTAAAAAGAAAATAATATTATTTCTAAAATATATTTAGAGCCTTTTGAAATTCTTAAACGCTAAGTAAATAAGCGCTTTTTACGATAACCTTTAGCCTCGCGTTGAGAAATTTCAAAAATAGAACCGATTTAAAGTTAATTATTTTTTTTGCTCGATGATATCACCAGAAAATCTTGAAACTTGTTGTTCGGAATTGGAATTTTTATAGCGTATGAAAAATGCCACGCCTGACCGGGATTCGAACCCGGGACCACCGGATGAAAGGCCGAGACGCTACCCGTCTGTATCTATTATAAATTAAAAATAAACATCGGTAATCGACCTATGTTTATTTGTTTGTCGAATTTTAACTTTATATTTTTGCGACCGGATTACGTTTGCCGTGGGATTTTTATCGAATCGAGTTTAATATAATATTAAAAGAATAAAAAAATATACGTTAAGTTATAACGAGTAGTTTTAGGACTTAGTAAATATTCTACGATCGGATTTGAAATACCGACGACAACTTTAGAGGCGATGACAGCTTTTAAAGTTACGTTAACTTCTAACTGCACTGATTAAACTTTACCTAAGTTATTATATATTCTTCGTTTTCCTCGGTCTCCGAACATTAACAGGCGTGTATACGTATGAGCAAGCGATGCGCGCGTGCGTGTATACGTAGGTAGGTAGGTAGATAGACTACGTATTAGTAAAGTTAATTATTTACACCGCTTTAGTAATTTATTTATTTATAGTTTCAAAAGTAAGTCGGTTTTCGTCGCATCTGACAGTTTGCTGTTAATTTTTGAATTTTCAAAGGACGTAAAATATTTTTACAGTTGTAAACTAGTGAGAATTACGCGTTTAAATTGTTTTAGCGATAATTAATTTCTTAAGGAAAGTATTTTTAAGCGACCTTTTTGCGGCCACAAAAAATATCTCAAATCGTATAACCCAAGTATACTCGTAGTAATAGTCTTTAAAAAACAAATCGCAAAGTAAAAACTATTTTTAATAAGTAGGCGTATTATTATTAAATTAAAAGTACATATTAGTATTTTAATATTAGTACACGCTTAGAATAAAATTAAAAAGTAACTTTTACGAAGTAGATTTAGCCCGTCCGGCTGGTCTAGCGACTAACTCGTCGTCGCAGACGGGTTGTTTAACAGCTGATTTTCAAAAACGAAGGTTCTGAAGTTCAAATCCTTGTAAAGGTTTGTTGCTTTTATACCGATTTGAACGCTAGACGTGGATACCGGTTTACTTCGGTGGTCGGAGTTAAATTAATTAAACACACGTCTCAGGAGTGGTCGGCCTGACTCTGTACAAGACTACACTTTATTTGTGATGTCATGACCTTATTCATCGGGTCTACGGCGAGGGGGATGCCTATTGTTCACTAGTCGAACAGATAGCAACGCACACGTTTCGAAAAAAGTAGATTTGAATATGCGTGCGCGCGCGCGTGTGTGAACAGAGTGGTACACAAAGTACGGCAGTCCTTCAATAACTTTTTAGCCATTTTAAACATATAAAAATGAAATTTAGCAAATTTTTCTACGTCTAAACCATCTACGTTTTCGGAATGAGGCCGCTACTACTCGGAAGAGTGTACTTGATCAGACCGGCACCACAAAATACACAATTAATTATAAAATAATAATTAGATAAGATTAAATTCCATATTAATTAATTAAGGTCAATGCACGAACATATCGAATATAAAAATAACTACAAAATAAATAGCGTTTCAAAAGACGTTAATGAAAATTAATCGAATACATATTTGCGTACGCATTAAACGAGGCGTAGAAAATCAGGGTTTTTTAATTAGATCTATATAAAAATTCATCGACAGAAAGTAATATTTCAGGAAAAGAAAGTCTTTTAATTGCGTTTTAAATAAATCGGTGAGAAGACTTTAACGGTTCGGTAATCCATTAAATATGGGAATGGCCCTTTCTCACGAGTAAAAATATTGCGTCGAGTACAGCCGTTGTCTCAGAGGAAGATATTATAACAGACCATTCTTTTTAGCAAAAATTGCGCGTTTAAAAGTAGTAATATAAACACATTTATAAGTTAAAATTTTTAATTTTCTAAATATAGGTCTACACGTTTAAGGGGCGGCAAACGATGAAATGTCAGCCTATTTTTGTATTTTGAAAATTCGATCTGACTTTTTCAAGGAAACTCAAGAGATTTTTTTATACTTCAGATAAGAATATTTATAAAGCGTAATAAATACGTAATAATGATGACAAGCGCTTAAAGTTTTATTAAGGCGTCTCATAGAAAACAATGCGGTTTGATTTTGTTACAAGCAATCGTCCCGTAAAAACCGGTCGTTTAATAGAACAACCGCAAGTTTTGCTTTGCGAGTAACAAAAATACTATCGTTGTCATTTATGAAAATTCTATGCACCCGATCTTAGGTTTACCCGAAAAGCGCATTTCAACGGTTTTATTCGTATTTAAAATTAGGTAATTAGAATTCGTATAGCGAATAATTTTTTGAACTGCGACGCAGAATTTTAATTCTTTAAAAAAAAATCAATTTAAAGACAATTTTCGAAACGGTTTAAAGAAGATATTTTTAAACAATATATTTTTCAGTTTTTTAAAATCGGTGTACTAGTTTTTGAGATTATTATGAATAATGAGATTTACCTTTTACAGTACTTTCAAATCGTACCGTTCTGCTCTGTAAAACTCTAAGCTTGACGTAATTTAAAAAATTTTTTTTTTATTCTTAATTTTATTACATAATAGCTTTTGGGGCTCTCTCAAAAAATTATAACGAGGTTATAAGGCACAAAAAATGGGCCATCAGATCATCGTTTGCAGCGGTGAATTAACCTTTAGGTAAGACTAGGGGCTAGGCGATTCTCTAGGCCCTTGGATTTCAAGGACCTCGGAAAATTGAGAATACTGAAAAAATTATAATGAAAAAATAAAATAAAGACGTAAAGTACTCTTTTATTATTTTTCATTTAAAATTTCTAAATTCGAAAATATATATAAACAAATCGAATAGAACTAAAAAAATCTGATGTGGACGCCACATAACTTCCTTGTACGCCTATTAAATTACATATGCGCATTTTTTCTGCGCTTCATTTAAACTTATTTCATTTGAAAGCGATATAAGATCCTTCAGTTCTTTAATAAAGCGGGCAGTTACGCGATTGCTGAAATATTAGTTTATATTAACGTAAAATATTTATACGATTATTAACCCGACAATCTTACCTGAAATATTAGGATAGAGTAAAAGTCCTTTTATTACTCTTATTACTAGACCGGTATTATTTGTATTATGTGAGTTGCTGATTAACAAAAGTTTCAGATTTCTGATGCGCCGTAGAAATAAAAGCGAATAATAATTAATCTGTTCCGTTTAATGAACTCCTGTATACCGGTTATAAATATTAATTTCGAAATTACAGTGTAAAATGTTCAGTTTTTATTATCTGATTATTTGGTGAATAATCAAAAATGAAAAAGAACGGTAACATGAAAAAATATATCTCAAAAAACGAAAAGAAGATGGTTATCAAGAGGAAGAAAATGTTAAGAACAAGCGAAGAATAAAACAATTAAGAGAAGATGATAAATATAAAAAGGAAGAAAATGTTAAAACCAAAAAATAAGCAAACGGGGAGAAAATGTTGCAAACAAAAAAGGAATAAAAATATTAAGAAAAGATAGGTATAAAAAGGAAGAGAATGTTAAAACCGAAGAAAGAATAAAAAGATTAAGAGAAGATGATAAATGTAAAGAGGAAGTAAACGTTAAGCTCAAGGAAAGAATAAAAAGATTAAGAGAGGATGATGAATATAAATGGAAAAAAATTGAAAACTAGAGAACGTGTACGCAAATTAAGATCAGAAGAATTATATCAAACCAAAGAGCGATTAAACGATCGGCAACAAAAAAACAAATAAACGAAATGATTATCAACTTCGACTTAGAGAGAATATTGTCCGACGATATCAGAGGAGTAATGAACTAAAAGACAAGATGTTGTTGCAATTTATTAAAGATCGGGCATGTATTACTCAGCGTATATGTTGTTCTTGTGAGGATATATTTTTCAGTCACTGTAGTTAACATTAATGTAGATAAAATTAAACAGAAATTTCAGAATTATTAAATAAAATTAAACAGAAATTAAAGTAGAAAATTCAAAAATAATACGATTCGAAATTATAATTTTCAATTAACATTAAATAATCAGATGTTTCACCAAATCTATTACATATACACATATGTAATAATGCCTACTAAATTACAGGTACATATTTCTAAGAGTACATAAAATTTTATTTCACTAACAAATTCTGATTTATTTTAATTTTTATTGTTATTGAATAATTATTTATTGTAATTTCTTTTTTACAATCACGGATTAATAATTGTTAATAAATCGATATATTTAATTTAAAAAAGTTACAAAAATAAAAAAGGAAATGAAGTGTGATTCGAACCGATGTGCCTTCCCAATATGGGTCAATACTCGAACCCGGAGCGTCTCGGCCTTTCACCCAGAGGTCCCGGGTTCGAATCCCGGTGAGGCATGGCATTTTCACACAAGCTACAAATCATTCATCTCATCCTCTGAAGTAATGCTTAACTGTGGACTAGGAGGTTAAACAATAATAAAAAATAAAAAAATATGGGTCCAAACATTCATTAATAAAAATGTAATTTGGCTATAACTCTGGAACCGATGAAAATAAGAACCGCTTAAGATACGTCGTTGAAAAGCTCTCAATGAGGGCTTATTACTGGAGTTAAGAAAAAATAAAAATCCAATTTTTGGGGGATTTTGGACTTTTTTTTGGACATATTTGGTTCAGTAAATTGCAATCAAAATGGGGAGGTGCACAACTAGATGTTACAACAGTCTTAAATCCAAAATTTCAAAATACTACGGCTAATCGTTTTTGAGTTATGGAAGAACGTGCAAACGTTACCCCGAAACTGGTCAAAATGGATTTAGGGTTGGTCGAAATGGATATTTCCGGTGAAATCTGAAGACCGACATTTTTCGCGATCACAATATTTCCTTTACGTCTTACATGGAGGAAATTAATCCGATCCCAAAATTATGCAGACGTAAAAACGACATATACTACGTAGAAAAAATATTAATTAATTATGAACGTTTTCAGATTTTACAGGACACGAAGTATTTAATTCGGAATGGAAAAATATATTATTAATTATATTATTCGATTTTGTTAATATTTTACAGTTAAATAATTGCAATTCAAATTTAAGCGCGAAAAACCAACTTTCTGTATAAAAAAAAAACCAAGAATTAAGGCTGCTCAAAGTGCAACTATGCGAGAAAAACGTTTTAGATTTGTTAAGTCTTCTATTCATTAAATCGGACATTCTGCGACAAATTAAGTTCGATGATATAATTGAAAAGTTCAGCGAAGAGAAATATAGAAAAAAGTTTCTAGGAAAGTAATATTTAATTGATTTTTGAGTTTTACTCGACAAATCATTGTCGAGTGAAATAGCAATGTTAAGCTATTTCCACACCCCATCCCTACTATCATGGCCTCTTCTACTTTGTCCCTCATGGGCCTTCCGTGACAGTACGGATGAGGAATGGGAGATAGCTATTTATTCGAAGATCCCTTCTCAGGAAGACTCGATGCTTAAAGTAATTTTGAGAATGTAGGTACTCCGAAACGCGTCAACTACGAATGTTTGAATGACAGAGCTAGAAGGGCAGAAAATAACACTCAAATCATTTATCATAATCCTAGCAGAAATAGAATATATCGCTAATAAAGTCACGTATAATTTGAATTTTAGTCCTCTTGATTATAAAAAAGTTTTATTTTAATAAAACCGGATCTTAAATTTTTTCCTGAATTTGTAATTATATACGATAAAGAGCCTTTCGTTGTGAAGCGCCTAGAGCCCCGTTCGGTCTTAATCTGCCACTGATTGTTTATAACCTGTAATTATGAATCTTGTAGACCTCTCTCTTTTTCGGTTTAGCCTCCGGAAGCAGCATAAGATATCACTTCAGAGGATGACTGAGGATATGTATGAACGCAAATGAAATGTAGTCTTGTAGTCTCGGGTCGACCATTCCCCTGAGATGTGCGGTTAATTGTAAACCGACTACCAAAGAACACCGGCATCCACGATCTAGTATTCAAATCCGTGTAAAAATAACTGTCTTTACTAGGACTTGAACGCAGGAACTCTCGACTTCCAAATCAGCTGACGCGTTGAACACTAGACCAACCCGGTAGGTTGAATCGTGTAGACGCTTTAATTTATCCTTATGCTTGTATTTATAAATTTTCAACCTTTACTAAAAAAAAGAATAGTTACTTATTGTTAAAAAATAATAAAATCCACTTTTATCAAACCGGACGACAGAACCGCTTTCGTGTAAATCTGTAAATCAAAAGGATACTTAAGATTAGAAGAAAGAACCTTAATACGCTTCCATTACTACTTTTAATTAATCGAAAGTTTGAAAAATGTTTCCTACCGATTTATTTAAAATAAGAATAAAAGATTTTCTTTTAGGGAAATAAAACTTTGTCGATGGATATTTAAATATTAACAATTAAAAGAAAAAAACGACTTATTTTCATCCTGTTCAACGTGTACGTAAATGTGTGCTCAAAATAATTTCCGAGAAAGATTTCTCAATTTTGAATTATTTTGTCGTAATTTTTTTAATATTTAACCTTAAAATTATTTAACGTGTTTCATTTAAATAATTAATATGGATTTCACAATCGCATCAAATTTTTATCTCGTAACTTGTTTTCATATCTGTAATTTACTCTATTACGATCGAATAAAAGAAAAGATTTATTTATTTAGAATGGATAAAAGCATACGTTATAACAAAATACTAGAAGCAGTTAATAAATAAAAATTATATATTTTGAATAAATTCTAACAGAAACGGTCGGTGAATTTAAGATGTAGGTTTTTTTCTATATCTTTCAACTAAATCTTCGCGTAATAATATTACTTTGTACGGTAAAATATTTAGTTTATAATGGTCAGTTATGTAGTACGGGTTACATTACGTGAAACAGATGACGAATACAATGTAAAGAAAGAGCGCGAGGGAGAGAGTGTGTAAGTGTGAGGGGAAGTATGTAATGTAATCTTACCGTTTATACTCGCAATATGAATAGAGAAGCTCGTAGCCTAACGTCCAACAAGCCCGCACTCGTATCCAACAGCGTTCAGTACAGCACAAGTTTGTTGTCGAGCGGTGTATAAAATATTCCATTCTATCAGTGTATTAGCGTCTTATTAATTGACGCTAGGGGTCGTTGATGTTGTAAGCTGTTGCAGAAGTGGTGTGTACAGTAACGAGTACGAATACGCGTAGCGGTGCAGTTTTAAAAACGTCATTTGTGTAAAATATCTGTTTTTAATATCTTATTAGATTTATCTATCGTACACGGCCTTCGTTAAAAAATTAATTACGATGCGTAAGTTATTTTTAATTATATTATTATTACATTGTTACATAATACTTTTTTTAACTTGGATATAACCTCACTTATAAAATATTTTTATTTAATATGAATATTCTGATGTCGTTTCAAATAAATTTTCAAGATTCATTAAAAAAATTATATTTTTCTTTCGCGTAAATATTTTGTAATAATCCATCATCTTTCCTACTTTGTATACCATCTGTCATTTAAAAAAAAAATGTCTTCGATGAACTGAATATAGGTTATTTATCTGTAATCTTTCTAGAATCCATATAAGTTATCTTAGGAAAGATAACTCCATTACGATTCCTTTTCCTTACTTCAAATTAGAAATGTTTAACTAATTTATTAACAAAATTGATTATTTAGTTAAATATAATTTATAATACAAATTATAATATTTTAGAATTTTATATTAATTATTTTTTGGACTATTATTAGCTCATGTATTTTGAAAAAAAGAATTTCAGAGAATAAAAATTCAGATCTGTAACGTTGAAAAAAACGATAAATCAATAACTATTCAAATTAACGATAAAGATCCGAAAGACAAAAATTAATTGGCGATTCGTTTAAGGAGTTTTTCAGATTTTTAAATTAATTTTTTGGTAATTCTGTTCGATTAAAATTTTTTTCATACTTTATTATACGTACCGTAGGTTAAAGTTTTCTTAAGAGAGATTAGGGTTGAAGTATTAGGTTGAAGAGTATCGCAGAGAGAGGAATAAACCGTTAACTAACCTTACTTGTCAAAGTCGGATTAGGGAGTCATCCCTTGATGATGACTGACCGTAAGGTCGGTTATCCGTTGTTCACATATCTAACAGCACGGGACGTGCGGTGTAGTTTTCTCTCTGTACAGATTATATTAACGTCTAGACACAAATTAAAACGTTGTAAACGACTAGACCGGTTTCGAACACGTGCCCGATTCACAACATTTTCACACTTTCACAAGCTACAGCTCCAAAACGGTAAGTCGTACAAGAAAATTGTTTAAATAAAAGTCGTCTGTTTTTTTAAAATTAACAACTTTTCCGAATGCAATACAGACGAGAAAAATTTTTTTCCGGTGAAAAAACCGAAAAAACACGTTTTTACAACTTCAGCGCCACCTAGTATTTCAATTTCGAATTATACGGCATAACTTCAAAGACATTAATCGTAGAGGAGAATGTCCTCTACATTTTTTGTTTGAAAAACTTTTCTCTAAAATCCATAGATTCAGAGAAAAGCGAATTTCAAAAACTTTTTGAGTTTTTCAAAAATCTACGGGAGGGAATATTAAAAATCTGGAGTTAAGCTTCCCTCATCACCTCTAATATATGGAAAAAATATCAATCGGTAGGTAAGGATTTTCAAATAAAAATACAAATTGACTGTACTATTTCTTTTCAAGTATCATTCTCTTATCAAATCGGAACTCAAATTTTTTTACTATTTACTTATTTACAAGTTTTTTAGTGTTAACTTGTCTGGTCGTCTGTTCGAAACTTACAACTGTACTTTCGGTTTCTCTTTTATCCGTATCCAAAACATCCATTAGATAACCATATCTAATACTTGTATGTTTTTGTAGTTTAAAACAAATTTATCTTTATAAATTTTGTAAGCGTATCTCTGAATCTGTTGAAACCATCGCGGTTACATAATCATATTTTCCGAATTCATCTCAATTCGCCCCGTGTACATCTGATTTCCGTAGTGTTATATCCATAATCTATATAAATCATCGAATCCATGTCGTAATAGAAAATACATTTACCCGATCTATTTATTATATGAAAGGGCATGAAAAATATCCTTGTGTTGCTTCAGCTACCGATTAATACGGTGCAAAAAATCTACTTTTTGCTACCGTTAAAAAAGTATTCGGCTATTTTTTTCTCCGAACACTGTAAAGAGTATTTTCATTGAAATTCAAGCGTAAAAAATATTCGATTAAAAATATTGAAAAAATGATATTCGTATAAATTATAGTAAAAACAGAAAAGAAAATTTAAACGTAATTCGTAAATCTTTGAAAATTAATTTTTAAAGAATTAGGTGTGATGTCTGTGAAAATTCCTGGAAGAGAAACCCCTTAAGCCTACCCTGCCCTACTTGTTAACAAATTAATAATGTTTACGATTAGCGATACGAAGGGCTGAGGGAGAGAATCGATAAGGGAATGCAAATTAAAGATATATTTAAACGATCGCCCGATGTCCACGCGATGAAATTATATTTTTGAAACTTTGATATTTACCGTAACGTCTCGATTTATCAATTACAACCGATACAAATGATATTGTAAAAACTTTGACGATAAGTTCAGAATGTAAATTTTAGCGTTCTTATTTTGATTCTGCTTTCTGTTTCTTATTCTTTATTTTACTGTGTTTCTTTCTTTTATTTTCCTGGTGCGGCTGCGAAGCCCCCGGGAAGTGCACTCAGAATCCTTAGGGCTCCGCGAAGCGCAAGTCGGGTACCGTTCTATTTAACGTCATGACCGATTTCAAAATGACGTTTAACAAAATAGATTACCTCCTTTTATACATATTATAAACGAGACAAAAATGATATCTGCTATCGTTGTCGTGAAAGTTAAATACGTTCCATTATTTTGGACGTCGCTAAATACTTACTCGTACTAATGAGGGATCGATTAAATAACGATCTGTAACTAATAAACCGTTTATAATTCGTTCGAAAAATAGAAAAATACGGTCCGTATTGATATTATTAGAGATTATAAGTTAAAAGAACCGATAATGAATTGTTATTTTTCTCAAAAGAAAAAGAAAATAAAATAGAAGGGAATGAAACTTCTATTATATAAATAAAAGTCTTTTCGTGATAATAATTTTTACAGAATTTAGATCGCTGTTAATTTTGGAAAATATATCTAATTCTGCTCTACAAATTAAAATTTTACCGTGCGCAAACAATCGTAAGTTGTTCGTTTAAATTTGTAACTTTATATCCGTGAAATAGCAAATCCATCCTTCCTGATGCGATCAATATAATGTATTATTATATAGATCAAAATAAACATATTAATTGTATATTTCGTAGAAAAAAATTTAAATATGAGATTCTAAAAATAAAAATATATTTAATTTTGTTTTTGTTCTGAAGTTTTAAATATGATGAAAAATAAGAACAAAAACTGACAGAGTGGGATCGGCATTCTGAGACTTAAAAAACCTTTTAGGTGAAATAAGTTTTAATTTTGTCGATTATAAATTCACCGCAGAAGTTCAAAATTTTTGCGGGAATAACGAATGGAAATTTTCTAGCTTATAAATAAATGCCGTGTTCGATAGGGATTTGAAATCGAAATCTTACGGATGAAAGCCGGGACGGTGTTATTCGCAGTGGAGATTTAAATTTTATTCTTTTTCTTACTAATTCTTTGACAGAATATAAATAACTTACAAAATTATTGATTCCCTATTTTTTTTTTTTTTTTTTTTTTTTTTTTGCTAGGAAGGGTCCCTGAAACATTTTTTTAATCGCCTATTAATCTTTTGTTGAAAGTATGTAACAAAAGATACATACTTTCTAATGCATACTTAATAATTTTTTTCTATCTGTTTGTAGTACTATAACTTGAGAACCGATGTTCTCAACCGTTTAGAAACCACTTGAATGAGAACATTTGACAGTGGTTCTCAAGTTATAACACTGCAAGCAGAATAAAAAAATTCATACCGCATCTGAAGTGTGAATATCTTTGAGTAAGTTTTTTCGAATATATAAGGGTCAACCGTTAACTTACTGGTTCGATTATAAACATTTTACTTTATAATCGAACCGTGTACTAATCTTTTAATTCAACAAATTATTATGTCTTCCTACTCCAGGGCTGCCGTACGTCTCGGTCTACCGGGACAATCCCGGTTTGGTGAAACACGTCCCGGTGGGAACCTTAAATGTCCTAGTTTGTCGGTTAATACTACGAATCTTTTTGTTATTTTCACTTACTTCCTTCCTTACTCATCCTGAATAGTAAATTAATAATTTTAAATTTTATTAAAAATATTAGAAGGAATTACAACATGACTTTGTCAAATAAAATATTCTTGTAAGAACCGTATAAATAATTATTTAAACATCAAGAGCCCTAACCTACGATAAAGTCATTAAAAAAACAATTATTTAAAGTTTTGTTTAAAATTCTTTAAATACGTGTTACCGAATTCATATTGAAATTATTATTTTTTTGTCTTTTAGTTATTTGACTGGTTTGATGCAACTCTAAGATTTCCTATGTGGTACCAGTCGTTTCATTTCGGTATACCCCTTACATCCTATATCCTTTACGATTTGTTTTACGTGTTGCAAACGTCGCCTGCCTGCACAATTTTTCCCATCTACCCGTACCTCTAATATCAAAGCGACTATTCCAGGATGCCTTAATATGTGGCTTATAAGTCTGTTTCTTCTTCCGACTATACATTTTCAAATGCTTCTTTCTTCATCGATTTTCCGCAACACCTCTTCATTTGTCACTTTATCCACCCGTCTGATATTTAACATTCTCCTATAGCACCGCATTTCAAAAGCTTCTAATCTTTTCTTCTTAGGTACTACGACCTTCCAAGTTTCACTTCCGTACAAAGCTACGCTCCAAACATATACTTTCAAAAATGTTTTCTTGATGTTTAAATTAATTTTTGATGTATGCAAATTGTATTTCTGACTGAAAGCTCGATTCGGCTGTGCTATGCAGCATTTTATATCGCTCCTGCTTCGTCCATCTTTAGTAATTCTACTTCCCAAATAACAAAATTTTTCTATCTCTGTAATTTTTTTTCTTCCTATTTTTATATTCAATGGTCCATCTACATTATTTCTACTACATTTCATTACTTTCATTTTGTTCTTCTTTATTTTCATGCGGTAGTTCTTGCGCAGGACTCCATCCATGCCGTTCATTATTTCTTCTAAATTTTTACAATATCGGCTAGAGTTACTATATCATCAGCAAATCGTAGCATCTTTATCTTCTCATCTTGCATTGTTACTCCGGATCTAAATTGTTCTTTAACATCATTAACTGCTAGTTCTGTGTAAAGATTAAAAGGTAACGGTGATAGGGAACATCCTTATCGGACTCCCTTTTTTATTGCGGCTTCTACCTTATATATTTCAATTACACTGATAAACAAAAAAAAATTTTTTAATGTTTCTGTAAGTGTGATACTATTTCTTGAATTGCTTTTTTGCGTACATTACAGATCTGTAAATACAATTTTTCTATCGCCATTATTTTAAAGAAATTACGCTTCAAAAAAAAATTAAGGGAAAATATAGTTATAATCTGTAAAATTTATAATTTTGCATTGCCATACCTGTGGTATAATGATTTCACCGATGTTTTTTTTTTTTATAAATAGCCTCAAGCACATCCCGAATTAATGTCCAACAGTAATCGGGTAGCATCGTAGTATTCCATTTCGCTCTATAGCGGCTTTCCATCACTCTCTTCTTTGAGGACCAACAAATATTCCTTCTCTAAATTTTCCTTCACTTACATTCGGAAATTTCTGCCTGATATAAAAAAATCCGGACTATCCATCTTCATCGCGTTTACCAATTTTTTTATTAGTCCTAGTTTGATATGGAGTGGGAGTAAAAATATTTTTTTGGGTTCACTTTTAAATTATACTCGGACGAATCTATGAAAAGGCGCCAGTCCTCAGGTTTATGAACTTGTCATAAGTGCAAAATAAACTCCTAAGTGCAATATTGTGCAGTAAACCAAATTATTTTCATCAATAAGGTACTGAGAAATTCTTTTTGTCGGCTTCGAAAACCCGAAATGTTTGTATTTTTTTAAAGTAAATTCCAACCTTGCAGTCTTGATCCTAACAGTTCAGTTTGATTTTTTGATAAATTTAAATCCTTACCCGAGTCATTTAATTCACCTTATAATATAAAATGTAGCTGATTGGAAGATAATTCAAAATCATTGTTGTCTTTTTCAGTATTGCCTCAATACTGGTAAATTCACTACATACATCTCACAGGCACTATGACACCACTGTTAACAAACTTAAGACAGCAATAAGACTGAATAAAATTAATTCAATCCTAAATCCAGTCCTTAATACAAACAACACAGCTGTGTTTTTTAGCTACATGTTTTGACCTGCATAGACATGACTAATCTTGTCCATGAAGGCTCACTCTTCAGTATTAGATGTTATGTCGTAACATGTGACTATGATATGATTTAATTCTTTGTCTAGTATTGTTTATTTATAGCTTAAAAATTATATTCACAAAGTTAAACGATAAAAAATGAGCTAACAAAATACAACATAGGAGCTTAAAATGCTAACTATTCGTTGAAAAATGAAAAAAATCTTTATTTAAAATTTAAACATTTTTCAAAAATGGTGGCTGATAGAAAGATTCTGTGTTCATATTCGTTTTCAGCATTAAAAAACATATTAAAATCATATATCACGTTTAGGAATAAATATTACGTTTGTCAGTGTTATTACTGTTGCAGTTTGGTTTCTGTAAACATTAGCAGTTGTTCAATCTCTATACTTGAATCCTAAATCTTTTAAAAATGCTGAACATTTTATTCCAGTCTACATTGTCAAATGCCTTTTCTAAATCCATAAATGCCATGTATGTTGTTTTTCTTTCATTTTATTGTACTATTAATCCGAGTGCTAAAATCGCTTCCCTTGTCGATATATTTTTCCTGACGCCAAACCGGTCTTCTAAAATTTCTTCCACTCTCCTCTGAATTCTTCTGTACAGAATTCTAGTTAAAATTTTTGATGCGTGATTAGTTATGCTAATTATTCTGTGTTCTTCACATTTATTTGCTCCAACTCTCTTTAGTGTCATGACAATAACACTCTCTTTGATGTCTGACAGAACTTCCCCTATTTCATAAATATTACACACCAGTT
This sequence comes from Lycorma delicatula, assembly GCF_047948215.1. Taxonomy (NCBI): domain Eukaryota; kingdom Metazoa; phylum Arthropoda; class Insecta; order Hemiptera; family Fulgoridae; genus Lycorma; species Lycorma delicatula. The sequence continues at coordinate 128,656,836 of NC_134463.1, read as the reverse complement.
TGTATAATCTATCTATTGCTTCCTCACCAACACCGCACGGTAATTCTACAGGTATCCCGTCTCTCCCAGGAGCCATTCTGCCATTCAAATCTTTTAATGCTCTATTAAATTCAGATGTCACTATTGTATCTCCCTTTTCATCCTCTTTGACTTCTTCTTCTTCATCTATAACACCAGTTTCTAATTCACTTCCTCCATATAACTCTTCAATATATTCACCCGCCTATTGACCTTTTCTTTCGTATTATAAATTGGTGTACCATCTGTATTTAACGCATTATTATATTTTAATTTACGCACCACAAAATTCTCTTTAACTTTCTTGTATGCTCTGTCTACTTTACCGATGATCATTTCTGTTCCCACTTCTGAACACTTCTCTTTAATTCACTCTTCTTTTGCTAATTTGCTCTTCCTGTTTGTAGTATTTCTTAACTGTCGTTAGTTCTTTTAGCTTGTCGATCGCTAGCATTCTTATACTTTTTACAGTCATTCATCAGCTGCAATATATCCAAGGTTTTCTACCAGTACTCCTTTTTCCGCCTGAGTTCGCTTCTATCGATTTAAGAATTTACTTTTTAACATTCTCCCGTCCTTCTTCTTCTATATTTTCTACCTTATATTTTTTATTCAGACCTCTTCCAATGTCCTTTTCAAAAATCGTCTTTACTTCCTCTTCCTCAAGCTTCTCTAAATTCCACCGATTCATTTGACATCTTTACTTCAGGTTTTTAAATCCCAATCTGCATTTCATTATCGCTAAATTACGGTCGCTATAAACATCTGGTCCTGGATATGCTTTGCAGTCGACGAGTTGATTTCTAAATCTTTGTTTAACCGTGATATAATCTATCTGATACCTTGCAGTATCACCTGGCTTTTTCCATGTGTGTATTATGATTTATAAATCTATTACGATTTTTAAACCGGGTGTTGGCAATTACTAAATTATACTTCATGCAAAACTCAATAAGTCAGTCCCCTCTTTCATTCCTTTTGCCCAGCCTGTATTCACCCACTATACTTGCCTTTTCCTTTTTTCCATAAAAAATTATTATTATTTTTTTATTTTTATGTTTTTATATTAAAAACATTAAAATGTTTGGAACTTTCCAGAGTAATACTTCATATGTTATAACATTACTAAATAAATAAATCTTTAATTGTAATCTGAAATAATAATACGTTACATAAATCGCTTAAAGAATGGGTTGATGTGCTGCTCCACAGATAAAAAAGGTGTTCTTGTCCGGTATTTATAAAGGGAAAGAGACAATGATAAAACCTTGGTTAGAATAGTATCGCGTAATACATACTGTAAATTATAAAATACAAAAAAGATGCGATTAAAATCCCGTAGTATGTATTTCAAATACAAACATATAAAATAATATTATGATAAATAAGTAAAGAACGGCTAAAAATTTATAATTAAGAAGGCGTAAGCGAAAATTATTTTAAGCAATATTTTATGTAACCGTTGAACGGGATGCTGAAAATTGAAGGTTTTTTAAAAAATGTTATCCACCGCCCGAGGTAAAATTGAATTAAAACTATAAACGTTTCCGACGAAAGATCGGAGTCGTGTTATAATACAACTTCTTAAAAAACGTATTTTATAGCATTTCCGGTAGTTTTTGAAACCCTTTTCGCCGACCTTTGTTGCTGTTCTTACACTTATGTCAGCCGATGTTACTTTGGCTGATTTAAAAAAAAAATTAAACAAAGCGGACGCTATTCAAAATTCGGTAAAAATAATGCGTAATATTTGAATTATATTTGTCGATTCCTTTTCAGTTTTAATAATTGAAATAGGACTTTCGGCGATGCATATTTTTTGTGTACGTGTAGACACTCAAAATCGCTGTCGATGCCGGTTCATGTGCGAGTTATATTTAGGATATCGTCGGCAAACGACTAATCTATGTTGCGGACGGCTTTTAAAAGGTTCATCGTATCTTTGAAACCGTGTCCTGTTCGACCGCCGTAGTGCATTGTTCGGTCAGAGTGGTTCAATTTTATATTAATTCCAGATGAGTTGTTTTTTCGATTATAATTTTCTGTAACGATTTTTTTTTGTTTTGTTTATTGTTCTGAAGCAATAACAGATCAGGAAAATAGGTGATTTTAGAAAGAGGTGGAATCGGTCGTATCGTGCGCTTAACAGCCAAGAAACATTTTTCTGTCTTCTCTTGTTTTTATAAAAAAAACATAAATAATTCTCAGCTCAAAGCGAAGAATTAACATCTTAGGGCCTATTTGAAATTTAATTACAATGTTAGAAATCGCGTTTCCCATTTAACTGCCGTAATTTTCCTTACTTTTAAAATAAAAAATATAATATTTTAATAAACGATGATTATTTTATTAACATTTTCATACCTTGCGTAATTTTTGAAACACTCTTTATTTTAAAGTTAGATTATCTCATTATTATTATTATTATTATTATTATTGACATTATTATTATTGTTATTAACATTATTATTTTGCATGAGAACTAGTAATATATTGCGATAAATTAAATAATTTGTCGTGTAAAATAGTTGTATAATTTTTTAATTAGTTCTATATTTTAATTCGCTTATTTTATGTAACAGGGAATAGGTAATAAATATTTACATTAAAAAAAATATTAAAATAAATTGTCTAAGTAATACGATTAATAACGTGAAAAAGCAATAATCATTTTATGAGTAATTTCTGCAGGTTCTGTTCAATTTAATTGAAAATTTTATTTAAACTTTACGTAATATTTTTCAAAATAATAATCATATCATATTTGTTTGCTTGGCATTTCTCCCGCCACCACCCCATTTGGTCGCCCTAAAGCACAAGACCGAATGTCTGTGCCACAAACGGCTACTGAGCCTCGAACATTTTAGCGACCGGTATCCTAAATAACTCCTAGAGCTTACCTAACAGCGTGAACGGACTAAGCGCGGTGCCACACACCACCGGCATGCGTGTTTCTACCGCTCGCTTGTCATTTATTTTCTTAAATGGGTAGGCGTACCCCGTCAACTACTAAAAATATATATGACATCCGTAAATTGAAATTTATTTCGTCGAGGCAACAATTCGCTGCCACGCCTAGATCGCTGAATGCCAGCAAGTACCTGTCCACCATATTAAAGCGCTTGGAGCCTTAATTGGCTGGTGGTCAGCAATGTGTATATCTTTTGATTAGCTTCCCACAGCAGTGCGGTAGGAGTCTTTTCCCTTACGTAAACTACTGATGTCGGTTGAACAAATCAACCGCATCAAGAATCTCCCAAACGGTCCGACAATGCGGTTCTCGCCACATTTACTCGCCGCTTGTGAGTGGCCTATTTTCCCCTTGACCTCTAAGTTCCGGAGTGGCTCGGTCTCTGGCCTCCCCAAGAGCAGGGCAGTCAAACATCAGGTGTTCATTGATGGATCTGCCCGCAGACGCACAGCTCATCAGCTACCAGGCGGAACCGAAACAGATATTGGATTAAATTAACACGGTTGGTGAGCACCAGGGCACCCGCCCTTAAAAACGAGCTCGAGGCATACTATCCCCCAGATCCTGTATAAATTTATACAAGGATCTTCCCTTAGTCGCAGGGTGACATTCCAGCCACCATGCATCCATCACGAGGCTCTGCAGCCTCTTCCGCAGGCGGGAGATGGGCAACTGAACGAAATTTAGATCCGTATTGTGATCACCGTTCCTCTCCGGTATTGGCCCGGCTCGAAACCGCATCCCAAATATCTCGGCCTCCCGACCTCTTCGCAATTTCTACATGGCTGCCCGAACTTTCACCGCTAAATCGATTGGGATAACGTTTCCCAATACAGTGGTAGCCTCGTAGGAGGTTGTTTTAAAAACACCAGTGCATACAATTATGGCTCTGCGCTGGACACTCCTTAAATTTTGAAAAAGTCCTCTATTCATATCCAACCTATGCGCCCAAACGGGCACCGCGTAAAGAGTCATGCTTTTAAAGACACTTCGATACACCATGTACATTTAACGGCCCGACAACCCATAGTCTTTCCGAGCAATCCTCCTGAGTTTATGCATCACCGAGACGGCGTCCACCGCTAGTTGCTTAATGTGGTTGCTAAACAGCAACTTCTCATCAAACAAAACACCTAGGTACTTATGAACTCTAACTCGGCTGATTACACAGTCTTTACACTTAATGTGGGGGTTCCGACTGTACGATAATTTGTCTGCATCCTTGAAAAGCGTGTACTTCGTCTTGGGCATAGAAATCTTTAAATTTTGCCTGCCCATCCGGCCTTCTGCGGTTGACAAAGCCGCCTGCACTCGATGTACTAGCTGCCGTCGTGAGTTACCACGAACTAATAGGAGACAGTCATCGGCGAAAGCCTGGGTCGTGGCCCCTTTTGGGAATGTTAATTCCAGAAATCCGTCAAAGCCCGGTAGTTTCCCTTAGATAAACTACTGATGTCGGTTGAACAAAATAACCGCATCAAGGAACTCCCACACGGTCCGACAATGCGGCTCTCGTCACATTGACTCGCCGCTTGTGAGTGGCCAATTTTCCCCTTGACCCCTAAGTTCCAGGGTGGTCTGAGTTCTGCCCCCCCCCCCCCAGAGCTGGGCATAATATTAGAAAATAATAATCGTGATAACTATTTCTCAAAAAATAAATAAAAAGTAAAATACAAATGACTAAAAATAATTGTAAGATACAGTACGATCATTTTACCGCCCATTACGTGCATTACTTGAACAGTCTCTAAAGAAAAATTTGCGTAAATTATCATCGCAGGCAGGAACATCGTACGGGAGTGCACAAAGGTTAAAAAAAAAGGTCTACATGCATACCGTATACATGAAGAGAAAGCTCTTAACTCTGTTAAAAGAATAAGTTTCTGCCAGTGGTTTGTCAAACGGGTGGAAAGTAATGGGATGGGCGTACTGGATTATGTGTTTGTTAGTATTTTCATCTTAGGGGTTACATCAATCATCAATCGTCAGATATTAGTCGACACAAAATCTACACATCTTACACGAATCGTCGCTGCACTCGCAGAAGGTAGGAGTTTGATGCGCGATTTTTCGATGATGAATTACGGGCCCGATTTTTCTACGTAACCCTTGTCAGTCCGGCGTACCAGCGTATAATTATGCGATTTGTAACTCTTCTCCAGCCTGATGAACGTTATTTTTACCTGTAACAAGACGGGGAAACGTGCCGTATATCCAAAAACACCGTGGAATATTTGGAAGAAACGTTCGGTAATCTCATGATCTGAAAAGGTCTGTGGCCCCCTCGTTTCCCTGACTTATCGACACCGGATTTATTTCTCTGGGGTTTTCTGAAAGGACATGTACATCGAGCAAACCCGCGTACTCTACAAGACCTGGAGCTAGCCGTTACGGCACAGATGAATTTCCTACGAAAGATGTCAAAAAATATCGTGCGAAAGGTTCGGACCTGCCTTCAGGAAAACGGTGGACATTTCCAGCGCTTGCCGGAAGACATTACCGGTTGTGCGTAACTACATTCCACGAATCAAATGAAACGCGAGTATCTCTGTGTTATAGTCCGTGGTGGAATTATAGTGTGCGGTATCATGGTGTGCACGATAAAAGCGATCTCGCTGTATTAGTACAATAAGTTAGTACCGGTAAGAATATCAGTACAAAATATATCTCGCAGCTACCTGTTGCGAGAAAAGACTATTCTACACTAAGGGCCGTATAATTTTTAGGTATCTTACTTTGTTACTGTGTCGTCAAAACGATTGTAGAAAAATATTTAATTACACATTTTTATAATTGAAGCGGTCAAAGATTACTTATTAGGAAGATAACCGAAAATATTTGTAGAATTCTTTATTCACGTTTATTACGGATGTAACGTAGAGTTACGTTAAAAATCGTACTTATCTTAAGTGTTTATCAGATTATTTAAAAAAAATTCTCATTAATAAAATGATATTATAATATATATATATATATATATATATATATATATATATATATATATAGTGTAATGAGAATAAAAGTACGCTTTAAAATCTCAGGTAAACATACAACATGACTTGTTTTTAAATAGATTTATTTAATCTGTACTTGCTCGTATAAATATAAGTTTATATATAACAAATTACATTACTAACGTAATGTAAATTTAAATGAGTGAATCAAATGACAGAAATATTAAACAGGTAATTAAAACAGTAGTTAACATTTTAATTTATTCATCGATTTATATTTACCTCGGTTATCTCTTTCTACGGTAATTAAAAACTAGTGCGGTTATGTTTATCAAAGATTTCCATGATTTTTTTTGTGGATTTTACAGTCGGTCGACTTGTTTTATCCAATATTCCACTCCTTTCTGTTCTACGCTAATATTTTAACCGCAGCATATTTACTACATATTACAAATTCAGTAAACTTTTTAATATAATTCAATATTTATTTTCCTTACGGTTACTATCTTCCACAGCTCCTTATATAACCGGATTAACTAAATCTGGAATTTTTAAGACACGGCCCGCCGATCTACCTCGTCTCTGCGACAAATTTCCTCCTTTCCCGCTGCTGTAAGTCACAGTTTTGAATTTTATCGATTTGTTGGGTAAAGTTAACAAACAACACAGCTCGTATTTGCCAAAAGAAATTGGACAAATTAATTGAGAAAGAAAACAACTGAACTTATGTTAAATCATAACCTTAAAAACTAAAAAGAAATTATGAAAATAACATAATTTAATGATTTAAATTATTGATACTTGATTAGATATATCTATATATATTAGATAATATATATATATATATATATATATATATATATATATATATAGTTGATTAGAATATCAACTGAAACAGCATATGAACAATGATGTTAAATGAAAAATAATTACATGAATATACACTTTTAAATACAGATTTTGACAATATACATTTTTGACAAAGCCTGAAAAACAAGAGAACATGAAACACCTTAATTTTAGTTGTAAATTTAGAAAAACATAACATCAATAGAAAAATGTAACTGGCAAACAGTTGTACTACTGACATATACTATAATGTGACAAATAACAATGAACGGATGCCATTAACTTAGATAAACGAATTACAAAAAATCTTAATTAGCACCGGCCTTTTCTGAATTAAGAACATCAACAAAGTTAACGTTAAATAATTAATACATGCGATTCTAGTTTATTGTAGGAAAAGGCCACAATGATATTCTAGTACAAAAAGAGTTAATAACAATAATCAAATTGTGATAAGTAAACATAAAAATATAGAGTTAATTACAATATAATCGCATTGAAATTAATTGAGCACGTAAAATAGGTTGCAGCTGAATAATGACAACCTCATGTAAGTAACCTGTCGTGACGGTACTTAAGTGAAATTGAAACTTGAAAGGCATAGGTATGTTCCACAAACCTTTACTGATAAAATAACTGTTTAAACGTAATAAATAATGAAAATTAAACTTGCCTGTAGCGCACAAATATCAGTAAACGACGAACTCGTGAATGAAGGTGAAAGGATACAAACAGTAATTCCTGGGCGTAGTCCGCAGTGGTGAATCAGGAACGCAGGGGTGAGACGTGGTGTAGGGTTAGACTAATACGTAGTAGATATGTAGCAACGAGGTTGGAGATTCTGGATCTAGGAAAATGTAATCTGCGATTCGAGAAGATTCGACGGCGATAGAAATGGCAGTTTGTAGTAATTGAAGCGCTTTTAGGAGAAACGTAATATAGTGAATTTGAAGAACAACTTAACGAAGAAACGAGACTGGACGAACATAGAAAACTGTGAAATCATGAAAAACTGACGAGTAGAATTTTCGACACAGGAATACCGCATCGGGCATGCGAGTATGGAGGTGATGAAGAGATTAGCACAAATCTTGAGAGCGAAAACGTAAAAAGGTGTCTTTACATTGTGAAAGCCTGTTCAACTCTGCCAAAAAGATGTCGTGAACGATAGGAGGGAAAAACCACAGCTAGGCAGTGAACAGGCGAGAGTGTGTGTTGGCAACAAGAGTAGTGTCTTAGTGTTAGTATAAGAACGATTAGAGAGCACGTGTTGGAATTCGAGACCGAAGACATAACAAAAAATAATTCTGAATACGCAAGTTGAAGAAATGACTTCAGAGCCGACAAAGAGAAAATAGACTTCTAGGAACTATGACAATATTGAAATTGGTTGAGAATAAAAAAACACTAAGCCTAATATATACATTAAGATTAAACAGCAATGAAATAATGCGTGATAGAAATGAGCTAACACCGTAACCTTGAATTCATTGGAATGAAAACGACTTTATGCTAAACGGCGTAAACACGATTTAATAATAATATGTGAAATTTGTTTAATGTGGAACCGCAGAAAGTCTAAATTATTTACGATACTTTGTTTTAAAAGATTGAAATTTTTTTAAATTGATAATTCAAATTCTACTTACGAATAACTTAAAATTGTATTTCCCCAAATCAAATTAACAACCTCATCTGGCATAACATAAAGTAAATGAAAAATGTAAATAAATAGGGAGTTTGTAAAATAAAATATAGTTTTTTTTGTTGTCTGGTTTCCATCGCCTTTTTTCGAGAGCATTCCAGCCGATCCGTTTTCCGAGATATTTAAATCGTACAACTTTCTATCTTTTGTTATTCAATTTTAATGCGTCTTGGTGGGTTTTTGATGTTTTTCAATATTTTCGTCTTTTTGAAGAAAATGTTTTGACCTATTTTCACTGCTTGTTTTTCAAGTTCTTAAATCTTTTCTTTGGCTTCACCCGATGTTTCAGCAAATAACAAAATGACCCGATGGGTCATTAATAACAAAATATTAGTATTAATAGAAGTAGTATTTATTTTTTTTTTAAATAAAATTTTTGGCGATTTTCCTCCCTTACATGGACAAAAAAGATTTTTCTTTAGTGCACCACGGAATTATTATACTGATAAGTATAACCTACGCAGTCTTATCTTTTTTTTTTAGTAATATATGACAAGTGAGCTGTGGGAGACAAAGCGAGTGGTGTGTGGCTTCACACTTAGTTCGCTCATGCAATTAGATTACTTACATTCAGAAATTTCTGCCTGATGTAAAAAATTGCAAAACTATCCTTCTTCATAGCTTTTACAAAATTTCATTAGTCCTATCATGATATGGAGACGGGGGAAAAATATTTTTTTTGGTTCAATTAAGGGTTCATGAATAATATTTTTCCCATTTGGAGAAGTTGTCTCGTTTCTTCCACTCTTTGGTAACATAATGTTTATCCCTAGCTCGGCTGTCTCATTCGCATAGAAAACACGTGTACTTAGTGTAGCCTAACAAAATAGTTATAACTTTCAAATCACCGCATATGTTCCAGCTGTGTTTTTTTAATGTATTTTTTCAAGAACGTCTTTCATCACATCATATGTCTTTTTCAAATTAATACCGTAAGCGTTTGGTATCTAAGGATATTTGTTACCTTGTGTATTTGAACCACTTTTAAAGTATGCTTGGACGAATCTACGAAAAGATGCCAGTCCTCAGGTTTATGAACTTGTGCAAAGTGCAACATAAGCTCATAAATATTTGTGCAATAAATTAAATTATTTTCATCAATAAAGTTCTGATAAAAGTTCTTTTTGTCGGCTTCGAAAGCCCGAAATGTTTGTATTTTTTTGAAGAAAATTTCAACTTTGCAGTCTTGATCCTAACAGTCAGCTTGATTTTCTGATAATTTTAAATCCCTAACCAAGTCATTTAATTCACCTTGTGATATAAGAAGATAATTCAAAATTATTAGAAGATAATTATTAGAAGATAATTCAAAATCAAAATCATAGTTGTCTTCTTCAGTACCGCCTGATTCTATATCGTTACTTTCGAAACGTACATTCACAGGCGGCTCAGGAACTGGAATAATTTCACTGTGAGGTACGGGCCTGGTTGCAGATTGCAATGAAGGACATTTTACAGTACGTTTAGATTTTTAAGAAATTCCAGACATACTTGTTAAACAAAAGGAACAATCGGTTACATGATCCTTTGGTTCACGCCAAACCGTAGGTACACCAAATGGCAAAGCCTTCCGTGTACCTTTCAGCTATCCTTTTAAATATACAGCAAAATTAGCGCATACTGTACGAGAAGCCCACGTCTTATCCTGATCACCAATTTTACACTGAAAGTACAAACGATATGATTTTTTAATTAAAGGTGTAATGTTTTTTCTACTTGATGTTACGGTAAACTGACCGCACACATAACAAAAGGCATCCACGTCATTTACATATTTTCGAGGCGTTATGACACTACACTGTTAAGAAACTTAAGACGGCAATAAGACTGAACAAAATTAATTCATTCCTAAACCCAGTGCTTAATACAAACAACACAGATGTTTTCACCTGCATAGACATGATTAATCTTGTCCGTGAAGGCTCAGTCTTCAGTATTAGATGTGATGTCATAAAATGTGACTATGATATGATTTAATTCTTTGTTTAGTAATATTTATTTACGGCTTACAAATTATGTTAACAAAGTTAAACGATAAAAAATGAGCTAACAAAATACAATATAGGAGCTTAAAATGCTAACTTACGTTGAAAAATGAAAAAAAATCCTTTAATTAAAATTTAAAAATATTTCAAAAATGGTGGGTATAGAAATATTTGTAGTTCATATTCGTTTTCAGCATAAAAAAACAGATTAAAATCACGTATCGCATGTTAGGAATCAATAATTATGCTTATCCGTGTAATCAACGGTAGTTTTAACGGTTAAAGAGGAGTGGCAGTCGGAGAAAGGAAAGCCGCTGATAATATGGTGGTGGTAGCGAAGAGTGAAACAAAGTAATCGAAATGCTAAACAACTTAAATGAATCTTGTGAAAATCAAGGAATGAGAATAACAAAAAGAAAACATAGCGCACGGTAACTGGTGGAAAAGCGGAGAAGATTAAGGTCAGAGTGGGAAATGAATTGTTAGGGCAGGTGGAGAAATTTAAATACTTGGACGGCATTATAACTGAAGACCTAACCTGTACCGCATAGGTTAAAACGAGAACGGCTAGGAGTAAGGAAACATTTAACGGGAGGAGAAAACTGTTGTGCGGAGAATTAAGAAAGACATCGGCAAGATCTTATATTTGAAGCTGAAATGAGGATACTAAAGAACGCGAACAGAAGGCGAATCGAGGCGTTCGATATGCGCGTGTGGCGTACAAGATTAGTGTCAGACGGCAAGGTCGTGTAACGAACCGTAAGGTATTAGAAAGAACGAAAGAAAGCAGGAGAATGTTAAATGTAATCGACAGGAGGAAAAGGAACCGGCTGGGACGTTATATGAGAAGATATCTAACGGGGGATGCGATGGAGGGATCGGTAAAGTTTTCAAATGCCGGATGGAATTATGGGATACGGAAAATACGAAAAGACAAAGAAATTGGCACGGTGTAGAATAAAGTGGTGGTTGGCCGTGGCAAGACCTGCCCCGATGGATAAACACAACGAATGAATTATAAAATTTCATCGATAAAGTAATTTCGTTTCTATAAAAGAAAATCTTTTAATTCAAAACGATAAAAATAAAAAATAAATCGGAAGAAAGATTTTTTAAACGGTTCGTAATTTATTTAAAATGACACCAGAATAAGGCCCTTTCTCTTAATAAGCCAAAGGATAGTGCTGAGATACGCTAAAACAGTTATTTTTTTTTGGTTTGATAGTAGTGGATATCGTAATGTCTTTAGAATATAGCAAAGATAGAACGATCGTAAATATAAACTCAAGGATAAGTCAATATAGTTAATTTTCTAAATATCGGTCTATATGATTCATACTTACGAGAGACAGATAATGATGTGACAGCCCATTTTTGATTTTAAGAACTCGTTCTGACACGTAATAATATGTAAGTAGGCGTAATAATTATTTAATAACGACGTCAACGGTTTTATCCATGTTTAAAGTTAGACGGTTAAAATCCATCCGGCGTATAATTTTTTAAACTGTTAACACGTAAACTTTTCAATTCCTACTAAATAATTTGAATAAATAATACCGAAAACGATACAACCAAATGATTAAAAGAGAACAAAAAAACAACACTTACGAAATGCTACAGAAAAATTCAACCGCTAATAAAAAAAAAATGATAACTAAAACTTAGCTGCGGGCAGTCGAAGTTGAAGTAACAAAAAAGATTCTCAATAACGCTTGAACTTAACGTGGAACTTTTGACTGTAGAATACTAGTTTTATGGAGTTAAGTAATCGTTTAAAAATAAAAATAGGATTTGTTTGTAGAATTTAATTATTTGATAAACGATTGTTTAGGTTTCTGTTTATTATTTAACGAAGCTATTTTTGTTAAAACTATTAATTCATCGCGTAAGCATTACGCTTGTCGCGTGGGATATAATAAGTATTTTGTATCGCATTAAGATTCCTACGCCTTACCGGGATTTATCCCTAGATCCCTTCAGGATGAAAAGCTTAGAAACAACTCAGCCGCGACGTAGGTCGGGTGGTTGATGATTCATTGGAAATTATTAAAAGTTATATTTCAAATTTTACGCTGCCAAAAACAAACTTTAAAAAGTATATTAATATAATTTTCCAAATATTTGAAAACGTTTGAATTTTCGTGAAATAATTATATATAACGATTGTTGGAACGTATCTGGAAAACTTAAAAAAATATTCGTTATTTATGAGCCGACCAATTTAGACTAGAAAATAAAATAACAAATACAATATTCCATTAGGTTTTGAACAAAACAGATCGATCGGTTAAGTTGTATCGACCCGGGAGGTTCGATATAGCAGACAAGCACGCTTCGCTTATGCCCCGAACGATCCCATCGGTGTTTATTTTATTTATTTCCCTATTTTTTTATTTTTATTTATTTATTTATTTTATTTATTTATTATTTTTTTTACAATAAATTTGAAATATTAGTGATAAATGAGTATTTCTTCCTGTAAAAAATTTAAAAATTAATTAATTTGTCTGTTATTTATTCGATTATTCGCATTTCTATGTACAAATAGCACTTAAAAGTAAATTATAAATTTATGTAGGTAAAAAAAAAATCAATCGTAGCAATTATTTAAATAAAAAGCTATTTTTATACAGTGTCAGGAGATTCAACGATGAACATGCACTAAAAAATTATTAGGAAATGGAATGCAGTCGTTATAATTGTTAAACTTTTTACACCGTTTTTAGATTATAATTTTTTAATTATTAAAAAAAAGTCACGCGTATTCAAGGGTAAGATCGCGTTAGGGCTGTAAAGTACGCGATTACGTAATTAAAAAAAATAATTTTATTTTATCATCGGAAAGTGAAACGACGGCTTCAAGAAGTTCAGTAATTACCGACTTATTTCGGATTGAAGAGGGTATAATCGCAATCGTAGAGCGGGAGACTGGAGAAATAAAAAATTACATCTACCGTGTTTCTACGTTAAAGGGTTAATTAAATTATTTAATAGCGATAAATGGAAGAAGTCGAGACGACACGCAGTAGCCGGCAGCAAAGCTACCCTTTTCCGCTTCCGATGACCGACGACGAGAGTCGTGCGTGGTAAAACGATACGTAACCGGACGCAGCGGAAGAAGAACAACCGAAAGGGCTATTACGGCACAGCGGTCGTGGAAGACGACCAAGTCATCACGGTCGCAGTCTTCAGAGGCGCGCGCTACAGACCGTCGTTAACAGTCAGTCGTCTGTCGGCCGTGGGCGGAGCAACAACGCGGTCTGATCGTACGTACATCGGTAGATGGATATGTGGTACCGGTCGCTGCGCGATCTATCGGACGTTACTAGCACTAAGGTCGCCGTTTAACACCAAAATAGACTCTCGTCTAACTAGCCTATCTTTCTCTACTATTATACAGATAATATTAGTTTGTCTCCAAACGAAAACCAGGACTGTCGTACTATTTATTCTATTGTGTTTGCACCTAAACTCATTCTCGTTAAAAAAATTTTTATCGTAATTTAACTGTGCGCGTAATTTATTTATTTTTATTTATCGTTTGTGCTGTTGCTTTGGGCGTTTTAAACAGGTAAATTTATTTAATTTTTTGTTATTAATAATTTTATATTCGACTATAATTTTATTGCGGTAATGCGATACGGTTATGCAGCATATTTATATTTTTTTTATTAACGGTTTCTACCCTAAAAATCTATTCCGTTCGATATATTTTTACGGTTTTTTTTTTCTTTTATTCGACGCGGTTAATTAATATTTCATTTCATCTAGTTAAATTATCATTTTTAATCTCTATTTAGAATTAATAAGCAATATGACGAAACAGAATCGATTATTAATCTTTATTATTTCTACATCGCATCCAGTGGAAAATTTTCTAACCGGTTGACATTATCGCCGGTAAGGTAAACAGCGCTTGTTTTCTTTTTTTCTATTCGTTAATATTTTAGTTATCTGTTTTATTTCCTTATCGAATATTTAAAATCGTATCGCTAGTTTTTCAAATTTTATTTTATTATTTTTGGCGTAATTCGTTTTAATCTATTATTGTTTTACCGTTGTTTTAGATGGAAAAAAAATAAATTAACAATCCAGAACAAGGGTAAGAAATATATTTATAAATAAATATAAACAAATAATTGTCGAATTAAAAAGCCGCTATTTTTGTATTATGCGTTAAGTAAATTTTGTTTAGTCTTAAGTGTTTTTGCCTTTTATGCCGATTTGTTTTTTTGTTCATTTATTTTGAACTTAGTATTTTTGATGATTTTTATGGGCTTCTTGATACCTATAAAAGAAAGATAAACAGTACATACGATTACTTCCCCTGTTTGTTTGCTAATCGTACTCCGTTACTTCATCGGTCGTACAGCGAGGATGTCGTTTACATCCTCACATTGATCATAATCTAAATGAAAAAAACATGACTCGCGCTTAACTTTAAAACCGTTCAGATTTACTTATAAAAAATTTGATACGTAACTTATTTCAAACCGTTGATTTTTTTAATAAAACCATTTATTTATACTTATAAAAGTAAATTAAACTTTATTGAAATCGTAATATAGGTCGCGTCAGAAATAGTAGATTTACTAATCTGCGGATAACAAAAAGGAAATCCTCCCGCGCTTTCTGGAAGGATCTTCGGGAAAGTACCGAATAAATTCGATCAGATCAGCGATAAAAAGTAAAAGTTGTTCCTAATATTGTATAAATTCATAAAATCTGTATGTAATTAAGAACATTTTTGAAGGCATTAATTTAATAAATATTTGAGATAACTATTTAAAAAGATGTTAAAGGCGTTGGAGAAAATTAATTATTTTTTATATAAGTGCTATTTAAAACTCGTGGATAAATAATAAGAATTTTTTTTGTTGTAAAGACAAAAATTTTTAATTAATCACTCGGCAGATACGTTAATTTTTTTAAAGAGAAATTTAACCCGCTGATATCTTTTCTTTTTTTTAGACTGAAATATCATTCTCTATAACGAAAAAATATTACTGTTATTTGAAAAATTTATATATTTTTCGAATAAATTACTATTTTTTTTAGTAATAAAACCGATACGGTTTGATTTTTCTTGCGAACGAAATTAATTCGTAAGCGTTTCGTCCAACGAAACGATTTAAAAATCTTTTTCTATGTACGATAGAATTTTAATATTAACGGGAGCGTTATTAGTGAAGTTTTACCTAACTTAGAGAATTTTGTAACGGTTTTTACCCCCTTACTTAAAAATCTGTCGTAATCCGATAAACGAATGAACTTTTTAAATTACCGATACAGAATTTTTTTATCCTGTTATGTAATTAATTTACCTTCTGATATAAATATAGCGGTATTATCTGCGAAGAGAAACGACGAAAGCGATATTTAGAAACTTCGGTACTTTTTCGGAATCCGACACCTACATTTTTCAGTTTTCTCTTACAAATCGGTGGTATTTGCAGAGAAATTATAAATATCATCAAATCAGACTAAACCTACGCTCGCCGGTCAATACCTCCAAATATCCGTCGATTTGGAAGAAAAAATTGAAAAAAGTGGCGATCGGATTTCGAAAAAGAACCGAAACTTTAAGGCCGGCTATAAAAGAAAAGTATACCGGAGTCAATTTTTAGATTTTTATGGAGTCAGAAGAGATGGGAATATCCAAAAGGAAAAAAATTATTCTTCCGTAAAGAAAATATTTTTATATTTTTGAATGTCGACAGTATTTCATTCTTTTATCGGGGTTTCGGAAATTATTTCAAAAAAATTATCGCCTATTTCTCGTAAAAATTATAAGAATAATTTAAACGCTGTAAACCGTTTATTAATAAAGGAGTACATAAATCATAATATATGTAAATAAATCGTAATTATAATTTATTATAATTCTTCCGTAATCGTGTACGGATTATCGATACGGCATTAATTACGTCTGAAAACGGGACCGGTGGGCTGAAATATACTCCCGATAAGTTAAAGATAATATTTCTGTTGTCCGTAAAACGAATCTTCTAAATTTTCGGTAAACTGTTAAATAAATTAATAATAATAACGATAACGATTAATTATCAAATTTTTTTGAATAAATTATTAAATGTCAAATTGTCTTAAAACAGAACGCTAAATTTGTCATCGGTGTAACGAGAATTTATTTTCTTTTTTGTACGTTATATTCCTATCTGAAGTATATAATCTTTAAAAAGTCATAAGGAGTTGTTTTCAAGATACAAAAACAGGTCGAATGATAATTTGGCGCTCGTAAATATGAATTTAGTGTAAACCTAAATTTTATATTTATCAAATTAAACACGTTAACTTATACTAGTGTTTATAAACGTGTAATCTCTACGAAAAAGAAACGTCATAAGTAACGTGCGTTAAAAGAAAAAGAAATAATATCAACCACATAGATATGGGTTTTTTTATGTTCCTACGCAACCGTTTGGCTTACGAGAAAAGATCTATTTATGTTTTCCAGTTTTAATAAATGATACTTACGTATTAACGCCACCGCAGCTACAGCTTTATTTGAAAACAAAGTAGTCAATCGGATTTCAGTGGAAAATGAACAGTATCTTTATTCATTTTAATAAACGGTTATTTATATTTATTTATTTTATAAATATAATTTAACCAAACTTAACCTACGCTTGCTAACCTTGACTTATTAACACCGTAATTTTTTGAGTATTTATTTAATAAATTCAGTAATTATTGCAATTATTTATTATTTAAATAATCAAAACACTCCTGTGAATTAGTCAAGGTTAGCTAGCGAAGCGAGCGTAGGTTAAGTTTGGTTAAATTATTTTTATAAAATAAATAGAAATAACCGTTTATTAAAATTAATAAACAGACTTTTTTGAATCTATGTTAAACTCCATATCGGCCCGTTTTCCACCGAAATCCGATTGACTACTTAGTTTTAAAATAAAGCTGTAGCTGCGGTGGCGTTAATACGTAAGTACCTAATAAATTACCGAACCGTTAAAAAAAACTCCCTCCCCCACCGATTTATTAAAATAAAATTAAAAACATTTCTTTTATAAAAACAATATTACTCTGCCGATGAATTTTTTAAATAATATTAATTAAAGAATAAAAAATAGGTCCGAATGTTCTGTCGTTCGTTGTTCGGTATGTATATAATAAATGTTTTCTTAAATAATTTTAATTAACTCCTGAGTTGTGAATTATTTCTAAATCGAGTTTCTTCTTGTATTTACTTTAATATTTCAAATAATTAATAGGGGCTTAAATTACATCTATTTTTCTTTAATATAATCGACGCTCTGATTAAACAATTTCCTTAATTCATCCAGGAAAATACCATCGGTGAAGTAACAAGTCTAATCGTATCGATGCGATCTATATATGTATTACTATGTATCGATCGGGATAAAAGATTCATTTATTTTTCTAACCGACGCCGCAAAAATTTTTCCCCTTTTTTTAAACAGATGAAATTCCTGTACTTCACGGATTTAGGAGCTGAAAATTTGTTGAAATATTCTACGAAAGAACTATGAAAAATGAAAAAAAATTACCTTATGAAATAAGTGCTGCGGGCTCCTGTCGACTTTTTTTATTAAAAATGGACGTCAATTCCGGTACTTAGTTTTTGAAATTTCGGTCGTACGATTTCAAATTACATCTATAAAACAGACTATATATAAAAAAATTCTGGAAGATTTATAATAAGTTATATACCGAATTTCAAAAATGTTTATAACCAGCTATGGGATTCTAAAATCGAGTTTTACTTTATCGAGAAGTAATTTTTAGTTACACGAGGTGTAAAAATTTTAGTTTTTATTTATTATGACGGGTATTTGCGAGTATATTTGTAAATATAAGGAAAGGTAAAAGTACAAAATCATCCGAAAATCCGCCCTTTTATGGCCACATAAAAAATATAAACCCGGTTTAAAATAAAAACCCGGGAAATTAAAAAATTATTTTAGTACGCGCGAATGCAATTATATTATATTATCCCTCATTTATATATTATATAAATAATACCTTCCATTATTATATTCCTTCATTTAACTTTACTTAAATGAAATTAATTTTGATTACTGCAGGAAAGTAAAGTCGATTTTTATTATCGATAAACTTTGTTCGAGTAGTATTGAGATTATTTTACTAAGATTAATTTCAGTAATAACATAACACTTCAGAAAAAGTAATTAAGTACTGTCGCTTTGTTTCTGGTCTTCGTTTTTGGTATTTAAAAGAATATTAATTTTAGAGATTATCGTAAATTTTATAACTAATATTTTTGTCCATTTTTTAACGTTTAACCGTTGATCACACTCTCCCGGTTCGATTCTTTATCTTTTTTTCCCTTTAATGCGCATTCAAGTCTTATCCTTCAAGGATAAGGACGGAGCGATTTTAATAAATACTTCTTTGTTTTGGTGATTGCATTTATATTTTTTTCCGAATGAATTAGCGGACAAAATTGTAACGAAAATTAACTTGCCCGGAAAGATAATACGAACTATTTTTTTCATTTTCTTTTGTCATTATCAAAGCCTTTAATATTAATTAAATAAATGTATATTATGCGACGAGCCTTTAATGAAAGCCGTTATTGCACGATCGCGAAATAAGTTTGACGCGAGTATTGACGACCGTCGTAAACTTCGCATTAATGCATTATTGGCCGTTTACAGAGTATTTTTTCTACGGCTGAGAAAATATTGGCATTATTGATTTCGTTTTTTTTAATTTTTCAAAGAATTCTATAAACAGTACATTTCTACGGCGATAGGTTATTAACGATAAGTTCTGCCTTTTCTTTAATATCGATCGGTATTAAAGACATTTCTTCTTCAGAATCCGACATAATTAACAAAAGAATAAACACCGTAATATAGAAACTTAGTTACCTATTATCGGCGTACTTTCGTATCCGGAACGACCGTTACATTCAGAGGATGAGACGAAACGGCGATTTTGTGGCGCATGAAAATGCCATGCGACATCGGGATTCGAACCCGGGTCCTAAGGATGAAAGGCTACCAGTCCCGCCTAGGAGGCCGGCAAATTGCTTGCTAACTACTAAGTCAAATTAAAATAAAAAAATCTGATGTGGACACCGCTTAACTTCCTTGTACGGTTATTAAATTTCATATACCCATTTTTAAAAGTAAATAAAATGTTATTTTACTAATAACATCTGATTTTTTTTAGATTTTTTTCTATTGTATTATTGTAAAAAAAAATACAATTACAGGTTAATAATTATTAATAAATCAATATATTTTAATTAAAAAAAAGTTACAAAAAAAGGAAAATGAAAAAAGGAAGAAGTGTTACAAACCAAAATAAAATAGACAGGAAGAAAGTGTTGCAAATGAAGAAAGATTAAAACGATTAAGAGAACATGATAAATACAAAGAGGAAGAAAACGTTAAGACCAAGGAAAGAATAAAAAGATTGAGAGAGGCTGATGAATACAAAGAGAGAGAAAATTTGAAAACTAGAGAACGTGTACGCAAATCAAGATCAGAAGAATTATATCAAACCAGAGAGCGATTAAATGAAATGATGATCAATTCCGACTTGGGGAGAATATTTTCTCACAATATCAGAGGATTAATGAACTAAAAGACAAGTTGTTGCAATTTATTAAAGATCGGGCATGTATTACTCAGCGTATATGTTGTTCTTGTGAGGGTCTATTTTTCAGTCGCTCTCTATTTAACCTTAATGTAGATAAAATTAAACAGAAATTCCAGAATTATTAAATAAAATTAAACAGAAATTAAAGTAGAAAATTAAAAAATAATACGATTCTAAATTATAATTTTCAATTAATATTAAATAATCAGATGTTTCACCGAATCAATTACGTATGCACATATGTAATAATGCCTATTAAGTTATATATAGACATTTTTAAAGGTACATAAAATTTTATTTCACTAATAACTTCTAATATGTATTTTATTATTATTATTGAATAATTATTTATTGTATTTCTTTTTTACAATCACGGGTTAATAATTATTAATAAATCAATATATTTAATAAAAAAAAAGTTAAAAAAATAAGAAAGGAGATGTCTGATTTGCACCGATGTGCCTTCCCTGTGTAAGATCCAAATATTTCATTAATTACAATTTTATTTAGCTATAACTCTGGAACCGATGAAAATAATTACCGCTTATGATATAAATCTCAATGAGGACTTATTACTGCGGTTAAGTCCAAAATCCAAATTTTATGGAAATTTGGGCTTTTTTGGACACTTTTGGTTCAGTCGATCGCAATCAAAAGGGGAGGTGCACAACTAGATGTTACAACAGTCCTAAATCCAAAATTTCAACATCCTACGGCTAATCGTTTTTGAGCTATGCGAGATACATACGTACGTACATACATACATATGTACAGACGTTACGCCGAAACTGGTCAAAATGGATATTTCCGTTGAAATCAGAAACCGAAATTTTTCGCAATAACAATTCTTTACGTACAAGGAAGTAAAAATATCCGATACATTCAACGATACCCGCTTCTGATCGCTCAGCGGTCGAAAAGAGTAGCATTTCTGATCGGTTACATTTGACTCTTAATGAGAGTCATTATGATACAGGTTCCAGCCGGGTAATTCAAACTTATAATACAACGGTAGAAAAACAAATGTTTTATTGCGATCGGTAAATAATAATAATAATATACAGATCGCGTCAAAAATGCTACTCCATCGATAAAAATAAAGGAACAGGTCCGGCAATTATCTAATGGATCAAGATGAATCACGGTAAAAGCCTTTAAGAAATACACTTAAATAAAAAATTAAAATAAATTTGATTAAAACCCTTATTAATTGATTATTTAAAATATAAATACGTGCAGTAACATTAAAATAAATACACAAAGATACTAAACGTATAAAAAATAAATCGTTATTCAGAAATCATCGAACTAAATATTGTTTTATCACAATAATTCATTTACGTACCTCAGATAATTCAGAATTAAATAATCGTTTCTGTAAAAATAAACAGTTTTATTTAACAATAAAATAGTTAAATTGTTTATTGAAAATAAACAATTTTATTTTAAATAATATTTTTGCAAGATCTTTAAAAAGGTTCGGCAGTTTATTAAAACTAGTAACGGACATATTTAGACCAATTTTCGTAAATCCAAGTACTGCGTTAAATTATACGAAACCTATCGTTGGATTTTTATAACTTGATGAAATATATCCTGGTATCAGTGAAATAATATTAAAAGTACTTTCGAGAAAAAATTCAAGAAATCTATTTTTTTTAAAAGTCCGGAATACATTTTATTGTTTTTCAAAGAAATATAGCTCGCGTTCGTCAGCAGTTTTCTTTTATTTTTTTTTATCGTCACGTAGGTTCCTTACTTTTGTGTTTATTTTTTCCATCGGGTGTTCATTACTTACAGGCCTATCTCAATATTTTAAATAAAATCAAAATAGAATAATAAAACCAACAGTCTTCAAAAAAAAAAAAGTTTGTAAAAACGCAACAGATATATTTTTTAGTAAATCTTCTGCTGATTTCTTAAGTTGAAATTTAATAGTTTATTGTGAATTTTAATTTTTTTAAATGTTTATGCGCAGCGTACAGCGGCTTTTTACGAGAAAAACACTGTTTTTCTCGTGAAAAGCCGCTGTACGCTGCACATAAACAAAATCACTTCTCTTTGGATTGTTTTATCTTATCCTGGTAGATTTTCATCCTTTTGCTGCCTTATGTTCTTCTCTCTGACCGTTTTATTTTGTCGCTTCTTGTTTCATTCTGAAGTTGCGTATTTCTCCGTTTTTGTTCTGAAAAGCTCTCCGATAAATATTTCTTCTTTTTTTTTAATTTCTAGTTTAGATAAATTTTTAAACCGATTTGTTTTTGTTTTCCTATTTTCTAAAGCGTCAGGGTTGATTTTTGCAATCCTATCTTTGTTAAATTTATAGATACGTTCACCTAATATGAAATTCAAACGGGTCCTTTTGATAATCATTCTTGTCGATCGATCTTTCTTCTTTCATTAATTTTAAGCGACCGTAAAACATTGTCCGTTTTTTAAGCGTGTAGACTACGTTTTCAAATCTTGTAGAAATTTTCACGTTTGATCTTGAAAACATTTTTGTTAATTTCTCACTCGGTGTATTTAATTTAAAAAAGTTGTTTTAATTATTTTAACCGATTAAGTAAAAATAAGTAACAGAGCGGCAACCAACGGCCTCCGATTGGAATTATCATGTGAGCGACTTCACGGAGACAGTCCGTATCAAAGTACGAACTCGATGGAATAAGTTCAGGCTGCCTAGTCCTCCTACGACCTTACACGGTATCCGGGAGAACGCATTCGAGAAACTTTCTACCCCGAACAACAGAAGAGACCGAGTCATCTTAATGCGGCTGAGGATCGTGCACACAAAATTACACGTCCACCTATTTGGCTCTCTTCAGCTGAATTATGAGGCGTGCAATGTAAAACGGTCCGTAAACCGCTTACTTCTACGTCACCCACTTCAATTAAACCCGGGTTCAGATGCGAAGGGGTTGTTCACCGGAAGAAACGCATCAAAAGATTGTTGCGGTTTCTCTCCGATAGCGGAATGAAGAACTCGATTTAGCGGTTTTGTTTACGTGTGACACCTATTATACTTGTACGCGCAATGATAGCGGTTTAGCGGTCGTATTCCTGTTTCGATATTCGTTGTCCGATGTTTGTCGTCTATTAATTACTTACGAACACTTAGTTTTATTTAAGTCGCTAAAGACCGGTATCGTCGATGCGACTACAAACAAAACAAGTGTAACTTTATATTAAAGACTAAAATAATATGTAATTTATCTAAAAATTTGTCTACGAAACTGATTTTTTTTAAACGATATCTTTTCAGCGATTTATTTATAAGATTATATACAATTCGTAGATTTATGTAGAACGCTTGAATCGAACTAAATTACAAGTAATTTGGGGAAAAATGTAGCCATAAGTACGATTTATTATTATTATTTGTTGCGATTAAATATTACGTCTAGCGATAGTAAAAGTGAACATTAAAATAAAGAAATTCGATTACGCAAAAAATGGAATATTTACGAGGTTTTTTAATTTAACATTTGTTTTTATAGAACTTTAAAGAGAAAATTCATTCGTCGGTATATCATTAAAAAAATGTTTACGATAACATTTAAATAAATAATGTACGTTTTTACATTTGAATAAACCTTGAGAATAAATAGATAAATGTATATACGGTATTTAAATGTATTATTGTGTGTTGAGTTCTGCTTGTACAGTATAATAAACACCGACTTATACAGCGGAACGTTTGGCAGAATTTTTTTTTTCGGAAGTATAATAGGGAGAAAACTTTCGTTACCTAACTAAAATGTGTAGTATAATAGGTAAATTTTTTTATTAAATTAAAAAGGAATGTTAAGAAAGTAGTAGTATATATGCGTGGTATTTTTTCATCTAACAAAGTTAGTTGTTAAATGGGATTAATTAATTTAGTATACTCGTTAAAAAAATACCTATATA
The DNA here is from genome assembly GCF_047948215.1 of Lycorma delicatula. Lineage (NCBI taxonomy): Eukaryota > Metazoa > Arthropoda > Insecta > Hemiptera > Fulgoridae > Lycorma > Lycorma delicatula. The sequence continues at coordinate 128,632,815 of NC_134463.1, read as the reverse complement.
TATATATATATATTGTTTTTATTATTAATTAGAAGCGAATAGAAATTATTAAATTCTAGGCGATAGGTATAGTGCTGCTGAAACAGCTATATGGGTAAGAAAAAGTATTGGATCGGTCAACATTTTGGTTACAATGGTTTTTGAAAATCTTGACGTTTATGAATATTCTAATCGAAAAACGTTTAGAAAACACGCTAATCGAAAACATACACATATCCGCAGAGGATATACGTATGTTGTCCTAAATTTTGATAAATATCTATCTGAAATTAAAATATTAAAAAAAAAATAATTTGACTCAAGTATTTCTATATGTGAAACACTGATGCCCTTAAATTTTGAATTTAACAAGGGTGCATCGTTTTAATATTAAATCTTTTAAGGTGGGAATCGTAGAAGCTTGAAATTCAATACAGCGGTAGTATTATACGATTCGTTTACGGTACTGAAATTTTAAGTCGATCGGACTTAGCGGTAGGGATATAATTAGCTTAATTTTGTTAAGAGTTTTCGTTATATACTTCCAAAAACGGATTTCTAAAAGGTAGTGAAACCCAGAAAAAATATTTGTTTTTACATAATTTCTAACTTCGGTCAAACTTTAGCCCCGATCCGTTAAGGCAGTAGGCTATACCCAGAATAATTTTTTTTAAAGGTTACGGTAGATAAATTACGGCATCAAATTAGACCAAAATATTTCTGCGCCTGAAATCGTACCGTATTAGTTTTAGGCGCTCTAGAGACAAACGGGTGACGCAGTACTCGACTTCACATTTTATTTGTTTTTTTTCTCTTAATATCATGTTGTCTTTTCTGAAGTATCGATGTTTATATCTTTTGAAAAAACCTTAGGTGCACGTTATGAAGTCAAGACCTAAACAAAAATTATGTGATGTAAACTAAACGCTGCTACGTTCAGCGTCCTCTTATCATCGAGTGAAATATCGCCAGAAATTTAGAAACACTGTAGATTTCAAATTTTTTTATTTAATATCGATTTTTATTTTGAATATTATTATTATCGAGTCGATCGATTTTAAATAATAACGATAAAGTTTTTTTAATAATTTATTATAATATATAAATTTATAATTTATATATTATATTATAATATAATATTATAATTTAATTTTATTAAAATTTTTCGCGATCACAACACTTACATTACTTCTTACAAGGATGTGAAAATCGAGATTTATAAATAAGAGTTAATTATTTTAATCGGCACAAATTGTTTTTATCGGTAACTGGTCCCTGGTTATTGAATTTACTGCTGTAATAATTCGATTTCGCAGATCTTCAAGAGTAGCAGGCTTAATCGGTAAACCCACCGGGTCGGTGTAGCGGTTAACTCGTCATCGCAAATCAGCCGATTTCGAATTCGAAAGTTCTAAGGTTCAAATCCTAGCAAAGGCGAGAATAATTTTTTTTACGGATTTGAATATTAGATAGTGGATAAAAGTGTTCTTTGGCGGTCGGGATTCAATTAACCACACATCTCAGCTACGGTCGACCTGAGACTGTACAAGACTACACTTCATTTACCTTCGTACATATCATCCTCATTCGTTCTGTGAAGTAATACCTTACGGTAGTTTAGGAGGCTAAACAGAAAAAATATATAATCCTGCAGTAAAAGGCTACATATATATATATAAATGTATAGATAAACTTGGGCTTATATATATATATATATATTTCACTTTCTTGTGGACACGATAACTGCTGTAATTTTGCGCCAATCACTTTCAAATTGTTCCCTAAAAATAAGCTGGACCAAAAATCTCGGCCGAGTTCGTTAACGGCTAAAATCGGACCATGGAAATGGAAATAAAGGGGGGGGGGGACTTTTTCGAAAAATAAAATATTGCTGCAACATTCAAATTAAGTAAAGTATCGAATTCGTTGAAATTTTCTGCTGTTCTTTGGGTAAGGACCTAAAACTTATGTAAATAAATTTTTTTTTATATCACCAACCATCGGCCCTGCGGGTGAAAAAAGTGGGGTTTTGAAGACAAAAAACCATACCTACCTTAATTGGCACAGTATCGAATCGATTTGAAGTGTTCGTTAGTCCTCTAAACATTACCTAAAACCTTTGTCTGAAACAATTTTTGATACGGCCAACCGTTACGGCGAGGGATGATCAAAATTTTTCTGGAATTGTAAGAAGATGGGCTTGTCGTACGCTAAACTTGCGAAAGGTTTTTCACACGAAACCGTTATCGTATAGAGTAAATCGGAAGTTTTTCTTAATTTTAACGCGGAATCTTTTTTATCCCCTACTTAGTCCCGGTGAAATCTACCTCCGCCTTCCGCCGTGCCGAAAGGGATTTTCTTATAAAAGTAACGTAATAACTTTATCTAGTCTATAGTATTTTTTATTACTTTACGTTTATTTTAGTTTATATTAATTACACAGTCCTTTACAAGCCGCTAAAAGAAAAGAAGAAGATTCATTTTTTTGTATCTCAAATTACATTTGTAATCGATGTCGTAGATTAGAAGCCGTAAGTAAATTTTATGGAAATAGTCAAATTATAAAGGAGATTCCCTTGAAACGCCTTTATTAAACGGACGAACTGTAAATCAAAGGTAGCATAAGCATCGATAAAGTACAGCCGGTAATGAAATAAAAATCATAGTAATGTCTAGTAGTACGAATAACAGCAACTCGTCTGTCTGTTTTTTGAAAAATCTTAATCTGTTTAAATACGCACACATTCACACAGAACAGAAGACCGCTGACGCAAACGATAAATATAATTTTAAATTCCAATATTTATTACGAATAATTTAGATTCAAATAAAATTTATCTTTGTCCCGTTCTTTAATACGATTAATGTTACTTGTCGAATACATTTGTTTGATACCGGATTTGTTAATTTACTGCTTGAATATGTCGTCAAAACATAAAAATATTAAAAATAATCGTATCCCAGAACATTAGCTTCAGTAGTTTCCGACTAAGTTACTGTATATCGCAAAAAGATTGAACTTGTTTTTTTCAATGTTTGGTGATAATTTGGTTAAAATTTCAATAAACGAATAAGTACTAAAATAGATAAAATCGGTTGCAAACAAATACGATTTTAACGAATTAAATATTTTATTTGAAAAAATACAACAAAAAACCAGATAAAAATATACATTATTTTCTTAAAATCGGTTCTTTTCAAGAATCATACTCCTCTATACTATATACAAATATATTTATTTTATTAGATCGACCGAAGTACAGAATAAATAAAGTAGGATGACTTAGGTTATTCCACTATGTATGCAGGAGCGCTTTCGCGAGATTTACTTGTATTATCGACTGCGTTACATATTCATATATTCATCTAAAATTACGTTACAAACTTCATTAACATTAACATTAATATCGGTAAAAAATTATTCAATCTTTTATTAATAAAGTTGAACCGAATGGAATTGTAAAGACAAGTAGGTAAAAGGGATGTTCAACGATATACTGTACAGATAACCTTCAAAAGGTAACGATAGCCGTTGATGTTTTTATTAATAAAGATTTGTTTAAATTTTCATCTTAATATCTATTTTCGATTTCTTAAATATTCCTTACTATGTAAAGCGCCGTATAACTCGGCGGTGTCTTTGCCGGAAATCGAAAAAACTAAATCGAAAAAACATCTTAGAAAAAATTGAATTAATTACACTATTAGAGTCTTAAATCTTTTCTTCGTGAAATGTATAAAACATTTTCGCGTCCTTTCCCGTTTTCGTACTGTATGAAAATAGAAAAATACACGGTTTTATAGAAAGTTTAGGGGAAGTAAAACGTATACAGATAAAAAATAAAAACATATCCTACGGCGATAAAAGTTTGATATTATTACACGGTAACGAGACATTTGTATCCTATTTTTCTTATAAAAAGGCGATGACACAGTCGTTAAAGCTAAAAAAAAAAATATTTTTCTTTGAACGATGAAAATTGATATAACGAAAGTTAAATTAGAAATTTACGAATCGGAATTTTCCGCTAGCGATCGGTATATTCGGGTGCCTACTCTTTGGTTATGAGGAAAAATAATCACATAAACAAATAAAAAATATATATAAAAAAATTTTAACGCTACTCTTAAATTAAACTCGCTAAAAGGCAAAAAAGTAATTTTAGGACGGTATCTGAGAATGGATTTGACAACAAGCTTTGTTGGTAATATGTAAGATTATCTGAAAGTCATTGCTTCAAATTAAAAACTTGGTGGTTTTGCCAATTTTTTCTTATGCGTGATGAATGGCCTACAGAGTGGGGTGCAAACACGCATAAGAAAAATCGGCAAAACCATCAAATTTTTAATTTGAAGCTCTGACTTTCACATAATCTTACATACTACCAATAAAGCTTGTTGTCAAATCCATTCTGAAATACCGTCCTAAAATTATTTTTTACATTTTAATGCGTTTAATTTAAGAGTTGTTTCAAATATTTTTTTTTTTTTACATATTTTTATCTTCTAATTTTTAGTGCATTTAACATAAGAGTGATTTTTAAAAAGTTTTCTTTTATACTTTTTATTTTCTACATTTAAGTCTTCCTAGTTTTATTCATTACATCTGCGTTAGCGCACAAATTGAGCGTATTTAACCAAACATCGGATCGGTACGTTTTACGGTTGGTGAGTGTAATCAAAACATAGTGCTAAACGATTTAATTTCCGGATAACCAAGATCCGGTCGATCAAGAGTGTACCCGATGCGTTAAACAGTTAGCGCTCGACTTGCTGATACATACGCCGTGTGAATCGTGAAAATCGGACTAGCGGTTGCCAAGATATTACGGTGGCACCCCATCGCGCCCCTTCCCCAGTTTCCGAACGGCGCCTCGGGGGCACTTGAGAATATTAATTACCACTGGGAGACACCTCTGGGACCGATGTGGGGGTCGAAAAAATTTTTCAGAGCGCTAAGACCCTAGATATTTTCGAGATATTTTTGATTTTCATCCGAAAATTCGGGTTTCGTTAAAAAAGTACTACATTTTCCTAAAACTTCGATGTATAAATCGATATATATATATATATGTATATGTATATGTATACGGTATATTGATATATAATAATACAAGTATACACTTGAACCCCACCAGACTTGTAGTAACGAGTCGGGATTTTCCTCTAGGAATTTTCTGCACCGGAATCGGGTACATTCCGGTGCTAAGCTAAGGGGAACGCCCAGACACATACAAATGCCGTTTGGTAGGATAGGATTAAGGCCGTTTCTAATTATGCTGCTTTTTTTGTTATATAAGAGTACCGAGATTTTTTTAGAGCTGTAGAAGCTATATTTTTTTATTTCTGGTGCATTTTAAACAAAACCGCTCTAAAAAAATAAATATTTTTATTTTCTACATTTTATTTTTTAAATATGCGTGTAAAAAAATAGTTTATGGAAAAAAATATTTATTTATTAAATACATATAAATTTATGGCAAAGCGTACTTCCAGTGTAATAGATAGATTTTGTGTTTTTACAAACATATATACTCCTATTAAAATTTATTACGATTCGCTAATTACAAATCAATTGATTTCAGTAACGAATAATTAACATTTTATCTTTGGTATTGACAGTGTAATTTAGCTTTTATGTTAAATTTCAAATAAAGCGGATACGGGGAAGTAAATAAAAGATTTATCGCGATATCCGCAAGGACAGAGGATGTTAAGTATCATAAAAATACTTAAAATTGTTTATTTAAAAAATAAATTTTTTTAATCTTTAAATGTAAAATTTAAAATAAAGTGGCGATTTGACTAAAAAATGTCGACTTTATTACTTAAATCGAGGTTTTAAATAATACGGATTACATAAACGTCGATTTCTTTACGTTGTTTGAAGAACGTAAAAACGTTCAAATAAACGAACGTCAAATAACAAACTATTTTTCTAATAATTTCTTAAAAATTGTATTATTCAACACCAGTTTTATGTATTTCTTACCGTCCTCAAGCATACGTATTATTTAGCTTAACTTTAAGTTCCGATCTCCGGACAGGGAATCGCAACTATCATAACCTAACAAACAATTGTTGTTCTCAGCGGTCCTGAAATCGATTTGGACTTACGGAATCCAACTGCGGAGTACGACAAGCGAGAGTAATATCCAAGTCGTACAGCGATTCCAGAGATAAATATAACAGAAGCGTCGTGGTTTGCGAAAAACACTGAAATACACGATTATCTGGGATCGAAAACCGTTCTAGAGGAGATACGGCGATTCAACGCAAGATACAAAACGAGAACGAATAAACTTGTGAACCGGATCGCGGTTAACCTCCTGGATAACAGCGAGGACGTTAGACGCCTAAAGCGTCCTCATGTACTCGTATTAGATGTGAAAGTCGTCCGGGATTTGAAGTGATCGGCTAGTGTTGTGCATCGTCAAAATTCTTTATTTCGTTTCGCCACTTCCTTTTGTTGGTTCTTTGACTCGTTTCACCGTTTCTTTTTTCGGTTAGTTATTCGTTGTGCGATCGATAACACTATTTCTTGGCGTTTTACGTTCTGAACTTTGGACTTCGATCGTTGTTCTTCGAATTCATCTTTTTATGTATACTATATAAGATATACGGTTCTTTCAGGGAATGGAAACCGTTCTCTGCGGGTCATTTTTATTCAAATTTACTTACGGTTCTGGTAAATTTGAACCGACCGTAAATTAATCGCAGCGGAAAAATAAAATTACTTTATAATTCTACATGGACGTAGATTTTCCCGCAATTACCCTTGTTCTGCCGGAGCAGATCTTTTTATACACGGATTAATAAATCTACGGTTCCCTGGCTTGATGTATTTAACGTAAAATATGCACATTCTTATACGAATAAAATATTAATTTGTAAATTATTTACCTTAAATATTTTAAAGTTCGACTTAAAATAAAATTATACGCGTACGGATATATTCACGCTTACCTATCTTCGGCAGTGATTAAATCAAATAATCGTTGTCACAATATTCAAATGTTATTACATTTTTATAAATGTAATCGCTTCATTTTGTCAAAGTCTTTACTGATCGATATCTAAATTATTTTTAATGAAAAACCTTTTTATTTCCTTTTATGAAAATTTCTTAATTAATCGGGGATGTCAGCTCTCTTAAGTCTAAAAACAAGACTTTCTTGATTTTTAACCGCACAGCTTGTTTAATCCACCCTTTTGAACAATCACGCGACCCGCGTGTAGAACAAACTATATTTATTTAATTTCAAGAATAATTTAATTATACGATGTAGGAAAAAAGTAGACTGTATTTAAACATTTTTTTCGTTTAAATGTCCCAATAAATGTTTATAATATCAATCTTGATTGTTAATGCGATTCGTTTCTTCACGATCGGTGTAATTTTCCTTAGAGCTGCTGCACCGATAGAAATTCTGTTTTCGATGTATTCTTTTGATTCGTCCAAATCGTGCAAGTCGTTCTTGAAAATAATAAAAATCTAGCGGTGAGAGATCCGTGTACCGTCGAGGTCATAATCCACAGTAAGTTACACGTTATTCAAAAATTCAAGTAACGGCATTTTGGCGCGTAACATCTTTGCTGTAACCAGCAGTTTCGCTCTTCAGCGATAAGCTAGACCAAAAAATTTAATAATAGTCTCTGAATAACGGTTTTCAGCATTAAATTTAAAAAAAAAAAAAAAATGATTCCGGTCACTCTTCCTTGCGAAATCGCGCATCAAACGCCAACTTTTTGAGAATGTAACGGTCTTTCACGATAAATGTGAGGATCTTACGACTCCATACTGAATTGTTTTAGTCTTTAATATATTCAGAAGGATGAACCGTACGCTTAAGCTGAATAAAAAATATCCAAAACACGGACATCATCACTTCGACTGAAACGTTTGAATAACCTACAATATATAAGTCACCTGTTCAATTCTCCGAGTTTTACGATAGAGTTTTATTATTTCCCCTCCCCGATTTTTACCGACTTTCATTTAGCTTCTTTTTTTTAACTTAATGTTTTCCTAAATTTTTTTCATTCTTTTTTAATGTTTTTCTCTTGTTTCCGTGTCCTTTATTTTGAAGTTCCGTAATTCTTTATGTTTTCGATCATTTTTTCTAAATTTTTTGTACTTTAAATATGTTCTGCGGTTATTTGTTTTTCTTTTAAATTTTTAGAGGTTTCTGTAAACCATTTTTAGTCCATACTTTTTAATTTGGGAAGCGGTCGAATATTTTCTCTGTTAATCTATCAGAATTTTTCAGTAATAGAATTTCAAAAATAGTCTTTCATCGGATTGTATTTTCCAGTATCCTTCGTTTTTGTAGGCGGGGGATTATCCGCACGATTGTTCTTTCGTACTTTTCATTTTTTGTTATAAAAGCTTTTAGTTAACGCGTAAGCTTTATTTAGTTTTATTATTATTTGTTCTAGACCTTTCTTTTGCAGTCCATTTTGTTCTATTATTTCACGAATAAAATCGAATAGATTCGCTTTTTTATTTCTGTTTTTAAAAATTTTATTGAGGTTTTAAAATTAATCGTTTGTTTTATCTGTTCCGATAGGGAATCAATTTGAGATTCCTATCGGGTTTACCGTTGATTCTAGAATCGTCTGTGAAAGCTAAATGTTGTTAATCTATTATAGATTTTTTTTTGTGCACTAAAGAAATTTTTTTTAATTTTGAGGTTTCTAATTTCTTTTTTATATCTTGTCATTATTATTTTTTGTAATATACTCGTACGATACAAATAGAATGACGATCTTGTCGAACGCCTGTACTTATCAGGAACGGTTCTTAGATTTCTCCCGTGAATTTCACTCGAGACTGTGTTTCTGTTTCAATATCTTTAATTATATTTCTTGTTTTCTGATCTATTTCGGTTTGCTGTAAAATATTAAATGCGGTTATCCTTTTTCATATGTCTTTTTTAAGTCTGTAAAAATTACAACATAGTTTTTGGGCTGGTAAGGTGGAATTCACATTAATTGTTACTATTATTTATGGTTTTTAAGTTAAAAATTTGTTCGAAACAAAATACAGTTTCATTATTATTTTTTAAAATTACTTTTTTGGAAGTTTTTTATTTACATAACTTTTTAAAGATTTATTTTTAAGGAAATTTTAGTTTAAATGTAAATCAGTAACAGATTCGTTATTTTAATAGTGATTTTACTTAATTTGAATCAGAAGTTTTTTTTTTACCGTACGTAAGTGGTTATCTCGTGCGAGCGAATTCGGTACTACGATACGGACAATGTTTAGATAATCGAAAATGTTTTGCTCGGTTGCTCGTAAATTTAGTTAATAAATTTTACCGCTATTTTGGTAACCTGTTATTATTATTATTATTTTCGTTGTTCGTATTAATTTTTAAGTATAGCATTATTGTAACAGCAAAATTCCATATTTATTAAAGTATTATTTTTATTTTAAGGGATATTTCAATTTATTTAACCTAAAATTATTTTTACAGTTAACTACCTAATATTACAGCCCTAATAATTTTTCTCTCTGAAAAATCAGAGAAGATAGATTTAAAATAATAAATAATAATATCTTCAATTATTCCTTTTATAATCGTTGCTAAATTAAAAACAACTACGTACAATTTTGCAGTTAAGTAATTTATATGTATATATTTTAGTTCTTACAGTTATTTATAAAAATTAATTATTTATTTACCGATTGTGTATATATATTTTGTACTTTAAACAAAAAACTTCTGTTTGCACCTTTGTAATTCAAAATTTTATCGCAAATTAAATTACCGTAATTTTATTTCGATTTTAAATTTTTATAGTCGAATTCGAGTTGCACTTAACGATTACAATCTATACCGAAAATTCAGCAGTTACCGGAATGCGCCTCTGCTGAAAAAAAAGGTCACGGGTGTAAAAATCTCTTTACCGACAGATTAAATAAGAGTATGACATGTTTAGGATATCAAACTTTTATTGGCATCGGTTATTTTTATTTTTCCGGCTTTAGTTTTATTGCTGCTGCAGCAAAGGACGTTAAAGCGATCGACTAAAATGTTTCGTATCGAAGTTTTGCAAACGTCAACGTTTCAAGACTCCATTTGTCCAAAAAAAAGTACTCGTATAGAAATTTTTACGAAATATGTATGCGTGTACGTATGTATGTACATGTGTTGGCCTGTATTTTGATAAATATCTCAGAACTGACTCGATATATACGACGTATTTCTCGTATTCCTAGAAAAAGTCTTTAAATATAGGATATTGAAGGCGATTAATTTTGGGCGAAATTAAAAAAGAGGGAGGAATAGTCTTTACCGGTTTCAATTTTTGGTTTTATATATAGTAAGTAATCAAAAATCCAAAAAAAATTACAATGAAATCGTAAACCGTACGGTAAGAGTCTCGCAGATATCATTTCTTCCTTGACCCACCGGGTCGGTCTAGTCGCCTCATAAGCTTTAAGCTTATGAGGCGAGATGGTCGACCAAAAAGAAAAAATGTATTCGCTATCGTATTTTCTTACGACATTTCGACTTAAGCAGGAGAAAAATGTTGACTCGCCGCAATTCTGATTCTGATGTTGAGCTCGGCGGTATAAGGTTTTTAACCGACAATGTTTTGTTTCTCGTCGGTCTGTTAAGCCGCTTATCCGTGCCGATTTATGTTTTACTTCGACTAAAGTAAATTAAATTAATTCGAGCAAACTGTAAATAATTACGTACGCGGTAACAAGTTCCTTTCGAGATACGTATGCCGAGACTAGCGCTTCAGTTTCATCATCAAAAATTAAAAAGTAACACGATAACGATATTTTCAAATCAGATTTCTGTTAAACACCGGAAGCAACTGCGTCTATCCGTCTGTAAAAATAACCACGACCGACTCGCTTAACTGCTGGAGAGAAGTACGGTGATCCTTTAATTGTGGCCATAAAGAAACTTATACGCCACGCGGTGCGTTCATGGGACAGACAAGTCGCTGGAAATGGGCTGTGGCGTCTAAGAACCCGTCGGCGTTGCGGGTTCGTTCTTGGGAACCGAATAACTGATATTCTATTCTTGCTGTATACAAATAATTTTCCCAGATTAAGGAAAAAAAATTCACGACAAAATACTTTTGTATTATTTCAAAAAATATTAGAGAACCGTTAATTCACTGTATTAATAAATAATTAAATATACATATATATGTCTGAGAAGTATCTTTTGTATTAATAATTTTGTGTTATCATAGAAAACGTTCGTATTTTTGCGTCTGTTTGCGTACCACAGTTTTGAGAACCACTTGTATAAAGTGATGAAATAATGCGTCCTGTTTATCTGGTAAAAACTGCGTTTTTTTTTTTAATTATCATATACACTCAGGTAGGTGTGAAATTTGTCCTTAAATTTAATCGTTCGTTCTTCTAGTATTAGAAAAAAAGATTATCAATTTCGAATTTATTTCGACTATACGTTAATCGAGATGAATTAATTCTAAGACAAAATATTGTTTATTTTAGGATTTAGAATAAGATAAATTATTTGAAATGAAGAATTACTCGAAATAACAATTACTCGTATTCATCTCTTTGCGATTATACAGTAACATTAACAATTTTTTTTAAAATAATTTTTACGTCATTCGTAATACGCTTTTTTTATTTATTCTATTCTAATAAGAGATAGATGATTTTACTTTTACATTAAAAAAGACTCCTATTTAAAACATTGTACACGCAACGTTTGAAGTCACGTATGCAACCGGATAAAAATGTTATTCAAGAAGTTACTGCTAGGTGTAGCCATGTATAGGTTAGAAATAAATGCGGCAGTAAATATTGTACAATTCTCTAAAAGTGAAAACAAAAATTATTAATTATATACTGTAATTAAAATAAAATATACTATACTGTAAATAAAAAATACTTTCTCATGATAAATCGATATAAAATGAATGTAACGTGTTAGTTTCTCTCATATAAAACTATACTGATAACAGCTTCATTTATCTATTCTGTGTATATTACCGTTTGGTTTTTATTATTATATTTTATTTAATGAAATGAATTAACTCGTTCTGTTTTATTTACACGTGTAAATAAAACACTAGGAAAAGTATATTTATTGATTTAATACTTGTTGAGGTGCAGTAAATGTAAGAGATGTAAATGACTGGATTCGAGACGATGTCGGTCTTAAATATAATGCAACCGTTGCCAGAAATAACAAAGACCTCTCGCTAGATTCATTAGTAAAGTTTTATGCTGACTTCTCCGAGCCGAGAATATATATATATATCACTCTACGCCGGCTGAAATGCGGGTGATTTCACCCTAAAGAATGAATTTACGTTAATTCTATTCACTAAAGGTACCGGTTGTATATTTGATATCATTACTCTCAGAAAAAGTCAGTCTAACCGGAACTTTTACACTTATCGTATGAAAAACTTAAGACGGAATTTTAAAGCGATAAATTAATATATCCTTTTTCGTTGTAAGATAACGCATTCATTATCTTCAGTCTGGGGTACAGCGAGTACCACCAATATAGAAATTATTCTGCGATTCTAGAATAAATTTGCGAGATGGATTACACAGGAGCCGTGATTCGTACTTTACAATGAAATTCACGAGTACTTAGGGTTACCGTGCGAAGGGAAATCGAACGATTTGCAACTAAGTACAAAATAAGACTTGACGACTACTTAAACTATTTAACTAGCTATTAACCTCTTAGACAACGGGGAAGATATAAGGCGATTAAAGCGGGTACATTTATTGGTGGGACCTAGGACCTAATAGTCGTACTCAGGACAAGGCCCCTCTTAAGTTGTGCATGTGCATCATCCTTTCTTCCTTTTTTCTTTTACGTTACAGTTTTATTCGTCGTACAAGAGGACATCATTTTGATTTTTATTCTATTACTGGCTGGACTTTATCGATGCTTATGCTACCTTTGATTTACTGTTGATTCTAGAATGTTTCAAGGGAAACTCCTTTAAAATTTGACTATTTCCATAAAATTTACTTACGGTTTATAATCTACGAAATAGATTGTAAATATAATTTGAGATACAAAAAAAATTTTCCTCTATCACTAAATAAACTATTTTGCCATCGATCAAAATCATCGATAGTAAGGAAGTTTATATTTTCATCGATTTAATTTCCCTTTGAGTTTAAAAATTTAAGATGAAAAATTCTCTCTCATTCCCTCTCCCTCCCTCCTTCCCCCCTCTATCGCTGTGTGTCTGTACGCGCGCGCCTCTTTATAAGTGATTTAACTTACGGATTAATTTTATTGTTACCGCTTTCATTTTTTGAATGAAGAGGTTGATCTCAAAGCGGATTTCGCTTTATGAGAATAATTATTCTGCTGTTTTTTTAGCGGATAAAAAAAATCGAATAATTAGAAATTACGACTGAAAAAATAAACTTTACTTTTCCGCATTTTATTATTTAATTTTATGAAATAATTTTATTTAATTCTGAGAGAGTTTATTTTGTACATTAAAGTAGTAAAATTATGTTAATATCGGTCGGGAAAAACGTTTTTTCGTATTTTAATGCAAAAGTAAAACAAATTTGTGATTTATATTTCAAATTAATTTTGATAAATCAGATACGTGCCGTTTTGATCGACCGCATTTTGTCATCTATAAAGTAAAATCATAATCCTGTCGCTACAGAACGTCTGTGTATTTTGGACGAAAAAGATTTTCACGACCCTTTTTTGGCATTTAAGCCGCTTTGTACTTTTAAGAGAGTTCTCCATAGTCCAAACCAAATTGTAGTCTGAGGTGTAAAATCGATACTACACGATAGATGAATTAAAACTTCCCAGCCGCTATCTCAATCGGACTACCGTGTTGGTCTAGCGGTTAACTCGACGTCTCAAATCGGTTGTTTAACTGCTGATTTTCGAAGTCAATTGTTGTGAGATTTTAATTCTCTCTTTTTCTGTTTAGTCTCCGGAACCGCTGTAAGTTACTACTTCACAGGATGATATGTACGAATATAAATGTAGTCTTGTACCGTGTCACGCCGACCGTTCTTGAGCTATGCGGTTAATTGAAACCGAATTAAAACATCAGTATGCACGATCTAGTATTCAGATCCGTATGAAAGTAACCGCCTTTACCAGGAATCGAACCTTAGAACTCGTAAGTTTGAATCCTAGTAAAGGTCGGTTGCTTTTATACGGATCTGAGTACTAGTCAGATGATACCGGTGTACTTTGGTGGTCGGGGTTCATAAAAATTAACCACATTTCTCAGGAACGGTCGGCCTGAGTCTGTACAAGACTACGCCTCATTTAAATGTCATGCATATCATCCTTATCTCATCGGGCTGCGAGCGGTTGCATATTCTTCACTCCCCTTTCGTTTTACTGTTTAGCTTCCGGTAATTACCGTTTAGATAATACTTCAGAGGCTGAATGAGGATGATATGTATGAATGTAAATGAAGTGTAGTCTTGTACGGTCTCAGGTCGACCGTTCCTGACATGTACGGTTAATTTAAGCACAACCACCAAAGAATACCGGAATCCACGATCTAGCATTCAAATCCGCGTAAAAATAATTATAAGTAACAAACAACGCGTAAATTTTTCTGGGGATTTTAACGATAGGAAAATATTAATCCATAATTTATATTTGATTAACAAATGTACCTACCCGACAATTAAGTGTATAGAATCGTACAAATTTTAGGATGTGTTGTAAGCAAAAAATAGATTTTAAGTTACAGTTAAATAAGGTAACTAAAGATATGAAATAATATAAAAAATCTTTAACGCGGGAAAAATAAATATGTTTAAAAAATCGGTGTATACCGCTTTCGTAAATGTTATGTAGCATACGTTGTTAAAATGAAGGGGAAAACAAATTTATCCCAACGGTTAGAATTACATAAGAATATTGCAACCTCATTTAAAATAAACAAAATTCTAATAGTACATAAATTAAATTTTTCCCTATACAGTTTGGACCTTATTAAAAAAAGGGGGGGGGGGGGGGGGTAAGAACATTTTTTTGGGTAACACTGTTTTAAATTGCACAATAATATAACTATTTATTTAATAATTAAGTAAATGTCTCCGATAATATACTAAATCGAGAAAAGAAACGGATTTTACATAAAAAGATAACCCGTTTGGAAATATGATTACAGTAAATCTCGTTAAAATTTGCTACCGCGCAGTGCATAAAGGCAGTTTTAATTAACACAGACAATTTTTCTTTTATCACCTAAATGGCTCCACCGATAAATTTTCGGTAGGACTTGATAAACTTAAAAGCTAGTTCAAAAATGCGCAATTACAAAATGGAAAACTCTATATTAAGGATAAATAACAAAAACCCGACTTTAGATTAAACGTATAACAAATCGATAGCGCTAAACGTTCTATATCAAAAGCTTTAAGAAAATACGCTAAATAATACCGCATCTCATTAACTTTGTGACAAGCGACGATAATTAATTACCGCTACAGACACGTTATTTTCGCGTATGAAAAAAAAACGATTGCAAAAATATAAACCTAATTTAAATAATTAGATAATAGATTAACCGCATGCCTGTATTAATTTTTATTTTTGTGGATAAGGAAGAAATCTCTTGACTGATTTCCACCGATCTTTTATCTTCGCCCAGACGGCAGCAGTAGGTCTTCCGTATTTTAATGAAACGTTCCCGTAGTTTTCACGTTTTTCTAAAACGTTTTTGACTTGCAATCGGCTAAGATTTTCAACATCTTATCTTATCTGATCTACAGACTTTCACGTAATATTTCTTTTATAAACGGGGTAAGGAATCTTAATTTTTCTTCTGTGAAATAGTGTTTATTCTTCTTATCGGCGTAACGTAAGATAGATATCCGACCTCCAATAAGCGTGAAAAAATGAAATTTTTATTCGGTCGTCGGTTTAGCTACTGATTTTGGTACAAATAGTTTTAACTGTAAAACAACTAGGATCGATACTTCTTTGCAGGAAACAATTATTATAGATTTCCCGCTTAAAAGGATATCGATATTCCTTTCGGTTTTCCCGATTTTTCGTTCAAAATTTTGATTTATTGAATTTAGCGCCGTAGGATTACTCGATATATTAGCTTTAAAATAAGATACGATTTAGTAAATTTCGAGCAGTAGAGAATGTTTTATGAATTTTTTTCTTGACCGTTGTCATAGTGTCTGTGACCTGCTTCATTAGTAGTTCTAAATTTTTCTATGTCCCAAGGATACCCGGTGTAGTTATAACAAAACCAAAGAAAATGACTGCGAGTACACCCGTAGACATTAATTACGTAAAGCGGTAATGACGACTATTAAGCCTATGTATGTAGACTTAACGCGATCAGAACTACTGAAACGCTAATTACATCGCAAAACTCAAAACCGGAATGAGAAATCTAACAGCTACATATGACAAAGGGTAGAAATAACTATATTTGTAGGATTCAAATTAACTTCAAAATTTTTTTGCATGTATATCACCGTTATATTTAATTTATGCACTATTACTACCGACGTAAAGTGAAAACAGATAGAATAAAAGAATTAACGGTCGCTGTTTTTATGTAAAATTTAATATATAGAAATTTTTTTTTTAGAAATTTATAAACTTTATTCAACCAAACTAATACGCTAATTAAACTACAGCATTAGTAAGATTTTGTATAAATTTCAGTAGATTTTAAAATGTCGGTTCCTAATTTAGATTAAATCTTCCGTTTAATTAAAATCGGAATGCTAAAACGGGAAAAAACCCCTTAACAGATTAAACAAATTTGTCATGTACTGGGGAGACTACCAGTAATATTCAGCTTTACGTGATTCCAAACGATTTAAAACGGATTAAAAACGGTACGATTTCTTTTGCACTCGTTTTAAAAACTATAAGCCCATCTCTGTTTCGACTAAATTAAAACATTTCTTACGAAACCAGCCTTTAACTTCATTCGATACGAATCGGTGAACATGACCAAACCGGTGATCATCGAGGAATCTATATCTTAGCAGAGTGTTCACGTCCGATAAAACGGTAGGTGAGATGTGAGAAACGGCTGCAGCTAGGGCTAAATTTACATTCTCATTTTGTTTTAATAACGCTTTTAAAATTCCTCAAGTTCTTTCTTTCTTTTTCTGTTCAGCCTCCGCATCCACCGTAAGGTGTTACGTCAGAGGATGATATGTATGAATGTAAATGAAGTGTAGTCTTGTACGTTCTCAGGTCGACCGTTCCTGATACGTGTGGTTAATTGAAGCCCGACCCCCAAAGAACAACCCACCGGGTTGGTCTAGTGGTGAACGCGTCTTCCCAAATCAGCTGATTTGGAAGTCGAGAGTTCCAGCGTTCAAGTCCTAGTAAAGCCGGTTATTTTTACACGGATTTGAATACTAGATCGTGGATACCGGTGTTCTTTGACGGTCGGGTTTCAATTAACCACACATCTCAGGAACGGTCGAACTGAGAATGTACAAGACTACACTTCATTTACACTGATACATATCATCCTCTGATGAATTATGTAAACGGTATTTACCGGAGGCTAAACAGGAAAATAAAGACCCCCAAAGAACACCGGAATCCACGATCTGTTATTCAGATCTGTACAAAAGTAACTGCCCTTACTAAGATTTGCACCTTACAACTCTGACTTCGAAATCAGCTGATTTGCGATGGCGAGTTCACCGCTTGACCGACCCGGTGGGTCTCTGATGTTATTGCTAGTACAGTCCGAAATTCTGAATCGCTTTTCAATATAAATAACACATCGTTAATTGTACTGTTGTACTCATCGACGAGTACGATAATATTGTTATTAAAGTGTCGTTTTAACATTCCGGTTAAACTTGCCGGCCTCCGTGGCGCGAGTGGTAGCGTCTCGGCCTTTCATCCGGAGGTCCCGGGATCGAATCCCGGTCAAGCATGGAATTTTTACACACGCTACAAATCAATCATCTCATCCTCTGAAGCAGTACATTACGGTGGATACGGAGGTAAAAAAAAAGAAGCTAAACTGTGGACATCCGATTTTAAATCTTCCTTTATTATTTTGTCCTCCGCACTACATATTACATAATTTCTGATCATCATCTATTTTATTTGACAGCACATAAGGTAATTTCGTTCAATGTAACCGTTGTCTACTGCACGCCTGTAGGAATCAATAGCGTTTTGGTATCTATTTATATTTCCTTGTTTTAAATTCACAAATAAAATCAGATGTTTTGCAAAATTATCTCTGAAAAACGTGCTTTTCTTCTCGTAAATGCTTAGTATTTTAAATTCCTTAAGAACTTTTTAGTATTTTTTGATTTCAGCGATAAATATGTTTTTAGTAAACTCAAATTCGTACTTTTGTCGATCTTTACGCCGCAGTTATCAATAATAAAATTTCGTTTATCAGTAGTGTTTTATTTCGAAACGCTTCTGTTTTTGCGATTTGTAAGAAATCTCTATGTATTGACAAACGTTTCTCTTTAGATTCCTACAAAAAAAAAAAAATAAATAAAAAAGGAATTATTACTTTAGTCTAAGCCTTGATGTAATATATAATTAAATACATATAAATATAACCATCTCTACGTTTCACCGTCTTTTTATACGGTATTCAAAAATACAGACGTGAAAAAATCAAAGAAAATGGTTAAAAAGTGATAAGTTAGCGATCGCACTTGTATTAGCTACGTAACGATATAATTAAATAAATATATCGCAATTCACCGAAATCGAATCTGCCGACTAAACCGGTTTTTACTCAAAGTAATTTCATTTTACTTCGATTTTGTGACTGTTAAAAAAATGACGATTAAAATACTCTTATATGCAGTCATAAACCTATCTTGCTACGTGCAAAGACAACGAAATAATATAAATGTTTAAAAAATATTATCGCTTAAAGTTCTCGAATTAACTGTAAATAACTCTTGTCAATTAAAGTTATAATTTTGCGTAAAAAGAACTGAAAATCTACTTTTAAAAAAAAGATAAAGAAATACCCGGTGCGTTATCCGTTAATATCAAAATTAAATATACTGCATTTCCCTTTTCTAGATAAAAAAAACCTTTACCGATTACGTAAATGAGGATCCGTAACTAATAAATGTCTTATCGATACTTGACGATAAAATTGATAAGACGCGTAACGTGTTTTCATATCTAGGGCGATGCTAAATAAAGTCAATAAAATACCAGCGCTCATACAGATAACTTGTACAAAAGAAAAAAAAAAACCGCTATCAAATAATCCGTTTTAATACTTAAAAAAAATTGAAATTTAACCATCATTATTATTTTTTTCTTAATGTGTACGTTGCAATCTGTTCAAATAGTGGCCAATGAGATGAGTATGATATGTTTGACATGCAAATGAAGTGTATAAACTCAGACAGACCGTTCCTGAGACGTGTGGTTAATTGAACCACGACTACCGATGTACACGGGTCTTTACTATCTAATATTCAAATCGGTATAAAAGTAATTTGCTCTTATTACGATTAGCACTTCAGAACCTTCGACTTCGATAATCAGCTGTTAAGCAACTATTTGGGACGACGAGTTGACGGCTAGACCAGCCCGGTGGGCTGCATTATATGCATCCCGTTTTTCTCATAAGGCCTTTTGTTTTTCCAAAAGAGAACTACAGCTCTCACGTTTGACAAACATTAAATCAAAAGCCTCTATTTTGTTTTTTTTTGCAAAGTACTTATTTCCTTTTTTGAATCTCCATGAAATTTAAATTTAGAAACGTTTATAAACTTATTTATATATTTAAACGCGCGCGCATGCATGTGTTATGCATATATGTATAACACGTGCATACGCGCATAACACGCATTTGTTATGCGCGTGCATAGGTGCATAACACGCATGCACGCGTTATACATATATGCATAACACATGCATGCGCGCGCGGGTATGCAAGTGTTGTTTTTTACCGTACTTGGTTTTCCTGCATTTTTATATAATCGATTAATAACCGCTTCACTCAGAAGAATAATTTAATGCAGCCAAGTAGTTTTATCTTACCTCTGAGAAAGCTTATTGCAATTAATGTATTAATACTTTTTGTTATTACGCGTGTTCAATTTACGTATATATACTTCTTTCAATTAAAAAGGTAGCCCACGCGTTTTTAATCATCAAGTACACTCCACAGATTCGATCTGTTACACGTCTAATTTGTTTCTTATTCATCACACGTAACAACAGGAACTGTTACAAAATGAACTGTATTATTCGATGTATTTCACGAGGCGTCTCCTGAGACCTAACTGAAAAACAAGAAAGAAAGAAAAAATAAATGAGAGGAAAAATGGAAGTAACAGGAAAAGAAGAAGAAAAATCGGGGAAGGGTTTTGGTTTGTTGTCATTTTTAATATTCAGGCTACCTCAGGCTAACTCGTGAACATAATCTCCCCGTCACGCGCGTCCTGCCTTCTGCGTCACTACGGGTCGTCGTGTGTCTTTAAAGGTATGCGAATTGTTTAATACCATTAATTCGGTTGTACGACGTAATATCATCGATTTATTTAATAGCAGAATCGATTGAAGAATCGAGAATCAACCGTACAAGCTAAAACCCATTTCTCCTTTTGTCACTCGTTCGCTAACTTTCGTAAAATTCACTACTATTCCGTAAAATAGTGTACATCGGTCGGTAAAAAAAAAAAATAATTCGACTAAAACCCGTTACAAGACGGGGTAGGCGCGTGACCGTGTTCTTATATACACATACACAGTGACTTTTTAAAGAGAGCTATAAAATGTTATCAGATATTTTAAGAGGGTATTTTTTTATTTGACGTGTTTACCGAGGATTTAAAAGATAAAAAGAAGGAAAAAAGAGTTAAGGCTTCATTTCAAGAAATTTAAGTTTTGTTTTTTAGCTTACAATATGTAAAGAGGGGGAGAGCAAAGTTTGAAGCTATTCAGTATATGCAAAATAGTAGTCATTCCTTTGTTAACTGGTAAATTTATATATATATATATATATATATATATATATATATATATATATATATATATATATAAAATAGATTGCTTTAATAAATTAATAAATCTTTTCGCTATGTAACCTTTTCTTCATCCGCTTCATCGGTTTTACGCATTTCCCCATTCTGTTGTGTTCTACACAGATTGAAATTTTATTTTATTAAATCTGTTAGAAATAATAGATGGAATGATCTTTATTTGCGATCAATTGCGGGGGCAGCACTGAAAATATTTGAAGGTGACGGTTTAATTTAATTTTAATTTTGTGAAAAAGGAGCTTTTTAATTAATTAAATTAACATGTTCGGTTAAATATCAATTAATACGTAATTAATACTAACATCTTTATTTTAAATAAACTGAGGATTCATTATCGCATTACTGAATACTCGATTTTGACCGGAGCTGCTCGAGGACTGTCCGTGAAGGGGATTAAATTAGTGGGGTACCGTGACTGGATTGTACCGACAGGCTGTGTAGATCCGTGCGCGAACGCTAACAAAAGTTTCTTTTAACAGGAAGGTTTGTCACCCTCCAGTGACATTTAGATTACGTCTAAACGCTCACTGTATCAATCAAATTAGCGGTAACGGTAACCGTTGACGCTTAGGGTAAGGAGGAAGGTTGCGTTGTCGAATCGGGCTGGTTATATAGATTATTTAGAATCTATATTTGCAAAGTAAAATTTAGCGAAGTTATATCTACGAAGAGCTGTGTCTTTCTTCAAAAAAATGTTTAATAGATTCCATTGTTTTTTACTATCGTATTAAAAAAAATAAATATTTATTATTTAAAATAGTCTTCTTAAAACTTTTAATGCGGTATTTTATAGATTTGGTGAGATTATATATACATATATTTTTTTACCAATTACGTTTTTTTCGAATTATGAAAGTAAGCCGCACTTTTGATTTTAATTTATGACTGTTTTTGACAAAGCGTTGGTAAATTATTTCTTGAAAAATATTTTACGATATTTCTGGATCGTTTAAACGATAAAACTTTGTTAAACGCAGAACTAATTTACTCGTCTTAGTGTCCATTTCGTTAGCTATAGAGTTCGGAGATGCGGTCGTTTCATCCTTTTTGTTGAAGATAAAAAAAGAGAGAATTGGTGAAACTTATATAGGTGTTGCAGTCGAATAACATGGAGGTATACGGCTAAGCGGTTTCAGAATTGTAGTTTCGGTTAAAGAACTGTTGTAGAAGAAATTTTGTTAACATTTTTTAAAATTTTGTTAACTAAGTGAAGAAGAACTTTCCTATTCCTCGTAAACACTTTATAAACTCGTAAAAAGGTTCGACTGATTTTTAGTAGACATGAAAAAATGTGTACCAAATTGAATTTTGGAAAACTGTTTTCTTTTTTTAAAACTGAACTTAAACGTTCTTTTGTGTCGCGTAACAATAATAGAACAAAAATTTAAACGTTTCAAGGTAGATTATATGTGTGCAAAAAAAAAGTCTGTTATGTCACCTTGATGATTATGTTGTTAAATAATTATTTGTCTAAAATTTACCTTTGGATTTATTAATTTAAAAGACAAACTTACAATGCGTTATAAATATTTGTAGAAAGGATGCTTGATGTACGCTTCCAAAAATGTTGTACAGACCGATGCGCAGAAAAGAAAGTTTACATTTTTCGATTGTGAATTAACGTCGACTGTAATTTATAATAACTTCCAAGCGGATATCGCTGATAAGTATCTAATTACGACAACACTTATTTTCAATATTACTTTGGAAAAATAAATTTTAACTAAAAGTTGATGAAAACTCGTGCTCACTATCGTCTGGTTCGACGGAATACAGAAATTTAACAAACGACTGTGTGTGTACTTTGGTTGAAAGGTAAACACTGTTTAAAACGTACTTGATATAAACCAATTTTTTGCAGTCTGTTTTCAAATTTCTTGCGATTCTTTTACAACTTCGTTACTATACATCTACAAGTTCTACTTAATAGTTTATAACTGCGAATTTACGTTCTCTACGAACATCAGTCGGGTAATAATTGTGTAAGAAAGAACAATTACTGCTATCCGTAGAAATTTCTTTTATTTTTCCGAAAACAATAGATAATGTTGTGACACTTTTTGCTTTTACACCGTGTTTAGCCGATTTATATTTAGAAAAAACACCGCAAAAAAACTGTTGTACAAATTTGTTTAGCGGTCGGTCGCATTCTTCGCTCGTCGGTAATAAGATTTCTTCTTTATTTTCGCTCGTTTTCAAATAAATAAACTAGAATAAATCTAAACACCTTCCTAGAGATACTCAGTGATATGTCATATTTTAGAAACACCCAAGTGTCGCCAGATTTGATTAATATTAACAGAGTTATGCGATCCTACAGCCATCTACCAGAGAATGCATAGAAACTTTTTCCCCGGCCGCAATATAAATTATTATTAGAATACGTCTCTTGCTTGAAGCGTACTCTAGAAGTAATTAAAAATTTATTTCTTGACCGGTTGTGTTTTTTTTAAATTAATGAAAAATGTAGGTGAAACAGTACGTATAATGTAGTATTTAATTAAAATATTTGGAATTATTTAAATATTTTCATTATTTGTAATTATAATATTTTAATATATGTAATACGTAGTTTTTTTTCTTGAATTGATCAATAGATCTATATCTTGTATTAGTATTATTAATCTATGTTAATACGAGGTCTGTTCAGAAAAACCCCAAAAATTTTAATTATACGCCAACGGAGATATTTAGTGTCGTGCGGTTGGCAGCATTGTGTTCCGCATAACTTCCTCTGTAACGTGTTTTTGGATTGTTGTATCTCGTTTAGTTTTCGTGTTCTTGTTATTGAACGCAACGTGTTTAACTGTTAGTAGAGATTATTGCGATGTGCGATTTTCGGGAGAGACGATCAACGTAAAATTTTGCGTGAACCGGAGAAAAATGTCACAGATGCGTTTCAACTTTTGAAACAAACTTACGGAGATGGCGCTGTGGGTCGTACGCAATGTTACAAACGGTTTTCACGATTTAAAAGTGGTCGTCAGACGATTGAAGATAACCTTCGACCAGAAAGTCCTTTGACTTCAACCGATGACGCCCGCGTTCAGAAAAAAAAACGATATGGTGCGTGCAAATCGCCGATCGGCTGTCAGAGAATTTGCAGAAGAAGTAGCATCTCGATCGGATCGTGCCGTGACATTTTGATGGAAAAATTGAACGCGCATCAAGTAGCAACAAAATTTGTTGCTCGTTCGATGACCGAACAGAGAAAGAACATCGACTGGACGTTTGTCGGTGACTTCTTGAACGACCCGATGACGATGAAAAATTCACGCAAAGGATCGTAACGGGAGACGAAAGCCGGGTTTACGGCTTCGACATCGAGACAAAAGTTCAGTTATCACGATGGAGCTTTCTTTTTCCTGTTTAGCCTCCGGTAACTACCGTTTAGATAATTCTTCAGAGGATGATATGTATGAGTGTAAATGAAGTGCAGTCTTGTACATTCTCAGTTCGACCGTTCCTGAGGTGTGTGGTTAATTGAAACCCGACCGCCAAAGAACACCGGTATCCACGATCTAGTATTCAAATCCGTGTAAAAATAACCGGCTTTACTAGGACTTGAACGCTGGAACTCTCGACTTCCAAATCAGCTGATATGGGAAGACGCGTTAACCGCTAGACCAACCCGGTGGGTTATCACGATGGATCGGCAAAGGATCTCCACGCCCCAAGAAAGTACGTCAGCCTCGATCCAACGTCAAAGCAAAGTGATGCTCTCTGTTTTTTCAATTTTAATGGAATTGTGCATTTTGAATTCTTGCCTTAAGGTGAAACAGCGAACCGTGCGTATTATCGAGGCGTTTTACAACGGTTAGGGGAAAAAATTGGCAAAAAGAGACCGGAGTTGTGGCGACACAACTCGACGCTCCTTCACCACGAAGACGCGCCCGCACATTCAGCTTTGTCAATTTGTCAGTTTTACGCCAAAAATCAGATTACCGTCTTCCCTCAGCCTCCTCCACTCGCCAGACCTGGCTCCTTGCGATTTTTTCTTATTTCCAAAATTAAAATCGGCGATGAAAGGAAGGCGTTTTGAGACTACTGACATTAAAGCAAATGCTTCACGGACCTTAAAGGCCATTTCAAATAAAGCTATCCGGGACCGTTTCACGAAGCGGAAACTCCGCTGGGAAAAGCGTGTGAATTGTGGAAGGGAGTACTTTGAAGGGTACAAGGGCCAATAATCTAAAATTAAAAAAATAAAGTTCGGTTATTTCCTGCACAGATCTCGTATTATTAAATTAATATTGATGATAAATTTATTATCTATTCATACAACACTTTCATAATTGTCTTTCTCTTATATACATACACCTTAATATGAACATAGATTTTGTTAACAAATGTTGATTTATATCATTAACAAACGTTTTAAAATCACATGTAAATAAAATATAAGTTTCTTTTTCTATATTTAAATAAACATTAAAGGTTAATAGGAATAATGTAACATTTATAAATATCATCTACACATCTTACCCTACGCGCGTGCACGCGCATCAATGTGTGACGTCATAATTGTCTTATTATAAGACATGTCAGACATAATTGTCTGACGTCACATGTCTTATTATAAGACATGTGTGTGCTATTCTTTGCATGCATTTTTATGATTCGAATAATAGTTTTATTATTATTATTTTTTTTTTAACATTTTGTGTTTTCAAAAGGTTCATACATACTTTGGTAAAACCTATTTAATTTAAAAAATAAAATAAAATTTTATGGTGTTAATTTTTTGAAGATAAAAAGTGTTTCTTTATCTGATATAAGAATTAACTTCTTTTTTTTTTAATTTGTTTTAATTTCTGATAGTTTATTAATTAGTATTATTTAATAATTCCTCAACGTTATAGTAATGATTGTGTTAATTTTTTTAAATATTATTTTAATTATTTATACTTTAAAGATATTTTTATCGGATCGGAAATTTCTTAAAAAAAAAAAAAATAGCCATAGAAACATAATAATGTAACTTTCTCATATGTTGAAGTATTGTGTTTTGTTAGAGAAAATAGTGTTATTGTCTGGTTTGATACAGGCGACTATCGATTACTTTTAAAGATTAAATACATTTTTTCGTTTAACTTTTAAAATGAGCCGCAAGAAGTAATTTTAGATTGGAATTTATGTAGACATAATAAATGCTATTAATAACTTGTACCAAAACTAAAACTAATTAATTAATTTCTGAAATCCTATTTCATACACATATATATATATATATATAAGCTCCCGTGAAAAGGGAACTCAAAAGATTTTAAATAGAAAGGGCAGGATTGATACCGATCCTTTTAAAAAACACAATTAAATAAATCATAAACAAACCTTGGGATGAAAATGAAAAAATACAAAATACTACAACCCATGCGACCGTTTAACATTTTTTTTTTTACTATTGTATAGTTTAAAAATTGGCGCAAAGTACATCCCCGAGTAGAAGTTAATTATATAATTTTTAGGTAAAAATTTGCTAAATTTTGTTTCATAGTGTTTTACTATGAAGCCGTTATTTAATAGTAGTACAGACCGATTTAGAAACTAACTGTAAAAATCATTAAGTCCCCGACATTTTCGTTAAGGTTATCGTTGCTGGAAGTTTTTTTTAATCAAAGTCTTTCTTTTTCATCGCTTTATAAAAACATTTGTCACAACGGTACTCTTTCTACTTAAAATTATGTTGTACACCTCAGGGGGGTCCCGGGTTCTTGAAGTATGGTGGTTGGTCTTTTATCGAAAAGTTTAACGTTTGAGATAGGAGCATTTGCTAAATCTAATTTTTTATGTTTAAATATTGAAAAGTTATTTGCAATTTGCCTTATTTTATATAACATTGTTTATATATATATATATGTGTGTGTGTGTGTGTGTGTGTGTGTGCAGCGATTCTACGAAGAAACTAAAAAAAATTTCAGGACATATTCTGCAGTTAAAAACTATACTCTTCGTTGTCGAGTTGTAGCTTGCTAATAATTTCACCCGAGTCTTGTCTTCGATGAATTTCGGCCCCTGATACACCTTCCGACCGCAAAAAACGGATCGCTGAACGTCGCTCTTGTTTGGTGCAAACAGAAAGCGGAGCGGCCGTGGTTAACGGCGGGGCAGCGATAATGGAACTAACCTAGAAGCATCAAACCTGCACAAACATAACAATTAAACCACGCATGCGTCATATACGCAACACGACAGTACTGCCAACATAAACAAAAATGTAACTAAATTGCGGATAATAATTGACTTACCCTCGTAATATTATTTATATATAAATAAAATGAAATTCAATCTTACTAACGATTCGTCCGTGCTCTCTTTCCTAGCACTTTCGGTCATTCGACCGTCCTGAGGAAAAGTTATTCTTCAATTTATATCATTAAAATTAATGTATGTATAATGTAAATTTATAAAATGTTAAAATCACAACTGGTTGTCACAGTATAAAGTCAGTCTTGTCTGTTAGTTGTTATACAACTTCGACCTTCTTACATAACAAACATGACTAATTTTATACTATGACGACCGGTTATTGTGATTTTAAAATTACTCTTTACATAATTTAATTTTAATGATCTAAATTGAAGAATAACTTTTCCTGAGGACGGTCGAATGACCGAAAATGCTAGAAAAGAGAATGTGGACGGATTGTTGGTAAGATTGAATTTCATTTTATTTATATATAAACAAAAAATTGGTGTAAAATAAAATTTTAAAGGTTTGACGAACAGTAACTTCGTTAAATTGCCAGTAAATAAGTAAAATTTTTAGCGAGTTTAATGTTGAGAAAATCTACGTAAATACCGCCAACTGAACGTGAATAAGAGGTTAAGAAATCTGACTTTTAATAAAAACAGATCGAAACGTGATATAAAAGTAATTTAAGATTATTTTAAACTAAAACAAGAATCATTTTGCCGACCTCTGCGGCTCAGTAGGTAGCGCCTCGGCGTTTCTACGGATATCTCGGGTTCGAATTCGGCCAGGTTTGCCATCTTTTCATACGCTACCAATTTCCACGGGGCTAATGTCCATAGCTGTCGATGCCCTTTCATAAAAAAGATTTCAGTATTGGATAATATCTAAAAACAAAATCAATTATTAAAATTAAACAAATATTTACCGTTTCAATAAATGTTCAAATTATACTTCACCGTTTATATAATATTTCTCTCGACTTTCCGTTTCTCTTGTGAGAAATTGTGTATATATTGAGTTTATTAAATATTCTGAAATAGTTTATATAACCAAAAAAATGTACCGATAGTATTTTCAATATTGACCTTTTTAAATATATTATAACTTTCCGTAAAATAAAACAATAACCAACTATGTTATAACCGACAGAAATTTATCGAGTGAATAATTTTGCTAGAATTACCGATGAGACAAGACGCTAACAAGAAACGGTTGAAGATAAATTCGTATAAATAATGCACGATTGAAACCCCCGATTACATACGTTACACATTTGAACAGATATTTAACGTATGTTGATTCATAAAAAAGAATTATTCATCCTGTAATAATTTTACGGGAATAAACATTATTAAATTAACAATGACATTACGCAACGTCAATATTTTGTATTTTATGTATAAAATATTAAGTATGATAATTATTATTTTTTAAATATTTTCATTAAATGCGTCTTTGCTTGCCTTGATGCTTGTTTATCGATATCTTCGCTCAGTATTGAATATTGTAATAGGGTAACGATAGGATTGTGTATAAATTAACCTTCGGTCGACTAATAAAAAGTAAACAAAATTCAGTATAGACAAGTACAAAAATTACACGCGTACTTATGTTACTTGTCGACATATTTCCCGCCGAATTCAAGGGCTTATCGCATCGCTACACGCGCTTGTCTGTTCCCTGTTCAATGAACCATCCAAAGTATCCATCCGTTCCTTGATTCCATCCGCGAGTTCATTATTAATTTTGAAGGGATGAGTATCCAGCCGATTCTTCGATTTTGTGAACAGATGAAAATCAGAACTGTAACGGAACGGTAAAAAACCTGCCGCTTAAACTCGTTCAGTTCCTCTTTAGTCACCTTTTATTTTAGTTCACCGCCAATGAACACCCGGTGTTCGTTGGCGGTTGCAATTAACTACACATCTCAGGAACGGTCGACCAGAGTCTGTATAAGACTACTCTTCCTTTACATTGATACATATCATCCTCATTCATCCTCTGAAGTAATACCTTACAGCGGCTCAAGAGGCTAAACAGAAAAATATTAGAGCCCTCCCTTAGTGATGGGAACGTTCGAGGAAGGGGAGAGGAACCCGCGGCTGATTCCGGATCTCCAGAGATGACCGTACCGCAAACCACTGGTAACTGGGGAGGGGTTACGATTCGAGTCTGTTCCTTACCGGTCACGAGTCTTTTAAAAAATACCTGTGCGCGAGGACGTTGTGACCTTCCGCGGAATGCGATTATTGCGATCGGTTCCTGGAGCACAAGAAAGCATGCCGGTGAGAATTCGGCTCGCTTATTCCGGAGAACATCATTGGGACTATGCTGCGGGCCGAACTATCGTGGCATACGATCATTCGATGTCGGTTAAGGTCGTCCGAACAAAGATGGCGGAAGAAGAGCAGGTGTAATTCCTCTTGAATTTCCCTTTGGGCTGTAATCATATTAAAGCAGTACCCACCCCCAAGGTGGAATAACCCAAAAACAAAAAACAGTTTCGGTTTTCAAGATCTTTCGTCGTTTATTCTTTACCGCTCTCATAAACTTTGCCGACGTTTTACAATAAATATCGTAAATTTTGCCAACAGAATTCCTTTTACGATACCAAAACACGATTTTTTTTGTTCGAATCGAGTTTGGAATTTGTTTTGCTTGTTTGGAGAGAGAGAGAGTGCGCGCACGCGCCATCAGTGGTAGGACTGTTCTTTTATCTAATACCGATGAACCGAATCTACGTCTCGTTTCCAATAACAATACCGTCAAGAAATTCACCTTCTTTATTCTTGTATTGCCGAAGAAAAGTCCACGCCGCTACCATTCTTTTCGTTATGAGACGTCTGTAAGTTGTTACCGAGTTACAGATACCTACATATTGTGGCGGGAGCCGCAACAATCGCCTCCATATTTCAGTATACACTACTAGAGCGGTACAAAACGAAACGACGACTGACTGTATGCGTGACATATTTAACGGCTTGTTTTTAACGTCCGACCGGAAATTAATTGGAAATTAATTTATAAAAGCTCATTCTAACAAAAAAGATAATAAATACCTTATATATGTGTCTGCGGGGTTTTGCCTATCGTGTAAGGTCATTAAGCTTGTTACAAAAGCGTGATTTTTTTTAACTGTACGTTTCGGCATTCGTCCGTTTTCGTGTACGGGACACAGTTACATCCGTCTAGGTTTTCCGCTTTTTATGACATTTTTAAGAAAGGTTCCTTTTTTAAAATGTTATTGTGAAATTTTGTAAGCTAGATATATACTTCTCGATAAAATACTATTAAGAAAATAAAATTTCAATAATCTTTACAGTATATATATATATATTTTTTTTTTTTGAAAATCTGAAAGGAGGATTTGCTTTCGGATAAAACTTGATAAGGGAAAGAGAGACGGTTGGTCGGTTCAACAAGTATCGAATAAATAATATTCAACGTATTTTAATAAAACAATATAACTGTACTGAGGATGATTGTTTTGTATATTTAGCGATGAAATTACTTATTTTGCGGCGTAAGCTTCCTCTGTACTACTATTAAATCGTGATTCAACGACTGGTTTTTATCTTACTTCGTAGAATGATCGTATACACTGCAGAATTAAATTTATAAATATCCAATTTCATTTCAAGTTTAAGGCTAACTCTAATGTTAATAATAATAATAACAATGACGATGATGATAATAATATGTGAAGCTGTAGCAGTTGATACGGTTAATAATGTTTTTATTTATTAATAAATAAACTCGTCTTGTTTATAAATCAAAGGCAAAGGTCATCCCCTATAATACTAACCGATACATCTAACTTTAATCATTAATATTTCGTTGAATTCATATAACCTCTAAAATTACTTCTTATACGGTATTTCTTATATAATTTTTTCTTTCTTCAAATATGTAGAAGAAGAATAAAAATACGTTGAAAAGAAAAATAATATGCTGTTAAGAATAATAATACGTTGAACAATAAATTTTAAAATATGTAACGAAGTTACGTAATGATCTATTAAACTAAGCGAGAACTGTTTTAACTCCATCTTTTGCCATTTTTTATATTTGTGTTGTGACAATATTATAGTCAAACCGGTTTTCTGATTTTTATGAAATTTTCCGCTATGTTTCTGAACTATTAGACAGGAACGACATATATGGAATAACGATATTTTTTTTTTTTAATTTTACTTTTAAAAATTCCGGTCGATATCTTTTATAATCAAAAGTAAGGGACTGGAGCAAGCGGCAAACCGCCGACATGCGACTTTATTCGCTGTCAACGCGGCCTATACTCACGATATCACACGTAATTTCCGACAGTTCTTTTGCTTTCACTGCGTTAGATACTTCTCTTTCACGTTTTACGCCGTCTTTAAAACTTTCATACATTATCCAGATCGACCGTCCGACCGGATTGTTCCGCGTGTAGTTCTGTTGTACATCAGAATTAATTATTCCTTTGTTTCGGCGGTAGACAGAAACAAATTACCCGACTTTAGTCGTGTATTGTTTCTCTCTCTCTTGTTGGAATATATTAGTAGCATTGTGGGACCGGTCGATTTCACACAGCGTTAAAACGTTATTACTCGTACATTCATGTCGTTCCTGAAATATGTTTTTAAAATGTTTATTTTAAAAGATTCAATTTTAATTGTTAATTTTAAAATTTTATAGTTAGTCGGTGAATAATCAATCGGTTTGACCGCGCTTAGTAATTCGCTAAAAAAATGCGTTGTCGTTCTGAAAAAGTTCTAAAATCGCTCGCATCTGACCGGGGGAATAAATTTGTGCGATTAATCTCTTTCGATTTAATTACTTTTTTGCCAGATCATTTAGTTTCTTCCGCGGGATCGATATGGAATTTTTAAGCGTTTAGTGCGATTACGTTCGACTAGAATTTAGCTAGAGTCGACGGCACGGCGAATATTCGCTCAAGAAATTCGGTATAGAATGAGAAATCGTATCAGAGTATTACACTGTGAAGACGCCTCCAATCTGTCGTTCCGACAAGTTGATCGGTCAGATCGACCGCGACGGATACTCGCTTTCAATCTGCCGAGACCCTACAGTCTCGATTTGTCGGGCCGACCGAGTCGGGTGTGTACAGCGGTCAACCTTTGGCTTCTGACGCCTTTCTCCTACTATTATACAGTATTGCGGCTTTCTGATCCTATAATTAATAAATATGGTATTTTACATCGGTATTCGATAAACTTATTTTTATGATTTTCCTGACGAACACTTAAAAAAAAAAAAAATACAAAATTAAAAAAGAAAACAACAATGTTACGGGGATTTATCGAAAGCATCTGTTCGATAGCCATCGGTGTCTAGCGTCCCTAGAAAAGAATATTAATTTTCGTATTCGCTAAACGATCTGCGATTAATTATTTTCAATTTTTTACTTTATTTTCTCTTCTGTTAAACAATTAGATTACGTTGTAGTTCGATTTATTAAATTCAGTTTCGGTTCAGCTACGTGTAATGTTTAAAGAATTACCGGTTTCTATTATAATAGGAACCGTAACAAACGACCTCGGATTAATTACAAAGTTTGCATCTAGTATCAAAATATATCGATAGAACAGAGAGAATGTATCGATAAAACTTTTCACATTATAACATGAAAAGAAAAGAAAATTTTCATAATGCACTTCGAATATGTAAATACGACTACAATCCTGTATATGAACGATATTATCTTGCTATTGTACCGGATGATTCTAAAAGAAATTTGTGCAAAATAATAAACTTCATATAGATGACCTTGACATCATCCTACCGTTGACTGAACAGATGCTCGGGTAGAGACATGCATGTAGTGATTTTTTTCGCACAGTTTTTTTCGTTCAAGATTATACTTGTATAATCTATTTAATTTGTTATCTTTAGTCCCGTTGATATTATATTATTTTTCAAGTCTTGTTGCGCAATTTAAATCTATCATCACGCATTTAAGTAATTTATGTTATGTTTTAGACAAAAAGGATTCACCCTTTTTTTTATTTCTAGGTAAAGAATTAGATTTTAACAGAAAAGAAACGATAAAGCTAACCTCTTAATCGTCTTAAAATTATTTTATTAATGCTTATCAATTATTGACCGGTACGCGATAATGTTACGGGGATTTTCAAAAAAGTACTGCACTGTGCGCATGCACGCAGAAACGAAGACACGGAACGACTCGCGGCAACCGGCAGTGTGTATACTGAAAGGTCACGAAGCAGATCGTATAAGTTGTTCGAGCTTTATTAAACGCTAACGATGTTAATGGGGTCCGAAGACGAGGCGCAAATAAACTCGGATCGCATAACGAAATTCGAGCGACGCGCAAACATGAAAACGAAACTTTAAAAGGGTATACCGCATCAATAATTTATCGTTCGAGAGGGTATACTATATCGATAATTTATCCATCGTTGGTGACGATTCTATAGATCGCTCCACAGTACACTGTCAACACACGCTTCGGTGATCGACAAAGACCGTCAAATGACAGCGATAGAAATCGAAAAACTACAGTACACGGCATTTAAAATTACGAGTTTTGATAATAATTTTATTTTCATTTTACGCGGCGGAATAACTATTTTAGGGTTAGTCTATTTCACAATCGCTACTGGGAACCGCTAGCGACCGATGCAGGACGCATTACTTATGAGCATATTACGTACTTATTTTTCTTTTGAATCGGTTTCCGTTGAACTAAAAGAAGTCAGTTTCCTCATTGTAAGCGTCGGCTGCTACTTTACATCGTTTTTTTTTTTTGTTACATCGTAATTGCTTTTTGAACGTGTTTATAAATGTTGACGGTTACTATTCTCTCGAAGACTTTAAATAAAGTTGGAAGAACAGAGGTAGGACGGTGGTTCGTAACAAGGCAGGACCGGTTCTAAGAATAGGAGTAATGCGTGCTGACTTCCAAGCGATAAGGAAAAGCCGCTTGCAAGATTCCAGAAATAAATAGATAGGATAGGAGCTATAATGTCTCTCAAAGCCTTCGCCACAAAGGCAGGAATACCGACGATGTCAAATGCTGATTTTCCATTGATCTCATCGATCGCAGACAGCACATCTCGAACTGTGACGAACGAATTGAAAGCTCTGCGACAGAGATCTAAGGTTGTGAGCGCCCAGGTTTCTCGTTCGCGACACCAAACCGCTGATAAACAGACTCGAAATGTACCCCAAAAGCATTACAGGCCGGTTCTGGATCGCAAATTTTTTTTGCGATTAACTATCGGAACCAATATATTACTGCTATCGGATTTATTTTTCGCTACGAACTGCCAGAACCTTGACGGACAATTACGCAGATTACCTCACTACTTTAAGGCATAATTCTGTTTATCCCTTAGTAAGGTTCAAAAAATTTATTACTTTATATTGTCCACGATAACCGATTTTCTGTCAAATTTATTATTTTTTTAATACAAAGATCATCTAGTTATATGTCACTACTACGGATTTCAAAAATAATTTCAATTTTTTTTTTAAACTTGAAAAGTTTAAATATGTAGGGTTTTGATATCGTTCAGCCGGAATACTTTTATTATAAGAATAGCTTACTTGACATAAAAAACATTTAAACGAACATCTGACGTTACCCACACACTTATTTGAGGAGAATGCATTACACAGCATATTTATAACTTGTATATATTTATATTCCGGCGCGGCGCGTATGTGTGTTATGAAAAACAAATTTTAATGCTGTGGTAATCTGCCAAAATCATTAAAACGATGGTCTCAACAGATCGACCGATGAAAACTAAAATATCTTTAGTTCTAAAACATCGCTGTAATTAAATAATCTTTATTGTTTGTCCGTATCTGTTTTTATTTGCCAATAACAAAAAAAAACATTAAAAAAATATATTCACTGGACGACTTGATTATAAATTACTAAATTTATATTGCATGTCTAAATATTACTAATGTTGTAAAAATGTTGCAGTGTTTGATTTTAAACGTTTATTAAAAAAAAAAAAACCATTTGCACACAGGCTGTATTTTAATCTCTATCCCATCTGCCAAAACCAGTTTTTCTTTAATCGTTAAAAAATTGTAAAAATTAAAAAAAAAAATTGGCAAAAAACCTCAAAAACATATGGGAATAAGCAAACCTATTTTTTTTTTGTCTTCAGTCATTTGACTGGTTTGATGCAGCTCTCCAAGATTCCCTATCTAGTGCTAGTCGTTTCATTTCAGTATACCCTCTACATCCTACATCCCCAACAATTTGTTTTACATACTCCAAACGTGGCCTGCCTACACAATTTTTCCCTTCTACCTGTCCTTCCAATATTAAAGCGACTATTCCAGGATGCCTTAGTATGTGGCCTATAAGTCTGTCTCTTCTTTTAACTATATTTTTCCAAATGCTTCTTTCTTCATCTATTTGCCGCAATACCTCTTCATTTGTCACTTTATCCGCCCATCTGATTTTTAACATTCTACTATAGCACCGCATTTCAAAAGCTTCTAATCTTTTCTTCTCAGATACTCCGATCGTCCAAGTTTCACTTCCATATAAAGCGACACTCCAAACATACAATTTCAAAAATCTTTTCCTGACATTTAAATTAATTTTTGATGTAAACAAATTATATTTCTTACTGAAGGCTCGTTTAGCTTGTGCTATTCGGCGTTTTATATCGCTCCTGCTTCGTCCATCTTTAGTAATTTTACTTCCCAAATAACAAAATTCTTCTACCTCCATAATCTTTTCTCCTCCTATTTTCACATTCAGCGGTCCATCTTTGTTATTTCTACTACATTTCATTACTTTTGTTTTGTTCTTGTTTATTTTCATGCGATAGTTCTTGCGTAGGACTTCATCTATGCCGTTCATTGTTTCTTCTAAATCCTTTTTACTCTCGGCTAGAATTGCTATATCATCAGCAAATCGTAGCATCTTTATCTTTTCACCTTGTACTGTTAGCAAACCTATAGACGCACTAATTTATTTATATTGTTAGTCCATGAATGACGGAACAAATATATTTAAGGGGTTGTAACTTAAAAAAGTTGCATGACGGGTAACTTTGGAATACATATTCAAATTCAGCATATAAAATACTTAAACAACCGTTATCGGTAAATAGATAAAGAATATGCAAAAGAATATGATAATAAAACAAACGAAAAAAGCCAGCAACTTTTTGTGTTCTCTACAATCTTTCGTCGATGACGAAAATAATAATGCCGATCAAAATAGATTTCTTAACCGATATTAAAGTTGTAAATTGAAGATGTTGATATCAACATCTTCAGTTTTCGTATTTAATTGAATTCGATTGAATAAGGGAAGAGAATAATTGAAGATTGCTTTATAAGAAAAGAGAAGTTAATTACATAAGGCACCTTGTAAAAAAAAAAAAATCGCCTTTGAATTGATCTTTTTTAAAAAATTTTGACGAGTTGTGGATACCTTCCTTATATGGTGGCACCCCAATAGTTATGAAAAAAAAATTAATTTATTAGTTTCCTAACAGATATTGAAATATATAAAAAAATATTCTATTCTTAAGTCAAATTTTGAGATAAGAGACCCACAGTAAACGTACCACCCTCTCCCTTCATGAGGGGTTGAATAAGTTAAGCGCCATTAAAAAGCTATTTTAACTATCGTAAAAGATGTTAAATTATTTTTAAAAAATTGTCTACCCTTTGAATAAAAAACTGACGGGACCCATCAGGATCTTATTCTCCTGCTCCCTTGAAAGATTGCGAGTAAATTTAAATTAAATATACAGAAATGATCATGCCAAACCTTATCGGACTCCGCCCATCCAGTCTGTAAATATCAAGCAAAAATACAGGCCGATATACAATCCGTATATCTTCCATACGAATCTTCAGGAATTTTTCAACGCAAAAATTAAGTTTTTCCCGTTAGCTTTTTTTACGGTCCCTCGGGAGATCTTCACCCGAGATGGAAACAGTTCATTATTGATAACGATTTTCCATACAACTGCTCGTATATATATATTTTTTATTACAGTTTGCTTATTTACTATCGGTTTTGAGAAGGAACCGTAAGTAAGTAGAATTACAATAAGCGCTTGATGAGGAATTTCCAATGAATCCCCCTCAATAAAACACGCGTACACATAATACAACAGTTCAGATGTGATATGATATAAGACGATATAAATGTAAAATAATAATATATAAATACGTAAAACAATAATTTGTTTGTGTAAATGCGCTTGCACAAATCTACTTCGTGAAAATTGCAAAGTCCGTAAAACCCAAACAAAAAACAATCAGATAATATTAAAGGATAAAGGAAAAAGAGTATTTTGCTTACGAAAAGATTAGGTCCTTTATCAGGCATAAAGAAGATGCTCGTCGCTTAAGGAATGACTACCAAACCAAGAGTCACTCAGACTCCCCAGGTCCAGCACGTGAAGGCCTTTGAATGGCCGGACATCCTCACTGTTGTCTAGGAGATTCAGCGTTAGACAGCTCACATGATTACCTAGCCGGTTATTTGTAATGTGAACCGAGTTGCTTGATTTTCTCGCGGACATAAGGCGATTTCAGACAGTTATGAATTTCTTCGTTCCGTGCAAACCACGACGCCCCTGTAATGATTCCGGAAACGTTGTATAATCTCGTGTCGATCTTATTCGTCATGGTTCACCGACTGGTCCCAAAACAAGGCTCTGAGGAACTCTAAATCTAATTTCAAAGAATCCAGATAACTCGTCATTGCACCTGATCTAGGAAAAACAACCATTGACGTTGTTCTGCAAGAGTACACACACACACACACATATATATATTTTACAATAAATTATTTTTCCTTCTTCCTTTTGAGAGCCATACAAAGACGCTCCTCTAAAAAGAACCACTTCAGAAATTATTATACAGTTTGTAAAAGTATCTATTAAAAATACAAACCTTTCGGTTAGACCTATGATTGGAGATACATATGTAGAAAAAGAAAGAAAAAACAAACTTAAGTCTACTAGGTAAGAAAATAGAGTTTTCTAATAAAAATTATGAGATTTTTTTATTTTATGAATTATAAAAATACAGTAACAAGAAAATTGCTTGTTTTTAAGTCTGAAGCCAACGTTTTACACGCATTTTAAATTAAGCTCGTCATTCATAATTATTTCGATGTTGTACCGCACTTCCAGTCGCTTATAAAATACCACTACGTGACTGTCTAACCGCGCAATGTCATGCCGTCTTCTATATAATGTCAAAATAAATTTAAAAAATGCGTTGTACTGATTTTAATTCAAGAAATAAAAATAAATTTGTTATTTTGTAAACCGTCATTATCAAAAACTGTCATAATATAAACCAATTATTGCTTTTTACTCGGTCAAGTTGTCAGAATTGCGCTCAGAAAGTTATTTTCGTTGATGTATTGAAAAGTATGTATTTATGCAGTTCTAATGTTTTTAACACGAATTAAAACACCACCTCGAATGAAACATTGAACCGCTTACAGTAGTGTTTCTAAACCTTTCGGTATTTGCGAAACAATTTACAGTCATAATTTTCATCGCGTCCCCCCTCGTACAATAATAATATATTTTGAGTATTTTGACGCTAAAGCTACACTACGACCTTAATTAATTTCAAACCTTACAAATTACCAAGAATAAGTAAATTTATCGATATTTGGCAACACCGACCGTTGCATTGACAAAACCAGAATCGATGGCTCCCTATTGCTGTCTATCTTAGATCCATCATATCAGACATTCTCGCGGCTTCGCCAAAAGTTCCGATTTGTTTCGAACATTCTGGAAAGTCTGCGCAAACGTTTACAAATGCCGCTTCTCGTTCGATTCCAGCCAGTCTCAGTCGAGTCGATCCTTCTATCGCTAGCGAATCTATCGTGAATGTGTACGTTGTAATTTGCGTGTCGATTGCGATAACAATTAACAAGAAATGAAATATTAAATTAATTACGGCTTAAATAAAAAAGTATTAGTTATTCACGATAGTATATCTATGCAGAATCACGGATAGATTTTTAAGCGGGCGTAAGCGAACATTAGACAACGGTGAAGCATCAACAACTACACAGACGAGCGTGGTTCCGAAAATATTCTCAAGAATACATAACTTTTGGGTTTACCAGTACTAAAATGAATGAAGAAGAAAGGCCCCTGCGTGTAATTTGCTCAAAAAGATTTTGGCAGCAGACAGCATGAAACCTAATAAACTTAAACGAAATTTGGAAACGCTTCATAGTGAATACGTTAACAAATCTCGAGAACTCTTCAGATTAAAATCAAATGAATAGCAAACATAATTTTTAAAAAACTTTGTGAGTGAAAAAGCTTTTACTTGGCTCTTACAAAGTTTAATATAAAATACCCGAATGTAAAAAGCCTCACGCCATTGGTGAAGAGCTTATTTTCCGGCTGCAATTGAAATTGTAGAAACTATGAAATAATTATACGAAACAATTACAGTCCATACCTTTATCAAACGATACTGTTGCCCGCAGAATCGGTGGTACAGCTTAAGATGTACAGCATCAGCTTTTCGGAAAGTCGCATGACAAATTTTTTTCAGTTCAGCTTGATGAAGCAACAGATAACAATAAAGATGCTCATTTCATCGCCTATGTTCGATTTTGTGATGGTATGTCAGCAGTAGAACTACCTTTTTTGCAAAATCAATAGAACTCAAAGCAAAAACACTCGCATTATTTGCTATCTTAAATTACATTATAAACGAGGCTAACATAGAGTGGAAAAACTGCGTCGGAATATGCATCGATATTGCTCGTTCAATATTTGGAAGATTCCAAAGTATACAAGCACTTGTGAAACAAAAATCTCCACAGTGTGTCTGGAAGCATCGCATGATCCATAGAGAAGCTCTGGCTTCCAAAGAAATGAGTCCGGGTTGAATATCGTGCTAACGACGGTTGTAAACGTAGTAAATTATATAAAAATGAGATCCCTAAAATCAAGAATCGTTTCTCCACTTTGTAAATTCGTGGGTGCAGTACATTCAGCGTTACTATTTTATTGCGAGGCAATATCACGTCGGAAATTTTTGCAACGTGTCTATGAATTAAGAGATGAAATCGCCATTTGCCATTTTTCTAGAAGTGGAAAACCGACTGGAAGCTGAGAAGTTTTCAGATGGTTTATTTGCTATGGGAATGAGCTACTTGGTTGACGTATTCCAGAAATTAAATATCTTAAATCTTCAATAGCAAGGAGCAAATACACGTGTGTTGGATACGTGTGATAAAGTTAATGTTTTGTGTAAAAAACTGGAATTGTGTAGCAGAAATTTAAGGCAAAAAACCCTAGAAACGTTTGCAAATGTGGATGAATGTGTTAAAACTTACAAAGCTGATCGAACAACGTGTGAAAGTTGTTTTTGTAACCGTTGAAAATAATTTAGCCGTGCCGACAAAGAATTTCAAAACGTATATTCTTCTTGACGACAACTTGCGTTAGAGATCTATTTCAAAATATTCCCGGAAGGCTGTCAACTGCCGACGAAGAAATCTTCATAGACTTCACGGCAAGTGGCGAAATCAAAAGACAGTTTAGTAATATATCGCTCTGGCAGGGGTGGATGATGAGTTTTCTGTACTGAAAACAAGAGAACTTTTTATACTATTACCGTTTTCAACATCCTACCTTGCGAAACTGGATTTTCTGTGGTGGTTAGTTTGAAGACAAAATATAGATCACGGCTAAATATAAAAAAGAACTCAGAGTGTCTATTTCTAATATTAAACCTTTCTTCGAAAAACTTTGCTCTGCAAGACAGGTCCAGGGGTCACTAATAATTATTATACTTGTTTTTTATTTAGTATCGATTAGTTAATTATTAAATACATTGTGTAGTACTGATGCAATCCTACTTGTAAGTGTATTATATCAGTGTATATGTTTATTTTATTATTTGTTTTGTCAGAATGTATTTTGTTTTGCTTTCCTTTCAGTAAATTAATAGATTTTTTTAATAATATTTTCTTTTTGATATGCTCGCGCCCCCATTTAGTGTTATCACGCCCCCATATGGGGTGCTCCCCACAGTTTGAGGAACGCTCACTTACTGAATTCGTCTGTGAACTTTGATTCTCTAAGTTCTTGCTCTACCCAAATTCACTACGGAGGTTACGGAGTTTTTTGGTAGACTTGTAAACAACTCCGATCAAAAGCCCAGTCTGTTGAGGAAGTTTCCTCGGTGACTTTCATGGAGAACTAAAAGCGACTGAGGAAAGTCGTGCAAACCGTCGTGTAACGATGACGAACGACCGCAATGTTTACGATACGCTACGTTTCCTATTCCACAAAATTTAGATACTAAATGAAAAATAATTAAATAGCGCTATCTGGTAAATTAATCGTAAAAATATTTCACGGTTCTCAATAAGACCGATCGATTTCGTAACGTTTCAGAATAAATATACGCAGATTTAAAAACGGCAAAATCTTTGTACCGCTGCAGATACACTGCCACGGACGACGAAGCCTCCGTGATATACGGATTTTCACTTTATCTAGTACAATTTCGGTAAAATATTTACCTTGATAGGAGCTTTATAATAATAAAGTTACAAATGTAGGAGGACAAGTATTGTATGACTGTGAACGCGCTGTACTTCGTTTCGTTAACGAGTGCCATAGATAAGAAACAGATTCCAAAGTCGATAGCGGTGAGCTGTCCCGTCAAATTACACAAATACTGAGGAAATGGTAGTTATAAGAGTTACATTAGGTAGACGTATAAAATCCAGAAAAAAAAATTACACGCGAGGTAATGATCAAGGATTAATGAAAAAGACGAGCTATTCCCAGAAGGAACCCGACTCTAAAATTATGCGACGTATGGAAATACCACACGAACCATTGATATTATCTCCTATTTAGCCTCCGGGAATCACCGTCAGGTATTATTTCAGAGGATGAATGAGGGTAATATGTACGAGTGTAAGTGAAGTGCAGTCTTGTACAGTCTCAGGTCGACCGTTCCTGAGATGTGTGGTTAATCGAAACCCGACCGCCAAAGAACGCCGGTATCTACGACCTAGTATTCAAATCCGTATAAAAGTAACTAGGATTTGAACGTTGGAACTCTCGACTTCGAAATCAGCTGATTTGCGAAGACTCGTTCACCGCTAGACCGACCCGGTGGCTGAACTATTTATATTATTCGACCAAAACTTCCCCAGAAGCTAAAATACGATAATTATGAAAGCAAATAATTTATATTCACTCTTTTCTCGTGGTTTAAAAAGAAGCCCCAACATAAATAATATTAGAGTCCCTTAAAGAATAATACGGGAGTAATAATCAGATTAAAATTTAAATATTCTACGAGTTAGGAAGCCGTACAGGAATTAAAGAATTTGAAATTGTTTGTTTGCTTCATAAAATGAATCTTTTTAGAGAAATTTTGGAATAAATGCTAATACTAGATTTGAATGGGTCTAAGAGACACGTTGGTTTTCGATAGTTCTTACTTTTTAACAGTCATTGGATTAATTGAGAAGTAATTCCCTTCTTTTATATAGTTTACTGGAGTGGAAGGAGGATTCCCGATATGATTTGTACTGGATTTTGATGACTGGTAAAGTGATGTCACGTCATTTTATTATGTAACAGATTACGTATTTATTCACACTATAATGTCGTAGACGCAGATTTATAAAACTGTTAAGCAACATTAATTTTCATTAACAGAGTTTTACTTATCTAATCTATTTATTTATACGGTAAATAAAAAAACGGGTTGAATTTTCCTTACGTAAGACTAATTTTTGTAAATAATTACATTAACAATAAAAATAATAATCCGGTTTATTTTGTTATATAAAATAACCGCAATTGTATTAATAATAATGTGCGTATTCATAAGTTTTTCTCATAGTTTCACGGTCCGTTGACGCGAATTAACGAGACTATTTCTGCTTATTTCACGAAGTAACAACCTTCTATTTTATTGCTGCCGCTTGTGGATCTGAAATTTGAATGTCACGGAAATATTTCTGTCATTTACGCGGAAAATCTTTCGAGCTAGGCTAGAATGAAGCTGTTAAAAATAATCACGGAAACTAATCATCATTTTAATTACCCCTCCCAACCGTTGAAATTTCTGGTAATTATTTATTTGTTTAATTCTTAAATTCTATTCGATATTTTTGTTATTTTTTTCATTAATGATTCTTTATCTTTTTTCGTGTGTAAAAAATCTTTTAATATAGTTTTCAAAGGATAAATTCGGTTATTTTTTAAAGCTTGACAGTTATTCAATTTATTTACTGCGTGTTGTTCAATTGAAGAGGTATTTGTAGGTTTGTAACCAATACATGTTACTAATGTTATGTTGTACGAGGGTCGTTCAGAAAGTTCTCGG
Source organism: Lycorma delicatula (assembly GCF_047948215.1). NCBI lineage: Eukaryota > Metazoa > Arthropoda > Insecta > Hemiptera > Fulgoridae > Lycorma > Lycorma delicatula. Next base: position 128,589,254 of record NC_134463.1, on the reverse strand, counting down.
CTTGACCAAGAAAACACAAGATATATCAGATTATTTTTTGGATCTTGAAATTCGGTACATTTAGATCAACAACTTCCCGATTTTTTGATACCCTCGGTATAATGCGATTTGACCAACTCTGCAAAATAAGCGGTCGTCTCAGCTTTATCTCATTATTTGAAGTGAATCTTCGTCCAACGAATCGTTTCTTCGGGTTTGGAAAGAGGAAGTAATCTCTGGGAGCTAAATCCGGTGTACATGGAACATTGTGGAAGCGGTTCGAAGTGTAATTCGCGGAGTTTTGCGATAAAAACCGGTTATTGCGCATTATCGTTGTGAAAAATTAATTTTTTTCCAGATGCGGACGTTTGACCCGAATAGTACCCTTCAATCGGTCCAGTAGTGAAGCGTAGAACCCCCTTGAAATTGTCCTGTCTTTTCCAGGAAGTCAATGAGCGCCGCACCGCGAGAATCTCCAAAAAAAACCGTAGTGTGACTTTTCCTGCAGATGAACCGTTTTCGCTTTCTTTGTTGCGCTTTCGTCCGTTCCCACCCGCTGTTTGGATATCTGTTTCGTCTCTGAGATGTAAATATGAATCCGTGCTTCTTCTATTATAAAACGTAAAAAAAATCTCGGCGATATCGCGTTTAAATACCTTCGAGAAGTGTTCAATCGAATGCGTTTTCGGTCGACCGTTAACAAACATCAACCCGTCGAGCGGAAACATTTATCAAACTCAAAGCACCGTCTGAAGTGTGGTACACACGATTTATCGGGATGTTTGCAACTTCGGCAAGCTCGAGTACTTTATGTCGGCGATCATTTAGTAGGACATTTTGGATTTTTCTGATTTTTTTTCGTCGTCGCGGTATTTGGGCTTCCCTAGCTTTCACGGTTTCGAATGAATGGATGTAGACCTTGTTTAACTTCATTTTACAGTTGAAAACGAAGGGAAAGAATCATTTAAAGCGGAATATAATTCTTTTTCTATATCTACCGGGGTTATACCTTCTAAAACAACGTATAACAGCTCTAATTCCAATTTTATTCTTTTTTCAGAATAAGTCAGAGTTGTTTGTTTTATTTTAATTATACAAACGAGCAGCTAAATGCACGCATCTGTAACTTCGTAGCATGCCATCTAAAGGTAACAGAATATACATAACTGACAAATACTCGTATAGCCATTCGGTAATATTTACGCCATCAGGCAAACATTACTTTTCGAATGATCCTGGTATTTAATAATTTTAAAAAACGTACTGACTTCACGATATAAGTCATAACCGTTAAAAATAAAATAAATAAATTTAAAACTTTAGTTGGCTCTACAGCCCCTGATGGGTTCCGAAATGTCCTCGCCGTTTTCCAAGGGTGCCGAAAACTCGCATTTTTCATCTTCTTTTATTTCACCCCATAACGATAACTCACCGTGCATTATTAGTGGATAGCTGACCGACAATATATTAGATAGCTCCGTCCCAATCGACAGAAAAAGTAGGCGATAACCGGCATTTAACAGCAGAACCTATTGACATCTGTCTCCATTACCTTTTACCGGTCTTTGACCCGAGCCAAAGCGTCCTCCAGGTGAATCCTTAAGACTCAAATAAATAAATTACTACCTACTTTTCAAAAAACTTTGGAAATTGTAAAATAAAATTTCCCTTTTTTCCTTTCAAAGTTGTTAATCGACTAGATTTTTAATTTTGTTATTTTAAAATAAGAAGGGTATCAGGCGGTGGTGTATCTGTGTACAGATATTAAGGCAGTTACATGTATTTTTCACTTAAAAAAATAAATAAATACTTATTAATATTTATAAGTTTCGATTTATACAAGAAGCGGTCGAATTAGTCTATTTCGTGCCTAATGATTCAATAGCCGATGATATAACCGTTCACGATGCGTATTTACCGCGTACTCGATCCACGCTGTCCAGTCCATAAAGAACCCGATCCAGTACGTCAAACCAGTTAGCGGTCGACCGTATTTATCGGCTTATGAATCAGTTTCTTGTATTAAATACCGGCAAGCTTTGCTAATGATTTACGGCGTAAACGCTCAGCTTTCCTCTTATTTGTTTACCTTTAGTTAATTCTATAATCTTTGCATCCGTGTAAAGAAATTTGGAAGTAATAATGTTAAAGACGTTTTATCTGAACCATCGGCGAGTGAATTTCTACATAAAATCACCCAAATCATTTTGTTTCAGATTTTCTTTATGTAGTTGGAGCCGGAAAATTTTTAATTAAATATCTTATTTTAGATACTACATACCTGTATCGTGGGTTTGAGCGGTTACGCTCATCCCTGTGATATTTTATATGAAAATTTTTCGTAAATCCTTTATGTAGATTTCCTCCCTATATTATAAGACGGTAGAAAAAAGTTGAAAACATGAAATTTAATAACTCGAGACCTAATCGATCTACTGGGACGGAAGATCATTTAAAACGTTCAAGAAAATAATAAATGTAAAAAATTAGAAGAAATAAAGAAAGGAGGAAAAGAGAAGAAAGGTAACGCGTTATAAAATAGCATTTTGCAGCTTTTTCATCGGTACAACAACCTGATCGATACACATGGTAATAGCGTGATAACAATGATATTTTGCTTGCTATCTTATCGGGGAACAAGCCGGTTTGGTCAAATAAACGGGCCACGAAGCGGCAATTATTTAGAAAATGTAAACGCAAAATTATTGCCAACTTCTATTTAGATGACGATAGATGTTCCTAAAGATTGTGATAAGTAACTTAAAAGTTACTCCTAAAGTTTGGGTGTGTTTGGTTCATGTCGCGATCCCGTTTTCCCTGTTAGACGGAAATTTATGTTTTTTCTGTTCATCCGCCGCATAATTAGGGTGTGAGAGCCTATATTGTTATTCGGTGCACCAGGATTCCAGAAACTCTGTTTGTTATACTGCAGCGGTTTGTCTCTAGGCCAAGTCGCTTAAGTACAGTACCGGGTTTTCTATATATAAATACGTATATCTATATGCTACGGTTCGTTACATATTTTGTAATTGTTGCAGGTCGATCGCTATTTTTGTTAATACTAGAGGTTTTTATGTTTAATTAATCGTTACTTATCGACTAAATTTAACGAGTTTATTCGGAAAAAAGAAAAATCTTGTAAATGATGCGGAGCGGTAGCGTTTCGGTCTTTCATCTGGAAGTCCAGGGTTCGAATCGCTTGTGAGTTTGGAAAATTCCTTTTCCAAACCCCACGCGCAAGCTTCAGGTTTATTGTAAAGCGATATTATCAAACAAAATTAATAAATAAAAAATAATTACAAATAATCTGTTTTCAGTCGTCTCCAAAGCGGTAGTAGTAGTCTTTATAATAAATAAATTAGTGGCGTTTCGGGTTCACTACTTTTAACGGTTGTAACGCTATACGTAATTATTAATCGGTTAACGAATATATAGAATAAATAGAAACCGTTACAAAAAATCGTCGGTGTCGTGGACATATTTTAAGGGGTGACAAATTATGATTTTGTAATTATTTAATATTAAATTTAATAATTTATATTATCGGACATCGAGAGGACGAATTAAAAAGTAAATAAATATTATTCAGTAGTAGAAAAAAATTTCTTAAAATGTATTATTCGTTACGAATAGGTTGTCTACTGCGAATGATATTATATTATGAAAATTTGTCGTAAAACCTTTACGTAAATATATATATATATATATATATATAAAGATTTTCATCGATCAAATAGATTCGAGAGCTGTTGTTTGTTATGGAAATAAGAAAAGGATTGTTATGGAATTTTGTTGGCAGAGTAGATATAACATCCTTCATTTTTTAACGGTCGATGGAATTTATTTCAATTAACGTCGCTATTTTTATTGTTTACGAAACATTTTTATTTATTTATTTTTTTTTTTTGTCTTCAGTCATTTGACTGGTTTGATGCAGCTCTCCAAGATTCCCTACCTAGTGCTAGTCGTTTCATTTCAGTATACCCTCTACATCCTACATCCCTAACAATTTGTTTTACATATTCCAAACGTGGCCTGCCTACACAATTTTTCCCTTCTACCTGTCCTTCCAAAATTAAAGCGACTATTCCAGGATGCCTTAGTATGTGGGCTATAAGCCTGTCTCTTCTTTTAACTATATTTTTCCAAATGCTTCTTTCTTCATCTATTTGCCGCAATACCTCCTCATTTGTCACTTTATCCACCCATCTGATTTTTAACATTCTCCTATAGCACCGCATTTCAAAAGCTTCTAACCTTTTCTTCTCAGATACTCCGATCGTCCAAGTTTCACTTCCATATAAAGCGACACTCCAAACATACACTTTCAAAAATCTTTTCCTGACATTTAAATTAATTTTTGATGTAAACAACTTATATTTCTTACTGAAGGCTCGTTTAGCTTGTGCTATTCGGCATTTTATATCGCTCCTGCTTCGTCCATCTTTAGTAATTCTACTTCCCAAATAACAAAATTCTTCTACCTCCATAATCTTTTCTCCTCCTATTTTCACATTCAGCGGTCCATCTTTGTTACTTCTACTACATTTCATTACTTTTGTTTTGTTCTTGTTTATTTTCATGCGATAGTTCTTGCGTAGGACTTCATCTATGCCGTTCATTGTTTCTTCTAAATCCTTTTTATTCTCGGCTAGAATTACTATATCATCAGCAAATCGTAGCATCTTTATCTTTTCACCTTGTACTGTTACTCCGAATCTAAATTGTTCTTTAACTTCATTAACTGCTAGTTCCATGTAAAGATTAAAAAGTAACGGAGATAGAGAACATCCTTGTCGGACTCCCTTTCTTATTATGGCTTCTTTCTTATGTTCTTCAATTGCTACTGTTGCTGTGTGGTTCCTGTACATGTTAGCAATTGTTCTTCTATCTCTGTAGTTGAACCCTAATTTTTTTTAAATGCTGAACATTTTATTCCAGTCTACGTTATCGAATGCCTTTTCTAGGTCTATAAACGCCAAGTATGTTGGTTTGTTTTTCTTTAATCTTCCTTCTACTATTAATCTGAGACCTAAAATTGCTTCCCATGTCCCTATCCTTTTCCTGAAACCAAATTGGTCTTCTCCTAACGCTTCCTCCACTCTCCTCTCAATTCTTCTGTATAGAATTCTAGTTAAGATTTTTGATGCATGACTAGTTAAACTAATTGTTCTGTATTCTTCACATTTATCTGCCCCTGATTTCTTTGGTATCATTACTATAACACTTTTTTTGAAGTCTGACGGAAATTCCCCTTTTTCATAAATATTACACACCAGTTTGTATAATCTATCAATCGCCTCCTCCCCTGCACTGCGCAGTAATTCTACAGGTATTCCGTCTATTCCAGGAGCCTTTCTGCCATTTAAATCTTTTAATGCTCTCTTAAATTCAGATCTCAGTATTGTTTCTCCCATTTCATCCTCCTCAACTTCCTCTTCTTCCTCTATAAAACCATTTTCTAATTCATTTCCTCCGTATAACTCTTCAATATATTCCACCCACCTATCGACTTTACCTTTCGTATTATATATAGGTGTACCATCTTTGTTTAACACATTATTAGATTTTAATTTATGTACCCCAAAATTTTCCTTAACTTTCCTGTATGCTTTTATTTATTATTATTATTAAATTTTTTATTCTTATACAATTTCACCAATTTATTTTAACTTAAAAAAAATTAACTTTTGATTTTCATTGTTTCTTTAATTATTAAAAACTATGTACATTTCTGTAGTGTTAACGATGACTTCTTAGAATATATGTAGCTGTTGTCTACATTTATTTGTTTTACGCATTATAAAATGCTATTATCGAAAGACTGTCGTTTTTTAAGGATGTTACCTATAGCGATCTTCTATTCGATTCATTTAAAACTAATAACGTACGTAGGGATCTAACTTATGTTTCTTCTGAGAGATTGTGAAAAAACGGTTGAATTTTATTCAGAGGGACCCTCGGTAGTTCTTTACAGTGCGACTTTCGGGATCTGGTTTCTCTTATCCAAGACTTAACATGAGAGGGAGTCAGTCCGAATTGTATGTACTGCCTCCGCACCGGTTCTTGATCCCTGTTATGAATGCGTGACGTCTGCGTTTCATGCTGCTCATTTAAAAAAGTTTAGACTACTGTATGTCATCATCGTATTATTTCTGCCTCGTATAAGAAGTTATGTCTGTCCGAACGCATTTCATTCGTATCTCACAGATTTTCAAATTACTGTACGGTAAGAGTAAAACGTAAAGAAATTCTAAGGTTTGTATAGTTTAAATTTGAAAGTTGTGTTCTACAAAAGCGAAAAGTGTAAACGTAAATTCAACGGGATAAAATAATATTGTACGGACGAACACTCATCACCGCGCGCTTCAAATAACAACTAAATAATACATTCTGCTGTAGTGCTGACGATTAATGCTTTCTATTTTAAACCGTTACCGATTTTACGAGTCGGTTCAATTTATTATATTCCCTATCACCGCTTAGTCAAGCACAGCTTTCAACAACTGACGCGGTAAGTTAATTTTGGTGTTTTCGCTACGATAAGATCGCTCGTTTAGGAAACCGGTACGTATTTTCCGATGACTTTAATTTTTGGAGGAAAAACAGCTTATGTTGTAGCGTGTATTTAACTCGACCGATTTAATATATTGTCGATCTGTAACGTGCTGTTTGTCGTATAAACATTTCTCGATCTCCCGTAGGATTGTGAGCGGTATGAGCAGTTATCGGAAAAAGCTTTAACCTTGAGGTATTATTCGGATAAAATCGTTTTGAGTTTCCTCGGGAACAGGTCGTATTTTCTTACCGTTATCCGTTTTCTTTATCCGTTTTTTGTGCGATTTCTGTGGATTTTTGCCTAACCCGTCAAAGCACGGTCGATATAGTACGTTAAGGCGGATGTCTGTAGATCGACCAGCTCTGTTTTCCGTACGATGTTTATATAAAAAAGCATAATCGCTGAAGTCCCAGTCGAATATAGCGAGAATTATATATGCTTAATTATAAATATATGTTTGTGTATTTATAATCGTTCTTCTTCCTGAATTTATTTAGACTATTTTGGCCGTACCCTTGATAAAATCACGAGGACCTGTTTGAATCTCTCTTGATGTTCGGTTATTTTTTTGCCTGTGTATTCTATAGATTCTTTGCCTTTCGCTTGGAAATTCTGAGTTCGAGTCCCGGTCAGGTTTGACATTTTTTTTTTACACTGCAAAAGTATTTGTTATCATCCAAAAGAAAAGAATCTGATAACTGTGATGAGGCGTAAGCCTATTATTACCGGACAGAAAATGAATAAAATGTAAACCGTACTTCCTATCGGATGAGTCGACAAAAAACGTTCACCGAAGTGCTTATCGGGTGTTCTTACTCTTCCTTAGAAATTAATATAAATAAATACTTAATTCGATCGCATAATATAGATACCGTCAGGAGCAGTACATGTACTAATTAACGGATAACAAAAAGGATCTGCTTTAGTATTTGTCTGAAAAAATTAAGGGAAACCGTGGTAAAATATTAGAAAGTAAAAATAAATCGACTCGGTAACAACGGTGTTCTGAATTCACCGGATACCTACCTTTAACCGTACAAAGTTTAGGTTTGCCGATTTTATAAAATATCTCGGTGTATTTATTATACCGATAAAAATATAAAATTCGATAGTCATATACGTTAATAACGTGTAAATTGATGCGGGAAATTTTTCTATCAAATTGAACAATCTTTGGCTAAATCAATTTTATCCGAAGCGCTGCTTAGAATGATTTAATTTACTGTACTCAAATTGTTGTTATACACGGTGTCCCATATAAAACGCAACCCAACCTTATATTGGTAAGTATTGAAATAATAAAAAGGCATGTGTAAATGTAAATGTAATTTGTATTATTACCATACATTTAGAGTAAATGTTGGAAGTGGCCGCCATCTTCTTGAATACAAGCTCCAATTCTTTTTACAGCGTTTCTGCAACTTTTTTCAAAGTTTGCGGCCGGATATTTAATACACCTTGTTCAATATTGACTTTCAATCGTTCAAGTGTTCCTGGTTTGTTGCTGTAGGCTTTTTCTTTGAGGTAACCCCGTAGAAAGAAGAGATGGAGATCTTGGTGGCCACAAGCCTCGACCGATGATAACATGATTACCAAAGAATTCCTCAACGAAATCAGAAGTTGAACCTGCGTAGTGCGATGTCGCACCGTCATGTTGTAGCCAGCAGTGTCTGTCTTCCTCTTCCAAGAGTGCGATGAACCGAAATAAAATATCCTGATATCGTTCTGCATTAATGTGTACTCGAAAAAAATAGGACCGATTATTTTCTTCCGCGATATCGCGCACCACACGCCCAACTACTGCGGGTGTAATTGTTTTCGTGATAAACGTGGGGATTTTCATCGCTCCAAATTCTACTGTTTTGGCTGTTTACGTAGCCATCCAAATGAAACCGTGCTTCATCTGTGAAAAATAACGAATCGGTAACATTAATTCCCTTACGCAGAAATCGACGGAACCGTTGACAATATTGTAGCCGTTTTTCTTTGATTTCAGTGACTGTATCTGTATTCAACACTGACGCAGATCTTTTGCGTTCCTTGTTATTAACAGAACCGGTCTCTCTAAATTTTGCGACTAACCTTAATACTAATGTTTTGTTAGGAGCCGGTTTATCCGGGTACTTATGGCGAAACAAATCTTGCACTGCAACCGCTGATTTCGTACTGAAGTACGACTCGGCAATGAAAACACGTTCATCTAGCGAAAACACCATGTTGTCTCTAGCAATACACTGAACGTTATGATTGCATTGTTGTTAGTATCGGTAGTGTTCTACTGCGTCGCCGCGATGTTCAGATGTTGGACGAGTCCATTTCAGTAACGAGTAAGGGAGTAAGCTTGACTTTTGAAATTTCATGGATGAGTGATTGATGGGTTGCGTTTTGTATGGGACATTCTGTAGATTGGTGTAATTCGTATAATTATGTCCTACTTCCTGCATCGCGTCACTAAATTATTTATTAATTTTATTGTAGCTATATCCCGTATCTTTATCCCATCGGATGACTTTATTCACTCTTTCGTGTTAATAATTTAAAATTTCTGTACATCAAAATGTGTATTTTACTCGTTCGTTTGTAACCGTTTATATTCTATAAAGATTAACATCGATCTACCTGTAGTAAAAAAAAAAAAAAAAAAAAAAAAAAAAAATTTCAAAAAGTCTCTATAATACCACCAGTAGACAGTAGACTGTTATTACTCGGTACTAATATTCAGGCGCTTTTTATCTGTGCAACTGCTTATATCATATTAATAAAAATATAAATAACGTGTATTAATTGTTGGTTATTAATTAATAAGCGGTTGTCTGAGGTTATCATTTAATTATTGTTATCGCTTATTTTATAATTTTTTAAACCGATGATCTGTGAACTGATCTGTTAATTTTTTTTTGTTTGATTTTAGGTAACGGCTGGTTGTTGAATGATTATCATGCTGCATAGAATTCTGGTATTGTTGTTATATATTTTTTTTATTTTTAAGTAGTATTTTTGTAAATTTAAAATATTAATTGTTTGTTGTTTTTCTGAACTTTACTCGGCTACTCCTGCTCTCGGAACAAGTTTACCTCTTAGCAGCGGTTTTCATTATAATTTATGTACTTTTCTTTCGCTAGTTAACTTGTAGTTTATAAATAATTAATTAATTAAAAGAAAATTGAAGCGATCGTATCATATCATCGCTTAAAAATAATAATTACGAGTGTTTGAAACAATCGCTTGCAAATATGCAAAGATAAGTATTTAAAATCAAATAGCTATTTGAACGCTTTAATGGAAAAATATTTAAGTAAATTTCCATCTGTTTACTTATTAGAAAATCGCTACATAGGTGCTGCAGTATCTCCAGCTATCAGGGAAAGTGTGGTGAGAGGTAAAGATTTTGCATATAGGAGATTTTGCAAATTCCACGTTTCAGACCCCTTCCCCCTTTCATCCCGAAACACAAAGAAACCCGTGGAAAATTGGGGAAGGATGAACTTATACGTATCGGAATGCAGTTTGATAAATATCTCCGGACTTCCTGAAAATTAAAGTATGAAATTCAGCGTAAGTATTTCTATATATGAAAAATTGATGCCGTTAAATTTTGAACAATCTGTCAAGGGGGGTGCGGTTTTTACCGCCGTTTACAATCTCAATTTTTTGTGGGTATCTTATCAAATTGAAATCTGGTACGCGGTAGTATATGTTGTACTGAATTTTTAAATCTATGCGACTTGGAGGATGAGATATAATTAACTTGATTATCTTCACTTTATTTTCTAAACGGATAACTAAAAATTCTTAAAACATGTAAAAGCAGTCGTCTACATAAGATTAACTTCTGTTAAATTTTGACCTCCATCTGTCAAAATAGAAATTGTTTTTAGATTTTACAAAATATTTCTAAACTGGCGTAACCGTTAAATACCGAATCGGATGAAGTTATTCTGCGCGTGTAATTTTAATCGTAATAAGTTTTAGGATCCTACAGGAAGCGGGTAATGCGGCTCCCGATTTCACATTTTGTTAGTTTTCTTTGAATATCGTTAACAATTTTAAATTAAAGCGCGAAATTTAATTAAAATTTTTTCTCGTAAGAATTTTCATACGAATGAATATTCGTTTTTTCAATAGGTAAATATTGTTACATTTGGTTACCTCTATCACCCGGTGAAATATCACCAGAATCTTTTTAAAATGTCAATACCGATCTGTAGAAATCGATTCTTTAGAAGTTTACCAAATTCATTATCTAAACTTGTTGTTATCAGCTGATGTTCTGCCTCGCGGTAGGGCACTTATCCCACCGCTGTCTCCATCCGTTTGCATTTCAAACCTTCTTCTTCGTCCCCTTGTAGTTTCCAATCTTTACTTCATCTATTAAATTCATTCTTCCTCCTGGCTTCCTTTCTTTTTCTACCGATCCTTCTAATGCGGTCGTCAAGTTTCTATTTCCTCTAACCGCATGTCCTAACCGGTTTTATTTCCTTTTGTGTTCTTCCCGCGCAATCGCTCTTTCTTTTTTAATCCTCTACATTACTTTTTCATTCCTTAGTTCCTCCGCCTATCATATATTCTTCATCCTTCTCCATAAGCACATCTCCTCAATTCGGTTCCTTTATCTCTTGTTCTTCGTCCGTGCTTCCCTTCCGTATAATAGGATACTCCATACGTAGCAATCGGCCAACTTCTTTAACTCTCATTCTAGTCATCTACATAGTAATTTACTTATTAAAGAACTTCTTTGCTATAGCTATCCTTGCCTTCTATTCCCACTTCGCTCTGACAGCACAGTTCTCAAATATCTTTATTTATTTTTTTTACTTTTTCCATTCTCCTTCACTTGATTTTACAGCTAAATCCTCTTTGTTGTTTACTTCTTTTAGAAACAATAAAATTGTTATATAAAATCGGTTTCAAACTTGAAAACGGTAATCCAACCAGGAGTTTTATACGCGGCTAGCACTGAACCTGAACCGATGGGAAATAGATAAACTGGAACTTGCTGAAAGACGGATACTAAGGAAAATCCTAGGGTCCGGAAAAACTAACGACGGTTGGAAATTAAGGAAGATTGAGGAACTTAACGGGGAGTTAGATAGAATCACGGAAGCAGTACGTATACGAAGACTGGCATTCTACGAACATCTGACAAGAATGGATTCAAACAAGCTTATGGAGAGACGTTTTGACAAGTGTAATGGTAACAAAACGGTCGTTAAACGGTGTAAGCAAGTTAAAGAGAACCTAAGGGTAGCAAACATAAACGCGACGGATTTGAAAGATAGCAGAAAGGGGCTTAGAAAAAATCTTAAATTCAAAAAGATCCAGAAGGAGTAGAAAGAATGCGCTAACGTAAAGCGGTCAGAAGAAAGAAGGAAGCAGTACATTGAAAGAATGGACTATTGCAGAGCTAAAAAACTAACCAGAATTTAACTCTTCTATGCTGTCCTACAGTAACCGTTGTCTCTGTAGGACCGGGGTAGAAAAAAAAAACGATTTATTTTAGCAACTGTATGAATAGCGTACTATTTAACACGGTTTAAAAAAGTTAAATGGTAGGGAATTTTTTTTGTAATAAAAAGTAATAAACGGTTTTAAGTAGAAGGCAGATTCTACCTGCCTGACTGTTACACAAAGCGCGAGTACAAAAACCTTTATGAAATTTTCTCGTATTCTTGGATCGATGTTGATCATAGTTACTGCTTTATTAAAAAATATTTCATTTTAAAATTTATTTCCTTCTTTTTTGTTAAAATATGAAATTCATTCAACATTTAAACGACTCATTTATAATTAGATACGTAATTTTGTACGAATTTAATACGAAACCGCGACCTTCTTGCATCAGCGACTTCACAAATCGTCTTATATAATGTTGGTTTAGTTAATTTTTACGATTTATAAATACAGCTCATACAATGTTTACTAACTACTACGTTTAATGTAACGTTAAGTTTGTATTAATGTATAAATACGAATTCGTGGAGCGGTAGATATAAATTGTTTTTGCTATACGAATAGAACAGTTTAATTTTGAAATTTATACCGTGTTGTATTCAGCAGTAAAGGGGCTTTGTCTTGTTTCCGTACATTTTACTGTAAGTGTTTGTTTCATACCGGTTTAAACGGATCTCCTATCTCTGGAATCCAAGAATTATATTTATCGGTTATATTTGTCGATTGATTAATGGTCCTTCAGTTAATAATCATAGTGATCCGATCTAGATAAACATTTATATGTTTACGGGATAATAACAGCGATATGACATCCGCAACAGTACAAAAGAAATATATGTTTAATTATATCTGTTTTGTAAATTTTCAATATTGCGTCCCTAATTACTATTATTAATTACCTGATGGTAAATAATATATATAGCTGAAAGTTTGTATCTTTTCGCATCATGCCAGAACCAACCGACCGATTGCGTTCAAATTTACAGGATAATTCGTGTTATCCCAGGGAAGGTTTTAAGCCGTAGATCGATACCTTAGCCCCCTTGGGAGTGAAGCTGTCGATTAAAGATATCAGACAAAGTAAAATAATAAATTACAAATTAAATTAATTTCCATCACCGTGGGAACTGAAATAAGTCGTGAAGTTTACATAAAGATTTGCGTACGTTAGTTACCGTAATTACTACTGTTAGTCTGTATGTTTTTATTTAATTTCTTTTTATACTAGAATAGAATAATACTGATAAATAACAATTAAAGTATTCAGGTTTTATAGGAACCCGAAAAAGAAACTAAACTACAAAAGGCAGAATAATAGTAGCTACGGTAAGTAAAGTACACACACGTTTGACGACGAAAAATTCATAACTTGTTTCTTTGCCGTGGATGCTGAAATATAATAATGAAGTAAAAGGATCAATCATTTTTTTCCTTAATGAATATCTTTAATTTACAACTTCATCCTCCTTGGGGGTGAAAAATAATGAATATTTTAAATATTTTAACCTTCAACGGAGCTAGAGCTCGTTTGTCTGCGACTTAAAACCTCACGTGGTATATTACGAATGTATCCTGAAAATTTGAAAGCGATCGATCGGTTTGTTCTTCGATGCTTTTTGAGGTGAAATATTCAAAAAACCTTCTCAGTTATTCCAGAAACACGGGGAAAAATTTGGTTGCGACTGATGAGGTAGTTTTTTTTTGTTTATCCCGAACAAACAAAAATCCTCTTCGTCTTTATTAATAGTATAGATATAAGTATTTTTTAATATAATCTGACCTTGAATTTTTAAGCAATACTTATTAAAAAAAAAAAAAGTAATTCTTATCATATCGGACACAAAATTTCAAACAATAGTATTCTTTGTTTTTTAACCAATCGTAAGGTGAGAGTAATTCTTATCATATCGGGCACAAAATTCCATCCAATCGTATTCTTTATTTTGTAACCGAAAGGTGAGAGTAATTATTATCATATATTCCTAATTCCTAATACTCTACGGCGTATTTGAAATAAAAATCTATCAAGAATAAAGTCGGGTAAGTTATGCAACCTTTTGCCGGCTGTTGATTTTTATAGGGTATTCTTGATAAAACAATTAACAAGGCTAAAAGGCATATTTGTTTCATTCACTCATCTTTCAAAAAGCTATCGATTAAGTAAATAGAGAAACCATATTTGACACGTTAAAACAATACAAAGTTGTACAAAAAACCGTAAATTTAACTACTCATTTTAACCAACACTGTATCTAAAGTCAAGTTACTAGTTGAAATCAGCCAACTGTTCCAAATAAAAACAGGACTAAGGCAAGGAAATAGTCTTACACCGATGCTTTTGACTTTTTTGGTTCTTTCTTGTTTAGTCGATTGACTGGTTTGATGCAGCTCTGCATGATTACTTACCTAGTGCCAATCGTCATTTCGGTATACCTCCTGCATCCTACATCTCTTAACAATTTGTTTTACATATTCCAAACGTCGCCTGCCTGCACAATTTTTCCATCTACCTATCCCTCCAATATCAAAGGGACTATTCCAGGATACGTTAATATGTTGCCTGTAAGTCTGTCTCTTCTTTTAATTATATTTTTCAAAATGTTTTTTTCTTCATCAATTTGTCGACACACCTCTTCATTTGTCACTTTATCCACCCGTTTGATTTTTAACATTCTCCTATAGCACCGCATTTCAAAAGCTTCTAATCTTTTCTTCTCAGGTACTCCGATCGTCCAAGTTTCACTTCCATATAAAGCTACGCTCCAATCACGTACTTTCAAAAATGCTTGAAGCAGTGAAACTAAAACCAATAATTTGGTTTAGATAGTCGTAAAACTTTCTAGAAAAATGACTCGAGTGCAAAAATAGGAACAAAGAATCAGAATGTTTAGCTTTTGTCGACCGCTTAACGCCCTTTGCAGGATCAGAACGAGAAGTTATCGACCAAATTACCCGTTTGAAAAAAGTAGCTGAAAAACAGGCTTGCAGATCTCCTTTTCATAAACAGAAATGAGGATAAGTGACAGTATATATTCCAGAAAGACAATAGAAACAAATTACGACAAAATTTAGATCACGCACCGTTTTAAATGTCTTTGAGAAATAGATAGTAGAAACGGAATAGATAACGTTAAGACCAAAAAATACAAATTAGAACGCTAAATATTTAAAAAGAGCCTTTCTATAAATGAGAAATTAAGGCATTATAACGCAGTCGTAAGACCAGTCATCTTGTATACGTATCGGAAACTACACCTATAACCGGAATAGAAAATCTACTCAAGATAGAAAGAAAAATTTTAAGAAGGATTTACGGTCTAAGAACAACACAAGGCACAGGCTGAGATAAAAATAAAGAGATATGTGATAAAATTGAAGACTTGGAAGTAAAAATAAATAAAGGACGTCTAAAAATCAACGGTCACATGGTCCGAATGAACGGATCAAGACTAAACAAACAGATTTTCAATAAAACCTGGAACTAGAAACGTAAAGATGAACGCGTTAGAGGAAAGAAGAGCTCAAAATGTTCAACATCATAGAGAACGATTGTGTAGATCGAAAAGAATTCAGAAAGAAAACTTTTTTATTAACGCTTCCTGTAGGCGAAGAGAAAAACTCAAAAGAGAATAATGGGCTTAAGAAAGAAGAACTAAACAGCCTGAAAAAATAAAGAACTTCTGGAAGAAAAAGAAAGTGCACGAAACGATATTTGTTCGTTCTTTGAAGGCCTATCTATCCGCGGAGAAAAAAACAACTAACGTATTTTGAAAATCGGATAAGGAAATGCTTTTCTCTAAGTAACGGCGTTTAATTCTGTACGTATCCTAAAAATAAATACTGTTTTGGTCGGGTTCTAAATCGATAACAGGCAGTATTTGTGGTATATCTGTTTTATTTTTATTATTTTACCGATTCTTATTTATACGCAACTATTCTACGTACTTTAATTATATAAGACGTAGAAAGATATATCTTAACGCATGAGTTTTTTACGCACACCCAAGTGATGTTTATTTATTCAACCGTATGTACGACTCACACCGGTCTCTTCTACAGCGCACATCGGACACTTACTGCTCATTTGAAATTAAAATGTTTTTATGAAACAGCGTTTCTTGAACGAGACGGGATTTCGAGTAAACATGGTAAATGTCATCGTGTTTGCGAACATAAAAATGGAGCTTTAAGATAAAACGTATAAGCGAACGAATTTACTAACAGTTCGACAGGAAAGCTGTTCACAAAGAGAAGTGTTTTAAATTTTATACTCGCGCGTTATATTAAAATAGTAAAAGATTTTAAAGGTTAGGTTTTTTGTAATCTTGAAGTAGAAAAGATTATATGCACCGAAACGATCCAAAATATCGTTACTAGAATTGAAAAAGGATGTACCCGGAATCGAGTTGGCGTATCGATTGTTTTATTTAGAAAAACCGTTATTATCTAAAGAAAAAATATCGAAATTACAGACTTCTTTCAGTTAAAGAATATTTTTGGTGTTAAAAAATTTTACCTTCAGAAAAATTAAGTTACAGTTTTACCTTCCCGGCTATATAATTAAACTGTGTAACTACGAATATGCACGCTCATCGTTCAAATTTTGCACGTCTTTTTTCTCTTGTAACAAAAAAAAAAATAAGAAGGAAACCACAATCCGATACGAAAGGTAGCACACGACCGTTTAAAATCTTTTAGCCGCCCCTGCCACCAGAATTACTCTAAATTGGGGTTTACTGAATTAGCCTCTGTTATCGGAAAAGATTTCCAAAGAGAGAATAGCTAAATAGCTATCAAAATTAAACACATTATTGCCCGTCGGTTTGGATTGGGCGATAAGAATTTAGTTTTAATTTTATAACTTTTTTCGTCTCGTCGAACTCTTTAAAAAGATATATCAAACGATCATCGGTTTCATCAGAAATTTTTGTGTTGTCCCCCGCTTCCCGCCGACCAAAAATCAAAAAGAATGAAATATACGTTCATTGATGTAGCCCCTCGGCACACTAAAGAATACCCCAAATCGCAACCGGTTATACCAATTATAAAAAAGTTTAGAGGGGCTTGTGAATTACTTTTTCAGCCACTCTAAAATACCACTCTGTATATATATATATATATATATATATATATAGAAAGTCCCACAAAGAGGTATACGTTTTTGATTTACTACCACTCGCCAATTCCCCACCGATTGTATTGAAACTTTACAAACTTTTTAACGCAGGTTCTAAAAATGTTCTGTGAAAATTTCAACTTTACATTAATATAAAATAAAATTAATTAAATAAAATGGCGGCATTCAAATAAAACATTTATTTCAGAAAAAAACACATTTTTATTCGTTACAAAATAGCCGGTAAAAATCATTAAAAACAGTTGATGATTAGAACTGGAATAGTTAAAAATAGTTTAATTAGTTACGGTTATGATTAATAATTAACTTGTTTTATTCGGTTTGTATAGCTTTAAATACATCATATGTTTTAATCAATTTTACTAGCTATTTTGTAACGAAACAAAATTGTGATTTATCTGAAACTGATGTTTTTATTTGAACTCCGACATTTTATTTTTATAATTCCTAGAAGGTTGAAAATTTTCACAGAACAATTTTAGAGCCTTCGCTAAAAGGTCTGTAAAGTTTCAGTCTCTGTATATACTCGATATTCACAGGGTTTTATATATTTTGGCCTGTTTTTTTAATTGATATTTCGACTATATACACTGATTTGGTTGAAATTTGGCGCAATGATTTCTCTACACGGGGCGCTGATATCTTTGATTTTAATCACAACCGGTCAGGGGAAAAGAAATATGAACCTCGTGGATCCCGTATCTCAAACTTTACTCGAAGGGTACTATAATTCAATGACCCTTACGTAGCTAAGATATATCCTGATACTGTTTGATCTATTCAAACCCCCCATAAAGGGATAAGTATAAAAATCGTTTTTTCTTTTGTCATTCCTGGAGTTATATTATTGTACTAATCGGTCGATTCCATTACATCAGTACGTCACATTGTTTATGTTTTTCGGCGATTTCATTCGGAGGTTAGAGACGATTAACCTATTATTTTTTTTCGATAGTTATCTTGCTTTGTTTTTTCAAAAAGTATTAACCGATTTTTATGAAATTTTGTACGACGGCTTCTGAATACAGTTAATCTGTGCCTTTCAAGTTTTGTTACAGCTAGTCAAAGATACGAGAACATACGGTAACCGTCGGTCCTGAATCTCAGAAGTTTACTGGAGGATTTGTTTATTATTTTTCTTGTGTAATGAAATATTTATTCTTTAAACTTGTTTCAGATTTTTGTTACAGGGAACCGATCGGTTTACAGAGTAATAGATTTTATCTGTTATAAATTATAATTTTAAATAAAATTAAATCTAAGTGTTGTATAATTATTAAAAACATAACACGGCTGAAGCTGATATTCATATGAAACAGCTTTGAATAATTCATTTTACTGTGCTTCAAATTACGCATTAATTACAGACCTGATGTCTAGACCGTTAGCAAATTCATCGTATTTATTTATTTTTAGAATTTAGTTGAACGATAAGGTCGTAGGTCGAGTTTGCCGTCGACGAGAATCGTAATAAAATATTTTTCTCGGACTTCATTTGTATCCTGAATACTTCCAAACGGTAGATATACTCGTGCTTTCTAATTATGATAGTACTATATACGCTTTTAACATATTTCACTGTATTTTTCTCTAAATAAATATATCAAGACGAGAATAGTTTTAAATCGTTATCGATGAAATTCGAGAAGATTTACACCAACCGTAAAAATGAAATTTTTTTACAATTTTAAAACTTTTTTCAGCCTGTACATGAAATAAAACGTCGAGTAATGATTTACAGATTCGCTTAAAATTTGAAAATAGATGCCATTTAAATTGTTAAACAATCATCAATCGATAAAAACAAATTAGTAAATATAAAAAGTAACAGATACTACTCCCGATCGATAAATAAACGATTCGTACGAAATATACGCAACGAGGATTCCTAACAATAGTTGTTTATGCAGAGTATTTATAAACTCAACCCGCGTGCAAAACAAACTAAATGTATTTAATTACTAGTATAATTTATATATTGTGCAGGAAATTAAGCCGATTCTATTTTTAATTTTTTTGCACGTGCATGTCAAATAAACTTTCATTATGTCATCGTTGATCGTTAATTCATTTAATTTCTTCATGTAATTGCAATTTTAATTAAATTTCCTGCACTGATGTTACAAATTCTGTCTTCTTTATATTCTTTCTATTCATCCAAAGCGTGCAATTTGTATTTGAAAACCCATTATCTTTCAGATGTAAAGTATTTTATACAGATTTGAACACTAGATCGTGAATACCGATGTTCTTTGGTGGTTGGATTTCGAATAACCGCACTTCTCAGGAAAGGTCGAACCGAGACTGTACAAGACTACACTTCGTTTACACTCGTACATTTCACCGTGATTCATCCTCTGAAGTAATACCTGAACGGTAATTCCCGGAGGCTAGACAGGAAAATAAAGTACCTTTAAGACGATCCCAAAAATTAAAATCTAATAATGAATGATCTGAGACTATGGAGGCCATAATCCGCAGCAAATAACACGGTTTTTTTTTTAATTTTACGCGACAACTGCGATCGAATCGGCAGGTGATATGTACCACGGGCTTACTGTAACCAGCAGTTTCGTCTTATAGCAGTTTCCAGCAGTTTCAAACGAGTATAATTGCGATAATTTCTGAACGGTATATTGCGATTTGTGAAAAAAAATGGGTCTACTCTTTGTCGCGAAATCGCGCACCAGACACTAACGTTTGAAAATGCAATTGGCCTTTCGCGATAAAATCTCAGAACCGCATTATCATGTGGTGTTGGCACCACTCCATCTGTTTCTGTCCCGTGCTTTTGTTTTCATCTCATCATAATTTTTACTACCTTTTATGTCGTTTATTAAGTTCGGCCTCTTCCTTCCTCTTCTTTTTTCACCTTCAACGCAGCCTTCAAGAACTGTATTTATTATTCCTTTTCCCCTAATTATATACCCGATCCGGTTTTTTCCTTCTTCTGATAGTCACCGATATTGTTCTGTCTTCATTTATTTTTCTTAATACGTCTACGTTACTTACTCTGTCAACCCGTTTTATCCTCTCCAACCTAATCCAGACCCGCATCTCAAAAGCCTCGACCTTATCTTTTTATATTTTTCCCCGGCATCGATATTTCATACCGTACAAAAGTATATTCCAAACACAGAATTTTACAAATCTCTTCCTCAGATTCAGATTCGTGATGCTGCAGAGCAGGTTTTTCTTTGTAAATAAGGCTCCTTTGCCGTCGGGATTCTCGTCTTAATCTCTTCTTTACACCTCCATTCTTCAGTAAGTACTGTCCCAAGAATATCTTTATCTTTTCGCTTTTAAATTTTTTCCTTCTGGCCTTACAGCATCCATATCTTCTCTCTCATTCACCCGTATAACTTTTGTTTTCTTTACATCTATATTCATCCCGTATTCCTTCATCCCTACTTTCCTTTATCATTCTGTGTAACATCTGAGTCTCTTTAGCTACAATATAACTACATATTGTACTGTTTTGGGTGTTATTTATCCTGAAAGATAAAATACGCTTCATCTGAATAAAAAACATCGTCAAAAACACGCACACAACTTCTACTGAAACGTTTGAATCGTACTGAAATCGTCTGTTAAAATTAGGTTTTACGAGATTTGCGCTACTCGAATACGATACGAACGTAAATTCAGTTTATTTTTAGCCTAGTTAACAAACTCCCATCGTTACTCCAGCTTTTCGAGAAAGTGTCCGAGTGAATTCCCTGGAGAACACTAAAAACGACTGATAAATTTCACGCGATCTGTTATCGTGTAACACTGACGGACAACCGTTGCATCTGAGATGCTTTTTAATCTTGTTTATTAGAGCTCAGCACGATATGTGCTTCCCCAGAACTCCTGTTTAAAACCGGCTTCTTTTCTTGATCTAGTGGCTTTATGAAGGCACTTAAAATAAAAATTTTAAAATACGAGCAGTAGTTGTCGTTTTTTAAGCGATCGAACTCGAATGCCTAAAATTAGTTTAAAACACTGAACATTTAAATTTAGATTCCTCACCACGACCGTACGCCTTTTGCATTGATCGGATAAATGAAAATTTATCTCGAGGAAAAAAAGGTAGCGTATACCTTTAACCTATCGAAAAAATACCTCCTCTCATAAAAAAATTTAACGGAGGGGATGAACACTTAATATTTTGTAATACAATGATTTTTTCTTATAAAAAGTGATAATAAGTTAAAAATGTTAAAACCTTATTGTTGTATTGTAATAAGTCTTATCGTTATTCAAATTTTGAACCGTCTAATTTCTGTTAATTACGGCGATTTATTAAAACTCTCAACTTCACGTGTTTACATGTCAAGTAATTAATTTGGATTTAAATAAAATCTATTTTTTCTTGATCCGTCCAGGCAATAGCTGGGGTTTTTTGTTACACTTTATATCCTGTAGAATGTCACATCTACATCTTATGTGATGTGTATAATAATGTATACTCGTAATAATACACCGATCAAAAAAAAAAAAAAAAAAAAGATTTATTTATTTGCTATTAAGGACTTTTTTTTCTGTGAACAGTTTTTGAGAATTTTCGTAGTTTCCTATTTATTTCAATAATCTTTTTTTCAACCTAATTTCCTTTATTATTTTTTTTTGTTGGAAGTCGTGTGTATCGGTATTCGGATAATTTTTAGATTTCTTTACGCGAATAAGATATGAAGTTCTTTTCTTTTTTTTTTTAAATCTAATTTTTTCTTAAATATGTTCGTTTTGAGTGTTTTTAAATTATATATCATTTAACAAGGCTATTATAATCGTAGTGAATAATGCACGAATGCGAAGTAATTTACGACACGAGCCTCGGTGAGTGTCGTAAACTTCACAAGAGTGCATTACGGCCATTATAGAGAATTCCATCCCGTATTATATCTTCGGCTGAGAAAATATTGAGAATATTGATTTAAATCAACGATAGAATGCATTATTTATCGGATACTCTTCTTAAATTTTTCAAAAAATTCATTAAACAATACATTTCTGAGAGGCGATAGGTTATCGGTCATAATTTCTGCCTTTTCTTTAATATCGATCGGAGTTACAAGACATCTCTTCCTCAAAATCCGACATAATTAACAAAAGGATAAACACCGTAATATAGACGCTTAGCTACCTATCGGTGCACTTTCAAATAAACCTCTGCCGGCTAACTATTTAGTCGGATTAATATCAAAGTAAAAAAATAGCCGATACCTTAAATAATATCCTCTTCTGATCGCTCAGCGGTAGAAATGAGTAGGCTTTTGATCGGTTGAACGCGTGCATCGTATTGAAAATCTGTTTCCCGACGAATTATTATGATAACAGGTTCCAGCCGGGTAATTCAAACGTTATAATACAGTCTTAGAAAATTGTATTTTACGACGCTTTAGGACATTATATCTTAACCGAATGTTAAACTCGTGTGAATTTTTTTTGTTTAAATAATTTTAGAATTTTTCACCGTAGATTTCTTTTTGTACCCGTATTTTTGTACAGAACATTTGAATTACGAGAAAATAAAACAAAATCATCGAGGAGAAATGTTGAAGATTTAATAATGTTTGTACCGTATAAATTTTAACGTGTAGTAGTATTTTAAACAAGATACTATTGCTACGAATATGATATAGAATACATAATAATAATAATAACGTATGTGCAGATTCTATACGCGTTAATTAACTCCCATTTATGAACTAATTGCAGCTCTATTCATTTAATTATTATTGATTTATTTATTTCAT
This sequence comes from Lycorma delicatula, assembly GCF_047948215.1. Lineage (NCBI taxonomy): Eukaryota > Metazoa > Arthropoda > Insecta > Hemiptera > Fulgoridae > Lycorma > Lycorma delicatula. Next base: position 128,566,387 of record NC_134463.1, on the reverse strand, counting down.
TGAAAAGAGGTCTTTTAAATACATTCTTTTAAAACAACCTAAGGTCATTTGTTCAAATATTCTTGTTTTTATTTTATCTGGAAATTTTAATTAACTTACGAAATTTTTACGATATATCCGATTAATTGATGAAGTAAAGCGTATTTTAAATTATAATAAAAATAATAAACCAGAGTTCAGAAAACCGGCATTAAAAATTTTAAAAAACCCTTTTTAAATTTTCTTCAAATTTTAAACATTTTGAACAAAATCCATTCTTTTTCTCCAAAAAATTTCGACGTTGAAAATAGTAAAAACTAACATCTATCGATAACTTATTAACTAGCGGACTTCAAAAATGTTAAACTACAGAACTGAAAAAAAAAATTAACTTGTTATTAACCCTTTTACTTTCCGGCTGCACAGACATATTGTATAGCTATATAAGGGGGAAAATGGGCTAAACGGGTTGAATTTTTACGTCGTCAGATTTGCACAACTTGTAATTTCATGACCTTTCTCCTTCTCCTAATGAAAAATGTAACTTTGGGATTAAAATGTCTCGGAAGGATTTACTCGTGCTTAAATACATTTGTATATGCGTGTATGTCAGCTTTATTTTATTATCTCCAGACTAGATGGACCGATTCGGTTGAAATATTGCACGATGATTTTTGTATATGCGGTGTTAATACTAATTATTTATTTTTTTTTAAATCGTTCTGGGGGACCGGGAGATAGGAACTCGCATATCTCAAAATTTTATTCAAAGGACGGGTACGTAAATCGTTTCACACAATTTAAAGCCGGTTTTAAGTCGTTTCATTTTTTTCTTTCACGTGTTACTTCCACGTTAAACGACGCTCAAGATGGAGTTCAAGGCACTGAACCTTTGCGGGATGACAACCCCGTCCGGGTGGACTTCGGGACTGACCCATCCTTAATGTAGACGTAATACGACTGTTCTTTTTCGAATTTAGTTTTATTTATCTTCCATTTTGCTAGCCGCTCACCGATCAGGCGTAAGCAGTTATTCAATTGTTTGCCGGCTTTTTATTCCGTAATTTTTAATTTTATTTTTGTTTAAAATACGACAGGTTTATAAATACTGCTGCTCGTTTAAATGAAATTCATTCTTAAGAAATATTGTAAAATAAAAAAAGAAACGCAAAGGAACAATGTAACGATACCAAATCCGAGTACGAGTTAAGCGACGGTGTGGATTCCTGTAAAAATTTATTAATATTTTTTATTAACATTTTTCTAGTTTCCTTGAATTTTATATCAGCGTGATAATCGATCACGGTGCACACATCATTAAATTATAACATTGATAGGCGATTGAGGAAAAAAACTTATTTTCAAATCGTTTTATTTACACGACGTAATTTTTTCGTCGTATATCAAGAAAGAAGTTATAATACGAGTAGAATCACCAGCGGCCGGCCTCCGGGGCGCGAGCGGTAGCGTCTCGGCCTTTTTTCATGCGGAGGTCCTGGGTTCGAATCCCGGTCAGGCATAGCATTTTTCACACACGCTACAAAACATTCATCTCATCCTCTGAGGGGAAAAAATTGCTTAACTGCGTACCCGGAGGTTAAAAAAAAAAAAATCACCAGAGAAATCTCCACCAAGAAATTAAAAATGAAACGTGGAAATCGATCCGTTTATTAAACCTTAGCTCTATAAAATACGTATAATAAGTATTAATAAAATACAAAACCCGTATAATTTTTCAATAGTTAAATATTATAATTTAATTTAGCAAATCCCCTCCTACCTGTAAACGATCTGTTTCGAAAACAGATCACGAACCCTCGGAGCCTCCATAAGGAACTCAAAAGTTTTAAATTAAAACGGTAGGTTTTAATAAAGGGAATATAGAAGAGTACACATTTTAACGTAAAAAAGATCGGGCTGCGTCAGTCTATAAAAATGGCGACCTATTAAACATTTTTCAGAACTAGTTTCACAAGCGGTATACAGTAGACGCACCAAACAATGGACTCTTTTTTTTGTTAGAGTTGCTGTTGCCTACTTTTAAAACCGGTTGTAAAAAAATTTTAAATCGGTTCACAATTTGATTAAGTTCGTCGTACCTCAGAATTATTGGTTTTCAATACATTTTACCGCAAAAAAGTTTTAGTTACCCCTTATGAGAGGCCCCTGGATGTTTGGGATGCGGTGAAGGTGGATCGTTTTGGGGTAGGAACATTTGTTAAATTTAATTTTTCTACGTTTCATTTTGTTATATATAATTTTAAGTTAACTAAAACATTTTTAACCTTTTTTAGAAGCAGTCTGATACAAATTTATTCAAGATTTTCCTTATTCCTTTGCCATCCCCTCAGCAGTAAAAGATAAATATATTATTTTTAAACGTTCAGGATTTTAAGCTTTTTGAAATTCACGTGCAGAAGTTGAACGCAGCCCTTTTTAGTATTTGGATGTAAGAGAGGTGGTTATTTCAACAACATTTTTATTTTATCATTTTTTACATGACGGTCATTATATAAGGATTTTTATGAAAATTGTCTCCCTTGCGATCAATGTCTGCTGCTTCGAATCAGGTGCGATTCGCTAAAAACTTCACGTATTATCTTTTTTTAATATTCCACATCCTTCCGTCGGATGTTGAGGGTAGTGACTAAATACAACCAGGAAATTTTCGTAACCGCTCTTCCATTTTTGTTATTACATTATTCATTAGCGGGTATTTATACTAAAATAATTGTATCGTTTAGAAAAAAATGCAGCTATATTAAATATATGCGATAAATGAATTAGGTTTATTCTTTAGAATTACACTCGGATAATTCAAATTAATAAAATGTTGTTGGAACATCTATTTTTTTGTTCGTCCAATAAAAATTTTACCAGAGCGACCGCAAAATTCAAGCTTGTATTAAGGAAATTAGAATGTGAAATGTAGCTATAAACAATACTTAAATTAAAAAGCCGGTGAAGGGTCGCATAACTTACTCGATTTTGATCTCGACAAATTTTTATTACAAATATACCGTAGGGTTTTTAAATATGAATGACCTAATTACGCGATATTTAAAATACGATTAAGAAAAAGCAGAAAATGTTCGGTAAAAACACGTGTATCCTATTTGACCGCTTAATCAAGCGATGTCTTATCTTAAAAATATTGCAGTATTAAAAATAAAATGGGAAAAACATGATAATTTTTTGTGAAACGTTTTGGGTCCCGGTACATACCTTGACCGAATAACTTTTTCGTAGTTAAATTATACTATATTTAGAGTATAACTGCTAAAAAAGAATCAAAATTGTTAGTGAACTAAATTTGCGTTCCGTTTGACCCCGTTGCTCCACAGCTATCTACAACAGAATTTACATACAACATTTTTAATAAAACAACAACCTGAAAAACATTCAAATTATCAGAAACTATAAAAAACTAAAACTTTTTTAATTATTGACCATCGTTTTTTAAAAAGTTTCTGTGTCGTCTGCATAAGATTTGGATTCTCAGTCTAGAAAATTGAAATTACAAATTTCATATTTTAAGTACGCATCAGTAAGCCGGCAGTATTTACGTTCGGCCTGTTAAGGTGCAGCTTTAATAACGAGGCTAAATAAATTACTGTTTTATCTATTTTCAGATAAAACTTTTAATAACAGCCGCAACTTGAAAAAAAATATATAAAAATTTTACATTTTCAAAATTCTTAACCCGGGCGTCTGGGAACATGTTTTTTATTTTAAAGTTTCATATCTTCTACGTTAATACTAGATTTTCAATCTGGAAAATTAAATTTAAAAAATTAATATTCAGGTACAGATCTTATTTAGCTCCTGTTTTTTTAACCTTAAAGATGTTTTTATTGCAGTAATTATTTACTTCAGTATTTTACTAAAAAATAAATGAATGTGATGCCTCCTTGTCCGACGGGGCAAATTTGGATTATATTTATATGTAGAAAATTTGTACTATTTTGGCCAACGGATTTTCAGGTATGAGGAAAACCTTTTAGTTTCCTACTTAAAAATCCGATCGACTTAAATTTTAGAATTGAAATAAGTCGATAAGTACTTTCTTCGCACTAAAGCTCTATTTTCTACGACCGCTACACAAAAATTAAAATTTTAGAAAACTACCGCTCTCCCGTTGGTAATTTTGTCAAAAATTTAATGACCCGTATGTTGAAACGTTTTGAGCCGTTTTGGAAAAATATATGTCGGATTAGCCCGGAGATATTATTAAAAACATAGCCCGACCTGTGCAAGTACATACATCTTGTGGACATTTCTATAATTTTTACCGTTTTTTGGACTAACGGGGCATTTACAAAAACCCCCATCCTCCAAAATATTGGCAGATCGCGATACGTTCCGTTTATATGTATGCTCCTGCAGCAGGAATAGAGCTATATCCGGGAAGGTGAGAATAATATATTATAGTTAATTTAATATTTTAGCAAATAAATTTTTAAATAATCATTTTACAAAAAAATAATTTGAAAACGTTCCAAATCAGTAAAGGCGAGTGAAAAAAAGTTTATAAAACCGTTCTTTTTTCATTATTTGTTTCTGATAATTTATTACACAGTTAGATGAAGACTAAATTATATTTTGGTTGGTTAAACTATTTCCGACTTATAAATCAAAATAGAAACCGTTAAGCAGACGCAAATTTTTCTGTTTATTCGTAAACTAACTAAAATGAATTTTACTGTACGTAAAAAGTTGTAAGCACGACCGAGAATCGAACGCAGAATTTTACGAATGAAAGATACAAGGATTTCCATCCTTCCGTTGGGAAACGTATTTCAGACCAAAGTATTTAGCCGAAATGATTTAAAAACGTAAAAAACCTGGTACTTTTTTTACTAATGATTTTATTTTGTTATTTCATAACATCAACGATTAAAATTATTAGGGACTACTTTGGGGGTTGACTCGATAAAGTTTCTAGAACGTAGCCGGGAATCGAATCCGGAATCTTCAATTCCAGCAAGGTCAAGCACGTTAGATTTGCGCCATCGAAGCGGTCACATTATATTTTTTTAGTATTAAATATACATGTTCCTGTTTCATTTGTAGTCACTATACTTTTTATTATTTGTTAAAAAAAAATAACACGTACACGGTCGTACTTTTTTAATCGATGTGGGTCTGTTGAATTTATTTAAAAAATAAAAACAAGTTTATCGTGTAACAAACGCAGAGTAAAAAATAAAATACAAAATAAATTGAATGTATTAAATGTAATAAATTGCTGTATTTAATGCATTCAAATTCATGTATTTAATTGCATTCAATTTAATGTATTAAATTGAATGTATTTTTTAAATTAAATTGTATATTTTTATATTTAATTGCTCCGACTTACAAACAAATAAAAAAAAAAAAAAAATTCGGCCCATTCGTGTAATCGTATATAATATTTAGTGTACAATAAAAGAGTATTCAATTTAAATTATTCTAATATTTTGTACAGTGTAACCGATGAAAAAAATTCTAATCTTTGAATAATTTTAATTTGTTACTTCAGGAAGTTTTTTTTTTTACACGCAACAGGATGTTATTCGTTTATTAGCGGTTTAGGGATAGAGATAAGCCGCATTTGAGATAGCCGGCCGCCTCCTTCTCTGTTACCGATAACGTAGAGCGACCTGTTGCGTTCCGCTGTTGTTTCCCTGTAGATTTAGAAGCGAGGCGTGCTTTGAGCGTATAATGTGACAAAATAACTTTCTTACACTAGCACACCCGCTACAGAGTACATCACATCATATTATACAATAAACTGATGTTTCGTTTTTATTAAATTATTAATATTCATTTTATTTTTTTTCTTCTCTTTATAACGATTTATTTTATAAATTAATTAATTATATTAGTATTTTACTAATCGTATAATTATCAATTTACGCCAACATATTAATATTATCGATAATAAAGGGAAAAAATTTCTCCAAAACGATTTTCGTCCGATTGAAAAAAAAAAACTAAAAAACGCTGGTAATACTAATATACACAAAGGATTTTAGTCGGTTAGAAATTGGGAAATTGATGAATATTTTACGCGGTATACCGAAACTCAGGCGGTAAGTAACTACTAAGTAGAGTAAATGCAAACGTAAAGAAATTGAAAACTTTAGTAATCGAAAAGAACATATTTTTGACGGATGTAAATACAGCGGGATAGCGGACAGTGGCGCTTGTACTACCCGTTGTCGTCGAACGACTAACAAACCTGATCGCCGACGCACTCGAACTCGCCTCTCGCAGTACCCGCGGGGATCGCGGGTACTGCAGGACACCCACCTTTAAATTGAATATCACTGTAATTAGCAAAATCGATTCCGATCGACGTCACTCGCACCTAAGATGACTCGCGTACCTCGTAACTATAACAAAGGCGAAACAGGCAGTGTAAAGAAACGATAAATTTACACCTTTCTCTGTTAAACGGTGCGTTGTTCACTTTTATACGGTATCGGGACAATATGTCGTATAGCATTAAACTTAATGTATCCGCAAGTTTCTTGAAAATCCGTTCGGCTGATCTTATACCGTACCCGAAAAAACAGTAAGAAGAAAAATCTATCGGTTTAAAAAATTGAATATTTTATAAAATGAGACATTATTGACAGTGTGTAGGCGAAACTTTAATTATTCCATTATAATACTTTTTTTTTGTATATGGTCTATTGATGGGAATATATATTTATATATACTTTTTTTTTAAATATATTTCATTGATAAAAAGTGTAAACAATAGTAACATCGGATGACTAAATTACATCCTCACTCTCGAAATATTTACCTGTTGACCTTGAACAACGCTTTCGTTATTCAAGGTATGTATTTACTTGTTATTATTATCGTTCGTATGTACATCTACCAACTCATCTAAATAAATTAACGTGTAAAAAAATAATAAAAAATACGTAACTTGTACACCGGTCCAACATATTAATATGTCTATTTCATTGTTTTCTGTATTTGTCGTCGTTAATATGCAGCAAGTGTAACCGATATTCTGTATAGGTGGAGTCGACTCGAATAGAAAAAGTTATTTGTTTATTTTTAATGTTGTCTGAGACAATGAAAACGAAAAACAATTATGAGAATTTATTTGGTTTAGTGAACAATTTTTATGTCGTATACCGTCGTTAATTTAGTTGTAAAACTTCTTCCTTTGTGATCATTTTGTATCGTATCCAAAAATGTTTAGGATATATATTTAAATATTTTTAGCGATAATTTAAACAGATTCAATTTTTTTTTTTTTTAAATTAAAATTGTAAAAACTTTATATATTAACCGTAAATAAGCGCCTTTATATTTACCGGATGATTTACCTTGTTATAGTCTACAAAAAAAAATTGATAAAAGATTTTAATTATACTATTTGTCTTCTTCTTTTGATCCCTCTTATGCATTTGATCGACTCCTAAGTCCGTGCGCTGCTATGGGTGCCGATGGTTGTCTGACTTTACTAACAACACGCTTCCATGCACGGCGATCCACGGCCATTGTCCTGGCCTCATTAAGGTTTAGTCGGCGGTTTTTTATATCATCTATCTGCTTCATCCGAATTTTCTTTGGAGCTGTTCGTTGGACATTCCGACGGATGGGTCGTTCGTGCCAGAGGAGTTTGTATGGGGTTTCATTATGCTATTAAAATCATCAGTCCGTTCTGCGTAAAATTATAAAATAATTCTTACGTCGTCGCTTTCCATTTTATTTTTATCGAAGTAAAAATAAAAAAACCCGTATTTCAAGTGGATTTTCTTCGTAAAAGTGAAAATATAGACGGCTATTAAAAATTAACCGACGATAATAAATATTTGATAATTCTATTTGTTAAAATTTTAACAACAATTCTGTACAGAAGAATTGAAAGGAGAGTGGAAAAAAAGCGTTAGGAGAAAACCGATTTGGTTTCAGGAAAAGTACAGCGACAAGAGAAGCAATTTTAGCGCTTTGATTAATAGTAGAAGGAAGATTAAAAAAAACAAGCCGACATACGTACATGGCATTTATAAACTTAGAAAAGGTATTTGATAACATAAGACTGAAAATGTTCAGCATTTAAAAAAATTTAGGGTTCAAGTATAGAGATAGAAGAACAATTGCTAACATTTACAGAAACCAAACTGCAACAGTAATAATCAAAGAGCGTAAGAAAGAAACTGTAATAAAAAAGGGAGTCGGACAAGGATAATCCCTATCCCCGTTACTTTTTAATGTTTACATTGGAATAACAGTTATTGATATTAAAGGACAGTTTCGATCGGGAGTAACGGTGCAAGGTGAAAAGATAAAGATGCTACGATTTGCTGACGATATAGGAATTCTAGCTGAGAGATTTAGAAGAAACAATGAACGGCATGGATGAAGTCCTACGCAAGAACTGCCGCATAAAAATAGACAAGAACAAAACGAAAGTAATGAAATATAGTAGAAATAATGTAGATGGACCGCTGAATATAAAAATAGAATGAGAAAAGGATACGGAAGTAGAAGAACTTTGTTATTTGGAAAGAATAATTACTAGAGATGAACAAAGCAGGAGCGATATAAAATGCCAAATAGCAGAGGCAAAACGAGCTTTGTCAGAAATATAATTTGTTTACATCAAAAATTAATTTAAACATCGGGAATTCATTTTTGAAAATATATTTGGAGCGTAGCTTTTTATAGAAATGAAGCTTGGACGATCGGAGTACCTGAGAAGAAAAGATTAGAAGCTTTTGAAATTCGATGCTATAGGAGATTGTTAAAAATCAGATGGATGAATAAAATGACAAATGAAGAAGTGTTGCGGAAAATCGATGAAGAAAGACGCATTTGGAAAAATACAGCTAAAAGAAGAAACAAATTTATAGGCCATATCTTAAGGCATCCTGGAATAGTCGCTTTGATATTGGAGGAACAGATAGATGAGTAAAATTGCGTAGGCAGGCAACGTTTGGAGTATGTAAAACAGGTTGTTAGGGATGTAGGATATAGTGGGTGTACCGAAATGATACGGATGACACTAGATAGGTAATCTTGGAGAGCTGCATCAAACCAGTCGAATGACTGAAGACAAAAAAGATTTTTGTTTATCTAACCGTTATTTATTAATCGCACAAAGAATCGGTGAAAGAAATAAAAAAATCAACAAAAATAAGTGGCGAAATGAAATGGACAATTTTGTTGATGCACAATAACCTAGGGTAGCTGATTGACCTCAAATCTTGGAGAACTTACTGATCTGACATATGCAGTCGCTTTAGGCGCCTGAGTTCCTCGCTGATGCCCAGGAGGTTAACTTTCTGGACATCACATGTTTCACAAGTTCACATATTTGTTCAATCTAATTTTGTATCTTGCACCGAATCACCTTTAAAAAAAAAAGAAAAAATCCCAGATAATCGTGTATTTCAGTATTTTTCGTAAATCACTGCGTTTCTGTATTATTTTAGTTTGTTCTGGAACCGTACGATCTCGATGTTACTCTCGCTTGTCGTATCTCACAGTGGAATTCTGAAGGTCCAAATCGGTTTCAGGTCCGCTGAGTACAGCAATAGCTTATTAGATAGTGGTGGTTGCGATCCCTTGCCTAGCGACCGGTACATCTCGTTGAACTTAACGTTAAGCTGCGTCCTTTTCTCCCTGATATGAATCCTTCGTGCTAGACGGCGATCCAGATGCGTTTCTAGGTATCGTCCGCTGTTAGCATACGGGATAAAAACGCCATTAAGTTAATCTCGCGAGCAGACACTCCTCCTAATCGCAACCTTAACGTGCGTTGACTTAACCGGATTAACCTTCGTTCTTCATTTATTTAGTCGTTCGTTAATTCGGCTTAATTCAGTTTGCGATTTAGCAGAAGCTAGGATAGAATCGGCATCCACAGCCTGCATCGCCGTGTCATCCGCAAACGTTGCAAGTGTGTTTCCCTCCGGAGTCGAGAAGTTCGCAGAGAGACCTAGTGTAGAACAGGTCCCAGAACTTATCCCCGACGAACACCCGACCCGATATCAAAGGATTCATACCAGTCCTGATTCCATTTTACCTAGGAAAAACTTCCTCTAAGGTAGCCGTGTAGGATCAAGTAAATAAGATTGAGGAAGGCTGAAGTCTAAAAACGACAAGAAAGTAAAACATATTTTTTGCACTTAACCTTTTAAATAAAACGAACATTATCAGAAAGTATATTATACCAAGGGGATATTAAATCACGAGGAAAAAATTTAAATACTCTTTGAATAAAACGTTTAGATTCGGTACCCGTAAGATTCTATCTCCTGTTTCCTTGACCGATTGTAACAAAAATTGAATGGCATCGCTGCACCGTGTACGGAAATCATCTCGCCAAATTTCATTCCTATCGGTCCATTCTGCCTGATAATATTAAGAAAAAATAGGACTACACATATATATATATATATATATATATATATATATATGTCGGAGAATAAAGTACAGTGGAGTATCTTCCGACAAAACGATGAGAATATTCTTTAGAATATCTGTATTTTTAGTAGTTTTAAGAAATGTACTATTACTTGTAATATTTTGTAAAATAAGGTTTAAATTGTTTTATTGCGGTAGGCTTAGGCCTAGGTAGGCACATGGTTGTCAACGTAGTCGGGATCCCAGGACGATAGGGGTATCATAAAATTAATAAGGAAAAGGAAATATGCAGTAGGCATATTATTTGAGAATATTGAGAAAGGGTAGTCTTGCTTTGGAACCCAGATCGAACAGACGTCCTGGTGATCGCGAATTCGTTATTTCCCTGAGCCTCGGTCTATCGCAAGTTGTTTTAATATTATTTGAATTCTAAATTAAATTAATCTTATATTATAATTCGTGTACTACTGAGTTATTGATAAGTGATAATTATCATTTGTAATTATTTCATTGTACGAGTTATCTACTCATTTTTATTAATTGAACTCTATTATAATCTTATATATTCTCCACTTGTAATAATAAAAATGAGTGAAACAGAAAACGTTGAATCCCTGACAAATCTCCTCGCCTCTCCGACATATACATTTTTTTTTTAGAGGTAGGTTTCCCTTATATGGTGTAATATATAGTTTTACAGTTTAACTACATAGGCAGAAAAATAAAAATATTTGTTTTAAGTTACCGGTGGAACTAAAAAATTTAACGCACTAGAGAAGTGCAATTTTACTCGATGATATTTTTCAATGGAATGCTGTGTAATTCAGGTACAAGTAAATTAAAATCCTGTTAGCATTTTTCTGTCTAACCGATTATTATTTATTATTACAAGTAATATACGGGATGTCTTCATATCACGGAACTATGTTGAAGGTGTATGATTTAATTTAATCAAGTGGTTGTGTAATTAACGGGTTACGAAATCGTATCTCATGATTTACATTGCCGGTTTAGTTATTGTTTTATGCGGTCGAATTTAACTAACAAAAGTATCCGGGTGTCGGTAAGTGTTGTAATAACGCTTCATTGTTCAGTTTTCCTTTTATAGCCGCGTTTATCGATTAACACGAGGGAAACTCCCGGTTAAAATTCTAAAATATTTTTCTATGAAAATTTAAAATAAAGATTAAGAATAGAGTGCGCATTTCGATTGTTAAAGATCATCATTTGAAAAGATGAACAAAAGAAAACGTTTTCTTTCCTGCTTGGCACCGCTTTTATCAGTTACAGTGAAAACATTTGCGTATTTTTATTTTTTCATTATTTCATGCGGCTATAATTTTTTTAAATTATATTTTTGATGTACTACTTCAATATTTTTACATTCTTGACTGTATAATTACACAGCTATATACCGGGTGTACAAAGTAAGATTTTAATTTGTTATAATACTATTGGAGAAGGTGTAGAGTGTTGATTTAAGGTTAGAATCAAAAAGAAAACATGGCGACTTTGGAAAAGAAAGCCTTCTTTGTTTTGCAGTTTGCTAAATGGGAATCTTAAACTTAAAATTAAATCTTAGGAAGATTAATTGCGATTCTCCGAGTGACAGTAATATTCAGCGACGTTATAATCGGTTTGAAACGAATGGATGTTGTATAAAGGGAAGAATACGGGACGATCGAAGATATGTGAACAAAACGTGTAATGTGTTAGGAAGTCTTTCCCTCGTAATCTAAAATTTTTGTTAGGAAGGCCGGCCACGAACTAGCGATGCCGGTGACGACAGAACGGAATATTTTAAAGAAACGCTTACATATGGGTTTACAGTTGACTACGTTGCGACAACTACAGTTGTGCGTTGCGATCGAAATGTGGCGCCATTAAGAAGACTTCTTTCTTGATCGTATTGCTTTTAGTAATAATTCGACATTTCATTTTAACGGTAAAAGTTAACAAGCATAATGTCTTTATCTGGGAGTTAGAAAATCCGTATGAACTCTTACAATGCCGAAGGAAAATTAAATGTTTTCTGTACCGTATCCCGACGGCAAGTTTACGACCGTTTTTTTTTCGCCGAAGAAAGAGTAACAGCGACCGAAATTGCTTAATCAGATACGATGCGTATTTTCTCAACTGCGTAATGGACCGAGAAATTTTATTTGGTAACAAGATGGCGAGCCTCTTTTCCGGTATAACTCTGTACGGGATCAGTTGAATGACCTTGTCTTTCACCCCTAGATTGGTCGGTAAGGACCTTGATTTCAGAACTGATTTGCGGTGGCCTCCGAGGTCGACCGATCCGATCCCATGTGATTTTTTCTTTCAGCTTTTATAAAGCTGTGTATGCGCCTTCGCTACGCACTGATCTTTTTTTCTTTTTCCTGTTTTCCTTCGAGGATTACCGTTTAGATATTACTTCAGAGGAAATGTATGAGTGTAAATGAAGTGTAGTCTTGTACAGTCTCAGTTCGACCGTTCGTGAGATGTGTGATTAATTGAAACCCAACCAAAGAAACCGGTATACACGATCTAGTATTCAAATCGGTATAAAAATAACTGCCTTTACTAGGACTTGAACTCTGGAACTCTCGACTTCCATATCAGCTGATTTGGGGAAGACGCGTTCACTACTACACCAACCCGTGGGTTGCTACCTACAATCTACCCGATGCGAGGCATAAGATTCAAGGAGCTGTGGATTCCATTACTACAGACATGTCGATTAAAGTATAGTACGAACTCTTCTATCGATCGGATGTGTGCTGCGTGATGAAAGATGCTTACATTGAACACTTGAAATGAAAACTGAAGAGTTACTCTTTCATTATATATGTGATTCATTGCTGTATGTTAGTGTTAATAGATCTTAAAAAAGCTTTAAAGCCCCGATATTCTTTGTGCACTCTACTACACAGAGGAAAGTACGCTAATCGAAACAAAGTTTGCATGAAGATAAAAGAGGTATCGACCTGTTAACCTCTTTTTTCACAAATTCTTTGTGGTGCATTCTGTCTTAAATTTCAAGATCTACAAAGGTAGATCTTAAAATTTCATGACCTCGTCTAACAAAAAAAAAAATCTGTTTCATTGCTTGGTATCTGAGACCGGATAGATCGATTCGAATGAAATTTTACGTTATGATTTCTGTATATATATATATATATATATATATATATATATATATATGATGCTTTTTTCAAAGAATTTATGTCAAGCTAGTCCGGAGATATCAAAATATAGGCGCAAACACGTGCGTACATATATCTTCCGGAAATTTGTATAACGTTTTTGTGTTTTTTTTTGGGGGGGGGGGTCTAAGAGGGAAAGGTCTTGGAAAAGTCGACAGTTGAAGGATATAGTGGAAAAACAGGTTGTCACATTTTATACATTTTTGATGAAAGCAATTTTAAGGTTATAACGTGGTACTAACCACTGTTAAGTTATATTAATTTGGGCAGTATATCTTTTTTTCTTCTTCTTTGTGTCTAGCAATAACTTTTTAAACGATATTGTAGAATCAGTGTGCAGGATATCTGATTAGGGTTCTGTTGAGCTTGTGTTTTGTATGTTTTCTTGGAAGGCGAAGGCAAAACCTACACGGTCATAATGTACCCAGAAACTGAAAAAGCATTTGTAAAAAGACTTATAAACAAACAGAAATTAAGAGGTTGATTTGCGTGTCTAGTATAAAATATTTAATTCAAATTCCAATTAGAATATCGTAATAAAATAATATTTTGATTAGTTGTAAAAATCACAGTTTTATAAAAAAGAGAACATAAAATTAGACAAAACAAAAAAAAAGGAAATTAATTGGTATGCAAAATAGAAAATATTATTCAATTTTCTGCATCTATTCAAATTTTCTGCACAGGACATAGTATTTCTGTCTGTGTAAGCTAACCTGACAGTAAAATACACAATATAATTATTGACCACACATGTTCTTCCCCAGTCAAAGATGAAATTCCCTGTTGCTGTTACAGAGAGTTCGAAAGGTCGCTGTGCAGTATGCTTCATAATTATGCGGTATATTCTGTTCTTTCGGCGTTAGGTTGGTTGCCGTGCGGGTTCGTTGTATGTTGTTTAGTAATAAACCAAGACGTCAGTCGTTGAGTTGTGATCGAGCGCTCTTTGTTTCGTTTCGTTTATCGTAATCAATAGTTGCGAGAAAGTTTGAACTTTCATCGAAAAATTTCGGGCAACAGACTCTGTTGATGACGCTGATCGAAGTGGAAGATCACCTAAATTAAACGAACAGAAGCCGCTTGATATTTCGGATGCTATGGACGAAAGTCCACGAGTAAGTTAGGTAGTAATGAGTAAGTTAGGAGTAGGTTAGTTAGTAAAGTCGATGAGTAAGTTAGGACAGCAGCGATTGCTACCGCACATAAAGCTGTAAGAAAAACACTGAAACTTTTCCCCTACAAAGTAATTTGCGTTCAAGAACTGAAATCTTCTCATCGTGTTAAAAGATTAAATTATTGTCAATAGTCTAAACGTTTTATCGACCAAGATTCCGTAGGTATCCTCGACATTACGTATTTTACAGATGAAGCGTGGTTTCATCTGGGAGGATATATTAATTCACAAAATACACGACTGTGGTCGACAACTAACCCCCAAGAATTACAACAAGTTGGAAAAAGTAAAGGAAAGGATTGTAGCGTACGAAAAATTGCCACGGCTGACCGGGATTTGAGCCCGGATGAAAGACCGAGAATTTGCTTGTAACAAATTTTTAATGATATTTATGTGCACATCGCAATCTGTTCAACTAGTGAACAATAAGTCGAGAGTTCCTACTTTCAAATCCTAGTAAAGTTAATTATTTTTCACGAATTTGAATGCTAGATCGTGAATACCGGTGTTCTTTGGTGGTTGTGTTTCAATTAACCGTACATGTCAGGAACGGTCGACCTGAGACTGTACAAGACTTACGCTTCATTTATACTCTTACATATCATCCTCATTCATTCTCTGAAGTATTATCTGAAAGGTAATTACCGGAGGCTAAACAGGAAAGAGAAAGAAGAAACAGCTGCCGACCGTACAAGCGAAATATGTTCTATATAAGTGGTGAAATTACATTAATTTAGTTAGTGCCGACCGTCGCCGCTAGTACCGCCGCACCCGCGCGAATTAAATACGCTACGCGCGGGCGCTTTACTTAGAATCATTGAATTGAATAAACTAAAAAGTATTGTATGTAAATAAAATGATAAATATTTTAAATTTAGTTATGTAAACCGTGCATCAGAAATAAACCATAGTAATACGAGTTTCCCGGAACGCGGCTAACAGCTTTTTTTTATGTAATTTATGCCTTATTTGCATCGATATAGTAAATATTATATTATCGTTTCAACGAACGATAAATTCATTTGCGGATTAAAAGTTTCGTATCGTGTGAACTACCATCCGTTTAGTAATGTGGGTTTTGGCAACACATTTAGTTTAAAGCGGTAAATCAGATTTAAAGTGATCTAATTTAGAGGTAATTATTCTTTAATTACCGAATAAATTAAGGATTATTTTTTTTAATCGGTTTTCAGATTTTTAAATTAAATTTAAATTAATACTGAAAAATACACATTTTTTTTTTAATTTCATAAAATATATTTTTCCACGATATAACTTTAACTTTTGAAGAGCAGTAAAAAACCATATACTGCAGAAGTCAAGAAGTTATAAACTGAAAATTAAAATAGCTCCTTGAATCACAGAATTATTTATATTAGTATGACGATAAAAGTGATTAAACCACGTAATTACATCTGCACTTTTTTCCTGAAGTCATAATTACAAGATCGTTACATGGTTTGTCATTAATAATTTTATATATCTCCCTTTCTCATGCGCTCTCTATCTACATTCGCGCGTGCGCGCACACACACACACACAATTAGATGTGTTTTATATTCTGATGCGATTGGAAAATTATGAGTTTGTTTATCACAATGTATCTTATCGAGTAAATTAATTCGAAATTTTTAAATAAGAAAAAATTTCCTTTGTTATAGTTTATATAACTTTTTAAGTCATTAAGACAATTTTATATTTTGCCAAGAAGATATTGTAACCGGTTTTAAATTTTTGAATGGAAGATTTAATTTTTTTTTTCAGCGAATAGACCTTTAAAGACCGAACAAATATCGGTTCATGCGGTTTCTTCCTTTTTCTCCTAGAGGTTCTTCATTCTTTCGGACCGTTTACCTTTTCTTTGTTCAGTTTATTCTTCTGTATTAACTGTTTTCTTTTCGACTACAGGAACCTTTAATTCAGAAATTTTCTTTAAATATTATTTTCGAGCTAGACAGTCATCTTCTGTAAAAAATTGAAATTTTGAGCTCTTTTTTATTTGATTAAAGTAGCCGGCCACCTTGACCTTTATAATTCTAGAGTTTATTGAAAATCTGTTTGTTTAGCCTTGATCGTTTTATGAATTTTATGTGTCCGTAGAATCTTTGCCGTCGTTTTCTTATTGTTACTTCCAGGTCTTCGGTTGTTATCGTATATCTCTTTATTTGATCTCGGCCTGTTCTTCTTGGATCATAAATACTTCTTTCTATCTTGACTAGATTTTCTATTCCGGTTGTAGAAAGGTTCTTTTTATTGTAAATATATTTTTGTGTAAAATTTAGGCGTTTTAATTCCTTTTTCACTAGTCTGGTTAGGTTATCATTTAATTCATTTATTATATAGAAAATTTATTTTTAATTTTTAAATAAATCTACTTTTATGGAGGGTTTCTCATTAAATTCTTTTTTTGGAAGAAGAAAGATTTTCAGTCGAATGGAACAGTCATGATACTTTGGCGGTTTATTATTATTTTCAGCATCGGTATGGGGAAAAGGGAATCTACAACAGCGATCCAGAAAATCCTATTTGAGAACATATACTTATGAAAAATTCTAAATGCTAAATTGTATAGTATAAATTTAAAAAATTTTAAATCGGGTTGTATGGATTAGAAAATTTATTTAAAATTATATTTTACCGTAATTTCTAAAACATATTTATACTTAAATAAAATCTCGACTGCAATATTTGGATGTATTTGTGTATATACATGCCCGAGCTTTGGTCCGATTTTCGACAACATACGTCAACGGGGCATCATGGTATCGTATTTTGGTACGCTCTAATTTTATTAATCTAATCTAATTTTATGCCCTCAAACGGGCATCTCCGTCCGCCGGCCATAAGTCTAGTCCGACAGGTCAGCCTGCCGGTTAGATCTCTTCATCGCCTGCCTCTAACCCCTAGGACGGGGTATCCAAGCCCGATTAGATCGTTCGTGGACCCCATCCCAGAAGCCGGGACTCGGTCTTGACGCCAATGCCTCTAGTGAGAGCGCCCCACGCCGTGGTCAGATAAAAATCGGTCAACCGGTAGGTGACCTCACCAAATCTGCGGTTGAACCAAGGCTCGACCTGCCGGATCAGACGGTGTGTCCTTCGAATATTTGTTAATAAAAATATCATTTGGTCAAGGGATCGAGTATACTTTTATTAGTTTGTAATTTTTAAGATAAAAAACGTAATTTCAGGAAGACCAAATCGGACTCGCATTGTTTTAAGTTCTTCAGTTCCTTTGTCGCTTTAGAAATCAAACTGACTTTTACAGATGGAATTTTTATTGCTTTTATTATAATTTTGAATAAATCGCTCGATAACTTAACGGACATGTCAGGGTTTCCAGCTTTGAATAGGGCTTTAATATTTACACTTTTAAGTCTGTAGGAAATACGTTTGTCTCAAAGCAGATGTTTATTGTGCGATTATCTTTATGAAATCAGGTGACGGTATCCGTATTTCTTTTTTGCGGGACAAGTTTAGAATTCCCTTTCTTTTAAATTATGTAATATATGAACAATCACTTAAATTTTCATTCTTGAAACGTTTCAGGTTCGTATTGTATGACGCTTTGTCTTAAATTTAAAAATATACATTACGCAAAAAAAACAAAAAAAAAACCTATAAGAGATCATTGTTTAAAAAGCTACGACTGATTTAAAATGAGATTTGGACCAAAATAATAATCAACGTTAAACGATATCCATATAAAAAAAGCAAACGTATAGTACACTTCATTTGTAATACTTTTATTATTATTATTCTGATCGTGAAAACGCGCTTATGTTCAGATACAATGTCGTTGTAATGATCAAGTGATCGTTGTATATTCATAGTTGGTTTCACTTTATTTAAATAAGTTAGAAAAAAAATCTTAGTATTTTTATGGCTGCATTCCAAAAACAAATAAAAGATATCTTCTCTTCAACTCGTGTGAGGATGCACTGATCCGACTGACAATTACTTTTTTCTGTACAGTGTATATTTTATCGAAGATGCAATTTACTCGTACTTAATTTATTTTTATTCTGTACTATTTTAATTACCGAGCGTTCCGTGTATCTGTTTAGTTTAACAAGGAAGGAATCTTAAATGAAAGCTAAGAAAACTGTTACTTCTCGAAATTTTTATTTTATTTATATAATTTTCTAATCTTATGCTCGTAATTTTCCCGGCTATGCCGGAAAATTTACGGATGGGATGACCGTATCTTCTCACCCGTTGATCATCATCTGCCGCCAAGGATTAGGTTCTAGACCTGTTCCGCCTATCGTAACCTCGGTAATTCGATCTTTCACGTTATTCTTGGAATCTAGTCCGATGCGTGGTAATACTATCTTCCGTTCTCTGGACACGAACCGACCGGCGATCGTAATGTTTTATAAAACTTCACGATTGTATCGATGAGAGCTTTATTTTTTAACTCTCGAAACCGTTCCTCAAACTTCTTGTAATCTACGAATCTTATTATCTATATCGTTATTTTTAAAATAAAAAATGTTACATCCTCGGTAAGTAAAATTTGTCGCTTGTTTGAAAATCGACCTTTTATGACTATTTTAGATCGAACAGGTTCGTCACCAAAATAATTCACGACGGGTTTTCGTGGTGGAAACTTTACATTTCTATTTTGCAGCTACCTTAGTAAATTTATAGACAAGCGACTGGAGTTCGTCTTCTATTCACCTAACTTAACCGAATCATCGGCAAATAAAACGGAATTTATAAAAAAATTTATTAAAAACTGCAAAAATTGCAAAATTACATAATTATATTTTCCATTCTACTGTTAGAATCATAAAAATCAAAAAGTAACGAGGTAATTCGTTGATCAAATGTAAAAAAAATTAGGTGACATTAATGAACCGTATTCTGAAGTCATCGTATAACATTTTATAAAAATATGTTACGTCAATATGAAGATGTTTAAAACAATGATAACCGAGTGAAAAAAAAACCCAAAAAACCATTATGCCTATTAACTTCCACTCTTGTGTGATATTGCTCAAATACAAACCAAAAGGATTTATTTGGTTTGCTTGGCATTTCTTCAGCCACCACCCCATTCCGTCGCCCTAAACCATTAGACCGAATGTCTGTGCCACGAACTGCTACTGAGCCTCGAAACAGTTTAGCGACCGGTGTCCTAAATAGCTCCTAGAGCTTACCTAACAGCTCAGCGGACTAAGCGCGGTGCCATACACCATCGGCTACGTGACCCGACCGCACACTTGTCATATGCAGCTAAAATGGTTAGGCGCACCCCGTCCCAACTACTAAAAATATATATCGCTTCAGTAAATACATTTATACGGTTAAGACAGCAATTCGCTGCCACACCTAGGTCGCTGAGTGCCGCAAGTAGCTGTCTACCATTTCAAAGCGCTTGGAGCTTGAGTTGGCTGGTGGCCAGCCGTAATTCTCAGGTAGCTTCCCACAGCAGCGAGGTAGGAGGTTTTCCCTTGGATGAACTACTGATGTCGGTTGAACAAAGCAACGGCATCGAGAAACTCCCGCACGGTCCGACAGTGCGGCTCTCGCCACACTGACTATGAGTGGCCAATTTTTCCCTTGACCTCTAAGTTCCAGGGTGGCTGAATTCTAACTCCCTCAATAGGTGGGCAGTCGAATTTCACGTGTTCGTTCGACAGAACCTCCCCGCAGACGCACAGTTCATTAGCTGCGAGGTGGAACCGAAACAAATATCGGTTTAAATTCACGTGTTTGGAGAGCACTTGGGCTCCCGTTGAACTAGAGGCTTACCGTCCCCCAAATCCAGTATAAGTCTATACAAGGACCTACCCTTAGTTGTTGCATGTCATTCTTGCTTCCACGCATCCATCGCGAGTCTGTAAAGCCACTGCAGGTGGGAGATGAGCAACTGTTCGAAATTTAGAACCGGTGCATTGCGATCACCGTTCCACTCCGGTACTGGCCCGGCTCGAAATCCCAAATACCCCGGCCTCTCTACCTCTTCCCAACTTCCACAAGGCCGCCCGAACTTTCACCCCTAAATCGATTGGGAGAGCCTTTCCCAATACGATGGTAGCCTCGTAGAAGGTTGTTTTAAACACACCAGTGCATACACTTAAGGCTCTGCGCTGGGTACTTCTTAAATTTTGAGTAAGTGTTCAATTTTTGTCCAACTTATGCGCCCAAAAAGACGCAGCATAGCTGTCCCTAAACCAAAGGGATATACAAAAAATAATAGAACTATCTAATTACCTTTGAGTCCAGTAACGAAGAAAATGAAAAACGATTTTTTATTCGCACTGCTTTTTGTAAATCGAATAAGATCAAACATCATCAGAAAGCATTTTAGCTACTTAAGGGGCATTAAATTCTGTGAAAAAATATGTGATATCATTTTAGTCCGTAAATAAGGAAATTTTTACGATACGTGAAAAAACTGAAGTAAATTTTTATATTTTCAACCTTTTAATTTAGGGTTCAACGGGATACTACGTTAACAAAAAGCGTGTCTCCAGATTTTGTTTTACACTGAATTACGTAAAAAAAATTATTCTACTCTAGCAAAATTTTTAGATCGGAACCACGGTGATCGTATCTTCCCACTACCGTGAACAACTGTAAGTAAGCTTAAAAATCATCACGATCCATATTTAGAACCGATCGGACAAAATTTCTTAAAAATCGGTCGATAAAGTGAAGATATCGAGAAAGAAGAACGGTAACCAAAGAAGTAAGAAAAAAATTATACACTAATCTAATGGCATCATCTGATAGTACAAAAATATGATTTTGAGTCCAGAAGCGACAAAAAAGTTATTTCCTTTCTAAAGGTTTGAAGAAGACGAAATACCTCCAGAGATTATTTTTTACTTAAGCGGCATTAAATTATAAGAAAAAATTAACCTGCCTTTTGAATAAAATTTTGAGGTACGAGACCCATGAGATCCAGTTTTTCCCTGCCCCTTTGATCGATTTTGACCGAAATTAAACGGGATCAATGCTCCATACGTAGAAATTATGTTATATAGTGTCAGATTTCATCCAGATCGGTCCATACAGTCTGGTGATATCGAACACAATGTATGGAAATAAAAGACTAAACATCGTTATGCGGTATTTAATTAAATAAAATAACGGGTGAAATAATCAATTTTCAGACGAATTTTAATTTGTTTAAATATATTTTTCATGTAGAAACAGCACCGTTTAAAATTGTTCTCACCAGGTCTTGCATAGATAAGGAAATTATGTCCTTCAACGAAAATATTTAAATGCAGTCGGGGGCTCTGAGTAGTAATTACCGTGTATTAAAATGTTCTTATCGATGTAATAACTGGTGAAAACAACCTTAAATGCCTGTAATTTGTACAACTTGAAAAATATATTTAAACAAATTTGATCGGTCACCTGTTATTTTATTTAATTAAATACTACTTAACGATGTTTAGTCCTCTATTTCCATACCTTGTCTTCTTTTTTTAAATTCGATTTATTATTTTCTTTTGGCAATCATGTTTTTTTAATTTTTGTAATTGTTTCTATTTAATACTTTTTAGTGATCATCGAGAAAAATTCACGATTCGAAAACTTATTGATGTAACGCGTATTTAACGTACTGAGCCAAACGAGGAAACTGTAAACGTTTCAATTTATTTATTTAATTTGCTATACCGATCTAAACTTACAGATTTTTCAAGGGGTTGAATTCCTCGAGAGACTTTTTATCGTGCGGATCACAGAGAAATTTTCTGGGATCGGTGCAACTAATGGGTAAACTCTCCGATCGTCTCACGCGACTCGGTGCTACGTAGGCCTGGCTCTTGGCAAAGATGCGACTGCTGAGATCTACGTCAGCTCTTTCTAGGGTAGCCCCTTTTAGTTTATCCAACGTCAGAGCCCGGCGCAATATTAGCTGCAGCATACGCCGTTCTCTTTTGCCCTGTCACCCCTCCCCCTAAATCATTAAATTCGAAAATAGTGAGCTCGATCTCAAATCCGATGCCGGCAGCATTAACTCTAATCGAACTATCATTAAACTCTACAAAGACCGTTTGTGGAAGCTTGCCGGGGTCAAGCCTGTCTCGGCGTAGCGCAGACCACTCAATTTTTCTGATTATATCGGTTAACTTTTGCTCCGGTTTGGTTCCATCGTGATTTAATATTGTACCTGCAAATACCCCGTTTGAATTTTGAAAATAGGACGATTTTTTACACAGATATTATAAGAGAACCTCATCGCACCTCCCAAAACAGCGCCCTAGTGACACTCCGTTTGTTACCGGTCGATGGTGATGATCGGTCTTGCCGCGTACGAGGTGCTCGCATCACCTCTGCACTCTAGCCTCACACGCAGTTCCCAGGGAAGCTCATTTTTATTAAATAGAAACTGTTTTAATTTATTTAATATTACTTTAACGTAAATTTAAAAATATTATTTTTATAATTTTATTCATTCGATTGATTTTAATCGTTCATTTCAAACCCGGATAACACAGTGATAGAGGTTGATAGTTCACACTTCATTAATTCAATTCATTAAAGTTTGTGTTTCAAACGGCAAATCTCCACTACTATATATATATATATATATATATATATATATATATATATATATATATATATATATATATACACACATATTTAGATAGGCTATGACACTCCAGGAAACGTAAAGATTCCAACGTGGGATCATACATCTAAATCGGTTCAGCCGTTGAGCTGCTACGGTGGATCAAACATACGTAGATACACCCTAAATACATTACACTCTTTGGGCAGTCGTTTAAAAAAAATTGTTTCTTTAAGGTAGATTTTATAAGAAAGCCACCTATTGTAATGGATACCGTGATTCGACTTCCGGAAAATTTCCAAATGTCTTCGCGTATCACATCCCCCAGACCCCAAAACCACCGTCAGTTCATAGTTCGTAGTTTATATATATATATATATATATATATATATATATTCTCTATTCATTCTAAGGACATATCGCATAAAAACACAGCAGAGGACAGATCTCTGTGAAATAGTATACCTAAAAAATATTACATACTAAACTTATAATTTTTTTGTAATTCCAAACAAAATGTTATACTCATTTACACTTAATTTAATTTATTTATTTAATTTACTTTATACTTAATTTTATATTAAACTTATAACTTTTTAATCCGTCACATAATTTTTAATATAATAAAACCTACGAAAACTAAAAAATACTACCGTATTTTTAAAAATAATTTAATACGTAAAATATATAATTTGAACAAACTCTTACCGCTTCGAAACGTTAAGAAAATTGCTTACCTTATTCTCTGTCAGTGTCCGACAAACAGTGGATGCCCTCCATTATATCCGATTTTTCATCGCTCCCAGAAGTTGGCGTTGACGAATCATGTGTAACATTAATTATTAGTTCATCAACCACAACATAGAGAAAATTATTTAAGTCCCACAACTTCTTTTCTTATTCTATAACATGCTTCACGCACTGTTTCCACTTATCGGTTGATACCTCGTTTACGCCTTTTTCAAGCAGGATTTTAACGTCTTTCATTTATGTGTATTATTATTTCAGGCAACATAGTCTTTTACTTGCCTTCGCACTAACTCAGCCGGATTAAGGTTACAGTGATAAGCGGTGAGCCTTGCCACCGTATGACCTTTCGTTTAGCCAAACCATCCAAAATGGATATTTCTTTATCGCAGCCATAAAGCAATTTATTGTTTTTTCCGTCAACTGTTTGGAATATTTTCCAATTTTGCACTGCGGTACGGAGCATTACTCATTAGAACCGTACTATTTCCGGGTAATAACGACAATACTTTTTCAAACCGTTTCCTAAAATATCTCCGTTAAAGTCATGGCTGTAGTCTCCACATATTTTGGATTCAAAAACGAGTAATCCCCCCTCTAAAAATCCATTTTCATCGCCAAATTTTACCACAATTAATCTCTTTCCATTATTTTTTGGAGGTTGCAGGCTGCTGCATAATCCTGACAGAAATGCTGTTTTTACCTATGTAACTGTCGCAACACACCAAATTCTTGAAGTGGTGTGGCCTTCATTTACTCACGTCTCATCCAAATACATTTTGCTATTTTTTTTAAAAATAATTACGCCGCCAAATTATGATCTCTTCTCGATCAGCAATTACACTTTTTATTTCTTTTAATATATTTAAAATCCGTCGACTACAGTAATTTGTATAAACTAGCGCGTCTAATCTTTAGTAAACTTTTGTCACACTTTATCATAGCGAGCAATTTTTGTTAAGGTTGGTATTTCATTTCGAAAAAAGAAATTATGTTGTTACATAATTATCTTGTTGCATTTTTGTCAAATTTATCCCGTTTTCCTAGCACAGGTTTTCCACGTTTTCTATTTTTAACAGGAATCTCTACCTCTCCTTTCCTATTTATTTCAGTCCGTAATCTATTAAAACTACTAACCCGACACACCAGTTAAAACAGAAGTAAGTTTCACTACTTCCTTTTAAACCAACGTAGGATTTTTCTCCGGCATTTGATTGAATACGTTTAAAACTATTTCTTTTTCTCCACTTCGCAAACGTTTCCCTTTTCTGCGCTTATTAAAATATGTTCCTGTATTATCAGCCTTATCGATAAACTATTCGAATACATTCACATACAGGCTAATCACACTATTAAATCTCACAATAATCATATAATAACCGAATATACCCACACAATCACGCGTACCAAAAAAGTACTGAAACACAGAACGCGTTAATTAACGCGTTCTGCGTTACACAGAACGCGTTTAATTAAAAGAAGATTAATTACAAATATCCAGTATGGAATTGGAAAATTAATACTGTTATTTTGAAGTCGGTGATAAACAAAGATGTTTTGATTTTAAACATCTGTTAGTTACAAAGCTCGGCTCGTACAAAAGCGTACTGTATACACACTCGCAGCATTTCATATCTCCTAAGAATGAACAATTATATATATATTTAACTTGATTGTAGACTCGATAACTGCCGTAATTTTGCGCCAATCGCTTTCGAATTGATACATAAAATATAACGACTCAAAATCTCGTTCGAGTTCGTTAATGGGAAAAATCGGACCGTGGGGGTGGAAATGGGAGAGCATTTTCGAAAAAAAATCGCTATAACTTTCGTATTAATTAAAATAGCGAATTCGTTTAAAGTTCCTAGTATTCTTTGGATAAGGCCCTAAAACTTATCTAATCAACCACTGGCCCAGGGTTTGGAAAAAATGGGGTTTCGAAGACAGAAAAAAATCATACCTTCCTAAATAGGCGCAGTATGGAATCGGTTTAAGGTGTTCGTTAGTCATCTAAACGTTACCTAAAACCACTCTCTGAAACAATTTTTGATATGACCAACCCTTACGACAAGGGACGACCGAAATGTTACTGAAATTGTAAGAAGATGGAGCTTGTCGTATGCTAAACACGTGTAAATTTTTTTCACATGCAACCGTTGTCGTATCGAGTAAATTTGAAGTTTTTCTTAACTTTAAGGAGGAAATCTTTTTTATCTCCTACGTAGCACCGGTGAAATCTACCTCCGCCTTCCGCCTTGCCGAAAGGGATTTTTTGATACTCAATTCGCATCGCTACAGGTTAGTTTCTGTTTACTCTGCCTCGTAAACCAGCGTTCTGAATTCGATAACGCAGCCGTATTTTTATTTGGGTTACGCGTTAAGAAGCCATTAAAATATATTATTATAAGCTCTTATTGTTCACACGTACTTTTAAGTTTAACCGACTCAGCTCTGGTGTATTGCGACTGAATTGACCGCAGCCATTATGAAAAGGGGATCTAATTTACCGATTTAGTAATAACATATATATTATTTACTTAAAAAGTTGTTATCAATTATTCGAGGAACAATGTAATTATTTATTTTACTGTATAAATAAATAAATACCGTCTTTAGTCCCTTTATAATTTTATAGTTAAATATTTATTAAGTAGATCGATCTTTTCTACCGATATTTACTAAATTTTTTTCTTATCTGAATTTCTATATTCTGTACTATCATTTAATCTTTTTAATTTCTTAATTATCATTTTTGTGCGCGTGCGCGCCTATTTGAACTAGACTACATTAACTTATTATCATTATATAAATAATTATTTTTCATTATGTTATATCATAAGTTATAATATTAATAAAAGTATAATTAGCTTAGGATATTAAATTATTTAAATTCAACGTATTACGCATATTTCGTTATATTATCTAAAAAAAATAGGCGATTAAAGGAGTTATGAAAAAGGTTAACTTATCGTATTTTAAGATAACATACAGTAAATAACTTTGTTTTATAGTTCGTTCAAACAAAAGATAAGAGTACCTTGTACGATCTTTTGTATTCATCAACGATTTTTTTAATATAAAAATATAATATAATAAAAATAATATTATATTAATATCAAATCTATGCCATTATTTAAAATTAAATAATTTTATTTGGTTTATTTTATACATTCATTAAAACGTGTTACATACGACAGTACGTATCGCACTACCGGTAAAATGCAGTCATTAGTTTAAAATTATGATTTCTAGAAAAAAAACCTGATTTCTACTTTTTGATATCGTAAAAAAAAAAAATAAATAAATATTTGTCTCCTTTTATCTCTATAATATTTACTTATAATTAATATTTTTCCTATATCGGCCGCAGGCGAGTTTGATTTATTAGAATTTGTTAACTATCTGAATAAAACTAGATATACATAATTTTATTAGGAAGCAATAAATATTGTTTGCGACTACTAAACTTTGTGCTTTTTTATGTAAAAACTTACAAAAACTTAATTTATTATGTATTTTTAATAAAATTCAACGGAAAAATATAATTAAAAGTTTAAAAAAGTATTAAATAAAATGTTTTCTATTTTACTTGCAAATAATTTAATTTTCATTGTATATTATACATACTAATCGGCCCGTGTAGCCAAACCTGGACCCTCGGGGCCCAAGTCCGACCAGGCGAACCCCGGAGCCAACTCAGGAGCTCCTCAGGGCCTCCCGGGAGCACGGAGCCTACCTCCAGGGCCCAAGAGCTCGCTTCGCTCGCCATTCTCGTGTTGCAGGAGGACGGCACCTTGGACACCCGCAGAGTTCACTTCGGTCGTCATTGTCGCTTACCCGTAGGGCTTCGTCCCCCGGATCCCCGCACGGTTCGTTATCCTCATAGTTGTGAGAAAAATACTGATAAATAACAACTAAAGCGTTCAGGTTTTACAGAAACCTGAAAAAGCAGCTAAATTACTTCAGTTAACATAGTTGATATGTTAACTGTAGTACACACACCTTTGACGACAAAAAATTCATAACTTAGTTCTATTACCGTGGTCGCAAAAATATAATAACCGAGTAAAAGGATTAATTTTTATTTTCCTTAATGAATATCTTTAATTTACAACTTCGCCCTTCTTCGGGGCGATAAAGTAATGAATATTTTTAATAGTTTAACCTTCAATGAAGCTAAAACTTTGGTCTGTGGCTTAAAACCTTTCTTGGTGTAATACCTATGTATCCTGACAATTTGAAAGCTATCGATCGCTCGGTTCTTCGAGATGAAATATATCTAAAAGCCTTCTCAGTCGTGCCAAGAAACACGGATAAAAAATTTGGTTACGATTGATAGAGTAGTTTTTTTTTATCCGGAACAAACAAAAACCCTCTTCGTCTTTATATATGTATAAGGTGTATAATTATTTTTTTTAAATGTTAAATATTCTTGCCTCGTGACGTTATGATTCTTTTATCGTGTTATACTAGGATAATCTTGTCATCGTAGTCTGACAAAGTGGTGCATATTTTTGTTTTACGTCGAGTAACACCAGAAATCGACAAGTTGAATAGGTTTTGTTCTTTAGACGTAAAACTATCGCACTCTGAGCTCCACGGATTGAGCGGGAAGTTATTAAATGGCCCGCTTAATAATCTCATCCCCAGGCCGATGGTGGCAAGAGGTATGTCTAATACCGCAAAATACCATTCTGAGATAGGAGTATTTCCTAAATTTCATTTTTCTATGTTTTACTATCGGAAAGATATTTGAAGGTGGTTATCATAACTTGTAAACACTGATTTTTTAATTTATATATATATATATATATATATATATATATATATACTAGCTGTACCCGCCACGCTTCGCTGTGGCACATTGTGGTTGCATGGATGAGAAACAAAACAAAGCATACGTTTCATAGAAGTTTAATTTTGTAATACTTGTGGATATACAATATTTTTTGTTTTTCCACTGTCTGCGTAGATATAAAGGCTATCTGGTTTGCCGACTCGGGAACACGCACATACAGTTGTCCATGTGAGAAGCAATCCGCATCTAAATCTAAACCACACAATTCTAAAGACTGACCTTGAGCTTTATTGATTGTGATTGCAAATGCAATCGAATTGGGAATTGGGAATGGCAATCTTTTAAATTGAAATGGTGTATCGGTCGGGATCATGGGTATTCGAGGAATAAGAACATCTTCACCTTTGAAAGGCCCCGTTAAAATCGTCGCTTCCACTACGTTATTCATCAATTTCTTAACTGCAAGTCGCGTGCCGTTGCAGAGTTTTGGCCGATTAATATTCCGCAACAGGATAATTGGCACACCTATTTTCAATTTTAATATGTGTGGTGGCATCCCTGGCAGATCAAGTGAGTTTAAAAATTCCGTTGGATAATTATTTACTTCATCTGCTTCCACAACAGTGTCTATCGACTTATATGATGTAATTTCCTCACTTTGAATGCTGGATTGAATAACATTATTAAGTTTATAGACATCTTTATTCTTTGCGGCAAGGATAGCTCGTTCAGTGAGCCGATCGTGATTTCTATGATTAATTTGAATATCAGGAAATACTTTTTCGATCGGTTCTTCTTTCGATGCTACCAAATTACAAAAATTATCAGGAAATGATATTCGTCTAGACGTCTCATCGACTGGCAGATGTCCGTTTCCAATGTCCAGTAACTGTCGTGAGAATACCTCAGCTGATGGATCACTCTGCAACTGGACACGCATATTCGGAGTCAACTGCAATGTCGCCACAGTGTTGAATATTTCAGGAAAACAATTATTTCGTCTGCTGGTGTCGATCGAGAAATTACAGACAATGTTTGCCTAAAATCTCCTGCGAGCAATATCAAAGCATTCTCGAACGGTTGAACGTTTCCACGCAAATCTCGTAACGATCGATCAAGAGCTTTAAGCGATTTTTTATGTGCCATCGTGATTCATCCCAAACAATGAGTTTACATTTTTGTAATACTTTTCCCATACAGGATGCTTTGGAAATATTGCACTTGGGAGTCTCGATGATTTGCATGTTTAATGGCAACTTCAGAGCCGAATGCGCAGTCCTTCCACCTGGTAATAATGTCGCAGCTATTCCAGACGAAGCAAGAGCTAAGGCTATGTCATTTTTTGATCGAACCGTTGCTAGAATCAATCTGATGAGGAATGTTTTCCCAGTTCCTCCTGGCGCATCCAAGAAGAAGGTCCCCCCAACTCCGTCATTTATCATTTGCATTATGCGATCATAAATGCCTTTCTGTTCACGCGTTAATTTGGGAATGTTTGATCGGACATATGACTGAAGATAACCGATGTTGTAACTCTGTTTACGGCGTAAATCCGCATCAAATGAAGCAATCGCAGCTCGGGTGGATGCTGGCATTCCCGATTGACTAAGAACTTTATTTGCATTAGCTAAGCACTTGTCTTCAATATTTATCAATGCTTCGTTGTAGATGCCTTCTGTAAATTCAGTCAAAAGTGAATATTTAACCTAACAAAGGATTTTTTGGTCATTACGTAGGGATATTATTTTCTGTGTATTTGGTTATTTCGACTTTTTTTGTTTGCATAGTCTTAAGTCTATCTGGGCTATAAGAAAGTTGGGTGTTTTAATTTATTTACTGTAAGTCATCCTTCTTGGTGGCTTTTCTTTTTGTTTTGGTGGTTTTTTTTTTTTTTTTTTAATAAAATACAGATTTTTTAGCTGTTAAATATAATTCAAAGAAATTTGTTAGTTAGTCAGTTGTGATTTTGTTTACATTGGCAACGGCCATACGGGCTCTTTGTGATTGGTCGTTGTGTTTGACAGCGGCCGTCTTGCATTGATCTGATTGGTTTTCCTTTGTTTACATTTCCATCTGATTTATTATCTGATTTATTAAAAAAACTGTACAAATTAAAAATAGATTTATTAAAAATAGGTGAAAACAATCTTTGATGAGGGTTATATATCGTGCTAAAGTTTGAGCTCAATCGGTGCAGAACATTTTGAGTTTTTGAAGCGAACACAAACGAACTTAACATTTATATATATATATATATATATATATATACATATACATATATAAGTGCTGCAGTATATAAAATACACTGTCGCAGCTATTTAACTATTGCTAGAAAAAAAATTTTATTGCATTAGTAATATACTAAGCGGTATTTCCAAGGACACTGAACATTACTTAGTGATGACAATTGTTCAGGTTTTCCTATATATTACGATATTTTTTTTTGTGTAATGTACAATAAAAAAAAAAATATTATTTACAAAGAAATACGCGCAAGGAACATCCGCCAGGCGGTAGTTTAGTGAGAAATTTATTTAAATTTTAATTAGAAAGATTTATTTAAACAAAATTTTCTTAAATATACTTCTATCCTCTTAAAAATAATGAAACGCTGCAAAATTCCATAAAGGTTTTGGCTGACACAAATATATAAAATTCATCGACAAAAAAAGTTTTGTTACGGTAGATTTTATCTTTTGAAGTATTTCGCGTGCTTTATATTTAAGCTACTGTGCTATCACAGTAGTTGGACTATCAAGTAGTCGATTCTATTTCCAGTATACGAATAAAATTAAAATTGTAATTAAAATAACCGTTATTCTTATCCTAATTAGAATTAATCTACGTTAATTTATTACCGTTTTCATGTTTTATTAGTTATAATTCATTATTACTAATATATTGGTATAAATAGCATTAATATTTCAATAAATGAAGATAGCAAAAACAATAATTTTAATTTAGGTTTATTTTTAAACTAAAAAAGTCTTAATTAGCGCTTGAATGTATATTGTATCCGCAGTTACAGCAAATTATATGTACAATTTTTATTGAAAAATTCTTTTTTGTGCAATATTTGCAAATTTTTTATTATTTAGAATTTTCAAATTCGTTTTTTTTTGTACGATTGTTTTCATTGTTGAATGCACTATTATGAGCACTTGAAATATTCATTACATGTCAGTATCTGTGCAAGTTCACCGTCTTCTGTCTTCATCGGCAGTCACTTTCACCATCACTGTCTAGACGTATGATAAGTTTATTCGTCGATTAGAGGTTCCATCTTCTTATTTTCAGTTTCAGCTTTTTTTGCGTAATCTCTATACGATTTCCAATCGTCCTTATTCATTTCATTTATTTTTCCCCGGGATAACTTTTAAATATCTAACATTAAAATTGTTGTGTTATTACTATCGACATACGAAGGCCGCCGTATAACTTTTTACAAAAACAATGAAAATAAAATTTTCTGATACAAATCGTTTTATTGTTTCTCAAAATATTCACCTTTAAGATTTATACGCTTTTGCGTGCGTTCGAACCGATTCTCGAAACATATTTTCCACTTTGAAGTTGGTACTTCAAAAACACGTTTTGGAATGATTCAACAGTTTCTTGAGGCGAGAAAAATCGCTGTCCACGCATTTTTTGTTTGACATTCGTGAAAAAATAGAAGTCGTTCGGCTATAAGTCAGGTGAATACGGGCAATGAGACACTAATTCCTTGTTTTCCTTCGTCAAATAATGAATTGTTTGACGAGCTTGTTTTTCTTGATTTCATTGATGACTTACGGTAAACAGATCGTTGTATATCATTCAGCATTAACTGTTCTTCCTGTAAACCGATGGTCGCTATATTTCCACCACAAACGAAGAACAAGCGATCATTTTCTTGGAAGTGCTTCGCGAACGAACCACTTTTATTGGATTCAGGTCGTCTTGGAACACCCGAAAAGTTAATTGTGAATTAGTTTCCGGCTCGTACGATTATATCCAAGTTTCATCTCCTGTTGCGGTGTTGTATACGGATTTTATATTTCCTCGGTCGAATTTTTTCAGAACTTCCTTACGCCTACTGACACGAGCCTGTTTTTGAGCTTCGATCAAATGGTGGGTAATTCATCGCGAACAGATCTTTTTCACAGTTACATTTTCACGCAAAATCGAATGTACTTTAGTCTTCGGTATATCTAAGAACGCCTCTATCTTGCGGTAAGTCGCATGCAGATCCTCTTCAATCTTGTTGCATACAGAATCGATGTCTTTTGGAACAACAGATTTTGATCGACCTTCACGAAATTCATCGCTGACGGTGATTCGTTACCAAAAGTCGAACGAAGAGATTCGAGACGTTGCTGTTGAGTTAGGCCCTTACTAAATTCGTAAAAAATCATCTGACGAAAAACTTCCACGTGACATTTCAATTTTTTTTTACACAAAATTGTTTTATTAAACGCTCATCGTACAAACTACACGGCCGATTTCTGCGCTGCCACTGGTGTAACAATAAAAAAATCAAATTTTACAATAGTAGTGTCGCATCTCAACAGCGTCATCTAGTGGTCGTCGGCAAACTTAAGAGGCGACCTCATATCTTTCTATACAATCACGATCGGATTTAAACAGGGATGGTAAGATGGAAATCGTAGAACCTGATGACCGTGTTTTTTTAATAGTTCAGCAAACTGATACTTTATTGTGAATTTCTGTGTGATTTAATTGTAGTGCAAATGTGGTTTTTAACATCGCTTTATTAAACGGAATATTGTTCTTTTCTAACCGATTAATCGTGCCGCTTTTACTACCGTTTGAATTCGTAGGCTTCTCTAGAAGTGAATTGTGGTACGACGCATTACCAATAACCACATGGGAAGACCAGGAATTAATTTTTCAGACGCCCTCTTCATGAAATCGGTGTTTTTGATGCTGTTGCGCTATCGGAAACGCTTAATAAAATTAGTCGAAATTATGGGGATGGGAATGAACGGATATTAATAGTTGTCCCTTCAAGTAGTAGTAGTAAGCCCTTAGCCTTACCGGATTATCTGTTTTTTTCTTATTATATAACTTTTTAAAAATCAGTCAAACGCGTTGAAAGATTTCTTTATACGCAAATCATTTTAATTAAAATTTTGTGTAATGGGCTGTGGTCAATTTGAGTTCTTTTATCAGCAAAATATCTGATTTTTGGAAATATGGTATAAAGGAAAAACTAAAAAAATATAAAATGTTTTGTAAGAATCCTCGGCAAAAAAGAAAAAAGAATTTAATCACGTAGTTCTGAAAAAATTGTTTCTGACGATTAAAAAATAATGCGATTAAAGGAAAAGATAAAATAAAGTACTAAAAAGACTTGAGCTGTTAGGTAATATATTTGTTGCAGAAGCGAACGAACATTTACTGTTTTTGACTTCTCTAGCACTAACCTGGCCGGAATGTAAACCTCGGCTGAAACTGTGAGAATTAATTGATACGTTATTTACGAAGAGCATTTAATTTCATAATAAGAAACAAGAGAGTACCCGTCATTTATTCAAGTCGCTCTTAAAGTACGTTTGCGATAAACCTTACGGATTTTACGTTTTGACACAGACTGCCTCCAATTTATTGATCGGGGAATCGATCGGAGCAAATTTCCCACTTCTGTGTTATTAAATTAGGAAGGGTTTTCCTATTTTTCTGTAGATTTTCCGATAAAAACGACGGCGTTTAAGAAGAATTTTTGTAGAATATGCGCAAGAAAATGTTGTAAAGAAATTTTCTTTTAATATTCGAGCCGGTAGAAATAAGCATGTTTTTACAAAAATCTTTTATATGATAAGAACAAACAGCTGTAGAATGACGTAGATTTCCTAAAGATATTTTACATTAAATTAGCATTAATAGATTACTCGCTATTATTTATCGAATTTTACCATCAAACTGATGCTGTTTAAAAAATAGGTTACGTAGTGATAGAACGTGCCCTTCGCAGTAGTGTTCTTTCTGTTTCATTACTTTTGGCAATACCACGCTAATTTTTAGAATAATTATTATTATTAGTTAAAAAAAAAAAATTAACTCTGCAAAGTAATATATTAAATAATTTTATTTTTACTGATTTGTGGTTTATAATAATATAAGAACATAAATAGCGATGTAGTTTACTGGTAACAGATTTGATGTATGCTTTTTATTTAGTTTCATTACTTTTAAAACATGAATTTTTAAGTCTATATCTCAACCTCTTCCGGTTGTAGTTGCTTGTTATTCCTTTAATTTATGTTCAGAATGTGTTTTTTTTATCTGATCCTTCGTTATCTTAAATTGTCAGCGATAACAGTTATTTATCTTATCGGGTTTAATGGTTTTTTTAATCTCTATCGCCTTTTCTTATATAAATAGTATTTATAAAATATTTATTATTATTTTCTTAAAAAAAGATGTTTAATTTTAAGAGCTTATTCGGATATATATTATTTTTTGTGCGTTATTTACTAACTTTGAAACCGTAAGTAAATTGATTAAGTACGTGTCTGAAGACCAGCCGATGATAGACTTCGTCAAATACAACATTAATAATACGCGACACTTCTCAAGAACACGTGATGAGAGTGTCCTAATGTAAAATAGGTAACCGAATGAAGATAAATTACAGAATTCGAAAACAAAACAACAGATAATAACAAGAAGTAAATAAAAATAATCTATTATTAAACTAAGGAAACGTGAGTTTATAAACCAGCAGCGTAGTAAACACGATAAAATCATCACAGTAGTAAATCAGATTGTAAAATCAAACTTAGTAACACCACTGCCAAGAAGATCAACCAACAACACTGATAGACAAAAAATTGTTTTTTAATGTTTTTCTAAGTGTGACACTATTTCTTGAATTCCTTTTTTGCGTACATTATAAAACTGTAAATACAATTTTTCTATCGCCCTTACTTTTAAGTAATTTACGCTTCAAAAACAATTAAGGGAAAATATAGTAAAAATCTATAAAATTTATAATTTTGCATGGCCGCTGTGTTAGAATGATTTCGCTGATGCTTTTCTTTTATAAATAGCCTCAGGCACATCCCGAATTAATGTCCAACAGTAATCGGATATCATGTTAGTACTCCATTTCCCTTTATGGCGACTTTCCATCCCCGAAATGTCTTGGTGGAAACGTTCACCGTGTTCGTCACTTACGTCTCCGAGGTTGTCCGGGGAAAAATCCAGATGCGAGTGGAGGAAATGTATTTCAAACACATATACATCTGATAGCTCTGTGTGAAGTAAGAAGTTGATTAACAATATCGTGGTAATTGTCGGATTTTTATTTGCCGAGAAAAGTTTTACAAACGTCTTTAAACGAAGCCCAAGCTGCATATATTTAACATCGAGTTAAATATATCATCTTTGACAAAATCTCTTCTTTGAGGACCAACAAATATTCCTTCTCTAAATTTTCCTTCACTTACATTCGGAAATTTCTGCCTGATATAAAAAAATCCGGGACTATCCATCTTCATCGCTTTTACAAAATTTTTCATTAGTCCTAGCATTATACGGAGAAGGGGTAAAAATATTTTTTTGGATTCAATTAAGGGTTCATTAATAATATTTTTTCCATTTGGAGTTAAGTTGTCTCGTTTCTTCCACTCTTTGGTAACATAATCTTTATCCCTAGCTCGGCTGTCCCATTCGCATAGAAAACACGTGTACTTAGTATAGCCTAACAAAATAGCTATAACTTTCAGATCACCACATATATTCCAGCTATGTTTTTTATAATTTATTTTTTCAAGAACGTCTTTCATCAGATCGTACGTCTCTTTCAAATTAATACCGTAAGCGATTGGCATCGAAGGATATTTTTTACCATTGTGTAGAAGAACCACTTTTAAACTATACCTGGACGAATCTATGAAAAAGCGCCAGTGCACAGTTTTATGAACTTATCCTAAGTGCAAAATAAGCTCATCAATATTTGTGCATTAAACCAAATTATTTTCATCAGTAAAGTACTGAGAATGTTCTTTTTGTCGGCTTTGAAAGCTCAAAATTTTTGTATTTTTTTAAAGTAAATTCCAACCTTCCAGTCTTGATACTAACAATTCAGCTTGATTTTTTGATAAATTTAAATCCCTAACCGAGTCATGTAATTCACCTTGCGATTTAAGATGCGGGTTATCGGAAGATAATTCAAAATCAAAATCATTGTTGTCTTCTTCTCTACTGCCTGATTCTTCATCGCTGCTTTCAAAACATACATTGACAGGTGGCTCAGAAACTGGAATAATTTTACTGTGAGGTACAGGTCTGATTGCATTCATTTTAAAGACATTATAATGCATTAATTGAAAAGGAATGTTTGTTAGATAATGCGGCGGATCAATATATTATTTACTTAGAGAATGATTCATTATGTAGTGACAGCAGTTCACTTTCCTATTAACAAAAGATAAAAATTAATTCTGTTTATATAATTAGTAAAATATACTAATTCAGTATGAAAAGATTTTAATACAAAATTCCCTTTAATTTACGTTTAAAATAATTAAACCTTATACTTTTAATTTCATCCTATTTTTTTTTTTAACTAATAAATCGTTTTTTTATTTGTAAATAAATTTAATTTTTAAAAAAGTAATTTCGAAACGTCTTCATCATTTATTTAAGTTTTTAACAGCTGTTATTACAAAATATCAAAAAGGAAAATGTACATAGCTCAATAAATAACAACCACTCAAGGGAATTTTAGGGTCATAACAATAATCAAATTTCCCTTCAGTGGTAGTATTGCTTGTTGAGAAAAAAGAAAAAATCCCCTCTATTTGATTTCCCGTTTAACTAATACTATAATACTATTTTTGTATGCAACGCAATTGTTTTAAAATTAATTATTTGTCTTGTCAAAATCATGTTTGTAATTTCGCGGACGGTTATTATTATTACAATGCATCTTGAGATTTTTTTATATATTTTTTCAATCGCTTAATTAAAAAGTGAAGTAAATTTTTTAAATTTCTTTCTTAAGAAGTGAGGCTCAAATCTAACTTTTAACTTGATTTTCTTCAATGAAAGAAAGCAAATTGGATTTTCTTTTTTTTATTTATTTCTTATATTTTTACAAATTTATTTAGTAATATATAAATATATATTTAACCCAAGCGCAAGTTTTTAAAATTTAAATAAAATAACAAAAAAAATAACTCGAACTTGATGCAATCGCTTTTGGGTGATTAATTAAGTTTACTTATATTGTATATCTCCTTTGATCCTTCGCTTATTTTATATGTTATTTGTAGAATAAAGAGGCGCATCACATCTGTGTCACTGACAAAATTTTAAATTTAAATTAGTCCGGTGGGCTGGTCTAGTGGTTAACTCGTCGTCACAAATCAGTCGTTTAATAGCTGATTTTCGAAGTCGAAGGTTCTCGGGTTTAAATCTTAGTAAAAGTTAGTCGATTTTATACGGATTTGAAAACTAAGCTGCGGATACCGGTGTACTTTGGTGGTTGGGGGTTCAATTTACCACACGTCTCAGGAACGGTCGGTCTGAGTCTGTACAAGACTACATCTTATTGGGCCGTGGGGGGAGTTACTTATTCTTCACCAATTAAACAGATTGAAACGTACACATTAAGAAAAAATGTTAAACTGACTTCTCTTTCTTTTCATTATTTACTATATTTTGATTTAAGAGATCTTACAATTTTCTGAAAAAAAAAATTATTAAAGCATAGTGATTAAAAACCTATAAATATCACAATTAAAAAAACAGCAAGTAATAAAAACTAATATTTTTAAATTAAAAAACAATAAAAAATATTTACGATGTTTGTGTATATACCGATCAAAGCAATAACGTTTTTTTTCATTACGAGTAATGAAAAAAAATTATCGATTTGATTAAATTATTTATATAAATTTAAATAAAACACTAACCTATGTTTTCAGTCAAATTTTTTTTTGTATTAATTTTATTTTACAGTTGTATATTTTTTTTTTTATATAAAAGTGTGCAGTTTTAAAAATTACTACAAAGTAATGAATTAAATCGAAAGTATAAATCCTTTTCGTAAACAAAAGAGAATGAAATTACATTATTAATTTAGGTTCAGATTATTCGAGGGGGTACTGGTTCAAATTTTAGATAGTTACAACTACAGACGAGGTACATACAACAAATCGGTTCCGATTAGGAGAAAACATACTACAATTATATGTTTATCTGAAATTTTTGTTAAAATTATGAGTTTCCATTTAAAAAAAAATATTAATATTTGTCTGTCATATTGAAAGATTGAGAAATCAGATATGCCAATAGAGCGGTTTTAATGTACTCAAAAATGAAGAAATTTCCAATTTAAAATTCTTCGTAACTTTCTTTACGCAGAAGGAAAATTTTCGCA
This sequence comes from Lycorma delicatula, assembly GCF_047948215.1. Classification (NCBI taxonomy): domain Eukaryota; kingdom Metazoa; phylum Arthropoda; class Insecta; order Hemiptera; family Fulgoridae; genus Lycorma; species Lycorma delicatula. Next base: position 128,527,184 of record NC_134463.1, on the reverse strand, counting down.
TCCATCGTTTAATAAATATGTAAGCGAAATTTTTGTTTCATTATATAGTTTAAATCTTCTTTATTTTATTTATATATCCAAATAGAAAACGGGTGTTCTGGGATGTATAACTTTTATAAATACTACGCACGTTTGCATGAACGCACATGTTTATGCACACTTTATAGTGTGTGTTTGTATATATATATATATATATATATATATATATATATATATATATATCCTCTGAATTGAATTTTATTTTGGCAACTCGATGATTTATAATTAGACATTAACTTTCAACTGAAGTATCTGTGTTATTTATTACTAATGTTATACGTAGATTTTAATGTGGTTGTTATTGATAACCAGTTATTAGTAATAATGTTACTATATTATCTATGTACGTATGCCGAATATCGTACATAAATTTAGTACGAATATTTAACGTCTGCATTTTCCTATTTACAAAGCGGATGATTTTTTAACATTTATCGCTGTAGTGTTAATATTATGTCTTGTATAATATTATATTAACTCGGTTTAAATCTGTTTACATGTTAACATCAGGATTTAGTAAGCGACTCTGATGACGTTCGAAACACCGAAATAGATAATAGGGCCGATTAAGAATGAAAGCCGATTAAGGAAATTTAATATTTATTTACATTTCAAGAGTGCGGTTAATAATGAACTGTGTAGCTGCAATTTATAATTAACTTGTTTACGATATTGTCACGACGTTCTATAAACGATTAATATCTAAAATAATCACTGAGGTTTTTTGATTAAAATTTACTAATTAAATAAAAATATTTTTCCCGAATAATTAAATATTTGATAAGCCTACGCATAACAATGAAAAATCCTATTTTACAGAGGTTGCAGGTTGTACGATCGGTTGAAAACGAGAGGCTCTCTCTCTTCCTCTCTTTTTTCCTGTTTAGCCTCCGGTAACTACCGTTTAGATAATTCTTCAGAGGATGAATGAGGATGATATGTATGAGTGTAGTCTTGTACATTCTCAGTTCGACCGTACCTGAGATGTGTGGTTAATTGAAACCCGACCGCCAAAGAACACCGGTATCCACGATCTAGTATTCAAATCCGTGTAAAAATATCTGGCTTTACTAGGACTTGAACGCTGTAACTCTCGACTTCCAAATCGGCTGATTTGGGAAGACGCGTTCACCACTAGACCAACCCGGTGGGTGAAAACGAGAAGCTGCCGTCCTACGAACGTCTTTTTAATTTATAAAAGTTACATTACTTCCCCGGCATTATCCTTTTATAAGTTAAAATCCGATGGTACGCAACACAAGCCAAAAGTGTGTAAGCCTCATAAGAAATATTCAAGTATGAAAAAAAAATTATTCTAGTTTTCCAGTAAAATTTTGAGTTATGAAACTCATGGTGGCCTTATTTCTCCACCCCCTCGATCGACTGTAACCAAAATTAAAAATATTAAAAATTAAATAAAAATTCGAACGGTTTAGCGATTTATAATTTTCTACCAGTACTAAAATTAAAAATCATTATTATTAACGTTACTGCCTTATTTATCTAAAATGGAATAATATTAAAAAAAATTAAAATTATTTGTTAAACCAGATATTAGTAAAAATGAAATATTTTGGGCTGATTGAAAAAAAAATTATTTCCCCTCTTCTTCTATAATAAAGGTTAAAAACTATTTTCCATATTCATACGATTCATTTAGAGAAGAAGAATAAAAAAAATTTTCAAGTCGATAGAGTCGAACGGTGAAAAGTTAGGAAAGTTTATTATAGAACTTCTGTTTTTAGTGGAAGGGGTGAATTACCCCCGACTCTCTTATTAAATTTTCTGCCAGATAGAAAATCGTTCTTATCCGTATAATATCTCATTTGTAGAAAAATAATCAAACAAACATCGACTGGAAACAGGTAAAAGCATGAATAGTTTACAGAAATAATATATATTTTAAAGGTGACGTGGTAACGTTATGAAAAATATTTTCGAAATTTTCAGTAAAATTATTATTGAAATAAAAGTTTTGATTATACCGTTTTTCGATTATCCGGTGAAATTTCATGTAGAATATTCTACCACTCTTCCACGGAGAAATAGAAATTGATACTTCCAAATAAATGAAAACGCTACCGCACCGAATTTCACGACTACAGCGTAAAATGTTATTTTGACATTAAACAAAACAGACGTCGATACGCACTCATTTATACGTCTATTTAAAATATTTTAAGCAGAAATGTTTTTTTTTTTTTTAATTTGGAAACAGGCGATTTAGAAACGCTAAGAAATAAAAAATATATAGGAAGGATGATAATTTTTAATTATTAGACTTTTATTTCCTTTATCGTAAATCCACTGAAAAAGTAAAATTAAATTCCATAAAATACTTAATAAATTTTGTACGAAACGTTTTTGAAATTTCAAACATGATTTTCGATTTTCTCTTGACGAATCTACAAAGATAACATTTGTTTGATCATTTTTTAGCAAAAACGTACAAATTTTTTTTAGAAAAAATTATACTCTTCGAGTAAAATTTTGAGATTTGAAATCAATAGTTATCGTTCATCACCGTCCCCTTGAATAACTGTAACCAAAATTAAGTTACGTCAACGACCCGTATTCGGAATTCATCGAACAAAATTTTATAAAAATAGTTTCATTCGGTTTAAAGATATCAAGCAAAACGATAATTTATGAAAGCAAAAAATTAGGCTTTTTATCTCTTACCCCGGAATTTAGAAACAGAAGTGATATATTAATGAAATGGAATCATCTAATTAGCACAAGAATGAGACTTTGAGTTCATAAAAAATATCTTTTTGCCTGTACTCGTTAATAGGGATCTGAATAAGTTCAAACACCATCAGAAAGTATTTAAACTATCTACTTAAGCGGCATTAAATTATTATTATTATTTACCTTTTATTTTTTCTAAGCTTATTTACATTTGCAAATCGGATCACAACCCAAATCACACGATAAGGAGTCCTCAGCGAAAGTCTTCAAAAAATAGTAAAATAAAAACTTTTTATACCGTATAACATACAAATAGTAATAATTATCGATGACGCTGAACAGTAATAAAACAACAGAAAGCAAATTAAGATACGATAATTTGTAGAAGTAAAAAAAAACATGAACCGGCGTAAAAAAAGTACGTATAACAAATTTGAAATTAAGAGGCGAATAAAAAACGTATACTCATATCTGAGTCTACTGTAGACAGATAAGAGATTATAGAGACACTTACGGTTAGAACGTGCAGTCGGTTCAACCTTCTAATGTCATCCCCATCGTCTAGTTGGTTCACTGCCAAGTGATTTGTGTGCTAGTTAAGCCGAAGTTCGTGCTTTGAACCGAAACGTTTTATCTTCTTCCGCACGGACCGTAATCATGAATAATATTGAATCTCGTTGTTCCTTGTAAATCAAGATGCCTCTGTTATATATTTAGCTAGCTTTTCTGAAACCGCTGTAAGATGTCGTCATTGCTTCTGTTCGCGGTACCCCATAATTCGATCACATTGACCCAGATAGAATTGTTGAGTTAGAATTATTGAGTGTACCAGCAGCTTATTAGATAAAAATAACTGGGAACCTCTATTCAACAACCAGAAAATTTGCTTGAATTTTATCTCAAGTTGCTTCTCTTCTCTCTTATATGAAATTTCCACGTTAGTCGACGATCGAGGTACCTCACACTCTCAGATTGTGGAATTATACCGTCATCAAGAAGAACCCGTAGGCGGTCATCTCTCCACATCGTACATGTCATATGGTTCGAGTTTTCTTAATTAACGCGTATTCTCCACGTACTCGACCGTTTTTTTTATTAAATCCAATTCAAATTGTAAGCTATTCGATGATGTAGTTGGGCTGACTCAGCTGCGAGAACAGTTGTCTCATCCATAAAGGAAGCGACAGTAACCTTGTCCGAATTCAGAAGGTTTGCAGTAAAGATGGTGTAAAACACGGGCCCCAAGACAGAGCATGAGGAACTCTCGACTTAATTTCTAAGAACTTGGACAACTCCTGGTTATATATACATTAAATTACGTGAAAAGATTTGTTTAATTTTTGAGTAAAATTTCGAAATACGGGACTCATTAGGTCGACCCAGAGGGTTGGTCTAGTGGTGAAAGCGTCTTCCCAAATCAGCTGATTTGGAAGTCGAGAATTCCAGCGTTCAAGTCCTAATAAAGCCAGCTATTTTTTACACGGACTTGAATACTAGATCGTGGATACCGGTGTTCTTTGGTGGTCGGGTTTCAATTAACCACACATCTCGGGAATAGTCGAACTGAGAATGTACAAGACTACACTTCATTCACACTCATACATATCATCCTCATTCATCCTCTGAAGTATTATCTAAAATGTACTTACCGGAGGCTAAACAGGAAAAAGAAAGAAGGGAATCATTAGGTCTACATCTCCCTGGCCTCGTCGGCCGATCGATCGTGAACAGAATTAAGTGGCATTAGTTCGCAGAAATCATGATACAAAATTTCATACGAAATCTATTTTGGATGTATCTAGCAAAAATATAGACCGACAATAAGCAATCGCATCTTTCCGGAATTTCTCAGCGCTAAAATTTTAATTTTTGGTTGGGAGTTCATGAAACGACAAGGTCTGGAGAAACTCCGACAACCGATATTTGTCTCGATTAGCATATTTTTCCTTACATAAAATTCTTCTGTATAATCAGTCATACAGTATACCCATACAGCCGAAAAATTAAAAATAGATATTTTTGTAGTGAATACTTAAAGAAGGTATTATTTAATAAGGAATCCTCTTCGATCATTATAGTTTTTTAATCGAATTATTTTCCTTAATTTTTTTTTTTTTTTTTTGTAGAGAAATACGTAAAAAGAATTACAAAGACGAAAAATTAAAGAAAATTAAAAACCCAAGTAACTTTTTTTATGATCAATTCTTGTATGTTTTATACAGAGAATGTTACCTTCTATCGAGATAGTGGTAGACAGCTTCTTTTCACCGATAATGTATATAAATGGAAAGCTAGTAGTCGTTTAATGACCGAATGAAATTCAACGAATTAAGTACAATAGAACCTGAATATAAAAAAAAAGTAATAACAGGCATCTGTAGGGTAGGCTTGCCCAATAATGATTTGTCTATCTCGAAGTGTTCAGAAATTTTGATCGGAATGCAATAAGATTAAAGAATTAGTTTCTTGCTTAAATACAAACAATTACTCTCAAGTTTTAAAACAAAACAAACAAACAAAAAATATATTAAATACTTTTGAATCGAAAACGTTCTCGTGTATTAGAATTAACTCATTAACTCATTACTCGGCGTGTAGGATGAGTGTAGACTACAGGGAATAAAAAGTAAAACGGTTTGTAATTTTTCAATAGAATTCCTTTCATTCCTTGTCTGATTATAACATTTATAGAATAATCTGATTAATATTTTTTTCAGTTCCTTTTACCGCTAAACTCCTCTCCCGTTCAGAAAATGTAATATATTAATTCCTTTTTAGTTATACTACTTTATTGATTTTTGTTTATTTTACGTAACGTAAACTCTTATTTACATCGATTTTTGCCGGGAAATAAAAACAAAAATTGGTTTATACCCAGAGCCGTTCGGAAGGTCTCGGCTACCTAATAAAACAAGATTTTTTCAGAATTTTAATTTTTCGTTGTATAAATTTTAATCAAAATTATTCACGTGATTTCTCAAATAAAATAGTACCAGATTTTAATTTTATTTTCGTACTGAAAAAGAAGGTTACAATTTTTTGTTTGTTTTGCAAATAAAATATTTCTTCATAAAAAGGACATTTTAATTTTTTTAAATTTTATTTTTATTTTTTTTACTTTCCCGTTTAGATTGCACTACAGAAGTGATATACCTCTGGAAGGGAAAGTATTATAAACGTTTATAAATTATAAACGGATTTTGGCATATACGATTTTCACAGGATCTTGAAGTTTTGACGCCTAAGCAACCCAAAAATCGGATGGAAATTTTGCGGATGTTAATGTTCGTATGTACGTGTTTTTGTGTTCTGTATCGACCTCTAAATCACCTTATATCGCTAGAATTACTGGACCGGTTTTGACCAAACTCGGTCAGATTACTTCTATATGTGAGGCATTGATGCCATTAAATTTTCAACTTAAAAGGCCAAGGGAGTGAAGCTGTAGAGCAAGGAAACCCTCAGTATCTCCAAATTTCGCCTAATTAAGGTCATGATTTTCTTGACGCATTTGTAAACGATTAAAAAATAACAATATCTGCAAAAAAACGTTTTTGCAAAATCGTATCCCCATCCCAAAAAATGCTGTTGTAAGTCGTCTACTATGTCGTGACGTCACAGATGAGCGATAGAATTAAATAAATGTATAATATTTAAAGTATAAAAATGCGACTAGGTCTGGCCAGGTTTAAAACTCGATCGCCCGTTCGAATCGGTATCTGGTGCGTTAAGCCTCGAGGCTACACCGGTCTGCCGACCGTACATGCGAAATTTGTTCTATGTATGTTGTGAAATTACATTAGTTTAGTTAGTTCCGACCGTCGGCGCTAGTACCGCCAAACCCGCGCAAATTAAATACGCTATGCGCGCGATTTTTATTTATTTAATTCAATGATTTTGAATCGTTGAATTAAATAAACGAAAGGATATTATATTTAAATAAAACGATAAATATTTTAAATTAAGTTGTTCGAGTATGCCGTGCATCTTAAACAACTCGGTTGTCAGATTTTTTGTAGCTTGAATAGTATTTTTCCAAGACGTATGAAATGTACAGGTAATTAAAGTATTTAATGTTTAGTCATGTTGAGTGTACATTATCTCAGTTATAAGAGGATTTTGTGAATTGTTAAATGTCTTTTTTTTATCTTAAGAAGATTATTCGATCGACAGTGTTTTAGAGATAGATAGCGTCTTTGTTATTTACTATCGGCGATTTATAAATGAATTTTAATCTTGTGTTGTTAATACTCTTTCGTTCTGTCGTAAATGAATATTCCTTTATGTATTTATTCACGGGTTAATTCGATCGTCGAGGAGAACGTGTCCGTTTGAATAGAACAAGTAAATGTCACCGTATTATTTAATCGCATTTGAATATCGGCCCTGCAAATCGCAGATACGTTGTAATAACTGACCGGCGATGATTTAAAAAATTTCGCTAACAGGATCCGCTTAGTTATTTATCTTGAAACAGTAGACGTTCCCGATGTACGTATATAATCTGGGCTTATAAATGAAAATATTTATTCTGAATTCTGTTTCATTTTAAAAATCCTGGCTACATTAATTCTTCAGCATCGCGTAAACAAAGTTTCTACATTTGTGTGCGATTTAAAAAGCGAATTGAACCCTGTAAAACGAATTAACGTAACATTTTCTCTCCGACCAGGAACACATCCTCCGATCTTTATTATTAATACACCTATCTTACGATGTAAAATTTCTACCGTTAATTATAACATTAGACGAGCACATGACTCGGGTAAAGTATCGATTCGAACAAAACGTATTTTCGATTTTATGTATAATTACTCTTCTTTAAAATTTTGCAAAACGCTTACCGGATACGATTAAACTGTCTGGCCAAGCGCTATCATATAAACTCCTTTGTAGGAGTGTCAAGTCCAAGATCCACAAAATCGACGCCGGATTTACTACGTATCGATAAACCTTACAACTATTTACTCCTCCAATATGTAAATTATAAATACGTAGTTATGAACTTTTTTATTATAAAAACAGTCTCGTGTGGCTTGTACGTTCACAAACACTCCGTACAATCTTTCAAGGATGTTACAAGATAAATAAGCTGGAAGGAACAGAGATCTTTTAACGAAATAATGTCTTAAATCAAATTTATGTATTAATTCGTAACATAAAATAGAGTTTTATTTTTAGTAAGGATAAGTTTATCCTCATCGGGACTGAAAATCCTTATGAAAAGAATTATTTTAATAATATCTTTACGTTTAAAATTAAGGGCTTTGAAAATATTTTTAATGTTTCACCGATTAATTCGTTTATTTTTTATTTTTTCAGATTGAAATACATTTGACTCTGTTATCTCAAGTTTAAGAGGTAAGTTTAACAAAAGACTTATTTTTTCGTAAATATCTAAAAACAAAAGCCGAGAAAGGTTAGCGACTTTACCACTTTTACCTTTGACAGTTTTTTTAAAATTTCAAATAGGTTTTAAGTATTAATGACTTAAATTTCGCAATATTTATAGTATAACTGCCAAAAAGATCAAAACATTCAATAGCAACGCTTGGTCTTTTTGACTCCCTTAATCGAATGACGTTTTTATTTTAAAGTTACGGGATACTAAAAGTTAATTTTATTGTATTTTAAATTATATTTACAATCTCGATTTCATAAATTAGAAACCGTAAGTAAATTTTAACACAAGGCGTTTCCCTTGAAACCCCTTAATTAAATACATTCTAGAGATCGGTAGTAAATGAAAGGTAGCATAAGCATTAAAAGGCAGCCTGTAAATTTTAAGTTTCCGAACCGTTTAAAAGATCTTTCCACAAATTTATTTAAAATAAAATTAAAAGATTTTATATTATAGAAACAGTATTACTTTGCCGATAAATTTTTTAAATAAATGTTTTAAAAAACCGTGAATTTTGTGCATCCGATCAGCATACACATGAATATGTGCTCAAATAATTTTCATTAACGCCTTCTGAATTTCACATCGTATCTATTTCTCGTTTTATTTCGTAATTAATTGTGTATTTTGTAATTTTATTTTTTTCGACGTTTTATCGTGGTTTTCGTCGATTAAAAAATTCTTGATTAGTTCTTTTTTCCCTCTGAGCAGCACATCTTTTCGCTCCTGACGTGATCTATAAAATGTATTACTATTAGCGATCGGAATAAAAAATCGTTTAATTTATTAAGTATATGAAGATTGTCGACTGAAATGTTACTTTTACGCGATAGATTAAACTTTATTTTAAACTTTTTATTTACTGTATTATTAAAGAGACATTTTATTGATCGAAATTCAATTTCTTTATAGTTTAACCTTTTTTTCATTTATCTCAAAATAAAATGTACAATCGGTTACACTATTACAGAAACCTAAAGTAAATACGATCAATTGTAATCGCATGTAGAGAGGCTTTTGACGTAGCTCTTCAAAAATTGCATAATATTCTATACAGAAAATTTAACGTAAGTACACGAATAAAGTTAGGTCAGAGAATAGCGATATCGGTAATTCAACACCAAACAAAATCAGTCATAAGAATTCAAAAACAAGGGAAAAAAATAAAATATAACTATAATTAATAACGAAATAATACAACTGAAATGGAACGATGTATCGATGGGTAAAAGTCGGTTGATGCGGTTCCATCTCAAATCACGTAAGTCGCCGAGGTCCAACACGTGGAGTCGTTTTAGCCGCCTAACGTATTCACTACTATCTAGAAGGTTAATAACTAAATCGTTCGCGTGATTATTTAGCCGCAATTTTTATTTTTTACCGGATCGCTCTATTTCTTCTCGAACATACCGTAACCGGATTTCCGTGGATTTCATTGTTTCTTACGAACCAAATCGCCTCTATGATGTTCCCGAATAATCTGTTTTGGAATCGCTGTATAATCTCGACGTTTCCTTTGCTTGCTTCCCAATGCTGGATCAGGTAGGTCCATATCGATTTCAGGATCGTCCTGTACAATAATCGTTTGTTAGGTAGTGAAAGCTGTGACCGCCTGCTCGACAACCAATACATCTCCTTAAACATAATATTCAGTTGTTTTCTCTTTTCTCTTACGCGGATATTCCGCATCAGACGACGATCAAGATGAAGACCAAGGTGAATACCGTGGACTTTGAGCCTGAGGTGTGAGTGTCACGCGATCCGACTTCGCTTGATCAACCCGATTTTCCATCTCGACAACCAGGTTCAAGAATAGACCGCAGCCTCTGAAGAAAAAATCACTCAAAAAGTTTACACAAAATGGATAATAGACCTCGTGTACCGGCTCAGCTGGTTTCGGAATTGTAACCGATCGTGAAACTTTCCACTCCGTCGGGAAGACAGATAGCGGGCAGGATTCTGTTAAAGAGGTATGTTGTGTACCGGATAACTTTGAAAGGAAGCGTAAATAGCATTTTGTTAGCAATTAAGTCAAAGCTGGGGCCTTCTGCGATTCCTGTTCCTTCCGGATTACTTTTAGAACTTCTGATGAAAGCGGCTTAACACAATGACTCAAAGGAATCGGGCAGCTTAAGAATCGATAATTTAATTAAATAATAAATTTGATGGCTCTAATGTAAAGGTATTTTCGAGTATAAATGAGAGAAGTAGAAGCAAAAAGATATCCGTTTGACTCGGGCTACTTTTATTACAGAACAATTTAAAATAGTTTATTAAATTTAATAGGCAAAAGGTTAAAATTTTGTTATCTATCTATAAACATAAACAACATAAACTTGTAGTAAACCTTTGTTTCCGAATTAAAATGTGTAATTTAAAAACCGATTACACAGTACGTATTAGTTCAATCTAAGAGAAAAACATTTAAATGAACAGCGCTATACGTAAATGCGTATGCGAACAGTCAGACCAATCGAGTAGGAAAACTTTTTTTTTATCTAACCTACCTCTCTCTTTTTTCCTGTTTAGCCTCCGGTAACTACCGTTTAGATAATTCTTCAGAGGATGATATGTACGAGTGTAAATGAAGTGTAGTCTTGTACATTCTCAGTTCGACCGTTCCTGAGATGTGTGGTTAATTGAAACCCGACCGTCAAAGAACACCGGTATCCACGATCTAGCATTCAAATCCGTGTAAAAATAACCGGCTTTACTAGGACTTGAACGCTGTAACTCTCGACTTTCCAAATCAGTGATTTGGGAAGACGCGTTAACCACTGAACCAACCCGATGGGTATATCTAACCTACCTGTATACTAAAAAAAACACTTCAAGTGGTAAAAATAGTTCTACAAAGAGTATCGTTGAACTATTAACATTATTCGACGTTTAATTCACAGAATCATTATTTAATTGATAGATGCGCAATTAGCGTTTTATGTCGTGATAAAATATACGCAGAGCGTTACAGTTCGTTTTATTTATTATGTACATTGATTCCAAACTCTGTTTAGAAATCTTATGAAAATTTAATTGTAACAAAACCGTAAAATAAAGAAATACATATTATGAACCAAAAGCCCACAAATATGAAAAATAATTACAATAATGAAAAAAACGACGATTGTTTTAAATTACGTAAATTTTTCCAGAAGGCTCCAAAAAAAGTGAGAAAGCAAGAAAATTAATATTAATTCGATATTCACACCCCAAGCAACCTGGCGGTTCTCATAGGGGGCAACTCAAAACTTTAAATGGAAAGGGTGGGTTGTGTGATGGTATTTGAAAAGACATTGAAAAGCAGAACTTTTGATGTTAAAAAACTATGGAATAGACAACCGTAATCAAAATGGCAGGTATTTATTACTTTTTACGACTAATTTCAAAACTGGCCTTATAATACCTCTTTATTATCTTTTCAACAGTGAAGTATTTAAAAAAAAGAAGCAAATTGAAAATATTATTAAACAATCGCCATTATAGTTAGGATTATTATAATCTGAAGTTTTTTACGTTTAAATTTTTATTCGATGTTCCGTAAGGTGATATAACTTTTCCGTTTCAATATTTTAAATTATACCCCCCCACCCGCCATGGGGATGTGGTGATTCTTACAGAAAAATGTTTTGAGATACGAACAATAACTAAATGTAATTTTACTTGTTTGCTGCTGCTTCACTACTGAACAGTCGTTTAACAAATACATTCGGCCGCTTTTTATATTAGCTGTGAAAAATCATTAAATGGCTGCCATTTTGATTAGAGTTATAGTCTGAAATTTATTTTTAAGTCGAAATTTGTTTTCAGTGACCTTTAAAATCCCTCTGATGCATGACGTGTGTTAAACGTAGAAATATTTAAAGGTTCCCAAATTTTATTAACGCTATATATAAATTAACAAACGTTACTTACGAAATACTATTAAAGATTTATTTTTATTTCTTCTTTTGTTTCGTACTGTAGTTTTTCACTGTGCATTTATCAAGTTTATTACGGACATATTTAAAATGATGTTTCTTACGATTATTTTTTCTCGTGTCGTTTATTTATCCGCTTATTATTTTCTTGTATACGCGTATACTATTTCGCTTTGTTTATCGATGATGAATGTTAAATCCAAACGACTGTTCGATCGTTCGGTTATAAAATTTTAGTAAATTTTTTCTCCATTTATTTAAGTTACTGTTTAACGTAGATCTATATTTTTAATAAGCATATATTCTCTTTCTAACCGCATTAATGAGATTAAAAAAAGACTTCTTTCTAAAATTTATATATTAGAAGTCGGTTGTTATATTTTTTACTTTTCCGACTAACAGAAAGTATGCTAGTCGGACCAAACTTTTCACGTCGGGGTTTTTGCAGATCTTGATGTTTCACGATTCCCTGTAACCGGAAAACACAATTTTAGCATCGAAAAATTACGGAAGGATGTACGTATGTTAACCTATTTTTTGTTTGATATCTCCAGATTGGATGGACCGATTCGTAGAAAATTTGGCACGGTGGTTTCTTTTATATACGGCATAATATCGTTTAATTTCGATCGCAGTACGCCAAGAGGGGAGGGAGATACGAACCTCTGTATCTAAGAATATTACTCGAAGGTCGAGTTACATTCTTTTACATAATTTAATGGCTCTCAGGCGTATTTGCTAAAATACTTTCCGACGGTGTTTGGGCTTATTCCTACGCCCGTATAGGAACGGGGCAAAAAACACTTTTTTTAAATTATACTTTTACATTTTTGAATTACCTTAGTTTTGAAGAGAAAAGAATTTAATTACACTATTTTAAAAAAAAAATATTTTTTGTTAAGTTTTGTTTACAATCGGTTTTCTAAGTAATGAAACTATAAGTAAATTGTACAGAATAATAATGACGTGAAAGGGAGGCATCTGAGACAATATAAAGGTTTAAACGCAGTATAGTTTTATAAAAATGAAACGAATAAAAATATAACTAACAAAAAACACGTAATTCAAAAAGTAATTATAGAGAGCACCAAGGATAAATAGTCGACATAACAAAACTATAAAAAACAACAAAGTTAAATTTTTAAAATAGACAAAGTAAATGAGTTTAACACATACTCACAAGTCGTATACCACAAGAGACAAGGTCAAAACCATAAAAAATAATAATAATTCAGTAAACTTAAACAATTCATAATTGATAAGCAACGCGACAAAAGAAATCGTATTTCTAAACTAATCTCTAAACAGCAATCTGCAAAACTTCACAAAGGAACGGACGAGATTCATCGCACAACAGTCTTTAGATCCAATACATGCGACCTTTTCAATCGTCTCACATCTTTACTATTATCCAGAAGGGTAAAGCCAGGTGGTTTTCACGCGTGTTAAGTTAACTACATACTTTGAGTTTAGCCGGTAAATATCTTCGCGAATTGACGGCATCTCTGGGTAATCGTGGACTTTCTTGTCCTTCGCAAACCGTGGCGACTCTGATATGTTATTCAGTACTTCGTTTTGGAACCGTTACATGGTGTTGATATTCCTATCGCTTACCGTACCCCAAAGTTGTATTCCGCAGACTCATTTTGGCTAAATACACCTTATACAACAGCATTTTATTACTTAAAGACACCACGGACTTTCTTCTCAGTAACCGGTTAATTCGCCTAAGTTTAATGTTTAATTGTTTCCTCTTCTCTTTCGCGTGATTCTTCCATGTTAGGCGGCGGTCTAAATGAAGGCCTAGGTTCCGTATGTTGTCCGTATGAGGTGTGCGAACATCATCTAGGCAGACTCCTCTCCTCATGGCAAACGTCACATAGACTTGCGACTCTGCGCTGTTAATTTGTATCTTTTATTTAGCTGAGAACATCTACCCGCTGAGAAGATCTAACTCTGATTGTAATTTCTCTGACGCTAGTTTTGGGTTAACGTAAACCGCCATAATCGCCGTGTCATCAGGAAAGGATGGAAAAGTAACGTAGTCCGCGTTAGAAAGATCTGCAGTGTAGATGGAATACAAATCCATGGCCCCAAGACCGAACCCTGCGGAACCCTGATCTGGTATCAAAATGTTAGATAACTGTTTGTCATATTTAACCTGTGAGAACAGCTCATCCAAGAACTAGGTTACACTAAATACGGTTAAGACATGTTCATTTTAAGCTTATACATCACACCAGACAGCCACACCTTATCGAAAGCCTGTTGTATATCAAAAAAAACCTTGATCGTTATTCCTAATTTTCTAAACAACCGTTGATGACATCAAAAATTCTATGAGTTTGCACATCGGCGGAGTGATCGCTCCGGAAACGAAATCGGTGGCCAGGAATAACAACGTAATTTACTAGAATAGGCCTGATTCTTTCCAGGAAGAGTCTTTAAAAGATCTTAGAGATTCGGCAAAAGGCTGACATTAGTTTTTTAACTTACGAGACCTGTTCACAGCTGTTTTGTCTTCAGGTCTCTTGTACGATCGCCGCTTTTTCGAAATCATTTAGTGGCAATAAGGTTCATCACCTCTCTCGGATAGTCTGTGCCTTCCCGTCCCCTTCGCCTCGGGAGTCGAGTGCCAAGCTGCCTCTTACACAGTTGACGTCAGTTGCCAGATCGCATCATTAATGCAGTTGCATTTTTCAGAGGAACCGCTCTAAGTAGCCCGTCTTCCACTCGGCTTCGATAGGACTCCCAGTCCGTGTTGTTGTTATGGAGAACTAAGGATTTCGTTTTTTTTTTATTATCGTCTTGATAAACAGGCGAAGAACGATCGGATGAAGAATTATAATTATTCTCAACATTAGTGTACAAAAGATAAACTCCCAAGGAAATATAAAAATCTAATAAGACAGGGACCTTCATCGCATCCGTCCGCCAATATGTAGGCTGTAGTTCAGAAATTACATGGAGTTGCAGGTTGTCATTAGTAGCCTTCAAGGGTCTGCCTCGAGTTGTGGATCGAGATTCCCAGAGTACATGCTTCCCGTTCCAGTCGCACCCCACAATAAAACGAGAACCTACAGTGCCGAAGAATTCTGAAAACATGTCGTCTGTGATCGTGTGACGTTGAGAACAGTAAATTACAGATTTCAGATATTATAATAGGCCCGAGCTAGTCCAATATAAGGTCGATTGGAAACGATTCGTGCTAAAACCTGGAAGCTGGTGATGCCTTAAAATATTCTTAATCAAAGCCGCAGTACTTCCATGTGCTCTACCATCCGGGTGATTAAAACACATTTTTAAATTAAAATCTCTTGATTACTTAGCGACAGGACTGTTTGCGTAGTAAATAGTTCAAATTCCTCGTTTTTCGACTATTCTCCATTCGTATATTACGGTTCTGTTTCGTATAAGGAGAAGAGAATAAATTCCCGGCTTAATTTTTTCCGACTTGGCCGGCAAATTATCAACTCTGTCGGATTTTTGTAAATTTTTACGGTAACGAGAGTGAAATTAATAACGATAATTTTTTATTTCTGGAAATAAAATTCCACCGTTAATTTCTTCTGTAAATCTTGTTCCATAGTTTTATTACTAGTAAGAACGGAAAATTGCAAATCGAAGCAAAAATGGTGATATTCTTTCAGATTTAAATTGCATCAAATATTTTACGAACAAGGGGTATTTTGATATTATAAATTATTAAACTGGAAACCCATTATTTTATTTAAACCGGATAGATATTTAGAAATATTTTCTCAGTGAACCATTCTCATAGATATAATGTAGAATAATTGTTATTCTTAGCGTTAGTTAATTATAGTTTTTGAAAACTGCAACATCGGTAATTTATTTTCCCGTTAATAAACAAAGACGGAATTTTTCTTTTTACTACGGTATTAACATTTGATGAAACCGGTTCATTAAAAGGAGGTATTCATTTAAATCTTGTTTCGTTCTAATTTTCATTATCATCTCTTTTTTGGATTTGTTTGTTTTAAAACAAATCGATGAAAAAAAATTAAGTAGAAAATAAAACAGAAAAATGGTTTAATATCAAAAGAAATTCTTTAAAGGTTATTAATTCTGCCTTTTTACAACTATTCTTATTTTTAAACGTACAAGGAGAAGATTTTTAAGTATTACTACGTTTAGTAAATATATATGTCTACGTAAAATAATGTTATACATTCAATAATTTTAGCTTGAATAAGACTTTGTAACTGGAATAACAGGTAATATTTAGTACAATGACACCATACTGTAAACCCTAACAATACTTGAAATTCCACGTTATTGTTCAGCTGTTAACTCGCTATTCTTTTAGTAATATTTTGACACGCGTCAGTCGTGCATTTATTTCATTGTGTATGTATTATACTCTTAGTTTTAAAATTTACCGACTTCGTAAACCGTTAGCCTACAATATTTATTAAGTAGATTTTCATTCTGGATTTCGCATATCGATCTCGTAAGATTCTGATATTTTACAGCTTTCCATTTTAATTTAACGTAGAAATACCGTATTATATTTATTATACGATATTAGCAGGTTTTATTACATTTATATTATTTATGTAAAAATAATTTTCCCGTTTCGTAAATCGATATTTACGAAATTACTTATATCTTGGGAAGTGTACTCTAGAGGCGACCGATTCAGGACGTGAAAATAAGCAAAATATTTAAATGTACCTTGCTCTATCTCGGTTCGTTTTCTGTCTGACCGCATATTTTGTGTTTTATATAAAAACGCCGGGAAAACGAAACAAACACAAGAGGGAAAAATGAAGCGATACAGGGAATTTTTTACGTAAAATATGTACTTATTTTGGTGTCCCGGCTTTGCTCTCGACCGATTCTATATCAAATACGTCATAGAGTTTTTAGATGTCGATTTAATTATGAAGTACCGGTTGTCCTAAAAATAACTTGCAATTTTTAAATTAGCTGGCCTCCGTGGCGTGACTAGTAGCGTCTCGGCCTTTCATCCGGAGATCCCGAGTTTGAATCCCGGTCAGGCGTGGAATTTTCACACGCTACAAAAATTGTCATTCATCTCATCCTCTGAATACCTCGATAATAATAATATAACATTTTTAATAACGATCAGAAATAAAGTAATATCTAATTAAAACAAGTAAAGTATCAGAAATTATAAAAAAATTCTTCAGAAGGCTCCAACGGGATGCTTTTTTTTAAAGTTCCCATTCGTCTGTATTAATACCACATACAGTTGTATTTTCGTTCTTAAAAATTAACGTAAAAATAAAATCGATATCTTGAATTCGGTTTCCGATCGATCCCTCTTGTTTTTTAAAGTTTATTTATTTCAGTTATTACTAAATATTTCAGTAATTCGGCCCGATTTGGAGCAATATCGATCAACAGTTCTAAGAATAATTAGAGTTACTAAAAAAAAAATTATCGTGATA
Organism: Lycorma delicatula; assembly: GCF_047948215.1. Lineage (NCBI taxonomy): Eukaryota > Metazoa > Arthropoda > Insecta > Hemiptera > Fulgoridae > Lycorma > Lycorma delicatula. The sequence goes on along the minus strand of NC_134463.1, from coordinate 128,509,698 downwards.
TCCTCTTTTCCGTCGGGGGTCGAAAATCAGGCCAGCTCTGGTATATAACCAAACATTTGTGCCAAATTTCATATTTTTTGGTCGATGGATTTTCAAGATGGAGGAAAAAAGTTTAGAAATATTGTTGAATATCCCTCTCGCTAAATCTAATCGATTTAAACCATCGGACTTTTAAATAACTTAATAAGTAATTTCATCGTACTTAAAGTTCAATTTTCTACACAAAAAAATTAAAAACGGCAAAATCTACCCTTCCCCCTTTTGTTAATGTTGTCCAAAACTTAATGCCGTCAATGTCGCATGTATACAACATTTTTGAACCGTTTTCGAAAATATTAATAAAAATAAAGGTCAACACACGCTTACGCATACATCTTCCGGAAATTTCTATAACTTTTTTTGTTTGTTTGATGTAAAAACGTCGAAATTTTCAAAAATCCCGATACCCAAAATTTGTGCAAATCGCTATATTTTCCCTTTACGGGTGTGCTGCTGAAACTGCGACGGGGCGGTAGCCGGGTAAGTAGATTTAATAGTAAAATGGTGTTTATAATTGTAACAGAACCCGTTTGTTTATGAAAAAAATATTATTAAAAATAATTTCTGTATCTTATAACCTCTACAGCAACCTCTACAATCTGTAAAATAATTGTTTTTGTAGCGCTATCACTAACGTTATTAAATACAGTTAGTTATCTCTGTATATTATAGAGCATAGGTCGTAATATTAACAACGCTTTTGTCAATAAACGATGGTTGTAGCGTATACATCAACGTATAATCAGTTCTTCCATAGTTTCAAATTAATGAAAACCTGTGTTTTTTATTTTTAAACGTCTTGAGATTATTGTGCTTTTAATAAGTAGGTACTCCGTAATACATTAATAATTTGTGGTCGTGTAATATTTGTGAAACTTGTAAGGGTATTCTCGTTTCAGCATTAAAAATTTCCAATTTTAATAGGTTTTTAGCCTTTTTATACGTGATTCTGAACTGTTTAATGTTTTCACTGTTATTCAAGTGTTCTTAAGATAGCGCATTACGGTTTCGGATATGCAGCGTGTACATTTTGCAACGGTTGGAAGTGTTATTATTAAATAGAATTTTTACGTTGCTATTACTCGATTTGTTTCAGTGTTGTGCGATCGATGTTCAGACGGATTTAAGGATGATCGAGCGATAATATTTTTACTTAACCGTTTCTGCGTTTGTTCCTGGTAAGCCGTTGGTCTGTGTATAGGTTAACATATTTAGTCGAGCCGATTCTGAAATTTGTGTGTTTATTTAATAAAACGGTAAAAGGTTCTCGATTCTACTTTATGAAGGTATTTATTATAATTGTTGTGTGTGTGTGTGTGTATATATATATTTAGAGAGAGTGTGAGTAAGATGGTTCATAAAGTATAGCGACCCTTAATAACTTTTCAACCGTTTAACATAATAAATTTAATTTGCATATGATTCTATCTAGAAATTTTTACCTTCCCGGCTATAGCGATGTACGCTGTATCGGGAAAGTATGTAGATCGGAAAAAAAGAAAAATCTAAAATAAATTCGTTTATTTTGTTTTGTGCTAAAGGAGACATTAAAAAAAATTAACAAAAAGCAGAAAATAGATTTCAGTAAATTGTAAATAATCACAATTTTTTTCCCAATAATCCGAAGTCCTAAAATCTGTTTTTCTCAGACGGACGCTTGTGTGCGTGTAAAAGACTTTTCTTACAAAAGATGAATTTTTTTTTCAACGACATCACAAATTGCCAAAAATTTTTATCACCCAAAAAATGGCTACACATTTTATTTAGCTATATCTTGTTTCAGAAAAGGAGTTAAAGATAGTTTTTGCACCTATATTTTCTAACCGTTAGGTCTTCGTACCACCATAAAAACCTTTTGCTCATCCCATTCCAGCGGTCTGGGGTAACAGAAAATGCTTTAGTAATTTTAAAAAAAATTTATTTTTTTTTAAAAATTCATTTGAAATGTAAGTCTATCTGGTAGGTTACCCGTTGCATTTAAAAAGGCAAAAATCGTAATTCTTATTTATTATCACCGTTTAGGGATTATTTTCTTAAGAATTAATTTTTTTACCTTCTTAGGATGGGAGCGTCAAATTTTGCCGGGAGCAATTTTTCATGGCTTTATTTATAACCGGTTTCATGAAAAAAAATTCAAAAATATAAAACAATAGCCCGCCGTTCAATTTTCATTAAATCCTCCACCAGTATAGAAATAATCAATTTTTCAAAATATTTATTTATTTAATTACGTATCGTAAATTTAAAAATAAATTTGTTTATTCTTTTTCAATAAAAATAATTATTTTATCATAAATATACAAACAGAGCTTAAAGCAATCGAATTGATTTTTAAAAATAAAAATGATCAAAATGATTTTTGAAGAAATGAATCGCCGGCTTTTTTTCAATACGAGCCCCCTTAACCTTCACGTGGACAACTCTTTTAAAGGACTTCAAAATTACAATTTTGACAAAAAAATCATCGGGCTACTACGTCGATAAGAATAGTGAAATTAAACGGCAGCAAGACATTTAATATCCGAATACGAAGTTAAAATATTTGACGATAATGTAGAATTAATCAAATAGACGATATAGATACCATTAAACAACCGTATTACGCATATGCACAGTCTTCGTTACCTCAATTCTGCATGGCATCTGTTGTGGGAGGAGGTGCCCTTGACTCTCATTCGGATAAGTTATTTATAATTAAAAAACATATTTTAAAAGCGGCCTTTGGCTAATCCATGACTGTACCGTAGAAAAAGTATTTTTCAGATATATTTGCTTTCTACCATTTTACAATATACGTCAAAACCCTATATATATATATATATATATTTTTGCCTCGGTGTTGAATTTACAATCTGTTCTGATTTACCGGAATCATAAATAAATTTGAATACAAAATAAGATGACATGCAGAGAGGCATTTCCATCGAATACCTCAAAGAACCGTCTATGTATACATAAGTAAGTATATACAAAGATGAGTCCAAAGAACGTGGATTAAATTCAAAAGCAAAGAAAATACTAAAAAATTGTTTTATCGATCGCACAAATAATAACTAATCAAAGAAACAGTCAATTAAATCGATAAATAAAAGTAAGATAACGGTAGTGCGACCCTTTCTCTAGCAACCAGTACATCTAGTTGAACTTAATTTTAAGCCGCCTCGTTTTCTCCCTGACGTAAATTTCCCAGTCAGATGCAACCCTATGTACTGCACGCTGTTACCATGCGGGATGAAAACGCCATTAAGTTGAACATTCGGGCAGTTATCCCCTTCTCGTCGCAATCGTAACACGAGTAGATGTATAAAAATAAATAAATTTCCATCTAAAAATAGATATAGGTAAAATAGATAATAGGTATTTATGGACTGCTTTTGACCCCTTCGAAATATCAGTTAAACTATTTCAAGAAGACAATAAACGTCTTTAAATAGCAAATTCATAAATTTTGTTCCTAATAAATTTTACGCAAAGGCTAATATTAATCGAAGGTAAGTTTTATTTTGAATCGCAATAAATTTTGTAACTTCGGGTATGATACGATACAATATTCATTATTGTTTTAGTCATCGACCTTGTTTTTGTGTAAATGAACACTAAACAAATTTTTTGCGTGTTTAATTGAATTAAGATTTTTGTAACATGTTTTCTCCAACTACTGGACGACGCCAGTAGCTAAAACTTGTACTTCTACTAGCGGTGCTGCTCGAAAATAAACAAGAAAATTTGCTTTTTTACTACGCGGCTATGGATTGTATTGTTTATTGAAAATAAAGTAAAAAATATAATAAGGTAATAAAAAGATTGTCGATTAAAAATGACAAAAAATTCGTCTATCAAAAATGTTATAAGACCTAAATAATATTTTAATCTAATCCAGATTGTACATTATAAAAAATATTTATAATAAAAAACTATAGTAGCAGTGAAATTACTACAATTACTGCTTCATATTATTACAGGTAATTATTTCAGAACGGTCGTATAATAATAGATAGCCACGGACACTGGTAGTGTCCGTACATTTCACGTACCTATCGCTCTCTTGCTACACCAACAGAGGATATAATGAGAAAATAGAAAGTAAAAGTCGTACGATACCGTGTAGTGCGTGACAAAGAAATATTGCAAATTCTCAAATATGTTGAATTTTACTTCCTTAAATATTTATTATTTATAACCGACGAATGTTAATTTGTATTTTTTAATTTAAAATATTTGTTTTTTTAGTTTAGCGTAAATGAATTCATAAAGGTAAATTTCTGTTTACTTTCCCGGCAATATCTGTATAGCTATTAGCAAAATATAGTGATAGGCCAAAATTTTTGTGAGTAGGGGTTTTTGTAAATTTCGAAGTTTCATGACTTCTCCTCTAAACGAAAAACTTCCAAAAAACCGGTGGAAAATTTCTAGGTTTTACGTACATATGAATATCGGCCTGTATTTTAATAAATATCTGTGGACTGCCTGAACATTAAAACTTAAATTTTGAATTGTATCAGACAAGGGGTGGAATATTTACGGCCATTTTAAGATTTCTGTTTTTTGTAAGAGCATTATAGGAACTTGAAATTCGATGCCGCGGCAGTAATATATAATTTTTTTACAGTAATAACATTTTAACTCGATCAGATTTAGGGGTAGGGTTATAATTAGTTTATCCGTTTTAGAGTTTTTGTTATATACGAGGTATGTTCGGAAAGTAAGCGTACGACATCTTATAAAAATCGAAAATATTTGAGGTAATATATGAGATATTATCCAAATATATTAATATTTTTCTGCGTATCTGTCATTCAAGTGTTCGGTCAGCCTGGATATCGACTTTTCGTATTCCTGTACCACGTTCCTGCCGCTGCCACCTTCAACCATTCACACGCGGCATTTTTTACCTTTCCATCAGTGGGAAAGCATTTTCCGCCCGTACCGTCGTTCAAGAGGGTGAAAAGTTTTACTGCGGCCAGAACGGTTCGCAAAATCCCGACCAAAACTGTCGAGAAGATCGACCGTTTTGTGCGCGGTGTAGGGTGAACGTTACCGCGCAGCAGACACATTCCCTTTGCCAGATACTCTTTTTTTTTGCTTTAAATTGTCCGACGAAGTTTCCGGAGAGTCTCGTAGTATTTTTCGGCATTTAAAGATAGATCTGAGGTCAAAAAATCGATAAGCAAAATGTATTTTCATCCCCAGAGAAATGTCGCCGTGATATTTTTTTTTGCAAATTGTTGCGTTTTGAATTTTTTTGCCGACGGGGAACAGGTATGCCGCCGCTGCATAGATTGTCTTTTTGATTCCGGTGTGTAGCGAGACCTTCAGGTTTCATAACCGGTCACAATAGAAACAAGCAATTCTTCACCTCATGACGGTCGAGAAACTTCTGAGCCGCGAGGAACTCAATTTATTTTTGGTTCTTCTGTTAACATTTTCGGTTCCCACCGAGTGCACAGTTTCGAACATTCAACGGTAAGTTACCGTTTCGTACAGCATAGTTCGACCGCCTTCTAAACACGTTTCATGAAGTTCGTCCAGTCCCACGGCAATCTTCGCGAATCGTTCGTTCGAAATTATCAACAAATCCGTCTGTCACGATCCTTCGTTCCTCTGTTCAACGAGATTGTTTGTTCTACCATCTTTAAACACCCTACACCATTTTGTCGCTTTATCACATCATCGCAAACAGAATGAATTTTGCGATGGATATTGACGGTCTTTTCGTCTTTGGCTATAGTCAGATCTCGGATGAGGGTTCTTACTTCTCGCTTGACCGGGTTGGGAATTTCCGGGTTCACGTCAAGAGGCGATTCTGATCTAGTGAAGCTACTGAACTTTCCTAAACTTGTTCTCTTCACTTTGGACCTCCCTTTCGCTCAGTAGTGCTAACTTTGAAACGAAAAATTTCCCTCGGGTCCACAGATATCTAACCTTACTTTCCGAACGTATCTCTCAAAATGGATTACTAGAAATTCACGGGACTTGGAAAAAGTATTTGTCCGCATAAATTCTAATGTATGTTAAATTTTATCTCCGATCCCGCTAGTGTGACTTTGTGTACGCTTGTACCCACAATAATTATCTTTTTATTTTTTATTTTTGTAGATTCTGCTTAATATTCAGAAACCGTTCGTTAATCACCGAATTAGAGCAAAATATTTTTGCGCATTAGATTTTAAATTTATTGAGTTTTAGGCCTCTACAGAGAAGAAAAGTGGGTAAGGCGGTACCCGATTCCATATTTTATTATTATTATTTTTTTTTTTTTAAATATAATTAAACAGTATTTATATTAAAGTGTTTCGCTCAGGGTCCACAATTATTCACAAAAAACAACTCGAGTAGTAGCTCAAGGTCATTCGTCACGACTTCCCCGAGTGTACAGTTGCATTCTTTTACACCACAACGACCAAAAAAAAAATAATATATATATATATATCAATTCAGTTCCGTTTTGTCCTCGTTGAGATATCAATATTTATATTTTTCGCAAAAAATATTTTAAATTGAAGGCCGCAACAAAAATTACATATAAAAATATAATTATAATTTTCCGTTTTAATTTAATCAAAATGTTTCCTTATGAAGGAATCGTAAAATAGGATATTGGTTTTTACATAGGGCAAACATTACCGCATTCTGAGTTCGATAAACATCATTACATCCTTTAGAAACGTTCCGTACAAATCGATTTCTAAAACCATTTTTAAAATCGTTTTCTAAATTTGAAATATAAAATTTATTTCCAAATCATTTTCATTTTTATCTATTATAATTTGTCTGATAGACGTTAAATTCATTAGCGTTTAAAAACCCTATGGCGTATTTAAAATAGAAATGTATCAAGGGAAATGTCAGGAAACATGTGCGACCCTTTGCCGGTTTTTTTTTACAAAGAATGAATAAAACCGGTTTGGAACTAGATTATTTTGTTTCTGAAATACATGGATGAAGGTTGCACTATCTAGGGACAATAATAAATATATTTATAAGGAAATAACGGTGAATACGTACTATATATTATTAATAATACGAATTGTTATAATCGTCTAGCTTAGAAATATCGATCCACTTCTCGTTCAGAGGTCTTATCGAGTTGTTAGGAATCCATGATGGGATTGAAATATGTTAATTTAACATTAAATAAACGGTACAATTTTAAGTAAATCTAGAATAAATACGATCGATAGTTATTGTTTTTGAGGCCTTTCTCAATTTTAAATTAAAATTAAACTAATAATTATAAAAATAAGCTTAGGTAATAATATATGTAGTTGACAATAATTTAGACGTGAGGCCAATTGTTTGTAGTTTTTTTTTTTGTTCACGATCTCGCTACATAAGTTTGAAGTTTGTGAGTGGAAGATGGAAATGGAATTATTGTGGCGTATAAAAAATGCCACCCCTAACCGGGATTCTAACTCAGGACCTCCAGATTTTATTTGGCATTATCAGTTAGTTGAATTTCTGAGAAAAGAAGTTTTTTCCTGAAGATTTTCATTAGAAAAAAAGGAAAAAGTAGATTCGGTATTGAATAGAATTACAATTTTTTTTTTTAACTAAAAATAATACGTTAATGTAGAAAATTGGAGAATATCTTTTGTTTCTCTTTCTCATTATCGCTTCTTATCGGTCTGAGGTTTCCGTAACCGTCAAAACACTGTTTTTCATCGAGATATTCAACTTGTTATTTAATTTATATATCTGTATAGTTACGCTGTATAAACTTACCGTATACATTTCTACCTAAGGGAGTCTACGCTAATCGGATCAAATATTGTTGGGTTTTTGCTGATTTTTCTTTTCATAACCTCTTTTCTACCTAATTACATAATATTAACGTCGAAAAGATCGGAAATGATGTACCTACAAATGTACGTAGTAGATTTATTTTTCGCTTGACATCTCCAAACTTGATGGACCGATTCGGCTGAAATTTAGCACAACGATTTCTTTTTATATGGTTCATTGATACCGTTTAAGTTTAGTAACGATCAATCAAGGTGGTAGAGAGGTACAGACGTTACGGGTCCTCTATCCTAACATGTTTTCCCTAACCCGCATAAAGGAGTGCGGGCAAAAAAGCGTTTTTTTTTGTTTTTGGAGCGAGCCATTGTTGTACTAATCGGATGATTTTATTTATTACATATTTATGTCACTTTGGTCGTGTGTTCGGGAGATTTCATTCAAGGGTGCGGGATAATAAGTGTACGTATTTTTATTGCGGGTTTTTCTTCAGTTGTCGTTTATTTAACAGATTTAGTTGAAATTTACGTACGATGACTTCTGAATATAAGTCGATAATGTAAGGGGTTGGGAAAATACGGTCGCCGTGAGTTTACTTAAAAAGTAGAATAATTTTTTTATGTAATTTCTTCCTTTCGTACTTACTTCTTTAAATGTTCCATTTAATTTTCTTTGTTAAGTTGCAGTCTGTCGCGGCGGGAAAAGTTCTCTTCTAAACTTTTTCTCAGTTTTTATTGATTTTTTTATTGTAACGAATGTTATATTAAAAAACAAATAATTATAAAGACTCGATGTCGAAACAAATTATAAACAAAATTATAAATGAATTGTATTTTTCAGTCGGTTTTTAAATTGCTGATTTTAAGACGGATAGGAAATTAAAGTACGAGCTAAAGTATGAATTAGGGGTATTTTTTTCTTTATTTTATTTTTTCTAAATTTTAGTTTATATTTTTTATGTCACCTTTATTTGTATCTATATATTAATTACATTTTAAAAGTTCTGTTTTTTGTTATTCGTTTATCTTTACTGGAAGACTTTAATTTATTAGCTGTTAGGCTAATTTTCGGTATTTTTAGGAACATACGTTAATCGCATTTTTAAAATTATTTATCGTGTTATTTTCTGTATATACTTATTTAAGTAAATTAAATTGTAATTACGCTTGTTTGTGTAAAAAAAGTCGTGATTTTTAAGTGTCGCGTTGTTTATTTTTACTACTCATTCTCCCGTAATAAATGTAATGTTACAAGGGGCGCGCTTGTGTGTGTCTGTTAAAGATGAAAGGTTGCAGTGACGAAGGATAATGTCGACTGCATCTGTGATCGTGACTGCGTCTGCACGAGAGTACTTATCTCATCGACATGGCGCGACTGAATGAAAATGCCAGCCCCTCCCCTCGTTCTTTCCCCGAGAGCATTGCACACCATACCGTGTCGTAAAAATATAAGTTAGGAAAATATATCTTACCGTTTTTATTCGTGTCTTTTCGAATGCGCCTACGTAATATGTGCTAAATCGACTGTAAAACGAGGTAAAACAGCAAAAAATCTCACGTTTTGTCACGTGTAACAAAATATAATTTGTAACTTAATTTATGAATACGGTCTTTAGATTCGTATATTTAAAAATTATATAAAATATATATATATTTACACACACACGTACATCAATATCTATTTTTATTTATTTTCCCCCTAAATTACTCTGTATATATAGTATTTTACGGAGAATTGTAACAAACTTTTAGGACGATTCTAATGATGAAAATAGAGAAGAAAATTCATATAAACATAACTTCGGAAATGCTTCGTTAACGAGTGTCGGCTGGCGAAAGAATTCGCCCCGATTTTTGTGCCTTCGGTAAAATTAAGCCGGACTATAATTCTTGGGATCCAAATTAAGGAGTAAATTTATCGGTTTCGTACGAAATCTGACCTGAAAGATTGTAAAAGGTCCCAGAACAGTATTTTTAGTAATTTTTTGAGAAGTCTGGGGTTAAAGGCAAAAGACGGGAGTAAAAAACAAAATATTTTATGTTTGACGTAAAATAACTCTGATAAACGGGTAAGAAACACGTAAAAGTCTTAAACAAAATTTGTAGAAAATTCAGTTCTGAGTAAAAAGGTAAGAAGAATTAAGTTCACAGAAACTACGTACTACAGATACAAACGTAAGAATTTTGAAGTTTATTAAAAAAAATACGCATCAAAATATGTCAAATTTTACGTCGGTATACGGATACCAGGATACGTTCAGTGTGGTGAATTAAATTTTCTTCTTTTCCGACCGGATGATTTTTTTGGGGTTCAGCTGAATATGAGGACAATTGATCGGGCTGATCGTTGCGATCCAATGATAAGTAAGTACCGAAATACCGAAGTAAACATATCTTTATTGACGTGTCGTATTATTTAATATTCTTTTTTTTTTTTTTAAATTTTGATCGTTTATTTTTCTAAAATATTTAATTCTTTTGTTTTGTAATATTGCAAATTTTGTATCATTTTATGACTAGTTATGAAAAAGTTAAAACGACGGGGTCATTATGATTGTTCATCGGACGGCCTAACACTGAACGGTGAGACGGCTGAATGCACCGCAGTGAAACGTAAAGTTACCGGTCTCGAAACAGATCTTACAAAAATCTGTTATTTTTGGCGTGTGCAACACTTATAGCGGGGTGGTTTTTCTAGCATTTCATTTTCGCGGTCTACGGAAAGTCCAGTTGATGTAAATGTCAGGTTTGGTACTGTCAGAAAAGGAAGATGATTAAACTCGAAAGTAGGTTAGTGATCGCAGTATTATAATCGGTGTGAATCGGACAGTTAATAATATCGGTTAGGTCTCACGATACTGTTCGTCTGTTGTACTCACGCGATAAGAAGGGTGCTTACCCTTTCAATATGTTTCTTTTTAATAAAACTATTTCTAATTATTAGATATTAAGGTAGAAGTTTTTTCCGATCTTTATTACACAGGACAAGGGTTGAGGGTAAATTAAAATATATATGTATATTTGTTTAAATAATTCTACGCATTATTCTCTCATTACCTACCTATCTGTATTACAACAGATTACCGCTTCATAGATTACAATTTAATCTAATTTTTACAACATTTTACTGATTTACCCCGATCATTTATGATGTTTTGCTCTGCGATCTTTTTTTTATAAGAAAATTTGTGCGAACATTTGGGCAGTAACATTCGACTTTATTAATGATGAAACGATTAAATTTTAAGATTAATTCAATTATCCGAAAAAGTTAAGCGACATCGTTACCAGAATTTTTAGCTTTATTTTATCCTGTACTAAGCGTCTTACATCGGGGTCAGCGAGAAAGTAATTTCGATTTTCACAAATACGTAGCTTTATGTTTGTTTTGAAGAACTTCTGTCGATCGTATGACTTTTTTCTTTCGGCATTTGATAGCTGTCACTGTTTGCGTACTTTAGGAGAAATTCGCGAGTAATTTCGTTTTCACCTGTTAGTTTACGGTCAACTTCTACATGGAGTGCAAAAAAACGAACATTTTCGACGTATAGTTTACTTTTTTATTACTGTAAAGGCAGGAAAGCTGCTGAGGGTCGCAAAGAGATAAGTGAAGTTTATGGAGTCGATCGCCTAACAGAACGCACGCGTCAATCGGTTAAAAAATTCCGTTCGGGGATTTTTTCGTTCAAAGATGTCAAAGACGTTCTGGTCTACCTACTGAAGTCGTCGATGAAGAGCAGATCAAAGGCGTAATTGAATCGGATCGCTATATTACTGTGAGAGAAATTGCAAAGACATTAAGTGTATCGCACGCGATCGAAAATCGCATCAGATGTCTTAGACTCGTTAAGAAGCTGGATATTTGGGTTCCGCATGAATAGATAGATAATCGCTTAACAAGAGTCAATATTTGTGATATGTATACCAAACGCGATGAACCCTGTTTTGAAACAAAAAAATTTTTTTTTTCATATTCGGTGATGAAAAACGGATAGCGTGCATTAACGTCGGTCAAAAAGATCACGGTCCAAGCGTAATGAACTGGCACAAGGCACATGGAAAGCTGAATCGCGTTAAATCGATTCGAATGGATTATAAAGGTGTCGTCTATTTTGCTTCCAAAGAACGAAACGATCGATTCAGTTGTTTATTATCAACTAATGAAACTGGAGGAAGCGATGAAAGAAAAACGACCAAAATTGTCAAATCGCAAAGGAACCTCAGAAGTAATACAAGGCCTCACACGTCTTTGATAACTCTGGAAAATTACTGAAGATAAGTCGGGAAGTGATGTCGCATTACCCGTATAGCTTTTCTTTTACAACACCGGATTTCAAAGTTTGCAAAATTCTTCGAGCGGTAAACGTTTCACTTACGACGATGACTTGAATCGCACTTAGTTCGGTTTTTTCTGCCGAGGATAAGAAGTTCTATAAGCGCGGAAAAATGAAGTCGCAGGAAAGATGGCAAAAGGTTATCTGACAAAATTGAAAATATGTAATCGATTAAAGTTCATTCTTTAAAGTTCATTCGACTCGACTCGATTAAAGTTCATTCTACTCGTATAAAAAATTAAGTTTTATTTCACGCTACAAAACCGAAGTTACTTTCTTGCCGATAACATTGTCACGTGTAAAAACAAATCGTAGGAAGATTATCTATCGTTAATTCTTTCATTAGAGTAATCAATTTTTTCTGCATAAAACGTTTAAGATAATCCACGGTAGTCGTGATCTGATTTCTTTTTATTGACGTGAAATAAAAAAAAGACGGATATCAAGTGATTTTCGGAATAATAAAATTTTAGTCTACCGTAATAAAAAAGAATAACCGACAGCGATATAAATATTACATTCCGACAAGTTTCATCACTCTGCCGAATAACAACTCGAGTAAAGATTTTAAAAACCTCCGTGACTTTTTTTTTAGCAAGAAACGCATTCCGGTATCTGATCGGCGTTTTGTAATAAATTTTGCATCGTTTTAATCGTCAGTGAAACACAAATTCGACAATAACAATTTGAAATCGAAATAAAAGATGGATACACGGGATAACTATTTTATGAATTAAAAAGAGGCTCTTAGAACGGCAGTTCTCGTGTCCTAGTTCAACGGTGCGTTTGTAATATATAGCTGCTATTTGTTATTTATTACTAACTTATTTATCGATATGATGTAGAGTAAATCGTATTTATAAATAAATGATAAAGAGTAAGTAGTATAAATTTTACTTTTCCGAAAATATCCTGATAAAAAGCGTTTATTCTTTTAAAAAGAAAATTCAGTTTTTCTTTTATGCATTTTACGCAGAAAATATTGATAGTTCTGTCGATGGAATTAAATTATTTGACGACGCAGTAGCTGTGCACCGTGACTCGCCAAGTTATTTGGCGTTTAGTATAATTTAATTATTTAGAATAATTTATTGCGTAGAAATAAATCGGGAAAAATGTTACATATTTTCTAATAAATTACAGTACTAAATTTCATAAAAGTTTCCTTATTCAAAATAACAATGTATCGTTGTATTTTTCAGATGAAGACTGTAAAAAATCTAATAGTAAAATTTATTAATATTTTTATAACATCGGTTCTGCGATTACAAATTTGATGTAATGGAATACTTGCTATCTTTTTTCGCTAATTAACGAAAAATTTAATCTTCATTAAATAAAGCGATAAATTTCAGAAGTATAATTTTATACGAAGCTATTTTTATTTCAATCGGGATAAAACCGATCTCAAATAAGTCGTATATCGCCCACATAAAGGAAAATCAGCTACTTTTACTTCCTCTACAGTATATCATACACCCACTCTTAAACAGACACAAATGTAGACTCGTCCTTTCTGACGCCGGACAGTTTTTTTTTTTTTTTACTCCGGTCCGGTAGTTAGTAGTTCTATAAATTCTGGTTGATCTATTTCGTGACGTAATTTGATGAACTAATAATCTAGACGAGGAAGGAATCGGATCGTAGAAGAGGTGAAGAGAGACGCAGAAGACGGTGATATCTTAACGAGAAAGATACGTGGTGACTCGAGGGGGCGTCTATTATTGATATTTTTTAGCTACATATAAAGATATACACCCCCGCCGCAATTACGGAATTAACTTAATGAAAAATCCATTGTTTCTTTGAATCACGATATTTTTATATTTCGTCGTAAATTTATTTGTTTTTGAAATCATTATTAAAACACATCTAATGCAATCGATAAACCGCTTAATAAAATTAAATTTTTAATTAGATCAAATTTTTAATAGATAATTTCAGGACGATTAATTTTTACAAGGAAACAAAAAAAAAATGTTCTTAGGGCATATTTTAAAGTAAAAACGAAGAAAAAAATTCATAAAAACTTGGATACTGAAACGTTTCTTTTTCGAATTACATCTTTCGAAAATTTTTGTGCTGTTTTAATTTCACGGCACATAGCTCTAGAGTTCTGATGCAAAAAGGAAAGTACGGTAATCGGTCAAAAAATGGGGTATCAGATTTTGCATTTCCCGACATTTCATGGCCGAGGCATCCTAAAAAATAAAAAAAAACAAAAACTGACAACACAGTTGTAGGACTTTCCCGTCACTTATTTAATTCAATGATTCTAAGTAAAGCGCGCACGCATACAGTATTTAATTCGGAAGGGCGACGGGAGGGGTGATATTAGCGGTGACGGTCGGCACTAACTAAACTAATCTAATCTCACAACTTACATAGAACAAATTTCGCTTTTACGGTCGGCAGACTGCTGCAGCCGCGAGGTTTAACGCACCAGGTACCGAATCGTCCGGACGATCGAGTTCGAGACCGGCCAGAACGAGTTACTTTTTTACACTTTAAATATTATTCAATTATTTAATTCTACCGCTCACCTGTGATGTCACAACATAACAGACAACTTACAACAGCGTTTTTTGGTGTGCGGGTGCGATTTTGCAAAAACTTTTTTCCAGATATTGTTATTTTTTAATTGTTTACAAACGCGCCTAAAAAAATCATGACCGTAAACAGAAAACCGTGGGATTTAGGCGAGATCCTGAGATACTGAGGGTGACCTTGCTTTATAGCCTCACCCTCACGACCTTTTAAGTTGAAAATTTAATGGCATCAGTGCCCCGTACGTAGAAGTAATTCGACCAACTTTGATCAAAATCGGTCCGGTATTTTTGGAGATGTTAGGTGATTTAGAGACCAACATAGAACTCTCACACACACACGCGCGCGCGCGCGCGCGCGCACGCACACGTATAAAATAAATTATTTAATTAAATGCATCAATTAGATATTTAATTAAAATAAACTTTAATTTTAATTAGATAGTTAATAAATAAGGGTTCAATTTAATTTCATTTTTAATTAAATTAAATAGGATTTTATTTAAAATAATTTAATGCATTAAAATAAATTTTAAAGTTTAACAAACCTAAGGAAGATATGTACATTAACATCGGAAAAATTTCCGTCCGGTTTTTTGAATTCGTTAGATGTGAAAACGTGAAGATCCGGTGAAAACCGTGTATGCTCAAATCGGACCGATTACAGTACTTTCCCTTCTAGAGCTGCCTAGACGGGAAAATAGTGTTCGTACGTGTGTTGCCGTGTTTGAAACTTAATAAATTTTGACTAGGTTAACAGATTTTGATGAAATTTTGCACACAGACTTGAGTATACGGGGCAGTTTGTCGGTAAAAGTTTTGGGTCAATATTTCCAGGGGTTGGGGTAGCAGATAGTTTCTTGGGTCAGTTTTTCTCGAAATTTTGCAAACACTACCCTCTCTACATAAACCTCAGTATATGCGTTTAGGCTTACACCGTTAAAACATTTTCCCCCTTTCGCATAAAATCTAATAATGTATATTTTTATTTATCGGATATTTTTTAATTGAATTTCTTATACCTCCTAAGCGCGGCAATAGTGCAAGAAGTCAAAAAAATAAATAAATAAATACTTTGGGGGCTATATTGGGGTGGGTGAGGCGATCAAAGTTTAAAAATATATATTTTTCGAATTTTTAAAACTTTTTTATGTATTTTTTTTTTTTTTATGTTCTTTTCCACTTTAATACCAGGAAATTATAACAACTTTGTTGTCAGCTTTTTTTGCTCCAAAAATAAAATGAAGTTATTCTGAAATTTTTGGAACTTAATTTAAGTTGTAAATTTGATGGATATTAAATTAAAAAAATGAAAAAATGTCACGCAACTGTATCTCCAGTAATTTTTGAGAAAATTAATTTAAACCGCAAAAAATATTTCAACCTAAAAATCAGTCGGTATCCCTGGAAACAGTATATTAATAGTTACTGCAAATACACTAAGATTATTATTTTTTGTTGCCTTAACATCCATAATCGATTTGGCAATTCACAGACGATTCCGTTTTGTTGAAGAACTCGGTTTTTACTTTCTTGTACGAAGTAAAGTATTGTGATGGCGAAAAATTTCGTTTTTCAGATTTTAACGGAAATATCCACTTTGACCATCCCTGAATCTATTTTGAGTAGTTTCGGCGTTACGTCTGTACGTACGTATGTATCTCCCATAACTAAAAAACCGTTAGGCGTAGAATGTTGAAATGTTGAATTTAGGATTGTCGTAACATCTAACTGTGCACCTCCCCTTTTGATTGCAATCGACTGGACCAAAACCGTCCAAAAAAGCCTAAAATCCAAAAAATTTGGATTTTGGACTTTTACTTAATTGCAGTAATAATCCCTCATCGAGAGCTTTTCAACGATTTATCATAAGCGGTACTTATTTTTCATCGGTTCCAGAATTATAGCCAAATAAAGTTTTAATTGATGAAATATTTGGATCTTAGGGGAAGGAACGTCGGTCGAATCAGACTTTACCTCCTTTTATTTTAACTTTTTTTTTATTTTTAATATATTGATTTATTAATAATTATTAACCTCTCATTGTAAAAAAAAATTACGATGAATAATATAATTCAATAATAAAAAAATGAAAAAATATCAGAATTTATTAATTAAATAAAATGTTATGTACTTTTCATTAAAAAAATGCGTATATGTAATTTAATAGATGAACAAGGAAGTCATGTGGTGTCCACATCAGATTTTTAGGTAGATTCTATAAAAAAGCTAACTTTTATAATCGATACCGTGATTCGACTTCCAGAAAATTTCGACATATCTTCGCGTTTCACATCCCTCAGACCCCCAAAACCACCGGCAGTTCAAAAGTTTATGTATATATTTCACTATCTTCTAGACACGATAACTACCGTCGTTTTGCAGCAATCACTTTCAAATTGATACATAAAATATAACGACCCAGAATATCGGTCGAGTCCCTTAACGGGCAAAATCAGACGATGGGGGTGGAAATGGAGGGCTTTACGAAAAAAATAACATATCGCTATAACTTTCCTATTAAGTAAAATATCGAATTCGTTTAAAGTTCCTACTATTCTTTGGATATGAGCCTAAAATTTATTAAAGTTTTTGGATATCACCAGCCATTGGCCCAGGAGAAAAAATAGGGTTTCGAAGACAAAAAATATCATACATTCCTTAATAGATACAGTATCGAATCGGTTGAAAGTGATTGTTAGTCCTCTAAGCATTACTTAAAACGTTGACCAACCCTTACGGCAAGGGATGACCAAAATGTTGCTGGAACTGTAAGAAGATGGGGCTTGTCGTATGATAAACATGTGAAAATTTTTTTCTCATGCAGTCATTGTCGTATCGAGTAATTAAGTTTTTCTTAACTTTAAGGTGGAAATCTTATATATCCCCTACTAAGCACCGGTGAAATTACCTCCGCGTGGCGAAAGGGATTTTTTCGTAACTATATATATATATATAATAAAATGAAAAAATATTAAATATATATATATTGTGTCTGGTTAACGCTATATCGTAAAATAATTTTCGAATATAAACGTTTTCTGTTTTTTCTGAATTATTAATCGGTTAATCGGTAGTGTTTCATTCGATTACTTTTGCTCGTTTTTCTAAAAATTGAAAAGTAATTTTTTATAGCGGTTCTCTATTCACATTTTTAAATGCTTATTGACTGTCATAATATTATTTTAGTAGATTTCAATTCTGTCGTTCCAAAATAAAATTTCACTAAGAAGAAACGTAAAAAAAATTCGAATTCTTCAAAACACACAAAATATTAATTAATGACCATTACGGTGTACAATTTATCTAATATACGAATTAATGTTTGGCGTAACATAACGCGTGAGAACTCAATTAACTTAGACCATATACTCCATGAGACCCGTTATAACAGGTAAAATTCCTATTCGTGCGGTCCCGGTTAGTTAAACAATGCCGATTACAGTATACAAACAAGTAATAGATTAGCTTGTACAGAATCTTAATCGCGTTAAGAAAATCCTAATTTTGCGTTAAGAAAAGAAAGAAAGAAAGAAAATAAGAAGGAAACAACTATACCATTCGTTCCGGGAGCGCCAAGAATTGAAGTGAATCAGTTTATTGAAAATGAAATTAAACAGTAGTATTGAATATTAGTCGACATGCGATACAAAAATTACTCAACTAATGTATGAAAACGTATAAAATGACAGTTATTAATTAATAAATTACTGTAATTTGTAGAGTGTAGGCCTATTATTTAACGATGATGTTTAGTACTATAAACGTCAACAAGAATAATAATACCCGTTACAAGTGCATATAAATACAACTCAAATGAAATATTTTGATACCTTTACTCTTATAAAGTGATCGTTCATTTCTCTACTCGCTCGATGGAGGGATAGTAATAATCAATTAAAACTAATCGTTGAAGTACAACTATTCGTATATACTCTTCACCCACCGGGTCGGTCTAGTGGTGAACGCGTCTTCGCAAACCAGCTGCTTTCGAAGTCGAGAGTTCCACGTTCAAACCCTAGTAAAGGCGGTTATTTTTATACGGATTTGGATACTACATCGTGGATACCGGTGTTCTTTGGCGGTCGGGTTTCAATTAATCACACATCTCACAAACGGTTGACCTAAACCGTACAAGACTACACTTCACTTACAATCACACATATCCTCATTCACCCTCTGACGTAATACCTGACGGTAATTCCCAGAGGCTAAACAGGAAAAAAGCATATACTATTGGTTTTTGTACTGCATATACTGTAGTAAGAAATATTTATAAATGCGCTAAATATTTTTAAAGAGATTATTGCCTGAAATTAAACAAAATGAAAATAAATTTGAAACGGGTAGCGTCTCAGCCTTTCACCAGGAGGCCTGGGTTCGAATCTCGGTAAGGCGTGGCATTTTTCATACGCTACAAATTTCCATTCGGTCAAAATGATTACCGCAGTCGATGCCCGCACATCTCATTAACGTTTTCTGTTACGAGAAAAGAGTTATATAATGCTCTGCACAGCGATCGTCTGCCTCGTGCTAGCAAGCATTTATTTTCATCATACGTGTAAAATATTTTTCAAAAAGTGAGACTCGCCTACATTTTCGAGGGTGGTTGTGAATTTATTTTTATTAATTTTAATCGGTAATAATTAAATTACTTCTCGAAATATATTGATTTTTTTTTAATTTTGTTAATTTTTTTCATAGGTTGTAATAAAACAATTAATTTGTTAAAGTTGTGTTTTTATGTTTTTGGCTTTTATTTGTTAGAATAATGAGATCTGTCCGGAATTTGGCCCGTTGATTTCAAGCACTGCAAAATTTTTTAGACAAAAAAGCGTACGGTCTTAAAAATTAAATCAAAATAATGAAATATTTCAGACAAAAAAATAGTTAAATTACCACACGGTTAATTTAGGTACAGTTTATTCGGTACAACTGTCAATAGTTTACGACTAGAAACGAGACTGAACGGTCGGAAGAAAATATCTTAGAATTAAGTGTTGTATCCGAAAATTTATGAAAACCGGCCGTTTCGATTTAAAAAATGCAAGTTAGTCGCCACGTTGAAAAGACGGGAGAGATTTCAAACGTGCCAGTGGAGTATTTTTAATGCGCTCAAAAAATCGAAGCGAAATTCCCTTACTTAAAGTTTTTTCCTAATGCCGGTAAACTTTTAATAAGGACAAATGTATACCTCGCAAAATCCACATTACTGTAAATTATTTGCGCTTGATTTTATTTTATTCATTTTTTTAATTTATCGAAGAATAATCACTAATTGAAAATGTTTTCGTTATAAAAATTTTATTCTGTAATCTATTAAAAGTAAATACTTGTATTTCTATTTTTCTTTCAGCTACCGAGGTAATTTATCGCTATGTAAGCACTTACAGGGTCATTGTTAACAAAATGTTCACTGTGTACACCTGATAACACATAATCTTTGTTAACGTTACTGATAAAAAATATTTTAACATCTGTTCTGCTGGTTCTTTATTGCAGTATTATTGTAAAAAGAAGCATTATTACTAGACAAATGTTCACATTAAATATAATATGATATAAATAATGAATATAATTTAATATTTTGTGTGTGTGTGTGTGTGTGTGTGTGTGTGTGTGTGTGTTTATATCGATCCTTAATAATTGTACGAATATCATAAACAAAAAAAAAAAAAAAACAGTTTGTGATAGGGTTGTAGACAAAATTCCGTAAAGCTGGAAAATCATTACACCTATATTTCACCATCGGTTGTCATTCTTCCTCCCAGAGGCTCGAAGAATACTAGTACCACGCGAAATATAACTTTTAATTCGTTGACGTAAATATATTTATTCCGGAAATCGACTCGTGACGTTGACGATAAAATACGATCGCTATTTTGCAAATTATTCGTATCGCCAGTATCTGTAGATTTAAAAAACAAAAGATCACAAACAATTATACAACAATCTGAGGCCTAAAATAGTTGTAATAAAATAAATTTACTCATTATTTATAAATGAAGTTGTTAATATATTTATTAATAAAAAAAAAATTAATTTTCTTAACGTTATGGTTTGTTTTTTTATTTTAATTATCCTATTTTCTTTATTATTAGCACTTTCGTAGAGAGATATCGTAATTAAAAAAAAGATTGAGAATAATTAATTCCCTTATTTTTACACGACTGCCCAAAAAGGAATGTAATGTATTTCGGGTGTATGTATGTATGTTCCACCGTAGCAGCTCAACTGCTGAACCGATTTAGATATATCATTCCGCGTTGGAAACCTTACGTTACCCGGAGTGTCATAGGCTATATAAATATATATGTATTATGTGGTAATGGAGAATTGCCGGTTGAAGCGCAAACTTTAATGAACTGAAATTAACTTTGAGACTGTATCACTGTGTAGCTGGGTTTGAACTGAACGATTCGAATCGATCGAACGAATAATATTATAAAAATAAAAAATAAAATAATATTAAATAAATTTAAAAAAATTCTGTTTAATAATAATGCGCTTCCCTCGGGGAACTGTATTTGATGATAGAACGATGAGGTGATTCGAGCACCTCGTGCGAGGCTGGATCAGTTATCACCATCGCATCGCGGGGCTCTGTTTTGGGAGGTCCAATGAAGTGCTCTAAATTCTCTACAAACGATCATACGATTTTCATAATTCAAACGGAGTATTTGTTAGTAGGTTGAAGGGTAACTTTTGCACGCGTCAGGTACACGCGTCTCGGTCTAACAGATCACGGTTATTCGGAAATGTTGTATCTTCGCAACCGATCTTTCTATTTTAAAAATTGAAACGGGGTATTTGCTAATGTAATATAAAATCACGATAGAACCAAACCAGAACAAAAAGAGCAATGTTTTTTCGGCAGTCGTGCTTTTAATATGTATCTCTTGTGTATTTCGGGACTTTGGAGAATCTTTGATGCCGATCTTGAATTCTGATATTTTTAAGGAAATTTTTAGCTCTGTTTTCTGTGTGATTTCTTTGAGGTGATTTATTAGTTCTGCTGCCGTTTTGAGATTATCCCAGAAAATCGCAAATCGTTCCCGAAGGCTAGACATTTAATTTAGATTTCGGATCCGATTTTAGTCGATGGCATTCAAATTTCTTTCACGCTCTTTTCCCATCCTCGTTACTTTCTGTATTGACATTTATGATAAAATCGCTGAGTTAGATAAACGCGACAGGGAGGTAGGTTTTTTCCGGGTCCCTAGCCACGTTGGAATTCTAGGTAACGAAAGAGCAGATTCTGCTGCCAAAGAAGCGTGTATTCAGCCTCCTTTCACCACCCGAGTTACTACCTTTGATCGCTGCGAGCAAGGTGGCAAAGCGACTGGACGACTACCGTCGATAATAAACTCCGACGGATTAATGATTCAGTGTTGCCGTCGGGCTCCTCTTGCAGGAATTCTCGTCGTGAGGAAGCGCTCCTTTGCCGGTTACGGTTGGGACATACGAGGGTCACACACGAATACCTAATGTCAGGGGAAGACCCGCCCCTGTGCAACGATGCAACTGCCGCACGACTGTGCACCACTTTCTCGTGGACTGCATATGTTACGCGGCGTTGCGTCGTCAGTTTAATATACCCAAAAAGATCCGTGATATCTTGTGCAATAATAGCGGGATTTTGGAACGGATGTTTCTCTTTTTGCGTAGTACTGGGTTACTGCAAAGGATTTAATATGCTCATATATGTTTTTCTGTAAGAAGAGTTTTTTTAATAATTTTAACCTTTATTTTCAATGTGATTTTTTGTTTCTACGTATTTAATTTTACTATCCGGGGAGGGGATTTTTGCACAACCCATCGGAGTTAGCTAAGTTTTTTATACTTTCTTTAATTTATTATTTTAACTTTTATATTTATCAACTTTGTCTGTGGTATTGGCTTTGAGTTTTATTTTTCCTTTTTGGCTTGTTTTAGTAAATTTTTATTATACGATTAATATTATTATGTTTACACCTTGTATAGTTTATTATTTCGGAGTTATTTTACCCTTTTACTAATAACAACCGGGCGATGATAACGCCCAGCCGTTTTTCGCCCACAAACAACAAAAAAAAAATTACTTTCTGTAGGAGACGATTAAAAGTCTGTGATAAATCATCCCCTTACCGCATTCCTTTTTTTTATTTCGATTTCTTTGATAGTTCTCCCGTGAATTGTAAGAGTCTATTTTGTTATTTTAATTGTTTTGGATCCGCACGTGAAATAATGGAGTTCTATCTATCGAGTCCTGAGTATGCCTTTTCAAAATGTACAAAATCGATTACGTAATTTCTATACCTTGTCGTTCTACCCCTTATAATTGTTTGAGGTTCTAGGTTTGTTCTGTACCTGAAATTTTCTTTTCGTAAACCCCTAGGTATACTCCGTGCTATTTGTTTACGGTCGGTTCGATTCTATTTTGAAGTGTTTTTGTGAGATTTTGCGTATCACAGTAAACAGTGAAATCCTTGTACAGCTATTTACGTAATTTTTACGCATTTTTTTAATCCCGTTAAATTATCGCATTAAAACAGTAAAATTATCTTTTCGGTAGTACGGAATAATAATCGATTAAAGGTATCGCATTGAAGACGATTTAATTATCTGTAATCCACGATTATTAGTATTACGTTGACTGCCGTTTGTAACAAATAGTAATATTTATTATTATTATTATTCGCTTTTAGTTTAATCGGGCGTTATTCTATTGAAATTTTAGAAAACTTTCACCGTTCTGAAACTAGACAAATGCGATTAAGATTCTGTATAAGCTAATCTATTACTTGTTTGTATACTGTAATCGGCATTGTTTAACTAACCGGGACCGCACGAATAGGAATTTTACCTGTTATAACGGGTCTCATGGAGTATATGGTCTAAGTTAATTGAGTTCTCACGCGTTATGTTACGCCAAACATTAATTCGTATATTAGATAAATTGTACTCCGTAATGGTGTTCGTTCACATCGACAAACCTATACGTACGCAAACCTACTTTTTTACTTTCACTGTATCTGTGATCGTTATTTACGCTAACATTCAGCATCGCACGGTATCCTTTATAGTCTATTCGACGTACCGATATGTTTAATATCGTATAAAGACGGACGTTTATTACAAGATTACTTTTGTCGTGATTTTAATAAAATATAAAAATAGGTTTGAAGAAATTCTCAAAGGAACACTAGATTGTCCGAACAATACTTTTCTGATAAGCCGGTTTTCATAAAAAAAAAAATATAAAATGATTCTTGGAAAGTGAAACTTGAACTTTTATTTGTAAATCTCATGGCATTTATGAATAATTAATCGAAACAGATAATTTTGTAACCTAAAAAACCGAAATTCATCAGAAAATAGCTTCAAGTATGTTACGCGGGTTATATATAAAATATAAAGTTTGTTACTCTTTGGGAAATATTTATTCGTTTAATTAACCAAAATATGTGTAAGCAGCCGTGAATTAATTGAGTTCTTGAAGACAAAACACAAGAAATTGGTTTTTTTATTTAACGCAGTGCTCGAAATTTTCTGCCTTTGTTCGTATGAGCGAGAAACCTGTTTTTGCATTCCCAAGATTTCTGAGATTCTTCTATTTTTAGTCTCCAAAGTGTTACAAATATTTAAGAAGTTCAAAATATTTTCTTACCAAATTCTTCTATTTTAGATGGATTTCGCCGTTTTAGCTGTGCTCCAGGTGTTTTATAAGAAGTATTTTTATCTTTAAATAATAATGTCGACGCATTAATTTCGAATCCTGTCGCCGTAGGGAAATTTCAAATGCGTCATAGGTTATTTCTATAAAAATAAAATAAAAGCCGCAACCCTTTCGCAGCTAATCGGAATTTCGATTTTTAATTTGCACGAAGTGGGGGTCAAAGTTCAGAGTATAACTTTGGATGGAGCCGCTTCAAATATGCGCCGTGAAAAATTTAGGATATTTATTTCATGACAAATCGTACTTTTGAATGGACGGAATACATCTCAACGTTTGTGTTATATTGAACATCCTCGCATGTAAAAAATTAAGCCGTAATGCTCTGTCAGATGTAAGGGTTATTGAATCTAAACAGGATGTTTGATTTTAAATGTATAGAAACGATGACTACAGCTAGCTAATGGATAATCCGACAAGCATGTATTCTATGGAAATCGTAAAATGAAATGTAGATGCGCAAAGCGTACCTGACGCATTGGAGTTTCTGAGTTCAAAAAGCATTTCCGGTTTGGCGGTCGTAGTGCTTAGGACTAATTTATCAGAGCGCTAGGCAAACTGTTTGATTATTTAAACGATAGAAAAGCTTTTACAGTAAAGCTCTTAGGATGAAAAATATGAATGCTAAAATGCTGTGGGTGCATTTGTCTGCACTTAAAATAGATAGCCCGCGCTTGCACGGGCGGGCGGCGGGATGAAGTGCGGGGACTCTCGAGCCCCTGAGCTAAACGACTGAGTCCCGGCGGGGTGTCCCCGATAGAGGCGAAGCACAAAGGACCGAGTCCCTGTTGCCGGGTGTTGGAGGCCGGGAACGGCATAGTCGAACTTAGCGTTTCCCTCATCTGGCGGCTAGAGGCGAAGGCACCTCCCGGAACCGTGTTCATGCTTAATCGGGGATCTGGTTCCGGAAGGCAGGGTTAAATAGTTAGGCTATAAGTTTTGAACCGCCCCCAAAAACCTCTTTGCGCCTCAGAAAAAAATATTTATTTAAAGAAAAATTTATTAGTGCTGTTGTACAAACCTAAAGTGTCGCCGAAGTTTTACAAAATTAATTTTATTCAGCAACGTGTATGAAGTAAAATTACGATATCTTTACTATATCGAGGATAATAAAAATTAAACGTTCATCTATGTGTAATAAAGGTGTATTGTATTCGATTATTCATCTGCATTATTTTTATTCCTATTTGACTGACCGACGGAACTATATTGAAACCGGTTGCGAAGTCATTTACATTTTCAAATGATAGTAAGAATTGCGTAGTAGATTAAATTTTTATTTACAGAAATAATTACTTCGATTATAAAGCTAGTGAATATATAATTTTTGGTTTACTGAATATTTAAAACATAAAATAGGCAAATTTACAGCATAATTAAATCTTCCATAAACGGAAGTTTACGGACAACACGCACAGTTCAGAAAAGTGACAAAAACAATGGGATTCTTACGAGGCCTTTACGCGTTACTGTCCGCCTTGACGTAAGAGACTAGGGGAAACTCCATACAACCCCGGAGAGCGTATACGTTTATCGGTTAGCGATCAATTTACCATGTATACGTCGATAATATGCACGCTGAACATACATGAATATAGTATATCGAGATAAAACTACGTCAAATTCACTGCGTTGTTTATAAAATGAATTGTTTTTACATTTTAGAAGTACGTTATTTATTTCAAACTTATAAATCATACGTGTGAGTAATTCATATGCGATTTGTAAATATTAATAAATCTGTGCTTAACATTTTTGGATAGTGTTATCGGTCGCCGAATACATTTTGCGGTTTTATTTCCGTACTCCAATGTAAATAAAAGTCCATGGAAAGTGTAATAAAATAAAATAAAAACATTGTCGCTAAACAAACAAATCAGAAGAGATAATTTCTAAATTTAAATTAGTAATATCGGTACTAAAACACTTTTTTTATTTCTGCCTAGTAATTTACTCAAGCAAGAGCTATTTTTATTATATGACCATACAATTAAATTAATTTGTATGTTAAGAGTTTCGTTTATTTTGCCAATATTTTTTTTTTTTGTGTACTGTATATACGTAGTACGCATTATGTTATGTACTTAGAAACTTTTTTACTTCCCTTTTAGGGCTATAGCAGAGCTATAGCCCTAAAAGGGAAGGTATTATAATCGGCCCAATTTGGACATATGCGGTTTTCACCGGATCTTGACGTTTTCACACCTAAGGAACCCAAAAAACCGAATGCAAATTTTCCGGATGTTAACGTCGGTACGTACGTTTATGTTCGATGTCGGCTTCTAAATCACCTTATATCTCCAGAATTACTGGACAGATTTAAACCAAACTCGGTCAGATTACTTCTATATACCGGGGCATTTGATGCCATTAAATATTCAACTGGGGGATGAGGCTGTAGAGCAAGCTCACCCTCAGTATCTCGAGATTTCGCTTAATTAAGGCCATATTTTTCTTAGGAACATTTTTTAACGATTAAAAAATAACAATATTTGCAAAAAAACCTTTGTATAATTGCACCCCCACTCCAAAAAATGCTGTTGTTGTGTCTGTTATGTTGTGATGTCGCAGGTGAGCGGTAGAATTAAATAAATTGATAATATTTAAAGCGTAAAAAAGTAAATCGGTATGGTTGGGTGTGGCGGTTGATTCGGTACCTGTTGCGGTAAACCTCGCGGCTACACCAGCTGCCGACCGTACAAATAAAATTTGTTCTATGTAAGTTGTGAAAAAACATTAGTTTAGTTAGTGCCGACCGTAGCCACTAGTAATGCCACACCCGAGCGTATTAAATGCGGTATGCGCGCGCGCTTTATTTTAGAATCGTTGATTTAAATAAACGAAAACAATATTATATTTAAGTAGAGCGATAAATATGTTAAATTATATTATAGGTAAGCCGTGCATCAGAAAGATCTGTGTCGTCTACTTTTTTAATATTACACTGAATGTACTGATTGTTGTGTATCCGAAGGGTAATGCGGTCGTTTTGTTTGCAATTCAGTTGAACGTGAATATTTTGACTACGTAATTCTCTGAAGTTGGGCCGCTCTTTCTTATAACTCATTGTAATCTCGTGTGCATAGTATGTAATGCTTGTAATATAAAAAAAGGATCTTAACGGCGGGTGTTATGTTTGCATGTAATATCCGTAAGTCCGATAGCGTTTTCCTTGAAAAGCGCATTATTATTATCGTTCATTATTAGTAGAATCGACTATCGGCATTAAAAAAAAATATCGTCATGAATTTCTGATCTGATCTCTTACCGTAAATTAGCGATGTGAAATTTTTCTACCGTTGATTTAAAAATGATGTTAAGAAACAGCATATATATTTATTATTACTGCCGATACGATTTTTTCTTTTTACTTAACTGTACAAATATAATTTTTTTAAATTTTTAATTTATCGTATTAGCTGAATTCCCGGATTATAAAGATGACTGTTCTTAATTTGTGTAATAATAATGTGTGTGTGCGCGCGCGAGCGCGGTAATGAATTATGTTACATTTTGTAGAATACTGTTAATATCGTTGATCCGAAGGGACATGCAGGCATTTTTATTAAGCACCAGAAAACTTGGCGATTGACTTTGCCGTGTCGTCAAAACGCGGGTTTTCACTAAGTTTTCCAATAAGAAAAATTTAGACGACTATAAAAAAATATTCACGCCGATATAAATTTGATATTTTAACAAATTATTCGCCTAATTCTAATTTTCGTTTCGGTCGCTATCATTTCGATTTTAAAACGCCTATGACGGTTTTTTTTGCAAAAGAAGCGCATTTCGGAATCTGACGAGCGTTCTGCGATAGATTTGGAATCGTCAGTACAACACACGTTCGAGCATAACGATTTGAAATCGAAATAAAATTATGGAGACGAGATGGATGTAGTTTGAAATTATTTTGTGAATTAAAAAGGCGCATGTGGAACGGCAGTTCTCTAGACGATGTACATTCAGTTTCAACTGAACCAGTACTATAACGTCTTAAATTTTTAAACAAGTTAACAATAACCGATTGCAACTAGAATTTACATTTTTATTAACGACAAAATAGCAAGGCAAAGTCACCACCCCCTTCAATTATGTGGCGGTTGTATAGTGTAAGTATGCATATGCATAGTATGCGTATGCATAAATTATGCGTGTAGACTATAATAGATTACGTAAAATAGGTAAATAAAATCATTCTGTTATTTTTTTATTTATTTTGATTTATTATAAGAATTTTGAATATCAAAGTTAAAAATTAGTTGCAAATAAGTTAAATAATGCGATGTAATGAACGGATGATGTATTAAAAAAATATTGCTGTAATTTTTTCTCTTAATTATTTTAAAACATAATTCTAAATCGCTTAATGACGTATATTAGGCGATCTATTTATTAAGATACATTAAATATGTTGTATAACGGACAATCATTTTTATACTCGTAATTTAAAGACGAAGTTAGTCGAATAGAATGGAAGTTAAATAAAACTCGCGTAATTCTCCGCAACAAGACCGACTTTTCCTTCCAACACTCTCATTATTTCGCAGCCAGAAACGTACTGATTTTCAGAGTACAACGCATTACATACGGTCGGTTAACCGGTAGACCCTTCACACAACCATCAAGTTTCAGCTCACTGACCCGCCACTGTGACACTGCATGCGCATATTAAAAATACGCCACTAAACAGTCAACATAACTATTTTTCTTTCATGACATATATATATGTAGTTACAGTAATTACTGTAATTGAGGTTTATTATTCTGTTACCGTTTATTATTTCACATATTTATTTTTTATTTTTTTTGTTATATTAAGAATAATGTTTATTAGGTACAAAAAGCATAATACGATTTTTTATCTATTTTCGTTTGTTTTGCTTCAATAAAGAAACCGATTTTTAGAAGTTCTTATTTATCTTTTCATTGGCGATATTTACATTAATTTTTCAGAATTAACTTCACTACAAATTTTTTTACTAAATTTTCCGCATATATTAGTCGTTTAACAAAGCTTAAATAATTGTAACAAACAAAAAAAACTTGTTTTTCGAATTTGTATTTTACGTCGGATATCTTAAAAATTACTGAGTTACAGTTCTGGGACCTGTTTTACCCTATTTTCCATCTGAAATTATATAACACACTACCAACTTTTCTAATTAATTTGGATCGCAACAATTAAAGTAGGGCTTCATTTTTTTAGACGAGATGAAATCCGGGCTAAATTTTTCGCTAGCCGTAACTAGGAAACAAAGCGTTTTCAGACCTATGTTTATATGAATATGTTTTATACGTTTTTCATTTTTCACCAGTAGAACACATTCTGAAAGTTTCTCCGTTTTTTCGTGGAATACTCACTGAATATATATATATATGATTTTAAGTGAAAAGTACTTTCGTACTCCTCCTATTTGAAAACATAAAGAACTCATTTTCATCCCTCAATCACATCATGCGACCGAAAGTAATGCCGTATTTTTCTTCGAAAAGTCGGTAAAATAGTAAGTCAGATAATTGACAAGAATTGAACTTAACTCGTTGAATATTATAACTGATGGACCGTTTTAAGAATTCATAATATTACTGAATCGATAATGTTTCTTCATGTACACATGAAGAAACATTATCGAATTCAGTAATATTTTGTTTTTTTCTCCTTTCTTTCTTTTTCCTGTTTAGCCTCCGGTAACTACCGCTTAGATAATTCTTCAGAGGATGATATGTACGAGTGTAAATCTAGTGTAAGTGTAGTCTTGTACAGTCTCAGTTCGACCGTTCCTGAGATGTGTGGTTAATTGAAACTCAACCACCAAAGAACACCGGTATCCACGATCTAGTATTCAAATATCCGTGTAAAAATAACTGGCTTTACTACGACTTGAAAGCTGGAACTCTCGCCTTCCAAATCAGCTGATTTGGGAAGACGCATTCACCACTAGACCAACCCGGTGGGTTACGTGATAATATATTATCTTTTATTAAGTCTACGATTGGATATTAGAACAATTGTACCCTTTATGGGACATTTGACTAGATCCGTGCTATTTTACATTCCTTTTTGTTCTATTTTTTTTTTTTGTCACTTTAATTATTATTTAGATTTTATAGATCCTACGCGTTGAATTATTTTTACAAGATTCTTCCGTAAGCTTTTCTCTTATTCAGTCTATGTGAAAATGTTTTTATTTCATACTTCATCGATTCATCCAAACGCGTCTCATATTTATAAAAATTTCAGTTTTAATTCTATACAATTATATAAAGAAGAAAAGGATTTTGTTTGTTCGGGATAAATCAAAAAATTACTCGATCAATCGCAACCAAATTTTTATCTATCTTTCTTCGGATAAGTTTTTAGACATGTTTTATCTCGAAGAACCAACCGATTGATCGCTTTCAAATTTTCAGGATATATTCTTATTATACCGTGGAAGGTTATAAGCCACAGACCGAGGCCCTAGCTCCCTTGAAGGTTATATTCATTATTTCCTCACCAAGGACGGTGAAATTGTAAATTAAGGAAATATAAAGATTAATCCTTTTACTTCATTTTATTTCTGCCTTCATGGCAAAGAATTCGTTATGAATTTTTCGTCGTCAAAGGTGTGTGTAAGTTACCGTAGCTACTATTATTCCGTCTTTTGTAATTTAGTTTTTTCAGGTTTCAGTAAAATCTGAATACTTTAATTTTTATTTATCGGTTTTACTCTCGTAATCATGAGGATAACGAACAGTACGGGGGTCCAGAAGGCGGAGCCCTCTGGGTAGATGGGAATGGCGACCTAAGCGAGCTCTGCGGGTATCCAGGGCGCCGTCCCCTTGAAACACAGGATTGTGCCTTTTGTATCCGATGTGAATTCGGTTGAAGAATCTCAGGTTAGAGAGTTTGTTTTCCCATTACTTGACGATCCTGTCAAGAACGCAGTTGAAAAGTAGCGACTGTGTATATACTCCATATATATATAATTTTAATCGCCGCAGGCGATTTTCTTCCAAACTACGCACAACGCAAAAAATGACCTAAACAAAAGTTACTCGGTTTGGAAGGAGACACCTATTGTGACCTTGAAGTTGCCCTTGACCGTTATTTCAAGGTTAACACGATTTTTTCAAATGGAATTTATATTATTTTTGACCCTACCGATGAAAAGAGCAGAAAACTTTACATTGGCATATATAGTCACACATACGATCTTGGATCTTTTTTGAATGTCATATGACTAACCATCGAGATAGTGTTATACGAGTGTAAAGTCATTTTTAGGCTCTTTCCCGTAATTTTTGGGATAAATAGCTTGGAATATAGTATGACCTTCAAAAACGTGTAACTCGTATAAAACTATCTCCGTATAACACTATTTCTGGTGGTTAGCCGTATTATATTCCTGGATACCGGTGTTCTTTGGTGGTTGGGTTTCAATTAACCACACATCTCAGAAACGGTCAAACGGAGAATGTACAAGACTACACTTCATTTACACTCATACATATCATCCTCATTTATCCTCTGAAGAATTATCTAAACGGTAGTTACCGGAGGCTAAACAGGAAAAAGAAAGAAGGGAAAGGTCATATGTGTGACCACATATTCCAATGTAAAATTTTCTGCTCTTTTCAATGGTGGGGTCAAAAATAGTCATTACATTTGAAAAAAATCATGTAAACCTTGAAATAAGGTCAAGTTCACGGTCAACGGTAACGAGGTTACCGTGAGGCGTACCGCCCACCGATCCGAGTAACTTTCGTTTAGGTAATTTTTTTATATTGTGCGTATCTTAAATGAAACACTCTGTGTATATATTTTTTTCTCATACGAACGAAAAAATGTATATATATCCTGTTTTTGTGTTTTCAGTATTTTTTACTCCCTGGATCAAAAATCTAAAAATGTAGAAAAATTATTTTTGGTACGATTATACCAGGATTTTTCTTTATTATACTATTTTGTACATTATAAATGTTGGAAAGATAAAAATAGCTTCCACTATTACTTCTGGTGAACCCCTAACCTCAAAGGACGGACAGAAGAGGCCAGGTAGTTACGAAACTTGGAGGAAAAGCCAAACAGTCTTTGTATGTTGTGTGTGCGTAATTTATATCATATAAGAAACTAGAGAAGTTTTTTTTTTTTTTTACATTCCTTGTTTCCTTCTACTACTAAAGACTGGCGTGCAAGTATTTTAAAAACTTCTTTTATGACAGCATCTCCAGGGATCAACATCAGCATCACTTATATCTTTATAACCTCCGTACATCTTTCAAAAGATGACCACTAAATTCCGTTTTCGGTTGAATAATTGATGGTCTTGCGTTGATTTGCCGGGAACTCTTACGTTGACAACGCAATGAGGAAACCTACCGTGCAGAAATTCCATAGCATAATATCGATTGCTTCCCTTTTAAGGCCAGAGCAGGAATATTAAATCAATGTTGGAGCTTAGCCAGTCAATTCTGACCGTGGTAATAATAATAATTAATAATTCGTTAAATAATATTTGCGAAACACCACAAAATGAGTACTTCCGTCTGTAGAATTTATAAAATAAAAATAAATATTTGTTTACTAAAAATGATCGTTTTTAGTAATCTTCGTAGAATGTGAATGGCTAAAATAGACGTCATAATTTTTGGTCAGCATTTTTATATTGTTTACAAGAAATAAAAACACGTGTAGAAATGCTTGGGTTTCGTAAGTATTATTTATTACATTACTCTTCTTTGTTATACTTTTTTTAATTTAATTTTTATAAACTTATTTCATAATTTAGTAGTATAATAATCGTTTAATAATTGAAATGGTCATATAGATCTAAGTAAATGTTTTGAACGTTTTTCTAATTTTCCATTTTACACTTTATTGTCCTCGGTTAAAATTGATTGTAACTTAACACGTGAATAAATTTGAGGTAATTTTTATTAAATTATTGTTTATTTCGAAGTAGCTTACTACCACACTATACGATTATTTTTCTTCGCTTTTTTTCGGTATTTATTTAATTCCTCGTAGTGCACTCGCTTTTCTTCTTTTCCATTTTGTCTGGCGTCTTCTTTCTTCCTTCATTCGCATGAAGCTTTGCGTTAAAAATTATTAATTTTTCGTAAACTGCATTCTTTCCAAACAGTCCTCTCATTTATCCTTAAGTTTTTTAGTTTATCTTTCATCGGCTTTGTATATCCTGTTTGACTTTTTTCCAAAGTTTTTCAAAATTTTATTTTTATTTTTGGAGACATTCGGATTATATATCCTAGGAATTTTTATCTTCTTTTTTAATTGCAATCTCCGAAAGTTCATCGCATTTTATTTCTTTATTTGTTTTTAGTCTTTACCTTTCATCTGTTTTTCTAGGACCGTAGATTCTCTTCAGGATTTTCCTTTTGATTTTGAAATTTTCTTGGCTAATCTATTTGCAATTTTCAATTTCGTATAAGATCACCGTTGTACTACAGCGTTTTAACGCTTCGGTTTTGCGTTTATAGAAAGATTCATTTTGTTTGTATGATATTCTTTGTATAGAAAATTTATTTTTTCTGATTTCGATCTCCGGATCTCCAAAGCTGATTTGTCTGTCCTCTTCTACCGATTACTTCTTGTAAATATTTAAATAGAATGTGACATTTATTTTTTAATACACGGTTTCTACGGATCTTTTTGGGATAATTTTTGAGGTTTGCCATGTTTTTTTGTTTTTCAGAAGAAAATTTTTTTCTTCTGTTCTGTAAATTGCGAAGAATTTCGTTAATTTGGAAAACTGCCTCTTCTGATGTTGCCAGAAGCGCATCATCTATAAAAGCTAGGCGGCTGATTCTTAGATTTTGATATTGATTTTATCGCTTTTTATTAAAATCTATTTTAATAAACTACACTTTAATTGTTTAAATTATTTTTATTCTGTGAAGAAAAAATAAAAATCATAATAAGATAATTTTCAGGCGTGTCAGCGAGGGTTAAATTTTAAGCCGTAAATAAATTTCAAGTAATATCAGCAACGTATTTTTAAAATTGTTAATTTCTTACAGTCCATAATTCACTGCCACAAATCGTTAAGCCTCGTACAGACTAACGATAACCCGCAACAAGTGTCTTGTCGATGTTTTCCGGCAACATTTTTATTTTCTGGATGCAAGAAGATAATCACTCGCGTCGCACGTGGCTCAAGATCAAACGATTTTCCTGATATTCATGTGTCCTACCTCGAGTGAGACTTTTATGATATTTTTAAAAATTACATGAAAATTGTGTGCGAGCCTTCTGAAGCTACATATCGAAGAGCGACTGCCAAATTTGTTGATGGTAGAATTCCCTAGCGCAAACCGTAATATGTTTTTACAAATTTTTAAGCGACTAGTTATTCAAACTTCGACTTCCCGTTCTCAGTAAATTAGAAAATGAACTTCCATTATTAAGCGTTAATTGTTTTATTAAATTAACTCATAAACGTTACTACTTACTCAAAACGTTTTTTTCGCTGACGCCTTTTCCTTTTGAGCCCGAATTTATAACAATATAAGCAGCAAAGGCTGCACCAGTTATGACCAGCTGGAAATCTTGCTGCCGGTGTAATTGTTAAAGATCGGTGTTGTGTCTGGATATAAGTCGCTGTATAACTGCGGAATAAATATTGCTGATGGTTACCGTCTGTATCGAGCTTAAGACTCCTTATAAATATTTTCAAGATTTTCTTTACGATTCCTAAATCTGTTTTACAAACTAACACGCTGTATAAAAGCTTTGGTTTCTTGTGACATAGATTTAAATATTTTTTTTTTTTTAAATTGTCTCATCCGTCCTCAGTAATTTTGTTAACGAACAAAATGTGTAACTTTCGGTATGTTGTATTCTCCTACGTTCGTATTTAATTTCTCATTATCCTGATTTCTGATACATTTCATTTACCTTTGTTTACTGTTATTTATTTTCAGACCTGAAGTTCTCTCTTAGTAATCGATCCGTGCCATTCCATATTTCACCGAAGTTACTTTTGTTTTCTCCCGAAAAGCAAAATGTTATCGGCAGATTTTAACATATTTATTTCTTTTCTGGAATAGCCTTTTACGTAGCCGTAATTTTTCTATAACCTGCTTTGTCTTCTACTATACATTCTACCCACCTGTAAACTATTCTAGTGAAGATCTTCTACACACCGAGATATTTGACTTTCAGTGCGTCAGTTCTCAAACATATTTTCTCTACTTTATTACACGTCTTCTTCGAACGATCTTTGTCACCTTAAACTTTAAATATTAATTTAACTTTATATTAATTTCTTATATATATATATATATATATATATATATATATATATATATACACACACACGTATATACACAATTTTATTTCTTCTATATTACTTATGTTCTTGAGTAATGTTGAGTAAATAATAATAATTACTGTTTACGGTTAATTATAACCACATATCGCGGTGCATTTAGTTACAAATTTAAGATACATTCAAGTCGGTCAGGTCAGTGACAGGAAACCCACCGAGTTGGTCTAGTGGTGAACTCGTCTTCAAAAATCAGTTTATTTCGAAGCAGAGAGTTCCAACTTTCAAATCCTAATAAAGGCAGTTTGAATACTTTGTACGGATTTGAATACCAGATCGTGGATACCGGTGTTCTTTGGCGGTTGAGTTTTTCAATTAACCACACATCTCAGAAACGGTCGACCTGAGACTGCACAAGATTACAATTCACTTCCACTCATACATCATCCTCATACATCCACTGAAGTAATACCTGACAGTGATTCCCGAAGACTAAATAGGAAAAAAAGGTCAGTGACAAGAAAAAAAAAAATTGTTTTTTATTTTTATTACTTTATACTAACACTTATGTTAAAATAAAAAAAATCCCTTTCGGCACGCCGGAGCGCGGAGGTAGATTTCACCGTGCTAAGTAGGGGATAATAAAGATTTCTACCTTAAAGTTAAGAAAAACTTAAAATTTTCTCAATACGCCAATGGTCGCATGTGAAAAAACGTTTCCCATATTTAGCATACGACAAGCCCCATCTTACAATTCCAGCAATATTTTGGTCATCCCTTGCCGTAAGGGTTGGTCATATCAAAAATTGCTTCAGGCAAATGTTTTAAGTAATGCTTAGAGGACTAACCTTAAAAAGAGTTTCAACCTTTTCTATACTGTGCCTATTAAGGGAGGTATGATTCTTTTTTGTCTTCGAAACCCCGTTTCTTCAACAAGCTGTGCCAACGGTTGGAGATATCAATAAAATTTACTTAGATAAGTTTTAGGCCCTTAACCAAAGAATAGTAGGAATTTTAAACGAGTTCGACGTTTTACTTAATAAGAAAGTTATAGCGATATTTTCCTTTTTCGAAAAAGCCATCCATTTCCACCCCCACTGTCCGATTTTGGCCGTTAACAAAATCGATCGAGATTTTTGGACGGTACAATTTGAAAGTGATTGGTGCAAAATTACGGCAGTTATCATGTCCACAAGAAAGTGAAATATATACATATATAAACTTTTGAGCTGACGGTGTTTTTGGGGTTTGCGGGATGTAAAACGCGAAGATATGTCGAAATTTTGCGGAACTCTAATCATGGTACCCGTTACAATAGGTAGCTTTTTTTATGAAATGTACCTAAAAAAGGAATAATTAAGTTAAAATAAAAAATTATTTATAAAAATCTTTTAATGTAGTATTAATTTTGAGGTTTCTGGTTGTTTATATGTAATTTATTTAAGTACTTAAACCTCAGTGATATATCTATTGCTATATAATATAGACGAGCAGTAACTTTTTTTTTGTATTGTTTAAGAGAAGTATACAAAAAAACCAGGCTATATTAATAACCTTCCTACCTTAGCATAACAGTGCAATTTTTATGGAAACCAGTGCGTGAACAAAACACCTTTAATGTATGTCGGGTGATTTTTTTGTAGTAGTAGGTCTGTATTTAATGTAGCTAATACATGTGCACTTCTTAATTAATTTTACGGTTCATCTTTAAAAAAAAAATAGAACAGCACTTAGAAGTTACATTATAATTGAATCAAATCGATTAAATTAAAAAAAAACAGTAAACCGGTTTATTTTTAACCGATCGTTCCGTTATTTAATAGAATATTAAATAACTCTTTAATGATTAACTCTTTAATTTAGCTGTTTTATCGATTTGTAGTTTTTATCACGCGTTTTCAGCTCGTTTTAAAGATTATTACAATTATTACTCTACTGTTATTTTCTTTATTGTTAAACGTATACCGTATGGGATTTTTAAAAAATATTCAGACATTTAAATAAAATTTAATCTATAATTTAAAAAAAAATAAACTGTTTCTTAACAATTTTGTAAATGGATTACTGCGTTATAATTTCTAGTTAATTATTTTTTCGACAAAGAGTTAAAAATAATGTTTTTAAATCGTGTTTAAAAATAATTTACCGGGAAAGTTATACAACTCTGGTTACACAAGACTTCGTTCTCATCCGACTACGATTTAAGAGGAAACGTTTTAAAACATTAAAGTACTGATAGTAGGCCAATGAAAAGCTACATAAAAAAAACTTATTCAGCTCCTTGAGTAAAATTTGAAAGTACGGAACTTTCAGTGATAATAGCTCCTATCCCCTTAACCGATCTAACCAAAAATTAATGGCATCATCGACCCCTTATTTACAAGTCATCGTAAAAAACTTCATAAAAATCGGTTAATCCGGTGTAAATATGTTAAACAAAACGATAACTTGCAAAAAACAAAAATATTATAGTTATTGTAAATCGCACAAATACAAAACTGAAGTGACATTCAACAAGATGATGCTCCACCACACCTTGAAAAGTGAGTGTGACCTTTGAAAAGTTGAAACAGGCCTACGGGAAACATTGCTTATCAAGAGCACAAATTTTCCGCCGGCACAAATCATTTCTGGAAGGCCGAGAACACGTTGAAGATCAACCTCGCTCAGGGAGACCTTCAACTTCAAAATCTGACGAACACGTTGAGCGTGTGAGGGTTCTTGTGAGATCAGACCGTCGTTTAACAATAAGGATGACGAGTGAACGGTTAAATTTAAACGCTTTCACCGTACATCAAATTTTGACAGACGATTTGGACATGCGAAAGGTTTGTGCGAAATTGATGCCGAAAAACCTCCCGACGGAACAGAAGGACAATCGAAGAAACGTGTGCGTTGATCTTCTTGAGAGGATTGACAACGACCAAGAATTCTTCAATCGTGTGATCGCAGGTGATGAATCCTGGATATTTGAGTACGATCCTGAAACAAAGCGGTAAAGCGAAGAGTGGCCCACTCAGTCATCTGCTCGACCGAAAAAATCTCGAATGAGCAAATCAAAGATCAAAACCATACCGTTTTGCTTTTTTGACAGAAGCGGTATCGTGCATAAAGAATTTGTTCCTCCAGGACAAACTTTCAACCAAGTGTTTTACAAAGGTGTCCATGAAAGGCTCAGGAAAAGAGAGATTCGCTTGAAACCGGATATTGCAGACAAGTGGATGCTTCATCATGACAATGCCCTGTGTCACACGGCTATTTCCATCAGGGAATTTTTGACCTCAAAACGCATTCCTACAGTTCCTCAACCCCCCCCCTATTCACCTGATTTGAGTCCTTGTGACTTTTCCTTTTCCCGAAATTGAAAGGTGTCTTAAAAGAACATCATTTTGGAACTCTAGAGAACATTCAGAAGACTTTGACCGACCAGTTAAAAGCCCTACTAGTTGAAGCCTACCAGGAGTGGGAACAACGACTCTGCCGAATTTAAAACAACGTATTCTATCTGTCGATTATATTTTCCTGTTTTTTTTCCATACATATTTATTAGTTTTAAATCGCTATCGCAGTCATGATGACCATGTCGTGTTGAAAAGTCATGGTCGGCATTCTTCTTTAACGTAACCGAGTAACAGTTTCGTAAGACATCCGTTCCGTCGTATTTTTCTCAGTTCTGTTCTGCTAAATATTAACAATATTAAGATATTTTAATAATAGCACTATTATATTTTTGTTTTCCCGCACGTTGTAATATGAGATTCCCAATAAAAGAGAGTATCGTAACCGGTAAGAGTTTTAAATATCCGTTGTTTTTTTTTTCATTGTTCGACGTTATGAGTTTCCCAAGTTACAAAGTACGAAAAAAAATGTAACGGATATATTTGTGTGGGCGCGCGTGTCTAATTTCTTAGCAGGAATGAAAGTATAATTATGAAATGGATTGACGATTCGCGTAAATTTAGTATAGATCTTAGTAATATTTTATGAAAATCGGACCATAAGATGGGCGTAGTTCATATTTAATCCAGGGGTAGGATAATAAATAATTACAACCGGAAAAGTTTCACAACGAATGTGAAAATATTTTTTTTTTTTTTAAATTTATTATAGAGGTGCGGTTTCTGTTAGTTATAACATGTTTTTTTAGATTTTATCAGAAACTTAGGGTAAATAAAATCCTGCCCTAAAAGCTTTTACTTGTATTTCGATTTGTTCGGTAGAAATTTTTTTCTATTTTTTTTTCTAAGCGATTAGATTTGTTTGCTTTAAAAAAAAATCCGTTTTTAATTTTAAGTAATCTTTTTTCTTTTTGCTTTTCTTATGAAATAAGTAGAAGAATGTAAGGGTAGTAATTATCTTTCAAACATGTTACCGGCGGCTTTTTAAAATAAAAATAAACAAACCGGCAAAAAATTCTTACATATTAAGTAAAACGGCTTTAATTATTTAAGCGTACGAGTAAAGAATTATGGAAAATGCCGATCTCTGCGGTGTAGCGGTAGCGCTTCGGCCTTTCATCCGGGGATCACGGATTCGATTCCCGAATAGGTATGGCGTTTTTCATACGGTACAAAATTCCATTTCCATATCCCACGCGCAAGTATCGAGCTTATATAGCGATATCATCAATGAAAAAAAATTCAGGTGTTATACTGAAGTAAAAAAAACTAAGAAAATTTTATCTTCCCTATAAAATGGTAAGAAGAATGCTGAAAACACGAAAATTGCCGTAACTCGAGACCTAATTGATCTACGGGACGGACGATGGTCTAAAACGCTCGGAGAATCAAGTCCACCTAATGAGAGGCCTCACCCAAAATTTTTCTTCTGCTCTGTGACGAGATACGAGCGAACATCGGTTGTTCCTATATTATAACACGGTAAGAAAAATGCTGAAATGCTGGCCGCAAAGCGGCCTGAGGGCGCCGCCCCTTAGTATATTTGTAAGTAGCGGTAATTTACGAATTTTTTAAATTATGATTTTTTGAATGTTATTATTATTACGTGTGGTCTTTATTAAAACAGTGATTTTTAATCGGTTAAATGCCGTGTATAAGTTTTTTATTTCTAATTATTTAAGATTAATCCCCCTGATTTTTACGGTTTCAGTACTACTCCTGTCCCCCGTAGAAGAAAACACCCGCCTTGTGAAGATCCCGGTCGCCGCACCATCCCCTCCGTTCCTAGCCCTGATCGGCTTTACCGGGGAAGTTCTTTTAGGCCCTCCAAACCCGATAACACAACACGGTCGTCGGTTTGGCCTCTGTCAGGATGGCACCGATGCAAATACCTCTGCAGACGTTTCCATCAGCGTATTTACATAACCTACTATCGCCTTCGTATGGCCTCTTCCGATCAGGACCACCAACCGTAACTTACAACCCTCAACTATCAAATTAACCGATTTGCGGAAGCGCTATCCCCCTCCCGCTTTCTTCTAACACCGAAGGTTTCACAACGCCTAGGATTTTAATATTTTTGAAAAAAAAGCCTTTCAATACGTCAAGGAATACAAAAAACCTGTTTCATCCGGTAAAAAATTGAAGCCGGTAAAGTAGACGGCTTTGTTATGTAAAACGATACGAAACTAAGTACGGAAGATCATCCGATGTTTATTATGTAATCTTGAATGAAATTCTTAAGTTTTAATTTACGAAAGATTTTTTAAGTGTTATATCAAGATTTACGAGAATTAAAATTTATTCAAAATATTTATAACAAAATGGTATTTAAAATAAAAATTCTTACCGAGTAATTGCTACATTAACTCTGGCGGCAGAGCATAAAACACTAAATTTCAAATAACTGATGGCATAGGTTCTATTGTTATCGACTGCTGCACGTAACCTTTCAAGCCTGACAATTATTTTGTTATCGTACAATGCTCGCAGAGGCGCCAAATATTTAATATGATTCTTTTTTTATTTATTAAAACCGGCGTAATTTATTTTCTAATTTCTAAAAATAACATTTTTGACTAAAAAATTATTTTTTGAAAAAAAAAAAAGCTAACTGCAGCACCGTCGATCAAAAATCGTTTAACCGGACCATTGATAGAAAATAATTTTGTATTTACAAAATATTTTTTATATGTAGTTAATAATCGAATCGATTTTTAATTTTTTGCGATCTTACTAAGCGTTCGATTTAGTTCAACGCATTTTTTAGCAGCTGTGATATTTGTATTAGAGGATCTGCTGAAGTCCTTACTGATCGTAAGCAGGTAAATCTTTAATTTTTTAATAAGAATCTATATGTAAAATGTAATCCTTATTTGTACGATGTAGAACGCGGAGTGCCATGACGAAGAACCCTCAGAGGCCTTCGCTTCTCTTATCGATTATTAACGCCCTACTTTAAAATCTTGAACGGTTCGTCGTTATTATCTTTGCAGATGACACAACTATATCTGAAAATAATTATTTGAAAGAAATTGAAAACTTTACGTTAGATTCTACCAAACCGGTTAAAAAATTATACGCTCTTCGATCGTAACCATCAAACCTTTAATAGGGATAAAACCGATCCGTTGTGCTTCTTAAGCGTACGTAACGTTGTCGATCGCGCGGATAGAATTTCCGTGAACGTATTTCTGTCGCCCGTAAAGTGAGAATTCAGGCGTTCGTTTTATTAGAAGCTAAATTCTCACGGGAT
Source organism: Lycorma delicatula (assembly GCF_047948215.1). NCBI lineage: Eukaryota > Metazoa > Arthropoda > Insecta > Hemiptera > Fulgoridae > Lycorma > Lycorma delicatula. The sequence continues at coordinate 128,467,407 of NC_134463.1, read as the reverse complement.
GATCAGATCGTGCGTTGTTTGTAACAAAATCAAAACGTACCGGTTTGCTTTGAAACATTTAATTAAACATTAAGCTCCTCGTAATCGCTAAATAGTTCTTGTACTGACGTATATTTTCATCGGTAGTAAAATATCATCTCTTTAAGCTTTCTCAATAGCGGAAAAAATTTTAAAGCTACAAAAACGGGCAGTCAGATCGTTGTTTTGTATCCGTAATCCGTGTGACATTCACGATGAAGATAGGCGACTGCCAACGGGTCCGACTTGATGGCGTTATAATTCCGCAAACCGAGAGGGGTTAGGTCTACACCTCGATCGTCGAGTAACGTGTAAAGTTCATATAAAAGAGAAGGCGACTTGAGATAAAGTTGAAGAAAATGTTCCGGTTACCGGGCACGCGTTTTCGTCTATCCTAATATAATAAACTGCCGGGGTACTCATCGGTTCTAAAACTTATCCGGTCCTATGGGATTGAAGTACGGAGCACCGCGACCGGAAGCCATGTCGATATCTTACCGCCGTTTCAGAATAAGGTAGCGAGTTATATAACAGAGGCACCTTGGTTTACAAGGAACGATGAGATCCAAAATTATTTAGGATTACGATCTATAAAAGATACAACGTTTCAATTTAAAGTACGAACGACGGCTTAACTATCACACTCGTGACTTAGAAGTAAACCTAAGATAACATTTGAAGGTTGAATCGATGCACCTTCTAGACCTGAATGTCCTTGTAGTATCTTAATATGTCTATAGTTAACTCGGATGCGAGTATCGTGCATTATCTATTCGACTTTTATTTCAAATTGTTACTTATACTTTTTTCGTCGGTTCATCTTTTTTTTTTACTTCTATTTATTCTCTTATTTTGCTTTCTGTTGTTTTATTGGTGTCGGGTGTCATTGTATGTGCTTGGCGTAAAAGTTTTTATCGTACTAGGGTGTAATTTTTTAGGATTTTCGGCGAGGAGTCCTCGTCTTCAGGAAGGTTTATATATAAATGTCAACGATTGTAAATAAGCTTTGAAACGATAGAAAAAATGTAAATTGATATTTAGTAAATTAAAAACGTCAGTTTATCCTTGCGTTTATATTTACGATTCGGTAATCTTAGGCTTACGCAGTCATTTATTCTGGAAAACAAATTATATCCATTATCCATCTGTCCTTCAAGCCGGACAACAGAACGTTTTCATGTAAATCAACATAAATTTCGAAAGAATTAAGAGAAATGGTCTTATTATACTTCCATTTCTATTTTTAATAAAATTTCGAACCGTTTGAAAAAAAATACAACTAATTTATTTCAAATAAAACTAAAAGATTTTCTTTTACAGAAACAATATTGCTCTGTATACCGCTAGACGAGTGGTTAAATCGTCGAAAATCAGTCGTTTAACAGCTGATTTTCAAAGTCGAAGATTCTGAGGTTGACATCCTAGTAAAAATTTGTTGCTTTTATGTGGTTTTTAATAGTAGATCGTGTATACCTGTGTACTTTGGTGGTCGGAGTTCAATTACCACAAGTCTCAGGAAAGGTCAACCCGAGTCTGTACAAGACTACACATATCATTCTTATCTCATTGGGCTGCGAGGGGTTGCTTATTGTTCTCTAGTTGAACAGATTGTAACGTACCGGTCAGGAAAAATATATATTCTCAAAAGATATTCATTAAAACCTTCTCAATTTTGAATTATTTTTTGTATCTACTTTTTGTCACGTGTTTATATTTTAGATAGACTTTAATAACATCCGTTTATTTAAAAAACATCTTTTTTTTAAATTTCATAATTTTTTATGAAAATCATAATTATTAATGAAATGACATCGTGTAGATTAAAAGAAAAAATGATCCACGAATAAAATAAAAAATTATTATTACCGTTTTTACCAAGTACTATTAATATTTAAACCGATATGCAAAGAAATAACGTTGTTCGGTATGATTACGCTACCTACCATCAGAAGTTTAATGTACGAAGCCGAAATATCTATTAACGGAACGCTTATGTTGTCGGCTCAATAAAAAAAAAATAAAATAAAATTAATTATGTGAAAGTATTACAGGTATTAAAATCGGCGGTTTTATTATTACGTTTAATAATAATTACAATCGATCTGTAATATCGATTTAGTTTCCTTTCTAAAACAAGTCGGAGGGTTTCACGAGTAGTTAATCTATATACTACCGTATCTTTTTTAGAATTTATAGGCCTATCGCTCAGTCTTTTATTGATTTAGTACCTGAATTAAAGCTATCTTTCCTCGGTTATTAATTCTTGTTTATTGCTACGAAGAAAACCTCTCGTCGCTTTAAAGGTTCAAAATATTTTTATTAAATAATATATTTTATATATAATGAAATATTTATTTTTTTAAACTTTTTTCGTTAAACGATTACGGATAAAGTTCATCCTGAAATTTTACAGTATTTTTTATATAAACAGAAGGAATTTTTCCAAAAATAAGCTTCAATAATATAGCGTTTACCGCAAATAATAACATCAACAATAAATAATATAGAAGAAAAAGACAATTACAACAAAAATGGAGTTTGTTACGCGACGTATATAGGATAAACCGGGCGAAAATTTAAAACAAGATTTAATGAAAGTATAAGATTATATATTTACGAGAAAAAAAGATTCGAGTTATTCAACAGATTTGATAGAAAAAGGTCATATTACCGATGAAATGATAAAAATCCATCAAAGTATTACATTACGGAGAAAAATGAAAACGTTTAAATATTCTAGAAAACATGGAAACGATCAAACTAAAATTAAAAGGACAGGAGATAATTAATAAACAAACAAATAATGTTTAAAAATTTTTAATTTTTTAAATAATGAATCAAAAGGTTTAGTTTCAAGAAATTGTATAATCCATCGGTTACCAAACTTTTCCGAGTCGTGGCGCCCTTTTTCAATTAAAATTTTTCCATGACGCCCTACCCTAAGTAAAAGTACGTCTACTCGTAAGTAAGTGTATCTTCATTATTTTTTTTACTTTATTAACATTAAATTAATAAATTATAAATGTGTTGGTTGGTTTAATTATGAAGCTGTTACAATATTTCGCGGCGCCCTGTGATGAGACCGCGGTTCCCCGTGGCGCCGCGGTGCATAGTTTGAGGATCATTTGTATAGCCGTTAGAGCGAGAAGGACAAAGCAGAAGAGGCCGTCACAGCACTGATGGGAATGGGAGGAGCTTAATTTTATTATCGCTATTTATTCGACAATCACCGCTCAGATTTTAATTTTTCAAAATGCATTTGAAATTTTGATTGCTTTTTTATTAAATTTTCGCGTACCTGAGACTTTATTTCAGGCCTTACACAATTTGGAAAAATCACTTTTTTTTTAATCTAGATTGCAAAATTATTGTGCAAATACTGTCGAACCGACTTTGTTGAAATTTGGCTTGTTGATTTATCATATCGAAAAGTTCTTTGAGGCAAATTCTAAAGGTCCTATGTATGATATAGGTACTCGGAAAAAATTCCCAAAAAATCTTGTTTTTTTATAGTTATTGCTATTTTTGCTTGAATAATAACGTATTTTTCGATTTGCAACCGCTGATATTGTGTAAAATTTAATAACAAATTTTTTTCTATCTCGATCTTTTTTCTAAACAAACAGTTATCAAGTTATCTCGGAAAATAAGAGAAAAATTGATATTTTTGCATTTTTTTTTACAATTGGTTTAATAGAATTTTATCACATCTTTTTCCACTGGCGCATAACGAAATAATCATTTCTTATGATATTTCGGAGGCATTAAAGTTAAAATTAGCGATCGTGTAGAAAAAGCCCAACCCAAAACAGATACCGGCTGGTCTAAATAGCTTTCTTTTTCCTGTTTCGCCTCCGGTAACTACCGTTTAGATAATTCTTCAGAGGATGAATGAGGATGATATGTATGAGTGTGAATGAAGTGTAGTCTTGTACATTCTCAGTTCGACCGTACCTGAGATGTGTGGTTAATTGAAATCCGACCGCCAAAGAACACCGGTATCCAAGATCCAGTATTCAAGTCCGTGTAAAAATAGCCGGCTTTACTAGGACTTGAACGGTGGAACTCTCGACTTCCAAATCGGCTGATTTGGGAAGACGCGTTTACCGCTGGTCTAAATAGCTGCTTATCAAGAACATAACGATATCAATCTGTGCCAAACCAAAGAACAGAACTGTTTCCGTGCAAATCAACAAAAAGTTCGGCTTACAAGAAAAGGTCTTAATATGTTGCCGTTATCATTTTCAATAAATTTTCAAACCGTTAGACAAATTTTCTCACAGACTAAAAGATTTTTTTTACAGAAACTGTATTACTATATCGAAGAATTTTTAAATAATACAAATTAAAAAAAAAACCGAATGTTTTGCATCTCTGTCTAACGTAACTGTAAATACGTACTCAAATAATTTTTAGTAACGCCTTGTAAATTGCGATTTATTTTTTATAATTAGTATCTTCATGTACTTTAAAATAATTTCAGGCGTTTAAATTTTAAATAATTATAACGGTCTTTAATCGTATCTATTTTTACTTCCTTGTACGTAAAGGAAGTGTGATCGCGAAAAATTTCGGTTTTCAGATTTTAACGAAAATATCCATTTTGACCATCCCTGAATCAATTTTCACTAGCTTCAGTGTGACGTCTGTATGTACGTATGTATCTTGCATAACTCAAAAACGATTAGCCGTAGGATGTTGAAATTTTGGATTTAGGACTGTAGTAACATCTAGTTGTACACCTCCCCTTTTGATTGCAATCAACTGACAAAAAGTGTCCAATAAAGTTCAGAATCAAAAGGAAAAAAATGGTTTTTGGACTTTTTCTTAATTGCAGTAATAAGCCTTCGTCGAGAGCTTTTCGACGATATATCATAAGCGGTGCTTATTTTTGTTGGTCCCAGAGTTTTAGCCGCAAATGAAATTCTAATTAATAAAATATTTGGATCTTATTTTGGGGAGGGGGATTTTTAATTTAAATATATTGATTTATTAATAGTTCTTTATTCATTTCCGATTGTAAAACAAAGTTTACGATAAATAATGATTCAATAATATCAATAGAAAAAAATAAACGATTAAATATCAGAAGTTTTAATGAAATAAAAATTTATTTATTTCTAAAAATGTGTATATGTAATTTAATAGGTGTACAAGGAAGTCGTGTGGTGACCACATCAGATTTTTTATTTAATAATCAGTTATGTTTTTGTTATGCTGCTCTAATCAACGATCTATGTAACCAACCAGAATATAATATATATATTTTACTTCAAATTATATGTAATGATTAAAACATTTCTAAAATTTATTATATAGTTAATTGTATATTCTGTGATGTTTTTCTTAATCCCTCGATCCACCCAGATAAATGTCGGGGCAGTTTCTTTGTTTATACATGGAGTAACGTATCTACCTATTCCTCTGATGAGCTCTATATAATGTATTATTATGTACAGATCAGAATAAAAGATTTATTTATTTAATCTTAAAAAGAATCTGAAATTTCTTCTTTGATGCGTATATATGTTTTGTACTTATTTATTTTTTTACGTGGAGGTCATAACGTTTCTAATAATAGTAGTTATTTAGGTTTTTAACATAAGTAGTAATTTAATTGTGTATTGTTTAACTGCAGTTGAACGAATTAATTTCGGTTGAATGTTCTTTAATTTGAGATCTTGTAGCAGTTAAAATGTTATTCATTTATTTGCATACAATGAATACTTCAAGGGAAAGTAAAACAAGTAAACAGGCTGTATAAGTTACAGTAGAGCGAGACTTGTTCTCCAAACGACGAAAGATTAAACCTACGTTTAGAAGCGATGCATCATGTAAACATTAAAAACATTCGTGAAAATATGATATTCGTCTTTTTTTATTTTTGGAATTAAATCTTATATAATTGTCATGACAAAACCTATTGAAACTGTTTTAAAAAAAATTGACGTTTCCTAGCGCTTAAAATAGTATTTTCACGGTTTTTTCCCCTTTAATAATATTGATGAATAATAAATAGGTTTTTATGTTACGCGCATTCGATAAGGAGTATTGTTTTTTGCGTCGATTTCAAATCCCGAAACCAAAATTGAATAGGCAGAGCTTTTTAGTTACACGAACTTAATGAAAACCTGACGTTTTAAGGAAGTATGTACCGTATATTTTCTTACCTAATAATATCTGCTTTTCTTTAGTTTTCTCCTGTATTCGACCTCTGGAATATCTCTTTTCCGTCTCCGACAATAATCGGCAAACGTAATCGGACACCGTTTTCCCCCGTAGTCTTTTTTTAATCGATTCACCGTATAAGCTTGAAGCTTGCGGATGGGATTATGAAACGGAAAATTTGTAGCGTATGAAAAATCCCGCAACTGACCCGGATTCGAACGCGGGACCTCCGTACGAAAGGTAGAGACGCTACCGTTCCGCCGTAAAGATCGGTTTGTTTTCATCATTAATATAACCCGGTAAAGCGTTCACTGTGCTCATCGATCACGTTAGCCGGAAAAAAGTCCAATTATGAATGTTATCTTTAGAAATACATCGTACCCTGGTTTTTTAGTTTAGTTTTTGTACATAGTTCTCTCTTTTTTTTGCGCAGGAATGATTTAACAGTATTTCGAAACGATACTTACGCTAGGGTTTTTTTCTGTTTAGCCTCCGGAACCGCCGTGGCGTATTACTTCAGACGATGATACGGATGAATGTAAATGAAGTCTTGCACGGACTCAGATCGACCGTTCCTGAGATGTGCGGTTATTTAAAACCCGACCGCCAAAGAACAAACAACGGTATCCACGATCTGGTATTCAAAACCGTATAAAATGACACTTATGCCGCTTTTTTGGATTCATTAGCTCCAAATCCTTCATTCGCTTATGTATCTGCGGTCCAACAAATATTCCTTATACGATTTTAGACTTGTTGATCCTGGGAAACCCGGTTTTACGATATAAAAAATCGTTAGACGTAGAGTAGATTAAGAAAATGTTACGATCCGCAGCTTCGACAAAACTTTTATCGAACCAGGTTTTACGTGTATTAGTTAGCGGAAAACAATACAAGAACTTGACAAATAACATTTTCCTGTCTGGCTGTGTTCGCTTTTCTCAGTTATATCAAACACCGAATATTATTAATTAAATTTTAATATATTCGTAACCTAAAAAAAAGTATAAACTTAAAGCCGGTTTGAAAATCATTACAAATATATTTTTCAAAAGTATAGTGTTTAATTTAATAATTAATTAATTTCGTTTATATTAAAATTTAAATCTCTATGATCATTTCAATTTGTATTGAATACATAAAAAACAAATTAGTTGGAATCATTAGCTCCGCACGTTTGCGCCGATAGACACTCTTAGTAAAGGCCCGTAAATATTAAACTGTCTGTAAATCGATATAACATACATATTTTTCAAAGAATAAATATTATCTTGTGTTCTTTTGTTCACGTAAAAAATAATCTAGAAATTTAAAATTTGGGATGCGGTGAAATACTGTAATTATTTTTTTTTTAGAAAATGAAGTGAAAAATTCGAAGAAAGGTACGTATGGGTCGGGGCGGTCCCAGGAATCGAATCCAGTTAACCGGTTGTCGATTCCGATGAAATGTATATCGTAAAATTTTATTTGAATTGTTTTTGTCGTCGGATTATATAGTAGTAGTTTTTATTTGTTTTCGTCGAGCCGTTCTGTTTGTTCTGGTATAGAATCTACCAAGGACATTGATCGGTCACAGTAGTAGAGTTACTGTGTGGCTTCCGTTGTACGCTCTAGCTGTCTCTACGAGTTTACTCCATACCAACAGCAGGCGGTTATTAAGCCAATGCCGTCCTACTCTCTTATATCACTAGTACAAAAATAATAATAACAATAACAATATAAATAGTAGTGGTAAAACGAAAATATTACGTCATATCCGCCCCCCAACATTCATTGAGTGAACGTACAAGTGCAATAGAACATAACCGACTGGCTACACGAGGCTGTTTTACTCAGACCTCTTCCTAACCTAAACCTGTTAAATAAAATTAATCAAAACGCGATTATAATAAAATACGACAGAAATCATAAAATAAGAAACTGTAATCGCGTTAGCCAGACGCTTTCTATAAGAAAATAGCTCATTAATATTTATTTTATTATATTTTAAATTACATATATTAATAAAAATTGAAGCGCCCTTGGATATATAAAATTTTAAATATTTTCCCTTTTTACCTATACTTCTTTCACCCTTTTTGGGTGAAGGCGATGAGTTTAATTACGTTGTTTTCTTTCCTTTCAGTAAGTGTTGTTAATTTTTTTGAAAGCAACGGTTAATTATGCGGATATCATTGTGAAGCTTATATTCGTCTCGGCGAAGAAACCAAAAGGACTTCACGTTTCCTTATCTACTTAGAAGCGGGATGTTTGTTATTCTTGAGGCACGCTATGTAATTTACAACTGTACTAAATATATATATATATATAATTCATAAGAAGCAACAATATATTTAACCTTTCACAACGTAACCTCTTAAACGAAGCAATAGAACTGTTTTCGTATAACGTAACACAATACTTCGAAAGTCTTTTTTTTATTTCACGATATCGCCACATAATTTTGAAGCTTGCGCATGGGATATGGAAATGGGAATTTTATAGCGTATGAAAAATTCCATACCTGACCGGGATTCGAACCCGTGACCTCCGAATGGAAGACCGAGACGCTACCACTCTGCTTCGGAGATCGGATTTCCTTTGCAATTCTTCAATAAATTACTAAACTATTTAAAAGGTAAAATGTCTTTTGATCAATATATTTAAAATAAAACTAAAATATTCTGTTTTATAGAAACAATATTATTCTGTTGATAAACTTATAAACAATCTTAATTAACAAATAAAGGAAACCCTGACTTTTCTCCAGCCCGAGCAACATGTAATAAATATCTGCTTAAATAATTATCATAATGCCTTCTGAATTGTGCTTTATTTTGTATTTATATTTTACCTTTTAGTACCTACATGTATATGTGAATTTTTTTGTAGTAATTTTTTTTCTTTAATGTATATTATTTCATGTATTTTGTAATAAATACTGTAATTAATATGGACTTAAAACACAGCTATTTATTTCTTTTATAATTACCTAATTGAATGCTTTTTGTTAGTACACTGATCGAATTTTTACCGTGGTTTTCCGAGCGATCTATCCGTGCAAATGATGGCATTTAGTAATTCCTTTTTTTTATCCGTGGATTAGCATATTTACTCATTCCTTACACGACCTTGATAATGCATTATTGTGCACCGATCAGAATAAAAGATTTTTTTATTTTTATTTACGGATCGCACATAAATTACCGCTGTAATTTTTAATAAAATGTGTGTTTCTAAATTAAAAAAATAGTGTTGTATCATTTTTTGGATTATTTTCCGTTTTATTAAATCATAGAAAAATTAACCCGTATTTTGTACGATATTTTGGTTTGTGGCCTGCACGACTCAGTCCCCCGATCCGACTCCCCCAGATTACTTTCTACGGGGGGCAGCGAAACAAGACGTGCATCGCAACAGAACACGCACGATTGACGAACTAAAGACCGCAATAACGGCATACGTACCGGACATTCCAGTACATCAGGTAGTTAAAGAGTTTTAAAATACTGAAATGTGTACAGTGTTGTATTGATGTTGGAGGAGGTCTTTTCAACATCTTTTATAGACTATTTCGGTTATTGTAATATCCGTTTCTATAAAATAATCAAATAAAAATACAAAGTAATAATTAAGAAAGTTTCGTCATTACATTTCCATAAGTCCAGTGCAGAGCAACTTTCCAAACGCTCTGTATAAAAATTTTAGAAACAAAGATTAAAGATATATTTTTCTGTATATTTTTTTTTTTAGTTTTCTCTCTGAAAAATATTTTGTGATTTTTACTCTTCTTTAATATTTAGCATCCCATTTATAAAAACTCCAAATAATACAAATTATTAGAAAAAAAATGGTAATTTCAAAATCTCTTGTTTGTTTAAAAAGTAAATATGTCCCGTCTGTTACAAATAGCGGCTCAGCTTTCAAAAAATGTAAATATATACGTGCGTGTAATTTATTTTAGACTGTATCACTCAAGATTTTTTTTTTTAAATTAAAAATAATTTTTTAAAATACCTTATTGTTTTTCACTTTTATATTCTCTTTTTGCTTTTTTTATTATTATTTTTTTGTAGTATATATATATATATATATATATATATATATATATATATATATATATATACGATGCACATCTTGTGAAAAATTCTTATTGATAAAATAATAAATTAAAAAAAAGTTGCCTATATTATTTGAAGTAACACACCGATTATTATACCGCCCACATAATCGTTAGTCTTTTGTTAGTATTTTAAACATATACCGTATACGTAGGACACTCGATGCATTCGTAATCTATTTTTTTACTTGAAGTGATATGTAAGAGAAACATCTGTTTGATATCAGTCGGTGCGGTGGGGTGGGGGTTGGATTCCAGTATCGCATTTATAAGACGTTATATAATTTGTAATGTGACTTTTGTTATACTAAGCTATACAAAAAGTAATTTCACTCGACGCGAATACTTTTTCGAAAATGTACTGTTCTTCTACATATACTCGTAAAATCGTTAATAAGTCGCATATTTTTTCCCACTACGTTAGTGAGAAAATATTTTTTTACTGGGAAATATAGTCGGATAAATGTGCAAATATATTTATTAATTGTACACTGATTATTAATTAAATCTATATTAGAAGTTACATTAACTTCATTTCATTACTACTAATAAACAACTAAAATGTAAAAATAATTTTCAGATTTTTATAAATTACAGATGTCCTCCATAAATTAATTCATTACGACTACAATTTCGGTTTTGTTTATTCGATATTAAAAAAATGGCGAAAACTAATTTACTTCTTTTTTTAAAAGGTACGTTAAGTTTGTAATTTACGGGAAAAAATCCCAAACTCGACTGGGATTTATTGTAAACTAACCGGTGGTTCGACTACGGGTGTTAGATATTATTTATGAAAGAAATTTCCGTCAAATTATGGAAAAACATATTTTGTAATTTCAAATTTGATTTACTTTAATTATTGTCCTCTCTTCCCCGATCCGGGTAAAATTTGTTCACGTCTGTTTTAAATTTAAAAGTTCGTTTTAAAAAGTTATAGAATACTCTTTAAAATTTAAAGATCTGGAACATTCTGTTTGTTTAAATGCAATCTAATCGTGTAAATTAATAAAGGTTTTATTAAACGGGAAATGAGTTTAATCGCTCCCCCCTCCCTTTGAGAAGGCGGTTTACTGATAAATATTTCAATTTTAATAATGTAATATTAAAATCAACTCGACTTGTGTTTTTTGGTATATCTTATTAAAAATGGGTTTATTTTTCAAGTTTCGATAAAATAGTTTACACCGTTTTTGTGGAGGTATAAACTCGAAAATAAACAAAGCCGTTGACGCAAAATCCCTTTTGTTTTAATTTTACATGAACGGAGAGTTAATGTAAAAATAAAACGTATATTTTTATTATTTATAAATTGACTATAATTTTATGAATATTTCACGGATAGCGCTCGCTACAAAGCATTAAGATAAACGTTTTTTTTTTTTTTTACGTACTTATGAAAACTGTAGTATAATACATTTTTTTAAATTTAATAGCCGATATCTAGAGAACACTTGACCCGATTTTGATAAATGATATGGGAAAAAAAAATTTTTTTTTCAGTTTCTTTTACGGGAATCATACGGCTGTGTTAAAGAGAAGAGAATCAGCGACTCGAAACGCTATATGAAAATTTACGTTAAAAAAATAACGATACGCACTTTGTTTTAAATATGTACACACCCAATAATGGAAATATTTAGATAAAATGAAGCGTAAAATCTTCCTTTAATTTTAACAAAACATTTATAAAAGAACTGTCTGGATCGGCCAGCCGTTCTTGAGACATATGTAGGTATACATTCCTATATTAGTGATATTATTTATGTATATATATATATATTTATTTATTTATAAGGTGTGTATTTTTTCCGTAAAGAATAGGATCGCTCAAATAGTTTTCAATCGTTAAAAATAAAATGAAAACGAAAAAATATTTTTATCTCAAAACGATCTGTTTCGGTATATAATTACTACAAACCAAGCACCCGCGGACGTTCACAAGCGACAATTAAAAAATCTTAAACAGATATGATAGTGTTGATCGTTTTAGAGGGCAGTGAAAAACAAAAATTTAGACCTAAAAAAGTTAAGCAAAGTAACGGCCAGTAAATATATTTCACAGCTACTTTTAAAAACGGTTTACTATAAAATAGCTATCGGCAAAAAAAGAAAATTTAGCGACCGCTTGGATCTCAAGATTATCTATTTTGAGATATGAGATCACAATTCCACAACATGGTGGTTCTACTGCGCCGCATTCTAAGCCAGATGCGAAGAATATTTAACGATGTATTTTACTTAGGGTTGTCGCAGCTAGATTTGCGTCGGTTAAATTATTTTCAATTCTCTTTAAAATGATATTTCATGACCTTACTTTACCGTTTCAAATTTTTTTAGTTACCCTTCCCCCATAAGGGTTTTAGAGGAGGCCATGCTGAAAAATAGATCTTTTGAGATAGAAACATTTCCTAAATTTCATTTTTTTGTGTTTAAGGTTGAAAAATTATTTAAAGGTAGCCGTATTTTACGAACACATATATAAACAATATTGCTATCGATACTAAATGCGATCGCATATTTGTATTTCTTTAAGTTTCGTGGTTTTATAAATCTGCTTAAATAAAAATCCATTTATGTTTGTATAATAATCTATTATTTGGTACAGTTGGTGGTACGTTAATAAATCGTTAAAAATACATAATAGGACAAAGAGGTCAATGTTTATTCAATGCAGTGGTTACATTTTTTCGAAACTATATAATTTTGTTAAAAATAAAAATTGGAGTGTATAAATTTTGTATAACTTTTTTTTGTTTCAAATTGTTATTTTTTTAATAATTCAAGAAGCGTGTCAGAGTGAAAATAAAATTTAAATTTTTATCATACTGGTAATTTTTTTTCTTTTTTAAACTCATCGTGTGAGAAGTTTTAAAAAATGTCTTCTATATATCTTAATATATATATATATATATATATATATATATATATATATATATATATATATGAAATGTGAAGAGTTTTCGATAAGTTTAAAACGGAATTCTTGAACAGAATGTTAAATTTTTGTTTTACTCTGTTTTTATTGGTCTAACATAGGTTATTAATTAAAAATATTTGTAAATTACATTTATTTTAAGAGTAATACTAGAAAAAAGGTGAGCCTACGGCCCGCCGCGAAAATGTTATACGGTTTATATTTCATTACACGTGATTCTGTTGTTAAATGTTTTTGCCAATTGAAACTAAACAACGATGATGAATTTAGCGTACTAACAACAACAAAAACTTTTACAACGATAAGCTTCAAAATAATTTAAAAAAAAATTGCAACAGCATCGAAAAAATGATAAAAAACAATTGCAATAAATTTGCTTTATTTTTTCAACACAATAAAGGAAATTTTCAAAAAAAAATAAAGCGAGTAAATTCAGTTTGTTCTAAAGAAGCAGTTCATTCAAACTAAAAATTCAAACAAACAAACGCATCGTGCTTCTTCATTCGGTTGATAAGTTGATCTAATTCTCAAATTTATGATTAGGAAAGGAGTTATATTTCAAGGCTTAAATTGTGAGATTTTTTATCAAAACCTTTTCACGCTTTTTACTTAATTATATCCGTAAAGAAGAGTGAATTAGGTTGTAAAAAAGAGATACATCCAGAAATATTTCCGTAAATCCATCTAGTATGACCGATATTTGGATGCGTGGATGTCGACGACGTAAAGGATATTTCAGATTCTAAATCAATCTTTCTGAAATCGAATTCATTGATTCCAGCGGGTATTAAAATCCATTTGTTACCGACAGCGGTAGAGTTTATTTATTATTCGACGATCGTCTTGTCTTTAATTTGAATATACTCTGAAGTCGGTTACATTTTGATTTGGAAATATCTTCTAAAACCGATGCAGACGAAATTGTTTTAAACTTTTAAGAAATTACAAACGGAATTCATTTCTGAAGAACGCATTTTCGAAACGTCTCTTTATTTTGAGACCAAAACTCATATTGCAGTTCATTATCGGCTTAAAAAAACAAATTTGTTTTTTTTTACTTAATGTTTTACGTTATTGGTGCTAGATCTGCACAGAAACAGGCGCAGGAGAATAAATCAGAAGAAGTCGAATCGATGAAGACATCGTTCACATCAACAGAACGAGTTAAATAGTTCAGACGGTAAGAAACGGTGCCCAGATCTCAAGAACCGCGTGTACACTGAGGCATACGTGCCCAATTTTTAATAAATTGCAAAAAATTCTTAATTTTAGTTCATTACTCCTTTGATATTATCGGATAATATTCTCCCTAAGTCGGAGTTGATCCTTGTCGTTTATTTGTTTTTTGATCCCGATGATTTAATCGCTCTTTGATATAATTCTTCTGATCTTAATTTGTCTACACGTTCTCCAGTTTTCAAATTTTCTCTCTCTTTATATTCATCATCGTCTCTTAATCTTTTTGTTCTTTCCTTGGTTTTAACGTTTTCTTTTTTTTTACATTTATCATCTTCTCTTGATCTTTTTATTATTCTTCTCTTTTTATTAATATTTTCTTCCTCTTCATATTCATCTTCTTGTTGTTTTTTTGAGCTATATTTTTTTCATTTTAATCCTTGTTTTTCTAGTACGATTGTTTCTTTTTCATTTTTGATTATCCGCCAAATAATCCGACAATAAAAACTGATTATTTTACATCGTAAGGTTGAAATTAACATTTGTAACCGGTGTACAGTTCACTAAACGGAATAATTTAATTATTATTAACTTTTATTTATACGAGAAACCAGAAATCTGAAACTTTTGTTAATCGGCAACTCACGAAGATACGAATAATATTGATCTAGTAATACGAGTAATAAAGGGACTTTTACTCTATCCTTATATTTCATGTAAGATAGTTGAATTAATAATCGTATAAATGTTTGATGTTAATAAAAACTAATATTTCAGCAGTCGTGTAACTGTCCACTTTATTAAAGAATTGGAGGATCGCATCTCGCTTTCAAATAAAATAAATTTAAATGACGTGCAGCAATAAATGCGTATATGTAATTTAACAGGCGAACAAGGAAGTCATGTAGTGTCCACATCAGATATTTTCAAATGAAACTCAAGGTCAAAGATCACACCGTTTTTGTTTGATTTATAAACGTATTTTAACGAAACGCCTGAAGAAGGTTCACATCTAACCACTCGTTATAGTATAATTAGTTGATAGCAAGAGAGTAAAGTACCAGAGTAGCCTGATTCACGTATTCGATGCAGAAGCTTTTTTTTATCAATATTATTTTTATTAAATTGAATTTTTTCATCCGATACTGATTTTTTGATTATCCATTACCGCTCGGTAACGGTGTGGGATAACCTTGAGATCATTCTATATCGTTAAAACAAAGTTAATTCAAATCGATACGTTTTGTGAAAAATTATATCCAGACAAAAATGTATACATTACTCGAATCGAGAACCACCTCTATTTTAAAGTCTGTTAAAAATAGAAAAATAAAAACCTGTTGATAAAACCTGATTTTCTACAATTTTAATTTTAAAGCGTTTCTTTTATTTGAGGTCAAAAAGAAGCGATAGAAATAAAATTATTCGTAAAAAAAATGTAAGAAAAACTTCAGAGGTTAAGAAATAATATTGTAGAACATCTATTAAATTGACTAATTTTACTGAGGGTATCGAGGGGAGATAGTACGAACATCTAAAGAGAACTGTAAAAGTTAATCGGCCAAAGACGATTTTTGTTTGAGAATCGTGTTTTAGAAAGAAGAAAGATTGAACGCGGGAAGAGCGGTCAAGTGGTCAAGACAAAAATGAATGACATGTTAAGAAGTATGCGTAGAAGGATCGGTCGGAGGTATTGAAAAAACTATTCGAGCGGTGAAGACTGTAAATAAATCACAGAAATACCAAGGAAGGGAAATTTTACGACCGGTTGTCCTTTCTGGCGCCAGATTAATGGAAGAAACCGACAGCATTTTTTATAAATAGGTATCCTTTCCGTTATCGGGCTTGTCATATCCGACGTTCTTTAGAATCGATATTTTGTGTCGTTAATTCAATAGAAGTGGTCATCCTTGTTATGTATTTCTATGTTCACTATAAAATGCGTGTTATATATTAAAGTTCCTTTATAAAGTCGGAACGTATTTTCTGGATATAAAATGAACTATCAAACCGTTATTTGGCACCGGTAAATATTAAACTGTTACTAAGAATATTAAATATTTTATAATTTCCTTTGGTTTATATTGACGAATGAACACACAAAAAGTTCTTTATTTCTAAAAGATTAACTGCAACTAATGTTACTAAATCGGATAGGACTGTTTGTTTATTATATATAGTAGTATATATAGGCTATGAGGAAGGACTTTTTTTACGCTTCCTATATTATTTTTAAAAATTTATCAAAATTAGATGTAAAGATTTCCTGCAATCAAATCAATATTTCTGCGGTGTTTTTAAGCCTGCATTATCTGCATCCTGTGTAATGCGAGATCTATTTAAATATGTACCCGTTTTATCTTTTCTTTAAAAAGGTTTTTTTAATCTCAAAGTTGGTTGTTTTATTCTGTACTGATTATATTTATTTTCGCACGAGTATAACTATTATTTCGCGCCTTTCTTTTTAACCGTTATCAGAAAAAGGAGAAGGTTCTTAATTTGATGAGTCGTTTTAAATTTCTACAGCTCTATTGTTGTTGTAACGGTGTAGCTAAAAAGGAAAATTTTAAAATCGGCCAAAATTTTAGGAATCTGGAATTTTTGCAAACGTTAACGTTTCATGTTCCCGTTACTCCAAAAAACACAAATAGAAGCTATAGAAATTTGCGGAAGATTTATATACGTGTATCGGCCTGTATTTCGATTAATATCTCCGGCTCGATATAAATTCATCAAAAGAATTATATATATAAAACGTCATTAAAATTATTTTTTTGGACAAAATTAAAAAAGAGAAAAGAGCATTTTTCGGTCGTTTCTAAATTTTTACTTTTCGTATAACGGTCTAGAAAATTGAACTTCAGTACGATGAAAATACTTACTGCGTTATCTAACATCTAAAGCTTTAAGTCGATCGGATTTAGGGGTGAGGGATTTCTAAACGGTTTTACCTCGTATCTCGAAAACCCGTAGACAAAATAAAGTTGAAATTCGACTTAAAAATTCGTTTATGCAGCCCAGCTTCGGCCTGATTTTCAATCCTCTCAGACAAGGGGGCTTCACGGTAACAAAATTAATTTTATTTTTTTTGAAATTATAATCTTTTTACCGTTGTTAAATAACATTGAACCGAACCGGGCCGGCTTACGGACGTAAGTAATTACTTCGATGAATAAAATTTTAAGCCTCAAAAACAAGGGAACCGAATGATCCCCGTCCTTAAAATTATTGCATTAAACTTTATTTTCAAGATTGAAAATATATATATTTTTTTAAATAATTCACCACGCATAAGTATGAAGCTTGCGCATAGGAATTTGAAAACGGAAATGTTATAACGTATGAAAAATGTCACGCCTGACCGGGATTCGAACCCGGGACCTCGGATGAAATGCCGAGACGGTACCACTCCGTTACAGAAATCGGCTGTACTATCTAATATTAATAATAGATGACAGTGGGACTGAAAAAAGGTTCCATGACAGCCGAGATATGAATTATAAAAGTTTTTGAACACCGTAATCTGATTCATCGTGTGTTTTTCGAATCGTCAAACGAATCAAGATTTTTTCTGATTATGAAGATGAACTCGATAACCTATATATACCTATGTAACACGAGTTACGGCAGTTGAAAAATTTCAGTCGTATTTTAGCTACGCCGGTGAAATAAGGTCGTACTGAAATTTTTAGGATGTTATTAAGGAAAAAATAAGAGATTTGTTACGGTTTTGACCTGAACAATCGAGAAAAATAGGTCCCAGAACCGTATCTGCAGCCTTGTTCGAAAAATCTGGGGTGAAAACTAATAAATTTGCTTAAAACTAGATAAAAATTGGCTTAAATTAGATGAATTGAATAAAACAAAGAAAATTTAGAAAAATTCGAACTTTATTCTGAAACAGTACATTACTATGTTTGTCAGAAACGTACTTATATGATGTAAACAGAAACCAAATTCGTTTTTGGTGATGTGAAAAAGTTTAAAAATAAGTTACTATTAAAAGTTGCTATTAAAAATTTTAAAAAGTGGAAAATTCAGAACAATTGTAAAATAAAAAAAAATTAATTAAAGGTTATTTAGATAATAATGTTTTTTATCGATGTCAAATACAATAAATGATTATTTCAAAGTCGGCAATAAAATAATAATAGCTGATCAACAGTATTGATCGCAATACCGTATTAGCGTTGGTAGATGATTACCTAGCGAAGCCGGTGATGACAGAGTGAAATGTTTTAAGAAAAGCTTGCGTATAAGTCCGTACCCTTTAAAGCTGTTACAGACTTTGAAGCCTGCCGACTTCGCGATCGAAATCGAAAACCTTGCAGCCTGGATATGACGACCTTCTTGTTAAGTGGTGAGTCAACATTTCATCTTAATGGAAAGATTAGCGCATATAACGTCCGTATTTGGGAGTCAGAAAATCCCCTTCACCTGTACAATGAGAAAGGGACTCCCTAAGATTAAATGTTTTCTGCGGCTGTATCCCGACGGGCCGTTCTTTTTCGCCGAAGCGAACGTAACGTGAGTTTTTCTTCTTTGTACACGGCGCTTTCCTCGACCGCAATATTTACCGCACAAATTATTTGACAGAACGACGGTGCACCTTCTCACCGGCAAAACGGGATATCGAATGATGCTTTCTCCACCCGCCGGATCCGTGGGCACGGACCGGATGACAGAGCTTATTTGCGGTGGTCTCCGAGGCACACCGTCTGACCCCGTGTGATATTTTTCCTTCAAGGTTTTATAAAGGATCTTATGTATGCGCCTTCGTTACCTACTGATCCCCTCAATTTGGATTGAGCATTGAAGCGGCGGTCAAACCTTCGGTATTCCAGACTGCCGGTTAAATTATGGGACGAACTCCGCTATCTGCTGGTATTGTTTCGCGTGCCAAAAAGTGCTCGCGTTGAACAGTTATAGGGAAAAACTGTAAGAACTACTTTTTTTTATTTTACGCGTGAATCGTTACTGTTAAGAGATATTACGCGTCTTTAAAACCGCGATATTCTTTTTTGTACACTCTCTATTTAATACGATTAAAAATTCAAATACTACATTAAAATTTGTTTATAGAAATAATAACAGGTATTATCGTTATACTGAGTATCGATTAGATAAAACAATTTTAACAAACAGTTAAAACAGTTTAAATAGTAACAACAGTTTTAAAAAAGATATTGAATAGTAGAAAATAGTTTTCAATGTACAGTCCTTATTATGTAATCGTTTAAATTAAAATCTATTGAGGAAATTAATATGTGGGTGCTGCTTGGCTACTGAGTTATTACATTTTAAGCGAATACTGAACGGTCAAACGAAGGACATTTATTCATTAGCCTGGGGATTTTTTGCTTCTTTTTTTACATTTCTTTATTGTAAATTTGTTTTCAAAATAATCACGTTGTAAATTATGAAAAATATATTTATTTATTTATTTAATATGTATATATGCAAATATATAACTTATTTTTTAACTAAATAATTAGTGAAAAAAAAAATTGATTCGTAAAGCTTATACAACAGAACAGTATTTATTATATTTCTACTGATGTTCAAATGTTGCCGTCGTATTGAAATCACACGGGGTTGCGCGTCGGGGTTTTTTTTTTTTACAAATCTTACCCCGTCTGTTAATTTTGGTCACAATCGGCCAAGAGCGGCAGAGAATTATGGATCATATGTCTTAAACTTTTATTCAAAGGATAGGGAAATTTTTTCACGTAATTTAATGCTTCTTTCTGGTAATACTCGGTCCCATTTAAATTCCCATTTTTTTGTCGTTTCTGGACTCAAATTCACGTATATTCTTTTACTAATTAGGTGATTGTACTACAATAGTAAATATCACATCAGTTTTGTATTTGATGCGAGATAATTCATAACTAGCGTAGAGGGTTAATAAACCGATTTATTTCCTTTTTTATCAGTTATCATTTTTCTTGACATTTACAGACTGAATTAACTGATTTTTACGAAATGTTTTAAGATGACTTGTGAATACGGGTCACTGATGTTATTTAATTTTGGTTAAAGGAGATACGGTCACCGAAATACGTATCTCAAAATTTTACTCGAAGAGTAGAATAATTATTTTACGTAATTCTTTAACGTATACGTACTTCAATGTTCCACTTAATTTTTCTTCCAAGCAGTAGTCGGTTGAGAGTAACCGGAATTACAGAACGTTCCCGGCTTCACAGAGATTTTTTCCCCAAAATATGTAATCGTTCTCGATAAATAAAATTAGGATACTTTGCATTCGGATTAAACAATATCGCTTATAAAGTTCATCCGTTCTTAATTTTAAAGTTGAAGATTTAAGCGATTGTTTTTAGATAAATATGGAAAATATGTGCTTTTATATAGGTACAGGATACGATAGTAATTTTTCTTATTTTACATGATATTGTAGTCAGCTAGCACCAGAAATACTGGTGCTCAGATTCTAAGTAAATACTAATTAATTATGCGTTTACCGTTCAGTTATTTTACCTTCTTAGCAGTTGTCTGTCGTAGTCAAAGCCTTATTTGCCGTTCTTTCTTCAAATTATTTTACCCTGAGATAAATTTTGAGCCGTGTGAAAAACGGCAACCTTGACCGGGTTTCGAACACAGAACGTTCTGAATGAAATAAAGAGTTGCACGTGATCCATCATGCAGGTTAGCGGATTTATAAATAACAATAACGACTACACAAACATATCCGCCTACATTATAACTGAGGATATATATATATATATCCTCAGTTATATATATCCTCATATATATATATATATATATATATATGTGATTAAAATTACTAATTATGAAATAACAACCGGAATTTTTAGTTTTAATTAAAATATAAATTTGATATTTTTTTTTAGTTCTATGTTTAAATTAATCGAAACTTATTTTTCTTTTTCAGGTGTCTGTCAGAGTAAGTGAAGAGATATTATATGCTTATATGATCAGCAAAATCACATAAGTAAAAATGTTATTTAAAACTAATTTATTTTAATCGCACGCTTTCGTAAAGAGAACAAAATAATACTAAATTTTTTTCATTATATTTAATATTCGATAATAATCTCATGTACATAAGTAATTTATAAATTCATATTCAAAAATGTTAAAAATGATAAAAAATTTTATCTGTCGAAAATTTAAGGTATTTTAAAGATTATATTTGTGATGAAGAAGACGTATATATGAGGATTAAGTCGGTACGTACTATTTGAGATGTTATTGTCAATTAAATCCCAAGGACTACCGGGAATTTAAATAAACTAATTTTGCCTGTCACGGTTTCGGGTTGTCACTATTATCACTTTAGTGAAATAAAGTGATAATGGGTAATACATATTTCGAACATATGTACAGCAGAAAAGATTTCTATAATCCTATACTTCAATTTTAATTTTTTTCGGATGTATTTACTTGAATTCCTTAGGATGTTGTCGACAGTTAAATTATTTAGAATACGAGATTAATACTTTTCCAGTAAAAAAGCCTCTTAATCTCTGTATAATTTACTAAAATAATTAATAAAATTCAAGTAAATGTACCCAAGTAACAGTTGATAATTAATTTAATAATTTATATAAAATGAAAAACGAGAAAACAAACACACTTGTATATACACTACATAACACAATATAACACAATATATATATACTCATAACACAATCAAACGTAATACCACGTACAAAGGTGACGAGTGTGAGGTTTTACCTATTGATTGTGTTATGACTTAAAGTGTGTTTGTTTTTTTAGTTTCTCATCTTATCTTGATCCTATGACGGCCTCCAGCGAGTAATTTTGAGCGCAGTTCCAAAACGCGTTAAAGATATATAGACATCCAAAAGAAATAGAAAGTTCGTTAGACAGATGCAATTTATTAAATTAAAGAAATTAATATTCGAACAAAAGTCACATTTAATACTTTCTATATCGTCCGTAACTGTCTTCCGCCGATCTAGATTTAGTCACAAACAAATCGCTTTTTACTTCTTTATTCAAAGTAAACGAAGTATTTTGATCGCAAAAAATTTCGGATTTCAGATATCATCGGAAATATCCATTTTCACCATCCCTGAATCCATTTTGACTAGTTTCGGCGTGACGTATGTACTTAAGTACGTACGTACGTTTCTCGGATAACTCAAAAACGATTAGATGTGGGATGTTGAAATTTTGGATTTATGACTGTTGTAACATCTAGTTGTGTACCTCCCCTTTTGATTTTAATCAACTGGACGAAAAGTTTCCAAAAAAGCCCAAAATCCAATCAAACTGGATTTTGGACTTTTTATTAACAGCAGTAATAAGCCGTCATTGAGAGCTTTTCAACGCTGTATCGTAAGCGGTACTTATTTTCATCGGTTCCACAGTTATATAGCCAAATAAAATTTTAATGATTGTAGTATTTGAATCTTACAAGGGGGAAAGCACATCGGTTCAAATCCGACATCTCCTTTTTTTAATTTAAACATATTGATTTACTAATAAACATTAACCCCTGATTGTAAAAAAATTACGATAAATATAACGCAATAATAAAAATAAAAAAATTAAAAAATGAAAAAAATATGAGAAGTTGTAATGAAATAAAATTCTATGTACTTTTCATTCTAAAAAAATGTGTATACGTATTTTAATAGGCATACAAGGAAGTCATGTCCACATTGGATTTTAATGTCGACCTCCGTGGCTGAACAGGTAGCGTCTCGGCATTTCGTGCGGATGTTCCGGGTTCGAATCCCGGTCAGACGATGGATCTTTTCATACGCTACCGATTTCCACCAAGCTAATGAACGCGGCTCTTAATGCCCGATCTTTCATAACGCGATAATACAATTTAATAATTAATATTTAGTTTTGTTTCTTTTGTAATTAAAAAAACCGGCATTTAACCTTTAAAATCGTATATTATTATTTTTTAAAAGAATCAATGGTAAAGCGAACTTTAATTTTTTTATCTAATAATTTATTAGGGATTATTCAGAAATTTGAGTTCTTTGTTTAATTTTTGATAAAATAACTTATTTTAATTAATTATTAATGATAAGTTTTGGTTACAAAATTATCGTAACACTAACGCATTAACAAATATTAGATAACGGATACGAATTCCATCGATAACCGTTTATCTTATCGAACGATGTAGCGAATGATAACTATAATTAAAAAATAATTGAAATAAAATATTTTCTATTTCTAATAATTATTACTTGAAAGTAATATCGTAATATAATATTATATGTATTTACGATTACTCTACTTAGCCCGGGTTGTTATTCATCTAAACTCCAAAACTTTCAAAGAATTATAAAAACGGGCTGAAATGGACGTCTGGCATAATTATCTCACGTAGGAAAGCCGATCACAGAATGGAATAGCAAATTTGTACACGGTTTTACGATGAAAAAGTCAAATAACAGAAACTTCTTTTATAAAAAAATTGAATCATGCAAGTGCTCTTGCCTCGAAGATTATGATTTGCAAGAGAACAAACATTTTTTAAAAATCTAATTTTGCATAGATGGCGTGAAAATCGCTTAGATTATCTAATAAACAGGAAATAACCTAATAACCGGTAATTCATACCCGTTTTTATCCGCTTTTAAAGGATTTATTTTATCGTCTTAATAAGCTATGCCGTTCATATTTCCACCTGGAATAAAAATAATACAGTTTGTCCTCCTTTTTACTCTCGAGCAGGCGACATGTAGCTGACCGTAGGAAGAATACGTTTTTCTTAACACCTGCGACTTTCACCTTTGACCCTTTGACCTTTGACCCTAAAACTTATTTATTTCCTTAGCAAAATAAAAACCAATAGAAAATTGTAGTCGTTTGAATTTAAATGGTAATTTGAGGGAATAAAAAGGAATGCGAAGAATGAAAACGAGATCGTCCTTCCTGCAAGGGAAATATATTATTTTCATATATTACCAAAGGGTCTTACAGTTGTTGAATTTTGAAACGCTCCTAAATTTTGTATTTCAGGTGGTTTGATGGGTTCTAATTGTACGAATTAACAATTAAGGTCGTGCTTAATATGTATCCCAAACGTAGGCCGTTCGACCCAGTAGTTTTTTGGATTTGAATTTCCCTCTTTTCGGGCCCCCCGGATACATATTCACAGCTTTAAAAAAATCTAAAACCCAACCGGGGCTTAGATAGAATTATCTTGCTAGTATAAACCGCAATCAGTAGATAAACATGTTTTGTTGATTTGATTAAACCGTAAAATTGTAGTCGTTTGAATTTAAATGGTAATTTGAGGGAATAAAAAGGAATGCGAAGAATGAAAACGAGATCGTCCTTCCTGCAAGGGAAATATATTATTTTCATATATTACCAAAGGGTCTTACAGTTGTTGAATTTTGAAACGCTCCTAAATTTTGTATTTCAGGTGGTTTGATGGGTTCTAATTGTACGAATTAACAATTAAGGTCGTGCTTAATATGTATCCCAAACGTAGGCCGTTCGACCCAGTAGTTTTTTGGATTTGAATTTCCCTCTTTTCGGGCCCCCCGGATACATATTCACAGCTTTAAAAAAATCTAAAACCCAACCGGGGCTTAGATAGAATTATCTTGCTAGTATAAACCGCAATCAGTAGATAAACATGTTTTGTTGATTTGATTAAACCGATTACTTCTTAGTAAGTATTCATCAGTTTATATTTATTATTTTTTTTAATTATTTTAAAACAAAAAATAAATTAAAGGCGATGTTTTTAAATATATTTATTTATTAATCATTCGCGTTTAAACGCGATATACTATAGGAACTTTCTTATTTCACATAGTTTATGTGGTCAGCTGTTGCCGGTCAGTAGGAAGAATAGCGGGCACTAAGCCCTGCAATATTTTGTTTTAATTCTGCATTTGACTTTTTTTGACAAAATGCCAAATAATCTTTTAAGTGAATAGTTAAATTGGAAATTTAACAGAATTAATTTACTTACTCTCTAGTCTTATTTTTTCTTCTTTTAATTGTATTGTTAAAGCAATAACACCGTGGATTTAAAAAAAATCTGATTTAATCGTATTTATATTGTTCAATGTGACGTAATGTTGTTTTGATTACTGCGCCTTGGACTGACAAAAAAAGGTATTACACTACTGGTTTCTTTCTTATTGGTAGCTGATATTAAGGAATTCCACCTTATTGTGCTATAAATCGATAGAAATGTTAAGTAAAGAGTTTGACGGCAGTACGATTTCAACAGCATATAATGTAGGCTTATTTTATTTTTCATTTAAATTTTGTTATACTCTGCATTATAAATTATTTTGAAAGCAGGTTTAGAGTCGTCGTTGAATAATTTTTATTACTCAAATATATATTTTTCGGTTTTATATTGTACAGTATAGTATTGAGAAATTATTATCTCAAAATTTATCCCTTCTTCGGATTTTGTGGTTTAAGATTTGAGTTGACATTTTGAGATTAACTAAGTTTCAAATATCTATGTAAATTCTGTACAAAATGACTTATACGAGGTGTGTGAGAAAAGTAATGAGACTGAGTTTTTACTTATCAAAGTATTTGTATTTTTCATACAATATTATCCCCTTCAAAGTAGTTCCCTTGGGGAGCTACACACCAGCGGAGTCGTTGTTCCCACTCCTGGTAGCAGTGTTGGAAAGCTTCAACCGGTAGGGCTTTTAACCGGTCGGTCACAGTCTTTTGAATGTTCTCCAGAGTTACAAAATGACGTCATTTTAAGACACGTTTCAATTTCGGCTAAAGGAAAAAAACACAAGGACTCAAATCAGAGGAATAGGGCATTCCTACGGTTGAGGAATCGTAGGAATGCGTTTTGAGGTCAAAAATTACCTGATGGAAATGGCCGTGTGACACGGTGCCTTGTCTGAAGCATCCGCTTGTCTTTTCGTCAGATTTTGAAGTCGATGGTCTCCCTGAGCGAGGTTGATCTTCAACGTGTTCTCGGCCTTCCAGAAATGATTTGTGCCGGCGGAAAACTATGCTCTTGATAAGCGATGTTCCTCGTAGGCCTGTTTCATCTTTTCAAAGGTCACACTCGCGGATTCCCCAAGTTTAACACAAAACTTGATCGCACAACGTCGCTCTAAATTCCGATGCACCATTTTCGTAACGCGCAACAAAAACACAACTTCACTGATGGCGGTATCAAAAATAATGTGTTGGCTGAACGGAGTTGAAACTCGTACCGAGCATATGGAAGGGATGAACAAACCGGTCTAGCGCAAACCGGTAGACACAGCGTTGCCAGATCGCTCGCAGTGTTACCAATGTACCTTTCTCACACACCTCGTATATTAATATTAGGTTTGTTTTATCATAAAGAGCGACGTGATGTAGGCATTATGCGATAAACCTTCATCCGTTCCGTGTATTTCTGTTATATTCGTACTAAGCCCCGTGCGAGTATAACTTGGCGGGTGACTCTGTCGTCAAACAAAATTCTAATTTATAAAATAGTATCAAATTTAACGTCTGTAATTTTATTTCGATTTTAAATCGGTTATAGTCGATTGCGTATTCTTACACTATATTGCGTATTCCAACGGTACCATATTTATCGTAAAATCTTATCAGATCCAGAAACGGGCATCCCTTGCAAAAAAAAGGGAGTCGTAGGCATTTTTAAAAATTGTTTAGTCAAACCAGTACTTGGCAGAGTGACAAATAAGAATGAAAACGTGTTCGAATATCAAACTTTTATCACCTTCGTTTATTTTTTTAACGCTTTCTTAATTTGACGGTGAATTTGGTATCGTTTGAATCACCAGTTCTATACAAATTCGACTATAACAATTTGAAATCGACATAAAATGATGGAAAGGTCTGATGGACGTAAATATTCAAGTAACTGGAGATTTAGACTTTTTTTGACGACATGATTTCCAAGGGAAAGTCATTGGCGCTTAGTAATACAGATTAAAAAAAATATCTATAGTAAATAAATAAATGAAATTAAAATAAAAAATATTTTCGTTTATTTTAATGTTGCTTTACGACCTTAAAAATAGATTAATTAATAAATGGAATCCAGGAGAATCTATTCGAGAAATTTTTTTTATCCCAAACAACAGAAGAAATCGAGTCATTCTAACGCGGGTGGGGATCGGACACGCAATGCTAACCCACGCTCCCATCTATTTGGCTCTTCTCAGCAGAAGAATTGCGAGGCGTGCAGTGAAAAATGGATCGTAAACCACTTCTTGATTATCCGATGTTCGACACTACTAGTCGTCAATTATTAGATCTGGGTTCAGATGTGTAGAGTTTGCGGAACCAGAAGAAATACATCAAAAGATTGTAGCGGTTCTCTGATCTAGCGGGACGAAAATGTTTAGCGGTTTTGCTTACCCGAGATCCCTTTAGGAGTACCGTGTGCGTAGTGAAAATATTCTTGCGGTCGCGTTCCTGTTTCGATATTTGTTGTCCGTTGTTTGGTGTTTATTGTTTAATTACTTACGAACACTTAGTTTTATTTAAGTCGCTCTGACTCGTTATTGTTTTTTGCGACTATAAAAAAACAATGAAAAAAGTAATTAATTTATAATTATTCTGTTTTTATTTTACTTTTAAGGTAAAAAATAAATTAAAGCGAATGAATAATAAAATATTATTATTTTTTTCTTTAATTTATTTGCTAAAACTAAATTTCATTATCCTAAAATAAAGATTTATGAGCGTTTAACTATTTTCTTTTTTACGAATTTGATTTAAAATCTGAATAATACATAAAATAATAATAATAATATATTGTAGGGAAAATTATTTTATGGAATAAATTACTAGACGAGTACGCATGGATAATGCTGACAGTTTTTATTATTATTATGCCTTTGTTACTACTCGCCTTGAAAATAACAACTACAAAATATAGCTCGGTTAAATTTTTACTTTTATTTTTGGCGTTTGACAGCTTTGATGCAGCTTTCCAAGATTCCCTATCTAGTGGTACTCGTTTCATTTCGGTATGTTCCCTACATCCTATATCCCTAAAAATTTGTTTTACATATTCCAAACGTTGCCTGCCTGCACAATTTTTTCCTTCTACCTGTCCCTCCAATATTAAAGCGACTATTCCAGGATGCCTTAATATGTGGCCTATAAGTCTGTCTCTTCTTTTAACTATATTTTTCCAAATGTTTCTTTCTTCATCGATTTTCCGCAATACCTCTTGGTTTGTCACTTTATCCAGCCACCTGATTTTTAACATTCTCCTATAGCGCCGCATTTCAAAAGCTTCTAATCTTTTCTTCTCAGATACTCCGATCGTCCAAGTTTCACTTCTATATAAAGCGACACTCCAAACATATACTTTCAAAACTTTTTTCCTGATGTTTAAATTAATTTACGATAAAAAAAATTAATTTTTGACTGAAGGCTCGTTTCGTTTGTGCTATTCGACATTTTATTACGCTCCTGCTTCGTCCATCTTTAATAATTCTACCTCCCAAATAACAAAATTCTTCTACCTCCATAATCTTTTCTCTTCCTATTTTCACATTCAGCGGTCTATCTTTGTTAATTCTACTACATTTCATTACTTTCGTTTTGTTCTTGTTTATTTTCATGCGGTGGTTCTTGCGTATGACTTCATCCATGCCGGAATTTTTACTTACCTGGCAATAGAGCTGCTGTAGTTATCACGAAACACTTGGTAACCGTTCAGAAGTTTTGTACGTGATGTTTTGGAAATCTTTGACTTTTCATGGTACCCCCTAACCGAAAACCACCCAAAAAAAAAACACATTGAGGAAGATTGAAAGTACGTACCTACTACTTTGATATGTATTTTGATAAATATCTGCAGACCGTCTTAACATTCAAACTAGAAATTTGTCTCAAATACTTCTTTCTATATGCGGAGCAAACATTTTGATCGTTATCATACAAGTATTTGGGGTATTTCCAACCGTTTTAAAATTTCAACTTTTTTGGGAGGGGCGTCATAGTAACTTGAAATTCAGTAATGCGGTAGTTCTATATGAACTGTTTACGGTACTAAAATTTTAAGTCGATCGGATTAAGGGGTGAGGATATATAATTAAATTAAATTAATAGTTTTATAGATTTCTCTATATTTCCAAAATGAACTACCAAAAAATCATAAGTTTACATAAGTTCTAAATTCTGTTAAATTTTGATCCCAATCCGACAAGAGGGTACGGCATTACCCATAATTATTTTCTTACTTTTTGTTTAATATTTTTAAATCGGCTTAACCGTTAAACACAGAATTAGAATAAAATATTTCTGCGTATTATATCTTAATTGTAATTAATTTTAGGCATTTACAGACAACGGGTCAGGCGGTACCCGGTTTCACAATTATTAGTTTTCATCTAATACTCGTACGTAAGTAAATTTTTATCTGAGATCGTTATCCATTTTGTATTTTATAATTGAAACGATCGATTATAAGCGGTAATAATAATAAAGTAATAATACTTAAAAACCGTATTGCGTATTTGTAAATATTAAAATTTTGTGCAGGAAGAAGGCGAGAAAATTATACGACTCTGCCCTGATTTTTTTCAAAAGTATTTTTAAAAAATAAAAATAACACTTTTGGACACCCGTATAATCTAACTTATATTTTTTATTCGCATTCAATGATATGAAAGCTCGTAAAACAGGCTATTAAAAAAAGAGTATTAATTTCGATACAAATATCTAAAGAATCAAAGAAAAGACGCTACAAAATAAACGAAATGAGAGTTGAAAATTAGAAAAAAAAACTCTCAGCTATCATCAAAGCGATATATATTGTTGTTTATTTATTTTGTTAGAGTTGTATTACGATTTATTTTGCGCTTTCACTTTTTTTATTATTCTCCTTTTGAACAAAACTACTCGTATTGTTGCTTTATCAAAAGAGACAGAGAGAGATAGACAGAAAAAGCGGAATAAAACGAAAATGAATAAAAATAAATGATTGTAATGTAACGAAGCATACATAAACATCTCTTAATGTAATATAATATTGAACAGCGTATTGTATATATTTATAAAATATAGTAAGCGAGCGAACTGCATGCGGTCGTCCGTCAGTTCGTCTATTACGTTTGAATATGTGTCTGTCTATATGTCAAACTGTTAAAGATCGACTGTCATTGGATTCTTTATTCGTTTACCATTTAAATATTAATTTACGTATATCTTATCGCAAGTCTGCATTTCTGTATTTCTTCAATATAAAAAGAATTATTTACTAAATAGCGTCTTTTATTTTCCCTCTTAAATTAATAATACATTCGACTCAAACTCCTTGTTACAAACCTCATATTTCAAAATATATCTCTTTTCTGATTTCATTTATTTTATCTGTTTTATTTATTTATTCTTTTGCTTTATATGGGCATCGATTTCCAAGGTCATTAGACCTTGAAAAGGACTTTGTTTAAAACAAAGAATAAAATCACCAGCAGGATCGTCAGATGTAAGGGCGTGTAAAGAAGTACTTACATTTTAATAAAACGCAGAAATAAAAATAAAAATTCAACACGCAATAAAAAAAATGTTTGAATAACGTGCAAATTTGAGAACTTTATGTCGGAGTGTAAAATGCCTTTACGTAGACTCTCGTTCAAACATATCATCTATTAACTTCGTCAAAGTTTACTGTAAACGGGTTAATAATTTGCCGGCATGTAGGTAACCGACTATTTTTTCTTCTTTGCCGTTTTCCAAATCAGCAGCAATACTGTTTCTTAATCCGTACCGCTTTCTGAGGTTTTCATGTATTGTACGCTTCTGCAGCAGATGCTTAACACTAAGCGATTCGTCACATACACTGCACATCGGTTTTTCTTGTCCGTTTAACAAATATGAATTTCATTATTCACGTGTGACCGATTTTGAGACCGGTCGACGCCACTTGTTCCCGGCAAGTCGGGAACTTCCATTTATAAGGAGTAACTCTCATTTCATTCGGTTTCGTATTTAATCTATTCATTACTACACGCGGTTCTGCTAGTCGTCGTAGGATAACGGAACGCAAGAATAGCGGGATATTTATGTACTTCCCTAATAATCGTAGAGCGGGGTAAAAAGTCTCCCTTGCTGGTTTGTCATTCTTTAAATCGGACGGGTAATTATTAATTTGTTTATCTATTTATTTAAGGACAGAATTGTGTATCGCGTTCCGATCCTTTAGACCAGATTGAAAACATTTACTGGGGTTGACCTTGGGAGGCTAGCCGCATATGTGCTTCGTTTTCCCGGTGCGATTCCCCTTCAGTCATCGTAAGTCAAGTAATAATTAATATGACCTTTAATCCTTTTATGAACTTTTTCGTTCAAAAAATTACTCGCTATGCGATCAACTTTTTGTATATAAATTGCGTATGTATGCATATTTATATATATATATATATATATATGTCGGAGAATAAAGTACAGTGGAGTATCTTCCGACAAAACGATGAGAATATTCTTTAGAATATCTGTATTTTTAGTAGTTTTAAGAAATGTACTATTACTAGTAATACTTTGTAAAATAAGGTTTAAATTGTTTTATTGCGGTAGGCTTAGGCCTAGGTAGGCACATGGTTGTCAACGTAGTCGGGATCCCAGGACAATAGGGGTATCATAAAATTAATAAGGAAAAGGAAATATGCAGTAGGTATATTATTTGAGAATATGGAGAAAGGGTAGTCTTGCTTTGGAGCCCAGATCGAGCGGACGTCCTGGTGGTCGCGAATTCGTTATTTCCCTGAGCCTCGGTCTATCGCAAGTTGTTTTAGTATTGTTTGAGTTCTAAATTAAATTAATCTTATATTATGATTCGTGTACTGCTGAGTTATTGATGGGTGATAGTTATTTGTAATTGTTTCATTGTACGAGTTATCTACTCATTTTTATTAATTGAACTTTATTGTAATCTTATATATTCTCCACTTGTAATGGTGGGAATGAGTGAAGCACAAAACGCTGAATCCCTGACAAATCTCCTCGCCTCTCCGATATATATATATATATATATATATAAGAACATCCTAGCACTTTTAAAATTTCTATTTTTAAAATTTTCTACTTACTCGTCACGTTTTGTACGTTACAAAAATTTCATTCGTCAGTAGGTGTAGCTAGAAAAACGAAATAAAGAGTTAAATGCTGTTGGTCTTCCTCTCCTTCAAGTCAGCAATTGACATTCAACGCATCTATTCGTTGTTCCGAGGCAGATTCTGATTATTTAATTCTGTTGAAAAGAAAAAAAGTGTTATAAAGCAAACAAAATAGCTGCGGTAAAAGAGATTACAAATTATTTAAGTTTTGTAACTAGTTATTTAATTCAAAATAAAAAGAATATCACGTTAAGTAAATAAAAAAAAAATGATACACGTGTAAAAGACGAAGTTTTAATAACGTCAATGATTCCAATGAGAGTGTAATTCCTCGGCTAAATATAAAAAAAATGACATAATAAAATGTCGGCTTCTGATGTAATTTGAGAAACCATTTACCATCATGGAAGACTCTTTAAACGGATTATTAGTGTTGTTTATACGAGAATGGGAGTCGATACAAATATCTACCTAAGGTTTCCTTCATTTGGATAGACGCGACAGTTTAAAAAGAAAAAAAGAAAAAAAAACACTAATTATTACGGACCTATTAAAAAAAACGACAGGGCCGTACGAAAATTTCACTACTTCATTTTTTTTTTTTATTCGATGATAAAATCATAATATATTAATTATGCAATTAACAAGATGTAACGGTTGAAAAAACGATTTTCCTATGTATATGCAAACGTAATTTATGTTTAAAGATCTCATAGCGTATAATTTTTTTTTAACGGAAACCGGCATATGAACGTATTAAAAACCTAGTAAGTTGTATTGTTACGATTACCTTGCATTGTTTTAAACTTCACGGTTGTCGCCATCAAAATTTAACAATTAATTTGTCCATTAATCTGTCAAATGAATCTTACATCGAGTTAACTTCGACCTTTATTAATTATTATTTTTAGTTCCCCATACAGTTGTATTGCTGTGAGCGGCATAACTGTAAAGGAAAGTTAAGCGATCAACCAAAATTTTGGGTATCGGGGTTTTTTCAGTTGCCGAAGTTTCAAAACCCCCTACTACAAAAAATAAAAAAAGATTATTCAGATTTGCAAAAGATTACGTACGTAATTTATTGTAAGGCCTGTGTTTTGATTAATATTTTCGAACCTTCTCGCCGTAAATGCTTTGAAAATTTTTCAAAAAACTTTCTAAATATGAAACATTAACGGTATTAAACTTCCGAAAAATTTACAAAAGTAAAATTAAAAAATATTAAGAATATTTAATGTATTTGGTTACAATTTTTTTTTTTTTTTTAATCCTGTAAGTACAGTTTTACTGTTTTATAACAAAAAGATTTTCATTTTATTAAAAAAAATTAAAGTCGAATCCTTAATTTTTGAATGAAAATGCTATTCAAGGATTGTATGTTTTTACCGGCGTTGCCGGGAAAGTCACGCAATACTTTGCTAGCTTTTTTAACCTTTCTTTTCCATTTACTCTAAGGAGGCGTCCCCCACCCAGCGGTTGTACACTCGGCATGGCAGGTTAGCCTCCCCGGTCTCGGATCTTTACTTTTTAATTGCCTGCCTCTAATCTCCCGCTTCGGAGACAAGGTCCCGGCTATGCCGTCCCGCACCCCCTCCGCGGGGGACCGGGTCTCGGTCTTGATGCGACGCCTCAAACCAGCGGTGCAGGCCCCAGAAAGCACGGAAGCATCCCCAGAATCCACACCGCCGGCCGGGAAAAAGAAAAGAAAAAGAAAAGAAAGATCTTTTCTCTTTCCCCATTGTCTCCCCAGGAGTTCCCTCCCCATCACCGGAACCCGCATACCTAGGCATACGGGCCCTCCGAGGAGGGACTGTCCTCCCTTCCCTACTCTGTAGTTGCAGCCCCTGTCTTCTCGCTTCCTCTTCTTTTGTTCTGAGTACCTCAACTGCGAACTTAACAAACCGATACCAATTTGTTTCGTCGAGTACCATCCGGCTAATCAAATTCTCTGGTGTTATATTATTTGCTGTTATTTCGTTCCTATTACGTTCCCATCTACGACAGCTGAAGACCGTATGTTCTGCGTTGTCTACTTCTTGACAATACGCACACTGTGGTGTTGCACCTTTTCCCGATTCTGTTCAGGTATTGTCCAAACGAGCCATGTCCGGTCATCATTTGCGTTACATAAAAATCTAGGTTTCCTCGTTTCTTACCTATCCGGTCTTCTATATTTGGAATTAACCGTCTGGTCCAATCCCCAACCTGCGAGCCAGTCCATATGTCTTGCCAATCACTCGCTATAGTAGCTTCCACTTCATTTCTTGACATTCCTACAGATCTCAACTTACGTCCATTGACTTGCAATTCAATAGGTGGCACCTCAGTCAATACGCATAATAGCTTTTTTAACCTAGTTGAATAAAATTGCACCTAATCGGGATGACTTATTGAAGTAATTAATTATTTTTGTAATTAAACTTTTACGCTCAAAACAATAAAAGGGATGAACGAGATTCGTACTTATAAAGTTTTTTACAACTTTCGTGTTTAAGATTGAAAATCGAGCTATATTAATGTAGACGACATAGCGACTTTTACTTTTCTGCCATCATAAATTTAGACCTATGATTCAAGAAGAAAGTATGGGATTTTTTGCGCTTCTCAACGTTTCGTGACCCCTAAAAACAAAAAAAAATTGAGGGTAATATTCTTACGTATGTAGGTTGTTGGCACGTTTGAATCTTAATAATATTTGACTAGATAAACCGATAATGATGAAATTTTGTTCAGAGACTGCATATATGAAATAGTTTGTCTGTAAAATTTTGGGATTAATATCTCCAGGCGGTGAAGTTTTTTGGAGTACAATTTTTTTCAAAATTTTACAAATATACCCCGTTTTATGTTAAGCTCGGTACACGCGTGCGTGCTTACCTTACCGTTTAAAAAAAAATGATTTGCCACAAAATTTTCCTCTACACCAAAAATCAAAAAAAAGGTATTTGTTGCTTTTTTTAACGAATTATTTTTTAAAGACTTCTCTCAGACATAGTAGTAGTCCAAGTGTCTCGATAAAAATATTTTGAGGGCGATAGCGACATTGTCGGGGCGGGAGCTGATCAAAGTTTAAATATATCGATTTTTTGAATTAGTTAAATTTTTAAAAATCGTATTAATAATATTATAATAAAATCCTCCAAAAAAGATATCCCAGTTAAATTTTTATCGGTTGTAGATTGTTCAGCGGGATTGTTTTTTAGTTTCTTCATTTTATCATAGCAAAAGTACAAAAATCAAAAAAAAAAATTAACGGAAGGTGATTTTTGAGATGGGAGAAGATAAAAATCTTTTTTTTTTGAAATATTTTAACTTTTTTTTAGGTTAGTTGAAACATTAAATTATAATTATGCATTAAGAATTCATCATAAATTACCTCCCGCTTCAAAAAAGAAATCTCGGTAAATTTTTTCACGTGTCATTACTTTTCTACTGTATAAGATTAAATGATCTATGCCAGGAAGGTATTACGACTATCTTGTCAGCTGTTTTTTTTTTAAAATGGGATACGGTGGAATCCGTCTAAAAGGGCTTTAATTTTTTTATAATTTATATGGTTAATTAAAATGTTATTGGAGGAACTTCCGAGCTAGAGGGAGATTTTTTTACGGGATCCAGATTTTTTTACTAAAAATTTGAATACTTTTGATGATAAAAACGTCATCAAGTCAAGAGCATCAACCGGGATCTGACATTTTTACAAAGAATTTAAATCGTTTTTCCTAATTTTACTGCGTAACATTTTAAGCGTAGGTGTAATTTTATCAAAGAGATTCAAATCGACTTAAATTTTGTTCGCTGAACATTTTGATATTTTTCGCAGAATTGGGACAATTCTGCTTCCAGTCCGCGGTCCCCCAACCCAATAAAAACAATATTTTCACAATTATTAGTAACAGTAATGATTAAAATCATAAATAATTTTTAATGTAATAATAATTATATTCACAATCCTTATTTTCCTTTGTTCTATTTTATTTAATATAATTTTTAATTTCGTGGGAAAAAATATTTTGTTAATTTTTGCGATCTTAAAAGCCGAATTAATAATAATATTTACAATTGTTATCTAAAATTAAAAAACTTACCTCGCAATTTAATTATTTTGTATTATTTCCATTTTAAAAATTGTTGAAACAACGGACAACACCGGGAAGTTTTGCTGGCTTTTTAAAAAATAATAATATTTCAGTATTTTACGCTTGTTTTTTTTTTTCCTTGTAGAAATATTTCTTTTAGTATCTTATCCGTAACGAACCGTTAAAAAAATTACGTCATAATTTGTGGAGATCGATAGAATGACGATTTGTAAGATCCAGATGGCAGGTGGTCTGTGTTACATATACGTCACGCTTTCCGTCATGTATGATAAATTGTATAATAAAATAATAAATATTAAACGATTCGCTTTCAAAATACTGAAATATTTTCTTCGAACTTGATATTTCGAACGTTATTGTGAAGAAGGTGCAAAACCATCTAAAAGATGCTGCTAATTTATTAAGATTACAGAAGAAAAAAAATTCCAGCGAAATGAATTTCTTAATATTATTAATAACAATTTAAGAATATTTCAACGGAACGTACGATAAAATATCCGGT
The DNA here is from genome assembly GCF_047948215.1 of Lycorma delicatula. Classification (NCBI taxonomy): domain Eukaryota; kingdom Metazoa; phylum Arthropoda; class Insecta; order Hemiptera; family Fulgoridae; genus Lycorma; species Lycorma delicatula. The sequence goes on along the minus strand of NC_134463.1, from coordinate 128,430,335 downwards.
TTTTTGTTTTTTCTGAATTTTTTTATCCCCGTCGTATTATGTTTTAGTAGAAACAAAAAAATACTATAATATCTGCTAACTGAAATTAATATAAATGTCACCTATATTGATCAGATAAAAGTAAAGCTCTGATAATGTTTTCAAGAACCGATTGCGTAAGTGAATGTCAACAGCGATACATTCAGATATCGATAATTATACAACTACCATCAGTTATAACGGAATTAGTAAAAATAAATAGAAAATAATATTTAGAAAAAAAATTAATACGTCTTACATTGTAATAAGTCTTAACAAGTTGTAGCATCTCGATCTTTCATCCGGAGGTCCCGGCTTCGAATCCCGGTCAGGCATAGCATATTTTCACACGCTACAAAAATTTTAATTCATCTCATTTTCCGAAGCAATACCTAACGGTGGTCCCGGAGGTTAAAAAACAAAAAAAAAACATGTAGTCTTTCATGAACGAATTTTGACTTTATCGACTGCTATAATCGATAATAATTAAAATTCAGTAAATAATAATTTCTTACGCATTTAATGAATTTAACAATCAATTTATTATAAAAGTTTGATTAAAATATCTCTTTTTTAAATTAGCATTGTAAGATTTGTATTTTTCCGTTTATATATTTATAAAGTAAAACTAACTACGCTGTAAACTATATTAATCGGGTCAAATTTTGCATGTCAGGATGTTTTTTTGCAAATCTTTACGTTTCATGATCTCCCCCAAACAAAAAGAAGATAATTTTAGGATTGAAAAATACTGGAATGAAGTAAATGATGTAAATGACGTACTGGAATGTCTGTGGCGTGCTTTTTTTTTGTTTCTTATATCCCGTTAACAAGATTGTAGTAATCGGTATAATTTCGGAACGAGTCAAAATGTTTTAACTACTTAGGCTTTCAAATTAGCTTACATGAGAAAGTGAATTTAATTAAAAGAAAAATAAGTTCACTAATATTTGCGGAAGAGTTAAAAGGATTCTACGAGGTGAAGCGTCAAGACAGATCTCACTTAAAATTATATATGATGACGGTTGTACCTACGCTATTATATGGCGTTGATACGAGAGTTTTGAACAGAAACCAGGAACAATTTTGAATAGAAGGTGCAACAAAGGGTTCATGAAAGCGCTTACAGAATCTTCTATTATGGACAGGCGTAAAAAAGAAAGTTTTTCGGAACGAACTCCGCATTAGAAGCACCATCGAGATGGCAACTTGTTATTGCGATAGACAGACAGACTTATCTGTCTGTATATCTTAACTTGTTATAGCGATAGACTACGGTCATATCCTGAGTATATGACCGTAGAACTTGACCCTTCGTTTTCTCATCGTCGACGTCAGCGGTTCGTTGTATCATTTATATATATATATATATATATATATATATATATATATATATATAAATGTCTTAAAATATTCAGAATGCGCGTGGAAAACTGCAGAAGGGATTCTACAGAAGAAAGAAACACAGGAAAACCTAAAGAATTATCACCCAGTAAGCCTTCTTTCAGTTATCTAAAAGATTTTAGCCAAGGTCATAACAAAAAGAGCTCTAACATTGAATGAATCAGAATCAAATCGGTAGACAGGTTTCAGGGCGGTTTTAGCGTAATGGGTCACATCCAGGTAGTTCAGCAAGTCACAGAAAGACACGGGTTTACCGTGCCCTCTATTTGGCTTTTATCGACTACGAAAAGCCATTTGATTCGGTAACAACGCAAGCCACGGTAACTGGATTACGTAACCGGGATTACATAACACAGTCTATATAAACGTACTACAGTCGATGTACGAAGAAACAAAAGCTGTTGTCTGTGTCAACGAACATATAGTAGAGATAAATGTACAAAAATGTGCACGACAAGGCGACACTATATCACTCGTGCTCTTTTCGGCCTGCCTCGAGGAGGTATTTAGAAAGTTGAAATGGGAAGAAGAGGACATACGAATAGATGGCGCATATCTAAACCGCGTGAGATTCGCAGACGATATAGTTCTCTTCCCGGAAGAACCAGAAGAACTACAGACACATATACAGGAATTACAGGCGGCAGGCGAATCCTACGGTCTAAGAATGATCCTTAAAAAGAAGCGGGTAATGTTCAACAAGATTGCCGAGGGAAGAAAGATTTTTGTGTTTGAAGAACTCGACGTTGCATATATCTTGGCCAACGGATGTCGACTGAGGGTGATACAGTCAAAGAAGTTGAACGACGAGTTAAGCTTTGGTGGCAGGCATTCGGGAGACTTAACGTCGTTTTTAAGAACAAACTCCGCTTTTGCCTTAAAAATAAAGTTTTCCAATAATGCCTCTTGCAATTCCTTGGACATTAACGGTTTAATCGCTGCAGAAGTGCGGATAACGCAAAGAAATGCGGAACAGTGTATACTTACAGTTACCAGACTCGATAGGAAGACCTTTAATGGATCGGAGAACAGACGAAAGTATATGATATCTTCATGAAAGTAAAAAAATTAAAATGGCGGTGGGCAGGTCATGTAGCATGAAGAACTGATAGCAGATGGACTAAATTAGCGTTTGATTGGATACTACTAGATGTTAAACGCCCACAAAAAAGACCAAAGACTTGATATTATCAAGTTCGAGTACATCGGATCGAATCGGCAGAATATCGCACAAGACCTTAATTGGAAACGTGGTGAAGAGGCATTTATGTTGCAGCGGATCGATAACGACTGAAATGATGATATTTATACGATTTCATTAAGTTACTAAAAATTAAAAAATTTACTGAACATCTTTTGACGGTAAATTGTGGTATTCTCTATAATAATAATAATGTATTTAACATTTTAGAAAACTATCGCATATGTAAAGCGCAAAAAAATTAAATTATTAATTTTGCAATTTCACTTTTTATAAATGAAGAGAAAATTATGAATAATTTGATAGAATGTTGAAAGTTTTTAAGGTAATCCTGACATCAATGTCAATCATTTCATAACAGGAATTCATTAATAAAATGCCGGACGCGAAAGTTTCGGTTTTACAGATTGCGTTATATTTACAATGAAATCCTTCTGTCCTCCCAGTCGGTCTCTCTCTTCCACTTAGTGTTATTTTTGATTATGCTTGACACATATTTATGCTCCGTAATATTCATAAATATTGTGATTTTATTATTTACTGCTTTCGTATATATGTATTTTTTTTCATTACCCGCAATGATTTTCATTTTTTAAATCTTTAAAAATTCTGTATTGTTATTATTATTATTGTTAAAATTCTTTAGTCATCTCTATCAATTTACATTATCGTGTATCGTATGAAACTTCTAGCGTTTTACACGGCTAATAAAATTTGTTTTACGGAATGAATAATGAAACATTGTCTACAAAAATTCAACATTATCACTGTATGACTATTTATTATTAAAATTCTTTCGCAAATAATATGTTGTTTTTTTTTTTTTTTGTACTGGTTGTAGTTACAGAATTCACTTATTAAGAATTTCACGATGTACAATTAGGCTTCTTTCCAAGTAGCGTCCGTATAACAGAAGTTATTTGTTTATTTTTGTTGTCGTTATAATTTATTATAATTTTCGTTTTTTTTATAGAACATTATAATTCATCTTTTACGTTTTTTGTTTTTGATTTGTTGTATTCGTTAAATTATTATAATAACAATGAATTTGGTGAGGTTTTTATTTATTTTTTCAAGAAAATTATTTTAGAATTTTATTACCGTTTGTAATATTTTCTTTTTGTTTGTAATTCTCACGCGAGTGAAAAGTATGTGAATTTTATTTTTTGCGTTGAAATATATCGTTGTGTGTTTAATATGTGAAATAATATTTTACACGCGTTCATATTTTTTTAATTTTATTTTTTTTATAGAACAAAAAAATTGAATTTATATATATATTTTTTCATTATTTGTTTACAGTCGCATCAACGATGAGAGTCATTATCGACTTAACTAAAACTAAGTGCTCTAAGTAATTACGCAATAAACAACAGACGCTGGATAAAAAATATCGAAACGGAAACGCGACCGGGTAGACAAGTTTCATTGCGTACGCAATATTCGTAAGGGATCTCGCGTAAGCAAAAGCTCAAAATTGAGTTTTTCATCCCACTATCACAGAGAAACCGCAACAGTCTTGTGAATTATTTCTTCCGGTCGTGCTTTATTTGAATTAGTTCTTCCGTCCGAAATATCCGAACCCAGGTTTAATTGAAGTCCTGACATGAGGCGATCTAGGAGAAAGTGGTTTACATTGCACGCCTCACATTTCTGCTGAGGAGAGCCGTATTTTAATTTAATTACTTCTGTTTTCATCGATTAAATTAATTTTAGTATCGCGAGGGGGTAATAGTTAAAATTTTACGTATAATTACGATTAAAGGTATAATCTTTACTGTAATACTGGCATTCGGAAATTTTTCTGCTAATATTTTAGGCGTTTCTCGAAAGGATTCAGAACGCATATAAGCTTCCGGTATAGCGATCCTCTCCTCGATCGAATAAAGCGCTTTAAAAAACACGACTCCAATGAACGAAATTATATTGCACTTAAGAGTGAACCGTTTAGAACTGATAACCGTAGACGAGACTGCTAACCTACGTAACCGGTAACGGCGCTAGTAATACAGAGTGATTTTTTAGTCCTGTTACCCAATTTTAAATGCAATTTAAGAAAGGGAAATTTAGGTGGAATAAAAAAATGTATTTTTTAACTTGCAAAAGAGATTTAATAAAAAGCTATTACTTACATAATTGCTAAAGAATATACTCAAAATGCCCACCCCTTGCGGTTATACACGCACGGACTCTTTTCAGCATATTAGCAGAAACAATTTTAACAGTTGCATTGGACTATTCGCGATTAAGTCTGTAATATTGACTTAAGTTCATCGATAATGTGAGGATTGTTTTTGAAGGCCTCGGACTTAATAAAGCCCCACAAAAAGTAGTCAGGAGATGAGAGGTCTGGGGACCTTGGAGGCCATAAGCCCTTGCTTATTATTCGATCAATAAAGAACTATTACAGAAAATCCACGGTTTCTCGAGACGTGTGGCATGTAGCGCCGTCTTGCTGAAACCGGCAATACCGTTCTTGAGGTTCCAGAAGGGACACAACTTGGCGCACAATATTCCTGTATACTTCACCATTTACTGTCTGTTCGAAGAATACGGGTCCGACTATACGATGACGAGATATCGCATACCACACACCAATTTTTCCGGATGCAAAGATTTGTCTTGTTTCGATTCCGAATTCAAAAATTCGATTCCGTTATCGTTTACGAGAGACCTAAACCGACGGCAATACTGCAGTCGCTTGTTTAAATCTGGAGGCTGAAGCTCTTGGACTAATCGTACGCGATACGGATACGATTTCGATTTTTTAGCGGCTTTCTGAACACTCGAATATGACAAACCTACTTTCGTGGAAAGTTTTCGTAAACTTTTCCGTGGAGAATTGAGCACTCTTGTTTTCACATTCTCTAAAACGTCATCTGTCAAGCGAGTCGGTCTACCGCTACGTTTTCTGTCGCAAACACTACCTGTCTCTCGAAATCGGTTTGCTAGCCTAGAAATTGACATTTTTTCTGGCGGAGGAACACCGACAAATTTAATTTGAAATGATTCTTTAAACTCGCGTACGATTTCGTAACAAAATATTGTTCAAGAATGAAACTTGTTGTTCTACGGTAAAAGACATTCTGTTCGTAACACTACCGGAAAAGGCACAAAAGTTTACACAGCTCAAGGAGAATCAAGTCACATTGCCGTATCTATACCGGTTGAGCCGGTACCGGTAGCGCTACCAACTTCGTGTCACAAAACAAAATTTCCCTTTCTTAGAAAAAAATGACCAGACATTAACAATCGGGTAACAGGACTAAAAAATGTAGCAGCGTTAAAGATTACCTCAAATAGCTGTAATTTGAGCCGGCTCGTTTCCTTTTTAAGTCGCTCAACCGGTATTGTTAAACACTTTGTAATATTAGTACTATTATTCTACGCGATAAAGGAATTTAAAAAAAAATGTCGGACTTTGAACGCGCGTGATTTTCGAGTTAAATTTGGCTACCAAAACTAATCGTGTGTAAACGACGGTGTCGTCTTATAAAGTTAAATAACTAAAGATGCCGTTGGAGATAAATTTTTAAAATTATAGAACAGTAAAATACGTGATCGGTTAATTATTTCATTTCTTTAGTAACAGGTTTATTGTTTATTTTTATTATAATCATGTATATTTCTTATTTTGTTCGTTTGTTTTCGTAATTTATATGTTACGTATAAACGCATATAAATTACGTTTACGAGTATGTATGCGATGTTGATAGGCAGCAGGACGTTACCCTGCGTGATTAGAAGTAGAACGAGTATAGAAAATAAAAACACGTCACGTCACGTCTACCTATAGTACACGCAGTCACACAGCCTGAATGAATGAAGAATTGTACGATGTACCTTGTTTTGTTATAGCTTCCATTGTATTATATTTTTAGTATTACATATATGTATATTTTTTTCTGATATTGTCATAGTAACTAAGATTTGTGAGTTACCTCGCATTTCATTTCACTTACCATTTCATTCGTATAATAAACAAAAGTCATTCCGTAAATTTTTTTTCACATCGAGAATGATACACGCATAAGTGATATTTATACGCAGAGTTGTGAGGCCGTAATTAATTATGGAAACGTTATTGTTTTCTTTTTTTTCTGTTTCTATAGGACCAAACGACATTACCTAGCTGATATACTTGTGGTTGTTGGTATCAGTAAAATGAAAAATTAATCCTAGTTTTAAACTCAGGCACGTAACCGTTGCAAAAAAATCACAAAATTTTTGTTCGTGACGTACTTAAAAAGCTTAATTCATATTTTTTAAATAATTTACGTCGTACGGAGAAGTTACACTTGTGAATAAATTAAATATTACTCGATATTTAAGTCTGATTTTTGTTCGACTTTTTTTATATATGTGTACGTAAAATTTTCTACGGGAAAAATATTCTCGCGTATTCTTTTTTATTGAAGTTTCAATAAAAAAAGAGTTTTTTACGAAATAATATAAAATGTTAACGAAATAATACGACTTAATAATTTTATCTATTCACTAGATGCTTGGTAGTGTAGATTCTTGACTCTGGTGTTTCAGCTTGATTATTGTTTTGCGTCCCGGATTAGGTACGAAATATCGAACCGATTTTAACGAAACTTGCAAAATAAGTTTATCTGAACCGTGTTTAACATTTTAGATATTATCCTTCCTAATAATAATCTATTTATCGAAGAGCTCTTTTTCATCACAACAGTTTTTTTTTATTTGCTCGCTCGGTATGGCTTTTATTAAAATAACAATAATAAGGATTTTAAAGAAATTTTTCTTTAATTTAAACAATTCAAACCTATCTTCAATTTTGATTCCACCCAGCGAAGAATAAATTATATATGCGCAGAGTGCGTCGGATAGGGTCGGCCAGTCTTAAGAGAGTGATTCAGGGCGTCAAAATAAATAAAAACTTTCGTATGGTCAATCGCCTTATCTCCTCCCTCTCACCCCCGTTTTGTGTTCTTTCAATAAAAAATTATATCTTAAGAACAGATAACAGATCTTAAGAGCAGAATGAGATATTTTAATGAAAATTTGTGTACATATATATATCCGACATCTTTTACAAAATAAATAAGTTTGAAAATTCCAAAATGATGTTTAAAAATCTGTTTATCGTTGATAGCTCCGTAAATATAGGTTTATCGAATTATATTTCTATTAAAAAAAAAATTAACCCTTTTAATGTAAATATAATGACACTTCATTTATTTAAATTGGCCGATAAACAACCGAGGTATGCTGAAACTGTTAAAGTGGATCGCACAAATTATGCGCTGATAATTCTGTGACTTTTTTCAGTTCTTCCACTAAATGAATTAATAATAATTTATATTATTAACAATTAAAAAAGAATATAATAAAAACCTAATCCAATTTTTTTATTAATTTTAAAAATACTCTAAGATATAACGGTTTAATTTAATAATACAAATTAATTAAATTATATATTATTTATGAAAAACATTCTTTTTTTGTCACGAATTATTTTAATAATTAAACAATATGTTAAAAAAAATAATTTGTTTTTTGATCTTATTTTATTTTATATGAATTACGGGTTATGATCCGATCATCAAAATGATGAAACAGACAAAGGCTTTAAAAATTAAAACACTTTTTTTTAGAGGGTGACTTTTTATGCGGATCGAGAGGGCAAAATTTAAAATGAAACGTATATACTCTGTATATCCGTAAACAGAAATGTCTATAATATATTATAAAAGCTTAGACAAAGAACGTTAAAACGTTACATCTGGTCTACGTTGAGGTACGGTTATGAGTTTTGGAAATTGAAAGAGGCGATTATTAAGCGAACGGAAGCGTTTGAAACGCGGCTCCGTAAAAGAATATTTTGCATCCCGTAGACGGAACGAAGGTCTGATGAAGAGGTTTTGAGAAGGGCCGAGTCGGGACGACAGCTACTGACAACCGTTAAGTGCATGAAGCTACCTTATTTGTCACGTTTTAAGGGGGAGCTGGTATCGACTTCTTGAAATTTGTTCTTCAGGGTAAGACAGATGGGCGTAAGAGGAATTGGAAGGAGACGAACTTCCTGGTCGGACAACGTTAAGGACCTGAATGGGATCCAAAGCGGAAAAACGGTTTTTTCATAGCGTTCAGAACATAGAGGAATACGCCAGACTGATAGTCACCGTCAGGAGGACCTGATGAGTGACGCGTTGTGAAAAAGGAGAAAAGCCGACGGCAAACTTGTTATACGTTCTTGGCATCGGTTATTTATTCTTATATAGAGGAAAAATAATGAAAATAAACCGATAAAACGTTTAAAATATTCAAAGAATCGTAATTTTTAAACTTTGATCACCCCGCCGTCAATATTGCTCCAAAAATATCTTTTTGGGTTCGCTTACGCTACCACTACATTCCTAGGAAGACAAAAAAAAATCGGTTAATAAATTTGCAATAAATAAAATAAAAGAGTTTTCGATTTTTGGGAAAGGGAGGGAATTTTGGGGCAACTTTTTTTTAAAGATGGAAATTTAAGCGTGTACGCATATACAGAATATAATATGAAGCGGGGTTCTGTTGGCTAAATTTTGAAAAACAAATGTCTCATGTACGCGAGCTTCTGTTCAAAATTTCATCAAAATCGGTTTATCCAGTCAAAAATTAAGCGTCAAACATGTCGGCACAAGTACATACTTATGTACTTACGAACAGTAGCTGCCGTTATTTTGGGATTCCTGGGTCATAAAACGTCGAGAAATACAAAAAAGCCGTTTTCTATTTTTTGACGGTTACCGTACTTTCCTTCTTGCAGCACAGACCTATGATGTTAGGAAACTAAAAGTCAGAACGTCTTTTTAAGATACAAAAATTGGTTGTCAGATCGTTAATGTCGCCCCCATAAATAAAAAATATGTAAATAGACCGATCGAAGTAACTCATTTAGATGGGAAAAAATTGTTACCTGGACTTTTATAAATGGAAATGATAAAGGGGCTTATAATAAGGTGAGCGGGGCTGGTGGAAGGTTGATTTTGGGGTGGTTGAAAAATGGTATTATTGCGATTTCCGGTGAAAGTTGACGTTAAAAAATTTGCGGTTATTTAAGACACAGAAAGGTATATTTCGCCAATTTTCGTCAGAAATAAATTATTTTTGCGGAAATGAAAAACAAAAAACGAAAAAAAACTTTTTCGCATTTTCCACGGAAATTTTGAGGTTATTTTAAAAAATTACCTCTACAAAAGTCGTAGATTTTTGCACGATCTACAACTTTTGTATGGGAAAACCTTTTTTTCAATCCCCAAATCACCTCTGCACCATGAAGTATAAGTCAACAGACTAATACTTCGGCTTTTTTTTTACGAAAAAAAAATTTTTAAAGCGTTCATTTTTAATATAAACCAAACCGTTTGAAAAATATATCTACCGATTTATTTAAAATATAATTTAAAAATTTTCTTTGCGTAAAAATATTATTACAATTCGGTCGATAAATTTTTAAATAACAGTAACTAAAAAACTCTGAATTTTTGTGCATCTCGTTCAACGTGTACATAAATAAGCGTTCAAAATAATTTTCAATAGCTTTATCTGAATCGTGAATAATTTTGTAGTATTTTTTTAATACGCTTTAACGTTATTTCACCCGTTTGTGAAAAAAAAAATGGAATCTGTTTTTTTTTTTATAATTTATTTTTATATTTATAATTTAACTTATAATGACGTGATTTATTTATTCCAGAATATTTAAGGTAGTTTCCGCTATAGTTTACGAATATTCCTTTCGTTAAAATAGTGAAAACGATTCGTATCAACATAAATCTGGAAATGCTTTGTTTTCCAAAGTTACGAATAGCGAAAGATTTTGGCCGAATTTCTCCTTTAAAGATTAAACGACGCTATGCTAAAACTCCACGGACGCTACTGTTGAACAAAATGTGTTTCGTATATTTTACGTGAAAAATTGAAAAACAAATGGTTCCCACAACCGTATCTCTAGAATTTCCCCAGAAAATCGAAGGAAACCTAAAACATTTGATTCGAAAGTACGCGTTTCTAAAAACGCGTAAAAATATAAGATAAACCATAACTATAAAAGATAAACCCTAAGGTTTATCTTAAATTAATTTTTTTAAATTGCTGTAACCGAATAAAAATAATAGATAAAATTTGTAAAGAATTTAATTTAAAAAAAAATATGTTACGAGACAATAAATCTGAAGTAAAATTTCAAAACCGTGTATAACAAAAACAATTCTGAAAAATCTTGTCTACAAATGTTGAGTTAAAAGGTAGGCCTATTTTTCTCAAAATAATTTCGTAACAAAAACAAATTTTTATTTGATATAGCGTCCAAAAATTATCTCAAGAATGTTGGAGAAGACAGTACCGTCCGTAAATCGCCGCGCTAAATTGTGAACCAACACTGGAGGAGGAAATGTTGAGCGGTTAATATAATATTATATTATAATTATTACTGTAAGCTAAATCAACGGTATGTTATATAATAAATTCAACTTTTAGGTTACAAATTGTCGATACGTGTTAATTACTGGAGACGTTGAGTAGTTGCGTTACGGGAATAAAATGAATATAATTTTTTGTTTTGTATTTGAATATACAGGTTGTACAAAAAAACAATATCGGGGTTTTAATGCTATTTTATATCCTTTAACTTCGATTTACATATAAATCACAGATAAAACGAAAGAGTAACTCTTACAATTTTTTCCTACACGTGTTCAATATGAGAGCATCCTGACCTCCCTATAGTAAGGCCCCCTCGCCACGTGACGATCCCGGTCAGGGCATCATCACCTCCTTTCCTATCCCTGATGAGGATTACCAGAGGTGGTCTTTTAGACCTCTAAAGCTGATAACACAACGCGGTCATCGGTTTGGCCACTATCACGCTTCGGGAGACATTTCCATCGGTGTATTTACACGGCCTACTAGCGCCTTCGTATGGCCTCTTCCGACCGCAACCGCTTATCGTAACTTATAACCCTCGACTATCAAATTAATCGATCGGAAGCGCGACCCACGCCTTCCTCTCTCCAGAGGTTTCGCATAAAAACTATTTCCTATCTGACTTCGATTAGACTATCGACTGAAATCTCTATTCGATTGAGTCTTTTAAACACTAGAAATTCTATTCTCATACCGAAAAAACAAGCGTTGATCGCGACAACGACAGTCTTGTCCTAAATTCAATCTACTTAAATTCTTCTTGATTTACTCAAAAATCAAGAAACAAATTCGTAAATTTGATCAACTTCTAACGGAAACGTACCCTCGTAAATGCCTATACCCTCCCACACCGCAGCTCCATCATACGGTTCTCAACACATCCATTCTCATCCTAACAGAAAATATCTTAGGTAACCGGGGTTGGATGCCAAAACGCCTATCTTGGAGAAATAAGCTCTCAGTCGGGTCCTTAGCCACCCGGATTGCTGCTCTATTTATCTATCTGTACATCCGTAACGGCATCAAACGTCCTCGGCAATCCTCCGCAGGGCTAAGAATTTCAGGAAGTCCGCAACTTTTGTCATTCCCTTTCGACTTTCCGATCAACTTGCAGATAAAAAGCAGAATTGACTCTTGTAGGCGCTCTTAACTACTTTGGTAGATCAGCTTTGTACCTTGGGCAGACAAATAATACGTGGCGCACATCATCAGCGGCCCTACACTTCGGGCGCAAGACTTAATTAGTTAATAAAATCTAACTCTTCAATACTGAAGTTGATAACGTACTTCCTTCTCATTCAATGTGAGCACAGTGGAAGCGATAGCCGCTTCAATCCTGTGCCCCTATATAAATACGTTTGTATATGTTTATCTACCCCCAAGATTTTAATTTTTTGTTACCGTATTCAGCGTATTATTTTGAAAATGTTATTTAATACAAGTTTAAAGGAAGTCCATTCTTTTTTCTTTTACATAAGTATCTACTGTTATAAATAGAACGATACGAATCGTACGCGGTTTAAATAAGTCTTATGTTGAACGCTCACCTCTGTAAATTATGTAGGACGATTAATGCTCGATTTTATATTTATTTCACTTTTTATATTTCATCAGAGTTACACGTTTTTCATCTGTTGGACACAATAAAAACTTAAGTAATATTTTGTTTTTGTTTTTTTTATATGGCCGAGCCACAGTCGATTACAAAGTAATTGCAAATTACGAGTTTATGATAGAATACAATACTGTATTATATAATATAACGGTCTGTTACTTTCGATAATAATAGGTTTTTTTCGAAACGTGCGTTATTGTTGTACGATTGTAACCTACCTACTGGATTTGATTGTTGCCTTAGGTCTGGGGCGACCGTTATATATATATATATATATATATATATATATATATATCTACAGATCTAGGATATCTTTTGTACGCTTTAGGCTTTAATCTCGTTGAAATATTCCACATCTTGAACAATTACTTGTCGAGTTTCATTTTATCCTATCGGGTGCAGGTGTTTCGTTTTATATTACGTGTTCTGAATCTTGATTTAGACTTAGCTCGTATAAACAACGCATTCGTGTATAATGTCTCACCTGTACAATTAGTAATAATTGCTCAAAACCTCTCGTAGTTAGATGTTTAAGACAATAATTACAAAATTAAAGATGTGTCTGTCATTTGACTGGTTCAAGGCTGGTATTCATTTCTTCTCTTTCTTCGCTAATTTTTTTATCATCAAAATATTTAGCGCAACAATTAATTACCTGCTTCATAAATATTTCTAATCTTTTCGTCGGTTATAAATGTTACTCTGCAAAAAATCGATCGTGCCGTAATCGAGTTTTTTTTAAAAGCACTATCTCTTTCCCAGCTCGGCTTACAAATCCTCTTCATTTCATATTTGATTTAACTGCCGGTTTATTTTTTTCCACTACTAGTCAGTATATTTACAATCGGCTCCTTAAGAGGAATCATAAATTAATCGGTAGATAATAAAACAAATGATACGCGGATTCTTAAGGCACTCTCCTAATGTTGTTAATGTTCAGTAGTAAAAGAATACATTTGCCTTCTCATTACAGTCCATAAAAACAAATTATAACCGAGCGTAATATTTATTTTATAAATTCTAAAAAATTTTCTTCTTGATTTTTCTTCAGAAGATTAACAAATAAACATTCGATAACGTAAACAAATCAAGCGATACCTAGTCTATAGACTCATAACGATGTAGAAATTGATAACAAGAAACAACCCGTAGCTATAAACAAAAAAAGAGAAGAAGTAAACAGAGATAACAGAGCTAGATTTGGCGAAAGTAACTTCAACTGTCATCCAGTATTAACTCAATCGCATAGAGACGCTTCAACCTTCGGACGTTCCCGCCGTTATTCCTTACTTAATGGAGACATTACAAAGTACCTGAAATAAATATATACACTCGGTGAACGTTTGTAACTAGAAAACGAAAAAGGATAGATATGACAAAACCATATCAGCTGATATTTCAAAACATTTGTTTTTCGCTGTTGTCACTTATTACTAGATTTTATGTTATTTTTTCCGTAATAAACGTTTTTGAAAATAAGTTGTTTTTTTTTTACCAAAGTGGTTTTTGAAGTGTTACTGGAAAACCGAGAACGTTAAAGAGGTTAAAAGACGTTGGGCAATGGAATTTGTAACGTCACCACCGACGATATTAACAGTCGCAAGAATATCGGTTTGAATGATCTGGGTGAAAAAAAAACCTGTACAGAATAATTAAAATACCTCTTTAATAATGCAGACTTTTATACGATCCCTAAAGAAATCTTTCGGATAATGTTTTTCGGTGAGACCGGTATTAAAAAAGACAGCGTTCATAGATCACTGTCGTGAAGATCCTAAGAAATCTACAAAATTAAGTGATCCAGATAGTCGAGTACTATATTGCGGTCGGCACCGAGACAAAAGTGGAACGAATGCAGGGTTGATTGTCGATTGAATGAAGCCGCTTTTAAGCTTAATGGATCAATTAATAGACACAACAGTGTTTATTGGAGTAATGTAAATCCACGCGTAATTGAACAGAAGCCCGTTATACAAGGCCTAGTACGGTGTGTTTTATCTTCTAGAGGGATTGTCAGGCTATTCTTCTTTTAGGGAACCGTCACCGGGAACTCATACTTAAAAAACAACATTATTCCTGCTATACGTAATGTTTTTGTCGACGATGTTACTACTTTCAACAAAATGTAACGCCACCCCTCTATCATCGTGATGTGACGGAATTCCCTGACAACAAACGACGGGTAGGACACTTTATATTCATGGACTTCTATCTTTAAAACACGCTGTGCACACTTCAAAATCAAGGACGTTACAGGAGTTGAAACGGCAAATCGAAATTGCCGGTTAACACATTTAGCTACAGGACGGTTAGCATGTCGCTGTGTAGTTAACCGTTGCCGTAAGTGTATATTATTTTCAACGTTTATAGGTTTAAATTAAAGAACAACACAATCATATACCTAACTGTTTTCTTTAATAAAATATAACTATTTAAACTGTGTTTATTTTTTTTGAGTCGCTCTAAATGTTATGTTTTTTTTTTGCTCTTTTTCCCGACGGAAATGGGTACAACAAATTACTGTTTTATACTATTTCTGATAGTCTTTCTTATAATTATGACGCGTATAAATCATCTAAGATACAATAAGTATCGATCTAAGATGATTTCCTTGCGAGTAATGATGTTATTTGCACAAACAGTCTTTTTCGTGAACAGTGTTTCGCTTGTAGAAATGGCAAAGTAGAGGCGGAGTAGCGTCTCTGTGCTGTCTATTCTAATTATTATGATTTCGAATCCCAGCTGTTCTTATCATTTATCATCATAAAAAAGAAGTCGGGTTAGCTGTTATTTGGACAGATGCCTTTATTTACTGGAGAAAAATTAAATTGTAATTAAATTAGGATATTCGGCTCCATGAAGGATTTTTTTTTAAAAACGTCTTCAGTCCTAATCGTTTCCTTGTAAAATTTTACATGGGACATTTTTTATTCCTGAAAATGCTTATTCTATTTTTGTAAATGGCTTCTTTCTGATATCAAACAGTCTACAACCTTAATTGTACGCTTACACATTATTTCTATTTCTTCTGTGAAAATAGTTTTTACTTTCTTGCGTCTCCATTTGATGTCATTCTTACTTAATAATTATAAAATTTTCTAATTTCTAACGAGTAAATATTATATCGTTATTTGTTCTGATTTTTAATTAAAGGACCGTTTGTCCTACAATCATAAAATTAGGTGTGCGCTCTGGTTTATAACAGAAATTGGTATAAGATATTTGAATATCTATATCAGATATACAAATAGTATAGTAATAGTAACGGTTTGTTCTATTTCTAAAAGATTAGATTTTATAAAAAAACCCCTGTTTTTTAATTTAAAAAAAAATGTATTCATTCGGACCAGGGTATAATATTTTTGAAAGAAAACCCGTTAAAACAGTACTTTTTCTTGCTACTTTCAAAAAGATAATTTGCAAAAAGATTTCACGTAGGCTGTATTAGGAGTACACCCTAAAGTATTTACGAGCGTACGTTTTATATAACCGATATTTGGGTGCGTGGATGTTGGCAAAATAAAAGAAACATATTTAAATGATGAAATCAATCTTTCTGAAATGTGATCCAACGGTGGCAATCCGTGTGGTTTTGATGGATATTGAAATCCATTTGTTATTGACAATGTTAAACTTTACTACTCAAAGCCTATTTTTAGATCGAATATACTTTTAAAGCGGATTAAATCTTGACTTGAAAATATTTTTTCTATTAATAATAACGCAGACGAATCTGTTTTACGTCTTTAGAATCCATAAATGATCACAAACATCGTGTGCCTGGCGGAATTCGTTTTTTTAAGAACATATTTTCGAAACGTCTGTCATTGTGAGACTATTTAATATTAATTTCACGTTCTTAGTAGATTATCGTCTCATCGGTTTACGTAGACGAATGTAATACTTGTACATTATTTTCTGTATTATTACTAGCAAATTACATCGGTATTTAGCGGTTTCTATCGCTTTGTAAATGCTTCGACTCGTTTAGTTAATGCGAGTGATACTTTTCTCAATTCGACTGCTTTCGACCTGTTCTTCTATACCCGTTTCTTTGACTTCTTACTGTACTTGTTACGCATATATTGCAACATTTTTTAAAAAAAATAACAGTCAGAAACATTTTTTTAGAAAAATTTGTAGAGATTTATAAAATGTATTTTTTTTCACTTAATTGTTGATTTGTGTAGCGTTTCAGAATTTTCCTACCATTTATCCTCGATTGTTTTGGTATCAGACCGTAAATTGCCTTACAGAGCTTATTTGAAATCGACTGTAAGATAAAATCTAAGCTTAATTTACGAAGCGTGTCATGATGGTCGGGGAAATAGAAGTATGAAACCGGTTCGACACAAATTTTAAATACTTCATCTTTAGAAGGACATGCAGTTTGTTTTTCTGAAGTTTAATTTTAATATTTATATTTACGACACTAACTATCAGATTTCGTTTCTTCAAAATTTTGTGCATCATTGTGACAATTCCTAAAATGTTTTATGAGAAAATTTCGAACGTCAAATCACCCCTTTGTATAAACGTCATTAAGCCTATTTTATATGTCTCACGAATAAACGGAAAAAATTTCCATTCTACAACTGAAAATAAAGAAAAAAGTCCACGTAAACCACGAGTGGCTTTGTTTTTGAGTGATAGCTGATATAAAAATTCGCCGTGATTTCTGCTCCAAATTTCTTTTGGAGGGTTTAATACAAAAAATTACTGAAACGGTTGGAATTTAATTACGGAATAAATTTTTTCGGTTTCGTATGGTTTTTGAACTCAAAAAATGAATAAAAAAACACGACCAGGATTTTTCAATAATTTTTGAGAAAATTATTGTAAATCTCAAAAAATTGGTGTCGCTAAACAAAATATTTTAACGGTTAAATTGGCAGTAAACAAAAAAAAATTTGTAATAAAATTTTTAAAACAATTTTTTAGTATTTTTTGTTTAGTTATTTTTATAACCGATTTTGTTTCTAGATATTTTCCAATATCGAAATATTTCTTGTTTCTGTTTATAGTTATAAACTGTATTTTTCTGCTTTATTTTGTTTTTCGTAAAAGTCTTGTTTCTTACTCTTCTTCATTTTCGTCTGATGGTGCTTAAATAAATTTTTTTCAGCATTAAATTCTATAAAAATTTAATTGAAAAAAGGGGGTTTCTAAAGACGGATTTTTTAATTAAAAATTAAAAAAAAAAATTATCACCGTACAGTTCTAGAACCTGTTTTATTCAATTTTCTCAACCCAAAAACCATTCGAATCCATCAGACTTATCCTTTAATGTAAGTTCCAAAAATTTAAATTGTTTTCATTTTACCTTTGAGTAGAAAGCAGGGCGAAATTTTTCGCTAGCTAATACACGAAAACAAAGCGTTTCCGATCCCATTTTTATATGAAAGTTTTGTTTATTTTCACTTGCAGAATGTGTTTGAAATTCTTTTCGTTTCTTTGTGAGACCTTCCTTTATGTAAGAATCATGAAATTGAATGTACGGAACGTACGATTTTTTTTTTTAATTACCATCCCGACCTGAAATATTTTTCCCTTAAAAAATTTACCGTAAATGAAAAACAGTTAATCTAAAAAACGGACAAGGAAAACGGGAAACGTTATCTCTTTTTATGTACTACATAAGAATGATTTTATTTTAATTTTTTGATAAAAATTTTCCTCGTTTTTCACACGGTCTTGATTCGTGTTAGTATACAATTTAAAACTAATTTTAAAAAAATGATCGGGAAATTATATACAATCAATCGCAATTTTATACGGTTATTATAATGCGGGGGCTATTATTTTTATCGTTCAGACTCACCGGTAAACATAAGAGTAGTAATATCTAGTAATCTTAATATATACGCGTAAAGTTAACAGTATATCCGGTGACGTTCAAGTATGGAAACCGATTCATATTTCAAAACCGTGGAATACTAGGGAGAAGAAACAAGTACGAATCTGTGTAGTTATAAATTTACTACTTTTTGGTTTCTTTAAAAATTTTGTCCGATATCTTGGATCCGTTATATTGACTCAAACTTTCCTTTTTTTAATAAGAAGGTGGGCATGTGATACGTGATTTTAATATCCACTTTTACGAGGAAAGCTATGTTGAAACCCGTTTCTCGATAAATGACTTCGTTTTCGAGTTATAAACAAAAACAAATTTGCAAAACTCGTTACGGTAATAAAGCGAGATCAAACGCTTGTTAGTAACATTTTTTTTTTTATTTCGGATTATCTTCAGAATTACATCCGATAGCAAACTTTAAAGAATTAATATTGGAATACGAGTAAACGGTCCAGACGCTAATGATAATAATAGCCGTTACAGTAAAAAATAGCAATAATAATACGCAATATCTAATAATTTGGAACACTACTACAAATTAAATTACTGGGTCAACTGATATTATTTATTATTATTATTATGGCAATATTTAATTTTAAAATTAAGCGTATTCGGTCCTAAATTACATTATACAATACATTTTGAAAGCGTACCGTTCTACAAGAAATGTTCAAAATGCTTCCTCTACACAGTTTGGCCGTGCGCTAATCTTAAATAATATCCGTTTATAACGTGTATCGGGTTTTGTAGTGTAAGCGATTCGTTAGTTTTACGCCTTTTCAGGTCGACGATGTTTTCGAGTGATGTTTTATGTATATTACGTTTTAAGTAATCCCATTACATGGCGGCGTGATAGCGTCTCGGTCTTTCATCCGGGTTCTCGGGTTCAAATCCCGGTCAGCCGTGGCATTTTTCATACGCTACAAACTTTTTCTTTTCTTTTTCCTGTTTAGTCTCCGGTAATTACCTTTCAGATAATACTTGGATGAGGATGATATTTATGAGTGTAAATGAAGTGTAGTCTTGTACAGTCTCAATTCGACCGTTCCTGAGATGTGTGGTTAATTGAAACCCGACCGCCAAACAACACCGGTATCCACGATCTAGTATTCAAATCCGCATAAAAATAACCGACTTTACTAGGACTTGAACGCTGGAACTCTCGACTTCCAAATCGGCTGATTTGGGAAGACGCGTTCACCACTACAACACCCCGGTGGATTCATACGCTACAAACTACCGATTCCAAATCCCACGCGTAAGGTTTTTTTAAACTTATGCAGCAATATCGGCCAAGCAAAAATTATAATAATCTAGAAGAGGAGACAGATCTGGAGACTTGCAGGCCATTCTACGGCTCCTCTAAGATCTAACCGATAATCTGCAAATGTTTACTCTAATATTTCTGAATATAATTCGAAATAAAAAGATACTACGGGGCGTTTTGCCTCACGATTTTTCCGTTTTTTCAGCTCTGATGTTTTGCAACTCAAAAATGAAGCTGAAGCCATTTATCGAGAAACTGCTTTTCCCATCGTTTTTGTTGTTCCGTTTTACATTAAAATCATGTATCGCGTGTCCCCTTTCCTATTTAAAAAAAAAAAAAACAGTTTAATTCGATGTAACGTATCCAAGATAAAAATTTCAAACGCACCGTAAAGTAGTAATTTTGTGAATATGAAGACCCGCGCTTGTTTGTTTCTACCTCCTAGTATTCCTCAGTTTTGAATATGAAGTCGTTTCTAACTTTAATATCACCTTGTACGTTAACCGTTATAGAGTAAAGATTTTTATTATATATTAATAATCCTCTTTGAAGTGATGTCTACTTCTTTTATTTGTTACAGTTTTTATACGAATAAATACAACGATTATTACACTTTCTCTAACATAAAAAAAAAATTAAAAGACATTCTTTGTCCATCACCTGTTTTCGCGCATTATACCAGTAGCATATGATTAGCTTATTGTAAACAAAAAATTATGAACACTTTTACATCTGTTTCTTCCTTTACTCTATCCGTATATACGTCTTATTATTCGTGTTTCTCATTCTATTTTACGTCAATCTGTATTGTTCTCAAGCGAATGAAAGTAATGTGAAATCAGAAGTATCGAACACAGAGAATGTAATGTTACCGTTTATAAAATTAAATGTTTTCATATATAACCAGAAAGCAAATATCGACCCCCCGGGTCAAGTGTTGGAAAAAATATTTTTCGAGTTTTATTTTGTCGGTTGTATAGCTATACTCGGTTATTCAATAATTAAATACACCGGTAGCTGTGGAAGCAAAACGGTTAAGAAGAGGGTTATGATTCTTTAAAACAGTAACTTGGTAACTTTGTGGTAACTTCTGATCAGCTGTTTGAGTAAAATTGTTATGTTTATAATCTCATTTACGATGGCGAGCACTCTTGAAGTTTGAAAATTAATTGAACGTTGTACGGCGATCCTTTTTTGCTTTCCAAAATTAAAAAACCGGTTAACATTTTCCCTAATGTCGCTAAATAATACGGACAAAGTTGTACGAACCGTAGAAATTTTACTTGCCGGTAGAAAAATTTAAAAAGCGTCCAACTTCAGTGACTGAGGAATACCGTTCTCGACGTCCGACTTTAAAAAAAACTCCAGCGCTTCTAATTCGCATAGACTTTCTCATCCAAGAAAACCGATTACGTTTCAGATTATAGCTGAAAAATTACAATTGTCGGTACAGTTCATAATATTATCTCCGAAAAGCTCTAGTACTCTAAAACAAGCGCAATACGGGTTCCAAGAAAATCGTCAGATCGCTATAAGGAGAAAAGACTTAGCAGGTGTACAGAGCTGAAACAGCAGTATCAGCAGGGAAGTGACGTGTGATTTTACAGTATTCTAACTTGCGATGAGAAATGGATTCGCCTTTACGAATCGGAATCAAAAAGGCAGGCGCGGAAAGGAAGCATACGAGTTCACCAGTCGTGAAAAATTCCGAACCTGACCGTCAGTAGAAAAATTATGTTAATAATCTTTTGGAATACAAAAGTTCCCGGTTTTTGTCGTTTCTTAGAACAGTAAACAGTAAACAGCGCATACTATTGTGTCGTGCTTTTCGATAAAATGAAACCGGTAATGTTTAAAAAAACGCCTTGGATCTCGGCGCAAATGCGTAGTTTTGCTTCACGATAATGCCGGCCTGGCACGGCTCAGGTAACTCGAGAAGCCATCAAAAAATTGAATCGGGAATTGCTACCTCGACTCCGTACAGTTTTGACTTCGCCAATCTCCACTCGGCCCACTCGATGAGGTGCTAACAATAAAACGTTTAACGGCAATGACGACCCCAAAGAAAGTGTGCTAAATCGGCTCCGAAATAAAGACAAAGATTTCTTTCTTTTCGGCAGACTTAAATTAGCCGATTCAGAGGTGGGTCGAGTGTATTAATGTTGCTGGAGATTACGTTGAAGAGTGAAACGGATTATATAAACCGTTTTAGCTCCAGAGCAATTTGTATATTTAATTATTGAATCATCCTCGTATAAAAGGGAAAGTATGCCGATCGAGTCAAATTTTTTACGTCGGGTTTAACCCGACGGAGGGTCTGAAGACGATCTCCAGTAAAGCCCTTCAGGGCTAGGAACGGAGGGGTTTGTGTGGCGACCGAAATCGCCAAAAGGTGTCTTCTCCTACAGGGTTGGGATGTATATTGATATTAGTTTTATATTTTCGTGTTTTTGTTTTAGCGTTTTCTCACTTTTGTGTAGCATGTGAACCGCTTTACCTTTAGGGTAGGTAGGTGATTCAGTTCCTTCGACGATTATGGTTTTCAGTCTTGCTTGAGACTAGAGATGCGTTTTGTTATTTTTAGTAGTGCTCGTAGTTACATCGACGGGAATTTCGCTTGCGGCATCCTGGATCGAAACGACTGACAGATTTCATATTTTGAGGTTTTAAAGATGACCTCCAATGAGGGCTAGGTATGGAGGGTGTCTTCCCTTAGAGATCAGGATGTAGTTATAATTTTAGCCCGGTTTTTTTGAATTCAGTCAATTGCAACATTAATGTCGACAACTTCGGCTCTATGTTTAAATTTAGGCAGCCGACCATCGAAAGCTTTGAAGGTTGTTATTCCAAATATATTTGCGAAGAATTAAGCTTTAGTTTTCAGTATCGGTCCGTTGATCAGTTTCGTCGATTTCAGAACCTTTGTGGTACCACTTCGTCTAGTTGTTCGTAAATTGGCAGCTCGAATTCTTTTACATGTGTCTCCTTGGTTGTGCGCCTTCAATAATTTTTCTTTGTTGCTACCGTGGATGGAACCGGTTTTATATCGCGGCAAATATCGCCCGGCTTACTACCCTTCTCCAGTAATTGAATAATTTTAACTTTTTCTTCTGTCGAATGAATTTTACTTTCACGTGCCGTCGATGAAGTAAGACTTCCACCGCGATATACAATTAAAATTCGATAAGTTGAATACTACGGCCCTCAATAATTTTTCTTACGCAGGACTTTCAGCTAAGCAACATAGAAACCGTTTACATTACAGTATTTTGCGTAAGCAGAAAGGAGAAATCGAATAGCAATCAGCTAACAGCCTGACACACAACCGAATGAAATTTTAGCCTTACAGTACAGTACCTTATATAGTAAGTGGAAATTCCAAACAGTAGGAGTACTGGTTACATGAACTCTCGGGATTTTCCCGGTTCAGTACAGCTTTAGAAATAGAGTACGCGTAGCTTTTTAATATGTATAATATACACATATATATTCATCCGAGGAAGTAAAAAAAGACTCTTGAGCTTAATAAGAATGTTGCATTTTTTTTTAAATTTTTCTTAACATTTAAATTTACGACGTATAGTATTTTATTTTAGTCCATCGATAAAAAAAATTACAATTTATATTAAGCTTTTTAAATTTTTGCATAATTTGATTCATTTTGGAGATTAATTAAAAAATTAAAGATCTAATAAAACATCTTGTAGTCGGGGTGACCAAAAACTCCGATTGAAACCTTCGATCAAAAATGATTGAAATCTTCGAATTTAAGTGAAGGAAATGATGCCTGTGAGGCTTATTGCTCGACCAAAAAACATTTTTCTGAGGCGATAAAGAAGCTTGCGAAGAAGCGCGTTAAAAACCGGACTTTGTTAAAATATGATGTATAAAATACGCGTATTTTATTATTCTTTTATTGAAATAAAGTTTATAACTATTGCGGATAATTATCCACTCGCCCTTTCGCTTAATAACATATTTTTAAGGATAATATTGTAAAATTTTACACGTGCGCCATCTTTTGTCCGTTTATAAAATTAATAATTGTTGCATCTTATACATGCGCACGTGTTAAGTTGTTCAAATGCAAGTAGCCTAAACGGTTACAAGGTCATCTCGTTACGTAAATTCTCACTGATAATATTTTAGTTATCGTAGGAAAAAAACCCTGTTATTTCCAGTTATATTCACAATTCGTTGACTTTAAACGTTTTTGGAGATTAATTTTAGAAAATGTAATACGAATATTAACCGTCCCGGTCGATGGAAATTTTTTTCAAACGCTCTGACGTTTGACCTGCTATTGAACTTCGTTTTTTACGCGTCGTTTCTCGACTCTGCATCGGTAATACTTTTATTTTTTCGTGTGTTTCTTCATTGTAGTTGGTAAGGTAAAGTGCCTGAAGTAATAGATTTTTTTTTGGCGTAATGATGACGCCGAGTATACACTCGATCCCTGTAGTGAACAGAGTGAAAAAGTCACTTACTAAACTGAATATCACGCAAAGTTCACCGCGTTCAGCATGACAGTAATTACGAGTACGTTGTTTTTGCGAGGAAGACGTAAGGAAAGCGATTCATTTCTCGTTGATAGTGGCTCTACCATTTTCGGAAAAGACTTCTGTTTCGATTGGGATCACCTGAACCTCTTTAGTCGAAACGCCGTTAGACGCCGGTAGTTGGATTACGTCGAATTACTGAATTAATATACCTTGATGCCGACCACCTGGAGAGATTTCTTTAAAAGGAGTGAATTATTATGCAACAGTATCCCGCGTTTTCTTTATCTGCCAATGTTGTTTTCTGTTGTTTTGGTTTTTTTTTAAGCCGATTAATACGGTAAAAATAAGGTAAAGCTGGAAGTAACGATAATAATTTGTGTTCTTATTTTCTGTAATAATAGGATTGATTACTGACAAAACGAAATAAAGATAAAAATTCCGCTCTAATAGAGTAACGAATTGAAAATTTTAGTAGACTTACATGAAATTTCAGAGAAAATTTTGATTACAAGAAGAAAAGAAAGTTAGAGTTTTACATTACCGTCACCTCTATTCTTCTGACTTCAGATAATTATCCCGTTACGTAATCATATTTTAATTTCAAAATATTTAACCCACCGGGCAGGTGTAGTGGTGAACGCGTCTTCCCAAATCAGCTGATTTGGAAGTCGAGAATTCCAGCGTTCAAGTCCTAGTAAAGGCAGTTATTTTTACACGGATTTGAATGTTAGATCGTGGATACCGGTGTTCTTTGGCGGTTGGGTTTCAATTAACCACAGATCTCACGAACGGTCGAACTGAGAATGTAGACTCATACATATCATCCTCGTTCATCCTCCGAAGTATTATCTGAACGGTAGTTATCGGAGGCTAAGCAGGAAAAAGAAAAGAAGAAAAAAATTCAAAATATTTATTTCATCTCACAAATAAAACGAATTAACTAATTCAAATACTGTAATCTTTGTCCTCCTTCATTGTTTTTACTCTTTGGGAAACCTTCTAAAACCAAATTAACTTATTCTGGATGTTTAAATATATGATCTTATCGATCTTTTTCACAAGATTCTACCACTCGCCGTTTATCACTTCTATTATTAAAAAAAAACCGGTTTATTTAATAACTGATACATCTCATATGCATCAGTTATGAGCTATATAATATATATATATATATATATATATATATTTAGTTTAGTTGTACATATATGTATATACGAAGTCACTTAAAAAAACTGCAGCGTCTTCAAGAATCTGAAAATGTTTATTTTTTTCTATTAGCAGTGTTAACTATACTGTAAAATTTTATTTTTAAATCCTTCTCGCTTACTCTGTGTTTGTTTGGAATACAATGAATACAAAATAGTCATCGTTTTAATTTTTTCTTAATCAGAGTTCGGTTTTGTTCATCTTCTCTTACAACTACCCGATTACATAGATAGTTCTTTTTGTACGGGAGTTTTTCGATAATAATTACAGACAAACGACTGTAAAAAAAAAATTATTTATTCAACGATAAAGAAACATTACTAATTTTCAACATAATCCCTGACTATATTTAGACGACTGTCCCAACTTTCTGCGGGTTCTCTTATTCTTGTAGTTAAGAATTATTCACCTCGATGTCCGACCCGTTCTTTTACTGAATCCTTGACCTGCTCGTTATTTTTGTGCCGCGTAAAAAATCTTCGAGAAGACCAAACAGGACTGAAGGTACGAAATCGGGACTATAAAGTGAATTTGGCAATAGCTCTCGACTAAACGTTTGAATAGCCACCCGATCGGGGGGGGGGGGGGTCGTTGTCATGAAGAACAATTACCCCTTCTGAGCGATACCGGGACATTTTCTTTCTAATGCGGATTTCATATTATTTTCTAACACGACACAATAGTACTCGCTATTGACTAATAATGTTCTTCCAAATAATAGCTATAAATTGAGCCTTTTATAGTCTCAAAACACCGTTAGCTTTACCGGTCGACTGGTATATTTTGACATTTTTCCTGGCGGTGAACTCGGATGCTTCCATTCAGTAACTCTGACGTTCTGATTCCGGCTCAAAATAATAAGATCGTGTTTCATCATAAGTTATCGTACGATAAAAAAGAATATTACCTTCCGCTAAAAACTACTGTTTTAAGTTTCGTTCAGTTCTGATTTTGAATCGACTGTCTCGGAACTCTCCTCGAACACATTTTACGGTAATTCAGATTATTGCCGTTAACGGAAGAGATAATTACCGATTTTCACAGTAAAATTTTCAGAATATCCATATTTTATGCCTCTGTCCTTGCGAATAATGCGATTTTGCAAAGCGTCTGTCGAAACTTCCACCGGTCTTCTGTTACGATGAAAATCGATGATACCCGATTTACGATGATGATTCTACTCGATTTATCCTGTTCGATCCACTTGTGAAAATTTGTGCGGTTAATACATTTTTTTAGTGTTTTATTGTAACATACGCGAGTGAATTTGTCCGGTTTTACGCCTTCAGAAAATAAAAATCTTATCGCAGCGCGATGTTCCTTCAACGACTTATTTCCTAGCAGACCCACATTTTTAAAATAAACAAAAGATATTAAAACTTTCGATTACTTAATTCTTGTTTTAATTACTTTTCTACTGTTATCCTTTTTTTTTAAATTATTAAACGAACTACGTATACGAGTATAAATGTTCAACATTTATTCGTCTTTTAATTATTATCAAATTCCGTATAACACTTTTTTTAATTTACTATAATTTACATTGCTAATGATATAATTACCGTCCAGTAAAGTGTAACGCTTGAAAACACGACGTGGTTGCATATAATTTACTTGCATTTCGCTCGCTCATCGAGTAATAATAGCAGTAAAACTTTTTATTTTACGCACTAATAATAAAATTAACTGTATTTTTTATGCAAAACCGCTTTTTTTAACTATCGTACATAATTTACATAATTAAAAACAGTACCGATCTTTACTATGCGTTCTTGTCTTAAGAAAATTATTAATTTATTTAAAAGTATGATGAATGTATATGTGTATGTTGTAGTGTAATTAATTCGTGTAGATTCGTAATTAATTATATAATTGTAATTAGGTTTATTATTATACTAGGTAATAGGTTGGCATTATTATAATCGTTTTTCATTTCGCACTCGCGATGCGTGACGACGAAATAATCGTGTACCCGTGACTATCGGCTACAGAATCTAGCGATCGAAATCCACTCGTTAATTGTTATGCGTACGAGAGTAGATTTCGTAATAAAACTTCAACTCTTCGCCTTTTTTGAAAAGATGAAATCGAATTTACAGAACGATATAACATTTCTCTCCGAGAAGTTTTCGTGGTATTTTACACTACAAGCATTCCGAAAATAAATCATTTATTCCCATCGGTTCGTAATAATAAAGTACGTAGATAATTTCAGGACCGAGTAAATCTATGGACAAAAAAGGAGCTGCTCCGATATTTGCGTGGACGGATCAATGGAAGCAGCGGTAAAACTTTGATCACAACATCACAAAATATTCAGTTAATTGTAAAAATTAAATTGTCAGTTAAATTGTTAATTATAGTTTTTTTAGTTTTTTTTTATCGCATATAGTTTATTATTTTAATCTTATTTAAAATACAGGAACAATAAACTTCCATAAATAAAAACATAAAAATGATTTTAATATAGAAGACAAGTTTATTTTTCCTATGTACGGAAAATGATGGGACCCTTTAAAAAAAAATATTCAGGCAATTCTCGAAATCTTAGTTAGCAAGTGATTTAGGTTTTTAAGGGATTAAACATCTACGATATTTTCCCTCGTAACGATGAACATTTGTGCCGAATTATTGTAATCGACTTGATGGAGTAACGGAACGCAAGGATAGAGGGAGATTTATGTGTCTTCCTATTCATCGCAGAGTCTGGACAACAGTCCCTTGTTGTTGGCTCTTTCTAATTATCGGGCGGGTATTCGTTTAATTTTTATCAGTTAAACATTTATTCTTAATTACGGACGGAATTGTGGATCGCGTTCCGATCCGTAAGACCGGATTGAAAACTTTACTCGGGCTGACCTCGGGACACTAGCGATTCGTTTGCTTATTATTAATATTAATATTATTTCATATGTTACATTTTAAATAATTAATGCCAGCTATAATCACGTAGTTTTTTTAAGCTTTTTTTAGATTAAAATAATTATCGTTATAATTTAATTTAGAATTCTTTACTTTCTTAACGGCAAACAAATTTGTTGCATTAAAAAACTAAAATAAAATAAATTGGCAGTTAATAGAACCGATGTTATAGGTTTAGGGATGAGGTAACCGAGAGACTACCAGGATAAGGGGTCTATCTCTCCCTTTACTCTAAGCGACAAGTGTCTCGTAAGAGAATTAAATGAACAGAGAGGGATCAGGGCACTCTATATCCCTTAGGGTGAAAAATTACTCTTAAAAGCGAAAGAACTGCGTAGTCGCTCGACAATATTAGATCCAGAAGGTGACATTAAATCAAAACGCGGCATGATTTTTTTTTCAGTGTAAAATCATTCGAAATTTATGTACATGATTTTTAAAAGGGGAATCCAGTGACCGATCAAGGTGAAACAGATTTAACGCTCGATTTCAAATAGCCGTCGACAAAATCAAATGGTAATAACCGGTGACAACCTACGATCGATAGTGATCGTGGTATAGGAAAAAGAATAAAATTTTAAATCGGTAAAAGTTTGGTTCAGTACAACCTTTCAAAGAAATAGTGTTGTAGTCGATTCAAAAAAAAAATCTTTGTCATTTTTTTGACTTAATTAACCCGCTAAACTAATATAGCTTAGCGGCGGTATCATAACACTAGTCTAAACCGGCATAACCATTCTCAAAACTAATAGCCTCATACTACGGGCTTAATAAAAAAAATAAATAAATAAAAGTCGAATATACAAGCCCGATGAAACGAGTCGATATTAAACACTAATAAAGATACCTTTATTCCTTTCGTCACCGTGTAGTAAGACACAATTACTCTCACAAAAACAGCAACGCTTACCGTCTCCTCTTTTATCTGAAATATTTTGCTACCAGTTCTAAAAAAAGCCAGATAGAGAACGTAAAGCAAATCAAAATTAATATTCCGTTTTCTGTTTATATACACCGACACGGAAACAGAGAATATATACAATTTCAAATAATCTCTGCCGAAAAGTATCTTCGCGTTTTTAAACAGGAGTTTAACCGTATTGATGAAACTGTTTTAGATTTTTGATTAGTATGCTTTTCTTTAACTCATTTTTGTTCCGCGATTAGTACACGTGTGCAGTAGATACGTCTGTACAAGACTTGAATCTTTTTCGGAATTCCCCCTCGTAAAAAAAAAAAAAAAAAAAAAAAAAAAAACACTTAATTTTTTAACCTATCGGTGAAAATTCGAAGAATTTTTAATGTTCAATATTAATTAGACGGGAATATGCATGTTTCAAAATGCTGGAGAAATCCAGCATCCCGATAAGGGATTGCTGGATATAGCTGGAGATAAGGGATGCTTCGGAGAAATCCAAAACATCCCGATAACTTACTAACATGCTCTTTTATACCGGTCATTTTAAACATGCTCCACATTAACATTTAAAAATTATAAGCATTATTGTTATAATTGTAGATATAAATTATAAATACTCGTATGTACGCTCGCTTCGATCGCTAACTTCGACTAATTAACAGTAATGCTTTGATTATTTAAATAATTGCAATAATTACTGAATTTATTATTTAAATATTCAAAACATTGCTGTTAATTAGTAAGTTTAGCGAGGGAAGTGAGCATAGGTTAAGTTTGGTTAAATTATATTTATAAAATAGATATAAGGTTATAAGAACGGTAATATAAATGGCGACATCTGGTTACTGGATTATTTTTTGTTTTGAAACGTGCATATTCCCGCCTAATTCTTATCAGACATTAAAAATACATCGATTTTTGACCGATTGATTAAAAATTGTTTTTTTTTTCCGGGGGAATTCCGGTAAAGATCACAAGACTTTCGTTCCACGGTGTAGTGCACATGCGCAGTATCTGACTATACAAGACTTCATTTACATTCACACACATCATCCTCGTTCATCGTCTCTCTTTTTGGTTTAGCCTCCGGAAGCATCGTGAGGTATTACTTCAGAGGATGAGTGGGGATGATACGTGTGAACGTAAATGAAGTGTAGTCTTGTACTCTTAGATCGACCGTTCCCTGACGAGATGTACGGCTGATTGAAACCCAACCGCCAAAGAATACCGATATCCACAATCTAGTATTCAAATCCTAGTAATCGCCTTTACTAGGATTTGAACCTTAGAACTCTCGACTTCGATATCAGGTGATTTGCGATGTCGAGTTAACCGCTAGACCAGCACGGTAGGCTCCTCATTCATCCTCTGAAGTAATACCTTACGGTGGTTCCGGAGGCTAAACGGAAAAAGAAAGCGGGTATGTACGAACGATGTATACTTCTCGACTGATTCATTCTTTCGAACGATTTATCTAAAATTATATTTGTGTTTTGAGGATAATAAAAAAAAGAAAAAGATTTTAAATTCTTTCTCTTATTTTGAATTCTTTAAAGCGCGAGGCTCGATCTGAAAGTGAACGCCAGCGCTATTTAAAGCGTAGAGCTAAATTTCGTGCAGCAGAGTGAACTGATGAGCGCGAGGCTCGATTTGAAAGCGAACCCCAACGCTTTTTAAAGCGTCAAGCCAACGAAACACCAGAAGAACGAGAGGCTCGATTGACGCTTAGACGTCAGCTTTATTCGCAAATTTGTGCAGCAGAGTCAACTGAAAAGCGCGAGGATCGATTGGAAAGTGAATGTCAGCGGTATTTGATTCGCACGGTGAAAAAGTAACAGAGCAGCGTGAAATTAGCGTACAGAAAAGATGTAAACTTTATTATGGAAAAAATATATATATTTTCGCAAGACTACAATGAAAAGCACGGGAGCGCTTTCATATTCATTATCTACATAATTTTTTTCTAATATGATAAAGGTTTTGATGCAAATTACAAATGGTAGCTTCGATACACAATATTTAGTAAGTTTCTTTGGATGAACTAAAGTTAAGGTGCAAAATAGAACTGAGCTCGTGTCCCGTGCTTTTCATTGCGGTCTTGGGAAAATATACAACTTGATCATATTATTTTGTGAAAACAAAAATGTTTAAACAAAGTTTTTTTCTTTATTAATGAGTTCTTATGATGTATTCCAATAAAATTTTCAACAGATAAAAATAAAATGGAAAAATATCTTAGAAGTAATCTTTTTTTATATTTTGAACTCAAAGCATGCTTTCATACTATGTTGATTTTTTTTTTCTTAAGCAAAAATAGATAAATAAAGGTTTGTTAATAACATTATCTTTATAGGGGGTTTTTGATGTTTCAAAAAGGATGTAATTCCCGTTTAAGGAAACAATCATTTTTTTACATTACACGGGGTAGCATTTAATAACAAATTTCGTGATAATTATTAAAATAAATTAAAATTTGAAAAAAATTTAGAATTCTATTCTAGGAATTATTTTGGGTATTATACCAGCGTGTTAATAAAATATTACAATCCGTAAATAACTTTTCCACCGTTAAACATAAAAAAAAAAAATTTAACCCGATGGTCCTAACTATATTTCGTTATGAGACCTGTCCAAATCTGCACGAGGGAGCGACTCAAACTTTTTAAATGGGGACAATAGGTTTGTGACAAATTATTTTAAAGAATACTGAAAGAAAAAATTTGGCGTAAACATTTCCAGGCTACGGCAAAACTGACCAAAATGGCGGGACATTAACATTTTTCGCAGCTATTTTCAAAAGCGACTTAAAATACACTCCAAGTAGCGGTCTCAAAACAAAAAGTAGATCTCATCGAGGTAAAAGCAGTGGCTAAATTACAATTTTTTAGTGTTTCATTATCGACCGGTTATTTAAGAGGTACTACAAGGCAACTTTTGGAATTAGCTACGAAAAATATTAAATGACTGCGATCTTGATTAATGCTGTCAAATCCGAAATTTTGTAGGTCAAAAGTTTTGGTTTTTAAAATAATATGAACAAACCTTCCCGTTTAAAGGTTTTGAGTCGCTCTCTCCCCTAGGCACCTAGAGCTGTAGAGGTCTACATCGAAAAATTCGATCGTTTCGAGGTAAGACCGTTTACTAAATTTTATTGTTCTACCTTTAAGAGCTGAAAAATCATTTAAGAGTTTCTATATATTATTTATACGAGGCGTGTTTTTAAAGTAAGGTCCGTTTTGAGGTTGCCGCCTATATATGCGACGTAAACAGATGGGGCTTCCGTAGCTCAGCTACTTCGTACGATATTCATCTGTTAACAAAAATGGTTTAGTTATTTTGTTGTTAGTCGTTTATATTCAACCGTTTATTATGTGTGTTACCATTCGTGATCCCGTCGAATGTGAAGGACAGAAAATAATCGGCTTTTTTGATCGCAAAAAATAATTCTACGGTTCATAATTCACAGGAGAATTTGTGATGCTAAGGTACGACGGTGGTGCTGTTCATTTCTAGAACGGTAACGAACGTCTATGATGAAGAACGTATGTCGCTTCTAACGGGTGATTTGATTGAAAAAGTTGACAAAAATTCAAGGAAGTGGTATTTCAGTGTCCCTGCCGTCTTTGATGTTTCCTGATATTTCACCACCTTTTATTTATGAAATTTTGACTGAAAAATTGGGCTATAAAAAATTATGTGCCGGTTAGATGGCGAATATGTTAATCGACACGCGCAAGAAAAAGTCTTTCTGCAGCGCGGCGTTATGAAAATGAAGGTAATGAATTGTTTTTGTCGCATCGTTACAAGAGGTGAAAATTTGATTTCTTGTAATAAGTGCACTTATTTCTTTTTATCGTACCTCGTATGATTTCTGTTTGTTTTGTCAATAATATTTCTAAAATATTTCGCTTCCTCAGTTTATAATTTACTTTTCTCCAGCCCTTTTGGAATCCGAACTTCAGATTCAGCGTAAAATATATTCTGCGAATGACTTCGTATTTCCTTGGCGCTTCGTTAGAAGTTTATTTACACGTCTCCTACATCCAAATAAATATTTCTTGTTTTCTACCCTTATCTCATTTTTAATCGTTCTTCCCATCTTCTCATCATTTGACAGCTCGCTACTCACATACTTTTTACTTTTTACCGCTTCAAACATTTTTAGCTCTTTCTCTTTGTTCTTTTCTTGGTTTTCAATTATATCATTCTTTTTTTACTGTCCTTCATACTCCGCGCTAAAATACTTTCATCTCTAATATTAAGCATTTTTGAAGCGTCCGGTGAATGTTTCATCAATAAACCGCCTTCTCTTCTCTTTCTCATGCCTTGAATTCGCCTCTACAAATTTCATCGCCACCTCTTTTCATATATATATAAAGCCGCAAGTTTGTTTGTTTGTGTGTTATCGCTTCACGCGAGAACCAACCGACCAATTTGTAAGATACTTGCGTGTTATCCCGGTGAGGTTTTAAACCGTAGGTAGAGACTCTAGTTTCCTTGAAGGTTAAGATATTAAAATGATTCATTAAAGAAGAAAAAAGATAAAAAATTAAATTAATTTCTGTCAGCAATAAAAATAAGTTAAGTTTTCGTCGTCAAAGGTGTGTGTACTTTATTTACCGTAGTTACTACTACTCTGATGCACGGGGACTCTGAACATACTGAGCTCGAAAAGGTACCTCTTGGGGCTGACTAATGCTTAAATGCGGATTCCGGCCACGGGAGGGGGGCTAGTGAGGTGGAGGTTTAGTAGGTAGGGCGCAGGTTACATACGCCGTAACATCTGCGGAACCTGTTAGCGAGCCCGACACTTTGTCCGTAAACGGGATTATTCCCTTAACCAGAGGAAAAAAGTTACTACATCTGTCTTTTGTAATTTAGTTTCTTTTTCGGGTTTCTATAAAGCCTGAATACTTTAACTGTTATTTATTTGTATTATTCTCACAACATGAGGATAACGAACACTGGGGGGATCCTGGCTAGACGGGAATGGCGAGCGAAGCGAGTTCTGCGGGAGGCCAGAGGGCGGGACCCCTACACGGTCGTGGCGAGCGGAGCGACCTCTGCACCCCAGGAGCCCGGCCCTGGCTTCGTACCCCGGGAGAACTGCGGGAGCTCTTGGATCGGCCCCGGGGATTCTCCTGCGCCGACCAGAGCTACGGGAGTCCTAGTTAGACGGTTAGTGTGTGTGTGTATATATATATATGTATATAACATTAAACATTTACTATTTTACAACATCGATTGATTGATTCGAATGATATTCCAAAAACCTCAAAGTACCTATTATTGCTTTCGTTATTCGGCAACTGTAGATGACTGGTTTTCCGACATCCATGAATACCAGGCCTGGATGGGTTGTTGTTAATTAGAATTCGAAAACAGGATGATGGCTCGGGAAAGTATCAAATACAAAAGTCATAATAAAAAAAAAAGAATTAATTTAATAGATGACAAATGAAAGGCGTTTATCGATAAACATAATAAACACGATTAGAACACTAAAAATATCAAGCGATTCTGTTATCCATAGCAAGAGACTTATCAGAAAATTAACTATTTATCACCGTTAAAAAAAGACCCGAATTAAGATTACAAAAAAAATTTCGTTAAATGTTTTAAATGTTTACGTGTACGGGTAGATGTTTTATTATTTTAATTGCATCGTGACTTCCTTCCAGTAGCGTTTACCGATAAATTGACTTCAGCTCACGGTTGCCGAGCGATGGAATGTTTAAATCTTCATTCGGTTCGGAAGTCACGCTTCATTTTTTCACGGTTTATCGAAACACGTGTTCAGAATTACCGTAACTAGGTAACTGGCCGTTTAGAGGTCGATATCGAGGTAACGTAATTATGTTATCCGGTTGTATTAAATCAGTTACGTGGATTTTTTATTTTATATTTATCGCAATTAGGTATTTCGGATCGAGATGGTTGTTTTTACCGTCAAATCAAATTTGTTTATCGCGTTAAAATTTATCGGGTGTAACTTAATCGACTATTAATAAAAATGCATTTGTTTTGTTTATTTAGATTTAAAAAAAAATATTTTATCGATCGAGTCTATCGCAATTTTATATCGTTTGCGTTAACAGTCCATTTTGTTTTTGCTAATTTTTTTTATTATTGTTAATAAGTTACAAGGTTTTACATCATTAATTTAATTTTATTGTATAATGAATTGTTACATTAATTTTTATTTCTTATAACAGTAGTCTGTCTACACTTGAACTGTTGTGTTCACAATAAATACTGTCGTGCAAAAATCTTTTTTACTTCACAGTTATTATTTTTCAACGAGGTCCAATAAATCGTTTTCAAAATTAGTCGCTACATTTTATTTTTAAAGTTATTTAATCCTAGTTTTCGTATTAATAATTTTTTTCGCGACGTGTTACAAAAATCACCGAATCAATTTTATCAAGTCCGATTGTGCTATTCAGATTTACGTCGGCACTAAATAGAAAGGAAGAAAAAAGGGAGACGAATTTTCAAAAAAATTATGGATTTGGTGTTCTAAATTCTGACGGGAATCGTGGAACTACAGAATTCCGTAGCGCTACTCAGAACCTCTATCTGTTGACTAATTTATTTCAGTTTCCTGGGAGTCGCCCCTGACTGTTTATCGGTGTCCGGTTTTACTTATCCTTACGATCTCGCAGCGAAAAACGTTGAATAACTTTTCCGGATTTACCGTTGTTAGATTTTGTTAAAAATTTATCAAAACTTTCGCTAAAAACCTTTCGATCGAATGACATTTTTTCTGTAAAAATTATACAGTGTGAAAAGTATAATCGAGAAATAGATTCTTAGTAATGATGTTGGGTGTCTGTTTTCTCCCTTGACCAAACGACGTTTATATCATCAAAATTATACTATAATCGCTAAAAAAAAGAATGAGTTAAAAAAATAATAAAATAACTTATGAAGAGTGATCTCTCACCTCTTATAGTATAATCTCTAAAAAAGAATGAAATTTTTTTGGGTTTCCGGATTCAAGGAACCGAGCGAGGGTTTCTTGAAATTAAAGTTAAAGAATAATATTTTTTTATTGTATCGAAAATAATTATTTGTAAATAATTATTTTTATCTGGAAAATAATATTTGACCGAGGAAGGGGATCAAATCCTCTTGTCGCAGCTACCTTATATAACATTTTTAACAATCAAATTTTAAAAAACATGAAAATATCAGAAATCAAAAAAATTCTTAAGTCGGGCTCCATTGGACTCCGCTTTTTAAACCTCTACATTAATATCAATATTATCTAGTATTAGAATATTAGATAATATTAGATTTCGTCTACATTTATACAAATCGATTTTTTATATTGAAAATGAATTGATATTTTAAGTACGGTCCCGATCAGCCCTCTTGTTTTTTGGAAGTTTAAAAGTTTATTTATCGGAATAATTATTCGCTTCAATAAGTCGGCCCCGATTTAGTGCTATGTCGTTCAAGAAAGCTAAAAAAGTTATTGTTAACTAAAAGAAAAATAGGGATACTGTGATAACCCACCGGGTTGGTCTAGCGGTTAACGCGTCTTCCCAAATCAGCTGATTTGGAAGTCGAGTGTTCCAGCGTTCAAGTCCTAGTAAAGCCAGCTTATTTTTACACGGACTTGAATACTAGATCGTGGATACCGGTGTTCTTTGGCGGTCGGGTTTCAATTAACCACACATCTCAGCAATGGTCGAACTGAGAATGTGCAAGACTACACACTTCATTTACACTCGTACATATCCTCATTCATCCTCTGAAGAATTATCTAAACGGTAGTTACCGGAGGCTAAACAGGAAAAACAAAGGGATACTGTGATGCCCTTTGTCTGATGGAGTTGAAAATCAGGCCGGAGCTGGAGTACATACGTAGGCAAGTATTAGTACCGAATTTTTACTTTTTATGTCCGCGGGTTTTCGAGATACGAGGTAAAAACTGTTCCCGATAACAACGATAAAAGCTGTGAATAACGATAAAGCTGTGTCCGATTGGTAGTTGTTTTTCGTATATTGTAAACTATATCCCAAACGGAACGCGTAATGCGGGAGTATAATTTGTAAATTCTAATTTATCTCCTGCAGTCCATTCGCCGCCCTTAAGTACATTCCATTCTCTCGACATCTGTACGCGCTGCACTTTATGTACGCGGCACAGTTCAATATGTACGGCTAAGTTGGTTTTCCCGATTTCGCCGGTGAATCTGTACATCTGTACAGCAGAATGAGCAATATTGGACGACGTTGTTTATTTTTCAACGGTCTGGAAAAGCCGTTGTTTCCATGTTTTGTGTTTAATCGGCGTGAAATGTTTGCGCTGTGTAGTCAAATTGTTCAACATCAATAAATTCACGATATGTTTAGTTTCGCGATTGTCAGACTTACGGTGAACTTACACGCCTCTCGCGCGAAATCTATTTTTTGTCACTATTTTATCGAAATTTATTCCTACTATATTATTGAACGGCAGATAACATCGTTAGACATTTTATAATACATGTATTATAAAACATGTATTTATAAATTTTATAATACATATATATTTTAATCGTCGCTTGAATGATTTTGATGAACGCATGAATGACATTTAACCGTTAAGATGATGACAGTAAAACAACGGATGACCTCTGACACCGTATAAAAAAACAGTAATAGTAATATAATTTCATTACAAATTTTAATTTTATATTTAACGTGGAACGAAAGTAAACTTTAATATTTTTACAACTCCTAGCCGTCGTTGTATCTTAACATCACCAAATTCCTCGATGAAACTCCGTGGTAATATAATATCACCGATATCCGCGATAGTACTCGGTCCAATATAAGGTCAGACAGATCAACTACTTCCCTTATTTCCTTCCAGGTTGGCGATTCCATAACAGGACAAGTAGGCCGCTCGCAATCCTCTACATATAACATGACCGGTCCCTCTATCGGTCGAACACATTCAAAGTCGTACATGTTGAACGTTACCTTTTTGTAGCTAAAGTCTGGGTTACGAACGTAACGTTCAAGCGCCTCGTGCCCGCTTTGTATTTCTTTCTATTTTATATGACTATCTAATCTGCCTAATACGACTTTCCTTTCGACGTCTGAATACCGTTCGTTTAAAAAAAGATGTTCGTCGAAACGGTTTTAAAACCGAAGGTCGGGTTTTAAATAACGCTTTATTTCATCATGCGTTGGACTTAAACTCGTGAAACGTTCTTCCGTATCGTTATAACCTTCCTTGAACGGTTTACGGATTACCGACGGGTAGTACAATCGTTTTAAATCGATGCCCCAAACGGGGTATCTGCTATACGAGCCCCGTTTTCACATCGGTACGGTATTAACGTTACTCCGTTCTTTTCAAAATAACTCCCACCGTAAACCGCCTCGTCCCGTTCGGATCTTGCGCTATTATTTCAGTGCGTGGCACAATACCGGCCTTTTTTTACGTTAGAGGTCGACGGACACGGCATTCCTAAGCGGTCGCGGTAACAGTCTTTTTTTCGTTGCAATTTAGCACCCGCCTTAAACCGGTTCGTTTCGTTTTGGTTTCGCTACGGCATAAAGTTCCGGTAGCTAAATGTTTTTAACGTTTTAAAAACGCTGTGGCACAGAGTATCGTAAGTATAAAAGTAGCTAATAGTAGCGGTAAATGAAACCCCGGTTATTAATTTGCAACGAAATCACTGAGCCGCTACTAGTCGCCTTAAATATTATTCGTTTATTTAATTCTACCGCTCACCTATGACGTCGCAACATAGACTAACAGAGCAGCTGTACGTTAGTGCTACACTAGCGCTCCTTGTGGTGAGAGGAGGTACTACGACGTACTATAACCGGTTAGCCGTTAGTTTATTGAGAGCATTTTTCGGGGTAGGGGTGCGATTTTGCAAAACCATTTCTTTGGAAATATAATTTTTTTATCGTTAACAAATGCGCCTAAGAAACGTAAGACTACAATTAGGCAAAATCTCGAGCTACTGAGGGTGACCTTGTTGTACAGACTTAGAAGTTGAAAATTTAATGGCATCTGTGTCCCCGTATATAGAAGTAATCTGATCGAGTTTGATCAAAATCGGTCGAGTAATTCTGCAGATGTAAGGTGTAAAACACCGAATACACACGCGTACATGCGAACGTTTCCATTCGGTTTTTGTGTTTTTCGGGTTCCTTAGGTGTCAAAAGGTCAAGATCCGTTGAAAACCGCAATGCCTTAATCGGACCGATTATAATGCTTTCCCTTCTAAACCTATAGCGCTAGGCGAGAAAGTAAAAACAGCTGATACGTTAAATAATACCCGCTTCTGATCTGTCAGCGGTTGAAAAGGTAGGCTTTAAACACCTGTATCATAATGATAGAGGTTTTAACCTCGTAATTCAAACGCTATAATAAAGCGGTAGAAAAAAAAATATTTTTCATTCTAGGTTATTTTAACTTGGTTTTATAAAGTAATACAGAGAGTATTTTTATATAAAATTGAATTTTTTACGATTATTTTTTACAGTTTTGATAGATCGTCGTATAATTTTTAATATTTTTCATTCGGTAAAAAAATTAATAAATAGGAAAATAAAGTAAGACAGATGAAAAACAATTAAAAATGTTATCGTTGCCTTAAGTGTTAAATGTTAAG
Source organism: Lycorma delicatula (assembly GCF_047948215.1). Classification (NCBI taxonomy): domain Eukaryota; kingdom Metazoa; phylum Arthropoda; class Insecta; order Hemiptera; family Fulgoridae; genus Lycorma; species Lycorma delicatula. Next base: position 128,390,363 of record NC_134463.1, on the reverse strand, counting down.
CTGTGTGTAAATTCCATGAAGTTGATTTATAACAACTTTGTATCGCACATTTTTTCTTTAAGTATCTCGGTGTAAGGATATAGGTTATTCTTTCGATTATTATGTATATTATTTTAATTATATTCGAATGTATTGTTTACGTATTACTATATTTGTTTGTTTGTTTTCTGTTTTCGATATCTCATTTATACAGGTACAGATTAAGCTTTCAGCTTAACGTTGCTCTCTTTGCTTTTGCCCCCTCTCGCATCGTACAGACCTATTCATCGTTGTATAATTCTAATTTAAAAGTCTAATTTATGAACTTCTACGCGTTGTTTACTGGATTAACTTCTACCGTATTGTAACTGCATTTATTATAACGTCGTGTGTAGCCGTAACTTACGTAAGTTAAACGACAATAATGATTAATTTGTACTCGTATTATACGTTATTTCATATCTTATTTTTTACCTGTGATTTTAAGCTTCAGTCGATAACAACAATAATGACTTTTTTATAGACAAGTTATTTAATTGATTTCTCGATTCCTTTCTTTTGCGCACCGATCTTATGACCTCAGTGTAATTACCGTATACTAGATTGTCGATTACCCGTTTTATTTTCACAATTTTTGTCTTGTACTGCTTTTAACCCGCAGAATACTCTTTTATTATCTAATCGACTGACGCTATCCTTAATCGATCGGCCGATCGATCCGGTTCGCCTCTTTACAAAATTCTGTCGTAGATTTCTTTTCTTTCCCGATGTTCATAAGATCTCTAGGATTCGAATTTTATCGATTCTACTAATTTAAAAATCGAAGGGCTATTTGGCCTTACAAATCACGTCATTCTGTTCGTCGAATATATGTCGTTATTTTCAAGAAAAGTAAGTCGAAAGTTACTTATTATTCATGCGTTGTCTTAATAAAAAATCCCTTTCGGCACGCCGGAAGGCGGAGGTGGATTTCACCGCTGTTAAGTAGAGGATAAAAAATATTTCCACCTTAAAATTAAGAAAAACTTAATATTTACGTAATACGACAACGGTTGCACGTGAAAAAAGTTTCACGTGTTTAGCATACGACAAGCCCGTCTTATAATTCCAACAAACGTTTGTTCATCGGTTACCGTAAGGTTTGCTCGTATCAAAAATTGTTTCAGACAAATGTTTTAAATAATGTTTAGAGGACTAACGACCGCTTTAAACCGATTCAATACTGTGCCTCTTAAGGGAGGTATGATTTTTTGTCGTCGAAACTCCATTTTTTCCACCCCGTGTTGGTGATATCAAAAAACTTTACTTAGATAAATTTTAGGCCCTCATCCAAAGAATAGTAGGAACTTTAAACTAATTCGATATTTTTCTTAATAAGAAACTTATAGCGATATGTTGTTTTTTCGAAAAATCCCCTCATTTCCATCCCGTGGTCCGATGTTGCCCATTAACGAACTGGATCAAGATTCTTGGTCGTTATATTTTATGTAAAAATTTGAAAGTGATCGACGGAAAATTACGGAAGTTATCGCGTCCACAAGAAAGTGATACGTATATATAAACTTTTGAACTGACGGTGGTTTTGGGATTTGGGTTTGTGAAACTCGAAGATATATCGAAAATTTCCGAAAGCCGAATCATGGTACCCATTACAGTAGGTAGCTTTCTTATGAAATCTATCTAAAACATTAGATTGCCCAAAAATATAATGAAATAAACTATTTTGTAATTTGGTGGGTTTTATCAATTTACAACCCCTTAAATTGGATAATTTATTCGGTTTGAAAAATATATATTTTACGTAAAAATAAAAACAATATTTTGTATTTTAATTATAAAAGATCTTTAATTGATTTTATATAAAATTCCATTTAAAACTATGAACTCGTTTATATTAACATTGGACCTTTAATTACTAAATATCACGTTATTATTTTCAAGTCATTTAAATACAAAGTGATGTGTTGATATTTAAGTGTAGAGTGCCCTATCCTATTCGTATTTTATTATAATATAATATTAACTTTAAACTTGTTTTTATCTTATATTTTATTATAAGCGTGTAATATTTTAATTACACATGTATTATTCGTATTTTTTTTTATAAATTTTGTTTTTATAAAATATGCATTGTTAATATTATTACGTTCTATTAAATGAAATCTTTTATCTCTTTAATTTTTAAATAACAAATGTAATAATATTTTTTATTACTTTAGACCGGAACACTCGTTTATGATTCTATTTTTTAACATGTCGGCATTAGAATATAAACAACAAATATATATATATATGTATGTATGTATGTAACGTTTTACTTTGTTACTATCTTATTTTTCTGTTTAGGCTCCGGAAATACCGTAAGGTAGTACTTCAGAGGATGAATGAGAATGATTTGTATGAATGTAAATGAAGTGTAGTCTACAGTCTCAGTTCGACCGTTCCTAAGATGTGTGGTTAATTGAATCCCAACCACCAAAGAACACTAGTATCCACTATCTAGTATTCAAACCCCTTAAAAATGTTATTCCTGCCTTTGCTAGGATTTGAACCTTAGAAGTCTCGACTTCGAAATCGACTGATTTGCAAAGACGCGTTCACCACTAGACCAACCCGGTGGGTAGTCGTTAACTACAAATAAAAACTATGTGTTCATAAATAATTAAAAAATAAACATAAATCATTCTTGTTTTTGTTTAAATGTACATCTCGCGTTTTAATCTGTTTTATTTTTATTAAAATTCAGATTTCTTAACCTGGTCTTTATGTTTAATCGGCGTCGTTTTGATGGATTTTCTCACAATATAAATCTGTACGACTTTTGTTTTGTAAACGTTTTTTAATTAAATTACAAGTAATGGTAACGATGAAGTCTTATTGTTTCTTTTGAACAACGCCGTAATTTTGCGCCAATCACTTTCAAATTGATACGTAAAATATACCGACAAAAATCTCGGTCTTGTTCGTTAATGGGCAAAATCGGACCAAGGAGGTGGAAATAGGTGGGGTTTTTCGAAAAAATAAAATATCTATAACTTTCAAAAAAAAAAAAATCGTACCTCCCTAAATAGGCACAGTATCGAATCGGTTTAAAGTGGTTCGCTAAACATTACCTAAAACTTTTGTCTGTAACAATTTTTGATATGACCAACCCTTATGGCAAGGGATGACCAAACTTTTGCTGGAATTGTAAGAAGATGGGCTTGTCGTATGCTGAACAATTGAAACGTTTTTTACATGCAACCCTTGCAGTATTGAGTAAATTTGAAGTTTTTCTTAACTTTAAGGTGGAAATCTTTTTTATCCCTTTCAGGCGTACCGAAAGGGGTTTTTTATACTATCGTTCGTAAAAATCTCAAAAACGTTGATTTTCTCTTCCTACAGTAAACTGGTTGTTTTATTTCGATTTAACGAATTTTTTAAATCGTCCAACGAATAAAAGTCGTGTATTTGTATTACAATACGATTATATTTATGTTTTTTTATTAGATTGATAACTATAAAGGAACTTAATTTAATTATCAATGGATCGTTTGAAGTTCACTGTTGTGGAACAGTCGCCTTGAATTTAAAGGTACTACGTTAACGTCATTTCCTTGACCTCCTACTTCGATTACAGTTTTTATAAGATTTTCCGTTCTTTATTGCTTTATTATTTCCCTTTAGTTTATTTTCTTCGAAGCGCTTTAATGAAATTCACGGTTTATCTTCATTATTAAATACATATCATTCTTATAAACAGCTTGATTCCGAATTGCACGGCAATCTCTCGATACATGTTCTATAGCCAAAATAATAAAAAACATTTTTATTAACATAGGTCAGAAAACTGTTCGTTAGCGATTTTCGGCTCGCGAAATATTATTTTTTTCTGCTCCCTCTGTGAAATTAAACGTACCAAAATTCTTGGGGTACAAATCGAGGAGTAAATTTAGTGCTGCTGCCTTATGGTTTTTGATCTAATAAATTAAACAAAAACCGTCCCAGATCTCCTTTCACTTAGGCTTTAAGAAAATCAGGGTAAAGCACAGAAAATACATTTTTTTTAGGTTTGGAATAAAATAAATTTGTTAATTTTCCAATAAACAAATAAATTTGTAATTAACTTTGTAGAGAATCTAATCGTGAGAAAATTGATATAAATACCGCGTATTAAAATTAAACAAAAATTTCAAAGTTCAACTTTTATAAAAAACAAAACGCACAAACCGGATCGGAAAAGTAATACGATTTTAAACAGAACAATTTACAAGCAGATGCTAAAAATTATAATAATAAATTTGAAAGACATCCTTATCAAACAAATTAAAAATGGTTTCACAGCTTGACAATAACAACCGATCAACCGTTAAGTTTTTTAACATTTGAATATTCCTTTGAACGGTATTTGTGCTGTTATTTTTCGGTCAGTCATGAACTTTTTTTTTATTTTAGCCTATAGAGACATCTTCCGAGAGATTGCAGAGCAAATTAGAATCACCCGTCCGTCTGAAGTATAATATCATCATTTAGAACTCCTTTGAAAAAGCTTCTTCGGATTTCCAAAATAAGTAGTCGATCGGTTTACATTAAGGGAATCCGATGTAATTTTCTTAACTGTTAACTTATAAAAAATAAATAATATTTTTTCTCTGATCGGTACGTAATAATACGTCACGACCGGATAGTTGTGCTATTTCACGGATATGAAAAAAGAATTGCTCCGGCGTTTACCTGGATGGATCGGGGAAATCAGTGGTAAAACCTTTATCGGTAAAGTAATAATTTGGTACTTCTAATATTTACACGGCTAACATGAGAGTATCGTTAAATTTTTGTTTCGGTAATTCCCTCACGACCGATGAATTCGTCATTACGCTTTACAGTATTTTTGCGTATTTCTCGTTCTCCGGCCTTTACATTTTTTAAAACATATTTTATTGTATTTATTTATTCCGTAAATAAATATAGATTTAATGAAAGAGGTACGATTAACGGTTATCGGAATAAATAAGTCCTGTTCCAGAAAGTCACCTGAGGGCGAAGATCTCGGCAGGAGGAAAATTTTAATAAGCTGTAGCTTTATTAATTTCGTGAATTCGATTGATTTTGTTACTTTTGGAAATCCATCGTTTGCTGATCTTTTACAAAAACAAAACCGATGTTAATGGCCCCACATAAGCAGTAGATATTTTTAAACGGAAGCAAAAATTTCCTGTGGAATTAAAATCTGATTTTTGGTAGGCCATTCAAAATACAACATTTCTGATCATTGAACCGATGCAGACTGATTTTGCTGTTTGTTTTGAGTCTGGATGGTGTTGAAAAACTATATCGATTTCCTCCAATGACAAATTACTCTTTATATAATAATTTTCGATTTTAAAATATTTAAATACACATCTTGACTTATAATTCACTCGATGGAGTGTTTAGGATTATTTTTACAGTTCGTTAACTAATTATGCCTTCTATTTTTTTTTCTCTTAATCTAAAATACAAAAAAAATTTGTTGGCGCTAGCCTTTTAATTTAGAATCCTGTGGGACACAGTAAGAACCGATAGTGTACTCAAGCCTGCTAAGAAATATTGAATTATGTAAAAAAATTGTTTTCATCTTTGAGTAAAATAATGAGATACGGGATCCGTGATGATGAATTTAATGAAGTTAAACCCCATCGATGAACCTGACTCAAAAGTCATCGTATAAGATCTCATAAAAATAGATTAATCCGGTCTGAAAATATCAAGCAAAACAATAACCGACGAAAAAAAGGGAAAAAACAAAACAAATTAGGCTTACTATTCCCTACACCAGAATGTCACAAATACAGTACCAAATTTAATTAGCACAAGAACGCGAATTCGAGTCCAGAAATGATGATATAAAATAAAAAGTAATAAGAATATAAATCGTTCGAATGAATGAACCATTGGTGCTCTGCGCGCAGCCGTCCGGCCCACCACCATTGGTCCGCTCTGCGCCAGTTGCGGCTAAAATAAAAATGTTAGCGCATACAACAAACAAACAAACAAACCCATGCACCATCCTTTTTTATGGTAAAGGAAATTGAAAAACTGAAGAAGGATATATGTATGTATGTACATATGTTTTTATGTCGACCTGTTTTCTGTCTGATTTATCTAAACTTATATTTGTATTTTGGTGATATAAAAGGAAAGTATTGGGGTTACAGCTAGTTGTTAATAGTTATTAAAAAATCACAACTCAAGAAACAGCTAAAAATGTTCAGGACGCGGCGGGCCATATGCCCGCATATTTCCTACTACTAAAACTATTTTTTGTTTAAAGGGTTCATCAGACATGAAGATCTGCAAAACCCCTTATATACAAAATTTGATCTGATTGGAAATACTTATTTTATAATGGATCGACAAAAAAGTAATTTCGATTTTTGTATTGTGAAATAAAACGCAATTTTTAATTTTTTTTTACAAAAAATGAATCGGTTATATATTTTCCATTTTGTTCGATAATCTTTTGCCGTCTTTCTGGCAATTTCATATTTCCAAGCTCGTGGAACTTCTTGTACTTATCAGAAAAAATAACCGAGTGCGAATTCAGATCGTGATTATCATCAGTAAAAGTTTTACCGTTCAAATAGTTTTTCAAACTTCGAAATAAATGGTAATCTGATGTTGCGAGATCAGGGCTGTATGAGGATGAGACATCACTTCCCGACCGAGTTGCAGTGATTTTCCACGAGTTACCAAAAGTGTGTGAGATTTTGCATCGTCTTGGTGTAACACGATTCCTTTGCGATTTGCCGCTTCTGGCTGTTTTTCTTTGGTTGCTTCGTCCAGTTTCATTAGTAGTTTGCAGTAAACATCTGAACCGATCGTTTGGTTTCTTGGAGCGGCTAAAGATTGACATTACCTTCGTAATTCCACCGAATTGATGGAATGATTCTTTTTTTTGATGCGATTCAGCTTTCGATGTGTCTTGTACCGGTCCATCACGCTTGAACCACGATCGTTTTCGATCGATGTTATTGCAGACGATCCATTTTTCATCACCGGTGATGATTCGTTTCAAGAAAGGGTAGACTTCTTTCCTTTTAAGATGCGTATCGCTGTACGGGAAGAAATGCTAATATCCTGGCGGGAACGATGGGACGCCTCTGATAAGGGACGCTGGACGCACAGACTAATCGGAGCGCGGGTCGGAAGGGGGTTTGCTGAACCTTTGGCTCACGCAATTCCTAACCGGCCACGGAGTTTTCCGCACTCGTCTATTTGGAAAGAGGAAGGTGGATGACCCGAACTGCTCTTACTGCGGGAACTCTGATGATCCAGAACGTGTCATTTTTCATCGCTACTGGTAGGAAGAGAACAGGCTAATCTACGCGGCTGTTATAGAACGCATTCATCCCAATAATGTTATACGCTGTATGTTGATAACACCTACAACTTTACTGCAGTCTCGGGATTCGTGACCTCAGTCCTGTGACAGAAAGATCGGGATGCAAGGGGGTGACGGACAGCCTCCTGCGGAGTCGACTTTCGTCCGGATTTGCCTGGATGGTCGACGATGATGAGACACGGGGACTCTGTCACCCTCCTGCTGGACTGTTAAGACCGAGACCCGATTGAGTCCCTCTCAGGGGTCCTGATTAGAGGCAGGCAGTTAAGGCCGAGTCCCGACTTCTGGGATAGGGGTACGAGGGAAATATTGTAAAAGCTTCATAATTAATTGAACCGAGACATTTATAATTATTAATTTAATGTTAATAAAGTAAAAAAATAATGAAGATACACGAGTTTTATTTATTTTTATCTCTTACTTACGAGTAGTCGTACTTTTACTTAGGGTAGGGTGCCACGGAAAAATTTTAATTGAAATAGAGCGCCGCGACTCGGAAAAGTTTGGGAGTCACTGACCATTTATCCGGGTACGTAAGAAAAAAGATATAATTAGGCCTCTGTGGCCGTGTCTTAATTAAGAAATTATAAGAATTAAAGATAAGATAGTTTTTACGAATTAATTCAATCCAGAAACAACTGGGAGGGAAATGTTATAAAATTATCTTTTTATTTGAATATAGACATACTCCGTATTCATAATAATTTTTTTCTTCGTCTTTATTTATTAATAAATTATTTTACTTTATTTTCACTTATTAATATTAGAGAATGAATTTAATGGCATATATTATAAATAAGAAAAAAATGGAAACGAGTTAGTGAAACGGTTATGAATAAATTCATGCAGCTTCTTTTTCATTTATGTTAATGATTCTTGTTTTATGCGATCTTTAAGATCTCGCGAAGAAAGTGTTTCTCTTACAACGTCTTTACGTCCAAAAATAAATTAATTTATTACATTTCTTATAGCCTATGTTTTTTGAGATATCATGGTGTGGCACTAATTTAATTACGACGTCGTTGATGTGTAAATGTATCGTTATACTACTCTTCTGAAACCGTAAGAAATGCCTGTGATATCTCACATTTTATTTTGCGGGATAGTCTTCTTTTTTTTCTTCACAAATTGTCACCGACTCTTCCCGTTCGGCGGTAGTTTTTTCAGATGGAATTATTGATATCGTATTTGGTATTCTTAATATTACATTTGATTATGTTTGAAGAAATAAGCCGCCGGTTATTACAAACGATTTAAGTTAGTATATCATATGTTTTTTTCTTTCAGTAACCTTATGTCATTTACATTACTGCCTCATCGATCGATATTATTCCTGTTTCCCGTCTGTGCACTTGTGTCTTGCGATTCCTTAAATTTAAGAAAAAAGAATTCGTACCGGGCATAACTACAAGGAATATTCTGTAATTACATAATATTTTAACGGATGAAAATTAATCTTTCATTTAAAAAAAAAAAATATGAAGTATAATTGCCTTTTTTTAATTAGTAAAAGATAAAAAGTAGTTTTAGAATATTTTTTGAATAAATTTTTGTGATACCCTAAAATAGTAAACCGCAAATCGAAAAAAAGGCGCCAAACGGTTTTTAACTTCACCGGCTTTACCGTTAACAGATTCTTATTTCAAATATGCCGTAGCGTTTTTAAACATTAATACTTAAATCGGACCAAATAAAATGATAAAATACAGTACCGAAAAGTAATTTGGAAATCGATTTTATATAACAAATCTAGTAAATGACCTTAGATATCGATTTCTAAGGTCTGATTCTAAAGGTTCCGGTTATATTTCGCCAGTTTTAGGCGCCGAATGTAAAAATTAATATCCCTTTGTATAATTCCCTAAAAAGGAAGCCGTTTTAATTAAATTTCGTGTTTTAATATAAAATCTGTTTAACGTTAGATATTATTATTATTAAACGAGAAATCGGGTACCGTCTTACCCGGTTGTCTGTCGGGGCCTAAATCTTAATACGATTAAGGTCTCGTGCAGAACTACTTTGGACATATTTTAGTCTTAAAGGTTAATCCGATTTAGATATGTTAATGAAAAAAAAAAAAATAATAATTATTTTGAATATCCTTCGCTCGAATCGGGGCCAAAATTAAGTTAGGAACTTTTCTAGACGAATATTTGTTGTCAGTTTCATAAGTTTTTATTAATCCGTTTTTGGATGTATAAAAAACTCCAAGACGACTGAATTATGTCCGATTAAATTAAAATTTCGATACTGTAAACAATTAATATCATACTATCACTGCAGAATTGAAGTTCTGGTAAATACCGCTCCTTTCCTTGCCCGAATAAGTTAAATATGTAATGACGTATATGCCCCACGTATAAAAAGAAATATTTGAGACGTATTGTTTAGTTTAAATGTGTAGGGAGCCTGTCGATATTTATCGAAATCCTTCGGAAAAAATTATCCGTGGATTTTTTTACGTTTTTCAGTTAGAAGAGGTCATGACACATCGAGATTTTCAAAAACCCCGGACCTCAAAATTTTGATCGATTACCACTTTCCCTTTGAGCTATAATTATTGCCGGGAAAATAAAAAACTTACTTCAAGACTTATCGATTTTGTTTATAATCCCGGTAGTATAATTTTATATAACGGTCTTGTGGATCAGATTGCTGTACAAAAATATAAATTATTTGATTTATAAAGATCAGCCGATTAGTTAAATTATTATCAAAATAATGATAAGAAATTATAAAGAAAAAAATTGTTAGTTGTTGTGGAATTTTTCCCCCACCTCCATTATTGTATCAAAGGTGTTAAAGATTTAGTCTTTTTTGTTTTGTTTACATTAAATCCATTGTTTACTTTATGCGTATGAGAAAGTTTTTTCCCCATTTATGTCGGAACATTTGTTCAGACTCTACATATATATACAGACAATAAAAATTTCACTTTGTTAATTTTCATTGCGTATCTCTTTATTATTTTTGATAGGGTAATTTGTTAAAAAATATCTAATTGAAATATTATCATTATTATCGATAAGAAAATTATCTAATCTATATCTATAAAATTAATTAAGTGATGATAATAATAATAAAATAAAGAATAAATTATTTACATAGTAATATTATTAAAAAGAGAATCTTATTTCTTTATCTAAAGAGTGTACAGCGTTATTCACGTAGCATCTGAAGGCGACTAGATTTAATACGATTAATTAATTTACGGGTGCACTCGAGTCGGCATCATTGCTTCAATTGCTCTATTCGATGAGACAGTATTATAAAATATACTGTACAGAGGCGACATCTGCGGGTCGATTTACGATTATTAAAATAAAAAGATAGCGCGCGTTTAAAAAGTGTCGAGGAAATGCGTTTTTGTTGTGCGTGTATTGTATTTGTTTACTTATATTGTGACGTGATTGTTCCGTACTGAGATTGCTGCTATGTCTTTATAATAGGTATGTTTAAAACGAGTTCTCATAACGCTTCGCTTCCTATAATTACATTTATAATTTGTGTCGAAATTATTTACTATACTAATTTGGGTATTTTATCGATGTTAGCAAATTTTTTTCCCTGGCTGTATACGAGTACACCCGCTATAATTAACAGTAAAGCTAGTAAAGATGCGTCAAATTTTGCATGTGGGTTTTTTGCAGAAATTTTTCCGTATTTTCACGTATAATTTAGTAACGACTAAAATATAATTCAGCCGTTCTTTTTTTGTTTTTTTTTTATTACTTTTTGAAACGGAATTTTTTCCTAGCGATATCACGTAAATTTCATCAAAATCGGTTCAGGACTTTTTTTGGGAAATTCAGTAAAAACCAAATAAAAATGTTTTTAGATTTTGATAATGGAGATCGGGAAGGTTTGCGGATGGGTTAACATCCATATGAATAAAATAAATGAATGTCGCTTTAAGCTTTAATAAAAAACACATCAACTAGGTGAAAATAAAAGATAAAAAACACATTATCACGTAATTTTATCATCTCTGCCGTTTGTCATCGTTTGGTTTATTTAGTTTTGTCGGTTACTTTTATACGGATTTGAATACTAGATCGTGTGGATACCGGTATACTTTGGCGGTTGGATTTCAATTAGCCGGCATTTCAAGAACGGTCGAATCGAGTCTGTACAAGATTACGGGTCATTTTATCATCCTCATTCATCCCTTCAAATAAGACTTTACGGTGGTTCCGGAGGCATACACAAGAAGAAGATTTCAACCTAGGCAAAGCTAATCGTTTTAAATTTTTCGCTCGACTTAGAACGACATAAGTCAGGCCTTTCGCAAAAACGTCTTTGCCGAGATCGATTCCGGCTTTATTATCGTAGCGCCTTGTAATTTTTGTACCGTCACGTCTCAACTTAGAATTAACGGAACCGTTGAATAAGATTTCATTAATTAGCGGCTTGAAAAGTCGCACTGAATAGATCGATCGAAACGTAGCCGTATTTTTGGTGTCATCATTATCAGATCGCATTAAAATAGCATCTGGCTGGTCTCCATATTCTAATCGCTCTTTCCCAAAAGCTGGTCGTTTGTTTTTTGTTTTTTTTAAATTTTATTTACGTTTTGTTACTATACCCGAAGTTCCGTTTACAACTGACAGATATGTTACGACGCAACATTATTCGCAACTGCCCTGTTAATTTTATTGCCTGTAAAGATTACCAAAACTGTTGAAGTCGGTTGTGATTACATCGTTTGGTGGTTTTCTTCCGCATACGGCGGCTTCCCGAAATTCGTCAGTCGAAGCAATTTTTTACATTCGACATATTATTACGTACACGAAATTTCCGTCACTTTTAACCGACTCCAAAAAAGATGAGATTATCAATTCGACCCGTATATTTTGACCGCGTATAACTTTCGATCAGAAGCTACGATTCTGATGATTATTTTTTTGTTTTGTTTTACGTTGTATTTTCTCAAAAGACATTCGTAAACCCGTTTTATAAATATAATAGAAATAACATTTTGTATTTATAACGATTAAGTAACTTGGAAATTTTTTAAATTATAAATTAATTTAATTTTCTAAGATATTTATTCTAAAAATACGCGTAGCATGTGTATCTTAACCGGGCATGTGTAATATACCGACGTGTATCTTAATTTACTCTTCTCCAATATGTTGTTTTTAGTAATAGGAATGCGTAAAATATTGTAGACCGTTATAAAAAGTTATATCTGTTAAAATATCCTGTTTTATTTCTTTTATTATCGGTTTGGATGTTATTTTTCCACTAATAACATTTTTTTTATCAAATACCGTACATCGAGTAAAACGAATATTGTTGGTTTTGGTTTTATTTAGATCTCTGCTGTACGTGTGTGTGTATGTGTATATATATTTTCCCCCTTTTTTCAAGTATCGACATTATTCTGTAGTACGGCGAATGTCGTTAAACGTGTGTGTTGTTTCTGGATGCGTGTGTATTTGTACATATGGTATTGGAAAAGTTTTAATCGCGGAAATAAATCAACAAGTTGCAAAACTAATATAACTAATACCACCTATTGGCAGAGTAGGGGAGAGAGAATCGCATCCCCCTTTATTTTCCTTTCCCGTTTAGCAATCGGTATCGAAAGAATTACTCAAATCTACGGTCGGAATAAACGTAATACGAATGGAATTGCGGATCGAGAACCGAGCGAGGGTTGTGCGTGTCTCTTTATGAATCGAGCTTTGTTCCTTTCTTTCGTTATAAACTACGGCGTACACGTACCGCCTCCTTCGTGATGATTAAACTATATATTAGTCAACTTCCACGTTACATCGAAAGGATTGACGGCGGGGGGAAAGGCGTACTAGTAATTCCCTCCCGCTCTTCTCGATCGTTATATTGAATTAAATATAATTCATCATTCCGTAACCGATTATTATATTATTTATTATTAGACATCTATTATTTTGCGATTTTCCTCTTTCTATCTTTTCATAATTTCTATCGTTAGAAGCGTAAGTTCGATTTATCTCTCGACAAATCGCCGAGTTTAAATTTTATTCGATAAATTCAGTCAAACGATAGAATAAAAAATAAGCCTATTTAATTTTATAACGCGCCTCTAATAAATTAATAATGCGTATCGGAACGGGGCAGAAGGTTAAGTCTAACCTTCGTGTAAGGAGACCGAACAACTCGAGATCCGGACGATCCGATTGTATTTAATCGCCGATGTTTCCTGAAGACTCTCTCCGTTCATCATTTTTTTGTCGGATTCTAATTAACGACACATTACGGTTTGGTTATCCAAAATGTAACGGCTTACAGGTACACTCATTACACGAACGAAGAACGCATTCATCTACGCCCATCCCCCGATCAAGAATATGTTTTTAATACCGGGTAGGATAGCGGTTGCATCAGCTCAGTCGGGCGGTCCTGTTTAAAATTATTTATGACTGTAAATTCCGAGCTAGACGCGTTACACTTATGGAAATGTCGCTTCTGGCATTCGCATCGACGGCATCCTGACAGCAGTCAGTCATGAGATATGTCTTGACGCCGTGAAGGTGACCTCCGGTAAAGTCCCTAAGAACTAGGTACGGAAGGGGGTGGCGTGACGGTCGGACCTTTCACATGGTGTGTGTCTTCCCCTCGCGGTCAAGATGTACTAAATGTATATATACATACCGGAGAGAGGTTTCCGGATATGGTGTTTAACTTCCCGTAACTAGTAACTGAAGACACCTGTTTACTTTTACCTAATTTGTTTTTAAAGATAAAAGAACGAGTAGCTTGAGAGTTTGCTTGATGGATTAACGGAAAACCACGGTAAAACCTAGATTATTGCAGCGTCACATAATATACGATCGTTTATAAAATTAAAAAAAAAGTACTTATGCGATTAAAATCCACGGTAATTATTTAAAATATAAACGCGTGAAATAATTTTAAGGTAATACACGAAGATACTAAATATCTGCGATAATTTTATCGCGCACTGTACGCATTACTTGAACGGTCTCCAAGGAAAGGTTTGCGTAAATTGTCATAACAGTCAGGAATATCATACTGGAGTGCAAAAACGGTCACAAAGAAATTAGGTCTGCGTACATATCGACTACATTGCGTACAGGAACTGAAACCCCCAGACCCTGTAAAAAAAGAATAAGACAACGTCAGCAGTTTCTCAAACAGGTAGTGGGGTGGGCATACTGGATAATGTAGTTTTTTTAGTGATGAGGCGTATTTTCACCTTAGCGGTTACATCGTTAGTCAGAACAACAGGTATTGGTATGCATTAAATCCACAAATCTTACACAAATCGCTGCAGTCGCTGAATGTAAGGTGTTGGTGTGCGATTTTTCGACGGCTAATAGTGGGCTCGATTTTTTTTTTTTTTACGAAACCCTTGTCAGGCATATACCAGGATATAGTTATGAGATTTGTAGCTCTTCTCCAGCCTGATCAACGCTATTGTTACCTTTCTTTTTCCTGTTTAGCCTCCGGTAATTACCGTTCAGATAATACTTCAGAGGATGAATGAGGGTGATATGTGTGAGTGTAAATGAAGTGTAGTCTTGTAGTCTCAGTTCGACCGTTCCTTAGATGTGTGGTTAATTGAAACCCGAAAGAAGCCAAAGACCACCGGTATTCACGATCTAGTATTCAAATTCGTGTAAAAATAACCGACTTTACTAGGACTTCAACGCTGGAACACTCGACTTCCAAATCAGCTGATATTGGAAGACGCGTTCACCACTAGACCGACCCGATGGTTACGCTATTATTACCTGCGAAAGGATGGAGTGATGTGTCGTACATCCAGAAACGCTTGAATATTTGAAAGAAATGTTTGGTGATCGCCTCAAAAGGTCTGTGGCCTTCTCGTTCGCCTGACTTATAGTCAATTGAGTTCTTTCTGTAGGGATTTTCTGAAAGAACGTATTTATCGAGCGAACCCGCGTATTCTACAAGACCTGGAGCGAGCCGTTACTGCAGAGATGAATTTCATTAGCCTTGATGTCCTACGAAAAATGTCAAAAAAATATGGTGCGTAGAGTTTTGACCTGTCTTCAGGAAAACGGTGGAAATTTGCAACGCTTACTGTTAGACATTACCGGCTGTATTTTATGAAGAAAATCAAATGCGAGTATCTCTATATTATAGTCCGCTGTGGAGTTATAGTGTATAGTGTCATGACGTGTACGATAAAATGATCGCACTATACAAAAAAAAATAACTTAATATTCAAAATTCAGAAGGCGTTAATGGAGATTATTTATACTTACTTATTATTATTTATACTTTATTTATATTTACTTATGTACACGTTGAACGGGATGCAGAAAAATCTGCGGTTTTAAACATTTTTTTTTAATTAATATTATTTAAAAATTCATTTACACTAGCGTTGATTCTCTTCTGTTAATAAAATTTACTTTAAATAAATTAGGGGGAATATGTTTTAGACGGTTCGGTAATTTATTAAAAACGGTAACAGTAGCATAATAATGTAACGTTTGTTGACAGCATCGGTAGGTTTGTGTTTGTTGTTATACATAACACGTACGATTCTTAATATAAAATAATATAAATATCGAACAAATCATCCGTTAATTCAGTATCTTCATATAAATGTTATCGTTAATATCGATAGAAGTGCGGGATAGTAGAATAATTAGGTTGGATTTCCTGGAATTATTATTATTTTTTGGGATCGGACCTTCTTACGATCCACGCTTCCATAGTCCCCTCGCTTCGGTTTTCAAAGTTTTTTCATTGTTTGTCTTAACTTTTCTCTCCTTTCTTCGATCCATCCGCTACGTTTATTCTTCTATTTCTTTAGATATTTAGATTCTTCCACTGGTTTTCTGGAAGATTATCTGTCGAAAAACTATTTATTTATCGATCAATCTATTTACCGCAGAAGTTTAGAGAAAAGCTTGTACGTGGAAAATGGAATTTTGTAGCGTATGAAAATTGTCACACCTCATCGGGACACCAGGACCTCGGAATTAAAGGCCGTGACCCTACCGTTCCCCCACGGTGATTTCTTTGGAGATTTAACGTTCGGGTTTTAAATGGTAGATTTTTTTTAAAAACTTTTTTAACTTTTATTAGATTTTTTTCCTAGTAGCACGCTAAAAGAGTTACACGTGTTTCTCGTTGTCAGAAATACTTCTAAATATCTTAGCTCGATATATCCTAGAAAATTATCTTGAAATTTAATTCTATATTTGTTAATTATAGAATGTACGCTTCGAACATTCGCTAAGTAATTAATGAACGTCCTCGCTTCTTCGGTGTTAATTTTTTGTGTGTTGCTTTTTCTCCAGGGGGCTTGGTTTTACGAAAATACTTTTCAATTTTTCATTCTGCAGAATTTGTAAAGTGAAGAGGGATTCTGTATTCTTTAAAAATTATTTTGCATATTTGATCTGTTTTACGAATAGCACACTAACTTTTCACTTTTCGCTTTGCATTCTTTACTTCGGTTTTTTGAATATTTTGAAAAGTGAAGATTAGTAGACTTAAAAGTGAAATGTTAGAGAAGTCTAATTTTTGAACGTAATTTGTTTAAAAACTTTTCGTCATTATTCTTTACTTGTGCATATTATTTGGCAAAATCTATTTAGAATTTGGAAGCGGATACCGTTACGAAATTTGTTTTTCTTTAAGTTTCATCGGACACGGTTACCTAAATTTAAAAGCTATTCGTAGAAATCCGTCATTTAATTTTGATCTCTTGGGTTATAATTTGGTTCAAATTTTGCAGGTAAAATGGTCCTTTCATTAGTTCCTTTCAAAATGACATGAAAAACTGCAATTCACGACTGCTGTTTCTTGTTTTTCAAACAAACTGTTTTAATTTTGTTTGCCTTATATATTTTATGACTCTCCTGATAATGTAAGGATTCCAACGCGGGGTCATATAACTAAATCGGTTCAGTCGTTGAGCTGTTACAGTGGAACAAACATTCATACATGCACCTAAATACATTACACTCCTTTTTGGGCGGTCGTGTAATCCATTTCTGAATATATTACTTAATTTTTGTGCCGGTTTGATTCCATTGTGATTCTGTATTATACTAGCAAATATTCCATTTGAATTTGGAGATCGGACGATTGTTTGCAGAGATCTTATAAGAGCATCCCATTGCAGCTTCCAAAATAGCAGCCTGGGGGCACCCTGTTCGTTACCGTTTGATGGTGATGATTTGTCTAGCCTCACACGAGGTGCTCGCATCACCTCTCCGGTCTAACTCATACAGTATTTACTCATACAGCCTCCACGGGAAGCTCATTATTGTTAAACAGAATTTTTTTTCATTTATTTAACGTAAATTTATTTCTATTACTTTTGTAACATTATTCATTCGATTGATTCGAATCATTCAGTTCAGACCCAGCTAATACAGTGATAGAGGCTCACAGTTCAGTGGAATACAAGTGAAATAGACTTAAGATTTTTTTGTCCATTTCTGTTGTTTTATATATATATATATATATATATATATATATATATATGGGTGTATATATATATATATATGTATATATATACACACCCACGCCCACTGGACTGGTCTAGTGGTAAACTCGTCGACTCACATCCCTTGCTTAACAGCTGATTTTCGAAGTCAACGATTCTGAGTTTCGAATCCTAGTTTTACTATACTTAGTTACTTTTATAAGAATTTGTATACTAGATAGTGGATACCGGTGTACTTTGTTTGTTCTCCAGTTAACCACACGATTCAGGAATGGTCGGTCTGAATCTGTGCAACACCTTATTTATACGTCATACATGTCATTCTCATCTCATTCGTCCAAGAGTTATTTTACACCGCCATCTATTAGGAATTCATAGAACTAACCAATAAATAAACACTATTGTCGTATAATAAACATTTAATTTTCAATAACAAATATTGTGGTCAATAATCGAGATAAAAACTATCCATCTTTTAAGTTGGACCAAATTACAGATAGTTACGAAATTTGATAAAAATCGGTTCAGTAGTTTTGGAGTTTATCCCGAACATACATCGTGACACGAGATTTTTATATATATAAGATGAGGGGTGGCTGAAATGTATTGCACAATTGTTCATAACTCTCGAGTGAAAAGAAATAGTTCAACCGAAACAAATACGGCATAGAAGAACATTTCATCTAATACAAAATATTATGTTTATTTTTCTTCGTAGTCACCGCTTACAAACTATACATTTCCTCCAACAGTGAACTACTTTTCAAATTCCATCAATGAAGCATGCTGGTGGTGATCTTTCCTGGATTCACGACCTCATTGCATTCTTCAGTTCATCATCCGTGGTGAAATACCCTTAATGTTCTTAATACCCTTTAATATTCCTCTTTAATTGTGGAAAGAAGCGAAAATCGTAGGGCGCTAAATCTCGTGAGAAGGAGGGTGTGAAATAGGCCCGATTTTTATTTACGAAAGCCTCACGAAGTGTACGGCCGAGCGTTATCGTGTTGCAGAATTATCGGTACCGCGGATTATCGAACAGGACACCACGTATCCTAAGGTAAACCTTTCTGTGTATCACACAGAATTTACAGTCGATCAGGATCCACGAATCAGGAGTCGGATGCGAACGCTTGATTGGAATTCTAGAATAGTGTTGAGAGTTCTTTTTGCAGAGGAGTGTTTGTGAATTTTTTTTATTATAGCGAACCATAGTGTCGGTATTCATGCTCTGCCGGTTTTGGTCTGGATCGTAACGATGCACATTAGTGTCATCTCCCGTAAAAATATTGAAAAGGAAGTCATCCGTTTACAACATTCATTTTATTGTTGTTTATTCTTTTCTGTGAATTTCCGTGGCATCCACTGCGAAGAGATTTTAAGATAATCCAGTCGCGCAATAACTTGCCCTTCTCGTTTTTTTCGATGCGGGTAGCGATGTGACGGTCATTTTGAATCGATTTATATATCTCCTTTTGGTGCTTTTTATCAGTAACAGAAACCGGTCGGGTTCATCCGCAATATTTACTTACCGGCGTCTGATGCTTCTGAAATTTTTTACCCGCTCACAGTACTTCGACCAATAGTTCCATCACCATAAACGGCTTTTAGACGACAACGAATATTAATAGCGTTCACTTTTCGCTGTTAAAAATGCAATCACTGTTCGTTGTTTTAGACGCCTTAAGGTAGCAGGCGTATTCGTGTCTATAACCAAGGGTACCGACAGAAAAGTAGTGTGCTTGAGTCAACGAGTTTTGATATGTTAGTAGTAGTCGATTGAAACTACAACTTGGAGGCACCTGTCACTTTATGCAAAAATTTGTTCTCTGTTATATTCCATTGTGCACACTTCACTTCAGCTCCCCTCATAATATAAATGTTACTGTTTTTTCGCATGTCAGCAGTATTATTTGTTGTGTGCTTTATATATATATATATATATATATATATATATATGAGAACTATGAGGAGGCTTGTTGTTCTCAAGGGAGACTTATGTTAATAAAATAATTAGTACAACCCGATGAAAATTACTTCTGTTCGTTGTCGGGCAGTATTTATAAAAACATTTTACTTATGAGGTGCATGTTTTTTTATAACCTATAACGTTAAAACTATTTTTAACTTTCTAATTAGTTAATAGGAAAAAATATCGTTAAAAGCAGTAAAATTATTTTGCGGCAACTTCAGTTATATTTTGCTTTGAGTTATTCCTTGTCAGAGCCTTTTCTATGAATTTTATGCTCGTCATTGTATTTTTTCATGTTCTCCGTAAGCATGTTTGTTACAGTAAGAGCAAATAAATGCGGCTTTACTAACTTTGCTGTTGATCTTGTTACCGTAACTCCCTTTTAGCGTAAGATTCTTTTACGTTGACATCGAACACGTAATCCTTTTCGGCTTTTGCGATAATGGTTTTCTGTTTATTTAGTTTCCCTGCGCACTTTCTACTGTTACTAAGATTCTTGGGTAATTTGGTGTTTATTTATTCAAAGTTAAATGTAAACTAATTCTGTTATTTGCATTTACGTTTGCCTTAGCGTTTTGTGTTTTTCTCATTACGGATTAATTAGATTATTCTTCTCGGGGTACCAGTCGGTATAAATCGCCCCGAAAGAACACCGGATTAAATTTTTTTTAAATATCGTTTAATTTATTTATTTTTAAAACTACTTTCATCAGATCTTTTTTTTAAATGTATCGTTATCGAATTAATTACAAAAAAAACTTAAAGAAAGGAGATGAGGACGATTTAACGTTAAAAGAAATATTCTTTTAAAAGAAAAGAACATATTTGTTTAGTTATAGATTACCCTAAAAATTTCATTCTGATTTCTGCTCTACGGGTAAAATAAAGTCGTACTGAAATAACTGGTACTTAATTAAATTAAGCGCTAAATTATCTTAAGTATATCTCGATAGTCGCGGCTAATTTTTGATAGAATAATTGTGAAATATAATAAACGGTGTCGCAAAATAAATTTGTCTTAAAATAATATGGTTTAATTATCAGCACCTAAATACGCTTTTGTAACAAGATATGTGACAATTTAATTATAATAAAATCTATCTAGTATCGTCAACTAAATATGAAAAACTGTTTAGAAATTTGATTTTCATTAAAAACAAAACAGACCGAAACGTAGCAGAAAAATAATTTATTATATTTTAAACTAAAACGATAATTTTTTCAATGTAGAATGAGAATATCGATTATTAGAAATAAATTTAAAAAAATTAAAACGGTAGTTTAATACCATAATTAAATTCATTGAACTTAAGAAACGAAAATCCATTATTTAAGTAGTTTTGAAAATAATAATTGAAAAACTTTGTAAGTCGGTAAAGTTAACAGTTGAAATTCGTGTATTTCATTCGAATAGATTTGAGTTTCAAAATAATCTAAGAGTCAGTAGTTTTGAATGTTTTCAAAAGTTTTGAATGTTTTCATAATGTTTGAGTATCACTTTCTAAAAATGCCTTTTTAATTTCGAATTCGTACTTTTTGCTTACGGTTATTGTAATGCTAATAAGGTAGCAGTTGTGAACAGCTTTATGCAATTGTAAAAAATTTCAAAAATAATTGCGCTTTGCATTTTACTTTCTTGTAGGAATTAAAGGAAGTATTGTGATCGCGAAAATTCTCGGTTTTCAGTTTCAATAGAAATATCCATTTTGACCATCCCAGAATCCATTTTGACTAGGTTCGACGTGACGTCTGTACGTGCGTATGTATCTCTCATAACTATAAAACGATTAGCTGTAGGATGTTGAAAATTTGGATTTAGGACTTTTGTAACGACTACTTGTGCACCTTCCCTTTTGATTGCAATCGACTGAACCAAAAGCGTCCAAAAAAGGCCAGAATTCAAAAAATTTGTATTTTGGGCTTTTCTTAACCGCAATAAGAATTCCTCATCGAGAGATTTCAACGACATATCATAAGCGGTACTTATTTTCATCGGTACCAGAGTTATACCCAAATAAACTTTTAATTAATGAGATATTTGGATCTTAGGGGAAGGCACATCGGTTCGAATAAAACTTCATTTCCTTTCTTTTGTTTTAAATTTTTTCCTTTTAATTTAAATATATTGATTTATTAATAATTATTAACCTCTTATTTAAAAAAAAACAAAAATAATCAATAATTCAATAATAACAATAAAAAAAAAATTTATGTACCTTTAGAAATGTGTATATGTAATTTGATAGGCGTACATGGAAGGCATGTGATGTCCACACCAGATTTTTTTAAAATCGGTTTTGTTTAAAATATTTCTTTTTTGTTAAAATCTGATTTGGAATCATAGAATTCCAAATCCGCAAACCTTGTCTTTAGTATTTCAGTGTTTACGCACAACTGATTGTTTCCCGTTACGTTCTATTCTGTTAAACGTGAAGAACATTTACGTCCCGATGAAAAAAGTAGAATGTAATTCAGCAATATCCGCCTCTTCGGAAGAGACACTTGTATAAGGATAGCGTTGTGAAAAATTTCCCTGTAATTCAGTTTAATATTGTAAATACACCTTTTTTATCATATGAGGTCAAAGCCTAGTTTGAAGTGTAAAAAAATACATAATGTACAAAAGTATTTAAAATTGAATTATGTTTAATCGTTCCTTGTAATTTGTCTATAGGATACAACCTAAGCGATTTAATTTTAAATTTTATTTTTTAAGAACGCGTTCGAAGCCCTTGCTCAAACTTAAAAACAAAAAAAAAGAAGGTTTTTATTGATTTGATGACCTTAAAAGTGAAAAAATTTCTAAGTTCATCGTCAGCGAAAAAATGACGAAAAATAATTTTTTTCCTCCCCCTTAAGTTAAGATTCATTATTAACTTAATTTGTTTTAGTTAACTAGTTCTGTTTTTATTTTACCTATTTTCTACCCGCTTTATCACCGAAAATATTTGTGTTTTTACAACAGTTTTTTAAGTTTTTGGCAAACGTTATTAAATATAATTGTATATCGTTGTGTATTACTACCAAAATTAAAAAAAATGACTTTTTTCAACCAGAATTTCGCTCGTCGCTGTACTTTGATGAAAAAGATCTAAAATTGATTTTTTATTTTTTATAAAATTAGTCTAGTTTATAAATTTTATTTTTTATTAAAGAAAGAAACCTAATACTAATAAATTTTATTATTTCGCAAGTCGATTCTAAAAATATATTTTCTAGAATAAGAGCAGTGTTACACAAATGTGACTTCGCTTTTCCAATTTTATTTTTGGATCGCGCGGAGGGAGGGGATTTAAACTGACCATAGAGACAGATTCCAACGATTTTACTCTTGACTACGTATGAACCCTTCTTTGCGGTCGTATATTTATTTCTGCTTCGAATTATATTATTTAACTATTTTCTTTCGTTCGTTTTAAATTCTGTTTTAAAGTAGATTAAACAAAAATTTAAATATTAACCGAAATATTCCGTTATTATATTATTCCTTGGATATATATTATCGATTTATACAAGAATTCGATAATATTTCTTAGGAAAACATTAAATTTAATAAAAAAATTTGGGACAGAATTCTTACGATGAACAATTTTTCTAAATATTTATAAATTAATTCGGGTAATATATAATCACTCGTTTAATATAATTAGAGAACGTGGAATCATATTTATGAAGTATTTGTATTAACGATTAAGTTGTTACTGATATTTATAAATTTCACCGGTTTTAAAATATATGAATAAAAAAAAATTGTAGTATTCCGAACATCCGAGAAAAAAAAGTCGATACATAAATTTATATTTTTAAATGAAAGAATAGCGATTTGAAGGGAATCGTTAGGTAAACCTCTCTAGAATGAGTGGCATTTTACTAATACTTTTTTTACTCTAAATTTTTAAAATAATATTATTAAATTTAAGAAAATATATTTATTTTTTTTAAATTAATTAAAATAAGTAGGACTACTTTTGAAGTCAATTCGTTCTGAATATAAAAAGTCTTGCGCAGGTCTGCGCAACAATACCGACTTTTCGTAATTTAATATTGTAATATTTTTTTAATCTGGTTTAATTTTTCTATCGATATTCACCGCGGTTTAAGAATCGTCAACGTCGTATAACGTTGACGTAGTATAAATTTAAGCCAAACAGAACCTACGCTCGCTAACCTCGTTACATTAACGTTAAATAAACAAATTTTCCAACATTGGGGAAGATTAATCAAATTCACCGCATTTATAAAAAAATTTAATCAAATTATCAGCGTTTTATAAATTAAAAGGGTCGATCAGGATATATACAGGTGTCCCATAATAAACGCAACCCAACCTTATAGTGGTAGGTATTGAAATAATAAAAAGGCATGTGTAAATGTAAATGTAATTTTTATTATTACCATACATTTAGAGTAAATGTTGGAAGTGGCCACCATCTTCTTGAATACAAGCTTCAATTCTTTTTACAGCGTTTCTTGCAACTTTTTTCAAAATTTGTGTCTGGATATTTAATTCAACTTGTTCAATATTGACTTTCAATCGTTCAAGTGTTCGTGGTTTGTGCTGTAGGCTTTTTCTTTGAGGTAACCCCGTAGAAAAAAATCCGCCGCAGTCAAATCTGGAGATCTTGGTGGCCACAAGCCACGACCGATAACACGATTACCGAAGAATTCCTCGACGAAATCAGAAGTTGAACCTGCGTAGTGCGATGTCACAGTCATGTTGTAGCCGGCAGTGTCTGTCTTCCTCTTCCAAGAGTGAGATAAACTGAAATAAAATATCCTGATATAGTTTTGCATTAATGGTGTACTCGAAAAAAATAGGATCGATTATTTTCTTCCGCGATATCGCGCACCACACGTCCGACTTCTGCGGGTGTAATTGTTTTTCGTGATCAACGTGGGGATTTTCAGCTCTCCAAATTCTACTGTTTTGGCTGTTTACGTAGCCGTCCAAATGAAACCGTGCTTCATCTGTGAAAAATAACGAATCCGTAACGTTAATTCCCTCACGCAGAAATCGACGGAACCGTTGACAATATTGTAGCCGTTTTTCTTTGTCGGGCTCAAGAAGTCGATGAACCGTTTGAATACGATAAGGTCGTAATTGTAATCGTTTGGTCGCCCGATGAACAGTCGATTTAGACAAATTAATTTCAGCAGACAAACGTCTGATCGATTTATTTGGCGAGGCGAGTAATCGGTCTTTGATTTCAGCGACTGTATCTGTATTCAACACTGACGCAGATCTTTTGTGTTCCTTGTTATTAACAGAACCGGTCTCTCTAAATTTTGCGACTAGCCTTAATACTGATGTTTTGTAAGGAGCTGGTTTATCTGGGTACTTATGGCGAAACAAATCTTGCACTGCAACCACTGATTTCGTACTGAAGTACGACTCAACAATGAAAACACGTTCATCTAGCGAAAACACTATCTTGTCTCTAGCAATATACTGAACGTTATGATTGCGTTGTTGTTACTATCGGTAGTGTTCTACTGCGTCGCCGCATTGTTCAGATGTTGGACGTGTCCATTTCAGTAACGAGTAGGGGAGTAAGCTTGACTTTTGAAATTTCATGGATGAGTGATTGATGGGTTGCGTTTTATATGGGACACTCTGTAGAATATGTTAACTGCATGGATGAACGTTAACGATACAAATAAATGGTTAGATGGTTTGCCCTTTGTTCGGTTTTTGATAAAAATATTTGTATTCAACTTTCACCATCAGTGCATGCTGAACCGAGAGTGGGTGTATGTTTATCCACCGGGTTGTTGTAGTGGTCAATGCGTTTTCCCAAAATCAGCTGATTTGGAAGTCGAGAGTTCCAGCGTTCAAGTCCTAGTAAAGTCAGTTATTTTTATACGGATTTGAATTCTAGATCGTGGATACCGGTGTTCTTTGGCGGTCGGGTTTCAATTAACCACACAACTCAGTAATGGTCGAATTGAGACTGTACAAGACAACACTTCATTTACACTCATACATATCATCCTCATTCATCCTCTGAAGTAACATCTGAACGGTGATTCCCGGAGGCTAAACAGAAGTAAGTAAGTAATGTGTATGTTTGGCTTAAGTTTATTCTTCCTTTTTTTCAAGGGTTTCTTCTGATCTATTTACTTTAGATAAGAAAAGCCATAAAATTGTAACTCGCTGCCCGAGGACTTCGTCCTCGAGAGGCTGCTGCTTAGGAGAAGTTGTAATTAATAAGACCTTCGCTTTAAAAACTCCGTGGATTCGTTATGGCATACTTTCGACTAATTTTATTACTTATTATTACCATTATTCTTGTTTGCTTAACCGTTGTTCGCCTATTTTCTTAACAAAGAATATTTATCGTAATCGGTGGCTCCGAAAATAGTTGGAACCATTAACCGACTATTCAACACGAACCAAAAGTAAGTAAACCTGCTAAAACTAATTGAAGTATGTAAGCAAAATTACTTTACTCTTTGAATGACATTTTGAGGCTCGGGACCCAAGGAGGCCGTATCTCCTCGACCTTTTGACCGATTGTAACTAAAATAAAACGGCATCGATGACTTTTTTTCAGAAGTCATCTTAAAATACTTCATCAGAATCATTATATCCAGGTTGAAGATACCCGGCAAAAAGATAACTGACGAAAGAAGCGACAAATTTTTTACGATGTAATCTATTTATGAAATATGTAAGTAATTAAGCCGATTACATCTTCACCATTAACTCCGACCGATTTAAAATTTATCGAAATTTAATTAATTTTTTTTTAATTTATGGATTAATTAATTTATTTTTAACTTATCGAAAAATTTCGGGCAACAAGCTTTGTTGAAGACGCTGATCGAAGCGGAAAACCACCTAAAATAAACAACAGAAACTGCTTGATATTTCGGATGCTGTGTTCGAAAGACCGTCAAAGTCGATGCGTAAGTTAGCACACCAGCAAGATATCGAACTTGCTATCGCATACTGTAAGAAAATAACTGAAACTTTACCCCTACAAAGTAGTGTGCGTTCAGTAACTGAAACCTACAGCTCGTGCCAAAAGACTAAAGTATTGGCAACGGTTTAAACGTTTTATCGACCAAAATTCCGTAGATATCTTCGATATTACGTTTTTTTTTTTGCAGATGAAGCGTGGTTTATTAATTAACAAATTACACGGTTGTGGTCGACAACTAACCTCCGTGAATTCCACGAACAATTTTTACACGAAGCGAATATTGGAATGCGGTGCGAGTAAAAGAGACTCTTTTTTGAAACTACAGTTAATAGTCATCATTATCGTGTTGTTTTAACAAACTTCATCAGTCGGTTTTCAGAAGTGGAAATCAGTCGCTGTCGGTTCCAACAAGACGGCCCCACCGCTAACGGGTCCGATGACTTTTATACGAAATGTCTTCGGTGAACGAATCATTTCGAGAGGTTTGTGGCCTGCATGATCGCCCGATCCGACTCCCCCAGATTACTTTCTACGGGGGGGGGGGGGGTTGTCGAAACAAGCAGTATATCGCAACAGACCGCCCACGATTGACGAAATAATAACCGTAATAACGGCATACGTACGAGACGTACGACGTAACCGACGGGTTAAGTGTTTGAAAACAAATTGAAACGGGTACGGTGTCGCATTGATTTTGGAGGAAGTCGTTTTCAACACCTTTTATAAACTATTCCGGTTATTGTAATATCCGTTTCTATAAAATAACGAAATAAAAATACAAAGTAATAATTAAGAAAGTTCGTCATTAAATTTCCATAATTACAGTGCACAGCAACTTTTCGAACGCTCTGTATTTATTGTTGAGGAGCGAGGCGACTTGATTTATAAGAACGTTTCTGACTCTGACTAGCTGCCAGCGTTCAAGATTTTCTTCTGGTGGGGGCTTCTACGCTATGTTTATTCGTATTAATTTAATTAACGTTAAAAAGTTTGATTTATTTGGTAAGCTTAAACGATTTTTGTAACAAATATTTTACAAAATAAACAAAAAAATATTTTCATTATCGCTTCGTATGTATAAAATTCAACTCGAATTCAGAAAGGAATATATTTATCAAAATACAAGCCGACATACATTATTTGTTTCAGATTTTTCCACGGTATTTTTTTGTTTTTCGGTCCGAAAAGGTTATGAATTTCGAAATTTTTAAAAACCTCTATTTTAAAAATTTTAACCGATAACCCTTATAGCTATAAGAACTGCCAGCAAAGTAAACAAGTGTCATTACAACTTACACTTAACCATATTAATTGGTCGATGATTAAAATTGTGCGTGTATGTGCGCGTGCGTACGTATTTCTTGTTTTACCATTAGTTGTGAAAACATTTGTAACAACTTATTCTAATGCTATAGTCGTACAAAATTCTAATTTTACTACGTTAATGGAATCGTGTTTTAATTAATTTTAATATTTGTTTCGTTTTTTTTTTTTTCAGTTGTGAACGATGAAGTTGAGAACTGCAAGATGACCTATGATGAGTGCAAGGGCTTAGCGAGGCGTTTTATTCATTATCAGAATTGTTATATTTAAATAAAAAAAAACCAAAACAAAAGTAAAATTACAACACATCTTTCTCAAGTTACGATTATTTTTACTAGTACACAACATAACGTTATCGGAGTCAAGAGTGTTATCAGTTGTTTTTTTGTTACGTAGGGTATTTTTATGTATAAATTCATATACACGCGCCGTCATTGAGTGACGAGGAATAAAAACTGGAAGCTGCTGCTGCTGACATATAGCATTGCGATCAAATCTTTTCGTTCGGTTCGTGCGTTTGCGTACGCGTGTGTAAGATTTATACTCGGATCGTGCGATATTGTTTTTGCATTTCTGCATATTTTTATCGTTAATTATCCTATACTTAAATGAATTAAAAATATTATTTTACGAATCGACTTCGATAATAAATACGTACTTTAAAAGTTTCGTTTTTTGTGTTTTTCTCTGGTGTTCAAGTGACAATAAAGGTAGTGTTTTTTTGTGTTTTTTTAAATGTAAAGCGTTTTTTTCATGCGCAAATGTATTCGTATTATTTTAATTTTTAATTTTTTTATTATTACGTGAGAATAAATACTTTTCTATTGCTATCGGAGAACATTTTAAGGCAGTAATTATGTAATATTGCAATTTAATGTATTTTATATACGCATTTCCATAAAAAAATTATAAGATTATTTTTTTCCGTTAAAAATAAAAATTTACTGTTATTTTATCTACCGTATTTAATACCGTTGAAGAGAGAAGATCTCTCTTTTAGTGTAAACTTTATTTTAATATGTTTCTTCTTGGGAAATATAATTTATAATGTTTTAAAACTATTAAATTAAAAATTAAATCTACGCGAACGCTAGGATCGATTAAGGATTAATAAAAAGAGGGCGAAATCAAAGTTATTAGAATTTATTAAATTAATGGGCCAAACAATATCTGCGGGAAAAAATAATAAAAGTTACGATAAAAATATACAAAGAGAAGATAAAGACAATAGCGCTAATAAGATCAGCAAAATAAATGATAGTAATAGAAAAAAATTAACGATATCAGTACACGCTATTGTTAATAAGTATCGATGCTTTAATAACAATAATAATCTAAATAACAGTGTTACCAACTGCGGAAACGTATGTGGAGGTGGTAACGGTAGGGGAAGAGGAATTTTAAATAATAATAATAGATTCGTTAAGTGTAAACGGTCTCCGCCGCCGGATTTTAATAAAGCGAACGGCGATAATTACAGTTCGACTTTACCGTCTAATTCCAAGTCGACGTCTTGCGTCTGTCGCGGCAGAATCGACAAAGGTGGTAGTTTTTCGTCGTCGAGTGGTGGTATAATCGGCGACCGTAACAGTTATAATAATTATCGAGGTGTCGTCACACGTAGCGATGTTAAAGTCGCATCGTCGTCTTCGCATCAGCTGACGACGACAGCCGCTAAACGTATCGCAGGAGGATCAACCGCTACTCACAGCGGCGCTAGTAATAGCGTTTCGCCTTACGGCAACGGTAGTAGGAGATTGTATGTGATTCATTCGAAAATGAAGCTGCGCGAGAGACTCGTCATAGCGTTCAGCGTTTCGGCCGTTTTATTTACGCTGCTTATAGTCGTAGATTTACAATTAGATCTCGGTATGTCCGGTAAACATTTAACGCCTAGCCACGCTCGTATTCATATCGGCGACGGCGGTTTAGACGCTCCCGGTTCCGCTTATAATAATTTTAGAAAAAGATTTTTACAAAGATCCGGGGTCAACGCTTCCGCAGAATTATTGCAACACGCGTCTTCCGGTTTTGTGGCCGCTGAAAATGTCAACGGTAATTTTAAATTCGACGGTAAAACGAATCAACAATCGGGAGCCGGGCCCGTACCGGCCCCTAAAGTAAACTTTAATTATTTAAAGGACGAGGAAGATAAAAAACACGGCGACGTATCTAAAGATAAAGAACCGCACGATAGTTTTTCTGATTTAACCGAGTACATAATCAGGGTGGCCGCTGCAGATCAAAGCGATTCGGATGCTGTCGTCAGAGCCGATACCAGTATTGCACCTGAAGATAAAGATATTACGCTCATGAAAATCAACAAAGTCGTTACCAGGTAAGCCTACCTACAATTTATCTATATTCACAGCTATATTAATATTATTGTTTTTAAGGTTTAGTGTTCTCAGCCGTTTATATACACCGGGTTTAGACGTCTTGCCAGGTATTATTTTCCTGAAGAAAAAACAAGAAGGTATTTTATTATTAAAAGATTAATAATAAATCGTCGAGGATAAAACGTATTTAAAATTTTTAGTTAAATTAAAGAGAACCGCGAATTCACCAAATTTTCTGCATTTGTTCTGAATTACTGCTTTCTGCATAGATTTATTTGTGTAGCGCCTCCGATAATCCCAGAATTAAAAATTCTAGGTTTCTTATTTTTAATATATGAAAATTAATGCATTTCGAAAAAAAAATACATTAATTTTCCGAAATTAAAGTTAAAGTGAACAGTTACCGACTGTGTGTCGCACAAATAATGCGTTTCTGAGTATCATAAATAATTATATTTTGGTTTTATCTTTAAGTGT
Source organism: Lycorma delicatula (assembly GCF_047948215.1). Lineage (NCBI taxonomy): Eukaryota > Metazoa > Arthropoda > Insecta > Hemiptera > Fulgoridae > Lycorma > Lycorma delicatula. The sequence goes on along the minus strand of NC_134463.1, from coordinate 128,359,540 downwards.
TAAAATTATTTTTATTTTCTATTTAAAAAGTATTTTGTATCTACTAAAAATAATTCCTGACCGCCAACTTTTTTCGTATTTTTCAACGATTTGACGTCTCCTGATTTTAATTAAGGTAAACGTTTTGTATAAACTTCTTTGTACTGTATGTCGGTCTGTAATCTTCTAATCCTTTCCGGGATAGGTTAGGCTTATCCTATCCAAAATTTCGAGTTAGGGGGTAGGCTTTATGAAGTTTTTTCAGCCTTGTTTTGAGATTAAACGGCATCAGTGAGATGCGTATTCAGAATCATCGTACAAAAATTTCATACAAGTCGTTTACTCCGATCCGAATGTATCGAGCAAAACTGTAACGACCGGAACAAAAGAAAAAATAAATTAATCTGTTATACCCCACCGCCGAATGAAATAATCGAATACATCCCCAAAGTGACAATAACATATTGTAATTAGTTCACGGACGGAACGATTTTGAGAACGTAACAACAAAATATAAAATGAGTTTTTTGCCGCTATTCTTTACGCAGATTTGAGTAATACTAAACATCGTGAAAAAGCATCTTAGTTTTTTAAGTGACATTAAATTATGTGAAAAAAGTTTACTCTCGAACTAACATTTTGAGATACTTCGACCAAAATTAAACGGCGTCGATACCTTTATACAAAAATCAGAATTTCTTCCGACTTCAGTTTCTCAGATTGAAGATAACAAGCAAAAAAATAAAGGCAAACATACAAACATGTTGTTCGTATTGTCATAAATCCTTCTACATTTTTTTAATGTTTTTAAATTGCGTTTTATTTTTGCTTAGAGAAAGGGTATCTATACGGCACTTTCGTTGAGATATATGCTTTACCAGAAAGTTTTTTTTTTTAAAACATACGTAGTTTGTAATATTAAAAGTACAGAAAAAGCGGTTTCCATATCGTTCGGACAGATTATCTCATTATGTTAAAATAAATAATTAAATTCATTTAACATATTTCTTGCATTATGACGCTCGGTAAACATTACTTTCTGTCGTTTTAATATATATATTTTTATTTTCCCCTCTTTAGGTCTATCGATGCTGCAATAGAATAACTATTAAGGGAAAGTATAACGATCGGAAAAAATGTTGAGTATCGCAGTTTTTACAAATGGCGGTTTAAAACCCCCTCTCTTAGCCCAAGAAAACACAAAAAAGGTTATAAAAATGTTTGCAAGATGTATTTACGTACGTAAGTTCTGTCGGCTTGTATTTTGACTAATATCTCCGTAGCGGGTCGACTTAAATTATTTAAAAATTATTCAAAAAATTTCTATATACGGGCTGTTGATGGGGATAAATTTTATTAAAAAAATTAAAAAAGAGACGGTTTTTTTGAATATACGAGTAAGGTCTAGCGCCGGGAATATTTTTTCGGTTCTTTGTAGGCTTTCTAAAATTGTTTCTAAATTAATCGTCGATACAAAAGTCCTTCTGTTGAATCAGAGTTCTGTGAAAAAGTAATATTAAATGTCGAATAAACGATCAAAAATAGTTAGTATAAAAAATTAATTTTATAAATATAATTAATTTTCATTTCCTGGCCCGCATTTCATCGTTTTTCTTACCGCGTTATAATGTAGGAAAAACCTATGTTCGCTCGTATATCGACACAGAGTAGTGGAAAAACTTTGGATGAGATCTCATTAGGCGACTTGATTCTCCGAATGTTTTAAGCCATCGCCCGTTCCGGGTAGGGACTAGGTATCCAATTATTGCAATTTTCGTGTTTTCAGCATTTTTTTTTACGATTTTATGGTGGATTTTTCTTACGTATATCTTTTAATATAGGCAGGATTACATTCTACGGCCGGGATGAATTTTTTTAATATTATAAATAAATAAAACTTATTTATTCGTTTTTATAAACACGTAACGTAAAACGGGTAATTGTTAAGACGAGCTTGTGTTCTTATGTAATATTTACATAAATTTTATTATTCTGGAAGCTATATGCCTTTTGGTAACGTGAACTCTAAGAATAAAAAATATATACCTTAAAATTAAATAAATAACACGTCTTTTGATGTGGAACTTGAATCAAGCGGACAGTCTCCTCGTTCGACATTTACACTTACTTCGTGTAATCTTTTTGATTTATAAAATTATATTATCGTACGCTGTAACTTATGCGTATGAAAATATTAGTATCGCGTAATTTTATTTAACTGTACGGTAGTCTGAACAAATTTACGACGTGAATTTCTCTGTTATTTTATACAACCCTTATTTTTTGATAACGTTTTCATTCTATGTGAAATATAAAAATATTATCGTATAGATACGAAGGAAGAAACGTGTAATTTCCGCAAAAATATATTCCTACATGTTTTCTGTTTAAAAATACATAGTAATGTTACGGAGCATATATTTCAACGTTATTTATATTTTGCTGTCGAATCGGTTCATTATGGAGTATATATTCTTTTAATGTGTAAATGATCGCTAGATAAATAACAATTAGTAACCGGATAAAAATCTGCCTCGTACTTTCTTTTTATAAATACGTTTCAATTTCTATAAACTAGCTGTGTATCCGACTTCACCCGAGTCGTTCGGCAATCTCTAACCCGAATATTGCTATGAATTTATAAAAGTTTTCTTGATTAATTAGGCAGAAGTTGATGCCGTACAAATTTAGTTAGGGAAATATTGGTTAATTGTATTTGATGCGGGATACTGAGTGACCCGGTCTCCGCAAGTTTTAAATTTTATATAATATTTCCTCGCCATTTTTGTAGCGTTGAAGGTTTGACGTTTTTAAGTATCGGAATCAACAATTTAGGCTGTACTTAACACGCATACGTTTTGCTTTGAACGGACGTAATGAAACGTTAAGCTTGTCGTTATTAATAAATTTATTACGGTTACGTACAATATCATCTTTTGGAGCTTCTTCAAAAAGTTTCAACGAGTTTTCAACTTACGAAATGCGAGTTATAAAATTATTTATTCGCTTGCTAAAAATAACGGTCGCTTGTTTTTATAAAATCCTAATATCCACGTCTACCTAACCAGACGAAAGAAGAGGTCCGTTTTCACGAAAACTCAACGCGATACTTCGAATTACGGGAAAGGGATTTTTTGTGATTCCGTTTCTATCTATATCTGTACTATTATATAGAGGAATAGAATTTTTTACGTTCGGGATAAACAAAAAACTAGTCTATCGATCGCATCCAAATATTTACCCCTGTTTCCTCGCATAAGCGACAAAGTTTTTAGATATATTTCATCTCGAAAATATATGTATTTAAATATACGCGTGTTATAATGAACATCTTCCGGTTGAAGGGCAAACTTTAATGAATTGAATCGATTAACTGTGAACTGTGAATATCGCTGTGCGAGCTGCTTTTGAACTGAACGATGCGAATCTTCTGAACGAATAATATTACAAAAATAATAGAATTAAATTTACGTTAAATAAAATAAAATAATATTAAATAAATCTCTAACAACGATGGACTTCTTGTTGGGACTGCGAGTGAGGCTAGAGGGGTGCGGTATGCGAGCACTTCTTGGGAAACTAGACCGATCGTCACCATCGACCGGTAACGAACGGGGTGCCCCTGGGTCGCTGTTATGGGAGGTGCAATGGGGCGCTCTTATAATATATCCGCAAACAATCATCCGATTTTTAAAATTCAAGCGCGGTATTTGTTAGTCGGCTGAAGGCTAACTTTTGGTCGCATCAGATACTCTTTCGATCTAACAGATCACGGTTACTTGGAAATGTTATTTAAAAAAAAAAAATCAAATGAAAAATTATTTATTAAAACGTGTAAATGATAAATAATCCGTTACGGTGCTGCACTTCTCATTCGGGCCGCTAGGCGCCGAACCGCTAAATTCTCATGCTCCTTTCTTATAGCGAGCCGCTACCAAGATATTTTTCTGTAGAGATATTTTCAATAGGTCTTATTGAAATTGAAGACAACTTGTCGTGTGCGATTCATAATCAACGCCGAGCAAAAACTGCTGAACATAAAGCGATGAAAATTTGTATACATGTAATTCTTACGGTCTAACTGCGCACTAAGAAAGGGGTAAATGAAGTAACGAAATTTACTATTTTTTCTAATTTTTCAAAACAAATGAAGATATCAGCTTGATTTTTTTGCGTGTGTAATGTTCATGTGAATTTCTAAAATCGATTTCTAGATTTTTTTAAATTCTGAGTTTCAAGACTCAAAAATGAATTTTTGAATTTTTTTTGAAACCTGCAATTTTTTTTAAATTCTCGGTAACAAATGAAGAAATCAACCTGATTTTTATGTAATTTTTTGGCAAATGTAATCTTCATTTAAATAAACCGATTTCGAAATTTTAAAAACGATTGTAAATTTTCCCGATCTCGACTACTAAACGAGATATTCATTAGTTATTGGCTTGCAAATGCTCTTCAGGTAAATATTTGAAAACTATTTTTTTTTTAATTCAGATTTTTTTAAGGGGTGCGAAGGTAATGTGGCTCGACCAGTTACTGTATGTGCGACTGGCTCCACTTGCCTACGGTTACTTGACTAATAAATATAAAACAGAAAGATCGACTGCTACGGGAAACGCAAGTACCATATAGCACGGGCGAAGCTGCGACGGCCAGCTAGGTTTTAGTAAATTACCGAACAGTTTAAAAGATTTACCCACCGATATATTAGAAAAGTAATTTATATTGTTTACAGAAACAATATTATTGTCTCGAAGAATTTTAAGTAATACTTTAAAAGATTATCATCACGTTCAAAGTTGTATTAACATCTGAATTGTTATTTATTTATATTTATTATTTTCATGTCTTTGGTTTTGTAATGTTTCATGTTTTTACATTTTTTAAATCATTAATATTAATTTAACTACTTCTAATTTGTTTATTTTGTAATTAATTGCTGTATTTAATGTTTTGTTTTTTTGTGATCGTAGTTCGCTTGAAGTAGTTGTTTTTTCGTTTGTGCGCGATCTGTATAATGTATTACGTGCTAATCAGAACAAAATATTTATCTATTTGTAGAAATATGCTGCTACCACCTCGCGTAAAAATCTCCAAAAGTTTAACGCCTTAACCTATCCTTTGAGAGTTGTTCTTTTTCACCGGTTTTTCTTTTTCCTTATCTTTTATCGTTTCTTCCACGTTTTCTGTTCATTGTGTGTTTGTTGGACTCTTGCTTAAGTACACGCGTAGGATCCGATCCGTACATCCGCGGAGCGATTTGATGAGCGGAGAGTTAACTTCAGTCGATCCAGGGCTTATCCAGAGGCCCACGGGTTGGTCTAGTGGTTAACGCGTCTTCCCAAATCAGCTGATTTGGAAGTCGAGAGTTACAGCGTTCAAGTCCTAGTGAAGCCAGTTATTTTTACACGGATTTGAATACTAGATCGAGGATACCGGTGTTCTTTGGCGGTCGGGTTCCAATTAACCACACATCTCAGGAACGGTCGAACTGAGAATGTACAAGACTACACTTCATCTACACTCATACATATCATCCTCATTCATCCTCTGAAGAATTATCTAAACGGTAGTTACTGGAGGCTAAACAGGAAAAAAAGAGGGCTTATCCAGAGACCCACCGGGTTGGTCTAGTGGTTAAATCGTCTTCCCAAATCAGCTAATTTGGAAGTCGACAGTTCCAGCGTTCAAGTCCTAGTAAAGTTAGTTATTTTTACACGGATTTGAATACTAGATCGTGGATGCCGGTGTTCTTTGGCGGTTGAGTTTTCAATTAACCACACATCTCAGAAACGGTCGAACTAAGATTGTACAAGACTACACTTCACTTATACTTTACACATATCATCCTCTGAAGTAATACCTGAACGGGTAATTCCCGGAGGCTAAACAGGAAAAAAAGAAAGGGGCTTAGTGTAACGCTGAAATAGCGATCGAGTACTTGGCTTTTTATTTTTTCCCTAAAATTGAAATTCCTAGTAGTAAAATCGTTTTAAACGTAAATTATGATAATTTTTAAACCGAAATTACAAGCTTTCTAGTTAAAATTATTGTAGCCTTATAATAATTTTCGCCGCGGAACGGTATCGTCTCTGCCTTTAATCCGAATGTTCCGGGGATTACAGACTCGGTTTGGCGTGACATTTTTCACACGCTACAAAATTCATTATTATTCATCGCCTGTTACTATAAGGTGTCAGCCTGTTACGGTAATAAATAAAAATTCTCGATTAATTCAGCGCATAAAATTGAAAGGTGTGGTTATATAGAACTGAATTTTAGTTAACGTGAAAAAATACCGGTCTTGAACGGGATTCGAACCCGGTTAAAAGTCACTATTCATCGGGACAATTCGGTTATTATATTAAAAATTGTATTTTTTATTTCAAATTATATATATTAAATTTATTTTTAATAAAATCATTTCGTCTAAAATATTTAAAACTTAAATTACAATTTAGGGAAAATGCTCACCAGTCGATCGATAAAATAAATGGAAGTAACATTGTGTAGAAAAAATATTTTTTCATTATATTAACGGGAAAATGTAATAAGAAAACCAAATAAAGATTGCGTAACTTTCCCTTATTTACTCTTGATAATTTTTTATTATAAACACGCCATAGGGCTTTTAAACAATAATGACTTGTTATGACATATACATGTACTTATCTACCAACGATTGTACTTAGGGTACAATTCTGAATAACATTAAAATGTTCAATAAAAACATTTGCATCCGATTTGACGTTATCGATCAAATACCCGATCTTATATTAAAAAGTATGCGGTATAAAGTATATAAAGAAGTATAATTGAGAAAAAATTCAAGATTCTTAGTAAAAATCTTTGAGTTCCAGTTGACCCCCCCTTGACCAAGTCGGATCCCAAGCGATCCTTTTCGTTTTAAAAATTTTCCATATCATCTTCATTAATACTAGATACAGTTCGATTTTCAATCTTGAAAATTTAAATTTAAATGCGTTGATATTATAAGCATAGGTCCTATTCAGCCTCTTTGTTTTTTTGGGGGACTTAAAAACATATCTGTTAGACTAATTACTTCTGTAATTAGCCAGATTCGGTGCAGTGTTATTCAACAAAACTGAAAAATCATCGTTTGCTAAAAAAAATTTGTATATGATAATGTCCCTTCGTCCAATGGAATAAAAAATCACTCCATAGCTGGTAAGCGTAAATATATTTATGTGTGTGTGTGTGTATATATATATATATATTTATATATGTATATATACAAATATTTATGACAAATCTCAACGTATTTGAGCAACGGTTTTCGAGATACGAGGCCAAAAACTGTTTAAAAATAATTTTGAAAATTTTACCTCCACTCCTAAATTCGATTAAAATTTTCTAAATCCGATTGACCTAAAATTTTGGAATTTTAAATAATTTAATAAATACTTGCATCATACTAAAAGCTAAATTTTGTAGGACCGCTCTACAAAAAGAAAAACATTAAAAATGGTGAAAACTACCTCTCCCTATTTTTTAAGTCTGTCTAAAATAATTCCACCAATTCTCCATATATAAAGCCGTTTTGGAAGAATTTATGAGGAAAAAATTCGGAGATCTTAATCAAAATATATACAAACCACGTAGGACGTATTAACATCTTTTGGAAATTTCTAGAACTTTTTTTAAGTTTTTGGACTAAGGGGGTCTTGAAACGACGATATTTGAAAAATCCCTGATACCCAAAATTTTGGCCTATCGCCTTACTTTTCCTTGAAGCTATGCTGATGCAACAGCAGCAGCAATAGAGTTACAGCCGGGAAAGAAAAAAAAAAAAAAAAAAAAAAAGTTAAAAAAGGATTTATTTTATATCGACAAAAAAATTCACGGTAATTATTTAGTTGAGGTGTCTCACCCTGAAATCACAAAAAAAACATATCAAATTCATTCACAATTAATATTTATTCATTTAATGATTTATTTTGGGTGTCGAAAAATAGTCTTATAATAATTACCTTTTTATTTTTAAGGTTAATCAGACGAGGTTAGCGAGCGTAGGTTATGTTTGATTAGATTATGTTGATTCCGTGAAATGATTTGTCGCGTAATATATCAATATAACCTAACCAAACATACTTACGCTCGATTCGCTCGCTAACTTTAATCTCGTTAACGTTAATTAAACAAATTATGGTAATTATGGCAGGTTAAAGGCATGGTAATTATGGTAGGTTAAATTTTTACTAATTTTCTATTTTCCGACACCAAATTACATCATTAAATGAATAAATATTAATTTTGAAGGAATTTGATTTGTTTTTTTGTGATTTCGGGGTGAGGCACCTCAACTAAATAATTACCAAATTCACATCTATCCCTGAAAATCTAGGAAAATGTTCCTTTTCAAAAAATCTATTATACAATGTTACACGTACGAGATGCGGTTTAACTCCTCAAATGTTGCGTTTAGGGGAAAATTCTCAGTAATAAAAATGTCTTGCACTATATTTTGTATCCCAATGTTATAAAAATGGAGGGTTTCTAAACGGAAATGCCAGTAAAAATACAAGCCAACACAGTTACATATGTACGTATATAAATCTTACGGGAATTTCTATAACTTTTTCTGCGTTTTTTGGACTAAGTGAGTTTTGAAACTTCAATATTTGCAACAACCGAACGTTTTTAATAACTGCCACTACTTCAAAAAGAGATAAAGTATCAGAAATATGGAAAAAAATTCTAAAGTCGTGTCCCATGGAACTCCCCTTTTTTAAAAAAAATTACCATATCTTTAATATTAGTTCTAGTTAAATGTATTATCGTTATATTATAATGTATTCTTGAAAGAGGGCAGCAGCTCTTTCAGTAGTTGTTAGGGGCGTGAGTCACAGTGACTTAAACGGCCGTATCAACATCACTCAGTCCACTGAGTACTGCGCAGCTGAAAGCAATGGAAAACTACAGCTGCTTTTTTTCCAAGAAAATGTGGCTCTCTGCATTTTCATATAGCAATGATGGAGGCGCCTTCCTTGGTAAAATATTCCGGAGGTAAACTAGCCCCCCGTTCGGATCTCCGGGTGGGGACTACTAAGGAAGGGGTCACCAGAAAACTAAAATTAACATTCTACGAGTCGGAGCGTGGAATGTTAGAAGCTTAAAAAAGGTTGGTAGGCTAGAAAATTTAAAAAGGGAAATGGATAGGGTAAATGTGGATATAGTAGGAATTAGTGAGGTTCGGTGGGAAGAGGAAGGCGACTTTTGGTCAGGTGATTTTAGAGTAATTAACTCAGCTTCAAATAATGGGCAGGCAGGAGTAGGTTTCATAATGAACAAGAAGATAGGGAAGAGAGTAGAGTATTTCAAAACGCATAGCGATAGAATCATTGAAATAAGGATAAAATCAAAACCTAAACCGACAACGATTGTTAACGTCTATATGCCTACAAGCGACCATGATGATGATGAGGTAGAGTGTGTATACGAAGAGATTGATGAAGCAATTAAACACGTAAAAGGAGAGGAAAATTTAATAATAGTTGGAGATTGGAATGCAAGCATTGGAAAAGGCAAGGAAGGAAATATAGTGGGTGAATACGGGCTGGGCAAAAGGAATGAAAGAGGGGACCGACTTGTAGAGTTTTGCACGAAGTATAATTAAGTAATTGCCAACACCCAATTTAAAAATCATAATAGAAGAATATACACTTGTAAAAAGCCAGCCGATACTGCAAGGTATCAGATAGATTATATCATGGTTAAGCAAAGATTTAGAAATTAACTCGTCGACTGCAAAACTTACCCTGGAGCAGACATTGATAGCGACCATAATTTGGTGATAATGAAATGTAGATTGGGGTTTAAAAACCTGAAGAAAAGATGTCAGATGAATCGGTGGAATTTAGAGAAGCTTGAGGAAGAGGAGGTAAAGAAGATTTTTGAGGAGGACATCGCTAGAGGTCTGAGTAAAAAAGATAAGATAGAAAATGTAGAAGAAGAATGGGAGAATGTTAAAAAGGAAATTCTTAAATCAGCAGAAGCGAACTTAGGCGGAATAAAGAGAACTGGTAGAAAACCTTGGGTTTCAGACGATATATTGCAGCTGATGGATGAACGTAGAAAATATAAGAATGCTAGTGATGAAGAAAGTAAAAGGAACTATCGGCAATTAAGAAATGCTATAAACAGGAAGTGCAAACTGGCGAAAGAAGAGTGGATTAAAGAAAAGTGTTCAGAAGTGGAAAGAGAAATGAACATTGGTAAAATAGACGGAGCATACAGGAAAGTTAAGGAAAATTTTGGGGTACATAAATTAAAATCTAATAATGTGTTAAACAAAGATGGTACACCTATATATAATACGAAAGGTAAAGTCGATAGATGGGTGGAATATATTGAAGAGTTATACGGAGGAAATGAATTAGAAAATGGTTTTATATATAGACCTAGAAAAGGCATTCGATAACGAAGACTGGAATAAAATGCTCAGCATTTTAAAAAAATTAGGGTTCAAATACAGAGATAGAAGAACAATTGGTAACATGTACAGGAACCAAACAGCAACAGTAACAATTGAAGAACATAAGAAAGAAGCCGTAATAACAAAGGGAGTCCGACAAGGATGTTCCCTATCTCCGTTACTTTTTAATCTCTACATGGAACTAGCAGTTAATGATGTTAGAGAACAATTTAGATTCGGAGTAACAGTACAAGGTGAAAAGATAAAGATGCTACGATTTGCTGATGATATAGTAATTCTAGCCGAGAGTAAATAGGATTTAGAAGAAACAATGAACGGCATAGATGAAGTCCTACGCAAGCACTATCGCATGAAAATAAACAAGAACAAAACAAAAGTAATTTAATGCAGTAGAAATAACAAAGATGGACCACTGAATGTGAAAATAGGAGGAGAAAAGATTATGTAGGTACAAGAATTTTGTTATTTGGGAAGTAGAATTACTAAAGATGGACGAAGCAGGAGCAATATAAAATGCCGAATAGCACAAGCTAAACGAGCCTTCAGTAAGAAATATAATTTGTTTACATCAAAAATTAATTTAAATGTCAGGAAAAGATTTTTGAAATTGTATGTTTGGAGCGTCGCTTTATATGGTAGTGAAACTTGGACAATCGGAGTATCTGAGAAGAAAAGATTAGAAGCTTTTGAAATGCGGTGCTATAGGAGAATGTTAAAAATCAGATGGGTGGATAAAGTGAGAAACGAAGAGGTATTGCGGCAAATAGATGAAGAAAGAAGCATTTGGAAAAATATAGTTAAAAGAAGAGACAGACTTATAGGCCACATACTAAGGCATCCTGGAATAGTCGCTTTAATATTGGAAGGACAGGTAGAAGGAAAAAATTGTGTAGGCAGGCCACGTTTGGAACATGTAAAACAAATTGTTAGGGATGTAGGATGTAGAGGGTATACTGAAACGAAACGACTAGCACTAGATAGGGAATCTTGGAGAGCTGCATCAAACCAGTCAAATGACTGAAGACAAAAAAAAGGAAAAAAAAAAGTGTTGTCGTTCTTGAAAATTAATTTAAAAAATCTGATGTGTACACCACATGACTTCTTGTACGCCTATTAAATTACATATGCGCATTTCTTGCTGCACTTCATTTAAACGAAAGCGGGATACGATCCTCCAATTCTTTAATAAAGTGGACAGTTACACGATTGCTGAAATATTAGTTTTTATTAACATCAAATATTTATACGATTATTAATTCAACAATCTTACATGAAATATTAGGATAGAGTAAAAGTCTCTTTATTACTAGATAGGTATTATTCGTATCTTCGTGAGTTGCTGAGTAACAAAAGTTTCAGATTTCTGGTTTCTCGTATAAATAAAAGTTAATAATAATTAAATTATTCCGTTTAGTGGAACTCCTGTATACTGATTTTGGTTTCTCACCTTCACCGGTGCGGATCCACGTAAAGCATAAACACAGCTCGGGGGAGTGCCCAATACTCTACCGAGCCTACCCGCTTACCGGCTGTAAGTCCGACATGATAGGTAGAATCTTTTCCTTGCCTTGCCTCTAACCCCCAGTGCAAAGCCACCGGGTTAGACAAGTCGTGCCCAGCAATTCCACCCTGGGAGTTGGGACTCGGTTTTGTATTGCCTGTCTCAAACTGCGTGCCTGTATACCGGTTACAAATATTAATTTCGACCTTACGGTATAAAATATTCGGTTTTTATTATTGGATTATTTGGTAAATAATTAAAAATAAAAACAAACAATTATACAGGAAAAAGAAAGATAACGAGAAGAAATATATCGCAAAAAAAACGACAAGAAGATGAATATGAAGAGGAAGAGAATATTAAGAACAAGGGAAGAATAAAAAAATTAAGAGAAGATGATAAATATAACCAGGAAGAAAATGTTAAACAGAGAGAAAATTTGAAAACTAGAGAACTTGTACACAAATTAAGATCAGAAGTAATATATCAAACCAAAGAGCGATTAAATGATCGGCAACAAATAAACGAAACGATGATCAACTCCGACTTAGGGAGAATATTGCCTAATATCAGAGGAATAATGAACTTAAAGTTAAGAATTTTTTGCAATTTATTAAAGATCGGGCATGTATGCCTGCGTGTATATGTCGTTCTTGTGAGGGTCTATTTTTCAGTCACTCTGTAGTTAACATTAACGGAGATAAAATTAAACAGAAATTCCAGAATTATTAAATAAAATTAAACAGTAATTAAAGTAGAAAATTAAAAAATAATACGATTCTAAATTATACTTTTAAATTAATATTAAATAATCACATGTTTCACCGAATCTATTACGAATACATATGTAATAAATGCCTTTGGTTTTTTTTGGTATGTTTTACCTCCGGGTCCGCACTCAAGCAATTCATTCTGCAGAGAATGAGATGAATGTTTTGTAGCGTGTGTGAAAAATGCCATGCCTGACCGGGATTCGAACCCAGGACCTCCGGGTGAAAGGCCGAGACGCTACCACTCGCGCCACGGAGGCCGGCACGTAATAATGCCTATTAAGTTATATATGCACATTTTAAAAAATTTATAAAATTTTGTTTCACTAATAACTTCTGATTTTTTTCATATTTTTTTGTTATTGTTATTATTTATTGAAAAACTTTTTTTACAATCACGGCTAATAATTATTAATAAATCAATATATTTAAATAAAAAAGAATTTAAAAAAGTAGATGAAATCTGATTCGAACGAGGCACATGTTCCTTGTAAAATCCAAATATTTCATTAATTAAAATTTTGTTTGGCTATAACTCTGGAACCGATAAAAATAAGTACCGCTTATGATAAGATATATCTTTGAAAAGCTCTCGATGAGGGCTTATTACTAACGTTCAGAAAAAGTCAAAAATCACAATTTTTGGGGATTTTGGAGTCTTATATGGGAACTTTTGTTTTAGTCGATTGCAATCAAAAGGGGAATCCTAAATCTAAAATTTCAGATCTTACGGCTAATCGTTTTTGATTTACGCTTAACATATACATACGTACGTAGAGACGTCACGCCGAAACTAGTCAAAATGGATCCAAGGATGGTGAAAATGGATATTTCCTTTCAAATCTGAAAACCGAAATTTTTCGCGATCACAATTTTTCCTTTACTTCGTACAAGGAAGTAAAAGATGATATTTTAAAACGGATCATTTATTCGCTGCCTCTTTATTTTTTTCAGGATTAAAATTTATTTATCAAAGTAGCTATTTATTTCAATAAGTCAGCTCGACTTGCTATAGCGTCACATACAACAAGGGTAAAATAAATTATAATTTATTAAAAAAATTACGGGTGTTGAGACCCCATCATCTCCGATGGGGTCGAAAATCAGATTAAAGCTGGGATATATAAATCGCCAAATTTCAACATTTTAAGTTAACCAGTTTTCCAAAATTTATTACAATCAGTGCGTCATATATAAAAATCTGTCGACTCATTTTCAAAGAATTTACGTCGAGCCAGTCCGGACACATCGATCAAAGTATACAGGTCAACACGCATACATATGTAGGGATGTACAAATTCTTCCGGAGATTTTTATAACTTTTTTTTTGCGTTACTCGGATTAAGTGAGTTGCGATACGTCAGCATCTGCAAAACCCCACAATTTTGCCGTTCGCTGTATTTTCGATTTATAGCTATTTTCTGCAGCAGAATAAAGCTAAAGAAAAAGTAGATATTTCCATTCGTCGTACAGTAGTTTTAAGCGTGTTCTTATTTGGGCACATACGTATTTGGAAACGAATTAATGATTAATCGTGCGTTATGAACGCACGCATAAATGATTTGTTTGTTCGATACGCGTACCTCCGCTTGTCCTGTGTAGTAAACACACACATACATGTACATTGTGTAATTTTTTATTTATTCAAGTGTAATATTGTCCTCGAATTGAAGACAGAAATAAATATTCAAATACAGATACGAGTTCATGTAATGCATAATATGTTCTTTAATTATGAGTATTGTTAAAATGCTCTTTAATCTATTGACAGATTTATTATTCTTTAAATTGATGAATATTTATTAAATGAAAAGATTTTAATCGTTAAAAATCGTCTGGTTTTTTCTTTTCGTTCCACCATCTCTGAATCTTTAATCTTATACTTTTTCCCCTGTTTAGGCACCGGGAATTACCGTTCAGGTATTATTTAACAGGATGATAGGTATGAATGTAAACGAATTGTAGTCTTGTACAGTCTCAATTCGACCGTTCCTGAGATGTGTGGTTAATTGAATCCCGACCACCAAAGAACACCGGTATCCACGATCTAGTATTCGAATCCGTATAAAAGTAATTTATTTATTTAGCCTTTACTAAGACTTGAACGCTGAAACTCTCGACTTCCAAATAAGCTGATTTGGGAAGACGCGTTCACCACTAGACCAACCCGGTGGGTTCTGTACCTTTATCTACCCTTATTTAATATTTTTCGTTTTTCATTCCTTTTTTTTCTTATCATCGGTTATTCGACCGGTTTGATGCATCGTTCGACGTTTACTATTCGCGCTAATCTTTTAATCTTATAAATAATTATACGCTACTTTTGAACTTTCTTTTTTTTCCGAGCCGAACATCCAATTAAGTATACTCGGCTCGGGGACGTGTCCTTTCCGGATCTTTTAATTGCTTGCCTCCGACGGAAGAAGCCAGGCCCGGCTATGCCGTTCCCAGCCCCCCGCCGGAGACCGGGTCTCGGTCTTTCCTTTTGCCAGCCTCAATCCGACGGCGCAGGAGCCGAAGCGTATCCGGGAACCCACACCGCCGGCCGGGTCTCGGCTGTTTAACGGCAGATTTTCGAAATCGAACGTTCTGAGATTGAAATCCTAGTAAACGTTAGCAGCTTCTATACGGATTTGAATTATAGACAAAGTGGATACCGGTGCAATTTGGTAGTTGGGGTTCGATTAACTACATTTCTCAGGAATGGTCGGCGTGAGTCTTTACAAGACTCATTTTCATGTTATACGGAGACGGTTGCTTATTCTTCACCGGCGGAACAGATTGCAATGTACACATTAGGAAAAAAAATTATGTATATATGTGTGAAATTTTTTGAAAAAATGAGGTGTTTTAATTAATTTGTTTTTATCTATTAATTTTAAAAAGAAATTTATATTTTTTATATAATTTTTTATTTTTTTGGTATTATGAATATTAGAGCTTATTATTCATGCGATCATTCGATCGCCTTACAATTGATTCATACAGTGTTTAGTTATCTTACGTCACCGAAACATATTCTTATAATAATTTAATAATATGCATACGTATATATTAAGGTATACATTTGTGTTCATAACTTTATTTGCCAAGAAGCTCAGGTGTGAATTTATTAATGTATTATTTTCTAAAGCGAGTTATACGGTTGATGGATGCGGTGTGGAAATCAATTCATTATGATAATTATTGCTATTCAATCAAGCGTTCGATTGTTTCTTTTTATTATATTTTTTTCGAATTAATTTTATTTAAAAAAAAACAGCTATGTCAGCAAATAGGTTACACGACGCTGCCTTTTTTCCTACCGTAGATTTGTTGTAAGATTTTTAATCCCACGTCATTATAAATGTGTGTTTGACCCAGATTTTTATTATTACACGTCGTATCATGTATGTAATATTATTTTATATTGTATGTAAAATCAGAAGAGAAGAAGAAGAAAAATTCAGTTCGATTAAAATTCAGTGTTTTGTATTATTAATTACTTTTAATTTTATTTTCTTCACCAAAAATTGAAAGCAAAAATTAAGCAAGAGTAATACTAATCGATCAAACCGCTTGTATATTAAACGTATCGAGTTTTTTAAGACGTGAATACAAAAGTAATAACGCTTTCAGCTGCTGACATCGACTTGCGTGATGCTAGCGCCTGTTTCTGATATGGTTTCCTCCAATTTTAATTTGAAGATTTTTTTTCCTCCACGGATAGGCCTTCAAGGACCTCCTAAATTTCATGTAATTTCTTTTTCTTTGTGTTTAAAAAAAAATTATTAAATTATAGCAGCCGGTTCTCTTAATAAAGCCGTTACTTTCGGATACCTTTAGCCCGAACACCCTGTTTTGATGTAAAGAAACCATCTAATTAATTAGCCCAAAAACTAATAAGGGTTTTGCCCCTACCTCGTAATGGATAATTAAAATCAAACTCCTTCAGAAAGTATCTTAACTTCGTGAGGGTTATTTAACACGTGAAACAATTTACCCAACCTTTGAGTAAAACTTTGAAATATATAATAAATAAAATTTATTTCTCCATTTAAAAAAAAATGGATATATAATTAGCGGAGATTTTTATATTATTAAATAAAAATTTACGCATTATTTTCATCGATACGCAGTAATATAGAAGTATAAATATAAAAAGATACTTTCAGCGGTATTTGTGAGATTCCTGTCAGTATTTTATAAGAAGTCGATAATCAAAATTTAAAAAAAATACAGAAGATAAATCGAGGAAAATATGTATACATTTTCTTCTTACGGTGTAAGTACACACTAAGGAAGGATATTTAAAACTTTCGAGTTTAAATGGTTAAAATGGAATTTACTATTTAATTTCTCGTTAACAAATGAATATATCAACTTGATTTACGGTGTATCTAAAAACCGATTTCTAGATTCTTTGAAATTTCGAGTTTTAAGAATATAACGGTTTCAAACTTTCTTGGAAAATAAACTTTTCAGGAACTCGGAAAAGTTCCTGAAAAATCTTACCGCATCGACAAACTTTCAACGTATTAGGAAAAAATTGTTAACTCGCACAGGGGCTAACATATGAAATACTTTAGGGAACAGCGTGACAATACTATCAAATGTTTTGCTTTTTCTTAAGACTGTACACATATATTCTGATATTTGATTATTACTATAATGTTTTTCCTATATTAATGTCAATTTTCGTATGTCAGATTGAAATTTTAACACGTCTAACTAAAACGTTTTAAGTTAGATTTTTAATGGTGGGCTTTTATTTATTTTTTTTTATATGACATTTAATTTTTAAGTTTACTGTTCTTAAGGTTTATTTCCTATAGTAATATTGCATTCGGTGCTGATAACGACGTTGTGCGCTCTACAAAATAAAAAATAAATAAATTTGTTGCGATCTAATTAAAAAGTTACATTTAGTTTTCCATATTTTTTTCTGTTGGAAACATTTAACAGGTACGGTATCAGAGGACAGTCGTTTAAAGTCATATATTATTACCGACCGTAAACAGCCAGCTGAAATTTCGTCTTTTGATAAAAATATACGTGTAAAATGTTGGTCCTCGCTTGAAGATGTAGAACGCGAGATTCCAGAGGGAAATGTCCTCGGTCTCTTGTTTTTCTTATCTTTTTTATTACCCGCCTTAAAATCTTGTAATCATCCTTTTACTTTTAACGGTTTGCAACTCAAACACGTAGTCATTTTCGAGAAACTGTTTTTGCTGTCGTTTGTTTTCGTCCGATTTTATGTTAAAATCATGTATCGCATATCCACATTCGTATTTAAAAAAAAGGAAGGTTGATTCAATATAGCGATTATATTCAATTAGCAGTTTTATATATATATAATTTTATATATTCAAAGAAGACGGAAAAAATTTCCAACACACCGTAAAGTAGTAATTTTTTTTTTTGTCTTCAGTCATTTGACTGGTTTGATGCAGCTCTCCAAGATTCCCTATCTAGTGCTAGTCGTTTCATTTCAGTATACCCTCTACATCCTACATCCCTAACAATTTGTTTTACATATTCCAAACGTGGCCTGCCTACACAATTTTTTCCTTCTACCTGTCCTTCCAATATTAAAGCGACTATCCCAGGATGCCTTAGTATGTGGCCTATAAGTCTGTCTCTTCTTTTAACTATATTTTTCCAAATGCTTCTTTCTTCATTTATTTGCCGCAATACCTCTTCATTTGTCACTTTATCCACCCGTCTGCTTTTTAACATTGTCCTATGGCACCGCATTTCAAAAGCTTCTAATCTTTTCTTCTCAGATACTCCGATTGTCCAAGTTTCACTACCATATAAAGCGACACTCCAAACATACAATTTCAAAAATCTTTTCCTGACATTTAAATTAATTTTTGATGTAAACAAATTATATTTCTTACTGAAGGCTCGTTTAGCTTGTGCTATTCGGCATTTTATATCGCTCCTGCTTCGTCCATCTTTAGTAATTCTACTTCCCAAATAACAAAATTCTTCTACCTCCATAATCTTTTCTCCTCCTATTTTCACATTCAGCGGTCCATCTTTGTTATTTCTACTGCATTTCATTACTTTTGTTTTGTTCTTGTTTATTTTCACGCGATAGTGCTTGCGTAGGACTTCATCTATGCCGTTCATTGTTTCTTCTAAATCTTTTTTACTCTCGGCTAGAATTACTATATCATCAGCAAATCGTAGCATCTTTATCTTTTCACCTTGTACTGTTACTCCGAATCTAAATTGTTCTTTAACATCATTAACCGCTAGTTCCATGTAAAGATTAAAAAGTAACGGAGATAGGGAACATCCTTGTCGGACTCCCTTTCTTATTCTTTCTTATGTTCTTCAATTCTTACTGTTGCTGTTTGGTTCCTGTACATGTTAGCAATTGTTCTTCTATCTCTGTATTTGAACCCTAATTTTTTTTAAATGCTGACCATTTTATTCCAGTCTATGTTCTCGAATGCCTTTTCTAGGTCTATAAACGCCAAGTATGTTGGTTTGTTTTTCTTTAATCTTCCTTGTACTATTAATCTGAGGCCTAAAATTGCTTCCCTTGTCCCTATACTTTTCCTGAAACCAAATTGGTCTTCTCCTAACACTTCTTCTGCTTTCCTCGGAATTCTTCTGTATAGAATTCTAGTTAAGACTTTTGATGCGTGACTAGTTAAACTAATTGTTCTGTATTCTTCACATTTATCTGCCCCTGCTTTCTTTGGTATCATGACTATAACACTTTTTTTGAAGTCTGACGGAAATTCCCCTTTTTCATAAATATTACACACATAAATATTATAAAGATTACAAATTAGTAATCTTGTAACTATATAGATGCGCACTTGTTTCTACTTCTGGTTTTGAAAAACGCAACCTTTCTATTCTTTCATCTCATCCTTTATAAGAGGTAGCTGTCAACCAAGGGCTTAAATCGGACCCAAATTATTTATTAATAATTTATATATGTATATCTTTTTCTTATACTTTAAATATAATTTTTTTCAACGGAGTAGAATAATGTTTTCTTAAACTTTTGTTTTTTTTCTCAATAATTATTCTTTTAAATACTGCATAACCTTTAAGATAAAAGTATCATTTCATCAAATGTGTGAAATTGGACCCGCATTTTTTTACTAATGTTTTTCATAACTGTACTCTTTCTAATAAAACTTTTTGAGTTTCCTTTATTGCGGAGAGGCTTGGAAATATGATGGTCTCATACCGAACAAATAGAATGTCTTGATAAATGAATTCCTAAATTTCGTTTTTCTATTTGTAATTATTTAAAGCTTCTTTTATTTTATTAACTCAATTTTAATTGTGTGAGTTTGTGTAGGCGCGCGCGCGTATATATATATAATATTAAGTATAATATATAATAAATGTCTAATAATAATATCTAGATAGATATTAATCTATCTAGATTAAATATTAATTTAATATCAAATGTTAACTATATATAACAAATCATGACCTGACTGACTGACTGATTCATAAACGCCCAGAAAAAACTGCTGAAAGTAAACGATGAAAATTTCTATAGATTTTCTTCTTACGGTGTAATTGCACACTACGAAAGAATATTTTGAAATTTAAGAGTCTACAGGGTTAAAATGGAGTAACAATGAAGTTTACTCTTTTTTTAGTTTCTCGGTAACAAATTAAAATGTCAACTTGATTTTTCTTGTGTGTAATTTTCATGTAAATATCTGAAAACAATTTTTCAGGTTTTTTTAAGGGGTGTAGGGGTGTGACGGTGTACGGCTGGCGGCTCAACCAACACAGCCATTACCACCGTTATCGTATATGCGACACGACTGGCTGCATCTGCCTCCGGTTAGTTGATTAAAAAATATTAAAAAAATTGACCGCAAAATGAGAAACGCGCGGGCGAAGCCACGACGGGTAATTATATGTATAATTTTTGTTTTGTCAGCATCATTGATGTTTTCCGTCCATTTTTTTTTTTTAAATCACTGTAAACTCATGTGTGCAATTGAAACTAATCGTTTTAAAGAGCATTTGTGCCGCCGTACTGAGTTAAGGGGAGACATTCATTTATATTACTTTTCGACAAGAAAAAGTAACGATAAAGAAAATGTAAAAAATTAAAAATTGGAATATCATTTTTTTCTCTTCTACTAACAGCTTATAAACGTAAGTAATTCTTCAAAAAAAAGTATTAGTAAAAATAAGTAATTAAATGAATAC
Organism: Lycorma delicatula; assembly: GCF_047948215.1. NCBI lineage: Eukaryota > Metazoa > Arthropoda > Insecta > Hemiptera > Fulgoridae > Lycorma > Lycorma delicatula. The sequence continues at coordinate 128,338,647 of NC_134463.1, read as the reverse complement.
AGATAAATCTAAACGGCTTAAGTAAAATTATTAACGTAGCGTAGCATTGCTGTTGTGTTAGTTTTGGTATGCGACGTGTTGTATTATCGCTTTTAGTCTATTAGTGTCATTCTCCCGTATTTAGATATTGAGCATTAGCATTGTTTTGTACGATTTACAACGTTCCTATAAGCCTGTAATTCTTTGTAATGGTCGTTTACACGATGATTTTTTTATCGATCGCAATTCTTTCGTTACGAAAAGATTTAAATTGTAATTAAGATTCCGTTTTAAATTATGTTTTAAAATAAAGCGTAATTAAAAATTCGTGATTTTTACACGACAAAATTTTATACAAATATTTATTATTAAAATCGCCTAATATTCATTTTACGCTCGTTTTATATAAACACCAAATTGCTTCTCAAGAAAAGATGTTATTGATGGAGTGAAGAAAAAATTACGTAAATTTCTTAGTTTCAAATTATCAATACCTGTTAACGAGGTCCGTGAAATAAGAAAAATTAGAACGATGAAACTACTCCCGCCTTTAAAATGTATATTAGCTTTTGGATTGTTTAAAGGAAATATTGAAAGGTATTTTTCATCGATTTGAAAAATTACTTTCTTTTAAAAAGTACAAGGATAACGCCGAATTATTGCCGCTTATGAGAAACGAATTATTTTAACTTTTGTTGAAATATCAAGCCGTTCCGCGATTCGAATAAATGACCTTCTAGATGAAATTTAGAGACGGTACCGCTCCACCAAGGAGTAATATGTAACGTAGGGTATTATATTTGTGTTAGCACGTAACTTTTGTGTGCGTGATAAAAATCTAGCGACTTATAGCTGCAAAATGGTATAAAACATTAAAAATTACATAAAAGAGAGTTTTGAAAAAAAAAGCCGATAGAATTAAATCAAACAATAAAAAATGTATCGTGTAGAAATGCCCTGTTAAAAAATAATGTTCCAGGCATAGAAAAATAACTGTTTAACTGTACGAAAATATGCGGCAAACACTCCGTACCATTATTAGACGACTATGTTATAGAGACAATTAATAAATATTAACCCTAATAACGACTTATACAGAGTATTTATTTTAAGTGCGCCGCCAGTGAGATCTTGTCAACTAGAAAAACTCTGAAGAACCTTAAACGGGGAACTTAACCTCGATTTCTAAACGCATTTTTAAATGCGTTTAGAAATCGAGGTGATAAAAAACGAAAAACATCTGGGTTAGAGCTGCGTTAAAAAATCACAACTCAAGGTACAGCTAAAAATGTTTCAGGATTTTGAAGCTATCGTTGTATAAGTTGTCGTTATTTTAATACGCTAAATTCATGAAGGATTATTTGGTTGCAATCGGCAAAAACATTTAAAAAGATCATGCGTAATGAAACATAAACCGTGTAACATTTTCGCGACTTTCTTCTAGTTATAAGAAAAATTGTAAACCTATAAACAAATTATAAAAAAATATATATACGCGTTAAAAGTTCACTTTAATCATTTAAAATATAAACATATGATTAATATTAAGGTAAATTCGTTAAACGTAAAAAATTATTCAGAATGGAAATTATTTTGTAAATATTTTTTTTTCACGTCGAATGGGATGCAGAAAAAGCGATTTTCTGTTTTGTTTTAATTATTAGTATTATTTAAAATTTCATCGGCAGAATAATATTGTTCCTGTAAAAGAAAATCTTTCGATTGAATTTTCAATAAATCGATGGGAAGATTTTTAAACGGTTTAGCGATTTATTAAAAATTACAACGGAAGCATAAGACTATCGTAAGCTACGTGTAGTATTATGTCGAATTATACGAAAACAGTTCCGTGTTTGTAATGCGAAAGATCCTTTACTCAGGTGGTAGTCGGTGTAAAGATGGATATTATCATTTTTTAAGAAAAAATAACTTTTTTTAAACGCAATGATAAATTAACTTACTTAATTTTCTAAATATGCGTCTAAACGATTCGTACTAACCGTTACGGTTGTAACGATTCTTTACGCGCACCAGATGATCTGAAAGCCCATTCTCTAATCTTAAAATCTGGTTCTGAATTTTTGAGAGAGGCCCAAGAGATGACATTATACTTCAGAAGGGAATATTTACGAAGCGTAATAAATATGTAATTACGATGATAAGCTTAGCGTTTTATTAATTTTCAAGCGCTTGAAAATCAAGCCGTACTGTTCAAATCGATTTTTTTACGAAATCGATTAGATTATTCGACAACAGTTTGTCATCTAATGAAACATCCAGAAATTTCGCTTTCAAAGCATTTTTTTCTATTAAAAACAGGAATCATCTGGATTATAGTTTTTAAAAGTCGTATATTCGAAGGAAATGGTACGAGTATCAAAGCCAGATTATCAATACAGAAATCATAGCAAAATCGATCTAAACTAGTCCTTCCAGTCCGAAGATTTCAAACAAAAACCGACACATATATATTAACGTACATTCTTCGTAACATTTCATTGCTACATTTGTGTTTTTTGGTTAGAGGATTAAAGTCATAAAACGTAAAGATTTGCAAAAACGCTGATATCCAAAATTTGACCCGATCAGCGTACTTTCTCTTATGCGAGCATAGTTGTACTCTAAAGTTATTTATATATATATATATTTATAACTAATATATCCGGGAAAGTAAATATAATTTTATAAAACGTAATGTGAAATAATTAAAAATAAAGTAACTGTAAAAGAAAATAGTTTAAATTTTCAAAAATGTCAATACAAATACAGATTTAATTTGTTTAACGTAAATTAAAGTAGCATTTAATTGTATTTTATTACTTCGATGAAAGAATTACTTTATTCGATCGACTTCAATTTAATAACGACTATAATTTACTTAATAGAGATTCAAACTTCATCGATTGCTTGTTATTAAACGAAACCGATCTGAATTAATAAATTCAGTCGGAGTGCGATATAAATTTATTCATTTATATTCGAACGCAAAGAGGAGATTATTATTATTATTATTATATTTAGAATGTTCGAGAGATTTTTTTTGTACCGATTTCTATTTATAACTCTAGAACTTTTGGGCCGATCTAAATTATTATTTTACTGTATATTTGTAGAACTTATGAGTTTTACTTATAAATATATCCAATTACTTCCATTACTGGGCGACCGATAAGTTGCTTACACGAATTCATGCGGCGTGAATTATATATTTTAACAACCGCATTTTTCATATAGTAACATTTTTAATCGATGATAAAATTACGTACTATAAGAGACAGCCGTTAGCTTTTTTAAATTAAATTAGAAAATAAAACATTGAATTTCTTACACCCGTTTTGCTATATTTTAGAATTACAGAGGTCATCAGATCAAATTTTTGCAGATCTTAATGTTTAATAACGTCTCATCTGTTACAAAAAAACGCAATTTTAATATCGAAAAATCCCAGAAACATGCATGTACGTATAAATGTCGATCTGCATTTTTTTATTGATGTTTCCGATTCGATCTGGATGAAATTTGGCCAGACAATTTCTATATAATGGGGAATCAATGCGAATTAAATATTATTCGCAATAGATGAAGGGGCTGGGAGATTAGGACCTTATGAGTCCCTGTCCTAAAACATTACTCAAAGGTAAGGGGAATTTTTTCATATAATTTCTGTAGCTCAGGTACTTTCTTACGGCTTTCGATCGTAAGCAGTTCCCTAAAAAGTGGTACGAGCAAAAATACTTTTTTCATTTCAAAATTCTTGTTCCAATCAGATGATTCCGTTACATTACATGTCGCTTTCATTATGTATTTGGGCTATTTGATTCAAGGGTAGAAGCGAATAAACCTAATTTATTTTTGCTTTTTTTCGTCGTCTTTGTTTTACTTGTTATCATCAGACTGGATTATACGATTTTTATGAAATTCTGTACGATGTGTCGTCGACGCCATTTAATTTCAGTTTCAACCGCTCAGCGAGTGAGGGAGATAAGGTCAGCGTTGGTTCCGCACCACAAAATTTTACTTAGAAGTAGGATAATTTTTTTTTACAACTTTTTATTCGCATACTTATATAATTTACGTTTCATTTAATGTCCCTGTCCTTAACCAGCAGTCGTCTATCGTGGGCAAGCTCTCAGTAGCACATTTATGTCCTAATTTTAGCTGCATCTGCGCTCTCCAGGCAGTACATTTTTTTTTTTTAATAAAAGATGATAATAATAATTTCTACTAACCAGTGTCGATTCAAGTACGAGATCTTATTTCTTACCGCGAAGGGAATCCTACAAATAAAATTATTTCGTACGAAATTCGTTTCATATTTTATTTAGTATAAGACCCCATTCAGTTTTTCACCTATTTTAAGATGATGAGATCACGGGTGGAAAAATGTCAGCCCTTATTTAGAATCAAATTTGATTATGTAATTTCTATGTATTAGATATTGATGTCGATAGATTTTTGATTTAAAAATAGTTTTTTTGATCGGGTGGTGAGAATCTCCAACAAAAACGGGAAAGTTAAGCGTTTTGTCGCCGTACTTTTAATAACCTGTTGAAGTAGATAATTTTTTTTTACGTATCACTATATTTAAATTTTTGTTGATTAGTTTTCAACACCCTACCAGGATTAAGTTAATTAAATGTAGCAAATAATTATAATTTTTTATTTCACAGGATTTCTTATTTTACAGATTTGTAAAGTAAAACATTATTAAATTTATTGAATTTTTATAAATTAGGTTATGTACAAATTATTGAAAAACAATTAAACTGTCTCCATTTATGTATCCTGGCTGTAATGAATAATAAAAAATTCGTACATTTTAGGTAGATTTGATAAGAAAGCTAATGGGTAAGTTAATGGGTAAAATCGGACCGTGGGAGTGGATATGGGAGGGCTTTTCCGAAAAAACAACATATCGCTATAACTTTTTTATTAAGTAAAATTCGTTTAAAGTTTCTACTACTTTTTGGATAAGTGCCTAAAACTTAACTAAGTAAAGTTTTTTGATATCACCAACCATTGGCCCAGAGGATGAAAAAAATGGTGTTTCGAAGGCAAATAAATCATACCTCCCTTAATAGGCAGCGTATCGAATCGGTTTAAAGTGGTCTGTTAGTCCTCTACACATTACGTAAAACTTTTGTCTGAAACAATTTTTGATGCGACCAACTCTTACGGCAAGGTATGACCAATATGTTGCTGGAATTGTAAGATTTTTCTTAAGTAAAATATCGAATTCGTTTAAAGTTCCTCCTACTCTTTGGATAAGGGCCTAAAACTTATCTAAGTAAAGTTTTTTTATATCACCAACCATTGACCCAGAGGGTTGATGAAATGGGGTTTCGAAGACAAAAAAAGGATCATACCTCCCTTAATAGGTACAGTATCGAATCGGTGTAAAGCAGTTGTTAATCCTCTAAACATTATCTAAAACCTTTGTCTGAAATAATTTTTTATATAACCAACCCTTACGGCAACAGATGACCAAATGTTACCGGAATTGTAAGAAGATGGGACTTGTATGATAAACATGTGAAAAGTTTTTCCATATGCAACTATTATCGTATTGAGTAAATTTGAAGTTTTTCTTAATTTTAAGGTGGAAATCTCTTTTATCCCCTACCTCCGCCTTCCGATGTACCGAAAGGGATTTTTTATAGCTTTAGATAGTTTATAAACTTAACTTTTAAATAGCAGATTGCATTCTCTGTAGGTATTTCTTAGTAGGTTTTTATATTTATATTATGTAAATCTTTCTGGTTGAATAAATAAATGAGAAAAATTGTTTTTTTTTATCGCAGTGTAATAGAAAAAATAATTTTCCCACTAGACGATAACCCGTTTTTGAAACTTATTTTTGAAATCAGCACCAAATTTTAAATGGATTTAAGCGTATGAGATACGAATTATGAAATTTCTGATAGTTTATGTATTAATTGAAAAGTAATGTATATCAATTTACTAGTTGACTTCTGTCGAATAAAGGATATTATCTTGGTTACCATCGAGGTATCTTTTTCTAACAAAAAATATATCGAACCACCATTTCTGTTTCATAATTTGTTTTCAAATATTTAAGTAGTCTCATTTTATCACCGGATCATTAATCAGGATAAACCGTCGGATCATCAGTAATACTTATAAAGTAAAGCGTTTCTGAACCTATGTTTATACGAATTTTTCAGTTATTTTAGTCAGAGGAATACCCTTTAAAATTTGGAAAATTCAGTATATACAGCGACTAAAGAATACGTATCATCATCATTTCGGCGTTATCGTTGCTCTGTAGGATGAAGACCTCTTCAGAACATTTCCGATTAATAAGGTCTTGTGCGATCCTCTGCCGATTCGGTTCAATGTACTTGGTAATATCATCGATCCAACAAGGCTTGGTCTTTTTCGTGATGTTTAACATCTAGTGGAATCCTTTCAATCGCTAATTTACTCCATCTGTCATTAATTCTTGCTGCGTGGCCTGCTCACCGCCATTTTAATTCTTTATTTCATGATGATATCGTATACTTTCGTGTTTCTCTGATCCGTTTACAGGTCTTCCTATTCCATCCGATAACCAAGTATATATCGTCGTGCTACCCGCTGTTTTTGTAGCGATTGAACCGTTATGGCAAACATCGCTACCGTACGCGGCAGGATGCATCGATTGAAAATTATCTTGTTAAGGCAAAACGGGAGTTTACTATTCAAAAAGATGTTAAAGACTCCCAAATGTCTCCCTCCCGAGCTTACCGTGTTCAACTTCTTCGATTTTATCATCTTCAGTCGACATCCCTTGGCAAATATAGATATGCGATGACCTACCTGTTCGAGTTCTTCTCCAGAGACAAAAATCTTTCTTTCCACGGCAAAGTTGTTGAACATGACTTTGCTCATTTTCAGGTTCATCCTTAGACCGTAGGGTTCATCAGCCACCTGCAGTCCTGTATGTGTTTTTGTAGTTCTTCTGGTTCTTGTAGAAGGAGAACTATGTCATCTGCGAATTTCAGGCGGTTTATATATGCGCCATTTATTCGTATGCCCTCATCTTTCCATATCAGCTTTGTAAATAACTTCTCGAGGCAGGCTGAAAAGAGCACGGGTGATATAGTATCGCCTTGTCGTACACCTTTTTGCATATTTATCTCTACTTTATGTTCGTTGACGCAGATATTAGCTTTTTCTTATTCGTATATCGACTTTAGTAAGTTTATGTAGACCTTTTCTATTTCCCGGTTATGTAATGAGTTTTTATAGCTTGCGTTGTTATCGAATCGAAAAAACCTGGATACGATCCGTTGTTCTAAACCGCTTCTGAAGCCTGTCTGCTCCTTTGGTTGTGATTCATTCAGTGCTGTTAGCGTTCTTTTTGCTATTATCTTGGTGAAAACTTTGTGGATAACTGAGAAGAAGCTTATTTGACGATAATTCTTCAGGTCTTCCTGAGTTCTTTTCTCGTGTAGAAGAATCACTTTAGCAGTTTTCCATGCATTCGGAATTTTTTGGTTTTTGAGGCGCGTCGATATAATTTTGTTGCAAGCGCTGAGTGTAAAGTTTTGCCACCAGCTGTCAGCATCTCGGCAGTAATGTTAACTGTTCCTGAAGCGTTCCCATCTTTCATTGACTTTAGAGTCTCTGTTACTTCTTTTACTAAAACGTCTGGTGCTTTTTCTTCTATAGGAAACTCTAATTTTGACTGATTTTAGTCCTTGTATACATTAGGAGAAAATTTTCAGTTATTTCTAATATTTCCGGACATGTCTGCAAATGGAACCAACTTCTCGTTTTAAGCTGAAAATTTACTTTCTTTTATTAGTCAGTTTACGGTTTGCTTTATTAATTTCCTTATATTTTTCCAGCGTCTTCCGCGATTATTTCACATGAAACTGACGCATTTCTACTTGTATGCGTTTCCTTGTGGTCTTACGCGGTTTAACATATGCCAATTTATTAATAAAATTTCCTGAATTCTTCACTGTTTGCCTTTTTTTCCTTAGACTAATAGTTTCGATTGAAATTTTTGAATCTCAACGATGTTTGTCTGATGCTGCCATAGACTAAGCCGAATTGAGTTTACTGTTGTCGATTCTTTGATTGTGTTTTGTAAATTCAAAATATCCTTCACTTTATATGTTTAATCGTTTGTCCTTTCATCTATTACTAAAATAATAATACGCATGTCATATACTACATCTACTCGTATATCTAAGTATTAACAGATTTTACTGTTAAAAATATTGCATCGATACATGGCAAAGTTGTTTAAGTAATAATATTTATCCAATTTTATCCATAATTATCCACGGTAATGGCGTGGAACTACCATTGAATCATTTGGTATTTTTAGAAAAGTTTATCTAAATTTATGCACCGGGTGAAAAATTAGGCCCAAATAAAAATACATATATGTATTCTTGTCGAATTGAGATTACTTTCCTTTTTGATGCCTGTTAAAAAATATTTAAACGGTACTAGTTTATATTTCGTATATCGAAATACCACATCGATAGAGGTTGATCGGAGATTATTCACATATTCGTGCATTTGTTGTCAGATGTAATATATTGGTCCAACTAATTATGTACCGTTCATCAAACAGCTGTCGCTTCGCGTAATCGGTTTAGGTTTGTAGCACGATTTTAACTTTCAGCTTAACGAGAGCGGTTTACTCTTGATCTAACACTATTCGGCCATTAACATTAACCGCTGGTAATATAAGGCGTCGATTCTTTAAAAGTTAAATTGTTTAGTCGCGTGGACATCATTATTATTTACTTTTTCCTGTTCTTGCATCTAACCTCTTTTTCTCTTTTTTTTCTGAATAAGGACACGTTAACTCGCACGGTAAACTAATTTACATTACTTTTCGTACTTCTCACACTAATTTTATATGAATGAACGTTTAAAATTTATCTGGATTATTCTATTACTGTTATACGTACTTATTACACTGGAATCGATAGTTCTTAAATTACAATTTTCACACGGAATGGCCGCTTAGAACAAAATTTAACATCGATATAACTTTTATTCATAAAACTAAGAATAGCCACGGAAAACTTTTTTTCCGGCCATATATAATTAAAAGTACAATGATCGGTCACAAAATCACTAACTGGATTTATAATAAATCTCGACATTTCACACCCCGTAAGACAATTAGACAAATTGAATTCATTAAGGCAAATAAAAAAAAAATACATTTTTCCGGATGGATGGATGTATGATCATCATCCGATGTTTGCCTGGCGGCAGGTCTCTTACGCTACCGTTGTCTCTATTCATCACTGTTCTAAGCCTTCCGTTTCGTCCTCTTGTAGCTTCCAGTCTTCAGCTGTTGAGTCTGTTAATATAATTGCTGAATTTGATCAACATAGTCGACCTGAACCCAAACGATTTTAGCAAGAATTAAATATTTTTTTCTTATTTATACTTTTAGCCCGCCGGGCCTGGTCTAGTGGTTAACTAATCGTCAGAAGTCGGTTATTTAAATGCTGATTTTCGAAGTCTAAGGCTCTGAGATACAAAACCTAGTAAAAAAATTAGTTGATTTTATACGGATTTGAATACTAGACGGTTACCGGTGTACTATGGTGGTTGGGGTTCCATTAACTACAAGTCTCAGGAATGGTCGAGCTGAGTCTCTCCAAGAATACAGATCATTTACATAACATCTTCATCTTATCGGGTGGTTGGAGGTGTTTAGCTGTTGTTCACTAGTTGAACAGATTGCAACGTACGCATTAGGAAAGAAAGAAAAAAATGATACTTTTTACACCTCATATAAGATACAAAAGTAAGTTAAACCAAATTTCTTTTACTGAATGTTTATTTTTTTCGTAATTGTACTATTACGTAATTAAATCCTATAGCGTATTTGAAGTACAAATCTATCGAGAACAAAGAGGGGAAAGTAAACTGAAAATCCTGAAAATGTCAGTTTCACGTCATGAAACGTAAAAATTTGTAAAAATTCTGTCGTGCAAGATTTAACCTTTTTTTTGTTACGTAACAGCAGGCACCGACGGCTATGGTCATTAGCATATGAAAAGATGCCACGCCTGACCGGGATTCGAATCCGGGACTTCCGCACGAAATGCCGAGTCCCTACCAATTCGGTCAAGGAGGTCGGCAAAATATAACCTGATTAGCGTAGTTTACTTAGATAGTTTTACGCCATTCCCGCGTGTTTCCAAACATTTTATTTCAAATTGGTTGATCGAACACAGAATATTTTTAATTCTAGATAACTACTGATTGTTTAATTTATTATTATTTTTTAATTTTATTTTTGTAAATTTAAAATATTTATTTCTCGTAGTTGTTTTCTATTATGAATATAAATTCGTTTTTGATTTGATTTAGTTCAAAATGCTTTATTTTATTAGAAATTGTATTTTTTTCTTGTATTGATGCAGTTAAAATTCTAAATTGTACTATGCAGCTTCTTCTTTCGCTTCATGTTGTTTATCTTTTGAGATTATAATAATATACTTATTTGTTTTTCAGTTCTTTTATTTGGGGTATTGTTTAATTTTATAAACCGTTTCGTCATTTTCATTTATCAAACAAGTAATATGTATTCTAACGACTTCTGCGGCGGTACGGTAGCGTCTCAGCTTCTCGCTTTCAAGGTTTCGAATCCCGTATGTATAATTTACTACTTACAGAGTGTATCACGAAGTTCTCCCGGAACTTTCATAACTTCTTCTACTCGTGAAAATAATCGAAAAACTTCATATAAACATATATCCTGAAATGTTTCGTTTGCGAGTTACGGCTAGTGAAAGAGTTTGCTCGGATCTCAGCTACCCCGGTGAAATGAGGTCGTACTAAAATTATTAGGACATTAATTAAGGGCAGTATTAATTTCGTATGGGTTTTGACCTGAAAAATCTAATAAAATAAGTCCCAGAACCGTATCTATAGTAGTATTTGAGAAATCTTCAGGGTGAAAGCTAATAAATTGGGTTAAAAGGCTTGTTTTTTTATGTTTGACGTACTATAACTTTGTTAAACGCGTAGTGAACACGTAAAAATTTAAAAATTTGAATAAAACAAAGAAAAGTTGGAAAAAATCGAAATTTATTTAACAAACAGTACACTAGACCAAATTGCATTGTATGTATCGGTTTATAATAAATGTTCAAAAATGAGATCGCCATTGGGAGGCTTCTGTATTGCTTTTAGTTCTTCAGGGCTGTCCTTAAATCGCTGTTACATCCATAATGCGGACGATTAATTCCTCACGGGAATGTATTTCTGTATTCTATAGAATATTTTCATCCATCTCCAGACTCAATAATCAAAAAGGTGTTAGACCAGACGGTGTTGGTGGCCAGAAATGTGGACCTCCACGACCAATCCGTTTCTCAAGGAAATGATGATTTACGTGAGTGGGAACTGTATAAGAGAAACGGGGCATCGCGCCACTTCCTGGAAGTATATTTTGCGTCTAAGCAGCTACTTAGTCTACCTTACAGAATGATTTAAACACTAATTCAGTATTGCGCATTGTTGATCGTCATTTGTTATTTTATTGCCGATTTTGAAATAATAATTTTTCAAATAATTTATTTCTGTAATTAATAACAGAATTATATTCTATATAATTTTTATTTTATAATCTTGTGTAATTTCTAGCTTTTTTAACAATTTTTAACAGTAATTTTTTTTCAAATTTTTCACATCACCGAAAAAATGTCATGTGCACCACATGATTTCCTTGTATGACTATTAAATTATATATACACATTTTTTTTTTAAATGAAAAGAACATATTTGTCAATAATTTTTTTTTTTTTAAATCAGAGGATAATAATTATTAATAAATCAATATATTTATATTAAAAAAACAAGTTAAAAAAAGGAAGTTGTAGCCGGATTCGAACCGATGCGCCTTCCACTTACCACTTACGATATTGTTAAAAAGATCTCTATGAAGGCTTATTACTGTAGTTAAAAAAGAGTCCAAAATCCAAATCTATTGGATTTTGGTAATTTTTGGTCCAGTCGATTGCAATCAAAAGGGAAGGTGCACAACTAGATGTTACAACAGTCCTAAATCCAAAATTTCAACATTCTACGTCTAATCGTTTTTGAGTTATGCGAGATACAAATGTACGTACATACATACTTAAACTACGCCAAAACTAGTGAAAATGGATATTTCCGTTGAAATCTGTAAACCGAAATTTTTCGCGATCACAATGCTTCCTTTACTTCGTACAAGGAAGTACGAAGTCAGTACTTTTCTGACAAATTCAGCGATTGTATAAATTAAAGTTCCTCTTGCCAACAATTTTAAAAGTATATATCCGAGTACTTTCGGAGCCGTTATTTCATCGTCTGGGATTTCCCAAAAGATGTTAATTCAAATTCAAATGTACTTTCATAATAGTCGGTCGTCAAGAAATAAAATCTAATTATACGTCAATAAGACCGTAACGTCATGTTCGTAAGATGTTTGCGACTATTATTAACATAACAATTTTAATTTAAATACAACTGTACATTTGAATTTGAATTAACATCTTTTGGGAAATCCCTGACGATGGAGTAACGGCTCCGAAAGTACTCGGATATATACTTTTAAAATTGTTAGTAAATGGAACTTTAATTTATACAATTGTATTAATTCCAACGGTGCCAAACGCTTAATAAATTAAATCTAAATGTAGCAACGTACCGTTTTTAAATAAAATTAGAATATTTCTAACTTTTCTTTATTTTATTCAACTTATCTTATAGCATTTTTTTCTAGAATTAATTTCTGTACGAGTTTTGTTTAACAAAGTTAAACGTCAATGTAAAGCAAGGTACGTCAGCATGTTAGGTAGTACGTCAACATATAAAGCAAGGTGTTTTTACCCCAATTTATCGATCTCATCCCAGATTTCTCAAAAACTATTGCAGATACGATTCTGGGACCTATTTTATTCGATTTTATAGAGCAAAATCCATAATAAATCACTAATTTTGCTCCTTAATTAACTCCCTAAAAATTTCAGTGCGACCTAATTTAACCGAGGTAGCTGAGATCCCAGCGAAATATTCCACCAGCCGTACGTAACTCGCAAACGAAGCATTTTAGGACATATGTTTATATGAACTGTTTCCACTATTTTCACGAGTAGGTTATGAAAGTCTGTGGAGAACTTCGTGATGCACTCTGTATATTCATAATCTACACTCTGTATGTTAAATATTTGCTTTGTAATAGTTAAGATTTAGGTAACTTAAATTAACACTGCTTTTTCCGGTACGTGGATTTTATATTATATTACATTATTTTCTATTTACTTTTACATTTAACAGTTCATTAATAATAATTGTTGATAAAAGTACCATAAAATATTCCATGTGATAATTTTATAGATGATAATAAAAATCAAAGGATTTTATTATTATTATTAAAAAATGTCTATATTAAAATCACTGTCTACGTTCCTCGTTGCGTATTATCACTTAAGTTTATTGATAAATTACAGTTATAAAAATAATAATAATTTATTTATACAATACTAGGTCTCGCTAAGATTAGTTTTCTCAGGAGGTTTCTGTATTAATATAATTTGAATACAAGTTAAATCCTTAGATAATAATAGTTAATTAATGTGTCGTCACAAAGTAAAATAAAGTAAATAAAAATTAATTAAAATAAATTGAGATTAATTTTAAAAATTAAATAATTTCAGTAAAAAATTAAAAATAAGTTTGAAGGTAATTTTTGATAAAAGCGTAATCCAAATTAGGGTTTTTTGTATGTTACAGTTTATAACATACAAAATTCAATTGTAATCAAATATTTTCATAAGTGTATACATTTTAATTCATAATATATTTTATAATAAAAGAGTAAATTCCCGCTTATAATTAATTAAAAACTTCTTTCTCAAATATATATTTTTTTATCTATTTCTAAAATGTGTGAAGGCAATTTATTAAAAACGATAAGAATTTGTCACTGTTTGCGTTCTCTTGCACTGCAAATAAAGGAGTACATTGCGTTTTACTTGGCATTTATTATTTGGAAAAATAATATACAAAGTAAGAAAAATGATAAAAAAGAGGAAACAATAATAATATGTTGTAAATGTAGAGAGAGTGCGATGTAAGTATATATTTTATAAATTAAACAGAACTGGCAACCAAGCTTAATTTACAAATAATTTACATTTGTACTCGAGTTGTTTACTCTTTTCTGTTGCTCTTTTACTTTTCTGTGTTCTTTTTAACAAGCTTTCCCATAAAAAAGGATGATACGTGGGTTTTTTTGTTTGTTGTCTGCGTTCACATTTTTATTTTAGCTGTGTTGGCGCTGAGCAGACCAGTGTGGCCGGGCGACTGCGCGCAGCGCACGAACGATTCATTCGTTCCAACGATTTACACGGTATACTCGATACGAACGATTTATCTAAAATTATATTTTTGTGTTTTGGGGAAAACACGGGGGTTAGAGCTGCGTTAAAAAATCACAACTCAAAAAACAGGTAAAACTATTCAGGATTTTGCAGTTTTTCATTGTAAATCCTTTTGTTATCGTTAATACGCTAAATTGATGATACAATCGGCAGAATAGTTTGAAATTAAACACAAACCGTGTAACATTTTCGCGGCGGGCCGTAGGTTCGCCTTTTTTCTACTTATAAATAATAATATAACTTCGTGTGGTGTGTGTGCGCACGCGTAAGAGTATGGGTATTACAATATCCGACGGTAAAACCAAACCGAGTACTCGGTGTCACCTTGTCGAGTACCTCATTTGATAGAACCAGGAAATACGCTTAGAAAAAAAAAGCTGTTAAAGGTTGCATAACTTTCCCGGTTTCGCCTTTAATGGATTTATATTTGAAATACGCCATCGGATTTTTAATCTTGATTATTTAATATTTAGAGTTGCCAAAAATATGGAAATTTTTGTTGAAAGATTTCGGTTCGATTTGACCCCTTTCATCAAATGTTGTTTTTACCTTAAAAAATGTTCATTATTAAAATTATAATTTCTTAATTCAAAATTTTTATTAAAAAGTGTCGATCCCGTTTACCTACCTCCTTTCTCAACAGCTATCTCATATAACATTATGAATACATCTCCAACCTGAAAAACAGATACCAGAAATTACTTTTAAAAATCGAAACTGTTTGAAGTCCTAAATCCTGTATTTTTTAGAAAGTTCCCTTGTCATCTACATTAATGCTTGAAACAGTCAGAATTCCAATCGTGAAAATTTAACTTTAAAAAATTAATGTTTGAAATACGGGTTCTACTCTACCCCCCTTGTACTTTGGAGCTTAATAGTTTATTTGTTGGAGTAATTATTTACTTCAATAAGTCGCCTTTTTTCTTTTATCTTTCGTGGGCGCAAAACGAAGTGTCTTCATCATTAGCGCTCGAACACGAAATTTATATAATAAAGATTAAATTTAAAAGATTAACGTAAAAATGTAACAAAAGTAATATATAAACACAGTATAGAAGGAAAAAGGCCTATGTCGTTTGCTAAAAGCGAATTAAAACCAAAATTAAACGCAATAATTAAAATTTAACTTATAAGAGAAATGGGTTTTGTAATATTCCCTGGTCGGAATGTGATAGAAAATCACACCAAGCTGGGATATTTGTAACTAATTCCAACGTTTTTACTCAATGAGATCTTGAATTGCGTGGTAAAAATTGTTTAGAAATAATGTTGAATAGTCCCACTCCACCTCTTAACATGACTTTATTACACGAATATTAAGTTTTAAATCCGAGGGATCTTCATTGTATTAAGGCTGAATTACAATAGAAAAATTAAAAAAAAAACTAATAATGGCAAAAACTACTCCCTTTTTAAATTTTGTCCAAAATTGATTGCAATCAATGCTCTATAAGTAAATGTTTTTAGAGAAATCTTCGAAAAAATTATAAAAGTCGGTACATACGTGAGTACATATATACGAGGTGTGTGAGAAAAGTAATGAGACTGACTTTTTACTTACCGAAGTTTTTATTTTTTTTCAAACAACAATATTATACCCTTCAAAGTAGTTCCCTTGGGCAGATACACATCGGCGGAGTCGTTGTTCCCACTCCTGGTAGCAGCGCTGGAAGGCTTCAACCGGTAGGGCTTTTAACCGGTCGGTCAAAGTCTTTTGATTGTTCTACAGAGTTCCAAAATGGCGTACTTTTAAGACACGTTTCGATTTCGGGAAAAGGAAAAAGTCACAATGACTCAAATCAGGTGAATAGAGGGTTGAGGAACCGTAGGAATGCGTTTTGAGGTTAAAACTTCCCTGATGGAAATGGCCGTGTGACACGGGGTATTGTCATAATGAAGCATCCATTTATCTGCAATGTCTGGTCTCACCCGAATCACTTTTCCTAAACCTTTCAAGGACAACTTTGTTGTAAAACACTTGGTTGACAGTTTGTCCCGGAGGAACAAATTCTTTACGCACGATACCCGTACTGTCAAAAAAGCAAATCAGCACGGTTTTGATCTTTGATTTGGTCATTCGACATTTTTTCGGTCGAGGAGATGACGGAGTGTCCCGCTCTTCGCTTTGTTTCAGGATCGTACTCAAATATCCAGGATTCATCACCTGTGATCACACGATTGAAGAATTCTTGGTCGTTGTCAGTCCTCTGAAGAAGATTAACGCGCACGTTTCTTCTATTGCCCTTCTGTCCCGTTGTGAGGTTTTTCGGCACAAATTTCGCACAAACCTTTCGCATGTCCAAATCGTCTGTCAAAATTTGATGTACGGTGAACGCGTTTAAATTTAACCGTTCACTCTTTCTTGTTAAACGACGGTCTGATCTCCAAAGAACCCTCACACGCTCAATGTTTTCGTCAGATTTTGAAGTTGGAGGTCTCCTTGAGCGAGGTGTTGATCTTCAACGTGTTCTCGGCCTTCCAAAAATGATTTGTGCCGGCTGAAAAATTGTGCTGTTGATAAGCAATGTTTCCCGTTGGCCTGCTTCAACGTTTCATAGGTCACACTCGCGGATTCCCCACGTTTAACACAAAACTTGATCGCACAACTTCGCTCTTAATTCCGATGCTCCATTTTCGTAACACAACAAAAATACAACTTCGCTGATGGCGCTGTCAAAAACAATGTGTTAGCTCAACGGAGTTGAAACTGGTGCTGAGCTTGTGAACAAATCGGTCTAGCCCAGACCGGTAGACAGCGATTAATTATAGCGATAATTATAGAGAATCATCTCTATAATTACTGTACTGACCTAAGACGATTAAACAAAGCATTAGATGAAAAAAAAAGAAATATTACGAAAATAAGATATAAGACAAAGTTTACGCGAACAAGTAATTAAAAGTGTAAAAGCGAATGAACTGTATTGAAATCTATTGTAAATTACCAGTAGGACCGTGTTACGTTTATTTTGACTTAAAAAATGGTAATTTAATCTATTCTGTTTTGTCTTTAATGTAAATATTTTTCATTAAAAAAATAATTATCGATTACATTTAGAGATATTATAAAATGTGAACTTGTAAATAATTTTTTAAAAATATGTATTTTTCATTTCTGAGAACTAGACATTACTTAGTTTCCTTATAATGTTAGCTAGATTTCCTTATCGTGCAATTTTCGTTAACGTAATTGAAGTAATTTAAAATAATAACAGTTATAAGCCGATGCGACAAGTAAATTAAAAAAGTTAGTTGATTTTGTGAAAATTTATTTTTTATGCGACTCGACTTTGTTACACATCGACTTCGTCGTGTGAATCGTATCTTTATAGATAAAGGGAACTTTTGCTGGAAAGGATTCTTTATGCGTGAAAATTTGTTAAAAGATAGAACGGTTTGAGAGAATGATTTTAATGAAAACTAATGTACGAGTATTTTGATTACTTTATCCGTTTTTAATCGTCGGAATGACGATAAAAATGATAAATTGAATTCAGCATTAATACAACGGCACGATTATATTATTATCGAACTGCTGCGGTAATAATAATTACCATTTTCTGCATCGTGAGCGGGGTTTCAAGCGAATCGTTGCCTATTTGATGTAATATTCTATTAGATTAAAACACATGTTTTGCTGATATTACGAAAATAGTTGTGACGTAACTCTTTGTTATCGGCAATTTAGAATAGATTTCAATACAGTTCATTCGCTTTCACACTTTTTGTACGCGTTCACTTCGTCTTAATTAACTCCTTAGATTTTTTTTAATAGATCTGATGCTTTGTGTAATCTGTCATAGGTCTGTATAGTAATTATATAGAGTGATTCGGAAGAATGTAAGTAACTTTTAGGAGAAATTCTACTGCTGAAAATAAAGAAAAAAGTTCGTTTAAAGAAGGTTCGAAAACGTTTCGTTAGCGAATGTCCGCTGGCGAAAGATTTCGCCCTGATTCCCGCGCGCCTTCGATAAAACTAAGCCGGCCGTAATTCTTGGGAACAATTTTGTAGTTTTATATGAAAACAGACTTGAAATATTGAAAAAAGTCCCAGAACTGCATTTTTAGTAGTTTTCGAGAAATTTGGGGTAAAAAGCGAAATATCGGGGTCGATAAACACACTCACACTATTTCATGTTTGGTCTAAAATGAATTAATTAAACGGGTATTAAATACGTAAAGGTTTTAAAGAAAACTTGTACAGAATTTGATTCCGAATAAAATGATACGAATGAAGTCCGTAAAAAGTAAATACAAAGTAAGAACTTTGAAGTTCATTAAAAACGTCCGATAGTGGAAATTAGTTTAACGTTTTGAGATTAATAGTTTCCTAATGATATTTCTTATCTACTATCCATTATTACATCGCTAACGTTTCTGCTGCGTACAAGGCCTCTAGTTTAATGTTTTATAAATAAATAAAAAAATAATAATTTTAAACTAAAATAAATATTAAATTTATGATTAATACTATTTATAACAACGCAATCGATCTTTGTTATTATACGCGGTTAGAAATAATAAAATTAGATTATAAATGCTTTTTGTATAAATTTTATTTATTTATTTTTCCTTAAAGTTAAATGAACGATTAAAAATCGAAAACGCAAAGTTTTACTTTCTAAACGATATTATAATGTCAGTTAAATAAAAGAATATTAAATTTATTTAGGAATAAAATAATTTATTAAGAAAGTTAACCTAGTGAAAATTAAATACGGTCGGACCTCAATGTGCATTTATGTTAAAAAAAAGAAATTGAAAGAAAATTACAGTAAGGAATCCTTTTTTAGGGTATGTATCTATTTATAACTCCTCCGAAAAACGGTTCGGAAGACGCCCATCGTAAGAGATAGCTCGAGCCGTACTCGACCGCGTCGATCAGTTGCCTATTCATCGTATCGTTAGCCTCATTTCTTCATGTAACATCTTTTTTCTTGCGATATTAAATCGGATAAGCCAGTTGTCGATAGAATTTTTCACTCGTAACCTTATACGCCTAAAAATTCATCGCCGATGAATTTACCAGGGTAAAGGCGTCGACGGGATATCCATTGTAACAGTAAAAATAAAACGGCAAAGGAAGAGTTTCTAAAGCGGTTCTACAATACATCCAACTCTCTTACTGAAAAAGTAGATCTTTTCGAAGTAGGAGCGTCGGATTAATTTTAATTTTCTATCGATTCACTTTCAGCAGTTATTGAGCAGTTTTTAAGTTACTGTACGCCGCTTTTGATATTAGCTGAAAAAAATTATTAAACGGCTGTCATTTTGGTCAGGCTATCATTAGCAATAACTATTTTTTCGTCAAAATTTTATTTTTCGGTGCTCTTTAAAGTGATTTGTTATAGACCTACCATGTCTATTTAAAATTCCTGAGTTAACGTCCCCCCCCCCCCCCATCAAGGGGTGCCTCTCCTGGCGGTTTAGGGTGGTATGGTTTCATAAAGAAAGATTGGTAGTTTCGAAGTAGGAGCATTTCCTAAATTACATTTTCCTGTATTTAACGGTTGAAAACCTATTTAATAATCACTCTGTGAAATTAATACTTACTTATTTAAATTCATTTTCAAAAAATACAGCCTAACCTTACGCCGATAAGAAATGGATTTTTATAGCGTGAAAAGTACCATAATTAACACGGATTCGAATCCACGAAAGACAGATAAGATACCGTTTCACCACCGAGGTCGGTGAAGATTTGCTTAATCTTAAAATTACGTAATGTTTAGTATCCGGTTGTGAAAATTAATTATAATATTGATTAGAAACCGATTGAAATCGAATAGTTATTATCATCATTATAATAATAAACAAAAAACCGCTTACCGACAATTGAATTCGACACGTTCAAACGCTTTCGGAATTAAATTCCATCTTCAGGAACTCTCATATTCGTTCTATTTATAACATTAATTAAAACTTCACATGTAAACTTATAAGAATACCAACGGTTGAGATCACTAAATTGGCAGGACAATTTACTGATCTCAACTGTCGGAAACTGCGATCGGATAACTGGAAATAGTCCCTGTCGTTCATAAAACTGGGTGATCCATGCCGATCATTACTTTTAAATAACACAAAAATAATCGTTTGATATCCAAGAAGCTCCCTCCTACCTCGACTTGAGTCTGTCGCTTCTGATATCAGTAAAAAAGCGAAGTTTCTCTTGATTCATACTTCGGATTTGATTTATTTGCGTCTTTCTATCTGTTTATATATGCTATATACGTCTATCTGTCTATATTCGTTTTTCCGGAGAAAGACGCATTACTTTGATTATCACAATGAACACGTTAAATTTGTGTAGAAATTTACCGATGTGAACAAGGTAGATCGAATAAAATTGATTCCTCTACAACTGTCAACACCTATTTTTATTATCACGTTTACATGGATAGCACAAATTCGTCAAACTGTAAACAGATTCTGTTCCACCGGTTTTTGAAAAAGAGGATTGAAGAAAATCTCGATTTACAAACAGGAAAGAGTTAAATAAAATTGAAAGATAACTAAAACCGTTAATAAGAAATAAACAAGAAGGCCAGATAAGGCATGACGTCAGATATAGGGTGGGGCGTTGACTAAACACTATATAAAGATTAACAGAAATTTAAAAGTATTAGTTCAACAAGTTTTCACAATGTACTGCCTCCGAAACGGGTCAGCAAGTGATAAAAATGAGCTAAGAAAGATAATATAGATTTGGAAACGTTTTCTTTAACGACTGAGAAAAGGGGATATAGTATTATTAAATAAAAATAAAAACATACGATTTACGTTTACTCGCAATCTTATAACAATAATACAGTTTAACTGTTTCAATACAACCCGTTTTGTCGCTGTATATTGATTACGTGTTACTCCTGAGGGAGGATGTCACTTATTTCCGATCCGTCTTCCCGGTCCCCCGGGAGGATACTAAACAATTCGCTCATCCTTTCTCGAGACAGTCGCAACAAAGACGAAAGTTGTTGACTGTTAAAACGTCGTTCGAAACTCACCGAGTGAGTAAGTTAGTGGAAGGAAGGAATTACCATTGTGTGTAAAATCGAGCGGTATGAGAAACTGATGAATTTAATGGCACGTCACTAAGATATACCGTCATTTAATTAATCGATTAAGTCGTAATTTCAATTCTCTTACTTCCAAATGCGTACATCGTTTCATCGGATTATAATTTTCAGTGCTTTTCATCCGTTTATTGCACGAATCATAACTCTTCGTTTATAATTTAGTTTGAACCGTTTAAGTTATCCGGCTTTCGGTAAACAGATTTTATTTTTTTATTTGTCCGCAATTCCCCGGAAAAAAATTTACTTAAAACCTCACTTAATCGCTAATTATTTTACGCTTTTTTCGTTCTAATAATAAAAAAATGTCGAAAACATGAAGCAGCAGTTTTGTCTATGGATCGGAGACCCGATTCAAAATATAAAAACTCTTTCCTACGGAAATTATAGATTTTGTAAAAAGTAGTATTTTTTGCCATCTTTGGCAAAAAAAAATTTGTTTCGTTTGATACCTAGTTAAAATCTACCAAATTTTGTTTTTAATAAACTTCTGAATTCTTACGTTTGTATTTAGTTTCTTTGGACTTTATTCGTATCATTTACTTAGAATTGAATTCTCTACAAGTTTTGTTTAAAACATTTACGTGTTTAATACCAATTTATTACGCCAAACATTAAATAGTATGTTTTCCGATCCCGATCTTTTATATTTTACTGCTGATTTCTCGAAAACTACTAAAATACAGTTCTGAGATTTATTAATTTTTTTCATTATTTCGGGTCAGATTTCATACAAAACCGCTAAATTTACCCCTTAATTTGGGTCCCAAGAATTACAGATCGGCTTAATTTTACCGAAGGCGCAGAAATCTTTCACCAGCCGACACTTGCTAACGAAGCGTTTTCAGACCTACGTTGAAATGAACTTTTTTCTTTATTTTAAACAGTATAACATCTCCTGAAAGTTGGTTACAGTCTTCGTGAATCACTCTGTAAATAGTAATTGTTATCATAGCGAACATAAATCGGTACTTAAAAAATTAATTATTGTTAATTAAATTTACCCTGGGAGGAGAAATATTGTAATAGTCGCGTTAAATATACCGCATAGAGAATTAATGGCTTAAGAAAACGCATCGTTTAATCATTTTAATTCTAAGAAATTGATCTCTTTGTTTTGGTGAACGAGTTATTGTACAACTTCTGTACCGACGGGAAATATTTAATGTATTTTTACTTAAAAAATGTATTATTTTATTCATAACTTAATGATATTTGATTTTCATCGTTATATTTACTTTTTTTTTATAAAACTTATCAAAACGAACGTAAAACTTAACGATTTTTTTTGTAATTCATTTCTCAGTTAACCGTTTTTATTAGAGAAACAATGCCCGGTAACTGAAAAACATCTGTCTAAAATCGTCAAAAATTTTGAGAGGACTGTAAAATAAATATTACTATTATATGGTTGTTCGGTTTTTTAAATTTCTTAATTTTAATTACTCAAAAAATGACATTATTACCGATATAGAGATACAGCAAATAAGAATAAGGCAATGTAAAATAGAAAATATTGATGATGTAATGTATTTGGTAGGACAAGATATATCTTTTTATAATAAACCGAACAAGAAGATTCAAAGATGTGCATCCCTTATATGGGAGAGACTTTTTTCATCGAATGAAATAATGAAAGACAGCGTAACGGTTAACTGGAAAAATATTATTTTTAATCGTTTTATCCTTCCAGTTTTAACCTTTCTTTTCTTTTTCTGTTTAGCCTCCGTTACTACCGTAAGGTATTACTTCAGAGGATGAGTAACGATGATATGTATGAATTTAAATGAAGTATATAGTCTCGTACAGCCTCAGGTCAACCGTTCCTAGAACGTGTGGTTAATTGAAACCCGACTACCAAAGAACACCGGTATCCACGATCTAGTATTCAAATTTGTATAAAAGTAACTGCCTTTACTAGGATTTGAACCGTAGAAATCTCGACTTCAAAATCAGCTGAGTTGCGATGACGAGTTTAACCTCTAGACCGACCCGGTGGGTTTCTAGTTTTAACTTTTTTTTAACATCCGGGACCACCGTTAGGTATTCCTTCAGAGGATGAGATGAATGATAGATAATTTTTATACCGTGTGAAGTGCCATGCATGACCGGGATTCGAACCCGGGATCTCCGGATGAAAGGCCGAAACGCTACCACTCGCACCATAGAGACCGGTTTTAACATATCGAGTTTAAACTCAACCCTATCGGATCTACTATAAAAACTCGGCAAAAGAAAATGTAGGTGTTAAAAACAAACATCCAACGGAGAGGAAAAAATAGAAGCGAGATTACCAGAAGAACTGCGTAAACGCGGGACGCTGTAGGTTGTATCAGAAAGCTGAAGAAGTAACAGATCATTCGAAGAGAAGAGAAATTGTCGACGAAGTAAAACATTGACGAACGGGTAAGAAAAATATAAACGGTTAAAGAGATGGTAGAACGGAATTAGAAAATAAGAAGAGAAAACTTATTTAGTAAGACGGCTGGTAATTGATGTTGCAGAATGAAGTGCAAGGAAGCGGAGAAGAGAGCGGCGAACTCCGGATTCAAGGTCACTGAAAAGACTAATATTTTCGAAAGATGGATTGCCCGCAGCAGCTACCGGAGATAAGTTCGTAACGTTTGCATTGATAATGGTGACGCGGTTACCTCGCAAGGAAGAGTGAATACGCTGCGCTGGAACATCCCGCTCTCTGTCGGTCTTTAGGGCAGCGGCAACAGGAACTCAGTACAGAGTCATATCGACGTGGAAGGTCGTAACGTGTTTTTGATAAAAGGTGTAAAATGTTAATTCAACTCTATAGCTCGAAAGAGAGTAGTTATGGAATTAAAAATTATGTAATTACCACTATAGATCGCTAAGCGAAGACGCTTAGCGTAATTCGAAAAGATATTGTGTTTTCAGTGTTTCATTAACGTCTTCTAAATTCCGATTTATTTTCTAGTTATTTTTTATATTTAGAATCTTCCTGTATTTACCTAATACCGTAGGAGAAGACACCTTCCGCCATTCCCTCGTTCCGAGCCCATATGGGTTTTACAGGAGGTGTTTTGATTACAATTTAATCAACGTTTCTCTTCATCCGTCCAGGCAAATGTTGGAGAAGTTCCTTTTGTTTAATCAGTGGAGTAACATATCTACCTATTCCCATGATGAGATCTATGTAATGTATTATTCTGTACCGAACAAAATGAAATATTAATTTATTTTACTATTAGCACTTGCAAAAACTACATAAAAAATTACGTTGTAAACTTGCTATTTAAGTTTCTATGTTCATCGGGATATTTGAATAAATATACGTTTAAACTATGTAAAAACTAAACGAATTATTTCTTTCGATTTAACAGTTCTTGATTTTTTTAAGCGACATCAAGATGTACATGCAACTTATGGTCATTCACATTTGTAATTAAAGAATTAAAAAATTAAATGAACAATAAGTATATACACCACGACACTCTGTATGAGACCACCACACCTCAAGCATCCATAGGATGTTTAAGTATCCATAGGGTTACAATGAAATCAATTCAAAAATTTAAATAGGAAAAAATAGTGCCACGACACATTTTTAAAGGCATTGATTTGCGTGGCATTTCTCTCGCCACCACCCCATTCGGTCGCCCTAAAGCATAAGACCGAATGTCTGTGCCGCAAAACGACTACTGAGCCTCGAATCAGTTTAGCGACCGGGGTCCTAACTAGCTCATAAAGCTAATCTAATTGCGTGAGCGAACTAAACATGGTGCTACACACCACTTGCTTCGTGTCTCACCGCACACTTTTCATATATTCTAAAACGGGTAGGCGCACCCCGTCAACACTAAAATATGTATGACATTCAATAAATTAAATTTATCTCGTCAAGACAGCAATTCGCTGCCACGCCTAGGAGGCTGAATGCCGGCAAATACCTGTCCACCAATATCAAAGCGCTTGGAGCTTTAATTGGCTGATGGCCAGCCATAACGCTCAGGTAGCTTCCCGCAGCGGCGAGGTAGGAGTCTTTGCCTTGAATAAACTACTGATGCCGGTTGAACAAAGAAACGGCATCAAGGAACACCGACAATACGGCTCACGCCACATTGACTCGCCGCTTATGAACGGCCAATTTCCCTTGACTTCTAAGTTCCAGGGTGGCATGAGTTCTGCCCCCTCCCCTCCAAAAGCTGGGGAGTCGAACGTCACATGTTCGTTCGACTGGATCCACCCGCAGACGCACAGCTCATCAGCTGCCAGGCGGAACCGAAACGAATATTGGTTCAAGTACGCGTGGTTGGAGAGCACCTGGGCATCCGTTGCCCTTAAAAACGGAGAGACATACCACCCCTCCCCCAAGTCCTGAAGTCCTGTATAAATGTATACAAGGACTTTCCCTTAGTTGTGGGGTTCCATTCTTGCTGCTATGCATCCTTCGCCAGGTTGTAAAGCCTCATCCTTAGGCGGGAGATGGGCATCTGAACGAAATTTAGAACCGGTGCATTGTGAACGGTCACCGTTCCGCTCCGGTACAAGCCCGGCTTGAAACCGCATCCCAAATACCTCGGCATTTTAAAGGCATTGAAAAAAATGACGTAAAAATTATTTGTATACTGTTTGAAAGTTACAGGTTGTTAAAAAATGCCGACTAGGGGATGTAAAACTTTCCCGCAGAGTTTTATTTCAAATACGCCGTACGATTTTTATATACTCATCACGTTAAATCTATTTTATTGTTTAAAATCGATCAAATCAATTGTAAAATACAAAATAGAAAATGATTTTCGATCATAATTTTCGATACTACTCTAACTGATAACAGGGCGCCGATTATAATATAATGTTAGCGCAAGTAATTTGTGTTTCGGCCTTGACTTTTAAATAATCGCAAACAATTTTTTGCGAAAACTATGAAGATCTGTAAAATTATCACCATATTTCGTATTTCCATTAGGATTATCATTTTTGATTTGAGTGTCATTTTTCATCCTTCCTAGGATTCGTAGTTGACTCGTTAGTACCCCCCATTCTCAAACCTGCTTTTAGCCCTGAGTCTTCCTGAGTCGGGATTGTCGAATAAATAGCGACTAAGCTCCTCCCACTCCTTATCCCTACTGTCATGGCCACTTCTGTGTTGTCCCTCTTGTTTTAACGGTTATATAATTTCTTGAAACTAATCCTTTTTTTTTCTTTTAACAATTTTAGATTTTTAATTATTTCATCGGATTGAGTGTAGGTCCATTAATTATCTCCTGTCCTTTTAATATTAGCTTGAAAGTTTCCATGTTTTCTAATATAACGTTTAATAACGTTATATTAGAAACATCTAATATAACGTTATAATTATAACGTCTAATATAACGTTTCTAATATAACGTTTTCCTTTTTCTGCATAATGTAATGTTTTCACGGATTAAATAATTTCATCGGGAATATGTGCTTTTCCTATTAAATCTGTTATATAATTTGAATCATTTTTGTCCGTCTTTATACTATGTATATACTAGATAAATAAAAACGTTATCGTATTCGTTACTCCAAAATGCGTCAATTACGAACGTTAGAGGAAGAGCAGAAACTACCGCTCAGATCAATATGTGTAATACGGATTTTTAAAAACATGAAATTTAAAAAAGTTTTTTAAGAATATAAAAGGGGTAAAAAGGGTTCCGTTTTATCCCTTTACCTGATCGGGCTCTAGAACCCTTAAAATTAATGTTAAGTTGTATGTTTTTTCTCTAATGAAACATTTTAACTAAATCTCGGGCCTTAATATAACATTTATTTAATAATATTAGAAGAAAAATTAATAAAATGAGAAATCGAGAACAACCGCCTTTCTCGTTTATCGGTTAGGGCCTAAAACTTAATACAATTAAAATTTTATGGACCCCATGAGATATTATTTGTTATACTATTTACGAGTAATAATACTTTGAACTAATTTCTTGCTTAATGGTTAAATCGGTATGGAAATATTAAACCAAATGTAAAAAAAAAAAAATATTTACATCGGATACGATCGTATCCCCTAATAGGGTCGGGGCTACAGTTTAACAAAAGTTAAATTGTTTATGTAAGTAGACAAAATATTCTTCTCCTCCATTTTCATAAGTTTTTAGCGATTGTTTTGCAAATATATGATAAAATAATAAATACAATTAAACCTCTCTGATTCGAAGCTCAAGGAACCATAGTTTTTTTTTTTTCAATTTAGGAAGTTTTCTATTTAGAGAAGTAAAATAATGAAACTCAAAAATTGAACAGCAAAATTTCATAATTTAATAAAAATGTATGTTATCTATAATAATGTACTACAGTACTACATTACGTCAGAAAAGACAAAATGTATATAGTATTATGTAAAAATTAAAAAAAAAGAAATCCAGTACAATTCCTTAAATTATTTCTTGAAAAAAGTCTGTAATTTTTTTTTGGTTTCTTCTGGCAGATACGAAAATCAAGGGCATTTTCAATCTTCACTGATGCACCAAATACATCATCTTCTACTTCGCTTGAACTTTCGAAGAATGTTCGAAGGTTATTTATTGCCGATTTCGCGTCTTTTGCTGTAATTTCTACTTGTTCCGTTTCGTCTTCTTCATTTGAATCCTTATCGATGTTTGAGTTTGACACAGACGCGATATATCGTCATCGATTGGAGTGGCACTGACTGCAATATCATCATCAAAATGTGCGAAAAAGTCAAATGATATTTCGTCGTCCGTTCTAATGTTAAAGTTTTTACAAATTACACTCCATCCTTTTTCTGAAATTTAGAAAGGGTCTAAATATTCATCTTGATTTTTTCTCGAAGAAAATCCACAAGTTTTGAAACAATTAACAATCGTTTCTGGACAGACATTCCTTCACGCTTTGTCAGTGAAACGTACAGCCTGTAACGTAAAATTCACAGTCCTCACTGACGATCGCTATACACTATTAAACTGAATTTACTGCTATCTTTGCTTCTTTGGAAGTCGTGTAAAATAAGGTAAATTCTTTATTGAAAACGTTTAAAAAAACGTTTTCATCAAAGAAATAATATGTATATCAAATCCTCAAACTTTTCGAATAAAGGAGGTGATTTAATTCTAATTAAAGACGATTTTTCAAGGGGACAAAGTAAATATTCGATTTAGTGAGTCGTTCGAATTAAGAAGGTTCGATTTAGGGAGGTTTGACTGTATTTAAAAAATTAAGATAATTATATCCCTACACGTAGGTATACTTAAAACTTTCAGCTCGTAAACAACTCCGCATTTCGACCGAATATCAAGCTCGAACGGTGCCCCCACAAACAAAAATACCCCACCCCTTGATATCTTTAAGATTTAATGCCCCATATATATTTAAAGAGGGGAAGCATCTGAAATGCGACTCGATAGAAGAATGTTTTGCACCTATAGACGGAACAGAGATTTTTTTGAAGCCCTCCGCGAACGTCTTTTGGAGGTTTTTTGAGAAGAGCTGGGGTTGGACGAGAGCTCCTGACAACTATTAAGTTCAGGTAGCTAGTTTATTTGGGTCGCGTTTTAAGAGGGAACCGGTATCGACTTTGGAAATAGGTTCTTTAGGAGAAGATTGAGGGGCGTAAAGGAGTTGGAAGGAGACGAACCTCCTGGTTGGACAACATTAAGGATTGGAACGGTATTTCAAGGCGCAAAACCGCTTTTTCGTAGTGCTCGGAACAGAGAGGAATACGCCAAATCGATAGTCAACGTCAGGAAGACCTGATGTGATACCTTAAAAAGAAGAATATAAATAGAAATATTTGATCCAAATTTCAAGTTTTAATGTTAAGCCATTCCGAAAACGTTTATCAAAATACAGGTGATGCAACATGCATACTTACGTATGGATTTATTGTGTTCTTTGATTCAATTTTCAACAACAAAGCAACCAAATCCCAAACATTTTACCCACCCTACCTTTCTTATAGCTGCTGCAGCAACTATACAGTATATAGCTAATGCCCGGAAAGTAAAATTATTGACGAAAATCGTGTTTTTTGTCGGTAGTGTACTTTTGTAATCGAGAATAAAAATAAATTTTCGTTTGCTGTAGTAAGTTTCATTTACTCTAAGAAACGAGGCTGTTTTCAAAATAAGTAATTTTTAACTATGAAGCGCAGTTTTGTTTCTCATTTTAATGCCGGAAATGCGAGACAAATTATATTTGGGAATAATTTTTCAAGTCTTCTTTTTTTTTGATTTGTTGAATACAGCTGTCCTGCCAGTAATCTAGCGAGTAATAAGTTACAACGGCTGTTTATTATTTTAATGAAGCGACAGATGTTCTATTTTTATTTTTATTTTTTATTTTACACTTTCTTCGTTTAACAATAATCGTTCGTAGTATTATTATCGGTCTCTTGTTATTTGTTTCTCCGACCGAGCATCAAAAATTGCATTTTTCTCCTTTGTTCATCATTTCACCATTTATTTATAAATAAATGAAGTCGAATTAACTTACATAGCGAGCGTGACAAAACTAAAGATGTCACAATAAAAATTCCAGATTCGAGACCGAGATCGTTTACGACGGTATCTCTACTCTTTCTCTACGAAACATTCTCGTTCTACAACTAGATACGAATCCATTTATATTTTGTTGTTTTTTTCTTTGTTATCTCGTTATTGTAGTAGTCATCTTTAATCGATTACGGTTACGATCGTTCCAGAATAATATATCACCACCACCACCGGTCGATAATACAATCGAGAATGTCATTCGGTACTAATTTCCAGTCGGATGTTTTGTTATGAAGTTAACTAGCCCTCGGTCTCACCGGCTGAAATAAATTAAATTTTGGAGAACAATACTGACTGATAATAATAATAATAAAAATATCATTCAAATACTGTTTTACGAAACTGTTTTCTCCAGGCAAGACAACACTTTTATATTAAAGAAAAGCTTTAAGAAAATTAAATGTTATAGACAATATAAGTCGAGTTACATAATTTTCGATGACTGAAACTTAACGAACTCGCTTCGTAATGTTGCTAAAAAATTACGGGTGGAATTAAAATGTTTAGGAATCAAATTTATTTTTACAAAATTGAAAAAGCTAAACAAAGCAGGTTCTTAATTTCCACCCGAGTGGAAGGTACAGTAAAAAAAAATCTAAAAATATACCCTGTTAAAAACTTGCATTATCTAATAAAAATAATAATATAGATTACATCATAAGTATTTTACATAAAAAAATTACATTTTCAATATTTCCATTTTATTATGGTGAAGGGGTAAGCGGCAGGAACCTGATGATTTTTAAAGCGAAACAGGTCGGCAACCCTGACATATAGGCGAGAATCTGACTGATACCGGATACCATTTCAGTAGAATGATAAGAGTAGACTGCTTTGAACCGTGTATTTTAAGTGGATAATATGGAAGTGGTTATTCCTTCAATATTTCGATATTCCGCATCACGGAGACGTTCGTAACCGCAATACAGTAAAATTCTGGATGAACAATTTCCGATACTGTGCTTCTGCAACGATAAACGAACCATCGGTTCCTGTTTACAGTGAGAACCTTTGCCAATATTAAAGAATCTGCAGTAATAAGCACCTTTCAACGCGTAATCATAAAGCACTCTGCAGCACTTCATTTATCGCATAACGTTGTCAGAAGAATTCTAAAAAAGGATTTAAACTTTCATTCGTATAAAAATAACATTGGTGCAAGAGCCAAACGAGCGTGACAGAGTAAATCGTGCGATATTCTGTGAGAATTCTCTTAAGTCGTTTACAGATGAAATTAACTTAGCGACGAATAACGAAGCGTATTTTCATTTATCGAGCGCAGCGAAAAATTCAAATTTCGTTACCGGTGTGATTCGAATCCCCGAGAGAGTCCTCTTATCGACGCGTGTGTCGACAGTGTAAATATATAAGCTAGACGGCGTCGATATATAACGCGATCGACTAATGTTTTACGGCAAATTTAAATGTTATAAACAATATAAGTCGTGTTATATCATTTTCGATGACTGTAACTTAATGAACTCGCTTCGTAATATTGCTAAAAAATTACGGGTGGAATTAATATATTTAGGAATCGAATTTCTGTTTACCTACGCGATTTTATTTACGAAATTTATTTTTACAAAATTGAAAAAGTTAAACAAAGTCCTACTTTTTTTTAAGGCGGTGACAATAATTTCTGCTAAGTACATAAAGAATGTGTTTTGTTCCTGAACTTCACGGGATCGATTTGATCAAGATGGGATAACAGCCCGCACTATCAAATCATCCTTGACGGTGGTTCAAGATATATTTCCAGGCCGCGTAATATCCAGAAGAGGAAATCTTTCAGGTCGGTACACTCGGTAACCCTGTCGGTATACAACATTTTCTTTATTTTCTTTCAGGTTAACTCAACTCTAGTATTATCCTGACCGCCATCGGATAAGACACCCGCCCCTTGTGACAATCCCGGTCGCCACGCCACCCGTTCCTTTCCTACCCCTAATGGGCTTTACCGGAGGTCGTATTTTAGAAACTCTAAGCGCGATAACGTATCACACTCGCAGGATACCACCGATGTAAATGCATCGACAGGTATTTCTATCAGTATATCTACACGTCTTACTATCGCCTTCGTATAGCTGCTTCCGACCACGACCGCATATTCTAAGTTACAACCTCAACTATCAAATTAACCGATTCGCGGAACCGCGAACCTCGCGCAAAGATTCTTCCTATATCTAACTTGAATTAGACTATGCTCTCTGATCATAACTTGATTGAAGCTTTAAACACCAAAATTACTAACCTCATACAAAAAAAAACAAATGTTGATCTCAACAGCGACAGTTTTGTCCTACAATTTTACTTATTCAAAGTCCTCTTGGTTTATTCAAAAACAAGAAACAAATTTAATAAGTTTCTAATGAAAACATACCCTCTCTCTCTCTCTCTCTCTCTCTGCTCTAGTCCTTCGGACTCGTCTATAATGTTAATTAGTAAACTTAGTACATTAATGAACCGAGATCTTCGTAATCTTCAAGAAGAAGATTTTCTTAACAAGAAAAGGTCACAGCCGTACCAGACGACATACTCGTATTTCAAGCGGCGATGCGAAATCTGAGTAACAGACTGTAATAACAAATGATGGAGGACATTTACATGTGCTGCGTAAAATACCCCGTTACGCCCTCAAATGTTATCATGTTTGCGGTAACTACATAATAATATTGAATAAGTTACTTTTTATACTTTTAAATTTACATTTTAAGTCACAGGTTCTAGTGACTCAATCTGTATTTTAAATGTAAAATTACATCTCCAACGCATATCAAATCGTATAATACATTTTATATTTTCGATAAAATATGTAGGCCTTTCCTGAAAAGAGTAAATGCTTGAAGTACTTAGCGTGGATTTTTGTATCGATTTTATTCGAAATCAAGGGATATGAAATAGAAAACATTTTTTTAACAATATAATTCAGACCGTAAGATTGTGTCTACAATCGGGAAATCATCAAGAGACGATCATTATTATTATAAAGTAAGGTAATTACATGAATTTCTCGTTTTTTTTTCTTTAAATTTTTTAATATAAATTCTATGAAACTAAGTTTTAATAACTTAAAACAGCAGGCAAAGGACTGAAAAACTTTCCCGGCTTCGCCTTTGATGGATTTCTTTTTCAGACACGGCAAAAGGTTTTTAAATATTTATTAATTTATTATTATTATTTTTATCGATCGTTTAAAATCAATTAAACGAAAGCGAAATGAAAAACGATTTTATAAATCGACTTTAGATTACAATTTTTTTATTTACACAATTAAACATCAACGGCTATGAATAGATGTGTCGAATGTCTATAATTGACTTGAAGGAGAGAAAGCCCAACAACGATTAACTGCTTTGTGTATATAAAAGTAAAAAAAAACTAGTTATTATTTTTTTTTTACTTTATTGCCGTAGTGTTTGTTTAATTATGCGTAATAATATGTAAATGAAAGGTGTCAAATCATGATTTAATTTTGTGGTAAACAAAAGAGGTGGGCGCTGAACATGGAATAAAAGCAACGGCAAACAGTTTTACGTAGAGTACTTAAATTGATGTAAATAAACCGGTTCTATTCCTTTATTTATTTTCTGTTTTTTTTTTTTTATCTGTAATTGATTTCGTTAACATAAAAAAGCACAAAGGAGTATTTAAGTGTCGTGTATAAATTAATTTTTGAGAGGTGTTATTGATGAAAGAGAAATAGAAGAAATTTCTCCGAATTTAAAAAAGTATCGAAGAATGAAAATTAAAATCGGTTACGGTAGCAATTATAGTGTGAAAGTTAAAGATGAAGAATCAGGAGGGAAGCGGAATATGCTTTCCTTCCACAGGACATCATCATCATTATTATCATCGTTATTACCGAATTCACTTTCCTTGAGAGGCGAGGGTTTCCGTTATCCTCGGTTCCGTTTCCTGCCCCGCCAAATTTAAACAGACAAATAAATAAACACCGTCCGTCGTAGATACTCGACTTGCATCGTAATCACACGCAGGTTTCATTTCGCGTACCGTTAAAACTGTTCTTCGCGTACACACGTACATTTGATGCCTGTATTTTTAACCTTTTACGGAGATAAAATTATGTGTTATCTACTTGAATAAAATTAAGGTCCGGTTTGTCCGAACGTACGTAAGCCTACCCGATCGATTTTTATGAAAAATAATCGATTTCTCCGTACTATGGTCGAAATCATCCTAGGGGATTAAGGTCCCGCGGACCTAGTAATCGATTACCAGGTTT
This sequence comes from Lycorma delicatula, assembly GCF_047948215.1. NCBI lineage: Eukaryota > Metazoa > Arthropoda > Insecta > Hemiptera > Fulgoridae > Lycorma > Lycorma delicatula. The sequence goes on along the minus strand of NC_134463.1, from coordinate 128,304,413 downwards.
GTTTTTTAATATAATTAATTTTCTATTGATAAAAGAGAAATAAAAATTTCAGGAACATATGAAATAACGAAAATTGGTACTTTTTTTGTTTTACGCTCCCCATTTTTTTCACGTAAAAATCACTAATATAGCATGTTTTATAATGGTTGATGAATCAAACATTAGAGAAATACCGTAGTAATCCTATAACCCCCCCCCCCAAAAAAAAATACAACCCTCTGAGTACTTCCCTTTTCAATAATACATTACAGAAAACACACCAACGTGCTGTTTTATATCGGCAATTTTAAACATTCTCCATATTAGCATACTTTACATACTAAAACTATAAGCATTATTGCTTACAAATATAAATTATAAATATAATCTAACCATACTTAAGCTACGCTCGCTAACCTTGACTAATTAACAGTAATGTAATGTAATGTGTTTGAATTATTTAAATAATAAATAATTTATTATTTAAATACTCAAAACATCACTGTTAAGTAGTCAAGGTTAGCGAGCAAAGGTTAAGTTTGGTTAGATTATATTTATATAAAGTGGTAGCGTCTCGGCCTTTCATCCGGAGGTCCCGGATTTGAATCTCGGCCAGGCATGGCATTTTCACACGCTACAAGTCATCCTCTGAAGCAATAACTAACGGTGGCCCCGGAGGTTTAAAAAAAAATTAATTATATTTATAATTTCTCTGCAAATAACTCCAAATAGCCACCGATTTGGAAGAATTCTATCTCTACTGTACTTTCTTTTTGAAAAAATGAGGATTCTTCTATTTCTACCGTCATTTGTGGACAGCCAAATGATCAGCGCACACAACTCTTTTAGGTACATTTTTCAATCCTTTATCGCTTCACTTGACGTTAACCTATGCTTGCTTCGTTCGCTAACCTCGGCTAATATGTTAATATGTTTAAAATGACCGGTATAAAACAGCATGCTAATGTGTATTCTGTAATATTTTATTGGTCATTATTATAAATCGTGCTATATTAAGTAATTTTTATGTGAAAAAATGCGAAAAAATGGAGGGCGTAAAACGTAAAAGTATCCTAAAATTCTTTAACCAGGGTTCCTGGTTAACCTGACTTGTATCGATTGCATTAAAATATACTTTAAAGCGTCAGTTTGTCTTATAAAGTTAAGATAAACAATAAGGAAAGTAGATATAATGTTAAAACATTCAATATATACCTTTCTCCGGTTAAATAGCTATACAGTAGCTATTTAAGGAAAAGTATCCTAATCGGGACAAATTTTAAATGTCGGGAGATTTTGAAGATCTCTAACAAAAGAGGAATTTAGAGGTCAAAGGGAAAATTGGTCTTCCAAACTTCCAAACGGCGAGTTAATGTGGCGAGAGCCGCATTGTCGGACCGTATGAGAGTTCCGTGATGCGGTTACTTGAATACTAGATCGTGGATACCGGTGTTCTTTGGTGGTTGGGTTTCAATTACCACACATCTCAGGTACGGTCGAACTGAGAATGTACAAGACTACATACACTTCATTCACACTCATACATATCATCCTCATTCATCCTCTGAAGTATTATCTGAACGGTAGTTACCGGAGGCTAAACAGGAAAAAGGAAGAAAGGTTGCTTTGTTCAACCGACACCAGTAGTTTCCGTAAGGGAAAAGTCTACTACCGCGCTGCTGTAGGAAGCTACCGAGAGATTTGGCCGGCTACCAGCCAGATTAAGGCTCCAAGCGCTTTAATGGTAGACAGGTTCTTGCTGGCATTCAGCGGCCTAGACGTGGCAGCGAATTGCTGTCTTCGACGAGATAAATTTAATTATCGATAGTTGTATATGTTTTAGTAGTTGACGGAGTCCGCCTACCCGTTTTAGTGATATATGACAAGCGTTCGGTGGGACACGGAAGCGAGAGGTGTATGATATCACGCTTATTTCGCTCACGCTTTTCGGTTAGCTCTAGGAGCTAGTTAGGATACCGGTCGCTAAACTGTTTCGAGGCTCAGTAGCCGTTTGTGCCACAGACATTCGGTCTTATGCTTTAGAGCGACCGAATGGAGTGGTGGCGGGAGAAATGCCAAGCAAACCAATATATAAGATCTCTAACGAAAAAATAAAATAGGAATGAAAAATTCCTTATAGATGTACTTACGTTTTCTCCATTTAAAATTCTTAGTAGATCTTCTGGTTTACAAGATACGCAGTTAAAATGAAAACGAAAATTCTCTATAATTCACTTCAGAAATGGTTGAATGTGCGCTACATCAAGGATATGACAGAAAAACGAGAAGAATTATTTAATTAAAATCGGAAATGGCTTGGGTATATAATAATACCTGAAAATAATAAATATAGGAAAGAATAGTAAAGCAAATATCAAAAGTTATATTTTATGCCGTGCGTTTACTTTTTTATTAACTTTCACTTTATCCGGGTCGTATTAAATTTTTTTTTATCTCTTACTTCCCTGGCTATTAAGTTATGCTCTATGCTGTACAATTGTAAGGGAAAGTACGCTTATCGGGTCAGATTTTACAGCTCCTGTTTTTTTTAGATCTTCTCGTCACAAGACTCCCTCCAACCAAAAGGCATAAATTCACCACTGAAAAATTCTGCACCTAGTTAAGTTTTTTCATTTTATTTACAGATCGGATTTATTTATTACCTATCAGAAGCGTTATTTTGAACTGCATGTAAAAGTAAATCAAAAATTTCATCGGGAAGTTTAAACAAAACATAATTAATTTGAAAAAAAATATATTAAGGATTAAAACTAAGAGCGTAAAACCAAGTTAAGTACAGATGTACACACATCACAGTTCACAGGCCCATTAAATAATAGTGCGCCAAAAATTAGCGACGTCAACTGCGTTCTTTGTCGCTTCAAGCGACAAAGAACGGATGGACCGATGGAATGATATTTGGGACGATAATTTCTGTTTTTATATCATTGATACAATTTAATTTTGGTTGCATCAGTCAAGGAAGAAGAAGTTACGGGTTCACATTTCATAATTTTACTCAGAGGGTTAATAAATTTTTTCATAAAATTTAATTTTATTAGGTAACTAATCCGATAGTGTTTGGTTTTATTCAAAGCGGTACGAAGGGACGGGACAAAAAACAAGTTTTTATTTTTTTCGCTTGTGGACTGAAAGTCTCATTCTTGTACTATTAAATAATTTTATAATATTAATTCGTGGGTTTCATTCAACGGTGAGGGGTAATAAGCATAATTTTTATGGATTTTTTTTTCGGTAGTTACCGTATTGCCTGATATCTTCGAACTGCGTAAAATGATTTTCGTGAAATTTTTTCGTTGCAATTAGCCAAGTGAATGGAGAGATTCGGAATACCGTATCTGAAAATTTTACTGCAAGAGTAACTCTGAACACGCTTTAATATTTCATACGTTAATATATATTTTTTTTCTATTACGTTTATTATCTACAAAATAGTGTATCTATTTGTGTTTTTCAACAAAAAGAAATAGGTTTTAATTTATTATCGTACATAATCTTACCCGGTTTTGCTTACGTAACTGACGTATTTAAACAATCTGTAATTAGCTGTATTTTTTTCTGTACGCAGCTGATCCCTGTAGCGAAGGAACTGAAGGTGTCATTTATAGGTCGAAATATTTCGGCGGGCTTGTTATGCCCATCAAAAATACGTTTGACTTAAGGCTAAACCCCTAGAACTCTTACTTTCCGTAGTAATCCTAGGTTAGGATACTTCAAACGTCGGGAATGTTTATGCTGTTTTCGGAAGAGATCGGCGTCACACGTGAGGTGCTAATAATCATTTAGTTACTATATTTTGACGTCTTACAAGGTTTATCCTCTAAACTTTATTCTGTAAACAAATTAACTAAAATTGAATTCCTTAAAGACATATCAAACCGGTTACTGAGTAACCGGTTTAAAAAATCCAGCAGCTCTCGGTCGGCGGAAATTTTCCTTTTTCCAATCTTTTCATATTAATATAATTAAATAAATTGAAGGTATGAAATTTTGAATTTTACGAGGTCATGCGCTACATAATGATTTCAACGGTTATCGCTTTAAAATTCAAAACTGCTCGATTAAAATATATGTAGGTTTACCTTCTGAGAAGGAATAACTTAATCTATATCGGGTTACGGGACGTGCATTTACGTACCGGTTTTAGTAAGAAAAACAAAATATTTCAATTAATAAGATAATTTCAGATCTTTGTCGGGAATCGAACCGAAGAACAAACAAATCATGAGCCAGGATGTCGGCAGACCGGTTTGTATATTCCATATTCTTGAAAAAAAAATCTCGTTTATTTTGTATAACCCGTTTCCTTGTAACGGTTACGTAGAACGCGCGATTAGAAAGAAATGAAGTACAAAATGCGAGATTAAAAATTACGCATTTACGAGCGGGATGAATAAATGAACATTACATTCCGAAATAAATCGAAGGATACGGTATTCAAAATATAATACGCCGAAAAAGTGGAGGAGGAATGAACTGGAACCGGGACTGCTATTCATTCTGCGGGTTTAGTTTCGATGCTGATATAACACGCAATTCTATTCCTTTGTAATAATGCCACTCGAGTATAACCTTTATTAAACAATCGTTTTGCTGAGCTAACGTTAAAATAAGTATTACACAGTAAGTTAATTGTTTGTACATGACATCGATTATTAAAAATAACACGATGCATATTTTATCGTTTTAACCGATAATTAAAACTACGCGGTAATTAATAAATTAGTAATTAACATAGCTAATCGTAAAAGCTCGTGGAACCTATTAATAAATTATAAAAAGCAGAATTCTTAAACGGTTGAAAAAACTCTGTCGGCTTATTATTTCAGTTTATTTAAATATTAAAACATTTATGCGGCAACTATTGTTATCGCCATGTAAAAAAGTAACGTTTTTGAAAGTATATTTTTGGAGCGCAGCTTTACGTGAAACGTGGACGATCGGAGTACCTGAGAAGAAAAGATTAGAAGGTTTTCAGATGCGGCGCTACAGGAGAATGTTAAAAATCAGACGGGTGGATAAAGTGACAAACGGAGAGGTGTTGCGGCAAATCGATGAAGAAAGAAGCGTTGGGAAAAATACAGTTAAAAGAAGAGACAGACTTATAGGCCACATATTAAGGCATACCGGAATAGTCGCTTTGAAATCTAAGGGACAGGTAGATGGGAAAAATTGCGTGGGCAGGCGACGTTTGGAATATGTAAAATAAATTGTTAGGAGTGTAGGATGTAAGGGGTATACAGAAATGAAACGAGTGGGACTCGATGGGAATCTTGATGAACTACATCAAACCAGTCAAATGGCTGAAGACAAAAAAAAATTGTTATCGCTGTGTAAAAAAGTAACGTCTAAATATTTATGAATAATTATTGCTTTTTTTTTACTTATATAAATGATTTAGAAAGGTTCGGTAACTCTTACGTAACTTTACAACATTTAAATATAGAAAAAATGAAATTTAGCTAGTATCTCGGAACTATCTACGTTCTTACCTCGAAAGTATCCACTTTTCGGTATCAAACGCTTACTTAGGGTGTACTGTAGACCACCTTTGAAATTAGTTATGAAAACTATAACAGGACTGGCATTCTGATTAAGATTATCGAATTATTAATGAACTTTAAAATGATGTGTCACAATCACACCCCACACGTTTAAAATTTTTAAGTTGTTTTTTCACGGTGGCTTGTTTTGTGGTAGGAACATTTGCTACATGTAATTTTACTTTTCCTTCTAGATACCGCCTTAGCTCTTCAAGAGAAGGTATTGTAATCGGGCGTTGCGGTTTTCAGCGGATTATGACGTTTTGACATCTAAGGAACCCCATAATCCGGATAGAAAGTTTCTTGATAGCAATAATAGCAATGTACGTGTGGCGTTCGATTTTGGCCTCTAAATCATATTATATCTCCAGAACTACTGAACCGATTTTGACCAAACTAGGTCAGATTACATCTATATACGAGTCATTGATGCCATTAAATTTTCAGCTTAAAAGATCAAAGGGGTAAGGGTGTAGAGCAAGGTCACCCTCAGTATCTCGAGATTTCGCCTGTTGTATTTTTCTTAGGCACATTTTATAGCTATTTAAAAATAACATTATTTGCAAAAAAATTTCCGAAATCGCACCCCCACCACAAAAGATACTCTAAACTACATTACGTTGTGACGTAATAGGTCTACTAAAATTAAATGAACTAATAATAAATGCGTTCAAGATAGACTCGATACCTGGTGCGTTAAGCGTCGCGGCTACACCGGTTTGCCGACCGTACGAGCGAAATTTGTTCTAATTTGTGAAATTAATTAGTTAGTGTCAGCCGTCGCCGCTAGTACCGACTCACCAGCGCGAATTAAATACCCTAATCGCGCGCGCTTTAGTTAGAATCGCTAAATTAAATAAACGAAAGTATGTTATAATTAAATAAAATGATAAATATTTTAAATTAAGTTGCGTTAAAGCCGTGCGTCAGAAACAACCTACAGTTTTAGGACTTTCCCAACGCGGCTTTAACCGGGTAACGGGAAAATCCTATAACTGTGTTGTCTTCTATTTATTGTTAGCTGTTGAAAAATTATTTAAGGGTTTGAAATCCTAATAAATACTTTCTGTACAGAATTTTTCACGAAGAAACAAATAAAACGTGTTCTAAAAGTGAAAAAATGATAATTCTTTAAGCGGGTATATTTGAGTGATTTTTGTAACGTTCTAGAACGCACTCAAGCTTCCGCTATAGCAATCCTTTATATCAATCTAATCAAATTTTGAAATTTCTTTGTAAATCATTTTTGAGTATTTATTACTTACGAAATTATTTTAATAATCTTTTAACGTTTTTCTTTAATTCTGAAATATTAAAAATAAACTGAATCGAGAACGAATTCATATTCTATAAAAATAGTTCCAACGATAATTAATAAAACGGTTACTTATTAAATAAAAGAAGAAAAAGACATAAACTGAGAAAATTTACATATAAATATTTGTTTACACGTAAATCGATATTTTACTCGCTGTTATTGTACTTTTATTCTTGTTCGTGCACAGGTAAACACGTAATAGATGATTATGGAAGTGTTGGAAGAGACGGATAGGATTGTTTGAATTCAAGAGCTTGCGTTCGTTGTAGACTAATTTATTCTAGTGGTACAGTGGACTACTTCATCCGCGACCAAGTAAGAGAGAAACGGAAAGTGAGCGAGTGAGAGACACCTTAGTACATCATATAATATTACGAAGAGGTCACATAATACGGAGTGGATTATGTCGCGAATGCTTAATCATATCCGGATAAGATAATAATAACCGGTTCGGTGTTATAGATAAATTAACTATTTATTACCGATTGAATATAAATAAATAATATTTATAAATTATATATATTAATTCTGCGGATCTAAACGTTAAGTAATAAACGATATATGCATTTTTCAGCGTAAAACGTCACCGATCTGCGCACAATTTTTCATAAGCTTTATGAGTTTTCAACCTGAGAGAATTTATATTTAAATTAACGCAAAAAAATTAATTTTTTCTAAATAAAATGTTAATATATTATTACTAAGGTAGATTATACAAAACGTAGGAAAATTCAGTTATACTGGAACCCGGTTAAATTATAAGTAAACGTAAACAAAAGAGGTTTACTCTTATTATCTGTTTTAATTTGAATGACTTACCGATAATTTAAAGCTAGTTTGATCTACCGGAAGAAATAAATAATTTATTTATAACTGTATATACGATTATACTTTATTATATAGAGTATTTATTTTGAGTGTGCCATTGTTGGGATCTCGTGAAGTAGAAAAGCTGCAAAGAACCTTAAATAAGAAACTGTTGCTTGATTTTTGAGTGAATTAAAAATGTCTGATTAACATGTTTGAGAACATCATTTTACCAAAATAGCGCACCACTTAATTTTTTTAAATGGGGACCTCTAATGTTTATATTTTCGAATAAAACAAGTGATTCTAAGATATTTTTATTTTTAGTATCTTCTCCGTTTAGGAGGTACATCTCGTCTTCTCCGGTTGATTATCGACAATATATATATTATAAATCTGTACTGATTGTTTTAATTGAATCTACTTTAATAATATTTCATTATTTTCCTTAAATTTTATAAACCGGTTTTTTTTTCGTCTAAACAGTTTTATATCGGTCTCAGAAGAGATGCACAAGTTCCCTATTAATCAGGTTGTGGTACTAAATAAATTAAAAATAATTTAAAGCTGAAAAAATAGTAATGATCTATTTTAATAATTTGAAATAAATTATTAATTTAATGAAATTAGCAAATTATTTTTACAACAAATATGATTACTCTGAATTAGCGTTTCTTAACTTGGTGGTCGCGAAATTAACTTACAGCTTTACACGTAAACAATAATGAAATGATTTTATGAGGAAAAAATCTTTTTTTTTTGCGCAGTTCGTTACAACTTCTTCGGTAAGAGTCTTTCTTTTTCGTTTAGCCTCCGGTAATTGACTTTCAGATAATACTTCAGAGGATGATATGTATGAGTGTAAATGAAGTGTAGTCTTGTACAGTCTCAGGTCGACTGTTCCTGAGATGTGTGGTTAATTGAAATCCGACCACCAAAGAACACCGGTATCCACGATCTAGTATTCAAATCCGTGTAAAAATAACTGACTTTACTAGGGTCGGTAAGAGTCTGCAGACGGCGAAGTCAACGAAATACATTTACAGTTCTAAACATGACCTAACGTAACAGTGAAATGAAAATGAAAAAAAATAATCGTAAAACATTATTTCAGTTTGATTAGATTTGCAATAAAGAATACTTTCAAAAAATACCTCGAATTTTGTTAGACGACGGTTTTTTCCATTTGATAAACCGCGGGACTCGAATGTCATTTTATTCAACTTTTTACGGTATTTTTACGAATCGTGCCGCTAGATAGCAGTACTTGATAGTACTACGTAGAGTACAGAATCTTGATAATATACTTGAAATAATAAAATTTAAAAGAAAATATACTGCAACTTGTTTTAATAGTAAATTCTCTTATGTAAATGAAAGTACTGAAAATGAAACAATTTTTTTAATTCCTATCAATTCTTCAAAAAAAAAGTATTAGTTTACAAGAGATTATACTAGTATTATTAAAAAAGGAAATAAATAAAAAAGAGATATAAATTCGATTGGTAAAATCAAAATTTCATTAATAACTTCCGATATTTTTTCATATTTTTTTGTTATTATTGAGTTATATTACTCATCGTAATTTTTTTTTTAAATGAGAGATCAATAATTATTAATAAATCAATATATTTAAATTAAAAAAAAAGGAGATGAAGTCTGATTCGAACGATGTGTCTTCCACTAAGATCCAAATATTTCATTAACTAAAATCTTATTTGGCTATAACTCTAGAACTATGAAAATAAATACCGCTTATGATATATCGTTGAAAAGCTCTCAGTGAGGGCTTATTACTGCAGTTAAGAAACAGCCCGAAATACAAATTCTTTACGATTTTGATTTTTTTCGGACACTTTTGGTTACGTCGATTGCAATCAAAAGGGGAAGTGGAAAACTAGATGTTACAAAACTCCTAAATCCAAAATTTCTACATCCTGAGGCTAATCGTTTTTGAGTTACGCGAGATACGTACGTACAGACATCACGCCGAAACTACTCAAAATGGATATTTGACCAGGGATGGTCAAAATGGATATTTCCGTTAAAATCTGGAAACCGAAATTTTTCGCGATCATAATACTTCCTTTACTTCGTATAAGGAAGTAGAAAAGTAACATCTATGTAACAATTTTTTGAAACACGATTTAAGATTAAATTCTGATATTGATTATTCGATTATATTCGTATAAGGAAATTATATATATATATATTTTTTTTTTAGAAATGAAATTATTGGTCGCAAAAATAGACCAAATAAGGTAATTTTATTAATTAATATTAACGTTATACAATTTTTGTAAACTGTTGAAGTACTATATGTTTTAACATATTTAGTTATTTTAACAGTCGTTCACGGTTGTGACGTAACCAAACAAACGTGAGACGGTAGCTGTGAATCAGCGTTATTTAGATCGTATTACTATATTTTCATTCTCCTAGCTATTTAGTTATGCTTTATAAATAGTGTGCTTTATGCTACGTTAGGGAAAGCATGCTAATCGGGTCTAATTTTGAATGTCGGCGTTCTTGACCCTCTCTCACTAAAAAACAGTTTTTTTTATTTTTAAAAACATGGTTTTCTTAAAAGAAAATAAAACAAAAGCCGGTATCAACTGTCTAGTATTCAAATCGGTATAAAAGCAACTAACTTTTACTAGGATTTGAACCTCGGAACCTTCGACTTCAAAAATCAGCTATTAAAAAACTGATTTGCGACAACAAATTAACCACTGGACCGACCCGGTGGGCTAAAAATACTTTTAAAAAAATCTTTATTTTTATTGAAAAGAAAAGAGCCGAACGCGCTCTAATTTTAAAGTCGTTGTATACGAGAGCGTGTCTGTTTTTTTCCTTTGTAGTCGTGCAAAAGAAGGTAATATTTTTTTTATTTTTTTTTTAAAAGCAAATTATTTTTTAGTACGAATTGTTTTTGTTATTTTTATATTTTTTTTTAGAAAAACCATTTTTTTAACAATTAATTTTTTTCAATTTGTTTTAATTCTTTTGACAGATGCAGTTTCCTTGGTAAAAATTAAAATATTTAAATCCGGTTAGGATAGCATAGTTTTGTAGAAATTTCACAGATGTTATCACGAAACGTACTGATTGCATTCTCCAATCCTGTAAAATCGGCATTCCATTCATGACGTCGCTATGCTCTAAACTAATTTAATGTTGTGGAGTCTCTAGTGCCCTGCATTCTAACTGGCGTTGACTTTCCAAGCGACCTTCACGGTCTTGAGGATGTCTGTTGCACAATATTGCGATTCGCGCTGGCGTCGAAATGCCAATCGAACTTCACGCTGTTCTGATGCTTCAGTAGTTCTCTGCTGCGTTTTGTGTTGGTTGTGAATATCCTATCTTGCTCGCTTGGCTTCTTTATTTTCATTTTATTTATTTTCTTGGCATTTTTGACGCGATTTCTGTAACCTCTGTTTCGCCAAGTCACTGTCTCTTTATTCATCGTTGTAGAATTTTGTTTCTTTCCTTTCGTACATGCTTGCCGAGATTCGGTGTCTTTCGTCAATTCTTCTAATAAAATAATTCCTGGTGAATTATATTATTCTATTTTTTATTTCCTCCACAGAACTGAGTTTTTGAAATCGTATTTGAACAAATTCAATTCTCTAAGTTTTAAAATCTTTTCGTAAGGTGTTAATTTACCAGCTCTTTTTGTAATTGTATAAGTATCAATCTGACAAGTAAGTTTTCACTTTTATGTGTTCTCTTTCTTTTTTATTGTATTTTATAACGGTGTTAATTAGTTTCCATTATTATAAATAGAAGCTAAACGAGCCTTCAGTAAGAAATATAATTTGTTTACATCAAAAATTAATTTAAATGTCAGGAAAAGATTTTTGAAAGTGTATGTTTGGAGTGTCGCTTTATATGGAAGTGAAACTTGGACGATCGGAGTATCTGAGAAGAAAAGATTAGAAGCTTTTGAAATGTGGTGCTATAGGAGAATGTTAAAAATCAGATGGGTGGATAAAGTGACAAATGAAGAGGTATTGTGGCAAATAGATGAAGAAAGAAGCGTTTGGAAAAATATAGTTAAAAGAAGAGACAGACTTATAGGCCACATACTAAGGCATCCTGGAATAATCGCTTTAATATTGGAAGGACAGGTAGAAGGGAAAGATTGTGTAGGCAGGCCACGTTTGGAGTATGTAAAACAAATTGTTGGGGATGTAGGATGTAGAGGGTATACTGAAATGAAACGACTAGCACTAGGTAGGGAATCTTGGAGAGCTGCATCAAACCAGTCAAATGACTGAAGACAAAAAAAAAAAAAAAAAAAATTATAAATAGTAACAACTGTTTTTGTGTAAGACAGACGTGTCTACTGAGTTCTAGTGAAAATTTATCTTATACTGAATATAACCAGGTATTACATTATAGACTATATTGTGTATTATTATCGTAGTACTGTCTCAAGAAGGAATCGGTGTCGTTTTTAAATAAGCGACATAACCTTCCATTGAGCGTTGCTATGGGCCAGCTACAAGCTATTATTCCTAGCAACGGCGAATCATTGCATGTGAACAATAACCTACTATCTCATGTAAATCCTAACCTACAAGGTAATAGAATACGCGGGCTTCTAAAGTGTTGTGACAGGGACCCCTCAATAACCGCGGCGTAAGTCAATCAGAGACGGCATTATCGATAACACGAGTGACTTTTCAGGAGCAGAGAGTGAAAGTGATATTACGGATTTTAGCGAGGCAAACCCTCCCTGCCAAGCAATACCAGTATTACCCGTACAAATGAAAATATCAGTCGGCAGAACGATGAAATTCCAGCGGTAAAAAAACGCCGACGCATAAATTATACTGTTATTTACTTTTGCTGTTCCTACGTCAAATAAATTTAGTCTTCTTGACAAAATTGTAGACGATGAGAGTGTTCGTGCAAAAACATTAAAACCTGAGCCTATTTTTTATAACAGGCGTTAATGCAATAACCGAATTGAAAAATTTTCTGTCACAATTATTTCCTAATTGTAAGTTTGTTAAATTAAGATTGACGACAATGAAATCGGGCCACAGGGTAAACGTTCTACCGGCTGATATTGAACCTTATAAAATTATTAGGTCAAAAAACAATGTGAAAATAATATTAGTCGCTATACATATAAACTTAAAACATATAAACACCATATAGAGTGCTCATGGGAGGCATGCCTCACTAGAAGATGAATCAGCAGTCGTTGATGAATTGACGAACTTAGGCGACCAGGTTAGAAACGTTAGTAACGTTCTACATCGTCAAACGAAGGAACCGCTGCCACTTTATTTCCTAGATTTGGAGCCAAAATCTAATAATAAAGACATTTTTGACGTGAGATTTCTTAACTATACAACTATAAGATTTGAATCTCCGTACGTTAAAAAAGAAGTGGTCCGATGCAAACGTTGCCAACGCTTTGAGCATACCAAAAATCTATGCAATCGCACGTACCGTTGTGTAAAATGTGGTGCAGATCGCAATAGTCTGTTCTTCTAAGACACCACAGGTTCCAGCTTCCTGCGATAACTGCGGTGATCGACACCCAACGAGTTACAAAAGGGTGTAAAATCTATCAACAATATAAAACTAAGGTCTATCTTCCAGAGTTGCAACTAATAACAATTCTATTGATAATAATAATCATACTAATGTCAATAATAACAATCTGAATGCTAAAAGAAGAGACGCTCGTGTAACTAACTCGAGTACAATGATTTTCATATTTTTTTAGTAGTAATGTTAGTGTTAACGATAATAACGAACATAAAAATGGCTGAATATTTCTGGTGCTACCTACGCTGAAAAAAGTTAAAATGAGTAGTCCCTTTAATCAAATTATTGATACCACAATTTTCCCGTGAAAATTGTCGTGGACCATATGTTTCAAAGACGGTCCTTTTCAGGACCACCACAAGGTTATGGATTACGAACCATCGAAGCCATTCACGACAACAGCCCTTCTTAGGGCTACCCTAAGTTACCAATTACAACGAGCTGTCGAAGACAATTGACAACAAAGACGGCCCTTTTCAGGGCCACCATAGGGTTATTAAGTGCCACGTGCCGTCGAAGCCATTCGGCGAGAAGACATTTATACGGTAATTTTAGAGTAAATGTTTAATCTTTGCTAAAAAGAATAGTCATGTATTTAAAAAAAATAACAATATCCACCTGCATCAAATCAGGCAAAAAAGTATTTCGTTTGATTCGACACGATAACTTGAGTTAAGAAAAAATCTTATTACGCTTCCGTTGCTTTTGTTAAAAAATTACCATATCGTTTAAAAAAATTCTCCAATTTAATTAAAATACAATTAAAAACAATTTCTTTTATTGAGACAATATTAATCTACGGATTAATTTTTAAATGTTATTAATTAAAACTTTAAAAAATCCTGAATTTTCTGCATCGTATTCATAAACAATTTTTTTTAACCGTTTCTGAACTTTTATTTATTTTTAGTTACTTTTTGTAGTTAATTTCTTCATGTATTTAACGTAATGTGATTTGCGTTTACATTTTAAATAATTAATGCAGACTCTTACAACATAGATATAAATAAATGTTTATTTTGTATTGTAATTAATTGCGTATTTTGTGGTGCTACACCGCAAAATGATGTTACTACTGTTTCCCTTGAAACATAGCAAATGTCTTTCTTTTATATTTACCCGTTCCTGACGCGATCTGTATAATGTATTAATCATTTATACTGATTCTGTTCAATGAAGTTGACTCACTTAATTGTATTGTTTTCTCCGGTGAGAAAAAAATAATGTAATTTCACGAATAAAACAAATTATACTATACTTGTCAGCGATAGAATTCTAATTTCACCTTTTTATCGCAAACAATGTTTACGTTAAGTTTGTTTTCCCACATCGTTAACAACTATTTTTTATGCAGTCCAACATGCGATGATTTGCGTGTAATTGTACCGGTATACGTTTTGTGTATTTTTTATTATTATTCCCATAATTAGCGTTACTATTTTTTGATGTTACGTTAAGTTAAGGCGATACGAAATAAAACATTAATGATAAAGGTTAAAACGTATAAATTAACGGAATGGAATTATTGAATTTATAATTTCCTCGACAAGCTTGCGGTTTTGTCTGTGTGACCCCTTTATAAAGATCTTAGACGACGAATGCTGTTGAATATAACTCGGTAGTCTACATTAAGAGATTAATTTTATTATTTTATACTGTTATTAATACTACTTAGCTCTATGATCGGTAAAAAAATGAAATATTGAAATATAAGAAAAGAATCGATAAGAAGGAAAATCGTCGACGTTATTTGTAAACAGGTTTTGCCTCAAATCTCGGAAACCGGTCGAGTAAAAAGTTGAAATTTTTCACAAATATACCAGCTTCGGCCTAATTTTTAATTTCGTCGGACAGCGGACAATTCCCATTTTATTAACTATAATTTTAGCTAGCGTTGTTTAATAGTTACACCGCATCGGATTTACTCAAGTAAATAATTACTCCGATAAATAAACTTTTAAGCCCTCAACAAAAGAACGCTGAATAGAACTCGTTCTTACTTTTTTCAAACTTAATATCCGTGATCTTTCGAAAATCTGACTGTATCTAGTATTAACGTAGACGATGCGGGAACTTTTCTTTAAAAAAATAAAGGGATCCCATAAGATCCGGCTTAAGAATTTAAAACGTTTTGGAATTTTTTATAATTTACGATACTATCTCATCGGCAAAACAAAGACTAAAATCGTTGCGGTAAGTCGATAGCAAGCAAAAGCGCACTGCGTGCTGGACGGAGAACAGACTCCTTCGCGTATTTTGGCGGCAGAATTACAGCAGACGGTAGATATCAAAGAAGGAAGCGATAAGTCGCATAAGCCTGGCCTAGAATGGATCTAATAAAAAGACGGACCCTTTTACTTCTAATAAACTTAAATACCTCAGAAAAATACTGCTAAAGATCTTTGTATAGAGTGGGTTTTTATAATGGGGATCGGCGAAGAAAGGCGAGCCGGAGCTTTTGAAACTTGGTGCTGCTGCAGATCGATGAAAGTCCGGTGGTGGATAGAGTGTCCGATGAAGAGGTGTTAACGAGGGTCGATGAGGCGAAGCCTTGTCTCTTAAATATTTAAACCAAAGTAAGATAAACGGATGGCCATTTGTTAAGGCACGACGGGTTAATTAAAACAATAATGGAAGAGACTTTGGAAGGGAAAAACGCTAGAGGTAAGCCAAGTCTGAGGTACATCTATCATATTGTGAATGAGACACTTGTTTCTCTTTAGCTCTCGGAACCACCGTCAGGATTACTTCGAGGATTATTGAGGGTTATATGTACGACTGTAAATGAAGTGTACTCTTGAACAGTGTCAGGTCGACCGTTTCTGAGATGTGCGGTTAATTGAAACCCGACCACCAAAGAGCACCAGTATCCACGATCTAGTGTTCAAATCCGTGTAAAAGTAACTGCCTTTACTAGGATTTGAATCTTAGAACTCTAGACTTCGAAATCGGCTGATTTGGGAAGACGCGTTTACCGCTAGATCAACCCGGCGGGTTAAGATCTGTTTTTTCAAGTTATGACTGTTACTAAAAATTGTATGGGATAGCTGTCGAACAAAGGGGTCAACTGGGACCTGTATTTTAAACGAAATTTTTTTTTTTTAACAATTGTATTCTAAGTATACTGCATAATTCTGAAGAAATAAACGTCATTTGGTCAAAAAGATCACTTAAACGGGATTTTTTACCGAGAATTTTGATATTTCTTTTCAATTATAAGATATATTACACTGCATAATTTTTAAGGTAAAAGTGTCACTTAATAATAATGTCAAATCAGATTGAAATTCATTAATATTCATAAACCGCTATGCCTTGTTTGTAATAAAAATTCGTCAAGGGCAAAGCCGGAAAAGTTGTGCAACCCTTTCCATTTTTTATTCTATAAACAGGATTATTTTATAATCGTTTTTTATGTTTTGAAATTATTGTTTATTAATTATTTTTCGAATCGGCCATCTCTGGGCCGGGTGAACAAACATTTCCTTCCTTTGAGGCTCTAATCTTCTTCCATCACTCGGTCATCATTTTCGTTAATCTTTCTCTATGTTCTCCGATTTTTCTGTTGTTTTTACCTCTTCTGTCTTGAACTAGTTTAAATCTTTTAAAACAGGTACTTTTTTCTTGAAAATTTCTATCTTTAAAATTTCTACTTCTCTTATTCAGATCTCTTGTAGATTCTTTTCTGTCTCTAAAAGCCGGGTTGTTTTTACTTATAAAATTATCAAAGAAGTTGAAAACCTTCTCGCCGAGCTTTTTCATTCGTTCTCTTCAAACGACTGTAAAAGATTATTCTCAGTGTTTTTAATCTTGTCGATAATATTTTTCGAGTTCTGTAAATTTCCTCGTTTCATCTTAAAAGATTTTTATTATTTTCACACATCCGGTCTAATATTTTTCATATAATTTTTCTTTCCTTTTTCATAATATTCTTTGATTATTTAATCTTAAAATTTTGCTTCGTAAAAACTTACAGGTTTTATAACCGTATAGCATTTCTGAGGTTCGCATCCTGAGAAATCGATTTTTTATCGTGAAGATTTTTGATTATTTGGAGAACCATTTCCATTTTATTTGTCCTTGTTTCTTAATAATAATTACGTTTATTATTTATTAACATTTATTAATTTTTGTTTTTTTATTTTATATTACTTTTTCTGTACCTAGATCATTGTATTTAACGTCCGGTTATAGATTTTAAATAATCCTGCTGTAAAAAGTTTTTGATCGGTTTAAATAATCGTTTAATATTAGATATCTTCTTTGTTTTGTATTTAAAAAAAATAACGGATGAAAGAACGTATAAGGATATAAATGAATTCTTTTATCTATTTTTCACTGTAAAATAGAAGGCGGAATGAAATAAGGTAAAGAATGTTAAATAAAGAAAAAAGGAAACAAACGATTAGATTAAGATACTGAATTAAATAATCCGACCTCAACCTTAATCGCCGAACGGTTACAACAGTGAGCTAATCTTTAGTGCTAATGAGTTTTTAACACTGCTTACAAACACATCTATATTTCACAATAACTTTTTACTTAATTCGGTTTAGTCGAGGACTCTTACTAAAAATAGAAATATCCGACGACTTAAAAATATTATTTTAATATAAAATGTAAAAAACAATCTTTTTACGAAAGTCCTCTTAAAATTGTATATAGAAGCCGCCGATAATAAGTCTAGTCAATATTAAATGACATAACTCCCATCACCGCTCGGCCAACCGACCTCCTAACTTTTACATTATATCAGATTTAATTTAGTAAAACTTCAACAAAATAAGGAAGTTTAACTGAGCATTATATATATATATATATTCCTTTCCCTTTTTTCTTCTGAGTAAGGATTATGCATTCATCATTTCCGGTATCAAATATCGGTCGATATAAAGTAGTACGCCCAAATAAAATTCTTTTTTTTTTCTTCGTTCGAGGAGAGGGAATCTCCCACTGGCGCACCTGCCCGTACAGGTTGTAGTGCCGGGATTGTACCGACTAAAACCCCTTCTCCTCTCGCAATATGATGCCGACGTGGACTTCGGTCGGTTGCGTCCGCCTGAAAAAGAGCCCGGTCAATTGCATCCGTCGTGGAAAATTTTGCCCGTTCGACTCCATCCCTCGTAGGAAATTGCACTTTGCTATTTTCCAAAAAATTGATCGTAATAATCAGTATAGATATTGGTGTATCTTCCTGTAATCGTTCGTGGTTTTAATATTCTAGTGAAAAGCAATTTCACTATTATGAGATTCGCTATTATTTCACACTTATATAATCGGCTGTAGATATCCTTTGAAAGGAACTACAGCATATATTTTGTTTAGCCGCTTAAAGTAGTTTTGTCGATTCGCTACTTACATTTTTTATTGTATTTTTTTGGCGCTGTTTGTCTAACCGCTTAAAATAGTTTTGTTAATTTTCTGTGCGACTTTTATTTTATAATTTTTTATTCTACGAATTGTATATTTCCTACTGTTTGTTTAGTTACCTATAATAATTTTGTCGATTCTCTATGTTACTCTATTTTATCGGTAAAATTTTCATGCAGATAGCGTCTACATACGGTGACTTTATTCATTTATTCCCGAAGATACATTTCCTTTTCTTCTATCCGTTTATCCTCCTATCCTTACATCTTCTTTGCTTCTTAATTTGATTAATGTATCGAACTGGAAATTTTTCAAAACTTCAACCCGATTTGACGACTCTTACTAACGACGACTAAATGAGAAATAAATCCCCAAAAAAAAGGTATAAATATGAAAAGAAGAAAGCGGGGTGGAGGAGGTATTGAACAGTTCTTATTGTTAGCAGTAAGGAGGACGCGATAGAACTATTTGAAAAAGGGAGTCGGGTACTAGCGGTGGACGGAATTAACCGAGCCCGGCCGGCATAACTTAAGTATCATGTGTAGATAACGGTTCTCCGATCAAGTGTTTCATTGTTATCTTTACACTCGGAGTTCTGCAGGAATCATTATCAGCAACTACTCCCACAAATACGGACACCTACTGACTTGTCTTGCCGGTTATCCTAACTTTGTGTTCTTCACTCGCCTTCTTCATTTCAGTTATCGTTCTCCCGGCTGCTAACGATTTGCTTCGCTGTATAATCTTATTAACTGTAATTTTGCTAAACTTCGCATGAGATACGGAAATGTGACGCCGGGGATCGTTTGTAAGATGTCCAACGCACATTGTTAAAGACTGCGTGCCCGTCGGTTCTTCTTTTTTTTCCTTTTTCCTGGTGAGGAGAGGAATCCCATTTACGGACAGATTTTTGGACTCGCTAACAGGTTCCGTAAGATCTAGTTAATGCGCCTATGTATATCTGCGCCCTACCGACTAAACCTCCACCTCACCGACTCATCTCCAGGGGCCGGACCCACAATTACCATGACACAGCCCTGGGAGGTGCCTTAAGCGTGACAGCTAGGCTCACCGGTTGGATCTTGCTTTTGTGCCCTGCTTCTAACCTCCAGAGCGGGGTCGCCAGGACCAGCTACACTGTCCCTGGTCCCCCCACCCCGAAGCCGGGATTCGGTCTTAATTGCCCGCCTCTAATCAGGCTCCCCGAGAGGGACCCGACCGGTTTTCGGTCTTAACTGCACTACAGGAGGGTGATAGAGTCCCCAAAATTCTTTTAGAATGGACTTTTAAAATGAATTTTGTTTGTGTTCTTTATAATAAACGGTCGATTATATCGTTTATAAATTACGATTAACGTACTGGAATATCTTCCAGTGGAATTCTGCCCGAACGGTTTTTGTAATTCGTCGGAGTACTCCAAAGCTGTACAATTCTGGGGATCGGTTGTGGGATGATACATGAGTATCATCTCGGTGTGGATGGAATTCTGCTTAATGATAACGCGCTAGTACTTCCTTTGCCCGAAAAACGGAATTACTGGGTGTTTTATTAGATTACAAGTTCTCGTGGGTCGATCAAATCGATTTCGTTTTGTAACAAAAGTATACTGTTACGCTCTGAAGCACGCTAAACTTGTCGACGTTAATAAATATTTATTACGCCTACATATATTAATGTAATCTCTTGAGGCTCCCTTAAAAATGTCAGAACAAGTTTTTAATATAAAAAAACGGGCTGTCAGATGATTATCTTGGCTCCCGTAAATATGAATGGTTTAGACCTACGTATAGAAAATTAAATGTATTAACATATCCTTGTGGTCTATATTTATGAATGTGCAATCTTTTATAAAAAGTACGGTCATTTATCGTTAAAAAATAACGATATCCATCTTTACCAAACCAGACAACGGAACTGCTTTGGTGTAACAAAACACAACGCTTCGGCGAACGAGAAAGAGGCTTATTATGCTTCCGTTCCCATTTTTAGTAAATAGCCGAACCGATTGAAAAATTTTTCAACCAGGTTGTTGAAAATGCAATTAAATGATTACTTTTTACGGGAATAATAATATTATCTTCATAAATTTTAAAATAATATTGATAAAAAACTAAACAAAAAACTTACTTTATCTAGCATCCCGTTCAATGCGTATATAAATACGCGGTAAAAGTAATTTTCAATTGCGGCTTCTGAATTGTGAATTATTTTGTAATAATATTTTTATTTAACGTATTAAACCTTAACGTTATTTCTAGTGTTATTGTTTAAATAATTAATATAGAATTTAAACGCGATTATTTTTTATCTTGTAATTTGTTTTCATATATTTAATAAACTTAAACCGAAGTGTTTACCTAGTATAATGTTCTTTTATGTACCGATCAGAAAAAATTTTTTTTTATTTAATCGGCTGAATCGGAATCATAAGTGATTTGTGTATAGTATACATTTGAACGGATCTAAAAAAAGTCGTTAATTAGTAACGTGCCGTTCACATCGTAGGAAAGACAATTAATCCGATATTATAAGGTTGAAATCTGTCCAAGTTTTATGAAAAGAGTTTATCGTATGCAATCTTCCGGTGAGACCTTTTAGCGGTATCCATATCTTTTCTTTATGTTTAAGCGTTTCCTTCTCGGTATTTTTGTACGATATTCGGTTAAAGTACATTTATCTGTGATACGGGAGTATTTTTGACTAATTGTATCGTTAGAGTTCGTCTTATTAGATGAAGGCGGTTCTGTCTAAAGATCAGTCCCGTAATTGTGATTTTTATCCGTTGACAACCAATTAACCCGTTTTTTAATATTAATTCGTGCGTGTAATGTATCTCTTGGGCCTGATTATCAGATTTTATATAAAACTGTAAAATCTAATGGCTTCAGAAAGTTACTGTTTTTATTAAGTACATTATTATGAAATATTAAAAAAACAGACGTAACTTGAAATTTTTTCAGCGCTCAAATTTACGCTTGAAATTTTATAGAACGACTTAAAATTTCATCTAAAGTTCGTTATGCATTTAAAATCACATTAAAAAGAAGAAAAGAGATTTGTGTAATTTTTTTATTTAAACTAAACGCAAATTAATTTTTTTTTTTTTTTTTTACTTTTATAACTTAAGTTTTATTAAAAGTAAATTTTACATGATCGAACGAAATTATAATATACGTCAACAAAACAAAAATCGCTTTTTTTCTAGGAAGTATACTTTACGAACCGTTGAGGGCAATCTAGTGATATTAAACCCTAAATATTGAACGCCATATTAATCCATGTTTATTTATTTTTCTTTATCTTCGAATGCCTTCGCAGCGAGCGAATTTGCAGCTCTGGACCTCCTCTTTCGGAGGAGAGAGAAACTGTACCGAGGGGGCGAGTAAGACGCATGCCGAGGGGTCGTTTGTCTGCGGGTGGCAGAAGAAACGTGATCGGTCGACGAAGGGTAGATAAACCTGCAGACCGATCCTGGATCTCCAGAGAGGGCTGTACCGTAAACAAGGTTTCTTATCGGTCACATTTATTTTAAAGTATACCTGTGTGCGCGGGCGTTTATACCGTCTGTGAAATGTGACTTGCGCAGAAAAGGACGTCAGCAGAACTCACTGTGAATCATGTAGACCGATATTTAAAAATAAAAAAATATTCTTGTTTATTCTTTTTTTTTTTTGTTTAAGCGAACATAGATACATACGTACGTTTACAAAGAAATTCCTTTAAATGTAAAGTTAATAAAAATATATAAATGAAAAAAAAAAACAATACAATTTTCCGTGGCCACAGTTCTAAAGTGAAAAATGTTTCTGGTAAACCGGTCACAGGTCTAAAGTGTAAAAATGAAATACAATTACAAATTGTTTAATTTAGCAATCGGACCGGCCTTTTTTGTTTTAATGTTGTAAATGTTTATTTTATTTGTTTATTTATTTATTTTTTTTAAATCTTGTATTTAAGTGCGATCGTTTAACGAGCGATTTGCGCTTTAGTTATGTGATTTTTGCTTTTTAGAATATTCTAAATAAAGAATACAAATTCAAAATTTTAGAATATTTTTTCTCTTTTCGATTTAATTTTATTAATAGTTTAGAAAAGCTTACGTTTCGTATTTAATGAAAGTTATTATAAATAAGGATCACTATAACGTTTTTTTAGGTTGTTTTGTTAACGTTCGGCAAATTATTTGATAATATCGATTAAACGTAATTTTTTTTTTTTTTAATTAATATTTTAACGAGCTAAGTTTAGTATTTTAGTATTTATAATTTATTTTTTACGATCGCTACACTATAATTTGAACGATCACGTTGACTATAATTTCCTTACGATTTTCATTTTTTTGTTTACGTTACGAAACGTCGGATTTGAAGTTAGTGAAGAAAAAACGTTTTAGTAAGAATATAAGTAACGTTTAAATGAAATCGGTCGGTACAGTAAGAGAAAATGTGAAAAAGTAAATGTAAAAATCGTGGGGATGTTTATAAACGGGAAGAACGGTTATAATATGATGATGACATAAGGGTAGATGATTGGGTCGCACCGTAAAAAAGGGTCGAATCACTGCGATATTTGTACGTCGATAATATTTGACGTACCTTTGATACGATAATGTAGTTTCAGAATAGAGGGCAGGGCGTAACAGAAGAAACGACCGTCGTACGACCCTAACTTTTGTAATCGTTTGTTAAGGACATAGGAGGGGGAGGAGTGTGTTATAACGGTACCTCGTATAAAGGAGAAGATCGAGCGAGGACGGTGAAGTTTTAGTGCGAATTGAACAAAGTCGAGATGTATCGATGATGATAAGCGAAATAGCTTCGCTACCGATTCGAACGAAGGCGGATGAGGTAGCAAAAGACCGTAGGAGGCGGTCATAATCTAACCGAAGGACAGGAGGGAGATGTGCGCGCGAGGTGAGGTGGTTTGCGTCTCTTGGGAACGATTGAAGAGATTGAGAAATCTGAACAAAAGAGGGGAGACGATTCTGCCACCGCTTGAATGCGCATTCGAGCTTCTGCTTCTGTCGACATAGATAGTCGTCGCTTTTGAATGTTTGTCCGAGCAAATATGTTTGCCGCTTCATTTTGAGCGTAATAATAATTTTAGAGAATGCGGTATATTATATCGTATATTTTCTACCGGTTTTTATAGATTGTTTTTTTGGTCATCGGTCATTCGATCGACTCGATGAGATCTCATTAAAATATTTTTATCCAAAGTATTTACTATTTACTAGATCCGCAATTATTGATTTTATTTATTCTAATTTTTGAATTCCGGAATAATTATTCTTTTTAATTCTAGATTTTTTAAAATAGAATCCTAATTTATTAATGTATTTCCCATCGACCCGATTCTATTTCCTCCGTGAAAAATTATTCTTTTAATATACATAGCAGGATGTACGTTTAGTTGAAACCGTGTGTAACTTGAAGGAGACAAGTGCTGTTCCACGTTCACCTTTTTAATTAATAAAACGGTTTCAAATTACGATCATCGCGTCTCTCCTTCATTTTATTTCGATTTCAAATTATTCTAGTCGAATTCGTGCAGCAATTACGATTTCAAATACATCGAATAGATCGCAAAACGCCTATCAGATCTCGAAATGAACTTATCTTGTAAAAAAAAGGGGTGTTTTAAATCATTTAATCGAAACGGTACCCGCAGAGTAGATTAATATGTTATATTATTAAACGTTTAACGCTCTCAGTTATTTTTTTACATAAATTTTTATTTTCTGAAAATCTCCCAAAAATGGAAAATTTTTCCTTATTTTCACGCCAATGAAAAGGATACAGAAATGGATAAATATTATCACTTTTAGTTGATAAATATTAAAAATGAAAAAACACGACTGCCAAAAAAAAAAAAATTGCTCTTTAATGTAGTATAATTAGGGTGCGGGTGACAATTTTGCATATAGTAAGATTTTTTCAAATTTATTTATACATGTATTTACTGTCGCGTGTTCGCGGCTCGATCAGGTTATTGAGAGATTAATAACTGAAAATGTTTATGTCATTATAATTTATTAGTTAAAGAACATAAGTAAAAGACGACAAATCAATAATAAAAATAATAATAATGTCAATAGTAGTATTAATAATAAGCGACAGTAATAAGTAGAATAATGGTAACAGTAAAAAATAATAATATTAAATGTCAACAACAAACAAATAATAATCGTAGTAGTCACAACCACAACAACAGCGAGTCAATATCGACCATATTGACTCGCTGTTGTTGTCCGTATCCCCGGGTCCGTTACACGTCAGCCCGACCGGCTGACGTGTAACGGACCCGGGGATACGTTCGTAAGGGGAACATCTAGGTCGGTCTTAGTATAGTTTTTGTCAGTGAGGAACATATGAAATGAATATAGGTGGAAGGTTCTATAGGAGAATTCCATGTCGGATCACTGATCCGATTCGACTTGGCATTAAGAAACAGAATTCACCACCCGGTGAGGCCAGCCACCTCTTGGGTGGGCTGTATCAGATTCGCTCAACGAATCCGCCGACAACTCGTAGGGGGTAGTTTCCCCGGAAGGGCTGAAGAGGACGGTGTCAGAAGAACGTCGGCGCTCCAGGATCGCTTATGAAAGACCTCGTCGCAGACGGGTATATTGGTGGAGAGATCGAGTGGTTGCATAAGCTGTCTTGAGCTAACAGGAGGGCCTACCGGGAGGCAGAGCTAGGGACCCCGAGGTCATGAACAACTTGCACAGTGAATTTCGGGCGGCCAGGGCAGCCCTCAAATATGCGATCAAATGTGCAAAGAGAAGATGTTGGCGAGAACTCTGTGACCAGATAGATATAGACCCCTGGGGCCGAAACTATCAGATTCTCACGGGGAAGTTTGGCCGTGTACTGCCGATGCTAACGGTGGAACAGATACGAGTCAGCGTACGAGCTCTCTTCCCGATCGGGGAAGTTCTGCCGAGGGAATATATAACAGTTGATATTCTAACATTATTCGAGGTTCAGGAGCTCATCTAGGCCGTTAGGCGGATGAAGCTTCGCAAGAGCCCCGGCCCGAATGGGATACCAGTGGAGGTTGTCCGTATTTTTGTAGAAGAAGCGCCGGCCTAAGTCCTCCGAGTTTTTAATAAAATGTTAGATCAAGGACAGATACCCGAATCTTGGAAGCGGTCGAGGCTAATCCTGGACAAAAACCTGGGGCGAGAGAGGGGCCAACTTCACTCAGGCCTATATATTTGGTTAATAATTTAACGAAACCGTACGAGAGGATGATAGAGGCCAGGCTTCGAGAAGAGGTCATCTGAAACGGAGACTTCCGCGAGAAACAATTTGGTTTCCGACAAGGGCGTCGACGGTTGATACGGTCGATGGAAGGATGAAGATAGTGGACGAAGCAGCTTGCGTGGATGAGCGTCGGTAATGAAGCACGGAGACTCCGGATCCCTCTGGCTCAAAGGCACCTTCCGGGGACGTGCAATGGTTAATTGTGAACCCGACCTCGGGAGGGGAGGATCAGTGAGATATGAGGTTTGGTCGGTAGAGCTCAGGCACACACGCTCTCTTAATAACATCTAGTGGAACCTGTTAACCAGTCCGACACTCCATTCCGCCGGTAAATAGGGTTCCTCAGACTCATCGGAAACAAAAATAAACCACAACAATAATAATAGTAATAATAACAACAGACAGCGATTACGTACAAAACAGAATTTAAAGTAATCGTCAGGATTTATTCACAGGTAGGTAAATAATGAAAAGAAGAATTCAGTCTCATCGACAAAAGACATTAGCATGAACGCTAGTTTTAACCCTTTTAACCACTAGTCATGCATCAACAACAATAGTATAATAGGTAAGACAAGTTAAAAATTCTTTTACTGCAAATACCTTTGCTGTTCACAAATATAACTACCTTAACAATTTACGAATGAAATTTAGTATATGATCTCTTTCACTTATAGTCTTACAGTAATTTATCAAACCGTTTCTAGTTTTCGTGTACTGGAATTACTTGTGACATCGCCTTAATCGCGTCGAACTTGCTTAATAACTCCTCTATCGCAAACACTTTCGTAGACTCTCATCTCGCAGATTGACTTGATAACGCGTCGCTTAGACCGATTTCAACCGGTCTTCTCGGAGTATTTATACTCCTATCTTCTTTACCTGCCGGACCAGATCCAGACCTAAGCGTGAGAACGGTCGACCGAGCCCTTTCGTTCCCATGCACTCCTTAAGCTGGTCCGGTAACTCTTCTCGCGGAACACACATTGGTTTACTGTGTGTCAGTAGGCAGTATTACAAAATACGATTATTAAACAGACCTGTTACCTTTACTAAAAGGGTTTCATTTAACCCCTTTCTGGATTCCTCCCGTTATTATATTTTCTATTACTTTCTTCTTAATTGGTAGGAATCCGTTACTCAAGTCGTATCGACTTCCGTTATACCGGTCGTGTTGCAATATATATATGTATATATATACATATTTATATAGCCTATGGACAATCCCGATAACGTAAGGATTCCAACGCGGCGTCATACAACTAAATCGTTTCAGCCGTTGAGCTGCTGCAGTGGAATAAACACACATACGAACGAATATTTTAGATCTTTGTATTTGTACTTACACTGCAAATATATAAATACATTACCCCCCTTTTTGGGCAGCCGTGTAAAAATTATTTGTGATTCTAATGCTGTAATTCATTTTCTTTTTGACGATATAGTAATACGGCACGATTTTTTGTTGGCGTGTCGAGTCACTAACACCTTTTTTCAGCCGTTTAGTATGATTAGTGATTTTGCAATCATCGGTTCAAATATACTTTGTAATAAGTCGTTGTAAAAATCATAAACTAAAGAATGAAACAAAGAAGAAGGCTCCGATTTCCCTATGGAATTACCTTCTCCCGTTTCCAAGTGCATGGAAGTATCCGATTGAATTACGAATATATAAAACGTTTATCTAAATAGTCACCGAAAGATGAACTTAAAAGTAACGTCATTTAAAATCACCGCTTTATAATTTTATATTAAAGAGAAAAAATAACTGTTTTAACATCGTTTACGAAGATATAAACTATTACATTATTGCAGATTTTCCTTTTTCTGAATAAGTTTCGTAAAGATTTACTCGACAGATTAGGATAGTTTTTGTATTTTAAATACGAATCGTTTATCGTTAAAATATTTGTTTAATTAACATTTGATCTAACAATGCGACCAAAGTAAAATGAAAGACAATATAAATAACTTTGAAAAAAAGAAATTAAATATTTTTGTTTCAAATGCTAACGGTATTAATTAGGATTTTTTCATTTTATTTTAATATTTTCTCCTGTTTTTTGACATAGCGAAACCCTTTGTTGTACTTTGTATTGCGTTAATGTTTTAGCTTAATAATTAAGCTTAAAAAAAACCTGAAAAAAGTGGTGCTCTCTTCTTCCACGAACAACTCATTTCTTAGGCTACTTTACGTTAGATATTCGAAACTTTTCTCTCATGTAATTGTCTTCTTTTTTTTCATAATGAACAGTACAGAATTAAAAGTACCGATATTTCCAATTATAATTAAAAATAAAAGGAAAAATGTTTATTTCTATACGCGATAACAACCGACCAACAGCATTGATTAGTACAAACCGTTTATAAAAAACAAAAATAAACCTAACCTAAATTTTTTATCCTTTTTCGTTGAGTGGTGCGGTATCCTTTTTCCTACAACAAAACAGAGTAGGGTATTTCGAAGTGTATTTAACTGTACACGATGCGGTAATGTAAACTGTGTGACGGGTTACGCCACTGATTATGACCTTCCTACATTTTAACACATTTAATTAACCGAAACTTCTGATCACGACTTTTTTTATCTGTGTGAGAGAGAGAGAGAGAGAGAGAGAGAGAGAGAAAGTGTCATGTTTTTAGATATGTACGCGTGCGCGCGCGCGCTTATTTGTGTACCTAAATTTGTAGCCAAATTAACTACAGAATTTTCTAAAACTAAAGAACTAAAGAATTTTCTAATAAAAAGTTTTTTAAAGCGACTTTAAAAAAGCGATTATCCTCTAAATTCGTATGTTTCTGTAAAAAATCATTAGACTAACAAAATCTAAATAAATAATTATTAAAAATTGAAACGTTTAATTTCTAAAGCAAATGCATTCAAAAATGTAAATTTTTCAGAGCTAAAAAACCGTTCTTTCAAAATTATGAAGCGATTCAACATTGTGACTTATTTGAGAAATATTATTAGGGTAGAGTATTTTTGATACTGAGACTTGAACTTCTTAATATTTGCCAAACGTTATTTGGATGTATCTGGTCTTGAAATAGACTTAAAGCCATAACATATATAAGGTAATGATGTTTCTGTTAGTATTAATAAAATTAAAAACAAATTTTGATTCTATATAATAGATACGTTTTTAAAATTCAAATAAAGTAAAATTTTGGTATATATTTGGAACTTCTGCTTTTTCACACGGTTCACAGATTTATGCATCATTTTGTACAGCCGTTTCTTCCACACCGTCAAGTAATCACTTATAAAATGTTAAATCGGTTAAATCCCTCCTTATTTCCCGAAAATGTCGATTGTAATTTCTTCATGCTATTAATTTTGCTTTTTAGAAATTAACTTTTTCGATCGTAGTTTGCCGAGTAACATCTTCAATGACTTTCCCAGGTTCGCAAATACTTTTAAAATTTCTAACGTCATTACGATAATGGACCTCACCGCGTGTCGATAAACTACTGTTGTATACCTTTGTTGTTCCTTCTGAATATAAATCGTTAAAGGGTTTAATCTAAAATGCCACTTCCCGGCAGGTTTAATTATTCCTTGGACAACACTCTTCCGGTCAAGTACGATGTTATTTTTTAATGAGGCTACAGTTCCAAAATTAGAGAGAATAATATCGAACTCTGCAGGGTTAACGATAATATTTTTAGCTTTAATTCTTTTTTCAATGCGACCGAACACTGTCGGCAAGCAGAAACGAGTGGCCAAGTACAGGGAGAACTAGCAGCAATTGTTTCTCATTTTTTGGGAGCAAAATTCAGAAACCACACCTGCAACGTTCCAACCGCAGTTGCATTCTTGTTTTTCCCCCCGCAACCGACACAGACAAAGCGAATTTCTGTGATACACTGGAATTTGAAGTTCTTTTAAGCAGTGGGACGATGCTAAAGTTATTTCGGTAGATCATTTATTATAATCGGATTCATCCCGTTCAGAGATGAAGACGTTTTGTTTTGTTTGTTTACGTTTAGAGGTGCCGACTACAATAGTGAAATTATAGTTGTACGGTTGTCTCGAGTGATAAGCAATTTGATCGGGGATGCGCAGCAGAACCTGAGTTTTATGGCAATCAAAAGAAATAATTAAAAGATTCTCCTTTCTTTTTTCAATAGATAGTAAAACGCTTTGTATTTTATCCGACGAATGTCTTTTTCTATCGCAAGTCCTCGTTCGAAACTGTTATTTTTTTCACGCTTCATTCTTTCCTTCAAAGAAATACAGGTTGAAGATTCATCAAGCAGTAGCCTATTAAAACCAGCGTTCAACCGCGTTCTAAAAATATGACGAAGAGACTCTTTGACTGTCATCGCTTCATGATATGATGTTTTTACAATGCCCTGGGGTACTCAGCACCCCACTCTTTAGAGCCGTTCATCATGCATATGAAAAAACTGGAAAAAACATCAAATTTTTAACTTGAAGCTATGACTTTAATATAATTTTTCATATCACCGTCAAAGTCATTTGCCGTCCTAAAGCTATTTTTTCAACTTTCAGTGCGTTTAATTTAAAAGTGGTGTTTTAAAATTTTTTTTCATATTTTACTTTTTAGTGCGCTTAATATAAGAGTGGTTTTTAAAAAGTTTTCTAATATATATTTTTTATTTTCTGCTTTTTAGTCTTCATAAGTTTATACTCTACAGCTGCGCTAGCGCACAGGTTTGAGCGTATTTAGCGAAAGATCGGATCGATACGTTTTACGGTGGGCGAGTGCAATCAAAACGTACAGCTAAACGATTTAATTTCCGGAAACCAAAATCTGGTCAATGAAGAGTGTAGTCGATGCGTTAAACAGTTAGCGCTCGACTTGTCGATACATACGCCGTTTGAATCGTGAAAATCGGACGAGCGGTTGCCGAAATATTACGGTGGTACTCCATCACATCCCCTCACAAATTCACGAACGGCGCCCCGGGGCGCTTGAAAATATTATCGTCCGACGGGTACCGCTTGGAGCGGATGGAGCTGTCAGCGAGGGGGTCGAAAAAATCTTTCACAGCATTTGGACCGACCATTTTTGAGATATTTGTGATTTTCGTCCGAAAATTCAGAACCGGTTAAAAAGTAGTAATTTTTCCCGAAACTTTCATATATACTTCGGATATATATATATCGATATGTAATAATATAACAAGTATACACCTGACCACCACAAGACATGTACTAACGAATCGGGATTTCGGCTAGTGATCGTGCATTCCGGTGCTAAGCTATGGGGGACGTGCACACAGACACACATATAAATGCCGTTTAGTAGGGTAGGATTAGTTAAGAGAAATAGATCGTAGGTACCCGTGTTCTTTGATGGTCGGTTTTCAGTTAACCACTCATCTCAGGAAGGGTCGACCTGAGACTGTACAAGATACACTTCACTTACATTCATACGTATCATCCTCTGAAGAGACGGTGATTTTGTGTTTTATAAATTTTTAATTTTCAAATCGAGTTCCGTCATTTACTCAGAAAATCCGTAAAAGAATATCAAATAATGTCTAAAAATGAAAATCCATAAAAGACAAAATATAAATATTAATATATTAATTTAAAATATACGTCGTTTATTATAAGATAAATATTTTGAAATTTACTTAAAAGAATCCGTTTCCGATACGAATGAAGTTCGAATCGATATTCTTAATATACGTTAATAAATAATAAATTTAAATTATTTCTAGAGGTAACGATTTAATAACGCCGCGAAGGTTGTACTGTTTCTTCCCTTACGCGTTTTACACGCATGAAAGGTGGAAACCGCTAATTAAGTCGCTAAAAAAAAAAAGTTAATATAGCTTCGCTTTACTTTTTTACGACGGTTGAACATCGATTAGAATATCATTCGATGTCTGATTTTTAATGAAAAAAGTAAACTAAAAATAAGTACGAATAAATAAAACCGATTAATGAAATTAAAATAGGGGGTTCCGGGATGAGCGAACGCCAAACGAAGACAGAGTATAATATGAAAAGGGGTGAAGGGCGTACACTCGGACGGGTTGGGTAAATGGAGGCGGGGTAGAAAAGCGTTGCCGTTGGAGTTTTCCAGAGAGTTTGAGATCTCATTACTGGTTGTTCGCAGATGGTTATGAAATTCAAGTTTCAACTAATTAAAAACAACAATATTCTCTCGGTATTATACGTATACGAGAAATACGTACTATAAACGGCATCAGTCGTGCCAGCCGACAGTTCAACTCGCTCTCGGTTTTCTGTTCTGCTCGCTCGGATGAAATTTACTGAAATACTGAAACCGAACGATGTCAGTAGCTGACAAAACCAGTTACAGTACGCGTACAAACAACGGGTATCAAACCGACTTCAGAAAACGCCACGGCCGTATAAATACCGCTTACTTTCCATCGTAATATAAATAAATCGACTTTTATTTTGACGACCGTTTACTCGTGTTTAATTAGAATAATTTCGTACTCTTCCGTAGTTATTTAACGCTAATATCGACTCGTTCGATTTAAAATTAAATAATCGATAAATAAAAGGGATGATAAAATTACGCTGGGAAAAACAGAATTCCAACAACCGTTTATTTCTAATCTGCTAGACATTCATCGGTTAGTTTTCTTTAAAATTCGTTAAAAAAATCGGTATACTAAACGCGATTCTACTTTCATCGTAAGGACGATCGCTAAAACATATGGTTTAACTACAAAATTATACTTATCTACTTTCCGGATTACAATTAAACTACCTTTATCTGAATAGTTTGTCATAAGTCACGTGACCGCTTCGACAAACTTTTTCTGTCCGTTTTTTTGCGCTAATATTTTATTAATCTCGAAACATTTATTACATTGTATAGATTATTCTAGAAGGTGTCGGCCAGACTTAAGGGTCTGATTCAAGAGTTCGGAATAAACAAAAACTTTCCGGTAGATAAGTCCTGTATCTCGCTTTATCTTCCCTCTGTCCACCATTTTGTGTATTTTTTTTTTAATAAAAATTTATATATTAAAAACGAACTGAAATATTTTAATGCAATTTGGTATGCACGTAACCCGACATCTTTTACAAAAATAAATAAGCTTGAGAAGTCCAAAAGAGTGGTCATTTTAATTTTTTTAATAATTATCACTGCATGAATATTAAATTTATCGAATGATGTTTTAGTAGGTAAAATGTTAAACCTTGTATTTTTAAACAAAATGACAACTCATTTCTTCAAATCGTCGATAAACGACAGAGATAAGACAGAATTTGTTTTAATGGATCGCAAAAATTATTCCGTTTGACAATTTTGTGCCTGTTTTCATCCACTAACTGGTTGAATTAAGAAAATTAGTTATTATTATTAACAGTAATAATATAACAGTTACATTGTCAGGACAGCATAATTTTTACGATCAACTTTCGGTCATATCTTAGATGTTTATCAACCGATTTCTACAAATAGGAGTCGTTTTGTTCGCAGTAAAAGAATTAACATTTAATTTAATTTAACATAACATTCGTTAAAACCAGTATTAACCGGTAATATATTAACGTCTGAAACATTTAATTAATCAACATTTTGGAATTTTCTAAGGAAAAACTTTCAAATTTATTTATTTTGTAAAAGATGTTATCGGGTATATGTATACCAAATTTCGTTAAAATATCTCATTCCGTTCTTAAAATATAGTTTTTCGACCTTACATTTGATTAGCGACTTTTCTGCAAGTATCTTTTGTAGGTTTGCTTTTGGTGTAATGTTATTTTATTTGATGCCTATTATAATTTGTTATTTTTTTTTTTACTTTTCCGTCTGGATAGCGCTATAGCTCTAGAAGGGAAAGTATTGTAATCGGTCCAATTTGGGCATATGCGGTTTTCACCGGATGTTGACCTTTTTACACTTAAGGAACCCAAAAAACCGGATGGAAATTTTTCGGATGTTAATGTTCGTATATACGTGTGATCGATGTTGGCCTCAAACTACTGGACCGATTTTCATCAAACTCGGTCAGATTACTTCCATATATGGGGCATTGACGCCGTTAAATTTTCAACATAAAAGGTCAAGAGGGTGACGCAGTAGATGAAGGTCACCCTCAGTATCTCGAGATTTCGCCTAATTAAGATGATATTTTTCTTAGGCGCATTTGTTAACGATTTAAACATAATAAATAATATTTACAAAGTACCTTTTGCGGAATCGCAATTCCACCCCAAAAAATGTTGTTGTAGCCGTCTGTTATGTTTTGACGTCACAGATGAATAAATAGATTAAATAAATCGATAATAATTGAAGTGTAAAAAGTAACTCGGTCTGGCCGGGTTTCGAACTCGATACCTGTTGCCGGCTGTACAAGCGAAATGTACATTAGTTTAGTTAATCCCGACCGTCACCGCTAGACCGCAACACCCGCACGAATTAAATACGGTAGCGCGCGCTTTAGATAGAATAATAAAAAAACGAAAAAATATATTTAAATAAAATGATGAATATTTTAAATTAAGTTATGCGTATAAGTCGTGCATCAGAAACAACCCGCAGTTCTCGCGTTCCGGGAAAGTCCTACAACTGTGTTGTCAGCTTTTTTGTTTCTTAATTGACTTTGACAATACTTTTTTCGCAATAGAAAGGCTTAAAATTGTATCTAATAAAACATAATTCGATATAAAAAAACTTATAGGAATTAATAATGATTAAAAAGAGTTTTAATGGAAGCCATTTTTTATTTCCGAAAAGAACATTATCAGACTTAAAAAATATTTACTTTGTAGAAGGTGTGGTTCGTACATGTACACCAAATTTAATTAAAATATCCCGATTCGTTTTCAGATATTAATTTTTATTAATAAAACTAAATGGCAGACAGAGGGTAAATGAAGCGCGATGTTGAGGCATTCGTCCGCATGAACCTTTTTATTTATTTTGATATCCTGAATCGGTCCCTTAAGTTGGCTGACACGTACCGGGTGTTTATATATAAAATCATTTGTGCCAAATTTCAACTTTTTTGGTCAACGGGTTTTTGAGATATAGGGTAAAAACCGTGTAAGAATAACGATGAATATCTCCCACCCGTAAATCCAGTCGACTTAAAACTTTGGAATTTTGAGTAATTTAATAACTTGTATCGTACTAAAGCTCAACCTTTTACGACCGCTATACAAAAAACCAAAAATTAAAAAGAGCGTTAACTACCTCCTCATTTTAACGCCATTAATGCCCCTTAAATAGGAATTTTTTAGCCGTCTTCGAAGAATTTACGTTCTGCCGGTCCGAAGATATTAATCGAACACGTACGTGTATACATCTTCCTGAAATGACAATGTTTTTTGGAATCAAAGGGGTCGTGAAACGTCACATCGGTTTAAAACCCGACATCGAAAAGTTTTGCACCTGTTTACATACTTTCCCTTTACACTTACAGCTGCTACATAACAAAACTGAAGATATAGACAGGAGAGTAAAACAGGTTGTACTTCATTCTGAGCAATACATAATTACAAATTAAATGTTATATATATAGAGAGAATGTGCCATTTAAAGATACTTAGATTATAAGCTGCAATTTTAATGAGAACCGTAAAATAATTCACACTTTTTTCAGTACTCTGATTTCTTGTTTTGAGTGTTTTCACAAAAAAAATCACGCTCGCTCGCGCGCGCGCACACATACACACACTTTAAAAATAAAATGTATAGAATGAGGGTTGAAAATAGCTTCAGAAGCGGGATTGTCGGGAGGTAGATGTGAGAATGAGGAGGGTGCGTTTGGCTCGTCTATCTTGAGTAAGTGAGAAGAAGAGGCGTTCCTTATTCCTTACCTTACCTCACTTTGCCGTTGTTTAATGTAATAATTTCCTTAGCCTGCGCTAATTTCAAAGTACCTCTCCCGTTCTCCCTTTGCACAGTTTGTTGTTAATCAACTGCACAAATCACTCGTGTTTAATCTTGCGTTACACAACACCGGGCACACGCTAAACTAACTGTACAAGTGTTGGCTCGTCCTTTATTTAAATCGCTTAATTTAGATTATTTATTACTCGTATAATATATATTATTAATAATAATTATTATATAATAATTAAAATATATGTGGACCTGTTAATTAAAATTTATCGTAACGTAATTCTTTTGTTCTGATTTGTATTTTTTTCTTGCCGACTGTTGTTATATATAACAGGAAAAGCGATTGCCACGGTTAAAGAAAATGACCCTTGCTAGTACTTCGTATTTCTTATGATTTATT
Organism: Lycorma delicatula; assembly: GCF_047948215.1. Taxonomy (NCBI): domain Eukaryota; kingdom Metazoa; phylum Arthropoda; class Insecta; order Hemiptera; family Fulgoridae; genus Lycorma; species Lycorma delicatula. The sequence goes on along the minus strand of NC_134463.1, from coordinate 128,268,327 downwards.
GAATCCTGAATTCAAAGAATATTAAAAAAATTCGTAATTACAAAATTTTGCATATGTATTTATCAGCATCATCCTGGAACGAAAATTATCCACATTACGTTTCGTCAGTCTTATTTACAAAAAAAAAACCGAACGTCACATCACAATATTACATGTTAAAGTATATACGTATTTACAATAAGCACGCAAACAAATTGTCGTGTTATTGGGTCTAAATTTAGGTCTGAAATACACACATACACACAGTCAGAGAGAAAGACTGATAGAGAAAGAGAGAGCGAGAGAGAGAAGTATCCTTGGAGTTGTTGGACAAACTTAAGAGAGTGATTCATTTGAAGAAATATCTTAACTCGTTTAATTTTTCTTCTGGCCACCGTTATGTATTTTTTTCAATAAAAATGTATAACTTATCTTAAACGTAGATCGAGATATTTTGGCGAAATTTATTGTACACGTACCTCATAACATTTTCTCCAAAATAAATAACTTTGAAAATTTTACCTTAAAAAACTTCAAAATGGTGGCCATTAAAATGTTTTAATAATTAGTAACACCGTAAAAACCAGTTTTATCAAATTACGCCGTATTAGATAAAATGTTAAGCCGTTTTTACTTTGAACAAAATGACATCCCATTTGTTCAAATCGGTTGATAAACAGCTAAGATATGACTGAAATTGTTAAAGTACTGGACCTTCAAAATTATACAGACTGACAATTTTTGCCTTTTTTCAAGCTAGATAAAATTTTCAAATATTTTTATTTGTAGTAGATTTTGTTGAGTACATATCCACCAGATTTCATTAAAATATCTCAATTTATTCTTAAGTTAAAAAAACAAAATGATCGTAAGAGGGAAAAAAACGAGATATAGGATATTTGTGCACTTGAACGTTTTTGTTCATTTTGATGTCCTAAAGAAGTCCTTTAGATTTTTTCTAAACTTCCCGAGATAAGCTGTATATATATATATATATATATATACATACAGATGGATGTTTCTGTTATACATTTTAAATATGTCTTTCATAAAGATAATGAAGAAAGTTGATTAAAACGTAGAACTGGAAACTATGTTTTCGAGTTAAGGCTAGCAAAAGGTTACCCATAGATTTCTGTTCTAAAGACCAAATAATGTGACACTAAAGCTGTACGCAAAGAAATTATTTAAGAAAATGTTTTGGGTTTATAAGTAGAACTAAATGCAAAATTAAAAAAAAAGATTGTTCTTTTTTTATACAGCACAAAAATTTGAAAAAATCTAATTTATTGAAATCAAACACAGCAAACAAATAATTCTGATAAATTTTTCTCTACAGTAATTAAAATAATCTTTATTGACTGTAGAATATGCCCTTATTTTTTTCGTATCATATTTTCTAGAAAAACTAAAGTATTTATTACTTAACGTAATTGAATAATAATTAGTTCGTCTATCGCACCCGAAAATAATTCTTTACCGTTGCCCGTATGGTAAATGTTTCCTTTTTTTGGGCTTAAAACAAGAGATTTGAAAATTCGCTGCCTGATTATCTTCCTTACTTTAATGCACGGAGGATTGTCCCAAAAGTAATGCGCAGTTCATCAGGTTTCAAAGAAAATTCTTTGAAACCTGATGAATCCTTATTTGCACGCTGAATCAAGTTTACAGTTGTTCAATATAATTCCGTTCACGTGTAATGCACGCTCGCCAACGGTCTGGCAGCTTTAGGATTCCTGTCGGGAGACGATCGTTGTTGTATCGAGTTTCCTGGGTCGCGACAGCCGTTAACGCTTTTAAATTGCCAAAACTAATTCCTCGGATCGAAAAATGCCGGATTCAAAACATCGAAGCGTTTCCCCCGCATAATCGAAGAAAATATTAACGACATAACTCGCAATTTGTGGGCGCACATCTTATGCAAAATCGACATACCGCTTGATTTTTTTTTGAACGTACTTTTTAAACTATCGATCGCAAATCCTTTCGTTAAAATGTTGCGTATTGTCGTTTCTGGTATTCCGGTTTCATTTTTGATTTTCTTCGCTGTCATACGACGGTCTTCCGTCGATCATCGAGGCAACAATAACGGTGCTTGTGTTTATTAGCGGTAGACGGTCGGCCGGAGCGCGGCTCATCTGCTGTTTTCCTGCCCTCCCTAAACTTTTTACGCCAAAGCTGTACGGTGCTGCGATTTAAACTACCTTCACATAATCCCGTAACGATCGGTAAATTATCGATACAGTATTGCATTCTTAAATCTCGATTTTGATGTATGCGCTTCGCTCGAAATTTGTTATGCGACCAGAGTTCATTTCTCCTTCGCGTTCGGACTACGCTGATATCTTTACGCGCGTAATAAATCGGGAATAACTTATATCGTCTGCTTTTTGACTCTGAAAGTTGCCCCTAGTCGTTCCATGTATTCTTTTTTGGGTGCATGCGCACAGCGCATTACTTTTGTTGCAACCCTCGTATTACAGAAGACCACCGAATACTGTACATATGCATATAGAAATATATGTATTTATATATTGTTAACTATGTTGATATGAAGTCGTTTTATTAAAATAAACTCTTCCTCTATTATTTTTTTAAAATAAAAACAAAGGAATGTTTATAGTCGAGGAATGATATTTAATTTTCTTGCGGCATTTCACGCGGTTTATATCACGACTTTGTTAATTTTGATGTATTTGTTAATCGATCTAACAAAGTATTTTTTCCTAATTTTTTATCACTTTACGGTCGTTTTTAGCAGCTACTTTGTGCGGTAAATGCTTTTTTTTAAAATGACAGTTTAATTACGGTTAATTTTGTTATCAAACACGCATTTCGCCTAGTTAAGTAGATAGATAGTGTGACATGAAGTATGTCTAATCATTAAATCGACCGTGCATTCCGTAGATAGTTGGAGATGCAGCGTGCGGTGTTTGAATAACTAACTGTTAATACAGTCTTCAATCGTGAAGTCTATTGAATACTAATTAATTTTAATATGTGTTAACTTATGTGTGCCCATGAGCACCAAATAAAGAAAAGTAAAAAACACAACCGGCATTTTTATCAAATATGTTTTATAAATCGATATTATAGAAATAATAATTTGTATGTTAGTAGTGACAATGTATATCATAACACGCATCGTTTTAATACACAAAATGGTTCGTTAATTTATTCCTTTACGATATCTAGTTAAGATTTTTTTGCGGCTAGTAGTACACGTAAGGCGTCTGATGCGTAAGAATAGTTTTTTCTCTGAGAGTAATGGTAATTAAGTGTATTTAACATTTCAACGAGAGTTGAATACCAGCCGACGAGTTGAACGAGTTGGAATCGTTGATTTGCATCATCCTGCTAAAAGGAACCTGTTTAATCCTTATAACTTAAGAAATTTACACGAGATGGTGTTTGACAACAGCTATATTAATTTTGAGAGCGATTTGTATTTCTTATCGCGTTTTCCTCTATTACTTTTCTTACTTCAAAATTTATGAATTTATAGTTTTAAAAAAAATTTGTTAAAGTTTTAATACGTTTTATTTATACATATTTGAGGGTGTTAATGTGAAATTTTTATTTTTACGACTTTATTATACGGTTTGTATATATTATTCGGCTGGAACGTGTATCATAACTAGAGTCATTATGAAACTGATCTTCATTATGATAACAGAAAGTCAACTCTTTTCAACCGTTGACGGATCAGAAACTAGTATTGTTTAATGTATCAGCTTCTTTTTTTACTCTGATTTAATAGTAAACAAGCAGAGGTTAATTTGAAAGTACACCGATATGTAACTAAGTTTCTATATTGCACTGTTTATCCTTTCCTTAATTACGTCGGATTCTGAGGAACAAATGTCTTTAACACCGATCGATATTAAAGAAAAGGCAGAACTTATTAATAACCTATCGCTACAGAAATGTATTGTTTAAAGTATTTTTTGAAAAGTATCAGAAAAATATATCGTAAACAATGTATTCTGTCTTTAGTTTAAATCGATAATCCCAATATTTTCTCAGCCGTAGAAAAAAAAAACGTTATTCTACTGGGCCATTAATGCACTCTTGCGAAGTTTACGACACTCGTCAAGGCTCGAGTCGTAACTTATTTGCACTTGAACATTAATGGCTATGATTGTAGGCTCGATACATAACGTACTATTTTTTTACTTCCTTGTACTATTGTGATAGCGAATAATTTCGGTTTCCAATTCTCAACGGAAATATCCATTTTGATCGTCCCTGATCCATTTTGACTAATTTCGGCGTGACGTCTGTACGTACATATGTATCTCGCACAATTAAAAAACAATTAGCCGTAGGATATTGAAATTTTGGATTTAGGATTTTCGTAACATCTAATTATGCACCTTCCCTTTGGATCGAAATCGGCTGGACCAAAAGTGTCCAAAAAAGTCCAAAAATTTAGATTTTTGACCTTTTCTTATCTGCAGTAATAAGCATTCTTTGAGAGCTTTTCAACGATATATCAAAAGCGGTACTTATTTTCATCGGTTCCAGAGTTATAGACAAATAAAATTTTAATTAACGAAATATTTGGGTCTTACAAGAGGAAGGCACATAGGTTCGAATCAGACTTCATGTACTTTTTTTATTTTTTATTTTTATTTAAATTTACTGATTTATTATTAATTATTAATCTCTAATTGTAAAAAAAATTACCATAAATAATTCAGTAATAAAAGGAAAATATGGAAAAATATCTCAAGTCATTAATGAAATTAAATTTTATGTACTCTTCATTTTAAAATAATGTATATATGTAATTTAATAGGCGTACAAGGAAGTCATACATTTTTTTATACACGTGACAAAGGGCCATTATTAAAAATCTATATTGAATTTATTTTGATCGAAGTGTTTTTTTAAAATTAATTATACGCGCCACCAAATTGAGATATTGGTAAATTTGTAAGTTCCATTTTGTACAGGCATAAACTAAGTATATATAAATATACAGATGAAATTCTGTTGTGGTTTTTAAGGTGTTGCCCATAAACAGAATAGAAATATCTCGTCCGTTCGTCTTAATTCCGATTCGAACTTAGCTGTATAACGTCTAAAAAATATGGCAGTGTCATAACTTTCCATTTTGGTTAAAAAAAAAGTGTTTGTCGATTTCTGGGATGAATTTTATAAAAATATTACTTAAAAAAATTTTTTTTTTATTTTAAACAATTTTTAAATTTGGTCAAGAATTTTATAGAATTCAGAGTATTAGAAAATTTTTAAGCACTTTTGAAACAAGCTCTTACAATATTAAATGGCCCCCATATAGGTTAAAGTTGTCGAAGGCCAACTTTTTTACATCAATAATTTTTGTTTTTCAATATCTTTTAATATAACCGTAACCTGTCCTTTCGATTTAACTCTTTTTGAGTTGCCCCCCCTCCGTGAAGATCTCTTGTGTTTTTGAGGGATAATGGTTTCATACAAAAATATAATTTCGAGATAGGAGCACCTCTGTTAAATTTCTGTACTTTTGAAATGTTATTTAAGGTTTCCCATATTATTTAACATTTATATATTTATTATTCAGAGATATTAAAAACACGATCGGCAGATTTTATATATTTTATTTTCACGTAATTTGTAAAAAAAAAAGTAATAATAAATTACCGACGAAAATCTCATAGAAAAATTTATTACAAGTTGCATAGAATTAAAGATTCTGTAGATATCAGACGATTTAATTTAATTTTTTTTTTTATTAAAATGAATTTAAAGATCTAATAATTATATTCGATTTTCCATTTAAATTAAACACATTTAATTTTTAAATATCTTTGATTTTTACGCTTAATGGAATTCAAATAAAACCGGGAAATTTATAGCGAGAAATTAAAATCAATTTACGAAAAATGAATTACTTAAGTAAAATGTTTGCCGATGATACGTTAAATGATTTACAGAATGTGTTTGCGAGACAGAAAGTGAAGGGTGGGGTGTGCGTTTGTGTATAAAAGTACTCGGAGCGCAACAAGAAAGGATTCTACGCTACTTCAGCTACAAGTGAAGAAGTTTTGCTGAAGTTCAAGAGCGCCCATTTGGCTAGACAACGTGGAAATGTAGAGAAATTCTGCCAAATTAGGGTTTTAATATTTACGCATATACGAAACTGATTATATTTATAATAACGCTAAAATATTAAACGAGCAACCGACTTAGCTATTTTTTTTCGTTTCGGTCAATTCTGATCACATTTAACAATTTTCTTAGCGACCCTCGTTTCTTTCTCGTCAGTACTTTTTAAGTCTCTCACCGGCTAATTACTCACCGTCTAACAATTTCGTTTAATTATGACTAAAAAGTAGAAAAAAAAATAAAGAAAGCAAACAAAACAGTTGTTACTAAAAAGTACAGAATAATTTTGTTTTCAAGAAAATTACTTTTAAAAATATTTTCTATTTATATATGGCTAAAAAGAAAAGCACGGGGCGCGCTCTCATATACAATCGCTTTATAATTAAGAGTGCGCCCCACGATTTTTTTTTTTTTTACTCGTAAAAATATTCATTTAATTTTAAACATGAACTTAAATTGTTTATACTATTTAAGCACGTTTTAAACGTAAACTTAAAGATATTGTTTTAATTCTCCCCGCTACTTAAAGGATAAATAAAAAATGCCTTTTTAATGCTTTTTTGTGTTAACTGTTTATAAATATGCCTGTCATTACGATTCTTTTTGATAACTTAGAAACGCACTAACTTTTATTAATTATTTACTTTGGTAAATGAACTAGACGGGAGTGTCTAGGATGTAAGTTATGCCAAAACGAATCTCACATATGTTTAAACTAAAAAAAAATTGTATATATATTTCTGGTAACGTTCAAGAGAACCGGCGTATTCAAACACGTGTTCACATTCCCCGACCGCACCCACACGTACGACTCTTTGTGTCTACATTTCGTTTCTTTTAGAGCGTATACGATTTCGGTTAAAAGAATAAAGAAGTTAGCGGTTTCTTTCGTTTCATACGTCGAGTTTCTATTAACAAAGAAATGATCTGTTTTGACGTTCCAATTAAATATCCTCAGACACGTACAAACAAACTGCGCTGCACGTGCGTAACGTATCCGAAGTCTTGAGCGATTAGTATTTTACCTTTAACGCACTTAAAATACACACAATACACACGCAGTCGCATAATGTACATTTTTATCAGTCGTAAAACTCTGTGTAGCGAAACTTATCCGCAAACTTCTATTTTACGTAATTAACTTCACATCGGTTTACAAATATCACGCGTCCTGCGCGTAACCTAAAGGAAATATCAACAGTATCCGTTAGTAACCTGAATCCTGGATTTTATACGCGTTAGAAAATTTAATTCTTACCTAACTTAATTTAATTATTATTTAAAAAAAAAAATAAGGACTAAGGTAATCGATCCCGTAATTATCGGAGACAATAACTAAACGCTTACCGTATTTTAGCGACTATTGAGTTTTCCATTTTACCTGTCCACTCTCTCGATCGATAATCCGTGACTTTTATTTTTACTTTCCCGTCTATAGCTCTATTTTAACTGCATAAGCAGTTAAAAGTAGCTATAAAGGAAAAGTATAGACCCCCAAAATTTTAGATATCTGGCTTTTTGCAAATTTAACCTTTCAACACCCCCCTTAGTCCAAAAAACATTTTTTAAAAAAGGATTTTTAAGCACATTTTTACAAATTTCTGAATGAGTTTGAACCGAGAGTATTCTGCGAGGTCAGTAAAAGAGCGAATCTCTAGTGTGTACAAGTTCGATGCGATAAAGGTAACGTCACAAGTAACCAGTACACGAAAACAAGGACCGCCGGGTTGGTCTAGTGGTGAACGCGTCTTCCCAAATCAGCTGATTTGGAAGTCTAGAGTTCCAGCGTTCAAGTCCTAGTAAAACCAGTTATTTTTACACGGATTTGAATACTAGATCGTGGATACCGGTGTTCTTTGGCGGTCGGGTTTCAATTAACCACGCATCTCAGGAACGGTCGAACTGAGAATGTACAAGACTACACTTCGTTCAGATTCATACATAATATTTTCATTCATCCTCTGAAGAATTATCTAAACGGTAGTTACCGGAGGCTAAACAGGAAAAAGAAAAAGTACACGAAAACAAGAAGTGGTTCGATGAGTTGCTGTTAGAAAAAAGTTCCTTCGTAAATTTTAGGGTAGTTCTATTTGTGAATAGCAAAGGTATTTGGAGTGAAAGAACTTATTTATTCTTATTTATTGTACTATTGCTATTAATACTAGACTAAAAATGTTAACATTAGCGGTCATGCTAATGTCTTTTGTCAGTGACTTGAATTCTGGTTTTCAGTATTTAACTGTAAATAAATCCTTGACGATTATTTTAAATTCTATATTTTATGTAATCATTGTTTATTACTGTTGTCATTATTATTATTATGGTTGTGGCTGTGATTACTATGATTATTATTTACAGTTATTATTATTATTGTTTGCTGTTTTCATTATTGTTATTACTCTGATTATTATTGTGAATTATTAAATATTGTCGTTCATTATTCTTATTGTTATTACTGATTTTTCTTATTTTATTTGTGTTCTTAAACTAATAAATTGAAATTTTATAAACGTTTCCAATTGTCAATCTCTTAATGTCCTGATCTAGCCGCGAACACGGGACAATATTAATTTTTTTTAAATTTTAATTTTAAAGGTTGAAAATCAGATTGTATCTAGTGTTAATTAAACAAGAGGACTTTTTTTTTAAGAAAAAGGTCGCCCCATTTATCCAAAGTTACGAACATTAAACTTTTTTTTATCATTTCTGATACTTGATCTATTTTTCAAGTCTTGGCTGAAAAATGTTATATGAGGTCGCTGTCGAGCAAGAGGGTTGCAAATGGGACCCAGAATTTTTTAATAAAAATGTAGTTTGAATACGCTGTAGTTTTGATGATAAAAATATCATTTAATCGAGGGAATTAACCGGGACCCAAAATCTTTTACAAAAATTTTGATGTTTTTTTTTTTACTCGATTCTACTTTCATTTCTGTGTAATTTTTAAGGTATAAACGTCAAATTGGGCGCAAATCTTTTTTATTGATCGTTGTAATCTTTCTCGTAAATGCACTTTAAATATTTCATAATCAAATAATTAATATTTTAAATCCTACGGCGCTATTTGAAATAAAAATTTGTCAAGGGCAAAGCCGGGAAATTTTTATACGCGTCAGATTTTTTTTAATAATATCTGAGAAACAGATATAATTAAGCGAATATTAGTGTTATTTTATTTAAATTATGCGGTATAATTTGTAAATAATAGTACAGGAATTTATTCTCATCAATATTATTTTCTTTTGTAGAGGCAACGAGACTTTATTGGATCAATTTCATTACGGTATATCAAGAAGACAATTGTACGATGAAAAGGATAACACGGTGGATTTACTACTACAAGATTTAGCCACCAGAGAAATAGTTCACGTCGGTAAGTTACTCTTTTTTACAAAAATAGCTTTATAAATTTCCATCGAATTACTTGTGAATCAGTCGTTAAAATAACATACACACAAACATTTTACTTTACAAATCGAATTACCGAACGTTTTTCCGGTTATCGGTTCTATTTACTAGCGGAGAAAATTTGAGACTATAATTATAGTCGTTTTAGACGTTTACCCTCTAAAGTATATTTTTCGAGTAGGCACTGCTTTGCCGGATAACCACCGGAAATTCCGTTAAGGTATTGTAACAAGACCGGTATGGCGGGCCTGAGTAACGGATTCCTATCGATTATTATGAAAGTAATAATTAATATAATAATTGGAGGAATCCAGAAAGGAACAAAAAGGAGAAACCCGATTGTAAAGAATAGTTTTACGATCGTCTTTTGTTAGACTTCCTGTTAACCCACATTAAACATCTGTTGTACGGTGAGAAGAGACCGTGTTTGAAATTCATGGGATCAGAAGCCTCGGTCTACTCTTCTCACCGGTCCGGTCCGGCACGTAAAAAGGCTAGCAGTATAAATAGTCAGGATAAGACCGGCTAAAAAACAGTTCTGTTCTGCGAGAAGTTGCTACTTCAGTTCAGCTAGGAGAGGAGGCTGCGAGTTGGGCGGGTTCAGCGGAGTTTTGGGACCGGTCCAGCGGGACGTTACAACGATGATCCAGCGAGGAGAGTCACAGGTACGAGTCTGCGAGACGTCAGTCCAGCGAGAAGACTCTCGAATCCAGTTCGATACGAGTAAGATGAAGCTACGAGTAATTCCAGTTAACCAGAAATACTCTCGGTGAGTTACGGTAAAACTATAAGCGTATAAGCGAAAGAAATTATGCGATAAACTTCATTCATAACCCGTTAGGGTAGATGCAAAGTGAAGACTATACGATTGTTTTTTAATAAAAGACTAGCGGTTTCTTTTGTTAATGGATCTGAATACTAGTTTTTTATTTATCTACCTGGAATAAATTCCTAACAATTATTTGTTTTTAACTCTGTCTTGCGTGTAATCTGTTTTTATTATTTACTATGCACATTTTTCACTATTTGATATGTCGTATTTTGATTGTTATATTTGTTGATTACGCTCTGTTTTTATGTTCTATTTGCTGTTTTTATTATGTTATTTACTAAACTACGTATTAATTGTTATTATTGACATGTAATATGATTATCGTTTACCACCATTATTAGTACTGTTATCCTGATTATTATTGCGGTTGTAATTATATATTACTATTTATGTATTTACTATGCTTATCAACTGTTTTGTTATTGTCACTTATTGTTATTATTATCATTATTGAATTTATCAGCATTTTTATTATTATTATTATTATTAAATTGTCTGGTTGTAATTATGAACATTTTAAACCGATAAACTGTATTTATATAAACATTCTAAATGAAGGTTGTCAACCTCTCAATATCCTGATCGAGCCGCAAAACACGCGACAGTATTTTACAGCCACCGGATGTGAAACGATAGTGACCCTTGATAGATCTAGGGGCAAAGCAAGGATACAATAGATCTGAAGTTTCCCGCATCCTTAGTTAAGATCGACGGAGAAATAGGATTTGGCACTAACAATAAAGCGGGATACGATTTACCGGAAGAGGAACCGCGAAATGAGATACTATTACATCCAAAATATTGTTAATCAGTCTCCTTCGGGATAATTTGCATCTATCTCCGTTACAACCTTTGGAAATCGATTTATCTTTATCCTGAATATTGTAAAAGCACTCCATTACCGATCAACACTTTTGCGTTGTCCGGTTCAAATGTATACTATAACAAATCGATGTCCGACAAATTATTAAATGAACTACTGAGGACGACATCAGGTGTACAAGAAAACGTTCGTCTAATCCCAAAATTCTGCGGTGTATTGAAGTATACAAGCGATCTATAAATCCTGCTAGATACAGTATTACTTGTGAAAAAGTAACCGACTCTGTCTGGATATTATTCTCACGAATAGAATCAGCATCCCACCGGTATAAAAAATACTTTTAGTGAGAGCTTTGCGAATCCTGATAATAGTACAGTCAATTTGTATTTTTATTTGAAATTCCTTACCTACCGATTGATGTTTTTTCCATACGTTAGGGGTGATGAGGAAAGCTTAACTCCATATTTTTAACATCCCCCTCCCATAGATTTTTGAAAAACTCAAAAAGTTTTTGAAATACGTTTTTCTCTAAATCTATGCATTTTACAGAAAAGTTTTTCATACAAAAAATGTAGAGGACATTCTCCTCTACAATTAATGTCGCTGAAGATGATATGCAGTATAATTTTAAATTGAAATACTAGGTGGCGCTGAAGTTGTAAAAAAAAGTGGTTTTTCGGTTTTTTCACCGTATTCCATTTGGAAAAGTTGTTAATCTCAAAAAAACAGATGACTTCTATTTAAACAATTTTCTTGTACGACTTACTGTTTTGGAGCTGTAGCTTGTGAAAGTGTGAAAATATTGTGAATCGGGCACGTGTTCGAAACCGGTCTAGTCGCTGAACATGCCGATATCCCCGGCTACAGTAACATTAGGACCGTTGCGTTGCCATTGTACCCCGATAACTCTGGAATGCTAAGTCGTACTTAGCATTCCGTACTTCGGACTCATCGTCCGAAGTCTTACGTAAAAACCATTTGTTTTTCAATACTCTTTAAAACGATGAGTCGTAAACCTACATTATTTATTTAAAATTTCTGAGTCGCCCTCCATAATGACCCCTAGTATTTCGCTCGGGTTCGGTGGTCTCATAGCGAAAAATCAATCGTTTCAAAGTAGAAACGTTTGGTAAATTCCTTTTTTTGTATTTAATTGTTAGAAGATTTTTTTTAAGGTTTGTCATGTTTTATAAACACCCTGTCTATCCGCACATGTTAGACGTAAGTATGAAATAAAGATATCGTTACGACGTCGGTTTAGTTTATTTTAAGTTAAATAGATATGAAGTGTTAATATCGTTGTGGAGTATGCGGTTTTCTTTTTAACATTAAAATAAAAACGTTTGACAGCTTCTTTGATATTAATTAGACAGATGTTGACGTACGAAATAGTCTGTTATATTATACGGTACACTTCGCTTTAAAATCTTTTTTTCTTGAAAAATCTTAAAGAGGGTATTTTTGTAACATTGTAAAAGTAAATCTGTAGTTTTTTTTTTTTATACGGAATTTTAAAACTACTATTTATATATAAATTTTTAAATCATTACCTTTGTATACGCGGAGTAATGAAGACTTGTTAATGTACGTGTCGTTTTACTGGAAGGGTTGTTAATTCCGTAGACTTTGAGGCTACATTTTCTACTTTCGGTTTCTGGTTTCGGGATTTATTTATTACTGTAATACTAATTTTCCGCCACCGTGTAACATATTACCTTCTTCCTCATAATAAAACGAATTCGGTTCCTTCTACGTTACGTCTGATTTATGTATCGCTTTATCCGATAACTCCACGAATTATTATTATTCTCATTTTCATTTTTCATCGCATGAAAATTCTGCGTATTTTGTACTCGGATCGTTCCGTTTTGTGGGACGCATCTATTTCATTTTATCCTGTATGATACATTCGAATAATTCGATCTTAACGACGAATCCTTGCCCGTTTAATTATTTACTTAATAATTAAAATAGAAATACATTAAATAATATCTAATACAAATACACACGTGAAGATACTAAGTATAACTAATAATTATAAAATAAATCGCAATTCACAAGGCGTTAATAAAAATTATTTGAGCGCATATTTATGTACGCGTTGAACGGAATGTAGAAAATATCGGGTTTTTCTATTTTTATTTAATTAGGATTAGATAACAATTCACCAATAGGGTAAATAGTGTATCTAAAAAAGAAAACCTTGTAATTGTATTTTTAATAAGTTTGTGAAAAGCCTTTTTGTAACGGTTGGCTAATTTATTAAAAACGGCAACGGTACTAAAATAAAGCCTTTTATCGTAAACCGTAGTGTTTTGTTGAGCTATATGAAAGCAGTTGGATGGTTTTTTAAAAAAAATAAAATAAAAATATCGACTGTTAATTTTAGTTAGATTGAATATTTAAAAATATTAAACGGAAGGATAAGTAAACAGTTTTACTTTTGTAAATATCTATCGACACCATTCATAATTGTGAATGCCAAACGATGTTTTTTTTTTTTATCTTGAAAACCAGTTCTGACTTTTTGAAGAAGCCCAAAGAAACGATTTTACACTTAAGATGAGAATTTACGAAAGCGTAATAAATATTTAATAACGGTCGTAAGCACAGCGTTTTAATAAGGTGTTCAAAGCAAAAACACTACTGTTTTTACTTTGTTGCAAATGAAATCGGTTTGATCATCCTAAATTTCGAAGAATTTTATTTGGCCCGAATAAAACCCCCAGAAAATTTCGCTTTATGTGCAACAGATATTATTCTTTATCATTAGCGGGAATTCTATCCAAACTATTAACGATATTACGTCTACCTGAGCAACAGAATCCAACGGCTTCATCCGTACGTTAGAACGGTTTTATCCAAGTTAGACGGTTACAATCCACTGAGTGCCAAAGTAAAATTTTCAGGCGCTTTTAAATAATTATTAAATAATTAGTTAAATAATTAATTATTTAAATAATATTATTAAATAATTAGTTGTGTATTCTGCGAAGAGATTAATAATGAATAGTTTAAAAATTTGAGGCAGGTTGTCATCAGCGGGTGGATGTTTAATGTAATGTTTAATTAATGTGGAGGACCCACATCCTAATTAAGGATGTGGATGTACTCACCTATCTAGATGAGTTATTACGGAGTTTCGGAAAATCACAGGGGAGTCAGTGTCGATCGAAGTTATGTTCACGTGACCGGCCTATGGTGGCCGGTCACGTGAACATAACTTCTAACCGGACGCAAGTGGCCACTGTGGCTGTCTTCTTGCGGATAAATTATCGGTTGATGGACGTATCCGTACCGGATGGGTGGCTTGAAAGAATATGAGACGTTCATTTGACGACCTTCGTTTTCCCTGCTGGAAGCTAGGCCACAGGGCCAATTCTTGTACCGGGCCGGATCGTAGTGGCCGCTGTTTCATCTGCGGTGAGGCCGGTCATCTACGGCAGGACTGCCGGCGAGAGGCTCGGTGTCCTTCCTGTCGGTTGCACGAACACGCACCCGGGAGTAGGAGACGCAAGGCTTCACCTGCGACATGAAGGTGCGGCACCTGCTCGGTGCTGATGGGTGTCTGAGGAGAACGGGTCCGTCCAGGAGGGACGGGTGGGAGACTCCGGCGTCCCACCATAAATGATTGAACGGGGACTCCTTCGCAGCACCTCTTCCTTTTTTCCTGTTCGGTCTTCGGTAATCACCGTCAGGTATTACTTCAGAGGATGAATGAGGATGATATGTATGAATATAAGTGAAGTGTATTCTTGTACAGTCTCAGGTCGACCGTTCCTGAGATGTGTGGTTAATTGAAGCCCGACCACCAAAGAACACCGGTATCCACGATTTAGTATTCAAATCCGCATAAAAGTAACTGCCTTTACTAGGACGTGAACGATGGAACTCTCGACTTCGCAGCATCTCTGGGAGAGGGCATTAAGACCGGAGTCTTGGTGAGGTGACCTCTTTGGGGTCCTCTCATTAGAGGGGTTGCATGTACTGCAAGACAGATTCCCGGCTTTCTAGTCGGAACCTTGTGTTCTGTCGAAGTAGTTTGAGGCGAAGACACCCCCCGTAGTTGAGTTATGCTTAGATGCTATTCCGGATCCGGGGGACGGGGTAAATGAAGATGAACGAAAAAAAATTTATTGTTCAGTTGTTAGTTCAGTTTTTTTGCTAGATGGTAGCGCTTTATTCAAAATAAAAATATGAACGCATAAAGCAAACCAACGCTTCATGTATTTTTATTGGAGAAATATTGTTGTATTAGGAATAAAAGTACAGCCGAGAAAATTAATAATTAATTTCTTTGCTCAAAGATAATTTTCAGTAACTTGTTTTTTTTTTGTTTTTTTTTTTTTTTAATTAGGAGTAATAGTAAATTAGAAACCCTTCCTGATGTAAGTTAAAATGGTTTAAAAATAAATAATTTTTCCTTTTCTAGAGACAATTAAAATAACTTTTATTAAGTAGAGCACCGTATATCTGTCAGTGTAACATTAACATTATGATCTGAATTAAATATTATAATCTTTTACTTTTTTTTAAATTTTTATATAAAAAATTTTGAATAGAAGAATAATTTTGGCTATATAATTAATATATATATATATATAATAATTATCGTATAATAATTCAAAATTGAGCCATGATTATTAAGAGTAAAGAAAAATTTCTTTATTTCATTTATGGTGATAAATTACGTTACATTTATTATTTAAGTTAAAAAATTATACGCTGTAGCTATGTGCAAAAATTAACTACGAGACCAGAGATGGTCTCGTAGTGAGACCAGTGATCTTCCTTTACAAAATAAAGATAAAATCATTAACAAAACTACTAATTTCGGTCTAATTGAGTATATCCCCTTTTTTTAAGTTTGTAAAAAATGTTATTTTTAATTAAAAAACAAAAAAAAGTCATTACAATCATTTGTTGGAGGCATAAAAGAATTAACCGCTCCTCTTCGTTAAGATGTAAATGAATATTTTCTTATAGATACTAAAAAGGCCGACAACGGTCGATGAAGGCGGCAAAAAAAGAAAAGTAGTTTATTTTATTTCTTCCTTTTAAACCGTAGAGATAATAAAAAAATAATGGAGGTTGAATTTTATTGACTGTAATACTGACTTTCATATATCGTCGCAATATAGTAATCGATTTTTTGGAAAATATTTATAATTATCTACCAGAATCGTTCTCTTATTCGTGAAGGAAATGACGTCTAGAAAGAAAGGGTGAATCGGATGAGAAAACACCACTCAAAATTCTCTTTTACCGTAAAATAAAAATTAACATATTATTTTATAACGTAAAAATTAAGTTTTAAGAAAATAAAGTAACGCTAGGTTAATATAAGGTCGCGAGGATAAATAGTATCTGTATGTAAGATGTTGATGTTTTGTAAATTGAAATCAAAATGTAAATAATAAACGTCATCAATCTTAATGGATTATATGTCATACGGTAACAGTACATATCACGCCTATACAGGTGTACATAGACGACAAAGTATACACAAACAGACCGAATTGGAACCTCCCGCTCTGATAATTAACTTGTCAGTATCGACACAAAACGTTGTAATATATCGATAGATTTTATACATAAGTAAATCGATGAATAAAACTTCGGTAATAGAATCTAAGGAAAGCCGCACAGAACATCCAACTTTGTAGCGTATTTTGCGATTTCTTCCTAGTGTCAGTCTGATATGTAAGCGCGGTATAAAAAGGTATGTAAAATTATTTTCGCGGTAATTTTCTCAAAATACAGTCTATTTACGTGATATTTTTATTAAAAACTGAAGCTAATTATTATCCATATGTACGCTGGGTTAATGATTTTTATAACATTTTCTTAATTTTTTTCGTAAAAAATTAAGAAAATTTTTTACTGCGTTATCAGTAAACGTTTTAATGAAACGTGAATTTCCCTTGTAAATTCAAGGGTTTACCCCGAAAGTAATTCCTGATTCATTGTGATTCAAAGAAAACTTATTTGTGCACCAAATCAAATTTACATCCCTTCGATATAATACCGCCGTCTGCAGTACGCGTTCGCTAAAGGTCTGCCAGCTTTTGGATTGCTGTCAGGAGACAATTTTTATTGAGGTATCGAATTTCCTGACTCACGGTAGCCGATAACTTTATCGGCTTGTTAAAACAAAATTCTGGTAATGGTTCTTTCAACTTTTAAAAAGACATCGAAGTCCGGTGAATTCAAGTCAGGGTTGCATATTAGAAGCGTTTCCCGAGTATAATCGACGAAAATATCAACGACAGAACTAGCAATATGCGGGCGTGCATTTTCATGCAAAATTGACACCCGCTATCGATTTTTTGGACACAATTTTCGAACTTCCGGTCGCGTAACCTTTCGAATGAAGTTTCTATAGTAACTATCAGTCACACTAACACCGTTTGGGACTCTGTCCGTAGCAATAACTTCCTCTTTATCGTGAGCGAAAATCGTCATTTGCTTCAACTTTTTACCGCTTGCGACCGCATTTCTTTGGTGTCGGAGAGTGTTGCCCTCTTTCAAACACTGCTTTGTCGCTTTCGTTCAGGTTCAGAATAGCGTATGCGTGTTTTCATCGATAGCAATTAATCGATTTAAAAACTTTCCTTCCTTTTAGAATGCGTAAACAGTTCTCCACCAATTTTTAGGCACACCGCTTTTTGCAGCTCGTTCAGTCTGTATATACCCATCCCGCTGCGATCATTTTTTTTTACAGATTTTTCGTTAAAATGCGATTTACTGTAGTTTCTGGTATTCCGATTTCTCTAACTGCCATGTGACGGTCTTCGCCGATCACAGTGACAAATAGCGATTGTTGATTGTAACTTGTACTGTCGTCTGTAACAGTAGACGGTCGACCAGAGCGCTACTCATAGTTTTTCTGCCCTCCCTACTTTTTTTGCCGAGCTGTACGGTGCTGCGATCTAGAATATTATCACCGCACACCGGTAACGTTCCGGTAACGATTTGTAAATTAACGGCACAGTATGACCTTTTAAAGTTTTCATTTTGATATATTGCGCGTGGCTCGAATTTTGTTACGCGACCCGAGTTCATTTCCGCCTCGTCTTCAGACTGCACTGAGATCGTTACGCGCTTAATAAACTCCAAAAAACCTATACGGTCTGGTTCGTGACGTTTCACGCTACAGTTAGCGCGAGTCGTTCCTTGTCATCGTTTTTGCCCGCATGAGCATTGCTGATTATTTTTGGGACAATCTTCCTATCTTGTATGACCCGAACTAATCGTTATTACTCCCGGTAATAAATATTATTTATTATCCGAAAGGAAATGCTCGATAAAAATTATAAAAAGAAAAATTATTTATTTCTTACATATATCCTTTCTGTACTAATTATATTTATTTTAATTTTTTCGTAAAATTTTTGATTAAAATTAATTCACAGCATGTAAATTATAAACATTAATCTCTCCGCGCAAAATGGAACACGAACCCCGACTTGAAATTTCATAAAGGTTGTACAGATATAAATATTGTTGTATTTTTTTGTTAAAACGCATCTATCTTGATTTTTAAATAAAAAGAAAACTTACTGAAACAGAAGCGGCTTAAATCTTGTGTCCTGGTACTTTTTCTTTTAACTTCATCAAGCGAGTAAACGCCAAAAATTTATTTTTTGTCAAGAAGGAAAATATTTCTAGCGGAGAAATCGCAGATGTTACCGACTAACGTATCTATCGAGTAAATTTTTACGTCTAATTTAAATAAGTTACATCGTTCGTGCCGTAATACTGTATAAACAGTAAAACAACAAATAGAGATAACGGACACAAATAGAAAAACCTGAAGGTAAAATCTACGCTTTCCATTTGTATAAAACTCAAAGGTAAGATCGATAGTCAAATGCATTTAATAATTATATATGTTTAACTTCGGTCATACGTACAATATGCAGTTATAACTCGCTACAAAAAATTATGTCGCTAGCGTACTAAGAAAATTTTCTATTAAAGATTATTCTAGAAGAGTTGTCTTGAGTTTCTACTCTCTGTCCGATAAAAGGAGGCGTATGCCTGATTACAATTATCTTATTTTCTTCTTTTTTTTTGGGTAATAAAAAATTAATTTTGTAGCGTATGAAAAAATACAGAAACCTAACTGGTATTCGAACCCAGAACTTTCCGGATAAAAACACGTATGCTATTATTCAACACAAAGGTTTAAAATAATATCGTATAATAATATTACATACTAATTATTAATAAATCGGCATTTGGAAAATAAAACTAACAGATTTATTTTATTTTTAAAAAAAATCTCAATACTAAATTTTTAGTACGTAATTTAAAGTCTTTTTTTAAGATAATATGAATTTATGTTTAAAAACGTAATAAGATAGATGTAAGGAAATAAAAAGTTTTCGGATGAATAATTGTACGAATTTTTTACTTATTTTAATTGTTAATGACTCTTACCCTTTACTTTAGTTAGTCGTCGAATATTAACTTGAAATCAATTTTATAATTTCCGTTATTATACGTTGAAATTATGAAATTCAAAATAATTTGATTTTCGATTTCGAAAAAATGACGTGTACATTCGTCTGTTTATTTCTTTAATGTATTTATAGTTATAATGTACAGAAAGAAAGTATACTAATCGGGTCAAATTTTGCACGTCGATATTTTTGCAGATCTTGACGTTTCATGATGCCCTGCGTTCAATCTTTTTGTCATTGAAAAATTTTGGAAAGATGTACGTACGCATGCGTATACGTCGGGCTGTTTTTTGCTCGGTTCAACTTTTCAGGCTGAATAGACCTATTTGGTACGATGATTTCTGTATATCGATTCTATTTAATTTCGGTCACAATCTGTTTAAGACAGGGAGACGTAACGCGTCTCATATTTCAAAGAACAGGTTCATTTTTTCATATATCATTTAATGCCTTTTACGCAGCTAACATATTTTTTTTACCGTATTTCGTCTTATTCTAACCCCCTTAAGGGGTAAGGGATAAAAACACTTTTTTGACGATTTTAAACTCAAAGTCAAATTCTGTTACTTTAGTTATGTAATCGGGCGATATCATTCCGAAGCGAGGGATAATCATTTTTGGCTGTTTTCGTCAGTTATCCTTTTTTTAAATTTTATAATTGAATCGACCGATTTTTATGAAAATTTATACCGTGACTTGTCGATACATCGATTTCATTTTATATAATTTCGGTTACATTCATCGGTTAAGAAGATCGGAAGATATGGTTACCCAAAAAAAAATCTCAAAATTTTGACTCGCGCGAGTCAAATTATTTAACGGTAATGTTTCTCTATTCAAACGGAAAATTTTTGAAAATATTTGCCGGTTTTTTTTAATTTCAGATCGTCATGTATTAAACATCACTCTCGTGATCGGTACGAATTCTTTTATACCTATTACGTAAAAATTGGTACAACTATTATAGATTTAAATTAGCTCAACTAATCTGTTAAATTTGTTCAGTCGATTTTATAATTGGCGTTGCAAGTAACTAACTTTTGATATAAGGTCGTGAATTTATTTTTAATTAAAAGACAGTACGATATAAAATTAAATCAATTAATTAAAATAAATTAAGGTATTTTAAGGAGGTTATTGTCATTTCATGTGCGTTTTTTTATTCAAGCTTCTTTTTTTCTTCTACGACTAATTAGTAATCTTCGTTGACAAGATAAAATAGAAGTGAGATTAAAATAAAGAAGGGATTTTTACATATTATTAATTTAACCGGAACATTTTTACGACGTCATCAGATCTACATTCGACATACATGTGCTAAGAGTGTTGCGTTTTAAAAATAATAATGAAATACGAGTATATGTGGTGTTTCTAAATGACAGATTCTTCTGTAATATGTATAATATATATTACAACGTTGGCTTTTTTGCATTGAATGAATGTAACTGATTATGCAGCTTGCATAACGGCTCGCTAAAACAAAATTGTAAAATACTTAATTACTAAACAATTACAATATATTTTACGTTGCATATAGAGTAACTACAGTAATTTGTATTCGGCACAACATTTCGACCTATGAGAAATGAGCCTTTCCGTTTCCTTTGTCATTTTTAATAAATTACCTATATATCCGAACGAATTTCTATCTAATTTATTTTTAAAACTTATTTACAGTTATCGTGTCGACCGATATTTAGTAAATTAAAAATGTTAACTTAACCTTGCACTTATATTTATAAACTACCAATCTTTGCTAAATGAATAGTCAATCTTAAAAAATAACCATATTCACCTTCATCAAACGAGACAAATTAAATCTGTCCAGGAGGGGTGGGACGCTCCGGCGTCTCATCACCGATGACTGGACGGGGACTCCTGGCGAAGCCATGGGGGGTTAAATAAGACCGTAGTCCCGGTGGGGGATCCCTTCAGAGGTTCTCCATTAGTGCCAACGCGGGGAATGTAAGATCGTAGTCCCGGTGGGGGATTCCTCACCTGAGGCAAGGCGTAAAGACCGGAGTCCTGGTGGGGGGTATCTTTTCGGAGTCCCCTCACTTGAAGCATGGCGACCGATCGAAAGATCGGGTCCCGGCTACCTGGGTGGTACCTTGAGTTCTGCCGAGGTGGTTTGAGGCGATGGCACCCCCCCCCCCCGGAGCTGTATTTATGCTTAACTGCGAGTACTGCTCTGGGGATGGGGTAAAAAAAAAAAATAAAAAAATAGCGGAACATAATACGAAAAAAGCCTTATTATGATTTCGATGCTATTTTTAATAAATTATGATTATACTTATTTATTTTTTCAAAGAGAGGTTAATAATTATTAATAGATCAATATATTTAAATTAAAAAGAAAAAAGGAGATTAAGTAATTCGAACCGATGTGCCTTCCCCCAAGATCCAAATATTTCATTAATTAAACTTTTATTTGGCTATAACTCTAGAACCGATGAAAATAAGTATCACTTATGATATATCGTATCATATATTATTATATTATAATATTTGATTCAGTTTTTTTTTCGGTTCTTTTATTTTAAAGGAAACTTTAACCATGGCCTTGAAAAGACCCAGAAAAAAAATTTGTGGAGCACCACCCCCACAAATTTTAGCTTCGAACTGTCGCTGCACGGCACGGGAGGCAATCTTGGTGATTGCAGGCGTGAAACCATTGATTTAATTGCGTCAGAAAAACAGCAGCGTTATGTTGCTAAGAAGTCGGTTGAATTGACTTCAGAAAAATTCGCGACATAGAACGGCGTGACAATGCTTTATGGCAGGCCAGATGTGATGAGGCAGAGGGTGAGCGTTATACGCATGATCTCTTCTCAGACGTTGTTGGTTTGCGGGGGCCTCTTGGGTTCACCCTAACTAGTTCGTGACGCAGTTTCTTTCTGGTCATGGCGCTTTCAGAGACAGATTCCAGCGATTTGGCCTGGTGGATTCAGGTACAAGAGAACGGATTACCTAGGAAATTTAGGGTTCCGCCTGGTCTTTCCTGTGTCGTGGTTTTGTTGTTCTTGTGTTATAAGGTTTGATGTTTTTATATCGTTTTCTTTATTTAGTTTTACTTTTATTTCTTGTTTTGCGTCATGTTACGGTCGAGTGTTGAACTCAACTTCTAACCTATCGGGTAGGTAGTTGCGTTTTTAATTTCAGATCCTTCATGCCACTCAGTCTTGTTAAAGATTCGACATAGATGTGTTTCGTTTTAAAGATTTCATTTCCTAGTTGTACGATGGGAATATCGCATGTGGTATTCGCATCGGTAGCACCTGACTGAGGCAAGAACAAGGCTGAGAGATGCCTTTTGCCGGGGTTCTCTCAGATGACCTCCGGTAAAGCTCATAAGGGCTAGGTACGGAGGGGGCCGTACTGCCACATGGAGGATGTCTTCTTCTACGGGGTCAGGACGTTTGGAGGTAAGAACGTTTGCTAAATTTTGTTTTATTTATTTTTAATATTTCACTGTTGAGCAGTAGATGTGGAAATTATTAAATGGCTGACGTTTTGGTTACGGTCATCGTAGTCCAAAGTTTGTTACGTCAAAATTTTTGTTTTTCAATGCCCTTTAATATTATTTTTATAATAGTACCCGTTACATTTAAAACGATTGAGTTTCTCACTCCTACAGGGGATTGATGGTAGGGGGAAGATGTATCGACTGAAAAATAGATCATTTCGATATAAGAGCGGTTGCTAAATTTCATTTCGTATAGTTCTTGAAATGATTGACGATGCTGCTACAAGAAAGTAAGTTTTTTATCTTTTGCAACATTTTTTACCAGAAGCGCGTAATACAAAGTATTCATGAGCGGTTGAAAATCGTACTATTAAAACAACTTTTAATAAAATGTTAATACCTATAAGTAAAGAGCAAAACATGTTACATCAGTTAAGTATTCTTACCTTAAGATTTCATATTTTTTATTTTTTTAAAAGTTTTATTACAAAAAAAAAAAAACTTTATGCAGTTATAAATATTAATGTTTAATAAACGACATTAACTAACGCATACTCTAAAATAAAATTTCTGGTATAATTTCCTTTTCCCATCGAAACCGGCGAGATACGAGAAGATGGACTTTCTCCACTACTTTTTTACTGCGCTTTTGAAAAGGTAGTTAGAGAATGGAACAAAAGTTAGTCAAAAATAGTGGAATAGAACGGGGAACTAAAGGACTAAAGATTAACTATTTATCTTAAGCTGATGATAAGGCATTCGTTATTAGCTAAAAACTGGAATGAAGCCGAACAACAAATTAAAGTATTTTGGAAAACAAGCTGCAAAAATTGAACTAAAAATCGCGTTTGAGATAATGAAAATTTTGAGTAATGATAAAAGCTGCCGAATTTCGTTAGTATTAATAATAAAAAAGAGAGAAAATGGATAATTTCAAATAACTCGGAGAATGGATCGGTTGGAATTCTTTAGATAAAAAAAGCGTAAACGATTAGAGCTTTCCCGCTAACGAAAAAACATATAAAACAAACAGTCTTTAACGTGGAAATCAAAATTTCGACGCAGCTGCGATAAAGCCGGAAGCTCTCTATGCGGTAGAAACCCTAAGACTGTGCGACGAAGGTCTACTAGAAAATAAGAAAAGAAAGGAAAATTATAAGAAATATTTTAGCTCTTAAATATTAAAATAACCGGGTAAAATTAATTCCAAATTACAAACTTTACACTAAAATTGAAAAACCGTCAGATTCGATAAGGAAAACACGAATTGCATTTTACTCCCGTTTATTTAGAATTAATAACAATAGGTCGACTAAAAAATTGTTGATTTCTTCCAAAGTAAAAAAAACTAAAGGGAAACGGTTAATACAAGTCCAAGAATACCTAAAAGAACTGAAAATAACTGATGAAATTATAAGAGAAAGATATTTTAAAGAGAACATTAAAAGATGAAAGAAGAAGGTTCCGAGAAGTAGGCAACAATAACAGAGCTGAATCTTCTGAAGAACCGAGGAATGAGATAAAAGAAACTATGAAATGGTACTAGGCCGATAGAAAAACAGAAAAAAGAAACAACCATAAATAAATAAATAAATATGCGTGTTCCAAGGTGAACTACTCTTGGGGATGGGAAAAAAAAAATATATATATATATATATATATACACTGTATAACCCAGGAAAACTGTTTATAGCTCTATTGCTGCTGCAGCAGTTTAGTTATAAAGTGAATGTGTAGCGATCCATCAAAATTTTGAGTTACGAGGTTTTTGCAAATATCATTGATTTTCTTAGAGTAAAAAACGCAGAAACATTTATAGATACTTCCAGAAGATTCGCGAATGTACATGTATTGGCCTGTATTTTAATTAATATTTCCGAATTGGCTCGCCGTAAATTATTCGAAAACGGCTCAAAAAATTCTACATACGGAGCATTAAACTTTGGACAAAATTAAAAAAGAGGGAAGGGTAGTTTTATTAGTAATTTTTTTAATTTATTATTTTTTTTATAATAATTTTAGAAAGTTGAGCTTTAGGACAGTGAAAAGTACTTATTAAGTTACTTAAAATGTCAGAACTATAAGTCATCGTATTTAATGGTAGGGGATATTTAAGGTAACGTCTAAATAATTTTTGGTACGTATCTTCATAGTTTTGATCGACTAATAAAGTTGAAACTCGACATAAATATTCGGATGTGTACGCTAATTTTCGATCCCTTTGGACTAGGAGGCATAACGGTACCCGTTTTTTCTTTCTTTAAAAAAATATACTTTTTTAGCCTTGTTGAGCTGCATTGCGCCGAATCGGGCCCTTTTTATTAAAGTAAATAAGTATTTCAATAAATAAACATTTAAGCCTCCCAAAAAAGAGGACTGAATGGAACCGGTACGTAAATTTTAAAGATTTTTAAACTTTAATTTTCAAGACTGAAAATCTAACTTTATGTAGTAGTGATTTAAATGGTTTCCTAGCCCGAAATCCTAGCCCCTAATGGGGCTAGGATTTCGGTCTACGGCTTAAAACCTTCCCTAGGATAGCACGAAGGTATCCTGAAAATTTGAAAACGATCGGTCGGTCGGTTCTCGCGTGATGTGTTACAAACAACCGACAGACGGACAAACAAACTTTCTTGTTTTTTAATTTCAAAAAATAAGAAACGCCCTAAAGATGATAATAATTAAAAATTAAACTTTTATCTTTGAATGGAGGGGTTAGATTTTAAGAATTATTCAAATGACTAACACATTTCACCATTTATTTCTAAAATAATTGCATAACCGTTTTTTTTTTAAATTCTTTTCCATTTAAATGTAAATTATTGATTTTATAGATCACTATTAATATTGTAATACACAGAATAAGCGATTTTGTTTTTACATTTTCTCCTAATTATAACATTGTTTGACTCCTTCGTGAATAAAAATATGAAAATAGGTAAATAAATAATTTATTAAACGAGAATAACAAAGCTGAAAAACAATTTATAATGAATTCAGCGAAGTTTGTTCAAATATTGTAAATATTATTTTACGAATCGTTTAGTTATTTTAGAAAATAAAATAACAAATCCATCATCTGTTCTATACCTATTAGTGAAATACGTTAAAAATGTCTAACGTTGTTTTATAAGACAGTTTCGTTTTAATATGATGATTTTTAATTTATTAATGGATTTTAATACAAAATAATAATGTGTACTTTTGATATGAATATTTCATTCATTATTTTTACCTTATAGGCGCTCGAGCCGAACACACATCTCATGAAAGGTATTGGCGTGTCCTTATGTGTGGCACGCGGCGGCTTTGTTGATTATAGAGCAGTAAACTTAATTTAAATATTGTTTACAGGAATCCTTTTCCCCTCTAACGATCTGAACGCTTCTCTTTATCTAAGCTGGGCTATTTTACTTAAATTTTTTAAAGAATATTCCAGTTTTTTTTTATCCAACAGATCTTTTGTAAATTCTTTTCGGTTCTTTATTGTACTAAAAATGCGGATTTAATTAGACGCA
Source organism: Lycorma delicatula (assembly GCF_047948215.1). NCBI lineage: Eukaryota > Metazoa > Arthropoda > Insecta > Hemiptera > Fulgoridae > Lycorma > Lycorma delicatula. Next base: position 128,241,722 of record NC_134463.1, on the reverse strand, counting down.
GAATTTATTATAGGCGCATTTAATCAATTTTTGTACTCTCGCCTGCTGTGTTTTAAAGTAAAAGGGAAAATATTAATAACGAAAAAATTATTCTCCCGCTTGCAAATTTATGTCTGTTGATATTTTAAGGTCCCCTTAAATTTTAAATTATAAAGTCTAACTTATGGAATGCTTTAATTTTGCACGTATTTTCCCGGATTTACTTATTCAAGTCTCTATTTTCCTTTATATCATATGAACTATTTATTTAAGCTGCGGTTACGAAATCCGATGCAGAAAATTTCGAATACGAGACTGTGGGTTGTTTTTGATGCACGGATTACACACACGGCTTAATTTAAATAAAATATTTATCATTTTATTTAAATATAATATTTTTTCGTTTATTTAATTCAATGATTGTAACTAAAGCGGGCACGCATACCGTATTTAATTTGCGCGGTGTGGCGGTCCTAGCGGCGACGGTCGGCACTAACTAAACTAATGCGATTTCGCAACTTACATAGAACAAATTTCGCTCGTACGGTCGGCAAACCGGTGTAGCCGTGGCGGTTAACGCAACAGGTACCGACTCTACCGGGTGATCTAGTTCGAGACCCGCCCAGACCGAGTTTTTACACTTTAAATATGATTCATCGGCTTAATTTTGCCGCTCACCTGTGACGTCACAACATAGCAGTCGACTACGCATTTTTGGGGTAGGGTGCGAGTTCGCAAATTTTTTTTGTAAATATTGTTATTTTTTAATCGTTAACAAAAAATATGACCTTAATTAGGCGAAAACTCGTAATACTGAGGGTGACCTTGCTCTACAGCCTCACCCCATTGACCTTTTAAGTTGAAAATGCGATCGCATCAATGATCCGTATATAGAAGTAATCTGACCGAGTTTTGTCAAAATCGGTCGGTAGCAACACCGAACAACACAAGTACATACGAACATTAACGTACGGAAATTTCCATTCGTTTTTAAGGGTTCCTTAGATGCCAAAACGTAAAGATCCGGTGAAACCACATATGCCCGAATCGGACCGATTACAATACATTCCCTTCTAGAGCTATAGTTCTGCTACAGCGCTACCTAGACGGGAAAGTAATGAAGATGTACAAGCTGTAATTCGGAAGCGAGCGAGACTACGATGCTACCCTTTGGTTTATTTTTCGAACTGTTTCTAAAAAAATAGATAACGAATTGAAAGATAAATTTGACAAACTATCCAAACAAAGATCGGCTTTTTAAATGCATCGTTTTATTAAAAGAAACGAAAAATTATCTACAAGAAATCCTGAATGCCATATATTCATTGCGAGAAGAGAAATTCAATTTGAAATGGTTAGTAAATCGATAGAATCGATGATAATGAGAAATTAAATAAGATAAATAGTAAAGGTTAACGTAATGTGGAAAACAAAACTACACATGAGATTTTATAAAAGACATAGAAAAGAGTCCCTACTCTACTATACGATAGAAAAATCGGGTTCGACGCTCGACTTGAAATTATAAATCGATTCCGGATCAGACTTAAATAAGTATTAAATAAATCCGGCTCTAAGAATCAGAAAGGAATTCATAAAAATATACATACGAAACGAAGGGGATGTGAATAAATAAATAAGTTTTGTTATTCTGATCGTTCGTTATAGTACATATTTAAATCACGTCTACACTACGGATAAAAAAAGGAATTACCCCCACCACTGCCGTGATTGATCAAGAATAAACGTTATAAAAAACCTCGAACAGAGTAGCATAACAAAGTACACGATTAATAAAAAGAAAGACGAACAACGTACGATTAAGGTATGAAATAATATCTATAATATCTAGGTAAATGTTTATGAAAGAACTACAAAATATTTTTCAACTCAAAACAGTTAAAATTACTTTAGTACATACTTACGGTAACATTTATCCTGGGCTGGTTCAGCGGTTAACTCGTCTTCGCAGATCAGATGTTTAACAGCTGATTTTCGAAGTCGAAGATTCTGAGGTTTGAATCCTAGTAAAGATCGGTTGCTTTTATACGGATTTGAATATTAGACTGCGTACAGTGTAGACGGTGTACTTTGGTGTTAGGGTTCACTACAATTAACTACACGTCTCAGAAACGATCGACCTGAGTCTATACAAGGTTATACCTCATTTACATGTCATACATATCATCCTCATCTTATCGGCCGTGAGGGGTTGCTCGTTGTTCACAGATTGCAACGTACACTTTAAAAATGTCAATGAAATTGTTTAACGGAACGCAAAATATTTTGGATTGTTTTTAATTAGTATTATTAAAATTTCATTTTGTGTTTTTGTAAAAGGGAGTATTTAAGTTGTATTTTAAATAAATTAGTAGAACATTTGTTTTTAAACGGTTCGGTAATTTATTAAAAATGGCAGTGGAAGCACAAGAAGGCTCTTTCTCGTAACCTGAATGAAGTGTTGTGTCGAGTTCAGTGAAGACAGTTCCCTTGTACCGTATGGAAGAGATCGATATGATATATATCTAGGTTAAATGATTAGCACAAAATAGAAGGGAATAGAGGAAGAAATAAAAACATATGCGCAGAAACATAAAAATAAAAACGTAAAAACAGTTTAATGTCTACGACAAAAAAACCTTTTGTATTAAGGGATGGATTTTATCATTTTTTTCCAAAATAATCGGGAGGTAGAAATACTGAAAGGAACCCCGTAAAACGATTGCGCTTCACCAAATTTGTTTAAAATATTAAAAATATTATTGGAAATACTACTGGAAACATTTTTTGAAAAGGATTTCACGAAGCCTCCTGTAATGAAAAGTTATTTATATTAATTTATAAACCGGTTAACTTTAATTAAGCTTATAAACGCAAACTCTTTAACCTTGTTTAAAATTTATGAGGTTTATTTACTCCTACTAACAAAAATAAAGATCCATAATGCTTTCCTAAAATTTTAATTTTCGATCTGAAATCTTTTATTTTTCCTCCTTATGTGCAGTTCTTAGGATGAAATAGTTATCAATCGAAATCGTAAAGTTCTTCAAACCGATAAAATTTCAATTTTTTGGTTCATATTGTTAACAATATTGTAATTTAAGGTATTTTCAGGTTTATTAAAGTAAGTTTCCTTAGCACAGGGTTGAATTTGATCTAATTAAATCTTGCAAAATTAGTTGAGGTACCTATACATACATATATATCTATACTATTATGTAAAAAGGAAGAGCGGTTTTAATCGGAATAAACAAACAACCTACTCGATCAATCGCAATCAAATTTTTATCCACTTTCCTTGGCGTAACTGGAAGGTTTTTTGTATATATTTCATCTCGAAAAATCTCTAAATATATATATATATATGTAGAAGTGAGAGATTTGCCGGTTGAAACACAAACTTTAATGAATTGAATTAATGAACTGTGAACTTGAATCTATCACTATGTGTGCTAGATTTTGCTAGAATCTGCTAGATTATTCTGTTATATTCTGCTATTCGGTTATTCTGCTAGATTCTGTGTGGGTTTGAAGTGAACGATTTGAATTACTCTAATGAATAATATTAAAAAAATAATAGAATTAAATTTACGTTAAATAAAATAAATTAAAAAAATTTCTGTTTAACAATAATGTGTTTCCTGTGGGGATCGCGTGTTAGGCTAGAGTGAAGAGGTATGCGAGCACCTTGTGGGAGGCTAGACCGATCATCACCGTCAACCGGTAACAAATGGAGTACCCTTGGGTTGCTGTTTTGGGAAGTGCAACGGGGTGCTTCTATAATATCGACGCAAACAATCGTCCGATTATAAAAATTCAAACAGGGTATTTGTTAGTAGGTTGAAGGCTAACATTTGCACGCATCAAGTACACTTTCGATCAAACAGATCACGGTTATTAGGAAATATAGATTTATATGTACTCGTTTAATATATGAAATTTATCGTAAATATATGTTTGTTATCGCATCACGCGAGAACCAACCGACCGACTACTTTCAAATTTTCAGGATGCGTTCGTGTTATCTCAGGGGAGTTTTTAAATCAGGTTAGTAGATGGGTTGAGGAACCGTAGGAACACGTTTTCAGGTAAAACATTCCCTGATAGAAATGGCCGTGTGACACGGGGCATTGTCATGATGAAGCATCCGCTTGTCTGCAATGTCTGGTCTCACGCGAATCACTTTTCCTGAGCCTTTCAAGGACACCTTTGTGAAACACTTGGTTGACAGTTTGTCCTGGAGGAACAAATTCTTTACGCACGATACCCCACTAAAAAGCAAATCGGCATGGTTTTGATCTTTGATTTGCTCATTCGAAATTTTTTCGGTCGAGGAGATGGCGGAGTGTGCCACTCTTCGCTTTGCCGCTTTGTTTTTCAAATATCCAGAATTCATCACCTGTGATTACACGATTGAAAAATTCTTGGTCATTGTAGATCCTCTCAAGATCAATGCACACGCCCGTCTGTTCCCTTGTGAGGTTTTTCGGCACCTATTTCGCACAAACCTTTCGCATGTCCAAATCGTGTGTCAAAATTTGATTTACGGTGAAAGCGTTTAAATTTAACTGTTCACTCATCATCCTTATTGTTAAACGACGGTCTGATCTCACAAGAACCCTCACACACTGAACGTTTTTGTCAGATTTTGATGTTGAAGGTCTCCCTGAGCGAGATTGATCTTCAACGTGTTCTCGGCCTTCCGAAAATGATTTGTGCCGGCGGAAAACTTGTGCTCTTGATAAGCAATGTTCTCAGTAGGCCTGTTTCAACTTTTCAAAGGTCACACTCGCGGATTCCCGAAGTTTAACGCAAAACTTGATTGCACAACGTCGCTCTAAATTCCGATGTTCCATTTTCGTAAACACAACAAAAACACAACTTCACTGATGGCGCTGTCAAAAATAATGCGTTGGTTGAACGAAGTTGAAACTCGTAGTGAGCATGTGGAAGGGATGAACAGATCTGTCTAGCACATTCCGGTAGACACAGCGTTGCCAGATCGCTCGCAGTGTTACAAATCTCATTACTTTTCTCACACACCTCGTATCTTGTTACTGGTTGTTGCTGCCGTTTGTTAGGTAGTTACATGCCAGAGTAGTATACGTTTTGTTGCAGTGCAGTATTGTGACTGCAGTTTTGTTTGTGTAAAATGCCTTATTCAATCCAGAAGAGGATAGCTGTAGTCGAGGCCTATATACGTTCTGGATCGTTTGAAGAATCGTCTCAAGTATTGGTAGAAAAATTACCGAATTCCGGTATCCCAGCGAAGAGTAACTTACACGATTTAGTCAAAAAATGGCGTACAACAGCTACGATTTCAAATGCAAAACGAAATAGGCAACCTTCCATTAGGATTCCACAGGCCATTGCCGATATTGAGAGGAGAATTACTGCTAGTCCAAAAACATCACAACGCAAGTTATCCCAACAATCTGGTATTAAATATACATCTTGTAAAATTCTTCATGATTTACAATTGAAACCATACCGCGTTACAACTGTGCAACAGCTGAAGGAGACAAACAAACCGAAACGACTTTATTGCTACTGGTTTCTCGAAAACATTCTTGGCAGACAGTTGTCTACTTGCGATTTTTTACTTTGAGGCTAATTAAAGGAGAGAGTTTATGCTTCTAATCCCCACAATATTGATGAACTGAGATGAAAATTCAACGAGAAATCAACGCAAGTGACAACTTTTTGCGTCATTCGACTCTCAATATGATCAGTCAAGCACAAAAGTGCATCGATGCCCAGGGTGGTCATTTTGAACATCTTTATAGCAAAGTAAATAAAGTTTATAAAGTAAGTAAATAACTCTTTTTTTTCTAATTTTACTATTTCTTCTTTGCCGTTTACGTTTTAACGTTCGGATGCGTAATGAATTTCAGGTTATATCTTATTTTAGCGTTTATGAGAAGGCTCTTTTTCTATTGTAAATCCCTTTGGTAATTCCATACGGTTTCATAGATCGCTTTTTTTTTTCAAGCTGTTTTGTAAATTCTTTTTCCTAAATATTAAAATTGTATGATTCTTTGGATTTTTTATTTATTTTAATTTTTAAACGGTTCACTTTAAGGTACAAAAATCTAAAAATTCATTATTTCGATTCTCATTTTTATTTGTACGATTAAAAAAAAAATATATTTTCATTTCCTTTAAAATCAATATAGAATAACTTTTTTTTTTTGTAAAGATGTAACTCTCTCTTTAGATAGATTTTTGTTATATTTGATTCGACATTTGTTCAGGCACGACTATCATGTGACGGGTTGAAAAAGGCGGGGAAATAGATCCGCCCACCGTATACTTACACCGCTAACTATTCCCCCACTACCTTTAAAATGTTTAGCAGAGAGAGGAGAACCGGTAAAGCATAATAACTTTGTTCTTTATGCACTTCATCATACTCCGACTGACAATCTAACCTCCCCCTTTCGCCCTTTTCTCTTATGAAATTCAACTTCTTTCTAAATTTTATCATCAAGAGTGGAAACAAATAAATTATAAATCAATTCAATTAGTACTCGTTGTACCACCGGCTGTGAGGTGTGCCACTCCCCCCTCTCTGCTCTCCTCCACCTATCATAACTTACCTCCACCTCCGATTTACAAAACTTTACCTCTCTTCTTCTTGACTTTCAATAGAAATTTATCTTAATTTTATCACGTTACCCCCTCTTTTTACCTATCCCTTTTACACTTCCTTCTCCGTAAATTAGATTTACTTCGCCCTTTTGTTTATTTCAGATCGCGTAGGGCGACTCGTGTTCACATGTTTGAATTATAATTGTTTTGTATAAGAAAACGTTGAATGAAATCAGGTACGTAGTTGTCGGTATTTTTAATTTAATTTTTCTTTTCTCGATCGTGGAAACCGAAATACTCAAGAAAAATATTATAAAAAGCTTGTATTTTAACTTAATCGATCCTTATTATGATTATTTTGTAACTATAAACGTACATTCAGGAGAAATGGGTATTTTGGCTTCTTTTTTCCCTGCATTTTTAATCGATTAACCTATTAATACACCAGTTTCTTATGAAAATTAATTATCATCGGTTTGATAGTCGATATGGTAGTACGAGTATATCGTCGGTGGATAAACGTTATCTAACTTTCACTCTGCTGGAATTTTTCAGTAACCGATAAAAAAGTGAATGCCGAATACGAAAGGTTCTGCCGCATCATTTATTCACCTAAAATTTAAATTAATACGACCGATTTACCTAAAGATATCTCTGCCGTTAGATTTATTTTACGGTTGCCGGAAGTGAAGAAATAAACTTTTATTGAACCACAGATGAATTTCCAGTTAGAAATGGTACTCTCCCGTTAAATTACACTAAGTATGCAGCGACTTTACCGTCATTTTCAACCGAGTCAAAGCCTCCAGACGGCAGACGCCGGTCTGCTGTCAATCTTATCTTATATACATATAAAAATGAATGTTTGCTTGTTTGTTTGTTTGTCTCGTATGCGTTCGTATACCGTTCATCCGATTGCGATGAAACTTTGGTGAGTTGTTCTGCGCACGCCCGCGAAGGTTTCTGAATTAGTTTGGACCCGCTAGGTGGCGCTGGGGTCGAGATATTTAGAAAAATTGTATTTATGGTCCGATTTGACTCGTTCAGAATATGTATTACTCACGTGAAAAGAAATATTTTTGCAAAAACCACCCCATCTAGGTGGCGCCGGTGTCGAGATATTAAGAAACAAACAAATATACATACAGACTTTCTCCTTTATGTATATAAAAGGCAATGTACGAATGTGTGTCAGCTGTAGAATAAAAACTACTGGACAGATTTACGCGCGGCAAAATGGGGAAAAGGAAAAGGGAAAATAGGGAAAGAGAAAAAGGGGGAAAGGGTAAAGGAGATATGGAAAGGGCGATGAGGAGAAGAGAAAATTGAAAAGGGGGAAATGGAAAGCGGGAGTGTGGGGACAGGTAAGGAGAAAGGGGGAAATTGGGAAAGAAATAAGGAAGGGAAACAGAGAAATAGGGGAATAGGGAAAAGGGGAAATAGAATAACGGGTAAAAGTGAAAGATTAAATTTTGTGAATTCCCGTAATGTTCAGTTTTCTAATGTTTTATCAAACTTTCAATAGTGTTAATTTAATCTCTCTGTCTCTCTCTCTCTCTCTCTCTCTCTATATATATATATATATATATATATATATATATATATATATATATATATATACTCAAATCTGGCAATAGCAAAGCATTGCCGGGTCAGCTAGTTATTTATAAAATCTGGCCATTTTTACAGAGAATAGAAGCGGTAACTGGATACTAGTTATCTGTTTTACCTTGACCGGCTTAAATATTTTCTGCGTAAAAATAAGTTTTTCCTCCAGAAATTAAAACTCCTCCTGAAAATTAGGAATCCTATTCTTTTTCTATTATTCTATCTATTCCCGGTATTGTGTTGCATGTATATATAAAAAAATGAAACTTAAATCGTCCCACACAAAATATAAAAATTCTACAGATTTGGATGGAATTTATAATTGATATGAGATCGACCGATAAATCCCGACGTACATTTGAATCTAACGAAGATTTAATTAACTAAATATTTAACTCGGATTTTCTTGTACCCGAAAACAACTAATATATTACTTTTCATTAGAGGAGACGTTATCTGCTTATTACGATAGGCGAAATATTTCTTTCTATGTCTTGGAGGAAATTATTTGTGAAAGATTTGGAAATTTTATAATCGTATTATTGTTAAAAGAAATGCCCGATTGTGTTACTGAGCTATTCATCGATCTCTTCGAAATGTCATTCCTTTGAACGTTGAATTTTCTTGTACGGAACCTTTTCTGCATCTATAATAGTACACGACAACTGTTCGATTTATTTGTTATATTCTAAAGGTAAATGTTACTAATTTGGTTTACGAGCGACCCTCGAATACGAAATTTTTGAGAAATCTGGGAAAACTACAAGACGGAAGGATTCCTAAATTATTTTTCAGGGTAAAAGGAACAAAGGATAAAGACAAGAATAAGGTGTCAAAAATATACCTATTCGGTGATTACGATGTAGGACGAGTTGCATTTTTCAACAAAGTACACGTAAAAGTTTTTCAAATAAGATGTGTTCGGCTAATTTACTTCTGTCGCGTACAGAAAGATCAGAGATTCAGGCCTATAATTGAACGAGTAGAATCGTTACGTTAACGGAAAAAAATTTTCAGTTACTGGACCGATTAATACAAGATTTTGCTTTTCGGTTAGAAACGATAAAGAAAATCGTTGTCGCTTCATTGAAACCGGGATTGTTCATCTACGCTTATCCTGCTGCAATAATTTTGCAAGAGTACCTGATCGACAACATTCTAAAGAGTTTTCTTTTTTCAGTGCGATTACGGCCTAGTTTTTTCTATAAATTTTAGTAGCTCAAGTTCAACAAGGGATTAGATAAACCTGACCGTTCCAGAGTTCCAAAATGACGTCCTTTTAAGACATGTTTCAATTTCGGGAAAAGGATAAAGTCACAAGGACTCAAATCAGGTGAATAGGGGGTTGAGGAACCGTAGGAATGCGTTTTAAGGTAAAAAATTCACTGATGGAAACGGCCGTGTGACACGGGGCATTGTCATGATGAAGCATCCGCTTGTCTGCAATGTCTGCTCTCACGCGAATCACTTTTCCTGACCCTTTCAAGGACACTTTTGTGAAACACTTGGTTGACAGTTTGTCCTGGAGAAACAAATTCTTTACGCACGATACCCGTACTGTCAGAAAAGCAAATCAGCACGGTTTTGATCTTTGATTTGCTCATTCGACATTTTTTCCGTCGAGGAGATGGCGGAATTGGTGCTTTCTTTCAGGATCGTACTCAAATATCCAGGATTCATCACCTGTGATCACACGATTGAAGAATTCTTGGTCATTGTCGATCCTCTCAAGAAGATCAACGCACACGTTTATTCGATTGCCCTTCTGTCCCGTTGTGAGGTTTTTCGGCATAAATTTCGCACAAACCTTTCGCATGTCCAAATCGTCTGTCATAATTTGATGTACGGTGAAAGCGTTTAAATTTAACCGTTCATTCATCGTTAAACGACGGTTTGAGCTCACAAGAACTCTCACTCGCTCAACGTTTTCGTCAGATTTTGAAATTGAAGGTCTCCCTGAGCGAGGTTGATCTTCAACGTGTTCTCGGCGTTCCAAAAATGATTTTTGCCGGCGGAAAACTTGTGCTCTTGATAAGCAATGTTTCCTGTAGGCCTGTTTCAACTTTTAAAAGTCACATTCGCGGATTCCCCAAGTTTAACACAAAACTTGATCGCACAACGTCGCTCTAAATTCCGATGCTCCATTTTCGTAACATACAACAAAAACACAACTTGACTGATGGCGGTGTCAAAAATTAATGTGTTGGCTGAACGAATTTGAAATTCGTACTGTGCATGCGGAAGGGATTAACAAACCGGTCTAGCACAGACCGGTAGACACAGCGTTGCCAGATCGCTCGCAGTGTTACCATCTCATTACTTTTCTCACACACCTTATATTTATTTTCAATCGAGTTCGGACGATGAGGAAACATGAGCCTCATCTCAGTCGGTTCTAAAATAAAAGTAATTTGTTGTAAAATGTATGTTAATCGTATGTGTGTATGACGTAAATTTTGGTCGTTAATACGTCCCTCCCGTCTTACGTAAAAATATCCTGATTTCATGAGATATTATTGTTAGAACGGGTGCCTACCTCTCGTCGAGTATCTTTTTCTTTCGGTTTTATTTCGTTTGCGTGTGCTTTTAACGGTATATTTTTAGTTCCATTCCTCTCCTTCTTTTTACTATCCTATTCCCTATCTTTAATTGATTTTCGTGATTTTTTTGGGTTTGGGCTGAACGGTTATGGGGACGGAATTAAAGACGCAAAGGCTTTTAGAAATGTTAAGTTTTGGTATTTTTGTTTGTCGGTGGAACGAATCCGCTTATCCACCTTTTCTAACAGCTACACAAAAACTCATCTTTGGTGAGCTACTTAACGGATAAATCAGGGCTTCTTAATTTTATTTTTCATTAAAGTATTCAGTAAACGGACCGAAATGAATATTAAATTTATTTCAAAGGATCTTTTTTTGGTCAAATTATAAAGAAAATGATCAGTGTAAAAATCTTTAGTTCGAGTGAACATTTATCGATTAAAAAATTATCCATATCGAAGAAATACGATTATTTTAAGAAATTCATTTAACGAAAAGCGATAGTTAATTTTCTAATTTAAGATGTTTGCAAATAATTTATTACTTATTTGTAATAGTCGGTTATCTTTGATTGTTTTCAGCTCAAAAGGATGGTGGAACTCAAATAAAGCTAGTAATAGATTACAATAACCGTATACAGGCGCTCTTCAAGCCGATGAGGTAAGTTAACGATAATTTCACTAAATTTTATTTTTAAGAAAGATTATTATAAACGTACTATTAATTTCTAATTCAGATTTTTGCGCATCTGATCCACCCAAAACACGTTACTTCACTTCCAGGGAAAGTTATAAATGTGCAATGAATACTATGAATCCATTTATTTCATTATCTAATTCTTAAAGGAAAAAAAAGATAAGAATTTTTTGCTAGGATATTTGTAAAATTTTTATTTTATTACAATCTCCAATGGCTTGAATAATAAAAACGTGAAAACGATTTATTTAACCCCATTCAATAAATTAATTTTTTTTAAATTATTATTATTATTTTTTGGACGATTAAGCTTGAAGCTTGCGCGCGGGATTACGAAATGGAAATTTTGTAGCGTATAAAAAATGCCATCCCTGACCTCCGGATGAAAGAACGAGACCGCTACCGTTCCGCCACGGTTTTAAGCTTAAACATCTAACTACAGTATTTTAAAGTAGGACTAACTTTATTCGACGCGGTTACTTGCTGTTTATTTATTTAATTTTTTTAATTTATTTTTCTAAATAATAACTTTTTTACCGCCTCAGGACATGCTGTAGATCCAAAAATCATATTGTCTTACGGCTATCTGTCTTAAGGCAGGTCCTTTGCACCGCGTCCGTCTCTATATCCTCAGCGTTCGTGTACTACCCGTTTCTCCTTTGGTTTTGGTTTTACTCTTTTTAATTGATTATTCAATTTTCTGCTTACTCTTTCTTCCCGATCTTATTTTTTTCAAGATTCAAATTCCAACTGACGTTTGATCCCGTCTAAAATATCTATAATAATAAGTTATTTTATCGATTATCCGAAAATGTGAACGTACCGCTTATATAGCGACTGTAAATCTAAATTACCTAATTTATCTATTCTCTTTGAAGGTCTGGTTAAACGGTCGGATATTTCCGTACATCGCACAGTTGTGAAGACGGGCGAGAGTATTATTTGAAAATTACGGCTCTATTATTGTCTTTAATTTCTGAAGGTAAAATAAGTTTTATTGCGGTATACGTCGAACAAAGTCAACTCGAAATAGTTAAGTAACGTATCCGGATAAATTGCACAGATATCCAGAAGAATTGCGGGTGAAATGGATTTCGGCTTCCTGGAGGGAACCTTGAAACTACCCTCAGAGTCAAGTTTTCTTCTCGTGCCTAGTATATTCTTCCCTGTTTTAGTTTCTTTTTTTGTTCTCGGTCGGTCTCTTGTAAGTTCGTGCTAAGAATACAGAAACCTTTCGAATTTATTTACGCTTGTTACGATCGCGAACCAAAATGAGGAATCTCTTTCTCATCCGGTTGCTTAACGATAAAAACGGCTGAAGTACCGTGCCTGTTATTATTTCGTAATAAAATAATATATTTTTTTTATTACGGTTTGCGTAAAACATCTGAACCGTATTAACGAGTCCCTTTATTAATTTTTAGCAACGATAAAAAAGTTATATTCTATATTATTATAGTTCTTTTCTGTTATTGTTATCGGATTGAGATTTAAGTTAAAGGAATGTTTTATCCGTTCTCTTTTCGCTAATTAGCGTTATCGAATCGGATTCGCTAACCTATAGATTCGTAAACGATCGATAACCTCTTTATTTGCGAATTAATAAATATACCGACAAACGTTAGACGCTAGGAACCTTTTCCTACCTCTTGCAAAGCATCGTTCCATTGTAACTCGTAAAAAAAAAATTCAGTACTCGTTACGCGATTCCTTCTCGATTCACGGAAACGACTGTAAATGTGTTCGTTCGCTCGCACACCCTCACATACGCTCAAAAAGTTATTTCTAACGACTTAAGGGCATAAAATACACGGTACTACGTTTCTGCCGCTAATTACTCTCCCGAGGCCGAACGGACTGACATCCAGACACATAAGCGGACGCGGTGCGGTGCGGTGTACTGATTCCGGGCAGGGACGTGGCGCGGTTTATGTCGTCGGGTAGAAGAGAAAAGGGTGGAAATCGTAGGGAACGGAGAGGAGAAGTTACCCTCCCCTCGCCGCGCTATTCCGCTCTGAGTGTTGTTCACTTGTCATTAAAACTCTCGACTTCTTTTTCTTCGACGAGAAGAATTCACACTAATTAAATTGTAAATCTATTAAGTAGATTATTATCGTTTCCTTCTTTATTTTAATGTTGTTTTCTTGTAATTACTTAATTGTTCGTAGTTATATAAATTTTTGTTATATTTTGCGGCACATATCTATAGTTTCAAGACGTTAAGTTTTTTTTTTCTTAAAAGATTAACTTTAAAATAAATAATCTAAAAAACAAATAAAAATTATCGAATTTCACTTTTGTCCGTCGCATGAAAAGTTTTATCAAAAGCATTATTAAAAAAAAGTTCGACCGACAGTTGAAAGAGAATTAGGCGAGTATTAAAATGGCTTTCCATCCGGTAGAAAATGCGAATAACAGATTTTCAATCTGAAATCCTTTTTAGAATACCAAAAAATTAGAAATCCGGAATTAGTGTGGATTTCAAAAAGGCATACGATCCAACACAAATCATAGAGAATCTCTTTTGAAAATATTTTTAAAATGTACGATCGATAATAATGCAGAAAACATTTTAAAAAAAGCGTATTCAAAACTTAAACTTTTATGAGGAATTTCCAAACCGTTTGAAATAAAAACTGGAAGGAGACAAGACTGTAGTCTCTCGCCGATATTTTTGAATTGCGCTTTGGAAAAAGTAATTCGAGAACAGAATAGGAAAATCCAACCGCTTGAAGATAAATGAAAATATAAAAATTGGGGAACAATCTAAGTCTTGAAATGTAAACGTTTAAGCGTTTTCTGATGACGTTTATTTTGGAAAAAGATAATAGAAGGCGAAAATCAGAGTTCAAGAATTAAAAAAATCTACAAACAAAATCGTTATATAAATTTCAGATGAAAAAAACAATACGGTTTTCTAGTAATAAAAGTAGAATCGAAACGATGAAAATTTCAGAAGATGAATCGGTCAAAAATGTTTAAAAGTTTTAATATTTAGGTGAAATAATTATCAAAAAAGTTTAAAAAAATAAAAGACAACACAAAATATGCAGTAAGCTTATTTACAATAAAAAATGCTTATCTAGAAATGCAAAATTAAGACAAAAAACAATACTTTTACGGAAGCTTTATATAGTGCGGAAGACGTACACAAGTTCTCGTGAAAAAATCTAGTAAAATCGAAAAAAGAATTTTTAAGAAGAATTTGCGGTCCCCAAAGATGGGTTTCCCAAATACGAGGTACAACACTCGAAGATAATATTTATAAATTAAGAAATTCACTGATATTTTGAAAAAATAAACCGTAAAATGAGAAAAAACTGAAATATTACTGTAACTTTTTTTAAAAAGAAAGGAAAATCAAAATAAGAGCCCAAAAAAACTTTAATAAGATCTATAAATGTTTCCTAGAAATAATTTTCGACAATCTTTCAGAAAACTAAGTATTTGGGGAACGATAAAAGGAAAAACGGTGGCTAGACCGAAGAAAAGAAAGAAAAATTATGAGAAAAAATGAAAAAATTCTGGAAAAGAAGGAAGTTATATGTGTTTTATACTTAGAAGGTCCGATCGAGGGGAAAAAAACAGAAGCGTACAATGTAATAATAACTTCGGTCCAGCGTAAAATCGAATGACAATAAGTTAAAGAAAAAAAATTCGCTTTTCAACTTACCAGTTCGTAAAGTACAACATAAAAAGTATTACAATTTTAACAAACATTAAAGTAAAAGTTATTAATTCAATATTGCTATACCGTTTCAATGTCGCATGGTGTTTATTGTTGTTTCGTTCTTGAAAACGGCTGCACCGTTGAACTGTTGGAGGAAAATCCTTTTCTGGGTTACGGATTGTATTGCGATCTTCATGTACGGTACTGAAACGACGTATTTTTTTATTAAAAAAAGGAACCGGCAAAGGGTAGCATAACTTTTCCGGCTTTGCCCGTCACAGATTTTTATTCTGAATACACCGTACGGTTATTTAACGTAAATATCCAGCATTTAGAGTAAAATTGTGAAAAAGATTAAAATGTTCAATAAAATAATGTTAGTTGGATTTCAACCCCCGGTTCAAAAACGTTTTTACCTTAAAAATTAGTTATTAATAAAAATATAATTGAAAAAATAAAATCTTACTAAAAAAAAATCTTTGATCCTCCCAAAATCTTGGATCGACTAATCTTGCTCTACAACTACCTCGTTTAACAGCCACGACTTGAAAAAGAGATTAAATACCAAAAATTATAAAAAACAATTTAATTGCTTGATTCGGCTCTCTTGGAACCAACTTTTTTACAATGTTACCACGTCGTCTACCTTAATACTACATATTATTTAATTTTCTATTTTGAAAATTAGTTTTTTTTTAAATTATATTTTAAGTACAGGTACTGTTCAATTCCCTTTGTTTGGAATAAAAGTTCTTTAAGGCTTGGAGAGCACTACACGAGTCACTGCAAATAAGAATTTTTCTATATTTAGGGTTAATGATGTTTAGAGCCTTATTTATAGCATACAGTTCAGCGGTAAACACACTCGTAATACTGGGAAGACCAAACATATAAGTTCTCTCATTGACAACAAAAGCACACCCAACCGTATCGTTTTGTTTCGATCCATCAGTGTATACAACCGCGTCTGGTTTCGTCTTGGAGAGAACACACTGAAACATCTGCTGAAAGACGATAGATGGTGTTGATTGTTTATTACATGTAGTCAGGTCAAAATTAAAATTTATAAGGCTTATTTATAAGGCTTATCCTATCGTCATTGAAATTTACAACGCAATCGCTGAGTTGAATAATCGCAACACAGAATTAAGTTTTTGCTGGGTCCCTAGCCACGTAGGGATTCCAGGTAATGAACATGCAGATTCCGCTGCCAAAGAAGCATGTAACCAGCCTCCTTTCACCACCCGAGTTGCTACTTTTGATTTCATTAACTATGTAAAACAATTATTAAGAACAAGGTGGCAAGGTGATTGGACAGCTACTGTCGATAATAAACTCCGTCAGATTAAAGATTCTGTGTTACCATGGAACTCCTCATACAGAAAACCCCGGCGTGAGGAAGTAGTTCTCTGTCGATTGCGGATAGGACACACGAGAGTCACACACGAGTACCTGTTTACAAGAGGACAACCACCTCTATGCCCAAGATGCAACTGCCGCATGACTGTGCGCCACATACTCGTGGACTGCATATGTTATGCGGCATTGCGTCGTAAATTTAAATTACCTGGTAACATCCGTGGTATCTTGCGTGACGATAAGGAGGTTTTAAACCGGATGTTTATATTTTTACATAGTATAGGGTTAATGCAAAAAATTTAATAAGTATGTGTTCTTTCATAATTGTATGTATTGTCCTATGTATTGTTTTTGTTATCCGAGTAGGGAGCCTTTTACACTCCCTATCGGATTTTTTTGTTTTTTTTGTATGTTTTTTAAATTCGTCTGTGATATTAGTTATAAGATTTTTGTGATATTAGTTTTAAGTTTTATCTCCTTTTTTAGTTTTAAGTTTTATTTATTTTTAATGTGATAGTTTTTAACATAGTTTTAAGTTTTATTTATTTTTACTGTGATAGTTTTTAACAGAGTTTTAAGTTACATATTAGTGTTTTTGTTATCCGAGAATGGGCCTTTTACACCCATTCCGGATTATGTTTCTGTGATAGTAGTTTTAAGTTTTAATTTTATCTAAAAACCTGAAATTATTTTTATTTATTTATTTTTTATTTATTTATTTATTTATTTATTTTTTATCTATTTATTTATTTTCCGGGCGATGATAACGCTCAACCGTTTTTCGCCCTTAAAAAAAAAAAAAAAAAAAAAAAAAAAAAAAAAAAAAAAATTCCCTTTGTGTTTTTTGCGCATAAAAGTCTATTTATTGGAGCGATTAAATATCAGTTACTTGCCACGGTTTTATGTAGTGTTATTGATTAAAGCTAAAAAATTTATATTTCTTAAAAAAAAAGTGTGTGTGCCGTGATGCCTCGTAGTCCGATGCGGTTTAAAATCAGACCGAAGCTTGAATCTATGTAGCCGAATATTTATGCCGAATTTCAACTTTTTTTGTTCGATGGGATTTCGAAATATACGACAAAACTATTTAGAAGTAATTTTGAACACTCCTCACCCTTGAATTTTAAAATTTAAAGTTTTAATATTTCAAATAACTCGATTATTACTTATCGAACTAAAGCTCAATTTTTAAAAATGGTAAAAATTATCCCCTCCTCTTTTTTGAAGGTCTACGTATAGGTATGTCCTTTATCGAGAGATTATTTTAACCGTTTTTGAAGAATTTATGTCGATCCGGTTTGGAAATATTATTCAAAATTCAGGTAATCACACATATACTCGTACATCTTTCGGAGATTTCTGTAATTTTTTGTTGTTGTTGGGGTTTTGGACTGACGGGGTCTAGAAATATCGACATTAACAACAGCTACGGTAC
This sequence comes from Lycorma delicatula, assembly GCF_047948215.1. Lineage (NCBI taxonomy): Eukaryota > Metazoa > Arthropoda > Insecta > Hemiptera > Fulgoridae > Lycorma > Lycorma delicatula. Next base: position 128,223,844 of record NC_134463.1, on the reverse strand, counting down.
CAAAATTTTCGCCGATCGCTCTATACCTTCCCTCGATAGTTACGCTATATTAAGTTACAGCCGGGAAATTAGAAAATCGTCGAAACGGGTCGAATTTAATGAGAAGTAAGATGTAAATATTTCTCCAATGAAACATATGGTGCGTTATGGTTTGTTGTATGGGCTCACATTTTTATTTTAGCTGCTATTGGCTCAGAGCGGACACGGGCGCCAGGCGGTTGCGCGCAACCTTTGTTGAGCGCCACCATCTAGCGAAAACTACTTCAACAACTGGATAATAAATGTATGTGTACTATAAACAGTACGTCGTTATACTTATTTTTAATTATACTTAATATTTTCTTACATTTTGTTAAAAAAAAGTACGTAAGTTTTTTGGATTTTTTATAAAAATAAATAAAGTATACAAGCATCGCGCTGCTTGATAAGAACGATGTATATGTAAATGTACATTAATCCTTTTACTTCATTATATTTCTGTCATCGTGGCAACTAGAATATAATTAAGTAAGATTTACTAATAGTTTTTTCTTTAATTAATGTGTGTAAAATACTTAAAATTCTCACAAACACGAGGATACGAACGCATCTAGGGTCAGGGAGCAGAGCCTCCTGGCTAGACGGTCGGGCGAGTGAAGCGAGCCCTGAGACCGGCTAGTACATAAAAACAAAATGTACAGATCAACTCGATATCTTAGTCTTTTTTTTTTTTTTTAAGTAGGTTGAAAGATATTTAAAACAATTGTTAACGTGTTGTTTTATTATATTGTAAAAATACGGACAGAAAATAGAAAAGAAAGGACAGTTTTTCAGGAGATTTTCGAAAAAATAACATTTACACGACTATAAAAAGTAGCCGCCGCGAATAAATATTTGATATTATAACATGCAGTTATTCATCTAACTTTTATTTATTACTTTGTGGAAAACAATTTCGAATAATTACTAAAATGGTCTTGAATTTTTTTCCTCAAAAAAAGCGCATTGCTATCTTTGGCGGGCGTTTTGCAATAAATTTCAAAAAAGTTACTATTTCTGGAAAATGTAATTAATAATAAATCAAAATCACATTCTTATAATAATAATTAGATGATACCATCGCATTAATATGCGACTTTTATATTTGGTGATGTCATTCCCGGAGTGAAGGATAATAAGCTTAATTTTTTTTCGTCGGATATCAATTCTTGAGATCTTCAGACTGGATTAACCAATTTTTGTATTTTATAAATACCGATCGCCGATTCCGTTCGATTTTGTCGACGGGGTGAGGATCCGTTTACCGTGGGTTCTTTGTTTGAAAATTTTACTCGTAGATTAAAATAAGTTCTTTAAATTATTCTTTACGTACTTTAATGCCCCGCTTAATTTTACTCTGCTAAGTATTAATCTTTCGAGGGCGAAAGGCTCTGCGACGAGCGAGATTTAGTTATGCAATTTTTCGCTGGCTTTTTTCTTTTGTATTTTATAAAATAATTTTTTGATGCGGACGCAATTTTAAGATAAGTAATTTTCTGCATAAGCCGTACCGAAAAATTGCGGTGATAATAATATTAATAATATTTTACACAAAGTTAACGATATTGAAATCTTTATCGCTTTTTCTGGTAAAAAGAATAATTTTGAAATTTTTATCGTTTTAATTATTATTTTTTAAACGACAAAAATAAATAAGAAATAGAGTAAAGTCGAAAGGATTTAACAGTTTTGCAGGAAATTTCAGTAACATGGAAGGCGACTTTTTACAATTATTTCTGAGTACAAAAAAGTAGCGTAATATTTTCCCACCAAAATAAAATAAACAATTCATTACATTTCAATAGTTATAAAAAAATATTTAAAATGCGTTTCCGCTAGCGATCGGCGTGAGACTATTTTATTGTTTGTTTATTTTTTTGAATGCTATCGGTTTAGTTCGGGTTAACACGTTTTAATCGATTAACGATGCCCTCAGTCGTTCTCTGACTGCCGTCCCCGCGTCGCATCCTGTCTCTTCTATTCCTGTTTGATTTCAAAGCAGCATCCCCCTCCGAACCGAACTCTGCAACAACATTCTCTTCTGTTTCGTCGGTTGTTATTATTTCATTAATTGTTGATAATTACAAAGAATACTGACGATCACTTTTACTTTGTTTAAAACGTTAACGCACGCACATCCGACCTGACAGAAAAAAGAAGAGAGGGAAAGCATATATATCACTAATACGTTATTTTATTATTATCATCCGATTAAATATTTATTCCGGTTAGTATGTTTTCCTTACTATTATTACTCGCTGCGTAATAATAACGATAACAGTCTATAATTATTGGAGATCAGAAAAACATTGAGCAGATACAGTTTACGATAAAAAATTTGCGTAGTTATAAAAGGAAAAAGAACTTTAAAATAGAAAAAAAGTAAATGTTTTTAAAATAGATTTACTATTTTTCTGTTTATCCAGACGCTAGGAGAAGTGTATGTTTGATTGTTTAGCCCCTTGTAAATCCAAAACGGATGCGTAGATTTTTGTAAAAAGAAAAAAACAAAATAAAATTAATCTATTATTCTGATAAGTACATAATATAGAAAGTAGATCGTGACAGAATGGATATATATGATATACCACGGATAAAAAAAGGAACCGCCCCATCGTTTGCCTGGTTGGATTAAGGGAAATTGTACTAATATTTTGTTAAGGTCGGCGTACAAGCGTAATTATATGCTCGCTATTTATTCCGCGAATTATTTATTATTAAATTACGTCAATACGATGACGTGAAGTAATAATACCAAACTAAATACAACAGAAGCACTAGACAGAAATTTCCGTAGACTATTGCTCGCTATTTATTCCGCGAATTATTTATTATTAAATTACGTCAATACGATGACGTGAAGTAATAATACCAAACTAAATACAACAGAAGCACTAGACAGAAATTTCCGTAGACTATAAAAAGGTTCACCGAACAGTTCAAACGAACCTGTATACCCCTTACGTCCAACACCCCTAACAATTTGTTTTACACATTCCAAATGTCGACTGCCTACACAAATTTTCCCATCTACCTGTCCCTTCGATATCAAAGCGACTGTTCCAGTATGCCTTAATATGTGGCTTATAAGTCTGTCTCTTCTTATAGTTATATTTTTCCAAACGCTTCTTTCTTCATCGATTTGCCGCAACACCTCTTCGTTTGTCTCTTCTATAGCACCGCATTTCAAAAGCTTCTAATCGTTTCTTCTCAGGTTCTCCGATCTTCCAACTTTCACTTCTAAGTAATGCTACGCTCCAAATATATACTTTAAAAAATGCTTTCCTGACGTTTGAATTAATTTTTGATGCAAGCAAATTATATTTCTTGATTTGGGATTTGGGCTTTTTTGGATACTTTTGGTTCAGTCGACTGCAATCAAAAGGGGAAGTGCAAAACTAGATGTTACAACAGCCTGAATCCAAAAATTTCAACATCCTACGGCTAATCGTTTTTGAGTTATGCAAGTTACATACATACGTACGTATAGATGTCACGCCGAAATTAGTCAAATGGATTCACGGATATATCCGTTGAAATTTGATCGCAATACTTCCTTTACTTCGTACAAGGAAATAAAAAACTGATAGTATTTTAAGTAAATTAGTAAGAAGAGTTTTTAAGTAGTTTATAAAACGGCAAAGGAAGCGTAATAAGATCCTTTCTCCTAGCCGAAGTATTGTTTCGTGTTACGCAAAAACAGTCCTGTTGTTTAGTTTGATAACGGTGGATCGTTATTATTTTTTTAAGAAAAAGTAATTATTATTTTTATTAAAAAACTGGACACATTCATAAATATAAATAAAAAATTAAGTTACCGTTTTTAATTTATTAGATATCGGTCTGCGCGATTCGTACTTACAACTGTCAAAAAGTACGATTCCCAGTTTTTGTATCTTGAAAACTTGACGTCACTTTCTGAGGGAACCCCAACAGATGATATACTTGAAATAGGAATATTCGTATGCGTAATAAATATTTAGTAATGACGACAAACGAAAAACTCGATACCATTAATAGGATTTCTATTCATACGATCGACAACATTTTGAGAAGCAGCGAGTTTTATCCGCATTTAACGTTAGACGGTTAAATCATCCGGTGAATAATGTTTTTAACATAAAATTTTCATGTCGTTTATAGAGACGGTCGTTTTATACGGGAAGAGGATAGCAGCGAACGGTTAAGATTTTCAGGGAGATTATTAATAAACAATGAAAAGCAAGGGACCGAGGACGCTGTCTGGTACTCCGCGTTCTATATCGGAAGAAATTCTAACCGCCTGATTACGGTTAAGTTATTGATTTTTAAATGACTGTAAGCAGCTACTCGAATCGAGTGTTATAAATTAGGACCTTTTCTTCTTTGGAAATCCATTTATCAACAGTTAATTTAACTTAGTGAACTGACCGTATAAAAATAAATACTTCATTATAATAACAAGTATTGTATCTGTTCGATGCGACTGATAAGTGTTAAGCTACCGTGTTCAAGGTCGGGTGAATATTACCTACTTAAGAAATATATATTTTTTTTTTATAGAACGGAAACTGTCATTATCACTCAAATCTTTTAATCACAATCATTTTTTGAGGATCACAATCCTCAAAAAAATATTCAAAGTTCTGGGAGATTTATGTACGTACTTGTTTAGATCCGTATTTTGATTAATATTTCCCTACCGACATAAATTCTTCGAAAAATTTCTAGAAGTGGAACGTTGATCTTAAATAATTGCAAAATTAAAAAATCTGATGTGGACGCCACATAACTTCCTTGTACGTCTATTAAATTACATATTACATATATTTTTAAATTAAAAGTACGTAAAATTCTATTTCGTTAATAACTTCTGATATTTTTTCATATTTTTATTTCCTTGTACGAAGTAAACGAAATATTGTGATCGCGAAAAATTTCGGTTTCAGATTTCAACGGAAATATCCATTTTGACCATCCCTGAATCCATTTTGATTAGTTTCGGCGTGACTTCTGTACTTAGGTAGTATGTACGTTTGTATCTTGTATAACTCAAAAACAAATAGCCGTAGGATGTAGAAATTTTTTATTTAGGACTGTTGTAACATCTAGTTGCGCACCTCCCCTTTTGATTGCAGTCGACTAAACCAAAAGTGTCCAAAGAAGCGTAAAATCCAAAAACTTTGGATTTTGGACTTTTCATAACTGTAGAAATAAGACCTCATTGAGAGCTTTTCAATGAAATATCATAAGCGGTACGTATTTTCATCGGTTCCAGAGTTATAGCCAAATAAAATGTTATTTAATGAAATATTTGTAACGTACAAGGGAAAGGCACGTCGGTTCGAATCGGACTTCATCTACTTTTTATTAACTTTTTTTTAATTTAAATATATTGATTTATTAATAATATTAAGTTCTGATTGTAAAAAGCTCTTCGCGATAAACAATAATTCAATAATAATCGTAAAAAAAAAAATATGAAATTTTTTTCTTTTTTATTGTTAATGATGACAGACTTATAGGCCACATACTAAGGCATCCTGGAATAGTCGCTTTAATATTGGAAGGACAGGTAGAAGGAAAAAATTGGGTAGGCAGGGCACGTTTGGAGTATGTAAAACAAATTGTTAGGGATGTAGGATGTAGAGGGTATACTGAAATGAAACGACTAGCACTACATAGGGAAACTTGGAGAGCTGCATCAAACCAGTCAAATGACTGAAGACAAAAAAAATTGTTAATGAATTATTATTTATTCTAAAAATTCTTTTTACAATTATTAATAATTTCATATATATAAATTAAAAAAAAAAAGGAGATGAAGTCTGATTCGAACCGATGTGCCTTTCCTTTGTAAGTTACAAATATTTTATAAAATAAAATTTTATTTGGTTATAACTCTGAAACCATAATAAATACCGCTTATGACATGTCGTTGAAAAGCTCTCGATGAGGGCTTATCACTGCAGTTAAGAAAAAGTCCAAAATCAATTTTTTTTTGGATTTGGACACTTTTGTCCAGTTAATTGGTATAAAAAGGGGAGATGCACAACTAGTTGTTACAGCAGTAGTAAATCCAAAATATTAACATCCTACGGCTAGTCGTTTTTGAGTTATACGAGATACATACGTGCAGACGTCACGCTCGAAACTAGTCAAAATGGATACTTCCGTTGAAATCTGAAAACCGAAATTTTTCGCGATCACAATACTTCCTTTACTTCTTACAAGGAAGTAAAATGGAGGAGATAGTTTTCCCCGTTTTTGATTTTTGTATTTTGTGTAGCGGTCGTAAAAAATTGAGCTTTGGTATGATGATGTTACTTAAAAATTTTAAATATTAAGTCGATCTGATCTAGGGGAAGGGGAGATATTTTTCCCTTGACGATTTCGTCGCTTAAGCTTGAATTTAGTGCGCGGGATGTAAAAATAGAATTTTTAAAAATTTAAAAAATGTAAAAATAGATTTGCAGCGATGAAAAATGTTTGACTCGACATTATTATTCAGCGTTATTTTTGAAAAGTTTTCGCTTTGTAAACCAAAAATCCGTTTAAATTTGCCACAAATATTTGGGTACAAATACCCCACTTTCAGCAAATTTTCGAGGCCCTCTTACAAGCCATCCAGGGACTAATTTTTTTCCTTTAGTAAACTATAAATCTTTTAAGCCTTGTTGTATAACATCGGACCGACTTATTTAAGTAAATAATTTTTCAAATAATAAAGTTTTAACCCCTGAAAAATAAGAAGGGTAAAATATCATTTTTTTTTAATTATGACTTTCAAGATTGGAAATACAACTGTGCCTTATTTTAATGTAAACGACGGAAACCTTTTTAAAAAAGGGGTCCCTTATGACCCGACTGCCGAATTTTTATTTTTTTATTTTTATAATTTCCGTACTTTTACCTGCTTTCCAAGTAGTGGCTGTTATTAAAGATTTTATAGGCGGCCGTGAAAGAGATCAAACGGTATCCGACTATTTTAATGATTTTTTTTTATCAATTCTATTTTAAATACAGTTTCATTTTGACGATAAATACATCATTTGGTCGACTGGGCCCCAAAATGTTTTACTAAAAATTTTGATTTTTTTCACTTATATTTTTAACGTTGTATAATTTATTAGGTAATTTCGTTCGGTCAAAAGGATCAAAAATTTTAATTTTTTTCGCTATTATACTTTTAATATTTCACAATTAGGCAATTTATATTTAAAAACCGTGACATATTTGAAAAAATCTGCCGCAGACACAGCGGGAAAGTTATGCGAACCTTTTCCCGATTTAAAACTAAAATTAATTTAAATTTATTTATTTACCTTATAAACTCGTTTTAATTATTTTAGATAACTTTCAGGGAGAAGTAGGGGCAGGAAGTCGTGTTTAATATATATATATTTTTTTTTAATTTTCGAAAAGCTTCTCATGAAAGTAGTTTATCTGTTGTAAGTTTCATTTTTATCGATTACGATTCTTTTAATAGCAAATTTCCAATCGTAAAATTCTTTGTAACGGATTTCTACATCTTTTTTTTTATTACATTGTACACATATTGCGAGGAACATTTTAATTTTACTGAAATATATTTATTTTTTTGTATTTTCGCTTATCTATTAAGCGTTATAACCGTTTAATATTAGAATCATATGTCCAGTACGTACGATAAACCTTTTTATATTTTTCCAGTTATTTTGGTTTCTTATTATCCGGATTCGCCCTTCCAAAAATCGGTCCGAATAATCGGAGTTTCATATAACGCAAAATGACGACGCTGTAACGGTTTTTACGACTGACTTACTACTCCCTTAATTTTGGAGTTATTTATATTAATTAAAGCCTGAAATCATCCTCGAAATTCAGCGATAATATCGATAAAAATTATTAAAATCCATCCGGTAGTTCTTAAGTTTTAAGGGAACGAATACAAAAATTAACAGACATGGATTAGGCGATAAAATATATCTTAAGGCAGAAAATTAAAATTAGTCGAAAGAAATACTGAAAGCTATAGATTTATCGTTTAAAGAGAAGCGATTTATGACGTTTGAAAAAGTGTAATGATGCGCGTTAAAAAGGAGTATTAAGGTAAATAAATAATTAGATATTAAATTCGGGGAACACAATATTACAAGGATGGAAAATATGTTATTTAGGAAATAAAATTACAGAGGATGGACGAAGTAATGCAGATGTATAAACCAACAGCGTTTCAAACACGTAGAACTTTCACGGCAGAAAACAAATCTGTTAGTATGTAATATGCATCTAAGAATTTGAAAGAAATTCTTGAATATATTTATACGATGTGCAGCTATAACTCTACCCCTTTAAGGCGGTGAAATGTGGACGATATTAAAAATATAAAGGAAAACAATTTTTTTAAATTTAGCGTTACAGAAGAATATCGAAAATTATTAAGGTCGATGAAATACGAAATAAAATTATCTTAAATCGATTACGAGAGGAAAGAAATATCTGACAGAATCTTGTAGAGAAACCGACGAAGTAGGCCGGGCACGTACGAGGACGTTACTGGTGTATTAGAACGTCCAGGTTTAATATGATAGAAGGATATTTAGAAGGTAATAACTACAAAGGAAGACAAAGATAGGAATATGTAAAAAAAGGTAATCGAGGATGTAGGATGTTGTAAATATGTCGAGGTAAAAAGATTTAAAAAAGAAAAAATTATTTAGCGGAAAAATAGCATATTTAATGTAAATTTAAAGGCCATTTAAAAATATATATATAAATAGTAAATAAATTTAGATTTAATTATTTAAAATTCTGTGACGTATTAAAAAAAAAGCACAGAAAAATTTCATATTTATCGAATGATATTTTAAAATAAAATATGCAGATTAAACTATTCTATATTTAATTTTCCACGTGACGTTTTCATTTTTACTTTACCGGCTATATAGTTACACTACACACCTTACGTATACACAATATTGTAAGGGAAAGTATGAACCAAATTTAAACATGTGATTTTTTCAGATCTTGATATTACTAACAAAAAAAAGAACAAATTTTAGTACTGAGAAATTACGGAAGGACATATATTGGCATATTCTTTGTTCGATAACTTTCAATCGGTTAGAAAGATCGGATGAAATTTGGCACCGTGATTTCTGTATATGAAAAATTCTGTATTCGTTATGGCATTATGGGTAATATGCTTTTACGGACCTTATGGGCTCAGTATCTCAAAAGTAGGTAAATTTTTCACACGATTTACTGCCTCTTAGACAGCTAAGATACTTGTAAATAATGTTCGTTCTTAATCAAACACGCGTAAAGGAACGGGGGCTAAACGCTTCCTTTTTTTTTATTTTTTTGGATTTTTGTCAAAGTTACATTCTTACAGTAATTAGATGAATTAGTGTACCGTAGGTTATATACGAGGTCTGTTCAGAAAAAACCGAACATTTTTAATTTCGCGCCGATGGAGTTATTTAGTGACGTGCGGTTGGCAGCATTGTGTTCCGCATAATCTCGTCTGTAATCGCATGTTCTTGAATCGTAGATATCTCGTTTAGTTTTCGGGTTATTGTTATTTGAGTGTAACTGTTAGTAGCGATTTTTGTAACGTACGATTTTCGGAGTGACGATACAAGATAAAATGTTTAGTCGTCAGTCGATCGAAGATCACCCTCAAACAAGAAAGGCATCGACTTCAACTGATGACACCCGCGTTTAGAAAATAGACGATCTGGTGCGTGCAAATAGCCGATCGGTTGTCAGAGAACTCTTGCCGTGACATTTTGACTGAAAAATTGAACACGCATCGAGTCGCAGCAAAGTTTGTTACTCGTTTGACGATCGAACAGCCGAAAGAACATCGAGTGGACGTTTGTCGACAGCATCTTGGACAAGCGGATGACGATGAAACATTCACGCGAAAGATCATAACAGGAGACGAAAGCCGGGTTTACGGCTACGACATCGAGACAAAACTTCAATCATCACGACGGTTCGGCAAAGAATCTCCAACCCCCAAGAAAGCACGTCAGTCTCGATGTCAATGTGATGTTCTCTGGTTTTTTTTTCGATTTTAATGGAATTATGCATTTTGAATTCTTGTCTCGAGGTGAAACAGTGAACCGTGCGTATTATCGAGGCATTTTACAACGGTTACGTGAAAAAATCCACAAAAAGAGACCGGAGTTGTGGCGAGACGGCTCATGGTTTCTTCACTACGACGATGCACCCGCACACTCAGCTTTCTCAATTCGTCAGTTCTGTGCCAAAAATCAGATGACTCCCCTCTCTCAGCCTCTCTGCTCGCCAGACCTGGTGCCTCGGGAGTTTTTCTTACTAAAGAAATTAAAATCGGTGAATAAAGGTCGGCGTTTTGAGACTATTGATGACATTAAAGCTAATTCGTCACGGACCTTAAAGGCCGTGTCAAATGAAACTATTCAGGACTGCTTTGTGAAGTGTAAACACCTCTGGGAAAAGTGTATGAATAGGGGAGGGGAGTACTTTGAAGGAGACAAGGATCAACAATCGGTAAAAATAATAAAGATTTAGGTTATTTCCTCGTATTCTCGTTCAGATTTCGTATTCAATTTCATTCATGGCTGGAGGATAAATAAACTTAATTTTTTATTTTCAAATCGAAACGATTTTTATGAAATATTTAACAGTGATTTCTGAATATAGTTAATTGATGCCGCTTAAGTTTGATTATACTTTTGTACAAAAGTAGATAACTGTCACCATGAGTCCCGTACTTCCCTAAAATTTTCCTCATGAGTAGAATAATTTTTTTACTTATTATTACAATATCTGTTAGGAAGCTTATGAAGTGTCGGTTGAAATTTTATATTTTCATAACCATAAGGGTATCTACTAAATATGGAAATAATATAAAGAAATTGTCGAAGTAATTTATAAAAAGCCAACAGGTTAGCGATTTTTTTTTCATCAGGTTCATAAATAATCAAATTCTCCTTTCTTATTAAGCTTAATATTTATTGATTACTTACTTTTGTCTGATCGAATTTATATCTTCAATTTTCGATTCCAATATTTTGCTAAAAAAATCTATTTTGAACGCCGTCGACGTAAATTTCCCGGTAAGTTACGCAAATCGATTTCGTAAAATGCTGTTGAATCGAGAAAACTTTTTTCTACAATTTTTGAAATATTATTTAGCTTAATTTACACAGCTGTATCCGGGTCGAGAGGAAAATATCGTGGTTCACGATTTTGGGACGGTTTATAACATTAGAATTAACGTGTGGAGTTTTACTTTTTTATTTTATACAAATTAAAGAGATTTTCTTTCCTTCAAAATTTATTATTACCGAAGCAGAAAAGAGAAAATAATTATTTTTCATCGATAAATTACGATACTATCGCCTAGTTTGCGTATCTGAAAAACAGAAACTACTTTAGATTTATAAACGTAAGTTATTTTTTAATTAAATTATTTAAATACGGAACTAGGGCTTTGACCGTGGAAATTTAATGACCTCGGCTCTGTCGGTGGAGGCTGGCCGGTGGAGGTAGCAGCCTCATATATCGCTTTGATTCATTAATTAGCGTTGATTAAGAGGAGAACGGAGTCGAGATGACAAGAAGGGCGGAATTACAGAAATCTGAATCCGCAACGATAAGTAAGCGTCCTGTAGACCGCAGAATGAACTCGCCCCCCTTCCACCGTCGGTCGTGATTTAGAAATTATTATTTTACGGCGTATGGTTGAACAATCTTTACCGCGTTAAATTTTTACAAACGTAACCCCACTCCTCGTGCTCGTGTGCGTACGGTCACTCTTTCTGTTTCGCGATAAAACGCGTCCTAGCCGAGAAAAGTCGACCGATTATAATTATAATTGAGAATTCGGATATTATATCAGAACTCTTAAAGATTTAATGAAACGCTTTCCGTTAAACGAATGAAAATACGTTACGTAGTTTGGTCTAGTTCATTAATTTTATATTCTATCTCCACCCGACTTATTTGTTGATTAATCAATTTACAATTAATTTACTTTTATTTAAATTTTATTCTATTTCAAAATAAAAAAAAACTTGCTTTTTATACTATACTTTGGTTAACTTCGTCTATTTACGTAAGTTGTCTGTTTTTTTTTTTTATTGTAATTTACTTTCATTTATTTTATTTCTGAGTTAAGTTTCTTACTGTCACCGAATGAGGTTAAATTACAATAGGTTATAATAAGCGCCATATAAGTTGTACGGTGTCTTTGCTGTGTTACTGTATCGTCAAAAAAAAAAAAAAATTACACCGTTAGAATCATCAATAATAATTTGTGCATGAAATATATAAAACAACGCTTCCCTGTCGTTTTCAATTCTCTTTTTATTGCGTTAAATAAATAAATATTTATATAAAATATAAATAAATAAATGAAATAAATAAACTGTTATGGCGAAACCAAAGTGGTTCGGCAGTTGGGGCGGAAAGATTCCCCGAAGAGTTACTGATCATTGGAGACCTCGCCTAAGATCTTGGTAGCCAGCGGTAGATTATTCCTGGGGTGGACCTCAAGCAGGGTTGTCGACCATATAGAGGTAGTGCGATGGTACAGATGTCAAGACTTTTGGCACATCTCTCTCCGCCGCAGAGCGCGGTCGGTGATGTGTGGCCGTTGTGGCCAAGCTGGGCATAAGGCGGCAGATTGCCCCTTAAAGACAGCGCCTTCAAAGTGCACTGCCTGTTCCTTCGTGAAAGGCTTTGAGGTTGACAACCGGATCGGGAGCAAGCAATGCAGGTCGCATGAGGTAGCCTGCGCTAGAACTATAAGGAATGCAGCCTATGGAAACGCCTAACTGGGGGAAGCTTTTGAGTATGACTACCACTATGTCGAACGCTTGCGCCTGGAACACTTAAATTTCCATCATCCCCGGGCGGCCACTGTAGAAGCCATGAGGATTTTCGAGGAGTACAACCTTGAGATTCTCTTGGTCCAGGAGCCGTTCGCGGTCGGGAATAGGGTGGTCGGCTTCCACGGAATGGATGTTATTCGCGCCCGTACGGGACGGCCGCTCTCTGCGATCGTGGTCGGGTCAGGCTCCTTGGGTGTTTTCTGGATGTCCCGCTTGTCTGATGAGCGGTTCGCCGTCGTGCGAATCATGAAGGGTACGCTCGATGTACTGGTGTCGGGATACTTCCAGCTTGGACGGAGTATCGATGACTTGCTGGCAAAGTCGACAAGGATTATGAACAGTCTCCCGGGAACCAGAATTCTGGTTGCTCTGGACGCTAACGCCAAGTCTTCCGCTTGGGGATCGCACCACTCACTGACCCCAGAGGCGCTGGTTTCGAACAGTTCGCGGAAGCCAGGAGCCTCTGCTTGGTTAATAAAGCAGTACAGCCGCCAACTTTCTCTTTCGAACTGAAAAGTTACATTGACGTCACCTTGGTGACGGGCGACTTGCGTAGGTATGTCAATAGTTGGACTGTCTAGCCCGAGGCCAGTGAGCAATCATAGGCTTATAATCTATGAAATAGCTCACGGTCTAAGAGCTCGAGATTCAGTTGGCTATAACCTCAGGACTACCCTGGAACTTTGAGGTCAAGGGAAAAACTGGCCTCTCACAAACAGCGAGTCAATGTGGCGTGAGTCGCATTGTCGGACCGCGTGGGAGTTCTTCGATGCGGTTGCGTTATTCAACCGGCATCGGTAATTTATTAAGGGAAAAACTTCTACCGAGCTGCTGTAGGAGGCTACCTTCGAGGAATGTTCGGCCATCTGCCAATAGCTCCAAGCGCTATAAATGATGAACAGGTACTTGCTGGCATTCAGCGACCTAGGCGTGGCAGCGAATTGCTTTCCAGATTTAAGTTAACACGATAAATTTTATATTTATGATAGTCATATATTATAGTATAGAGGGGTTCGCCTAACCAATATAGTTTAATATATGACAAGTGAACGGCTGTACACAAAAAGCAAAACGGTGTATTTATCAAGCTTATACCGTTCACGCTATTAGGTTAGCTCTAGGAGCTAAGTAGGATATTGGTTGCTTAAACTGTTTGAGGCACAGTAACCCTCGTGGCACGGATATTCGGCCTTTTGTTTTAGGGCGACCGAATGTGGCGGCGCCGGGAGAAACGGCACTAAAAACATAAGTGTACGTTACAATCTGTTCAACCAGTGAACAATAAGCAACCCCCCGAGGCCCAATGAGATGAGAATGATGTGTAGAAGATATAAATGAGGTTTAGTTTTGTACAGCCTTGGGCCGACCATTTCTGAGACATTTTGTTAATTGAACTCCAACCACCAAAGTACACCGGTATCCACTGTTTCGTATTCAAATCTGTATATTAGCGACTAACTTTTACTAGAATTTGAACCTCAGAACCTTCGACTTCAACTGAAAATCAACTGAAATTTGACTTTTGACTTTGAAACTCGGAAAATCAAATGTGATTTGCGACGACGAGTTAACCGCTAGACCGATCCGATATTTAATAATGCACGTCTAATTTCATATACTTAAGAAATTTAAATTCAAAAAGTGTCAATAAGTGCAGGGGGATTCGAGGAAAATGTATCAAACTTTCAGGAGATGTTCCTACTGTTGAAAATAAAGAAGTTTATATAAACATAGATCCGGAAACGCTTCTTAGCGAGTCTCGGCTGGCGAAAGATTTCGGCCTGATTTCTGCGCCTTCGTTAAAATAAAGCCGGATGTTATTTTTGGGACCCAAATTAAGGGGTAAATTTAATGGTTTTATTTGAAATTTCACCTGAAAATTGAAAAAACGTAGTCCTAGAATTTTATTTTTAGTACTTTCTAAACTTTCGAGAAGTCTGGGATAAAAGACAAAAGACTGTGGTCAAAGAACATGCTATTTCACGTTTGGCGTAAAATAGCTTCTGTTAAATTGGTAATAAACCCTTAAAAGTTTTAAAAAAACTTGTAGAGAATTTGATTCTGAATAAAATATAGGAATATATGAAGGTTTAGAAATACGGGTGTAAGCTTTCGTCATCCGATACCCGCTAACGAAGCGTTTCCGAACTTAAATTTATATGAACTTTCTTTTTTATTTTCACAAAAAAAATATGTGCTGAAAATTTGTATCTTTTTTTGAACCGTTCTGCATAATACTCTGGATTATATCGGCTAATGTAACAGATATAGGACTTGAAATAAAACTCTTGCTTAAACATGAGCTGAGAAAAGAACATTTTTTAAATATGTTTTTACCGTGATATACTTTAACTGTTCAATAAAATCTGTAACAGGTCAAATTTATAAACAAGTGAATAATAACAGATCGCAGATAATAATCCATTGCAATTGCACTTGAACGAGATTACTGCCTTTCCAAGCACGATTTTTTAACGTATAAAATAGTTTTTCATTCTATTTCGATTTCATCAAATTGTTACAGTCAAATTATTTTTGCACTCATGATTCCAACGACATTTATCGCAAAACGAATATCAGATAGGTTAGATGGAAAGCTAGAATATCAAATTTTATCGCTGTCGGTTATTTGTTTTTTTCTTTTTTGTTTCTTAATAGTTTAAACTTTTTCGAAAATCAGAAAAAACGTTTTTCTATTTCACGCGAAAAAAAAACGAAAACAGAAAACGACATGCGGGAAAGATTCATTATTGTAATGATATAATTAAACTTCCTTTTTTTTGACACAAGACAACGTCATCCGCTAAGTTAATATGGCGCCTAGCACAGCGGAGGGCCGAGGAACTTCATTCTATCACCTGGCGACTCTTAGTTTAATAGAATTTCCTCTAAATGGAATCGTCTTTCTTTTCGAACTGTGATTCTTTCGAGAGCATTATATCATTTTCCACCACCTACTTCTTTTCTTAATATTTGATTCATTTTTCTTCAAAGAGTTGATCCTGCTGGGTCTACGTTACGAATTACCAGACATTTGTAGCACCGATGAATTCGTAGTGCGAATCGAACTGAAGACTCTGTTCCCCGTCTGGAAATTACACAATAGTTTTATCAGCTGAAGCGTTAAATTGAACTTTCCTGATGTATAAATTGTCGTTCATTTCTTGCTCTGAAGTAATACTTAACGGTGGTTCCGGAGCTTAACAAAAATAAAAAAGGTATAAACGAATCGAATTCAATTTTTTTTTTATTCAGATGATAAGTGAATTAAAAATTTTAAATATCCGGTTTTCCATTTTCTGCAACTTCGTGTTCTCCAGGTGCCAATATAAGCGAGTGCTTAAAACCACGTTCAATAAATGCAGCCAAACAGTCGCATAAATTCTGTATACTCTGGGTACATAAAGTGTCAAGTGGCTTCGCCCTCGACAGACTACTACTTCGGAGGAGAAGAATTAAGTGAAACATTAAAATATGTAAAATAAAGAATTCTACATAACATATTATTTTACTGTTCTAATAAAAATTTGAAGTACGAGATCCGCGGTTACCGTATTAGATGGGGTACGGTCGGCTTACCCCGTAGACTAATCGTAACCGATATTAAGTGGCATCAACGGCCCAGATTCAGAGGTCACGGTACAAAGTTTAATAAAAATCGGTTAATCCTAACTGAACGTAATAAGTGAAACGAAAAAAAGTCTTATTTTCCTCTTTCGTGAATTAAATCGCTTAAATTCATAACACGTAGGACATATTGTTGTAACGCAATCATCTAATAATTATATAAATTATTCTTTGAGTCCAGACAGGACAAAAAAGAAAAAAAGAGGGATTTTGCTCCGCTCCTTTATTGGAGTTTGACAAACGTCATGAGAAAGTATCTTAGTAGAGGAGCCAGGAGAATTAAATTATCCAAAATAAATTTACGTATCCGCCGAGTAAAATTTTTAGATACAAGACCCTTGGGGTCCGTATTTATCTGCCTCTTTAATTTATCGTGACCAAAATTAAATGCCATCAATTTCCCAATTACATAAACTATCCTGTCAAACTTCATCCCGTCCGAATCGGTCCATTCAATCTGGAGTTATCAAGCAAAAAATCATATATTTTTCTAGAATTTTTTTCAATCCTAAAGTTGTGTTTTTTTTTCATTAGACGTGTCATGAAACGGCAAATTTTCATAAATTCTTCACTTTCATAGTTTGACCGGATTAGCACACATTTTCTTAATTTCTTTTCCCAACTATAGCCAGACTTTGTAAATAATATTTTTAAAAAAAATTGATTTCCTATAAACGATTAAAAATAAATGCATTTTTCTTTGCATCCCCGATTATAAACCGCTAAAGAATTTCTTGATGATGGTTACCGTAGCGGCCCTAAAACTAATTTACCTCATACGCTCGGAAAATTTATCGTGTAGTCTTGTTGATAATTAATTATTTCATTTATATACAGTAAAAGAAATGGATTAACTTATGTTTCAGTTAAATCGTTTTGAATCGTATCAAAATAAGCGGAAAACGATAATAATATTATAATGCAATCGCTAATTAAATTTTGTGATTATTTTTTCTTTTACAGGTTTCCAAGAGAACAGCAGACTCTTCCAAATCATTTTTACTTTACCGACTTTGAGAGGCACAATGCTGAAATCGCTGCTTTCCATCTTGACAGGTAATATTCACGTTCAATATAATTCAGTATAGCGATAGTAGAGTAAAATACACGTATATAAATAGAGTAGCTTCGCACGTGTATTTGAATTTTTCTTACAATGGAAACCGATCGACCCCGTATCGTTCTTATTTATTTAGCGGTCGTATCATCTCTTATGATAATAAAACAATACGGTTACAAAATAAAAAGATAAATTACTCGTATCAGATAAAAAATAGCGGTGAGCAAAAGCCATATTAATTATTTACATACAAAGATATGAAATAATTTGAAAAAAAATTACTACAAAATAATTCATACAATTCAGAAGCCGTTATTGAAAATTATTTTGAGCCCAATTTATATACACGTCGAACAATATGTACATAAATCGTGTTTTTATTTTTTGTTATTTTGTATTATTTAAAAATTTATCGACAGAGTAAAATTGTTTCCAAAAAAGAAAATCTTTTAATTGTATTTTAAACAAACAGATGGGAAGATTTTTCAAACGGTTTCATGACAACGAGAGCTTATAATTAGGACCTTTCTCGTAAGCCGATGTATTATTTTGAGTTATATAAAAACAGTTCCGTTCTCTGGCTTGATAAAGATGGATATTGTTTTTTTTAAATAAGCTCCCCCCCACCCCGTTCATTTTGGCAAAGATTGAAGATTTTTAAATAAATATAAACACAAGAATAAGTTAACGTATTTAATTTTTTAATTGTAGGTTACATCTACATTACGGTTGCCAGATAAAGGTCTGACAGCCCCTTTTTGAACCTTAAAAACTCGTTCTGACTTTTTTAAAGGCGCCCCAACAGATGAAATTATACCTTATTCGAGAATATATATAGCCGTAATAAATATCTAATAACGGTGACAAACTTAGCGTTTTATTAAGATTGTTCAGAGCGAAACAGTAGATTTTGTAACTAACAAAATCAGTCTGATCGTCCCACAAGAAATTATTTTCTAATAAAACTCAGAAATTTCGCTATGCGGGTAACAGAAATACTATCTTTATCAATAATGGGAATTC
Organism: Lycorma delicatula; assembly: GCF_047948215.1. Classification (NCBI taxonomy): domain Eukaryota; kingdom Metazoa; phylum Arthropoda; class Insecta; order Hemiptera; family Fulgoridae; genus Lycorma; species Lycorma delicatula. Next base: position 128,205,268 of record NC_134463.1, on the reverse strand, counting down.
TATCGATTCAATCAGCTGTTTTGTCAAACAGAGAAGCACAATGCGACCGTTTTAAACGTATTTAGTAACTATTTTTCTTAACTGCTATCGTAAACTTTTAATTCCTTTTAAATAATTTTCTTCAGGTATAGATGCAGTCGTGTCGTTTGTGAAAACGGTAAAAATAAATGTCTCAAGGTTTAGAGACAAGTCATTAATAAACAATAAAAAAAGCAAGGGACCAAGAACGTGCTGAAGCACTCCCCGTTCAACATCGTGTATTTTTACATGTGTATTCATATTAAAAGATGAAATTTCAAATACTTGTTTACGATCGGTCAGGTATAAGCGTGCTTGCAACTCCTCTGATAACCTGCTAATTTTTTTCATCAGATCATCGGCCCTAAAATTAATTAGTTAGTATTTTACCGTTACCTGATTTAAAATTAAGTTTACGGGAGAAATATCCGAACCGTTTCTGATTAAAACAGGACTCAGAAAAGGAGACGAGGCCATCACAGATTCATCTCAACCCGGTTCAAAAAAAAATTAGATTTTAGAATCTTCAGTTAGTAATTAGAAATCCGTTCCTAATTTCAGAAACGAAAACGAAAGGTAAAAAACAATATTCGCGTATTATTTGGCTTTTCAACCTAAAACATCAAATCGGTAGAAATTACATTTAATTTTCTCAAAAGATAATAATCCGGAATTAAAAACCGGATTATAAATCTTCGTACAAAGAAACAAAATTAAAAAAATAAAAATACACCGATTTCGTTAAACTTAAACTTTAGAACATTCCAAAGAATCAAAAGATTTAAATATTTAGGAAAAACAATTCGAAAAAACGGCTCTAAGAAAGAATCAGAAAAATGGAGAAATCCTACAGAATAACAAAAGGGATGTACAGCAGAAAAGACCCTTTTCATAATCGCAAAAGTAAGACATTATAGCACAGTAATTAAATCCGAAAGTATTTACGCATCGGGAAGTTTAAAACTAAACGGTAAAAAGAAATTGTAAAATTGAAAAAAAGAGAAAAAAGAATTTTAAGATAATCTTTTTAAAAAGATTTCCGATTCAATGAGAAATAAAAAAAAAAGGTGACAACTGTGGGGTGTTTCTAATGGACGGCTTACACACACACACACACACACACACACACACACACACACACACACACACACACACACACACACACACACACACACACACACACACAAAATTTAATTAAAAATATTTATCAATTTATTTAAATATATTTTTACATTAATTTAATTCAATGATTCTAATTAAATCGTGCGTGCATACCGTATTTAATTCGCGTTGATTTGGTGGTACTAGCGGCGACGGTCGGCACTAAGTGAACCTTTGTAATTTCACAACTTACGTAGAAAAAATTTTGTTTGTACTGTCGGCGGCTAGTGTAGCCGCGAGGCTTAACGCGCCAGGTACCGTGTCGACCGGGCGATCGAGTTCGAGACCCGGCCAGATCGAGTTACTTTTTTACACCTTAAATATTATTCATTTATTTAATTCTACTGCTCACCTGTGACGTCACAATATAGCAGGCGACTACAAATGCATTTTTTTGGGTGGGAGTACGATTTTGCAAAAGGTTCTTTTTGCAAATATTGTTATTTTTTAATCGTTAACAAAATGCTTAAGAAAAATGTGACCTTAATTAGACGAAAACTCGAGATACTGAGGGCGACCTTGTTCTAGAGCCTCACCCCGTTGGACCTTTTAAGTTGAAAATTTAATGATATCAATGCCCCGTATGTAGAAGTAATCTAACCAAGTTTGGTCAAAATCGGTCCAGTAGTTCTGGAGATATAATGTGATTTAGGGGCCAAAACGGAACACACACACACACACACACACACACACACACCAGCATACGAACATTAATATCCGAAAAATTTCCATCCGACTTTTTGGGTTCCTTACGTGTCAAAACGTCAAGATCCGATGAGAACCTCACATGTCTAAATTGGTCCGATCACAATACTTTCCCATCTAGATAGCGCTATAGCGGAACTATAGCTCTAGAAGTAATATTTTACACGAATTTTTCATGAAACGGGCAAAAATACATCGCCAGAGAAAATATTAAAATTCATTAAAAACAAACAAATTGAATTAACTTATTTTTCATAATTCAGAAAAGACAAAAAAACAGATCTTTGTATAGGAAATTCAGTACATAGAGTTTTTTGAAAAAAATCCAAAAATTGGAAGGTTTGAGGACAATATTAAAAAAATCACGACTTAACATCCATTGGTCTGAAGGAAGAAAGAAATGGCAGAATCAAACGATAAAGAAATATTGAGAAAACAAAAAACCATCAGAATCAGGCAAAGTAAAAGTTATAACGCGATCCATTTTGGATAAATCTGATAAAAAACATACCTTTTAAAACCGTGTGGCATTTTCAAAAATTATGACAAGTTATGCAAATTATAACCGACTTAATTTTACGATTGCTTTGTTAATTCTCATATTAATTAATCGTCAGTGAATGTTTTTAATAGATTATACCATTGATGAATTTATTCCATTCATTCTACAGAATGCCCACAAAGTCACTTACCGTGGTACAACATACAGGTTGTAACATTTTATATCGTCAGCTGATTGTAAAGGTTAATCAGCTGCTTTTATTTACTTAGCAGAGTAACAGGTTTTTAAAAGTCGATGTTATTTTCGTATGTTCAGTGGAAATTTTGATTAAGCAGTTTTAAGTTAAAACGGCAGATAAACAATTGAAGAAACAACTGTCGCTACCGTTTGGGTGCACGAGCGTAAAAACGCAAATGAAAACTACGGAGACATCCATCAGTGAATAAGTGGGGGGGAAATGTCTTTTCTACCGAGTCGCTCCCCGATTTGAAACTATCTAAAAGCCGATTGAACAGCTTTATTATTGTTGAGAAATTTTTTTTACAATCTTTTCTTAAGTCGCCCAGGAAACGATCTTCAGAGCTGAATATTCCCCTTTCAGCACTTCAAAAAAATAATGAAACAAGACCTTGGGTTTAAACCCTTTACGCCTTCTCATTTTAATGAGTTATTTGACTGAGACATGATTTTAAGGGAAACTTGTTACAAAACTCTTCTAAGGAATTTTCCCTTATGCTCGATCAGAAAACCGGTTTTCTTCTCGGATGAGTGCCATTTAATTGAATAATAGATCTCGGAACTTGATTTTTAGTATAAAGAAATTCCTACTTTTACGAGTAAATCACAACCGCCCATCCCACGTAATGATGTGAATCGAATCTAATAGGACCTTATTTTTTTAAAAAAAGTGCTAAAAGCATTTCATACCTTAACATCCTATTTTATTTCTCGGCTTCGATCGGTAGGTACGGAATTACCTGCAGCTTTACAGCGATATGAGCTCCAGCTCATTATGATCAGTTGATAAAGAACCTTTTAAATGAATATTTTAAAGGGCGGTAGATCGGTAGAGTCTACGAAATTCAGTGGCTCCCTAGAAGTCTAGACTTATGAAACTGTGACTGTTTTCTTTGAAGTTTATCTAAGAAGAAATTTCCCATTTGCGATTAACAAATGCTGACGAGCTTAAAATTTCTGTCGGTTAAGAGTTTGATCCTTCAACACGGAAGAGAATTTTTAAATGCATTTAGCGACTGATAAACTGTATTCGGACAGCGGAGATTACATACCCGTGCGATTTAAATTAACGTGTAAAAATATTAAAGAAACTAATGACAAACAATTCGTATTTATTTCTTTATATGGAAAGGGATTTTTTGGCCACGTTTTGGACTTTTTGGTTATAAAAAACAAAGATTGATGAAATTCGTATCGAAAGTATTAAGACAGATTTCTTTTAAAATAGTCCTAGAAAAACTATTCTTAGAAAAGTGAGATAAGCTTTTTCGAAGCGTTTGTTTAATCGATTAAGTTTGATAAAATAATTGGTAAATGTATCTTTGTTACTTTTTTCAAATTTCCAATTAAGTTTTCTCGTTGTAAGAAGTTAAGTGATTTCTTTTTTTATGTAAGTACAGCCCGGCTCGGAATGTCGTCTAGTAATTAAGAAGAGGTTTGACTCTTAGCTTTAGCGACAGCGGGGGTGTGTGTTCGTATATATAGGGGAGAGGTGTGCGCGCACGTGAACCCAGGGAGGGTTTGTTTTAAGGTTGATGAAGTAATATGTGTGTGCGGGCGTTTAGAGGAGGAGTGAAGTGAATGATCTCTTTTAACGCTCTCTCTTTCCCGTCCCTCTTTCTCGTCTCCGGTTTCCAGCTCCCGGTAGAGAGGTTCTATTCGACGGTTTCTTCTTACTGCTGTTATAGCCGCACGGTACTAAGGTCTTCCTCAGTAGTAGTAGACGACTGACTACCGACTCTTTAAGAGAGATAGATTGGGATATAGGTATAGAATATATATATATTAGGAAACACGACCGTTGTGGGATTAAAGATGTCGAAGGCCAAAGAAGAACAATGACAAGAAATTCCCCTCTAATGTTGGCCAAGAGCCAATAAACCGTGCAAACCGCCACCATTTCAAACACACACGCACACACACACACACACACACACACCATTACCCCAAATACCCTTCCATTCTGATTAATCCTTCCCTTTAATACACACAAACTTTTGAGTGTTTCTTCCCTAGTTACGCACGTACTGACATAAATATTTCATGAGCCCGTACACTGTACTACTCACTTTTTTGTATTCTCTATAGATAGATAAATAATTTATCTGGTTCGAATTAGACATTAATTAATTTGTGTAGATTAATTGATTTAGAGTAGATTAAGTAATTTTCATTTACTATTATATATTGAGTGGCTTAAAAAAATATTTTTTTATTAACGGAATATCTAATAAGTTAGGGATTTACACTGTTTGTGTTTGTTCGACAACCGTAACTGCAATGACTGAATCTATTTGAATACTATTTTGAAAAATTGTTTCTTACAGTCGCCTATATCGGTAATTTAACTCGAAAGGACAAATTATATTAGTAAAATAGTCGTTGGCGATGCACAAACTCGAACTTCCCCGACATAACTACGGCATAAGAATGACCGGAAGGACTATAGGTAGCCTTAAAGCGTTCTGTTAAGAGCGTCCCTCATCCCTTATCGCAGACATAGATCTGCTGTTGAGTAGGCGTTTTGGAATGAAGTCCCGGTCTTAGCTGAGATATTCGCTATTACTGATGGAGCTTCAGTGCGGGAGGTTCTAGGCGTTGGCCCCGCTCTCGAAGGCGAACTAAGCAGAGAGCAGAGACGTCACGAGCAGACTGCGTGTTACTACTCGGTCTGAAAACATCAACTCTACGTATCAAATCGAAGTATTACTTATTATCATGTTTACGTTTACTAATTATAAGCGATACGTAATTAATTCTTTTATAACCTTTATTTGTACTAAATTATTAATTTTTAATAATAAAAAAAGCTTACTTGAATTTTCTTCAATCATCTAATTAAAACTTCTAGCAAGTTCACCATCCTCCTTAAAGGAATCAGTATCACTGTCACTTTCATTTTCACTTTCGCTACCAGAGTCTACATGTATAATACGACGTTCTGTCATTTCAACTATCAGTTCTTACTCTTTTACAATAATTTTTACTTTTTCAAAATCGGATTTCCAGTCATCTTCATTCACGGAATTAATTTTCTCCGTAGTTAATTTTTCAACATTTGTGAAAGAAAATGTTGTATTATGACTCACCACAATCTTTTTCCGGCTGACCGTACCATCTCGATGGGATTCAAATAAGGATGGTACGGTGAGAGTCTAAGAACACGATTCCCATGTTTTTTCGAAATTTCATCCAAGTGATGTTTTTATACTTTAGTTTTATGTAACTTTATTGATTCGTATAACTGCGGTTTCAGAATTTTTTGACTATTCGGAATATGAGTTTTTTCCAGCCAACGGGTCATATCTTTTTTTTTTAGAGTCAGAATTTGGCGTTTTATCAATACCTGTAAGGGGCGTTATTAACAACTACTGCTGATATTGGTAGAAGATTTGGAATCAATTTTTCATGCGCCCATTTCATGAAATTGTCTGCATTCATGTTGTCATGGTAGTCCACTGGCTTTCCAAGTTAGTAATGCGTTCAGAATACAGTATGAATTACTGTTAAACGGTCGCCTTTATTAAGTCCCTCAACAATACCATCAGACCACGACTTCGTCGAACAATGTTAACTTAAAACGTACGTTTCATCCAAATAAACAATTGTAGCATTGCTTTGTCTCTACTTAGCCATCGCCTGCAAATACTCAATTCTCTTCCACCTGGTGTTGGATTTCTCAAATTATTTTCAGTTTTACGCCATTTGAAACGTACCTCTTTCAATATAACAGCCAAAATTGATTCATTGCCTTTAAAATCAATAGATGACTGAAGTTCTTCCCGTATTTTTTTTTTAAGTGGGTAATTCATTCATCTTTGTATGAAATTCATTAACTGTCTTTTAATTACACCTAAATCAAAACTTTCCGTCCGCTGACCGGTTTCGAACATCGTTTACAATTTGGCGGTGTGCTGAAAGAACACGATTGGGATGCTGATTGAAGAATCATATCTTTCTTTTCTCTTCTGAGTTTTTGAATCTGTGTTCTTGATAATTTGTTTTCCACAAGCATCAGCAGTTCTCTCTTCGCATTTTTGAATGCCGATTATATGTTTGTCGTCAGTTAATTTACCTACTTTTAGAGCTTCTTTTTTCATAAAATCAGAAAAATTATTGATCATTTCACGTTCTTGACCTCAAATTTTTTTTATAGAATTCTGCAACATAAATGAACAAAAATAAACCGAAAAATAATGTATTACAAAAAATTTGCGGAAAACAAACAGTAATTTTAAAATAATATGATCGTACAAAAACGCTATCCGAATACCTTCACTGTACACGATATAAACTGGACTAGAGTTTATTTCTTTATACACACATCGTATACTACGAATAACGGATTTAAATATAATCGTGACGAAAGACATCATTTCTAACTGCATGTATACATTTTTATAGGGCCTGTACGTAATACCAATCAGAGCACTGGTCATTGATAAGGAATTGTTATTGTTAGCAAGATTGAGTCGTTAAGCATTTTTATACCTGTAATCAACTCGAGTGAAAAGAATTGAACACAAAACAATTGTGTTGTTTTAAGTCGAAAAATAAAAATAAAAATAATTACGCGCAAAAATAATGTTTTGGAAAACAATAATACAATGAGATGTCAGCACGTGACGTCACAAGCTCGTAGATTCGCTGGGGCAACTATAAGGATATTTGTTGTAATTTGTGTAGTGTTCTTGGTGTAGTGTAGATGTGTAGTGTAAAAGGTTCAGCAGCTCAGGGTGTAGTCGGAAGAAAAGCTGCAGAGATAAGGGCGTGGGGATGCCAACCCCCAAAGTCTTAAAGAGTAAGACTCTCCGTCGGGGAACCGAACCGTTGAAGGAACATTCTCTCTACGCGAAAGAATATTTTAAAAGTCAGTTCGATTCGGGTAGAGCAGCTCGCTCCGTCGCACTAAAAGTGCATCTTTGTATCTGAATTGCACGATAAGGGACACCGTTATCTTTACAAGTTTGAACTTCGACCGACCATCATAGTAAATGTTACGTTCACGGCAGTAGGGGCTTTTCCTATGGCCCTATAGCTATCTCCGAAGGGCTGTAGATTGCCCTGATAGGGGATTTAGATTCCAATGTTAGGAAACGGACAGGGTGCGGCTGTTGCTATCCCTTTTACTGGGCATCCCTCCACGTTATAGATAAATAGACATAATCTCCTAAATTATCGGTTTCTCGGTGATATCTATATTAAATCATTATCCTGAATATCTGGAAATTACAGTTTGTTGTTTTTCAACAAACGAGTTGAAAACATCAAACGATTGTAATTGTACGACCCTATATATGTATCCGAAGAAGATTTTAGAATAGATTTACGTTGAATGAAATTTGTAGTAACAATTTTTCCGTTAATTTTCAGGTTATTAGGATTCAGAAGAGCGATGCCAGTTGTCGGAAGACTGCTAAATATGACCACAGAAATATTCGACATAGCCGACGGTAATTTGCTGCAAACATTCTTCATTTCACCGTCTAATAACATGTGCTTCCACGGAAAATGTTCGTATTACTGCGACACAAGTCACGCAGTTTGCGGTAATCCCGACACGCTTGAAGGAAGTTTTGCGGCTTTTCTTCCTAGCAAAGAGTTCGGCCATCGTAAAGTTTGGAGACATCCTTGGAGAAGATCTTATCATAAAAGAAGGAAAGCCCAATGGGAACAAGGTAAATCTATATTTATTAAATTAAATTTAATTTTATCACCCGGACTTGGTTTCGATGACAAAATAAATTCGGATCGCAATTTTTTTACGGGTGAAAAATATTTTTAACTGAACTATATATTTTTTTTAATAAAATACGATTTTCTTTCCGATTGTAAAATACTTATTACGGTTGTTTTGTTGGTTTTGGATGTTTTTTAATGATGTTCACTTTTCGTTCGTATCGTTCTATTTTTAGAAACAAAATATGATATATTCACTAGTTAATAGTCAACGATAATAATATAACAAAGAGGTTAAGCGTTATAGCCGATTGCACTTTTCATAAATTAATTTAGACTGAACTAGAAACAAAGATAGTCCAGCTTCTACTTATGGTACGCTGTACGAACAGTTGATAAGTAGTAAGAGAATTCATATTTCGGATAAGATCCAAAAAAGCTTAAACTATTCTTTCATGTTCACTTGACGTAACAGATTTTCTCAGAAATAATCACTTTACATTACGTAATTTTATTTGTTGAATATTTTTACTGAGTAATTATACATCAATTTTTTTTAAAGAATTGTATATTGCGACTCCAATTTTTTATTTTTTACTGTAAATCTCTCAAAAATTACTATATACTTCTACGACTGTATTATTCATTCAGGTCACGGCTTAATTTATGTTCCAAGAAGTACACTATGACTTTATTTTACCCTTGGAGTAGAATACAGAAGTTTATGGAGTAGAATACAAGTTTTCGCACGCTGTAACTCCAAAACGAAGCGCATTCGAAAGTTTTTTTAAACGAAATTTATTTTTTAAAACATTTCCTGAAATTTTTTTCTTTCTTCGCGTACGCTTTGCATATACGTTTATTATTTTTTTTAGGATTTTGAGGTCACAGTGGACCACTTTAGTCTACTCTGGTTCGTCTTTTCTTTTCTTTTTTAGTTTTTCTTTTTTGAGTTCTTCTGAACAAACCCTTGTTGTCGTTTTCTTTTCTTTAATTTTAAATCTGAAGTTTGCCTCTTTTAGTATTTTTATATTGTTAGTTTTGTTTCGTAAATCTTCTACTGTGATTTCTAGTTCGTGCATATTTTGTTTAATTTCCGTTATCCAAGTCGGTGTTTTGAACGGTTTCTAGTATTTCTCGACCGGTTTTCTGACGAGGCTGTTCGGTTCTGTTCTTATTATGTGTCCAAAGAAGGAGATTCCTTTCTTTCTAAAGTAGTACGTCTTGGTTTGATATGAGTCTCCATTCTCCGTCATCAGTAAGTTGTCTTTTATTTATGCACGTTCTTAGAATTTTTCTTTTTATTCTTTGCACCTCTGCTGAATAGGAAATGTTGGATTTTAGTTTGAAGACTGTTTCGCTTCCATACGATATTATAGGTCTGATTACAGTTTTGCAATGCCTGAGTTTGGTATTTATTGAGATGCATCTTTTATTGTGTGTTGTTTTGGTGGCATTTTGTGCGTAATTGAGCTTTTGTGATCTTTCTTTCCAGTTTATTTTTTCTTTAAAGTCATGTGTGATGTTTTCTCCTAAATATTTAAACCGTTCAAATAGTTCGACCTTATGTCTGTTTATGATTACGTGGTTCAATACCAGGGAATCCATAGCAATCGTTCTAGTCTTTTCATATGATATTCATAGGCCTACTTTTCCTGCTAGTTCTTCCAATGAAGTTTCTTGGATTCTAACTTCTGCGAAATTATTGGCGAGAAACGCTAGGACATCTGCAAATCCTAACAGTTTATTTTGATACGGTTTACATGTTTCCTTGCTTCAATTGTTACTTGGGTGGGTCTTTTTTGTACCACTCTCTCATTACATATTCTAGGGCGCAGTTGAAGAGCAGTGGGGATATCCATTTCGTTGTCTTAAACCTGTTATCGATTTATTTATTTGTTTTATATATATTGCTGTTGACACATTTCAGATTTTAATCGAAGATAGAAAGTTGCTTATTTGCGGGGATCGAGTAAAGCAAAAACGTATTGACATTTTCTGGAAAAAAAATGGATAAAACTGGAAGTTTGAGCAGTCTTACAGTACTTTGTTTTAAGAGGTTTAACCCCGAAGGACGTATAAAAGAGTTAGATTCCACTTTCAGGGTTTTTTTCCTCTATATTTTGAACGGTGAGTTGCTGTATTTAAACAGACTGGGTTCGAATCCCAGTCAGGAATGGTATCTTTTCATACGCTACCGAACTCCACGAGGCTAATGACCGCTCGTTAATGCCCGTTCTTTCATATAAAAAAACATCTTTTACTATCGCTTTGTATTTCATTATCGTATTATTAATTCATCCCTTGGTGTTCATAATTTTTGAGTTCTTTTTTTTTGGGGGGGGGGGGGGGATTTCTAGCAGCTTTAGCAACAATTTTAACCAAAATGGTTACCTTTAATAATTTTTTACAGCTACTTTCAAAATTGGCAACAGTACTTCTTAATAACCACGTAGCAGTGAACGCCAAAATTAAATTAAATAAAATTTTGCTTGTTCTCACTGAAAGACGATTTATTTCTCGATACGAGGTCATTAATTGTATTGAATGACCCGTTTGAAGTGCCCTATTTTTATTTAATTATATCTTCTAAAATAATACATATATCGACATGAAACAAAAATTAAATTAAAGCTCATCTTGTCTAGTTATAACAAACAATAACATTAAATCACCTCCACACGCGCCCCACCAGTCACACAAAGAATACGCAGCCGATTGACAATTTTTTGCCGCGTTCGTTGAAGCCTTTTCTGGTATGATGGCTGCAATGGCATTCCGAACGCTCTCACGCAGCTCCTGGATATTTGCTATTTGCTACTTTTGTCGTATACACCCTTTTGCGTCTTTGACGCAATTCCAGAAGAAAATGTCCAAAGGGGTTATGTCTTGTGATCTGGGTGGCAAGGGAATCGAACCGCCTCTTCCGATTCGCCTAATCCTGAATCTTGACGTGTTGGAGCGGTTTGCGTTCCTCAGGAGTGTAGGCATCCTAATATCCTCTTCCAGCATAGTGGGGCTGCCCCCGTACCGGCTCCTTGATATAACGGAAAGGCTGAATGAGACGTTTTCTGGTAGGTGGATTGGAAGAGGTGGTTCGATTCCGTGGCCGCACAGATCGTTAAATGTTACCTCTCTGGACTTCTTTTTCTGGGGTATTTCAAAGGCAGGGTGTGTACGACAAAACCAGTAAACATCCAGGAGCTGCGTGAGAGCGTTCGGAATGCCGTTTCAACCATTACACACTAGAAATGCTTCTACAAACACGGCAAGAAATCGCACATCGGCCGGATATTTTTCGTGTGATAGATGGGGCGCGGATGGAATTGATGGATGTATGTAATATGATTTTTTGTTATAACTTGATAAGTCAGGCTTTAATTTAATTTTTATTTCATGTCGATGCGTGTAATATTTTGGAAGAGATACGAGTAGTTAAATAAAACTAGGACACTTCAAATGGGAAACCTGTTTTCAGGTTAGTTTTGAAAGTAAAATGTTAAACGGTCACAACTTGGTTATGCTTATCGTAGTGCCCTTAAAGTTTTTTTTATCAAAATTTTATTTTTCAATGCCTTTTAAATTGTTAGTCAAATCTTACGTTTGTCATTTTAATTTTTTGAGATTTAAATCTTCCTCCCCTTGGGGTTTGTGGCTGTATTGGTCTTATAATGAAAGATAGTTTTGAGGTAGGAGTATTTGTTAAATTAAATTTTTTAACTGTTGAAAAGTTATTTAAGAGTCGCCATACGTTTTTAATATTCTATATTTAAAATTGTTTTTATTCTCTTTCTTTCTTTCTATATATATTATTAAAAAAAAATATTAAAAATATTTTTAAGGAACTATTAAGGATATTTCTTTAATAATTCCTTAAAAACTAAAAAAATCAGGATTTTTATGTTACTTCGGTGAAATATACAAAATTTACTTTAATATCGTAGAAGTCAGCATTTTTTATTTATTTAACGACTTATGGGGAATAAACCATTTCATTTTATTTTAAGATCAGAAATTTTGATGGATTTGAATACTAGATCGTGGATACCAGTTTTCTTTGGAGGTTTGATTTCAATTAACCACATATCTCAGGAACGGTCGACCTGAGACTACACTTCATTTACACTCTCATACATATCATCCTTTGAAGTAATACCTTACGGTGGTTCCGGAGGCTAAACGGAAAAAAAGAGAGCCGACCATTCCTGAGATGTGTGGTTAATTGAACCGCAACCACCAAAGTACACCGGTATCCATTACCTAGTATTCAAATCCGTATAAAAGCAACTAACTTTACTAGAATTTGAACCTTAGAATCTTCGAATTCGAAAATCAGTTGTCAAACAACTGATTTGCGATGACGAATTAACCAATAGACCAGCCCGGAGGGATTCTATAGAATATGGCAATATTTCTCCACATAACAGAGAACGCCGAATTTCAAATTTTGATGTTTAGCAGTCCGGAATATATTTATCGAAATACCGGCCGATATGCTTATATCCTTCTGGAATTTTTTATGGTTTTTTTGTGATGTTTTTATAAAGGGTCATCGCGTTATAAAAAACCCTCATATCTAAAACGGGTCGACCGTATTTTACTTTATTGCTGGGAAAATAATAAATAAATTTAATAGTTTTTAAATTTAATTTAATAGTAGCGAATACTTTTAGCATAATCAGCATTAGTTAGCTCGAGGAAAACCTATGTTTGTTACGAATAACATTCTCCTCCCTGCAGCGCGAGCTGAACCTAGTGAAATATTTTTGCCCGCTTAGTCTCCACAAAAATTTATGAGGCGATCTTGAAAATGCCGCTTTAATGTCCTGTACGACCTGCATCGTTAAAACTGACCAGTGTCGGACACATTTCTAGTTTAACACCGAATCTCTTTCAAGAAATCTTTTAAGTAACTTCTGAATAACAACACTTTTCACTGGTACTTCCTTTTCAGATTTCTCCCTGTAACTTTCACCTACACGTAACATGAGATTTTGTCTTTAAATAAGTTTCCGTCGCGAATATACGTTTTTCAACAATTAACCGCATTTTAACAAACAACGTAAGATTACGCAACCTTGTTCAAAAGCCAATGCTCGAAACAAACCGGACACAAACGTATAGGCAATAACCAGTCCGCACTCCAGCTTCAGTCGTACCAACATCTTCCCCATTATTTTGCCCATTTCACACGCATTTAAAAATATGCATTTAGTACAAACTACTGAGCGATAGGTCCTCTTTTTAAGTTAAACACCCTACTTGTATACATATATATTTATATTTGGGGTTTCGTAAATAACATTTTTATGATTACTCATTTTAAACAAATTTTAGAAATCAGGATAGAAAATTAAGCCCTTAAAATTTTCCGAACAAGTTATGGAGTAATCAAAATAAATCGGATTTAGTTGTAAGAAAATATTTAATTATTGTTGAGGGACGTCTAAAAGTGAAATCGTAAAGATTCTACTTTCTCCAACGTTCACTAAAGGGAACCCCGCGTATTTTAGAATTTACGTTTTATTAACTGCCTAAATGATCAAGTTTAATTAAAAAAGATCTTATTTATCCAACGATACAAATAATTTTTTCTTCGTCTGTGTTAGAATTACTAAATTTTAAATTTGGTAAATAATTTGCTATGATTTCTTTGTTTTTATTTACAGAGTCCGATTATTGCGCCCTAGTTAGAGACATCCCTCCTTACGATTCCGGTCACAGATTGTTGGACGTCATGGATATGGCCGTGTTTGATTTTTTAATGGGAAATATGGATCGGCATCATTATGAAACTTTCCGCGCTTTCGGCAACGAATCTTTTCCGCTACATTTGGATCACGGACGAGGTTTTGGAAAACCGTTCCACGATGAATTATCGATATTAGCCCCGATTATGCAATGCTGTCTCATTAGACAATCGACGTTGGAGACTTTGTTGAGGTAATTTTTTAAAATTTATATGTACACTAATTAATATTATCTTAATTATGTATTAATATTGCGCTTTAATAAAACGCTAAGTTTGTCATTATTAAATATTTTTTACGCTTACACGTCTATTCCCGTTTGAAGTGTAATATCATCTCTTGGGATTCTCTCAAAAAGTCCCTAAGACATTTCAGTTTACAAAACTGGGGTATCATAATGGTGTCGATAAGTATGAATTGCGTAGATCGATATTTAAATATGTTAATATTAATTTAAATGTATTTGTTAGATATTTAATATGTTACGTTAAGGTAATACACAATGTTGCTAATGGATTGAATGTTGTTACTGTTTAATACTGAAGACTTCCGTCACACCAACACTTTTAACATAGTCCTACATCTCATCTGTACTTTAAAAATATCGATATTTAAATATTCATCTGTCAAATTAGATAACGGAACTGTTTTCTTTTCATTCGACTGAGATTCAGCCTACAAGAGTGTCTTATTAAGATTCCGTTGTCATTTTTAATAAATTACCGAACCGATTAATAAAAAAACCTTCCCTTCGTTTTAAATTATTCTCCGATGAACTTTTAAATAGTATTCATTAAAAATGTAAAAAAAAAATTTGATGTGGACACCACATGGCTTCCTTGTACGCTTATTAAATTACATATACACATTTTAAAAAAAAGTACGTAAAATTTTATTTCATTAATAACTTCTGATACTTTTTCATATTTTATTATTATTATTTGTCGTAAATTTTTGTTACAATCAGAGGTTAATAATTATTAACAAATCAGTATATTTAAATAAAAAAAAAGGAGATGAAGTCTGATTTGAACCGATGTGTCGTCCCCTTGTAAGATGCAAATATTTCATTAATTCAATGTTTATTTGGCTATAACTCTGGAACCAATAAAATAAGTAAGTACCTATTATGATATATCGTGCCGCCGAATGGCTTCGTCGGCACGTAATTCATAACCTTGCAGTGGCCCTGAAAAGGGTCGTTTTCTTGGCGTTAGCTCTGAGAAGAGCTGTTGGATCCGGAAGCTGGTCTCCGGCGAAGTTGGTGAGTTGCGGCTCGTCCATTGAAGTCCGACCGGGCTTTCCCTCAGCGGCAGTTGGGTCCCCACTGCAGCGCGGCAGTGATGGCCCCCACAATCCCGCAGTGTCGGTCGTCCTTCGCCGGCACGGCCGAGGCGGTTCTCCCCGAGCGATTCCACGCTGGACCGGCTCCTGCTCCTGAGTCCGCCGCGGGCAGGGCGATTGAAGCCCGGCGAGCTGGAGCTGGAGCGGGAAGGTAGCGTCCGCCTCCAGCGGTTCCCTCGGCGGGCCGGCCAGGTCTGCTGCTCCGGCGGGAAGGTTGGCATCGCCGGGAGGTCCCACGTTGAGCCGGCCAGGAGACACTCTCGTGGTGAACGCTCTTTTATTGGTGTCTGAGAGTGGTGGGGCTGCAGCGCCGCTATGGTGGGAGAACTGCGTGGTGGGAGTGATGCTTGTATCAACGCGTCCGTATACTGTGCGCCCAGCTCACATCGTTGCTACCGTTATCGCCCGCCCATATTAAATTAGGTATATATGTGGTAACAATCGTTAAAAATCTTTCATTGAGGGCTTATTACTGCAGTTAAGGAAAAGTCCAAAATCTAAATTTTTTGTTGATTTTGGACTTTTTTTTGGATATTTTTGCTCGAGTCAATTGCAATCAGAAGGGGAGGTGCACAACTAGATGTTACAACAGCCCAAAATCCAAAATTTTAACATCGTACGGCTAATCTTTTTTGAGTTATGCGAGACACATAACTAGTCAAAATGGATATTTCCGTTGAAATCTGAAAACCGAAATTTTTCGCGATCACAATACTTCCTTTACTTCTTACAAGGAAGGAAAAAACGCTGAACTTTGTACATTCTTTTCAAACTGTAGGTAAGTTTGTGCTGGACAACATGATATTTGTTTCACAAGTACCAATAGGTGTACTTAAAGTAGTTAATTGTCCTGTTTTCAAGGATGTATTCGGAAATTCTCCGTCCAGAGATTTTTTGTTATTTTAATTTTTTTTAATATTTTAAAATGTTTTTTCGTCCATTTGTCCACTTTCAAGTAAAAGGTCCTAGACCATTTTAAATATGATTGAACCAAATGAACTAACTCAAAGGATAGCGTTGCTACTGTTGTGCAGGTTAACAGACGTGTACAAACGTGATCTAGTGTATCACATATTCATCAGAACGATGCTAGTTGTGAGATAGTAGTGAACCAGTAAACAAGTTATTGTGAGTGCTTTGTGTGTCTGAATTATTGTGTATTACATATTTACGACTTTATTTCTTTTAATTACTCGTTAGTTACAAAATGCCTAGAGTTTTTTTATATCTTCCTAACAATTTTTGTTATGTATGTGGTGAAGTGTCGCTCAAGTCCCAAAGGCGAAACCTTACTCCATTAGTAAAAAAGTGTTATGAACTTTATTTTGGGTGTAAAGTCGGGAACCAAACAATGACCTGGGTTCCAAGTATCTGTTGTTTATCGTAGGCTTCTCATCGCATGAAAAAATGGCACACGCCACATGCCATTTGCTATCTCTATGATTTGGAGGGAACCCAAAGATCACTCTTCTGACTTATTTCTGCTTAACAAACATTAAAGAGATTACTTCAAAAACAAAACATACAGTGATGTACCATTACTTGCAATCTGCAATGAGACCGGTTCCACACTGCGAAGAATTGCCTATACCAAAGCCTCCAGATCATGTGACATTAGGTAAAGAGAGCTCAGAGTCTGATAGAAGTAAGGAAGAAAAAGAAACAGATTCTGGTGATACAACTTTTGAAAAAATTAGTTCATCTGAGCCTCATTTACCGACTCAAGAAAATCTTAACGATCTCATACGAAATTTAAAGTTATCCAAACAACAGTTTGAAATGCTTCCTTTCCTGGCTAAAAGGATGGAATTTTCTTCAAAAGAATACAAAGATATGTATTTATCGTAATCGTCATTCTGAATTTAAAGACTATTATTCTGAAGAAAATGCCTTAGTGTTTTGTAATGACATTTCTTCTCTTATGGAGACACTTTGTAATGAACATAACCCAAAAGAATGAAGCTTGTTCATTGATTCATTGAAAGTTATTTTAAAAGCTGTGGTTGGGCGTAATGGCAATAAATTACCATCAGTACCTGTGGCTCTCTCTGCTAATACGAAAGAAACATATGAAAATTTATATTGGAAAAGCTTTAATAGTGTATGAACGGATATTTGTGGTGATTTGAAGGTAATTGCACTTATTCTTGATCTGCAGCTTGGTTACACAAAGTACTGTTGCTTTTTGTGTGAATGGGATAGTAGGGACAGAGAAAACTATTTCATCAGAAAAGAAAGGCCCAAACGCGAATCAGTCATTCCTGAGCAGAAGAATGTGAAACATGACCCGTTGTGTAATCCTAAAAATGTGTATCTACCTCCGTTATATATCAAACTAGAATGAAGAATTTTGTCAAGGCCGTGGACAATACTCCTGATTTCATGTACTTAAAACAGAAGTTTCCTAAAAATAGTGATGCAAAAATTAAAGAAGGAATATTTGTGGGTCCACAAATACGATCGCTAATGCATGTTGAAAAGTTTGAGGAACTGTTGAATCCACTGGAGAAAGCAGCTTGGCAAGCATTAAAAAATGTTACTCAAAGTTTTTTTGAGAATACGAAAGGCGGAAAATTACCATCGTATTTATTGTCAACGATCTTGTAACATCTTAAAAAAATTTGGGTTATAATGTGTCCTTAAAAGTACACTTCCTGTACCTCATCCCTAGATTTCTTCCTGGAAAATCTTGGCGGAGTAACCGATGAGCACGGGAAACACTTTCATCAGGAGATTTCAGCTATGGCAAAGAGGTATCAAAACAAATGGAATCCTAATATGCTGGCCGATTATTGTTGGACCATCAAGACTGATACTCCGCAGGCGAAATATAGCGGGAAATCATCATTTCTTACTTTCTAAGTCAGGCAAACGTTTGAATATTGTGCAGGTAAGAATGCAGAAAGTATTAAAATGTTTGAAATTATAAACACTTGTCTCTCGGAAACCTTGCGTGATGGGGAAAACCCGATATTATATTTGAATTTAGTAGAAAAAGTACTATCAGAATCACATTTTTCTTTCTGAGACAAAAAAAAAATTCTTTTTTGTTCCCCGGTGTAATTTTAATTAACATTTTTTGAATTGTGATTAACTTTGCAGCTATTTTGCACGTACTTGTATCTACATTAACATTATTTTACACGCTTCGTACGTATCAAGAAGCACGGGCGTTGTTTGTTTGGTGTATGTGTTCGCATTTTTACTTCCTTGCACGAATTAAAAAAAGTGTTGTGATCGCGAAAAATTTCGGTTTTCAAATGAAGTATTCATTTTGACCATTACTGAATCCATTTTGACTCGTTTCGGGGTGACGTCTGTACGTACGTAGTACGTATCTCGCGTAAGTCAAAAACAATTAGCCGTATTATGATGAAATTTTGGATTTAGAACTGTTGTAACATCTAGTTATGCACCTCTCCTTGTGATTGTAAGGGAAGGCACATCGGTTATAATGAGACTTCATCTCCTTTTTTTTTAATTTTTAAAAATAATTTTTTTAAACATTTTTTAAATTTAAATATATTGATTTATTAATAATTATTAACCCGTGACTGTAGAAAAAATACAATAAATAATAATTCAATAATAATAATAATAAAATATGAAAAAATCAGAAGTTATTGGTAAAAAAAATTTTTTGTACTTTTAAAAATGTGTATATGTAAATTAATAAGGATTATTACATTCGAGTATATGTAACAGATTTGGTGAAACATCTGATTATAGAATCGTATTATTTTTGGATTTTCTAGTTTAATTTTATTTAATTATTTTGGAATTTCTATTTAATTTTATTTTCTTTAAAGTTAACTACAGACTGAAAAATAGGCCCTCAAAGAACAACATAGACACTGAGGCATACATGCCCGATTTTTAATAAATTGCAAAAAATTCTTATCGTTTAGTTTATTACTCTTCTAATATTGTCGGACAATATTCTTCCAAGTCGGAGTAGACCATCATTTCGTTTATTTGTTTTTTGTTGCCGATCATTTAATCGCTCTTTGGTTTGATATAATTCTTCTGATCTTAATTTGCGTACACGTTCTCCGGTTTTCAAATTTTCTCTATCTTTATATTTATCATCGTCTCTTAATCGTTTTATTCTTTCTTTGGTTTTAACATTTTCTTCCTCTTCCTATTCATCTTCTTGTCGTATTTTTGAGATATATTTCTTCATGTATTCATTCGTTTTCCTGTATGATTGTTTCTTTTTCATTTTTGATTATTCCCTAAATAATCGAATAATAAAAACCGAATACCTTACACCGTAAGGTCGAAATTAAATTTTGTAACCGGTATACAGGAGTTCGCTAAACGGAATACTTTAATTATCATTAACTTTTATTTATACGACACACCAGAAATCTAAAACTTTTGTTAATCAGCAATTCACGTAGATACGAATAATATTGATCTAGTAATACGAATAATAAAGGGAATTTTACTCTATCCTAATATTTCATGTAAGATTGTTGAATTAATAATCGTATAAATATTTGATGTTAATAAAAACTAATATTTCAGCAATTGTATAACTGTCCACTTTAATAAAGAATTGGAGGATCGTATCTCACTCTCAAATGAAATAAGTTTAAATGAAATGCAGCAAAAAATGTGTATATGTAATTTAATAGGCGTATACTAGACCCAGCCAATGTACGAGCCTGTGACGTCACCAGCAGACTGCGTATTACTACTCGGCCTGAAAACATCAACTCTACGTATCAAATCGAAGTATTAATTATTATCATGTTTACGTTTACTAATTTTAAATAATACGTAATTAATTCTTTTATAACCTTTATTTTTACTAAATTATTAATTTTTAGTAATAAACAAATGCTTACTTGAATTTTCTTCATGCGTCTAATTGAAACTTCTAGCAAGTTTACCATCCTCGCTAAACGAATCACTATCGCTGTCACTTTCACCACCAGAGACTACACGTATAATACAACGTTCTGTCATTTCAACTGTCAGTTCATACTCTTTTTCACTTCTTACATATAACTAGCGAAAATTATTATATTATCTAGCGAAAAAACTGAACCGTGTAATAAATTGTATACTATAAAAAGTACCTTGTTTTTACATTAAGATTTATTTTACTTATATTTTTTTTTACATTTTGTTAAAAAAGCTTTTGCAGACATAGGTTTTTTGAAATTTTATAAAAATAAATAAGTATAGAATGTTAATGTAAACAACGTTCTGTTTTTAATAAACACAATAAAATTTATTATACAGTTGTCAGTTAAATTTTTTGTCATTATTTTTGTTCATTTTGTTTTTATTATATAATTTTTGTTTATAAATATTTATCTAAAATTATATTTGTGTTTTGGGAATAAAAAAGTTAAACATTGAGGTTAGAACAGTGTTAAAAAATCACAACTCAAGAAACGGCTAAGAATGTTTAGGATTTTGAAGCTTTCCCTTGTAAAAGTTTTTTTTGTTGTTAGCACGCTAAATTCAAACGTTATTTAGTTACAGTTGGCAAAAATATTTAACAAAATCACGTTTAATGAAAAATAAACCGTGTAACATTTTCGCGCCTTTTTTCTAGTATATTTTAAATAATTGTATCGGGCTTTAATCACAGCTACTTTTCATTTTATAATTAATTGCGTATTTTGTGATGCTGTCCTTATCAAGGCTTTATTGCCACGTTAATGGAATATTGAAAGAATAAAAAGACCTTTTCACGATAGGAAAACGAAATAAAATATTAATTAAAAAAATTATTAGATGTTGGCCTACGGTAATTGTGTGTGTGACGTAAGTCTTTAGTGTCAAACACTAAGCGCATTAGATCCTTAACATTATTTCTTGGATTAAAATAAATAATTATTAGGGGCTTTAAGCGTATTTATTTTTTATTTTATTTTGTAATTAAACGTATGTAATGTCTGATGCCGCTGCGGATTGAAAATTATTTCTGGTCTGATAACACCACATATACAGGTAATGCTATAAAGATAACAGTTTGGTTTAACGATATCCTCCTATGCCGGTCCGATTTTTTCAAATATTTATTGAATTATTATGTCTAATGACTGATCTGTTTCACTAAAGTTCTTCGGTTTAGATTAAACGTTTTCTGAAATATAAAACAAAACATAGATCCCGACATGTGTACAGTATATGTAGAATGCTTTTATTATCAAAATTATTTTATTCTTTTCCAGAGAACTCAAAACTTTTAGAACTAAAAAAAAAACCGCTCGGGGTCTTCTTTTAAATGATAACTGATTTCTGATAAGATTTTTTGATAGATGTCACTTATTACCTCGATAAAAATGTATAATTTTTCAACTCCATTCGAAAATTTTGAAAACAAAATTTTGTTCCCTAATTTTTGGTCGTACGTATGCATATTTAAAAGCTGAACTGTTGTAGCCGACCCGTAACGAAACGCAAATCGTGTACCCAATCCCGCAGAAGAAGACATCCGCCTAGTGACGTTCCGGTCGCCCCCCCCCCCCACCGTCCTTACTTGTCCTGTTAGGCTTTAACCGGAGTAGTCTATTGCCCTCTGACTTTTCACATCTCATAGTAATAAGCCTGGCCTCGTCGGAATGCCACCGATGTAAATGCCTCGGTAGACATTTGCATCGGTGATTTAATAACTCGGCTTATTACCTTCGCTGTAGGCTTCGTCCGGACATCTTGGATGTCCTGCATCTTATCCCTCTGAACTAGCTAACCGAGCACGCGGAAGCGAGAACCCCGCGCCTAGTTTTACTTATTATGAGCCAATTTCGTGAACGTCTCGTAATTCGAGGCAAATAAACACAACATACCGCTAAGCATGTTGATCGCAACAACGAAATTTAGTCCTAGTTCCCTTAGTGAAACACAGCTTGATTCAAATCCCAGACTTAGGTTAAATTATGGACTACGGTCTGGTCCACTAGGGAGAGGAGGACAGACCTCCTACTCCCACTCGGCTCCATCGCAGAGTCCCGCGTGACAATCACCTCGTAAATCATCGTCGAGATGCCGCTACACCTCACGGCCGCACGGCATCCCATGCCAATCGGCAGTGCAATCGCCGTTCCGTCGACAGCTTTTACAATTATAATCACTTCAAAACCCATCCGACAGTCGGAACGAGTTGTAATTTTCCAAACGATAAGCGTTTCAATTCATGCTGACCGACGAAAACGGGTGGTGAAGTGGTTTCCCATCGCCTTCTTTAAGTAACTGCATGCCGAGCATATAAAATGTCGGATGATGATATTCACCTCTATTAATGTCGTCTTCTGTTTACCTAAAGCATCGGTCGAATAATAGACGCTATTACTCGTAAAGAAATCGGCTCAGGTGTTAACACGCGTAACAGCGAACGGGACAAATGTTAAAAAATTAATGCGCCTCTTTCTGTCAAGGAATATTCCAGTATATATACACTACCTCCTTTCAACAGGGAAAAAATTTTTAAATAAGATATATAAAAATAAAAGGGGATAAATATACGAAAGATTTTTTTTTTTAATTATTACAAGGTAGTTTTTAATTTTCTGAACTGTCCCTAAGAAGCGATCTTATAAAAAGCCGTTTTAAAAGTCACTTACTTCATTTATAAAAGAAGTGAATAAGGTTCGGATTCAGTCGGTCATCTTTATAAATAAAGCTCTTTCTTTCTTTCGTTTAGAAGTTAATAAACTTTAAAGTAAAAAAAAAAAAAAAATAAAGCGGAGGTTTAACTTTTAAAATTAATCAATATAAAATGTTTCTCTTAGCCGTTTCGTAATTTTGTTTTTTAAATTTTAAAGACTCCAAAGTTTTTAGTGAAAAAAAAAAAAATCTATCGCAAAGTAATGTTAAACGGCAAATTAACGATTGAGTAGATTTCGATCGGTAAGAAGTACAACTGCAGTACGCTTTTTTAATGAAACACACGCACAAACACGCCCGCACGCGCGCGCAATCAGTGTAATAATTTATTATTATACATCTCCGTTTAAACAGAGTCGGTTGAATTATACATCATTAATTGATAAATTCCTTAAGCTTGCACACTTCCTTCGCCTTCGGCAACCGTCGGTCGTTGAGAACAGTATTCTCTGTAAAGTCAGGTTAGGTACGTTTTACTATTGAATCGGGATTGTCGCTTATTCCCGCTCTTACTTCAAGTCTTGTGCTTGTTTCTGTCTCCATTAGGATTTTATAGGCCCTTCTACTAATGTCTAATGCCCTATTTTATATCTATCTACCCCTCCATCTTTCCTCTTAAATTCTTTTGTAATGGGGCTGACTGTTCTTAGTGTTTAATACTGAATACTTCCGTCACGCCCACACACTACCGTGAACCTACATCTAATCTGTACTTTTTGAATAAATATTTATTTCGTTTTATCTATCTTGAAAAAGTCTTTACTCTTTTGATATTCCGTTAATAAATAAAAAATAAATTGTTTTATTGAAATCAATACACCATATAGATAGCATCAGGAACGTCTAGATTTGCTACTGCACTGATAAAAAAAAAAAAACTGTTCCAGCATTTGTCCAAGGGGGTGATAATACTGGGGGTCCACGGGGACCCACAGCATTATCCTCAAGGTTGTGAGAATAATACTGATAAATAATAATTATAGTATTGGCGCTTTATAGAAACCTGAAAAAGAACTAAATTACCAACGATAGACTAATAGTAACTACGGTAACTAAAGTACACACAACTTTGACGACGAAAAATTTATAATTTATTTTTTTGCCGCAATAAAGTAAAAGGATTAATTTATTTTTTACTTAATGAATATCTTTAATTCACAACTTCATCTTTCTTGGGAGTGAAGAAATAATGAATATGTTTAGTATCAAGGGAGTAAGGGCTCCGGTAGATGGCTTAAACCTTCTCTGGGATAATAAGAATGTATCTTGCAAATTTGAAAGTAATTAGTCGGTCGGTTCTCGCGTGCTCCGATAACAAACAAACAGACAAACTTTATTTATATACATATATATACATTTCCGAATAACCGTCATCTGTTAGATCGAGAGTGTACTTGATGCAGCAAGCCGGGCCTGTACCGGAGCGGAACGGTGATCACAATGCACCGGTTCTAAATTTCCATGGTTTCCCATCTCCTGCCTGCGGAGGAGGCTTCACAGCCTCGCGATGGAAGCATGATGGCAGCAAGAATGGCACGCCACGACTAAGTTAAGGTCCTTGTATAGAATTATACAGGACTTGGGGGAACGGTACGCCTCTACTTCGTTAGTAAGGGCAACGGGGGCTCAAGTGCTCTCTAACCACGTAAATTTGAACCGATATTTGTTTCGATTCCGCCTGGCAGTTGATGAACTGCGCGTCTGCGAGGAGGTCCAGTCGAACGAACACATGATGTTCGACTCCCCAACTCTTGGGCGGGCCAGATCTCAGGCCTCCCCCCTGGAACGTAGTGGTCAAGGGGAAAATTGGCCGCTCACAAGCGGCGAGTCAATGTGGCGAGAGCCGCATTGTCAGACTGTATGGGAGTTCCTTGATGCGGTTACTCTCTTCAACCGGCATCAGTAGTTTTGCTGTAGAAAGCTACCCGAGAGATACGACTGGCCACCAGCCACTTAAGGCTCCAAGCGCTTTAATATAGTGGACAGGTACTTGTTGGCATTTAGCGACCTAGGCGTGGCAGCAAATTGCTGTCTTGACGAGATAAATTTTATTATTGAATCGTCATATGTATTTTAGTAGTTGACGAGGGGGTGCGCCTATCCATTTTAGTAATATATGACAAGTGAGCGGTGGGACACGCAAGCGAGTCCACCACTTACTGCACCACGCTCATTCCGCTCACGCTATTAGTTTAGCTCTAGGACAACGGTCGCTAAACTGTTTCGAGGCTCAATAGCACAGACATTCGATCTTATGCTTTATGGCGACCGAATGAGATGGTGGCGGGAGAAATGCCAGACAAACCGATGAATGCATGCAAAATTTAGCCTTCAGCCTACTAATAGCAAATACCTCTTTTGAATTTTGAAAATCGGACGATTGTTTGCAGAGTTATTATAAGAGCACCCCATTACATCTCTGAAAACAGCACACCAGAGGCACTCCGTTTGTTACCGGTTGATGGTGACGATTAGTCTAGCCTCCCGATAGGTATGCTCGCATACCTCACCCCTCTAGCCTCGCGGTCCATACGGGAAGCCCGCTTTTCTTAAACAGAAATTTTTTTAATTTATTTTATTTTATTTAATGTATATCTAATTGTATTGTTTTTGTAATATTAATCGTTCGATTTGATTCGAATCATTCAGTTCAAACCCAGCTCACACAGTGACAGAGACTCACAATTCATTAATTCAACTCGTAAACATTTGTGCTTCAACCGGCAAATCTCCGCTACCGCATATACCTATATATATTTTTTCTTCGAGATGAAATATATCTAAAAACTTTCTCATTTACGCCAAGAAACATTGGTAAAAATTTGATTGCGATCGATCGAGTAGTTTTGTTTATCCCGAACAAACAAACCCCTCTTCCTACTTATATAAATAGTATTTGTATATATATTTTTTCGTAGAAATACTTATGACGTAAATTTGTGTATATAATTTTAATAATCGGTGAGCAGTATGATTTAACTAAAAGTAGACTTTTGAAAAAAATACTAATGCGTTATTTTTTAAATATTAAATACTTCATAAGTTCTACGTTATGAATATTTTTGTACATTACTTCTACTAAGATTAACGTGTAATAAGTTTAAAAAAACTAGATAAACGGTTAATCAAGTCCGGTCTAAATCAAGAACGAATTTTATTTTACTGCTATTTGCCTGTCTGTTTTCGCGAATTTAAATCGCCGAATTCCAAATTTTCACGATTCAAATTTAGAAGAGTTTAAATTTTGCGATTAGTTTTCAGTTTATCAAAATCGAACTGAATTTGCAGTATTGCGGGTTTATCCCTACAGTAGATGAACGACAAATTGAACATTCAACTTACACGACGGTCTGGATTACGTCACGCGCCTAAACCACTCGATTTAACGCATTTGACGTTTTGAAATACTTACGATAACTCGATCGATTTTTAAATTTTATCGATAAAAATATCGGTAATTTATCGGTAAATAATTAATACTTATGTTATCCGGCAGCACCGATTCTGGCGTAAGCAGCGTTCGGCACTTCTACGACTCGCATTTCAAAAGATTTAGTGCCGTACACCCGCCGGCATTCCCAGTAGCCGATCTAAGGCAGCGCTCAACCCTTCCCGCTACGAGTGGGGCCCGATGAAGAAAAAACGGTCTACTTGTGGAACGTACCCGATTTGAGGATCATCATCGGCTACGAGTACGGCCAAACCCTACTGTAATATAATCCTACTATCCGCCTTGAAAATTAATTAAATCCCGTTTTTAAGTTCCATTTGTTCACGTATTTTGTAAGTAAGAAAACCCTGTCGTTGTAATACAAAACTAAATTAAACTACTTCTTGACAGCAAATATTTACCGTGCGGTCCCCCTTCTTGATAAATATAGATCGTTCCATCTATTATTTCTACTAACAGGTTTAATAAAATAAAAGATGCGATTAAATTATTTAGCGTAGATAGAGCAGGATGGGGAAACACTTAAAACGGTGAAGCGGTTGAAGAAAAGGTTTTACAGCGAAAAGATCTATTAATTTATTAAAGCTATCTGTTATATATAATGAATTTCCTGGTTAACAAAGGAATGACCACTGTTATGCATATATTATGGCGTAGTAAATTTCATCATAACGATTTTAATCTAAACCGAATAGCTTCAAACTTTGCCTCCCCCCTTATCGCATTGTAAGTTAAAAAACACAGCTTAAATTTCTTGAAATGAAACGTTAACTTTTCTCCTTTTTATATTTTTAATCCTCGCTAAGAATGTTGAAATAAAAAAAAAATATCTACTAAAATATTTCATAGCAATTTGCAAAATATAGTAGCGCTCTTCAAAAATGTCATTGTGTATGTGTGTATATGAAGACGCTCATGCGCGTACCCCGTCTTGTAACGGGTTCTAGTCGGATTATTTTTTTTTATACCGACCGATGTACGCTATTGAAATACGGTAGTGAATTTTACGAGAATAAACGTATAAGGGACAAACAGATAAAAGGGTTAGCTTGTACGGTTGATTCTCGATTCTTCAATCGATTCTGCTATTAAATAAATCAATGATATTACTTTGTACAACCGAATAAATGGCATTAAACAATTCATGAACCTTTAACGACACACGACGACACGTAGCGACGCAGGAAGGCAGGACGCTTGTGACGGGGAGATTAGTTCACGAGGTAGCCTGAGGCAGCCTGAATATTAAAAATGATCAACAAACCAGAACCCTTCCCCGCCACTTTTCTTCTTCTTTTTCTATTACTTCTATTTTCCCCTCTTTCATTAATTTTTTACTTTCTTTCTTTCCCGTTTTTCAGTCGGTTCTCAGGAGACGGCTCGTGAAATACCTCGAATAATAAATTTAATTTTTGTTATGTGATGAATACGAAACAAATTCCACTTGTAACGGATCGAATCTGTGGAATGTACTCGCTCGATAAAAACGCGCAGGCCACCTTTTTAATTGAAAAAAAGTAATAAATAAACGTAAATTTGACACCAGTAATATTAAAATAATAAAAAGTATTAGTACACTTATTACAGTGCGCTGTAGGTCATTCCATTTACATAAGTCTGTGTTTTTGTGTCGATACATTTAACCAAATGTAAATGTTTATATATACCAAATGTTTCTTCAATACTTATTGACGTATTCCTCTCACAAATAATAAAAAATTGCATTAACGCAGATTTGGAAACGGTTATCGAGTTAGGGCTAACGAAATAATTGTGCGTTTCAAAATATTTTTTAAATCCACTGGATTTTTATCGATATAATTTTTATATTTAAAAGCAATTTTATTTCAATTGTTTTTTTAACAAGTTAATTTTCTCCACAAGATCGATTATTCGATGATTTTGAGTTAATTTACTCGATAAGGTCAGCTATGATAAAAAGGAACTAGATTTCGATGCTGTACCAGAACGTACAAAACACATCTACATATGAAAAAGAAAGAATTTTGTACCTGTTCTACGATTATTAGTTATTTTTAAATCGATTAAATGAAGGAAGTGAAAACCGTCAAACGCATAATTTTTGCGATTCTTTTTAAAAATTTCAGATGTACCTCAGATATTTATCGACCGGTTTGAACGACTGAGATGTTATTTTATTTAAAAATAATAGATTTAACAAATAAAAAAGTTAAACGGCCGATATGTTAGAAATTTTGAAGATAAAATGATTAAATCTATTTATTTGTAGAATATGTAGTCGGGTACATATTCACCAAATTTCATTAAAGTACCAAAATCCGTTCTTAATATATAAATTTTTATTGAAAAAAAAAACAAAAAGCGGAGAGCAAAGGGAAAATGAAGCGTGATAGGGCATTTGTCGGCATGAACTTTTTTGCTGTTCTTTCTTCTACCTTACAATTTAGACCCGCCGTTAGAACATGCGACTTCCTTCGGTGAAGGAAGTCATCCTCCAATAGCTAGGGTCCCATCACGTTAATTCCTGGTAGACGCAAAGGCAGTAGCAACGACAGGCCTTCAGCGGAACGATTGAAGGGGAATCGTGCCGGTAAAAAGTCGCACAGACATTGCTAGTCTCCCAAGTTCAGCCCGATTAACGACTTTCAATTTAATCTGTAAGGATCGTAACGTAATCCACAATTCGTCCGTAAACAAAACTCATATATAACCGACAAAAATAAACCTAACAAAGAGCCAGCAGCAAGGGACTGATGTCTCTTATTCTGCTATCAGTAAGGAGATATAAATATCCCGCTACTTTTTGTTTATTTTGATATCCTGAATCAATCCCTTAAGTTTGGCCAACACCTCCTGGGACGCTGTATAAACAGCCCTCACAATTTAAAGTTGCTTCATCCTTCTGCTACGTACAAAAACTGTTAAACAGTTAATTCTTTTAATCGTCAATATCACAAGAATAAGTTTTTATTAACGAGAATTCGTCTCTTTTTCTTGATATAATTTCATTTACAAGAAGCATTCAGCAACCTTTTAAATATTTAATTTGCGATTCAAACATTATATATTATTTTTCGTAGTTTATTTATTTTTTGCGTCATTATAACTCCCTAGACTCCCGCGGTTGACCCACAGGTTCCCCGGCCCTCTTCTGAGCATTCTGATGTCCCTGAGCGGCACCGGACCCTCCACAGATCGCTTCGCTAGTTATTACCGTATCCATTACCTGGAACCCCGCAGCGTTCGTTATCCTCATGGTTGTGAGAATAACGTCGATAAGCAATAATTACACTGTTCAAGCTTTGTGTAAAAACCTGAAAAAGAAACTAAATTACAAAAGTCAGAATAGCAGTAACTACGGCGACTGAAGTACATAGACCTTTGACGAGGAAAATTCACGACTGATTTCTGTCGCCACGGTGACAGAAATTAATTTAATTTTTAATAATTATTAATTTTTTTTTCTTTAAAGATTATTTTTAATGGAAAACTTCACCCGCACGGGGCGCGGGTCGTAATACCTTACGTGAGATAACACGAATGTATCTTGCAAATTTGAAAGCGATCAATCGGTTGGTGGTTCTCGCGTGATGCGAGAAAACAAACTTTCGGCTTTATATATGAGAAGATTAAAAATTGTTGGCATTTCCATAGAAATGTCTGTTAAATTCAAACAAAAATAATTTAAAAAACAACTACACGGATAAAACTCGAAAATATGACACCTTTTCGCTTTTAAGTATAATCTCTAGAAAAATCTATTCCTAAAATCTTCTCAAAGTTCAATAAAAACAGCAGTATTAGAATCATTTAGGCCGCCCCAGTGGTTCCTGAATTAAGCGGACATAAGTAGAAATGAAAAAAAAAATTATAGGCGATTAAAACAGAACGGTTAATGATATTTTGTTACGACCTTTAACAAAGCGGTTGTAGACAGTCAGATATAAGTCGCTCCCAAAAACGACATAGCTGTATCAAGAAAAAGCGTAGCGTATCAGAAGCGGTATAATTTCCCGTTGTTCTTTTCTACCCTAGCTTTTTCGATTATTTTTTATATTTTTACGAGCGATATCATTTCATTTTGTTTACATAAAAGAATATGTAATGAATATGGACACTATTACCGTCAGAGAAAGTAAATCTAACCGAAGCCGCTTAATACCTTAAACGCTTTTTATCCGTCACAGTCGTACGAAAGGCTGGGATAAATAGCCTAACGAATTATATACGTGTTCCTCTATTTAGATTTTGACTGCGATCGGCATCGTTCATTTCTTGATATCACTCGCTCTTTGTTTCATATATACTGTAACTTAGGTAAATTCCCTCGTTATTTTCCGCACGATAACGGCTCACCCGATCTTAACGAAACTTGCAGAATTCATTTATTTTAAGGCTATTTCAAATGAAAACGTTATCGTTACATACAATATATATAACGAGCCAGCTCCCGTCTCGACGACGTAAATTTCTTAACGACAATAAATTTGTAACGGGATAAAAATTAATTGTTTTCGAAAAATCTTGAAAAATACCGCGTGGCGTACAAAACGATCCGATATTTGTTTTGGCGATAATCTTTTAGGTTAATAATTATTAATGTATTTTATGTCGGCAGAACCGACTCTTCGTGAATATTAGTTTATTCTCTCTCCGAGTGCGTTGTTTGTGTATCGTTCTGAGATGGCTGACAAGGGAAGACTGACTTTTGAACAACCCGTAAAGACTGTTGTTTTTAAACGAAACGAAAAGTATGGTGCTTCCACAAAACGGTTTCGTTCCCCTTTTCCTACTCGGTAGTCGCCCTCATTTAAAACAATACGTAGACTTTACGAAAAATTTAGTAGTGATGGTTCATTATTTGAGAGTAAGCGCGAACGGCCTGGCGATGTTTGTCCTCCACAGAATATGGAAGCTGTCAGAGCAGCGTTGCTCAGGAGCCCGGGCAAATCAATAAGAAAAGCAGCAGCGCAAATTGGGATTTCTAGGCGATTTGCGCAGCAAATTTTAAAAACCGATTTGCATTTGTATACGTAAAAAAGTAACAGTTTTTCTTAAATTAACGGTCGACAACAAACATCAAAGAATGGGATTCGCTGATCGGGCTGTGTACCAAGACATATTGTTGAACGTTATTTGATTTTCAGATGAAGCACATTTTTACCTAATAAACAAAATGTGCGTTTTTGGGCTTCCGAAAATCCACAAATTCTTCATGAAAAGGTGCATCACGCTCCAGGAATTACGGTAAGGGCCGCTATCTCAAGTCACAGGGTAATAGGGTCATTCTGTTTTGGACAGTGAACGTTATCTAAACATGCTGCCTAATAATTTTGTCCCTCGGCTTCTTGGAAAAGAGTTTCGATTATAAAACTAACGGTTCGTGCAGGATGAAACCAAACCGCATACAGCTAATGTTGTTTTAGACTTTCTGCGTAAAACTTTTAACGCGTTGTCGTTTCAAACCGATTTCGTAATCGTTTTGCGCGTGGACAGAACCGGCCCCCGAACAGTCCTGATTTGAATCCGTATGATTATTTTCTTTGGGGATTTCTAAAGGAAAATATTTTCCCTAAACATCTTCGTACAGAATGATGGAACTGCGAGAGCCGATCATCGAGGCGTGCAACGAGATAACCGAGGATATGTGTCGCCGAGTTATTAACAACATAGGAGTTCGTGTTGAAGAAGTTGCTTGACGTGATGGTGGTCGTATTGAACACGTGATAAGCAGAATATAATTTCCAGGTATACAATAAACACATTGTATTTTACTTTTCTGTATCGACAGACAAATAAATATTTTTTAATAAAACCAAACGGATCATTTCGCGCGCCACTCTGTACGTGTTATGAAATTTTTATCGATGGTTCCGTCTTCCTTTCTATGAGAGTAGTTTGTTTTTTTACTTCCCTGTACGAAGTAAAGAAAGTATTGCGATCGTAAAAAATGTCGGTTTTCAAATTTCAACGAAAATATCCATTTTGATCATCCGTGGATCCATTTTGACTAGTTTCGCCGCGACGTCTGTATCTCGCATAACTCAAAAGTTTTCATCCGGTTTTTTGGGTTCTTTAGGCGTCAAAAACTCAAGATGTGGTGAAAACCGCATATGCCCAAATTGAACCGATTACAGTACTTTCCTTTCTAGAGCTACAGCTCGGCTATAGAGCTATCTAAACGGGAAAGTAAAAACTCATCGCGTAGAAAAGTGAAAAAAGATGTAACTATATTCGAAAACGTACAACCTAAAGACAAACTTTTAACTGAACAGAAATAAAAAAAATTTGAATTTTTTGAATTTAAAATCACAATTAATTTTATGTATTTATACACGGGAAAAGAGGAAAAATCCTGTTTTTTTACTTCATGACGCTATTGTTTTATTTTTTGAGCATCTTTTCTTCAAAAATTAAAGGTTTAATACAATTAAATAAATAATTTTATATTACACATTTTTTTTTTTTTTTAAATCAATAACATTGAAATCTATTACGATAAAGGTTCGTAGCCGGGAAAGTTATGCGGTTCATTAGCAGCTTTTTTTCATATCAATGAGTTCCGTTTTCCTCCATCGGCAACAATATCTGTTTTATTTTTTTTAATCGTATATATTTTAACAGAATATTTCAGTTGTCGGTTACGCATTATTTCAGTAAATATATAAATATATTTAAATAATAAAAATAAACTTGTAAAAACAAGTGAATGATAGTGTAATTTAATTACTCGTACTATTATTAGATACGCACATTTATTTTTATTTTTAAGCGAAAATAAATGTACTCGTACATATTAAAAATATTTAATATATTTTTTACATCAAATACACTTCAGCCGGCTTCAGAGAAGGAGAGGTTGTCGATAAGCGAAAAAATTTTAAAACGCAAAAGGACACTGTTAAAGGTGATCTGAAATCGTGTGCAATTTTTTTGTCGCCATGCTTAGTATTCGATTGTTGTAGGGTAATGATATCTGTATCATTCTAATGTTTAAATTGTTTATATATATATATATATATATATAATCTTGAAATCATATGAAAATCCATTTTTCATAATAAAGTTTCAGTTTCTTTGCTGGGAAAGTATAGCACTCCGTTGCCACTTCTTTTTTTTTAATTCTATCAAAATTGATCACTTTTGCTTTTCTTTTTGAAAGTTTTTTTTTCATGAAACAGTTTTTGAAGGCTTATCCGTATCTTAAATAAAAATAACTTTTAATTATATAAAATAAGCTTTAATTAAAATCAATTTAGAAAAACGTACTAAAAATTCAAAATATTTTTCCCGTAAATTTTAAAATTTAAATAATTGAAAAAGTATTTATTTTTTTAAACTTTGATCGCAATTTTTTACGATGTCAGTTTTATTTCAGTTTAAAAGTAGGGGACCTGACTTTATTCACCAAATAAAAACAGAAACCGGTCTTCGGTTCGGTCCAGTGTACTCCCTCTCCCGCTAGATCGTACGAATACTGTGACTTTAAACATTTTGGTATTCTCAACTTAACCCTGAAGATGTCAAAATCCGATGTACATCCTCAGAATTTAAAACGAGAAGTAAAGCTTGAAGATCGGTTTCGAGGATCTAGCACCCGTCGGCCCGCAATCTCTCGGGAGGTATTTTTTACTCAAAAATAACTACTTTTATAGTTTTTTTGTGTTAAACACAAAATCACCATCTTGTATTTATCGAATAATGCGTTTTACGATGAACACTAATTTTATTTTAAAACTTAAAGAGCCCCGTCCGGGACAGATAAAGGGTTCATAAACGTACACCTTAGCTTATCAGCTGAAACGTGTATATATGGACGTATGTAACTGAGATTATAAACTGTAACTCTAATTATACAAGGGGTTTTGTCAGACCTCCCCTTCCGCTTTGCAGTTGGCTTTAAAAGTATAATGTATTATTAACTAACACCCGACGTTTGAAATACATCGGTTTATCGAAAGGGAAAAGAAAACATCAGTATTGAATATTAAATCGAAGCGTCAAGTACGCTTTAAAGTTAACCGGATCTATCTGTTGCTACGATCAGCTGTAATATAAATCCTCGGCATTATTAATAAGATTTAATCTACCGACAATACCTACGTCTCCGGTTTCCTTTAACGCATCGTAAGTATAATTTACCGACAAACGATCGGTGTATTTGCCGTATAAAAATATATCCGGTAAATTAATTCTCGTATAATCCTAACGAGTTAATGGTTCTTTATCTTTTCTCAGCCGGATTAAGAGTAGAACGAAAAAATCACGATAAAAATCATCAACAATATTTACATTCGTGTTTTTTTTTTGTATGTGCGCGCACGCGCAGGGTGTGTGTTTACGTAGAGGTGAGTGGTTATTTCTTTCACCGCCTCACTTTTTAACCGGAATAAGTACGGCCATGAAATATTCAGCGACTAAAAGAATAGAAGTGTCGAGGTAAGTTGTTCGGACGGCGGGGCGAAGAAGAAAACGGTAAAGACGTAAGGGTGATAGGGCGGGTGAGAGAGCGGTTAGCGGTTGACGGTAGAAAATAGTAAGTAAAATAGCTAGCAATAGGTTTTATACGGTGTAGGGGGTGAAAGTCTGAACGAATACCCTCTATGTTTACTATAGTAAAACTGTCCTCAATAAGTAATCCTTTCTTTCGGTTTGCGCATCTAAAAGGAGGTAACAGAGCACCAGCGTACGGGTATCAGCTACCCCGTCGAGTGTGGAGTGGTTTGCGTTAGTCACAGTTTTATTTCTTCTTTTTACTCTTGCTCTTATCTACCCTTTCTACCGCTATCCGCTGCGTCTGAGTGGAACCGTGAGCCCGTTCTCCTTCTTCTTCTTCTTCTGCTTCTTCTTTCCCCGTTGTTAGAGGTCTACCTCTCTTAATAACCGCGATATCTTTTGGCCGAGGGTTACATAAAACACGTATGTACCTAAGAACCTTTACCTTCTGCTATCGCAGATTACTATTATCTCATCTTAAAATAGCCAGTCCTCCCTCCTCTTAACGTCGCGCTACCTCTTGTTTATCTTTCGATCTTTTTTCTCTTTACCTCCCTGCCGTTTCGCTTCGCTTCATTTCACTTTACCGACCGCTTCAACTTCTGCTCTTTCTTTGAATCCGTTGCTTTCTATTCCGTTCTGTTAAAACCCTCGCTCGGTTTTTTATTTTTTGAGATCTCATGAAAATTTCAAAATCTTCGCATTTCATCTTAATACATCACATCATTTCACTCGAAATGATGTGTGCTAAAATAACGTATTATACCTTTCTCCGTTAAACTCTTACGTTTAAGCTACTCGATCCCCTCCATTTACTTGACAAACACACACACACACACACACACACACAGACATATATATATATATATACAAAATATCAGCCAACTCAGGTTAAATTTTCACGAAGAATTCAGGTACTTACGAAAGTGAATAAAAACATGAATAAATTTTTAATGTCATCGGCTTCGTATAGATCGTGACAGGAATTAGTTTATATGTTACGGTAAGTTTGATTAATCGCCTTAAATGTTGGAGAATAACATATATAATTTGTATATTTAACGTTAATTAGACGAGGTTAGGGACCGAAGCGAACGTAGGTTATGTTTAGTTAGGTTATATTGATATGCCCGCCGGGCTGGTCTAGTGGTTAACTCGTCATCGCAAATCAGCTGATTTCGAAGTCGTTGTAAGGTTCAAATCCTAGTAAAATCAGTTACTTTTATACGGATTTGAATACTAGATCGTGGATACCGGTGTTCTTTGGCGGTCTGGTTTCAATTAACCACACATCTCAGGAAGGGTCGACCTGAGACTGTACAAGACTACACTTCGTTCAGATTCATACATAATATTTTCATTCATCCTCCTGTAACCTGCCGGTGGTTTCGGAGGCTAAACAGAAAAAAGAGAGGTTATGTTGATTTACGAGTGATATACGAATCGTATGTACGATTCGTCAGTACACGGAGTCAACGTAATCTAACCCAACATAACCTACGCTTTCTTGGCTAACCTGGAATAATTAACAGTAACGTTTTGATTATTTAAATCATAAATTCAGTAATTACTGCTTATAGTCGAGTTGTTATTTATATATGTAAAATAAATTAATATGGAGAATATGTAATATGAAAGTTTATTTAATAAACTGCTATATATTTATTAACTTCTCCAACACTGGAGGCGATTGATCAAATTTACCGTAACATACAGAGTGATTCAAAGAAACGGGAAATTTTAAAAATTAAATAACGTTAATGAAAAATTTATTTTAGAAAATGAATTTTATTTCACGTAATTGTACAAATGTTGCCATTTTAGGACGCATACATTTTAGTTTATTTTTTAAAGATGACATCTGCAGGTGACCTCTTCTACGTAAACACTCACGAAGTCTCTTCGTTAAATTGTTTACGGTTTGACGTAATATGTCAACTGGAATTTCCGCAATTGCTTCTCGGATCTTTGCCGTCAGTTCTTCCGTTGTAGCAGGTCTACTGTGGAACACTTTGCTTTTAAGGTGACCCCGCAAAAAGTAATCGCAAGCTGAGAGATCAGGCGATCTAGGAGGCCATCTAATGTCACCGTTTCGTGAAATGACACGTTGTCCAAACAATCGGCGTACAGCTGCCATCGATATTCGTGCAGTCTTGTTGAAACCGGGCTGTGTTAAGAATCGGTAGAAATCTGTTTTGTTGTTCCACAACAAAGGTTTCAAGCACGGCTACGTAACGAGCCGACGTCACTGTAATCGCAAGACCGTTTTCATCCTCAAAAAAATAAGGGCCTATAACACCGTAAGATGACAGAGCACACCACTCGGTCACTTTCTGGTTGTGCAACGGACACTGGTGTAGCTGCGTAGGATTTTCTTGTGCCCGGTATCTGAAATTTTGCTCGTTAACTAATCGACTGAGGTGGAAATGCGCTTTGTCTGACATCCACAGTTCGTGAACAAACTCTTCGTTATCGTTTATCTTCTGAAGCATTACATTACAGAGTTGTGCTCGCACAACTGCATCGTTCGGTTTCAGTTCCTGGACGATCTGCAACTTGTACGGATGGAATTGCAAGTCCTTCACTAACATTCTTCGAACGCTTGAACTATGCGATTGTAAAGATGCTGAGAGACGACGGATCGACCGATGTGGACTTCGTGTGACAGCATCATGTAAAGCTTGAACATTCTGTGGTGTACGGACGGTTCGCTCACGGCCTGGAGATTTCTTTTTCATTGCCGAACCGGTTTCCTCAAAATTAGATATCCGTGTTTTAATTGCACGTGCTGATGGAACACGGTCGTGCCGTCCCGGATTAAAATGACGGCGAAATTCTCTACGCGCTCCCTCCACACTGTCATTGGTTTTGTAAAACGCTTTGATAGCAAATGCGCGTTGCGCACCGCTCCAAGGATCCATGACAACTAAATAGCAGGTTAGGTTAGAGAGGCTGGCGCCACTTATCAAGTGGTACCAATCGCCCACGGCTACCGACACAACTTTTAAAATTTCCCGTTTCTTTGAATCACTCTGTATATACTACTCTAAGGTTAAAAAAGGGACTGCCGCAGAATTTACTTGGATGGATCAAGGGAAACCACCGTAAACGGGTTTATAATGCTGTTCTGCCTTGTTGAGATCAGAGTTACAAAATATACAATTAATTATAAATTGTAATAGTAGAGGTGATTAATTATTTATTAAAATATAAATAAATTAAACGATAATAAAATAAATACGAAAAAGATATTAAATGACAAAAAAATAAACGCAATTCAGAAAATTTTAATGAAAATTATTCGAAAGTATATTTATTTATAAGTTAAAAGGCGTGTAAAAAATTACTTTCTTCGAAACTATTGCGTAGGCTATTTTTAAGTTCTTTTATAAATGACGGACGTTTGTTATATAATAATTATATCTATATTTTCTAATACGAACCGACTTGAAAAAACAGATTTAAAGAAACTTTTTTAAAGATCATTAAAAAGGTTTAAGGTTCTGTAAAACCTATTTATACCGGTAATACGTCACCGTTTATTAAAATATTTAACCGGTCATTTTCATTTAAAATACTGCCCGATTTAGTGAGCAGTGGTGTCGCGATATTCGGATCAGGAATGAATTTTGTAAAAAATATTTATTGCGCTAACATGTAATAATAGTAAAAAAAATAATAAATAGTAAAAATTTACATTGAAAAATAAGAGTAATAAAGTTTTGAAACCGGGCCTTCCTTTTACTTTTTTTTAATAAATAAGCCCTTAATCATCTCGCAATCAATTGTAATGTACATCGGCTTACTTCCAAAGTTCTAATAGAAATGTTATCTCCATTCAAAAATAAAAACTGTATTCCAATAAAGAGCCATTCTAAACGGTTAGCTAGATAATCGGGAAACAAGATTACGCTAAAAAAAAACCCGTTTACAAATATTTTACATAACTTCTAAAACCAGATGAGCGATTTCAATTCTTTTAATGTTCATCGTTAATCGTGGAATAAATTCTACGTATAAAAATAACGCCTGAATAAATTGTATAAAGGAATGAAAAAAGGAGAAGAAAACATATTAATTTCTAAATAAATAGTATTTAAATCGAAAATTGTTAATAGTGCTTTCCGTAGGCGCAAACGACTGTTATCGGTTTAGTTAATCCCAAAAGAGTGTAAATCTTGTTTTAAAATCCAAGCCGCTGAGCACGGGTACGAAATAAATGACGACACAAGCCTCGGCGAGTGTCGTCAACTTCGTAAGAGCGCATCGATGACCATTATAGGCAGTTGCACATCGTATTTTTTGTACGGCTGAGAAAATATCGAGATGATTGTTTTAAATCGATAATAGAATACTTTCTTTACTGAATATTTTTTTATTTTTCAAAAAATGCGTAAACAATACATCTCTACGGCGACAGGTTATTAATGAAAACTTCTGCCTTTTCTTTAATATCGTACGTTGGTAAATACATTTTTTCTCAGAATCCGATGCGATTAACAAAAGAATAAACGGTGTAGTATAGAAACTTAGTTACCTGTCCGTGTACTTTCTAATTAAGCTCTGCTTGCTAAATACTAAAATTTAGCAAGGATTAATATAAAAGTAAAATAAACAGCCGATACGTTAAACGATACCCGCTTCTGATCGGTCAACGGTTGAAAAGAGTAGGCTTTTCATCGGTTAAACACCTGTATCGTAATGAAAATCTAGTATCATAAAGGAAACCTGTATCCTATACAGGTTTCAGCCGTGTAATTCAAACGTTATATGTACAGCCGTAGAAAATAATAATTGCGATCAAAATTAAAGAAAAGCTTCTAAATCCAACGGATTCAAAAAGTATTTTTAAGTAAAGTAATAAAAATATTTTTGTTACTTTAAGTACAAAGTTGTAATAATGAATAAAAAATTGTACTCTTTATCTTTCAAGAATGAAATTTTAAAAATTATATACAGTAAAGTCAAACGAATAAATTTATTAGATTAGTGAAAGTGGAAAATAAATGATAAGTTCTTTTTTCGTTAACATATACTTTTTATGTGTGTGTATATTTTTCGTGTTTGTGTATGTTTTTAATTTGGAATAGGAAGATGAGAGAAATCGGTAACGTAGATCAGCCGGGTGGTCGGGACGCGGGGAATAATTGCGAGCTCATTTATGGTCATCGACTCGTGTCGGATGCGGCATTTAACTTTGTCCGATACGTAACATAAAAAAATATTTATTTTATAACATACCGTTTTTTTCCGATCGATATTTGAAGTTTATTATGTTCTAAAATTGAAACAAAAGAAAATCGATCGTGTTTTTTTAATTCTTAAGGAAATTGTGTTCCTCCGGTTTTAGATTGTAAGTAGGGAAAACATCGGTCTTATTTCGGCTAATTTTTTTCGCAAAAAAAGAAAATCTATTCGACCGACATAGACGGAAATTGAAATTGTATTTGCTTTCATTTTCCCTTGAATTTTTTTCATAAAATGTACCCTCTCTTAACTAGATTTCTTCGAAGTTACGTCGGAGTTATAAAATTTCAAAAATATTTCTTAAAACATTTCTTGTGACTTATGGACTTTAATCGTTACGCTATTAATTTTGTATCCGATTATTCCTAGAGAAGGAATAATTGTGTCGGTGATATTTCAAACTGCCGTACCGATTTTCTTAATATAATTTTCAAAATATTTGTTTCGGTCGAGCGAGTGATTACTCGTATATGACGATTCGAAGAAAATAAAATTAGAGATGGTAGAGACCACCCTATAAAAGCCGGAAAACTAAACTCGGTTGAAATTCTTCCTGATGTAAGGGTACCGAATAAAATTATTTAAAAACTAAATTTCTAAACTATTTACTGCATTTTAGGGTTACGTGATGATATGCGTGAAAAATAATGCAGAGAGGAGACAGATGGAAAACACAAGAACAAGAAAGAGTGAGAGAATTTAACAGACAAATAAGTGTAAAAACAGAAAGATTGAGAAAGTACAACATTGGAGATGATTTATAAAAATTCAAAATTTTGAAAATTTTAAAATTTCAATTGAACAAAACGTTTTAATGAACGATATGATGGATCGATCGCATCAGGCCAACGCCAAAGCTCGAGGCTGTAAGTACTCTGAGACCCAGCGATGGCCGTATATAAACGCATGAAAGAAGAAACTTATGATATGTCCTTATAAGGGCTCGCATCTTTTCTAAGGTATCGGTTGTAAAATAATACAACTGACATACGAGGGGTAATCAAAAAATACGGTGAATAATTTTTTATTAAAAAAAGTAATAAGGTTACATAGAATTCGATTTAATCTCCTTCAAAGTACTGTCCTTGGCTAGCAATGCGCTTATCCCGACGTTGACTCCATGACTGGAGGCATTGCTGGAAGGCGTCTTTCGGAAAGGCTTTCAGCTGCTCGGTCGTGGCCCTCTCAATGTCAGCAACGGTGTCAAAACGTTTTCCTTTAAGCACAGTTTTAATTTTTGGGAAGAGCAAAAAGTCGCATGGTGCTAAATCCGGTGAGTATGGCGGATGTGGACAGACAGGAACACTTTTTTCGGCCAAAATCTCGCGAATGAGAAGCGAGGTGTGACACGGCGCGTTGTCGTGGTGAAGAAGGAAGTCATCGGTCCATTTTTCTGGTCGCTTTCTTCGTACGTCGTTTCACAAACGTTGCAGTACACCCTTATAAAATTTAGAGTTTACAGTTGTTCCCCTTGGAACGAACTCTGATCGCACTCTACCCTCACTATCGAAAAAAACAACGACCATGACCTTGATGTTGCATTTTGACTGACGTGCCTTTTTAGGGCGAGGAGATGAACTGGTTTTCCATCGGGAACTCTGCATTTTGGTCTCAGGGTCATAGCCGTAGACCCAAATTTCATCTCCAGTTACAATTTTGGCCATGAAGTCCGGATCTGCATGAAGACGACCCTTCAACTCCGTGCAAATTGACACACGATTTTCCTTCTGTTCATCACTCAAAAGTCTGGGAACAAATTTTGCACTCGCTCGTCTCATTTGCAATTCATTAGTTAAAATGCTTTGAACGGATCCGTACGAGATGTTAAGGTCTTCCGATAGCTCTCGAATAGTCATTCGCCTGTTTGAACGAACCATTGTTTCCACTTTTTGCACATTTTCAACTGTTTGAGGTTACTGGACGTCCCGCATGCTGCTCGTCTTCAACAGACTCATTTCCGTTTTTAAATCGGTCATACCACTTGAATACAGTCTTCAAAGTTATCGCCGTACACCGATTCTATCATTTCGTGAGCTTCTTTGGCACTCTTTTGCGACTTAAAACAAAACTTAATGTTAATGCGTTGTTCAAAATCCATGTTGCGCGACAGACACGATAAACACAACCTCCCTCTAGCGGCTCTGGCAGCTGACTGGCAAGCTCGAACGTGTTACAACTTGTCCCTGCCTGTCTCAGTTGATCACGCTATTGGACAAATTACAGCTTATGGATGTAGCGTTGGCAGTTGCCGCTATAAAAATTCATTCACCGTATTTTTTTATCACACCTCGTACACATCTAATCCTAAGAAAGAGTAAAAACTAGCGAAGAAGCATGATAAAGGTCATTCCATAACTAAACAAACAAACAAATGAAAACTACAGAAAGCACTGAGCAGAAGGCTGGAAGAAGAAGAGCCTCCTACACCCAGGTCCACCGTTCTTTAAACCCCCAAAATTCACTAAGAAGCAGTCTACTGCTGTAGTCACCGCATAAACCTCTCACGCCTAAGAGACCGTAAACCGTCTCTGTAAAACTATAACTCCCTCCCGCCAGGTGCATTCCTGCTAGGCCACTCTAACATCTATTACCTAAATAGCATTTATTTGAATGATAATAGTGCTGTGAGAATGACGCAGTTATTTTTCTTAAATATATAAGACCGAGCATAAATTTTAATCGATATGTATGATTTCAAAACTGTTCGGTACAATATCGTTCCGTCGATTTGATATCCAGAATTTGTGATACATAAGGAGGAATGCCCTCCTGACAAACTTTTACACCAACAAATACTATGATACTATTTCGTTCTGGGTTACGCGTGAGAATTTGTTTTGTGAGTTCATCGGGTACAGGAGAGAAGGTGTCATCATTTTTCATTATTAAAAATATAAGGTAGTTTCATTTTCTAAATATTAGAAATAATAATCCTCGTATAATGTTTATTATTGATTTTTAATTGTAATCTCATGCCGTAATAATATTTTGTAATAGTTTTCATTACTTATTTTAAATTTCATAGTACATCCAAAATTACTGTTTGTAATATATCAAGCAGTAAATAAATTATGTACTTGTAAGAATTTGTCT
The DNA here is from genome assembly GCF_047948215.1 of Lycorma delicatula. Taxonomy (NCBI): domain Eukaryota; kingdom Metazoa; phylum Arthropoda; class Insecta; order Hemiptera; family Fulgoridae; genus Lycorma; species Lycorma delicatula. The sequence continues at coordinate 128,161,977 of NC_134463.1, read as the reverse complement.
GTGAACAATCTCTTGTCGTACTTTGACAAATCAATAACAAGTGACAGTATTTAACTTTTTTTAAAACTATATTGCTTATTACAAGAAATAAACATGAAAATGTTTTTAGATGTTAAAATGATTTAATTCAAAAATTAAAATTTAATGCCAGTAGATAATTAAAAAAAAAATGGCATTGCTGGAAAACTTCACTGTGTGGTTTGAAATTGATATCAAAAAGAAAAAGAAGCCGCCCTAAAATTAAATGAATAAATAGGGTTAAAATAACCATTTTAAGTTGAAAATGACAAGTCTTTACATATGAGGACTGAATATTTAAGTTGATCAACATAATATTATCGATCATTAATATGCTACTTCCTTTTTGAGTTAAAATGCCTTGGTCTTTTGAGGGACTGTGAAAAGAAGGGCGCCCACTGCTTGGAGAGTGCCTTCCTATGAATGGAATTGTCATGTGTTGAACATTTATTCCCGGATAGGTCGCTCTTTCTCACCGTCTATTCCTTATTTTGAATCCTTATTTTATCATTTTGAGTTATGTACTTGTAGGTTAGACTCTATCGCATCCTTACCAAGAAATCTAGGATGTCTAGAACCACTGCAACCTCAGCGTGATTTGGGTAAGGAACCTGTGATCTGAGCCGAAAAAACTGTTTTCTACTCGGTTGCTGAGTGACAAGCCAATGTCTTAAATGCTTATCGAGTAAAGTCAGACTTCTATGTAAAATCATAAACAACATTTTTGCTGAATTTTTAATATTTTTTATGACATACAAAGAAAGATTAATTGAAATAAATTTTTAATTAGAATATGCTTAAAAATAACCCTTTAGCAGTGTGCATATTTAAACTCTTAACTCGTCTATAGATCAAAGGGAATTAACAAAGGAAACAAAAACTAAATAGAAAAATATATAAAAAATTGATAAATCTTTTATAATTGATCTTTGATAATTGATAAAAACAAATATTAAAAAACAAAAACGATCAATAAAAGAAAATATGCAAGTGAAAATTGATTATTTACTATTATCTTTATTATTATTATGTCAGAATTGACAATTTTCCTGCACTGCAAAATTCATCTTTCTCGAGCAGCTGAAATCAGGCAATCCTTTAATTGCTTTTAGAAGGAAATAAATAATAAACTATTATTATTTATTTTTATTAGTTTTTTTTTTCCATTCGATTTAAGCTTAATCAATCTTTGCTAAGTAGAATAGTCAATTATTCTTAAAAAATAGCAAAATTTCATCCTCTGACAAACCAGACGATAGAACTGTTTTTGTACTTGTACGACTAAACACTTCGTTCAGCTTATGAGGTACTTCAACAGAATACTTAGACTTAACACAATACTTCACCTTACTATGGTTCTCTTGTCATTTTCAGTAAATAATTGAACCATTTCCAAAAATTTATTTTACAATACAATTAAAAGATATTTTTTTACAAAAATAATATTTTTCTGTTAATAGATTTTTAAATAATATTAACTAAAAAATGTTTTAAAAAACCCTACTAGAAAAAAAGATTAGAAAGGTTTTTCTAACCTTTCAGACGATACTTCAGAGGATGAATGAGTATGATATGTACGAGTGTAAATAAAGTGTAGTCTTGTACAGTCTCAGTTCGACCGTTCCTGAGATGTGTGGTTAATTGAAACCCAACCGCTAAAGAACACCGGTATCCACGATCTAGTATTCAAATCCGTGTAAAAATAACTGATTTTACTAGGACTCTCGACTTGCAAATCAGCTGATTTGGAAAGATGCGTTCACCACTAAACAAGCCGGTGGGTTTACTAGAAAAATCTTATGTACTTTATCTTAACATTATTTCAAGCATTTATATTTTAAATAATTAATATTGACTTTAATCGCGTATATATTCTACCTTATAATTAATTGTGTATTTTGCAGTGATGTTGCTGCAATCAAGGTTGCGCCACGGTTTCTCTTAATCCATCCAGGCAAATGTTAAAGCCGTTCCTTTTTTTTATTTATGGAGTAGGATATCTACCTGTATCTGTTATAATTTATGTAACATGTTATTATGTACCGACCAGAATAAAATATTTATTTACGTATATTCTTTGTTATTTTTTTCAGGTTTCACAACGGTCCAGCTCCATTATCACAATCGATGAAGGAATCGATGTCAAAGGATCCTGTTGCACCGATACTCTGGGAACCTCATTTAGTCGCCTTAGATCGTCGTGTTAAAATAATACTTCAGGGAATAAGAGACTGCATTCAACGAATAGATAATATTGGGAACAACAATAATGAAAATAACAAAGATGATTATTCATAACATTAACTTATTAATAAAAAAATATTTAAAATCATTATAAAATTCAAATTGAAAATAAATTTAAATGAATGATCGTGTCATGATTTTGATTTTACTTTTTTTTATCGATTATTATATTTGTAGTAACAAGAAAGCAGAACTGGTTTTTTTGTGATTTCAAATCGTATCATAACGCTATAAGGTTAGATACATAAATATTTTGACTGTTGATATTAATGACTTACTTGTATGTTTTCATTGTTTTAATTTACATGTATATATTTATTTTATATTACACCGGCCAGTTTAAACGAGTGTTATTTTAGATATTTTTAGAATTTAGCAGTCAAAATACAATATAAGTTTTCTTTGTCTTGCAGAAGAATTATTACAATTACAAAAATTAAAAACTTTTTTGTCTTTGTTAATGATTTTTCTTTCGAGTGAGCGGCTCGCTAGCAAGAAATTCTTTAAGGCATCTTTAGTCACAATAAAGTGTTCAAATACTAAGTAAAGTCGATCGAAAGAAATTAGCTGTGTTTTGTTGTCGTTGAATATCTGTGAATTAACAAGGAAAAAATTAAAATTGTGTTTTTTCAAAAGCTTTTAAAAAGGACTCGGAGCGATTTAATATTACAGTGCGCTTAATTTATTTTTTTACATTTTATGAAGATAGAGCATTATGATGCTAACGACTTAGTTTTGTACTATATGGTGTTAGAGATGTCTTTTGTAATAATTATTGTCCGTTTCTATAAACATTAGCCAGTGGTGGTAAAAGATCTCATTTAAAATTAACATATTTGTTAATATCTATTTTTTTTAGATATCTGTCTTTGTCGTTCTTTGATTAATCAGTTTCTGATCGCTAATTATATTTCTCTTAAGCGATACAGAGTTCTTTTTTCCGAAGGTTAAGGTAGTACTCCCTTGATAGTAAAAATACTGACGTACGGTTTAGATTTATACGCTTGTTTATTTGTCATATTAATTTATCTTGAAAGAAGAGAACAATAACAATAACCGGTTTTCTACTGACCGTAGCCTCACCTTAAATAAATCGACTGTAAAAAAAAGATTATTTCAGACCATCATCGTTCCTTTTTATCTGATTGTTATCGGGTCAGGCTGGAGATCGTGAATCTTCCTTACTCTGTCGCTTCACCATTCTTTCCATCAAAGTTCTCTGTTTCAGATTATCCTTTATATGCTTCTTCCTATTACATTTTTACTAAAGATTTCGTCATCTATTCTTTAATTTTTCATTTTCTATTAACCGCTCAAACCATCTTAACCTATATGTATAAATTCTCTTGTGCAATGCTCAATGTCGTCAGTCTATTTTTTTATTTTGTATTTTTATTCTTTATATCTTTCCTACTGCGGCTTTATTCCATTTCCTTTTCTTCTTATAGTCGGCTGTGCCTCTAATCTACAGGAAAATAGTATTTTTGAATACTGCTTGTTTACATTTCATTGTCGATTCTTTACGTCGTATTAAGCACGCAGCATTTTGATGATAAAGTCCGCCTGACGCCTACAATTAATTTCACTTTTTCTGTTTCAGACGTATAAAATTATTTTTATGTTTATTCATACAAGGTTTTTTAAAAAAATATATTATAATTTTGTTTTTAATTAATCTTCGATTTATCAGGAAAATATTACAAAAATTGAGGGTAAGATAGTAAATCTGTCTCGGTAAATTGTCTTTGCCTCTCTCTTTGAAAAAAATTATTTTTTTAAAAAACTGATGACAATATATTGTATGTATTAGCAGATAAAAATTTCTATTTGCAAAGTGTTATGAAATCTTAATAACAAGATCAGTAAATTTTTCGTAGACGAGTGCAGCGTATAGAGTTGTTCTGCATATCTTACGTATAACTTCTGTTGTGGTTACAATAGATAGAATTTTAGATTTAGATGACGTAGCATATAAATCTATGTAATATTTTTGTTATGCTGAAAGGAATATTGTTTACCTTTATCCTGAACTTTCCTGCTACCACTGGTCTTATTCACTTGTATAAATGTATCATTTTCATCTTTAAAGCATATTTTTATTTTTTGTAGTTTATAATCGGTTTGTTTTTTCTCAATTTTATTTTTAAAATTAAAAATTTCTTACGTAATAATATTAGCCATATCACCACGGTTTGGTTAAATTAATCGAAACTTCAAAATATATTAAGCATAATATTATGAAGCTTTTGTTTTGTTTTTATTATTTGATATTTTAATAAATTGTAACAATCTCTTTATTTTTATACATAATATGCATTAAATATTATATTTAACACATACATATTTACATGGAGGTATATAAATTGTGTGCACAACTATTTATGGAATTTGAACTGTGAAGCCTATAAAATAATATGTAATTTTGTACAATTATTAGACAGATTTATTTGTGAGTTACCAATAATTATAATAGACCTGCAACTTCTTGATTATGTATATAATTTATTAAAGATTGTTATTACTTACTATACAATGGTAGCCATCAACTTTTAATAAAATAATTTTGAAATAAATAAAAAATTAATTAAATCTTTTTATTATAAAATTAAATTATTTATTTAGTTTTTTCTTTATTATTTGTGTATTATATGTTTTAGAATATATATATAAACTAGATTAAATATTCATTTCAAACAGCTTAAAATTGACCACAGTTGGATCTTTGTAACATAGTTATCTTCTGATTACAAGGACCGTTTCTTTTTTCTTTAATATACCCTCTTCTACTTGTCAATATGTCAAGTGTTTAAATACTTAACATACAGAAAACAAAGTTGAAATTATTTTTTATTATATTCTGGCACGTAAAAAAATTATTTGTAGATTATGTATGTTATGAACATTCCTTGAAGCGTATGGATTCATGAGACATTAACTAAAATTAAAATTAACTAGCAACAAATATTATTTTTTTTTTACCTTAATTTCTCCTAGTTGTAAAATTTTAATATAATGATTTTTTTATCTTTTATTGTACGTGTACCATATCCATATTTCCATATTATTATGAGATGACAAATATGTTTGAATAAGGGAGTTTAGAGAAAAATATAATTAAAAAGAAAATGTATATAAATTTTTTATTTTGCCATTTTTTTTTTGTCATCAGATCTCCTAAGGATCAGCACATGTACTCCTGACTTGTTTCATTTTCAAGATTCTTTTATTCTTTCCCTTAAATTTTCTCTTCTTTCTTCTGTACATCCATTGTGTTTTCTCTCTAGAAATTTAGATTCATCCATTAGTTTTGTGAAAGATAGTCAAAAATTATTTCTTTGGAAATATTTAATAATTTTAGATCTTTTCTCAATTTCTTTAAATCGGTTATGTTTTATTTTTCGTTTTTCAAAAAAGTTAAATATTTTTTTGTTAATCTAATTTCATTCATTCTCTATAAATAATGATATAAATTGACTGTAAGGTCACTTTTTCAAAATTTGGGTAATTTTCCTCTGATTTGTTTAATTTATAAACATTATCTTCGAGTTTTGGGCTGTTGATTTTTCTTAAAATTCCTTTTTTTTAACTTTTACTAGATTTTTTCATGAGAATTTCTATAAGCCTTCCGCACTATATAGTGCTTCCTGTAAAACCATAATTTTAATCGTCATAATTTAGCATTTTTGGATAAGCATTTTTTTATTGTAAATGTTTCCTGTAAGATGTTAACCTCTTCAATTTTTTGTGTTCTGGCTTTTATGTCTTCTGTTTTAAAACATTTACATCTTAAATTTTTTTGATCAATTCTTCTGAAATTTTCATCGTTTCGATTCTACTTTTACTTTTACTGTTTTATTGTTTTCTACTTTTTTGTTACTGGAAAACCATTTTGTTTTTCATTTGAAATTTGTAGACTGATTTTATAAATCTTTTATTATTATATAAAAAAAGCTACGTTAAAATATTTTTAGTTTATTATTTTTATAATCTGTTTTTTCTTTATAATATAAAATGTCTTACGGTTTTAAAAAAATAACTGATATTTTTATTGTCGCTGCATATAAATTTATAACATTACTGAAGGAAAAAATTTCTTTAAATTAAATCGTCGCTTAAGAATAGCTTCATTATAACAACTTTGTCCGGTTCAATTTTTTTTCTCCTACAGAAACACTGTCAGTCAGTTGCGGATAAATGAGCTCCATTAATTAGTAATTAATATTAAAAATTTCATCTTATCAAAGAAATTTCATATCTTAGAAAATCCAGGACAGTGATATCGTTAGGTATTTAAATATGTACAAGTCATTTATAAATTAGTTATTAAAAAATGATATAATATTTAATAATTAAGGAAATAAATAACATAATTTTTTAGTACTGCTTTTTATGTACAACAGTGAAAATTGTATACAGAATATTAGATAGCAGATAGTACTTTATTTGCCTAAAATAAACAATAACAGAGTAAAACATTTACAACCAGGATTGTGATTTTATCGACTTAAAAAAACAGATAATATAAAAGACATGAAGTAAATTAAATCAGAAGAAGAACTCGGATAGTAGTACTGAAATTTACTAAATGATTTTTCTTTCTTTTCGTTCTTGAACATTAAAATCTTAAATTTTTTTTATTTCCAAGAAATATTTAGATTTTATACTGAAAGATTATATTTTAATAAAAACAATTTTTATATCTTTCCTACAGTACAATCGATGCTTGCAGTCAGATTTAGAAACTCTTTAATTTTTTGTTAGTTTATAAATAAAATACCAAGAGGTATTTAACTGTTTTCATTATTTACAAAATTTAGTTCAATAAAGTTAAAAAATTAAACCTAATTAGAATTAAATACTATATTAATGTGATAAATAAAAATAAAAATTAATAAAACTTTAAAAGTTTAACTTCAGTATGAAAAATTAAAAATAATTAGATTCTATATGGAAATACGATAAAAAATATTTTTATTTTCAAAAATAAAATACAAGGTCACGAGTATATTTACTGTTCTATAATCTAATAAATAATACTATTATGAAAATATTGAAAAGTTTAATTCAATATGTAAAATTTCAAAATTACATCAAAAATTACATTAGCATTACAATAGTAATGAAAATAGAAAGACAAATGTTTTAACTTATTATATCCTTTCTCAGATTTTCTCCTGAAGATAAAAATAATATTCAAAATAAAGATTATTCACAATCCAACTATATATTTTTATAACTACTTCTTTTTAACTGTGTACTTAAAATTTTGTTAGGAATAATATTAATTAATCTGGTACTAATGTAGTCTAATTGAATTTGGAGAAATGTTACATTACTACGATATACCATGTCAAATGTTAGACTGCATTTTTTCTAAACCTACAGATTTCATTTTGAAAGAGTAAACTACAAATTACAAGAAATATTCTTTAATATAATGAAATAGGCTTTTAATATATATAATTGTCTTATCTGCAATATCAAACATCGATAGCAGGCGTTTTAAAAATATGAAAACTTGAGCATAATTTGGGTTTATCGATAGCTATTTTTACTATTTGTTCTTCCTAAGTAAACAATTTATTCTAATGATATTTGAATATATACTCCCCCAAATTATGGTACCGTATCGGATGAAAAATTGGATTAAAGCCGTACTAATAATTTTTATTTCATTTATATTCAGAATTTGTCTCGGTTTGTAAGCATCAAATTTTACTTTTGTATTTTGGACCCTCATAAAAAAAAAACAACAGTTGTCTTATCTGTAAGTGATTTTTTTCTGGTTTCAAAAAATTATGTCTGCATCTGAGATTGAAACCGTCTCTGTTATTCAAACCTACACCTCATCTATATTTACAAGAGAAGCCAAAAAAAAAAAACACATTTATCTTTAATGTAAGCCTACACAAAAAAGTTTGTTGTGTCGATAGAGGTAAAAATGACCACACACTTTAAAAGAAACTGGATGAAAAACCAAACATTTATCTTATTTTTTATCATACATGTTTTACTGTTTCACATGGATTGTCTCCGCCCTCTGTCATAATATTACAATTTACTTTACCGCTCGAAAAATAACTATCTGTCATAATATTACAATTTACTTTACCGCTCGAAAAATAACTAACCTATTATCATAACTAACCTATTCCGTAAAAAAAATTTCACGAGCCTCCTTTGTCCCTGACATGCATTTTTGTTGTCCCTGACTTGCAGAGCTTGTAATTTGTATGGATTAAATTTCAAGCATATTTTTCAAAATCGTATAATATTTGGGAATTTATTTAGTAATAAGCTAGAGCATGTAGTTGTTTTTTTTTTTACTTTATATGAATATATGTCACACTTCTTTGATCACCTCATCTGTGAGATCTATACTGAACAGTACCAAGTCAATTTTAAGGAAACGGTTATACCGTGCAGTAGTAGTTAATCTAAGAAGGTATCCTTCTGATTATTGTACATCTTAAATTTATTTTAAATATGATTGATCATAATTCTAATCGTATCGAGCAGAATTTGAATCCATTTACATCTTCATCATCACTCTAGATTATAGTGTAAATTTTACATTCACATGCCACATGGTGGATGCATCGTGAAGTTACAGATTAGGTAGTAGTATAAAGCTTGAAAATAGATTATACTACAAAGTTTATTAAATAGTATCTGTATTAGTGTTTTTTATACTAAAAATTGCTCTGTTACCTTTCCTTAATGTAGAGTTTTGTTTTGTTTTTTTTTTCAACTATAAAGAGAAATAAAACTAGTTTTGAAAGTAAGCATATTTTGTTTTAATACAGATGAAAATATTGAATAACATAATAATAAAATTTCATATGCACAGTAAAAAAATGTGTTTTTTATGAAAGTGCTAATAGGAAATAAAATAATAAAGATAAGATAGATCAGAAGATAACTATGTCATTATAAAAAGTTGAAAAAAAACTTGTATTCCCATACAAGTGCTTTATGCTGTTTAACAATTTAGTTATTTTTACAGTCGATAATATAATTTATAATCATTATCATTCACAGTTTCTAATCAATTGGATCAGAAACTGATCCAGTTAAACAGTTATGTATTTAAACAATACTTTGTAATGATTATGTAACCTAAAAAGAAATGCTTGATTTCTGAGCATATTGACAAAACTATGAATTATTATCATACAATATCTCTTTTAGAGTTAATTTATAAAAATTTATGAAAATGATTTTTTTTATTTTTTAAGTTAAAAAGATATTTTGTTACCATAAAAAAAGTTATTTTTATAGGTAAAATTAATAATAATAGTAATTATAAAATTAAGTGAATGAATATTGGCCAAAGATTATTTTTATTAAACATTATTAAAATATATTGTTTAATTTTAACATTGATTAAGGGAGCCTGTTAAGAACAAGTGCTGAGAGATGAGAAATAACGGTTGTACTTTCTATCTGTGAAAAATTTAATGAAGTATTACGATATGAAGAAATTTTGATTTTATTTAAATATTTCAAAACCATCGATAAACCTAGATATCGGTTAGCATCACCTTTCAACTGCATGTTTTATTGACGCTGCAAATATCAGCTTCCAAATGAAGTTTAAAAATAAAAGTGATCTTTATCATTAATTGACCTTATTTGGTTCCTGTTTTCTAGGCTTCTCTGGATCAGGCTATAGACTGCACCATACCAAAGATCACTTTTCTTCAATAACTTTCTTCAATTAATGACTTTTTTTTTATTTCTTTGTCATGGTATCTTGAAATTATTTCACGTATCATACCGTTCTTGTCGGGCTTCCCCTTTAGAGTTTTCTTTTTTTTTGTTTAAAGATTACCCGATATCTTTCCCTGCAGTATTCACTTCATACTTCAAACCAATTAGTTCTTGTTTCCCAACTATTTTCAGTATTCTACCTAAACCCATCATGCTCCCATCAACATCATTATTATCATAACCCTCTTTTTTCCTTCATTCAATTTTTTTTGAATCAGATTGCAGATCATACATTTTTCCACAAATTTTTTCTACATCTCTGCTATACTTTGCAGGTCTTCCTTTACCGAGATAATCTTTTATTGATCATCCTTTACATCTTCTATTTTTTTCCATCAACCTCCATGACAGACTGGTAGAATTTCTGGCTTTTATCTGGAAGGTTCTGGGTTCAATTCCCTGGTCAAGTTTGTATTTTTCATTCGCTACAATATTTATCTTTAATTAGTAATTCTAAGTAGGAGGCGGTTAGCATGTAATCACTAGAATAAATAAAATAAAAATTGTGACTAATTTTTGCTTCGCTTCTATTCTACATTCATTATAATTGCCTGAATTGTTTTAGCCTATCCTATTCATTTCTCACTGGAATGATCTATATTGTAGGTATTCATTTCTTACTTGGTTCCTTCAAGTCTTTCCTGTCATGCTTCTTAAAAAACTTCATGCGACCTGTATTTTATCGTCTTCTCTTTACACATACCCTATATATATATATATATATATATATATGAACGGGGTTTAGCATCATGAATATTTCCTGTTTTGCACTTCATTAGCTCTTCCTTATCCTACATGAAACTTCTTACGCCTTAAAGAAATCCACCTGTCATCTGCATTAACACTGAGAAAAAAGAAGGAATTCATGATGCCCTAATAATTAAAAAAAAACCATTTAAATAAAATTAAATAGTAATTAACTGTAAGAAAAATATATAAAAATGTTGCATCTGCACCGCTTGACCAGGCCCCTTATTATTATTATTAATACAACAGACTGAAATGTTTATTACATCATTATTAATGTAATTTTAATCAGATATTTGTATAATGTAGTACTTAAATGCGATATATAATTTTTAGTTTATTTTAGTTTCGTTCCGTGTATATAACAGTGCTATTTTACACAATATATTCATCTCAATAATATTAATCCGTACTTTATTATTATGATTATTGTTGTATTCAAAAGTCATGAAAATAAAATGTTCTAAATTACATTATATTATATTATGTATGTATGTACGTATGTATATTTGTCTTTTTGTATGAATGTGAATAAAATGAAAATTATGTATATGTAATATGTATTGTTTTACATGCCATGATTAATGAAATAATAATAGCCAAATAAATATGTGAATAAATACTGTATTTTGTTACTGGTAGCTTTTGTTAGTAGATAAAGAAAATTAATTAATATGTTCCTGCAAAAATAATGTTCCTTGATAATATAAATAATTTGATGGTAATTTTATTAATAATGCAATTTCTTATAAAAAACAATATTTTTTGTGGAAGACAATACAAATACTTTTAATTCTTTATTGTATCGTGTAATAAAATATATACATTATTTATAATGATTTTGTTACTGCTAAAAAATTATCTTTATTTATATATATATATGTAAATTAAGTTTGGTATGTTTAACATGAAATAGTTGGGATTTTTTTATACTAATTTTAAATCAAACTTCATGTTTCTATGATAGATAACTAGGTAAAAGTACATGAGTTTAAAAACTGAAATCTCCAGTGCAAAAGGTATTATCATAAAATTGGTTGTTCTTGTAAACTGTTAATTTCATAATGGCTTTAATTCTATTTTTATTTGTGATTACTATTTCTACCACAATTTTTTAAATTTTGCAGCCACATCGATTAATTCCTTAATATAAATATGATCCCTAAATATAAATCTATTAATGTGTTATATGCTAATTTACTTATATCTTTATGGATGATACAATTACATATGTAGGATAATAATAATGATATATATCATATCAGGTGAAAATGATTAAAATCTACCAAAATATTAAAAAATCTTCAAAAATACTAAATTTGAAATATGGGATAAATGTATTAAGTATGTAATAATTTCTCTTGATAATTTTCTTTAATATAATTTAAATAGTTTCAATCAAAGTAAAAAAAAATTTAAAAAAAAGAAAGAATTTATGCACTTTTACTCAGTTTCTGTATGCTTAAAATATAAAACTGTACAATGTAATACAATAAGTAATGATTAAATATATACAATAAGTAATGTTTACCAAGAGTTTTAAGTTTTAAATCGTACACTGTTATTTTATAAAAATAAAATAATGATATAGCAGTTTTAGTTATATGAAAAAAATAAATAATCTGTATTTTCTTAATGTTTTTTTCTGTTAAAAGAATTACAATTTTGTTATAGATAAAGTTTAAGAGCCGTAATGAAGAAAAGGGCAATAACATTACTACAACGTAAAATGGAACATTTTGAGAAAGAAGAAGGAACTCATGATACCCTGATGTTAAATCATTGGTTTTTATTCAAGAATTGTTTATTTAAATCTGGTTCAAATCCAATTAGAATTTGAAATTTAATTTAGAATAGTACCTAATATGTAAAATTATTTATTTACGTATTGTATTAATTGAATTTTTTGTGAGTTATATCTTCAGTTGAAATCTGGGGTGTACTCAACCCATAACCAATCAAGTAAATTTGATAGTTGTTTATGGCTAGCCAGTATGGAAATGAATCTTGAGTTTGATTCCTATCAAAGAACTTAATATTTTTTTTTACTGCCATCATATTTTATCATAACTTCTTTTCAGACTTTTAATATAAGATGAGCATCTGAGGTCTGAAACTACAAAAGTTAAAAATATCAATTCTTAAACCATTGCTAGCATTTACTGTCACATTTTCCTACATTTTTATTTTTTGCCTCTTCCTTTAAAGTTAATTAACAACTTAACTTAATTCATTGTATTAGATATTTCACAATATTAACCATTCAGTTCTGAAAGTTGTAGTTTAAAAATGAAGTATTTGAAACAGTTCAGTTCAATTGTCTTTTTTGTTTTCCCACCCAAAATTAGATTTTTTAAAATAATACAGTTTTACTTATTTTTGTTGGTGTAAAATAGATGTAAAATATAAAATTTTGAAAATTTGTTGATCTAGGGAAGAGAATTTCATGTATCTTTTTGTTACATTCTTACACAATAGTTCACATTATTTGAACGAGGAAGGTTTGCAAAGTCCTCTTTATGATTAATCAGTGTATGTTTAACCCCATAAAAATTTGTTAAATTTTGATATGAAAACCTTAAGGCCTATCTATTATGCTAAGACCGATGTGTTTACAAATAACATTCAGCTAAGAAGTGGAGGTGAAAGGAAGCAGAATATAGGAAGGAAACCTTAGTTTCCTGACTTACCATAAATCCTCTCGCATGCAATGCTTGTCAAATTTGAGCGACAAACAATGACTTTCTGTTACTTATGAATTTTGTTATGAATAAGTACATACTTTACACTGGTTATCTGTCTAGTCCAGTTGCAGTTAAATTTAGTTTGTGATAAAATCGTGTAATCCTGTATTATTTCGTAACATATTACAGAGAGTTTACTTCAAGTTATATTTCTGTCATTAGTCCAATAACAAGATTTCATACAAAACATCAGTAATCTTTTATAGATTAAGAAAAAGGCCATTTTATATCCATTATTACGATGACAAATGTGGTATAATGATTACAAAAATTTGACTCTCTTCTCTTAAAAAATCCAATTTTCTTATTAAATACAACATGGTTTTAGCAATAATAAAATATGAAGATGAAACTGAACAATGTAAGCTAACCAAGACCAACAAGGTTGGCTAACTGTCGCTTGTCGATAACAGTTACTCCATTGCCTTCTCTCTTCTTAAAAATCAGATAAAGTGTTGGATGTCATAAATAATAATTCATAATTTAATTTTAATTTTTAAATACACTCCTGATTTCATATAAAAGTTAATGAGATGGTACAGAAAAGATCCACCAACTGAAAACGTAACTTTCCACTTTCTAGTCTGTTAGTGTAGAAAATCTACTTATACACAAATATATAAATATTATTTCTAGCAGCAATGCTAAAGGTATCAGCTTTAATTACCAGTATCGATTGAAAATGAATAAAAATTAATTCTCACAATAGGCTTTCAACCTGCAAGGTAATAATGTTACTACTAGATGAATTTCAAATACTGTCTATCTACAGAAAATATATTCCAGTTTTTAGCTTCATTATGAATTTTGAATAATCAGTTATGAGTAGAAAGACTTAAAATAATCCTTAATTAATAATTGTAAATGTAATTAAAATAATAATTTTTATGTAACCAAGATTTTAACATTGTGTTATTTACTTTGATAAGATTAATTATACGTGTTATATTTTGTACATATGGAGATTTATCATTCTGCTGACCTCTCATGACATTAACAGTCATTAACCTCTCATATTAACAGTCTTTCAGCTGAAAGGTTCGGGGTTGAAATATTGATATTTTTTATATGCTTCAAAATGTTCATTCAATATTCCTTCTTACTAATTAGAAGCTTACATTGTAAATTAATTATCTATAATTTTTTTAATTTTATATATATACTATTGTTTTCAAGTTACATGTATATGGTACAGCACTCCCTGTATGAATTGGAATTATTTTCCTTAATATTTAATTATTAATCAATTCCTCAAACTTGGTTACTGCTGATATATTTAATTAATTATTAAAAAATTGCTAATCCACCTTACCTGCAAATTAAATGTGAAACTCAAGAACTTTCAGTCCTTAGACCTTCATCAGGAGAATAAAATAATATTATAAAATAAAGTTAAAGAATTAAAACATTAAGCAGTCATGACTGCTTGCTAGTTATCAGTATAGCAGACAGATATAGATAACTAGCAAACAGTCATGACTGCTTAATATTTTAATTCTTTAACTTTATAATATTATTTTATTTTCATGACGATGGTCTAAGGACTGAAAGATCTTGAGGTTCACATCTAATTTGTTGGTAAGATAGATTTGAACATTTTTTTAATTAATTTAATTACTACTTTAAAATTCATGATTATATTACAATTCATCTCATTTAATTGATATTCTATTCTGTTTACAGCTTATAAAAATTATGTCCTTTTGTTTTCTATTATTATAAATTACTGTATAAATATATTTATTTATTTATACAGCAACAATAGACTGATTCCCAATAACAGTTACTAATGAACTTTGTGGCATATGAAAAATGCCATGCCTAACTGGGATGCGAAACCAGAACTTCCAGATGAGAGGTAGACATTTCCACTCCTTCCTGGAAATCAGCTATGTTTTTATATGACATGTTCTTATGCAAAAGTAGAAAAAGAAGTCCTTAAATCATAGCAGGTAACTTTCAAGAAGTAAATCATGAGATTCTTTCTTGTTTCATGAGAAAAATTAGTTCTTGTTGTTTTCATTCATACTGTAATTTTAATTACAACGCTGTCGTAGAATGTAGTCAGTTTAGACGCTTAATTATAATCTATTATGGTATAAATAACTTCAGTCAACTTTGTTTATTTTAATTAACTCATATGAATGAGAAAATTGTATCTGTAACATGATATGATATTTGTATTTCAAACTGATAAGTAAACACTGTATTTGTACTTTGTTGAATGATTATAATAATTTGAAAATACAATTAATGAAAATTAACATAAAAAAAAATAATTTTTAATCTTTGTATTATTTTAAAATAATTTTTAAAATTTGTTTAATCTGTTTTAATATAATTTAATCTTGATTTTATTCATTTTTAATGGACGGTTATGAGATAAAACCAAAAATGAAAATGAAAACTGTAATTGTGTAAGGGGTTTGATTGTTTTCCATGTATTTAGATTATTTTATTTTGCTTTTCATTTTACCTTCACTTCTTTTGTCTTACAGTATCTTGTGCTTTCTAGTCGTTTCCTATACTCTTCCCTGTTTCTGGCCATTTCTTTAACTTCCTGCACTCCTTTTTCTCTCTGACTTGCCAGTTCTCCCAAGTAGTTCCATTACTTGCTTCTCAAGCATCCTTTCCTTCTCACTCTATTTAGTCTTGCCTCTTTCACTTGAGTGGGATTCATTTATTCTTATCAGATTTCCATATCAACCAAATAATTTCTTTCCCTCGATATCCATCACAACACTTGATTCAGTCATTCTTGCACATTCATGTTGTGTACTCTGTTTCTTTTTGTCTTCCCTTGAATCCTTCTTAAATATTTTGATCATTCCAGTGACCTGTTGCAATTTTGCTTAGGCAATAGTAATGACTAGACTGGTGAAGAGCAGGAGTTTTTTTTAATACAGCTATTCTATCCTGCTGTTTTAAAAAATTACCGTTTCCAAGTAAATAAATGCGATTCCAATCTTTCTCCTTTCCGGCCTGTAACAAAAATTGATTTTGTGGTAGGTTTTTATTTTATTTATTTTGTAAATATTTAAACTGAGAAACCATTAGATCGATTGAGTCACTGAATGATTTGTGGAAGTTCTAGCTTCAATTCTCAATAATGACATGACATTTCATGGAAAGGTTTCTCTATGACATAAAATAAATAAGATTGTTCTCTAACTAAAAAATAAAATTCTACTGAAATCAATTTTATATAAAGTATAAATCTTTAATTCCAGTTTATTTTTATTCTATTACTGCTGAATATCGTTTTATTTTATTCAGTCCTTTGTTTACGATTAGCAGCAGAATTTTCAACTACAAAGAGGCAGCATAGGATTTTTCTAATCTTTTTCAGTAAATTCTCATTAAAATAAAGTGATTTTTATCTACTTAATAATACCTTAATAGTGAATGCAGTTATTCTCAATTAAACACAAACGCTGTCTGCACTCTTTTTCTTCTTTTACTTTTGTATTTTGTCATGAGATATTGTGCCCCCTAATTTCTGAATATATTGTGTTTTTTTATTCATCTACTTTGTATTAATGTTTTAATTAAATCGAATAGTCTTTAAATTGTACATCCAATTATTTTAGTTTCACGAATTGTATTCAATCATTAAACCTATTCCCCGACCTTAGGACATTTCCTCCTCCTTAAATAAATTATTTTTATTAAATTCATGATTTTTACATGTTTAAGATTCTTTAATGCATTTTCAGTTTTACAGAATAATATATAAGAGCCATAGAATATTCTAGCCTTTTAAGAGAATTAAAGTGGTGAATCATTATCAACGGAGATTAAACCTGTGCTACAATTTCTTTTGAGGAAAACCTGCAGCTATTTCTTTTAACTCTTCTTTACAACCGATATCCCATTTCTTCAAAAAAGTATTTAAAACATGACTTTTTAAGTAAAACATTTTTAAGTGTTTATAGATTATAACCTTCATGATAATATGATAATTTGTGTTTTACTACTAATTTTATAACTGTTCCAGTATTAAGTGATTTTCTTTAACAAAGCGATAAATCCTTGCTATCCAGTGAAATCAAATTTTCTTATAAAAATATAGATTCAAATTAACAAATTCTACTAAAAATATATACTTATTTTTTATTTTTACCACATTTCGTTATACTGATGAATGAATTTTTGATTTTATAAGTCGCAGACAATGTTATAATACATGATTTCAGTTATTCCATTAATTTTCAGTTTTGCAATACTTTTGAATAGCCAGGTGTCAATAGGTTATTCATAATTTGTTACAATTATCAATGAAATAATTAAACTAAATCTTTCTTATCCTCTTTTATTTATATATATATTTTTTTAATGTTTGTTTAAAGGTTTGAGACATTTAAAAAATATTAAAATGAGTGTTGTATTTGTTTACTGTTAATTTTTTTTTTATTGTACTGCAAATGTTTCCTCAATTTATGATCTTCATAATAATAATAACAATAATATGTGTGATTAAATAATAATTGTTTTGTAACAATTGTTTTGTATTGTAGATAACTTTTTTAATAATATTACCATTACTGCTGTTATCAACTAAAAATACTTTTGTTAATATGTTGATAATTGTTACGTCAATTCAAATTTTGTTATTGTTCTAGTCAACAGTTGTTAAAAAAAAATAAAAATAAAAAAAAATGGTGTAGGCATTGTAAAAATAATATATTTGCCTTCATTGTAAAAACTGTGAAATGATGTAAGAAATAATAATTGGTTTAAAATGAATTTTGTATTTTTATGTACATTCTCTCCTTAGTCATTATTTGAACTGAATTTTTATCTCATTTCTAAAAACTTTGTGATTTGAAATATTACCACGTCTTCTGAGTTGTAAGCGGATTATTTTACGTTTTATTCTAATATTTCTAAAACCAGTTTTTTAAAATTTATTTAGTGAATTAAGATAATTAATTTACAAAATGAAAATTTACCTTTGACCAATTATTATATGAATATTATCATTTCCGTTTCTCGACTTCTTAAATCTGTTAATTAATACTTACAACTGTATTCATATTTGGTGTGCTTGGCATTTCTCCCGCCACCACCCCATTCAGTCACCCACCCTAAAGCATACAACCAAATGTCTGTGCCACAAACAGCTACTGAGCCACAAAACAGTTTAGCAATCAGCTAAACTGTTTTGTGGCTCAATCCTAACTAGCTCCTAGAGCTAACCTAAAAACATGAGTGGAATAAGCGTGGTACCATACGCCACTCGCTTGCATGTCCCACCACCCAGTTGTCATATATCACTAAAATGGGTAGGCACACCCCATCAACTACTAAAACTATCAATAGTAATATGACTACCAATCATTTATTTATCACGTCAAGGACAGCAATTTGCTGCCACACCTAGGCCGCTGAATGCCAGCAAGTACCTATCCACCATTAAAGCGCTTCGAACCTTAATCTGGTAGGCAGCCATATCTCTCAGTTAGCTTCCTACAACAGTATGGTAGGATTCTTTGCCCTTAGATAAACTACTGATGTCGGTTGAATAAAGCAACTGCATCAAGGAACTCCCACACAGTCCGACATTGTGGCTCTCACTACATTGACTCGCCGCTTTTGAGTGGTCAATTTTCCCCTTGACCTCTAAGTTCCACCCAAGAGCTGGGCAGTCGAAGATCAGTGTTCGTTCGACTGGGCCTCCCTGCAGATGCACAGCTCATTAGCTGCCAGGTGGAACTGAAATAAATATATGTTTAAATTTATATGGTTGGAGAATACTCGAGCTCCCGTTGCCCTTAAAAACAAAGGAGAGGCATATCATCCCAGATCCTGTATAAATCTATACAAGGACCTTCCCTTAGTTGTGGTATGACTTTCTTGCTGGCGTACTTCCATCGCGAGGGTGTAAAGTCTCCTCCGCAGGTGGGAGATGGGCAACTGTTTGGAATTTAGAACCGGTGCATTGAGATCACTGTTCCGCTGCGGTACAGGACCGAATCGAAACCGCATCCCAAATACCTCGGCCTCCCTGCCTGTTCGCAATTTCCAATGGCCGCCCGTTCACCACCAAATCGATTGAGAGAGCCTTAACCAATGTGGTGGTAGCCTAGTAGGAGGTTGTTTTAAAAACACCAGTGCATACAATTAAGGCTCTGTGCTGGGCACTAAAATTTTGAATAAGTGCTCGATTTCTTTCAAACCTATGCGCCCAAACGGACGCCGCGTAAGAGGTCATACTTTCGTAGACACCTCGGTACGCCATGTGCAAATGACAGTCCGTAATCCTTTCGAGCAATCCTCATAAGCTTACGTATCACAGAGACGTCGTCCGCCGCTACTTGCCTAATGTGGTTGCTAAACAGCAACTTCTCATCAAACAAAACACCCAGTTACGACTGTACGATAATTTGTCTGCACCTTTGAGAAGCATAAACTTCGTCTTTGGCACAGAAATCCTTAAATTTTCAATGTCCATCCAGCTATCTGCGGTTGACAAATCTGCGCTCGGTCTTCCAGCTGCGGTGTTGAATTACCACGAACTAACAAGAGACAGTAATCGGTGAAAGCTTGGGCCGTGACCCCTTCCGTGAATGTCGTCCCAAAAATCCGTCGAATACCAGGTTCCACAGCAAGGGACCGAGAACGGAGCTCTGCGGGCTTCCCCTGGTGACGGACTCTTCCACAACTAGGTGCGCATCTTTAAACAGAGCCGTGCGATCCGACAAATAGTCACGAACTACGGCCTGCAGGGCTACGGGAACATTGCGGCGTTCGAACTCATAGAGGACAGAACTCCAACACAAGGAAGGAAATGCTGCCTCTCTGTCAATAAAAATTGCCAAAACATATTTACAGTCGACGCTTTCCACCTCGGCAAGAGCATTTAAGATGCAATCCTCGGTGCCAACCTCTTTCATGAAGCCATACTGGCCTCGATCTAGAAGTGATTTCATATCGATGCTTTCCCAGAGCCGTTCCACAATCTTTTCAAGCAACGCCGATAAACCGGCAAGAGGCTGAGAGGTCGATAACTGCTGACCTCACTCGGATCCTTTCCTGAATTTAAGAGCACCCTCACCAAAGCCACCTTCCAACAAGTCGGAAAGCAACCCCAATTTAGGCACCCCGAGAACAGTCTGCCAAGCGGCTCTCTTATGACAGCAGATGATAGAAAATATCCGGGTCAAGTTGGTCAATCCCCGGTTCCATTCGAGAAACCACTCGGTCTATATCTACGGGATCAGCCCGTACACCAGGGATTGGTGTCACCCACCTTATCGCCGAAGTCTGCTTCACCCTCCGGAACACCTGGAAACAGAGTATCCAGGAACGCCTGGTAAGTCGCACAGATGCAAAGTGTGGTCACGACCACCAAACCCGCATCGAACTTTGGACAGCACGTACAATGGCTTTGGCCGCTAACATGACTTTGCGAGCTGCCGGGGATTACGCTGCAATTCACGCATGGAGTCTTGCCAAAACTTGAGTTTGGCTTCCTTGTTGGCATGAACGTAATCATTACAGGCGCGCCGGTAGATTCGCAGACCCTCAGCGCGTACGTCATTAACGATAATCCCCGTTAGAGGGCGACGCTGGTATCTTCACCTAGCGGACCTAGCTCTTGCGCGCATCACGCTAAGGTCAGAGGACCACAACTTTTTCCCGGGTTTCCGCCTGCGTTTAACAGACGGCTCCCCGGAAGCAGCGGTCATGACGGCTCCAGGCACTCTCCGATCAGCGGATTGGCTATTACCTAAGGGTCCATCCATTGGCCGAGGCCTTCGTATCACCCAATCACAGCCAGTCTTGATGGCTCGGCTGAATTGTTCAGCCATCAATTCCACCTCCTCCCTGTGCTCCATACGCCATTCCAACCCCTGTAAGGCAGCCGCACACTAGCGCCGCAGCCTGTGCTGATCCAGGCCCCTTAGGTTGTAGCGACTCGAATCAGGAGCTCTTGGACCGCCACCGTAAGCGATCTCATAGGCTATAAGTCTATGATTACTCACACTGGCTTCGGGCCAGAGAGTTCAACCATTTGTACACCTAAGCAGATCGCCCGTCACCAAGGTGAAGTCGATATAACTTTCTCCCAGTTCGGAAGAGAAATTCGGCGGTTGTTCTACCTCCTTAAACAAGTATAGGTTCCTGGCTTCAACGAACTGTGCGAGACCAGCGCCTCTGGGGTCAGTTAGTGGTGAATCCCAGGCGGAAGACTTGGCGTTAGCGTTCAGAGCAATCAGCACTCTGATGACCGGGAAACCGTCCAGAATCCGCCCCAACTTCGCCAACAAGTCATCGATACTCCATCCAAGCTGGAAGTATCCCGACACCAGTATAAAATCAAGCGTACCCCTCATGACTCTCACAACGGTGAACCGCTCGTCAGAAAACTGAGGCATCAAGAAGACACCCAACGAGACCGAGTCGACCACGAACGCAGAGAGCGGTCGTCCCCCACGAGATTGAATAACATCAACCCCGTGGAAACCGACCACCCTATCTCCGACCGAGTATAGCTCCTGGTCCAAGAGGACCTCGAGGTCGCACTCCTCAAGGATCCTCATGGCTTCATTGATGGCTGCTGGGGAATGATGCAGGTTTAACTGTCCCAGGCGCAAGCGTTCATCAAGGTGACGACCGTCCTCGAAAGCTTTCCCCAATTTAGGCGTTGCCATAAGCCGTATTGTTTACGATCTTCGCCCGCGCTATGTTATGCGATTTGCATTGTTTGCCCCCGGCCCGGTGTCCGGCATCAAAGCCTTTCACCAAGGCACAGGGAGCGCACTTTGCAGGCGCGGTCTTGATAGAGCACTTAATTGCCCTGTGCCCAGCGAGGGCGCAATGACCAAATATCTCCTACTGTGCTCTACAGCGGAGAGAAGTGTGCCCAAAGGCTTGACATTTGAAGCACCGGGGTAATTCTGTATGGTCGACAACCCTGCAAGAGGTCCATTCAAGGAACAGCCGACAACCGGCTACCAAGACTTGCTGGATCTTTGGCAAGGTCTCAATTATCCAATGGCTGTTTGGGGCCTCTTTCCGCCCCACCTGCCGGACCACCCCGGTCCCCTTGAGGAAGTCCTCGACAGCCGTATCCAGCCCTGAGAATTTCGGGCTCCTCTACCCCTGTTGCCTTTGGCAAATCGTAGACCAATGTTTGCGGCCTCCGCTCAGCCAGCAACTGAGCCTTCAGCCCGTTCTTTCTAAGAACGTCGGCCTCCAGCAGCCGCTTCGCCTGCTGCTCATTAACAACCTCCAAGATGACTCCATGGTCCCTTGTTTTTGTGACCCGGGAAATCTGGAACCTTTCCTTCCGTGGGTCCAGGGCTTTCTTCAGAGTCAGCTCCATCATCGCAGACGAAGCCCCCGGACCAGGCGTCACAGGGACCACCTTGATGGTTGATGGTGGCCTGCTTAATTTTGACAGCCGGCGGGGGACTAACACGCTTAGGCCTCATCGCGGCTGTTACGCAGCGAAGAAGACAGGCTTTTTTACCTTCTCCTCAACCCGTTTCAGAGAAGGGTGGATCTCGCCAACAAGAGAGTTGTTGGCCGGAAACGGGGAGAGCCCGTTTCCGGTTTGTAGTCCTTAACTCCATCTACCACCTGATCCATCTTGCCCGACAGTCGAGAAACGACTGAATCAAGGCCTCAGTTTGCGCCCTGAAGGTTTTCGTTTTTCAATACCAGTTCAGCAACCAAAAAGGAAGATTCAGAAAGGTACGAGTTCACCAGCTGTCTAAACTCGACCGAAATCCTTGACTCCTTTTTTGAGGATATTTTGGCCCATGCGGGCCGCATATCCTCGATCCGCACTATCCCTTCGGATCCAAGCTAGATCACTTCAAGTGAAGCTTCGCCCCAGAGTCCTCCAGGACAGAGCCGACCACCGCACTGCTGTACTCCACCATTTTCGACTTTACAAGGAGCTGCCTCTCAGCCTTGGCTCGCCTTCTACTTCGTTGCTCTCCCTGCACGGTTTCGACCGAAGTTTTTTCTGCACAGCTCGACGCAGTGGTTTTGGCCGGATTTTTCGTGCTATCCGCGGTGGAGAAGAGGGTGCATGAATCGATTTAAAATGACTGTCGCGTTACATAACAACGTATTGCCAACATGTAGACATATCGAAAGAATGAGAAGGATACATTACTGCGTGACTAGGCTACCGTAAATCTATTCACGGTGTGTGCCATGCAAACTCATAGAAGAGAACTAACAACAACAAAAGGAATGTTATGAACACCTATACATCTGAAATGTATAGTGGCAAGAGAGATGACTTCTTTTTCAATACTGCGACAGGAGACGAAATTCGGGTTCATCGTTACGACATAGAAGAAAAACATCAGAGCATGGAATACTGGCACTATGGTTCGCCATAATAAAAATAATCTTAAACCCCCTAACTTTTTCTGGAATTGCAAACAAAATGTTCTGTCATTGTTCTGTTGTTGATGTTTATTGTTCTGTACATTAATCTTTTTCTGGAATTGTGAAAAAATGTTCTGGGATTCCATGCACTTGTACGTGACTGACTACTGAAAACTGAGTCGACTAAATTCTGTACGATTTATAGAAACATTAAAACATATTAGGAGATATGTGTTGTGTTTGACAGTCCATGGAGCTGATAATGCTCAGGCATATACATCATCCCCTGCAATTGCCGTGCGAGGCTCTTGTGAAGTTGAAAATTTAAACCTACTCCACACTCTCCACGCTTACCAGATTTGGCCTCCTCTGATTTTCACATCCTTCCGCAATAGAAGAGGGATATCAAGGGCATTCATTTCACCATGGATGATGAACTGAAGGACCTGCTGAAGGTATTCTTCATTGACAGATTAAGAAAACCGGTTCACTGTTGGTAGAAATTTGTAACTGTATGGAAAAATAAATTTAAGATTATGTTGCGAATAAAATATACTTTTACGTCATATTTTTTTTTTTCATTCGCCAATTATGAGTGATTGTTTATTAAATGTCAGCTACCTCATGGTCATGATTCGAGGATAAAAAGAAAACCACTTTTCACTGAGAGAAGGAGAACTATACGTTGATGTTTCAAAATAAAAGATTATTAAAAACTATTGCTAACTATAATTCCTAACAATTTTTCTCACAATGCAAAATTAGCAAAAAATAACATTTTATGACTTACAAATTCTGTCTGTAGACATAATTTTACATTGTCCCTTTCCGTGATCTTCATTTTTACTGATGAAAGTTTTACTTTAATCAAATTAGCATTTCTATATTTATTGCATAATAGATTGATTCTAAAAGTGACAATAACCATCTAGATTTGAAAAAATATACCTCACAGAAAAGCATAAAAATTCTCAAAGATTTCATCGCATGCATAGTTCAATTTCATTAATATTACACTTTATAAACAAATACTCTTATCAGTAATACATTATATGATCATGTTTAACTCGATGGTGTAAGAACTAACTTATAAGCAATTACAGTTAAGTTACAGTCTGTTCTTAGCAGTTACAAGCAAACTAAAGCTGTAGGAATTCTTGAAACCGTAAAAGGATAACTACATTAATGATATGCCTGAGGCTAGACTACACCAACTGATGACTAAATGATTTACAATCTACAATGCAGCAGATCAGGTGCTTTTATTGTACAGAATAATTACAAATTTGTAATGCAGAAGAATTATACATGATGAATTTATCCAGTATCAGTATTTTTTCTCCTCTTACCAAAAAAAAAATTTTCTCTCTGGCAACATTGTTTATATTTGAAAATAATCATATGGTTATCGTATACTGCACGTGTAGTGTAGTGGACTGGAACATGGTTTGATTTTAGTCGGGTGATTTCATAAACTGCTGAAGTATTAAAAATATATATCTTAATTCTGTTTTTATTTTCTAGTTTAACTTTTTATTTATGTTCGTGTCAGTGAATATGATTCTAGTTGAACTTATAATGCGGTTAGTGCTGTAGACTTTGTAATTAATTTTTCATGGTAAATAATTAAAAACTATAGACTCCTATTTTCCAAATTACATGGAAAATGAAATTAGTCATTTTTAATATTTAACATTAAAGTTTTCATCAAGGCCTTCTTGTTCAATGAATTTTCCATATTATTACAATGTATAAGGAGGTGAGTGTTCAAATATTTATGCATGAACAAGATCATGAAGCAAGTAATGATTAAAGTACTGATTTTATATTTTGGTTTGGAATAAGTGATTTATGTAAATTCATCTCTCTATTGGGAATTTGAATGTAAAGTTCGTAGCTCAGCTAGATATTTTCAACATAAGGATATTGCCAGCCTCTGTGGCACGAGTAGTAATGTTTTGGCCTTTCATCCAGAGTCCCGGGTTCGAATCCCAGTCAGACATGGCATTTTCACATACACTAAAAATCATTCATGTTATCCTCTGAAGCAATTCCTATTAGTGATCCCGGAGGTTAAAAAAAAAATATATAAGGATGTAGAATATCTTGTTTCATAAAGTCTTTGCATTCCATTATTTAATAATTACTGTAATATGATTTTTTAGTACTTTTTACTTTTTCCTGTGTTACTGTGCAATTTCTTCGTTAATTTTATTTTTGTGTTATTTAGTTTATATACCAGTTTTACTTGACGTATGTTGTTATAGAAAAATGTATTTATTGTAACATCATTGCTTTCGGGCGTTAATATTGTACCTCTGTAGTGTGCCCCCCCCCCAAAAAAAATATGCCACAAAATTACTTTGATAAGATTGTGCATTAGGTATTCTAGAGTAATTTCTTGTGTGGCGTTTTTTTTCATTTGAAAAATCAATAATTTGCTACAACATATATTCAGGTGATCGGTTGAAAATCACTTAGTAATTGTAGGATAATGCTCCAATTTCCCAAACGATTGTGAGGAGGATGGATACCTGTTGCAAGAAAGGAACCTTGATTTGTACTCAGAATA
This sequence comes from Lycorma delicatula, assembly GCF_047948215.1. Classification (NCBI taxonomy): domain Eukaryota; kingdom Metazoa; phylum Arthropoda; class Insecta; order Hemiptera; family Fulgoridae; genus Lycorma; species Lycorma delicatula. Next base: position 128,135,526 of record NC_134463.1, on the reverse strand, counting down.
ATGTTTGCTCAAGGTTGCAGATAATCATTCAAAGAGTAATATAATCTGAGTAGATAATTCTTTCTTATCGTGCAACCCATTATTTCAGTTTCCTTTACATTCTTCCTTATTCTGGATTCTATTGTCGTCATCTTAATTCCTGCTGCATATGTGTATTCACTTCATCCTTAGTGTAATCTAATCTACAATTAGAGCAGAGTTCCTATGAGTACTTCAGAGGCTCTGTTTCCTGTCTCAATATGCCTGATGGCTGGAGTGCTTATTTGGTAAAACAGGGTTTCTCAAGCATTCAGAAAACAACATTTTGATTTTCTATTATAGAACTATTATTTGATCAACTTCAATTTTTTTATAATTTAATTTACGATAGTAAATAAAATGTTATCGTAGTTTAATTTACGATAATAAATGCTTAGCATCGGGAAAACACATCATCTAAATACCACAAACAAATTTAGATAGCGGTAAGAACTAACACAAGCTTTTCTCATAAACAGTTTAAACAATTTTAATGAACTTTAATTTTAATTTTTACAAAACTGTTTTAAAAAAATTACTTTTTTCAGTTAAAAGTGATTCATGATGTTAACTTTCATTAATTGAAATATTTGATTCTTATTACTTTGTATTTATTGAAATTAATATTCTTATATAGAGTAATCTAAAAAAAAATCTTGAAGATTCGGCTTGTTTTTACACATCCATACAAATAGTCGATTTTCTTCATAGAATGTCCAAAGATTGTTCCAGATCGCCTAAAACTGTTTTATGAAAACCGAGGTTAACCAAGTTTTATTTTTGATGATTCCAAGAAGTTTGATATCCTCGTAATCAAATATAAAAACTGAGGGGGGTATTCTGTTCTCAATATTATAACCGGTTTTAAGTTTATAGTGTATTATTTAATTTCTCAAAAACTGATAATGATTTTAATCATTTAATGAATTAAAATGATAAAGTTTTAATTTTTTTACATTGTTTATACTAAACTGTTGCATATAATTTGAGCACCTGGAAATACACTTCTGAGGTGCTGTACTGCAGGATAATTTTGAAAAATAGATGGGGGTTGATAACAGTATGAAATGAAGAAATTTTAAGATAAATTTATTTAATGGTATATTAAAGCGCAAGCCAAACTATCTTCTGCTCGTCTAGATTACAGATGTTATTTATAATATGTTTCTTAAATAAGGTAACCATAGGTATTTATACAGATGAAATTTAAAAAAGCTTTTAATTTTTATCAAATTTATGTTAGGTGTTTATTTGCTTTAATTCTTGTCCTTAAGTTTTTTTTACTAAAAATCATCCACAACATATCAATCACAAAAAACTGCCCGCACAAGACGTGTTAAGAAATCCTTTTTGAAATTACAAAACATTTTTTGTGGACATCATACTATTTGGTTTAATTCTCAAATCTGACATATTTTACCCGATCGCATCCTAATGATTTAAATAATAAACGATTTTTTATTAAAAGAGGAATAAGTTTATTTTTTTGTGTTATTTAGTTTATTTTTTGTCTACCTAGATAGCAGAATGGTAGCTCTCTGCCTTTTGTTCTGGTATGTCCTGGATTCAAATTCCATTTAGGCTTGGGATTCTTCACATGTTATAATAATTCATATCTCAGCAGCGAAAATCAGTCGGTTAGCCTGTAATAGCTTGATAAAAGGAAATAACTTACCTCGTTTTTTTTTATAAATACCAAAAATCTATATTTTTGTATTTATTTTTGTTGATAAGAGGGAATCCTACATTAAATATTTCAGTTTTACAAGAGAGGATTATCACAACTTCCAACAGAGATCGTAAAAAGTTAGTAACGTGTAGGGTGTTTATACAATAGTTAACTTCTAGATTTTACCTGAAAAAGATCTGTAAATTTTTTAACTATAAAATGTATTTAAGATATACTGAAATAAATTCTCTGTTTAAGATAAATTTGGTAAATATTTTTACCGACTTTGAAACAAGAAACAAAGAAAATTAAGTAAAAAAGACGTTTCGGGATGTACAATGAAATATGCCTACTGTAGAACAACTGTTACATAAACAACAAATCGGTTATCTCGCACAAATTAAACCGAAGAAATAACACTTTGATATAAAATTTCCCTAAATAGGAATCTTTTTAATCGATTCCTATTATTTTATTTTTTACGATTAAAGTAAGCTTTACTCGTAAAGAAAGAGTTTAAAATATTTTTTGTACAATATTATTTATATTAAAATGTTGCATTTCTCACTTGTTAATTTTGAATAACTATTTAACACAATTTCAAATGCGATATTTGTCTGTAACATGTGTAAGCCAATGACCTAACCTAATATCATTCCCCCGTCGAACAGCATACAACTTTTTTTTCACAGGTCCAAAAGTTGAACTATTACTGCTGAGATGAGCTTACATTCAGATTCAGTAGTATTCTGCTATGCAGCAATGTACTAGCCATCGGATCAGAAATTATATTAAGAAATCAGTTTCCCTTTTCTTCGAACGCAATCGGTAAAGTGGATAAAAAGTTGGTAACTACTGTTAATTGGGACCGAGCGGTTTTAGCGATCGGTCAGAGCGAGGTGAACAAAAAGTTACTAGTCCAGCTTAGTATCTCCTCGAAAAACATAAATTAGTTTGCTTTACATCCAGTTGTTTCTGCGTTTTCGATGAATCACCCTGGCATGTTATATTACACTTTCGTTTGTCGCTGTTCGAAGTAAAATAATCTTAATTTCATATTATTTTTATCGGTCAACTTCGGTAAAGTGTGGCGAGTTTATATTTTACTATTATTTGAAAATGACGTCTTCATTTGATGAAGAGGTATTTGACAAAAGGCAATTAGGGATTTGTTTGTAAAGTTATTATTGGAAACCTTGTACCGCTTTAGTTGCACTTTTTTCATTTACAATCGATAACCTTTCTTTACAAAAATAATACGATTCTAAATTATGATTTTTAATTAATATTAAATAATCAGATGTTTAATCGACTCTATTACATAAACGTATATGTAATAATGTCTATTAAATTATATATAGACATTTTTAAAAGCACATAAAATTTTATTTCACTAATAACTTGATTTTTTCTGATTTTTTTTTTAATTGTTATTATTGAATAATTATTAAATTTCTTTGTACAATCACGGGATAATAGTTATTAATAAACCGATACATTTAATTTTTAAAAAAATGTTTAAAAAATAAATTAAAAAAAAAAATTAAAAAAATAAAAAAGGAGATGAAATCTGATTCGAACCGATGTGCCTTCCCCTTAGAGAACCAATATTTCATTAATTAAAATTTTATTTGGTTATAACTCTGGAACCGATAAAAATAAGTACCACTTGTGACGCATCATTGAAAAGCTCTGAATAAGGGCTTATTTCTGCAGTTAAGAAGAGGTCCAAAATCCAATTTTTTTGGGAGATTTTGGTCATTTTTGGATACTTTTGGTCCAGTTGATTGCGATCAAAAGGGGAGGTTCACAAATAAATGTTAGAATAATCCTTAATCCAAAATTTCAACATACTACGGCTAATCGTTTTCGAGTTGTGTACATACATAATACTTTCTCCATATTTTTGTGTTATACGTACATACATACATACGTACGTATAGAAGTCACGCCGAAACGGATTCAGCGATGGTCAAAATGGATATTTCCACTGAAATTTGAAAACCGAAATTTTTCGCGATCACCGTACTTCCTTTACTTCGTACAAGGAAGTAAAAATACACAATTATGAAATAAAAAATAAACGTGATTAAAGCCCGTATCGCTTATTTAAAATGTAAACACATAGAAGTACTAATTATAACGATTTTTAAAAAATCGCAATACTGAAGGCGTTAAGAGAAATTATTTCAGTATATATATTACTAGCGACCCTCTTACCGGACCCTCGGGGCCCAGACAAACCCCGGAACTAACTCAGGGACCTACCCCAGGGTCACAGAGCTGGCTTCACTCGCCATTCCCGTGTTGCCAGGGGGATTGGCTGCCTGGACAACCGCAGAGCTAGCTTCGGTCGCATTTCCGTCCATTTAGAGGGCTCCACCCGCTGGACCCCCGCACCGTTCATTATCCTCGTTGTTGTAAGAATAATACTGATAAATAACGATTAAAGAATTCAGGCTTTCGGAAACCCGAGAAAGAAACCAAATTGCAAACGCTAGCCTCACGCGCAATCGCCTCGGGTAGCCCGTTATTATTAAACATATTTTTTTTAAATTTATTTAATTCGTTCGACCGATTCAACTCATCTCAACACTATTTTCGTGAAGGAGGCTCACAATTAATTAAACTTTGTACCAACGTATACCATATACTACATACTCGTAATACTACGTATGCACACGTTGAAACTGATGCGTTATCTTTTAAACGTTTATTTTTGAGATGAAATATATCTAAAATTCTTCTCAGTCGTGCCAAGAAACACGGATAAAAATTTAATTGCGATTGATCGAGTATGTTTTTTTTATCCCGAACAAGCAGAAACCCTCTTCTTTATATAATATTATATATATATATATATATATGTTGGACAGGATGCAAAAAAAATTATTTTTTAATTTGTATATTTAAAAATTAAATCGAAAGAGTGATATTGTTTCTTTAAAAATAATATTTTTAATTTATTTTACGTTAATTAACGGAAAGGTTTTTCAGACGGTTTGGTAATCTATTTTAAAAATGCAGCGGAAGTATAACAGAGACCCTTCTTGCAACCGGAAGTATTGTATTGAGTTACACGAAAAATTTTTGTTGTCGATTCGGTAGAGGTGGATATTCTTAATTTTTTGGAATAAGCGGCTATTCTTTTTAGAAAAGATCGGACATCGATAAATATAAAACGCACCGGATAAGTTAAACGTTTTAATTTTCCACTTATCGGTCTATACAAGTCATACTACGGGCACATTTTTTATTGCTGAAAACTCATTTTGACTTTTTCAGAAAGACCGAAGAGATAATATTATACGTGACGGGACTATACGTAAGCGTAATAAAGAAATAATAACGAGAAGCGTAGCGTTTTATTAAGGCGTTTTAAAACAGTGCGGTTTCAATCGGTTCGAAATTAAATAGATTCGATAATCCCGTAAGAACTTGTCACCTAATAAAGCATTCAGTAATTTAATTTTACGGGCGACAGAAATACTACCTTTGGGAATTCTATTCGTGCGATCAGCATCTTTACATCTGTCTGACAAACACGACGCAAGTTTTTATCCCTGCTCAAAGCCGGACGGTTATAACCGATCCGATGAATAATTTTTTAATCGCTATAGTAGAATTTTCAGTTCCTTTTTAAAATATTTATCTTTCATTTTAGATACGGTCGTGTTTTCTGTAAATTATCTCTCGATATTCTATTTACGTACGATCCTCAACACGGTTCGATTAAATCGAAAGATAATAAAGTAAAACTTCTCGTTAAAACAATCGATAGTAGAAAATCCAACAAAAGAAGATCAACTTGACAGCCGATTCCAGTACTACCAAAGCGATGAAATATCATAATATTAAGATAAAGCGAGAACTATTTTGACTAACAATGAATGTTCGGGGATTTTTCAATTTTTCATTCTGTGTTTTTCTTCCTATACTTCCCTTTCCTTCTTTTCTTAGCGCTTCCTTTTGTAGAGCGTTTGGCGTTATTACTTTTCCGAGATATAGAGTTTTAATTTCCTGATTTTCGACGATTTTTAATGTTTGTATTTTATTTTTTTATCGTCGGAGAACCATTTTGCTTTTTCGAAAAAGATTTGCAAGTCTATTTTATTAGCATATTCGCTTAATTTCTGGACTTTAATTCGACTCGTCCATGTCTTTTACAAAAATAATTTTTAAATATATATATATTTTTTTAATTTGCGTCTAGTAATTTGCCTACCGCTCTTTGTACGTAATACTCGTAAATTAAAAAATGGCTGTGGGGTCGATTAATAAAAAAGATTTTCGTGCGTCTGTCGGATTAAAAATTACATCGATTACTGTGATAAATTACTGAAGAAAAACTCTTACAACTCGGGTCTTAGTGTACCCACAAACACTAAGACCGAGAAAGAAACAGAAAAGCAATTTTGCGAGTGTATGTGTTCTGAAAGGAGTGTGTGGACAAAATTGTCTGCTACGACAGAAGTCCGTGCAAACAGTATTTATTTGATATGATCGAAACATTGTCACGTTATATCAATGTTGACGTAACGTGCTCGCCTAACCGCGCATTAAAGTACCGGTAGGTAGTATTTATCGAGTGTTTTTGTTATTACGTATCTTATTTTTTATTGTTAAAATATTTCCCTTCAAAATTTTAAATTCTGTTCTTGTAAAACTGTCATTTCTGAACTCCGTCGCTTCAATTTTTCATTAAATATTTTTCTCGGAATTTCCATACGAGGGGGAAATCTTTATGAATTTTAAAACACGTTCGTCGCTCGGTCGAATACTGAAGTATAAATATGTAAATAGTGTTTTCTTTTTGTAGTAAAATGTAACCCTGTTTTTTTTTTTTGTTTCAAAAATGACATCATTATTCGTTTATCAGATTTATTTTTACTGGACCGTCTAGAAAGAAAGTAGAGGGCGAGAAAAAATGGAATCCTGAGGTCTAGTTTTAAACCCTGTAACGACTAATTCATAAATATTACTACATTTAGTAAAACAGTTCCGACTATTAAAGACAAATTTACTTCTGGCGCATCTAGATCCCGATTTCAGAAGGTAAGAAAATCTAAATTTTCTTTACCGCTAAGCAAGTAGGAATCCGGTTAAATCGTTAGCGACAGTGAATAATAGATAATCTACTTCATTTAGATAAAAATTTCACGATAATTTTATCTGCACATTTTTCTATATCTCTCCTCTCATACAGATGTTTGAGATATCTCTCCTCTAACAAAAGCCATAAGATGTTTTATAACATCAGTCTTAAGTCATGCAGCTTGAGGATATGAAAATAAATTTTATGGGCAGATTTTATATGCTGTGTCATTATCTCGTTAAGTACCTTTTACTTGTTTAATTGCTTCATCAATTTCTTCGTATACACACTCTACCTCATCATCATCATGGGCGCTTGTAGGCATATAGACGTTAACAATCATTGTCGGTTTAGGTTTTGATTTTATCCTTATTACAATGATTCTATCGCTATGCATTTTGAAATACTCTAAACTCTTCCCTATCTTCTTGTTCATCACGAATCCTACTCCTGCCTGTCCATTATTTGAAGCTGAGTTAATTAATCTAAACTCACCTGACCAAAAGTCGCCTTCCTCTTCCCACCGAACCTCACTAATTCCTACTACATCTACATTTATCCTATCCATTTCCCTCTTTAAATTTTCTAACCTACCAACCTTTTTTAAACTTCTGACATTCCACGCTCCGACTTGTAGAATGTTATTTTTTAATTTTCTGGTGACCCTTCCTTAGTAGTCCCCACCCGGAGATCCGAACGGGGGACTAGTTTACCTCCGGAATATTTTACCAAGGAAGGCGCCTCCATCATTGCTATATGAAAATGCAGAGAGCTACATTTTCTTGGAAAAAAAAAGCAGCTGTAGTTTTTCATTGCTTTCAGCTGCGCAGTACTCAGAGGACTGAGTGATGTTGATATGGCCGTTTAAGTCGTCCTGACTTACGCCCTTAACAACTACTGAAAGAGTTGCTGCCCTCTTTCAGGAATCATTCCTTAGTCTGGTTCTCAACAGATACCTCCCGATATACCTCTCCAGCTACTCTGTATCACTGAGCACTCAAGCCCCCTCACCAACTATATTTCTAATAATATTGAAATTTTTGAAAGCAAAAATGAAAAAAATTGTTGAACTTCTGTGTATTGCTATGATAAAAAATCCAAAAATTGACTGTTCATTAGCAGTCTGAAGACTTTTAACATGGATTTCAATTCATTTCAGTTGATTATTATGGACAAATTAGGTATGAGACATATCTGAGCAAATTTTTACCAAAATTGCCCTCGGATGTCCATAAAGAAACCAATATTATGTAATCAGCTAATATGAATCAACCAATTGAAAAATTCATAATGATCAATCATGTACAGAGCAAAAACCAAGGCAATGATTAATCAGAGTAATTGTTATTCTGACCATTCATTACTAGTGCAACTTAGTCAGTTAGAATTCACCCCACTGCAATCCAGAATTTTAAAAGAGTGAGTTTGGACAGCCAGACTGAAGCTCTGTGCTGGAAAGATCCAGATGACATCATACACAGCAGAGCTTGGTTACTTTATCACTTAAAGATCCACTATTTGACCATCCTGGTCAGACTATCAATTCTGGTCACGTGTTGATGAGCAAAATTGTTCTTGTAAGATTTCTTTTAGGTTAAAGCTCCCAGCTGTTGGTATTTAATAGCTCACAGCCAGCAACATCACTGCTGACAGCTCCGGCCACCAACTTACTAAATGGTTTCTCTCAGGGCCAACATATGATGATGAATATGAACCTAAAACTGAGATCCAATCTTTGTATATCGAATGTAAAAACTGTGCAGCAGAAGTTTCAAGATGATGTTGATACTAACTTTTGTCTGTATGATAAAGGTGAAACATATATGATGAATACATCCCATCAGGACAGACAGTCGAAATGCTAGCTCTTAAGTTCCACAACATTTGATGTATGCACTTTGATCATAAAAGATTGATATTGCATGAATGTGATAGTTTGAAAACCCAATATGACAAATTGCCTATCTATGAAATTGTTCCAAATTTCTTACTAGGATTAATATTGATTAGTGTTTGATAATTTACATAATCCATTAGATCTTGCTTCTCGTGACTTTATCTCTTTCCAAAGATGAAATGGCACTTAAAAGAGAAAAAAATTACATGATTATTTTCATTAAAATAGATTATGCTGAGGTTCATTAATTTCAAGAATCCTTTGAACACTGGAAACAGTACTGAAATGAGACTCAATGGTCAGATTACTTTTTAACCTTTTAAAAAAAAATCAATCAATCAATCCTTTAAAAAAATAAACCAAATGTGAATAATTTGTTATTATACCTCATTTTAGTCCAAAATATACAGCTGTTACAAATTTTATCATTACACCAAACTCTTTTTGCATTTGTTTATTTCATTATTTTGAAAGGATTTATAAAGTTTTCTGTCACACCTTAATCTCAAAAGCTTTTAAATTGTAGATTGAGAAACACCCTTCACTCAAATATTACCTTCCATCTTTTATAATTATAACATTTAATACGTTCAAGAAATTTTGTATAACATTATTTAAATATAAATGGGATTTAAAAAAAAAATAAAATTATATATTTTAACAGTTGAATATTTAAATTAATTTTTAGATGCCATTAATATTAATTGATTTATTAAAAGGAAAATAAATAAAAATAAGAATGTATGTTTATATTGTACAGTACAATGTGTAGAATCATACATGTAAAGAATACTGATTGAATACTAAGTATATAAAGCTGTCGTTAAGGACACCTGGTTAGTAATATAATTTTATGTTGCATGTTAAACCATGACATTAACATTGAAACAACTTAAATTTATTAAATAATTGATGTAATATAACAAAATAACCAGTAATTTACTATGTAATTTAGCAACATATATAAACAACTAAAATTAATTTATTAATGATAAATTTATCCTTTAAAATAATAAAAATTAATATAGCTGTAACATTGGTGTATTATTTAAAGAAACCATTCCAGTTTTTATTCATATAACAGGGATTTACCCGATTAAAGTTATCCTATTCCTTTTTTTTTGTTGATAACTAAATTTTGTAGCGCGTGAAAAAATTCCTTGTTCGACCGGTATCGTAACCGAGAACCTTCAGGGTCCTTCATGCAGGTCGGTGTAGTATTTAATTACATTACTTTATTTGTTTATATCTTCCATTCGTAATAATTCATTATTTGTAATGTTCAGTCATCTCTCGATAAAAAAAAACGGATGTTTTGTTTAAAGTGTTCACGGTAAATTTAAAATATACTTAACTGTTTTTATATTATTTTTAAATTCACGGTAGAGAAATTTCAAATCCTTAATTTATAATTAGAGTCGTAACAAATTTGTAACGATATCGTTACAGACTTGGACAGTCGATCTACTATACTTTACGCCGTATAACTGCCATCAAAAGAAATCGTTAAAATAGGTAGACCGTTCTACGGTCTGATCGCAGAGGATTAAGTAACTTGCAATTTGGTATTTTAATTCGTTTTCAGTTATATTTCATTTTCAGTTAGTTGTAACTCTGTTTATTTGAACGAGAAAGCCGCCGTTCTACGTGCGTCTTTTTAATTCGTGAAATACTTTTATAAATACGCCCGTTATTTTATTACGATTTCAAATATATTCTAACGATTAAAATTTTAAAAATGAAAAAAAGGATTATCAAAACTAAATTTATTGTCTTTACCAAATGAGTTTAGATTATAATGGGTAATAACGGGCGACTGATGTGCTACTGTATTAAAAAAAAAATCGTTGAAAAAATTTAATTACGTCATTAGAATCGTCAATCATTTCAACGGAAGATGTATATGACAACGTTTTCCATCGACTAAAATTAGAAAAAAAATTTGTTATAAGGTTTTCAGAAAAGTAAAATTTAAACAGCTATACAAAAATAACCGGCAGATTACTCCGAAATTTGACGGGCAGTTTGCGATAACCTTGGTATTGCTGGAATCAACAGTGTAACAGAAATCGACTGTAACGATTTAAAATCTAAATAAAATGGATATAAATTTTTAACTATTTTATAAATTAAAAGCACCTGGAACGGTAATCACATTTAAATACACTCTATTTCAACCGAACATACATTACATAGTCGGTAAAAAAAAGCACACTGTTTCTGTGTAGGCTTACCTTTTAGTAATCCGTGAATTTTAGTATATTTAAATTTTAAATATATCAATAGATATAATAAGGTAAATAAAGGGTTAACTCTTATCCATAAATACTCTAGATTATATCGGCTAATTTATAAACGCATACGTAAAGTCGCGCTAGAAAAATAAAAAACTTTAAATATTACGAAAAGAAAAATATCATTTTGTTCTGCGATCGGTGTATTATTGCTGTAATATATTTAAGCCATTCGTTAAATTTTTTCACTTTATAAATTTGTAAAACGTTAATAAAAAATTGTAACTACATTATCGCATGCTATACTTAAATAAGAGAAATGCTTTCCTTCTTAACTTATAAAGCAGTTCCACCAGATATACGTCCGTCATTTTATTTCGATTGCAAATATTATCGTCGAATTTGTGTTACACTGACGATGCTAAATCTATCCCAAAACGCAAATCAGATCCCGGAGAGCTATTCTTTTGCTAAAAAAAATCACGGTCGTTTTAAAAAGCTTCTGATACACGGCTTCCGCACACAACTTAATAAGATATTTATCATTTTATTTTAACTGTTTAGTTAAGAAAATATTTTACTTTTTCGTTTATTTAGTTCCACGATTCAACTAAAGCGCGCGCACGCATACCGTATTTAATTTGGACGGATGTGGCGGCACTAGCGGCGACGGTTGGCATTAACTAAACTAATGTAATTCACAACTTACCTAGAACAAATTTCGCTTGTACGGTCGGCAAACCGGTGTAGCCGCGAGGCTCAACGCACCAGATACCGAGTCGACCGGGCGATCTAGTTCGAGATCCAGTAAGAATGAGTTACTTTTTTACACTTAAAATATTATTCATTTATTTAATTCTACCGCTCACCTGCGGGTCACAACTTAGCAGTAGTTTAGAGCATTTTTTTGGGCTGGGATGCGATTTTGTAAAATAGTTATTTTTTAATCGTTAACAAAGCGCTTAAGAAAAATATGTCCATAATTAGGCGAAATCTCAAGATACTGAGTGACCTTGCTCTACAACCTCACCCCCTACACCTTTTAAGTCTGATAGAGCTTGGTCAAAATCGGTTCGGCGGTTCTGAAGATATAAGGTGATTTAGAGGCGAACACCAAACACATGTACATTAACATCCAGAAAATTTCTATCTAGTTTTTTGGGTTCCTTAGGCGTCAAAACGTCAAGATCCAGTGAAAACCCTGTACGCTTACTTGGATTGATTTCTACAGCTATAGCTCTGCTGTAGCGCTAGAAGGGAAAGTAAAAATCTTTTAATCGAAGTGGGACTCGGCAGAGAGCTCGTATTAAATAAGGTTTAGATGAACACGTTAAAATTTCAAATTTTTATAGCTGCTTTATTTTACTTCCTGATAATCTCCTGAAAAACCGTACGTTTTTCTATTTTCACATCGATAAAAGGAAAATGGAAAACAAATTACTTTGCACATCTTACACGGTAAAGATTGATCAACCTTATTAAATTATTTTTTTTCTACGACTTTTTCTTGACAAAACAGTAACACACGATGTCATAGTCTGGGACTAAGTGCTCATATAGCAATTAGTCCCTGTCCACGCTAAAAACCCTAAAGTTAACCTGCTGAAAACGCTAAGATAATTTTGGTGATATCAAAAAACTTTATTAAAACCTCAGTTGCTGGAGCAGCATTGTAGCTAAAATATCAGCAAAAATGTCAGCTTATCAGTGGATTTGCAGATGCTGACCTGCTAATTTTCAGATCCCCTTAGTCCAAAAACACATATTACAGAAATTTCCTGAAGTGTGTGTATGTGTACATATATACAATGTACTTTAAAAAAATATATATTAAATAATATTTCCCACTAAAAATACATTTTTACTGAAAAGTGCTTCTTTCTGGTAACTAAACTTTAAAAAAAATAAAGTCTGCTGCTCCAAGGCTGGATGTTACAGTCACCACAAACTATTACATCAGGCCGGTTCAAATTAGCTTTGAAATAAATGTTGTTTTCTAGATGCCAATAATTAATTGCGCCTACTTACCCGGTAGGTATTTTTACAAGATTGTCATCATTTTAAACGGTTAGTTCTTTCTTGATCGACTTCATTCAGTTATCGGTTCTGAAAACTGAACCTTACGATTAGGGTCATTACTGAAAGATATTAACCATGATATATGTAGCGTTTAGATTTTCTTCTTGTCCAACACACATCACAAGGTTTTAAGGCCAGATGTTCTGCCATCCGTGCAGATTAATTCTCTGTTGCTAATGGGGTTACCTAACTCAAGGTAATTATCTCCAAGAGGGTGACTCCTAAAACAATGGCTTTATATAACCGGCATATGGCATCACCAAAACAATTTACTCTCCCGTACTTTTCTAAGTAAATGTAGCAGACTCCTTCCAAATAGCATTGTATAACATGAAGCGGTTATCAAGTTAGCGTTTAATTAATACTTCTTGCTTGTTAATTTCAGTTATCTAGAGTTAAACAATTAACTCCGTCTTTGTAAAAAGTACGTAAACGTGCGACAAAAAGAAACTGAAATAAACTATTAATGAAATTATGAACGGTTAAAAGAATGAATAAACTTATTTACATGCATAAATAAAAGTAATTTTTTATTGCATTTAATTATGTACATACAAATTTCACATCCATAATTTACAAAATTAAATTATATACTCCGTTCATCAAAAGGTTTAATGTCACTTTTCCAATTTGACATTAATTCTTGGTCACGCCTTCGAATTACAGTCCAAAACAATAGTACCAAGTGATCATCACACAGATCAAGCGCCTCTGATAATTTAGCTTTGCTTCCGTTTCTTACACAAGATTCAAAGTAGTTTTCAAATGATTCAATTAACGTCAATTTTTCAGGAACTGCAGCTATGTCACCACCTATTAAATATAAAAATAAGTAAAATAAAAATAGCCGCTATTAAAAACTTGTATATAAAATAAAATTGAACGTACAATTCTGTATATGTTTAAATAATAGTTAATAAAAAGGTAATAATATATAAATATACATTGTAGAAACCGATCGATAGGCAACTGATTTGGAATATACCTTTTACAAATTAATAATAATTAAATAAAAAATATAATAGACCTTCATGTGTTTACTTCTGTTTATATTGACATTAAACTGAAATTCAGAGAAAAATCATATTTTGTAGGCGGTAGTTAAGTAGTTTAATAAATAGCAAATGAACTCAACATTTTGTACACTGTATATGTTACTTGATTTTCAATCTATATATTACTAAGATTAAATTTTATTTTCATGTCATCTTAATCTTACCTTCTCATACAGATTTCAAGCGTCAGGCCCATTTAAAATTATCCCTAATACCTTGTTAATCAGCTAATGCGATTTTTACCTGTAAGAGATTATGCATAAATGACAAAACATAAATTTTAAACTTGCAGAATGAAGTTGTGTTAACCAGATTTTACACGATTGTACAATTGAAATCTTAGCTGTCTTTACATCTTCCCTTCAAATCTTTACCAAATACCATTCATCTTTGTTTCAATCAGATTACACTGGTCAACATAAAATTTAGAACTGAAAGGGAGTAGGTGTTCTATATAATATTTTATACGCTTAATCTGAATATGTATTGCGAAAGAATCCATCACGTAATGTTCTTAACCTCTTAAATTTATTTGTTTGTAGAACAAATTATACAAATTAGTTAGTACATCTGTATGTTTGCTTATTCACATCTGATTTGCATTGTGATGCACGCTGTAGACATATATTTGGTACATAACAGTTGATTGATATCACTTCATGTCAAGCCAGACATGTAGAGACGTGTCAGTGGGTTGAGTAATGAGTAATCCAACATGATGAAATTTTCTTCAGTATGAATTCAGTTCTTGGTATGACTTGTGTTCTTTAGCTGCGGTAGCGGTTTTAGCATACACATATTATAAAGATTGTCTCATAAGTGACACCATCAATTTAGTGAAAGATTATTATGACAACAACTTTTGGTACTATTTTATTGAATATCATCAAGATTTGTTAAGTTGTGTGTGTATGTGAATGTTTCACCGCTGTGTTTTACTGAACTCTATCTTTCTTTCTTTTTCTGTTTAGCCTCCAAAACCACCGTAAGGTATTACTTCAGAGGATGAATGAGGACAATACGTATGAATGTAAATGAAGTATAGTCTTGTATAGTTCCAGGTTGACTGTTCCTGACACATGTGGTTAATTGAAACCCAACACCAAGGAACACATGATCTAGTATTCAAATCCATATAAAAGTAACCTACTAAGATTTGAACCTTAGAACTCTAGACTTTTAAATCAGCTGATTTGGGAAGATGCATTCACCACTAGACCGACCCGGTGGGTTAGACAACAGAACTGTTTTCATATAACTCAACCCCATACATTCACTTGTAATAAAAGCCTTATTATGCTTCTCTTGTCATTTTCCTAGCTGCAGTTCTATTGCTGTTACAGCAGCATATCTAATAATGGAAAGTATAGTATTCAGTCAAAATTTTGGTTATCAGGGTTTTTTGTAAATGTCAATGTTTCAAGAGACCCCTAGTCCAAAAAACAAAAAGAAATATCAAAATTTCCAAACATATATGTACATGTGTGTATTTTTATTAATATCTCCAAACTGGCTCAACATAAATAGTTTGAAAATCGCTTAGAAAGTTTTTATATATGAGGCATTGATGGCATTAAATTTTGGATAAGATTAAAAAAGGGGGAGGGATATTACAATTTTTAATTTTTGTGTAATGGTCATAGAAATCCTCCCAATACTTTTTCATACGTTCCGATCTTTGGGCCCTTTCTAGCTTTGAAAATGCTCATGTTGTGAGTTTTTTTCTTGCGAGTGTAAAACTAGTGTTTTTATTCTTGATTTTCTTGTTTAATTTTATTTTATCTGAGGTGTCTTCTAACGTAAGACAAATTTTTATTTTTAATATCAATAAATAATGGACCTATTTGTTTGTTATTTTTAGTTTCAGAAACATAAGAAACAGTCTTGTGACCGATTCGTCCCTTGGCATGCCGACTGAATTTCAATCAGAGATGCCAGTGAGACCAACCAGTAACATTTTTTTTTTTTTTACTTTACATAATATTCAATTTATTTCAAGACAATATTTATAATACTTAAAAAATTATGAAATTTATCATGAATATTAGATTTATGATTTATTTTATTTCTTAAGATTTATCTATTATTTATTTAAGAAAAAAAAAATAGTGTTTTTGTTAAGAATACATATAATCTTTGATTAAACTGTTTCATCAAGAACCAATTAGTTTTAAATTTATATATCCTGTTAAGTAACCCAGTTGGAATTTTTTGTTGTCAGTGTTTTGAGATTGACAGTTTTCACCACGTTCTGTAGGCAGAATATTATGAGAAATATCTTCTATATTTATTTCTACCCTGTTTGTAATATGAAATGACACGAATCTTCAACATCTGAATGACTGTGAATGAATTCAATTTGTAAAATTCAAAATAAAAATCACTATCTTCACAATCCAGGCAATCTATATCGGAATCTAATTGCAAAAAATTTTTTCTGACACATGGCAGCTGTGTACAGGAAGATTTTTCAGAACTTTTTTTTTTTTTTTTAATTATTAGATAATAATTTAATGAAAATATTATATAACTATTTATGAAAAAAGTTCACAAATTAAATAAACACAAGAAAAAGAAATGAAGAATAAGATAAAATGAACACGAAAGTGAGCTTAAAAATTACCTGCAATAAAAAATGAAATATGTGAAATTAACCACACAGTATTACATTTCATAATCGAATGCAGAATGCCACAATATTAGCTAGGATACAACTGACATGCTTATCACCAAACGCCTGAATATCATGAGTCAAGTAAAAACTGGCAGGTAGCGCACATCGTGGGCAATGTCAGTCTCAAAAGCAAAAACTTTAAAACTTCAAAGTTTAGGTTGATCAGATTTACAGGTGGGGAATATTCAACATTATTTCTACATAGTTTTTGCCATCTTGAAGACAGATAGACAAAAAAAAAATAGAAATTTGGCTTTAAATATTCTAGCTTTAGTCTGATTTTTTATCAATCTAATAAGGAGCATCACAGTATTCCATAGTTTTCAGTAAACTATATTTTTTTTTTAGTTTTGTTGAATAACATTATACCGAATCAGGGTGACAGTGAAGTAAATAATTTTAACTTTTATGTATCTAAAATCCTGTACTTATAAAATATCAATTTTTGTTAAAATTTTAGTTTTCTAGACTGAAAATACATCTATTATTAATACAGACAAGGGAATTTTTAAAAAAGGGGGTCCACCCAAGGGACCCGACTTAAGAATTTAAAAAAACCTTTAAAATGCTTTATAATTTCTGATACTTTCTTTGTAAGTATCAATCGTGTCTATTATTAAAAATATTGTATAAGGTAGCTACTGAACAAGGGGATTAAATGGAAACCAAACCTTTTTAATTTTTTTTTTTAGCAATTATACACTAAATAAAGTATAATTATAATAAAAAAAAGTCTTTGATCAAGAGGGTCAATCGTAATTTTCAATATTGCTAATTATTAAGGTAAAAACATAATTACATCACCTTTACCATCTTTTTAAAAAAATATTGTTTTTAAAAATCTTCCCACCAATTTATTTAAAAAAATATAAATAAAAGATTTTGTTTTATAGAAATGATTAATATTATTTATATAATACTAATTGAAAATTAAAAATCCTAAATTTTCTACATATCTTTCAACGTGTACATAAAACTTGCAATCAAATAATTTTCATATACACCTTTTGAATTCTGAATTATTTTATAGTTATTTTTTATATTTAGTATCTTTATGTATTTACCTTAACTTTTTTTATTGAATTTATATTTTAAATAATTAATATGGACTTTAATCACATCTACTTCTTATATTATAATTACCTGTGTATTTTGTGTTATCGCTCTGATAAGGTTTTACAAAGATCTACCCTGCCGAGGTAGTTCTTTTGTTTTTATCTATGAAGTAGTATACCTATCTGTTCCTGACTTAATTTATCTATTGTCTAAATTTAATGTGTTTAATCTATTATATATCAGAAAATCTGTTTAATCTATTATATATCAGAAAATTTGAAAAGGAATAACACAATCGGCAAATAAAGGAAGCGAGGGTGGAATTTCTAGCGATATAAGTAATATTGAATAAATGATGCATCAAATAATAAGAAATTTGTATGTATATCTTACTGATGCAGACCTCAATAAAACATGAAATCTAATGAAACATATTCTAATTTATAACAATTTTTCCATAAATTATTGTGTATTCTCATATCAATTATATACACTAATTTAATAACACTGAGCCGCTACTACATACCTTGCATTTGAGTAATACTGTACAATATAGATAATAACAATTTAATAGTTTCAGCAAAAAAGTTTGTTGATATTAGAGCTTCCAGTACGTTTACAATATCTGTTAACATTTCTTCACAACGTTCATCTTCATCGGGCAATTTTAAAAGTTTCAACATAATTACACTTAACTGGTCACCTTTACTGGCTGTAAAAAAAATCAAAAGAAATAATATTTCAGTATTAAAAAAGATTAAATATAAATATAACATTCGTATATATATATATATATATATATATATATATATATATATATATATACAGATGAGGGTCATTCAAATATAAACTGGAATTTTGCTGTAAATGTGGTAAGGCGCTTTGGGTAGTTAAAGTTGGATACGTGTGGAGGGGAGCGGGATTTCACATTCCCACATCAGCAGCAGAATGTCTGAGCAGGAGGTAACATTGTCTGTTGTGTGTTGTGCAAGGAGTTATAATCGGATTTCTCCCAACAAACATGTCAAATCCTCTGAAATTTTTACTCAAATCCAAGCACGGTTCAGAGATGCTATCCTGTCAAAACCTCAAGTGCTGTATTAGGCCAAAAAAATTTTGAAGTGGCCATGATGCATTGGAGAATGAAAGTCACAAATCATCTGCAGACCAAAGTCAATGATAGAAACATTCAGGCCATTTGTAACATTGTGGAAGGCGATCACCGCAGAACTACTGCTGAAATTGCATCAGAGATGGACATAAATGTTGGAGAATATCCATACAATGTTGTCAAGACGCTCTTGGATACAGCAAAGTATTGGTGAGGTGGGTTCAACATTTTCACAGTGATGCGCAAAGAAATATCCAGAAAGACATCCGTCAGGTGCATCTGAATCACTTTGAGGAAGAAGGAGGCATTTTTGGACTGTATTGTGACCTGTGATGAAACACGGGTCCGCAACTACACTCCACAAAGCAAGAGAACTATGGAAAGGAGAAAAAGTCAAAGCAAAGAAATGCTGGAAAAGTTCTGGAAACTGTTTTTTGGGACTCAAAAGGCGTGCTGCTGATATTGATCTTCTACATGAATGAAGGTCGGTAAATGAGGTATACTACTACCGATTGTTGGATGTGTCAGGGCTGCTTATCGCAACAAATGATGTCGGCAATTAATTCACAATGTTCTTCTCCACGACAATGCAAGGCTACATATAGTGATAACTCGCTCAAATTCACTAGAATTTGAATACGCGCCGTACAATCCAGACTTGTTACTGTGTGAATTCAATGTTTGATTTGGCGAAAGAAACTTTAGGAGGTGAAAGTTTCAAAGATGATGCCGCAGTTGATCATTATGTGCATAGTTGGTTTTTAGGGCACCCATCTTGTTTTTTTTTATGAGGGGATCAAGAAGCTACCTATACGGTGCAGAAAATGTACTTCTGTTGAAGGAAACTACATAGAAAAATAAGATCTCTATTTGTAATTTTATCTAATATCAATACAGCTATGTAAACAAATACCAGTGTATAATATATAAATATATATACAAACCCACACAAAACACACATGAACTAGAAAATATTTATTATTAATCGAGTCTATTAAATGTAATCCATGGAATGACTGAGGAACAATCATAGCAATGACTGTTCCAAACATGGAAAGAACACTCGGTCGTAAAAACATAAATTATTAATTTTAATTTTATTAATTCCTTTAAATATGGTTTCACAAACTGAAATTTTGTCAAAGTAATTTTTCTAATATTTTTCACTTACTTTAGTAGCAGATTGGGAAAGTTTTATAAAAATGAACACGCTAATGAAACATTTATAAATACCTAATGCTTCTCTTCCTTTATCATGACCGGCAAATGATGCCAATACTGCTATCCACTTTTTAGCTGCTTTAAACATATGTTTAGATAAAAACATTTCATTGTCAGTTTCAGCAACACTATCTCCATCTTCATTCTCGATATCATCATATACTGATCGTGACTTCAAAAACAATTGCTGCCAACATTCTAATAAACTGTTGACCATATCTAAAAAAATTACATAATTACAAGGCATGTTTTTAAAGTAAGGTCCATTTTGAAATAAAAACAAAAATGAAAAATATGAACAACAAACTTTATTACTTAACCATAAAAACTGCACATACTTACTGATTTTCTGCATAGCTGCAGTCACCATCAAACATTTTTTCTAAGCGTTTCACTAGCTTCTACCATCAACTTAAACCGCTCAGTAACACCAATTTCCAATTCATCTTTGTCAAACCCTTTTGATGAAAAGCCACTGTTTAAGGCAAAAAAAAGTAAAATAATTGCTGAGAGAAAAGTCAAGGCTATACGATGGATGACTGAAAATTTTCCAGTGGCCTCACTGTCTGATTTGCCATGTGTGACTGAACATTGTCCTGAAAAAACAAAATCCAATGGGATAGCATCTATCATTTGTTTTATATAGCTTTTTTGAGATTTTTTAAGATTTTGCAGTACGTATTGGCATTACAGGATCTCAATGATCAATATGAAAAGCAAGACAAAAAGCAGTATCTGTAAGTTTCTTTATCAAACATCCTTGTTTGTACTTCTTTGGTGTAGGATATGATGAATCTGCCATCACATCAACTGCTGTTTTGTCTAAGAAATCCAAGTTTCATCTCTACTAAAAATTTGATCAAACAATTTATCACTTCATTTTCATAAATCACAAACGTTTGTTTTCCCTTCTCGAAATGAACAGCACCACTGTTAGCATTACTCCCCATAATTTCAGTCCGTATCACAATCATCACAAATCTGCCTGTTAATTTCAGCCACAGAACTGTTTTTTCCCATCAAAAATTTGATTACTCCTCATACTTTACACTTGGTAAGTTCACCAATTGCAGCACTCAATATAAATAGATGAATATAAACAACAACAAAACGACTTAACTATTGTTGCTAAAGTTGACTACTGATTGAAATAACAGAGCTACACAAGCACCATCTGTTTACATCACATATATAAGCGGCAAATTATACACTTGTCATTTACAGATTTTACTTTAAAAATGTCTTATAATTTTAATACGATTAAAATATTTACCGATACAGGAAGTATATGATATCAGTTTTATTATGAAAATTGCTTGAAGTTTCATCGTATCTTCTTAACAATGTGAGTAAAATTATTTACTTATGTTTTTAAAATGATTAATATATTAATATCGTCTTGTCAAACCTAAAAATACAGTGTTAGTAACATAATGGTGACTTTCAAACAATCATAGTTTTGGAATGAAGCATGATAGAAACACGATGTATATATATCAAAATGAAGAGAAACTGTCCAACTTTTCTACACATAAACAAGTTCCAGCACCAGTTCATGTTCTATGTGTTACAAGGTTGATAGCCTTATGAAGCTCATTACTCACCGTGATACACTACAGAGGAAGATTCAGTACATTTGGTCGCTTTCTAAGTTTGAGTTGATTACACTCGGCTGAGATAAATACCTTTGTGTATTCAATAGAAGAACCAGATAACGAAAATAACATTCAGAGGACAAATGACTCTGAGAAACAGGCAGCTCACTGAAGCAGTCAAATCCAGGACAACCATCAGTGTCTGACAAGACTGTTGAAACCATGTAAACAAATTATTTGCAAAACCTGTAAAAATCACTGTTCAAGTCTTGCGTAGTTAGACATTCCAAAAACAACTGTACACAATATTTTAAAAAAACAACACTGCTTCACCGCATTTAAGATTCAGGTGTTAAATAAAATTTATCCACAGAATAAGATTAAATTATTTAATTCACTAAAAATAATCTGGATAGCTTAGAACTTGAAAGCGGGATTTTTAAATGAGTTTATTTTCAGTTATGAAGCTACATTTCTCGTTTTACAACAAATAGATTGGTTTAATGTACAAATACACGAAATTAAAAACCTCCACATGTCAAATGCTATATTAATATTAATGTTTTATGAATACTCATCTGTAGAGTTTATGTAGTCCTGTTTTTCCTAAACAAAACAATAGTTCTGACTGTATCTACCTCAACCGCTTTTAACACTTCTAGAGCCCTATCAAACTATGATCGCAAAATAGGGCCTTGTCTGATGTCTGATATCTGATATCAAATTCTTTCATCTTTTCTATAACTTCATTCAATCATTTTCCTTTTAACATGTCGCTCTCTCAATATTCCTGCCACCTGTTAAATTTCTTGTCTACTGGTTTTCCATGTGCACCTTTAATACTAATATATATTGGCTTCAATTTTCGAACAAATCTCTTTCTTTTTTTATCGCTTCATCTCCTTTTTGATAATCATATTTTTCTGCATCAGTTGCACTCAATAATTCTGTTTTGGAATTTCTATTAATTTTATTTCTAAAAGCCTAAACAGTTTCCTGCATTCATCTTAAGTGCTATTAAACATTTTAAATTTCATAATAGTTGTTTCATATTTAATCACCAAATAAGCTAAACTATCTTTATACTTCCTGTTGTAATGTTGATATAGACCAAGGACTTAGAGATTTTCAGGTGAATTAAAACATCAGAGAAAACTAGTTGTACCACAGTATGTCAGATGGTTTGTAGACCAACATGCATATGCTTCCAACTCCTATTTTTTTTTTTTTTGTTTAAACAAAGTTTAAGGACAAAAAATTGGTTTTTTAGTTTTTTGCTTCTAAATTGAAAAATAATGGAGCAATCATAATACTTGAATAATATTAGTTGTGAACAATTAAAATACTTTTAAAACAAGCCCTTGAAAAACTTGACATTTTAATTGTCCACAACTTCTCTCAGTGAAGTATTATGATTGTTCCATTACTTTTCAACTTAGAAGAAAAACTAAACATTTTTTTGGTTTTTAAACTTTGTTTAACAATAAAAAAAAAAAATAGAAGTTGGAAACATACATGTTTATCTACAAACCATCTTATATACTGTGGTACAATTGGTTTCCTGCAATCTTTTTTATCATAAAAACAGCTTCTATTTCTCTGTGTCTTGGCCTAATACAGTTATTTTCATTCATTAGTAAAGTTTTGTAAGCTTTTCTCTATATAATTTTAAAACAGAATTTAAATTTTATTATGGATGACTCAATTTTATTGGCAATTAAAATATTTGGTTATAAGAACACATTTCTTTAAAATAAGATAAATGAATTAATCTGGTGGTTAAAGTAACAAAATAAAATAACTGGGTGTGATTTTAATAAATATAAACCATTGTGGAAAAATGTAAAAAAACAACAGCTTTATAAAGACAACAGCTTTAGTTATAAAATTAATCATAAAAATCTGTTTAATATAATGATCATGTGATATTTTAACAAAGAGTTGAGATGCTATATATTAAGTCTTGTATCCAGGTTTAGTCAATAAGCTTTTCACTACACGTACTCATATACTTAGTGCACATCAAATAAAAACCCACAGAACAAGAGTTCAACAGTGAAAGAAAAAATTATATAGTAAAAAAGCGATGATACCCAGAAAACATGACAAACAACCCCACCTGAAAAGTATAAGACCCCCTCCTGCAGGCGCGGATATCTATGTTTTTTTACAACCCCCTCATAGTATTTCAACCCATGATAGAAGGAACTCGCTCGTTATCAACAACTTTGCACTGACCAACTAATACTGACTATAATAACTGACTGATTGCTTCATTTTTTCAGATAATCTTATGGTAGCTCACTGGATTCTTATGGTTAACAATCAGATCCCCACAAAATTGTGTGGGATATATAAGTATTCACAAATGAATTATTAACTTCTCAATCAGATTTCCACTAAACGTTCATTTATACCGTACTTTATAAAATTTATTTATACTTATGCAAATAGTAATATTACCTGTAATGATGCCATATAATAAACAATTTTTCACAAGAATACAAGAAATTTTATTACGTTAGTTTCCAAAATTTAGTCTTAACATAGTATGAAATATTAATATATAAGCAATTACCAGTTGTAGCAAAGTACTGGCTAAAATCCTTGTCACTAAGCGTTGGGCCGTATATACATAGTGTATTCAATACATCTAATACACCATAGAGTAAATCATCATTAGTTGAACTATTCAACAGAAATGATAATTTATCACACAAATGTTGACAATCCATTTGTTTTTCAAGCCAATGTTTTTGTGTTGTACAACTACGCTGGTCTTCTTGCTTGACAAGATCCCAAGCAAAAGTGTGCAGTAGTCGTACCTGTTAACAATAACACAGCCAATTACTTATTATATAATTAGCAAATTTACAATGCCTTTTTCACTCATCAGATCATTATCAGTAACACTCTGATATTGACAGTAACACCAAACATATTGTATGATTCTCTCAGAGAATATTACACTAATAAAATGTATAAATAGTATTATACTACATGAATCGATTTAAATTTTCTTACACCTAATTTGATGTATAAGGTCTGTTCAAAAAATAACCAACCTTTTTTCTTTGATGCTTAGAGATATTCTGAGATGTTCAACTGATATCACTGCATAAGAACTAATGAATAATCCCTCACTATCTGCATGCATCTATGATGATTAGCTTTATGTAGCATTCATTTGAAGTAGGTGTTATTTAGTGGCTACAGCATTTTTGGTGATGAGTGACTTGAACAAAGAGTTTTTTATGTTTGGGAAAAACTTTACCAAAATGATTCAAGAGGCTACAGGAAGAACTAATTGAGCCGCAGACATTGATATAAATGATTCAGGCCTTTCAGAAGTGGTTGAGAATCTACCAAAGACGACACTCATCCAGGAAGATCATTGATGTCAATGGACACATACCTTGATGATCAAGCAAACAATTTGGTGATGCCAAATCGACATTAAACAGTTCATAAGGTAGCAAAGAGAATGGGATTTCAGTGGTTTCATGTCATAAAATCCTAACTGAAAAATTAAGAATGTATTGTGCCAGCCGCAAGTCTGCTTCAAAACTTGATTCAAAAGCAGAAAGCCAATTGTATAGCAATCTGTCAGAAACATTTTAATCGTGCAAATAATGATGAAATCTTCTTGTCAATGTCAATAACTGACAATGACGCAAGTGTGTTGGTATGATGTAGAAACCAAATTCTGATCATTTCAGTGAGTCAGAAAATTATCAAGACAAAAGATATGCAAACGACATTCAAACTCTAAGGCGATGTTGACAGTCTTATCATTAAAGGCGATGTTACTATGAGTTTCTACCTCCAGGACAGTCACCATCAGTACTATCTAGAGGTCATCAGATGTCTCCACAAAAATTTAAGGAAGAACAGACCTGAACTTTTCTATGACAACTCGTGATGGTTCCTTCACCATGATAATGGACCAGTTCACACATTGAAATTAAGTCATGAGTTTTATAAAAGATTTACTTATTGTTGTCTCTCACCTATCAAACTCACCTGAATTAGTTCCTACTGACTTCTTTTATTTCCAAAATTAAATTTCTATTAAAAATATCAGAATAAAATCTGAGGTAATGGAGTCCCTAATGGCCATATCAACATAACTCAATCTTCTGATTACTGTGCAGCTGAAAGCAATGGAAAACTACAGCAGCTTTTTTTCCAAGAAGATTTAATTTTCATGTAACAAAGATGGAGGCGCCTTCCTTGGTACAATATTCCAGAGGTACACTAGTCCCCTGTTTAGATGTCCTTTATTATAATAAGTACTGCCCAAGTGATCACATCAACTTGTTTTTTGCAACAGAAGAAGTTAATGCACAACATCCACTATGTTTATGTCAAGTTATAATAATAATAATATTACAAGATATCGGTACGAGAAATTCAGAGACTAGAAATCAAGTAGACACTATGAAATAAAAAAAAATTACGGCAAGACTTTTGGGATTGTAAAGGAATTTTACTTACAAGAATTCATGTATTTTAAAATAACAATTTTACTTACAAAAATTCATGTATTCTAAAATCACAATCATGTCAGTTTTATCAAAGTAGCAATAAAGTCTGCTGTATGAAAAAATGTCAATGGGCTCTATAAAACTGTTGATAATTCTTTCAATTAAGTGCAAAATGCATTTATAGAGCTGAAATCCTTCCAAATAATGGGACATGGGTTTCCTTTTATGTTTCTAATTTTTTTTTTAATCCAAAAATTGTAGGTTTTAAACTTTTTTTATATACAATATTTTTTGTAAAGATTTTTTTTTAATTGAGAAGTAATTTACCTTGTTCTGTCCATGGACAATTTGAATTATCGGGATTATTATGTCGGGATTATGTGATTATATATATAAGATATATTGTAGGATATAGTAGATATATACAATTAACAATGGGTATTCAATTTTACAACTAGGAACAGGAAAATATCATTAACATTTTGAGAAAGTCTGTCAAACAAATTTTTTTTATGTTTTGACACAAAAGTATCAAGTTTTCTGGGTCATACAATCTTATCAAAAAGTGTAAATTTTATATCTTTAATGATCATTTTTACTGTTACGTTTTCCAAGAAAAAATTGGTACTTAAAGAATTTATGAAATATAAGATTTCCTAAAGTACAAATATAATTGGTCTGTTTTTATAAAAAATTCCAAGTAAATATTGAAAATAAATCTAAAACGAACAGCAAGGAATACTCAAAAGAGTTATAGATCTTCTACACGATAATGTTTAATTCTGCTATACAATCAGAAAAAATTTTTACGAACAATTCGATTGGGAGTATTTCAATAAAGATGGATACCCTGGTGTCAGAATCAACAAATCTGAAAAAACTGGTGTTGCAATACAATATTTACCAAAACTAAAGCAGAGAACTTTTGAAGAAATAATGCGAATAGTTTAGGTGTACAATGAAATCTTTCCATTCTTTTTTTAACCGGTCAAAAGAAAGTTAATTAAAGTAATAGATATTTCATAACCAATGTTAATTTAACATTTAGAATAGAAGTTCAAATTAATTAGCATTAAAATAAATGTTACCAGTGGTATGTACTTTCCAGTAGATAAATTTTACCAGAAACATATAAATAATAAACGATCAACCGATCATTTATACATAACACTAACAAAATAACATAGAAAACTTACCAGCTGTATAAGAGTAAGAGTGTCAGATGATGTCAGTAATTGCATTAACAACTGAGTCATTTCTGGTCTCTCAGAAATCATTTGACGAACTTCATCAAAGCAACACATGTTGCGTAATATACCGACAACAATTTCCTGGAAATTAACATACGCATAAATAAATAAAGAAAAATTATAACAAAAAAAAAAATTAAAAATAGATGAAACAAAAATAGCAGTTTGCAGTACAGATTAAATTATTATCAAATTAATGTCAAATGTAGCCATTAGAATAACTAGATATTTCAGTGCATTGCTAAACTCTGTGGTAGAGTGATGGCATCTCACACTTTCATCTGTTAAGTCCTAGGTTCAAATCCCAGTTGAGGCTTGACATTTTTCATACACTAAAGAATATCTGTTCAGTATTACATTACTAAATAAAAGCTATAAAATTAAGCAGTGAAAAAAAAAAATAATAAATATTTTATTTTGATCGGTACATAGTAATACATTACATAGATCATCTGATTATGACAAATTATAAGATAAATATGACTAGACTCAATATTAATTGTTTAAATACAAACCCATGAAGTTCTGTTAAAGTAAATACATAAAGTACTAAATATAAAACATAACTACAAACAAATTCACAATTCAGAAATTATTTTGAGCATCTATTTATAAAAACAGAATTGGATGCAGATAATCATTTTTTTTTATCATTATCATTTTAAAATTTATCAAAAAAATTTTTAAATTCAAAGCCATTTCTCGTAAGTTAAACTATTGTTTTTAATTATATAAAAATATTTCTGCCATCTGGTTTGATAAAGGTGAATATGTTATTTTTTAAGAATAAATGACTATTCCTTTTAGCAAAGATTGCAAATTCATAAATATAAACACACGGATGAGTTCAACATTTAACTTTCTAAAGATAGGTCTATACAGTTCACACTTATAGAGCCACATGATGACCAGCCAGCACATTTTTGTATCTTAAGAAGTTCTGATTTTTTTAGCAAGCCCCAAGAAATGACATTATACTTCATACAGGAATATATGTATGCGTAGTTAATATTTAATAACGTAACAAACTTAACTTTTTGAGTTTTATTAAGGAGCAAAATTTACTAATTGTCATCGATAGATTTTAACTGTCGATAATGTTGAGACAGAAAAAGATGAGATCTTTTGTTGAGACAAAAGATTAACTTTTGTTGGTAGATTTATAACTGTTATTATTTTGAATTTTAATAACTGCACATTACTGCAGTGCAGATATATCACACCTCACAATAAGACAAAGGACCTCTAATCAAGATTTGCTTTTAATTTTTTTTATTATACCTTGGTAATTCAGTGACTGAATAAATTAAAGGAACTAAACTTAATCTAATCTTAAAATTAAAACTAATTATTATTATCTTTTATGACCGCACATATCACTTTAGTCAGTCCATTATCCAAGCAATGGGACTGTTTGGGCCTTGTGGTCCTTCCAGTACTTTTTCATACGTTTCGATCTTTCTGCTCTATCTAGTATCGAAAATGTTCATGTTGTGAGTTTTTTCTTGTAACTGTGAAGCGAGTATTTTTTCTTGATTTTCTTGTTTAATTTTATTTTATCTGTGGTTTAAGGCTGATTTTCTTTAGATCCTCTCTTATTTCTCTGATTCATCTGCATCCTGAATTGGTGTTTCTAGAGTCAAGATTGTAGTGTACTAGCTGTTCAGAAGTCTTGCATCCTCATGATATGTCAAAAAAATGTCTCCTCTTGCACACGGTATCAATGACGAGTACTAACACTTTGTACTCAACTTTGTTGGGCACAATCCACCACTGCCCATCTTTCTGGTACTTTTTATTGATGGAGGTTCTTCCAATTCTTCGTTTGATTTTCTGGAGTCAGTATGTCTTTGATTGTTCATTCAGGTGTTAGTGCTTCTGGTGCATAAGTGGGTTCTGGTTTTATAACTGTGCTGCAGTGTATTATTTTTGTGTTTATTGATAGGCATTTTTTATTGTAAGTGTACCAGGTTAATTTTTGAGCTTTAGCTAGTTTGTTTCTTCTTATTTGGATTGAGGTTTTTCCGTTAGGTTGTTTGTTATTATTTCTCAGAGGTATTTAAATTGTGTTACTACTCTGATTTAATTAGCATTTATGTTTACTTCTTTTTTTAATCATGTGGTTTTTGGGGCATAATTTCTGTCTTTTTGAATGATATTTTGAGGCAATTTTATTTACAATGTTTTGAAGTTTTGTCAACGTCAAATGTTGACAAAGCTATCGCAGATAGCTTGAAGAACTTCAAAACATTGTAAATAAAATTTCCTCAAAATATCATTCAAAAAGACAGAAATTATGCTCCAAAAACCAACATGATAACTTTGTCAACATCATTTGCTAGCAATGCCAAGTCATCACCGAAACCAAGACAGTTTGTTTTGATTTTTCAACATATTTTTACTTTTGGGAGGCATTTTTTGAGCCATCCCTCATTACTAGAACACAGTTGAATAACAGCAGTGAGAGCCCATTGCCTTGGCAGTCCTGTTTTGATCTCAAATGGTTCAAAGATCTCACGTAATATTCTAAGACATCTCGTAAGATGTCTTAGAATATTTATTAGGGATTCTCTGTGGATGCAGTCATAAGCTTTCTTGAAATCTACAAATGTTATCACCATGTTTCACCATGATTTTTTTCCTGTTATAATACATTATTAGCTTGAGACTCATGATCTGATCTGGACAGCTCCTCCAGAGTCTGAAACTTGTCTGGTATTCTTCCAGTTATTTGCGAGTTGTGAACCAATCTTGTTTAGGAGGATTCTTGAAAGAATTTTATATGCTGTGTCTAGGAGTGAGATTTTCCTGTAATTGTTAGGGTCTGTTTTATTCCGTTTTTTGTGTAACAGATAGATGAGGGCTTTTGTTTAGTGTTCTGTTAGTTCTTTGATCCAGATGTTGACAAGCTGTTGATGAAGGGCAATTTTTGCTGATCTTCCTGCATGTTTCCAGATTTCTAAAAGTCTGATCTCCCACTGCTTTAAAATTCTTCATCTCACCCAGTGCTTGGTAGACTTCTTTTATTGTGGGGGGGAATGATGTTTCCTGGTGGTGTTATGTTAAAGTTTAGGAGTTCTGTCAGTTCTTCGCAATTTAGAATTTCTATGTTGTCTTTATTGTTTGAGCCAGTTTACCATTTTCATTCTTTATTGGTAGAGTTGGAGGTTTTGCAATAGTCTATAGACTGTTTCATTGAATTCTTCTTCTATTGACTTCAGTATGATTTTATCGTGTTGTCTTTATTCTCCTTAGGTTTCAGGTGGATTTTTTTCTTTCTTTTACTAGATTTTGGAGGGATGTTTCTGATTTTTGGGAATGGTAAAGTAGCCTTGCTTCATGTGTTTTTTCCATTGTTTTGTCACATTCGTTCCACCACTAATGTTTTTTATACGGGATTTTACTGCAGCTAATTCTTCTGCGTTCTGTTTAAGGTTGTTGACTAGATCTTTGAGTTTATCCATGACTGTTATTTTTTTTAGTTGCATTTTGGTAATTTTTTATTAGTTGAGTAGGGATCATTTTTCTTTTAGTTTTAGGGGCTCGGTTTTGTTAATTATTATATTAGTTTTACATCAATTACAACTAATAATAATAATAATAATAGTACCCTTATTGAATAAACTATGTACAGAATGATTTTTCAGTAAAAATTATTTTAGTCTTTTTATGCAAATTTTTTCATCACCACAGGCACCGATGTCAAATGATAATTTCTCAATGAACTATGGCAGTGCATAAAATGGCTTACATCTAAATATTATCTTATGGACCTCCACAGACCTACTTGTTCAATTTTCTGTATCATAATCATAAGAATTTATTTTAAAAACTGTCCAAAACTGATTCTTGCTTAATAAATAAAAGGAACCACTAATACCTTCTAATAACCACTACACCTTCATATAATTAGCAGCCTCATATTTAGTATACTGAAAATGATAAGTTATCCATGTGTTTACATTTATGTGTAATCTTTTTCCTTAAAAGAAGTTGCTTATTCTTTAAACAAAAAAAAACAATAACCGAGATAAGGGAATGGTTTTAAAAGAAATCAACACAATACTTCAGCTTAAGAAAACGGATCTTATAATGAATCTGTCATCATTATTAATAAATTACAAAATAATTTTTAAAATCTTCCCACCAATTTATCTAAAATATAATTAAGTAGTTTTCTTTTAAAAAACAATATTACTCTGTTGATTCGTTTTTCAATAATAACAATCAAAAATGTTTAAAAAACCCTTATTTTCTGCATTTGTACATTTCAACATTTACATAAATATGTGCTCAAATTATTTCCATTAACACCTTCTGAAATGAGAATTATTTTATAGTTATTTTTTATATTTAATACCTTTACTTATTTACCTTAACATTTTTTCAAGAAACTATATTTTAAATAATTAATATGGACTTTAATCATGCTTATTTTTCTTCCTATAATTAATTGTACTCATCCCTGACATGATCTATATAATTTATGTGGATTGTCCCAAAAGTAATGTACTGTGTGCATGTGTACAAAAACCAAAACAAGGAATGATACACAGCAACTGGGCAGTGTGTAGCCAGAATTGTCATGAAGTAGACCATATAAGTTGTTCCGGTTTATTAAGTGTATAATAATATCAGTGCAGTCAAAGACAAAGCAGAAATTTACTTTGGTAATAATAAAATTCAAGCAACAAGCACATATCAAAATCATAACTTTAAAACAGGTGATACTGAGCCAATAATTTATCAAACATTACGAGAAGTATGCGGTGATGATACTGTAGACTGCAGCACTGTACAGTGTTGGCATATAAAGTTTAGGGAAGGCAAAGGAGTATAGCATGTGAGCCATGCTCTGATCAATTGTCTATTGGTATAGATGACAAAAGGATCACTATTGTTACCCTAATGTTTGTTGAAGACCATGTCAGTGAGAGAAATCAAAAATGAAACCAGAATTCCAAAAACTACAGTACATTGCATTTTAATGAAAAGTTTTGCGTTCAAAAGTTTTAATACTGTGTACAGAAAAAATCAACAGTCTTGTATAAATTTTACATGACAATGTGCGCCCACATATTGAGTTCGGACTATATTTTTGTTGATTATACTCGGGAAATGCTTTTCGATTCACCATATAGTTCTGAGTTGAGTCCACTAGAATTCAATCTCTTTCCAAAACTAAAAGAACCATTCCAAAGAATTTGTTTTAGCAGTTTGAAACAGTTATCGTGCCATGACCAAGGAAATTTGACACCTCAGCAAAGATCATCTCTTAACAGGAATCCAGAAGCTGCAAAATTGTCGGCGAGTGTGAAAAAGTACCAACCAAAATAAAAGATTTATTTATTACTATACTACACTGGTTGCCATGTTGAATAGCCTTGCCTGTATAAACCTAAAAAAAATCCACCTATCTTTATTGTATTATTTTAATAACTGATTACATAGTGATATAGTTTGCATAGCGCTACATAAAAAAAGTTACCTTAAAAAGCAAATGTTATGAAGTCAACAATTTAACAAGATTAAAAAAAAGAAAAGAAATGGTTACAATGAAAAAAAGATTTATGACTAATTTTAGAAAATAATGATTTTTTAAAACCAATTAACAGTAAAGATTTCACAAAATTATTCATTTTTTATGAATGTCATTAAAAATGAGTAGTTTTTTAAGAGATATAATGTTAAACTGAAATAAATTATCACTGGATTTAAGTGGAATATTGCAAAACTCAGGGTTGGGAGAATGTTTTGAAGAAATAATGAACATATGCAAAAATTCTCATTTTAAGCTTTCAACATTAAGAATATTGTTGATGAGGACACTTAAAATTAATTTTGTCACCGAGAAAATTTACTATAAATATGGACATTCACTAATGCTATTCCTCACTACTGTCAACTTTTTTAAAAATAAAATATTCAAAAAATTATTATAACAAAAAAAATACAAACAATAAATCTTGGTTCTTGCAAAGGTCCTTGAAGTACGGTCGAAGACAGTTTCAAAAAATCATGTTTCATCAATACTTTAACGACATCATGTTCAATGGTCATATCCCACAAATAGCACAGATCATTTTCAAAATCTTCTGTCCATTCTGATACAGCAATCTGAAAAAAATGATAAGAACAGAATAAATCAATAATTATAGCAACAAAATGACTTATACAGTCACAAAACTATTGATGCTTATTTGAATTAATGCCAAAATAAATGCAGTACAATCTCATTAAACCGTTCCTCCTAGGACATCAGTTATCATATTTTACATGCAAAGCTTCAAGAAAGTACATTCATTTTTATTACATCTAATGAAAAGATTGAAGTGTCAGCTGTAATGGTACGATTTTAAATTGGATGTGTCAAGAGCGGCACATAAGATTAGTACTTTTCTTTCTGTGCCAGAAGGTGTCCAGTTTGATGCCAAGCCAACCTATTCTAACATTATTGACTAATACCATTTCCAAGCCATCAGTTATATAACAAGCTTCATGTACTCTCGCTATGAGAACCAGGGATGCAGCTCCCTTTATATCTCAATTTAACAAAACTGCAAGACGATCTTTAAAAGATCTGGAAACTTGTGGAATGCAGAATTATAATTAGATACCCCTGAGGTAAATTTAAATTCATGGGTGAATTATATGAAAATTACATTATGTTATATGAGTATTACATTACTAGGTTCATTAAAAAAAATAAGATTTTTTCAAAATTATTTTACATACTTTTACAAAATTTTGTCATTTTTATTTCCAAATCCTCCAATTTTAATAACTTTCAGCATTGCTTCCACAGATGGAATGTATACCATTTAAAAGAACTTGAAAATTCTGTGGCAGTTCTAAAAATTATTCCTGGATGGATTATAACCTAAATTTAAAAATGGGTAAAAGCAATCACATCTTAGGTAGACATAGCATTGTTAATCATAAATGGAATTCCCATTAACGATAACGATAAAATTATCATTATCAGGAACTATTTCTGTTACTCATAAAGTGAAAAAGTGTAGTTTTTTTTTTTATCCATGGAGTAGCAGATCCTGACATAATGTGTATAATGTATTATTATGTACTGATCAGAATAAGAAATTTATTGATATATTCTGGTACAGTTTCATGGAATAACCTGTTGGTCTTGTAGCAAATTTCTTTTAATCTCTTTTATGTTACTGAACTAATTCATCGCTTAAAAATCTTCATTTCTATATCTCTGCAAGCACAAAACACAATATCACTTGCTTACAGATTGGAAATGAAACAATAAGTTACACCAAGATAATTTAATGACTCGGCAATTATATTATTTCTAAAAAATACATTACACAGCATCACTAATAAAACATTGACTATAATACATTGGCCATAAAATTTTAAAGGTTCAGTTTCTTTTTGACCAAACTACTGTTAATTAATATTAGAATATGTGTTTAATTTTAATGATTTTATTAATACTTTACAAATAAATAGTTTTTATAAAGTTTTTTTTTTCTTTTAATTAAAGAAATACTTCAAACAATAATGCTAGTTTACTTTCTGCAATGTTAGTTTTCTTTCTATGATTAAAGAGGTAGTAAATAATACTTAATTTTGCCAACTACAATAATGAAGCAGTGGTGTCTTTGCTTTTAATCCAAAGGATCCAATATTCAAATACTGGTGAGACTGATATTTCATATGTGCTATAAAATTCAAACTCTTGCAAAAAAGCACAGTAATTGTTAATAAGTCAATGCATACTAGATGAATAAATAAATAGATATTAATATAATAAAAGTCAGTAGAAGATGAAGATTAATTAACTCACCTGTGATAATGTCATTAGTGTCTTCAGTACAAATCTTTCACTGTATAATGTATTACCAATAGCATCTCCTTTTAACAAGTCGGTCTGGCCTACCAGATCACTAGGCAGCTGTGGATTGCTTACATCTTCTGATGCAACATCAGTACTAAATCATAAAATAGGGCAATTCATAATAATGTACACAAAATTAATTATAAATTCCCAATTACACTAGCAATCATTTTAAAATAATTAGTGTGTGTTGATGACTTTCATGGTAAAAGGCTTTTATAAGGCTTATAGGCACTTCATTGCCTATATTATTAAGTATCTATTAAGGCACTTTAGAACCTAAAACACTAAGCTAGCCGTAATTATTAAATATATGTTATGCTTACATATATCCCCAAACGAAATAAAATATAATTTCTCAAGACTCACTCAAAATGTTAAAAGTAAAGTTTAAAAATTGTACAGTTAGATCATAATTTTGTGCCAATAAATATTAATCATTTAGGCCATTATTTTGTACATTTTAAATGTTATTTTACCAATGCGTTTATAATTTTGAATTCACAAACTTTATTAAGGAAAATAATAACCACTTACTCTTAAAAAATAATAACGTACTTCGACACCGAAAAGGACCTTATTATTGTTTCTATTACAATTTTTAACAAATTACCAAACAGTTTTCTACGAATTTATTTAAAATTAATTTTTTTTACAGCGAAAACATTATGTAGACAAATTTCATGTATTTAGTGTAATAGTATATTTATTTAACATTATTTCATGTATTTATATTTTAAATAAGTAATATGGACTTTTTAATCGCATCTATTTTTTATCATAAAATCAATTATGTATTTTGGGATGTTGCTCTGACCAAAGTTTTATCACGGTTTCAGTGATCCATTCAAGCAAAACCATGATAAATGCTATGCTTAATAACTGACAAACCAGATAAATGTTGGGATAGTTCCCTTTTTTTTATCAGTGGATTAGCATATCTACCAAATTTCTGACGTGATCTATATAATGTGTTATGTACAGATCAGAGTAAAAGATTTATCTATTTAATGTTCAACATTAAGCACATAACACAAGGTTATGTAAGAAAGTTTTATGTAATTAGATTTACTAATACTATCCGTTTACTATTATTAATATTATCCACCTACAGCCACCAGAATACAAACAGTAAAATGGAGAAATTTTTATCTTTAATGACAGCTGTTTTAATAAAATCCATAAATATTGGAGAAGTATTATTTCTTCAAAAAAATAGAATTTAATTATTCTTTATCTTTTGACTCTTAGAAATGGGCACCAAACTAAAAACGGCTACTACCTATTTACTAACTCCTAATTTTGTGTTCGCTTGAAAAAAATCTAAATTTAGATTCGGTTGTCAAATTCATTTACAATTGAATACAGATAATCTATGTATAATATTTTTGTTTTTAGTATAACTAAACCTAGTAGAAGGCACTTTACATTATCTTAATTGCCTAAATGTTTAGGCCATCATAATGTTTCAAGGAAACTATGAAAAGTTAATAACTTGTAAAACTTAAAAGGTACATGTAGCATGTAAACTATAAGGATTATCCATGAGAAATAGGTCAGTTAATTTTCATAAGATATAAATAAAGGAAAATTTAATTAAGAAAAGGAAATCGAGATTAGATTTTTTTGTATTAGACAGCAAATATCTTTATTCTAATTTTGAACAAAGGAAGTGACACATGTAAAATGAGATTTGTGGAGTTATGTAAGTAATTACTGCAACACAATATTTTTTTAATAAATGACAAATTATAGCACCCAAATAACCTCAGAAAAAACACAACAAAAACAAGCCCTGCAATATGCTATTTATAAAAGATGGACACACGCCTTTTATCAGAAGAAAAAGCCTCCAAGACAGCAAAACTATTCTGTAATGTAAAAACAAAACATAAATGGCTTCGGCGAGATATGATCTTAAATGTACAAATTTATGAAATAAGCAACCAAACCTGCGATAACATCAGTGAAACAATTTTTATTAAATAAATAAATACTAGGGAGAACAAAAAGAAGTTGGAAAATGTTTAAGACCGGTATAAATTTAAACATACTTATTGTAATTATCTTCTTCGGCTTCCATCATTATTAAAATTTACTCTTCCTTTCTATTTCCAAGAAAAAACTACATTTTCATGCTTGTTTAATTTATAAGATCAGTAGCGCCAACATTTTTAAAGAAACATTACGTAACAGAAGAAAAGTAAGTAATACTTAATTTACAACTACTAATTATACGATTCCACATTACACTGTAAGAATAAACAACAGCTGATTTCTTGTCCAAGCTTTGGGTGATAATCGACAGTAAAGGTATCGCGTTACAATGGATGAGCACTACAAAATTTCTACCTTAATAATAGATTTGAAGCTGTTTTCAGATTTAAGAGTACTCTAGCATGATTATGTTTTAGCGCTAATTACCAATGACTTTATATAGTGCTTCGATCTATATCACAAAAAAATTAAGTGCAGAATAATTATTTTGATTATCGATATAAGAAATTTCGATGGATTTACGTCTCGATTTACTGAACTTAGGATACCCTGTTTGAAGTACTAGTTTGCCCGTGTTGGTTGCAATAGGTTATGTTTCTTGTTAATGTATTTATTAGTGCCTGAAAAATGAACAAAACAGGTATGTTAAATAGTTATTTACAACTAACAGGTATATTTTTTATGAATAGGGATTGTATTTTTCATAAATGTTTGCAGTAGTTGTATTGTAATATTAAATTTACTTATTTCAGCTTTACTTATTTGTGATTTGTTTACTGAAGTAATAATTTTACTAAATGTTTGTTTCTCAGCTAACAATATTTTTAAAGTTAATATTAGCTTTTATGTATTTAAATTAGTTTTACATAAAATAACAGTATATAAGTAATATTTATGAAGAAAAAACCTTCGTCAGTATAACTGAGTGAGCTATGAAACATAGCTACTTATGATTCAGGAATTATTCTCGTGAAGTTATTTTTGTATTAAATATAAACCATATACTATA
This sequence comes from Lycorma delicatula, assembly GCF_047948215.1. NCBI lineage: Eukaryota > Metazoa > Arthropoda > Insecta > Hemiptera > Fulgoridae > Lycorma > Lycorma delicatula. The sequence continues at coordinate 128,097,211 of NC_134463.1, read as the reverse complement.
AAATACGATGAAATAGTATCATTAATATGAAATTTATAGTCTGATGTAATATGTTGTCTGTTTGCTTTTATAAGGAACTGGTACCTAAAAATCAGGTTTTCTTACCTTGACCGCTTTATACTTAAAATTCGTTCTAACTTACAGTGACTGTAAACAGAATAAAAATATTAGTGACGTAAAACTCATTTCTGATTAGTACATGTGGATCATTGATATATTTTTAAAAAAAGTAAATAAATATATTGATGACTGGACAATATTGATCAAAATCAACAGAATTAAATATTAAGGCAGAATATTAATATTAATATTCATTAAGGCAGAAGAGTACTTTTGTAACCTTATTAGTAGTCATGTTGGACAGAAATTGTAATGTGTACATTACATTTCTGTCACAATTCTCAACAATGTTTTCTTGGAAATCTTGTCTGGAAATTCTAGAGAAAGATTGCTAATTGTAAAACAACAATTTTCTCTCAACATTTCCATTCACACGTTGAACAAGACCATCAGTCTGGACACTAGACCTGCTGATGAACATTTGAACACCCTTCCTTAAACTTGTGCCACCACTGCCTCACTTGTCCTTCACTCACTGAAGGAAAACTTTTCCTTCACTCACTTTTCCCATATTTTCACACAATTAACATGAATCTCAGCAGCATTGTGTCCTCTTGCATTTAGAAATCTAATCATTGGACAAACTTCACAACTGGCAGGATTTATTATTACCACACACATTCTCACTAAGGCAAACAACAATGAATTGATAGCAATGTGGGGTTACATGCCCAACAAACCACTAAAGCTATTATGCATGCATGAACCAATTAGTGTTGCCAGTCACTATTTATAACTCATCAGCTCTTTTGAACCACATCTCTTATGTACACTAATATGATATAGTGCTTTATCAGGTAATCTATTAGCATTGCTAATAGATTGTAAAACTCATAACAGTGGAAATGTATTACCTGATACAGTATTTTAAAATTGATGATGGATCTATATTTTCAACTTTAATCCATTTGAAGTGTTCTAAAAAAAAATAAGCTGGTTGCTTGACCAGTTCAAAAAAAATTGAAACTTACCTACCTGTTTCTTACATGTTTCAAGACCTTCAGACTAATTTTTTTAAATTTTTTATTTAAGCAGTTTATCTGTGGCAGCCATTTTTGTTACAGTGCGGTACACCTATTGTGATTGTAAGATTTTACAAAAAAAATCATAAATAAAAAACTATTGGTTCTGGACGGATGAAACAAAAAGCTTATCATATTTTTCCAAGGTAGAAGATTTGGTCCAGTGGTTTACTTACCTATCTCTCTTTCTGTGAGAAAATTACCAATAAATTTGAACGTAGAAAACTTTGAAATTTCACTTTTGGTAATTTTTTTCAAGAGGCAGGAATGGTATACACAGTTTGAATTATTTTTTTTTATACATAGGTATATGTTAGTAGCTTTACCATAAATAATAGTAATGGTGATATACTTACCCCTAAATTTTTATGAATTTTTGGAAACTAATTTTTTTTTTTAAATTCAAATAACTCTGATGGGGCTGGTTTGCACAACTTACAGTGTTTTTATAGATGTTTATGACAAATAAAAAAGTTATAACCTCTCAAAAATCATGAAAAATGTGTTAAAATCGATACCATTTTGACTCACTAAATAAGTATTCCAAGGGGGTTTCTTGTCTTCTTTGCAATTTACAGTTTTTATATATTTTCTGTATTTAGCCTGTATTTTGTTGAAGTTGATGTTTTCAATATTTATAAAACTTTTTTTTTAAAAATTAATAATGAGGTGGATAATGGGTGGTAATTTAATGATAACTTAACCAATACCAGTAACGTAATACAATTTTGATTCAAAAATGCTTGTTCAACTTACCCAAACTGAGATTTCAATGAGTAGCCTACATCTTTTTTTCCAGAATTCATTTTTATTTTTATATTGGTTTATTTTCGTAAACACTATCGAAGAAAAAATAAATTGTAGCAAAATTTTAATTACTCTTCAGTGAAATAACCTGTTTTTGTAGAAATTAAAGTTTATTATTTTTCTGATACTTTATTTATTTTACGTTTTAATGCCCTTGGCCTTTGATCCATGCTTAATTTTTTCAATTTTGATGGAGATGATATACCCAAAATGCTATAAGCAGCATCCAACTTGTTCAATATTGTGATGTGGGGCAGTGTATTATTGCTCTTGGTCTTCGCATTCATATAGTTCTGTGTTATGTTGAGAAAAAATATTTTTGAAACAGTTAACACAAAGAGTCTTTCCAGGAATTAAATTAAAATTTGGAAAAATGTGTTCTTACAGGGGGAGACTACCCAAAAAAATTTCTGTTTCTTTAAAACTGGAAATAGGAAGTTATACTCGGTCAATTTATTTAGCCTACAGTGAAGAGTACTTTTCTAAGTTTTCAGATAATTACATTCCTGCAATCCCTAAAATAGGGATTGGGGTAATAAAACAGTTCCCAATAAGAATAAATTTATCTCATTTGTTACAAAAGATAAAAACTTAGAAAAAAACACAAAAATAATGAGAAAATAAGTGTTTAGTGTCTTGTGTGTATACAAAAAAAAATACATCTTGTAGAATTTTTGTTACAAATTTTTACAAAAATTATATAAAACAAATTATATATACAAGAGGATTATTTTTTCTTTTTTTTTATTAGTTCTCAAAGGATCACAACAGAACTGTTCATACAGGTGACTGAATTTTGACAAAAACCTTTTTCATGATATTTAGAATCACTAGTGACATCTGAATTAACATGTAAAAAATAAGTTGTTTGTTTTCATCACTAAATTTGCAAATTTTAATGAGTTCTTTTGGCACTGTACCATACACTGTTTTATGACACTCTTAATTCACATAAATTCCTATGGAACATTGTTCTTCCATTGTTTTATATAAAATTACTTGAAAATAATGTAAAAATTTAACCGATTTTAAAATTTGCAAGTAAAACTTATTTACTTAATAAACACTTCCAAACACAGGATGAAATTTGAGACACTTGGTAAAGATGTGAACAGGTCACTGACTAATGTCAGATTGCCCAGTCTGTAACTGCAAAGCTAAATGATACAACAAGCATAAATGAACATGTTTCAACCTGAATTATCCTGACTACTGGAAATTGCTTAAAGCGCTTCTTATAACATAGACACTGCAGTTGAATGGTTCAAACAAGTCTCTTTCAACTACAGTAATAAATATAAAAATATTAAAGTGCCAAGAAGACAAGAAACCCCCCTTGGAGCACTGATTTAGTGAGTCAAGATGGTATTGCTTTTAACAGCTTTTTCTTGATTTTTGAGAGGTTATAACTTTTTTATTAGTACAATACAAAGAAACATTTTTATTTCTCATAAACATCTATAAAAACACTGTAAGTTGTGCAAATTTGAGATTTATCACCAGTCCCATCAGAGTTATTTGAAGCGAAAATTTGAATTTAAAAATAAATTAGTTTTAAAAAATTAATAAAAACTTAGGGGTGAGTATATAATCATTACTCCTATTTATAGTAGAACTACTAACATATACCTACAAATAAAAAAAATAATTCAAACTGTGTATGCCATCCCTGCCTCTTGAAAAAAATTACCAAAAGTGAAATTTCACAGTTTTCTACATTCAAATTTCTCACAGAAAGAAGAGATATAGGTAAATAAACCACTGGACCAATCTTCTACCTTGAGAAAATATGATTAGATTTTTGTTTCATCCTTCCAGGACCAATAGTTTTTTATTTACGATTTTTTCCGTAAACCCTTACAATCACAAAGTAGGTGTGTGCACCGTAAAAAAAAATGGCTGCCACAGGTAAACTGCTTAAATAAAATAGTTTTAAGGTCCTGAGACATACAGGAAACAAGTGGGTAAGTTTTGATTTTTTTTTGAATTGGTCAAGCAGCCACCCTTGGGTCACTTAAAATGGATTGATCCTTATATATAAAATGGGAAAGTTTATTAAGGTTCCTGTTTTGATATGTTCATAACTGATTTTTGTTAATTATTATTAATCACAATGCTGGACAATATTTTTAATAATAAAAAATATACATATTTATTTATTTTTTTTGAAATTGTCTAGTATATTACAATTAATAATTGCCAACATAAACACCACCATAAACATGCTAAATAAATGAGTTATTAAAACAATTAAAATATTCAAAGCAATATTTTTGAATTCTCCTGCATGGGTTCAATTCGTGGAATATTTTAAATGATAAAATTATTGGTAATTTTTGCTATTATTATTATTACTGGAAATTTTTTTATCAGTTACATAATTTTCCAAGCAAAGTAAACTGTTGTAACTCAACCTTTTTTTCCATTTTGTCTCTTTTTGTGTTTGTGATACATAGTCAAACACTTTTATGGTGGTCACACTTTTTATGAAATTGTGCTGTAAGTTTCCTTGCTTCAATAACTGAAATTATTTTTTATATAAAATGGCAGCTAGTGGGTTGTTGGAAAAACCATTGGCAACTAATCCTTGATCATTGAAACACTATCTGATTGATGGCTGCTTTTATATATACCACTTTATAATTATTAACTTTGTTATATATTTATTGTACATATTATACTTAAAAATATAAAAGTATAAAAAAATATTTTAAAGATTCAATCAGAAAAACAATGGCAGTTATATATTTATTGTTCATATTATAACTTAAAAATGTTTTAAGTATTAAAAAAAATATTTTAAAGATGCAATCAAAAAAACAATGGCAATAATTGAAGTAAATCCTTGACTGTCTTCATCGGTGATGTCCAGTATTCTTGAAAACAGAGTTTATGGTATTGTTTATAAAGTAAGATGACATTTGCTCTCTATAAACCTCTCATAATCAATATTTGTTATAATCCAATATTTGTTTTGTTCTTTATTTTAATTTTCAAGTCTTAATTCATTTTCACCACAGAGTTATAAAATGCAGTTTGAAAATTCACTTAAAATTTCAGTTAAATTCATTAAAAAAATGATCCAAAATCTACTGTTTACAGAAATGTGGGTTGATATTTTTTATAAACTATTTGGGAATGGTAAAATTTTTCCTATTTATAAATTGTGTTTTGTTTCAGATGTTGAATCATATTTTTGTGGTATAATGAGGAAAGAAAGCGAAGTATCTGCTGGAATCGCTACTATTAGGACATTACTAAAATTTTTAGAACATGATAAATGTAAGTCAATCATTATGAATAGTATATAAATATTTATCTTAATTTCATTTTTCTTATTACCTAGAAAACCAGAGTATCTTAAAAGAGAAATTATAATCTTCTATTATTAATATTTTTTTCAATTTTTAGATGAGAATAATATCCTTTTACGAAAAATATTGTATCTTTCTCTTGAACACATTACTTAAAAAGTGATATTGGTAAATTATACTTTTTCTAATTTTTGTTGCTTCCCCTTAATTGCTTCTTTTTTTTATATGTACCCGTAATTGCCAGATTTGGGCATCTTCAGATTTTTATCTGTTGCAAAATATGAAGACATGGCTTACATGAAATTATGAAGTTATTGCCGTAATATTTGTGTTTGAATACTTGAAACTTTTCTGATGAGGATGGGATCGTAAAACTTGAGCATCATTTGGGCTAAGTATAGTAAATAGACTTGAAAGAAGATTATGCTTAGAAACAAAAAAGAGCCTTTTTTTGTTTTTGCACTTGTTTATCAAATATCCTTCATATTTGTTCTTTGTTTATTTAATAATGTTTATAAATAATAATTTGTTATATGAGATCTGATGTTAATGTCGTATGCCCAGTGTCGTATAGTTTCATGAATATTTAAGGATATTTTAAAGTAAGGTTAACTAATGTAAAATAAACTGTAAAATTTAATAACCTTTAATAAGGTAAAAAAAAAAAAATCGTTATTTTTATTTTTTGTTATAGCTGAAACAGTTCAAGAACTGGATGCAAATCTAAAGAATGCTGTTGATGTTATGAGAAATACTGATTTTCCAGTAACTGCTGTAGCATCTGGTAGCGAATTGTTCTTGAGATTTATAACATTAGCTGCGCTTGATAATAAGGTAATTTTATTTGTACATATTATAAGAATACTTTTATTATAAGAGTAATGATTTACATCAGTTAATGGTGTAATGATCTTTCTTTACTGAACACCCGTTTTTGTTTACACTATTTTCATAGTCTGCCATTATTTATAGAATTCTCATCACCCATTTGTCAGAAAGCATTTTGCTTTTTTATTATTTTTGTGTGGGAGTTTTGTAATACTCTTCTTCCTTATTGTGGATGGCTCTGATCCATATGTTAATGTTAGCAAGTCTTCTCTGTTTCTAAATTCATCTTACCATAAACTAGGGCCACTCAGAAAGTTCTCGGTCTGACACAGATGACATAAGTATGACTAAATGATTATAATAGTTAAGTGTGATCCTTCAGATTGCGTACTGCAGAGTTTCAGACATATGCATTTAGATGCTTGTTTGATCAGTTAAAGCAAACAAGTTTTGACATTTTATGAAAAATTAATATTGAAATTCAAGCTGTTGTAACAACTTTGTTTTAAAAGATTTTGTGCCAACAGACATACAAAAAAAGTTAGATTCCACATTAAAGGATTCTTCCCCTTCATTTTCTATTGTAGAATAATGGGCTGCTGAATTTAATTGTGGTTGTACATCCATTTATGCTCAAAACCCGATATGACTGATGAAATAGTCACAAAAATCCACAATGCCATATTAAATGATCACCTACTGAAGATGCGCAGGCTTGCTGAAATCGCAAACATCTTGATAGATCATTTACATTATATTTTTCACAATGTTTTGAGTATGAGAAAAATTTCTGTTCGTTGGATTTTATGTTTGCAGTTGACCAAAAATGAATTTGTCTGAACACTTCTCAAGAGTGTTTAGACTTACTTATCCCAATGAGTTTCTTTGACATTTTATAATAGTAGATGAGCCATGGATTTACCATTACATGCCAGAGACTAAACAGCAGTTTAAGCAGTGGGTGGAAACAGGTAAAAGTGACAGAGAAAATGTTAACGGTTTATTTTCAGAAGAATTCTGAAATAGAATTCTAGAAGTCATAGAATTATTATAGTGCAGAGCTTACAGATTATCTGGAAAAAGGCAGACCATCATCAGTACATGCAAGGAGTATTATGTTTAACTGCTGAACTGATTGAAGGGTACTAGTCAGGCCAAATGCCCAAAAAAAACATGCTCTTTCACCATGGTAATGCATTTTCACTCGCATCTTGGGTTATTTCTGCAAAATTCCATAATCTATGCTTCAATTTGGTTCCACATGTGCCATATTCGTCAGACTTTGCACTCGGTAATTACTTCCTCTTTCTAAACTTGAAGAAATGATCTGGATGAAGTTTCATATCAGATAATAAGATCAAAGCATAGAAAACCATTTTTTTGCTGAGATGGACAAATCACATTATACTGAAGATATTAAAAACTTGGAAAATCATTGTTCTAAATGTATCAAATTGCAAAGTGATCACATAGAAAAATAAAAAAAATATTTCTGAAAATACTTTGTGTTTTCTTTGTTGGGCCGAGAACTTTCTGAACAGCCCTCATGAAAACTTTTCTTGAATTCATTGCTGTACCAATTCCTATACTCATTTTCTTTCGCTCTTCAAGTATTTAGTTAAGATATTTTTAATTAGAGTTTTATAAATTAATTATAAATTCAAGTATTAAGAAACTATAATACTTACAGAATTTGTTGTATACTATTTAGTACTGTATCTTCTAAAATCTAATGTAAAGTCATACCTCCTTTAACATTACCTCTGATAATGAAGCCTCAAAAAATTCATAATTTATAATCATTTTTGGTTATTTTTTTAAATTATATTTTGTGAAAATATTTCTAAAGGATAAACAAAAATAAAATATTGTAGATCAATGAATTTTTTTTTCATACAAATACATTATTTATCAGTTAAAAATATAAAATGTATGAATGTAACTAAGCATATTAAAACTTATATATATTTGGAAACACAAATTAATTATTAATGTCACTAAAGAGGTAACTCAGTCTTACACGTATAACACAGCACAACAGACTGACTAACATAGAGAAAGGTTGCATTCGGTTATAGTAAAACTTCCTGTAACGAACAGTACATGACGTATCGGCAGTTGAGGAAAGGCTCGGTGAGTAATAATAAAGGATTTTCCCTACAGTTTCACTCAGCAGTCAACATTCTTCAGATAGCACTAATGTGAATATATATTCCCAAGTGAGTGAATGTTGTATTAACAGCATGCCTCATCAAGGTTTTTAATAAAATTTAGTCATTGTTAACGTTTCGTAAATGCGTAGCATATTGTATGTTTCACTGCAGTTCATTGAGATAAATGACATCAATTATCTGATATTATTGTAAAATTATAATTTTATTTTATTTGTTAAAACATCCAAATTGAGAAAAGGAAAGTAATCTCTTTAGAAATGAAATAAAAAATTGTAGAATGTGTTGAAAGAGGTGAAAAACAATCCAGTGTGACACATTCCTTGGGTTAGCTCAATCAACTAAAACAACCATACCTTACCTAACAGAAAAATAAAACAGTCTGCACCAATTGTACAGATATTATAGCAGCAAAATTAACTCGCTTGAGGAATCCAATTTTAGAAAACTGGAAAAAATATTTTGATATGTCACAAGAGCCATATGCTTGTAACTCAAATGGTGATTTAAGAAAGCATTATCTGTATTTAATCATTTAAAATCTAAAGAAACAGAAGGCAATACAGAAAGTTTTATAGCTTCCTGTGGATGGTTTGAAGAATTAAACATACCAGCTGAAATTCATAGTGTAAAATTATCAGGAAAAGAGCTGTAAGTGCAGACATTAAAGCTATGAATAGATATCCAGGAAAACTAAGGAGATAATTGAATAAGAAAACTTTTCTCCAAATCTAGTGTTCGATGTTAATGAAAGTAGTTTGTTCTGAAAATGATTATAATCGAAGAACTTTATTTTTGTTGAAGAAAAACCATCATCAGATTTCAAAGCAACCAAAGATGGCTTAACATTACTTTTTAGATCAATTCTAACAGGGGATTTAAATTAAAGTTGTTACTAGTTTACCTCTCAAAAAAATCCAAGAGCATTAAAAGGTAACCCAATTATATGATTTTACTGTAATAAGGAAAGCTAATAAAAAATGTGGATATCTAAGGAATTATTTACTGATCGGTTTGTCAACCATTTCTGACTAGTAGTGAAATGGTATTGCAAAGACAATAATTTTGAAGAAAGATCTCTTTTTTTGTTGGATAATACTTCTGGTCATCCAACTAATTTTCATAGTTAATCTTTGTAAACACATGTATTCCTGTCAAAATTGTTTTTCTTCCACCAAACACAACTTCGATTCAGCTGATGAATCAAGGAGTAACAGCAGCAACATTTAAAGCGCATTATTTGCATCATTCATTAAGAAATTTAATTGAATTGGAAGGTAAAGAGAGCATGTTGGTTAATACTTTTTGTAAAATTACACCGTTAAAAATACAATTGAAAACATACATAGTTCTTGGAAATGTTTAAATGAAGTTTGGCACAAATTATGGGCACAAGCTGTGCTAGATGACGAATATAAAATTCAGGAGATTAAAACTGATGTTATTTAGTTGTCTATTCTAATAAGATTTGTAGATGTTAGTGAAAAAGATTAAAATTTTAAAAGATTAACAATTTATTAAATGCAGAAGATGAGGAGTTTTCAGTTGAAGATTTAGAAAATTTTGTGAATAACAAAGTCAAAAATATAAAAAAATGATGATTTTTGTTCAGTAAATGAAGTTCTTCATGAAAAAAACATTAACAACAAAAAATTAGTTATATAGATAACAACATTAAATTTTTTTTTTTTGTGAAAATGATTCAGATTTGAGAATAAGTGTTATTGTGAAAAGATCAGTATTAAATGCAGTATGTCCATACAATCAATTATTGAAAAGAGAAAAGGAGCATAAAAAATCAACTTCAGATTCATATTGACAAAAAGTTGTGATTATACAATTGTAATAACTGCTTATTTTACAATAAATAACATTTCTTTTTGAATATGTTTGTTATTATTATGTAATCCATATTGTAGATCTTTTTAATGCACTTACAAAAATAAGTTAATTTTTGTTATCGATTAAAATAAATATTTTAATATATTAAAGTTTTATTGAATAAAAATTACTTCCTTTAATGATTGCATATATATATATATATATATATATATATATATATATTTTTTTTTTTTTTTTTATTTTTTATTTTTTTTTTTATTAAGGAACTTATCCCAACCCCAATATTTTTACCTCTGATAACAAAGTTTAATTTAACAATGTAATTTCGTGGAACGTATTCTCTTCATTAAACTCAGTATGACTGTATAAGTATTGAGAAATATTTAAAATGGGCTCCTCGTGTAATATCACTCATGTGCCTTTGCAAGTGGTTTTGTCTCAAATTTTTTAAATCATGTCCTAATCAGTGATGGTAGCCAGTAGTGTACCCAAACTTGCATCTAGTATAGAGTAGGAGGAAGTTATGGAACAAAACTTAAGACTGGTAGTGTTTAATTTTGTCCCTATACAGAGAACTAGATATTAGATCAGGTTATCATAATGGCTTGGCCGTTGTTTCACCGATCGTATTTCAAGTAGATATGGTGCATTTTTGAGTAGAGGTAATAATGGTATGGTGTTAGTGAAAAATATTTTGTGAAAAGTAAATTAATTCTCTTGATATCTTCTCATAATTTGGTTCTTGTATTGTAAAGAAGTTATAAATTTCCAAAAAAAAAAGTTAATAATTTCAATAAGCAAACTTTACAGATAAATGAATAAAAATAAAATAATATAATTTTAAATATGAAACTTTTTTTTTTAATTTTATAGAAATTCTGTTTACAGTGTTTTTTATTTACACATTAGTCTGGCTAAAATTTCTAAAAGTCCTTCTGGTATTTATGTCATTATCAACTTTATCATTGTTATTCTCATTGTGATTTTTTTTCAGCCTTTTGCAGATTGTAAGAAAATTATGCTGCATCGTGGTGAAATTTTTTTAAAAAAATTAATGGAAGCTAGAGGAAAAGTTGCTAAACTTGCTTCAACTTTTATTTTTGATGGTGCCGTAAGTATGATAATTTTATAATTAATCTGTAGAAATTTTACTAGTTTTTAGCTTGGTATATACTTGTGTGCAGCTGTAATTTATTCTTGACGTCTGATACAATGAGTCAAGTATACTCCAGTAAAACTTTAACCGGCCGATAAAAATAATAAATACGTATTAATTTTTATAATATGAGATAAAACTAACCAGTCAGTTGATGTTTGGAAACAAGAGAATAGAAATCTAGATTTAAATTTTCTTTCATTTTTTTTCATTTAACATTTTATCTATATGACAATAAATACAAGTACATTTTTTAGCATTTAATGCTAGAGTAATAGAGTACTACAAATTAACAGAATAGAAAATAATTGGAGTTGTAGTAGTAGTAGTAGTAGTAGTAGTAATAGAGTACTATAACAGCACTGACAGCAGTAATGCAGACTATCTATTTAAATGTAATTTTAAATGTTGTGATATAAGTAAATAAATAAATATTTGATTGTGTACCTTATTACATGGTAATACATTATACAGATCTTGTCAGGAATGATTAGGTATGCTACTACAAAGATAATAGAAAGAAAGCTCCTACATTTGCTTAGATAGATAAAGAAAAACCACGGTCAGAACAGCATCCCATTAAATTCATAATTATAAAATAAAATAAAAAATTAGTCTTAAGTCCACAGTAATTTAATAATTTTGAAGTAATAATAAATTAAAAATAGTAAATAAAAAATGTGTAAAAATTATTTCTACATACATATTAGACAGGAATGCAGAAGGTTTTTTTTTTAAGTTCAACAGAGTACTATTGTTCCTGTAAAACAGAAATGTTTAATTGTATTTTAAATTATTAGAGGAAAGATTTTTCAAATCTTTCCGGTAATATTGATATGTCAATATCGATACTCTTCTCTTCTGTTTATTATGAATGTTTATGTATCACACTTATTAAAAAATGCTAACAGAAATAAATAGACCTTTTTTCATAAGCCAAAGTATTACATAGAATTAAATAAAAACTCTTATGTTTTCTGGTACAGTAGAGGTGGTTATAAATATCACTATGCCCTTATGAATATTCATAAATATTCTAGGTGCTCATAAATAAACATGTTATAAAATAAAAGTAGTGTGTTATAATAAACTTTGTTGTTACAAGGCATTTTTTAACACCCTGTTCATAAAAAGTAGCTTGCTGAAATTTCAGCCAGTTCAATACAGCTGATTTTAATTCATCATTTTCCTTAAACTTTTGAGAACTAAATCACTTTTTTGAGTGAATGAAGACGCAGTAGTCACTAGGTACAAAGTCCAGGATGCAAGGGGAGTTATCATAAAGTTCCCATCAGTAGTGTTCATGAATCTCTTCTTGGTATTGCAGACAGCAGTGTGTATTATCATGAATGTGAACATTCCTGATGACAGCATCCCATGCTTCTCGTACCGATTGCACATCTTAGTTTTGAAAATGCTTAACTGTACATCTCCACTTGTTTCGGGCTCCATTAAATCCACTGGAAGAGTACTTTTTTGTTTCAGAAAACAGTTGCAATGATCTTTCAAGTTTGCTTGGATTTTTTTTGGAATCTTAGATTCAAATGAACCATCTCATGGATTATTGTTTGGACTTGAAATTGATATATGAAATTCTGTTTTCATTACTAGTTATGATATGAAAAAAAAGTCTCTCCCCTTCCTCTCTTTCTCCTCCATTCTCTCATAGTGTACCAGAGGCTATTCTTTGATTTTTGTGCATGTCAGCCAACATTTTCATACACATCTTGCACACAATTCACGATACCATTATATTGCATTAATAGTTCTATACACTGTACTCTGCAAAATGCGTGAAAATGCTCCTTATAAGAACACTAATTGGAAAGAGTGTTTTTCAAACTTTTATACTTGTGTGTTAAATAAGGTGTTTTTTTTAAGCCCCTACCCTTTCACTCTTCTGTTTATTATGAATGTTTGTGTATCGCATTCATTAAACTCAAGACACCGTCGCCTTACTTTTCCTCACCTATTACTGCAGGTCTGTAAATTTCACACAATTCACAATAAAACTTTTAGTGTTGAAAATTTAAATCACTCCTTGGATTTTACAACTCCCAGGATTGTTTATTGTCGCAGTCATCATTAATACTGCGAATGTAATGAAAACAACAATAGACTGCTAATAAGAGGTCTGATAGCTACCTAGTGAAGCAGTTGAAACTGTTGCACTTGTGCAAGATTATTTAAATTATGATTAGATTATTATTGTTATTACCATTTTTATTAGCAGATGGCTCCTACTTTTACAACATGTCTTGTACATAAGTTTCTGATATTATTTCAGTTGTGATCGGTCGTTTTCATTTATTTCTTGTGCTAGGATTGAATTTATGTAAAATAATTATTGCTACGATAAACCGATATAAATTTTAGATACAGATCACTTGTCAAAGTTTAGAAAGCTTTATTGATGCACAGGCTGGAGTTGGATTGTTGTACTGGCACTCAGCTTCTTTCTGTGTATGATGTCCTGCCACAATACACTATCCCTTCCATTGTGCCATTAGCACTACCAACACTACTTCAAGAACCCATGTACAACTATTATCCACCTATGTTTTCTGTTTGTAATTTTTGACGAGTAATAATTTAATTATTTACTTCCATCAGAGTTTTTTCTGGTATACATATATTCAGTGTTTTATTGTTATTACTGCTATATTATAATATACAATTTGAGCTGCTAATAAATCCCAACAATAAAAAATGAAACTATCTGATCTGTTTAATTTAAGTGATTTATAAGAATCGATTTGTCAAACATGGTTTGGCCATTGACATTTTATCCATTTTATGCCCTTAAAGCAAAAAAGTATCATTTTTGTTGTACTATTCAAATTGAAATAGATTTCATTTGTTTGTTTTGAAGATCATATTGAATCCTAGTATTGTGAATTATTTGATCTGGTAATGTTTATTTAGGATATGTATTAAATTTGGTTAGTGCGTGTGCATATGCAAAATTGATTATTGCATTCTCTTGCCTTTATTTAATATGCATGGTATATTTTAATTAATATTTTTACACTTGTTTGTTTTTATAAGGTTTATTTTGTTCTCTAGTGGCTTTACTTAATAGTTATGTTATTGATAAAATAAGTGTGTAAAAGTTATAAATTTAATCTAAAATTGATTTTGTTACTTTGTTAGTAATATGCTGATATTTGGTATTCCTAGCCTATTATTATATTTTTGCTCAAGTAAGCATTGTTTGTAATATGGATTTTTTCTTACATCTCCAAAACTTAACAAAAATTTAGAGAAATTAAGTGTATTATACCCTTGAATCCAACTTAAAGTAGTTTCACGTATATACAGGGATAAGGCTTAAATCATGCAATCCAAAATATATAACCATTAGTTACTTGAGTTCTTCATGTTAACATTATACAAATAAAAATATTTACATAACGTTAAAGTTATTACAAATTTTAATGACTTAGTTAAATCATATGGAAATTGTCCTTTGAAAGAATAATTTCTGTATAGTTTGAAAGCAATCATTCATAATTTTTTTCTTTATATTTATATTATTTTGAAGTATTTATCTTCAGGTGTGAATTTTTCCACTTCTCAGTATATGCCAGTACTCTGAACCTTAATGCTGGATTTCATTTCAATCTGTAATGTTTTTTCCTACGGTAATATTTAACGTTAAATTAAAATATATAATATTTTTATTATTTCTATAACAATTTATTTTTTGTTACAGAAAATCCTAATACATTCAAAATCAAAAGTTGTTTTTGAAACTATGAAAGAAGCTGTTCTTTCAAATAAAAGGTTTCAAGTGTTTGTTACAAAGTCATCTCCGGATAGTAGCGGGTAAGTGAATTTTATTGCTATAATGAATTTTTGAATTATTATACATTTCTTTCTCCAGGGCCACTGTAACCTCTGATTGATAATAACTCTCTCTGACAGATAGTAATTGGTCAGTATTTGCTGAGGATCAATCAGTTCTATCATACATACCGTTTGATCAGCAATTGCATTAATCATTGTGCATTTATAAAAAAGGGAAGATCTATTACAATCATTGTATATTAATCCTCTCCCTCTAATACCTATGTTTTGTATTAAAGCTGATGCCCTTTGAGCTTTGAGCTTAAACTGCCCTTAATGATAGTAGTATGTAAATATTGCCCATTCTTATAATAAAAGGAAAATTGTAATTTATTCGTATGGATAAATGGATTTTTCGTATTACAAGGATGTGTGTGTGAACAATACTTTATTTTAAGTGAAATTAATATGATACGGTACTGTAATGTTATGCGAGTTAATGAAAACATTCACAGAATAGGGAAATCTCAGTTGTATTGTTCACACTACTTTTTTCAAGGCCATCTTTGTTCATTATTGTAAGAACAACTAATCTTATAGTCATTTATCGTTTATAATGCATGTGAAGTTAAACATTCAGTGTTTTAAAAATGTTATTAATCAGATTTGTTTAATTTTGGTAATCGGTACATTTGGTTTTTGCTACATATTGTGTAATTTTTTATGGTGATTCAGTTTAATTTTTTAGAAAGAATGTTACACCAAAAAAAAAGAACTAAAATCATAACTTTCTATGAACTATTTTGATATATTGATGTCAAATTGCAGTTCAGTGTAAGGTGAGTTTAAAAGCTGCCAATTCCATTATCTGCCTGATAATGGCAGATAATGGAATCTCTAAACAGTTAAAAGTCTCTGAAAAGAGACTGTCAAAAGAAAAAGAAAATTGTGGCAGTAAAAAGAAGATTACTTGAAAAGATGTTATCTTGGTGGTTACATATTAAATGTTAATCTTAAAAAACCTAGTCATTATCTTGAATAGGAAATGACTGTTGAATTTCATGATTCAGCTGTTTGATGAAGGTTATTTGAACTGAACAGTCGGAAAACATGATGTCTATTTAAATTACTGACAAAAAATATGAAAAAAGAGATTACAACAGCAAGAAACATGTAAATTAGACTTTTGAAGATCAGTAGAAAGAAATTTTCTCTCTGATGAAACACATTCACTGTGGGAAACATCCAAACTTTGTTGAATGGAGAATTATTTTTCAGACACTGAAACCTGTGAAACATCAGGTAAAAAAAAATGTTTTGGGGATGTTTTTCTGTTGAAGGATCTCATTCTTTGTTTTATCATAGGAATGATGAATACAGAAAAACATACAGTGAATATGAAATACAAAGCTCTGCCTCTTTGGAAAGCAATAGTCGGGTGTTCCAATAATACCTTGTGCCTTGTCATTCTTCAAAACCGACAAAATAGTTCCGTGAGTGAAAATAATACAACCAACAAACTCATCTGATCTCAATCCTATTGAAAGTTTATCGATCATCTGCAACAGGGAAATGAGGAAAAACAACAAAGATGAAAGTGATAAACAATACAACACATGTACGGTTTTAGGATGAAAATTTAAAGAAAAATGTGTAAAAATAATTCAGTCGGTGTCAAAAAATGTGAAAGAGGTGATAAAATATAGAGATGCTGATATTTTATACTATCAGAGTTGTAAAGTGTAAGTATACTGTATAAATAAAATATACTACAATCTTTTTTTTTTTTAATTTAAAAGTGTTTCCAGCAATTTGTAAATTATGTTTATTTAATAATATTTATATCACAGTAATTATGAATGTAGAAAGAATGAAGTTAACATGTCGAGATTAAAATATTAGCAAAGAACAGAAAGGAATGGGGTCAACTGAGTGACAAAAAAAAAATCTGGTTATTGTAAATATTACTTGCAGAGTATTCTATTACTTCCAAAATCTTTACAGATATAATTATATTGCAAATGGAAACTTAATGCTGGCACTCAATAATAGTTAAACATGTTTTATGATGGGTCATCTTGAAAAGAATGTTATAGTTCAAATTTGGTGCCAACATTAACAGTTAAAGTTGCAATTTTCAATAATATTGGCGGTGGAATAATGTTCCAGATGAGATACTACCTCAAAGTTGGAATAAGATATGCGTAAAATTTATCATCCTTTAGTCATGAAAACAAATTATTAAGTTTCTAATGTATGTAAGTGTTATTTATTATCCAAGACTAGTAGTATTCGATGAAAATAAAAAATCATAATGGGTTTTTTATATTCAAACAGGCTTATGTTGACACATTGCATTAAACCTTAAAATATTTACTGAAACTGAATTTAAATGACAAGATAAATCACACAAAGTACCGTAAAAAATTTACAATTTCAGAAGGTTTCACAGAGAAACGAAATGTGTATGTCAATATCATTGACATGTGCTTCCACATCAATCATGGTGGATAAGTAATATTTTGCTTGGCACAATCCGGCATGTCTGGAGTATCTACCATACTCTCCTGCCTCGGCACAGGATGATATTTTTACTTGTTCTCTTGATTGAAGTCAAACGTTCACTTTTTTAAATAATTGTAAGGATCACATAACTACACATAAATCTTCAGAAGTTTAGTTTGTATTGTTCTTTTCAATAGTATTGGAAATTAGAAAAAATAATCAGAAGTGTGATACATGTATATATATATTTTTTTTTTTGATAATTTTGTGAATATTTTATTATTTTTTTTTTACTTTTGAGGCCACATTGGACCACTTCCTCTTATCATCCATATGTCATCCATGTTTCAGTTCCTCTTGAATTTCTATATTAGTCTTTTTATTGGCCTTTTGATTTTCCCAGTATTTATTCATTCTATCGAATCATTGCTTCCCGATCTTGTCTGTGATCTCCACTTTGTTATGCCTTTGTAATTTTTTAACATTGAATCTATTGTTTGAAGTGCGTAGTTAATTTTCATTTTATCATACACATCCTCAACTCTCAAGCCAATTTCTTGAAGATCTCTTTGGATTTCTCAAACACATTTTCCACAGGATTTTTTGTTAATATTCCTTGTGACCAGTTGTTTTAGAATTCGGTTCTCAGGCATTCTTAATACATGGAAAAAAGGAAGTACTTTGTTTTTTCATTGTACTGAGAATTGGGTCAACTTGTTTGTAGATTGTTTCATTTGTGGCAGTTCGCCAGACTCCATCATTTTGATAACTTTTATTTAAACAAGTTCTGATAATTTGCCCTTTTTTTAAGTAATTGGTCTGTTTTACTTTCATTCTTAATCTTAAAGGTAGTCTCACAAGCATAAAGCACTACCGGAAGAACTACTGTGTTATAATGATGAATTTTGGATTTTATTGAGATACATTTTTTTTTTGTATGTTTACCAAGTTAGACTGTGCTCTTTTAATTTTAGTTATTTTGTTTTGCCGTGTTTGTTTTTCCTTCAATCTGCAGTGAGAGGAAATCCATGGCCATTATTTCTATCTTTTAATAAGAAATTTTCGGCCAATCCTTTGGGAAATTTTTTCTAGGCTGGTGATTTGTTTTTTAACCTCTTCCATAATTAGTGCTAGTAAGGCCAAATCATCAGTAAATCCTAATATATTAGTTTTTATAGAATTTTTACCTGTTCCTATTATTGTTTTAATGGGATTTTCCCTTTGCGAAATTTTAATTTTGTAGTCCAGTGTAATATTGAATAGCAGTGGGGAAAGTCCATTGGCTTGTCTCAATCCAGTCTTTATCGGGAAGGGTCCAGTCATCTCCCCTCTAAATTTAACCTTGGACTGTGTGTTTGTTAATGTGAATTCTATCATTTTAACCAATTTTAGGTGAAGTCCATAATTTCATAGGATCTCTAGCAAAGATGGTCTATGAATACAATCATATTCCTTTTTAGTCGATGAAGATTATAAATAACTGCTTGTTGTTTATTAATAAACAACTTTTGTAAAAAAATTTGGTAAATTTTACCCCCACCCCTAAAAATGGTTTTAATTTTAAAGAGTTATAGAAGGCAATACAAGAAGTGATTTTCATTGCATTTTTTAAAAATATCTTTGTAAACAACTAAAAAAAAACATCTTTTGTGTAAAGAATTTTTTTCTAAATTGCACCCCAACTCCAAAAAATAATAATCATTTTGAAACATTGTAGAAGACCCACAGTACAGTGGGTCTTTTTTGTTGCAGTTTTTTCTGTTAGCACCTCGTTGGATGTTGGATCTACAGATTTGTTTCCCATAAAAAATTGGGATCTTAACTCAGCCACCCACCCTCCCTTATTCACCCCACATCCTCCTTAATGGCCAGACTACTGCTGTAGTCGTCTACTTTGTTGTGACATCACAGGTGAGCGGTACAATTAAATAAATGAATAATATTTAAAGTTGCTGCTAGTACCGCCACTTGCTAAACCCACGCAAATGAAATATGGTATGCACACATGTTTTACTTAGAATCATTGAATTAAATAAATAAAAAATATTTTATTTAAATAAAATTATCAATATTTTAAATTAAGTTGTGTGTATAAGCTGTGCATCTGAAAAAAAGCTGCATGATGGGAAAGTACTACAACTGTGTTGTCAGCTCTTTACATCAGGCTTCAGCAGCTCTATTTTAAATTTATGAAATATTCCATTTTTTAATCTTTTTACAAGGTAAAGATCCTAATTAACACACAGCTCTCTATAGGCAAAGTCCCTAGAGGTGATTTGGATTCACCTATGGATCTCTCCTGAGATCTGACCTTTTTTATTTCTGCTGTTAGCTTTCTCTTTTTAATTTTTTCACTTTTTTCAGTACTTACTTTCAAGTTATTTATTTCACAACATTCTTCCAAAGACTTTAATTTCATGTGTAATTCAATCAACTTCTGAGACAGTAGGATTAAATCATCAGCACAAATTAGGATCATAATCCTTATCGCATAGTCAATACCAACAGGACTACAACCCACATTCCATAAAATATTCTTCCTTATTTTATATAAATATTAAAAAAACATAGGTGAAAGAGAGTGTCTTCCTGCAAAACACCCTGTGAGATGGAAAATTCCATAAAACTTTAGTTTTGTAATCAAATATACTGATTTTATTGATAGTATTCCAGTTATATAGAGCAGGTGAATCAAACTCATTTCTGTCACAGGTCATTTTGTGTGATGTCAGATGTCTATCTCTTGTAAGATGTCAGATGTTTCTGTCAGATATCTATCTCTGGGTACATTTCACCTAAGTATGAATATATTTTTGAAATTTTTACTTCTTTTCATTTGTTTCTAGACATTTGATTCATGTATGAAGTTAATGCAATGAAAAACAGGACAAAACATCTTTTTTAAAATGATTTTTAAACAATATTAATTTTTGTACAAAACTTGCTGTAGCGTTGTACATATTCATTATTAACTTATTTTTGGCTTGCAGTGTACTATTAAAATTATTGAGCTGGCTTATGATACCAGTTAAAAATTCCAGATCCATAATCCACAAAGGATTTTATATAACCAATACATCTTTATTTTTCATTTCAAGGAAAACTGTTTTCCTCCAAAAGCATATAGAATCTCCTTAAAACTTTGTGGCATGATAACCATCAAACTCATCGAATCGAAAATCATCGAATTCAGATTCTACAAATTTTAAGAAAATAAATTAATTTCTGATGATTAAGTGCTCTTGTGATAATAAAGTTGATTGTTTTTATTACAGTTTTCAATACATCATCCATTTTTAATATTTTTAAACACAGTGGAAAGCCACGGTTTTAGTTTATCTTGGTACATAACTTGTAATTTTCTTATCAATTTTGACAAATCCTTGATTTCCACCTGTCTTTGATTTAGCACCATCCGTTATTATAGACACAAATCTGTCAAGTGGAAGCTTACACTTTTCTAAAAATCTTCACACAGCATCAAAAATATCATTGCCAGTCATAGATCTAAGAATAGGTATAATTCCCAACAATTCTGCAGTGATCCTCGTGTTATTATTGCAACCATGAAAAGTACAGCAACTTTAGCAATATCTCGTATATCTTGTAGTTGTGAGCTGTTGTTTTCTGCCATTTCAATAATTCTTTCTACCACTGTATTTCTAGATAATGAAATATCAAGAGATGATTGTGCTTTTTCTGGACAGTTTATTTAGACTGCTTTTATCATGCATTCTTTGATTAATGAACCATCCATGAATGATTTTGAATGTTTTGCTAACATTGTTTATTTCATAACTTTCTCTTATTATACTGATTCATTAGTTTTCATAATTTTTTTAAATACTTGTTGCCGATTGTAAAGTGATTTCTTCATTGTTTTTAATTTTTCTTCTCTTATTTTTCCTTTAAAACATGAATATTGTTCCTTGTGATTAGTCTTACGATGATGCTTAATATTATGTAATTTTAATTCACTTCCATATAAAAATAGTTAGCTTTGACTTTTCATGGAAATTTCTTCTCTCAACATCATTTTTTTTTTTGACTTGTGTTGAAAGGGACATTTTCTATTAAAATTCTATGGTTGAAATTAAAAGTATAAAATTTAAAAACCATTGCTTACATACTTGTTAAAATACAACACAACAGATCACGACAGAAAACTAGTATTAGTGAAATATCTTTTCGATAAAATTATTAGAAAGACTGCATTTGCAACCTACTCAACAGTACATCATAGCAGCATCAAGACTTGCAAAGAGAAAGCATGACTCATTGTAGAGTAATACAATGGTAATATAGAAAACCACTACAGTGGCTACTTGCTATTTCTCCTGTAAAGTATTGTTTACTTTAGCATTTCATTTCTGGGCAATGCAGGCCACAAAAATTTTATAGCAGATCACCTTTTTGACACCCATGATATATAGATTTGAAACATTGATTCACCTTCCACTAATGCTTGACAAGAGAATAGCTTCTCCCCAAGATATGGAAACAACAGACTGGTTTATTGAGTTGAATATTTTGTGAAAATTCATTGAACACAAATACTTTTCCTTTTAAGTTTCATTAACTGGGTAACACCCAAAAGGGTGAAATGGTTGCAAGTATAGCCCTTACTTTTCTGAAATTCTTTTTGGATTCCACAAGCAAATTACAAATCTCAAATTGCCAAATGATTACATAAATTTTTTGTGATTATTTTGGTCAACTCATTCAACAGGCTATTAGAATCTGTGCTTTATTTATATTTTTTTTTTTTTCAGATAAATTGTGGTTTCATTTATCAGGCCTTCTCAACAGCCAGAATGTCGGTTGTGGTCTGTGAGTAATCCTCATGAGAACTTGAAACGACCATTACATGGTGAAAAGATTGGAGTATGGTGTGCTAGATTGTGTTAGCAGATGTAATATAATCATTCAGTTTTTTCTAAACACAGTCACCCAGAATGTTGTTGCAATGAAATCATTTATCCTTTCGTTGTTATAAATGAGAAAGAAATTGCTGGAGCATACTTCCAACAAGATTGAATAATAGTGTTCATCGATGTTTTGTTAAATTATCTGTGTAAAGTTTTCAGGGAGACTCATTTCAAGAAACATTCGCCCTCAGATCCTCATATCTTGTACCTACAAATTTTAATTCATGGGGAGCAATGAAAGAATCTGTTTACAAGAACAATCCTCATACCTTGCAGAAATGAACAAATAAATTTGTTAAGACTGTCACTTCTTTGGTGCTTCAGCATGTATTTTGAAACATATTGAAATGCATTCAGGTATGCCTAGCAGCAAATTTTGGTGGTCATATTGAGTACCTCCTATATATAAAAATTCTTCGTAGCAACTATTATTTCTGTTGATATGTTTGTTTTTTTTTTAAAGTAATAAATTAAATTTGTTAACATCAGATTGAGTTTCCATTTGGGATACCCAGTAGTATTCAGTTCTTTTTCTTTTATAGTAAATTTAATTTTATTAAATTATATTTTAACTTTATAAAATACTAGTAGTGTATGATTTTTATTTATTTCTTTTATTGATAGCGAAGAGATGGCAAAAGCATTACAAAAGTACAACATACAGTGTACAGTTATTTTGGATTCAGCTGTCGGTTATGTGATGGAACAAGTTGATATGGTAATGGTCGGTGCCGAAGGTGTTGTAGAAAGCGGTGGAATAATTAATAAGGTATTTATTAATAAGGTGTTTAATTTAAATTTAGTAAATTTTCTTGAAATTTATAAACTTATCAAATTTTATGAAAACAATGTATTGAACTGACAAACACAAGATTAAATATACTATTTAACAACATTTTAGAGTAGTTTTCTAAGCGCTTTAAGAAAAATACCATTACAAATAAAGCCATCTGCAATACCTCCAAGGAAGGAACTGCATCATAGTTCTTGTTGAACAGAGATTATTGATAAGATATTACCTATCCCAGTCTTTCTTGCGGCTGTGACGCTTGTAAAGCTCTTCAGATAAGGAAACATTAGTAGGAGTTGTTTTCTGTGCAATCACTTATTTTTTTTAGTTAGGTCCTCCAGTGAAGAGAATGAATGTGTCGCTTTTAAATCTGTACATTTGCGTTTCAATGGGCTGTGTACGCCAATGTACAATACATAACATGATGGCGAGAGGAATCTCCTCGGTAAGTGTCTGGTGTAAGATGTTATGGCGCTGTTAGTTTAAGAGCTACAGACTAAACATCTGTCAGAACATTGGAATGTTTTTAGTGTGGTACTTAATGACTAATATTTAAATTAAGCAGGAAACAATATTTATAATCATAAATATTGTTGATATTTATGAATATATTAAACAATATTTATGATTATAATTTGACTACATTCTTAGAAAGATTTTTCTTATTCATGTCATGTACTTATTGTGTAGGTGGGAAGCTTTACTATGGCAGTGTGCGCAAAAGAAATGAAAAAACCATTCTACGTTTTAACAGAAAGCTTTAAATTTTCTAGAATTTATCCATTAAATCAAAGGGATTTGCCAAATGAATTTAAGGTATGTATTTCTCTACATTTGTTAACTGTAATACTATGTTGTGGGTGGTTGTAGGGAATTTTTCAGTGAATTAAATTTAACTTCATTTTATTTTATTTTTTCAGTATACGGCATCCATGTTAAATAAAGATCTTAGTAAGCAGCATCCCCTTGTTGATTACACTCCACCTTCATTTATAACATTATTATTTACTGATCTTGGTATATTGACTCCTTCTGCTGTGAGTGATGAACTTATTAAATTGTATTTATAGTTGTTATTTATTTTTTTAATTAAAATGAATTAAAAATCATCAATGGTTTTTATTTACCTTATTAATAAACCTAATTTAACATTCTTTCTTGCAGTTCACATATCTTCCCCGTTACCAGAAATGGCTGTCCTTGATCAAAATTCTAAAAAATGTTTTGTACAAAAGCTATTTTGAATTTGAATTTTTATAAATAGTTAAATTTTTCATTCTGATCAGAATGAACCTTGAATTGTAACTACTTTATATAAGATCATGTGAGGAATGGGTAATATGCTACTCCATGGATAAAAAGGAACTGCTCCAGTATTACCAGATGAATCAAAGGCTATTGTGATAAAATCTTTAATCACAGCTGTATCACAAAATTTACAATTAATTATAAAATAAGAAATAGATATGATTAAAATCCATATTAATAACAGTTCAGAAGCCACTTTTAAAAATTATTTTGAGCATATATTTATGTTGCAGTTAAATCGTGTTCATTTTTTTAAAATTATTATTATTTTAAAATTCATTGACGGAGTAAATTGTTTCCATAAAAATATTTTTTTATTGTATTTTAAATAAATAGGTCAGAAGACTTTACATCAAACAATTTAACAATTTATTAAATATGGTAATGGAAGCATAAAGACTTTTCTCCTGAGCCGAAGTATTGAGTTGAGTTGTATGAAAAGTTTTGTTGTCTGATTCGGTAAAGGTGGGTGTTGTTATTTTTTGTAAGAATACATAAGTATTTTTTTAGTAAAGATTTTATATTCATAATTATAAACACAAGGCTAAGTTAAAATTTTTAATTTTGTAAATATTGATCTGCACGATTTGAACGAGCACCAAACATTAATGTGAAAGCCCATTTTTGTATTTTGAAAACTCATTCTGACTTTTGATAGGAGCCCCAAGAGATGATATTTTATTCTCCTTCAGACAGAGGGGGAATTAAATACAAGTCACTTCAAAACAGAAAAATATGGTGTGTTTTTTCCAAATTTATCATCTAATAAAGCACCTAAAAATTTTTCTTTACAGGCAACAGAAATACTATTGCTATCATTAATAGGAATTCTAGCCTCACGATTAGCAATGTTTCATCTATTTGAGAAAATGTGATTCATCATAACTTTCCTCTTCCGGTTTTCCAAATCATTTAGTCTTGAATTGTAGCAAAGAATCCACAATTGTAAGCATCAGTTTGACTTTCAACTTTGTGAAATGTTTTTGTATTTCTACAAGTAGAGAAATAACTGGTAAAGAAACAATAAGGAAACTATATAAATTGTATACTACAATTTGGATAAAAATTTGTAATCCATTTTCATAAGGTGGAATTGATTCATTCATATTGTCAAATACATGAAGTATATTTCACCATCATAGTATATACTTACCCGTTGCTGTGGTAAATTCTTTTCTGTGTCGTTTATGCTATCAAATTTTAATACAATTTGGACATTTTTAGAGGAGACTGGTTTTAAATGATAAGGAAACCGGGTAAAATGTGTTTCTTGGCGTTTAAACTTTGTAAATTTTTTTTGCAATAGTTTGAAACATTGGTGTAACAGTACAGTTAGCATTAAAATATGGATTTAAGATTTCTTCTAATCATTATCTTTCTTCAAACACTATGTCTGTTACATTGTTCACTGCAACAACATTTTCTAAATAATATTCGGTTTCCCTTTTATTTAAATCTATTTCATTATTGAACTCGATTAAATTTTGGTTGTTTAGTTAACCATTTTCATAATAAATATCAACAGTTTCTTCTGGACTGTTTTGATGATAACATTTTCATATTATTATTTTTCAAATCATTATCATTTATTTATGTAAGAAATCCACATCTGAAAAATCATTAGGATTTAAATCTATATCGTTAGATGATAATGAATTGTCTTAGATTTTTTTGAGCATTTTTTTAGAAATACTCAGAAATTTGAATTTTAAAAGCCTTTTAGAGAGAAAATCCTCAGAAGTTCGAATATCAAATGGGAAACTATTACAAACTTAAAAAGCAGAATAGTATCTGCTATTTGAAATAAATATAAAGCTCATACTATTGGAAAACTTGAATAACACGTGGACAAAAAAATTAATTTTGAAGAAATGACAAATCTGGAAAAATCCTTAGATGAATTACAGCAAAAGTTGATACAAGCAAATATCAAGTATAAGGTACAATGGATTGATGTATCAAAAAAGTCATTATTTATTCACTTGCTGTACTTTAAGTTATTGTATGTGTTTGGAAAAACAAGAGAAAAATAGTAGTCCCACTGTTCAACTTTCATTAAGTCCTTCCCAAGTATAAAATAATGATTTTTTTTTGTATTTGCTTTTTAACCATCATAAAATTAGAAATAAATATTTTTACATAAAAATGTGAAAAAAAATAATTGATAATTTTGGTTATTGTTTTTCACTAAAATAAAACTATTTTATCATAAATATAAAAATAGAACTTAAAATGATTGAATTGAAAATGATTTTTCAAAAATAAATTGGAACTTTCCCAGCTACGCAATACATTGCCTGCCTTTTTTAATAATCATTTACTAATTTCCCATTGCAGATCTTTTTTTTGTAATAAACTGAATACGCTACCCACTAAATGTCATTTCTGAAAAAAAATAATAAAACAGATTTGTTGTAACTGAATAATTATTAAATTACTCATAATAGCAGCTGCAATTCTGTTTTATGTAATTAATTACAAAAACGTGCATCATTTTCACGTACTGTATAATATAAAATCAAATTGTTCTGTTGTATTACATTCTAGTACCTATGTAGATATCTTTGTTATTTTAGGTATTCTTGAAGATAGGTAGGTTCAAACCTTGAATGAAAACAACGCTACAGTTATTATTCAGCGTAGTATGTGGCATGCTAAATAGTATGAGTTTGATCAAATTTGTGATTGTTCCTATAGAATAGCCTTAATTAATGTAAAATACTTAAATGTGTCAGTAAACAGATTAAGAGGACGTAAGGATACGATTTGTAAGGATACAAATTTCTTTATATTCTGCTAGGAAGTATTAGAAGTGCTCTTGATTCAGTACCTTAACCTTAGATAAAGGTCAGGGGTGAATAATGAAAAAGGAATAAAGGGTTACAGAGGAGCTACTTATACAACAACCCTACCTGAAAGTATGTCTCAGGACCGACTCCAGGCAGTGAGCATCCAAGCAGTTCATAGTTGCTCAGGTCTGAGTTATGCTGTAATAGATTACTTTTCATCAAGATAAGAAGTCCTGAGAACAGTCTGAAGCACATTTAAACAGAGCTTTCATTTATGTTCTAGAAATGTGTTTGAAAACATATGACACAAATTCACTGCAAACAAAAAAAAAAATTTTTCTGTTGCATGCATTAAGTAAGGTAAGGTGTGAGTGTGTGTATGTGTGTTTGTGTCTTATATTATTTTTTGGTGTGATTCAAATCTAAAAACCAAAAGTTATCAAAAGGTTTTTCATAGTACTGCTTTAAAGAAAATTGTTTTTTTTTAAGGAATTGTTGTAGTATGATATCTTTCCTAATTTGCTTTTCTTTAGTTTTTTCCTGTATTCAGCCTTTGGAATGTCTCTTTTCACTCTCCTGTAGTAATCAGCAAGTATATTAGGCCTATTTGGTGCCTGGTAGTGTGTTACCAGCATTGATATATACTGGTAAAAGCAACATTTGTGCTTTTAGAGACATAATTCATTCCAGTTTTTATAGCTTTCAAAAAATTCACTTAAAAATTCTATATAGTTCTCAGCCTTCTTTTTGGCCAAAAATGATTTAATAATATTTTAAAACGATAACCAAACTGCTTTCCCAGATTCACTCAAAGTCTGAATCCTTGATTAGCTTACATATTTGTGGTTTAATAAATATTTCATTTTTGATTTTTCCCTCACTGATCCTAAAAATTTATTCTAATATATAAAAAACCTTGGCTGTTAAGATCCAATGCTTTTGACAAAATTTTTCATCAAACCAAGTTTTATGGGTAATGGGATACACTTTGGATTGATAAGTAACAGTTTTCTGCCCATCCATAAGTTCTCTCCTTGGCCTGTCGTTTTTTAATGTAGTGGTTTTTCCTGTCTCTACTATACTTACATAAGAAACAATAGTACTCAGTACAACCAAATTGCAATCCCAATAAAATCACTTTTAGGCCTCCATATATATGGCAAGAATACTTTTCATGTTATATCATCTTCAATGAAAGTCTAATATTGTCATACGTTTACATTTATGCTGTATACGCAAGAAGAATTGATGGTTCCTCATATACATTAAGAACAGCTTTCAAACTCATTTTAGAGTAGTCTGCAAACAGTCTCCGTTCTGTTGGGATGTGTTGCTGCCCTAGTTAATGCAATAAAGAATTTATATCATTGCAGTAAATGATATTACTTATAAGGAAAACAGGTGCTGAAATTTTTGCTGCCTAACATAGAAATAAAAAAATGATAAAATAAAATTTTAAAAATACACTTTTATTTAACTAATGAAAAGATTACAAAAAAGTACTGAAATTTCACCATTTGGAAATTATTGAATTAAAGTATAAATTGGGTAAAGTGAATAAAAATGAGTTGAAGTATGGTATTTTTAAGTTGTAATACCTTTGGCGTGAATAAAAATTACAACTACCCCCTGTAATTATAACTTTGTTTTTCTGTAAAGGTAGTTGTTGTTACTTCACTTTTGATGAGAATAAAGTGAAGATACAACTACTTTAGTATAGTTACAACTTTATTATTTTGAAGTTTGAGGTAGGGCACACTCAACTTTAACATGGAAATACTTGTAATTACTTTGGTGAAAACTTGATTTTCTTTTTCACCCAATCTTTAAGTTTGATCATTTTTGTTTCCCATTGTTTTTTTATCAGTTTTTTATTTTTCTTCTTGTTTTGAACTAACGAAGAGTTGGGAGAATTTTTATTTTTTTGTTCTCTTTACTTAAAATAAAATACATCCTAAAACCTTTTTCCTTTATCAAAAAACCCGTTGATGCATATGCGCATGCAGGTGCACATACACTATAAAGTACATTCAGTACAATGCAACTTACACTTTGTATGTAAGTTCATACGCGCACACAAAAGTGCCTACTTAGATATTATTATTATTATTAGCAAGTTATTTAAAAATTTTTTGTTATTTATTTTGATATATCTTTATTAATTTGTTAAAGGAATTTTGAGGGAAGGAAAAGGACAAACTGAAACATATGAGTTTACAAAATACAAAAAAGTTAATTCGGTTGAAAAAAGTAAGTTAATTCGCATGTAATACAAACTGTGACATTTCTTGATGCGTTTGTTTGCCTCAAATTTTTGTTCCTTCATTTTCATTTAGCTGTTCATTATATTAACCATTTTCATGATTGTTTTCTACTACTCAAAATCAAATCTGTCATTCAATCGTTTTGCTACATTATATAATACAGTACAACAAACAGCAACTTTTGGTACTTTCTCAACAGATACTCGAAGGCAATTTGACAGTACCGGAAAGTGTCACTTGTTTTGCGCAAATCATCTTTCTATGATGACTTTATTTGGTATGTAGATGATTAAAATTTTGCTGTTCCACATTGCAAGGAGGTTTGAACAGTGTTATTAGCCAGGATGAAATCCTGTACCCGGATTCCCCCGGTAAGCACGCTGAACCATTGTATTGATAGATAAGGATCTAACTGGGCTTATATATATAATAATATATTAACCATAAAGGATATGCCAGCCTTAATGTACAAACTACTTGTAATGTGGAAGAAGTATTTACCAGTGTAAGCACTGATTGGAAGTATCTTGGTAATAGGAAGTACCAGGCCACTCGGTGCTTACACTGGTAAATACTTCTTCCACATTACAAGTAGTTTGTACATTAACTATCATCTGCATTCTTTTTTAAAACAATATATATTATGGCATCGGTAAATAATTTACAAATACCATAATTTTCTTCCTAGATCTCCCCTTCCCGTAAAAAAAATACAGATTGCATTCTTTTATCAGTTTTACTGATTATTAATGTAGTATTTCTCAATGTAACAAGTCTACTTTTATAATGAATTTCTAAAAACTAAACCCGATGAAACAAAGTACATTAAATTCAACCCAACAATTGCTAAAGGAGGTTTTCACATCAACTTTTATTTTAATGCTGCAGGATTCTGCTTTAAATTCAACTTTTCTTGTCGCCATTATATTTTTATCATCGGGAATAAATTGAGATCACCATCCCAGGAAAGAAGTTGTTACGATAAACGGTCGTAATGAATATGTATTAAGCCTTGATATGCGTTAATTTTTACCTAATAACTTCATTTCATTCTTTAAGACTAATATATATTTATACATTTTGTATAAATACCGCAGATGAATAACCTAAGGAAATGCAATAAAATTTGCCCAGAAGGATCAACAGAAACTGGGAAAACCCTGTTCAGAACAGCCATCACAAAACATAATTTTTATCAGTAGGCGAAACAGACGTGGTTAAAGTTATTATTACAAAAAAGTAATAATAATGAGATAAAATTGTTGAAATAAATAAATTTATTAAAAAAGGCTATTCTGATAACCGAGCGCTTCGTCCTCGACAAACTACAAACTTCCGAGGAAAGTTATGGAAAATTAACATATGGTGAGTATGCAAGTAAAGAATTATCCGTAAGATTATTTTACGCTTTGAGTAAAACTTACAGGACTCATAATATACGTATCTTTATTAAACGGTATCGGTGCCCCATACGCAAAAATTAATGGGCCAAATTTCATCCAAATCGTTACATACAGTCCGGAGACCGACGTACATCTTTCCGCTACTTTCCAGTGCAAAATTTAACCCGATTTGCATACTTTTCCTTCTACAGTATACCGTATAATTACTTAGTAAAAACCATACAGAATTAAATTTTTTTTTAATGATTCGGAAATTTATTAAAAATTGAAAATGAAAAATTATAAGGATCCTTTTCTTATACGAAGCATAATGTGTCAGCGAAAACTCTTCGGTCGTCTGGCTTCTTAAAATGATATTCTTGTTCTTTAGGTTATGACGTAATAATGTATGAACAAAAAAACCAGTTGTCGGAGGTATTTATAGTAAGTAGGTTCGTACAGGAATTAAATTGCTCTGTACGTATTAATACTACAATTATCTATCGTACTTCATGCGGGTATCCGGTCCGGTTGTTCGATATTTATTCGTATTGAAATTCCCCTTCTACATTGAAGCGAGTGCATTTATCGATAGAAGAAAAGAATAGCCATTGCGAACGTTAGTTTACTCTCGTACACTACATTTATCTAATCAACATTCTCGCCCGTGAAAGATAGGCGATGCAACAATGTATTCTTTTTAATTATATTTTTATAGCAAGATTTATCAATTATAAAAAAACTTAAAATTATTATCTCTTGTTGAATGTTTAGTTTTGGTCGCCCATAAAATAATTATGTATTGCCGTAGTAGTAACAGTTAAACCTCCAGATAAGATTTAGTGGCCCCCACATCTTTATAGAGCGTTTTATAAACGACTCTTAAATCAGTATAAAAAGAAATTAAAATTTTTCTTCAATTTTGTGCGGTTTGATAATAATTAAATATTTTTAAAATTATTAAAAAATTAACTATAACCGTTGTGAATAAAAAAATTGCGCATTTCTACGCAAGATCGCTTTTACATAATTTAACTTTGTTTTAATATTTTTTTTTAATTCGATTTAATATCGTTAACGATAGATATGCAGATAATGAAACGTCGACATTACAACTTGCTGCATCATAACGAACCACGCTACTAATTCGCGCAATTCAAATTTGTTTGACCTAAAATCGACCATTCTTCATCCGATTACAGTTACTACGATGGATATTAACGAATTTTCGTAGCGAATGGAAAAATGCCACGCCTGACCGGGACTCGAACCTAGAACCTTCGAATAAATGAAACGGCCTGGATCTCTTCAAAATGGTGCGTCAATATCGGAATATTTTTGAAATCTTTTTCATCGGATGGAGTTAATAAATCCGCTACGATTAAAACCTTTTTACCTCCGTGAAAAAAAAAGTCTTAATTTTTTTTCTTACGAGAAATATCTTTTTCAGAGTGGAAGTAGTTTTTAATTTTTATCGCAATTTTAAAAGATTATTTTATTGTTAAAATAGCCTAAAATGTTATGTTTCTAACCAAACCACCTTTCGTTAAAAATTTAACTTATTTGTACTAATTTTTTTATTTATTAGCGTTTTTCTGTTCGCAAGAAGATTTGTAATAATAATAATAATATTTGAAAATATTATCTCTTAGGAAAGTTTCTCCATCGATACAAATTTAATTGAAGTTCAGCGATATATTAGACGAATATTTAACGTCGAATGTAAATAAATTAATTAGCTAAGTCGGTTTAATATGTTAAATTGGGCAATAATAATATCGTTAAAAAGTTTTCTTGTTAGGACTGCTTTCTTACGCAATGATTCCCAAACTGTACGCCGCGGCGCTCCGGAGAGCCGAAGCCTCTTTACAGGGGGGCCATGAAATTTTATAAAATTTCATAATTAATTGAACCAAGACGTTTATAATTATTAATTTAATGTTAATAAAATTAAAAAAAATAATGAAGATACACGAGTTTTATTTATTTTATATTTTACATACCGGTAGTCATACTTTTAGTTAGGGTAGCGTGCCGTGGAAAATTTTTAATTAAAAAAGGGCGTCGCGAATCGGAAAAGTTTGGGAACCACTGTCCTTACGTATAATATTTATTGGCTGATATGGACGGAGGGATGCGTGGAACGGGTTGAATCGGCATTGTTATGCCGGATTTTAACAGGAGGGTCGTTCCTGTAATAAAGATTTTCATCGTTGTCGTACGTCGGTGTTACGTACGGCAGGAACGGTTACAAATGTTTACTTTTTCGCAGTTACAGCGACTTCGGTCAGTTAATTATTTTTTATTTTACGTTTATCTAACAAATTTTTATTACTTTTATTTATTTAAAATAAAGCTTGTTTTGCCTTCATATTCGACAAAAATTTAAATGAAATTATAAAATCATTTATACAGTATAATTTTAAACGAATGTAAACTTCGTTAAGAAAGTCACCTCTTACCTTTCGGTTAGCTTAAAATTATGCGTACAAATTTACACGTCATAGATAAATTCTTATTCCGATCGATACGTAAAAATACATTATATACATCACCTCCATATAAGATAAATTATAAATATAAAACAAACCGTAAGAAAAATCAATAGACGCGTTTAAACTCATTGTTAATCGATTAAATACACACATTTACAATTTAGAAGGCGCTGTTGAAAATTATTTTGAACGCATAAGCTGTTATTATTTTTCGTTCACGTCGAAAGGGATACAGATAAAGCAGATTTTTTGTTTGTTTTTTAATTAAGACCTTTTCTCGTAAGACGAAGAATATGTTGAATTATACGAAAACTGTTCAGACTTCACTAAAGCTGGATGTTGTCATTTTTACGATTAAATGACATTTCTTTTCGGCAAAGATTGCGCGTTCATAAATACAAACGCGTTTATTAATTATCGTATTTAATTTTCTATACGCAGATCTGTCTATACTATTCGTACTTATAGGTACCGGATAACGATCTCACAGCCCGTTATTGTATACTAAAAACTCGTTCTGACTATTTAAGGTAGCCCCAAGAGATGACATTAATATACGAAGGCGTAGTAAATATTTATTAACGTCGACAAACTTAGCGTTTTATCAGGTGTTTCGGAGCAAAACATTACGGCTTGATTTTGATACAAACGAAATCGATTTGATCATCCCAAAAGAACTTAATCGTCTAATCAAACGTCCACGAATATCGGTCGTTAGAAAAAAGGAATACTAGCGTTATCGTTAATCGGCAATTTTAGTTTAACTTAGAAGCAGAAAGCAACGGTTTGTGCGATATTTAAATTTAGGCGGTTAAATCCATCCGGTGAATAATTTCTTTAATTGATATCGTAGAATTTTTAATCGCTTTTAAATAATTGTCAAATTTGTGTGGATTCGTCATCATTTTTTGTAAAATTAGTTATATTTGCCGATAAAAAGAATATAAGCTTGCGAATCTTTTTTACACGCACCTTGGTAAAAGTTTTGTCGCTATCGTATTGACGGCTTATTTCTTAAAAAAATATCGTTTTAATACTTTAAAGTGTTATATAAGAACAGATTTTCGTTATTAGTTAAGTATAAATACAGGGAGGGCGTTTCATAATGTTCTTTGGAATTACAAAAATTCAGTACAAAAAAAGTATTTCACTTACCTAAATGAAAGTCAAACAGTTTTTGTTAAAATCTATAAATGTTCAATATGTGCTCCTCTGGTGACACGGCACACATCAACACGAAAGTCTAGCTCTTGCCAAACTCGTTCTAACATGTCATTTTCGATAGAGTTGATCGCATCGATTATGCGATCCTTTAGCTCAGCGATATCGTCCGGCATCGGTGGGATAAACAACTTATCTTTCACGTAACCCCAGAGAAAGAAATCACATAGCGTGAGGTCTGGTGATCTTGGTGGCCACAGCATAATGTGTTGGTCTTCTTCAGACGCACGTCCTATCCAGTGCCGAGGTAACGTTGTGTTAAGGTACTGTCGAACCTCGTTATGAAAACGGGCAGGACAACCATCTTGCTGGAAAATGAAGTCGTCGAGTAACTGAGGTATAAGCCATAATTGTAACATATCCAGATATATCGTGCCGGTTACTGTCGTTTCCGTAAAAAAGAACGGCCCATACACTGCCTCACGAGAGATCGCACAAAAAACGTTTACTTTCGGAGAATCCCGAATGCGTTCCACATCAGCGTGTGGGGTTTCAGTTCCCCAAACTCCCACGTTATGACGGTTTACTTTGCCGCTAAAATGGAAAGTGGCTTCATCGCTGAAAATGATCTTGTTTAGTAAACCTTCATCTAACAACATGTTTTCCTGTAACTGTGAACAAAAATCGAGCCTACGTGTTTTATCTCCATCAGAAAGACGCTGGATTAATTGAAGACGGTACGATTTGCATAATAAACGTTTACGGAGAACTCTCCACGCTGTTGTTTTCGGAATTCCTAATTCTCTGCCTGCAGCCGCAGTCGATTTTGACGGGCTATGAATGAAACTTGCACGCACACGTTCGACATTGACTTCTGAGGTTGATGGACGACCGGTTGATTTTCGCTTGCACAAGCGACCGGTTTCACTGAATTGTTTATACCACTCACGAATTGAATTGTCACTTGGTGGCTCCTTATGAAATTTCAACCGAAACGCACCGTTGCACAGAAATTACTGACTTTGACGAGGGAAATTCTAACACGCAAAACGACTTTTCGCTTCCCGTGGCAGCCATTTTCTCTTCTGTCGACGCGTAGCGAGTAAATGGTTTACGAACTGCCTAGTATTTGTGGAAAAAACTATTTGAAGTACTCTTTCGTACAGTACTTGTTTTATTCTTATGAGTGAAATAGTTATTTGTTAATGAATTTTCGAAACTCCGAAGAACATTATGAAACGCCCCTTTTTTTTTAAAAAAAATCGTTTACAATAGTAATTAAAATTTGGAATTGGGTTAATTCGATTTTAAGGTTTGTTTAACGTCTGAAATACTTGCCTTGAGTGGTTAATTAATTTTCTTTTATTGTAGCTGAAACGAAACGACTTAAATAAAAGTAAACCGTAACATTTTCGTATCGTGGAAAACGCGTTTGAGTCTGAAGCAGTCCGTACAATAACATAACCGCGAGGATGAAGGATTCTTATGCGACTTAAAGAATAATGCATGACAAAAAATCGTTGAAATTCAACATATTATAATTTGTATACGACCGGAGTAGGAAAAGTACTGAAAGGAAAAACACTAATCGGATCTATTTTTGCGCGTTTTTTTACATATCTTGCGGTTTCATTACCTCCTCCAACAAAAAAACACAATTTCAGCATTGAAAAATTCCAGGACACATGTTATAGGTACGTACATATATATACGCCGGTTTTTGATCGATATGTTTGATCTAGATAGATCGAACTGGATAAAATTTGGTTCAATCGTTTCCGTATTCGGGACATCGATGTGGTTTAATTTTCGTAGCGGTCGGTCGAGGAGATCAACATTTTTTAAAGGGTTTTTCACATAAATTAATGCCCGTTAGGTTAACTGGGATATTTTCTGCGGTCTTTGTCCGTATTCAAACCTGCATAGAGGGAAGGGAAGCGATAAACGTATTTAATTTCTCTTTATTTAATTTTTAACCCTTTCGTTTATTTTTTTTTCATCGGTTGTAGTTTTCCTTAATATTTTTAGAGTGGACAAACAGATTTTTATGACATTTTTTACAACGGCTATTAAATACGTGTCGCCGATGTCTTTAAATTTGATTATAATATATCAAGAAGGTATACTTTTGAGCTACGGTCGCCTTGAGTCCCGTATCTCAAAATTTTACCCGGATAGTGGAATAATTTTGTTTACCTCATTCGATTTTTCGTTTAGAAAGCTTATTCGCTTTAGATGTGATTTTACTTCTAAGTTGTAACTTAGGGACTTATCGGCTTCGCCCGCCTGTTTTTCTTAATATAAAAGGTAATTCGAAACGTCTAGTGACAATATTGGCCGTTCAACAAATAATTCGCTACCAAGGCCGTACTATAAAAGTTATCCTTAGCCTATAGTTATATATAAATGACCGGTTCATCTCTCGAAAATGTTCATTAAGACATTAATCGGAATAAAAAGTGTTAATTACACGTACGTTGATGTGAAATGAAAATAGTTTTTCCCGGAAAAATGTTACGCCGGTCTTAGCCTCACCTGGATAACACAATCGGTTTGCTTGGCATTTCTCCCGCCACCATCCCATTCGGTCGCCCTGAAGCATAAACCGAATAACCGCGTGAGCGAACTAATCGCGGTGCCATATACCACCGGCTTACGTGTCCCTACCGCTCACTTGTCATATATTTACTAAAACGGGTAGGCGCACCCCGTCAACTACTAAAAATATACATGACATCCGTAATTTAAAGTTTACTTTGTCAAGACAGCAATTCGGTGCCAGCCTAGGTCGCTGAATGCCAGCAAGTAGCTGTCCATTATATTAAG
Organism: Lycorma delicatula; assembly: GCF_047948215.1. Classification (NCBI taxonomy): domain Eukaryota; kingdom Metazoa; phylum Arthropoda; class Insecta; order Hemiptera; family Fulgoridae; genus Lycorma; species Lycorma delicatula. The sequence goes on along the minus strand of NC_134463.1, from coordinate 128,059,714 downwards.
GCGCTTGGAGCCCTAATTGGTTAGTGGTCAGCCATATATGTGAAGATTAACTTCCCGCAGCAGTGCGTTTGGAATCTTTCCCTTAAGTAAACTACCGCGTCGGTTCAACATAACAACCGCATCAAGGAACTCCCACACGGTACGACGACAATGCGGCGAGAGCCGCATTGTGAGCGGCCAATTTTCCCCTTCACCACCAAGTTCCAAGGTGGCCCGGTCTCTGGCCCCTCCAAGAGCAGGGCGGTCAAACATCAGGTATTCATTTGACTGGACCTCCTCGCAGACGCACCGCTCATCAGCCGCCAGGCGGAACCAAAACAGATATTGGTACAAATTAACATGATTGGTGAGCACCTGGGCATCCGTTGCCGTTAAAAACGAACTCGAGGCATACCATCCCCCCAGATCCCGTATAAACTTGTACGACTTCCCTTAGTCGTAGTATCCCGTTCCAGCTGCCGCGCTTCCATCGCGAGACTCTGCAGCCTCATCCGCAGGCGGGAGATGGGCGACTGAACGAAATTTAGATCCGGTGCATTGCGATCACCGTTCCGTTCCGGTACTGGCCCGGCCCGAAACCGCATCCCAAATATCTCGCCCTCCCGGCCTCTTGCGATCACCACGTGGTGGCTGCCAGAACTTTCACCACTCCATCGGGAGAGCCTTTCCCAATCTCAGGTGGATAAGCCTTTGTTGAACCGATAATATTCATACATTTTTTTCTGCGCGTGCCTACATGTCTTTAATCAACAACCTTTTTTTACTCCGCATCGATAGTTTTCAAATTATTTTCGTTAGAATTCATTTATTAATTGATTTTCATAATATTTATTTATACGGCATCATTATCAGTAATTAAATTCGTACTACTGTACGAGTTAAATAGAAGGATTAACGATTTATAATTATGAAAATTCACGCGCGGAATGTTATCTTTACTTTGTTGGAGTAGGTCGTGGGAAAATCACACGCACGTTATAAAATAATTATTATTAATGATTTTATAACTAAACGATTTCAATGTAGAAACAATTTTTTGAAAGACGGCAGTTATTTTGTAAAGTTATCAGGCGTTTCCACAAAACTGAAATGTTAATCTTTCGTTCGGCAATATTGTTGAAAATTAATATTATTATCTTTAAAATCTTAGTTATTTCTTTATAAATTATCAATAATGTGTTCTTATGATCTGTTAAAGTAATCGTAAAAGGACTTCTAAGTCCTTTTAATAAATATTATTGCCTTTTAAAATAATATTGCCGATTTGCCTGCCTTAAGGTATCGTTAAACGCGGTTAAAACTACCTCGATCGATAATATTTTGGGGTATTTGAACAAAAATTTAATTTCTTTATACTTTCTAGGCGAAGGAAATTTTCACGATACGGGAAGTAGCGTTTTTTGTTGTCACCCTTTTAGTTTAGGATCCTGCAGAATACAAAAAGAACCAAAAGTATAGTAAGACTCGTAACAGATATTAAATTATGTAAAAAAAAAAAAAACAATTATTCTACTCTTTCAGTAAAATTTTAAGATACAGAATCCCATAACGATCGGATCTACACAACCGCTAAACGAATTTTTACCCTCTAGGCGATAGACCCGGTCTGAGTCTAGGAACGACAAAAAAGTAAAAACCGAGTTTATTCTGATGAATCGAAAGGTCGAGAAATACAAAAAAACAAAGAAGGTTCATCTTTTTCGAAAGGATTTTTTCTCCTATACTAAAACAGCGTTAATTGAAAACGATTTGACGACAAACACAGCAAGTAACATGTAGTTTATTTGTAGTATTACTTTCCGAGCTATAGCGATGTATAGCTATAATGGAAAAATATACAGATCAGTAAAAAAAAAAAAAAAAACTATAAAATTGGTATTTTATAAATATTGAGCCTTGGGGAGGCATTTTCAAGAAGGTTTAACAAAAAAAAAGTTATAAATTTAATTAAATTGTAAATAATCTACAAAAAATCTTATTTAAATGCTACCGAATCCAAAAATTATATTTTTTTTAGTTTATGTTAACTTTGACTATATGTACTTCCCTGTACGAAGTAAAAGAAGTATTGTGATCGCTAAAAAGTTCGGTTTTCAGATTTCAACGGAAATATCCATTTTGACCATCCCTGAATCCCATTTTGACTAGTTTCATCGTGACGTTTGTACGTACGTACGTATGTATCGCGCATTACTCAAAAACGATTAGCTGTAGGATGTTGAAATTTTGGATTAAGGATTATTCTAACATTTATTTGTGTACCTCCCCTTTTGATCGCAATCAACTGGACCAAAAGTGTCTAAAAAAGCCAAAAATCCAAAAAAAAGTTGAGACTGACTTTTTCGTAACTGCAATAATAAGCCCTCATTGAGAACTTTTAAACGATATAAGTGGTACTTATTTTGATCGGTTCCAGAGTTATAAACAAATTAAATTTTAATTAATGAAATATTTGATCTTACAAGGGAAATGAACATCGGTTGGAATCTGACTTCATCTCCTTTTTTTTAATTTTTTTTTTTTTTAATTTAAAAATATTAATTTATTAATGATGACACTGGCATTGTAAAAATATGTTTACGATAAATAATAATTCAATAACAGAAAAATAAAAATTATGAATAAATATCAGAAGTTATTAATGAAATAGAATTTTGTGTACTTTTCATTTAAAAAAAAATGTGTATATGTAATTTAATAGGCGTACAAGGAATTCATGTGGCGTACACATCAAATATTTTTGTTTAGTTATATCTCGCTTCAGAAAAGGAATTAATGGGAGTTTTTCCATCTATATTTTCTATGTCGATAGCCTTTCAAACCTTTATAAAAAGTTTTTGCCCGTTCCACTCTAATTCAAAGAATATTTTGTTAATTAGAACTTTTTAAAATTTATTTTAAATCTAAATCCATCTCGCAATTTACCTGTCGTATTTAAATTGTAAAAATCTTAATTTTTTGATAGCGGTTAGCTCTTTAGTACTTAAAAAAAAAAATTAGCAAACATTTTCACCCCTACCTAGAAAAGTACAACTTTGTTTATTTACAATTACTGCAGCTGTATTTTATAAAAAGTTTATTTTTTTAAATTTATTATCACCGCTTAGGGATTATTTTCTTGAAAATTAATTAATAATGCTTCCTCTCGAGTACGTGAGACCCCCAAAAAATTCGCAGTTTCAAATTTTCAACGTTCAAAACGTATTTTGTTAAAAAATAGTCATTAAAATAACTTAATACTTCTCTCCTGATGGGAAAGCTCTCAAATTTTAAATGAAAATTGAAAAAAAAAACGATTTAAAATCAATTCTAATGAATATTTTAATTCTCTGTTATTTTCTTCCAATAAAAAGGAATTATTTCATCGAAAAGATACAAATAGAGATTAATTGTTCGAACTGAAATAACGAAGCGCGCAACTTCACCGGCGCCGGTCAAGTTTTTAATTAAGCTGAAAAGCTATTACAAATTAAAACATCACTAAGTTGTTATGCCCCTTATCCCCTTCGTTGTAATGTATCATCCCACCCGCTTTGTTGCCTTTAAATAAATCAATATCTGTGCGATATCCGCTTCCATATAAAATGTAATTATTTTAGATCGAACGGTACCCGAAATGTAAAACAAAATAAGTATAAATATTCGTTCGATAATACACAATTCTGTAGCTATTTTCGGCACAGAAATTTTAAAAAGAAAGCTTTTAAAAACCTATCCGGTCGATTTCATAACAAGTTTTACGTAACTTTTTTTTGCGTTTAACGATACTAAACGGTAATACTTTACTGCTTTTTAAAAGTATATTATTGTAGCGAGAACAAAATATCTATTTTCTGAGCGTTCTACCGCATAACTTTTTGACTTTGATCGCTTGCCGTAAAAAATTACTGCGACCATGGCGATAAATTTTTTAAGCAAGGTAGCCTATTCTATTAACTTATCGACCCTTAAATGTAAGATATATATCTTCAACGGTTTAAGAACTGTTATTCAGATTGTAAAAACCTTTTATCTTGGTTCTTGTTCGACGTACGGTAGATATTTTATAAAGGTTATCGGGAACTCGAAGTGTTTTCTGAGGTTTTTATTTACGGGGAAATAAACTGTTTCAATCGAACTCCTGAAGGAGGGCAAAATCTTCCGGAAAACTTAAATTCATTTTCTTGGCCGCCTACCTGTTACGACGTTCCCCAACCTATTCTATCTCAAGTCTGCTAGATACCGGCTTGGATTATTAATTTTATTTCCCCTTCTTTTACCGATTCGTTTATTTGTGTATTTTACTTTTCCCGGGCGGTAAGTAATTAAAAAACTTTTTTTCGAAGCATTTTCGAGTAACTTCTCTCATGAGGGGCTTGCTTTAATTTTTTTTTAAAATGTAATAATTTATGTATATTTTTTAGGTCATAAGTTTTTATAGGCGATTTATCGATAGATTTAAAATATAAAAAAACATGTTGTCAGAATGACATTTCATTTCTGAAATGTGATAAGTTACATCGATTTGTTTTTACGACATAAACTTTTTGTTAGAAAAAAATTAAAAACAGATTATTAGAAAAAAACAAATTTTTGCCGATCTCCGTGGCGGAGCGGTAGCGTTTTGGCCTTTCATCCGGAGATCGCGGGTTCGAATCCCGGTCAGGTATGGCATTTTTCATACGCTACAAAATTCCATTTCCATATCCCAGCTTATGTGGTTTTATCAAACAAACAAAAAATCCGCAGAAATAATAATGATACGATATAATTTATAAAGAAAAGTTTCCAATGATTTACGTACAGGTAAATAAATAAAACACATCAGTCCTGATTTATTGTTGTTCGTTAAAAAAATTTCAATACCTAATTAATGTAATAGAATTTTTTAATGATTTTTTAAAAGAAATTTAAACTGAATTATATGAATAAATTCTGGAAAAAAAATCCTCTGTGCAATTGTACACGACGGGATTCAAATGTCGGTTTATGATTTTATATTTGTCATTGCAAAATATCTGATGTGAACAACACATGACTTCTTGATGTATTAACACATGACTTCCTTGTACGCCTATTAAATTACATTTACACATTTTTTTAAAATGAAATGTACATAAAATTTATTTCATTAAAAACTTTTATTTTTTCATTTTTTTTTACAATCATAGGTTAATTGTTAATAAATCAATATATTTAAATTTAAAAAAACAAAAAGGAGATGAAGTGTCTTCGAACCGATGAGCCTTCCTCTTGTAAGATCCAAATATTTCATTTGACTATATCTCTGGAACCGATGAAAATAAGTACCGCTTATGATATATTGTTGAAAAGCTCTCGATGAGGGCTATTACTGCGGTTAAGAAAAAGTCCAAAATCCGATTTTTTTGGATTTTGGACTTTTTTGGACACTTATGGTCCAGTATTGCAATCAAAAGGGGAGGTGCACAACTAGATGTTACAAAAGCCCTAAATCCAAAATTTCAACATCCTACGGCTAATCGTTTTTGAGTTGCGCGAGATACGTACGGACGTCACGCCATAACTGGTCAAAATGGATTCAGGGATGGTCAAAATGGACATTTCCGTTAAAATGTGGAAACCGAAATCTTTCACGATCGCAATACTTTATTTACTTCGTAGAAGAAAGTAAATATTCTTGAACCGTAAAAACTTAATTTTTTTTAATAAACTGAAATTTTTAAACAAGACGTGAACGATTATAAAATATTAATCAAAAAAATATAATTTGGAATTATTTCTAAACAAATAACGATTAAGTTTAAATGACAAAATTATTAATATTTTTTAAACGGTTGAAGAAAATTAGTAAAATTAAATCGTTTGCTAATATATGAAAGTTACAATATCAAAATAAAAGTATTATAAAAGAAGAAATTTTAAAATTGTAAATTATGTTGAAACACGGATAAATTAATATTATCGTTATAATAAAACGATAAAGCTTGAAAATATTCAAAACATATTAATATTGACAAAAGTACAAACAAAAATAAATAAAAAAACAATACGAAGAGTAAATAAAATATTACCAAGATACAAAATAGTAAAGAAAATTAATTTTTATCATTTCATGTGAAGTGCTAGGAAACGGTTTCTGTCTTTAGACAGACACAAATGGACTTTACATTTCTGACCCTTTATCCTATACTTTTCTGGGGATTTTGGATATTTACACCTGCTTGAGATTTTAGTCATCGAGTAAAAGAAAACGATCAACTCTGTCTAACTAAATTCCTTCCCTTCGTCTTACTTCCCCGCTACATTTTTTTGGAAACAGGCACCTCTGGTGAGCTGATGGTGAGCCTTGATTTTTTAATAAAATTTCCATGAGAAATAAATCCTGCTGTTAGCCTTATTCTAAACTGAAGAAAATCCATTATTTTTTTACCAGGCTTTTGTTGACAGATAGCACCTTGCTTGTACTCAAGCCAGCTTTGGAGTTACACCAAAATCAATTGTGTGAAAAAATACTCGTAAAGTCCATTTTTTAGATCTAATAAATATACGATAATAACTCACCAGTCTATTAAAAAGGTCAACACCTTTTGTGGAACGGTTATATAATTTAACAATTTCAGGCCTGTCGATTGTAATGTGTTTATTTTTTACGTCTCATCGTTGAACTTCATCGTTCACACCGCTGCCAATAAAATTTAATGCCGGTACTGCTGTCTTGTAGTCAATCCGTTTCAGCATCATTATGTTGTCTGAACTCATAATTTAAAAACTGAATCCTCGAGCTAATTTCATCGCATCCTTGTCCAAAATTAAAGATGGTTTATTAAATTGATTCACCCAAACAGTTCCTGCAGTATAAATATGTAACCGAGAGAACGCTTGAAATAAGTGGAATGATGAAAAATAGTTGTCAAAATATAATTCTTGATCTGATATGTGATTTATTCTTCTTGTAAACTGCAGGACCAAATCCCAACGGCTTCCCTGACGCAAGATGAAGTCATATACTACACCGCTTTTACCGCGTAGCATAAAACCTTTTACTCCCCGTGGATTTGGTTTTCCTTTTATATATTGTTTCACAGAAAGTTTACCGGTGAACGGAATTATTGGTTCAACAACGCATAATTGTTCTTCCACATGCAACTCAGAACATCTGTTCTTTACATATCATAAAGCGGTTTCACTTTGAAGAACCTACCAAGTTATTTACCGAGTGCAAATTTGAATTTAATTCAAAAACCTATCGCGGGTAATATTATCAATAAAAAGAAACATTTTTAAATTAGTATTCCGGTGCATGTTAAGTGTAGGAAACTTAAGAGTACCGGCAATTGTATGAAGTGTAGTCATTGTTTTTATTTCTTTTACATTTGTCTGTTTGAAATTTTTTATTGCTTTGAAGTGCCTAGATATTTGTCATATCTAGCGTAGAAAGTATCCTTCATCCGGTATATTTCTTTTGAAGTACGCTACTGGAGGGAGTATTTCTAAATCATCCTCTTCAGGGATACTATTATTTACATAGGCAGGAATGTTGAAGTCTAAAGATTTGTTATTCCATTTAATTATATTTTTATTTGTTGGATACAAGTCAATATTACATCTCTCTTGAGAGTTACTTAGAAAAGAGTAGTTGTGTTCTGTATGCAAATGATAATTTGAAAAACTAGGATTGTCAACAATTTCATTATTACTAACAGACAGACCCAGATCATCTAAAATTATCTCATCAGACCCTACGTTATCAGCACCAAGACGTAAAAATTTCTCTACACTTTGGTTGACATACTATTCTATATCACTGTTATCACTGAGGTCGCTGCACTCAGATATATCAAAATTCAATAACAGTTCTTGAATTTCTAACGCGTCTTTTTCAACATAAAAACTAGTTTTACTACAACATTGTTTGCTGCTCATCTTTACTCTAAATAGTTTATAATAAGTAATAAAATTGAATACAAAAATGTTCCTAAATACTCGCTAAGTAAACAATAAAAATATGTTGACACTAGAAATTATGTTCGTTTAGTACAGCAATGGATTCCCAGTGTCTACAATTGTACACATATCTGGTGTATAAAATAAATAGAATTAACAAACACAAATGGTCTTTAATATACGTTTAAGAATGTAAACGCATTATCTTACTGTTTAAAAATACAAATACAACGCATGATAACCTAAAATACAGTACACTTTCACCCGACTGCACGCAATTGACTACAAAGAATCACGTGAAGGAAGTTCAAACACTTCTCAAGAGAGAGCTCTCCCATCTTGATTACACAGTAGGAATATGTTTACAGATGTACACGACTAAAGAAAACTTAAAAAAAAGCTTATTCTAGTTACATCGTTTAAAATTTGTGTGCAAATGTACGCACTGGGTCTGAAGAGGTTAAAAATACCAAATAAATAAAGGACGGTAACTTCAGTATAATAATCTTATAATTTTTAATATGAATGTACCTCTTTCAACTTATAACAAACTTCCAGAATGTACTTCATATCAATCAAGATTATTATACGACAAAGGCCTTCGTTTGAGTATACGTCTAGAACTTAATGTGTTTATTCAGGATCGAAAAGTTACAGCGCACGCTTTCTTTATGAATAACTCGACATTAATTTTATAAAAAATAAAAAAACAAAATACGCGTGATGTCTATCTGTCTCTTATTTTATCGATCGTCATTATTTGACTTAGTACTGAAATGTATTTTATTTATTCAAAAACTCTGTTACAATCGTTCATAAGATTATAAAAGTATCGTGCCCGAGTAATTTTTTTCTCGTTTACGTTGAGAAAAGCGGACATATTTGATTGTTATTTCCGTGTAACTTCCCTTCGACTACTACTTTTTAAAAAACGGTTATAGATTAGTCAATTTAAGTGTTGGCCTATTTGGGGCGATCGATAGCGTCGCGGCCTTTTATCCGGAGGTACCGGGTTCGAATGCCGGTCAAGCATGACATTTTCACGCGCGCTACAAATCATTCACATCTCATCCTCTGAAGCGATACGTAACAGGCGGTCCCGGAAGTAAAACTACCTTCAGATCGATACGTGTAACACTCGTGTCGACGTGAAGTATAATCGTACATTACATCGATCGCTTCCGGAACGAACCGATTTAATATTCGACGATAACAAAAATAACTGTTCAAAATAAATCTGGAAGGGTCAAGGGAACCTTGATCGAACCGACATAAAAAATAAATAAAATGTATCGATAAAAAGACAAATGTTATCGTCCTATTAATTTATTAAATATTTTACGCGGTAAATAAATCCCTTTAATGTGTCGCGTACATAAAACGTTATATTGCAGATCGTATCACCGACGGACGGATATACTGCTCTAGGAATTAAAGAACAACGTTTGCATGAACAGGACAAAAGAAACCGCAAAATATAAAATTAACTGTAAGTTGAAAAAATAAATGCTAATTAAGTCCGAATTAATTATTTATTATTTATAAAACGCGTTATGTAATTTTAACGTTGAAGATAATAATAACTTAATTCACCGTTCATAAGACGTCGATGAAAATTATTTGAGTACATGAAGGCGATGCAGAAAGTTAATCGGCGTTATTTAAAAATTAATCGACCCAGTAATTTTGCTTGTGTAAGAAAATCTTTCGATCTTTTTCAGATTAATCGAAGGGAAGATGTTTCAAACGGTTCGGCAGTTTATTAAAAATGGCTACGGTAGCGTAGTAAGGCGCTATCTTTTAGGTCGAAGTTTAGTATCTAGCTATAAGAAAACGATTCCGTCGTCCGGTTTTGGATAAAGGTCGATATTGTTATTTTTTAAGAATAGGTGGCCGTTCTTTTTAGCAAAGTTTGTACGTTCATAAATTTAAATATAAGCTCAAGTTAACAGTTAAATATTTTTAAATGTCGCTCCGCCTGTTTTATACTTACGGCGTGTTAGCCAACTTTGTATCTTGAAAGCTTGTTTTGACTTTTTGAGGGAGCCCCTAGAGACGACATTAAACGTAAAAAAATATTAAAATGTGACGAGCTCTTAGTTTATTATTATAGCGCTTCAAAGCAAAACAGTACGGTTTGATTTTGTCGCAAAAGAAATCCCGAGAAAATTTGTCTACCGATAAAACATCCAGGAATTGGGTTTACGGGCGGCTGAAATACTATCTTTATCGTAGATGAAAATTCTATCCGAACGATAGGCGATGTTACTTTTACCGAGAAGCAGAAAATATTTGAGTACGTGTTTATTTAATTACGTTTGAAGGAGATGCAGGAAGTTCGGTTTTTTAATTCGTATCGTTGAAAAACTAATCGATCGTGTTGTTTTTTGTAAACGAGGAAAAACTTTTTTTTTATATTTTAATACTAAATTAATCGAAAGAATTGAATTTTATACTGCGAGATACAAAAATAGCTATCTCTCTTGTTTACTATCTTTTAGGATATGAATTTCCGATAAGATTTTAATTTGAAAGATATCGATCCGAGTAATTTGTATTTGCCGATATCAAATACCGAGCTTAAAGCCTTTTTTAATATATTATTTACAAAAGATATATTTTATATGCGTAAATAAAATTACAAAATATATTTGTCTTTGATTTACGTAAGCGTAAAAAAAATGTTGATGTTGACGGACCGTTTGTTTAATCGCTAAATAGCGAGTTTAAAAGGCGAAACATTAATTACATTTAATTTTTAAAAAACGGTACAGTAAGTAATAAATAATGTTGTAATGAATGACGCAGTGCGTGTACAGTAGGAAACGGAGGCGCTTATTTTACGGCTCAAGGACATGCGTTTAAATGATGCAGGCCTGCACAGAAATCCGTCTGGAATGTTCTCTTTTATTCTATCTGTCTATCGTACAGTATTTGTATCTTTATTTGAAAACGCAGCCGTCTGTTACGCTACGTTGTCGCAATTCCCCTTTTATCACACGGTTGAGTCCTTTATTCAGGCTTTACGCTCGTACTAAAAATAAAATTATATATTAAAAATAACACGCCTAGGCATCAACCTTTCTACAAATGAAGGATGCAGTCCGAATTAATAAATCGTTACTTATCACTACTGTGGAAATGTAGGCCGGTGCAGCCGCTTGACTTTGAACGTACATTCCTTACCGGCATTTTTTTTTTTTTTTTCAAAAAACCATTTTAAAAAGAACGAACAACAAAGAAAATAATTTTTATTTTCCCAGATAGTTGTGTAGCTATAGCTTTAAGGGAAAGTACAGCGATCAATCGATAATTTGGGTTCTGGTTTTTGCAAATCTCAACATTTCATGACCTTCCTATTACTAAAAAACAAAAAAAAAGTGAATGTTTTTAACGTTTTTAACGTTTTTAACGTATGTTTTTAACGTAGATTTTATACATATCGTCGGATTGTTCAAACATTAAAACTTGAAACTTGGCTGAAATATTTTTATATATGGGGCATCGATACCGATTTAATTTTTATTTAATCGGACAAGCGGGTCCGATTAAATAAATAAATTAAATTTATATTTTTATTATTTAATTAAATAAATAAATGGCGGTATTTACCGCCATTTTAAATTAAAATTTTTTTTTGACGACGAATCGTAGGAACTTGAAATTCGGTACAACGAAATACTATACGAGTAGTTACCAGTTTTTATTGAAATTTTAAATCGATCGATAGGATGGAGATGGGGGGGGGGTATTATTAGCCTAATTGTTTTAGATTTTTAAAAAATATTTCCAAAACGGATTACACGGCCTCAGCCAGCACATGCGACTCCTTACGGAAAGGGGGGCGCATTGCTTCCTCCAAACACTAAGTCCCCCGGAAGGCGTATTTCTGTTAGGTTAGGTCGAAAGTACTTTAGGGGGCGGACTGTGGGGGAATCAAGCCTGGAGTACGAAGTTCATATGCGATCGTATCCAAAAGAAATAATTTTTTTTTAGATTTCGCTTAATATTTCTAAAGCGCTTTAACCGTTAAGCACCAAATCGTGTCTAAGTATCTGTGTACATGACGTACTAATAGTTTTAAGTTTAAGGCCCTTGCCGACATACGGGTAAAGAAGGTACCCGATTTCACATTTTATTAGTTTTTTCTAATTTTATTCGACAGATTATAATATATATTAAAGGGCTAAATTTAATTATAATATTTTCTTGTAAAGGGATATTAATTTTAAATAATATTAATAATTAAGCGATTTTAAGTAATAATAATAATAATCATTAACGTTCAACAAACCCTATGTCGTATTTTAATCTGTAAAAAGCGAAGCCGGAAAAGTTACGCGACCCTTTGACGGCTTTATTTGTTCGTAAACTATCCTTTGAATAAAAGGCTCGACCCCCACCGAACGCCGGTAAAGGTATCCCGTTTTATAGCCGACCGTACACAAGAGGTCGATAACTAAAATACTTCCTAATTTTTAAGTGTTTTATTTATTAATTTCGTGTTATATATTTAAGTGCGGTTAAATTTTTCAGGATTTGTACGCCGTTTCAGTTTTATTCGTTTAAAATAATTCGTGCGCTGTAAAAATGAACGACCTGTATTAATAAAATCGAATAGTTTTTCTTAATGTAATTTTCTCTCGGATCGATATTAAACATCGTTCGAATAAAAAATGTCAGATAATAGTTCAGTTCAGCGGTGCGAGGGCACATACGTAATAATTTTTTTATCAAAAAAAGAAAAAAATACGGTGGCCGGAATGAAGATATTTTTATTTTTGAATGAAGCTTGCGAATAGGGGATGGAAATGGAGTTTTGGAGCGTATGAAAATCGCTATATCTGATCGGGATTCGACCTAGGATCTCCGGATGAAGTGTCGAGACGCTACCGGTCTGCCACGGAGATCTGCCGCGGTGATCTTACGTATTCGATCTGTTAGAACGCGTAAAATTTTATCCTCCTAGGTTGTAAGATGAGAATTTACGTATTTTAATTTTGAAAAAAGTAAAATTGTTTGTATCATTTACGATTGCAATTAGTGGTTTTGCATGACGAATCGCTAGTACAAGAGACCCCGCGGCCGTCATCGGGATTGCGGATTTTCAAGGTTAAATAAATTATATCTTAGTTATTTTTATGTTAATAACTGCAATTACCGGCGATACAAGTATATATCGTCGGGTTGAAATAATCGTTTTTTCGATTATACGATATCGCATAATGTTTTATCGATTAGAAAATTACGCCGTTTGTTGTATAAGCTTTGTTGCACCGAATCTTAATTTTCTTTTACCTTGAAATTTCTTATCTTTTAAAATTACTTTTATTCGCCGAACCGACAAAATAATTGTTTAAAAAATAATAAAATAGTTTATCTCGTCATTATTTTGTTTAATTTTAACAGAGTCGCATACAGATTAGAAATTTCAGTAAAATATATTTATTGTAATCCATTTATGCGGATGGATATTAACGGAATGAATTTTTTAATCGTTTTCTAGAATCTACTGTTAAACTTTTTTTCTGTATTATTCGTTCTGATTTTACATATACGTTTGTTGTTAATCCGTCGACTGCAAAAATAATACGGCGATTTGTAACGAATATTTACATTAATTTATTTTTAAATTGATAATAATTATAAAATACGTTGGCTTTTTTTTAAAGAGAATGAGAGATTGAGAGTAGTTTTTGAATAAAATTGCGATACGTGCCCTGAAACCATTTTCGAAAAAATCACAAACAAATAAAAATTATAATTTATTTGCGATAATAGAAAGAACAAAAATGTAAAAACGCGATTAAATGTTAAAGGGCTGTTAGGGATTCGTATTAAAAAAAATCGTAGAGATTAATTTAAATTAATAAATAAATTTTATCATTAAAGTTATTTAGCTTGGGTCCGTGCGGTTACTGAAGTGCGTATCTGCTTTCGCTCAAAGAATAATCTCGATCCTACCGACTGTGTAATTTTTTTTAAAAGCCTTTGCTCTTTTTACACGGTCCTCCGTATGATTTTTGCCCGAAAACTTTTAAGATGCTAAGCCGTGATGTCGTACAAAAAAAACATATTTTGAAATCTTTATAAATCGAAGGGAGCTCCGTATCGTAACATTATTTTTGAGCCAAAAGTTACCGATAAACTTTCGAACTTTACAAAATCGGGTTAGCCGCAAAGTACAAAACGGTTTTTGGATAAGTACGCCGATAAAGATGTCCTCACCAAACGGTGTAAACGACAAGAACACTGTAACCGTACGGGTCTCTGCATCTTTAGGACGCATTACTGAACGTCGTTCGGGGAACGGATCAAAAGTAACGGGTAGAGTTGTCTGTAAGAAAGCGATGACCCGCTGGACTATAAACCGCAAAATGAAACAAACAAACCCTTACGAAGGTGTATTTCAAAGTTCTTCCATTTACTTCTCGGTTATTATGTCTTCAAGAGATCAGAATATCTTTATTCAGAACGAGAACGGTATACGATCAATCGATAATTTTGCGTCGGCCTGCTTGAATATATGCCGCAGAAAATTTGAAACGAGCTCGAGTTTCTTAAGGTAAACTCTTACTGTTCGACCGGATTCGCGTGCCGGTTGAAGAATTTAAAACCGAATTGTCGACAATTCAACCTGATATTCCGTTAGAAAATTAGATCCGATTTCAGAAAAAGGACCGTCATTAATTTTTTTTTTGTCACAGTCAACGCCTCATTATCCCGTCGATTAACGAAGGGAAGAGCGATAATTTTTTAAAGGCGTTCTACTTCTGAGAGGCCGCTGAAAATATTCGGTGGTTTTCAAGTTATCATCCCCTTCGGTTGTGGAAAATTTGCCCCTCGTTATTAACATAACACCGAACATTAATTAAATATCCTTCAGAAAAATGTCTGCTCTTGCTGAAACCGCATACCCGACATAACCGGGCTAATATAAGTAATTCGGCATTTTTACTTTTTTTTTTTTTTTGTTGTATTCAAATCTTAATATTAGAAGCCGGTTAATTTACCGGTCGCTTCTTGTGTACTGCATACAAACCGGTTTAATAACGATACGATATCAGAATTTAAATTATTGTGTATTAAGGAATCTATAGTCGATTAAGTTATTTTCATAAAATATAATCTTATCGTAAGCCTGTAAACGGTATATATTACTTTTAGTAAGATAAATTTATGAAACGATAGAAATTTCCTACGTTTTTAGTTTTACCAACAACTTAAATCGATTTAAATTATATTTAAAAAACCGACGTAAAAATGTTAGAACTGTGAATGCGAGTTACGCTTTCGTATACGTTCTCACTTTCTCGGTTTTAATATTAAGTTACTTATACGTAAAATGATTTCGGCTTTTATTTTCCCGGCTGTATAGTTGTATTGTGTATACTTTTATAAAAGGGAAAGTATGCTGATCGGCCAGCATTTTTACACATTTTTACGTTTCATAAGCCCCTTTATGCGCATGCTTATGCATGTTTGCCTGTTTTTTGCTTGACGTATCCGAATTGGACGGACAGTTTCAGATGAAGTTTGATACGACGATTCCTATAATAGGGTGTCGGATGAAATTTAACCGGGGCAGAGACCTTACGGTTCCCGTACATCAAAATTTTACTCAAAGGGTAGGTTAATTTTTTTACGTAATTTATTGCCCCTTAGGCGGCTAAGATACTTTTTGATGCTCTCTTTCTTATTCAAAACCGCTTACAGAGGCGAGATAAAAAAAAACTTTTTTGTAATTTCTGGCCTCACCAAATTATTCTTTTACCGATTAGATGATTCCATTATGTTAGTATATCGCCTTAGTTTGGGCGATTTCATCTGGTATACGATAAATAAACTACATTTATTTGTAACGATTACAGTAATTACAGGTTTCACCCGATTGCAGCTTTCTTTCTTCTATTTATGGCGATAAAAAATTACTAGATTTTGAACCGTGTGAAAATCGTCAAACCCGACTGGGATTCGAATGCAGAACCTTACTGATGTAGGGCGGAGATGGTGCCATGAACTTGTACTTTTATACAGGCTTTTTATATGTAACGGTTTGTTTTCTTTTACCCCCTCCAAAAAGGTCTTAAATTTTTTTTCTATTTACGGCTACTTTGTGTAGGTCGGGAATATTAATTAATTGTTTACGTCTAGTGTATATTTTTCAGTAAATTTAACGATTTGTTTAATCGAGGGAGAAATGCTTTTTTATATAATAGGGACTGTTAAAAGAAAAAGAAAATAAAAAACCGCTCGCATTTTCACGAATAATGTTGTGTTTGTAAGTACACGATTTCGTAACGTAAATTAAAGAAGACCGCTAAACATTAGATAGATGATGAAAATAAATAAAACTTAACTTAGCTTTAAATTATAAATTTAATCGCCGCATTATTAAATATTTCTTGAATTTATCTGTATTTAGAGTTCAATTTTGTTAAACAAATTATTTAGTAAGAAGTACATCGGTTAACGTAATAAACCGAAGGTAATTTGTACGAGCTTCGACATGTTACGAAAAGAAGTGGAATTCTAGAATATTCAAGAAACGTTTGAAGCGGATATTCGTTTAATATTTGAATGCGCGCGTTGAGACAGGATGGTGTCACTTGAAAATAACCAATAGCAAGCTTTTCTAGAGTGTTCGTAGTTATACTATTGGTCGCCACCTCCTGTTCTGTTGTAGTAATTTGTACCGCGTTCTATTCGATGATACCCACGATATAAATACGTGTGGACGGGCCGCTGTGCGGCATAAGAGATCGAAACGTGAAGCTATTCTGTTATTTTGTTCTTTCGTTGTTATTCTACGCATACGCCTGTAATCGATCATGTCATTGTTACCGTACCTGGTAAACCAATTGTTTGATGAAATCGACACTCCGATTTTGTACGATCAAAATTTCGGATTGGGTTTAAATCCTACTCTCGAAGCCGGTCCTCGTTTGATGCAAATACCGTTACATTCGGGATACCTTAGACCTTGGCGTCATCTTGCTAGCGGTAACAGCGGAACTTCATCTCTTCAAAATACGAAAGACAACTTCCAAGTCAGTTTAGACGTGCAGCAATTTAAACCCGAAGAAGTTTCGGTTAAATTACAAGGCGATTATTTAGTAGTCGAAGGGAAACACGAGGAACGTCAAGATAAGCACGGATTCATTTCTCGTCAGTTTCAACGTCGCTATAAATTGCCAGAAAACGTAGATCAAGATAAAATAAAGTCTAATATTTCATCTGACGGTGTTCTTACGTTAATGGCTCCGAAGAAACCTGAAAGTACAACCGGTGAAAGGAAAATTCCGATTGAAAAAACCAATCAGCCGGCTTTGAAACAAGCACCATCTACTCGGTCTGAGAAGCAAGAGACGATGGAATCTTAAATTTCTGTAAGTTCGTGTTTCTTTTTTAAGTTAAAAAGTTAAATATAATTAAGAGACTTTTGAGACTGAATGAGGCATATTTAAAGACTGAGTTGTAAATTTCATTGTTTTGTTATATTTCTTTTACGTTTGTTATTGTTGCAGTATTAAATTTTTCACTATTTATGTATTGATTTCTCAATAGATATACATATATTTTACTAATTAAAAATTATTTTTCTTCACTTAAAATTGTATTTTTATTTTTTTTTAACCTTTTTTCATTAAACTTTGGATTAAAATCAATTATTTAAGGTGGTAATTAGTGACATTTTAGGTTATGAAATATATTTAAATATTTTTTAGTTTCTGGTGAAAGTTGCTCGGTTTTAATTTTTCTATAATAATAAAATTTTTAGCGAATCAAATTTTTTAGTCGTTGGCATTGTGAATTTAAACTTAAATTTGGGAAAATGTTTTTTACATTATTTGTGTATGTTTTTACATTAGTTTTAGTAATGTTATAAAAAAGAATAATGTTAAAAAAACTACTCTTGTTGAACATTTTATTTAGAAATTAATATATTAATTTTTAACTCTAAATGTAGACGCTTACAAATTTTGAATGCGGATAAAATGAAAACTGTAGAAAAGTACTAAAATAAATGTTTGAAATTGAACAATTTCTACACTAAGATATATGAATTAATAAAATTCTCTTGAATCTTAATTCGGTATTTCAGAGCTATTTGAAAATCCAATGTATTTATAGTTTAATTATGCTGATAATTTTAATATTAAAAAACTAAATCAAATATTTATTCAAATTATTGTTTTGTCCACTTCTTTTTTTTTTTTTGATGACAAAAACTGTTTTTTTTTTTTTTTTTTTAAGTTTGGGGTTCCAGTTAGAATCCCATTACTGGAATTTCAAAAAAGGTAAATTTTATTATTGAGGGTTTTTACAAAATTATTTGTACAGTTAGTTAGTTAGTTTTTTAAATAGTTATATAGGTAAAAAGCTTTTCAGCTAAATCATACTTCACATATTTAAATTTATAAATTTTAAAAACAAAGATTTTCTTTTTACCCCTGGAGAGAAACTGACATTAACATGTCATTTTATGAGTACAATTTGTGCTTAACATCCTCTACAATTGTAAATCTGTTAATATGTTTCGCCATCATTTAGAATGATTTTTGGCCCAATTTTGTGAATATTTATGCTCATTGAGAAAAGGCATTAGATGAAAACTAAGTATGAAGTAAGTAAATCTTTTGTTCTGATCGACACAATAAGGCATTATACATTTCAAAGCTGCTATATGTAGGCATGCTAATCCAGGCATAAAAATAGGAACTGACCCATCATTTGCCTGGATTGATCAAGGGAAACAACAGTTAAACCTTAATAAGAGCAGCACCACAAAATGTTCAATTAATAGTAAAAAAAAAAAAGATGTAATTAAAAACACATTAATTATCTACATTACACACAACTAATTTTGTACATTTAATGTAACCGAAAGTAAATTAGTAAAACAAGCTAATTTTTAATTAACAGGTAAGTATCTTAAGTAAAAAAATAGCTGTGATTTTTTTTTTTAACTTGCTTGGTAATTCCGTAGTTTTTACAATAAGATCCACACCACCATCCATGAAGAAAGATTAAAGATTTCACAGTGCAGTTGAATATATATACATTATAAAATGGTACAATGATTATGAAGGACATAAGTATTTGAAAAGAAAAATATACAGGTTTAAAAATAGTAATTAAATAATATGAAGCCTTTTGTTTAAATTTTTTTTAACATGATTATAATTTATTTCTAACAAAAGACATTACAGCAAGATGTTCTCATAACATTTTATTTCAAAAATTTATTTTTATTGAAATCCCTTAAATTGTATTCATAACTGATGTATAGACAATGTGAAAAATGAATGGGATTTGGGGAAAAGGTTTCATAGTACTCTTCTGGTAGACGTTTCAGGATCGAAAATACTCTAATAGTTAATCAGTACAAAATTCAATTATTAATTTTACCCGTGAAAATTATTTTTAAAAAAACCTTAATTTTGTTTTTATTGTATAAAATTAGGGTATTTTAAAAACTGTGAGAAAAATAGGAATGAAATTGTTTTTTTAATTTTTCCTGAAAAAATTTTCTAATATTTTTTTTTTTTCATTTAATACATTTATCTTAAATATTTAGTTTTGTTTCCCAGCTTACTAGAAATTGTTTGTATAACTCGTTGAAAGGGGTCCATTAAGTGTTGCTTTCATGGTCTTTCTTATGGTTATAATGTATGTATAACATCTGGTTACAAATGATCTACTTAAAATTGCTTTCTTTAAGAATAGTAATGATCATTTGTATATACGGTCCATGAAGCGCTGAAGCGGCATTGTCATAATAAACAGGGGATGGTAAATTTACTTTTTTATGGCCGACTTCAAAAAACCACAAAAAAGTAAAAAGAAAATAATTTTTTTAATTTTTTTTTTAATTTCCACAAGATTAAAATCAGGTAACCATTAGTTTGGGATAAGCATCAGAAATAAAATATTATTTATTTATTATTTTTTAAATGTTAACTAATTTACCATATTTTTTTTTTAATTTTATGGGCTTACAAAAATGCTGCCATATTATACAAATACAATGTTTTCATGAAACACACAGGTGAAAAACCTGAAAATTAATAAAAATAAGATGATGAACATAATGAAACTACTGTGTGAGCAAGCGTTATGGGTTTCTGTAATGTAGGAATGTGTTTATTTATCTTAAGATTACCTTTAGAATGTGTTTCTGTAATGTAGGAATTTTTACCTTAGGTTTTTCTATCATTGTTAAATTAAGCTATAAGTCATTACATTATAATGATTCAATGTTAAAAATGATAGTGTCAAAAAAGGAAAAAAAATTTTATCTACGTAGACAACATAACTTTCCATTTAAAGTTTCCCACCTTTTTATGTGAAAAATTTGCAACAGGATACCAAGATAAATCTGCTCTACAAGAAAGTGAAAGAATTAGTCAAATCTTCCAGTTGATAAGATTTAAACGTACATAAAAAATTACAAGATGAATTGAGAACCTCCCTTTTTTCTAAAGTCTGTCTTGGAAGAAATAATGAATATGTTATCAATTACAGATTCAATTTTAAAGTAAATAAGTGTAAAAATGAAAATAAACATAAAACAAAGGAAATTTTTTCACATAATATTTGGTAGGAGGGAACACTATGGGTAAAACAAGCCGATAAGTTACTGGTGTGGAAAAATTTGGAACAGAATTTGTAATAATTTGAATTGGATGAAGAAAATGGCAAGAAGATTGTAGGAGTAAAGTTTGCAGGAATAGGCCAAAAGAAAGACCCAAGAAACGATATATCAGAAGTTATAATATTTTGTACTTAAGCTGTTGAATTAGAAAGGATCTATATTTTAGATTTTAGGAAAAGGTTCAGGTTTACTAGAATATTACAGTATAGTAATAATAATCTAAACTGTGATTGTGGATAAAAAAAAAATAAAATGTACTCATATAAAAAAAAGATAATGAATTCGTGTGAATAAATAATGTTAATCCATATTCTTTTTAGGTTTTGATTCCAGAATAATATTGTTTTAATACATTTATAAAACTTTCACTTAAACTTGTTTCCCGCGTAGATTTTATAAAACGCATCAAAATGTCGGCAGTTTTCTACTAGTAAGCAACGAGAGAACGTGTTCAATACGTAACTTGCACTGTTAGTGCCCTTTGATGCGGTACCGTTAATTACTATTATTCGCTTGTGGAATTAAACGATGTAGATTAGTTAGTTAGCCCAAATAAATCTAACTTGAATGCTTACTAAGTGAAATAATTTAATAGTTCTACTGGTTGGTTTTTGCGAATAATGAAATACTATTATGCGCCGTGGTCCTTAGTAAGCAATAACACTAGTTAATTTTCTTTATTGTACATAATATGAATATGAGTTTTTGAACCGTTTTACATTAATTATGTACAGTTTTACTTCGTACTAATTGTGTTATCTAGATAATAGAAAACTATAAATAACGTTTATATTTATGGTTAATTTAGACCTAACTTTTTGGTGTATCTTTTTTCTGAAACTTATATTGTTTTAATATTATTTTTTTTTGTGCTCGTGAACAAAATCACGTTTTATTATTCATGTTTGTTGTTAGTTCTAATTTCCATGTTAATAATTATTTTTAATATTATTAAGGCATACTGGTTATTGCTGAATAAGTAAGTTTGATTTACCCAACCTAGCTATCTGTTTACATTTTTGTTTATAAACTCAAATTTGTAATAATGCTATTGTGAAATGCATACTGCATTTATTCATTGAACAGCATTATAAAAAGTGACAAAGCTAAAGTTATTGAGTTTCAGATTAATGTAATTTTTCTTGTCATTTGTAATTATTGGCGCCTTCCTGAGTTTCATACTGGTAGTCAAACTTTAAAGCTAATAGACTAGTTTATTAAAATTAAAATCGTATTTAGAAAATTAAAGATTTTTAAAGGAAGAAATAATGGAAGAGGTTAATTAATAATAGTTTCCTCCAAGGGATGGTATTTTAGTTTTAAAACAGATTTTAATGTTACCCTTTTACAAAACAATTAAAAATTTATTTTTATTTGTGATTATAAGCTCAAGTTATATCACTTGAACACTTCTCGAAAATTCTACTTATCTTTTGATCTCAATGTGTTTAATAAATACTATATGTTAATTAATTATTAACATTATATCTCATAGTTTTTATCGTAGATCATTCTTTCCATTACTAAATTATAACCAACTAAGCGGTGGGAGGTAGTTTTAGAAGTATTTTTATTTTTATTAAAATTGCTTTTAAAAAATTATAATTGTATCTATTTAGTTATATAACAACAATTGTGTTAGCATATTCAATGTAACAATACAATAATTAAAACAAAGCTTGTGTAAACCACACTTCATAATGTTTTTATCATAAACTATCATAGAATTATATAATCCAACAGAAGTAAATGAAGCATAAATGGTGAAATCATAGGTGGTTCTGTCACTTAATTGGCTTAAGTTAATATGTAGCATTAAGTTCCTTCAAAATAACTGTTCTAAACTATATTAAAAATGACAGTGTAAAGGTAATCATTATTTCAAAAGGATACTTTTCAATGTTTATTCATTGTAATGAAATATTTTTAAATTAAATTTTTTTGTGAAGTTGCTTTTACAGATGACATTGTCACAGAGAAAACAATGAATAAGTTCTTAAATGTATTATATTGTTTGTTTTGAAGAAAGTTATTTTAATTTGGCATCCTGATAAATTTGGTAATTACAGCCATTTGAGTAGGTTCAATTATAAATGTGTGAATTCTATTGTCACTGCAAATAACATGTGAACTAATAAATAAAATAATGTGCAGAATCAATAGCCAAGAGTGTTACAGATTGATTCAGTTTTGTTTCTGATAAGCAAGAGTGCATTTCAAAAGTTTATAAGCATATCTTATTGTTATTTATTTTTTATTTTTTGTTATCAGACGTTCTAGGCATCACCCATAGTCCTGAGTTTTTTTCCAAATTCTTTTATTTTTTCTTTAAACTTTTCTCTCCTTTCATTGGTCCAATCACTGTGTTTCCTTTTTTGTTTCTCTGGAAATGTAGATTCATCCACTAGTTTCTGAAAAATTTCATCAGAAATCACTTCTTTAGAAATAATTTAGATCTTCAATTTTTTTTTAACTAGCTTATTTGGTTATTTTTTTAAGTTAAATACATGTTTAAATATTTAGTTTCATCCATTCCAGTCAAGTGACCATAAAATTAGTTCTTTTTCTAATTGTATGACTTTTCAAAATTTTGGTAAAATTCTTCAGATTTGCTTAATTTAGAAGTTGAGTTATGGCTGTAGTTTTCTTAAAATAATTTTTTTCAACAATTACTAGATTTTCTTAAATTTTGTAGGCCTTCCCTACTATACAACACGTCTGGTATGACTGGTTTTATAGTATCTTAATTATATGTTTTTTAATAAGAATTTTTTATTTTATGCTTTTTTGAGATGAAAGCCACTTTCATATCTTCAGGCTTTTATTTATTTTTTTTTCATAAATATTCAATGTAATTATTTTACTTAAATATTTAAACTTTTCGACTTTTTTAATTGATTACTATTCTGAAATTTTCATGGTTTGGATTCTACTTTATTATTGGAATCCATTATATGAAATTTGTAGCTTAATTTTCCTAATTCTTGAATATTCATTCTCTCTATCTAAAGTCTTTTACTAAAGTTATCAGATCTTCAGGTAACGGTAAAACATTTACATTTAAACATTTAATCTTAAATCCCCATTTTTATATTTCCAATTTTTCTATTCTATTCATCAATTAATTTTTCCAGACTGCAGTTGAATAATATTGAGACATGAGTTGATATAAGAGACCATCACCTTGTCTCACTGTTGATTCTATTTGAAAGGGTTTGGAAATTCTACCTAAACATCTAACTTTTGAGTATGTTTATTTTATAATGTTTTAGTGCTACAGAAATAAATCCTTGCAATATTTTAACCAGAGATTATTGAATCGTATGTCTTTAGAAAAATAGTTCATTCTGGATCTCCAATTTTTTGGTACTATTATTATTATCATCTTATAAATAATTTTTTTTCGCAAATACAAAAAACGTGTTTGAGATTTTTATGTTAACTCAAACTGAATAATGGTACTTATGGTGGATGTAAATAATAAAGATATATAATAAAAAGGGTGGAGGATACACTAATAGGCAATTATACTCGTACTTGTTTCGTTCTATTTATTTTTAATTATTGCAAGTTTTTATTTTTTATATTTTCCAGACAGAAATGTTGGACCAACAAAGATTAAATTAATGCCCTGATATGTAAAGGAAGTAATTAATTATGAAAAAATATCAGAGTATGGAAAAAAGTTAAAGAATACTTATTAATTGTATAGGTGAAATTCACAGAGATATTTTAAAAATTATCCAGAGTTTTATTCAATAAATCTTTGATTGTTTTTGGTTCTCTGAGTCGAGGTGGGAAAGTTGGTCAGAGAATGTAATTGTTTAGTTAATGTTCAAAAAATTGTCTGTCAATTTTATATTTTGAAGAATCATAAAAAAAAGGTAATTATTTAGTTGAGGTGCCTCACCTCGAAATCACAAAAAACATATCAAATTCATTCAAAACTAATATTTATTCACTTAATGATGTATTTTGGGTGTCAGAAAACAGAAAATTAGTAAAGATTATGTGTTAATAAATTAATTATGTGTTATTATTAATTATAAATTATGTGTTATAGTGATACAAATAACACATAACACAATGAAAATTGAAAAAAAAAATACTTATATTATAGTGAAACATTATATTTAAAGATATAAACATGAAAATAAATAATATAATCTAACTAAAATTGACCTACGCTCGCTTCACTCGCTAACCTTGACTAAGCAACAGTAATGTTTTAGTTATTTAAGTAATAAATAATTACCCACCGGGTTGGTCTAGTGGTGAACACGTCTTCCCAAATCAGCTGATTTAGAAGTCAAGAGTTCCAGCGTTCAAGTCCTAGTAAAGCCAGTTATTTTTACACGGATTTGAATACTAGATCGTGGATACCGGTGTTCTTTGGTGGTTGGGTTTCAATTAACCATACATCTCAGAAATGGTCGAACTGAGAATGTACAAAAGACTACACTCATACATATCATCCTCTGAAGTATTATCTGAACGGTAGTTACCAGAGGCTAAACAGGAAAAAGAAAGAAAGTAATAAATAATTAATTAGGTTAGGTTCAGCTCTTGATGATTGCGGTTGCGTTTTTCTTGCTGTGAGTATTTGTGATTATTATAGCAGTTTTAGGTACTAGTTCTGTTACTTTTTCGTTGAGTGATGTTTTTAGTAGTTTTGTTGCGTTTTCGTTTTTTTATTTGTATCACTATGTAAATTTTTACTAATTTTCTATTTTCTGACACCCAAAATACATCATTAAGTGAATAAATATTAATTTTGAATGAATTTGATATGTTTTTTGTGATTTCAGGGTGAGGCACCTCGCTAAATAATTACAAAAAAAAAATTAATAAAGTAATTGTGTAAACCACATGAATATCACTGAAAGAAAAAAAAACAGTTGAAGGAATTCTAGAGAAAGTCCTAAAAGCAGCAAATTATTCTTGCCACTACCACAGTGTTTGTCATACATCTCACAAACTCATAGCATGTGTTTATTCCAATTGTCTGCATAATGTAACAGTTAATTCTCTGATATAAATCTATCCTTTGTTTAGATTTACATTATGAAATAAAGTATAGCTTTATTTAGTATTATTTAGCATTATTATTAATGCTTACTAAGAAGTCAAGCATTTTTACAACATATTTTACAAATGTCTTATCGACTTTTTAACAATTCAGTTGCAACAGCAGGAATCACAAATACACAACAAAACTTAGTTTGCGTTTGTTTTGTGCATTACATAACATAACAGAAACGTAGTAGTAATCATCACCATCATAAATCATCTGCTGTCATTGATCATTGATCAGATCATGATCACCATTATTCAATGAGCATCGATCAGGTCATAAATCACCATTCATTGTGTGCACTTGATATCTGTTCAGTGAGCATCGGTTCATTGTTCATTGTTCAGCGATCAACATCAACGATAAAAACATTATCAAAATGTATTACAAATCCTGTTAATCCTGTAACAGTAAATGATCATTAATGCAGTCCACACACAAATTCTTGGTCCAACTGTCCATTATATTACACATTAATTCCCCCTATATAGAAGTAATGTAACACACACAAACATACAAACATCTGGAAAATTTCAATTTGGTTTTTTGGATTTCTCAACAATAAAACAGTTATCAAAATTGATTATTCCTATTAAAATAATTAGGTACACAATATAATATGACAAGTATATGATCCTTGCTGTAGACCACAAAAATTGCAACTGTTACTTATTTAAATATTCATTATTATATCAATTGGGCTTAAGGAAACACTTACTGTTAATATTGTTTATACTTATTGTTTACGTTTAATATTTGATAATAAAATTTGATTTGCGAGCTCAAAAAGCAGCAACAACACATGTATTCTTTAGGTTTACAGTTAAGCATGAGTATCTAATTAGAAAGGAAAGCTGGACATACGAGTAAAATATTAATCGGAAGTGGATTTGCAGGTTTGTTTCTATTGTTATAGAATATATATTATTATATTATCTTAATATATAAAAGTTAACATAATTTGCCAAAAATATTCTAATACAGCTGTAACATTATTTGTACCCCCTTACAGGTGGTTCAAAGTTACTTTGTACTAATTATAAATTGAAGAGGGGGTTCAAGTGATAATCAATAAAGCCGTAAGTGCTATACATGATGTAAAAGAATTTTTAAAAATTCAACTCTAATGATGGTTTGATCTTGTAGAATCAAACTCCTGTCACACACTCGTATCTTTCGACTCCAATAATGCATAATGTAAGAGTTAATTCTTTGATGTAAATCCATTCTTGGTTTAGATTTACATTAAAAATAGAATATAGTATACTGCTTTGCTAAGAAATCAAGCATTTTTACAACTTAAGTTACAATTGGTTATCGAAAAAGATATTGAATATCATTACTTATGAAGTTTTATTGAAAACAGCTAGTAGATGTGTATTCTTCCGGTCTACGGTTTATTAGAAACCATGATAAGATATAGATTATTAATTGCAAGTAGATTTCTTTCTATTGCTACAAATCTCAGAATTTCTTTTGATGCCCCAGTTCTCTTGTACTAGTGTACAAGATTCACTAGAGTCAATATATGAACTTCCCTTACATAATTTGTAGATTTTTTTGAAAGCAGATAGGTTTTTGAAAAACAAAGCTTTAGCAGTTCATTGGTGTATCTCAATTTTTACACTGCCCAAAAAGGAGTGTAATGTATTTGATGTATATGTGTATGTTTGTTCAACCATAGCAGCTCAACAGTTGAACCAATTTAGATGTATGACCCTAAGTTGGAATCCTTATTTTACCGTTACTGGGAGTGCCATAGGCTATGTATGTATATATATGCAATATACAAAATTGTCATACGCCGCAATCAATCTTGTATTTTAGATACTGCAAATAATCAACTGCAAGTTTATCTTTGGAATAGATTTACAACATTACAAGTACACTGTTTAGTAAGAAGTCAAGCAATTTTACAACCATTATATCCTTTCAAATATACTTTGAGCTTCAAAGTAATTGATAGTGGTTTAATGGGAGGTGGTATACAAAATTTAGTAATTTATTTTGATTTTCATTTTTTCCCCCAAATTCAAGTATAATTTTTCAGGTAAAACCTGAGTTACAGCTGTGGTATCACTAGATGAATTTCTCTTCCTCCTCCCTCACACACACGTACCTAAGCACACAACACATTATTGACACCAGCCATGTATTAACATAACGTTTAAATTTAAAATTGACTACTCTTTCATTTAGACTATATCACCATTGAATACAGTGCTTTCAACTCATCAATTGTAAAGTTGAAAACCCACTCTTTTAAATTAAGATTACAAGTACTTCTTACTCTACCCAGCAGGCAGTTAAAGAACTTAAGTGTAGAAAAAGAAAGGTTTTTGAAACGATGTACAATAAGGCCTTGGATCAGTAACATTTTCTGTAAAAGTCTGCTTAGTTATATAATAGCTTTCACCCTTAGCTATCACCACCCTGATGTTACCACTTAATTTGTAAAAGGTTAGAAGACCTTATAAACAAAGATATCTAATGCAAAGTACAGATATTTACTGAAAAAAAAGGGAAAGAATGTTTTCCTACTCGCACCACACATTATCTGTACAATAGTAGTTTGCAAAATTATAATCAGATGAAGGTAACCAATAAGTTGATCCCCAGCAAATGCAATCCATATTTTAATTTTGAATGAACTGTACCAGATTTGTTGAAAACATCAACTGAAAAAACCAACATTTTTGAAAGCATGTAAACAAATATCTCTTCAAAACTCTGTACACATGTATGTAGATTCCTTGATAATTTGCCATCTACCATCAACTAAGAATTTAATAGAATTCACCCAAGATATGACTGAAAAGTATTATACAATATTGTAGTTGAATATAAGCACAATCAACACTGTGATATTTAATGAGGCTATTAAACTGGAAGCAGATGATAAAGAAAAAATTAGATATTTCATGTTTAATGAATTCCAGATCAGTCTGCAACCTATCAATCTTCTTAGATGAATGTACTAGAGCAGCATCTGCATAAGATATATAGCTTTCTCTTACCATAAATTTATGTGAAGTAAATAAAAATTATAAAAAGAATAGGTCCTTAATAACTGACCATAGGTATTATATAATTCACCTGAAGTTATTGCTTACATAATTGTGCATTTACTTCTGTCTTGCAGATAATACGCAAACCATTTTAAAGCTAGACTTCTGATTTCAGTACTATACATTTTAAATGCAGGCGAATTTGATGACTAACTTTTTCAAATGCTTTATAAATATCAAGAAATAAAACAGAAACACTCATTGCAAATTCAGTACTCACCCTCCTGAGTCCCAAATTGACACAAGTAAATTTTTGAATAAAAAACTAACCAACTTTTTTTAATTGCTTTGTCTAGAAATTAAAAAAACAAAGTAAAATGGGCCAATAGTTGCCAAGCACATCTAAAGAGGCTGATTTATGAACTGGAACAATTTCTGCAGATTTCAAGGTGTAAGGAAATTTACCCGTAGTAAAACTACTATTGTATATAGTAAATAAGGTAGGAATTACTTGAACAGAGATTTCCTTGACACAAGCAGAAGAGATCTTATTGGTTCCTGGACATTTACCTGGTTTTAAGAGACTATATACACATACCGAGTTCATAATAACTAAGCATTTAAAGAATGGGAGAATTAAAGTGATCATGATAATTCTGCATCATTCACAGTACCAGTGTTACATCAGAAACATTACCATTTGATAGTATATTTGTAATAGTAGACATACAAGTATATACTGTTATACTGGTTTATAATTCTCCACTATTTTTTGGCAGGTATTCCCTCATTTCTAAAATATTGTTTTTTAGCTGCCATAATTCGCACATCTGTTTTTTTCTTATGTTGATCCGTGGCAGTGCAGTCCATAATTGAATTTCAAATTCACTACAACAAAGTAGATTTGGTGAAGAACATCTAGTGGAAAAAACTTCCTTATATGAAACTCTGTATGTACAAATCCCATGAATTTAAAACAAAAACCACAACCCAAGTATTTAATAAATTTTACCTGATACATCACTTAACAGTTGGATTGTATACAAGCACAGTCACCATTATGGTATACTAATGGAACTAATAAGCTGGAAGCAGATAATAAAGTAAAAATTAGATACTTTATTTTTAAAGCAAACTATATGGCTAAATTATCCAGATCCCTCTGTATTATAGTTTGCAACGTATCAAGATTCTTATGAATATACTAGAGCAGTATCGTATGCAAAAGTTTTAACTTTACCGTAAAATTTATGTGAAAGTAGGACATTAATAAAAATTATAGAGTAGATCCAAGAACTATATTCATTAACAATTTTACCTTTACCAGAAACAACATTTACATATATTTTTATTTAGTAGTAGGCATAGAAGTATATTGTTTTTTTAATTTTCCACTGATTCTTTGAAGGTAATTCCCTCATATTTTTAAAATGTTTTTTTAGCTGCCATAATCCACCTATCTATCTTTTTCTTAAACTTAATGTATTCAGTCTTAGTTTTGTGGCTATGAGAATTTTTATGCCATATCTTATACAACCCGTCTCTTTGAGAAATGTGCAGCCCAACTTTATCCATGATTTGAAATAAAAACAGATTTTGATTGATTAATATAACCTAATATAATATCTAACAAGTTATTAAAATCAACATCATCATTATCAAGAATTTACCCTCCAGTCATGTTCATATAAATATGATCTTAATTCAGGACCTATTTAAAATCGTTTACAAATTATTTTGGTTTCTGTCTTTATTAATAGCTATGACAAAAGCCCTATGATCATTAAAATATGTCAGAGTGACAGCTCTAGAAACGTGTGTTAATATGAAATTGAATAAAAATGTGATAAATACAGGATGGCCTATCACACCCTCAGTAACTCTTGTGTCAGCATTAACAAGGAGTTGTAGCCATTCATGGTCAGTATTTCTAAATATTGTTACATTACTGTTGGAATCATAGGGAGAAGATCTTCAAGGCCTTTCAAAATCAGTCTTATTTTGTTTATTCCAGCTACAGACATCGAGAACGTAGAATTCTGTTTTAACCAATCCTTCTCCTTTCAGAATACGTCCTGGCCGGTTAGCTCTCTTATTTTGAATATTTTTCCGATTAAGATTCTATTCTTGTAAGCAATCTGCTTATTAAAACTTAATTTTTCAGTCCATTTATTCATTTAATCTGCATTATCCTCCTTACAAATGCGCTAACCCCTTATTTCCCATTCCCCTAGTGTTCATGTTTCATATGCATATGGTAGTATATACATAAGACATTTCATCAACTACCTACCCCATTATATAACCATCTCTTTCTGTTAAGCGTTTCCTTACCTATTGTTATTGTTTTTATTTCATTTTCACTTTTGCAATGTTTTGTTGTCATCATACCTAATTAGGTATCAGTATTGATTTACTTGTAGACTATGTTTTTTTTGTAGATATATTCATGGGCTTATTTCCTAACCTTATTACTTTTGTTTTCTTAACATTCAATTCATTGTCACTATACTGCAATAACGTATTCTAACTTTTCATATCATGTGCTTCATCTACAAAAAAAAAAAAATTGTACAATCGCTGTAAAATTTCACCACTTTTTTCCTTTCTCCTAGATTCATCTTCTAGAGCATTTTTGATCATATCTTCCAACTATATATTAAATAAAGGCAGCTTCCTTGCTTATTCCTCTTCCTAGGTTAAACTTAATTTGAGCATCCTTTATTTTAATAACTAATTACTGATTCAGCTCCAATTCTCTAATCTTGTATGTTTGAGATTGTAGATTTGTTTATTGTCTTTGAATTAGTTTTTTTATTTGACACAGTATACTTATTCTTTTACATCTTCCTATACACCTATTACTAATAATTTTGATTAGCTAATCACATCTGCAAATACCTCTATTCCTTGTATATCTATGTTGTTTTGAATAATTGTGCTTCATTTTTTTTACTCAGTCTTTCTGTAGAAGAGAAGATTAAAACTTAACTCTATACTTCTTGCAAATGGAATCATGATTGTTTTAAGAAAATCTGACTATATCCCACTGTTATACATTTCATTACGTTATTTTTGTTATCTCCTGAAATGCTCTTTTAAGACTTATGTTGATGCTGATAAAACTTCCAATTTTAGTTTTACTGCTTCTATTTCAGGTTTTTCCATTTTATTACAGCCTTTATAAGAAGATAATTTGGCTTCATTTTGAGCACCTTTCAAATACCTTTTACTATTCCTATAACACTTTATTATCTTTACTGGAAATTTCTTTAGTGTCTGTACCTCTACTTATTTCATGTTGCAATTTTCCTTTTTTGCACGTAAGTTCATACCATCCTTTTTTTTCTGAATTTTCTATGTACGAGCGATCTCACAAAGCCATTTCTTCTTTACTTTTTGTGTAGCTCTTCTTAATCACTTATTCAGTTTTCTACATGATCTCTTGTCGTCATATTTCTTGTAAGAAGAAGAATACCCCCATGGCTGCAGAGATCGCTTCACTTGCCATTCACAATTTGCTAAGGGGATTGACACCTTGGACACCCACAGAGCTTGCTTTGGTCACCATACCCATCTAACCACAGGGCTCAACCCCCTCGATCAACTCACTGCATGTTATCCTAACTGTTGTGAGAATAATACTGATAAATAATAATATATTTGAGTATAATATATATACTCAAACTTTATAGAAACCTGAAAAAGAAACTAAAGATAGAATCATAGCCTATTACTGTTAAAAAGAAATTTATTTAATATTTTATTTAACGTAAATTTAATTCTATTATTTTTATAATATTATTCATTCGACTGATTCAAATCATTCAGGTCAAACGCAGCTCACACTGATAGAGAGTGACGGTTCATCAATTCAGTTCATTAAATGCCTTCCAGAAGTAATCTGTAATACAATTGGAAGGCAGAAATCTGTTTGTAGAGTTCTTGTTTTTGTAGTTTACAATTAACTATGAAGTATTGTAAGTTTTACGTTTATTTATAGTTTGTTTAATTATTACTGTTTGAGTAACTTAATATTATTTCGGTTATACTGTAATTATCCTGTTTACTGGTACCGATTCATTGTATCCTATAGAACTTGCAAATTATAATAGGGTATGAAACTGCGATCAATTTTTTTTATGTACTGTATACGTTTTATATTCAGATTTAACTACAGTTGACTTAAAAAATGTTAGAATGAAAAATAAAGCCGGCCTCCGTGGCGCGAGTGGTAGCATCCGGAGGTCCTGGGTTCGAATCTCTGTGTCAGGCATGGCATTTTCACATGCTACAAAAATTGTCATTCATCTCATCCACTGAAGCAATATATAACGGTGATCTCGTAGGTTAAAAAAAAAATAGAATGAAAAATAAATGGTAGATAAAAAACATGAATCCACCGGGTTGGTGTAGTGATGAACTCGTCATCGAAATTCAGCTGATTTTGAAGTCGAGGGTTCTAAGGTTCAAATCCTAGTAAATACAGTTAATTTTTACAGATTTTAACACTAGATTGTGGATACCGATGTTCTGTGGTGGTACGGTTTCAACTAACTATACATCTCAGGGATGGTTGACCAGCGACTGTACAAAGCTACAATTTCATTTACGTTCATACATATCCTCATTCTTCATCCAAAGTAATAGCTTATAGTGATTCAGGAGGCTAAACAGAAAAAGAAAGGTGAATAATGACTGATAGCTGTCAATTGAACCAGCGATCTAACGATACACATATAGTGTATCGGGTGATCTTCCTACACATATATCTAACTGCATGTCTCCAGATCTCTACAAAAGTCTCATCTAACACAGTGCTTGGTGGACTTCTTTTATTGTGGGAGGGTTGATGTTTTCTGGTGGTGTTATTGGGGTGAAATTTAGGTGTTCAGTCGGTTCTTCACAATTTTTTTTTTGTCATAGCAGCCATTGAAAAGTTATGATTAAAAAATAAACATTCATTCAGTATAGCATTTTGAAAATAGATGATATGAGTACATAATTTGGAGGAATATTGAAAATAAACTGCAAAACATTATAAACACAATGGATAGAGGTGTATAATTATTTTATATTTTGGATACGGGATATAAAATAAGGTAGGTTTGAAAATCCAGTTTTATGTTTATAAACCTATAAAAAATGTTATATTTTAACTTTATATATGTATATACGTATCAATTATTGCGCAGTGCAGGTGAGGAAGCAATACATAGATTATACAAACTAGTGGGTAATGTTAACGAAAAAGGGGAAGTTCCGCCAGACTACAAAAAGTGTGTTATAGTCATGATACCAAAGAAAGTTTTTTTTGTCTTCAGTCATTTGACTGGTTTGATGCAGCTCTCCAAGATTCCCTATCTAGTGCTAGTCGTTTCGTTTCAGTATACCCTCTACATCCTACATCCCTAACAATTTGTTTTACATATTACAAACGTAGCCTGCCTACACAATTTTTTCCTTCTACCTGTCCTTCCAATATTAAAGCGACTATTCCAGGATGCCTTAGTATGTGGCCTATAAGTCTGTCTCTTCTTTTAACTATATTTTACCTAATGCTTCTTTCTTCATCTATTTGCCACAATACCTCTTCATTTGTCACTTTATCCACCCATCTGATTTTTAACATTCTCCTATAGCACCGCATTTCAAAAGCTTCTAATCTTTTCTTCTCAGATACTCCGATTGTCCAAGCTTCACTTCCATATAAAGCGACACTCCAAATATATACTTTCAAAAATTTTTTCCTGACATTTAAATTAATTTTTGATGTAAGCAAATTATATTTCTGACTGAAGGCTCGTTTCGCCTGTGCTGTTCCGCATTTTATATCGTTCCTGCTTCGTCCATCTTTAGTAATTCTACTTCCCAAATAACAAAATTCTTCTACCTCCATAATCTTTTCTCCTCCTATTTTCACATTCAGTGGTCCATCTTTGTTATTTCTAATACATTTCATTAGTTTTGCTAAATGTATAATACATTATACATTTCGTTTTGCTCTTTTTTATTTTCACGCGATAGTTGCTGCGTAGGACTTCATCAATGCCATTCATTGTTTCTTCTAAATCCTTTTTACTCTCGGCTAGAATTACTATATCAGCAAATCGTAGCATCTTTATCTTTTCACCTTGTACTGTTACTCCGAATCTAAATTGTTCTTTAACATCATTAATTGCTAGTTCTATGTAAAGATTAAAACGTAATGGGGATTGGGAACATCCTTGTCGGACTCCCTTTCTTATTACGGCTTCTTTCTTATGTTCTTCAATTATTACCTTTGCTGTTTGGTTCCTGTACATGTTAACAATTGTTCTTCTATCTCTGTATTGAACCCTAATTTTTTTTTTTTTAAGTTAATCATAAATTCTAATTGTTAATAGTTAATCATATATTCTAATTGATTATAACTTAACTATTAGTTTAATAATGAAGTAATGCAGAAAGAGTTTATGTTTTAACAGACATCTTATTTTTTGTAAACTGTGCCATTGTGTCTATTTAATTGGCATATATAATTTCCAAATGAATATTATTTAAATTATCATACGAATCTTTTTAATCTATTTAAATTTTAATAAATTCTTTTTATTGACATGGATCTAGAATGTCTTTGTTGAAAAATGTAGTGCTGTGGAGGTAACTCCAACTCACCTGCCTCTGTGATGGTAATGTATTAGCCTTTCATCTGGAAGCTACTGGATTTGAATCCCATTTAGGCTTGACATTTTCCCAGTGCTACATTAATTCATATTTATAAAAAAACCACATTAATCGAACAACTAGCCTGTAGTGGTAAGATTAAATATAGAATTAGAACAAGAACATATTACAAGTAGAATTACGGCACATTAGCTGACCAGGGCTGCTTGTACAGTTGTAATGAACTCTTCAGCAACAAACAGATGGTTTTAGTAGAACGGCAGATTCAGATTCTTCATTATTATAATTCTTGAATAAATCCCACTGGACTGACTGGCTGGCTGGGTTGTGAATGAGAGATGAAAGTAAATGATTGATGTTAAAAATTAATAAAATACAAATTGATCTGAAAGATCATCCAATTAATTTATTTAAGTTAAAGTAAAAGATTTACTTTTGCAGAAGCAGTATTACTTTACTGATAACTTATCATGTATACTGAATCGTCTCATGTTACTCATGTACAGTGAACTTAAACGTAGTACATAAATATTTAGCAATTTATACCTTAAAAATTTTTATTTTATTTTACATCAATTTTAATCACTATATATATTTTTATATTCATGTAGTTGCATCATTATTATTTGATATAACTATAACATTCTCTATTATTATTTCCTTATGTTAATACATAAAACCTGAACAAGGTTTATCCATAGTTTTCCTTGATCCATTTCTGCAAAATCTAGAAAAGTTTCCTTTTTCTATGCGTAGAATAACACATTCCTGTACGGTCTATAAAAAGCAAATAATTATTTATTTAGTGTTAACTAATGGCAATTTGAAATTTTGGTTTTAATTTACATAGTAAACAAACAGAACTATAATTCAATTATAAGCTAAAACTACAAAAAATTGGTTGAACTAACTCTAGCTAAATCAGTGTTATCTGTGTTGTCGGAGACTCCTCTCATACATAATGCAATTGAAAATTACTGCATTATTCTGGTTATTGCCACAGATTACTATTAATATACAAGTACAGTGTAGAAATTTCACATTATAGGAGTTATCAAATCTGTTTATTTGGTGACTGGAACGTTTTTGTAATTTATTATGGATCATCTGTATATGTCATAATCATCAGTATAAAAATAGCAGTATACTGATTATAGTCTTATTATGTAAGTCAGCAACACAAAACAATGTGAATAATTATTTACATAAATGGATATCCACTCTCATCGATTCACTCCTACATAAAATAAATACAAATTAAAATAAGGATAATGTAAAAAACACACTTTAACATAAACAATATACTGAATGAATGGAACAATTCAAAGCTAACGTACTTTTTGAGAAATTTCTAAACACATTTCGTATTAATACAAGAAAACTGTATGTAATATCACTAGATACGAAAGTGAGAAACAATATAATCACAAAGATAATTTCTTCAATTGAAGCAACATTTCATTTCATAAAACATATACATATTTATTTTGTTACATAAAACATGCATTTGCCTACCGTTGAGTATTAACACACATCATCCTACCTAAAATTGATTGTTGTGGTAACCATTTTCTTGTTATAACATTTTCGGGTCTTTCAGGCAAATCTGTCTCTGCTTCCCACTTCCATAACACTGTTGTTTTTGGAAATCGTTTAAAAGCTTTAATGAATGCTTCTCATTTCTCTTCAGGCACTGACTTACCCTTTATGTTGCTACCGAGACTAAAATATATAATACCATCTTCAGCATTATCCATCATTTCCTGAAGATCCAAAAAAATATAAATGTATATTTTTTTATTATTATTTTGTTTTAAAGAAGCTATGCAAGTATTTAATCACATACTATAACATTAGATTAACAATTTTTTAATTAGTGGTAATATTATTACAAACATTTAAATGCCTTTACAGGAAAAACTAAAAGATAAAAAGTGAGATTGTTATCTTATAGCAATTCATATAGTTAACTTACATGTGTTTAAACTTTCTTTTTAATTACAGTTATTTTAACCCTCTACTACTAATGGCATAGCTTCCCTTATCATGCTTTCCACTTTTATGCAGATGGCAAAGCATATTTAGTACGTATTTGTGTTTAAAATTTTGTTTACTAAAAGAATATTTTATTGGAATAATATTATAAAATGCACTACTACGCTCATCTTCATTTCTAATAAATATAATATGCTGCCATCAGTAATTAAAAAACAATTTGATAGTGTAGGCAGATAACAAAATATTGAAAGATTCCAATACTTATGTAAATACATTAGAGGTAAATATTTCAAATGTACAGCTGATCAACATCTCATTCAGTGTAACTGAATAATAAATGAAAATTTTATAAGCTTAAAAAGTAACTGTAACTCACAAGAAAATTTCAGGAATTTTTTATTCATTTCTATGTTGTGGCTACACTGCTGACCAAATCAAAAATATATTCATCTTTTTAAGTTGTCACGAATAATTTCCTCCCTTATTTCTATATTTATTCCTCTGACCCTTCTCCTGCCAGAGAGCAAAATGCATTTTGACTTAGCTGGGGCTACTTGGAGTTGGTTGTTATCTAACCATTCGTCTAATAGTTGTAAGGCCTGATTTGCCTTAATTTCAAGACGGTCCACTTCCTATCCTCCACCAGTACCGCAACGTCATCTGCATAGCCGACAATCCTCACTCCTTCCGGATAAGGAAGCCTGAATATTCCATCATAGAAAACATTCCAGAGTATGGGTCCTAGAACGGACCCCTGGGGAACGCCGCCAAACATCTGAAAATTTACCGTGCCCTCAACAGTCTTGACTTCAATATGTCTATCGTGTAAGTATTGATTAATCTGATTTACAATGTAATCACTGATGTTCATGTTTATTAGAGCATCAATAATCGCCGGCCATGGTACAGATCCAAATGCGTTTTTTACATCCAGTAACACAAGTAGTGGCAGACTTCTAGATCTCCGAGTACCGCTTTTGGCTGCTGTTGCCCATTCCATAACTCTCTTAATCGCCTGTATCGTGGAACGCCCTTTCCTAAAGCCGTACTGTTCTTGGTGTAGGCAGTTCTTCTCCTCTAACTCATTCTGTAGTCTGGAAGCTATAAGTCGTTCAACCAACTTCCCCATATTATTGATAAGACTTGTGGGCCGGTATCCAGCTTGATCTATATTCGCGGCTTGCTTGGGAAGGAATACGGTTCTTGCCGCCTTCCAGCAGCTTGGAAACATGCGGTTTTGAAGTCCAAAGCTGGCCAAGTCCACCATCTCCCAGGGAACAGCTTCTGCCAGACCCTTAAGAATTGCTGCTGGTATACCGTCTGGTCCTGGGCTTTTCTTATTGCTGAGTTTTACCTCTTGTTGATCGAATCTACCCCTTTCGCATTCAAGTATCTCTCTGTTTCCAGTATCCTCCCTGGGGAATAAGGTTCTTAGCTGTTGTATAGCTTCATCACTGTTTAGTATTGGAGCTTGCCGACCAAGACGTTTTGTTATGATTTGGAATGCTTTACCCCAAGGGTCGTTATTCAGGTCTTTACACAGTTCTTGCCACTTCTTGCGTTTAGCTAGTTTAATAAGGTAATTTAGGCGTTTTCTGGCGGTTCTATATTCTTCAATGGCTCTACTACTTTCTTCATTTATAACGAAGTGGGTGCGAAGCCTCTGCGCTTTCCTCTTACATCTGTGCATATAATCTCTTTGGCTAGCTATACCACCATTCCACCAATACACAGTAGTATGCCTTGTTGCATTACATGGGATTCTGGATATTTCATCGGTGATAATGTTTTGAAAACTGACAGGATCTATTTGCATGCACTCTGCGATTCTACGAGCTGCATTCCTTACGATCCTTTGAATTTGGTTGTTCGACCATCTTGGTGTGACATTTTGTTGAGTGCTTCCTGTGACTTGATCATTGATATCTACGGCTATCGCCTTGAAATCACGTGCCGTCTCTTCCGTCAATACTTTAAAGATTACTGTGTCCGGATGTATTCTGTTATCGATGATTGCTAGGTCTATTATTGATGTGTGCCCTCTGGCATTGTACGTAGGTGTTCCGTCATTTATGCACGTCGCCCCTGTAGTAGCCAGGAATTCCTCCAGTATTCTACCTCTTACATTGGATGAGACGGCGCCAGCCGCCGTTGCTCTGCAGTTGAAATCACCGAGTATTAATACGCGTTTCCTAGACTGCATGACTATGCGCTGTAGACTAAAAATTCTATCTTGGAATTGATCCAAAGCACAGTTTGGGCTGATGTAAGTCCCCACCAAAATCAAATTGCATGGTTCGATGGCAGCAATATCATCCTCTCTGATATAAAGTCCGAAATCCCTGTTGTTGGCTACTCGTCTGATGGCTACCACACCATTTCTGTCCGGAACCCACTGCGGCCTGGCCGCCGAACGTGCATTGGGCTCCGTGGCTACAATAAAGTCATATTCACCTCTCGTGGCAATTTCCTCTGCAAGGTCACCGGACAGTAAACTCCTGTTGTTATTCAGTAAAAGCACTTTAATCATGCGGCTTTCTACACCCTGTGCTTCCAGTCCTATGTGACCAGCTATCGCAGTCTAGACATTTGGTGGCCTCACGGCAGTCCCTCATCGAGTGAACCTGACCCCCGCAGTTATATCTGAAAGAAATGTTACGTTTGGAGTGTTCTGTATCGTTGTAAATCAAAGACACTAAGAAAAAAGAGAAGAAAGGCTGGGATCATTTGAAATAAGGACATCCAGGAAATTGTGGAAGGTTTAAATGGACAGAAAAGTAAAAAATGAAGTGGATAGTTAATGAGAATAGAAGCTAAGAAAGATCAACTTAGTACAAGACCTACAACCTAAATGGACGGAATATACCACTGAGGTGAAATATTGATTAAAACAATGCTAGAAGAATCAGTAGAAAGGTGAAAAAATGAGAGGCCAGAAAAGAATAAAAATTTTAGATGATCTGAAAGGAAATGAGTACTATGAGGCTGAAACTTAGATGTTGAATAACATGCTGCTAGTACCAATAGGTATTGTTAACTAATTTAATATTTATTTTACTTGTATTTAAAATCTTATAATATCTTCTAGTAGTATATGTATATATATATATAATCTCCCTATATTTTTTCAGAAGTGTATAGTAACAATTATTGTATCAATATTAATTCAAACCTTTGGTAAAGGTGATGGTGGAATTTTTATGTGCATCGGTCCAACATAAACTGTATTAGGATGCAGTGGTTTAGGATAACTTATAGATAAGTCGCAATTAACAATCAGTAGACTTTTATTTGATTCTAGATCCCATAAATTTCTATTAACATTTCCAAAATACTGTCTCATTATTTTTTCTTGTGTTGGTCGCATATACATATTTATTATATATAAATTCTGATATAATGCGATCCATAAGTTTATGAAACGTTCCCACAGTGACATACGATCAGAGTATAATCCCAATGTTTCAGGCATATATGAAGGTATTACAGGATTACCATATTCAGTACCAATATTTGACAATGAAGGAAATATTATGATGCCGATAATTGGTGGATTTCCAATCATATCAGAAAATCCTAAAAAGCTATTAATAATAGATGGTTCAACTATCATTAAATCATAATTTGTTCCATTAACTTCCCTGTTAATAAAAGAAGTAAAACACATTATTATTAATTTCTTCAGGTAAATTGCTAAGATTAATCATTTAAATCAATGATTCCCAAACTGTGTGCCATGGTGCCTCGGGGAACCCGGCCTCTTCACAGAAGTGCCATGAAATACTATAAAAACTTCATAATTAATTGAACCAAGACATATATAATTATTAATTTAATTTTAATAACGTAAAAAGATAATGAAGATACATGACTTTTATTTATTTTTATCTCTTACTTATGAGTAGTCATAATTTTACTTAGGGTAAGGCCCCATGGAAAAGTTTTAATTGAAATGTTTTAAATAACAAAACAAAAAAAAAAATCTTTTTTCTACAAAGTTACATTATTTAAAAATTTAATAACGCAGAGGATGCATTTGATAATGTAGGACTGAACAAAACATTTAAAATTTTGAAGAAAATGTAGGACTGAAATATGGAAAGGGAAGGCTTATAATAAAGAAAATGATTTACTATGAAAAGGAAACCTATCTATATAAAAAATATAAAGTTAATTTCTACCAATACCAATATCAATAAAATTCACTCAAGCAAAGAAAGAATTAATATTCAGATAATCACTGTTATTGAAATCTGATATTCTAAGAGGCAGATACCCACTATGAACATAAAAATCAAAAAGGATATTAAAAGGTAAACAAATTATGTAAGTATAGAATTGCTAGTTGCTCGACAACAACTGAGCTGAAGAGAAATAGCATGACATAAATTTATGGGTGGAAAGAATTTGGTTTTTGATGGAATTGTGAAGGGTAAAACATTAAAGGAACACCAGAGTATATGAAACAGATAATAGATAATACAAGACATAAAAATGTTGAAGTTAAAAGACTGGCACTGAATAAAAAACTTTTAAACTGCATCAACCAATTAATATATTCTTAAATTTTCTGAAAAAAGCATTTCAAAAATAGTAAAAAGGTAAATACTGCCCCGAACCTTGTTGTTTAATATATATGTAGAAGGGATTAATTTTGGAGGAAGAAAAACAAACCAAATAACTTTTGTAGATGACACGGTAATTTTGTGTGATGAGTCACAGAATATTTAACAGATGATTTTAGTGCTGAGAATTATGACAAAATAAAATAAAAAAAATTAAAATTAAGAAAAGAAAAGTAATGGGGAAAAGAGACAATATCCCAAAAAAAATGTTTATATGAAAGAAAGTAGGAATTAATGAGTAAAAAAAACATAATTATAGAGCGTATTAAAGAAGACTGCAGAACTAAAAAGATATAGAAGAACAAAGACATAAAAGGGAGATTTAATAGAAAAAAAGAAGATACAGTATATAAAATGGATTGGATCACCTTTGCACCTTCTTTTAATGAGGAAAAATTACAGATAATCGAAAAGAAAATGAGATTTTTGAGGAACTCAAAAGTTCACTAAGTCA
Source organism: Lycorma delicatula (assembly GCF_047948215.1). Taxonomy (NCBI): domain Eukaryota; kingdom Metazoa; phylum Arthropoda; class Insecta; order Hemiptera; family Fulgoridae; genus Lycorma; species Lycorma delicatula. The sequence continues at coordinate 128,017,326 of NC_134463.1, read as the reverse complement.
TTGAGAACAGGCAGGTAACCCTATAGGGATATTTAAAATGCTGGATTTTGGAGTTCTAATTTTTCTGATCCTTAATGAGAAACTCTTAGGTATTCATTACCACAAATACAGTGAAATAGAGTTACTGTGTATTAACTTATACTGAGTATTGAGAAGTTGAAGTTCTTGGAGCATACTTTCAGATGCTGATATAATAAAGAAAATGACTGTTAATAAATTAAAAAAAACTCGTATACCTGATCAAATTTTGTATTTGCAAAGAATTAAGGATTTTATAAGCCAAATACTCAACATGGCTTTAAAATTTTTTTAAAGCTAATTTTCTTCTGTTGAAGAGTTTACAAACTCTTCAACAGAAGAAAATTATTGGTGAACTATTGAACAGTGAATTATTGGTGATAGTGTTGATTAATCATCAACAGAAACATAATCATGAAGGTGCTGCATAATTAGCTCTAATAAGATCTTCCAACTAAACGAATATCTTAGCAGTATGAAAATAGATGATTAATAATAATTATTAATATTTTTAAACTTATTTTCAAGTTATGTTAGACATAAAAATAATTATAAATGACTTAAAAAGTTTTTCTGAATCTATAACTGCAGTATTATCTTTAAGAATACTAAATCTAGATTTTTTATTGTTCCAGTATTTCAAAATTATCTCCTAAATTTTTAATCACTATTACAACTCAGTAGTAACTCTTACGTTAATGTTCAGTCGCTTTGTAAAAGTAAAATACACACCCACATTTTTCAGTCATCTGCGATAAAATAAATTTCTAGGATTACTTTTGGCACTTCTGTATTTTGGTTCAACAGATTGCAAATGTTGATGAATAAAGTCTCTTTTTGATTAATTCACATAAATTATAGAACTCATTGAAAATACATTCTTTCATCTTGATTTACTTTATCTCAACATTTAATCACTTAATTTTGTCCCCTGCAGGATTTTTAAATTTGTTTTGCTGAAATAGCTTTCTTTGTTTTGCAACAGATACATATTCTTTCCCATGATTTTATAGAAATTTTGACTTTGTTTAATCCAGTCAAATTCTTTTTAATGTCGTTGAGTATGATTTTTCGCAGGAATTTCTTTTTAGAGTTCAGAAGGTTATTTTCATCTAAACTGACCACAGGAACTTAATTAACTATTCCATTTAACTGGTTGTTCTAAGATGTCAGTTTGTCAGTCGGTATATTATCTATTTTTTTTTTTTTTTTTAGACACCTAAGTAGTGTCGGGCTCACTGACAGGATCTGTAGGATGGAGTTAACTGCTAATGTATTCCCGCTCACTACCAACTAAATCACCACCCCTGGCTATCCACCCTCTTAATGGTATAGCCAATGAGGCATTTCATCAGGGAGAGGGAGCTCACCCACACACACACACACACACACACATATATATATATATATATATATATATACACATACACATACACATAAAACCACACGCCAAGCAAACTACAAGTACTAATCCAATAATACTAATAATAATCCAATGTACTAATACAATAATCAATATAATACAAACCAGTACTTCCATAAAAGTAGATCAATGTAGAATATCATCTATATATAAAAACCAGGCACCCTCGTGCAGGAACAACTAGAACATTACACAAATGAAGGGGTTTTTGGAAAATAACTCATGTCAAAAAAACTTGATTGTTGACAAAGCAAAAATAACTTCCCAAAATAAACTTTATCACATAAATTGTTAAACTGTTTTGCTTGTTAAAATTAACTATTTTTTTGCTATTTTTCTGCTACAGTGCAATAATAAAAATGTTAACATTTTTGAAATTTCAGTTTTATGTTTTGTCAAAGGCTGTTTCTGCTCATAAAAATGGTACTTATTAAACAAAAAACAAAGGTTTTGCCCATTATTTTTTTTTTTATGCTCTGAGTTTAAATTTAATTAATTACTAGGAAACTAAAATTCAGTGCACTAGATCTATATTAAATAAATTTTATCTAATTAATAAATTTCATTAATACATAGAAAAATAAATCAAAATGAAAAAAATAACATGAAAACAAAAGAAAACATTACTTCAGAGTTAAAAAAGGCAGCTGTTAATAAAATATTCTAGTACAATGTATACATATTAATACTTAATATAGTAATAGTTTTTGAAAAATTTTGCTTACACATCTTCACATCCAATCAATGTTATCATCGTTATCTACTTTACACTCAGACGTCATTATCTATTAAATTTGTCACATTGCAAAATGTTTTATAGAATTGCTTACTGCTAGGTTTTGTTAGGCACGTACTTAATTGTTTAAAATCAAATATTTTGCTTATTTAATAGAACCAAAAAAGTGTACAACGGTGAAAGATCTAATCCTGATGCAAGCTATTTGCCGCTTCTCACAGTGCATTTTATTCATGGGCATGAGTAAGTGTCTTGAATAAAAACATATGACTGTCAGAGTGAACCTTTAACATTCTTGCAGATCATAAACAGAGTTATGAGCATGCTGCTTTTAAAAAATACGGTGTCAATGCACTTTGAATATTATAAAAATCACTTCGAGTCATCTTTGTCAAAATGAAAGGTGTTGGATTTTGCCATGCTTTGAAATTCAAAGAATCCCAATCATCTGGGTCTTCAGGAGCATTCACTTTCTTCTGCTTCATAATGTGAGCAAAATGTCGGTCATTTCGAAGGAAAGAATGACCTTTAACAGGAAAAATATGAACTATTTCTGTATATAGGCGCAGTATGTGCACAATACTATACAAAAAAAGAATCATTGTACTGTTCTTATTTTGTCAGTTAAATCCATCACTGAAAAGGATCAATTTGCTTTTTGAAGCACCAAATTTAATACATTTGGTGCTTCATGCAAATTGAAAGCAAAAAGAAATTTTGACTTTGTTTTAATCCAGTCAAATTCTTTTTAATGTCATTGAGTATGATTTTTCACAGAAATTTCTTTTTAGAGTTCAGAAGGTTATTTTCATCTAAACTGACCACAGGAACTTAATTAACTATTCCATTTAACTGGTTGTTCTAAGATGTCAGTTTGTCAGTCGGTATATTATCAATTTTTTTTTTTTTTTTAGACACCTAAGTAGTGTCGGGCTCACTGACAGGATCTGTAGGATGGAGTTAACTGCGAATGTATTCGCGTGCACTACCAACTAAACCACCACCCCTGGCTATCCACCCTCTTAATGGTATAGCCAATGAGGCATTTCATCAGGGAGAGGGAGCTCACCCACCCACACACACACACACATACACATACAACCACACACACACACACAACCACACACCAAGCAAACTACAAGTACTAATCCTAGTACATAAACATATAACAATTACGATACAATAATCAATATAATACAAAGCAGTACTTCCATAAAAATAGATCAATGTAGAATATCATCTATATATAAAAACCAGGCACCCTCGTGCAGGAACAATTAGAACATTACACAAATGAAGGGGTTTTTGGAAAATAACTCATGTCAAAAAAAATTGATTGTTGACAAAGCAAAAATAACTTCCCAAAATAAACTAATTGTTCTGTATTCTTCACATTTATCTGCCCCTGCTTTCTTTGGTATTATGACTATAACACTATTTTTGAAGTCTGACGGAAATTCCCCTTTTTTTAAATATAAATATTACACACCAGTTTGTATAATCTATCAATCGCTTCCTCACCTGCACTGCGCAGTAATTATACAGGTATTCCGTCTATTCCAGGAGCCTTTCTGCCATTTAAATCTTTTAATGCTCTCTTAAATTCAGATCTCAGTATTGTTTCTCCCATTTCATCCTCCTCAACTTCCTCTTCTTCCTCTATAACACCATTTTCTAATTCATTTCCTCCGTATAACTCTTCAGTATATTCCACCCATCTATCGACTTTACCTTTCGTATTATATATTGGTGTACCATCTTTGTTTAACACATTATTAGATTTTAATTTATGTACCCCAAAATTTTCCTTAACTTTCCTGTATGCTCTGTCTATTTTACCAATATTCATTTCTCTTTCCACTTCATTACACTTTTCTTTAATCCACTCTTCTTTCGCCAGTTTGCACTTCCTGTTTATAGCATTTCTTAATTGCCGATAGTTCCTTTTACTTTCTTCATCACTAGCATTCTTATATTTTCTACGTTCATCCATCAGCTGCAACATATCGTCTGAAACCCAAGGTTTTCTACCAATTCTCTTTATTCCGCCTAAGTTTGCTTCTGCTGATTTAAGAATTTTCTTTTTAACATTCTCCCATTCTTCTTCTACATTTTCTACCTTATCTTTTTTACTCAGACCTCTTGCGATGTCCTCCTCAAAAATCTTCTTTACCTCCTCTTCCTCAAGCTTCTCTAATTTCCACCGATTCATCTGACACCTTTTCTTCAGGTTTTTAAACCCCAATCTACATTTCATTATCACCAAATTATGGTCGCTATCAATGTCTGCTCCAGGGTAAGTTTTGTAGTCGACGAGTTGATTTCTAAATCTTTGCTTAACCATGATATAATCTGTCTGATACCTTGTAGTATCGCCTGGTTTTTTCCAAGTGTATATTCTTCTATTATGATTTTTAAATTGGGTGTTGGCAATTACTAAATTATACTTCGTGCAAAACTCTATAAGTCGGTCCCCTCTTTCATTCCTTTTGCCCAGCCCGTATTCACCCACTATATTTCTTTCCTTGCCTTTTCCAATGCTTGCATTCCAATCTCCAACTATTATTAAATTTTCATCTCCTTTTACGTGTTTAATTGCTTATCAATCTCTTCGAATACACACTCTACCTGATCATCATTATGGGCACTTGTAGGCATATAGACGTTAACAATCGTTGTCGGTTTAGGTTTTGATTTAACCTTATTACAATTATTCTATCGCTGTGCATTTTGAAATACTCTACTCTCTTCCCTATCTTCTTGTTCATTATGAAACCTACTCCTGCCTGCCCATTATTTGAAGCTGAGTTAATTATTCTAAAATCACCTGACCAAAAGTCGCCTTCCTCTTCCCACCGAACCTCACTAATTCCTACTACATCCACATTTATCCTATCCATTTCCCTTTTTAAATTTTCCAGCCTACCAACCTTTTTTAAACTTGTAACATTCCACGCTCCGACTCGTAGAATGTTAGTTTTTAATTTTCTGGTGACCCCTTCCTTAGTAGTCCCCACCCGGAGATCTGAACAGGGGACTAATTTACCTCCAGAATATTTTACCAAGGAAGGCGCCTCCATCAATGCTACATGAAAATGAAGAGCCACATTTTCTTGGAAAAAAAGCAGCTGTAGTTTTCCATTGTTTTCAGCTGCGCAGTACTCAGAGGACTGAGTGATGTTGATATGGCCGTTTAAGTCGTCCTGACTTACACCCTTAACAACTATTGAAAGAGCTCCTGCCCTCTTTCAGGAATCATTCCTTAGTCTGGCTCTCAACAGATACCTCTCCGATATGGTTGCACCTTCGGTCTAGCTACTTTGTATTCCTGAGCACTCAAGCCCCCTCACCAACGGCAAGGTCTCATGATTCATAGAGGAGGCAAAGAAAGTAGGAGTAGATAAATGTATAGAAACAGAACAATTAATTTAACTAGTCGTGCATAAAAAATCTCAACTAGAATTCTGTACAGAAGAATTGAGAGCAGAATGGAAGAACTGTTACGAGAAGACTAATTTGGTTTCAGGATAAGTATAGTGACAAGGAAGCAATTTTAGCGCTCAAATTTATACTAGAAGGAAGATTTAAAAAAACAAACCAAGATACTTGGCATTTATACACCTAAAAATGGTATTCGATAACGTAGTCTGGTATAAAATATTCAGCATATCAAAAATAGGGTTCAAGTACAGAGATAGAACAATTGCTAACATTTACAGGATCCAAACAGCAACAGTAATAATTGAAGAACATAAGAAAAACCGAAATAAAAAAAGGAGTCCGACAAGGATGTTTCCTAACCCTGTTACTTTTTAATCTTTACATAGAACTTGCAATTAATGATGTTAAAGAACAGTTTAGATTGAAGTAACAGTACAAGGTGAAAAGATAAAGATGCTACGATCTGCTGATTATATAGTAATTCTAGCCGAGAATAAAAAAGATTTAGAAGAAACAATGAACGGCATGGATGAAGTCCTGCGACAGAACTACCGCATGGAAATAAACACGAAGAAAACAAAAGTAATGAAATGTAGTAGAAATAAGAAAGATGGACCCCTGTATATAAAAATAGGAAGAGAAAAGGTTACGGAGGTAGAAGAAATTTTGTATTTGGGGAAGTAGAATTACTAAAGATGGACGAAGCAGGAACGATATAAAATGCGGAACAGCACAGGCGAAACGAGCCTTCAGTCAGAAATATAATTTGCTTACATCAAAAATTAATTTAAATGTCAGGAAAAGATTTTTGAAAGTATATGTTTGGAACACTGCTTTATATGGAAGTGAAACTTGGACGATCAGAGAACATGCAAAGAAAAAATTAGAAGCTTTTGAAATGCGGTACTACAGGAGAATGTTAAAAATCAGATGGGTGGATAAAGTAACAAATGAAGAGGTATTGCGGCAAATAGATGAAGAAAGAAGCATTTGAAAAAATATAGTTAAAAGAAGAGACAGCCGTATAGGCCACATATTAAGGCAACCGGGAATAATCCCTTTATTATTGGAGGGACAGGTAAAAGGGAAAAATTGTGTAGGCAGGCCACGTTTGGAATATGTAAAACAAATTGTGAGGGATGTAGGATATAGGGAGTATACCGAAATGAAACGACTGGCAGCAGATATGGAATGTTGGAGAGCTGCATCAAACCAGTCGAATGACTGAAGACAAAAAAAAATATGCGTATCAATAGAAATAAAAACTTCTTTTATGTTAGTCCAAAAATTTTGCTTCAGATGTTTAATGTTGTTTTTTTCAGTTTTGAATATGGATTAGGGTTTTAATATGGATTTGAAAATCGATTTGGATTTGAATATAGATTGATAATGGATTTGGATATGGATTTCGATTTGAATATGGTTTGAATATGGAGAAGATGGTTTGAATATAGATTTGGATTTGAATATGGATTTAGAATTGAATAAAGTTTGAATATGGATTTGTATTTAAATATGGTTTGAATTGGCGTTTGGGTTTGTATATGGTTTGAATATTGATTTAAAGTGGTGCTATGGTGTAGATTTGTATATGGATTTGGAATTGAGTATGGTTTAAATATCGATTTGGATTTGAATATAGATTTGGATTTGAATATGGATTTGGAATTGAATATAGTTTGAATATGAATTTGGATTTTAATACAGTTTGAATATGGATTTGGATTTGAATATGGTTTGAATATGGATTTGGATTTGAATATGGATTTAGATTTGAATATGGTTTGAATATGGATTTGGATTTGAATATGGGTTTGGGATTGAATATTGTTTGAATATGGATTTAGATTTGAATATGGATTTGGATTTGAATATGGATTTAGATTTGAATATGGTTTGAATATGGATTTGGATTTGAATATGGATTTAGATATGAATATGGTTTGAATATGAATTTGGATTTGAATATGGGTTTGGGATTGAATATTGTTTGATATGAATTTAGATTTGAATATGGTTTGAATATGTTTTGAAAATGGATTTGGATTTGAATATGGATTTAGATTTGAATATGGTTTGAATAAGGATTTGAATTTGAATATGGATTTAGATTTGAATATGGTTTGAATATGGATTTGGATTTGAATATGGGTTTGGGATTGAATATTGTTTGAATATGGATTTCGATTTGAATATGGATTTGGATTTGAATATGGATTTAGATTTGAATATGGTTTGAATATGGATTTGGATTTGAATTTGGATTTAGATTTGGATATGGTTTGAATATGGATTTGGATTTGAATATGGGTTTGGGATTGAATATTGTTTGAATATGGATTTGGATTTGAATATAGATTAAGATTTGATTATGGTTTGAATATGGATTTGGATTTGAATATGGGTTTGGGATTGAATATTGTTTGAATATGGATTTAGATTTAAATATGGTTTAAATATGGATTTGGATTTGAATATGGATTTAGATTTGAATATGGTTTGAATACGGATTTGGATTTGAATATGGGTTTGGGATTAAATATTGTTTGGATATGGATTTAGAATTGAATATGGTTTGAATATGGATTTGGATTTGAATATGGATTTAGATTTGAATATGGTTTGAATATGGATTTGGATTTGAATATGGATTTAGATTTGAATATGGATTTGGATTTGAATATGGGTTTGGGATTGAATATTGTTTGAATATGGATTTAGATTTGAATATGGTTTGAATATGGATTTGGAATTGAATATGGATTGAATATGGATTTGGATTTGAATATGGGTTTGGGATTGAATATTGTTTGAATATGGATTTAGATTTGAATATTGGTTGATAATGGATTTGGATTTGAATATGGATTTACATTTGAATATGGTTTGAATATGGATTTGGATTTGAATATGGGTTTGGGATTTAATACTGTTTGAATATGGATTTAGATTTGAATATGGTTTGAATATGGATTTGGATTTGAATATGGATTTAGATTTGAATATGGTTTGAATATGGATTTGGATTTGAATATGGATTTAGATTTGAATATGGATTTGGATTTGAATATGGGTTTGGGATGGAATATTGTTTGAATATGGATTTGGATTTGAATATGGTTTTGGGATTGACTATTGTTTGAATATGGATTTGGATTTGAATATGGGTTTGGGATTGAATATTGTTTGAATATGGATTTAGATTTGAATATGGTTTGAATATGGATTTGGATTTGAATATGGGATTGGGATTGGATATTGTTTGTATATGGATTTATATTTGAATATGGTTTGAATATGTATTTGGATTTGAATATGGTTTTGGGATTGACTATTGTTTGAATATGGATTTGGATTTGAATATGGGTTTGGGATTGAATATTGTTTGAATATGGATTTAGATTTGAATATGGTTTGAATATGGATTTGGATTTGAATATGGATTTAGATTTGAATATGGTTTGAATATGGATTTGGATTTGAATATTGATTTAGATTTGAATATGGTTTGAATATGGGTTTGGATTTGAATATGGATTTAGATTTGAATAAAGTTTGAATATGGATTTGGATTTGAATATGGATTTAGATTTGAATATGGTTTGAATATGGATTTGGATTTGAATATGGGTTTGGGATTGAATATTGTTTGAATATAGATTTAGATTTGAATATGGTTTAAATATGGATTTGGATTTGAATATGGATTTAGATTTGAATATGGTTTGAATATGGATTTGGATTTGAATATGGATTTAGATTTGAATATGAATTTGGATTTGAATATAGGTTTGGGATTGAATAATGTTTGAATATGGATTTAGATTTGGATATGGTTTGAATATGGATTTGGATTTGAATATGGATTTAGGTTTGTATACGGTTTGAATATGGATTAAGATTTGAATATGGTTTGAATATGGATTTAGATTTGAATATGGGTTTGGGATTGAATATGGTTTGAATATGGATTTGGATTTGAATATGGGTTTGGGATTGAATATTGTTTGAATATGGAATAAGATTTGAATATGGTTTGAATATGGATTTGGATTTGAATATGGGTTTGGGATTGAATATTGTTTGAATATGGATTTAGATTTGAATATGGTTTGAATATGGATTTGGATTTGAATATGGGTTTGGGATTGAATATTGTTTGATATGAATTTAGATTTGAATATGGTTTGAATATGTTTTGAATATGGATTTGGATTTGAATATGGTTGAATATGGATTTGGTTTTGATTATGAATTTAGATTTCAATATGGTTTGATCATGAATTTGGATTTGAATATGGATTTAGATTTGAATATGGTTTGAATATGGATTTGGATTTGGATATGGATTTAGATTTGAATATGGTTTGAATATGGATTTGGATTTGAATATGGATTTAGATTTGAATATGGTTTGAATATGGATTTGGATTTGAATATGGATTTAGATTTGAATATGGTTTGAATATGGATTTTGATTTGAATATGGGTTTGGGATTGAATATTGTTTGTATATGGATTTATATTTGAATATGGTTTGAATATGGATTTGGATTTGAATATGGTTTGAATATGTATTTGGATTTGAATATGGGTTTGGGATTGAATATTGTTTGAATATGGATTTAGATTTGAATATGGTTTCAATATGGATTTGGATTTGAATGTGGATTTAGATTTGAATATGGTTTGAATATGGATTTGGATTTGAATATGGATTTAGATTTGAATATGGAATTGGATTTGAATATGGATTTAGATTTGAATATGGTTTGAATATGGATTTGGATTTGAATATGGGTTTGGGATTGAATATTGTTTGAATATGGATTTGGATTTGAATATAGATTTAGATTTGAATATGGTTTGAATATGGATTTGGATTTGAATATGGGTTTGGGATTGAATATTGTTTGAATATGGATTTAGATTTGAATATGGTTTAAATATGGATTTGGATTTGAATATGGATTTAGATTTGAATATGGTTTAAATATGGATTTGGATTTGAATATGGATTTAGATTTGAATATTGTTTGAATATGGATTTGGATTTGAATATGGGTTTGGGATTGAATATTGTTTGAATATGGATTTAGATTTGAATATGGTTTGAATATGGATTTGGATTTGAATATGGATTTAGATTTGAATATGGTTTGAATATGGATTTGGATTTGAATATGGATTTAGATTTGAATATGGTTTGAATATGGATTTGGATTTGAATATGGATTTAGATTTGAATATGGTTTGAATATGGGTTTGGATTTGAATATGGATTTAGATTTGAATATAGTTTGAATATGGATTTGGATTTGAATATGGGTTTGGGATTGAATATTGTTTGAATATGGATTTAGATTTGAATATGGTTTGAATATGGATTTGGATTTGAATATGGATTAAAATTTGAATATGGTTTGAATATGGATTTGGATTTGATTATAAGTTTGGAATTGAATATTGTTTGAATATGGATTTAGATTTGAATATGGATTGAATATGGATTTGAATTTGATAAGGATTTAGATTTGAATATGGTTTGAATATGGATTTGGATTTGAATATGGATTTAGATTTGAATATGGATTTGGATTTGAATATGGGTTTGGGATTGAATATTGTTTGAATATGGATTTAGATTTAAATATGGTTTTGGATTTGAATATGGATTTAGATTTGAAAATGGATTTGGATTTGAATATAGGTTTGGGATTGAATAATGTTTGAATATGGATTTAGATTTGGATATGGTTTGAATATGGATTTAGGTTTGTATATGGTTTGAATATGGATTTGGATTTGAATATGGATTTAGATTTGAATATGGTTTTGGGATTGAATATGGTTTGAATATGGATTTGGATTTGAATATGGGTTTGGGATTGAATATTGTTTGAATATGGATTTAGATTTGAATATGGATTTGGAATTGAATATGGATTTAGATTTGAATATGGTTTGAATATGGATTTGGATTTGAATATGGATTAAGATTTGAATATGTTTTGAATATGGATTTGGATTTGAATATGGGTGTTTGAATATGGATTTAGATTTGAATATTGTTTGAATATGGATTTGGATTTGAATATGGATTAGATTTGAATATGGTTTGAATATGGATTTGGATTTGAATATGGATTTAGATTTGAATATGGATTTGGATTTGAATATGGGTTTGGATTGGATATTGTTTGTATATAGATTTATATTTGAATATGGTTTGAATATGAATTTGGATTTGATATGGTTTGAATATGTATTGAATTTGAATATGGTTTTGGGATTGAATATTGTTTGAATATGGATTTAGATTTGAATATGGTTTCAATATGGATTTGGATTGAATGTGGATTTAGAGTTGAATATGGTTTGGAATATGGATTTGGATTTGAATATGGATTTAGATGTGAATATGGATTTGGGATTTGAATATAGGTTTGGGATTGAATATTGTTTTAAATATGGATTTAGAGTTTGGATATGGTTTGAATTGGATTTGGGATTTGAATATGGATTTAGGTTTGTATATGGTTTGAATATGGATTTGGATTTGAATATGGATTAAGATTTTAATATGGTTTGAATATGGATTTGGATTTGAATATGGGTTTGGGATTGAATATGGTTTT